>NC_068304.1:24212528-26967528 GCF_025860055.1 Xyrauchen texanus | reverse complement strand
GTGAACACCTACACCTGCCAGGAGTTCTACAGTCATAATGAATGAGAAGGCCCTACTCAAAGCAGCCAGATCAGTAATTCAATATGCACTAAATCCGGTAAGAACGCATTTAATCTTTCTATTCTTTAATAATGGAATTTATGTGCTTATTTGGAAATGTGCTTTTTAAAGATTACATTATTTTCACTTCATTATATTTACATTGAGTAGGTCTGTGCTGTTAAAATTAGTTTGTATCATAGACCTTATGCCAAACTGAGTGACGTTCACAGCGCCGTCATTAACATTTAACATCACAGCAAAAATACATCTAATATAAAATCAATATTTATTCACGCAGTACAATAATAGTAAGTTATCTCTCCCTCGTGTCCCTCAAAATCAGGTCTGCTTACCTGCAACAGAGCAACAGGTGTTCACCCTATGTATACCCCTGGCTGGATTCTAAAAAATAAAAAAAAATACCTGACGCAGGTGTAAATTGACGAGTTCTTAAATAAGCCCTAATAATAAATCTCCAATCGATTGACAAATTCACTTGTGAAATGGATTGCTGTGAACTTCATGCCAATGACTGACTCATGATCAATAATATGGTAATAAACAATACATTGTACTCTAAATCCGCTTTTTGTATTGTCTTATCAATGATTAACTCTTCTGCCACAAGAATGTAATGCATTTTAATTATCTGAATATATATATATATATATACGTTTCTTTTAAAGTTTTAGTTAATTAAAAGAACTGATGTAGACTATTAGAACTGTGATATATATATATATATATATATATATATATATATATATATATATATATATATATATATATATATATATAATTTTTTATATTTAAAGATAACTATATATAATTATTTCATCATTATATATTGAACTATTGTTATATGAGGGTCTTTCTCAGCAAATATTTGTATATGCGATTAATTGCAATTACTTAATCGGTACACCATTTCATTAATTTGATTAAAAATTGCAATCGATTGACAGTCCTAAAATATATATATATATATATATATATATATATATATATATATATATATATATATATATATATATCACAGTTCTAATAGTCTACATCAGTTCTTTTAATTAACTAAAACTTTAAAAGAAACGTATGGTGTGTGTGTGTGTGTGTGTGTGTGTGTGAGTGAGCATATATTTATCACTTTGTGGGGACCAAATGTCCTCATAGGGATAGTAAAACCCGAAATTTTTGACGTTGTAAAGACATTTTGTTGGTTTGTAGGAAAACAGCTTATAAATCATACTAAACAATCTTTTATTGAAAATGTAAAAATGCAGAAAGTTTTCTGTGAGGGTTAGGTTTAGGGGTAGGGTTATGGGATAGAATATAAAGTTTGTACAGTATAAAAACAATTATGTCTATGGAAAGTCCCCATAAAACTTGGAAACCCAACGTGTGTGTGTGTGTGTGTTTTGCATGCTGGATGGACAGGAAGTGTAAGAGTTTTAATGAATGAGGACAGGCACACCTGGAAGCAGAAGGACTGAATGAGATGAGGCAGATCTCACTACCTCCATATCATCCCTTTGCAGGAATGTAACCTTAAGTTTTCAGGATGAATCAGGCTGTAGTCAGACAGCCACCCCCATTCCGCAGCTTTCTATCCTCTCTAAGCCCATAACACAATCACCCTTTGATCTTCTGTTTTATGCCTTTCAGCACAGCCAGTCAGGTTAGGTTGTTAAGAGTTATACAAAACAATAGAATTTGCCTCGGTTTTTTGCCGTTTGTCTCTCATTTCACAGACACAATTTTTCAATAATAATAATAATAATAATAATTGCTAGGGTATTTAAACATTCAATTAGCCAATTTTAACCTTGTCATGGTTAAATTTACAGCAAGTTGAGTGTGTATCGCTTTAACATAATATATCGAATTTTTTTTTTTTGTACATTTCATTTGATCCAAATACTTTATGGAATACAAATCTTAGGTCTTAAATGAACTGACTCACTGTCGATGTTCAAAATTCAGGAGTTTTTAAAACTCTAGCAGCATCGTGCGGAATAAATTCAGTACTGCGGGCTTGTGTGTTTCTCGGGTGGCATTGGGAGCGGTTTGCTCCAATAAAACAGAACATGATTGGATAATAAACATATGCCTGATTGAAACAGAACATGATTGGATAATAAACATATGCCTGATTGGACAGAATATATCTTCCTGCCCACAAAAACAGAAATAACAGTTTATTATTGGTTAAGTTCAAGACCCCGCCCAATTGCCTATTCTTATTGGATCAAAGGTGAAAGTGGGTGTGTAGAATCTTCTAGAACCAAGCGGCGTGGTCATTGACGGAAGCTCTTTTCAAAAAACGAGCAAGAAGAAAAACGTAAGATATTTTCGGTTTTTATCCTAAACAAAAACTCAGTAAAAAGCTGGTCACGTTTAGCTGATGAGATCTAAGGCAGCAAACAGCTGACCGAACAGCCTGAAATAGAGAATAAAGTGTAAGTCTTATCACGTGAGTGCATTTAAATACTGGTTAGCTATAGCACTCAGGATCATAACTACTATTAAACCTACTATAAAAAGCGGGTTTGTGTTGTTTTAAGCCATGATACAATTTGAAAGATTGTGTAGATAGCTGTTTGTTGTAGAAATACCAAAAACAACATTTGATTTTATCCTCAGCGCAGCGAGCGGCCACACCAGCAGCAACATCCGAGTTTAATCAGCAGTTTTGTTCAGTAACGGAAAAATGGACGGGAGCGTGACAGTCATCACCAACCCCACCGTGTCCGTGCGTGTGACCAGCACCGTCAGCTCCTTCGAGGTCAACCGGAGATTCAACCGAGGCATCACGATCGCAGAGTTTAAGGTGCGACTGGGCAGAATATGCTTCCGATGTCACCGTTGTTGTACTACTGTATCATCAACGCTTATACGTGTTTGTGATATTATATTTAATAGATTGATTTCAAACACCTTGTTGTCAGTAAATTACTAGTCTGTAGTTCATACAGTAGACTTTTGTCAAACTTAAATATCTCTATTGCAGAAGTCAATATGAGGTAAACAGACTGTACAGTTTTTCTCATAAGATCTGTATGCTTAAAGGGATGGTTCACCGAAAAATGAAAATGATCTTGTCATTTACCCACCATCATGCCATCCCAGATGTGTATGACTCTCTTGCATCTGCAGAATACAATTGAAGATTTTTTTTTCCGAAGAATTCCTCAGCTCTGTAAGTCCATAACAGTGACTTAAATATTGATATACTCCCCCATCACATTGCTTCAGAAGATATGGATTTAACAACTGGAGTTTTATGGATTACTTTTATGTGCTTTTGGAGCTTCAAATTGTTGGTCACCATTCACTTGCATTGTGAGTACCTACAAAGCTGAGATGTTCTTTGAAAGTTATTGTTGTGTTCAGCAGATGAAAGAAAGTCATACACACCTGGGATGCCAGAAGGCTGAGTAAATCATGAGAATTTTCATTTTAACTATCACTTTAAAGATGTTAAGAACATCTGCATAGCTTTTATCTGATAAAATCAGCAAGTGTCTGCTTTATTTTCTCCCATCAAGGATGTATTATGCTGGTTGCAAGCAATAGCACAGCATATCGATTCTTTTGTCAATCATGGCAATAAACCATTATGATCATGATACAGCAGAAATAATAATGACTCTTGTAGTTAAATCCATGCGGTCAGACACAATATGATAGGTGTGGGTGAGAAACGGATAAATATTTAAGTACTTTTTATCATAAAGTCTCCTCTCTGCCCAATAGGGTGTGATATGCATTAAGACTGTGAATCACCAAACACAGAAGAAGAATGGGAAAGTGAAACTGAAGTGGAGACTTAAATATTGATAGGTGTAGGTTAGAAACATATCAAATTACTTCAGAATATATGTTTTTAACCACTGGAGTTGTCTGGAGTGCTTTCATATTACCCTTATGTGGATTTTAGAACTTTAAAATGTTGTCACCCATTCACTTGCATTGCATGGATCTGCAGATTTGAAATATTTCTCTAAAATCTTTGATTGTGTTCAGCAGATGAATGTCATACAAATCTGGTATGGCATGAGGGTGAGTAAATGTTGGGAGAACTATCCCTTTTAAGTAACCAGAAGTTAAAACTTTACACACTGGGCTGCGTTTCCCAAAAGCATTGCAAGCTTAAGTTGTGCATAGAGACCATTTGCTCCAATGCTTTTGGGAGTTGTAGTCATGATTAGTAAGTAAGGGATAATGTTCAGTCAGCTGGTTGTTATTGCAAGTTAAACACTGTCTGGGTGATCAGGGCCCCTAAACAAAGCAGGGGACGGTACCCACTTATTACATGGCTACTAAATAAATAAATGGACATAAAATATTAATTTGCATTGAAATTATGTGTGAAGAAAGAAATCATTGAACAACTGAATTGCACCTCTAGAGTTCTGTCGGTGTTAATATGTGACTAATGACTGACTGCCCTTTATCCATCTTATTGCAAGACTACTTGCCAAATAAATAATTCAATGCACATGAAATATTGATATGAGAGTCGAAGTAATGTGTAATAAGTGATTTTATCACACAAAAATTATGTTAACAGGTACAGTGGTTACATAGCTATGATTTTGAAGCGATGTGCATTTTAGTGTTTCACTTTCATTGTTGGTACTTCACTGTTGCCATGATTTTTTGGGCCGAAATTGTGTTTTGTGGAAATCAACATTAGCAAAAATGCTGTTAATGAGCTTAACTTGTTTTGAACCTAGGGCTGGGCGATATGGCCAAAATTGTTATCATGATAATCTTTTTCATATTGTTCGATATCGATATTTATCACGATATACTTTTTCACATTGCACTTTCTTTTTTTTTTATTTCAAAGTTGACAGGAGAAAAGAAGAAAAAAATCAATTCTAAACAGTCAAAATAGTCTCTACAAAACTGCACAGGGGGTCAAGAGACGGCCAAAGCAGTTGGGTCTGCGGGATCTTTTACCAAAATATTAAAATATTTGATAGTTTATCAATTGAAAATGAATGTTAAAAGATCGTCTGTTTGTTCTGAAGCATAGCGACAGCAGTCCAGTGTTTGTTGGAATATTTTTACATTAAAATGAAATATTTTTTTATATTTCTTTATATTCAGATACCCAAGTATTGGGCATAGAAGCCCTTGTGACTCTGAAATGATACTGAATATGGGTTCAGGGGTGTCCCGAGAGAGAATTTCCAGACATCTAATTAATTTTAACAAAATTAGAACAGAAATCGATTTTTTTATTATTATTAAGGCTCGTAACATGCTGATTAATAAAGATCAATTTAGAAGGGAAAAATGTTATGGTCTAAAAGATGCTTTGAAATCACATAAACTCATGCAGCGCTTCATGTCTACACACATGCAGGGAAAAGAGGCAACACGTGCGGAGCGGGACAGGGCAGAAATGATGCATGACGATGAGAGGGCGCAACCGTTGTCATGAAGTCTTACGGTGCGGATGGAAGCCTAATCGTTAGGAAGGCAGCTAGCAAGTTACGTTACCACTGGCGCATTGAGCGAAGCTGAGTGTTTTCAATTAATTCCTATGAAAGCCGAGCGTCATGCTCTCAAGGTGGATCGTAGGATTTGCAGCGGTGCGGAGCAAGCTCTCTCCTAGCGCTGTGAGCGTCTTTTGAGCGGATTTCGTCTGCCCCAGTGGAAATGCAGCCTGAGAAAGCCGAACTGCTTGTGTTTTAGCGACATGCAGTAAATATCGGAAATTCCTCAAAAGCTTATCGTGGATTTTCTTTATCGTGATAAATATCGATATCGTTTTATCGCCAAGCCCTAATTGAACCCGGAATGTTCCTTTAACAATGTCTATTACTTTCACAGAGTAAACTGGAGATGATTGTTGGTACCCCAGCTGCTTATATGGATCTTGAGTTATTCAACACATCAGATAGGTTCTTACAGAAACTAGATGACAATGAAGCCCTTCTCGGTTCTTACCCTATTGATGATGACTGCCGAATACATGTGAGTATTGCCACCTTTCTGACACCCCATCTACACTGTCAGTGGACAATGTGCCAAAAAGTAGAATGTGCCCATGTAGCATCTAGATTTGTTTCATCACATCACTCACTCGCAGTGCAGGTGTGTGAAATTAACAGTTCCATTAAAAAGCTTAAAATCTATGTTCATTAACATTTTGATGTCATTAATGATTTGATAAATATGGGATGCTTATACAATAACATTTGTGTTAAGTGACAGTGACCATTTTGTGTGCAGGTGACAGACCAAAGTGGGACTCAGAGTGGGGAGTTCACTGATTTGTCCAAGGTGGAGAAATTTGAGATTTCTGATGATGCCTATGAAAAAAGGGCAGGTAAGGTGGATTCATCAACAAAACTTAGTATCTTACTAGCTGTACAATATGTATGAACACATTTGTGTGTCAAGTATGATATAATTCTAAGGGTGTCTAAACCAGCTCCTTATGTTGTGAATCAGTATTGTGAACACTAATTCGGGAAGAGTGAAATCCATTGGCAAGAGTGTTGATCCAAAGAACAGTGTGACTCTTATGACTAGGGCTGTCACGATTACTCGTTTTAATTCGATCACTCGATTCAAGAAATTCCTCGATTTACAAAATTGCTGAATCGACAAATCGAAAATAAGGCAGAAGTGACGCAGTCCACGGACGTGGGTCCGAACATGTCAAGAGGTGTCAGCTGTGGGACGGAGCTTTGAAAAATAATGCAGTACCTAAAAAAGCATCACTTCAGCAATGCAACAGCACTTGAAAAGATAACATCCAGTTTTCACAAACCTGATGGACACACGCCTTGCGTGTCCAGATGTGCAAGAGAAGTTGAGCCCTTCATTACCATGCAGGACATGCTGAACTCAGCAAAAACATATATAGGCAACATATATTGGAGAGTCACCACCATTGTGTCCTTGAGCAAGGCACTTAACTCCAGGTTGCTCCGGGGGGATTGTGCCTGTATTAATTGCACTGTAAGTCGCTTTGGATAAAAGCGTCTGCCAAATGCATAAATGTAAATATGTCAAATCAAATCACTTTGTCACACTACCATGTACATAAGTGCAACAGTAGGTGAAAGTCTTGTGAATATAAATGAAGCAACATAAAATAATGTCATAAAGATGCCTGTTGGACTTGATTGAAGTTACACGCAGTTACGGATGCACAAACACATGATTTTAATAAATTTGAATCCAGACGATCCAAGAAGGTTATTTTCAGCAAATTATCATTTTGAGTTCTTTTCTTTCTCCTCATTTTTCCACACTTCCAAAATATATTTGTTTATGGCCGTTATTGCAGGTAAAACTTAATGTGGGAATCCAGAGAACATTTTTACTGAATAAAACCGCATGTCTGTCTGTATGCTCTGTCAAAGCTCAACCAAAGCTCTCACGCCCAAGAGACGCAATATACAATTTTGGCTTACCTGAGGGAGAAATGTCTATCTCCGCATGATAATTTAAGTTTTTACTCCGTTAGTAACTGAATGCCCAGATGCTTAAGGACATTTTACACTGTACGTGGCAAGCGGCAAGCATTTACGATCTGCATTTAGCACACACACAACAATGCCCGCAACTGCTACAGCATAATTCAAGAGTGAAAAGAATTATCTCACGTGTATATTGTGAATTTTGTGTCATTTGTGACTCTTGTCTGCTATTGTGAGTTCAGAACACAAGCTTTGAATTACTGTTTGTGAGTGCAGATTGCAACATTCAATTTCCAATTTGTATTTTACAAGTTTCACATTGGTGCTGTTAGTGTAAGTTTCAGCTTACTAGTACAAATATTTATTGTACAAGTTCTTAAATCCAAATATTCAAGCTCTTGAGTTTTGCTACTCATTCACCTTCATATTTATATCTTTATATAATAGTTTAAACACCTATATAAATTACCCTCAATAAACAAGATTGGTGGGCAGACATTGCTTCTGAAAAGATAAAATATTTTATTTCCCATATTTGAGTTCTAAACTAAAATGTGTAGATCATGTTGAACTAGTTAAAGAATAAAGTAGATCTTGCATTTAAAAAGTTGGGCACACCTGGAGAAGCCAATCTCTGTCATCTTGAATATACCTCTTTTTATATTATAGATCTGCTTTTGGGTGTGATATTGTTTGCACAGTTATTTAGTTTTTGTTTTTCAATCGTAAAATACACCAAAACTTTCTTTTTATGTGAAATATATTACATATTTTGGCTTAAATGCATTTTAGCCAAACATGATTTCACCTCAACAACTTTATGCGGTCTAAAGTTATTGCATAATTCTTCTGATTAATCGTCTGAATAATTGTTAGATTACTCGATTACCAAAATAATAGAAAGTGACAGCCCTACATAACTCAATAACCTGCGACATGATTACAAGCTCGCTCATTTAAAGACAGCTGTTATTAATCAAGAAAATCTGTGTATAAACGACTATCGTGCATTTTCATTGTAGATATTTTAATGTAAAGTGTTATGAAAGATAAATGAAGATATTAATATTCAAAGGAGTGTATTTAATCTTTTTCTAACAACTCTAATATTTAAAAGAACATTGAATATTATGAATGAAAGATAATTCTGTTTAAAAGCGAAAATAAAGTTGGACATAATATATTTACACTTATGCTCATCTTTTAATGACCTGAGAGACTTCAGAAGACCTGACAACGTTTCTGGTAAGGGAACAAAGTGAGCAATGATGCTCCCTGGTTTTTAAGATGCATTCAGGGAGTTTTTAGGGAGCAAAGATTTCAGTGCACTAAAATGATTTTACGATTTAGACTGCCATAGAAATAACAGTAGCTGCTTTAGCATTTGAAATCCAGAAATACATTATAGTAAGCTAGCAAGTAATCATGCGAAATCAAAATGGTCTGTGCCCGCTGTCTATTTAGATTTTGACATCATGTCTGCCCTCTATATTTGTTATTGAAATATGTTATAGGGTTGCCACAATTTTCCAGAACATTTCCATGACATTTTATGCACCCAGCAAGTGTAAAATGTAAGCAAAAACATGTTTCCATTGTAAAGTGCATTTCACTTGAGCTGAGTCGAGGGGTCAAAGCTCCACTAAACACCAGCGTCAAGCGGCATTTGGTCTACACATTAGGGTGCCTACACACTGACTAGAGTTTCTGCTTTGAAATCAATGCATTCGCAGCACTCTCTGACAAAGAGGATGCTACGTCAGAAGGATGAAGATCTCTTCATTCATTTCAACCATTTTAAAGTATTTTATGTATCTTTGTACTCTCAAAGACATAATTTGTGAGGAAAAATGTTTGTGAGAAACACTTTGCTGTGAAGTTCGAGCTGAGATTGTGCTGACACGTCACTTCATAGACTTCAATGAATTCGACAGCACTGACACAAGTCATGTGAGATCCCCTCAACGTGCAGAAACATCAGTCAATTTGACACATTAATAGCTCTTCTGCCCTTTTCTCTCCATGATGAACAAGGTAGACTTACATGCCGATGCTGAAGTAAACTAACAACATGCCCCTCTCATTCAGTTGGTCGGTACAAGTACCAGGTCATTCAGTTTGATTATGAATGAGAAGTTTCACGAATGTCGCTTCTTACTTTGCATGCGGTGCTGAATCAAGGCACGTGATTGGTCATAGCTGTAATCAATCAAGAGATCTGCCTCGGTTGAACCACGATTGCCAAGCTCACGAGTGGCTGCTGCTGTAATCAATCATGAGGGTTTAAGCGCCCTTATCTACTGATGCTGTTCTGAGTCTGATCGTTACCATGTTTTTGTGCTTGTAACGGAAACCTTGCTAGTAACACAAGTCAAAAGGTTATATTAATATTTTCCAGGACAAATAATTATTTTTCCAGGACATTTAGGTATTTTTAAAATTTTCCATGACCGGAAAACTGCATTGCAAAATTCCAGGTTTTTCAGGATGCGTGGAAAGCCTTATGTTAGTAGAGAACATTTTTAATTTCAGTTTTCACTTTTTTTCAGACACCGTGCGGAACTTCAAGAAGAATATGAAGTTGGGTCAATTTAATGAGGAAAACAGGGCCAAGGAAGAAGAGGCTCTTGCTAAGAAAGAAGAGCTAGAGAAAGCAGCCGCTGCAGCCATTGCTGTTGGTAACCGCTGTAAAGTTGAAGTTGCTGGACAACCCACTAAGATTGGCACTGTTATGTTTGTGGGTGAGCTTACGCAAATGTTCTTATCACACCTCTGTATTAAGGCATACTTTTGTGCGGTTTGACCTGATTTAATCACATGTACTGCTCTGATTCATCACATAAATTGTATCAGATAGAGAACTTATAGCTGTGTATTTATTATAAAGCCCAACATGTTAAATTTTCACTTCTTTTGATATTTAAATTGCGTGAAATGTTTTTAAAGGGTAGTTTAGGCAACGATATACTGCAAAATCCATGATTTATTGCATTGTTTTCCTTGTTTGCAGGTATGACCAATTTCAAGCCAGGCCACTGGGTTGGTGTGAAATACGATGAGCCACTTGGAAAGAATGATGGCAGGTTAGTGCCCACACCAGTTTTTATGCGTATGAATAGGACCAGCATCTCTCAAAAATGATTAATGTGTTCCTTACATGAACCTTTCGAGAAAGTCTGACTAACGGTCCATGTACAACTATTTGTCTTGATTTAGTGTGAATGGAAAACGGTACTTTGAGTGTGAGCCAAAATATGGTGCCTTTGTAAAGCCCCTCTCAGTAACTGTGGGAGACTTCCCTGAGGAGGACTATGGTTTGGATGAGATGTAGGACTCACCTGATAAGTACTCCGAAGCATCAGAAGAAAGAAGTTTGACTCCATGCAGTGAGACATTGCTGAAGAATTTGAAGGTTTTCTGTCATCAGTGCAGATCATTTTGTTTTTTACTGGTCTGAAAGGGATCAGATGGATTACATTTTAAGATGAGATATACCTTAATTTACTGCAGACAAACCCAAGTTATGATCTTAACATTTCTGCCATGTCGACTTGAAGTTACTATTTAAGGTACAGTAAATGCAAAACAACATCGGTCGAGACTCGAGATCAGGTTAAGGGATTTGGCAAGCTAGGCAGAACAAAATGTTATTCTTTGAAGCATTGACTTGCATGTTGATTGTTCATTATTGAATTCCAAAGTTCTGCATCTAATTTCATCCCAGACAGAATCATTTTATTTTAGATCAACAAACCACTGGTTTTTTTTTTGCAAGGTCTGATTAAACTGTATTGTATATATGTCTTATTTGTACCAAATAATTCCTCCAGCTGACTATTTTGTCATTATCTGTCAATGTGACCTTGTTTAGGGTCTCAATACCTTATTCTGTTAGGCACTTTAGCAATTAGCTCACTAATGAGTAATGTAATTCAGAGTCCTGTGCCCTCGCTTTGCCACGGTTCTGTTTTTTTCCATGTGAATTCTCTTAATTACAGTAATGTGTAATTTTATTTTAATTCTGCAGGTGAAAATGGGCATGCAAATTTTATGTATGTCAGCTTCATAAATAACAGAAATTAAGGCCAAGTGTTTCATGGAATTCCATGTTGCGTTTAGAAAAGTCTCTATTTCAAATAAATGAATGTGCCAACTTTGAACATCCTGCAGATGTATGCCCAAGTTGTCTTTCTTATGCAAATGCCTTCATATGCATCATGGAGTACTTGTCCATGTTGCTCTGAAAGACACAGATTCTAGTACAGCTCACAGATATTTACAATAATTATACAAATTAGTTTTTGCTACGCTATGTAGCAAAAACAAATTTGTATAATAATTGTAAGTATCTGAACATCAGTTGGTTTTTTTTTTATGTGAATGTCACAATTGTGTTGCAATGGCTGCACTACTGTGTAAATATAGAAACTTTTGAGTCTAGACCAGGCACAAACATTGATGTTGGAGATTAATTCTTCAGAAAACAGATCTGCAGCTGTTTCTTTACATTCTCTTGAGTACATTGGATGTTACTTGTTCTGACCACAATGCAGCTTTACCCAGCAAAAGCTTGTAAAGAAATGTTTTGACATTGTCATGTATTTTAACATTCAAATAATTGTGTAATGTTTTAAATGATGTCCTCATGAATCACACTTCAAGGAATATTCCGGGATCAGTACAAGTTAAGCTCAATTGATAGAATTTTGGTATAATATTGATTACCACAAAAAATGATTTTGTCTTCTTTTAAAAAGCTAAAATCTGGGTTACTGTGAGGCACTTACAGTGGAAGTGAACGGGGCTAATCCGTAAATGTGAAATTACTCAATGTTTCAAAAGTATAGACTCAAGACAAACAATATATGATTAAATCGCGTCCTAATCTTTTCTGTGTAAAGTTAAAGCCAAGATTTCCACTTCCTTGTCATGATTATGTAATTTTAACAAACCATTAAAAAAATGACTATTTAAATAACTTTACAGCGCAAATAATAGGCCTACATTTTAACAGAATAATTCATGCATGCTTTAAAAAGTTCGAAAAATTCTCCAAAAATTGCCCCCATTCACTTCCATTGTAAGTACCTCATTGCAACCTCAATGTTTTTAAATTGTTTTGTTTTTTTAACATAAAGAAAAGGAGGGACAAGTCAAAATACATTTTTGTTGTAATAAAACATGCCTCAAATGCTGTCGATTGAGCTCAACTTTTTTTGAACCCAGAACATACCGTAAAATTCGATTTGGTCACGGGATTCTTGAGAACCACCCCCTCACCATACATACACACACACACACACAGATTGTGATGGCTTTGCAAAATAAAGATGGATGGTAAAACGACGTCTGTTTGTTTTTGTTGCACGCCGTGTGAAACACTCAAACACGCCGCCTTGACACGATATGCATCATCAGATTTGAGTCGCTTTTGGAAGAAAAAAAAAGTCCGTGTGTTAACTAAAACTGGAGATAAAGTTTAATTTCTCCCAAGATTTATTTTATTTTAATTTTGTCATCTGAAGCTGTGTGATGAACGAGTCGATCGTAAAACAGCTCGGAGTTTGTTTTGTCATGAATGCAGTTCTGAGCTGCGAGACTAGTTTATTTGTCTTGAAAATGAACCTCAACTTGTGTTAAATGATCCTCATTAACTCCTGTCTTGTGTTGCCGTCAGGTATGTTTCTCAGTTGTTTATTTCTATTGTAAAACTCTCTTTATACCTTGCGATAATAACGGAAATTGCTGAGGCTTCCATTGTGCATTGTACACAAATTGGTTCGTTGCTGCTGTCTCAAAACCTTTCGAGCTCCCTATACATAGGCTACACCATTTAATTTGTGACGTTCCGAACCTGCTTTATGACGCCACAAAGGCAGCTCACTATGCCGTAGTGTTTGAATCTTATAAAGTACCCTAATTATCTATCCTTGAAATTGTTTGTACCAGAACCCCTTTAGTTAGCCTAAATTAATATTCAGATAAGGATAATACAAATTAAGCTTAATCCGACAGCATTTATGGCATCACCACACAAAATACCTTTGACTCGTCCCTAACCTCGTCCCCAAAAACAAGGTTAGTGAAGCATATGCCATGGAAGTGTGGGGCTATTTTTGGAGGATATAAAGGCAGAGATGTAAATCTTATAATTTTAGAAAAGAACTTACTGGTACATACATTTTTCCTCTGTTAAATTTGTGAGTTATTTAAGGTGTAAAGTTTTTGAAGTCTTCGTTTTTACATCGTCATGTCAACAAAGTTGTAAAATTGGATATAACTTCAAACACAAAAAACGTTAGTATGCGATTTTATCACTTTAATATCTTGTTGACTTTTTGTTCATGACCTGTGGCAATACTTTTGAAACAGAGAGTGTTTTAACGTTTGTGTATTGGCCCCATTTACTTCCAAGTGCCTCACTTTTTTTTCTTCTGATTAAAAACTTTTTTTTATTGATTCACATATTGAACACAGAAAAACAAAACATATATACACAGCATCAACATTTAACCCCCACTATTACCCCTACCAATGAATTTTTAAAAAATAAATATGAATGGAACTGGGTTATAAGTTCTGCCTTTGGGAAAACGCTTTTTAATATTTTGAGTTAGCAGTACAAGATAGTTGACAGTACTAAAAGAGTTCAGATATGAAGGCTACTTAGTTTTTTATATGTATTTTATTGAATAGCTGTTATATGACTGATAAGTATAACTGCACATTATATATTTTCAATTGAACATAGACATTTTAGTGCTCAAAACTACCCTTTTTACTAGCCACGAGATGTGAAAATATTGATTACAAAAAAGAATTATTTAAAAATCCAACTCTAATCACAAGTTCATATTTTGTTTAGAACATATAAACAATAAATTCATTTAAAACAGCTAAGTGTGTCTGTAGGAATTTATGCAGGCACATCTGCTTATTATTATATTATTTATGTGTTACTTTCATAAAGTTGTTTGAATTAACAGAGAGAAAGATGATATTTCAGAGTTTTGTGTGTGTGTGTGTGCGTGTGTGTGTGTGTGTGTGTAAGAGAGAGAGAGAGAGAGAGAGAGAGAGAGAGAGCGAGATTGCAAAAACTGATGCCATATGAAATTATACAGTGTAATGTCAGTGTAAAGTATTACTGGATACAATTTTGAATGTCCGCAAGCAGGCTGTTTCATGCAATATTGTTACTTAAACACAAAAGAACCATTTCTCTGCAGATTTGCCCAGGTTCGTCCAGCTAAAGAGGAGAAAGTGAGTGGATCAATCAAACAAACATGTTCAGACATTCAGTGTTTCTGCTCAAAGCTGAATGTCACCACAACTGAACCATATCTGAGCATTGTGCTCATCCCAACAGAGAACATAAGCCAGACATTGATCTCTGCATCTACAGGTATGGCATGATGTCCTGTATTAACGTTACACTACTCTTTTGAGTTACAAATTGCTAATAACAGACCAACATACTGTATCTTTTGCCATTTTGAGGTTACCAACAGCATAGCTGATAACCAGGCTGAAGTTGATTTGACATTAAATTTTCACTCCAATCTTAAAGCAAGACTGCCTGTATAAAATGAAAAGGCAAATGTTAAAAGGAAATTGCAATGCAAAGGCATTATTAATTTTAACATTTAATTACTAGTATTGTTATTATTTTTTACTTTTCAATTTATTTATTTTTATTTTCAAAGTCAACATGTAAATACCATGTTAATGAGCGGGTGGTGCTCAAGAGAGGATACTTTAATACAGTCGATCTCACACTAGGGGGCGCAGATGGGTTGTAAAGAGGACAGGTGTGTACATGGTTATTTATAAATCAATTGTCTAATACTTAACGTTATTCATTTTTACTAAATTAATACAAGTACTTAAACAAAAGAAATGCAGCGGATCTGAAGCATTTACATTGCATTAACATTAAGAAAATGCTTTGGACATTTTTTACATTTTCCTTTTTATTTTACTATTATCAGTCTTGCATCAACATTTCAGTGAAAATGAAGTGTCAAATCATTTGCAGTTTAGTTTTTCTTTTGACTGGGAAAATGCTTTGTTATTGTGAAAATACATTTGAATCATTTTAGTTTATTTTTTTATTTGAGCACATACAGTACTTCGCAGACACTTTGTGCAAATGAAATAGTTAATGGGATTTTTTTTTCCCATTTTATTTATTTATTTTAAATTTACCGAAAAAGCTCCATTATCAACAGCCTTGTAAATGATGCACATTTGTCAAATATTGTTTTGTGTAAAATTTTCATTTAATTAGCTAATTTGTTTCTTTCATTTGATATTATTTCTGATTGTATAAATAACTAAAAAAATATATATATATATTCCATGGTTCCATGCGGGTAGTTTCAATGGCTGTATGATACGGGCCTTTGTGATCATACAGGCTGTTGCTCTGGGCTAAAAGTTGGCCTGCTCACATCGTGGAGTGCATTATAGAGCCATGTGAGTAACCTCATCATTTTCTATGTACATGATTTTTTTTTTTTTTAATGAGTTGGGTTTGTACTCAAATTACTTCAGTGTACACTGTAAGGGTATTTGAAAAGAAATATGGGAGCCAAAAACTATGAAGCATTGTCTTTAGGTTATTGTTTAGGGGCATACCTTTAGTTTAAGGTATTTTTGAAAGAGGTTGATATTATGTGTACCTGCTGTCTTTGTACAACATGCAGCTTATACTTCAATGTAAAACAGCTTGGAGATTTGCTCAGACGCAATCTACAATAAATACATAATTATATATTCTTTGCTCAGAATGCATGAGACAAAATGAGCATCCAATGAAAGACAGTATCTACCAAAGTATATACTTTATTCCAGGCCAATTTTAAAGTAATATGTAAAGATATACAATGTAACAGAATTTAAGGTTCTAAGGTACATGCACATACATGGATAAAAAAAAAGAGAGAGAGAGAGAGATCATAAATGGATATAAATTCATTCTGGGTGCATTTAAAGGAATCTAAATACCAATCCATTGCCATGTGTGATTAGTACTACCACTACAAAAAAAAAACAACAGTTACTATATATTCTGAACAGTATGCACACTAAGCAAGCATAAAATCATGTTTAAGTGACATATACATTTGAATTAATGTTCTATAAATGTGCAATACCAGCACAATTCATAAAAAATAAAGAAATTGTTGCATTGCTCTCTTCAACACTGTTTTACCCCACTAGAGCATGCCATCAATACTGTGTTTGCAAAAATAGATATTTCTCTTAGCTTGTCATATTTTTATACCACTTTTAGTTTCTCAAGAACCTCTAATTTTGATAACTATGGCCTAGCTTGTCATATTTCATCATACAACTACATACCTTATCTGTGTATTCATGCCAGTAGACTTCAGAATATTACACTTATACAGCTTTTAAAAGTGTTAAAAAACAACAACAAGATATTTAGAGTATGGGCCAGTCATTGAATGAACATTCTGTAGTGTAAAGGTACCCTTATTGTAAACATGAGGAAATATTTGTTTTGTATGACTGAATGCAAAGCATCTGCAGAAAGTTTGTAATATGAAGTTCCTGTAGTGTTCTACTACTGTGAAATAATGTAAACCATGTAACAAAAAGCCATTCCAGGTAACCTGCTTTGTCTTTAGTACTGACATCAGAAGCAGCATAAGGCCTGTCGAATTGTGCTTCAATAAAAATCCCCTGACAAATCAATTAGACCTTTTCTCATTAGCTTATGCCCTATGTGTACATACATAGAAAGTATGATAAATTACTTTTTGTTGCCCTTTAAATTTGAAAGAGAAAATAATCTTTAGAAGCCTTGAAGTAATCCTGACAGAAACAATAACTGATTGTTTCCTTGAAAGTCTACTCTATCATTCATATCCACAGTTATCAAATCAAGTTCAAGCTAACAGCTAGTCTACACCAAGAACCCTCTGGACGTGCTCATCAAACCATCAAAAACATATCAGAACCTTCTACTTTCTTCCCGGTCTTTGTCTTGGCACCAAACAGCTTCAATGGAACTGGCACAAACCTCTACTGGAGCTCATTTAGCGATGTTTGTTTAAAAAGACACACTTTTCTTTTTTAGTAGTTGATCAAAGTGCCTTTGATATTTTGTTGCTCGCTTTTGGCTGAAGATTAAGAGATATTTTAACTAAATACAGTATGCAAGAACATACTAAAACCCAAAGATAAAAATAGAGTTCGGTATCATAAACAGACTTCTACCTTACTATTATCTCAGATTACGGTAAAACAGAAATAATGACTTCAATCAGTTATTTACGCAAAATTTTCCATGTTACAGAAAAGGCAGCTCTGTTAGAATAGTTATCCTGTATAAATCAGATAAAATAAGATGAAAATTGGATTTGATTGGTTCAGATCACATATGAATGCCACAACCCTCCAGAAACAAAAAAAAAAGGCTTAAATAAAAACTGACACACAAAGAGGCAAGGGTTCTTAAAACAACAAACCCCAATTCCCGACATAACATTGTTTTTGTTTTTTTTATAAAACCTTTGAAAGAAATATACTTTGATTAATGAAACAAGTAAGTAAAAGAAAGTGTTGACAAACATGATCTATGATATCTAGTGTAAAATGACACAAACACAATTTCTTTTTGTCCAAGAAACAAAACCGAAAGGCACTTAATTAGACATTTCTAGCATGATATGCTGGCACAGCCAAGCAGCAGAATTTTCGTTTAACCATTTGTTTTATCACATGTTGTAACCCTTAGATTTTAACCTTTCAATTATAGTACGCAAATCTCATCAGAAAACACATGCAGACGACCTCCTCAGGTACAACGTGTTTTGGTGTTTCAGGCTCATTAGTGTATTTGAGAAAAAAAATTGTAGTTTCTAGATGAGCCGAGATTAGGGATGTCGTGAAACAGAAGTTGCAGACATAGAAGGTAGCGGTAGGCTGATTTAGGGGGTTCGTCTGGAGTTCATGAGGGGAAATGCACACAAATTCACATCCATCTCACAGAAACACGCACTCGCACACATTGATAGGCTGTGACATAATGCACAGCCATGAAAGAGATTTGGGTACTTGTGAATACTTGTCTGTTCATGGGCCAGCCTTGAGGATGCAGACATGAAAAGAGTAATACGAAAAATAGGAACAAAGTTTAAAAATACCAATCTGGCCAAACATACTGAACGGAAGATGAGAAAGAAAAAAGAAAGCTGTCCAGTAAGGTGAAATGTCTTTTCTTTTCAACTCAAAGCATCTACACATCCTTCACAGATTGTACCAGGCAGCACTTCAGCATGTTGGAGAAGAAGGTGTAGTGCTGGATGCAGGTGCTCTATAGCCAGGTTAGAAAGTTCTCCTTGTCGATCTTGGTAGCCGCCAGCACAGACTCCATGTCATTGAGGATTTCAGAGCTCAGGGCTTCCTGTAGGCTGGGCATCAGCTCCTCACCCTCAACTGCCATGCTCTCGCCCTCCAGGGTGCCCAGGTCCACGTCTGTACCTGGGATAGCGTCCAGGTAGTCCGGGAAACGGCTGGGCTGTGTTGCCATGGAGCCAGGGATGAGGGTATCGCCTAAAAGGGAGCAATTTGGTTAGTTAAAACTTTTTTGTTTGTTGGAAAAACAAAGGATCTTTGCAATGAAATTAATTTTATTCTGTTTATTCTGATCATTGTTTAAAGTACTGTACCTGTCTCCATCTCATCTACACTGTTGAGGAAGTCATCAGGAGTTCGGGGGACGCTGTAACTGCTCATGCTCAGGCCACTGTCCGTGCTCTCGTCTCTGGAGTGATACGTCCCACTAAAGAGTTAGAAAAACAAATACCATTAATAACAGGCCAACATAAAGTAAATCTTTCATTGGTATATACAAGTGGAGTCCAAAATTTTGAATTTTCATATTTAATAAAGTAAAAAATGATATGGCATGGGACTGCACAAGTTTGTGCAAAACCTAATGATCCGATCCCCCAGCATGATTTGAGATTCTTGTGTACTTCAATGGAAACAAAGCAATCTGACCTTCTGTACAAAGGTATTACGTATATGATCAATCTAACAAATTCATTATTTCATTTGATACCTAGAAATCTTAAATGTCGTTTTCTAAACCTTTGTTTATTTCCAGGTTTACTTGCCCTGCCAAAAAAATTGCTGATACATCATGGCTTAAAATTATTGTCCAAAGCTAAATATTCTCACACACACACACACACACACACACACACACACACACACACGGAATAATTATTTTATGGAAATAAATTGGTTCTTTTATTCACCAATGTGGCATTCAACTGTTCACAATGTATAGTCAGGACATAAAAATAACGTGAAAAATTACTATTACAATTTAAATAAAAAAAATATGTTTTGAACTTCTTAAACTACTTCAAAGAGTTCTCATCAAATAATCCTCCACGTGCAGCAATGACAGTTATGCAGATCCTTGGCATTCTAGCTGTCAGTTTGTCCAGATACTCAGGTGACAGTTCTAGCAACTGGCCCGAACCTCTCTCACACTGGCCCCGGGCCATCGGGCAGTCCTTATTGTCGAGCCCTGGTATATCAGATGTACAAATGGTACAACTATATCAGATGTTAAAAAGGAGAATTCATTATGAGGGCTTTTTTTTGACACTGCATTTTGAATTGCAGCATTTTTACACTGAGCACCACTTATTTCTGACCCTGATGTGGACGTCATGTTGCATGTTTGGTTACGAAACACGAGAACAATTGAGGTTTGATGTTATTAACATAGCCGCCATATCTGATGTAAGTAATCTACTTGAGTCATTTAATTTTCTTTCTGTTTGTAATACAAAGTGATCGTTTTGCTTCAGAATGCCTGGAATATAGTACGAGTTGTATCAATATATCTTTTTAACATCTGATATAGCTTCTAGTGTTTTAATCCATATCTTCAGATGTAATATGATGGTGTGGGTGAGAAACAGATCAATTCCTTTTTTGCTAGAAATTCTCCTCCCTGCCCTGTAGGGTGTTATGATTATTAATGTAAATCACCAAAAACAGAAGAAGAAGAATGTGAAAGTTAAAGTGGAGACTGGCTGAGGAGGGAGGAGAATTTATATGAAAAAAAGGACTTAAATCGATCTGTTTCTCACCCACACCTATCATAAATTCTAAAGACATTGATTTGACCACTGCAGTCTTGTGGATTACTTTTATAATGATTTATGTGATTTTTGGAGCTTCAAAATTTGGCACCCATTCACTTGCATTGTATGGACCAACGGAACTGAAATATTCTTCTAAAAATCTTCATTTGAGTTAAGCAAATGAAAGAAGGTCATACACATCTGTGATTGCACAATGGTTAATAAATGATGAGAGAATTTTCATTTTTGGGTGAACTATCCCTTTAATAGACCAGAGTCACTATTCACTTACATTATGGCCAATAAACCCTGTCAAGGTGGTTTAAAATGCACCTTTTGTGTTCCATGGAAGAAAAAGTGATACAGGTTTGGAGCAACAATTAGCGTGAGTAAATAATGACAATTTTCATTATTGGGTGAACTATTCCTTTAAAGAAAAACACTTCAAATGTTGGTAGATTTATATAGAACGAACCATTAATTGATAGACATTTCTAAGCATTATACAAATTTTTGCTGCAAGAGTTTTTGCTTGCACTTGCAGTGACCTGCTTTGAACTGTCTTTGAGGGTCATTGTAAAAGGCGTTGTTTTGCTGGTGGTCTGGGAAAAAGCTCTCTATAAATAGCAGCCAGTAAGTTCAGCACAGTGTGATCAAATAAAAAGGGGCAGAGGACATGCTACAGTGAAGGAAAATACAGCAAGTTGCTCCTAATTAAGAGAGTGAAATGTGGCTTCAGTGCATGCAAGTTGCTGGATGAATGAGCTCTTTGTGTGAACAGCAAGAGTGGGAGGAGGGAACAGCTTTGTCTAAGCCCGAGACCACATGTTCTTGTTATTCACATCAACTCTTATCTGCTCACACAAGAGCATATTTTGTCCTTTACTGCCACTGGATGGTGCAATTCCCTGCAAAAGCAGCTTTACCATGAAGGCCTTGATGTTTCGATGATTCGAGCTGTTGCATGCAAACTGCTTTTACCAACCTCTCCACCAGAGATAACCAATGAGTCCCAGTCAATCAATAACAAATGAATTGCCCTCATGGGCCTTTAAACTGGTAACTATTACCATGTGTAAAAGTAAAAGTGAGCTCTTCCTGTATAATGTCATCTGCGTTCATTGTTCTGTAAGGTTCTACATGTTATGATATCTCTTACCTGTTTAAGAAAGGGTCAGAACTGTTGGTGGTCATGTTGCGGGCGTCTTGGCCCATGCTGGGTGAGGACACAGGGTTCTGAGTACCGCCATCCTGCTCCATGCTAGTTGGCAACTGGTTTCTCAGGGTGAGCTCCTGTATGCAAACACAAACAAAAGGCATATGAGGGGTATGGATGTGTAAAAGTGAGGAAATCTATTTTTCATGTAGGTTTGTTTGAAGAAGTGTAGAGACCGGGTATACAGATGCTTGTGACTGCAACGGAAGCTACAGAACAAATGCATCCTTCTATTGTAGAAAATGTGCAGAACAAACTATACTGGTTTTACTCTAAACCCACGCACACATACACAATACAGTGAGTGAGGTATAGAGAAAAAACAATCCTTCACCTACAAGTTTCACTTGGTTAGTTTCCTTTATCACCTTCTTGAGTGAAATAAAAGCCCTTCCCATCAACAAGTCATGAGTTACAAATCTGGTTATCATTTGTCAATAGATTGTGCAAGATTGTCAGTAGACAATTGTTTTACAGCCTCAGCTCGAACGGGTGGTTTGCAGAGACTCATAGGTTGTCTAAAGAAGGTGTGGGTTTATTGCACATCATTTAGGGAAGAGCGGAGGGTCAGATCTTCATTTTTATTACAGGCACTTCCTATGACCAACTGAAACTTAAATACGACTTTTGCTAAAGGATAATCCAACAGCCCCTTACCACAGAAAGGAGTTAAAGGAATGTTCCACGTTCAATACAAGTTAAGCTCAATTAGCTCAAACAGCATTTGTGGCATAATGTGGAATACCACAAATAATAATTTTAACTCATCAATGTTACAGTAAGGCACTTTCAATAGAAGTGAATGGGGCCAGACCGTTTCAAAAATATAGCAACAAGATATAAACATTACACGTGTTATCATGATTTCAGTAGGGCTGAGCGATATAACTACAAAAAATATATCTCAATATTTTTCAGCCTACTCATGATATTCTATATATATATATATATATATATATATATATATATATATTTTATTGTTTTAATACTGATGATTTTGGCATACAGCTCATGAAAACCCAAAATTCCTATCTCAAAAAATTAGCATATTTCATCCGACCAATAAAAGAAGTGTTTTTAATACCAAAAAAAGTCAACCTTCAAATAATTATGTTCAGTTATGCACTCAATACTTGGTCGGGAATCCTTTAGCAGAAATGACTGCTTCAATGCGGCGTGGCATGGAGGCAATCAGCCTGTGGCACTGCTGAGGTGTTATGGAGGCCCAGGATGCTTCGATAGCGGCCTTAAGCTCATCCAGAGTGTTGGGTCTTACGTCTCTCAACTTTCTCTTCACAATATCCCACAGATTCTCTATGGGGTTCAGGTCAGGAGAGTTGGCAGGCCAGTTGAGCACAGTAATACCATGGTCAGTAAACCATTTACCAGTGGTTTTGGCACTGTGAGCAGGTGCCAGGTCGTGCTGAAAAATGAAATCTTCATCTCCATAAAGCTTTTCAGCAGATGGAAGCATGAGTATGTATATTTACATAGAACAACGCTCTATGATCCTCGTATTACCACTATATTACTTAAACTAGGACATTGTTTTAAACGGCTTTAAATGAACAATTTCAGGATTAAGGCTCATTGCAGCTGAGAGACACGAAGGACTGTTTGATTACAGAACTCGTGGCACTTACTGAGTTTCCACATTGGGTACACACTGTTTAAAAATGGCCGAAGACACGCTGTTTCTATAGTGATCGACTCTTGCGCAGCTACCACGAAATAGGGAGAAATACCCCCTTGGACACTATTTTACCACTGAGAAAGCTGACCTTCAGAACGCTGACAGCATATCTGCTTGGGAGTGGCAACAGGTGATCGCACTCTCTCTCTCTCTAACACACACACACACACACACACACACACACACACACACACACAAAGACACATAGACATGCACACACCCATCAATCCATCCTTGTTTATAAAATAACTTGTTAGAAACAGCACAAACTTTTGGAAGTTAACTTTTTGAATTACTAATGGAGGTTTGGACACATCATTTGTTTTGAACCAGCAACGGCAGATTCTGATCTGTAGCGTAATAAAGTAGTTCCATGCACAAATGCGTTTTTTTTTCCTAATTTTTGAAAATGTAATTGTTCATTGAACAGTTGTATATAAGCAATATCACACTCGCAATCATGCTATATGGCCCTACATCAGCAATTCTGTAATTACCTATGGCCGAATCACAGCAGTGCTGATGTAGGGCCATATAGCACTCTTGCTCATGTGATATTACTTAAATATATCGTGATAATTATGTATTTGCTCTGAAATGGCTCAAAAGTGATTCTTAAAAATCAGAGGAAGCATAATTTCATCCAAACAGCCACTGAATAAATGTCTATTTAAATCTCTTTAATTAAAGGCATGTTTCCCCACAGTTTTTAACTAAATGAACAGAGAATGAGGGGAATGAGATTAATCATTTTCATTGATATGTACTTTTAAATTTGTATTTAATAAACAATGATACATAGTATAATTTAATAAAAAGCATTAACCTTCATATATTTGTGTTAAGAAAAAAAATTGTGAATGAAGAAGGATGTGCAAAATCTAATTCACTTATTTTTTTGGAACCCAGTTGTATATTGCATAGTACTAAATTATTACTGTGGGACCTAATGAAGTTTATTATTCTAATATAATTCTATATCATTATTAGATTTGTTTAACAAATATTTATATATTTTTGTTCTACTTGCATCATCATCTGGAGCTTTTATTTTGACACTGAAATTGGAGTTTGCAGTTTACAGTTTACAATCTTCCGCATCTGGTGAAATGCTGTAAATAAACAAGCGATGAGTAAATTTTTATCCCTCGCTGAAAATCCATTTATTATTAAATACATCACATTATGGAAGTAAAATGGGCACCAAATGCAGTTTCATGTTGACTTTAATTTCTAAAACTTCAGCATGTGCAATATCATGGATTTCCAATGATAAGATCAATGCCTTTCACTGTATTTCAAGGCCTAACTTTATTAGTCTGTTAAGCGAGCTGCTTCCAGCTAAAACCTATAAGATCATCCCTGAAGATCTCTGTTTATTTTGTTTTCCAGCAAGGGGGTCTGCAGCACTGAATCAACATTGTGTTTACATTCCAAAGCAGGGGCAGCTGAGCCCTGCCTCCTCTGCCTCCCTGTCTGCCCCACTCCCTCCATTAAATCTCTCATTCACACTCTCTAAAAAGGTACAGAGGGTATTTCTACTAAGAATGTAAGATTTACCCACCCTAAAGTTTAAAAAAATGAATAAAAATACAAATAAAGTGTGGTTGGCCACTTTAAATGTTCATCAGACAGTCCCTTCCTGTCTTAATGGGCGGTACTTCATGTGAATGAGCTGCAAAGTGGACCTGACTATATGCTGATAGACAAAGGTCTGGCTCTGTGAGACAAAAAATATATAAAAAAATGTAACACCACATTTATAAAAAACAAAATTTTTTATTTGCAATCATTAAACCGAGTACACTTGGTACGGATTAGAGCAGCAGAAGACTAAGTGTCTGTCTAGTATGTGAGGACTGAATGTTATGACAGGTGCATATCTGACCTGGGGTCTCTGGCGAAGGAGCTCTTGTTTGAGTCTCAGTCTCTCTTTCTCCATCTGGATCTGCTGCAGTCTGATCTGGTTGTTTCCTCCTATCACTCCACTCTGGGGGCTGGAGGGCAACTGGGAGCCTTGCTTCACTGGAGCACTCTGGGAAATTCGCTGCTGGTTCATAGCTATGAAGACACAAAATGAATTATGTTACTATGATTGGTTTGATCAGATGTTTGAAAAGATAGCATTAATTATATGTTAATTAGTTATGTAATATATTTAAGCAATCACATGCCATGAAGAAGCCATGCTATATTGTGAAGTAATTATCAGTAACTATATTCAATAAATTTCATGGCTTCGAGAGCCTTACTTATTCAATATTGGGATTATAGGGTTTCGTTGTCATGACAACAAAGCTGTAATATAGGATATAAATTTACACAAATAAGGTTAGTACATGTTAATACTCTATATATAATGATTGTCTTGTAGCTATAATTTTGAAACAATGTGTATTTTAGCGTTTATGGACTGGCCCCATTCAATTTCATTCCAAGTGCTGTACTGCAACTATGATTTCAACGATTTGAAATTATTTTTGTAGAAGTGAACATTATGCCCACAAATCCTGTTGATTGAGCTTAACCTGGAGCATTTCTTTAAGTGCCACCATTCTGCTAGAAGATATATACTGTATATTGGAAGAAATTGATATCAAACAATGGTTTTTAGAAGCTTAATATGTTTCTTGCTTTGTTTAACAAATATCAAAATTGCTGCAATGAAAATCAGCAAAAATCCCATTTACAGGATATAAAAAGGGCCTATCAATGCAATTGAATGGAGTGATGCATATCACCACAGACTCAAATAAAATAAGACAAATCCTTTTTGCCCATTGGAGGTGGGATGTTACAGTAATTGAGCCAATGAAATTGCAGTTCTTGCACTGGGGTCACCAGTGACAACAAAGCCTCGATGGTGCTGGCATTGTCATGCGCAAGGGAGCCCCTTCTTCCCTGCTTATCCTCATCACCATTTAATCAGAGTGTGTTTACACTACCTCAGGGCTGAATGAGTCTCCACTCTCCTCTCACCATGGGAATCAGATCAGAGACTCACCACGCCCCTTTCTCTCTCATCCACACACTGCAACCACCCTCCCCCACAGTGCCCAAGGCGTGGAAGAGTGATTGGGAATGTATACTGAGTGCTAGTGGGGGAGTGTGTGTGTGTGCGCCTTTTGGTTTGTTTCTCTTTTAAAACTCTTATCTCAAATAGATATGGGTCTATTGAAGCCGAATGATGGCTCTGGTGGCTGGTCTCTTGAGCAGAAGTTACCAGTTAATACAAGTCTGATGTCTACCAGAAAGATTTGTAATGTCTTATTTGTCCAACAGTAGAGGTGGTGAAAAATATCTGATATTTCAAAGTGTATGACTGGCGCACAATACATTATCGATGTTCTAATGCCAAAAACAATATTTTAAGTTAAATTTATCATAATATTTTTGTAAAACAAAAAAAGAAGAGATTGACCACCATTTAAGTGTAAAAAGTCGAAACATATCATTATTTCTATTTGATCACAATGCAAAATAATATAAGGCTGCCTCCAAACTTATCAGTTCTTAAATCATACATTTCCAAAGTTTGCTGTAATTGGAAAGCATGTTTTTTCAAATGAAAACGTAACAGTGTGGAAGTCTATAACTTGCTACATTTGTTAGGACGTCCATACAGATTCATCAAACGGCTAGACTGCAGGGGTTTTTGTGTAATGATAAAAATGCTGAAACCAAAGTACGCTGTTCCCTAATGTTTTTTTATTTAAAAAGACAAGTGATTACACTCTACACTACTTCTGTCTCTCTACAACAAAGACAAGGAAGGTTAGCATTTGTTGCGAAAAGCACTAATGAAAATAAATAAGAAATGAATGAGTAAAAGATCGCAACATACCACCTTTCTAAATCACAATATATTAAACATAAATCGCAATATTATCGTATCATAACGCAGAATAACGAGAGAATATTGCATTGCCAGGTTCCTGCAGGCTCCCAAAAAAAAAAAGAAATCTAATGGCAATTCTTAATTCTCATGTCTGAATTTCCCTGACTAGTCTGTACTTGAGTGGTTTGGAGTTTTAGTGGGTATTTTACTTGGGGAAACTCCACACAGTACGAAGTTGACAAGAACACATACAGAAAACAAAGTCATACCGATGTGGCGGAACGAATTAATGTTGCATAAGCACGGCAGAACTGCAGGTTCATGCCACATATATGTTCTTCCTTGAACCAGAAAGAGTAGAAGGAAGAGGAAATGTGCCAGAGAAATACAAATAAAAAGAGGGAGAGAAAGACATAAAACACAGATTGACGTAGTTCTCCATTGTCTTTAGCACACTTGTTTTGAAACACGACCATCCAGCAAAAACAGTCTTTATCAGGCCATCTCGCTAAGCTGCCAACCAATAGTGGCTCACCTGTCCTGATAAGCGCGACCAGAGGTGCGTTGAGAAACTTTTAAGAGTGCTCTCAGAAAACGCAAAGGTGCACGAGAACCTTTGAAGCCTTTGTAAATATTTGATGCCTGTCCATTTAACAAGTTTGTTCTATGAAAGCCACATTTAGTTGAGTTTCCAGCTAAGAGATAAACTCAGAGGGACAATGAGAAAAGGAAAGAGAATCAATCTGTGTCCAGAAGAAAAGCCTCTCTATCCTACCATACACAAACCTCAGCGGACCACACAAAAGCAAGCATTGAGCTGTCGGAAGCCTGTCTGAAAAAAGTCAGCTGTGTGACTAGTGTGTAGTAGGACGCAAGCTGAAAGCAAGATGGCAGCCATATTACATACAAGTGGATACAGAGGGCTGTATATTCATAACAAAAGGCTTGATAAAGGCTTGAGGACTTCAATACATTTGCAATGATTAGTAATGGTGCTTGTTAAGAATACTGATCACATACAGGGGTTAGTGGCTTTTGACCTTTAACTCTTAAGGCCAAAGTAGACATACATTTTCCATGTGACATACATTTAGTCATTAGCACAGTGCTACAGAAAAACTATGCTGCACATGGATAGTCTGCATCTTTGCATGTCACTGGCCATTGACTATATTAAAAGAGCACCACAAAGCAGTTGTAGTGTGAAACTGTGCATGCGTCAAACACATCCGTACGGGCTTGCTGTCAAGAGTATACCTTGAAAGGCTGATTGCCCGACCATGCATGAGATGTACCAGTAGGAAAAACATATACCATTGCATACCGTTGCCTTAAGTATTAAACTTTAGCACACTGTATGCCCTATGGACATGCATGTTACCTCATAAATTGTTTGTTGAAGAGAGGTGGGCTAATGTTTTTTTGCCTGGCGAACTTGGGGTGGGCTCATTTGACTTGGGCTGTTAAGCAACCTAGAAAGCCCTAGCAAACAAACAGAACACCTTAGCAACTGCACAGCAAACACAACACCCTAGGACTGCCGCAGCAAGTTTTACGTAGCAAGTATGACTCGGATTTACTTCAGCAAATGTAAAATTTTGCTAAAGTCATATCAATACAATGAGAAACTCTATATGATCTCTGAAAGTAAACCACTAATGTCAAGTTTGTCATCCAGTTTCCCAATAAGGTGAGTACCTAGGGAGTCGTGAAGTGTTTATACAACAGAGTGTGTGTGTGTCATTGAGTCAGAGTAGCTTACAGCTCTGGAAAAGATGAGTGCCTCACAAGAGAGTGACATCACTTTGTACTTGCCAACAAGGTGCCAACTCCTGCACTGAAGTACTGAGATAAATCAAGCGGATAAAACGGGCTGCAGCACATGACTGATAACCAAAGGTTCCACTTGGCCTTTGTGCTCAAATACAGTCACCACCAAATAAAGGCATGATTGCTTTTGAAATGGGGTGGCTTTTAACTTTATTATTGATCTTTGTGTTCCGCCAAACAAAATGTCAAGAACAGTGGCCCCAAAAATAATTTAGGCCACACTTATAGGCCTCATTTACACTGGTATTAAAATCTGGTTTGGGGTGATCCGTTGAAAAGGGATGACGCTAAAAGCGTTTGGAGATTTGTCCACTTCAACTACATTCTCATAAACCCTAAAATGACCATATAAACAAGGATTTAAGCAAATTTACAGCTAAAATAATGTATGTAAGTGCTTTTATAAAATAATAAGCTTCAACGTTCTGCCTTTAAACGCTCCAAAAATTGGCCCCACTCATTTCCATTATAAGTAGGTTAGCCCATATTTTAACTTTTTCGGAAGGAGGTACAAATCTAAAATATTTTTGTGATAGTTCACATTTTGCCACAAATGCTGTCGATTGAGCTTAACTTCTATTAAACCCAGAATATTCCTTTAATAACGGTATTCCACTAAAATAACTAAGAATTCAGTTTGAAACATCATGTTTGAGATGGAAACTGCATCTGGCTGATGCACACTCTGTCGCGGGGACGCTTGTCCCTTAAGCGCGCACGCTTGCTGCAGCTAAATTATAACGTATTGGCTTGTGACTTATTGAATCATAATATATGTGTCACTGTGCATTTCTTATTGTGGAGAAAATTGGCGATATGTAGCTTTATTAATATGAGAGAGTTTGTTTTTTGTGAGTTAAAGATGGACTGAAGTGAACAGAAAGGTGAGAGAGGTAGTGTTCGCCCCATTATACACTGCAACAAAATATGTTTTTGTTTTGGCTTGTTTTACCATATAAATATGTAAAACTCTTTTAAAACAACATAAATTCTTTAGCAACTATACTGCAAAATAAAAAAATTGTTATCTAAGAATGTATAATATGTATTATAAATATAATATTAAAAATAAAATATCAAAAAATCCTTTAAAAAACACTTGATAACAATAGGATTTTTTTGCAGTGAATTTCTTTCCTGAATTAAACTTATATAAAGTATTTTTTCCCCCTTTAATTCGGTGAATGTCATTTAGAGGTATTTTTAAAAGACGATTTTGTCCTCTTTATTGTTAGTAAGCAAGTTCAATACATCTTTTTAAGTCGGGACACAAGCAGAATAATCGATTAAGAGCTAATGATTAATCGTTGCAATAATCGCCGAATAGTCGTTCTAATAATTGTTAGATTAATCGATTATCAAAATAATCACTACTTGCAGCCCTACACTCTCCCCTTGAAATCTGAACACAAGTGGTCAAAAGCGATGCATCTTACAACCAGGTGTTAATGGAGATGTGTCTCGTTTGTCCACTTTGTAATCGGATCACTTAAAATCGCGTAAGTGTAAATGAACCTAACTGTTAAAAATGGCTAAGAAAAGTAAAGTTAGTTCTAAGAAAAGTTCTAGCATCTTATATTTACAGATGCCCACTTGGTTTGATAGTTATCTATGCAATGAAATTCAGATCCCATTTATTTGTGTCAAACTAGGCCTCCTCTCTGGAGATCATACACTGTCTGTTCACTTCCTCTTCACTACTTAGGACGGAGGCACAAGTTTAACCTGTGAGCTTTCTTCAGTTTTCTTCTATTCCTCCCTTTCTTTTTTCCTCTTCCCTTCCCCCTCTCTGGCCCTGCCTCTGCCTGCCCCCTCCTCCCTCCCCACTCACATTGGATCTCTTTGACTGAAAAGGTCTGGAACAGATTAGGAGCAGAGCTGCAGCATCGAGAGGCCTGGCACCGACTCAAGTCTGTCTAGATGTGCAGCTGAGAACAGTTCTGCCTGTGCTGGGCCTCACGTGGGGTTGGAAGGGGGGTAGAGAGAAAGAAAGAGAATGGCCAAACTTCAGTTCTCTGTTAAAGGAGTACAGTCCTGTTCTACCCCTGATCATTTTACCGAACTGTCTCCAGTGTCAATGGCGACCAGAGACCCAGATGGGACATACCTTTAAATGAAAGGTTAGCAATGTGCAAGTGTATTTAATTTCCCTGCTGCAGTGCAAGTACCAACATTCTTTTGAACTTTCAAAGTTAGTTCATATTCAAACGTTCTTGTCTATTGTGTATTTAAAGTTAAACACGGCGGCGAGATAATGTGCGTCACAAATCCATTTGATGAGGGATAAAAACAAAACAGAAGCCATGAAAAAATGCAGACACAAGCAGTTACATAAAACCACATGGGAACGCCCAAACGTTCTCAACTTGTGGCAAAGAACGAGTTAACCATGTCTACCCCTCTTTCTCCCTCTCTTTCTCACTGTTCTCCCCCTCACATTACGTCTGTAATTCGGGGGCCCACCAGGCTTGTCCACTGAACTTCAAAGGGCTTCATCTGCCAGAGCCTACAACTCAGCCCCAACCCCTCTTTCTTTTTTCTCTCGCTTTCTCGTCTAGCCCTGCACAGACTGTTTACCATTTTCTCCACAAGCACTTTCATGTTAGGTGCACATTTGCGCACTAAAACTTGGGTCAAAAACAGGGCAAAAACATGCTTGTTCACACATGTTGGACACAGATAGAGGTAGAGATTGAGAGTGAGAAAGAGAGACTCCCAAGGGAATGCTCTTTGGGATGAAGGGAAAGCACCTTGAGTGAGAGTAACTCAAAGTGACATAAGTAGAAGCCTTCGTCTCATTGTGAGCCTTACGTGCACAGAGAAAGAGATTAAAGAGGGGGACTGAAAGGAGCAGAAAAGGACAAACATCTCAGTCTGAAAACCTGTCAGTGAACCATTTATCTCAACAGCAGAAAGAGATTAGTAGATTAACGTTACTATTGCACTACTTGGGATATGTTTCAGTGTCTGTGCGTATGGATTATAAAGGGGGTTCAGGGAGCAGCATGATCAGAAGCAGTTTAAGCTAGTTTGAGTGAGTAAAGGGATCACATAGCAGAGTCAGGAGGTGAAAAGTTTTGGCTAACCTCAGTATGAGTCACAGGAAGCGGGAACGCTCTGAATAGTGTGCCACAAACACACACTCACTAAATTACATTAAAAAATTATGAGATAACACTGTTGTGCAAAGACAAAATTCTGTAACAACTAAATTTGTCAAAACTGAGTCATGACAAAAATGTGTTTTAATGTTGGTGTAATGTTGCCTTTGTGCCTTTAACTCCTTACTATGCTGTATGTAATGAACATTAAAATAAAGAAACAGTCCACTGTGCATTACAGTCAGTAGTACGCTTACATGCACTTAAATAGTTTTTCAGTCAAGACAATAAATAATACAATAATTTGTCTTTTTGAAATGTTATGTAAATACTTTAACACGATTGTAGCTTGGCTTCGTACAGCGTGTATACATGCTAAACGGATTGCAATTTGCCGTGACATTTTGCTCATCCTCTGAAAAACAAAGGTAACACACAACGTCATGTAGACTTGAACCGACACATGAAGCTCGATTATAACTGCGCTTGATAACGTACCGAGTGATTATACCATGGGTAAGGGGTGTAAGGGACAACGAAACGTGTAAACCACCTTATCCGGCCTACAGACCCACTTGACTGTGGTAAAATCACTGTAAACCACAGCCTTGAGTGACATACTGCCTTTGTAAAATGGTGGAACAGCGATATGATGTTGACACTAATGTAAAATAAAGAGATGAATTTATTATTAATACTAAACTGAATCTGTTCTTCCACCAAGTAATATAGCTCTATAGGCTAGCTGTAGGCTGTTTATGCTTGCCACGCAAAGAAGTGACATGTCACAGTGTGCCTTTAAGGCATTTTACAACGACTTAAAACATAGCGTTTTATACGACAAGATTAATGCTGAGCCTTTTATTTGCTTTGGGTCTTGTAGGAGTTAAAGCTCACCATAACGTGGGTCGAGTCGTGGGTCCAGCCAAGAGGTGGTTTTGTTTTTGTGATTGATGTAGTAGATCTCTCCTTCTGAGGTAATAGCTTGCTCCCAGCCTTCAGGAAGAGGACCTGAGAGAGAACAGGCAGGGTTCAGTCAATACTCTAAAGCCCAAAGTATACTTCGGTCAGACGCGAACGCTAGATGTTTCTGCGTACGGACGAGTGATGCAAATTTCAGCATCAGCAGAGTGTTCGAGCACTGAGCACGTGCTCACCAGTTCTTCTAACCGCGCGTACTCCGAACACGCAGAATGCACATGCGCCTGGAATTATTTGCACTAATAAGTGGGTCCACAAGGTGGCAACACTCACCATTGAGCCATTGCTGTCACGAAGAAGCGTTAGAAGATGTTATCACAGATAAACTACAGGAGACGAAGGTGGAAACAACAACAGTGGATGTGCACATCATGTGTGAAGAGTTAAGTAGATACCTACATTTGTATTACTCGAGTCTGAAGGAATATAAAGACATCTTTATGGGTCTAAACTCCTGAAAAGAAATAGTCAAGGATCTCATAGCAGTTGTAGCAAGCAAGCGTCAATCAACCTGTGTATGCAGGCAGTCAAATGAAGTATACTTTGATAGGTGAGCATTCGACTATGCTGACGCCAAGCGCTCGTGTCAAAACGGAAGCATACTTTGGGCTTAAAATTAAACGCATGGATTTTCTTAATTTCCACTATGAACAACAGAAACCAATTATATAGGTAATCTGAAGTTCCACACAGAATGTGCTACCCCACCCCCACCCCAATTTCAGCAGTGATTTGCAAAAAATAAGTAGAATCCTGCGGAATGGATTTAAATCTGCTAAATTGTGCTAAACTAAACTGAGTAGTAAGGTATAGCATTGTCAAATTTCCCAAAATGGACATGCAAGGGGTGGGGAATGTGTATAATTTTATGAATGATGGGTGTTTGTATTTGTGCATCAATGATGCGGGCGAAGATAATGTGCTGTGCAGGCCTAGTAATCTAGATAAGAAAATTAGGGGACTACAATGTTATGCTTTTTAGGTTAATAAGGGACCAAAGGTCTTTGTTGTCCAAAGACATTTAAGTGACAGAGGAAACACCTAAAAATTCTGAACAGGACTGGTCTTGCCAGAGTTCCCTTTTAAACCTCCCAGGCTAAACTCCAGGACTGGACACCCAGGTCACTATTGTCCCTCCATGAGAGCTACAAACAAGACACTTCTAACCTAAGTGCCATTCATATGCATTCATTTGCATTCGTCTGCCAGCTTCATATCCCTGATAAGGTTTCTGCATTTGCTAAGTGAGGCGGGGTTGGGCGGGATGTATACAGGGACTTCTACACCCTTAGAATTACCATGAGACTGCTGCAACTAAGAGTGTACTTTGTAATACATAATGAGTGTCTGCTGACCTGAGGCCGGATTCATGATGTTCTGTTGTTGCACAGGCACTGGACTGGGTGGAGTGGCTTGGTTCATCTGAAGGAGCGCCTTACGAGGGTCTTGCCAGGTAGTCGTCTGGTCATGATGGCTACAGGGAGGCATAGACAGATATAAGTGTGACAAATACACAAAAACTATTGTGGCTATGTGTCTAAAAACACGAGCGTGTTGCCTACCTAAACAGCATGTTGGGCTTTTGGATGCATCTAAAAGTGCTGTCTATGTAGGCAGCTTACAAGGTTTTGAAACAAATTCCACAATAAATGATGCATTTTTAGGGCCCTCAAATGTTTTCACCAAATAATTTCCATTGTCTTTTCAGACATTTATGTTTTTTCAAAATCATTGTAGACCGATTTGCTAATTAATTATTTAGACAAATTTGTGAACTGGTTTGACCAATTTATTGAAAACTGACTAAAGCACGATCCCTTTAAAACATAATAACAGGTAAAATATCTAAAACCCGATAAGATATTTAATATCCATGTTTAATGAAAACTCTAGAACTGATTCTGGACTGACTTTGTTAATAAAAAAAGAACAGAATAAATCAGAGGACTAAATCTAATCACAATCCAATAAACTATGTACCATAGACATCCAGGCTTGCAAAACACAGCTTTGAAAATATAAGAAACTCTGATGTTTCCTTGTTATCCATTAGTATGGGAACTCTCTATCAATGAGAACAAAGAGAACAAAAGATAAATTAACAAAAATGCTTTAAGCGGAGTGCACTGTAATGTAAACCACCATACCCCACATTGGTTTATTTGATTCAAACTGAGTGCCTTTATAATATAAAACCCCAGCGAGTGGAATTTATACCAAATTTATGTAAACCTCAGTACACAGAGATCCATTTGGACAGCATTTCAGTCCATTAATCTGCATAAGCAAATGCGAGTATGAACCAAACAACTCCATAACCTTCTACAAGTTCTGTGTAAATGATGGTCTGTCCTGTTACCCAAAGAAATCCAATTCATTTGTCAGCCAGGCCACTAAAAATAGTGTCTTATGAAAGTCTATTTCGTAACCTTTATGATTAGCCTACCACTTACATTAGTTTCAGATTTACTCATATATTACTGTGGAGGAGAAGGGAGGGAGTGTGGATAACTGTAGGTCACAGGGTGACTTTTGACCTGGTTTACATGTGATTTGTCTGTGAACAGTGGACTGAATATGTACATGAAATCACCAATTACTGTGTAAAGTCAGTAATAAATTACACGGTTACTGGACAATGAATAATCAAGACCAAAGGGAGCAACTTAAACCAGGCTTACACTCTTTTGTTTATTCAGAATATTATCAGACAGCAGGGTGGTAGGGAGAGCAGCACTGGTTGACACAGTTGTTCCTGTAAGGATGAGTGTTTTTTTTTTTTTTATCTCTTTCACCACAGTTTGCCACAATTAAAGGTTAAAGCAGTTTGTCACATGTGGAGCTTGGATAATTACTGCCAGAGAATTAAAGCCTTTTCAGCTTAATCTCAACACACATACAGAATAACAGCACTTGCATCAACTTAAATCTTAAGGAATAGTTTACCCAAAAATCTAAATTGTGTGATCATTTACACACCTAATACTGTTCCAAACCAATGAAATTTCCTTTTTTCTTTTTATGGGGACCAGGGACAGCCTTGGTGGTCACAGTTTACTTTCACTGACCATGCACTTAAGAAAATGGTTAATTCCAGGGTTTTTGCAGAAAACAGCGATCTGAAACATCATGTAAACAAGAACACTGATTTGCTTACATGCATAAGGGATTAAGAGAAAGTTATTTAACACGCCTAGGTTTCTTTGGGAGAATGCGGATTAAAGCCCGTTGACACCAAATCCGTGATGATTTTGCAAGACGAACCTCTGACAAAAGGTGTATTCACACAGAGTCATCTATTTAGCCAGGCGTATACCTAATTTATCATTCAACCCACAATTAGGCTGCTTTAGTTTGGTCTGCCGGAACCAGAAACCAGAAATATTAATCATGATCTATAACTCTGCAATAAATTGAATGGCATCTATGCTAATATTATTTTATTTGTTTCCCTGTCTCAACCTCAGGACTCATGCCTACTCCAACCATAAGACATGGGATATGCCATTGTCTGAACCTTGGACTTAAGATGGACCACACCGAACCTCACCGAAATTACCGGAAAGGTTGAACTGTGATGCACCTCACTGATCTCTGCCTGCATCACCTCGGTCTATTGATGGACTACACTCTTCAAATGGGATACATAGACTCAATTGCCAACAAAAGCCTTCATCAGCCAATTAACAAGGACAATTGCATCTATGTGAACTTCTGCAGTAAATCCAGGATGGACTTCAAAAGACATTGGCCATTAATATTACAATTCATACAAAATCTATGTTTAAACACTCTCCCTTAACACTTACTTAGTTTATTAGTTTTAAACCATGATTTGCACTATACATAAGTAATATTGGTATTATATTCATGATGTTAGCCAGAGGGGAACTGGCCCCCACAGTAAGCCTGGTTTCTCCCAAGGATATTTTGCTCCCATTAACCAACATCTTTTGGAGTTTTGTGTTCCTTGCCACAGTCACCTTCGGCTTGCTCATTGGGGTTATAAATACAATGATTATTTAAGAACTTTCTGTAAGAACTTAAGATCTTTCAAAACAATTCACAATCACATTTTATCTAATTACACAATGAAAACTGTAATAGACATTACAGTTTTATTTTTTGTTAATGCCTAATCCTTTGTAAAGCTGCTTTGAAACGATGTTTGTTTTGAAAGGTGCTATACAAATAAAAATGGCTTGACTTGAGTCCGTAATTTTTTTTTAAAACTAAAAACGAATTCACTCCTGTAGAGTATACGACTCTGTTGCTGTTCTGTTGTTATACCAGTCTCCTGTCCGCACCTTCAGCTGTTAGAGATTAATGTAATGAACATTGTTAAAGCCTTTATTTACCTAATTTGGTATAACTGTTTCATTATGTTCTTTCCATGGTGTTGATGCATTTTGAAGAGTATATAATCAGGGATCTTTATGTGAATGAGATGAGCAGAGTGCTGTTGGATATTTATTTGCACATGTATTTTGCTTAGAGTATATTACAAATGGACACCTGAAGCCAACTTCTCTTTTTATAATGCCTGGATTAATGTCTGGATAATATAATACAAGGTACTGTGATATAAACACACATGGAATAATGTACAATAACAGGTATATTATAAAATATGATGCATAGTATTAAAAGAATATAAAATAAATACCTCTGCACTCAGTCTTTATTAAAATTATTGCTCTGGGATTTTCTATGACACAGTGCAAACGAATTGCTGAAACTCGCTGCTATTTTTAATGCCTGTTTAATAAACATTATCTATTTTTTAATGCATGTTTAATGAACATTACGGGCACAGTGAAAACGTAAAGACAAATAAACATAATGCTGAGTTTACACTACATGATTTTTCGTATCTCATATCACTTCTCGCGTGTACTCTGCAGTGAAACGTAATTTGGAGTCCAGGCAGTCGACAAGGATTCGTCAATAGTGAAATGTTTTGTAATGTGTTCTGTCCTGTCGCCGATTCCTGGTGTAATTTGAAAACCCTACGACTTCCATGACAAGAAAGACAGTTGTGTAATATGCACGGTACCACAATCTGACATCTATGAAATTTGTGTAGTGTGTAGGAGGCATAAGCAGACTTTCAAAAAAAGAACAGGGTTATACTTGCAGTACAAAGGGATAATTAACTATTTATTTTTAATTATATAATATTCAGGGCTGTGTATCAGCTGCACGTATGCCGGTGTTGTTGATTAGAGCCACAAACACGCTGGACTGAACAGCTGCAGCGACTGACAAAAAGCGGTTATCTCATTGGTCAGTCGGTTTTCATCCCAGTCCATAAAAAAAAACAAAACAACTATCCATAAAAAAACCTTCGAATTATCTGCAGATGATTTGTCGGACCCGATGTGCATAGCACTATATTAGTAACTATGGCGCTATGCACATCGGGTCCGACAAATTAAAAAAAAGTTTTTTTTTTTTACAGATAGTTGTTTGTTTTTTTCCGGACTGAGAAAAAGTTAGCATTGTTACTGTACAAATCTCGTTTGGAATGAACATTCGAAACAAAAAAAACTGACTTGGTGTGAATAGGCCTTTAATGCTCACGTAAACGCATAAGCGGCATTCTAATGGGTGAATTAAGGGGTGAGTGCACGTGCTTGGAACAGACTGGAATAACAAACATCATAGGATCACATCATTCCTTTACATGGAATCTGCTGCAGAACAACTTAAAACTTAGTAAATTGTTTCCTTTGAGTGTTTTTAAGTTGAGAATGAGATGCTTTGAGTTGGACTCCCTCACATGTCAATGTTTTTATTGAGATTACATTGTAACTGCATAATTGGCTTTCATTTGTGTGTCTTTGTACGTATGTAATGATGTGATGTAATTTTGCTGCCTATCTTGGCCAGGTCTCCCTTGCAAAAAAGATTTTTAATCTCAATGGGTTTTTTTCCTGGTTAAATAAAGGATAAATAAAAAAAATTAAAAAAATAGGATAGTCCAAGCCACTCAACAAAGAGTGGCTTGGACAGGACATTCTAGACAAGCTAAATAACTCTGTTTGCATTTCATGTGTTTGGAATGACATGAGGGTAAGTATATGACGACACTTAAAAGTTTTGGGTTCCTTTTAAAATTTCTCTAAAATTCTAGAGAATTTTTTTTTCTTTTATCTAATCTCACAGCTTCCAAAAGATCAAACCTGACACCCTTTCCCTCCTTCCTAAACACTGCAGTCGCTAATCTCTTACAAAAAGGTTTTTATTCAGACCTTCCAAGAGAATGTTTTGAATATCCTGAAGGCACAAGCACGTAATTCACGAGCAGATTTTGGGATGATGTGGGTGGTTCAAAGACATGCGTGCCAGAGGTGACGTGTTTTTATCAGGTGTGAGCTCAATGTTTGATGGTGGTATGATAAAGCCATTCCAGATTATGGGTTTAAATGCAGATTATTGCTTAAGGTAAATAACACTGAAAGTTAAAAGGTACAGTTTACCCAAAAAGCTAAATTCTGCCATCATTTCCTCACCCTCATTTTGTTCCAAACCCATGACATTCTTTCCTCTGTGGAACACAAAAAGAGATGTTAGGCAATATGTTAGTCTTAGTCACCATTCACTTTCATTGCATTTTGTTCCTAATAATGACAGTAAATGGTGACTGAAGCCATAATTCTGCCTATCAACCACAGAAGAATATCTTAAAGGTTTGGAACAACCTATGAAAGTTATGAAATATTTTTTTTCAGAACTCCTTTCCCATCACTTCCCGTTCCTGCTGGTGCATAGCTCGAGTCTGTGTTTGTAGCCTGCAAGCTTTTTTTAGCGTTGCTTATCTATCTGTTTTCAGCTTTTAATCTCTGCCATTTTTCAGCACGTATCAGGTTTTTTCCGCATTATTCTCTTATTGCGATTGAACTTAGTGCATATTTCCGTGTGCATCCGATTTCTCCTCTGTGTTACACGGTTTATTGCATTGATCTCAAAGCACCGCTCATCAAGAACAACCATAACAACAAACAATTGCGTAAGGGATTCACATCGACCTCAAACCCGCGACGCTCGGGAACAAACAACAACAACAAAAAATTGCAGTAAGTCATGGCATACGCTCATGTTGTTGCTTTCTGCATTACATGCCACATGTTTACTATAGCTTCTCCCATCAGCTTTGAGGGATTTACATGCGATAAATACATTTTAGGAATTAGTCAGGCTGACGGAGAAGATTAATAAGTTAGAGACATGCATCCAAATGCTAGTGGAGGTCAATGAGAAAGAGAAGCTGGTAGATATTGTTTCGTATGCGGGTAGTATAGGTCAACCGATATATCGGTTTTGCCGATTAATCAGCACCGATACCAGATTTCTGGAACTATCGGTTAGTGGCAAAAATCCACACCAATAGTTTTTCCCCATTGTGTCCAGTGTTTTTAGTTGGTGAATTCGACATTCACATAGATAATGAAAATTTAGCATTTATCGATATTCTCAACTCTCTTTGGAGTCAGACAAAATGTGACAGGACAACTCATCGCCAAAATCATATGCTAGACATGTGGAGTTGATACATTAGAAATTCAGTCGCAGGGGGCCTGGGTAGCTCAGCAAGTAAAGAAGCTGTCTACCACCCCTGGAGTTGCGAGTTCGAATCCAGGGTGTGCTGAGTGACTCCAGCCAGGTCTCCTAACAACAAAATTGGCCCGGTTGCTAGGGAGGGTAAAGTCACATGGGGTAACCTCCTCATGGTTGATATAATGTGGTTCGCTCTCGGTGGGGTGCAGATGCCATGGAGATTAGCGTGAAGCCTCCACACGTGCTATGTCTCCACATTAACGCACTCAACAAGCCACGTGATGAGATGCGCGGACTGAGGGTCTCGGACGCGGAGGCAACTGAGATTCTCCGCCACCTGGATTGAGGGGAATCACTACGCCACCATGAGGACTTAGAATTGGGCATTCCAAACTGGGGAGAATTTTTACTTTTTTAATTCAGCCGTAGAGCAATGACATCTCAGATCATTACCTCGTCTCTTGTATGCTGCAATCAGCTAATGTTACTCAATGTACACCACACTATTGTTCAGGTAGCACTATTCTTTCAACCACTAAAGATAGCTTCACTAATAATCTTCCATATCTATCTCATATACTTAGCAAGCCACAAAGTCTAAAAGAACTTTGTGTAATAACAGAAAACTTCAATACGGTCTTCTTTAGCACTCTTGATAGTTTCACCCCCCTTCGATGAAAGAAAATTTTAAGAAAAAAGCCCCACATCATTATACAATGATCACACTGATGCTCTCAAGAGAGCAGCTTGGAAAATGGAGCACAAAGCAGCCAGGTCATCATATTTTAGTAAAATCATAGAAAATAACAACAACAATCCTAGGTGTTTATTCAGTACTGTGGCTAAATCTTAAAAGAGGTATTCCCTGTAATCTCAGAACCTCTTCTTAATATTATTAACTCCTTGCTATCCTTAGGACATGTCCCAAGAAACTTTAAAATGGCAGTTATCAAACCGCTTATTAAGAAGCCACAGCTTGATCCTTGGATAACTGGCTAATTATAGACCTTGTCAAATCACCCATTTAAGTCAAAAATAATAGAAAAGTTAGTGTCCTCACAACTATGTTAATTTCTATAGAGAAATGGTATATATTGACACTTTCAGTCAAGATATAGGCCCCACCAGAGTACAGAGACTTTACTTATCAGAGTTACAAATGACTTGCTCGTATCATTTGATTGCAGCTACATTTCTCTTCTATTGCTTTTAGATCTTAGTGCTGCCTTCGACACCATAGATCACGACATTCTCTTGTTTGGGATGCAGACACACTCACAGAGTTTAAGTCTAAACTAAAGACTCATCTATTTAGCCAGGCAAACACCTAATTTATCCATTAACTCACAATTAGGCGGTTTCAATTAGGTCTGCCGGAACCAGAAACATTTATCATGATCTATAACTCTGCATAAAATTGAATGGCATCTATGCTAATATTATTCTATTTTTATCCCAGCCTCAGATTCCTGTCCCTAGGTCACCAGAACTGGCCAGATCCAGCTCTGTTCCTGCTTGGTGTTAGACTCCACTGCTACATGTCACTGAGTGATGAAGACTAAATGCAGCCGGTGTCAGCCAGAGATCACTTCAGTCAATTACGATGGACTTAAAGAGGATGAACTGGTGTCAACTCCAACCAAAATACATGGGATACTTCATATGCCACAGCCTGAACCTTGGAATATACCTCACCGAATTGACCAGCAGGTTGAACTACAATGCATCTCACTCATCTCTGCCTGCATCCTCTTGCTCTAATGATGGACTACACTCTTGAAATGGAATACATAGAATATCAAATAAATGCAAACGAAAGCCTTCATTAGCCATCTATGTGAACCTCTGCAGTTAATCCATGATGAACTTCAAGACATTAGTCATTAATCTTAACAGTTCTTACAAAATATTTTTGTAACACTGGCCCTTAACACACACTTAGTTTACTCATTTTAAACCATGACTTGCACTGCAAATAAATAAGCAATATTGGCTTATATATATGGCAATTATATTTATGCTGTTAGCAAGAGGCGAACTGGCCTCCCACAGTGAACCTGGTTTCTCCCAAGGTTATTTTTCTCCATTAACCAACATCTTGTGGAGTTGTGTGTTACTTGCCACAGTTGCCTTTGGCATGCTCACTGGGGTTATAAATACAATTATTATTTAATTATTTATATTTATACACAAATTTACAATCATATTTAATCAAACTACACAATGACGACTAAGACTTTATAGGTACTACAGTTAAAGTTTCTGTTAATGCATATTTTTTCTGTAAAGCTGCTTTGAAACTATGTGAAAAGCGTAATACAAATAAAAAAGACGACTTGATTTTTCAATTTTTTAGGTGAACAATCATTTTAAAAAGCAAAAACACTAGATTTCTTTGATAGATTCAAGTGTAAGTTCAATAGAAAGTGGTTGAGGAACTTCTCTTTTGCAAAATAACACTACTCTCATGTCTATTCGACAGTAAGAACAGGCTACAACACTTGGTGTAAAGGCATTTCTAATGATTGCTTTGTTGGGACTCGTTCTCGATTAAGATTGAGAGCTAGCACAGGAAAAGTCCTCTCTCTCCATCTCAGACGAGGGCTTGTACATTCAGGCAGGGTCAGTTGTGGGTCTCCTCTCAGGAGGTTTCTTTTTCTCGCTGCCTGTTCCAACACACTGAAGTGTCAGACTCTTTAACAATCTGGCGCCACTTTTACAAAGCTTTCACCTGCTGGACAAAGGCTCAGACCAAGCTACGACCCAAAACCCTAAATGCTATTCATTTGCTTCTTTTCCCCCAGTTCTTCTTTCTTTATCTATTTAAGAGGGCTTTTGCCACCGAAAACGTTTAAGATTGCTTTGAGATTTGCATGTTTTGACTAGCGATAGACTAATATATCAGCCAGACCTACAAATTGGCTAATATTGTTGAGCCATTTTGAAATTATCTGCATTGGTCGATTAACAGCAGTGTCTCTTCCTCCTTGTGAAAGTAAAAAAAAAATTGATAGCCTTGTCAATGCATCAACATTTTCTGTTTTCAATCTTATTGTGAATTTTTAGTAAATATAAATGTAATATAAAGGTTTAATGTATAAATTCTGCACCTTTGGTTTTCTGAACACACTCCCATGAAAAACAGATAGACATGGTCTAAAATCAAGCCATTGGTTGAGGCTTAGTTACCATGTCGATCTGCTCTGAATAACCAAACAAACTAAGCAATGTTTAGTGTAAACACTTCCGGAAAAAAACAACCTCCTAATGGCATACTTATAGTTGTTTCTGCAAATAAAGCTGGGATAGGAGAAAGTATTTTAATATTAGAAAAAATTACACAGATCTCTTAAGCAATTTGGTCATTTGCCACCATTAATTAAGGAATAATGTACTGTCAGCTGAACATTATCACAAAACAATCCATGACAGGGTGGTCAGGATCCTGACACAGAGCGGAGGGATCTTGTATCACACTGAAGGGATTTATTTTGCTGTAATTATCAGCTGACAGTACATTATCCTGCTTACTACATAACTACTTACACAATGAACATTAAATATTGATTTGACATGAAATTATGATATTATGTGAGGAGACAAGAAAGAGCTGAATTCCATGAAAGTTCTGTTGATGTTATTTGAGAAAATGATGGCTAATATTACATGACTTGCCAAATGAACAGACATGAAATATCGATTTGAGTTGAAATTATTTTATTAGTTTACTTGTAAAGATCGTAGAGAGATACAAGAAATAGGAAAGATGACTCGCAATACTTAGATGACCGGTCTGATATCACTTTATCCCTGGATGTGTGGTCATTATTCCAAAATAACAGATCGCTGGATAACGCAATTGTTAGAGAGCTGATTAATAATTTAAATTACTTATAATTTATCAGCATTATTTCAGCCATCAACCACTGTGCACTCTTGATATCTGCATCAACCATTGGGAAAAACAGAGATAAGGGAAAGACTGAGCATTTGAACTTGTGTATTAATTAATTCAGCATCTTTCCAATCAGCTTTGTTTCTTTTATAATTTGGCAAGACCCTTTCCCAAACATAAACACTTCTCTGTGACTATTTTCCCCTGCCGTCACTTTCTCTATTCCTCCCAGTTAGTCACTATTCCACCATCAGTGACTTATGAGAGAGGAAGAACAACAAAAAGAGAAAACAGAGAAAGAGAGAGACTGACTCAGCACTTCACCACCCCCTGTCTCTAAGCTCCCTCTTGTTTATGCTTTACTGATCAAAGAAGCTGCCAAAAACTGGCCTCTCTCCCACCCACCTACCAGTAAGCCACCCTACCCCCCGACCCACACACACACACTCCGGGAAAACAGCCCAGTCCGCAGCAGACGAGGAACAGGGGGCCTCTTCTGGAGGGTCACAGGGGAGGGCTGAATGACCATCAAACAAAAAGAGAAGGCCCAGAGAAGAGGAAAAAGAGCGAGGAAAAAACGAGCACGGAAGCAATCCCTCTGAACTCCACTGGCTGGATCGCTGTGGTCCTGTTACACTTTATGTCACCCCGATCCTCCCCCTCCTATTGCTGCTGGAAACTATGACACAGAGAGAGATGGGGGAGGGAGGGAGAGGCAGTGTGAGTTCATTTTAATTGGAGCACAGGATGCAGAGTATGAAGATCTCCTCTTGGGTTTCAGCGTGGGCAGAAGCGGGCAAATTCACACAGGTGGGCTTTATTAGCCCAGAGCGCCCTTTTCCATGCAAAACACTGACTCTTACTTTTATTTCAGTTTCAAAATGATTCAGACTCAGAACCTTAGACTGTAGCTCCTGCATTCTCTGAAAAAAATATATTTTCAGCCAAGTGCACACTACACGACTGGGTGTATTAACTTCACGACCATTCGTCCTCAACTGAGGCCCTGTGCACCTGGTATTTAAGATGCACCTAGGGTGATCAGATCAGAAGTGTCCAAGCGAGACACATCAACATCACACCCTGTCATCTTTTTGACAACTTGTGTTCAGATTTCGATGGGACAATCTCTGATTTCATGAGAAAATACATCAATCATAACATCTGTGTTTTACTGAATGATTTTATATCGGTGTCCCAGATCATAAATCTGCACGTAACCGGCATATTTTACATTGTTTGAATTGGGTAGCGCACCACTGCTGTGGCACTACGAGCCCAATGTCTAAATGTGTTTGAAGTGGACAAATCTCAAAACAGTTTGGACCCAGTTTCAACATTCTGTAGCGTTGTCCTGATTTAAACGGGTTATCCAAAATGCATATTTTACAATAATGAAATTCACTCACTAACTTGCGCAGTTCATTCGTGATAACACATCAACAAACGGGCTCGTGCCCATTTTTGCGCTTACTGGCACCATTTGCAAAGGAAAACAAAATAAAAACAGCTGAAAATAATAAAAACAGGCAGATGTGGATGACGTTTTATTTTCTAATTCTTTTCTGTCATGCTTCCCAAATCCTAGCTGTTTTCTTGCACTTTCTATGTCCTTCATTGTTTGTGGCTCATTGTCGGACTCTCGCTTGTCTGGCCAGTGCGCTCACCTGACAACAAGACCTCTAGATATCTAGCTGGTTTGAAATCTGTTGTAGCATCTACAACTAGTCTCTGCATGTCGCAGAGACTAGTTGTACACGACCGTTCGTTGTGAGATCCGAGACTTCTTGTTAAAGACCAGTCGCCAACTGGAGACGAGCTTCAGTAGTGTACAGTAGGCTTTAGGGTACAAGGTCTGTCAATGGGGTGGTACCCTCAAGGGGAACTTTTTTGTACCTCTACTTAAGAGATTTTACCTCATTTTGGGTACATAAATATACCCCAAGGACATACAGAGTACCTTTAAAGTATTAACAATTTAGTTAATTAGTTAAAGGGATAGTTCACCCAAAAAGGAAAAATCCATCCACATTTACTCACCAACATGTTGTTTCAAATCTGTATGACTTTCTTCTGAGGAACACAAAAAGGGAATGTTATACTTTCACTGCTTCTTATTTCATTCAACAAAAGTGAATGATGATGACAATCTGCCTAACATCTACTTTTATTCCACAGAAGAAAGTCATATGGCTTTGGAACAACATGAGGTGGAGAAAATTATGACAAAATTTTCATTTTTGAGAAAACTATCCCTTATCATGTTTTCAAGGCTCATGCCAATATCTAAATAAGACTAATAAATGAACTTGAAACAAATGTCCAGACTCACATTTTCACAGTGTATAATAGTAACACACAACCCACTTTGGGTCAGAGCCCACTATTGCCTCATTCTAAATGTCTGCTCATGCAATGTTCTGCCATTGGCTTGCAGTACACATGAACACACTTAACGAATAAGGCACACTGGCTTTCCTTTACTCAGCAGGAAAGTACCGGGAAAATGGGAGGACAACCAAAAACCAGCTAAGTGTAACAATAATGGAGAAATTCATATGCATACAGTTTGACAAGTTATTTCATACTTTTCCAGACATTTATCTTATGATGCCAAATCACACGCCAATATAGGGATGGATGTAGGGATGTTCCGATACCGACACAGACGTCGGGTCTGATACTGTGCTCATATACTGGTACTTGTACTCGTAAATATGCTCCGATACCAAAAACTGATACCATATGATGTACGAATACATTCAGCACACAAATTAAAATCACATTATGTCCTAACTGCAAAATCTGCGATTTAATGACATAAATATCTAGTTTGCATGTAATTCAAATGTGAGCATTCGTGAATGTGTTAAGGGTTATTTTGTGACAAAAGGTGTAGTGCATAAAAAAAATTAATTACTGACATGGCTGATGGAAACACAAATTATCACAAAAACTTCACAAGTGTTGATATATTTTTCCGTTTAACTCTGTCGATATTTCAAATGTCACAAAAACTGGTTTGGAAACACTTTTTGTCGAGAAAATTGGCATCGACAAGTGCACTGAGAACAAACGAATGGCCACTCTTTGCAATTAGTTTAATCATGGAAGCTATCTATTTAGTTATTAAAGTTGCATTTCCACACCATTCAAAATAATAGATGGTAGTCTTGGTATTAGCCCACAATAAAAATACAAAAAATTCAAAAATAAAATAAACAATTTTTGTTTTAAAAATTCTACGCACATAGATGTTTTAAATGAAAAATAATTACATAATACTACGAGTAAAAACTTCAGAGTGCTTTTTTGGAACAATAACGTATAGCCCAATTCAATACAATTATTTAGTATACTTTTGAAAAAAAAATGTGTCAAAATTCCCTGTATGAAATTAAATAAATTATCAAACTAAAAAAATAATAATATTGTTAGGCCTATATAATTGCCTTTTCATTACACAAACTTAAATTAGCTTTACCCTGTTTTGTAGATGAAAAAGGTCAACTCAGAATGTTCTACACTTTTTTCAAGACTATTAACTATCAGAACTATTTATCCAATGCAGAGTTCACTTTCAGACAACTAGCTTTTGAACATTTTAAAACTTAAATATTTTAAATCTAACACTCTTTACCTTGGATCGCATTTCCTGAGCTTCTTCAGAAATGTAAATTGCATTATTAATTTAATTTAGATGACAATGAAGATCAGTTGGTCATTAAAAGTTGCAGGACAAATATATGCTGGAAGTAAGCAGTTGTGATAGCAATGGTTTAGATTAGATGATTGTTCAAAATAGCCTATTGAATTTCAGGAATGTATCATATATGTAAACCCTGATATTACACTGCATAATTTTTTTTTAATAGCTCTACACACAGCATATAGACGTCGATGGATGGTCCTTATACTAAGACCGGAAGTTTCCCCACTACTTGGTGCAGGTTGCCAGCTTGAACAGGGCCAAGATGATTTGCTTTCGGGTCTGAACCGGTGGCAAACTTCGCAACATCAGGACTAATATTACAGATCTATCAGAATGGCAACTGTTCCCTTTTTACTGTAATTCCTCCTCTTCTGATTGCATTTATTTGTGAAATTAAAATGACATTAAGCTTTTAGGGAATTTAAGGGAAATTAGGGTCATCTGGTAGGCGAAAGGCACACAATTAGCAATATACACACATTCCTGTATGGAAATGGCTTGAGGGCAGATTTCTTGATAAACCAAACGTAATTTTTTTTTTTAAGCATGACGTCATCACGCGCACCATTATATCGCTAAAAGGCCATTTGAACGGAAACAAGCAGAAGACGGCAAATTTAGCAGATTTTTATTAACTCATTGCGAAAAGTGGATGGAAACTAGGTTAGTGTTGTGCTGAAGCCAGCAGCTCATATCTTTTAAGGCTCCTCCAAGGCTCATACAGGGAAAACACTGTCATGAGCATTGCACAATCTGTTCGTATCAGATGACAGTAAACAGAGTGCATATTCACATGCACAAAGCATATACAGAGTACATACTTATTTAATTAAATAGCAGCCTTTTGTGGTTTGATAATCACTTTGTGTCACGTAGTGATCTGCTTTTCCTGAGTGGGAATCTGCCGTCATAATGTCAGAGCTCCTTGGTCAAAACAACACAGAAACACTTCAAAATCAAAGATCTGTCAATAATTAAAGATACATTTATAGGAACAAAATATGACAGAAATATACCACTACTGTAAAATTATGTAATGTTCACTGTAATACTACTACGAATACTACTAATAATAAATCAGTAGTAATTAAATTATACTTCAGCAGTACCTAACATCTGTGATGCTCATTTATACAGCATTGTGACAAAATATTGTGCTGAGAGGTTCTGCATATAAGCAATTAATTTGATAAAACAATAATAATACAATATTATGTTGAAAGTTAATTGTTATATTTTCATTTGATAAAAGTTAATGAATATAAACACCATTTTGATGATACAATTTAAAAACCTTTGATATGGAGTTTTTATTTATAAAAAAATGAAGGACATCCCAATTTGTATCGATACCAAATTTTTGACTTTGGTAAAACATCAGATTTTGGCACCTCAGTATCATTCATAGGAAACAAAGAAATCCCAATAATTTGCAATCAATTTGCATTCAGTTCCTTTTAAAGGAAAGAAAAGTTTGAGTTTGACCAATTTGTATGATACACATACAAATAGTTGTGAATATTAGTATTTCTTATTAAAGGTGGGGTATGTGATTTTCTTTTTTGACCATTTTTTCAAAATAACTTGAAATCCTATTCCTAACCCACTTACTGGCTGTAAATTAGAAGCACTGACATGAAAATTAAGCAATTTAATCATCTGTGGAACGGGCAGGACTCGAAAAACTCCAGCCAATCATTTTCAAGACCATCTAGAATCATTGGACAGAAAATGTGTCAATCAAACGGTCGTACCATGCCCCCTCCCCCACCACCCTGGCGCGCGTGTCCCGTTCGTGCGCATACTCAAAGCTCGTGACCCAGTAACAGGAAGCGATTGTATTTATGTATGGAGAATAGAGCTTTTATAGTGCTAGTGGGGTTGTTCCACATTTCTATGAATCCTGTTTTGAATAGAAGACCGCTGTACAGACGCCAGGGCTGGCGATGTTCTTTTTTTTTACAGTTATGAGAAAATCAGCTCTACACCTTTCAAGAGTGGTATGCGACCCCCTCCTCCTGCTGTGTCAACAATTTGCTCTGAAAAATTGTCTGACAGGTGAATGCACTGTTTGACTAGTGAGTCTAGAACACTGCTAGAACACTGCGCATCTGAGTTTTCGCTCGTGCATGATTGCGCGTCCATGTTTTTCGAATGGGTCGAGTCAGGGCCAGCGTTGGAGGAGAGAAGGTAGGACCTTAGAGTTGTGTATTTTCAAAATCTGCCAGCCGTTTTGCAAATCACATACCCCACCTTTAAATGTGTTTTTGTTTTTGGAACAGCTGCACATTGTCAGCCTGGTCAGGTACCTAATTATGCAAAAATTATGATATTGTACGTATCATGGTTATTATTTTTAGTAACTGTATATAGTGCATATGGATGTGCCCGACCTTATTCGAAAAGGCACAAATAATGACTTCAAAACACATGACGGATTAATCCGAATAATATAAAAAAAATATTTGTATGACTGATTATTCAAGAGGCACAAGGACAAAGCAACACTTTAAATAAACATATACAAAATTACTGTATTATACACTGTATATAATTATAATCTGTGCAGCCAATATTTCTAAAGTGTAATTCCTTATGAATGAAAATGTGCACATTGTGATTTCAGATCGGAAGGGAGCGGTCTTGACTCTGTTTGCGGTCTCTGTTAATTGTGCGCATCTGGAGCTTATCAAGTGTAACATTAAGATACAACATCATATACACTTTCCACTTATTGAAATGTCTTTGTTAATGTATCACATGTTTCACATGTGATTCCCATGTATTCATTTATAGCCTAAACCTGAGAGCAATGTTAAATTTCTGACCTGAAGTGATTATTTCACGTTGGAGCCCATCTATCAGTCTTTTCAAGTTGACCACATTTATATTCACATCAGCGATTAACGAAATTATCTAGTTAAGACTTTATTCCATAAAAAGGGTAAAATGCTCCATAAAGTTTTAAATACTCCATAGAGTGTTATTAGGAATGTTCCTCCTCATGTATATAGAAGAAACTGAAACGTGCGCCATCTTTTTTTTCCTTCTTCTTTAAACTGTGCTACCTCTGGTGCAAGACGCAATATAAATTTAACATTATTATTATTAAACAAAATAATGGTGTCTTATCGTAAAAATTCCTGATAGAATTACGGGACTACCAACTATTTGTAGGCTATATTGATTTTATTTGAATTTCTTTTAATGTTTGTATTTGTATTTATTGTTCACTGCAAAATGTGTGCTTGACATTTCACAATTTGCTTGACACCTCCTGCCTCCATGCACAGACAAACGAAAATTCTGAAATACCAGGAGAACACACAGTTAAAATGTAAAAATGGGCATTTCATTTAGTTTTGACCCACCTCTGGTTAAAGCCCCATCCACACCCAGTTCTATCCGAATAAAGACACAGATAAAGGGTAATTTTGTCATATGAACAGGTAAAGATACAAATACAAATAATGGATTCGCTGCACACCCCTAAGAAATGCAACCATATTTGGCATTCAAATTGTTGTGATCTACTGTACATTTAATTAAACTATACATTAGCTAACAGCAGTCAGTACATTTAGATGGTTGGTCAATGAGTGACCAGTGCAGTTTAATTAAGCTGACTGCATATTCACAACAACTAACTAACACCTATGGCAACAGTATACTAAACTCCCACAAGGAAAACATCACCACTGTCATGGCTTCTGCTCTGGGGCCTGTCCAGACCCCTGGGGGCCACCAGCTGAAAGGCGTTATTGAAGATTATGGGGCCAGAGACAAAAGACAGGATAGAGTTCCGCTCAAGGGACCCTCAAAAACATCATCAGCCTGACAAGAACAACCTTCACGGGACTAAGGTGGCTTTCCATCCCAGACTAAGAACTGAAAAGATAAACTGGGTGAATGACAACTAGAGACAAAAGGAAAGGTCAACAACCCTAGTACCAGGCCTTTGGGTTATGTCCAACAGACAGATAAGGAGAGGTGGGGATAGTGGCACTCAAATCACATTGAGCCATGACCACACAGGAATCACTCCATGACACTAAAGGAGACAGTACTCTATAAAACTTCACTTCCTGATTTCCTCTCCAGCTGTTATCACTATTCATGAAACCAGAGAGCGCTCGAGGAGTTGGTGGTAGGTTGGGAAGGGGGGTTAGCGAGCTCATAGCAATGGGCTAAGACCCACCCATGCGCTTAACATGATTGATGGCCCAATTACCAGGGTCCTGTTTATTGTGCTGCAGTTATTTATAACAGAGGAGAGCAGGAGTTGCAGCAATGAATGCTTCTCACAGTGATATTCTAGTTTAGCTAGCACTGATTGTTTTCCGGTTTGTGAAGAAATAACAACTAGTTGGCCTCAAAATAAGGAGCATTCTGAATGATCCGTGCTCACAATGGTCTATATCAGAGATAAGCATTATTTTTTTACATTAAAATTTACAAATGTGACACCAGTTTGCCTATGTGAAAAGAATATTATTGGTTAAATAGAACTCTACCTAAAGAATCTGTGGCATGTTGCTGATAGCCACTAAGAATAAGTTTGACTTATCTCTCAGTTTGTAAAATAGAATGGAAAATGCATGTACGATAATACATTTAACATGTAAACATGCAAGCGTTCCAGAGGGTTTAAAAAGCACCTCACAATCTCAAGCCAAGATGCGTAATCTTCAAGGGTAATTGTTAAACTTTCTAAATAGCTACATATTCTAAGGACAGAAATATAGGTTAATATTAGGTGTGCGCAGATGTGAGCACTAGACCAACGAACGAACGTGATTAAAGGTATAGTTCAACCAAAAATGAAAATGTTCTTATCATTTGCTCACCCTCATGCCAACCCAGATGTGTATAACTTGTTTCTTCTTCAGAACACCAATAAAGATTTGTATAACACAGCTCTGTTGGTCCTCACACAATCCAAGTGAATGGTGACCAGAACTCAGAAGGTCCATAAAGGACTATAAGACAGCATAAAATTAATCCATACAACTCTAGTGGTTAAACTCCAGTTGCTCCACCATGACAGATGACAAAACTCACAGCTAAAGCGAACAATTCACACTAATGACCGCTCTAGCGCCTGTTGCTGCAACGTTGAGAATGCAAAGTGTGTTATGAATTGCGGACAACACATTTCTGTAAAGCACAAAATCAAGCCTGCGCAGCTATAAGCATATTCGTTCACTTGCACTGTGTGTGTGTTCTGGCCTTAAATGTTTATTCACATTGTTGCATGCCTGCCAGCTAATTTAGATACATTACTGCACATTTTTCGATATTTTTTTTCTAACAGCACGGGAAGTGGTTTTTATTTTCTGTATAATCGGCAGCATGGCACAGATAAGTTCACAAACTAATGGTCGACTAATTTTTTTTTTTTCAATGGATGGCCGATAAATTGATAATGTATTTTTCACTCAATTAAAATGACAGCAAATGAGATGTTCACAAATGTGTTTATCATTCATTAGCAAGGCTGTCAAAAGAAGTTGGAACTGACACAAAGGGAAGAAAACACTTCTGTTATCGGTCCAAACTAATAGTCTAAATATTACAAAAAATCTGTCTTTATTTCCATTCATCTCTTCTTTAAATGCTTTTAAACACATGACATCTACAATATAACCATGACAGGTCCTTAAAAAGACTCAAACATATTAGACAAACATATCAGACACTGGCTCTAATTAGGCTACAGTGAAGCAGCCATTTTCAATGGCTGAATGCTACTATTCAGGACAGAAAGAGGACATCAGACCTCAGTCAGCTCTCAATTTCCCCCTCACAAGCAAGCATGTATCAGTAAGGGTGGATGAGTGACTGAACTTCAGTCAGCAGGACATCATCAGGAGAGATTATTGAGCGACCTGCTGACCTCTGGATGTATTTAAGTTCCTCTTTGAAGGAGGGCTCATATCACAGGGGCAAGTGGACAAAGCAGTGAGTTAACAAAATCAGAGAGTGACAGAGAGAGAGAGAGAGAGAGAGAGAGAGAGAGAGAGAGAGAGAGAGCGAGCGAGCGAAGCGAGAGAGATACCAGAAGAATAATCTGGTAAGAAGGTAAGCATAGGGTACACTTAATTTTTTTTTATATTTAATTTTACGAAAGTCATGTATGCATCAGATTTTATCCCAAAATAAAAAAATAGGCTATTTTTAGATTGTCATGAACAGTGTTGACGGTTATATGTTACAAGTAACGCTTATTACGTAATCAGATCACTTTTTCCGAGTAACGAGTAAAGCAATATTTTTTTATTTTAGAACATAATATCGGAGTTACTTTTTAATTAAAGTAACGTGTTGATGGGCATTGTAGTTCTATAGAGTGTGAGGCCAGAGACTAATCACTTCTATTTAAATTAATGGGAGAAATTGGAACACCCAACCAAGAAGCTCTAGCACCCAACAGTCAATGAATGTAGAAAGGAAGTCCCACCTTCCAGGTAAAAGAGTCAATCACCTTTTAGATACAGACATCACCTGTCAATCAACTCGGTAGCACACATGCGCATTAGCTATACAAGTTGGGAAAATTGCATTTTAGCTTAATATGAGATCAACCTTTGGTTGAGTGAAACGAGATTGATTCATGTGTTATGTGGCATTAAAAAAAAATAAAAAAATTACGTTTAGGCAGAGGAATCATAAGACCAGTATTCCACTGGCCACAACATGATACACAAGGTGAAATACTCGCTTAATAACTAAGACTTATCCAGCCGGACTGCTCCGTGTTACTTCTCCCGGATACGGGGAGATTGGGATGAGAAAATATGATTCTGGATCAGTGGCTCCGAGCAACGTTCTACATCGATTGTGAAAACAGAGATAATGTCTTTGTTTCTAAAAAGATTCTACATTTTTGTTTTATGATAAACAAGTAGTATGATTCATAAAAAAATAAACAGTTTTTATGACATTTGTGACTTAAGTGAAAAATTTATTCATCAGACTTATTCCTTGAACATATTAGACTGGCATTCCCCACTGAATTTTATCCTGACTTCTGAAGAACATCTCAAGTTGAATCTGGCATTGTCGATGACATATTTGATGCAGGTTCAAGTGTTGGACTTCGTTGCTTTAGTTAAGGCAGTGGTTATTCATAATTCATATTGGCTGCCATGTTGATGGAAAAACAAATCATGAATATTCATGTTATTGATTCTTTAATATAAAATGATGTGAAGTCCTACTTTCTAAATATATGTTTGTTGTACAGTAGCTAGCATGACCCCGTAGTGTCTCTTGTATGCAATGCTTAGCTTATTTGCATTGCAGAGAAGAAAGTGGCTGTGATAAAAACACACAAATAATGCAAAAGTAATGCAACAGTTTACTTTCCATTAATATTTATGTTTTAATTAAGAGTAATGCAACATTCTAACAAGTTATTTTTAAAAGTAACGTTACCCAACACTGGTCATGAAGATTGTCAAATGACTATTTGTTTCTCAATGCAAAGAACAGAAGACTGGTCTTGCATAGTTACATTGAAAGAACAAACTCTGAAGGACAGGAGGACATATAAAGTATCTATGTGAGTTGAGATGTGCTGCGATATGTAGATTCAACCATCTACATCATATTTTATTTTTTCACAAGAAAGTGAGAACATATAAGAAAGCACACTAAGAAACAGTCCTTGACACTTTCATGACAATTACACACATTTTCCCACCAAATTATTTTACTGTAAAATCTAATTTCTCATTACTATAATGCAAAAAAACAAAAAAAAAAAAAAAATGAAAATAATCCTGTCCGAAAATGTAATTTTAATAAAATAATCTTAAATTAAGTGATGTAACTTATTTACTTCACATTTTAAAAAACACTAATGTTTATTTTCATAATTCAGTAATGAGAATTTGGAGGTGCTTCATATACCAGTAAATAACTAAATACACAAATGTTCTTGAGACAGTTTTTTCTTCAGTGACAGTAGGAGCATTGATGACTGGGGCAAAGGTGTTACGTCAGGACTGGATAAACAGTGGTCTGGCTAACTCCGTCTTCGTACACACACACACATACACACATACACACACACACACACACAGGAAAGGGGCTTGTTTGCATGTGGTCAATAAACCCATAGCTTGACATGCACACATTTACTCTGAGAAACGCTGATGAGCTGAGAAACGAATCCACCCTGACCTGAAAAACTAAGCATTACCAAAACAGGGTGATTGTAATCTAACAAATGACTTAAAGGTGCAGTATGTAAGATTCATAAACCCTTGTTATTAATGACATCTGTGGCCATTAAGTTAACTGCAGCCAGCTACCTGTTGTTCGTGCTTGCGCACATACTCCATAGGGACGCGAGTGAGTGAGCATCCGTAACAATGACGTAACGTACAAAGAGACTGAAAGTGATTCACTGGCATCATGCTGACAGATGAGGTAGCATAACTAAAATTACACAGTTATGATTGTTTTATTACAAACTTAATTACTTAAACTTAAAACTAAATTAAAACTACTTATCAGCTAACATAGCATACCGATACACACATACTACTACTACTACTACTACTACTATTACTACTACTACAACATACTACTGAACTATACCAGACAGTTCACAGATGCAATGCACTGTTATGTTGCATTATTGTGTTTTGTGTGTCATATGTTGTACTAGTACGAATAAGAAACCAGTGTATTTGCTTAAATGAATCCTGTATACCTGACTTTTAGTATAAAGAGAAGATCGTTTAAGTTATTTGAAAGTTACGAAGCAAGGTAGCTTGCAATTCGTCAGCGTTAGCAGGCAAGATCAAGGCTGGATTCCATCTCTAAGATAACATTACCTAGTGTTGCAGTTTGTTGTCACTGTTGAATAGGGGAAGAGAAGCACCGAGGCAAGGCTCTTGGGAGCGCGTATAAACGTCACATCTTTGGATTTTCCTGGCAAAAGCGACCCGCTCCCTTCACATGAAAATCAGTATACAGGCTTTAATAGGCAACCTAAGAAGTCCGGGAAGGGCACATTTTTTAAGTTGCGTTACAAGCCGTTCATACATTGGGAAAAAAAATGCAAATATTACATGAACATTTTTACATATTGCACCTTTAATAAAAAAAAATTACAAATAAAACGTATCGACTGTTAATGGGGTCATGGAGTACAATGATTTTGAAAGTGAATTTAAGCTCAAACATGATTGTTTAAAACTAAAATAAGTAGACAGGCCTGTAAAAAGGCCTTGATCATGCATGAAAGTATGATTGTGCTCAGGGTTGGTGGGGAGGTCAGCTAGACTCTCCTGGTGATGCTGCTAACATTTGCAACAGCAAATGTTCACTCCCTTATCCTGTCCTCCACACAAATGTGCTACAAATGGAGATGGGAAGAGAGGCCTGACCCAGATGACTAAAACATCAGCCATCAAATAGATGGCCAAAAGCAGTACACAACACACTTGCTCCAAAATCACACATATGAGGGTGTATTCAACACAGCATGATTCACATGAGCCTCCAGATAAGTTCATTTAAACACGAACACGAGATAAAGTTAAATCATATGAACAAAACTTTTCAGACCTGTCTATTTTTTCCCCGTAAAACACAAATTAACAGTTTCAAAATTGAGGCACTTCCTTATTTCAGATTGGGGGAAAAAAAACAATTCCAACTGGCCGGAGAAACATTTGAGTGTTGATAGTTTGAGTATGTGAAGAAAATCCAAAAGAAAACAGCCAACCCCAGAATACTACAGCACTCATCAATAACAAAGACTGTCTGAGCAGTGTGTCGGGACATGCGATGTTTCCAGCACCAGCACAAATTTCCCTATAGTACTGCAAAAGCAATGACAGCTAGCTTTGTGTGTCACCTACACCTAATACAAATGCTTTCTCTTTTGTTTTAACACATGCTGTTTTTTTCCATTTGAGCACCAGTAATGTTTTGCAGACATTTACTGGTACACATGCGATTTTGCATGTTACAGCAGACGAACGACAACAAATGAAAGAGGTCTAATGATATGCACTCAAACTACTGTAATATTAGCAACAAGTTTCTATTTGCCGAGGTGGAAGTCCTGCCAAGTACCTTGTGTTTTTTCATTTTGTCCAATCTCTCTCACCTCCTACCTAAACCAAGAAAATCCCATGGTTTGTATAGACAGCAGGAAGGAAATAAGTAGGGATACACAGTTGCCAATTGTTCTCTTCCGATACGATTCCGATAACGGAAATCTCAGTACCGGCCGACACAATGTTGTTTTTTGCATAATCAGTTTAGAATATCTTTACATTATTGTGTGGAACTAATTGGGAGTACTCTTTTAATATGTAAAGAAACACAAACCTCTAACTACACATTATTTCATCATAAATGTATAGCTTATTAAAAAACACTTTATTATTAACTAGTATACTGGATAATGTAGCAGCAAAATTAACAGTAATCCAGAAACCAGTGTTTTATTTTTGCCCATTTATTTTCTTCCAAAACAAATTTCAACTTGCATCTAGACTTTTAAGGATTCAGATCTCATTTTTGTTCAATTTAGTTTTAAGACATCAGTCCACTTTTCATTCACACAGTTATTTTTTTTGGAAGCCATTGAACTTAAATATTGTTAAAATTGCAAACAAATACTAATGATGATAATAATAATAAAAAGTTATTAATATTACTATTATTATTGACTTTTCATTTTAAATATAATAGTAATATATTTAAAGTGGACAAAAGGCTATTTATAATATTGTGTTGAACTTATGTGGCAGACTTCGCTTAGTGGCCAATCCGATGGTTTGCAGTTATAGTTTGCGTTGGTGTGTCTGCGTCGTTCTATGGGCACAATGAGCAAATGTATTAAGAGTGCCAATATATTGCCTTTATTCCTGAAATAATTATACATTTCATAAATATTCAAAAGCAATGTAAATCATGAATGCATGTATGCATGCACAAGTCCTGTAGGCAATAAAAAATAATATATATTTTCGAGTAATTTGACGCTCCATGCTGGAATAAAAAATACATCAAATGCATTAAAACTCACTTGAGCAACACAAAATGGGTGTAATATCAAGTTTTTTGGTTGTGTTTTCACTTGTAACTTCATGAAACATGAACGGAGTTTTATAAAAGCAGATATCAGGCAGAAAACGAGACCAAATACAATATGATATGACGTATAAATAATCTTGGAGAAAATGTGATGCTACCTCATATCTTTTTATCATTCTGGTTACAAAGTGGACCAATCACAGCTGTTGTGGTCTGCGTTGACTTGTTACATTTTTGGAGACGTGCATGTCAGGCTATGGCACAGGATATGCCGTATCTTTCATAGCTACATGTAGTCTAAGGCAGAGATTCGATGACATAGAAGTATAACTCGGCCTAAACACTATGACATTTTAATTTGAAAACGCACTGATTTTGCTATGTGATTTGCACACTAATAAATCAATTTAATGTGGATGTGGCCTAAGTCTGTAAACACAGAGGCTATCATAAAACTATTGGATTGCTTGCGCTACAATCTTCTGAATGCAAATATCACCATATACTTCAACTACGATTTGCCTTCAGGAAAGATTTAGTATGCCTGAGATACACCTTTGTATACTAATTAAAAGCAGCATGCTTTAAAGAGAGTGGAGCGGTGATGGTGGTTCCCATCAGAGGGTTTAATCCCTGTGACAGCTGGGGTCTACATCACTGAGGGACTTCTCCGCTAGGACCGCCCTCTCATGGGCTAAATTTTAGACCCTCACCGAGTCCTGGCTTTAATAAGACAATGGAAACACAGATTAGCTCCTCTATTTGGCCACATTCTCCAAGTTAGGATCCTTCATTAGTTTATGACCCTGGTCTCACTGATAGTGCCCTGTGAACCCCCCCCAGGTCCCTAAAAAAAAGGCAGACGAGAACTAAATAAGATGACCCTCAACCACCCCCGAACTCCCCCCTTCATTATATATCACAGCACACACTAAAATGTTGGAGGAAAATGGAATAAAGATGAGGTCAACACATATTTTTGGCAATATTTCAAAGCATTGCAATACATTATCTCATGATACTGTATCAACATTCTAATGCCAAGAATCAATAGGCCTATTTTTACTTATTTTTTCAGATGAATCATTTTGGGGAAAAGGAACCCACCACTGAATGATAGTCTTAGAAAGCAAAATATAATAGCATTAGCATAAAGTCAACAATGTACAAATTATTTCTGATTAAATTCTAAACACAGAACAAGCTAAAATTAAGACTGCAGCAAGTCCAATTACACACACACACACACACATATTGTGTTTCCATGTTTTATGGGGACTTTCCATAGACAAAATGGTTTTTATACTGTACAAACTTTATATTCTATCCCCTAAACCTAACCCTACCCCTAAACCTAACCCTCACAGAAAACTTTCTGCATTTTTACATTTTCAAAAAACATAATTTAGTATGATTTATAAGCTGTTTTCCACATGGGGACCGACAAAATGTCCCCACAAGGTCAAAAATTTCAGGTTTTACTATCCTTATGGGGACATTTGGTCCCCACAAAGTGATAAATACACGCTCACACACACACACACACACACACACACACACACACACACACACACACACACACACACACACACACACACACACCATTAAGACCACCTGCTTAATATTGTGTAGGCCCCACAGACATTGGACAACAGATAATTGGAAAAGAGTGTTATGGATCTAACCCCATTGAGTTTAAGAATTTCTGAATTTTTTTTTCAAATTTTAATAGTAATTTTTCACGTTATTAATGTCCTGACTATACATTGTGATCAGCTGAATGACACTTTGGTGAATAAAAGGTACCAATTTCTTTCCATAATAAATATATATATATATATATAAAAATTAGCCAGGTCGCTGTTAATTCACTTCAAACCTCTGGAAGCTCCACAGAAATAGTTCTATGTTATCCAGGGTTTTTGAGGCTGTAATGAAACCATGTTCAAATGACTAGGTGCTGAAGGTTGATTACGACTTCTGATAGCTTAATGATTCCCTGGCATTTTCTTCCTGCTATCAAAGTGTCATGGGACACCAGGACAGTGGCTGAGGCCTAAGCAAAGGCTGAACTAAATATAGAAGGACAAAAAGGTTACAGTGTAACAGTTGACGGCTAAAACCTAACTACCATTGATGCAATAGAACTTTTACTCTGTGCTCATTTACACTCTCTCAATCTTGTTTGTTGTCTATATTTGACCAGGTCACATGAGTGTCACTAGATGAATAATGCACACAGATTCACCAGTCAAACAAAAGCAGACACTGGGGCTCTTTCATTCTACCCTCTTTCTGTCTACTTTATCTTTTTTTGACACAGCGTTAGAGCAGATTCACAAACTGAACTTTCATTCATGCCAAAACGGAAACAGAGCAACTTGTCAGACTGCCCTTAGCTGTGTGACTCACATGTGGCCGAACACGAGAGGCATCTGCAAACCGACATCTGCTTATCTGTATCTCACGTCTTTGGTAAAATGACTTGCTTTCTGATGAAATCTCTGGCATTAGGAGTGAAAGACAGTGCTAATGTGAGAGTAGAAGAGCTGTAGTGGTCACCTGAATGTAACGTGAGCTTTCAAACAGGTTGGCTAATTGGGTTGGCCAGATCAAGCTTTTTAATGAGAAATGTATGGAGATTTTATACCCGTAATAGCCTACGACAAAATGACAAATCAATATCAAAAGGTAACATCAAATCAAAAGCAATTTCATAACATATTACAGTGATGTTGTACTGATTATATCAAAACAGAAGTTCTTCGGCCGAGTACAACAAATAAGTAGAACAGCATTCCTACTTGTGTGATATTGCTTATATAAAACAGTTCTATAAACAAGAAAGTTGAGTAACTTACATTTTAGACATGATTTGGCCAGTTAATGTGTCTATTTTTGCTCTGCTAATGAAAATAATACCAAAGATAGTGGAAGCAGAATCAACCATTGCATGTTGCAGAGCAAGGCACAAACTGACAGCCTGACTGGAACGTGGCAAACACAGACAAGTAGAGTAATACAAAAAGTCCTAGTGCTGTTATTCTAAATATCAGCACACTTAGAATGCTACTTGTCCAGTCAGATTAAAGGACCAGAGTTAACAGTTGAATAGTTGTGAATAACTGTTGCAGACAACACTGAAAATGTAAGCAAAAAACTATTTACTTCTTTAATTAGCTCATTGCATCTAATGGGGTACACTGTGATATGCACATGATTAAAATGAGGAAATTGTTGACAAACCATGATAACTATCTGTGGGAAAGTTAACCACAAACAAAGCTAGGGTCAACAACCATAAGCGAGATGAATAAAGCGTGCCTCCCGTTTCTCAGAAACCCAAAACAAAGAGAAGTCAAAAGAAGGAGGGGGTTCTACAGACAGAGAGACAGTTTGCACTCCCTGAGTTTTATTTGTGCATTTGAGCAATGGCAGAGACAGGGTTAAAATCAAACAGAGCCCACACACAGATGATTCAAAAAGGTAGAACAAGTGAGACGTCTCAGTATTTGCTCGAGAAGCACTTTAAGAAGCACTTGAGCTGTTCACTGAAACTTTGAATAACTGTTTTAAAGATTAGGCCAACTCAAAGTAAGATGGAAGTAGGCTTGGAATCGATGCCTTTCACACATCAATAATCGGAACATTTTCATGATGATTATCAATCTATATAAGCATTTTTTCAGATAAATATAGAGCTAATAGTTGCACAGTAATTTTTGTCTCTTCATACTTGCAGTACTTCTAAACACGACTTTGAAAGAGTGAGTAGTGGAGAAACTTAAAGGGGGTTGCACACACATCTGTTGGACGTCATGGTGTGTTCTAAAATTCAAAATGCCCAGCTACGTTTCAAGGCTGCTCAAACATCTGCAGCACCACAGAGCCCAACTCGCAGTTTTCCATTAAATTCAACACAAATCATTATCAAAAGACATACATTATTTACTCTAGTCATTACTGAATGATAAATTGTGTATATGTATCTTTCATATACCTACACAATGCATATTCAGTTATAAGCAGGGCTCCAACTGTAAATGTATCCATGCCAAACCGAAAGGATACAGGGCCTTCAGTACGGTACATGCAGTCACACGAATGATTACATATCTTAGCATGCATGAATCCAGTATTAATACAGCATATAACAAACACAAATCACATAAAACTAAAATGAAAAATATTGCGAAGCATCACAGGACAGCACCACAATTTACAATAGAAACTGCAGATCAGGTAAATGCTTGTGAAGTTTATACTAGCTAGCTCGCTATTTTTCCCAACTGTGATGGATCTAACAAAAATATTACATTGTCGGACTTAAATAAGCCAGAGATTGAAGACCCACTGTCTTGCTCACACTGACTCAACAAACTTGTATCTTTGGGTGTCGTTGTTCGCCTTTGAAGACGACTGACAAGGAAGGGGTTGCGAATGAAGCAAAACATGCACGATTTTATATAAATATTATACACAATTGATTAAACCTGTTCCTACCCTCACCTATGGTCATGAAGGCTGGGTCATGACCGAAAGAACTAGGTCGCGAGTACAAGAGGCCGAAATGGGCTTCCTCAGAAGGGTGGCGGGCTTCTCCCTTAGAGATAGGGTGAGGAGGTCAGTCATCCGTGAGGAGCTCGGAGTAGAGCCGCTGCTCCTTTGCGTCGAAAGGAGTCAGTTGAGGTGGTTTGGGCATCTGGTAAGGATGCCCCCTGGCCGCCTCCCTAGGGAGGTGTTTCAGGCACGTCCAGCTGGGAGGAGGCCTCGGGGAAGACCCAGGATTAGGTGGAGAGATTACATCTCCACACTGGCCTGGGAACGCCTCGGGGTCCCCCAGTCAGAGCTGGTTAATGTGGCTCGGGATAGGGAACTTTGGGGCCCCCTGCTGGAGCAGCTGCCCCCGTGACCCGACTTCGGATAAGCGGTTGAAGATGGATGGATGGATAAAACATAGCTAATTTTTAATGGCTGTCTATGGAGAAACATGCTTTTGCCATCGGGTGGTGTAGTTCCAGCATCTACCAGCAGGTGCTAAAAGGGACCTGATAACCAGCCAATTCCTGACCCCTGGTTGACAGGGACGCTTACCTAATTGTCATGGCAATGGTTCATGATGAAGTCAGAGTTTGTTGTAAAATCATACCACACTGCTCAAACATCCCAAGACCTGACAAACACTGATTAAACATGTTGAATCATTGAAAATAGATGCCAACGAACGACAACAGGGTGATCACACTGATCCGACAATACCCAACAAGTGTTGGACTTTGGTGTTTGTCCACATTTGTTGGGGCAGTGTGAAGTGTCCTTAACATGATGACTCATTTGCGGCGGCATCATACACATGTCTCTTGAGCTTATGGGAGCAAAGCATAACCAGACTGTGCAAGTTAGTCTCACTGCGGCATTCGAGCAGCCTCTCGCTGCAAGCTCAGACAAAGTTAAAGTGATAAATGCCATAGGAGTAATATTTCAACACCAGGGGACATTGTCAAGACTAACAGATCCGCCCTCTCCTCTAATAATGTGGATATTCTGATTTTCCTGAAGGAAACAAACTTGAATATTGAGTGATAAATACAAGTGGTGAGCCGAAAGGCAAAAGACACAGAAATCTGCACTTCTAATGTCTTAATTTGGTTACAATTATAATAATTGTACTTTTATTATTATTTATGTTTTTATACAATGCGAATATAAGAGGCTCTGATGTTTTGTACTGTAATTTCATTGAGTAAATATGCATAGTGCAGTCATGAATAAATTGTTGCAAATCAGCCACTGTGGTTTCAAAATAAATAATTTAAAGAAAGATTCTTTGTTTTTCGCTGCTGTACTGAAACTATACCGAACTGTGACCCCAAAACAGATATATGTACCAAACCAAGAATTTTGTGTACCGTTGCAGACCTAGTTGTAAGTCTTTTGCGGTTTGACAGTTTGAATAAAACCTATTTAAGGCTACATGCAGAGAAATTGCATTATGAATGTTGTCATTTCTAATCATTCAGTTTGCACAGTTCCACAAATTTCATACACTAACCTGCAAACTCATCGTTACTTTGCTCATTCTTAAATTACAAAAATCTTTGCAACTTTTGTGTGTATGGTGATTACATTCACAACTTTAGACTGGCACCTGCACCACATTGACGTGTCCTGAGTGTTATACAGGCTATTTGTCTTTCCTATCTGCGATCGGCCTCAGTATTAAGTACAGTAAATGTTGTATCAACCCCTTGTGGTCTACCAAAGCTATAATGGGATACTACATTAAAAGGACGGTCAGCTGACAGTGAATTGGAAAGTACTTATGATTTAAATGTCGGCTAATGTTAATATACTGTATCTGAAATGTATGTGCTGATCAATAATTGATGTATCCATAATTTAGGACATTTGTAGTTGGATGCATCAGCAGTTGCGACACTTCCCTTTGCGACATTAGTCTTGGTCTTGTGCGCCATCTTCACAAGTGCCGGATTCCCATTCCTGTCCCTCATTCCCTTTTGAACAATTCCTGGAGATCTGGTCCAAATGAAGCAGATGCTCTCCAGATGTTCTTCTTCTAAACATCTAGTTTTAAAAGCTCTCCATTTTATCACAGTAAATTGGGGACGAATCATGTTTGTCTAGATTCGACTGGTCAGAGGGTCACAGATCCAGACATCCCGAAAACATTATAATAAAAAAGAGCTGTATCAATTTACTTGTAATACAGCAGCTATCAAATAAATGAGAACTTGAATTAAACATATCAAAAAGACTGTAATCCTTAAATTTACATTTGACTCTTAAATTCTAATGGCCTCAGCTGTAGCCTCCTCGGACTGAGTCCTGAGGACAGGGTTCTGTGGCCAAGCAGATGAGTTTACCAGGCCAACCCGTCCTCCACTCATTCTAGACTGCTACACTGGGCCTTTGTTCCCCTCTGAAACTCAATCTGCAGAAACATTAAGTACCCACACACACACTAAGAGAAGGAAACCTCTGCACACAGGCAAACACACGGTCGCAAAGACTAAGATCCATAAACCAGCTGGGAAAAAGTCTCCTTATTAGGGGTTTTCGCTGATCAAAAACGTATTGTTAATGTGCTGTAACAAATTTTCATCTGAATAATTAAAATATAACTAAATATGGAGCCATTTACTGTTGTAAATGTATTTGTTGACCTCTAAACTTCAAAGGAATACCACTTAACACATACCACTCTTTAGCACAGCTTGTATACGGTGTAGTATGTGTATTATTGGGTATATTGTAGATTTTGTGTATTGTGTGTGTACTATGCAAAGTAAGTTCTAATGGTCAAGGGGACATCATTGCAATAATTACTTGGTTAATATAAATTCCATAATTATAAAACGACACCGAAACCAAACAATATGCCATTTGCATCATATCAGACATGACAACTTTAGGAACTCACTTTAGGAAATATCTCTGGCCCGAGGGGGTCTTGGCCATCTCCCAGCCTGGGGGTAGCGGCACATCATCGGGTATCTCAAAAGAGGACTGGCGGAGGTGCTGAGGTGGGGGGTTTGCTTGACCCATATTGTTCAGGGCACCTGGGGAAACTGCACCCAGCTGCAAGGAGGCAGGAGAGGAGTGTGCTCTCACATGCTGGGGTGTGAGGGTACCAGCAGTACCTGCATCCGTGCTGGCCTGTAGAGGGTTAGAGGATTAGACTCGCATAAAGAAAACAGTCGTAGAATTACATGTAAAGCAAGTAAAAAAGACTACAAATATGAGCTCATAAGAAATTATGCTTGTGTGTAAACTCGATGCATAAAAATACCACAAAACACGGATTTTTATCGAAGTAATTTATGCACACATAATGCACATGCATCACAAATGTACACCCAAAACGTAAGAAACGGATGTGGCCTACACTTCAGAACTGAGGAGGAGCTATGTGGGAAAAAGGCTGTCCTGGAGGAACTTCACATGCAGAACTCGACCAGTAAATGCAAGAATTTGAAGGAATCTGTCGACCTCTTCTGTGCCCGTGAATTAACATCGGAGCATGCGCGAGATGTGATTCCAAGCTCGAGGAAAAACTCGATTATCTTAGTTCGCTTTTGTTGTTGAGACTATGTAATTATTTATTTTATTTCAGTTAAATATATATATATATATATATATATATATATATATATATATATATATATATATATATAAAAATGTCTAAAGTAACCTTCCATCATTTTAAAAGAAAATGATTTGCCTAATTTACATTTCAACATATTTACAAGACTTTTGAGCAAAAACCTTCACCTATCGTTTGTAAACTAACCATAACTAAAAACGGTCATATGGACAGTTTATAAAGCGGTGTAACTAAAATAACACTGCAATAACACATAGGGGGAAACGTTTTATTTTAAGATGAAGGTGTAAATGTAAAAGCATTAAAATAGCATTTAAATGAACTTTTTAAGGAATACACTACGCAGTGAAGATGATGTCACAATCTTGTTTTAACACCACGACAAACTACAGCGCTGCTGTCACTGTATAGAAGTCGAAACTCGACTTTGCAGTGTAGACAGCTTGGATTATGTATCCACTTGCAAGCTCAAAGAGTCTTTTCGTTTTGTCTTACAAAGACATTATTTATGTTTGTTTGTGTAAGTAAATGTATATACACGTTTAAGTATGCTAATATGTGCATGCGTGTCTGTATCTGTGGATTGTTTATAATAAAGTTATGGGGAAAAGTCGCTGTGCAGTGGGCCGCGTGCGCCAGTCGCGTCCACCGCTGGAAAAAGTTGGGGAAATAGTTTGTGGTTTCTGTGGGGGTGGTCTTACTTGTCTGGAGTGGGACTTTGGCTCTGGCGGCTTGAAGAAGGAGTCTGGCAGCTTTCTCATCCTCATCGGCACGGAAGGGGGAACGATTGTGTTTTTCGGGTTCATCACAGCGTTAAAAAGAGCCTCCAGATCGGTCTCGGAGTCTCCCCGAACATGGACGATCTGATGGCCGACAGGAGGGTTGTGCTGGCTCTGATCCATGACTCCAGATAAAATATAGTATAATCTTTGGGAAAACTGCTCTTCTGTCCTTCCGACCGAAAAAGTGTACACAGGAAAGTCAAAAAGCCATAAAATGTCAAAGGTTAATCCAAACAGGCCAACCCTGTTCGTCCACTGTATTAATTATCCAAGCCTTGGGAAAAAAGAATGCAAAGATGTATTTTTCTGCTTCCCGAGAACACCGCAATAAATCTAGAAACGCGCATGTCTACTGAACTTTATACTGGAAACTAATTTGAAGTCTTCAAACGGTGTCCGTATGAGTTTCCCAAAAGTTTACGAATCTTCTGGTGCAGACATTGGCGACGACTGTGCGGCGTATTGGAAATCACAGCCCTCTCACTATTCTAACTAACTTTTTTTTTTCTCTCAACTTCTGAAACTTTGGGCAGGACGTAAGTGAGTCATGTGACCACTGATTCAGAGAGGGCGGGGCTTGACAGCCTTTAAGGAGAGGGGGGGTACTTTAGTTCTTATTTTAGTTAATAAAAATGTATAATAAACTTCTAAAAACTTCACTAATTTCACTCAGCCCCATAAGTATATGTAAGTTTCAAGCAATCTTTCTTTTAACTTAAATCTATCTGTAAATCCCTTCAGAGGCAAGTTGGAAAGATTTTGTTGGAAAGACTTTGTATCAATAATTGAATGTTTTCATGCTTTAATTTATGCACTTTATGAACTGTATAACCAAATCTTCGTCATCGTCTCGCAATTCCTAATAAAGTATTCAACTGTCTAGATGTTGCTGTGTGTGTATTTTTATAGGGTGTCACAATGTTTACATGCTTTTTAGGCTATGCAGTGTCACTGTACATGAAACTTTATATAAAAATACACCGGCGAATTTCAAGCTCTCAGTTCTATATAAATAAAGAAATCAATAGTCTTTCTTTCTGTAGAAAGCCGCAGCAAAGTAGTTCCATGCAGTTCCCATAATTGTTATGCAAATGAGTCTTCCCGGTCCATTGAGAAATCATTTTGTCAAGATTGAGCTCGGCTCTTTTCCCATACATTTAACATTGAGTGACTGATTATGAACCCCTTTTAATCCCTTGCGGGAACAGTAAGAACATGATGAATGGATTAGAAAAGTTACTTTGTACTTTTCTTTTTAACCAGCCAACCAATATCTAGCCCTAACAAGAACTGTCTCTGCAAGCCATATATAATTAACCACGTTGTGTGCGTGTTTTCCCTCAGTCCCTTGTAATTTAGATTTTTCTCTGAATTATATCGGTATACAGTCTAATATTCATGGAGAGAAAGTTATTTTATGTTTCCGTGCACATGCCTAATACAATTGCTTTTATTTTACCACAGTAGGCCTATTCATGGTAGTCTACTTGACTGTGATCCAACTAGTTGTTGTCTACTGTATGTTCCAAAAGAATATGTTGCTTTGACGACACAGACTGTGCGTTCGAGATCATTAAAAAGCTGTAAATATCCTGAAAGGATTGGGGCAATATTAGAGGTTTGTTCTGGGGGCTACCCTGCCCAACCTTGTGGGAGACCACCCACTTCGCTGTGCTGAGGGTAACTCGATCATTTTCAGTCAACACGTCCCGACATCTTTGAGAGAGCCAATTGTGCCAATTGTTGACAATCGTTTGCATCATTAAACGAGAAACGGAAGTGCTTATCGAACCCATGTTCAAGCCAAATCTACGCCCTTGGGTGATTATCACATAAAGGTGGCAACATTTCCAAAACCCATCGTCTTTGCCTAGATGGGAATTGGAACGTTTGTGCGCCCCCTATAGCCAATGACACGTTTGAGATAATCAAATTATTAACCGAATATGTCTTAATTAGAGGCTTGAATGTTTGTTATGATTTAGTAATGATATTGAGAATCATTTATATTGTTGTTATCCAAAAATAACAGTATTAATAATTCTTTAAAAACGACATTTGACGAGAAAACATTATATTTTGTTTTGTATTAAATTAAACATATTAATGTGTAAATATTTTAGTGTGTTAGTACTTTTATATAACTTTAATTGATTTTTTATAATGATGTTTGTTTAAAGCTTAAATTGAGTTGGTCAACATATTATGGCATCTCTTTCATAAGGTCCTACACTACATATGTCATAATTTTTCTATTAAGTATGCTAAATGTGGAAGTCTATACAGTTTGCCATTCTGTATGACTAAAACAGCTAAATTATCTCTTAATCCCCAGCCTACTTTGTCTGTGATGGTTTATTTGCAATGTTTTGTTGTGTAACATGAATATGTCAGTTGACTGACTGCTGTCTGACCATATTATAACGAAGACAAGGAAATTGCCATGCCCTTCCCTTTGTATGTTTTCACTTCATGTAAATCTTAATACAATAAGTTCATTATTATAATGGAGCTCATATGCCAATGATTATACTTGAATGGCTCTCATTGCCACTGGAGAGTAAATAGTTGCTCCAAAGACCAGATATCAATAAAAAGTATAGACTGTGTCTAAAGTCATTTGAGGATTTTTAGCAATTAACCACACCTAAGGTTATAAATATTTTGTAACTCTGATTTTGATCACCAGTAGTATCTTTTTGAAGCAGCTGACCCTTTAAAAAGACTAGAATGAACATATTTTGCATATATAGACTGGTGATAAGATAATTAAGTAACAACATTTATTTCATTTGGAGTTAAGATGTCACCAAGTGCATTATGCACATCACATTACAATATTGAAACAACATGGGTGATTACGGTTAGGGTTAGTTTGATAAGAGGAGGGATGATTGTATGAATATGAAGTGGAAACCTAAAACCCATAAAATCCATCAACAAAGGAAATCTTTTAAAACCTCCCACTGTCAAGTTTAATGACAAATTTAGGTGAGAACCTTCAGACAGTATAGTACAGATGCACAATGAGTCTGAAACCAGTTCAGCAAGTGTATTCTTGCAATACATTTCAGTTCGTCACATTTCAAAAAGGGGAGGCAATCACTGCCAAATTCTTCAAAGGTGCAGGGATCTCCTCTGCCTGCTGCAGCAAGCCAAGGCAAGCTGACTGGAGAAGAAACAGCACCCTTCCCAGAAAGACCTGACAATATTTAAGTGCTCTGAATGCAGGCAAATCTTTAACCATGCATAGAATGGTTGCCATAGTGTGTTTTGTTTTCTTTCTTTCATTCACATGAATAGTTAGCACAGTAAGCACTGCCTGGTATCCAAATTAATGATTACATTTGTTTTTTTTACAATAAGCTAATAATTATAACACAGTAAGTCATGTTACTATCAAGAGTTGCTAAAGAAGTGGTGACCAAGCACCATGGCTAACCATGGCTATGAAAGGTGGGAACATAGAGGCCTGCAATTCCAATTGTTTTGATGTAAGGGGCCCAGAACGTCTAACAGCAGTCCTGATCAACTGTTCACATGAGAATTTAGACCCTACAATTGAATGATTTGTAGATCTGCCTTTGGTAGCAATATACGATTACAGTAATATTCCTGGGTTCAATACAAGTTACATTTAATCGACAGAATTTGTGGCATAATATTGATTGCCACAAATATTGTTTTACTTGCCCCTACATTTCTTCAAAAAAAGAAGCAAAATTCAAGGTTACAGTGATGCACTTACTATGGAAGTGTATGGCGACAATCCGTAAACATCAAAATACTCACCTTTTTAAAAGTATGGCCACAAGACAAAAACAATATGAGTGTTTACATGATTTTAGTGTGATAAAAATCATTTACTAATCTTTTCTGTGTAAAGTTCTAGCCAATTTTACAACTTCATTAAAAAACAAAACTAAAACCTTCAAATTACTTTTAATACATGAGTTTTTGCAATAACTATATTCCAGCTTTACATTGTTTAGTTGTGATGTTAGCTTAATCTTCAAGGCTTAGTCTTCAAATTGATCAGCAGAGTGGCACTTGCTTGCTCAACACAATATTCACTAAAACTGGAACTCTAAGTTGCTAATGAATATCCCAGAACCCTGACATCGATCTGTCAACCCCATTCTGCCAAGTTACTAACAAGCACCATCTCCCATATGACATGTATTGCATCAAAACAAATGTGTTAACGTTTTCCTATGGCAAGACTGATAGCACACTCAGAGCCTTACAATTAAGATTAAATTTTCACTCCAATGACAGCTAGGTTAAGGTTGGGAGTAGATCTAATATGCGTTCCTCTTCACTGTATTACACCACTTTCAACTAAAAACACTTTTGCACACCACTCTGTTGGCATTTCACCCAGAAACTTGAGTTCACACGTGCCCATGCATTAATTGTGAACGATCACTATGGTCACTTTCACACAGCAGCAGAATACGGTTGTCAGACCTGTTTTGAGTGGTTAATAAGGTTACGTTCACACACAGGATGGTTATTTAAGGGTGTGACAACCGCATTATAATCAAAATGACACATACACATTTTCAGGTCTCAAAACTGCATTTTCGGCAAACCTCTGCTATGTGAATGGAACCGTATTGGACAACTAGTTGTTAGTTACATCATGTACAGTGACAGACACGCTGCACTGTACACACGTGTGTCATGTGAAGGTTCAGCCGCTGTCTTCCACTGGCTGCTCACGGGCACGAGTCGTGTGACACAAAGCTGCGCTCTGCACGCGATTGATTAAAAGTGCTGTAAGCTATTTTTCATGGAAAAGTATGCAAAACATGTACCTACTCCCTTAAAGAATCCCTTATTAATGAAATAAGTATCCTGAGATATCTCACCAGTCTCTGTTACAGCTATAACTTTGTAAACAGCAAACAAAAATGTGTCTCCATTTGAAGCGGATCATTGAGACTATGTTTCATAATTTTTGTTAGTTGAGGGCGCTATTGTGCCACTGTTGAATTTGACAGTCACAATAACAAAAAAAATGCTGCTCTTTGGCTCGGGTTTGGTCTCAAAATGTTCTTTGGAGGGCGGGGTTTTGGAATGAGGGGGTGTGGATAATTCAACGGCTCAGTCACGTGAATGCTACAGAACGGCTAAACCCTTACAGCACCTTTAATTATGACCTAATGGATGAATTCGCGCCTCGATTGGACTTGTTTATTTAATAATGCCGTGACAATTGTGATAAGACATGCCAATTTTATGTACGTCGCCATCTTTTATTCACCGTCATGTCTATGTTACAGCTATACAGTTGTGACTTCAGTTGTTCGTTCATACAGACAGCATTCAAACTGCTACCGTATGCTGTTGTTTGAATTGGACATTTTAAGACTCACACCTGTTAGTAAATACGGTTGTCAATTCCAAACACTTACCATGTGAACGTTGCCTATAAGTAATTTGCAGCTTTCTCCCAAGCTTCTGCTTTTTGAGAAGATTGAAACAGGCTATCTAGCAGTACATCCCCATATAGTTTGCACCATATATTCTCTGTTTTAACAATTGGCCCTGCTTATGAGAACTACACAACTTCACTGTACACCTCGGTTATCATAGACAGTGTGTTGCGGTGTGGGTGTTAAACTTGTGCATATCATATTGCTTGATATGTAGGCTAAAAAGCTCCATCTTTGTCTCATCTGATTACAAAAATAACAATGGTTCAGGTCACTCACTGTTATGCTTTTGGGGCAAAATCCAGGTATGCTTCCATATAGTTAAGCTTTTAGTAATTAATTTTCTTGTGTCCCATATCGGGCCAGTGTTGTACAGAGCTTTGGAAATTGTGGTTGACTTTACTCTGTTTACTCCTTTAGTTTTTGAACTCCATATCTTTTTGAAAGAAAACATTCATGCTGAAATATTTGAAAGGCAGACATTTTTAAGCCACGCCTGATTGGTACAGTGAAGCTTCCACTTCCTGATCATTCAATCAGTAGTGCCCATTACAACACTCAAACATCAATACATCATTTTTTAACCTTTTCCTAATTTAAGAATTTGTTTTACTCTATTTCAAACTTTAGAATGCTCTTTAGTCATTAGCATTTCTCAGATTCAAGAGCTGTAAAATTATCTTTACTTTTTTAAAGACATTTTGGTTTTGCAAGTCCAACATTAAGCAACACTAAGATAATTGAAATTAGAGCTTGCATTGCACTGCATTTTGCAAGGCACATCAAATAATTACTCTGGTCTAAAAATAATAATTTTCTGTGTTATTTGAGCAATTAGTAGCTGTTACTACATACATCAAAAACTAAAAGTCTTTTTAAAAAAAATTCCCAGTGGGCTTTCACAACACAGTAATTGAGTGCATTGACTAGTGAGTTGAGTCAAAACCATTGTAGTTATGTAATCTACAGAGGAAAGGGCTTACGTGACAACAATGTGAGAGAGCAGTTATAGGGTGATGATGGTTAAAGAGCAGCAGGACACCAAACAGTTGGGTTTGACTTCGTTATCCTGCAAAGCCTGTGCTGCAAGTCTCCTATGCAATGAAGTAATTAATAGTCACAAATGTCACTCACACACCTAGATAAGCTTTTTCATGCTGATACTGTACAGTAGATGAGCTACTACTAAGCTACTACTACACACAAACACACAAAACATCACTCACATAAGTCATAGGCACACACATAATAATACAAACACTCAATTGAATAATACACCATGAAAAACCTGTCATTATTATGGCAAACATACAATGTAAATCAATGTATTCTTGACTCATTTGGAGGTCAAGCTGCAGACAAAAAAAGCCTTTTTTCCTGTTTTGGCAGTGGGAATACAAAGCAAAGCAATACTGTTTATTTGTTTTTCAATTAATTTATTTTCCACAAATGGAGTCAAGATTATTTGGAATAAAAAGTACCGCAATGTGCACATTAATTATGTGAAAAGTCTCTGAAAATATATAATTTCAAGGTAAAAAATAAATCTTCACTAATCAGAAGGCAAACAAATGAACACATGAAATACATTTTCTCTAAATAAATGAGACAATAAGTATTGTCTGTATTGGAAGAATTGTTTCACATATATCACATCTGAGTTAAAAAATAAATTAAAAATTTGACTCAGTATATTGCTTTGTTTTCAATAAAATGTCAAAATATTCTTAAAACAATACACATTCATATTTGAATTAAGAATTAAGAAATTAAGTCTGGATTTCAAAGAAATCTAATAAAATTGGTTTTCCTGCTGAATTAAGTTTCTTTTTTTTTTTTTACCCCATGGACAGTTATCCTGTTTTAAACATAAATTGCAAAAATTTGTTAGGTCTTTCAAAGTAACAAGACTAAAAGGAATTATTTCTCCCAAACTGAAAATTCTCTCATCATGTAATCACCCTCATGCCATCCCAAATTCATATGACTTTTTTTTGTTCTTCTGCAGAACACAAATAAAGATTTTTAGAAGAATATCTCAGCTCTGCTGCTTCATACAATGCAAGTGAAAGGTGGCCAAAATATTGAAGACCCATAAAGCACATAAAGGCAGCGTAAAAGTAATCAATAAGATTCCAATGGTTTAATCTACGTCTTCTTAAGTGATCCAATCAGTTTTGTGTGAGAAAAGACCAAAATATATCTCTTTTATTCACTGTACACCATGGCATTGCAGTCTCAAGGCATGCTCAAGTTCGATTACATTTTGTAGTGCTTGACACATGTGTGGAGCACTAGATGATGCTAGTTAGTGTAATGAAGCTTGAAATCATGATCACCAAGGACACTGCTGAAGTCAAGATTTATAGTAAAAAAGGGAGTTATATTTTGGTCTGTTTTCACTCTAAATCAATAGGATTGATTTTTGCACATGGATTAAAACATTGGAGTTTTATAGATCACTTTTATGATGCCTTTATGTGCTTTTTTGTGCTTCAAAGTTTTGGTCACTATTCACTTGTATTGCGTGGACCTAAAGAACTAAGATATTCTACTAAAATCTTTGTGTTTTGGAGAAGAAAGTCATAGACATCTGGGATGGCATGAGGGTGACTAAATGATGTGAGGATTTTTGTTAAAATTTTTTATATATTGTTTTAAGGATGTTTAGTTATTTTACAAGAAAACACAAAAAGGCATACATTTTTGCATTAGCCTCTGTGCCACTTAGACAAAGATGTATTTTAGTTTGTCTCAGGATTATAAAGTGCGCAACTGTAAAGTTTGAAGGTTCAAAAAGTGTTTAGAGAATTGTTGAGGAAGTGGTGGATCATGGGAGGTTTAGTCAGTAACGGTGTTGAGTTCGGGTGTGACTATCTGCAGAGAAGCCTCGCCTACGCATGGTGACTCCCACAGTATCACCTGTCTGGTTCTGCAAGGAGGAGAAGAGAGAGAGAGAGAGAGGGGACAGATCTGTGAGCAGGTCACATTAGGTCAGGGGAACAGATTGATTCCTCTCAACACATGGGCAATACTCACATATGCAGGAGCCAAAGCAAACGTTCCCTTTACTGTTGTGTTGCCACCAACTGTATCTTGCACAACTATTAAATTAATGTGAGTGATCAGGAGAGATGAAGCTATTGCACATGCCAACAAACACAGTGGTTGCTAATTTTAAAATATTAAAAACAAGAAACATTCACTTAAACAAAGACAAATTAAGAGCTACTCTGATCATGTTATATAATTATTGTGTATATAATAGTGGTGATTAATTAGTATGATTACAAAGTACATGGATAAAAATATAAGACAACAATTGTGGTAAACATATTAGCTTTGATTGTGTTGATTAAATAAAAAATTAAAAAGTAAGATTAAACTGACATTGCAGGCGTTGATTAAGTCTGTCCAGTGACTGCAGGACCTTCTGCTCCTCCAGTGAGAGAGCACTGACACTGAGAGACTTTGTTCCCTGGCTCTGTGGGACAGTGCTGTTCTGGTGGGACTGAGACAAGTCCAATGTGTCATGACCACCATCTGTCACATCTGGGCCCAGAACACAGCATGAGGGCAAGCAAAGAAGAATGTTAATACTTAAATTGCTGCCAGTCACAACTTAAACACTAAAGTGTTGTAAACAATCATGCTCATTAGAGCTGTTTGAATGTCAAGAATATTTTTCTGTAATTAGGGTCCAAAAGAAACTTTTGCCACACTTGATTTGAAAAAATTATCTGGCAAATATTATCTAGCAAATTTGTCCCTAAAATTGAATTATAGCTGTTTTTTTCCCTTGCATATTTGTGACAAACAACACAAGCTATTTTGCTATTCTGCAGCATCATATATGAGATGAACTATATTCGGTCAGTCAGCGAAATGGCACCTGTCACAAAAGCGTGAGTAAACATTGTGATTTTGTTCCTCATATTTTCATTGTGGTGACATAATGCAAGAAATATTCCACATATGCATTGTCCCATGCAGTTCTGATTAAACAAAATAGTCATGTCAGATGTCTTTGATTGGAATCATCATGCCACTTAGTATGTTGCTTTGATGGGCCAACTGGCTTGTAACTGTATTTTATTTACCATCTAATGTCCATTTTTATGCACATTTAGTGCTTTATGTGTGTTTATCTTGGACCCGGTCTATACGTACAAGCTTCAAACATACTGTCCCATGTGAATATTGTAAAAATTATATTTGATTTATTGTTTTACACACGAGATTTAAAGGGATAGTTTACTCAAAATAAAGATTCTGTCATCAGTTACCAACCCTCAAAATCTTCCAATAAGACTTTCTTTCTTCCATGAAACACAAAAGATGTAAGGCAGAATGACTAATGGCTAAGTCACCATTTACTTTCACTGCATCTTTTCTAGATACAGTGAAAGTGAATGTTGACTGAGGTATCATTCTTATTTTGTGTTCCACAAAAGAAAGTCATATGGGTTTGGAACAACATGAGGTTTAGTAAATGATGACAGAATTAACATTTTGTGAGAGCTAGCCCATTAAGAAAATCTTGATACATTGAAAAACTAGCAAGCCCATATACTCAAATAATAATATACATTACCTTCACTGTCTGCTGCATGACCATTTCTGTTTGGGTGTGAATTGTTTGGCACATTTACCTGTTCAACCAAAAGCAACCAATCAAGAATTCTCAATGATTAAATACAACTAATCCCATAATGTAAAATTGTCAACGACAACCCAATTAATATGAATAAATAAAAGATACATTAGTATGTTGTCAATGTTGTATTTATCCTTTAAACAATAAACTCAACACTGTAAATAAAACAATGGAAAATTAACTAGTGGTAAGTCACATTTCACAAAGCAGTAGAAGTGTTTTATTTTTTTTGCTTCCTAGGACAAAAGCATGAACGTGTATGTGTGTGTTTACCTGATAAGGAAAAGAGGGCTTTTTCTGCACTGTTCCTGCAGTTTGATTTCTGCTGCTTTCCACTGAAACTCTGTTCTTTACCATGTCACCCTCCATAATCTGTCTCCTTAGTGGATTCCTCACTGATTTAAAGAGGAAACTCAGTTTAACAAGCACATTTAATTGATTAGCTGATCACTTTACCTCAGAGTCTGGGTCAACAATTACCATTGAAAGAAAGCAATGTTCTGCAAAATAGTGTGCTTCATTCATGGGGCTCAGAGCAAAAAAGGCAAATTCTCATGACCTCAAGACTAGATTATTGTTATGGATTACTGGGAGGATGTCTCGCAAGATCAATAAATAAACTTCAATTGGTTCAAAATACAGCAGCCAGAGTGCTAACAAGAACCAAGAAATATGATCATATTAGCCCCATTTGATCATTATTACATTGGTAACCTGCTAAATTTCTGATTAATTTTAAAATTCTGTTAACTACATACAAAGCTTTGAATGGTCTAGCTCCGCAGTACTTAAGTGACATTCTACCACGCTATATTCCATCACGTTCATTATGATCGCAAAAGTCTGGCCTGTTAATATTTCCTAGAATATCAAAATCCACAAAAGGAGGTAGATCCTTTTCATATTTGGCTCCTAAATTATGGAATAGTCTCCCTAACACTGTTTGAGATGCAGACACACTCCCTCAGTTTAAATCTAGACTAAAGACTCATCTATTTAGCCAGGCATACACCTAATTTATCCTTCAACCCACAATTAAGCTGCGTACACACTGCCAGCGACTTTGTCAGCCAGTGGCTGGCGGTGAAGTCGCTAGTGGGTGTTCCCACTACTGGTTGCCTAGTAACGTTTATAAATGACATTCACGGATGTCATTCCATTGCTGTTGACAGCGAATCACTTTTCTTGCCGCTAAAAACAAACATTTTGGAGGGAAAAGACAAAATATAAATGGAATCAGTACATAAAATTCTTTTTATAAAAGATGAATGAGAAACAAGGCGTGCTCTTTGCCATAGCGGCTGTTTATCTGCGGCGAAAACGCAAACGCCGGTCTGTCTGGGTCCACAAAACCATTCAATCTCGGAGTCAGCACGGCGAGTACCACCGGCTGGTGCAAGAGCTGCGGCTGGATATACCATATCCATATCATAGAGCACTTGAAAATTGCTAACAGCAAGAATTAGCCTTTCATCCATCTTTCCGTTACTGCAGGAGCTGAGAGCGAGAAGGATCACGTGAGCTCTCCCATCTTCTCTCCTATTGGCTGTCGCTTCCGTAAGTCGCTCTTCATTTGAATAAAGTTGAACTTGTCTCAACTTTGTCGCGTCGCTGGACACGCCCACATCTAGTCGCCAACGGTCGCAACAGCTCGTGTCCCCGAAAGTCGTTGTGCTCTCATTGAAAATGAATGGGATGGTGTCGCTGTCTCGCGCAATGTCGCTGGCAGTGTGTACGCAGCTGGGACCCATCATTTAGGCACATGGTTCCTCTGTTATGCCGATGACACACAGCTCTACATGTCTTTCCAAACCAACAACAACAGGGTGACTGCTCGAATCTCAGCCTGCTTGGCAGACATGTCAGCCTGGATGAAGGAACACCACCTGCAACGTAACCCAGCCAAGACTGAGCTCCTTGTCTTTCCAGCCAACCCTGCTGTTGAACACAACATCACCGTGAAGCTGGGTTCAACTACATTAACGCCTTCCAAAATGGTCAGAAATCTATGGGTAACCATCGAGAACCAACTATATTTCACAGACCACATCTCAAAAACAGCATGATCATATAGATTTACACCCTAAAATATCAGGAAGATAAGACCCTTTCCCTCTGAACATGCCACACAACTTCTTGTTCAGTCACTTGCCATAACTAGACTGGACTACTGTAATGCTCTCATTGCAGGCTTCCCCGCATGTGCAATTAGACCCCTACAAATGATCCAGAATGCAGCAGCATGTCTGGTCTTTAATGAACCAAAGAGAGCACATGTTCCACCACTCCTTGTCTCTCTTCACTGGCTGCCGGTTGATGCACGTATCAAATTCAAGGCTCTGATGCTGGCATACAGAACAGTCACTTGGTCTGCTCCAGCATACCTAAAATAATTTCTCTAGAACCTTGTCCCACCAGAAGCCTGCGGTCGTCTAAGGAATGACGTCTTGTTGTATCAACACAAAGAGGCCCCAAAACACTTTCCCGGAGTTTCAGTTTCATCATACAGCATTGGTTGAATGACCTTCCCAACTCTATCCGTGAAGCTGACCCACTTTCTTTCTACAAAAAACGGTTAAAAACACATAACCAGCCACTACAAAAATTTCCATAACCAGCCACTCCACAAAATAAAATAATTCTTGTTGCACTAATCTGTCTTGAATACTACTATACCAATGTCTCCTTAAGATGACTGCTTATAATGTATTACTCTTTTGTAAGTCACTTTGGATAAACGCACCTGCCAAATTAATAAATGTAATTGTAAATGTAAATGTTAAACTGTTCAGAGAGATCCATTCATCCAAAAACACTTTTGTTTAAACCATTGACTGATAAAGCAGCTGCCTACGTTTTCAGATGCAGCCAAAGTTAATATAAAATAGCCTTAAACAAACGAAAGTGTAGCTCCGATCCCGGCGTCCTCTGTTGGTGTTGTTGATTTTGTTGTTGCCATTAAAACATGCATTCAAATTACGTAAAAAAAAATGGCATCACTACGGTGGTTCCTTTTGTGAATGAGAAAGCAACAGTGCAAAATTCTCCTTCTCACAACAGTGCAAATTCTCTCGGAATACCTCCGTTCCTCATAATAGTTCTCATCTAGAAAGTAACTAAGGGAAAAGTACCAGGACTGTAGATGGGAAAGGTCCTATTAATGATTAATTATTAATTAATGTTAGAGGAGGACAAGAGAAAGTCACCCATTCTTGAGACTCCATTGACACCACTGATCAGACTATCACCATTGATGGTAACATGGGACAGACCGGCACAGGTTTGAGGCGAAGCAGACAACGGACCATTGTTAGTCAGGAAACTTTGAGGTTCACCTAAGTCAATTCAGAGTGAGAAAGACACACATAAAAAAAGGAGAGTAAGATTGTATAATAGAAAGGTCCCAACTCTCTTCACCAGTTCTTAAGGTCTCTTCCTCAAATTTCAGGATATTCAGAGGTTTTCTTATGTTAAAAATAATAATAATTGACCCTTGAGGAAGAACACTCCATTATTAAATGGATCCATTTCTACAAAGTAGTAATCCCAATTGGTGCAGTGCTGTGCAAAGGGCCAGAGAAAACAGACTCTATTGATCTAAAAAAAAAAAAGAGCCTTTTCCAAATATCCTCCAAGAATCTCAAACAAAGCTGCTGAACATGCCGACACACAAAGAGAACTCAGTTTCTTCAATAGACTCACGTTTGACCGTATGACAAGGTGCAGTGAAAGTTAATGGGAAGCCAGCTGATTCCATGACTGTTGGATTTGTAATAGATGGCTGGAATGTTCCATATCAGTTGAAAGACACCTATACTGAAATATTTTCCCCCCCAAATCAGGTAAACAATCATTCTTCAATCTTCAAATTGTTTTAAAGAAAAGATTAAAAACAGAAGGGGAAAATAATGCAGCACACTCACAACCGTCAACTAATTTAAACATATTTTATTTTTAATATACAGCTAATTTAAGCAGGATTTTGGATCAATAAGATTACACTGTAGGTGGGGCCACCAGGGTTTTGGGTGAACTATTCCTTTAAAGGAATGGTCTGGGTTAAATGCAAGTTAAGCTCAATTGATAGCATTTGTGGCATAATGTTGTTTACCGCAAAAATGATTTTCGCTTTGTTTATAAAAAACAAAAATGGAGGTTACTGTGAGGCACTTACAATGGAAGTGAATGGGGGTTCTTTGAGGGTTTGAAAGCAAAAATGTGAAGCTTATAATTTTACAAAAGCACTTACATTAATGTTTCTGTTAAAACTCATGTAGTATTTGAGCTAAGTCATTTAAATCATCATTTTTACAGTCGATTTTAGGTTTTGTTGACATTACATCATCATGGAAACTAAGATGTAAAATTGGCTATAACTTTTATCACTCTAAAATCATGTTAACACACATATTGTTTATGTCTTGTGGCTAAACTTTTGAAACAGTTCAGTATTTTAACATAAAAGATTGGCCACCATTCACTTCCATTGTAAGTGCCTCACTGTAACCCAGAATTTTGCATTTTTTTATTAAAAAAAGGAGGGACAAGTTTCAATAAATAATTTGGTAATCAATATTATGATACAAATGCTGTCAATTGAACTTAACTTGTATTAAACCCAGAAAATTCCTTTAAGGCTCTATTTCTAACTCTTACAAATTACATTTGTTGGTGTAACCTAATGTATTCAAGTTGTTTTCAAGATTCAGTCATATTTAATGATATTTAATGATATTTATCACATGATGCACACTTTTTAAGTTTATCTTACAAAACCAAGCAAACAAAATGTCCAATCACTCATCACTTGTCAGGTTAGGACAAAACAATTGTAAAGCCACATCCACGCTAATCCGTTTTTGTTTGAAAACTGATTTTTCACTCTCCTAATGCCAATGTTTTCTAAAGTATGCAATACTTTTTTAAATGCTCAATTTTTGGTACTGTTCTAGTGTTGATAAGAGGCATAAACTATGCTTTTTTAAATGAAAATGTAAATGTGGACGTGTCCATTCAAAATTCTGATAATTAATGTAAGTGAAATAAAAATGTGTTAGGTGAGAAATACTGAGCTTGGGGTTTGCTTTACCATCTTTGCTGGCTAAAGCACTTCGGACTCCATGCCACAGAAGTGTAATCTCCTCATCTGTTGGAGTGCGGTCCAAACAGATTCTGTTCTCTCCACAGCTACGCCTCCAATTGTCTGCAAGAGCATCTGCAGAAGAGAGGTAATAGATGCCCTTGGACCCAGTCTGATATGTGTAGGTATAATGAGGTGCTGCTGGAGCAGAGAGAGCATCTTTTTCTGTTTTAAGGATAGGCCGATGAGCCATTTTCTGGCTATCTGGATTGTCTTTGTACAGGGACAGCTCAACTGCCTGATCTGGTTTGCTTTGTACACCATCATCACAGTAGGCTGTCTTGGGGTTGTACTTGGGGTACTCCGCTAAGTCACACTCCATAACTTCTGGTTTTGGAGGGGGCCGAGGCACCAAGATATTCCCCTGAGTCTTGGCCACATGTTGTGCTTCCCTGGCAGATTGTGGTCTGATGATAGTGCCCTTCCTGGCCCGGGAAGTAATAGGAACTGAGCCGACTCTGGCTGAGCGCACTCTCCTGGGAGTCCGAGGGCCCCCAACGTAAAGGCCTCCTCTTTGGGATGTGGGCTCCCTGATATGTTCTTGTATACTGTTTTTTTGGGGCCCTACATCTGCCCAGGCCTGTCTAGAGGACTGGGGATCAGCAGGGGCATAGAAGGTTTTATTGGAAATGTTTTTTGATACCCCTGTGAGTAAATTCACATAATTTGAGTTGTGAAAATCCTGCTGTAGATCTGCTGAAGGGTGTTTATGTGTTTGTTGAGGCAGGTTAGCATGCATACTTTTCGTCACTGCATGTTTGCTAGGGTCTTTACACACTCTGTCCACATCCACCCCCTCAATTCCATTAACCTCATCAAACCATCGCAGTTTCTTCTTTATGGTCCTGTTTTGCTCTGGCTCTTTGAGTTTTGCCCTGGCCAGTTCCACACTGTCCCTAATTAATATGGCCACTTCTTTGGTGAAAAGTACATGTCCAGGAGTATATGTGAATTTGAGATTTCCTGATTTTAAATGATTTTTAAGAATTCCTTTCAGGAATCTGACATTGCTGATATTAGGAACATGATGGGTCACAGGCTCTGCTGATGTTCTGTCTGGTTCCTCTGTGTTTTTGGAAGACATGGACATTCTGGCCCTTGCCAATTTGGTGATATCTGTTTCATTTTTAGGATCTAAAAGATCTTTTCTTATACTCTTCTCCGTACTCAGAGGTTTGGATTCTCTCTCGGGCCCTGTAGCAATGTCTACATCTGGTTTGTGTTCGTGTGACTTTGAAGAACTCAGCGTTTCTATCGGTTGTATGTCTGAATTACGGGAACTTGGATCAGTTTGAGAGATTATGCTCACACCAGCAGCAGCACTTGAGAAGACTTCGAACACACTGTCGCTTTTTTTGCATCTGCTGGCTGGAAGAGCTGTCTGCCTTTCTGATGAATGTCTAGCATGTTTCTCTTCCAGGATTCTTGTCTGCTGATTGGATTCTGACTTGAACTCTTTAGTCAGACTTGAGGATTCCAGGGGTGTGGTATCTGGCATGGTCTGTGTTTTGAAGTGGGCAACCACAGATGCTTTGTCTTTCAAAATTATCCCTTCAGCATTCCTGTCATTATGATGAGTAATATGTTTTGAATTGGCTAATAAGTCCTGCTGAGTCAACTCTTTTTTGCAAGAAAGAGTACAGTGGGTGTTAAAGTTCTGTGTTTGGTCCTTTAGGTTACATTGCTCTGTTGCTTGCGTGAGATTCTCGAGACTCCCACTTTCCTCTGCTGACTCATGATCCCTGGGTTTGGCTTCATGGCTTAAGACCTCCTCCTGGAAACTCTTTGCTGCAGAATAGGAGGGGTTAGGCAATGAACACAGGTTTTTGGACTGTCTTAGTGGTAATGGAGGTGTTTTGGGGTCTTTGAACTTAGGGGGATCCATAAGGGAGTAGGAGGACTGGGCACAGTTGGTGCTTTGGTGGGAACAACAAACCAGGTTAGAGCAGCTGACTGATTTAGTGCCATGGCTTTGCTGCGGGTCTCCATTCTCTAAGCTGTCCAGACTTGACAAGCTCTCTGTCTCACTATGTTGGGTATCAAGATACTCCTAAAAATCAATATATATATATAAAAAAAACATTAGACCACTTATGCTGTAATACTGGTTGACTAAGTGCTTTTTGAAGATCTCGTACTTTGTTGCTGAGGGATAGAAAATAAATCATAATAAGTTACTCTAAACTGTTGAAGGAAATAGCGGATTTGTTAGTTTCTTCAACAAAATTATAATTAATAGGAAACATTCAAATACATTTTTGCAAAATGTAAATAGTTTATCCTTAAAGGGATAGTACACCCCAACATAAAAATTCTGCTATCATGAACTAACCCTTGTGTTGATCACAACCCTTATGACTTTCTTTAAAGGAATAGAAAAGAAGATGTTAGGCTGAATATTATGAACTGACAGCTTCAGTCCCAGTTCACTTTAACTGTATTGAAAAAAGAGATGTGCAGACATTCCTCAAAATATCTCCTCTTGTGTTCCACAGGACAAAGGAAGTCAAGTGGGTTTGGTCCAACATAAGGGTGAGTAAACGATAACAGAATTTGTACTTCTGGGTAAACCCTTTAAGGCTCTGCCTTGAATCAAAAAGCATTAGGATTAGGAATCTTTAATCTGCATTACCAAGAAAAATCACAAATAAAATCAATCATTATGATAGCATGCTGAACTTCCAAGAGGAAAATTACATGCAGGTAAAGCTTGATTGTCACATACATTCCAATGTAAGGAATTACATTTCAAAAGTCTGATTACATTTGTGCATAGAATGCACTTTTCCAAGAATACTTAAGCCTAAAACCTCTCCTATAAATTGGATTATAACCTTCTGTGTCCTGTTCAGTTCAGAGTGTTCAGAGTTCAACATATGAAATTATGTGTTAGCTCCAATCCCGTGTATGTAGGTAACATACCAGTTACATGTGTAAAGAAGAGGACATACTGTGCTAGTGAAATAAAGTAGGGTGACCATACGTCCTCTTTTTTCTGGACATGTCCTGAGATTTCTAAATTTGCGAAAATGTCCGGGATTCAGCTTTAGTTATATTATAATGTGCATCTGGTCTAATACTTAATTGCGTGTGCGCACATATTTGCATTGCTGTAACCCCTCTTTGTAAGTCCTGCCTTCTCTCACACAAATTGGTCAATTATAAGAGGCTTGCAGCAACTATTGGACAAATTCCTGCCTGTCAATCTCTCCGCGAACAGTTGCTTGACACTGACAGTAGAAACAAATGACAGCTGAGTGTAAACAATGCCCAAATGAAAGTGCACATTTACAGAAGATTTGCACAAAAAATTCCCATGCTTTCGTCCAGGTCGAGATCCGTGGAAGCAGAATGAATGACATGTAAAGCTGGCACTTATGTGCTCAGTTGCTAATAAAGGTGCAAGTGATTTTGAAGCACACATTCGCTCTGCGATGCATAAAGGGTGAGCAAAAGGTGAAAGATCATCAGGTAAATTAACAGACTACATTTTGCAACCAGGTAAAATTGTTATCACATTGCTTCATTTTCCAAAGCCATTCAAAATAATAGTAATAGTAAATGAAGGTATACACATGGCATCAAATATTGTAATTTAGTACAAGAATGTTGGAAATGTTTATTATTTATACTGTATACAGTATATTTATGTTATGCTAATAGAGTGTTTTTCACTCTATTAAAGCAAACACATATACTTTTATCAAAGTACCCCCATGGAAAACCAGAATATGGTCACCCTAAATAAAGATATACATAAGAGGATTAAATGTGTGCTTGTGTATCTGCGGTTTTAATTTGTGTTTGCGAGATTAAAGGATCAGGATGAGCTCATCCCTTTAAAAGATCTCCGTTAGTTCAAACAATGCATGTTGTGGCAGGTGGAGCCCTGGGCTAAAATTACAATGTCCATTTTTTTTCAACAGTTGGACTCTCTTAACACACTCATACACTTAAACAGATTTGCCAACAGGCCTCTTTCAACATACACCAATCACAGGCCCTTTAAATCGCTGTGAACTGCCACCTGCATAAGGAAGGTAATCACAAAAACAAAATAATCACTTTATTTTACCACACTGCACAAAAAATAACCTCAACCCAGTATAATACTAGCATATATAAAGTCTTGCAGAACACACCATAGACTATATTTATCTGTTACTGTTACCAATATTCTTTATATAAGCTTTACCACAAGTAGCTTTCAGTATATCTTTATATATTTAATTTAGATTAACCTGTGAATTGAATTGCTCTTTTTCTATCAGAACTGTCTGTACCTCCTGCTGCTCATTGAGGAGGAGCAGCTGGTTCTTGAAGTTACTCTTCTCCTGCATGAGATTGACGTAGTCCTCAGCTGCAGACAAGGCACGCAGGTGATGGGCGCCCCCTGGAGGATTTGGAGAGGGATTGCAGCTCCTGAAACAAGTAGGTATATGGATGGCATTGTTGATCGGCATTACATGCAGCCTTATTTTATAAAGTTTTTGGTGCAACCAAAAGAATATATTGAATTTAGTAAAATACATAAGTTTAATTAACAAATAAATAAATCAGTAAGGAATCACTAGTAAATTTTGGTGACACTAATTAAAAACAATCATTAATAATGCAGATCATTCAGCTAGAAATGTCATGAAAATTGCACTAATATGTGTTTATACATATTCATATCTGAATGTACAGTACATGAACTATCGATATGTTTATTCCAGTTTACATGCCTCTTTACGTGCACTTTATATTGGTATGTTATTTAGTCTGTGTAGTGTCATGTTGTTCTGTGTTTGCCCAATGTTGTTTTATGTAGCACCATGGTCCTGGAGGAACGTTGTCTCGTTTTACTGTGTACTGTACTAACTATATATGGTTGAACGACAATAAAAACCACTTGACTTGACTTTACTCTATTAACATCATCCGAGGCATACCGATTACCGCAAAAATTGAAAAACTAAACGCATAACACTAATGCACCTATATGGAAGTTTTTTTGTTAAACCATTGACATTAATTATTCAGTAAAATGTTTATTACTTGATCTGTAAATCATCCTTTTGAGATGTAATACTTTTCTTGGTGGATGAACTTCTAGTTATGTAATACCAATGCAAATCCTTTGGGTGGAGTTTGCTCATGTAATAGGGTTGCAAACTGTTGAATTAGCCACGCCCTCTCTCACCAAGGGCTGTTACAGAGAAAGGTGTTATATATCATGGCACCTATTTTTTGATAGCTTACAGGTAATATAGCTGTTTTCTGCATGCCATTTCATAAAAAAATCACTTAGAGCACCATTATGTGTAGAATTTCAAAACTGTGATGAATTGTATATTCTTAAATGTTTATAGAATTTAATGTTGTTGTATATGTGAATTCCGATGTTGTACTACAGAAATAGATCATACTGAAATTATGCATCACTTTAAGTGCACTACTGTACTTTTATTTTAAACTGAGGGATGAATCGAATATATTTTCGACCATAATCTACAGAACGTCACAGACGCTGAGGACAGAGCTTAAGTTATATTTAGCCTGAAATAACATGTTAATGACTTAATGAAAGCTATTAAGCTGCATTACTAATTATTAAATTATGTATCTTCAACCAGGAAAGAATTACTACCATGCTTTTGTCATGCAAAATATCCTACCTGTTTATGGTGGGGGCACTGAACAAAAATGGAGACTGCTGAGCATACAAGTGTGAAGTGCCTTGAATATGATGAAGTGCTTCGTCAAGGTTGAGCGTTCTTCTGTTAAAAGCTGTTGCAGAACCCAAATTACTTTTATCACTATCAATTTAAAATTATGGTCACAGCACATTACCTAATCATAATTGCTAACAGACAGTTCAAGAGATAAAGAATGCATATAGACACATGTGTTTTTGTGGGCCAGACTGGTTCATTGCCTTGCCTGGTCTCTTCCTCTGGGAAAGAGGGAGATGAGCTCTTTGGAAGTTCTCTGTGGCATCCTGGACCCTCTGTCTCCGCTGTTGTAGAACATTCTCCCTCGATCTCTGCTCCTGAACATCCCACTGTTTTCTTCGCTCCTCCAGAGCCCTGAGAGACAGACCACACAGCAAAAAGACATAGAAAAATAGAGAGATGGTGAGAGACTACCTGTTTCTCTCTCTCTCTCTCTCTCTCTCTCTCTCTCTCTCTCTCTCTCTCTCTACATTTTATCTTTACAAGTTAAAAAATAAATTCACAACTGATGCAGCACAAAAAGTGCAGTGTTAAATACAGAAATCATAACGGTCATTAAGCAGTTGTTCTGTATATCAGCAGAGCTGTGATTCAGTCAAAAGATGCTTGTTTGTCACCACCTACTGGCTTAAATATGGAATCTCCAGAATTTTTTACTGAACGAATCAGCGTATGAAATCAAAATGAATGATTTATCAAAATCACAACCACTATTTGGAAAGCCATGAACATGGAGAAGCAGAGTGAAACAAACAGTGAAGCATCCCAATGCTGTTTGACTATACACTCACCTAAAGGATTATTAGGAAAACCTGTTCAATTTCTCATTAATGCAATTATCTAATCAACCAATCACATGGCAGTTGCTTTTTAGGGGTGTGGTCCTGGTCAAGACAATCTCCTGAACTCCAAACTGAATGTCAGAATGGGAAAGAAAGGTGATTTAAGCAATTTTGAGCGTGGCATGGTTGTTGGTGCCAGACGGGCCGGTATGAGTATTTCACAATCTGCTCAGTTACTGGGATTTTCACACACAACCATTTCTAGGGTTTACAAAGAATGGTGTGAAAAGGGAAAAACATCCAGTATGTGGCAGTCCTGTGGGCGAAAATGCCTTGTTGATGCTAGAGGTCAGAGGAGAATGGGCCGACTGATTCAAGCTGATAGAAGAGCAACTTTGCCTGAAATAACCACTCGTTACAACCGAGGTATGCAGCAAAGCATTTGTGAAGCCACAACACGCACAACCTTGAGGCGGATGGGCTACAACAGCAGAAGACCCCACCGGGTACCACTCATCTCCACTACAAATAGGAAAAAGAGGCTACAATTTGAGAGCTCACCAAAATTGGACAGTTGAATACTGGAAAAATGTTGCCTGGTCTGATGAGTCTCGATTTCTGTTGAGACATTCAGATGGTAGAGTCAGAATTTGGCGTAAACAGAATGAGAACATGGATCCATCATGCCTTGTTACCACTGTGCAGGCTGGTGGTGGTGGTGTAATGGTGTGGGGGCTGTTTTCTTGGCACACTTTAGGCCCCTTAGTGCCAATTGGGCATCGTTTAAATGCCACGGCCTACCTGAGCATTGTTTCTGACCATGTCCATCCCTTTATGTCCACCATGTACCCATCCTCTGATGGCTACTTCCAGCAGGATAATGCACCATGTCACAAAGCTCGAATCATTTCAAATTGGTTTCTTGAACATGACAATGAGTTCACTGTACTAAAATGGCCCCCACAGTCACCAGATCTCAACCCAATAGAGCATCTTTGGGATGTGGTGGAACGGGAGCTTCGTGCCCTGGATGTGCATCCCACAAATCTCCATCAACTGCAAGATGCTATCCTATCAATATGGGCCAACATTTCTAAAGAATGCTTTCAGCACCTTGTTGAATCAATGCCACGTAGAATTAAGGCAGTTCTGAAGGCGAAAGGGGGTCAAACACAGTATTAGTATGGTGTTCCTAATAATCCTTTAGGTGAGTGTATATCAGCACTCTTGCAATGCCGCTTGTTTAATCAGATTAAAGGACCAAAACTAGCTACTGTATAATTAAGCAATATCACGCAAGCAAGAGTGCTGCTGTACTGAATATCAGCATGGAGTAACTTTAATCCTTGACACAATATGACCAGTTATTTAGTCAATTTTTGCTCTGCTAATTAAAAAAGTTCCAAATGAACACAGAGCAGGATCAACAGTGGCATTTTGCTGAGTAATGCACAGACTGACAGCCTGTCTTGAACACCCCAAACAGACAAGCAGAATGATTCCCCAGTGCTGTTAATATTCTAAATATCAGCACTCATGAAATGCTGCTTACCCAGTCACATTAGAGGACAGCAACTAACCATTGTACAATGGGGTATCATGAGAAATTTGGCAACTCTATGCAACATATCAAATGCACCCCTTAAATTAGAATGGAAATGAGACTTTAATCTAATATTAGCTTTGCACAGGCTTTTGTTATCTCTGACTTTACTTTCCAGGGTCAACAGAAACCAGGCTTCTCTAACAGATAGCATTTCAGCTATATTAATTTGTTAATGGCACAGCAATTAACACATTCCTACACAGTGACATTGAGCCGTAAAACAGAAATGCAACTAAGATCATGCAGATTAGTATAAGATTGTGAAGCGAGAAGTATCAGTTCATTTGTAACAAAACCAGACATCACATCATGCATACATAGGTCTGCACACAAATGCACACTCACTCAAGGAATTATCTGTACACTTGCTATCTTCCTCTTTCAGGAATGATTCAATCACAACAGAATACCTGAGAGTGACAACAAATAAAATAACAGCATTGTAGGCCTATCTGATATCGGTAAAAAGTAAATCTAAGTACTACACACTGCATTTATTCACAACACAAATCATTGCTGGGAACTAGAGCATTGCTTCTTTTCACAGTATTATTAGACTGGAAGGAATTCAGACAGTGCCGATATAAAGATGCAAAAAAACTCACATAGAGAGAAAATATTAGCAATTAATCGGGAAAATAACCAAACCATCCTATCTGCAAAGATGTCAGCTCTCTAAGAGGCATGTGCTTTTTATTTACATTTGTTTACCAATATATATTTCAGGGTTTGGTGTTAATAGGCCCTATTTAAAATATGTAGCTATTTATAAATAATTATACATTATATATTGCTGTAGTTACCTTATTTTCCCTGATGTTTTAACTTTTATTCACTTTTGCTCACATTCTGGAAAACGTTTTGTGTTCATTGATTTTGTTGCTCTAAATAAACATTTACACATATGTAGGTAGTTGAAATGGAATTTCAAGCATTGTCAGCAGTGTCCTATACAATTAAAACTATCTAAATCTATTTTAAACAACATTTTCTTATTTAGGTAACTTTAAGGGTAACACTTATGGTTGTATTTGTTAACGTTTGTTAACTACATTAGTTAACATGAACTAACAATGCACAATAATTAAAAAGTTAATTTCTACATACACTAGTCAATTTGTTAACACTAGTTAATACAATAAGAACTAACATGAACCAAAAATAAACAATATTATTTGTATAAACGGACATCAACCAAGATTAATAAATGCTGGAAATTTGTATTATACATGGATATTGATACCTAATGCAAACCTTATTGTAAAATGTTAACCTGTAATTATCATAATTGCAGTTTCCATGAACTAATTTTAACTGAGACACTAGTTTATTGCTACTTCTAGAAAAAAAGTTGAAAGGTGATCAAAATAAGATGATAAAATGGTGACGTCAAATCACCTAAAATACACATATTCCTTTATGCATGTATGTACATTTTAATCTAAAATTTTCATGGGAAAAAAAGCTATTGGAACACATTATTTGTCATCTATTGAGGTATATACAGAATAGTGCTTCTTTTATAGTGGTTTCTATAAAAAAATTATAATCTGCTCATCACATTTGCTGGGGTTATATGTTTTAAAGTTATTAAAATTTTCACAAGGGGGGACCCATTTTCATAATTTTGCCTAGGGCCCCACAAACCCATGGGCCGGTCCTAGAGCTGGATCTTTGTCTCAACCTTGTCTGAACTTAGTCGGGGACACACTTGTCTTCATCACCATCATTACTCTCTGTAAAGTAACATTCCTTTGCTCTTGCTGATTAGATCTTCTATTTCAAGCTTGTAAATCCTGGCTGACAAATAAAGGATTGTATAACTGTATCTGTGCCCTGCATAGTAACTTCACCTTCAGTGTGCACAGGGACTGACTGGGTCAAAAACCCAGACTGTGGCACTAAGAGCGCAGAGACAGAATATATGACACTAACTGACTGCCTATACAGTTTCATTGGATCCTTATTGCCAAATTCGGCAGCCGTGCAGTGCACTGGTTCTCATCAAATCTATGGCACACTCAACCAGGAGTCTTTCAGCATAGTTGCCTTTACTTGAGTTTTGAGTTTTGAGTCTTGCAGGCTTGACTTCTATCAGATGTGTAGTGTTAAAAACTGTGTTGCATGAATAACAAGTTTTAGAAAATAAATATTAAGGTAATTAGGTCAATTTCAAATCTGACTTACATCCGTCTGCGATTTGTTTCCAGGGAAAGTTTGCGAGCCCGAGCTCGACAGTACCGTTGTTCTTGTACCAAAATATCCCTTTCATCTTCAGTCTGTCCACCTGTAATATTTCTAATGTGATGCAAAGTTAAGGAAATAATTTATTATTATTGTTATTAAAAATCTTATCATAATATTTTATATCTAGAAATATGTACAGAACATATAAATGAATAGAACAGAACAGAACAGAATATAATGTTTTTTGAGAGTACGTGTAGATATTACTTAATTTAAATGGTCTAAAATCCTGATCTCACGTTGCCATTACTTGGTCTTCCATGGCGTGCAATTGGTTCAGCCACGCCTGTTCATGCAACAACATGAAGTACCGTAAGTCCCGCTCTAGTGATCAAAAGTACAGAATAGCTTTTGTACAACTTGTAAAACAATGACATCAACCTAAAAAAAATTATACCATTAACCGTAATTCATGCAAGAGAAAGGATACGAGTAGTAAAGTGTCTCCTTCAGGGCTGGCATCCCGAACACCATGATAACAAGCCGATGACAGGTCTCAGTACCTAGTCGAGCTCTCAACCAAACATGAGAAGTCCCATCCTAATGCTGTTGGAACAGCCGCACAATAACATAGCTGAAAAAATCAGATTTTTTTATATGCTAAAATAAAATGTTGGTGCACCGAAGAAGGGACAAATAAGATGAAGACTGGCAAGTCAGTGCGACACACGAATGCACAGCTACTACCAATGACTTCATTGCTTTCTTTAGTCTGCTATTTCCATCTGATCAAAAACCGCGTCCATGCTATCAAAACACTGTTTAAAATGTGTAACATTATTCGTTATATCTGAAACAGTTTCGCCATGTTGGTAACAACTGACGCGCTTCCTTGGCAACAGACACAAACTCGCGGTGGGGCCGTGGCGATGCCTGTCAGAAGCGAGTGACGTTCAATGTTTGTTTACACTGCTGCCTTCTGCTGGATATCAATGGGAATGCTTATGTTATGTCGTAGGTTCTACCAGTAGGTGGCACCATTGTTACGTTTAATGAATACATGAAGGGACGTGACGATCTTCATTGACGTTGCTAATTCAGCAATGTTGAACCTAAATATATAGCCTATATGTGTCTGTAAAGATTTTAATTAATCCATCCTGTAGACTAGAGTGTCAGACAGAGTTCAAACTCATTTCTCTGTATTTGAAGATGTCACTTTACTGAAGTTGTGAATCAGGGGGTCCTCCCTGGATGGATCTTGTCACAGCTGACATGAGAGTGTGAATTGGAGCGAATCTCCCGGGTAGAAATGTTAGGAGGGGAATGAGAGTCGCAGACGAGCTGTGTCAACCTCGCTCAGGTATGATTGTTCCAGAATCACACAGCCTCTTTTGAACTGCATGTCTTCCTGTCTCCGTATTAGAGGTCTGCACAGGCCTGAAACCCGAAACCGTGTGGCCCGACCCTATACCCGGCCCGAACGATACCGTCAGATTGTATGCCGACCCCGCTTACAATCTTATTTCTTCTGTTGCAATAGGCTGTCATTTATGTTAGCATATAAGCAACATTCGTAACAGTACTGAAACAGTGAACATACACATTTTAACAAGGCACAGCAGCCCTTAGTACACTAGAGCAGAATAGGGAAAAATAAATGCCTTCCTGTTTATTTGCTGAAACTTCACTTGGTGCAGAACAATGTGGAATAAAATGAAACAATGCAACAGTCCCCTCTATGCAGCCTGAACTTGTTTAAATTGTTGAATCTTTGTGACAACTTCGCTAAAAACATGCTACAAATCATATCTATTTTTTAAACATATACAATCACTGTAAATGTGATGAGTGGATAAAAAAAAAAGTACTTAATCAGACAAATAACTTGTCCGTAAACTTTTTTTCCCAATGTACAGATGTTAGGTTAGTGTGTATTTTATGTGCTGTGACAAGTCAGCATTTCTTCAAAGTTTTTAAAGATCTTAATCACCTTTCAACTTTTTTCTAGAAGTGCAAATAAACTATTGTCTTACTTAATATGAGGATGTGGAAACAACAAGTATAATAACAATATATTTTATATATATTTATTTATACAAGACAATAAAATGTGGTTTAAATTAGTTAGATGAAGTATGTGTCACACAGCAGGACACTGATAACAATGCTTAAAATGCCATGTTATTTACTCACATAACTATGTGTAAATATTTATTTTTAAATAATGGGGAAACAGAACAAACGTGTGCAAAAACACTTTGGTGTGAACGGCCCCTAAATCATCCATTCGTACATGTCTTTGAACGAGAGCGAGTGTGAATGCGCGATAGAAGTCCGGTAAACCTCTTTGTTTTTTTATTTATGCAAACCTGAACACGAAGTCCTATTTGAAACACTTACCCGAAACCCGTCGGGTTCTCAGGTCCCGGCAGGCCCGGGTCGGGTTGCAGACCTCTACTCCCTATCCAAGATCTGCAAACGGCTGTCCTCCTACCAGAGGATGCAGGTATTTAGAAGAATCCTACTCCTGGGTCATCTTTCCCATTTGAACAGGTGATTGTTATTTTTACATTTCTGTAAAATTGAAAGCATTCTGCCACGCAAATAATGGATTTAAGTGCTAAATTGCATTGTGCCAACTCAAGATAAAATTAATAAAATGAGTAATATATTGCCATGGTAACAGGGTTGACAGGAACAGTTTTGAGAACCATACCATTTCATTTTCTATCACAAGCTGTGTGCTCAAGTCTTTTTGTTGTAAAATAATGATAACAAGGTTGACATTTTAAGATTTTGACTAACAAAGGTTTACTAAAGTTATCCCAAGCCAATGTTCATATTGTTCATTACAGATGAATTATGTTTTTTAAGATATCAGAGATCATATGCATTCAGAAGTGTTTTTTTTCTTTCCCTTTTCGCACCGAGATTTGACCACATTCATTGAATCTTTCAACTATATTGTGCAGAGGGTAAAATGCCCAAAATCCTTCCATCTGTTTTGGGAAACACTGTTCTCAAAGTGCTGGATTATTTGTAGCATCTGTTGGCAAATTGACAAGTCTTGAGAGCCTTGCTCTTGAAGGACTAGGCTTATGACACAATTGCCTCACCTGTTTAACATCTCTTGTTTCATATCGCCTTGTTATTTCATCTCGTCAAATTGTTATTTGCCTTAAATTGCCCAAGTCTCAACCTTTTTGGAGCATGTTGCAATCATCTGATTTGAAATTACTGTACATAAAAAAATAAAAAATAAAATGCACAAAGTAAAACATCATATTATGTGTAGTTGTGGTGCTTTCAATATAGCAAAGGGTGAATATAATTGACAAATCATTTCAAGACAAACATTTTTGTGAAAATACAATGTGCCTAAGACTTTTGCACAGTATATATATATATATATATATATATATATATATATATATATATATATATATATATATATATATATATCCCTCTCTTTTCTAGTTAGTAAATAAATAAATAAATTAGTGAAAATGTAAAATGCAAAAGTAATATAATAAATAGGTATACAGTACCTTATGTGGAAATACAAATAGAAAACTAAACAAAGTCTACTTCTGTCTGTATATTTGTTTGTTTCTACAATATAATACATTAAAACATTTTGATGTAATTTATTGCTCATCTATTTGTTAGTCAGGATTGGTCCTACATACATTTCAAGTTTGAAAAGTGCTTAAACTATAATACTGTATGCCACTGCTTTATATATTTTATGTGTTTATAATCAGATAATGACATTAACATAATCTATACAATCTAAATAATAATTGGATTAGTTGATTAGTTGATAATTGACTCACCTGGCAGCTGGCAAGAGTAAAATTAAAGTTCGCTAGGTACATTTAACCATACACAGGACATCTTTTATATGCAATAGAGTTTATAGCCACAATTAATCTGTTGTTTACAAGGGATCTTAAATGATTTAATATGACTTACACTGGCTCCCAGGTTCTTATGGCTTCTATTTCCCTGTTGAACCAGTGTTTGTACTAACCAAATAATAAACCCAGGCTAAGAATGTGGAGGACAAATGTAATCTGGATCTCTGTAATCCAGTTACTGTGAGACATCCTCTGTGATCCGGATTTATACTCACAGGGTGTGAAATTTATGCTGCCACAGAAGTGCTCTTCCACACCACATAGGGCTTAAAAGCTGCTTGTACAATCCTGATATTAAGAACATATAAAAAAAACTGTGTAAGACATCAGGGCCTTGAGATGCTGGTTCCCTTTGCATTTTAAGGGATTTGACTTTGATCATAAGAATTACCCTCACAGTACAAAGTTTTTTTTTTCCTTAACATGCACAGAGTAGATCACTTTCTCCAGCAGGAGACGATAATGTACAATTAATGCAACTGATTTTGTTACTGCTTTGTCTCTGCTCTAGAGGGCTCTGTTGCGCCTTTATGTTAAAAACTATGGGTGGGTAAGTGTGTGTGTTGGAAACAGATTCTGTCTGGATAGATGAGGGTTTAGATACATTTTGCTAGTACAACTGTGTTGAACTGTGGTCTGAGGAGGAAAGTGCTCTGAGATTGTGACACTGAAAGCCAGATTTCCTTCCTTTTATTTTGGCCCTCGGGGTAACACAAGTGATCATTTCTCCCAGAATGGTGGCTGATGTGCCACAAAAAGTGTCTCACAAACTGCATCGTCTAGGATTGATCGCCCATCTTTTGTTCAGTAAAACATTAGATAAATGGATTTTGTTTGTGTTTATCTGGTCTTGTAGATGATCAATTTGTCTTTATTTTCTGAGAAAGAATAATTAGGAAGTTAAGGTATGGTTATTGAGCAAAACAGATATTTACGTCAAACTTGGAGCAGTACAAAATATAAAATATTTGTCCATTTAAAGGAATAGGTCAGCCAAAAATACATTATTTACTCACCCTTATGTTTCCCAAACCCATATGCAGTTATCAAGCTCGGGAAAGAATAAAAAACATAAAAAAAACATTAACTATCATACCAGTAGTCTATATGACTCATGTGCTGTATTCCAATTATTTTGAAGCAATGCAATATGTTTGTGTGAAGATAAAACTGAAATTCACCAACTTTTTTTCTTTGTGCAAATCATTAATTTATACCATGGTAAATGGCACTATACTGTAAGTGTGATTAAGAACCAAAATCTTGTTTCATAGTGTAGTTTTGGTTGATGCATAGATTTGCTATTACTTTTATTTCCCTCCAAATCAGTTTTTTTGTTGTTGTAAAATTCTGCAGAACTTCAGTTATATATACGAATGACAAAAGCTGCCTCTCTGTTTTTCTTCAACACTCAATTTTAGTCAAACAGTTTTTGTCTGCGGGATGCTGATATGTGTGTGTCACAATATGCCACAACTGACTCTTCATTTCATGCCTGTGTCCTTCAAATAGCTCCTGCTCTCAGCCTATTACCACCAGAGTCATATCGGTGGCCAAATACAGTAAATGGTGCGAAAAACGACTTATGCTTGCTAATGCATCATCTGCCTGCAATATGCGTTTCACAATCCACTAATGTTACTCACTGTTTATACTTGTGATTATTATAATGGCTTTTTAAAACACCAGAAAAAGGTAAAAACAAATTTTGTTTTACAGAAAAAACTATAGAAAAATACTTGTTTAGTTTTGTTTATTTTAGGTTGTCAATAACGTATAAAAATGGTAACCTTCATGCCTTGATAACACATGCTGAGTAGCTGATGATACAGCAGTGCTCATTCTGTGCAATGATGTTGGAAATGGGCAACTTCATGAGACAATGTAAAGTGCATTGTACAATCTGTGTCTCTTCCAGATGACAGTTCAGTTGTCGAAAAGCTTTCCCTGTCTCTTTTGTTAGATCATATATAACTTAGATATAGAAAGTAGATATTGAACAATCCCTCTCAGTACCCCCTCAGTCTGAATGGGCATGGTGCCTCTGTTTACTGGATTGTTTGTTTGTTGCATTTTATTACCACCTCAATTCGAGTGGACTTGGGGGATATTTAGCACAAGGAGATGACCACATCCTCTTAGATGTGTTTCCTAACCACTTACTGACCTAAGATCTCATGAATAGTTTATTTCAAAGTGGTGAAAAGAATGTACTGTTTATCTGTTGATGTATTGCAGGCAGAATCGGCATGCTCTTTCCGATTTTTTAGCCTAGTGGATTTTGAGTGAAACTTCCAAAAACAAAATTATTTGTATTTTTTTAAATTGAAGTTAAATTCATATTGTAGGTAAAAACTGGTCTTAATATAAAAATACTGTGGCAGAAATCCCCAATCACAATTCCCCAGTCCAGTCGAGTCTGAAATGTGGTTGGGAATTGGGATTTGAAGTGGACTAGCATATTTTACACTTACTCTAAGTGCTTTTTTCTTTAGCCATTGTGTTTTTATATTGCCTAAGGCATCAAGCAAGCCAGGGCTGACAAAAAGTAGGTGCATGATGCCCGTGATTGCAGGATTTATACTAGTGGGTTACTAAGGTAAATACTAAAAAGAGCATCTCTTTACATTTATGCATTTTATCCAAAGCGACTTACAGTGCACTTATTACAGGGACAATCCCCAAAGAGCAACCTGGAGTTAAGGGCCTTGCTCAAGGGCCCAACAGTGGCATCTTGGTGGTGCTGGGGCTTGAACCCCTGACCTTCTGGTCAGTAACCCTGAGCCTCAACCACTGAGCCACCACTGCCCACTTTCTTGTCAAAGTAGGGAAAAAGAGCATCGAAACACATTTCTCCTTGATAAAAACAAGCTCAACAAAAGGGGTTAGCTTTTACTCTCCACTAGGCAGACATTTTCCCAGCAGAGTATTTGCAATAACTGAGTTTGAAATGTTAAATTAGTTATTCATACGGCATCAGTCCTGGGATAATGCACTGAGAGTTTAAAAATATTTGAAATATTTGTCCTTTAAACATGTTATTTTGCCAGAGGTGGGAGCAAGTCACACATGTTCAAGTCACAAGCAAGTCTCAAGTCTTAACCATCAAGTCTCAAGTGCAGTGCAGACAAATCAAGCAAGTCAAGTCATGTCAGTGACTCACCTCAAGCAAGACAAGTCGAGTCCTGATGAGTTTCAAGTCATGTCAAGCCACTGTACTACAGTAAATAGAGGTCATTTTTTAAATACATATTTATATGTATTTACAAGTTCATATAAGTATATAAGTAAATTACAATAATGAACATGCACAGTATTTTTATTGTGGGCACTTAAAAATACTGTGAATACTTCTAGATACCTTATTATCCGAATTGTTTAGATTTTTAGAATTGACTGGTTAAAATGTTTAATGCAATGCTATATATGCTGTGTAAAAATAACAAATCTAACTGTTATGTTTTTATATTGCCAACTAATGTTTATGGTATGATGTATGTTGACTGTTGAGAAGGTTTAGAAAACACACACACATTTGGAGGCAATTCCGGGTAAATTCAAACTTGTCACGCTACAAAACATGAGATTAATCGTGAATCGTTTTAATTTACTGACAACCCTCAAACATTTGAACAGTAATTTTACATATGATTTATACCTTTCCTTGTGAATTTATGAAATTCGAGGTGGTTGTGGTTGTATCAGATATTTTTGCTTTGCATATTTTCATACTTTTTTAATTCACAGGGTCCAATTCGAAATCTTTTTAAAAATTGTTGATTATTTTTATCTGCCATTTTGGTGCATTGTGAGCAGAGCGTTAACTGCGCAGGTGCAGATCAGTGGTGCTGGCGGGCTTACATATTTGCATAGTAATTAATTGATGTCACAATATTTTTTAAACATTTAATTACTGTTTATTATAAATTATTGATAATAATAATAATAATAAAAAACATTCAAGTTATAGTCATGCAGTTCAAGTCAAGTCAAGTCTCGAGCCACTGGTTCTCAAGTCAAAGTCAAGTCAAGTCATTTTCTTCATTTAGTCAAGCAAGTCACAAGTCCTTAAATTTGCGACTCGAGTCCCCCACCACTGTCTTTTGCTATTCAGTAGACCGTTTTGATCAGAGTTCACTGGTAAATCTCATGGAAGTAATATTGTCATGGAAACAGAATATTAAAGCAGAATTCTTGAAAATGGCCCCTAATTTGTATTAAATACACCAGTATATGGAGCTAATTCTGAACTACACCAACAAATTGCCTTCGCGCCTATCTTTGCTGTTCATTTGTCCTTTCAGTGGCATTTTCTGTTGCTGCTGTTGCCATTGCAGCAGAGAACACAATGATATTGTGCAATTGGATTATTTACACTCATCTACCCCAACACAAACTGCAACTCCATAATTGTTCCTATCTTTGTACTTAATACCAAAATAAAAGATGTTCTCTTGGTCCTGAGGTGTTTGTTAAACAATGCCACAATGGGCAATTTTGGTCCTGTGAACTTTTAGAAAAAAATGTACCTTAAACTTACTCGTCTTTCACGAGGGCATGAACTACAATCCCACAAAGCATTGTGAATGACGTAATTGAATAAAAAAAACAATGGAAATATATAAAACTATTGACATAAGGTGGTTGATTATAAGTATAGAAAGGAATATTCCAATTTATACAAATGCACAAGTAGTTTGATGGTGAAGGGAGACCGACTTCCACAGTGCTTCATGGGATTGGTCTTAAAACATACATAAAACACTCTCACAATAGTTTATTTAATTTGTCCTCAAACAGTGTTCAACTACACTGATGTACACACATCACAGGAGAATTATGTCAATTTTTGTAATTTTATTGAAACTCAAACTGTTGAATGCCACTTTCATGAATACAATTTCTTTCCATAAGAGCAACACTTTTGTCTGCCTGTGTGTGTGTGTGTGTGTGTGTGTGTGTGTATACACTGTAAATATACTGCAGCCAAAAGTTTGGAAAAATGTACAGATTTTGCTCTTATAGAAAGAAATGAATACTTTTTTTCACCAAAGTGTAATTCAACTGATCACAATATATAGTCAGGACATTAATAAAGTGAAAAATTACTATTACAATTTGAAATAAATGTTCAGAACTTTTAAACTACTTCAAAGATTTCTCATTAAAAATACTCCATGTGCTGCAATGACAGTTTTGCAGATCCTTGGCATTCTAGCTGTCAGTTTGTCCAGATACTCAGGCAACATCTATAAGAGCAAAATTGGAGTGGTGGTCGCATAGTGGGCTAAAGCACATAACTGGTAATCATAAGGTTGCTGGTTCGATCCCCACAGCCACCACCATTGTGTCCTTGAGCAAGGCACTGAACTCCAGGTTGCTCTGGGGGGATTGTCCCTGTAATAAGTGCACTGTAAGTCGTTTTGGATAAAAGCGTCTGCCAAATGCGTAAATGTAAACATTTCACCTCACACTTCCTTTAACACTTGCCATAGCACTTCCTGTAGCACTGTCATGCACCTTACAGTCTAGCTGATCCCACAAAAGCTCAATGGGGTTAAGATCCATAACAATCTTTTCCAATTATCTGTTGTCCAACGTCTGTGTTTCTTTGCCCACTCTAACCTTTTCTTTTTGTTTTTCTATTCAAAAGTGGCTTTTTCTTTGCAATTCTTCCCATAAGTCCTGCACCCCTGAGTCTTCTCTTTACTGTTGTATATGAAACTGGTGTTGAGCGGGTAGAATTCAATGAAGCTGTCAGCTGAGGACATGTGAGGGGTCTATTTCTCAAACTAGAGACTTTGATGTACTTATCCTCTTGTTTAGTTGTACATCTGGCCTTCCACATCTCTTTTTGTCCTTGTTAGAGCCAGTTGTCCTTTGTCTTTGAAGACTGTAGTGTACACCTTTGCATGAAATCTTCAATTTTTTGGCAATATCAAGCATTGCATAGCCTTCATTCCTCAAAACAATGATTGACTGATGAGTTTCTAGAGAAAGCTGTTTCTTTTTGCAATTTTTGACCTAATTTTGACCTTAAGACATGCCAGTCTATTGCATACTGTGGCAACTCAAAAACAACTGAAAATACAATGTTAAGCTTCATTTAAATGGCTTTCAGTGCAGTGTTTGATATAATGGCATGTGAATTTGTAGTACCAAATTAGCATTTTAGCATGATTACTCAAGGATAAGGTGTTGGAGTGATGGCTGCTGGAAACATGACCTGTCTAGATTACTTTACTTTTACAAATTTTTTAAATTACTTTTTTCAAATAGTGATGGTGCTGTTTTTTACATCAGTAATGTCCTGATTATACATTGTGATCAGTTGAATGCCACTTTGATGAATTAAAGTAACAATTTCCATTCCAAACTTTTGGCCACCAGTGCATACACGCACGCACGCACGCACGGCACGCACGCACGCACGCACGCAAGCACGCACTCACACACACACAGTTCATTCATAAAGTATTCAGACCCCTTCATTTTTTTTTATTTGTTTAATTTTGCACCCTTATGCTAAAATGCTTTCTACTCAATGCTTTTCAAATCCCATAATGACAAAGCAAAACCAGATTTATTTGCAAATTTATTAAAAAGAAAAAAACTCACAAAATATCACATTGACATATGTATTCAGACCCTTAACTCAGGACTTAGTTGAAGCACCTTTTGCAGTGATTACAGCCTCAAACCTTTTTGGGTATGATGCGACAATCATTGCATACCTGGATTTGAGCATTTTCTGCCATTCTTCTCTGCAGATCCTCTCAAGCTCTGTCAGGTTAGATGGGGACCATTGGTGGACAGCCATTTTCAGGTCTCTCCAGAGATATTCGATTGGGTTCAAGTCCGGGCTCTGACTGGGCCACAGTGAGTTGTCCCTAAGCCACTCTTGCATTGTCTTGAGGATGAGTGTGCATGATTTTAACTGTATGTATGTATGTATGACCGAAAACAAATTATAACTCAGGGTATGACTAGACCAAGACATTTGTTATAGCAGTCCTAAAGGAACCATGTGGACAATGACTAAAACTGGGGGAATGGAAAAAAAAAGTAAATAGATAACATTTGTGATAAAAGAGAAAAAATATACTATGGAATTTGATAAAAACACATCAGAGATTCCCTTAAGTCAGAATTACTGGCTGATGTTTTTTTCTGCTTCCTATATCCTTAGTTAACCTCTCAAGTCAGATTTAGTAGTCACAGTCTTTGTTTTGTCTCCACGGCAACAGGAGCCCACAAGTTTGTGCAACTCTTTTGCCACCAACCATGCAAGGACAACACTTTCTGTTGTCTCTAATGCTGGGTGCGTAACAAGCTATTTTCTTTTAACACTAATTATCACGACATTAATCCCAAGGATGTTGGCCTTTTACTTTATGATTAGTTGCCGTTGTTCTCTCTTTAAAATGAATAGTGCATTCTCTGTTTTGTAGTAAATTAATTGCTATTGTAAAAGTGGGGACCAATTAGATAAACAACAGTGAATATTAATCAGCCAAAGGCAAAGATTAAATTTTAATCATGACAGAAGCAGTATTTATGCTGTTCCTCCTAAGAGCAAATAATCACAAATTGATTCACCATTATGGCTGTTGACTTAAATATTAAAAATGTCTTTGAGTAGATGACACTCTGCATGAACATAACACTAGAATCTCAAGTTGGAACACTTAAACAGATTTCTTTGAAAAAATACACAATGTTTGTCTGTTATTAAAGTTTTAAACAAGACATCTGATGCCAAACACATCCCGTGAATTTTTTATAATCCTGTTACTTTATTACATTACATATTACAGCATAGCTTTGATCATTTCAAAGTATCTCCCGTATCTCCGCTGCATTCCCTGTGTTCTTGTTTTTCTCTAAACAAAGACATCTTAACATTCAGCAGTACATATCATACCACCTTCATAGCTGCTCGTGGGGGTCACATTGCCCCAGTGGAGTTGGGATGCAGAGCCGCATCTACCTTGATCTAATTACCAGGACAATTCTCCAGGACCCTCTCTGAGTCTTCATAAATTATTCCTTTTCATATTGCTCTTTATTCAAAGGACTTTTCAAATTTGGTGTCATCATTCTGTATGCGCCCTGCGAAGGATGCAAAACTCCCCCCAATACTGTATGACATGAAAGAGAGAATGCCCTTTGCAATCATGGATCTTTAAGAGTATGTGTTAGTTTGATTTCATCACTTTCTGTATTGAGACTCACCATTAAACAGATCAGCAAATGTGATGTTTGAGGAACGGTATTATAACCGATTTATATATTTATGGGCCCAAATGCAACATTTTCTGTCAAGCGCTGAAAAAAAAAGCATAAAGAGAACACTACACAATAGAGAACACTAAGCTTATGAATATTACTTTAATTAGCTCACAATGACGTTTCAAAGTAATAATCCTGGAACACCCACTCACATTTCCTATTTCATATTCATGAGCCAAACTTTCACAATTAAGATTTATAAATTATCCAGATGCAGAACTTGTGCTCAAGTTGTATGTCTTTCTAGAAATTCCATGCTGGAAAAAGCAGGTGTAATATTTAATGTAAGATTTTATAACATGTATATTTGCATTTTTTTGGGGGACTGTTGAATGAAACAGTCAAATAAAAAAATGGAAATGAAATACAAAAAAATAAAAATTGAAATAGAGAAATTAAATTGTGTCAGGTAGTGTCAGGTTTAGTAGTGAAAATGTCAGGACTCAAACACAGAGTAGCATAATGGACTTTTATTACTTACAAATACAACAAAAAAACTAACAAAACTACCCCGAAGGGGAAAAACACAGACCACGGTGACACAACGATGACGGGCTGACCGGAACCATCAGGAATATACACGAAACATGACCAACAGAGACCTAACAGGGACATAAACACGCAACATCCCACAACAAACTGGCAAGAGTCAAAGCACAAAGAGAGAATAAATAAGGGAGCAAACGAGGAGGAAAGAAGGGAGGCAGGTGGAACTAATAACAAGATAACAGGGCAAACGAGGATGCGGGGTATCACTCAAGACAGAGGATTGCGTGGCAATGAGAAGCTAAAACTCACATAAATGACAGACACAAAAAATAGACATGAGTGCATGCTGCCAGAATGACACGAGAGCAACATGCACTCATGCTAACACTTACATAAACATTACACATGAGTGCATGCTGCCAGAGTGACACAAGAGCAACATGCACTCATGCTAACACTTACACAAACAATACACATGAGTGCATGCTGCCAGAGTGACACAAGAGCAACATGCACTCATGCTAGACAACAACAACACAAGGCAAGCCATGTATTCTCTACACAAGACACATACAAAACATGACATCACATCAAACAAGACAGAACACAAGTGCATTGGCTCAGCCACCAAGTAAATAAAACCAAACCAAATGAGTGGTGAATCCAGACACAAGACAAAGACTAACAAAACAAGAGTGTCAGGGCTCTGCCACAAATTCAAGAAGACAAAACTAGGGCAGAACCCTGACAGCAGGGCTGGACTGGGAAGAGAAATCAGCCCTGGATTTTACACAGCAACCTTTTACATAAAACCTTTTGTTCGCTGTCCTCTTCTGCATATCACTGTGCCATTTTGTGGTCCGTTCTGCATAACGCGGCGGCTCATTTTAGCTAATCCCGGCCCATTCGGCCTATTCGGTTCTCCCGATGGTTCTCAGTCCGCCCCTGATCAGCCCCAAAGTGTATCCATCCAGCAGGAAAATGCCCGGTATGCCAGATTACCAGTCCAGCCCTGCCTGACAGGTAGAGGCTAATACCAAGATGAAAAGAAAAACAGGGTATTAGCTTACCTATATACTTCAACACATATTTAATACAAGGTTATATCATTCAAAGAATTTTATGAATTTAAGTAATTGTTTAAATCACTCAAAGCATTTTGCTTATTTTTGTAACCAAACTTTAAGTAAACTTTATGTAAACAGTTTAAACAATAAAATTCTCATTACACATGTTTACTTAATTGAAAAACACTCTGGGCTATAAATCATTAAATGAGAGATGATTCATTCTAAATTTACATACCCAGTCCTTGCACGTGTACAAAACAGGGTCAAATTCCACATACATGCAATCCATATGCATCCTTAAAAAATATTCCATAACAAACACTCAATTTTAACATATGACTTTTCTGAACACATATTTAATGCAATTTATAAGCATTTTGTGTAAAATGTTAGATTTACCCAAAGAATTCTCCAACGATGAACAAAACCGGGAGCTCACCTGCACAACGTATGTTCTCACGTCTCTAACCAGCACTCATGCACAATGCGAGAAAGTGCTGGAAAGCAGGTGTTGCAAAACTCCAGTTTTAAAGGGGCTATGTTCAATTTATTTATTAAGTGTTAAATTTCATGAAATTTGTAAACTTGGCTACATTAATATGAAGTATAGTATTAATGAGGAGATCAAATCTGTAGTAGACTACAGCTCATCAAACAATTAAAATAATCAATAATGCATTGATTGGCTATTTCACCTACATAAAAATAAGTTTGGTCTCCTGCAATCACAGAGATTTGTTTGATATTCATTTTATTTCTCCTTCACAAGCACAAGTGATATAATTTATTTGATAATAAACATGTGACATAATTTGTTTAATAACCTCATCCTACGCAAATTGAAATGTAAAGTTTGCTGTGGTATGCTAAATGAGTAGAGATACAGCACTGCATGTGTTCTGATTCCCCCTTTATTTAACACTGTCAGTGTTTCTCTCTGTGTTCTGAATATCAGGCAGTTTAGACGCTGTCATTCCAGGAATTTAATAAGTCTGTAAGTATAGGCTCTGTAAGTGTTCGGCTCACATATCTGTGGGGAAATTAGATAATAACAGGTGCTAAAATTATAGAAATTGGAACCTATATCAGAAATGTATTTTTAATGTGTTAAATGTGAATAACATTTTTTATATGATTTTTGTTGTATGAAAGGAAGATAAAATATTTATCAAATCATTTAAGTTTGTGCTGGCTTGTTATCAGGTCAGAGAGATGTGGGTTGACCACTCATTAGTTACTCTAGACCCTGCATATCCCTAACATCAGTGGAAACACACAAGTAATTGGTGTGAGCAGCTTAGCTATATTGGGGGAATATCTGAATTGTTCACATGCGGCATGGTGGTGCAGCGGTTAGCACTGTCGCCTCACAGCAAGAAGGTCGTGGGTTCAAACCCTGGTTGCCCCGGCCTTTCTGTGTGGAGTTTGCATGTTCTCCCCGTGTCTGTGTGGGTTCTCTCCAGGTACTCCGGCTTCCTCCCACCATCCAAAAGACATGCAGGCTAGGTTAATTGGTGTCTCCAAAAAATTGCTGTGGATGTGGATGTGGAGGTGAGTGTGAGTGTATGTCTGTCTATGTGTGGCCCTGCGATGGACTGGCGACCTGTCCAGGGTGTCCCCCGCCTTTCGCCCAATGTTAGCTGGGATAGGCTCCAGCCCCCTGTGACCCTGTACACAGGATAAGTGGTTGATGATGGATGGATGGATGGTTTCCATTCCCATCCTCTCTTGCTTTTGCTATCTATTTGGTAATAAATGATTATATTATTTCCATTTTTTGGTCTGCCATTTTTTAACTGATTTCAGCTAATTTATAATTTTCAGTGTCATTGTTTAGCATATTTAGTAGATAGGAAGCACACACACTTTTGCTGTCCTTATTTTTATTCTCTTGCTCTGATTTTGTGAACAAGCTGCAGGTTCTAACAAATAAAAAATATTTTGTGTTAAAAAAAGGCAATAATGCATTTATATTTAATAGAGAAAAATATACTGTATGTTAATATAAAGGATTTTTGTGTTCTTTGAACACTCAATCAAAGAAACAGATTAATCTAGATAAAGACATTTCCCTCTTTTGATTGGGGTTAAAATGGCTCAAAGGGATTTTGACTTCTTGCGTGCATGTGTTCCTTTAGTCAGTAGTGGGTTTATATAGCCATGCTGAACTAAGATGGTGGTTTTTCCATGTAATCCCTGCCGCTCCGAGTCCCCTCTCTGAAGGCTCTACATCTATTGAATCCATTAGTGGCCTCTGCTTTCAACATCAAACCCCAAATCTCTGATTAAACCACTCTACGCTTCAATCCACTTTCATCTCGATATGCTGCTGCTGACTGACACTGAATGACAGAGCAGGCATATCTGACTCCCACAAATAGTAACAGAAGTCGACCAACTGTATTTCAGCAATCCATCCTCGGGAAGGATGTGTTTTTAAGGTAATCCATGCATATACTTCAGCCTTCTCTTGAGTTGAAATTTCAACAAGCCTGCACTATTTTGACAGCCTTTGATACATTTTTAATGCACTCGAAAAAATTTCATAGTAACACTATTCAATGGCCATTTTCTTCAGAGCACACTACAGTATACTATAAATAGACTCAATATAGAATATCAGATTCTTCAAAATTCCCTATACTGTAGATTGCTTCTCGACATGCGAATGTGCAGATTTGCTAAAAATGTGCTAATGTGGAAATGAAAAATTAAAGAAGTGTCAATTTATATTTAATACACTACATACACATTTTCAATAATGTTGAAATAGACCAAAGTAGACCAAATATAATCAGATTATATTACATAAAAACCATAATCTAATAGATTACGTTACTTAATATAGTTGTAGTTGTGTAATTTGTAATCAGTACAAAATTGCACTTCAAAGATTATATATCCAACATTGCTGTAGATGCAAATGAATCGTTTTCTCAGAGTTATGAATTGATTCACTCAAACAGATCATGAATGAATAAAACTTACCAACTCTAATTGCATTTTTGCTACCAAAGTTTAAATCAGAGACACTATTACCAGTGGTGTAGTTGGAGCCATATGCTTACTTTTTCCCCTTGGGCTGTTTGCATATAATGAATAATAAGGATCAATATTTGAGTATACCCTCTGTATACCCACTACTTTTGGAGCTACAGAATTCCATAATCTACTGTTTTTAGATTACTTTTAACTGTATTGGATGCTGTTTTGTGTACTTTTGTTGTAATTGGTGCAATATCACTTGAAATCTCTCATTCCCCACCCCTGACAACCGTTGACACCATCATTGACTGAGGGAATTAATAACAGTGAATGGAGAGAGAGAGTCACCCAGTCACGCTGAAGCAGTATCAGGTCAAATTAATTAACAAAATATGCCAAACGTCCTGTAAAATAAGGAATCGTCTCGTAATTAAGTGAAAAATTGTGTTCCGTATGAAATCTAAATGCGATGCTGTTTGTCCCGTATTTTAGGGTCACACAAACAAACTGCTGATAATGTTGCACAAATCGAGAGAAATGGACCTGAAACACGCTCGCCATTCGCACGAGTTGTGTGAGATATCTGCTGTTGCTTTACAAGGATGCTACACTTGACAGAAACAGCTGGGGGAAATATCAATGACAATTAGCTCATGTCTTCTGTCGTGTTTTCTGTCAGAAGCAAGATACATTTTTCAAACTCATATAGCATTCGAGTGCATGTTAATTGTTTACCACCATTGGGATTTTAAAACACCAGTAAACACACCTATACGTGACATGCCATTACATTTTATTGCATATGACGTGCTTGTTCTGGAAGAGAGAGAGAGAGAGAGAGAGAGAGAGAGAGGAAAGATAAAACTGCATTACTGCATTAATTCTAAATAAAAGCACTGTATTACAGGTTTAGTTAAAACACAATGTGATTTTCTTACATTTCCCTTATGATAAACACTATTTACTGCCAAAACAACAATACTAATCCAAGGAGAAATACACTATTCCTACAATTCTGTGACATTTTAAGTCTCTGCTACAAGTGGTATTTTTATTGTTTAATTTCACCCATTTACAATTTTGATAGACTTGTTAAAAAGAATATAGACTTTTTATAATGTTACACACTTCTGTGGGCTTAAAAGTAAAATTTTAAATAATTGAAATATTTTTCTATGGCACTGTGTAATTTCCTCATGTCCCAAAAACTGCACTTCAAACATCTTTGACAAAAATAAATGCAATATAATTGAATTTCTATTTATTCCCCACATACATTTAAGAGTTTAGTATTCTCTCACAAACATGTAGTCATTTGTGGTAAATGTGTAATTTTAACACTGATAGTGAATGTTTTTTGTGTGTCCCTTGATTTATTGCCCACCCTGCAATGTCATTATACCATGACCTTTTATTGAAAATATATGTTAGGAAATGACATCACACACACTGGAGGTGGACATCAGCCATTCTGCAGTTATTTGAAATTATAACTCTTTTGTTCTTTTATTAATCTAAGTAAAACATTTCAATATATCCACTGAATGTCCACCCTGTTTATGTCTGCCCTGATGCTGCCCATTTAACTGGATGGACATCTGAATTTTTGTAATTTAGCTTGACCAGTATGTCTAATACAAACTTTAACATGTCTATGTAATGATGAAACATGAAGAAACTTGTAAAAGTATGATTTATTTTTCAAAAGTTTCAAAGCCATATAGTGTAATTGTATAAATGACCCATTTACAATATGTGCAGAGTTGCAGATTCGTCACTCTCTACAGACAGATTATGCAGTCTACAGTAACAGTAAAGAACAGTCTATTGTAACAGACTTTTCATAATTGCTTATCATGAGACAAGGAGAGTTGTTCTAATCATTAAATAATTGTCTGATGATGGTTATTTGGTCTTACCAGGGTTATCTCAAATAAATAAAGTTATTTGAGATAACAGCATTTATTGTACGCTTCAAATTCCAATAATTTTTCAATGTTCAAATAAGGGAATTTTAAGCGAATATGCCTTGATAGGCATGTTTGTGTGTCTCATTTTCCAGTGTTATTGCATGTGAGCTTTCCAAATGATCTCTGACTGATGCACAGCATGGACTGCACCCAGAGCAGCTCCTGAAAAGTATGTGCAGATTAACCACTTCTCAAACAATGCAACCGCCATCTGTGGATGCAAAAAAAATGAATCAGGGTTTTGATAGTGAACACAAAGCTCTCTGGTTTCACTTTAAATAAGTGATTATATAATGGCAAATGTTCTTGGTCATACTGTACATGCTGTTAATGACACGCAGTAACAAAGAAGTGGAGAAGCCCATCTACTGTATTTTTGCGGAGAAGAATTAAGAAAGAATTAAGAATTAAGAAACATATTTTCTTACAGATTCTCAAACGTCTTTCTTCATGAGAAATAGGTTAATTGGAGAACCTTAAAAATAATGCGGGAAAGAAATATTTAGGACAGAAATATAATATAATATAATATAATATAATATAATATAATATAATATAATTGTCAAGTTTATTCTGTTGGTTCGCCCTGCGATGGACTGGCGACCTGTCCAGGGTGTCCCCCGCCTTTCGCCCAATGTTAGCTGGGATAGGCTCCAGCCCCCCGCGACCCTGTACACAGGATAAGCGGTTGACGATGGATGGATGGATGGATGGATTCTGTTGGTTCCTGTTTTTCATGTATGTTCATGTCATGTGTTTCCCTAGTCATGTGATGTCCTGTTTTCCCTCCATGTTCATGTGTCTTGTTTTCATTGGTTCATTGTTTGATTACGTTGTTATTAGTTCTAGTTTGTAATTGGTTTTAGGTTTGTGTGCCATTGTCTCTTGTCTAGTATTGATGTATGTATATGTAGCCATGTTTAAGTCAAGCCATGTTTAAGTCTAGTCATGTTTATGTTTAGTTCATTTACAATTGTGAAAACTCAACACATGAACTAAGACATGGCATGGAGCGGACTGATGTTCAGCTGTAACATGGCATGGAGATGTCTGGGGCCTGACTGTGACATGGCATGGAGCAGACTGCAGTTCAGCTGTGACATGGCATGCAGCAGGCTGAGGCTCGGCTGTGACATTGCCTGGAGCTGTTTCTGGCTTGGCTGTGACATGGCCTGGAACTTACTCTGGCCTGGCTGTGACATGGCCTGGAGCTGAATCTGGCTTGGCTGTGACATGGCCTGCAACTGACTCTGGCTTGGCTGTGACATGGCGTGGAGCTGACTCTGGCTTGGCTGTGACATGGCCTGGAGCTGACTCTGGCTTGGCTGTGACATGGTCTGGAGCTGACTCTGGCATGGCTGTGACATGGCCTGGAGCTGACTCTGGCTTGGCTGTGACATGGTCTGACGCTGACTCTGGCTTGGCTGTGACATGGCCTGGAGCAGACACTGGCTTGGCTGACGTGGGGAAAAGTCATGGAAGGCGGAGCCGTGGATAACTGGGAAATGACCTGGCCTGGAGCTGACTCTGGCTTGGCTGTGACATGGTCTGACGCTGACTCTGGCTTGGCTGTGACATGGCCTGGAGCAGACACTGGCTTGGCTGACGTGGGGAAAAGTCATGGAAGGCGGAGCCGTGGATAACTGGGAAATGACCTCTTTGTTCGTGAACATGGGCAAAGACTTGGAGACCTCTGTGGTCGTGTGCGTGGGCAGAGTCTCGGGAGCGACCCTTGTGGTCGTGGGCATGGACATAGTCTCGGTATGACCTCTGTGGCTGTGAACATGGGCTGAGACTCAGAGACAAAATCCCTTCTCCTCTTCCTCCTCTTCCATGAGGACGAAGTTGGCAGTGCAGGCTCTGGGACAGATGAGGCTGGCAACGTTGGCCCCATGATGTGAAACCCTGGCACGACGACGGCCATGTCAAGGAACTCTGGCTCAGCGGGTGCCATGCCAAGAAACTCTGGCTCGGTGTCCGCCTCCCCCACAGTGAACGTGGAACCACTGATCTGCAGGGCGAGGTCGATATATTTGGCCAGATTGACCGCTTCGACCACTAGGCATTAAGGAAGAGGTTGGCTCAATTAGTCCAAAACAAAACATTTCTTTGAGGGCAACCTCATTTAAGTTCACCTGGCATGCCAGAGCACAAAAATCCTCCACGTAATCCTCCAGGGGTTGATTCCCCTGACGAAGATGCAAGAGCCGAACTGCTGGGTCCATAATGGGCGATCTAGTATTCTGTAACGTTTTAGCTGGCAATGGCAATGACGGTGACGTGATGATGTGAATTGAAGAACCCAAGTGCAGTTTATTTACAATTGTGAAAACTCACAAACTAAACATAAACATGACAAACATGGCTTGACTTAAACATGGCTACATATACATATAGCAATACTAGACAAGAGACATTGGCAAACATGAGGGCTTAAATACATAGACATGGGGTAAAATAAACCAATGATCAAACAGAAAACTAAACAAGATAACATGACTAATAACCTAAAACCAATTACAAACTAGAACTAATAATAAGGTAATCAAACAATGAACCAATGAAATCAAGACACATGAACATGGAGGGAAAACAGGAAATCACATGACTAGGGAGACACATGACATGAACTTCACGAAATAAGAGACATGAAAAACAGGAACCAACAGAATAAACATGACAATAATATAATATAATATAATATAATATAATATAATATAATATAATTTAATATAATGGTTGGCTGGAATCCAAAAATATATCATATATGTAAATTAAAAATGAAAACACAGATTTGCAATTATCACACTTGCTCTTTCAGAGTACAAGAGTGTGCATATCTTTTTTTGTCGAAGACTTCATTAAACATGCCCTTTCTTAGCTTTCCTCGCTCTCTACTTTTCTCTCTTTACTTCTGTCTCTTTATGTCTTGCGCACTACCACTATGTGATGTTCAGTTCTAAAAGCCTGTCATTGTCTCGTACCAAACATCTTAAATGGAGTCCTGCTGTGGCATCAAAGAATAGCGGCAACCTTCCCATCCAGCAATACCCTTGAGAGAGTATGAAAGTTCTCGCTATATGGAAAGGGGTGGATGAGCATCAATAAATCACGCTTGGCTCACACTGTGTTTTTGGAGAATTGTTATTCCAATAATAGGCTAGGTTTAAACTGTGCATGGAGCCTTATCTTGCTCTACAGTTTGGAAAGTGCAGCATTTAATAGAAAGTAGCAATTTTATAGTTGTATAATTGCACGATAACCCAATTAAATGAATGAGAACCCATTAAAATGATACTATGTCAATCTATAGTTTAAGATCCACTGGTTATAAGCAGATTGTTCTTTTTCACAGAATATTTACTGAGTGCAATCAATCAGTCTCAGAATGCTCTGAGAATGTGTGCTATTTAACATTGCCAGGAAAAGCATGACTATAAGACATAACAACAATTACAAAACATATAATTTCCCCAGTTGTATTTTCAAACAAATGTTCTAATCAGAAGAGACCAAAATAATCCCTTCACCATTCCAGCTCTCAAAATACATTCATTGTCACCATGGAAACCTCAACCTGTGTAATAGCCTTCCTGACTTTCAGTAATCGTCACTGCTCCCTCCATTAAACCCACTGATCCGACTGGAGCTGCAGCTATTGATTGGTGAGCTTGAGTTACCCTCAAACTTGCTTATTGGTTATTCTATTGTTAAACACACAGGTAGATGTTGTTAACTTTGTGAGTAGAGTGACTTTTATTACTAATATTTAACAATTACATTATTTATTATAATAGGGCTGGTCAATATAGCAAAATAAATTATCTCAATATTTTTTGTCTTTTGACAATATGTGATATACAGTATATCTGTATCTCTATTTTAATGTATTTGTTCAGAAATGGCTTGATTCCAACTTTTTTCACTAAATGAACTCATTATATTTACAGTATATACAGTATGTCCATGCAATTGTTATGCACAAATATAACAATATAGTAATAAACAGTAATATTGTTTGAGTTATAAAATGATTTATTGAAACTGAACTGATTCAATGAAATTAATACATTTAACACCTTATCTTATCACAATGTTACATAACTTTATATCGCCAGCAAAATAATCAAGAATTTATTGTGAATATTCACTAGATCAACTGTTTTTATTCAGTGGCATCTCAGGCTCATTATTTCTGGTGGGGTACAAACAATCACTTGCCTATCCCAAGGGTTGGGTAAACCAGACATTTACTGATTTTTTAAACATTGATGGGTAAGTCCAAATGCTGGCCATCATTTTGACAGATAAAAAAAACCCACAAAACAATAAAATAATTTTAACCTAGTGTATCAGTTTTGACTTCTCTCTCTCTCTCTCTCTCTCACACACACACACACACACACACACACGTTGGTCTGCCTATCATTATGAGGACTCTCCATAGACATAATGATTTTTATACTGTACAAACTATAGATTATATCCCCTAAACCTAACACAACCCCTAAACTTAACCCTCACAGAAAACCTTCTGCATTTTTTATATTTTCAATAAAACATTGTTTAGTATGTTTTTAAGCTATTTAGAATGGGGACATTAGAAATGTCCTCATAAACCAAATTTACAGCATAATACCCTTGTAATTACCAGTTTGTAACCTAAATAATTGTCCTTGTAAACCACATAAAACACGCCCACACACACACACACACACACACACACACACACACACACACACACACACACACACACACACACACACACACACACACACACACACACACTACCACCCTGATTATTCCCTGGTATTAAGATATTTGGCAATATGCATTTCTTTTGAGCAATTGTGATTTTATGACTGCATACATCAATCATTAGGTCAGTGTGTTAATGCATGATAATAAAGTGAAAAAAATAATAATAACAAAAAGAATGCGCAAAAAAGCAAAGCATAATTTTTGCCAATTATACAGTACTTGCAGTTGATCCAAGTGTAAACTTTATATTTAGACCAGAATTGTCAGTTATTTTAGTGGAGTACCTGTTTTAACTGAGCTCAACCCTTTCGCATGTGAGTTTATCCTGCACTGACTGATTCCCCCAACCTGAGTTCTTTAATGAACGCTGTTATTTTAAAACAACATCACCGTACACGTCACAGTAGATGCACTGGAGGTCAGATTATATATTATACCAACATATAATGTGGTTTTAGATGTTTATATTGATTGATTATGATAGATATGATGCGAACGTGATTACAGGGTATGCGCGCCTCCATAATGTTTACATTGCAATGCAGCATGGGATTCTAAGTTCATCATAGTATAGAAGCATAGAAGGTTCTAAAAACCTAGCCCTTTCAATTTCCCAGTCCCAGAAGTGGTGAGAATGAGTGACGGATGAAATGGGAGAAGGCTCAAGTGGACTAACTAGTTTATATATTCTTTGTTTGATGTCAGCATCAAAACAGTCAGCTCTAACTGTAATGGATTTAGACTTTATTCAGTGAATATTTGAATGTTTGTAACATAAAAAATAAAGATATTGTGATGTTGAAAAGATTATTTGAGCAGATGATTCATTATGACCACTGCTTCAGTCCCTCTCTGCTGGTAAAGAGCAGCATGAAGGCAGATCACACGAGTTTGATCATATATGTCTGAGCCCAGCCTAGTTTAAACACCGGTTTGATCATATGTGCGAAAGTGTAATGAGATATGTTTGCTACTCATCTGTGACACTTTATATTGATATCAGGCACACTGAAAAAGTTCAGTGAAGTCTTGTGCATGTTTGTATGTGTTTCTGCAAATTTTTCAGATCAGACAGCTATTTTGTTTTTAAAGCCCCACGTAACCAGCAAAGTTGATCTTATTTTAGCACAGCAGTTTATTATAAGGTAGAACTTTTGCCCTAGAACTCCTTGATTTTCACCAGACAGCTTGGGGAGTCAAAAAAATCTGTCATCTAGGCTAATCATGTGTCTGTCAGCTTGACCTATAGATGATCAAAACTTTTGATTGGCTTGTGTTTGGCATAATGTTCTAAAAATCTCCCTTGATTAACATAGAGGATGATGGACTAGCCCCCACGCATAGCAAACAAGTACGATTAAATGGCTTTAACTCAACAGACCTATATAATTGTAGAATTTATCAAAAGAATATCTTCTGTTTTCTTGCAAAATGGACATTAAACAAATTTATGATGCGGAAATTATATTCGTTCTTAAAATAAATGTATGCTTATTCCACGCATATTTCACAACAGCTGCACATCTGGTGGGGCGTAGCCCCAATGTACCTAATGTAGAGACACCACTGTCACTATTACTACCTTTACAATTAAAAAAGGGCTTATTTAAAGTAAACAAACATTGATTATTTCCATGAAGCAAATGGCTTGTTAAACAAAAATGTTCTATCTCTCTGTGTTATTGTTTAATGGTGATACCCTGCTGAGATCTGTTACGTCAGAGAGTAAGCAGTACAGTACTGTGATGACATCACATATTCACAGTTCAGGAATAACTTATTGAGTTGTACCATGAACTGCATAAAAGGAATCTTTTTGAGAGTGAGAACTAAGCTGAAACTCTGAATTATAAACAACAAACATGCATTTTGAAGTGCTATTTCAATGTATTCACTTGCCACTTGAAAAAACACCAGTGTGATTTTTCTTATTTTTTCTTCTTATTTTTTGTTCCGTGATTGGGCCTCCATGCGAGAATGAAGAATTCTGCCTTCTAGTTCTAATTTGTATGTTAATACGTTCATGTGTTTTGGATAAGTAATTAAATCTGCAAACCAATCCTGCTCATTAGTTATTACATTTCTGCATTATGTGATAAGAAACAGCATATTTTCCATCACCCCAAGGGAGTGGAACATTATGGTCCAACAGAGAATGATATATAGATCTTTCAGCTTTGCCTGAGGTAAAGTCTCACATCCCTGGAGCTGACACAATGTTTTGACCCACAGCATGTTCTCCTCTAAATCCACTTGATAATAATGTTTCACCTTCGGCTCTAGTGTCACTGCGAGTCTTAACCTCTCAGAACATAAGCACACACATTTCACGCCCCGTCTGGCCCACAGACAGCTGTACGGAGTATTACTAGATAAACAGCTTCATCACTTAATTAATTCCCATCCTGGTAACACTTTACAATAATTACACATTATAAAGTATTTGTAAAGCATTAGTTTATAGTCATTTGATAATTTATAAACTATTGTTGCTACATTAATAAGCTACATACAAATAGATTGTTATTCGTTTATATTCACTGTAGCAAATTTTATTTATTTATTTATTTATTTATTATTGTTTAATAAGGTCATTTATAGGCAGTTTGATAATGTTTTTTAACAACAACAACTCACGAATTCATAGTAAATAAAGTAATTATATATGTAATTAATTGGACACTAAAGCTACCCCCCCCCAAAAAAAACAAACAAACAAAAAAAAAAAAACAGACACAACACAGGAATTATAGTGAGAGAGGAAAATCCATAGTTTATTAAAAGAGATCCTCTAATTCTTCAAATGCCACTTTAGCATTTTCCATCCTATTAGGCTTTATGAGGAGACTTGTTCTTCTTATTGCCAATTAAAATTACTGTTTAATTCAACTTCACCAGTGGACCTATTATACATATTTCATTAACTTTAATCCGATTCAAGAAGGAAAGTACAAAAATCTCGCGACAGTCTGTGCATGTGCTCTGGCAATAGCTAACAGGTCACCACGTTCACAAGACAATATATATATATATTATTTTTTTAAATAGTAAAGAGCATGTTACATTATATATTTGGCTTTAAATATATTTTGCCAATTCAGTGCCTGTTAAACTTCATCAGAGAAAATGTTCTTACTATGCTGCTGAAGTGTACAAGCAACGTTGTCACAGCATACATGTTGCTTTTCTCAGCGCTGGGCTGGATAAAACAATGGCTGCGTTCCACTTCACTTTAAACATCCACTCGCTAACTCCCCTAAGCACTGCCACCATTTTGGAAATCTGTTCCACTTCATTCAGTGAGCGACAGAAGATTCTGTTGACAGACCCTCATAATAATCAGACAAGGACACATGTACAACATATTTACAAGATAATTGAGATTTAGTGACAATGCAGTACTGGCCCGAAAGGGCGAAATTCTTACACTGGCCATACTTAATGTTGAACCATGTTAATACATTTTTAATTTGGCATATATAGTTATCACTTTAGGTCAAGCAAAATGCTTAGCTAGTCATTAGTAAGTGCTTTATTACAACCTTTATTAAGCATTCATTGATTTAATAGTAAGTGTACCTAAAACATTAATATACACATTAAATAAGCAGAAATTTGTGTCCTATTAATTACATATTTATTAACTATGAATTTATGCTTTCTTAATGTTCTCATAAACACTTCTTTACCACTGGTTTGCATCAACTAAAATTCAGCAGTATGATTAACAAGTTGTTTATTAAGGATAAATAAAACATTATCAAACTGCCTCTATATAAACTTATTGAACAATAATAAATTGTTTGCTGAATAGAAACAAATAACATACTATTTATAAATAGCTTATTAATGTATTAATAATGTATGAACAATCATTTATAAATTATCAATTAACTATAAACTAATGCTTTATAGATCATTTATATTGTGTTGTTATTATAAAGTGTTAACCAGTGTTTTTTAAACGGTAGTACCGTAAGTTATGTTGTATGTGCGGAAGTAAATATTATATTCGCTAAAACCTTCATTTAAATCAGACCTATGTCTGCAATAACATTACAAATATAGTCTCTTCAATTGGGGTCCTCTTCACGCTGTGCCCTTTAAGAGCGCAAAATGCTGTTTAGAATTTGCCCCTTACCTGGTATTTTTTATTTTTATTGAGTGTTTTTCCCATGCTTCAAACATACATGTCTGAATACCAGCGTGCTAATGGCTAACACTGATTTAAGTAAAACTTCGGAAAGTGAGAAGCTTTTTACACAACACGTATATCTTCCCCTAGCAGCCAGTAGGGGTTGCTAGTCCCTATACAGTAGCGAGATTTGGAATTATTTTGAGTTTTGGTTGATGAGACTGGGGAAACCCATCTGCCATGAATTTCAACTGTGCACTGAAAGAGATTTCAAGCCAAAGGAGAAAACACCAGCAACCTTATTAAACATCTTAGTACACATCCCACTGCCTCTGCACACACATGGGTTAATGCCACTTCATTTAACCTAAAACTTTAACCTAACCTACTTTATCTTAACATTTCCAGAATGACCGTTTCTCTGAAAAATGTAACATTGCGCTTGTTTATTTTCTTTCCCAATTACTAATGCATGGTGACGGTAACTTCGCTAAGTTTGCGCTTATAATTAGATCATGTCCCTGAGCGATGCGGAAAAACCAGTGTGTGTGTAATCTGCACTTGTTTTTCTGTTTACCAGGAGAGAGGGACTGAAGCTTATAATAATGAAACGGCTGCTCAAAACAATCTTTTAAACATTACAGTATTTTTATTTTTATGTTACCAACATTCAAATAATCACATAAATAATTAAATAAAAGTTTATAAACTTCACCGTTTGAACTGGCTGTTTTGATGAGGCGAAGATTTTTAAAGAAAACATTTTTTTTACATCAAACTAAGAAAAAATGAGGTAACATGTAAGTCCTTTTGAGCCTTCTTTCTTTTCATCCATCAGTTATTTTCACCACTTCCTAACCCGGAGCAACAAGTTGAATTTCTAAGGCCCACCTTTGCAATGACAAACTGTGTTAAGAATTAACACACTATCATGTGGTATTGTGATACTTCTTGGTTTCGTGATACTTTAGCTGGTATTGTAAGATATGATTATGGTATCATGACAACCCTAGTATGATTTAGTACAAAGGTGTCCTGGTGTGCCTATTCATTACAACATGATCACACAGGAAGCTGCTTTCAAATGTTCCAATCTTCTGATATATTTCCATTTTTACTCTAAGAATGAATTGTTACTCCACTGACAATTAGGTTTAGGGGTAGAGTTAATAAAATATGCATTCCTCTTCACAGTATTACATCCTTTACAGCTAAAAACAACTCGCGTTACTCAATTTTGGCACCCCACTGTGGGCATTTCACCCAGAAACTGGAGCTCACATGTGACCTTGCTTCCTGTTTTGGCCACTGGGGGCAGGGCTTTGAATTTTAGTAAGCACAAACTGAGTTATTTCAAGAAAAGTTAACCTGTTTCCGAATTCACTGTGAGATCACAGTTTATTAAAATATTTAATGGTGATGTGTGTAGAGAGAGCAATATTATGTAGCCAGTGGGTTGTAAATAATCACACAGGATACAGAAATATTTTTTAGGGGGTTTTATCTGATGGCTGTTTCAATAACAAAAAAGAACAGGTATTGTATTAATAAAATACAAATTTTAATATAGTATAATGAAATACAATTTTTTTTTAATTAAACATGGAAATAAAATATGGTACTACGAAATATGACAAAATGAAATATGATAGAGGCCAGTCATCACGTGTGCCAAAATGTGGTAAAACTCCACACATGCAATCCATATGCATCCCAAAGATTTATCAACCGATGAACAAAACCCGGAGCTCTCTTGCCCAATGTATACTCTCACATTCTAACCAGCACACATGGGTGTAACACAGCAGGCATGGCATAACTCTTAAAGGAGCCACATCCAATTTATGACCAGAGTTATAATACATGAAGTTTCTCCACTTGGCTACAATTATAAAAAAAAAGAAAAAATATATACTGTATATATTTATATATATATATATATATATATATATATATATATATAACAGGACGGTATTTTGATTGTGCCACAGTGTTCACAATTTCGGGTGAAATTAACTTACTTTTAAAGAAGTTGTCTTTGCATAGTAAGGTAGGATAGGAGAAAGTTTTTTTTTAATATAGACAAAATTACACTTTACCTTTCACACATACAAAAGAAAGTGTTGACCTAGAAGTATAAATTCCTTTCCTTGATATTTCCTTTTGCTATTTTCAACTTTGATTCAGCATCATCTGTGTCTGAAAGTTCATACTGTAGTGATAAATAAAAAATATAAAATAATTTAAGGCTTAAGGGGAGAATTCACTAAACAGTTGACAGCTGACTTTTGTGTGTGGTATTTCAGTGCAAAAAGCTGCATCTTATTCACAAAATACCAGCAATAGTTTAAGGAGGCATAGTAAGCTCTTAAATAGCACTCAGTCTTGAGTATTTAAATTAAGTCATTACCATTCCTTCCTGGGCTGGGGTTCCCAAAGCACTAAGTGGAATGTTACCAGCACTTAAGCAATACTTAATCTCTATGACGTGTTTCCCAAAAGCATTGTTATCTAAGTAGTACATAAAAGTGTTTGTAAATTAGCGAGAGCTTTGAACCATTTAGTGTAACGTATTTTTCTTGCATCTTTCAGTTTATCAGAGAAAAAGGGTTATTTCATAAATTATATGAATATATTTTGATAATTGCAAAACCATTGTACACTATATCAGAGGATAAAAAAAGTGTTGAAAAAAACTGCATTTGAGTGAATAGGCAGTCTCCGCAGTCTGCGCATGTGACGTAATAGGTCTAAAGATAGTTCTAATTTACAGTATATGACATATAATACAGTAAAAATTTATATTAGCCTCCTTTGATAAGCAGAACTACAGAATAATGGCAACAGATAGATGACATGTTCTCATCAAACAGATTTATTAAGAAGACATATGTGAGCAATATGACCCTGCAGTTTAAAACCTTAATAAATAGGCCTAAATAAATAATTAAAATATGGTTAACAAAGGAGATTATAGTGGAAGTGGGCAATGAGCAATTCCCCTCTCTCTTCCTCCTCCTCCTCTTCTTCCTTCCTCCAATGGCTGGTTCAAATCCGCTCTAGTAGTCTATACTCTGTTTACATGGTGTGACGAAACTGGACGAGATGGATTCAGTTGCAGAAAACAGGTTTAATAACAGACAGGTAAATATACAGAGGGCAAATCCAGAGGAGCGTATTTGAGACAAAAGCAATGTCAAAGCCAGGAGATAAGTTAACAAAACATGAGAAAGAACAAACGGGTAGATACAAGCGAAACACTGGAGTTAGCAAAGCAGAGTGACAAACAAGCAATAACCAACAAAACTAATGTGAACAGGCAGGGTATAAATAGAGAACAAAAACAGTGCAGGTGAAACTAATATTCGGGTGATAGGGAACAAGTGTGGGAACTGGAAGAAGCAGGGTGGATTGTGGAACTGGAGTTCATGACACATGGCCATGTAACAATTTATGGTCATAAATTGCATGTTGCATAATGGCAGAAAGGCTACAAGTGCACATAGTGCCTAGAACTCTAACCAGATGATCTATTACCTTAATATTAGATAGTCTATGAGTAGTTCAACACTGATGCTCATAATTAAATTCCTAATCTATGTGCATCTGTATAGTTTTCAGCCAAAGTAACAAAACTTTAGGCCATGCAAGGGCCCTTATTATGATTACAACCCAATCTCATGAAAGTTCGTACATATTTTACAAATTGGCTATTTTGTTTGATTTTGTAGGAGTTCATTCGTATAAATTTGTATTTCATCACGCGCAAATGCCCGAATGTCTAATGTGGAAGTGATCAGCAGAGTGTGTAAGCATGATAGGAAGCTGTGGTGCATGACAGAAGCAAGTAATTGTCGTGTATTAGATGGAAACAATATCCAGCGATGTCATTGCCTGTAGTAAAAGTCGTACGAATCCAGTACGAGTGCAGTCATATGATATCATCTGAATTAGCCAAATTTTGAAAATTCATATGAATCCTTACGATTTCGCCGTTTTGGGAAACAGGCATTGCTCTATCATAAAATAACAAGCAACGTTAAAAAAGATGATCTTAAAAGCACAAGTTGTAACACATTTGGGAAACCTAGCCCTGCTCAGTGTTGAAGTGCATAAGTAATACATTTAGAAAAAAAAAACAATTCAGACTAAGAATAACATAGATACACAACAGTGGATTTCACCAGACTCTTTTGGCGTGCTGGCTTTGTTTCATTTTTAGATTTTGAGCTGTGATAGCCAGAGGAGACCAGGGTCAAGTCTGCATGTGCCATGTGCCCCTCTCGTTCTCCCCTTGATTTCCTGGTTTTCTCTTCAACTGTAATAAATTTGTCAAATATTTTTTGCAGTTCTGTTTTGTAACACTAGTGGCACAGAAATTCTGTGACACTTTATTTTGTGTGAAAGCCAGCAGACAGTTTTTGGTCTCATTTTTATTTTTGACCATAAATCACTTTACTTTGATGGGCTTTAATGTTGCACATTTATTGAAATCAGAATGCTTTTGTAGCACTCTCAGATGAATCTGTAATTCTCTGTAAAACTCCCAGAGGCTGCTTACACAATTTCCCAACTATCTCTGCATGAAAAACTTGAGCATGATCCGTGACCTCATGCTGAACATCTTCAGCATTCGAAGTGTACAGGTGAGATAATTTTCACTTGCCATCTGCTCTGTCCCTTTTGCACTGACACCTCAATGACTTTCAGAGATTAAATATATTATCTGTAAATCACTGTCTCATACATTTTGCAGTATATTACATAGAAACTATCTATGAGGAGAAAAAGACCTTAATATTCTCCCCAAAGAATATTGTTTTGTCACATATGAAAAAACAAACAAACAAAAAACACACACACACAAAAAAAAAACAAAAAAACAACAACAACAAATCCAACATTGAATACAGACACTTGTGCAAGAGCATCGCTATATAAATGTCAAAAGCAGCCTCTGGCATGTTGTGCATCTGCCGTAACAAATATAAGCACTCATTTTAACATTCAAAAACTGCTGATGCAAGAATCCTTACAACAGTTTTGACATTAAAGATGTTGATTCACATACCTTATTCACGATAGTGCCATCATTTATTTAAATTTGAATGACAACTAGGCTGTGAGGGATAGACTTACAGTCTTTTCAATGGGCTGTACTGCAGATGAAATTGTTTTTGGATTGTTCCGTGGACATTTTATTGATAAAATATCTGTCCAAGAACACTCAGTATACAAAGAACTCCAGACAACATGAGTTGTGGGAAATCAGACGTGATCTAGGAACTTTATACCGTTCGTGCCATTGAAGAGATGGTAAGTCTATCCCTCATAGCCTTGTTGTATTTCCCATTAAAAATCAAAGATGGCACTATAAATAAGGTCTATTGGCTCTCACTTGTCTTGTGACCATTTGCAATACTCAAGTTCAGATGTAATGTATCTTTTGAATGAGATGTGACTGTCTTGATGGAGGAGAGAAAAATGGCAAAATTAAATGTTGCTTTAAAATTACATTGCTATTGCACTTATTTATTGTAACTACTGGGAAAAAAAGTCCTTTGTTTAAAAAAATGAACTGTTAAAGCCCTGCTAAGATTCACTGAAACCATACATTATTCCAAGTTTGCAGTTGTAGAATCAAAAAGAAAGTCTGACAGTGTTTAAAATGTAATACATCCAAATCACCAAAAGAAGACACTGAAAACAGTGCATGACATTACCATTTTATTAAATGCACATATTTTCTTTTTTTTTTAAGAGAAATCATAGAGTTGGCATTGAGATTTAAAAATTTCCCAACATTTCTCATCTGTCTTTAATGCATATTTACTCAAGTGCAGAATAACTCAAGAGTCGTCGAGGATAGTGAGATGCTGTCTAGATGGCAGGCCATGCATCAATTAAAAATGCATAAAAATCCCATGTGACTCACATGGGAGAGTTGAGAGAACATGGATTGCTCTTGACTATCTTGTATGAATTTCATGCTCTTTCAATCACATCATTCAGTATAGAGAAACACATCATGTAGACTTTTATGTCCAACTGACACTTTGGTTTTAGACACTATGGTGTTATATCTCCACACGAATGGGCTTCTTTAGTCATAATGAATATCCTTTGATGTGATCCTGATTTTCTATGACCCCAAATGAGAGATCAACAATGAATAAAATATATGTCTGTTGTGCAAGGGTGCACAAGAAGATAAATCATCATAGACAGAGCGGCTTTCACTGAAATCAACACTGCAAAAAATAAAAAGTTGAGAAACTCAGAATGACAGACAACATGATGCAACAGATTTCTGACTTTTCACGAAACATTTTTTTTTTTTAGCTTTTGGATACTTTAAATTTTTAAATAAAAAAGTTTAGTAAACTCACATTTTTCATGGCAGTGTGATGCAAGAGATTTCTGACTTTTCTTACCTTTGAAAGTACCTCTAGTACAACTGAAATGTTTAGCTAGTTGCTAAACATGGAATTGCACAAATAATGACTGTTATCAGACAGATTTTCCAAATATGTATATGGCATATGATACTACAAAATTTTCTGAAAAAGCTGTTGATCATAAGGGAAACCTTTTATTATCAACAATAAAATAATAACCTGGAGATATGACAATTATACAGTATTTATCCAATATATATATTCTAAATGCAAAGGTGATAATTATATTACAAGATGTGTGTATACTTGGATATAAAAGAATCAGGATAAGATACATTTTGAACTCTGATATTATACAGTGTCAAATATTGGATGTGTCTTTGTTCAAAGTTGAAAGCTGTGTGACACTGAGCGCTCTTTGCACATACAGTCCTTACAGCAATTGAGATGCATCTTCAGATATGACTCCTGAAAGCCTTTCTCTTTGAGCTGTTTTTAACTTGTGCTTGAACTTCTACCATCCAGCATCACTTCTAGTCCCACACAGAGAAGACTCCATTTATTTTAAATACAGTGGGGTCCAAAAGTCTGAGATCACATTTGAAATCAGGGTTTCAAAATCTAATTTGAACATGGAGACAAATAGAAATAAGCTAATATGTAATATTAACCATGCTATATTCCTTGTTTCTATTGAAGTGTTTCTTTGGAACATTCTCAAGTCTTGCTGGCATAACATCATCTGATTTTGCATATACATTTATTCCACTATTTATTCAGTAATTGTTCTTTTTTATGGTTAAATGTGCATCCTAATCAAAAGTTTTATTTAAGGAAGAAAGAAATAAGACTGCAAATGACAAAAAAGACAGTTTAGAAATAAACCAAGCCAAGCCATCATCAGCTGAGCATGAAGCTGCACAGTCCTGTCATCTGAGGTAAATAATTCATACTATTCAGTTTGAGAAAGGTTTGAATTTCAAGGAGAGAGTGGGTTGAGAGGAATAGAGTCTGTTTGGAAAGTGCATCAGAGAGTCTCTCCGAAGTTCGAAGAAGGTTCCTGTCGGGAAGCAGATCATTTATTGTGACTTCATTTGCACAGAGAATGAGAATTCTCTTTCATTACACTGTGCTGTGGTGATGGCATATGAATTTCAATTCTTCAGCTTGTTAAAAACAGTCCTTTCATAAATCGCAGTTATAGGCTGAGGAAGCACATAATAAAAAGACAGGCAACTTTTCAAACTACGCAGATTTTTACTACATATTCAAGAGCATGTTTCATCTTAATAATAACAGTGCATTTGGTTGAAATTATGGTAATAATGTACATCAGTTAAAATAAATTACACCAAAGAGATTTACATTCAGTCATGACAGTCTGGTAGCACTACAGCAGATTGTCTGATATTTATTTATTTATTTATTACAATACCCTCATCAACATAAGAGAACAAATTCAGAACTCGCTAGGGAATGCAGAACCTGATGCTGTATGCAGTCATTTGAGCCTTATTAGCAGACAGATGTGTTAATCAGAATAGTTCACAGGTGGTAACAGATTGAGACTTTACTGGTGGGAATGGATGGATCTAAAAAGATAAGAAAAATCCCATTGCTGTTCTGTTCATCAGACTACTGAGAGACTAAATGGGCCAATATTCCCCTGTTGTGAAAAATGAGATTTTTCTCTCAGAGATCTGTCATATTCAATGTAGAATCTCGTACACTTTCCACTCTCCATACCACAGCTCACTGCTTCCCATTCAGTAATCCACTCTGACAAACAGAAAGAGGTACAAGACACAGAGATTGTTTTTCCTCAAGCCTTTTGAATTCCATGAATCCTGAAAGAGACGTTATATAAATCATTTCACTGATGTAAACAGACTCCAACAGAATCATTGCATAGAAGTATGGAAGGAAACAACACAATTAGAGGATTTTTTCAGATGTGTGGGATGTTTTGAGGTTTTGTTAAAACTACTGTTATCAAGATACAAAATTACAGTAGTCTGTACTGTTACCAGTGACATTTCATGGTTCTCAATACCAATTTTGATACCACAGCAAAATGTGCTAATATGGTATTTTGTTATTGAACACACTCTTTTAGCCTATAAAGTAAAATTTAAATGTAAATAACAAATTAAAATGTATGCATGTTTCTCTCAAATGTTTCTCAATTAAGCATGCATTGCTTGCGTGTTTTTAAGCAGGGCCTTACTGAAATCTGTTTTACAGTGTCTTCCCAAATCCTTTTTTTTTTTATTATTTTCCAGAATTCCTTGCTTTAAAGTTTAATTTAATTTCATCATCAAAATGGTGTCAAATATATTTTTATTTTACTTCTTAAAATAAAAATAAAAATGTATATTTTTCAGCATACCATTGCATTTTTAAACAAACATTAATTCAGTACAACTGCACTCTTGCTTGTGATATTGCATTATTACTATTTATTCATCTTTATTAATTATTATTAATACCACTACAGTAAATATAAAATTTTACTATACAGTTGTAGTATAATTCTCTTGCAATTTCTTAAAATTCAGGCGACTAGCTTTTATTTTGAATCATGCTTTTATTTTGAAGTTTTATTTGACTGAAGCTTCACTTATTCTGATTGATTTACAGTTCGCTACTTGGCACAAGTGATCGTTAAAGCACAAATGCTGTGATTTAATTATATCAGTATATAGTCTACATGTAAAATGTGCATCACAGGGGATCAGTGCTCTGCTCTGTCATCACATACAATGCAAATGATGCTCAGTGTCTGTGGAGTTTCCAGTGTTTGAGTGGTTGGTTTCACATATTCATTTAAAGCATGCGGCTCAAATGCAGAGGTAGATTGCAGTCTTTCGCTGTTTAATAATCACACATAGACGTATCATGATTTTAATTTAATTAATTATCCCTTTCAGTATAAAATGAGTAACACAGCACACAATCAAATAAGCGTTAAGCTGTTGTGTGCCCGTCAAATGGTGCTCGATACTACCAGTACTGCAGAAAAACTGGTATTGTGCCATCTATTTTATTTTAGTACTGAAATGTTACTCTGTACCAAAGTACCAGTACTACACCAGGAACACTAGTTAAGACATAATAATCATTACATCCACAATTTTCTAACAATTACTGTAGAACTTGATTGGTCAGACAAAATAATTTCCCAAATGGCTGATTACCTCACTCTTGACCCATTTGTTTTCAAAACTTTAACTCAAAGACACCAATAGAAACTTTTTGTTCTGACCTCACTTAGGGGGAAGAAGGTTTAATTAGGGGGCCAGAATTTGAACCCTGCCCAGGTGATTAGGTTAAAAAAGAACCCAGAGTCTCCATGTGCAAAGATAGCAGCACACAGGTTGCATACTTCAAGGAGATCACATGCCAGCCAAGCAACTGCCATTAAGATGGATGGTAATGCTAAAGGATAGCTTTCTCCAGGTTCAGTATTATAGACCTCATTTTCAAGAGTTGTTCTGGCTTAGGCCCTAGCAACCTATTGTTCTGCACACTGTTTGACCATTTTTGGCCGCATCAACTAGCAATGCTGATAACAGATTATCACAAACCCCTTTCATTAAACTTCCATTTACCGCATTGGTTATTACTCCAGCAAATGCACATGTGTGTTTCTAATACTAAAAACTGTAACTACCCAGAAAGTCAGATTCTGAAGTATTTCCAGTGTCTACTGCAGTATCATTAGGGGTTTGGCATTTTTCCTGTCTCAAATAATGGTTTCTCCGCCTCTTCTCTTCCCTGGGGCTGAAAAAAAAAAAAAAAGTGCTGGTTTGGGCTGCCATGCTGCTACCTGAGTTTTAACTGCTTCAAATTCTGCAAGGTGGTTTGGGTTCTTCCTGCACCGTTCCACTCATAAAAATAAAATACAGTATGCAGATCTAGTTAAATTGTTCCTAAAAATAGCAATTGTTACCTTAAAAAGCTAAAAGTTGATGCTAAAATGCTATTATACCATCACTATATCAATAAAAAAATTATTTATGTAGCTGATATGAGTCTAATATGTGACCAAAATATTTATATCTATTATTATTATTATATGAAGACTACTTGTAATAACATTTAAAGTTTCCTTACACCAAAATAATCATAATTTTGTTTTTCATGACCATTTGCCTTTGACCCCTTAGAATTATTACAAGGTATAACAGTACGTTTTATGTAAATGACCTCTGTTATGATTGGCTCACCTCTTTGCATGTACAGTATAACAAGTAACAACACTTAGTTTTGGGGTTGTAGGTTTCCTCTTGGATCCAGTATAATATTATTGCTGAATAATAAGAATATTATTATTCTTAAAATCTTCATTTGTGTTCAACAGACAAAAGAAAGTCATACACATATAGGGTGGCATGAGGGTGAATAAATTATGAGAGTATTTCCTTTTGGGTGAACTGTCCCTTTAAACGTTTCACTGAACACTCACTTAGTCAGAATTTAGACTGTAAGCATACGGTTTAGTCTAGTTTGCAGCTTATTCTAGACAAGAACTGCCCACTTCAACAGAAAGACATCATCTCATAACTTGTAATGTGACCAGCCACATCTTATTTTGTTTTGTTTTGGAACAAGTGAAAATAAATATACCATAATATACTTGATAACACAATAATAAACAGGTTTATAAAACATTCATTCAAATAATTGCACAGAAAAAACTGTGCAGAAAGGCTGTACAGAAAAAAAACAGAAAAAAAAACCAAGAAATTGGTACAAGTCTGGAGACCTTGTAATCATAATTTCTGCCTATTTAAAAGTAATAAGTAAAGATTACTTTAAAGACATGACTCAGAAAACAAAGCAAAACACAGTTTAGTTTGCTTTTTACTAAATGCCTGAAACACAACTCTTTATGTTTCAAAGATATGAGTCCACTAATCTGTTAAATCCAGCGATTATTTCTTCCTCAAATGTGCTCAGTGTAGCAGCCCGGCACCTTGTAGACACAACATTGTTTCCCAGTGAACTAGTGAAAACCAGTACACACTGACTCCCTGTAGTTGTTCATTAATGCAGGTAATTTTAATCAGGGACTAAAAATGGTTTAAGGAACAAAAAAATAACCAAAAACAAACAAATTCCTTTTTGCAGAACAAAATGGGAACAAAGTGATTTTCAGTTGTTTCCGGAGTGAAATTTTGTTTTTTAAATGCTGCTAAACGGTTATAATCGGTTAACTCTCAGATAATTGTTTTTGAAACCAAAGGCCAAAGGGTTTATCGCAGTACATTTTTAGAACTAAACCACTTCATGTTGCCTGAAAAAATGAAACATGTGCTTTGATCCTGAAGGAAACTGCTGTATCACACATCTCTGTGCCTAATTGTCTGTTGTAGATGTCGCATTCTGTGAAATGAAGACCTTTTTAACAATGATGTATAATTACTATATGCACAGCTAATCCAGATAAAAGGCAAAAATTATTAGTGGTAAAAAGTATTTTTCTCAGTTGTTTCCAAGTCTTCACTGAATTATTGTTAAATATGATGCATGGGTTTTGACTGAGAAGCAGATCTGCAATTAAAATATGACTTAACTGCTAATTAACCGCATGCTTGTTATGATTTCTATGCTGATCGATCCACCACACAGTAAAAAATTGAATTGCTTATTTTTGCTCATTTTGGTTAGGCAAGTGTCTTATTTTGGGCTTGATTTTGCAGACCAGGTTTGTTTCTCTTGCAAAATCTGGCAACACTGCAATTGGTATTTCACCCACCCCTTTGTACTTTCCAGTTTTGAGTGCAATATACATCAGAAAGTTTTTGAATGGACTGTGGATGGTCTGGGTGTGGCTTCTCAGACTAATGCTGCACCATCCTTCAATAACAAACTTTTTGCAAAACATGCATTACATTTCGCAACTCACAAAACAAAATCTGTGCTGCACAAAAAATAATTTGCTGTTTCATTCACGATAAGATCAGCAACTGTTTAAATATGTTAGCAGTTTTAGGTGTAATTTAATTTGTTAAGTGAGTGATAAGGCATTGCATACCTAATCTTTAATCTATCAGTAATTTGACTTTCTCATACTTGACAGAAGAACCAGTCCAGTTAGGCTCGACCACATCAATTACCAAGATAAAATGTAACTTAAATTAGTTAATTTTTCTTAATTACCAAACAGTTAACAGGCAAAAATGCAGCAAAACACTAATAAATAAACAATGAAAACTAAAGACATGATTAAAAAATAACTAAATATTTCATCTTGCATAAGTCACCATAAATAAAGTCTTGAGAAGCAAGGTACATCAACTAACTTTAGTCACTGATCACTGACGAACATGAAATGAATATAAATAACCTGTTTTAAAAATTCAATCATATCAAACAAGCTGTCTTCAAGGGAAACACCTGTTCTCTTTCAGACAACACCATGGGCAATGTCAGTATGCAGCCTATGAGTCATTTGTAGGAATGCTAGTTACTTCACTTTAGACAATTAATAATGCAAACGAAAATTGTGTCACTCAAGAATAAAGCTTGCTCTAATTATGTATATACAGTATATACATATACATCTATATTGTAACCCGCACACACACACAAGACGAGACAGTCACAATGTCGGAGGAAAAACTGCTTTAATAAAAATAAAGCAGGCAAAAGTACATAACAGGGTAAATCCAGAGGGAGAATCGTCGAGGGAAGCGTAGGGTCAAAAGCCGGGGAATCAAAGTATAAACAAGGGGCAAATCCAATGAGAATGGTCGAGGGAAGCGAGGGTCAAAGCCGGGGTAATCAGAATAGAGTAGCGGGAAGGACTAAACAGGGGAGCTAGGGGAACAAGAGAGCTGGCAAGCTAAGGGGGTAACGAATCACAGGGGGGTCAAAACTAGACGAGACTAGTGGGGGGCAAAGACACGGGAATCTAAATACAGTAACCAACAAGCGGGAGACGAATGTGCTGTGATATTTATAGAGGAACAAACGAGTGGTGCAGGTGAAACGAATGACAGGTGATGGGACTAGTACAGGTGTAACGAATAAAGGGGGATTGAGACGAGTGCAGGTGGTCATAATGTTCTGGCCATAGGAGCGTGCATGTGAGCCCGAGGGGGGAGATAGTGTACGAGCGTGTGAGCTCAGTAGGAGCAAAACGAGCGTGCAAGCTCGAGCGAGCAAAACGGGCGTGGTAGCCCGAGGGAGAAAAACGAGCGAGGGAGCGGGGTTCGTGACAGTACTCCCCCCTCTATAACGGACGGCTCCTGACGGCCGCGCTCGGTTGCAAGGAGCGCGACCTCTGGGAAGTGGAGCTGGACGATCCCAACAAACAAAAAAACCCTGAACAGACAACCCACAAAACACACAAACAAAATTGAGGGCAGTCCAAGGGGCACAGAGGGAAATGAGACAGTCCATGGGGTCATTGGGCAGTTTCAAGGCAAGGTCAGGGGGAACATAGGCGGGTGGTTGGGAGATCTAGGGGGCAGCCGTAGGGCAGAGACAGGGTCAGGGGGTCTGGAAGGCGACTGGAGGACAGGGAAGAGGCCACAGGACAGGGAGAGTGTCAGGGGGCCACCGGACAGGGTCAGGGGGCCAGGGAAGAGCCGTGAAAGGCGGAGCCGTGGAGGACTTGGGAGACGGAGCCTTGGAAGACGGAGCCGTGAGAGACTCGGCACGCGGGGCACTGAGAGGCTGAGGAGGCGGCGCCATGGGGAGCCCAAGAGACAGGGCAGAGGGAGGTGGTGCCGCAGGAGGCTTTAGGGGCGAAGGCCTGGAAGGCTCAGGAGGTGGAGCCAATGACGGTGGCGCCGTGGGAGGCTCTAAGAAGGTAGGCCTGCAAGGCTCTGGAGGTGGAGCCAAGGGAGGTGGGGCCGTGGGAGGCTCTGGAGGTGGAGCCATAGGAGGCTCGGGAGGTGGAGCCGTAGGAGGCTCGGGAGGCGGAGCTCTAGGAAGCTCTAGAGTCTCTAGGAGTAGAGCCGTGAGAGGCTTGGGGAAACAGGTCGTGGAAGACTCGAGAGGCTCGAGAGAAGCCCTGGGAGGCTTGAGAGGCGGAGCTCTGGAAGGCTCGAGAGGCTCGGGAGGAGGAGGAGCCCTGGAAGACTTGAGAGATGAAGCCCCGAGAGGCCGGAGGGGAGGAGGAGCCCTGAGAGACTCAAGGGACGGAGCCCTGAGAGGCTCGAGGGGAGGAGGAGCCCTGAAAGACTCGAGAGGAGAAGCCCTGAGAGGCTTGAGGGAAGGAGGAGCCCTGAGAGACTCGAGAGGGGAAGCCCTGAGAGGCTTGAGTGGCGAAGCCGTGAGAGGCTTGAGGGGTGGAGCCCTGAAAGATTCGAGAGGAGAAGCCCTGAGAGGCTCGAGGGGAGGAGGAGCCCTGAAAGACTCGAGAGGGGAAGCCCTGAGAGGCTTGAGAGTGGGAGGAGCCCTGAGAGACTCGAGAGGGGAAGCCCTGAGAGGCTTGAGAGGGGGAGGAGCCCTGAGAGACTCGAGAGGCGAAGCCGTGAGAGGCTTGAGGGGTGGAGCCATGAAAGACTCGATAGGAGAAGCCCTGAGAGGCTTGGAAGGAGGGGGAGCCCTGAAAGACTCGAGAGAAGCCCTGGGAGGCTTGAGAGGCAGAGCTCTGGGAGGCTCGAGGGGTAGAGCTCTGGGAGGCTCGAGAGACTTGAAAGGCAGAACCCTGGGGGGCTTGGGAGGTAGAGGTCTGGGGGGCTTGGGAGGAGGAGCCTTGAAAGACTCGGGAGGAGGAGCCCTGGGAGGCTTGGGAGGAGGAGCCTTGGGAGGCTCGTGAGGCGGAGGCCGCGAGGGCTCTGAGGGGCGAGCAGAGGCTGGCAGAGCCGTGGAAGACTCTGGGGGTGGAGCAGAACCCGGCAGAGCCGTGGAAGACTCTGGGGGCGGAGCAGAACCCGGCAGAGCCGTGGAAGACTCTGGGGGGCGGAGCAGAACCCGGCAGAGCCGTGGAAGACTCTGGGGGCGGAGCAGAACCCGGCAGAGCCGTGGAAGACTCTGGGGGCGGAGCAGAACCCGGCAGAGCCGTGGAAGACTCTGGGGGCGGAGCAGAACCCGGCAGAGCCATGGAAGACTCTGAGGGAACCTCTGCGGTCTTGAGCACAAGACGAGACTGGGGAGAAGGGGCCCTCTTCCTTCTCTTATGTCTTCGGCCAACAGGGGACGTGGCCATGGGGACGGTCGAGGCTACAGGCGCTGGCTCGCTGACCGTGGCAGACATGGCTGCTGGCTCGCCGGCTGTGGCGGGCATGGGCGCTGACTCGTTGGTCGTGGAGGGCATGGGCGCTGGCTCATTGGCCGTGGAGGGCATGGGCGCTGGCTCGCTGGCCGTGCCGGGCATGGGCGTTGGCTCGCTGGCCGTGCCGGGCTTCGAGACTGGGGCCGTGACAGGCCTCGGGGCTGGGGCCGTGACAGGCCTCGGGACTGGGGCCGTGACAGGCTTCGAGACGGGGGCCGTGTCAGGCTTCGAGACGGGGGCCGTGTCAGGCTTCAAGACGGGGGCCGTGGTAGGCTTCGAGACGGGGGCCGTGGTATGGAAGGCTGGTTCAGTTTCTGCCTCCCCCACAGTAAACGAGGAACCAGCGTACAGTTGGGCGAGGTCAATAAACTGAGCCAGGTTGAGAGAGCAGCGACCACCTGGCATGAATGATGAGGTTGGCTCATTCAGTCCACATTGAAAAATGTCTTTCAGAGCCACCTCATCAAAATTCACCTGGTACGCCAGGGCACAAAAATCCATAACAAAAACCTCCAAGGGTTGACTCCCCTGACGCAACCCCAAGAGTCGGGCCGCTGGCTCCTTAATGTCGAGGGCGGGGTTGTGAGTTACACAACCGCTGCCTCGCATAAAAACCCCTTGGTCAGCGTCCGAAGAGCCATAAAACCTCTCCGGGGGTGGAGAGTGCACGGCGCTCAGAAATGCACTGGAGGCATAAAGGGGCTCAGGGGCAGACACAGATGAAATAGGGTGAAACAAATCAGAAATCGCGACGAATGTGCTGTGATATTTATAGAGGAACAAACGAGTGGTGCAGGTGAAACGAATGACAGGTGATGGGACTAGTTCAGGTGTAACGAATAAAGGGGGATTGAGACGAGTGCAGGTGGTCATAATGTTCTGGCCATAGGAGCGTGCATGTGAGCCCGAGGGGGGAGATAGTGTACGAGCGTGTGAGCTCGTAGGAGCAAAAACGAGCGTGCAAGCTCGAGCGAGCAAAACGGGCGTGGTAGCCCGAGGGAGCAAAACGAGCGAGGGAGCGGGGTTCGTGACATATATATATATATATATATATATATATATATATATATATATATATATATATATATAGGCCTCGCGCGGCTGGCACTGGTGGCGATTTTGGGAGTTTAACGTGTGCGCCTCATCGGGTATCATGAACAAACAATTAACAATATATTTTTTACAGCAGTTATTAATCTTTCTTAACATTAGTTAATTACAATACAATAGTTCATTGTTAGCTCATGTTAGTTCATAATGCTTTAAGTAATGCTAACTAATACAACTTTGGATTTTAAAAATGTTTTAGTATATACTGAAATTAACATTAACTAACATTTATAAATGATGTAAAGTCTTGGTCATTGATAGTTCATGTTAACAAATGTAAAAAAATGGAACCTTATTTTAAAGTGGTACCCAAACACATTTTAAAAGTGATGTAAGCTACTTTTTTCTTCTTTGGGAGATATAAAAAATGCTAGTTATTTTACAGCAACTTTTAACTTCAGGGGTTTTCTAAAGGATACTTTCCAACAAATAATCACCTGTATCTGTGAAGAATTTCCAAAACTGTTTTGTTTTAAACCATGATCACTGTATAACATTAATAACATATAAAAAAAAAAAACAATGAATTGAAATATGTTTTCAAATAGACAGAAGTGAACAACCTAGTCTCATAGAATGAATGTTACTATAAATACATTTTACGTGCCACATTCTATGTTTCATTGCAGTTTCCTGGTGAAATTAACACTGGGGCCCTATTTTAAGAGCACTAAGCGCTACGCTATAAATCATAGGCGCATAGTCAATGAGCATGGCCATGAAGTTACCTATCTGTCACTCACTCGACGTTGTGTCTATGTAGTGACACTAGAGGTCACTCTTGAGAGCACGAGACACCTATGATCTTTGATAAAAGGCCAATGGGAATTGGCGAGTGCTATTTGCATGCCCCTCCCCCGGACATACGGATATAAAAGGAGGGGACATGTATACCACTCATTAGATTTTCTCTTCGGAGCCGAACGGCCGATGGTTCAAGCTGAGTCAAGCGATTTCCATCCCTCACCTCTGCTGGATCCTTACAGCGCATTACAGAGGCTTTCTCCCAATGGATCGGTTGAGGAGGGGGGAGGAGGTGTTTCGTCCCTGTGGTCCGTCGAAGCCATCCGATTGAGTATGTCTGAGCCACAGCTTGGTGCGCTGGGGTGTTGGACCTGCCAGAGAGAGACAAAAGCCGGTGGTCAGGGTGACGGCCGTGCATACCAGTTATGTGACCCAGGGACTGAGGAAACTGCTCTTTTGTTGAGTGTTTGGATACCGCAGCTACTGGAGCGTGTGGTGAAACAAAAAGAAAAGGGAAAAAAAGTTTCTCCTCCTGGCCCTCCACCAGGGGATGGAGTGGTCTGCTTATCAGCTCTAAGGCAGTGGATCCTCACATCCCTGGGTTGCCTGTCTCAGGGGCGCTTCGAAGTCTTCTTCTTAGCCGGGGCAGGATGTGCTGAATGGTCTCCGTCTGCTGCTTCACCGTCGAGAACTGCTGGGCAAAGTCCCCGAATAGGCCATCCTGGGAGATGTGGGCATTCAAGAAGTGTGTCTTTTCAGCCTTGCACATCTCGACCAGGTTCAGTCACAGATGGCTCTCCTGGCCCAACAGGGTGGACATCGTCCACCCGAAAGACTCGGCACTCGTGTCAGTCGCCGAGTGCAGCTCTTGCATCAATCCCGGGGCAGAACTACCCTTGTGAAGTCCTTTCAGCGCCTTGGTTTGGTGGACTTGCAAGAGAGCCATGGCGTGCAGGGCGGAGGCGGCTTGTCCGGTGGCGCTGTAGGCTCAAGCCGTCAGGGAAGATGTGAACCTACAGGCCTTGAATGGGAGCATCAGACGACCCGCACCAAGTGGCAGCGCTTCGCAGGCACAGGTAACCCCTGGCCCCTCCACCATCGAGGGTAGTGAGGGCGGGGGAGCCGAAATATTGGGACCGGGCAGAGAAAGGTACCTCCCACAAACTCGTCAGCTCTTCCTGCTCTTCTGGGAAGAAAGGTACTGGGGTGGGGTGGGGCGGGGCTGTGAATTAAATAAAATAAGCATTTCTCTACACTGTTTTACACCATGATCAGCTGAAAACTATTTTTTTACAACTTTCTTCTGGCAACATTTCCTGGATATATATGGATGTCTCACTTGTTTGTATGCTCTGAAACACTTACCGCTTTAGCCTCTGGAGGCAGTGTTTTCAAATTTGGTCAATGTATACCGAAAAATCGGTGCACACTTGCCGAATTTTATGTGAGATCAGACTGATGAGAAGGCTGCTGGCCCTAAACCTTTAAGGGTCTGAGTTAACATTTTCTTAAAGAACATCAAACATTTACCTGCAGTGACTTATTCAGATATTTTGTTGATACTGAGCATCTAAGCATTCCTTGAAATGGTCTTTACACCAGGCCCATTGTCATTGTGTTAAACAGTGTGCTGTTTCTCGATAAATCAATTTCATTTTCAAAATTGCATATCGGATGAAACTCTTTAGACTCAACCACGTTTCAATGTGAAAACTTAATGAGGTTTCTTACAGATGTAGTTCCCCTTCTGTCACTCACTCAACGTTGTGTTGATGTAGTGACACTAGGGGTCTCTCTTGAGAGCCTTGGTTACACCTTATATTTGAGAAAAGGCCAATGAGAATTGGCATGCCCCTTCCCCGGATATACGGGTATAAAAAGAGGGAAGCGTGCATCCGTTCAGACAGATTTTTTCTTTGGAGCCGAGCAGTTGTGTTTAAGTGAGCTGAGTAAAACCCACAGCGATCACACCGAGGCAGTGTTTGTGTATGGTTCATGTTCTTGACCATGGCAATGTTGCGGTCCCCTGGAAGAAGGAAAGCCACTCTACCCACGGGTATAGGACCAGCGCGGCTGGCACTGGAGGCGATTTTGGGAGTTTAACGTGCGCGGTTTCACCAGGAAAATCCCCACGGACCACCCGTTCCCCAGCACGCTCGTCTGCCCCAGTCCAGTTCCGAGATGAGACACACCTTATTGATGTCTCTTTTAGAGCCCCCAAGCTGGATGGGAGTTTTGCCCCTGCATCGGAGAGCATCTTGGCAGACTCTGACACTGAGGACTCGACTGGGCTAGCACCATCGGGTGTACCGGCCCAGTCTGAGGCTGATACCGAGCTATCCGCAAATGTTGGGCTGGATTGAACCCTCCATCCTCCCCTCAGCCCTCGCGGCTAGACGATTGGTTCCTGGGTTTGGGGCACTGCTCACAGCCATGCACCCCCCCCCAGTTCCTTTCTTCCTGGAGGATTATGATCCCCCCAGTTCCTTTCTTCCCAGAGGATTATGATGAGCTGACGAAGTCATGGAGGGCACCTTTCACTGCCCGAAACAGGGGGGAGGTCCATGGGTACACGCCGGTTGTGCACCTGTGCCCACAAAACATTGCCACCAGGCGGGATTGACCGGCACTCCCCTCCAAGTCCTGTAGGTTGACGTTGTTTCTGGTGACCAAGGCCTACAGCGCCGCTGGACAGGCCGCCTCTGCCCTGCATGGCATGGCCCTCCTGCAAGTCCACCAGGCCAAGGCATTAAAAGATCTGCACCTGGGTAGTCCTGATCCTGATGTGCTGCAGGAACTGCACTTGGTGACCTACCTCGCCCTGAGCCACGAAGGTCACAGCGCGCACTCAGACATGTGATGGCCACCTTCGTGGTCCAGGAACACCATCTGTGGCTGAATCTGGTCGAGATGTGGGACTTTGACAAGGCTCCTTTTCTTAATGGCATAATCTCCCAGATAGGCCTATTTGGCGACACCATTGAGGACGTTGCCCAGCAGTTCTCGCTGGTGAAGAAACAGATGGAGGCCATCCAACACATCTTGCCCCACAGCGGCTCAAGAGCCTGAACCCCATCTGCTCGCCGAGGGCGTCCCCTTGCGGCGGTGAAACCCCAGGCAGCTCCACCCCAGCAGTTTCCTCACTCCTGGGTCACTTAGCCGGTGCCCACAACTGCCGTTCTCACAGCGATCAGACACCGTGCACTGGCAGTCGGGCCCCCGTGAATGCACACATCCCGCCTTCACGTGGCCAACTGCACAACACTCGCACCTCAGGCCGGCAGGTGGTGATGAGACAAGAGGTCATCTCTACAGAACCTCCTCCTCAGTTGCCTACCCGCCCCAGGCCGGTTATGCGGAGCAAGGTAAGTGCTTCGAGCTTCTCCTCAGCACAACCACCTTGGGATGAAACAACGCTCCCCGACGTTACATCGCCTGCTTCCCCCCACTGCGAGACCTCACTTCCAGGTACGTCACATGTGTTCAACCCCTTAGTGCCCCTTGCCCGGCGCTATGACACGTGGCTTACGCTTTCCAACCAGTCGCGGTGGCTGGCCAGGACCATCCGACTTGGCTACGCGATTCAGTTTGCCAGGTGCCCTCCTCGCTTCAACGCCGTCCGCTTCACCTCGGTGCAGGGCGAAAAAGCCTCTGATGGAAGCCCCACCTTGGAACAGATGTGCTGGCACACAGCTGGCCCCGAAGGCTGTGCAAGTACACATTTCCCTCAGTGAGCCTACTTACACAAGTCCTGTGCAAGGTCAGGGAGAACGAGGAACAGGTCCACTAGGACTTGGTTCTCGGATCTCACACTCCTCGCGACATCACCTCCCTGGGGGATTCCCCTGAGGAAGGACCTTCTTTCTCAGGGACAGGGCACCACCTGGCATCCACTACCTGACCTTTGGCCCTTGGATGGGATGCAGAAGATCTAAGCGGTCTACCACCAGCCATCATAGACAAGATCACTCAAGCCAGAGCTCCCTCTAATGCCCTAAATTGGCACTAATTCACAAATTGGTGTTATTCCCGATCTGAAGACCCACAGAGATGCGCAGTCAGGTCAGTGCTCTCATTCCTGCAGGAGCGGCTGGGGGGGCGGCTGTCCCCCTCCACCTCGAAGGTTTATGTAGCCGCCATAGCGGCTCACCTCGACTCAGTGGATGGTAAGTTGTTAGGGAAGCACGACCTGATCATCAAGTTCCTTAGAGGCACCCGGAGGCTGAACCCTCTTAGGCCATGCCTGTTCCCCTCATGGGATCTCTCCGTGGTCCTCTCTGACCTTCGGAGACCCCTGTTTGAGCTGCTAGAGTCAGTCGAACTGAAGGCCATCTCCTTGAAGACGGCCCTCTTGATTGCGCTCACTTGCATCAAGAGGGTTGGGACCTGCAAGCATTCTCTATCAGAGAAACTTGCCTGGAGTTCAGTCTGGCAGATTCTCACGTCATCCTGAGACCCCGACCGGCTACGTGCCCAAGGTTCCTACGACCCCTTTCTGAGATCAGGTAGTGAACCTGCAAGCGCTGCCCCAGTAGGAGGCAGATCCAGCCTTAGTGTTGCTGTGTCCGGTGCAGGCTTAGCTTGATTGCATGATTAAATGCTAACATTTTTTAAATAAAAACAAAAAACATCCAATACTTACAGGTATATTCAGTCACAACCACGATTGGTAGAAATATTTATATTATTCAGTGGTATCTTAACTCTGAACACTCTACACATATGATAGAGTATATGTTGATTGTACTCTGAGACCAGATATTTCAATGTTTATGTTTTATTCATCAAGTTAAATGGTTATTGCTGACCAAACAGGTCCATGGGCATGCACTGTTTCGATGTAAAGTCGTTTCATGGTGGAATTCACAGCAAATATTTGCATTCAGTATCAATAGGTCTTAAATCAAAGCAGCAGGCTTGCATACTAAGACTCAATTATACCAAAAGCTCAGGTGAAATCACCTTTTTAAGGTGTGCAGAAACTCCTGTTTATACTTGCAAGGTTAAAATAATAAAGCATACTTTGCTCAAAATGAATTATGTTTCTTCACAATTCCTCTGACCTATCACCTGTACCTGGATTTCTTGGACTGCAAAGCTGAGATAAGGAAATGCATTCAAGCTTATTCAAATGGAGAAATTGGTTTGATCACATTACTGAGGTTTTTAAGTGGTGGCAAAAATAACTCCTTAGTGAACGCTTGCCAGGCATGGGTCCAACTAGATGAAGAAATCTTGAGTGAGCAAGGAAGTACCAAAATCTTCCATTCAGTAAACTGCAGGTCCTGTTCAGTGACTAACCCAATTATACACACACGCCTCCATCTGCTTTCATAAGGTCGAGGTTATACACACAGTATGAAACACACACATTCAGCCTTGTATGGTTTGTTTCTCATTGAATTAACAGGCATCCATTTTCCAACCCCTCTTTACATAGACCCCACAGTGTTGCTGTGTCCGGTGCATGCTTCGCACACATGTTTGGATCACACACAGAGCTTTAGATGCTCTGAGCAGCTCTTTTTCTGCTTTGATGAACAGCGGAAAGGGAAAGCTGTCTCCAAACAGAGGCTTGCCCACTGGATCGTGGATGCCATTGCTTTGGCCTCCCAGACCCAGGCCGTAACCTTGCGGATTCGAGCACACTCTACGAGGAGTGTGGCATCCTCGTGGGCACTGGCCAATGGCACCTCTCTAGCAGATATCTGCAGAGTGGAAGGCTGGGCAACACCTAATACCTTCACGAGATTTTACAATCTCTGGGTTGCGCCGGTCTCGTCCCATGTTTTTTCAGGTCCGAACACGTAGAATTTGGTAATACGGAACAGCTAGCTGGGTGTATCTTTTGCATATAGAGCCTTTCCCCTCTCCTGAGGCGAAGACGTGTGCTCTACTCCCCCAGTCAAGTCCACAAGTCACGGACACTGGATGTCCTTCCTCCCTAGCCCTCTGGCTTCGAATGGAAGCGCAACGGCAGACCCGCGTCTCCCATTGGCAGAGTTCCCTCTGCCCCCAGTTGCTGTGTTTGTTGAGCTCCTCCCCGTTAAGGCAGAACCTACCACCGTGCCACATACATATGTGGCTGGTAAGCCCATGTGATGTATTTGCCACATGTTAACCTCCCCTGCTGGGCAGGATGTGGTCCCCGCAGGGTCAACATAATACATAGAGAGAGAAAAGGCCACGTCTGGCGCGGCCTGCTCCCATGCTAGTTACGTCGCTTCCCCCCCCTCAGGGATGTAAGACATGACGTCTTTTGGGGCATTGGGGAAGGTTACATGCAGTTTGATGCACCTGCTATTTTTGCACGCAGCAGCTTGCTTGCACCTCCATCAGCAGTCCATGTAACATGGTTCAGTGTTGTGGCGTTTTTAGATAGGGACCCTTAGTGTCTCTACATCGACAAAACATCGAGTGAGTGACAGAAGGGGAAAATCTTGTAACCTCCGTTCCCTGATGGAGATCAGCACCATATTGTTTTGACATATGACGCAGTGTGTCAAAAATGTAACCCTTTATTGAGAGCCCAGAGTGTTCTGAACTGAGATCAGTCAGTTAATATTAAATTAAATTATGCGTATAGCGAAGACAAAACACACAGTCCACACATGAGGATGCAGGGTCGCACAAGATGGTAAAGCCAAATTAAATGCTTACATTTTTAATAAATTTTTTTTAGCAAAAAACATCCAATACTTACAGGTATATTCAGTCACAACCACAATTGGTAGAAATATTGATATTATTCAGTAGCATCATAACTCTGAACACTCTACACATATGATAGAATAGATGTTGCTTGTACTCTGACACCAGCGATTTCAATGCTTATGTTTTATTCATCTGTTCAAATGGTTATTGCTGGCCAAACAAGGCCATGGGTATGCACTGTTTCAATGTAAAGTCGTTTCATGGTGGAATTCATAGCAAAGATTTGCATTCAGTATGAATAGGTCTTAAATCAAAGCAGCAGGCTTGCATACTAAGACTCAATTATACCAAGAGCTCAGGTGAAATCACCTTTTTAAGGTGTGAAGAAACTCCTGTTTATACCTGCAAGGGTTCAATAATAAAGCATACTTTGCTCAAAATGAATTATGTTTCTTCACAATTCCTCTGACCTATCACCTGTACCTGGATTTCTTGGACTGCAAAGCTGAGATAAGGAAATGCATTCAAGCTTATTCAAATGGAGAAATTGGTTTTGATCACATTACTGAGGTTTTTAAGTGGTGGCAAAAATAATTCCTTAGTGAACGCTTGCCAGGCATGGCTCCAACTAGATGAAGACATCTTGAGTGAGCAAGGTGTCTTCAAAAATCTTCCATTCAGTAAACTGCAGGTCCTGTTCAGTGACTAACCCAATTATACACACACACACGCCTCCATCTGCTTTCATAAGGTCGAGGTTATACACACAAGAAGAAACACACACACACTCAGCCTTGTATGGTTTGTTTCTCATTGATTTAACAGCCATCCATTTTCCAACACCTCTTTACATAGACCCCACACTGCTGCATAAAAGAAACACAATGCACTCTAACAGAGCAGAGACATGTTGTGTGCTGCATGATAATACTGCAGCATACCTCTTTGCCTACAAACACCTCAATTATACCTATAAAATCACACTTCCGTAAGGCTCTTCATCTCCATAATAATAAATTATCATTTAAACATGCTGTAAATCTTAAGATTGTCGAGCCTATGATGGATAATATAGGAAAAATAAGGTGAGAATGGAATGACAAGGACCTGTTCACAATCAGGGTGAAAGTTACTTTGTTGACTTATAATTATTCTTATATAAACTTATTTTACTCACACACTGCTATGTTATAATTTAATAAATTGTAAACGATTACAATTTAATGCTTGTATTATAGACTCGCCTACATTTACACACTTATTCCAATGTGATTACCTTCCACGGTTGCTCACCTCATAGAGTGTTAGACATTGGACTCTGAAGTATGTGGTCCAAGACCAGTCAAGTGTGCAAGCTGACACGTGAGACGAGACGACGTAGTTGCTTCAGAAAATGTTCTTTTTTTTTTGGAAACTATCGGTTAGGGAGGACATTTTACTCATAAAAACCATTTCACTCGCTTTAGATGCCCCCCCTCTGGATATTTCACTGGGAAACTGCAGCCAAACATGTAATAAAGCACATAATTATGTTTTGCTAAATGTTGTCACGGTCATGTAATGTTCATGAGACCAGGCTGAACTAGGATAGGTGAAAGTATTCGAACATTTAAAAAATTACGCAGTTCACACTAAACATTTTTGGAAGTTAACCTAAAAATGTGCTTCATGTGGTAATGTCTAAATTAACTTAAATATGTTAAATAAATTAGATTACTTCAACAAAAACAATTTTTATGGGTTAGATCAAGTAGAAATAGGTCCTTGAGGTAACAATTGCAGCTTACCCATTTTTTACAGTGCACATATAATACTTTTTCTATTTTTCTATTAATAATGACTTTCTATTTCTGTTTATGCTCTTGAAAAGGACTGATTTCTGATACTGCAAATTATAGAAAATACTGTATGACAAAGGATCAAGGGATGTTGGAATTCATTACAGAAAAAATGGTTTAACCACTTAAATACTTCTGACCACAAGCAGACATTTTGTAAACACAAGTATGCTAATGTCAGTGAGACCTAAATGGTCACACATACTGTCAGGAGTAAACAAGGCTTTATGAGGGGTGGGCCAGGTTATAGGAGAGTTTCAACAGTCTATTCTGTTCTCCCTCTGAAACGAATATGATAAGCCTGGGTTGGGTCAGAAATTCTATTGATGCCTTTGTTTCTTTAGTCCTCAAACATAATGGCAGCCAATGGGAATCAGCTCCTTGTGATCACTTGAAATCCATACTTTTGTTATGTTATTTGGCTAGGGTGACAGCAACACATGTTAGACATGGATAAACACTCTTACATGAGCACACAGACCTGCCCATGTAGCAGAATTATATGGAGAATGAATCAATGTGTTGCAATTGGCTGTAAATCAAGTCCACACATGTGTGCTCTTAAACAACACCCTAAATATGGGCCATTTCTTGGGCAAGCTCAAAGTAATGGCAGCTATCATTAAAAGTGACATGTGGCCACCCTGCTACACAGTGCAGTGACACAGGTTCAATCAAACATCTAGGGCCCAGAACTGTGGGCAAGTCTTACATCAAAAGACATGTTAATACAGCAAATTTTAATACAGTCACAAATGTAAGGAGTAAAGATGGTGATGGAGAGAGAGAGAGAGAGTGTGTGTGAGAGAGAGAGAGAGAGAGAGAGAGAGAGAGAGAGAGAGAGAGAGAGAGAGAGAGAGAAAAGAAATATAAACAACAAATATTGTTAAGGGTAATTAGATCCAATAAGACTTGGCTGATTTTATGAGTGAGGTGTAGTAATTATAGGAAGGGGATATTTTGTGTTATTGTGTAGTTACTATTTTTTTCCACCCACACTTAATGAAATAATGGCAACTCACAGACTTTGGGATACAAACATGCAATCAGTCAAATATTATATCCCCATCTCACAGTTTAATACTTAAAACTACTGTTTTGACTTTACATTACAAATTTACACTATAAAGAGGAACAAACGCACCACTGTATTGACTTCTCTTGCTGCACAGAAACACATGATGGGGGACTTTCCATCGATTTCTGTTGTTTTTTATACTGAACTAATTATATTTATTTACCCCCTAACATTGAAACCTAACCCTCATACATCCCTATTTGCAGTTTTTGATTTTCATTAAGACATTATTAAGTAAGTTTATTACAGTAAGCTGTATTGGGACTGGTCCCCCTACTGTAGGTGATTTCAGACCCCAAAACCAGACCCCAAATACATGCATCCCAAAAAAATTATTGAAATAGATAGGATCAATGTTTAGTTAATTAAGGCTGTGTATCAATAACCAAAGTATGATTAGATCTAGCACTTAATGGTAAACAACAAAGGGTATGAAGGTAAATGGACATCCTGGGGGTATCTCTCCAAAAACATTGCTGTGGCTGAACAATTGGCAAAAGTATTTGCATTGTTAAAATAAGTCTGATAAAAATTATGATGTAACTGGGAATGTCTAATTAAACCATGAGTATTTATAAACAGTTTCAGTTCTGTTTACAGCCCTGCAGGAGAAATGCTGCACCAGTGGAGGCTTGTTCCCCGTCTGTCGCTCTCTTCGACATTGTGTCGGAGAAGCAACACAAGCGGTCTCTCTTGAGCACAGAATATACCTCTGATCTATGAAAAAAGGCCAATGAGAAGTTGGCAGTCAGTATTTGCATACCCCGCCCCCGGACATATGGGTACAAAGGCGAGGCAAATACTAGAGTTCATTCAGAAAATATCTTCGGAGCCGATGGCTGTGCATGCTGTTCGCGTGAAATCACACCAGTTCCAGTATTCCTCTGACGCTCTGCATGCTGTTGGATTGAGGGCGCATTACAGCAGTGATTTCTCCTTCTTGCACAGCAGTGCAAATTGCCCCTGGGCGCAGAAACCCAAAACTCTAAGAGAGTTAAAAGAGTGATTTTCTCTAAAAGAGCAATACACAGCGGCGTTGAACGTCCTTTTCAGGACGCTTCTTTTTAAAGACGCTTCTTTTTAAAGACGTGTTTCTCCCCACCTCCGACGGTCTTAAAAGCTGCCTGGTGTACCTCGGCTGCGATTACACGCAGGCAGCGTTTTTATGAATGGTCTATGTTTTCAGGGCGAGAACATAGCCAAGACAGCATTGCGGACGCAGGCTTTCTTTTGTCATGAGAGAAAGCCACTTCAGCCGCCCCTTGCACCTCGCCTCTTTCCCACGAGATAGGGGCAGGTGCCACGGGTGATAAAGGCGATTTGGGGACAATGACAGGCTGTGTTCACCGGGTAAATCCCCGCGAACCACTCGCATCCCCGGCACGCTTGCTAGCTTCCGTCCGAGCTCGGGATGAGCGATTTCTCTCCAATGGGTTATGTTCTCAGTGCGAGAACATAGCTGAGGCAGCATTGCGGTCGCGGCTTCTTTTGTCATGAGAGAAAGCCACTTCAGCCGCCCCCCGCACCTCGCCTCTTTCCTACGGGATAGGGGCAGGCGCCGTGGGTGATAAAGGCGTTTTGGGGAAAATGAGGGGCTGTGTTTGCCGGGTAAATCCCCGCGAACCACCCTCCTCCCCGGCACGCTTTCTTGCTCCCATCTGAGCTCGGGATGAGTGCGGCCCGCTTCGCGGCCGGCCTGCCAGTCCCTTGAGCTCCCGGAATTGGATGACGATAATCACCACTGCATCGGAGAGCGTTACAGTGGCGTCTGATGTTGATGGCTCGTCTGCGCTGCCACCTTGGGGGCTGCGCGCCCAGTCTTAGCCTGATGCACAGAGGTCCGCTATGCTTTCCCGGGTAAATCCTGTCCGGAGAAAATACTGTCCCCTCCCCCTCACGGCTACTTGATTGGTTCCACGGGCACCCCCCCGGTTCCTTTCTTCCTGGACGTGCATGATGAGCCATGCGCTCATCCGCTCTCGCTACCCTCGACGGCGGCGCGTGGACATGCCGCTTCCGCCCCTCACGCCATGGCCCTCCTGCAAGTCCACCAGGCCAAGGCGCTTAAAGAATTTCACGTGGGTAGCCCTGAACCCGATATGCTGCAGGAACTGCACTCAGCGACCGACCTCGCCCTTAGAGCCACGAAGGTCACAGTGCAGTCACCTTCGGGCAGGCAATGGCCACCCTCGTGGTCCAGGAACGACACCAATGGACGAACCTGGTCGAGATGCGTGACCGACAGTCGCTTTCACGACGTCCAGTCTCCCGGTTCGGCCTCTTCGGCGACAACGTCGAGGACTTTACCCAGCAGTTCTCCGCGGTGAAGAAACAGACGGAGGCGATCTCGCAAGGCCTTGGGCCATGCCCTGTCTGCTCGCCGAGGGCGTCCCCCTGCGACGAAAAAACAAGCTGCTCCGCCTCAACCTAGGCCCAGCTCTCAGCCCACGCATCGAGCGCTCTTCAGGAAGTAGACGCCCCCCGTCTCACGGACCCCCTCGAGGACTCGGAAGGCTCCCAGGCGCTCCTGAGACGGATGACCCAGAGCCCAAGACATTAGCTCCGGAGATGGTAAGACCACTCCTTACCCCGGTGGAGGGCTGGGAGGAGAATCTTCTTTTGAATTTATTTAATTTGCTGCTCCCCTTAACCGGGGAAGCGATACACAAATTCTCAATATAAGAGCTATTTCCTTTTGTCTCTGGGTCATCTGGCCCGCAAATGCCGTTCTCACGGAACTCTGCCACCAGATCTCAACAGTCCCGGCACGCTGGACGCGGTCCCAGACCCGCTTTCAGCCCCACAACTGTCCCCCGGCCGGCCGGTTCTGACGAGTCCAGAGGACACCATTACAAGACCTCATCCTCAGTCACTAACCAGCCCCCTGCCGGGTGTGCAGAGCAAGGTAAGTGCTTCAAGTCTTTTCTCAGCACCAGAGCCTTGGGATGCGTCCTCGCCTCCCGACGGCGTACTACCTGCTCCACCCCGCTGCGAAGCCCCGCCGGGTACGTCAAAAATACCTTTGGTGCCCCTAGCACAGACATTGGATGCGTGGCTCTCACTTCCCAACCCGTCTTGCTGGCTGGCCCGGACCATCCGACTCGGTTACGCAATTCAGTTTGCCAGGCCCCCGCCCCCCTTCACGGGCGTCCGCTTTACCGCAGTGCACGGCCAACATGTCAAACTCCTGCGCGCGGAGATCGCTCCTCTTCTACTCAAAGATGCGATAGAGCCTGTCCCTCCAACCAAAATGAAGAAGGGTTTCTACAGCCCTTACTTCATTGTACAAAAGAAAGGCGGCGGCTTATGACCGATCTTGGACCTGCGAGTTTTCAATCCAGCGCTGCTCAAACTCCCGTTCAAAATACTCACGCACAAGTGTATCTTGACATGCGTCCAGCACCTAGATTGATTTGCACTGATAGACCTGAAGGACGCGTACTTCCACGTCTCAATTCTGCCGCGACACCGACCCTTCCTATGGTTTGCGTTCGACGGCCAGGCATTCCAGTACAAAGTCCTCCCCTTTGGCATGTCTCTGTCCCCTCACGTCTTCAGGAAAGTCGCAGAGGCAGCTCTTGCCCCGCTCAGAGAAGCCGGCATCCGCATACTCAGTTACCTCAACAACTGGCTCGGACTGGCCCACTCCCGAGAGTTATTATGCGCTCACAGAGACCAGGTGCTTAGTCAACTGAGAAAAGAGCAAGCTCACACCGGTTCAGAGCATCTCCTTTCTCGGCATGAACTCAGTCTCAATGTCTGCACGTCTCACCAACGAGCGTGCACAGTGAGTGCTGAGATGCCTCGCCAAATTCAGGCCGAGCACAACGGTCCCTCTAAAACTGTTCCAGAGGCTCCTGGGGCATATAGCATCCTCTGCCGCAACCACGCAGCTGGGGTTGATGCATATGAGACCGCTACAGCACTGGCTTCAGACTCGAGTCCCGAGACGAGCATGGCACCATGGCACGCACTGTGTGACAAACACCCCCACCTGTCTAGGGTAACCAGAAGGATTCTGATGACTTTTTTGGAGCATTGGGGACAGGTACGTGCAGTCTGACTCAGCCAGTCATTTGGCAAGTAAAAAATACCTGCCCGCTCCTGTGTCAGCAGAACATGTACACGGCTCAGCGCACGGTGGATTTAAATTGGACCCCTAGTGTCGCTTCTCCGACACAACGTCGAAGAGAGCGACAGACGGGGAATGTCTAGGTTACGAATGTAACCTCAGTTCCCTGATGAGGGAACGAGACGTTGTGTCTTCCCGGCCACTTTGCTGAGCCGAACCGCTGTATTGGCCAGAACCATTTCCGGCTCCTCAGAAAAATCCTGAATGAATTCTAGCATTTGCCTCGCCTTTGTACCCGTATGTCCGGGGGTGGGGTATGCAAATACTGACTGCCAACTTCTCATTGGCCTTTTTTCATAGATCAGAGGTATATTCGGTGCTCAAGAGAGACCCCTAGTGTCCCTTCTCCGACACAACGTCTCGTTCCCTCCATCAGGGAACGGAGGTTACATTCGTAACCTAGACATTTTAGACTCTCTTGTATTGACTTCACCCCACAATCCCTGAAATGTCAATCCACCTCAACTTTCACCGCACTCCCCTGCTTCTGGACATGCCTTTAGTCTACTATGCGAAAAGTGCATCTAATTACCAACCAGATAGGAATATATGTTTAAATCTTTTAGGATTAAATACACTAATGCATTCAGGCTAAATCCGTTTTAATGGTTTAAAGTTTTACACTTAGCACTAAGATAATTTCAGACATGATTTTACTCTTTGCTAGATTCTGAATATTTAAATCACACTGCTGTTCAATGTCCATTATCACTTTACATCTTTAAAAAGCTATTTAAAGAACTAGACTTTTACTGTAACTAATTATACTTGTATGGTTATATTAATTGTACTCCCTCACCATAAAAAATATATGCATGGCATAAGCATTTATCTGCATATACACAGCATAAGCATGCATACTATATCAGTCTAACCAGCTTGTGTTTGTTCAAGCATGAAGTCATCCTTGAGCAGAGGTTACAGCACAAAGATATCTCTGAGGTTATTCTCTGGCCTCTGGGGTGCTTCCATGCTTCCATGAACAACATACTCTTTAGTGAAGAGCATATAGATAATAAATGAGAGACTCAGACTGGCCTTACATAAACATTTCACCAACCCAACTAGGTTGTCACCCTCTGTGGTTTGAATCTGAAAGGGAAATCAATGCAATCTTTGATCATCGGAGAGCTGCTGGGTTATGCCGTCAGACTTTAACATTCCATAAAAGTTTAATGAGTGTGTGCACTATATCAGGAGGGTTCCTACGGGATATCTACTATTAATACTTCCTGGACAGCAAATTTCGGGGAGCAGATACAAATGGGGATTGACTGGGACCTGTTTGTTGGTTCTGCAGGTAATGGCTATTAGAGCTGAGAATGCATATGAAAAAGTGTAAAGGACTGTGGAAAAACCAAGATCTAGACCATAACAGCACAGACCCACTCACACATACATAGGCAGCATCATGCAAAATGCATAGGAGTTTCAGTGATGTCATCATTTGGTTCTCAAATCAGTGGAAAAGCAGATGGGCATTGAAATCAGTTCTCAGTTTTCCCAGTAACTGGCTATAGCATGAGAAGCACTATTTTGGTGGAAAGGGGTATGTGTGTGTGTCTGTGGATTTGCCTGGCTACGATGTACAGTACACTAAAGCCTATTAGCCTGTTTTAAAAAAAGGGATGAGCCGTTCGACATGTCCCGCCCTAACTTCATGTTTTAGAAGGAAATATATCAACACACCAACGAAAATGTCTTGGTTACCTATGTAACCCTGGTTCCTTGATGGCGCCTATATGGCTCAAGATGGCACAGAGTATCTCTGCTGTGTTGCGAGCTCTGAAACAATGTTGCAGTTTTTTGTTTGTTTTGTCTACAATTCTTATGTTTGTTGTCTAGGATGTATTTATTGTCTACGATAGACAAACACTTTTAGACATTGGTTCTGCAATAGCACACCAGAAACCGGACTTTAAATATCTCAATGCCGACCCACTGTTTACAAACATGACAGACAAGCCCTTTGTCTGGGCAGCCCAACCATGGAAAGGTAGCTGGAAAAGGAAAAGGAGAGCCATCGTTCTCGTCAGACTAAGACGTTGCACAAATGGACCCTCGCTACCCAGCATTCTACTTGCAAATGTTCAGTCTCTGGACAATAAACTCTGCAAGCTGAGAGTGCAGATCTCTTTCCAACAAGATATGAGGGACTGCTGCATTATCTGCCTCACAGAAACTTGGAGATTCCAAACTCGAACCCGTGGGGTTTGAAAGACCTCTTAGGCAGAGGTGGTGGTGTATTTTTTATGATCAACTAATCCTGGTGTAATCAGAGGAACGTACGTTCTATCAAGTCTTCGAGGTCTACGCTGATACCATAATGCGTTTCATCAGGAAGTGCATAGATGACTTAGTGCAGACTAAAACAATATGGACCTACCCTAACCAGAAACCATGGACCATCGTTGTTTGTATGGCACTTAATACGCGAACCACCACTTTTAATTCTGGGAACGCAAGGGGCAAAAACAAGCCAGTTATGCCCTCCGCAAAACTATCAGAGCAACCAAACACCAGTACAGCAACAAGATTGAAGGACAGTCAAGTCAAGTGGTTTTTATTGTCCGTTTTTATTGCCAGGTGAACACCAAGGAATTTGGTGCTCTTGACGATCTCCACAGAGGAGCCGTCGATGTTCAGCGGAGCGTGTTCACCTTGTGCTCTCCTAAAGTCAACAACCATCTCTTTTGTTTTGTCGACATTCAGGGACAGGTTGTTGGCTCTACACCAGTTCGTCAGCCGCTGCACCTCCTCTCTGTATGCTGACTCGTTGTTCTTGCTGATGAGACCCACCACGGTCGTGTCATCGGCGAACTTGATGATGTGATTCGAGCTGTGCATTGCTGCACAGTCGTGAGTCAGCAGAGTGAACAGCAGTGGACTGAGCACACAGCCCTGGGGGCCCCAGTGCTCAGTGTGGTGGTGGTGGAGATGCTGTTCCCGATCCGGACTGACTGAGGTCTCCCAGTCAGGAAGTCCAGGATCCAGTTGCAGAGGGATGTGTCCAGGCCCAGCAGGTTCAGCTTTCCAATCAGGTGCTGGGGAATGATTGTGTTGAATGCTGAGCTGAAATCTATGAACAGCATTCGAACGTATGAGTCCTTATTGTCTAGGTGGGTGAGGGCCAGATGGAGGGTTGTGGTGATGGCATCGTCCGTTGAACGGTTTGAACGATCACGCAAACTGCAGTGGGTCTAGTGAGGGGGCAGCTGGGTCTTAATCTGCCTCATGACGAGCCTCTCGAAGCACTTCATGATGATGGGTGTAAGTGCGACGGGACGGTAGTCGTTGAGGCAGGACACTGAAGACTTCTTTGGCATGGGGATGATGGTGGTGGCCTTGAAGCACGTTGGAACAACGGCGCTGCTCAGAGAGATGTTGAAGATGTCGGTAAGAACATCTGCTAGCTGGTCTGCACATCCTCTGAGCACTCTGCCAGGAATGTTGTCTGGTCCAGCAGCCTTCCGTGGGTTGACTCTACGTAGAGTTTTCCTCACATCTGCCGTGGTAAGACAGAGCACCTGGTCGTTGGGAGGAGGGGTGGACTTCCTCGCCATCACGTCGTTCTGCACTTCAAATCGAGCGTAGAAGTCGTTCAGCGCATCTGGAAGGGAGGCATCTTTGTCTCAGACAACTGATGTTGTCCTGTAGTTGGTGATGGCCTGGATGCCCTGCCACATGTGCCGTGTGTCACCGCCGTCCTGGAAGTGACTGTGGATTCTCTGGGCGTGTGCGCGCTTTGCCTCTCTGATTGCCGTGACAGTTTGGCCCTAGCTGTTCTTAGGGCTGCCTTATCGCCTGCTCTGAAGGCGGAGTCTTGGGACCTCAGCAGCGTGCGCACCTCCGCAGTCATCCACGGCTTCTGGTTGGAGCGTGTGGTGATGGTCTTGGAGAAAGTGACATCATCAATGCACTTGCTGATGTAGCTGGTCACTGATGCTGTGTATTCCTCCAAGTTGGTAGAATCGCCATATGTTGCAGCCTCCCTGAACATGTGCCAGTCAGTACACTCAAAACAGTCCTGAAGAGCAGAGATGGCTCCTGCTGGCCAGGTTTTCACCTGCTTCTGAAGCGGTTTTGTGCGTCTGACGAGCGGTCTGTATGCTGGAATTAACATAACAGAGATGTGGTCTGAGTAGCCGAGGTGGGGGCGGGGCTCCGCCCGTGCAGCGCCTGGGATGTTTGTGTAAACAAGATCAAGCCGTTACGCCCCTCTCGTTGCAAAGTCCACATACTGATGGAATTTATGGAGCACTGTCTTGAGATTTGCATGGTTGAAATCTCCGGCGACAATAAACAGTCCGTCGGGGAGGGCGTTCTGCAGTTCGCTCATAGCCCCATACAGTTCACAGAGCGCTTCCTTAGCGTTAGCTGGGGGAATGTAAACTCGGTTATGCAAACAGTGGTGAATTCCCGTGGTAGATAAAAAGGTCTGCATCTAACAGTCACAAGCTCCAACAGCGATGAACAGTAACTAGAGACTAGCATAGAGTTCTTGCACCATTCCATGTTGATGTAAACACACAAGCCACCACCGCGAGTCTTACCGCAGAGAGCTGTATTTCTGTCGGCACGAAACGAGGCGAGCCCGTCTAGCTGAATGGCGGCATCCGAACTCTGTCGCTGAGCCACATCTCCGTGAAAACAAAGACGCAGCAGTCTCTAAACTCACGCTGCGTAGCCTGCTGGAGTCGGATATAGTCCAGTTTATTGTCCAGGGAGCAAACATTTGAGAGCAGGATAGATGGGAGAGCCGGCCGGCTAGGGTTTGTTTTAGCCTAGCATGGACCCCGCCCTCTTTCCGTGCTTCCGCTTTCTGCACACACGCTTACGACGTCCTCTCCCCTGGCCACCGGCATCAGGCGACGCCAAGGGCTGGAGGCCTGGTCTCCGCAGCAAGCCGAGTACGCGTAGCGCCTCCTGCAGGTCATCATGCAGCTTGGTTTTTGCATGAGTCTTATATTTCAGTAGTGTCTGGCGATGGTAGACACGAACACCGGTTGCTCCGATGTCCATGTGTTGCAAAAGTCGGGCTTTTTTAACAAAAATAGTACCACTGTGGATCCGGAGTGGCCGCTGCGTGCTACCGCGCCGCCATCTTGGATCAACCACCAAATCTAGAAGCATGTGGCAGGAAATTAATATCATCATGGACTTCAAAGGGAATAAAAACACCACCGTGAACACTGCTGCCTCTCTCCTGGTTGAGCTAAATAAATGTTATGCTTGTTTCGAGGGAAATAACACCACCCTCGTGGAGAGAGCTCTCGCGGCCGAAGCTACAGAAGTTAGTTCACTCTCCATCTCTGTAGTGGATGTAACCCAATCCTTCCGACGGGTGAATATCCATAAAGCTGTGGGTCCAGACGGCATTCCGGGCTGCACCAATTGGCTGGTGTGTTTACGGACTTTTTCAACCTTTCTCTCTCCTTGTCTATGGTCCCCACATGCTTTAAAACATCCACCATTGTGCCTGTACCAAAGCCTTCCAAAATCACTTGCTTAAATTACTTGCATCCTGTCATCATCAGCAAATGCTTTGAGAGACTAATCAGTTTAATAGAGTTAATAGAGTTTAAATCTGCTCCGTACTCACTGCAGTTTGCATACCGCAACAACCGCTCCACTGATGATGCTATTGCTCTTACACTACACACTGCTCTCTCCCACCTGGAAAAAAGGAACACATATGTGAGAATGCTGTTTGTAGACTACAGCTCAGCATTCAACACCATAGTGCCCTCCAAGCTTGATGAGAAACTCTGGGCTCTGGGCTTAAACAGCTTGCTGTGCAGCTGGACCCTGGACTTACATTTACATTTACAATTATTCATTTGGCAGACGCTTTATCCAAAGCGACTTACAAAAGAGGAAAACATAAGCGAATCATCTTTAGGAGACAGTGGTACAAAAAGTGCCATACTACAAAGTTTCACAAGCATCAGAATAGTATTCAAAACAGATTCAAGTGCAACAACAATTATTATTATTAAATTTTTTTGTGACTGGTTAAGTGCTCATGGAAAAGATGTGTTTTAAGTAGTTTTTGAAGACAAAGATCGAGTCTGCTTCACGGATAGAGTTGGGAAGGTCATTCCACCAATGTGGTATGATGAAACTGAGAGTCCTGAAAAGTGTTTGGTGCCTCTTAGTGTTGGTACAACAAGGCAACGTTCCTTAGCCGACACAGGCTTCTGGTAGCCGTGTAGCTCTGCAGAAATGATTTTAGGTATGCTGGAGGAGACCCAGTGACTGTTTTGTATGCCAGCATCAGAGTCTAGAATTTGATTGAGTGAGACAAAGAGTGGTGTAACATGTGCTCTCTTTGGTTCATTAACCCTCTAGGGTCGACGGACGCGCTGGTGCATCCTGCTGGATTTTTTATCATTACAGCGGAAACAACATAAAACACTCTGTCATTTTGGGGCATACAGATAAGTGTAAGACGTCATTAAAGACTATAAAGGGTCTACTTTTATTTGTGTACATTCACAATAGGAACAAAACCATGTGCTTTTGTAAAATAAAGAAAATAAAAAGTGTGAGCTTCCAGCTGTCTCTGTGTTCATGAGCATATATCTGAAACACGTCATAAAAATGAACTGAAACTCTGTGAATACTTATCACACAAACATGAAACATATGTCTAAATAAAGCTTAAAATGTCTACTTTTAAAAAAACAATTCAAATTTAAAACAAATATTCTCCTGCAATGTAATATGTATGAAACAAAGTGATGTACAGTTTCTCCTGGCTCAGCTAATTATCCTTAATGTGATCAAACCCATGGGCAGAGGACGCCATTCATACGGTAATGTGCTGAGGCGATCAATGCAAATGGTGAACGCCCCCGACTGTGCCTTAAAAACATCTAGTTCATTCACTTTTCTACGCATTTGGAAGATCTTATGATACACAAGCGAGAAAGCTCCTGGATAGTGATGAAGAGTTAATGTTTTCCTCAGAAAAAGACTCAGATGAATGTTTTCATATTGAAGAGAGACTTGATCCAGCCGAGGATAAAATTTTGGATGAGTAAGTCATTTAGTTTTCATTAGTTGACATGCTATTTTATATAAACATGTACATATTTTACTAGTGGGATTGTTTCCAGACTTGCCAGCCAGGATTCAGAGTATTGACATTTGAAATATGTCTTAATAGGCAAGATTTAATATGATATAAAAATAATATGAATGTTTAGATGATATTTTATCTAATGTTTATGCTGCCTCATTATCATCAACAAAGCTTGTGCTTGCAAATATCTGTTCAGGTTAAATTAGTAAAATGCACTTTAAATTTGCCCATATTAGAAAATCAGCATATTATAATGATTTCTGAAGGATCATCTGACACTGAAGACTGCAGTAATGATGCTGAAAATTCAGCTTTGATCTCAAATAGCATTTTTACAATATATTCAAATAGAAAACTGTTCTTTTAAATTTTAAAAAGAGTTCACAATATCAATGTTTTTACTGTATGTTGGATCAAATAAATTCAGCCTTGGTGAGAAGAAGAGAATTCTTTTAAATGGTATTGTAGGTCTAAAATTAGGTAAAGTCTTTATGTAAAGAAAATGTATAGTCATATTTCTTCTTTTAACTTAAAACTTGATTTTGATGATTAAGTCTTTCTGTCACATTCCTCAGTGATGCACAGGGGAGGGATCTTTGTCTCCTCAGTTGTGAAATACATCCATTTTCAATGAAGTTCCCACCTCCTCGCATATGACTTTTCTAACACTAAAAGTGTCTTACAAAAGTTAAATTACTATATTGTTTTGTATGAATGAGTGATCAGGATGGTTTTCACATAATTTTGTAGCAACAACTCTAGGCTACAAGATCCAGTTCTCAAAAGTCTTGTGAACAATTGTTGAGTATGTATTATATGGCCTTATTTTAATTACTTAAAATTTGTGTTTTTTCAAAACCACACATAAACTTTATTTTCTCAACAATACATACATCCTCAGACCCCAGAGGGTTAAAGACCAGACATGCTGCTGCATTCTGCATCATTTGCAGAGGTCTAATTGCACATGCAGGGATGCCTGCAATGAGAGAGTTACAGTAGTCCAGTCTAGTTATTACAAGTGATTGAACCCTGTACACACGATTGTGTGGCAACACATAGCTCCAATGCCATCATTAAGTCTACACTAGCACTGTAGAGAGCATCCTGACTGGCTGTATCACCGCCTGGCATGGCAACAGTACCACCCTCTACCGCAAAGCCCTGCAAAGTGTGGTGCAAACTGTCAGAAACATCATCGGAGGCGAGCTTCCCTCCCTCCAGGACATCTATACCAGCTGGTGTGTGAATAAAGCTTGAAGGATCATCAGAGACTCCAGCCACCCGAACCATGGGCTGCTCTCACTGCTACCATCAGGCAGGCGTTATGCCTGATGACAGCTTCTTCCCCCAAACTATCAGACTTTTGAACTCTTGATTGATCACGATACATATATCAGCACCACACTTTATTAGCCTCAGACTGGACAGACATTTTTTTATATATTTATTTTTATCAGAAGAAGATACATAGAATTGTTCAGTGACAAAAACACTTCCAAAGGTATTACTTTTTCACTTCTACTACCCATATCAACACAACAATTCCAGATACCAATTACATAAAAAAAAGGGAGGGGAGGGGGGGGGGTCATGGGGATTACTTCAAGTTACCTCAAAGAGGGAGGAGTAAATCTTTGCAAAATATATTATTAAAGGGTCCCATATTCTGTAAAAGTTTTGGTTGACCCCCTAATAATATATATATATTTTTACTCTTTACTGTAATGGTGTAGTGGTCTAAGCACATAACTGGTAATCTGGTAATCAGAAGGACACAGGTTCAAACCCCACAGCCACCATCATTGTGTCCTTGAGCAAGGCACTTAACTCCAGGTTGCTCCGGGGGGATTGTCCCTGTAATAAATGCACTGTAAGTCGCTTTGGATAAAAGCGTCTGCCAAATGCATAAATGTAAATGTAAATGTAATACAGTATAGCATTTTCATCTGCATCTGATTGAGTCATGCACAAGATGAAGACCCATTCACTCTTTCAGTGGCTTTGGATATATCAGTGCCTAGCTCTACTACCCATGCTGCTTTGATCTTTTCTATTGATGTATTTCGAAATGACATAATTAAGTTGTATATTTTTTAGATGGATCCCTTAAGATGTGGTGGGACCTGCAGAACTAAATCTAATCTTGATTTAGGAGGTCTTTGAGGGAACCCCTATATTTGAAAATTGCAATGGTGAGAATGGTGACTTCATTGTAATCAGTACAGCAAGTGAAGTTGACTTACATGATTTAGCCTCTGCTGCGCACCAACCTGTATGTGGAGACTGAAACCAATAAATTACTTTTTGTGATTTGGGAGAGCCAGCCCTCTGTCCTTTTTTGTCTCTCAAGAAACTCTTTACAAATTCTTGGCTTTTTTCCCTCCCATATAAAAGACGACAACAATCTTTTAGTCGATCGAAAAAAGGATTTTGGGAAGAAAAGTGGGAGACTCTGAAACAAATGCAATAGTCTGGGTAGTACATTACTTTTAACACAATTAACTTTACTAGCTACAGATAAATATATAACACTCCATAGTTGGAAGTCAGTTCAAGTTTTTAAGTATAGGGTTGTAATTTGCTTTAAACAGACCTGATTATGATCGATTGATATTAATTCCTAAGTATTTAAATCCTGATTTTGATTTATAAAAGTGTAAGGCTGTATCCACAATCTGATCTGGTTTATAGGGAAGCATATACTTTTAGAGACATTTAATTTATAACCTGAAAAGTGCCCATAGATTTCTAATATTTTTTTAAAATTTCTGGGTCACATGATAGTGGGTCAGTTAAATATAGTAAGAGATCGTCAGCAAATAAGGAAACTTTATGATCGACACCCATTCTTTTAATACCACTGATAGATTGTGATGTTCTGAGTGTTGACAACAATGGTTCTGTGGCCAAGACAAATAGCAGAGGGCTAAGGGGACAGCCTTGCTGTGTACCTCTTAACAGATCCAAATATTGTGAGCATATTTCATTTTTGATTACAGCCGCCTTTGGTTGATGATAAAGCATGCGAATCCAGGAAATATATTTTGAGCCAAATCCAAATTTGTATAATACCACATTTAAATAATTCCATTCGACTCTATCAAATGCTTTCTGTGTCTAGAGAAATAATCACCTCAGGACTACTCTCTGACACAGCAGAATTCACAACAATAAGACGTTTTCAAATATTAGTGTAGTGACGCCCCTTAATGAAGCCTATCAGGTGTTATGAAATAACATCTGGTATTATATGCTCAATTCTCGAGGCTAATATTTTAGATACAATTTTAACATCCACATTTAATAAGGAAATCGGCCTATATAAACTACAATCAAGAGCATCTTTACCTGACTTCAGGAGAACTGTGATATGGGCCTGTGTAAGGCTTGATGGGAGTGTCAACTGATCAAGAGAATGATTGAACATAATAAGGAGCAGTGGGGCCAATTTTGAGAATAATTTTTTGTATAACTTGACGGGAAATCCGTCCGGTCCTGGGGCTTTGCCACTCTGCATGGCCTTAATTGAATCCTCTATTTCTTGAAGTTGTAAAGGTTTATCTAAATTTCTCTTTTGTTCTTGTATAACTGTGGGTAAGTTCACGTTAGCCAGGAATGTTGACATATGAGAGTCATCTTGTGGGAATTCTGAAGTGTATAAGTCTGAATAGTATTTTTGAAAAATAGAATTAATTTCTTGAGGATTGACTGTAGTTTCTTGTTTTCCTAATCTTGGGAATAAGCTGAGATGCTGATTTACTTTTTAATTGTTGGGTGAGAAGATGACCTGCCTTTTCACTGTGTTTGTAAAACCTAGCCCAAGCAAAAACCAGATCTTGCTCTGTTTTTTTTTCTGTCAAAAATAAATCATATTTCATCTTAAGACAAGATGTTTTTCTCTATTTAACTCAGGTGTTGGAGCCATTGCATATTGGTGATAATTTTCCTGTATAGATTAAATACGTTTCTCTTGTGCTTGTTTCTTTACTCTGTTACGTAAAGTGGTATGCAATATTATTTCCCCCCTTATTACCACTTTAAACGTCTCACATAATAATGATGGCGTTATAGAATCCGTTTTATTCGTAAGTAGAAAATTGTCAATCGCACTAGATATGAATTGGCAAAAGGTTGAGTCCGAGAGTAAAGTTGTATTTAGCCTCCACACTGAATGTGCAGAGTATTTATAAGAGAAACAAATATCAAGATTTACGGGGGCATGGTCCGATTAAAAAATAGCTGTGTATTCAAAAACTTTTATTGAGGGGATAAGCTTTTTATCAATTAAGAAATAATCTATCTTTGAATAAGTCTGGTGGACATGTGAAAAACAAGTGAATAATTTTTGGTCAGGAAATAAAAATGTCCATGGATTCACACAGCCAATTTAAGTCATATATCCAGAGAGAGTTTGAGACATTTTTTGGAAAGGTACCTTTTTGGGGTTGGAACAATCCATAGTTTCACTGTATCCATCGCACAGTTCAAATCTCCCCCAAATATAAGATGGTGAGAATTTAGGAAAATATCTTTCTCACAAACTTAACATCATACCAATTGGGGGCATATACACTAACCAAGACTTGGTTACAAGGGTATTAAAAAGCTGGCCTGATACAATGATGTAGTATGCAGTAAACAGTATTTTTTTGTGGATTATTATTTCTGCACCCCTAGCCCTATGGTTAAACGTGGAGTGGTTGACCTGGCCAACCCAAGTCTTCCTGAGTCGTTTATGATATTGAGTGCATAAATGTGTTTTTTGTAAAAAGGCTATTTCTGTATTTAATCTCTTCAATTGTGTAAATATATGAGTTCTCTTCACTGGTCTGTTTAAACCTCTAATGTTCCAACTAATAAAATGTACCACTGATCCTCCTGCACCTGTCTATCTATTGCTGGTATCTGTCATTATTTGTCTATGTGTTAAAATGCTGTGTCCATATAAAGATGTATCATATTTCTGTGACTGATGTCCCATAGATAGAAATGGGAGAGAAAGGGGGGTAAAGAGGGAAGGGAGAAAATAAAAATAAAAATAAAAAGGGGGAACATAAGATACAAGATCAGGCATATAAATAAGTGTATAAATGTATCATATGCACTATTAATAAACCCAGTGCCACATTAGTAAACAAAGCTATAAATGCAAAGCATACGTACAGTGTTTTAACCCTGACCTCAAACGCTGGATCAATATTGTACTTAATTATAAAAATAAGGCATTGTGATTGTCTATGCAGAGAACAATTTATAAACCACCCTAAAACTATGTACTTAAAAAAAAAGGGGGGGACCTAAATGTAAATTAAGTCTTTCAATCCTTGTAATGTCTTAGGCCTACCTAATAGTTCACATGACTCTTCTGTAATTCACAGCATCATTGCCCTTTCACAAGTTATTCACGTGTAGCAATCCGCTGATCATAAAACTGCTGAGCTTCTTCAGGCGTGTTGAAGAGTAATGTTTCATCATAATAATGAACTTTAGTCATGCTGGATGAAGCAGCTGAAATCATACATCCATCTGGTACAGCAACTGTTTGACGTTTTTAAGGCTCTCTGGCGAGAGTGGCGGAGATGTCCTCAAATTAGAGCCCTTATATTTTGCCTCATTTTGTCTGGACAATCTTAATGCCTTTTCCTTCTCCTGGAATCTATGAAAACACACAACCAGAGGACGAGGAGGTCATCCTTCCTGTGGTTTTTGGCCCAAAGATCGGTGCGCACATTCCAATTCAGGAGGTTTTTCAAAAACATCCATTAGCATCTCAGAAACAAACTTAATTGTATAATGGCCTTTCTCGCTGTTCTCTGGAATGTTTAAAATCCTGAGATTTACTCTCCGTGACCGATTTTCCAAGTCATCAACTTGATCCAGAAGTATCACATTTTGTTTTTCAGAGTTTTAATAGTTGTTTCGGCTGCCGCCAGTGCAGCAAAGTTATCGCCAGCGAGTGTCTCTGTGTCACACAAGCGAAACTGAAAACCTGCCAAAGCCTGTTAGTGCATTCGCCGATGCTTGAAGCGGCACATCGACTCTTGGATCAGGGCTGAAATATCTTCCTTTATCGAAGCCTGTTGCTTTGTCAGCTCTGTTACTAGTTGGCTCATGGAAACACCATCATTATCTGAAGGGGATTCTTCAGACTTCTCTGCACTAGCCATCGAAGCTAGCTTACTAGCTATACTGTTTCTCGTTGCTGGGGGGGCATTTACTGCTTATTTGTTCTTACTCATGGGGGGTACAGCGCATTTTTATTGTATACAGTCTTATTTTGTGTATATTGTATATTATTATTATTATTTAATTTTGTATACAGTCTTCTTATTTTGTGTATACTTGTGTATATGGTTGAGTGAACTCGCTCTCGAATTAATTTAATGAATCAAATATCATAAACGAGGATCTGTTGACCGGCTGATCAAGAAGCCATGGTGTGTCCTTTGTTCGTCATTTTAACAAGAAAAAGGGCTGGATAAATTATGAATAAAAGTGCGTGATGACAACACATCTATATGACATACGAACATTATTGAAACTCAAGAAAAAAAAATTTTGTTGTCTTTTTTTTTACAGCTTGATAAAATGTCATGCTCAGCAGTTCACAGTATGATAGACATACTTTGTTGTGATTTATGGGGAAAGGCTTAAGATGATTAAACACTCTGTAGTACTGAAGTCTCTTAGTAGAATTGTAGAAATGCAAAATTTAATTAAGGATAATTAGATTTCTGGTTGTGAATGACTACTATTGGCTCAATGCAGTTAGTAGGTTTGCAACCAGAGCATGGTTCACCTCTGCAATTAAGCAGTGTAAACAGTAGGCTACATTTTCTACAACAAAGCCTGTTGTTTAACATAAGGTTACAAACTCCTCTGTCCACCTTCAAACTAGAGTGTGACTGGACTGCTCTCAGTGAGAGGTTTACTCATAACACCAGTAAGGTGAGGTATTCTGACATTTGCCACGGATAGCAAGTTCATCTAACCTTACAAATACCAGAGGGACAGGAAAATTTGACTGATTTTGACTGGTTAGACAGTGTAGAATATGCATGCACACAATGATAGAGAACAGTTGTGCATAATTCATGGTTATAACAATGTGACCTTTTCTAGCTACAGTATGCACCATTACACTAAGCAATCCCAATTGAGTGGGCTGTGTCATTCCACAATAAGCCTTTCTCATCGGTGTATATATAATCCCTCCTACTTAAATATGTCTCTCTTGAGGCTTCACATCCATTGAATGCATTACTGTTACCTCCTTTCAACATCAAACCTCTAGTCTCCCATCACACCACCACATGCCACTCAACCAGCTTTCATCTCAGCATCTAAAGCCGTTGGGTTGCATATCTGATAGCTGTGCGGTATCTCACACACACACACACACACACACACACACACACACACACACACACACACACACACACACACACACACACGAAGTAATGCAAGTCTGGATGATTTCACTGTCGTTCCTTACTTGGTTTTAAAATGCTATGACAGCATTGATCTTTTAATCTTCATAAGACACACCTGGATTTACTAAAATTCTGTTTTTCTCCAAATCTAGCACAAAAATGACCAGTTTGGTCACGATAACGAAAGTCTTCCTTATTTTAAAAAGCACTTTAGTACTTATTTTGATTGAGATGAGAAACTCAATTTATACAGTTGAGCTGATTCAAATGCAAACAATGCATGAATTCTCAAATTTTGACTCTTGGGGAGACAATTTGATCCCATATACCAAAAGATGCTAAGGCGTTAAAGTGCTGAACAGGGTCTAAATTTACATTTTATAGTGAGGCAGGTGCCTGACATCAACTAACATGGTGACTTCAAACCCCCTTATGGGTTAAAGATCAACATGAGCTCAAGGACATCCAGAGACATCCAGATATTGCAATAAAGAATTTACAGTAAAGCTGAAATGTAATTTCTGCACCAATAGCATCACCAAACGAATTAGCAAAAATAATGATTGTTTTCAAATATGGTATTTCATGCTGATTGGGATGGTCAAACAAAAAGAACCAAGTTTTGATAGCACAACAGAGCTAGTGTTTACACTTTTAGGAGGATCAGCCTACAAATGGCTTACTTGTACAGTTGCATAATAAGCAGATATGAGTAAGTTATTTCACATAAAAAAATAACTTCACCTTTAAACACACAAAATACTTTTAAGCACAAAAAGCTAATCTAAACAACAGAAATTTGATCCATAGGAATTTTACAGTACCCAAATACAATGTAAAGTAACATCATACATATTGCAAGTAGAAAGTAATCTAGTTGAGTGCTACGTATTTAAATGGAAAGTTTGTTTAGGTAAGTAACTTATGGAGATCATACTTCAACACCTGAAGCATTTGACAAACTGCATGAGGGAGTTGAAGGTGGAGGTTAAAGATTCCCCACTGTCATACTGAGAGATGCTTCAGACTGAAGTGTGATCATTGTGGGTTGGATGAGAGCCCTGCTCATCACAGTTATATTGATGCTCAGCTTTGAATTTACTAACACATTTTGAAGAGCTTTTCATTGGGCGAGAGTAAAATGGTGGAAGTTCAGCATGCTTCTCAATTTTAGTGAGTCAAGTTAAAAAGAGCTAAACCCAAAAGCTGTTAAACTGAAATTAAGTGTTTAATCTTTCAGTTCATGCAGTGGTGTGGTGGTGAATTAGGTGGGCATACTGTGAAATTATACATAATATTCATGCAAACAATGCATGAATTCTCAAATTTTGACTCTTGGGGAGACAATTTGATCCCATATACCAAAAGATGCTAAGGCGTTAAAGTGCTGAACAGGGTCTAAATTTACATTTTATAGTGAGGCAGGTGCCTGACATCAACTAACATGGTGACGTCAAACCCCCTTATGGGTTAAAGATCAACATGAGCTCAAGGACATCCAGAGACATCCAGATATTGCAATAAAGAATTTACAGTAAAGCTGAAATGTAATTTCTGCACCAATAGCATCACCAAATGAATTAGCAAAAATAATGATTGTTTTCAAATATGGTATTTCATGCTGATTGGGATGGTCAAACAAAAAGAACCAAGTTTTGATAGCACCACAGAGCTAGTGTTTACACTTTTAGGAGGATCAGCCTACAAATGGCTTACTTGTACAGTTGCATAATAAGTAGATATGAGTAAGTTATTTCACATAAAAAAATAACTTCACCTTTAAACACACAAAATACTTTTAAGCACAAAAAGCTAATCTAAACAACAGAAATTTGATCCATAGGAATTTTACAGTACCCAAATACAATGTAAAGTAACATCATACATATTGCAAGTAGAAAGTAATCTAGTTGAGTGCTACGTATTTAAATGGAAAGTTTGTTTAGGTAAGTAACTTATGGAGATCATACTTCAACACCTGAAGCATTTGACAAACTGCATGAGGGAGTTGAAGGTGGAGGTTAAAGATTCCCCACTGTCATACTGAGAGATGCTTCAGACTGAAGTGTGATCATTGTGGGTTGGATGAGAGCCCTGCTCATCACAGTTATATTGATGCTCAGCTTTGAATTTACTAACACATTTTGAAGAGCTTTTCATTGGGCGAGAGTAAAATGGTGAAAGTTCAGCATGCTTCTCAATTTTAGTGAGTCAAGTTAAAAAGAGCTAAACCCAAAAGCTGTTAAACTGAAATTAAGTGTTTAATCTTTCAGTTCATGCAGTGGTGTGGTGGTGAATTAGGTGGGCATACTGTGAAATTATACATAATATTTGTGAAAAATGTATATTTTTAATGCAATTTTTTTTAATATACTTCAATTAAGATGTTTGATTAAATTATATTTTTATTACTAGTCAAATTTGTGACACTTATATATATATATATATATATATAAGTATTGAGCGAGTGCTCAACCGGGCTTTGCACAAACTCCCGTTCAAAACAGATTCTCACCTGCGTTCGACAGCTAGATTAGTTCGCGGCGGTAGACCTGAAGGACGCGTACTTCCACGTCTTCATTTTGCCACGACACCGACCCTTCGTACGGTACGTGTTCGACGGCCAGACGTATCAGTACAGCCCTTCGGCCTGTCCCTGTACCCTCGTGTCACAACAAAGATCGCAGAGGCCGCTCTTGCCCCCCTAAGGGAAGTGGGCATCCGCATACTCAATTACCTCGATGACTGGCTCATCCTGGCCGACTCCTGAGAACTATTACACGCTCACAGGGACCAGGTGCTCAGGCACCTACGCCGTCTAGGGCTTCAGGTCAACTGGGAAAAGAGCAAGCTTGCCCCGGTTCAGAGCATCACTTTTCTCGACATGGAGTTAGACTCAGTCTCAATGACAGCGCGACTCACCAACGAGCGCGCCCGGTAAGTGCTCAGGTGCCTCGCTCACTTTGGGCCTGGCACAGCGGTTCCTCTAAAACAATTCCAGAGGCTCCTGGGGCATACAGTCACGCCGCTCGGGTTGATGCATATGAGACCGCTACAGCACTGGCTACAGACTCGAGTCCCGAGATGGGCATGAGCCACTGCACGCATCGTGTGTTAATCACCCTAGCCTGCCGTCAGACTTTCAACCCTGCGGGCCGGAGTCCCCTTGCAGCAGGTGTCCAGACATGTCGTGGTAACCACAGATGCCTCTCGACAGGGTTGGGGCGCCGTGTGCAAAGGGCATGCTGCCTGGAGAGGACCCCAGGAGCATTGGCGCATCAATTGCCTAGAGCTGATGGCCGTAATTCTTGCCCTACGGAGGTTTGTTTCACTAATCCGAGGCAAGCACGTTCTGATCCGTTCAGACAGCACAGCAACGGTAGCGTACATAAATCACCAAGGCGGCTTGCGCTCACGTCATATGTCTCAACTCGCCCGACATCTCCTCCTTTGGAGTCAGCCGCGACTCACATCCCTGGCAACCGCAACACGACAGCGGACAGGTTTCGCCCAGCAGAGAGTGGAGGCTCCACCCCCGGGTATTCCAGCTCATTTGGGACCTATTCGGCAAGGCACTGGTAGACCTCTTTGCTTCCCAAGACAACTCCCATTGCCCGCTCTGGTATTCCCTGACAGATGCTCCTCTCGGGACAGACGCGCTGGCACACAGCTGGCCCTGGGGGCTGCGCAAGTACGCTTTTCCCCCAGTGAGCATTCTTGCATCAGTGCTATGCAAGATCAGTGAGGACGAGGAACAGGTCATCTTGGTGGCCCCCTACTGGCCCACCCGCACCTGGTTTTCCAATCTCACGCTCTTCACGACAGCTCCTCCCTGGAAAATCCCACTGAGGAAGGACCTTCTTTCTCAGGGACGGGGCACCCTCTGGCATCCGCGCCCAGACCTCTGGAACCTCCATGTCTGGCCCCTGGACGGGATGTTGAAGATCTAGCAGATCTACCACCTGCTGTCGTAGACACCATCAATCAAGCCAGAGCTCCCTCAACTAGACAACTTTATGCCCTAAAGTGGCGCTTGTTCGCGAACTGGTGTTCTTCTCGAGCTAAAGACCCAAAGAGATGCGCAGTCCGGTCAGTGCTTCTATTCCTGAAGGAGAGGCTGCCTTACACCTTGAAGGTGTAAGTAGCTGCCATCGCAGCCCACCACGACGCAGTAGATGGCAAGTCCCTTGGAAAGCACTACTTGGTTATCAGTTTCCTGAAAGGTGCCCGGAGACTCCCATTTGAGCCACTTGATTCAGTTGAGCTCAAGGCCCTCTCCCTACAGACGGCCCTCCTGACCGCGTTAGCTCAATCAAGAGAGTTGGAGACCTGCAAGAGTTCTCTGTCAGCGACGCATGTCTAGAGTTCGGTCCGGCACTTTCTCACGTTATCCCAAACAGAGGCTAGCCCACTGGGTCGTTGATGCTATTTCCTTAGCCTATCATGCCCAGGGCGTGCCCCACCCCCTGCAGGTCCGAGCCCACTCTACTAGAAGTGTGGCGTCCTCGTGGGCACTGAGCCACGGCACCTCTCTAGCAGACATCTGCAGAGCAGCGGGCTGGGCAACACCCAATACCTTTGCCAGATTTTATAATCTGAGGGTTGAGTCAGTCTCGTCCCGTGTTTTGTCAGGTCCGAGCCGGTAGAACTCGGTAACGGGTGTTCCGCTTGCACTTTGCGCCCTTCACCAAAGTCATCCAGTGCGCCTCTGTCCCAGGTCACCCACTGAGCGTCGCTGCCTGGATGTTTTTTTCCTCCCTAGCCTTCTGGCCTGCGAATTCAGCGGAGCAACTTGCGGCTAAACCCACTACGAGCCGCAGGGCTCTGTACTGGGGTCAGGCTCCACGGGCTTAGTTCCCTATTCAGGCTAACCCCCGTGATGTATTTCGGAGGCCTCTTCCTCAGTCCTTTAACCACCCCCTGCCGGGTGCGCGGAGCAGAACAAGTGCTTCGAGTCTTCTCTCATCACCCTAGCCTAAGGGCTCCTGTTGCCCCTGACAGGCTCTCCTGCTCCCTCCGGGGAAAGACCGCCTTCCCCAACTTATGTTGGGCCCCAGCCGCTTTACATCCTATGTGAGAGACATAGTGATAGAGAAGGCCGCGGCTGCCAGGCTTGATCCCATGCTAGCATGTAACACCTTTTTCCTGAAAAATCCTGACTGGCATTCGTGCCCCGCTTCCCTTTATACCCGTATGTCTGGGACGGTGCATGCAAATTCTGTCTGCCAACTTGACATTGGCCTTTTCTCAGGTTCAGAGGTAAGATTCGGCGTCCGAGAAGACCCCTTGTGTCACTTCCTTCGACACAACGTCTCGTTCCTTCCCTCGGGGAACGGAGGTTACAATAGTAACCAAGACAACTCTAGAGATGTCCCACCTCCTCCTTGAAATGGGAAATATGATTGGTCAGAAAATATTCCATCTCGGATTAAACAAATGTTCTAATTGGTTGCAAACTGTCTATCTAGCCCATGCCTTCAGGTCAGCGCTCCTGCTGCTTCATGCACTATTAGACAGAATCTCTTTACAATTTTTAAAATAGAACAAAAAAAATCACAATTCACTTAATGGTGCTGTGGCATTGCCTCAGTAGATTGAAAAATGAAGTCAAAAGTCTACTTGTTGTTCTGGCGGTCATTTCATTTTGCACATTTTAGATGAGATTCCGCAAAATCAACAGAAAGGATGGTGGGCACACGGTGTATGCTTGCATATACTTTTATGCCCAAACATACTTCACGAAAGTACAGTTGGCAGACGCACCTTACTACACAAGCGATTCCACATGACGTAGCATAGTGAAATGTGTCAGAATGAATTCATAGCCCAACGCAAGTACGCACTGAATTCTCTGCATTGCCGCAAGGGGTGCTAGAGCGGATTTTCTGTTTTCAGTCTACAACTGTCATTGTGGAGCAGCAATTTGAGGAGAGTCTTGCCGAAGAAGTTAGATTATCCAATCTTGTCCCCTCTCCAATAGAATAAAACAGTGATTGAAATTGCTTAGCAAGAAATTGCAGCTTCCCTAAATTCTGATAATGATATTGTAAAGAGAAAATGTAAACAACTACGAGACCGATTTGTACTAGCCATGAAGAAATGGAAAGGTGTACGCAGCGGAGATGCCGCAACTAGCTATGGATATCCAATCATTTTGGACATGTTGGGATGGCTTTTTAACTGCATGAAACACCGGACCACAGAGTCAAATTTTTGTGATTCGGTTTCATGGTGCCTAAAAAAAAAATCCTCTGTCGCCCCCTTGTGGTGTGACGTTTCCAACCACCAGAGCAATGCAAGAGCACATGTAAAGTATGTATAACCAAGCTTATGCCATGCGTTGGCCAAGTGCTCGCGTCTGCATTTGCATAATTGTGTGAAGTATGTTTTGTCCTTTAAAGTAGACTAAACTCTTGAGTTTATGTTAACCTGTTTCCAAGCACCCCCTTGTTTTGAGCTCAAGCCTAAAAGGACATACGCAAAATACAATGGCTGTAGTTCATCCCCACATTGTATTACAGACATAATTGTGGTCTCTTTTGAAAGGAGACACTTGGAATTTTGTTGTTAAAAAGTCAAAATGAATAAAAGTCATGAACAAAAATGGTTAGAAAATATCAAATACATTGTAAAGTGATCAGCTATTTTTATCATAAATATTTATATGAAATAATATATGACACTGACCTTGTTGATGCATAAAAACATAATGGAGCGAAGCCACAAGCCTGATAATAATTGGATGATAGGATGATAACTTTAAAACTCTTAGTTATATTAATCCTTTTCCAAGACCATGTCTTGTGATTCTGAATGCAAATAGCATTAGCTGTTAGCATTAGTCCCTAAATACAGAATCATTATAAAATAAACATTATCTAGAGTTCTTATAGCAGTGTATTTTAATGATATCATGTGGATGAGGCAGAAAGCAGATTATTGGCAGGTGAAGATGATAGCAGGTGTACAGCTCTTCAGCAATTACAGCTGCAATTACAGCAACAGGACTGTCAATAATTATAAACAAATACCAGAGACTGCATGGAAATAATAGACAAACCGTATATTTTTGTAATCGTCTATTTATGTACAATAAGTCTCATCAGTCAACTAATTAATTTTATGCTTGATACTCGGGATGGGTGGATCGATCCTAAAGTATCGATATTTCTGACACTGATGTTGTATCAAAAATATCAATCCTCATACAAAAATATTGATTCTAATTTTTATTTTTTAATTTTTTAATTAGGGATATTAGTTACCATGAACATGAACAATAATCATAAGCTTCAAAGTGAAATAAAAAATATTAGGCCATATTAGCAAATATTTGTGTAGAATGCACTATTTCATCTTCCGCTCATCTTAACAGGCATGCTGAAAGACACAAGCAGACAAGCACTTGCACCATCAGAAGGCTCATTCAAACAAGAGGGATCAGTGCCTTTTAGAGCTAATGATACAAAATCAGAGAAACAGCTTCTGGTCATGTCGTCTAGGGCATATGCAGGCACACGCCGTATGCCAACCTATCTTTCTTAAGATTTTGCGTATGCCCACCTGAATGATGATACGTATGACCACCAGAACAACGAGTAGTCTTTTGACCCAGAACATTTTCGATCTATTAACGTGATGCTGCAGCACCGCTGAGTGAATTGTGTATATATAAGTGTACTGAGATTCTCTCTAAATGCGCGCAGAGTTGCGGGAGCACAACTGGTGAAGTGATGGGTCGTTCATGAACGATTCGTTCATTTTGAACAAATCTTTTATGTGACTCAGAAGAACGAGTAGTTTCAGAAAGTGATTTGTTCTTTTTCACATGACAGCTGTATATGCTATGCATTGCTCACACAGGAAACAGAAATTATTAGTTAATCTCTCGAGTCATCTGGTCCGAGTCGTTCGTTCTTTTGTCACGTGACAGCTGTTAATGCTATGCATTGCTCACACAGGAAACAGAAATTATTAGTTCACCTCTCGAGTCTTCTGGTCTGAGTTGTTTATACTTTTGTCACATGACAGCCGTATATGCTAGCGACTTGGACCAGAAGATTCCAGATGTGAACTAATCTTTCTGTTTCTCATAATTAGTACATGGTTGCATTATAAATTTTTCCTTATTGGGACTATATTCAAAGTTTGCGTAAGTAGACGTGCTGAGGGGGATTTTGCTATTGAAAATGTAACATTTGAATTTAATTCTGCTCATATGAACGAAATTAATGAAATGACTTGCAAAAGATTCATTAATAATGCTGAACGAGACTCAAATATACAAGACAGGAAAATGATCTGACCTTCCCATCACTAAAATATTGGCACTGGCAAGACAGACACTCCGACTAAGCTGATCCACCAATCAGATCATTAATTTCAGAGACACTTGGTTATTTACTAACCAATAATATTTTCAGATTCTGTAAGGGGCTGGACATTTCCAGCGTCTGATGTATCTCTGGAGTAACCATAATTAGCTCTATAAATGTATTTCTCTGCCAAACGTAAATGTATGTATATACATTTAAATTGAATGTATGCAAACAGGCAGATAGAATTTGCATGTCCCGCCCCTGGACACACGGGTATAAAGGGAAGCATGGCATGTGTCTGTCAGTCAGGTTTTTGCACCGAGGAGCCGAGAATAAGGTACGGACGTTTACAGTGGTAGGTCTAGTGCCGTGGCAAGGGGGACACAATGTCTCGTTCCCTCCATCAGGGAACAGAGGTTACAACAGTAACCATGACATTCCCCTTCTATCACTCACTCGATGTTGTGTCGAATGTAGTGACACAAGGGGTCCCATTTAAAAACGCCATTCACTAGACCGTGTTACGTGAACTGCTGACATAAGTGCAAGCAAGCTACTGCATGCTAGAAGCAACTGTATCGGCCACACATAACCCTCCCCAACACCCCCAGAAAAAGGTGTCATATACAGACCATAGGTTCCCAGCACCCCTAAGGGGGGAACAGGTTACATGACTATCATGGGAGCAAGCCGGCCAGCCGCTGACTTTTCTCTCTCTATGTTTCTTGTCATAGAGCATAAAGCGGCTGGGGCAATCTTAACGCTATGAAATACGTCAGTGAATGCAATCTTTTCCATTCCAATCCTTTCAGGGGGAAAAGACCCTGCGGAGACCACATCCTGCCCAGACTGGGGAGAGGTAACATGTGGCCAATACTTCACATTGGTTGTCAAGCCACACGTGGAAGTGGCAAGGTGGTAGGTCCTACCTGGAGAGGGAGGAGCTCTACAAACACAGCGACCGGGGGCAGAGGGACTGCCCAAGGGAAACACGGGTCCACCAGCAGGGGGACTGTACCTCGGAAAATACATCACAGGGAGTTGCCTGAAGAGGGAATTAGGCCTGTGGAGCCCTACCCCAGTACAGAGCACTTGAGGCTCGTAGTGGGTCTGGCCACAAATTCCTCTGCTGAATTCACAGGCCAGAAGGCTAGGGAGGAAGAACATCCAGGGAGCGAGAGCTTAGTGGCTAGCCTGGGAGAGAGAGAGCGCACAGGATCACTTTGGTGAAGGGCGCTAGGTGCAAGCGGATCACCTGCTCAGCTGTTCAGTATTACCGAGTTCTACCGGCTCTGACCTGACAAGACCGACTCAACCCTGAGATTGTAGAATCTCGCAAAGGTATTGGGTGTTGCCCAGCCCGCTGCTTTGCAGATGTCTGCTAGGGAGGTGCCGTTTGATAAAATTTCCAGGCAAGTGTCACTGACAGAGTCCCCAAACCTCTTGATGGAAACTAGCGCTATCAGGAGGGCCATCTTCAAGGAGAGTGGCTTGAACACAAATGAGTCAAGCGGCTCGGATGGGGGTCTCCCTCGGGGCCAGCTCTGTGCCAGCATGTCTGTCCCAAGAGGGGCCTCTGTTAGACAATACCAGAGCAGGCAGTGGGAATTGTCTTGGGAGGCAAAGAGATCTAACTGTGCTATGTCGAACTGGCCCCAAATCAGCTGGACCACCTGGGGGTGGAGCCTACACTCTCCGCTGAGCAAGACCTGTCACGACAGCGTGTCCGCTGTCATGCGAGTCACTGCTGACTCCAAAGGAGGAGAAGGCGGGTGAGTTTTGACATATGACGAGAGTGCACGCCGCCTTGGCGATTTATGTATGCTACCATCATAATGTTGTCTGAATGGATCAAGACGTGCTTGCCCCAAATCAGCGGGAGAAACCTCCGCAGGGCAAGGAATACAGCCAGCAACTCTAGGCAGTTGATGTGCCAACAAAGCCGGGGCCCTGTCCAGGATTTACCTGGCAAACCCAAGGCCGTTGCTCTCCCCAAATCGCATTCATCGCCGGCCTTAATCCCGTAGGAAGAAGGTGCGGCGTGGGGGGCTGAAGTAGCTTTCACTCGGAAGGGAGAAAGCCACAATCACAACGTTGCCATGGCTATGTTCTCGCAATGAGAACATAAACCATTCATAAATGCTGCCTCTGTGTGATCTTAGCCCGGATATGTGAGGCAGCACTTATAACTGTCAGGAGCGGAGAGAAAACAGCCGTATCCAGGAACTACACAGAGACGGAAAGACATCTTTAAAAAGACGCGTCCTGAAAAGGACGTTCAACGCCTGCTGTGTATTGCTTATTTGTGAATTAAAATACTCTCTTTTAGAGGGGAAAATACTTCTCTTTAAGAGGTATACACTCTTTTACAGAAGTGCTGTCGAAGTGCCCAGGGGCATAGAATACACAGCGTGCAGAGAGGGAGAAAGCCGCAGGTAACGCGCCATAGATCCAACAGCAATGCTCCGAATGGTGAATGGAACTGTAGTGAGACTCAGCTTGCTGCTGCACAACCAATTGTTTCCGAAGAAAAAATCTGACTGACAGATGCATGCACGCTTCCCTTTAAACCGTATGTCCGGGGGTGGGACAATTTCTCATTGGCCTTTTCACAAGTTCAGAGGTATACGAGGCTCTCAAGAAAGAGCCCCTTATGTTACTACATTCGACACAACCTCGAGTGAGTGACAGAAGGGAAACAACACAAACCCTTCAGAAGGAACATTTCCTGTGGTTATGTCACGAATGTAAGGCAATGAAGTCTGACGAAGGTTGAGGATCCAAATGCAGCTTACTTTATTGTTAACAAAAACACAAAGGAAAACCCTCATTGGGGAAATAAACATAAATAGAGAACTCGGGCAGGGAACACAGACCAGGCTAACAACATTCACAAACATTTCAACGATAGACAAGGACTGAACCAAAAACCGGGGTATAAATACATGAACAAGGGACAAAGGGGCCAATGAACAAACAGAACTCAAAACAAGATAACAAGATGACAAACAGAAGCAAATGGCAAACTAATGAGGACAGGTGAAAACAATGACTGAGAACACGAACGCTAACAAGAAGACTGTGGAGCTACAAAAGGGACAAAAGTGAAAACTAAGGAGTACAAAAGTGACAAAAATGGTAAACAAAAGGGCAACGGTGGAACAAGACAGGGTATACATAACAGGTTAAAACCCCATATTGCCCCAAGGTTCTCTGTAGTATTCTTCTTAAAATTAAGTGACTCAGGGTTACTTAGAACAGTGGCAGATAAATGTTACAATTTTACCTGCATTTTCAGTCACAATGAGAGTGTAAATGAGGGTTATTCCACTGTACCCTGGAAGGACTCCCAGCTGATGCACATTAATTCAGTTGAGAAATGTGATATTAAAGTCCCCGAGTTCTAATTCATTCACTGAATATTTGCTGCCGCAGAATATGAGAGGAAATCAATGCAATTCTTGTAATAACACTTTGACTCAATAGAATGAAGTGCAAGGCATGAGGGTCTATGTGTGCGATGCCTCAGAATAAAATATTCAGTAACACTTTATTTTACAGTGTCAGTGTTACAGATATAACATGTTACTATAATTAATTACTATACAGTAGCAATCAATAAAACAATAAAGATACTTACAAGAAGCTCCACAAATCAATAATACAACAACTAGTTCAGGATGTGTAGTCAATACTTACCTATAAAAAATACACAGTAATGTGAATGCTGTTATATGAAGTGTGACCAAATATTCTTTATGTCTTTTCCAGAATGTGCCATGTTGTTAACACAATTTGTAGATCAATTCTTTTTTAATGATATTCAGGTTGGCTACTTAAGCATCTTGGAGCAATATACAGGATGGATGTATGATGATCTTTTTTTTTTTCTTATTCTGCCTCTGTTTTGTGGTTTGAGCATGTTATACAATTTTTCAGGTAGGGTTGAATTGGAATTTGGAATTTCAAACAGCCAGCTCAATCCTTTGTTGCCCTATGATGCTACCAAGCAAATGTCTGCAAAATGATGCATGTAAAATAGAATGTAATAAAGAGGAAGTGAATGCCATGAATTTCTCCTTATAAGGCAATGATCTCTGCCACCCTTAAAAAGGCCCTATTATGCTTTATGGGATTTGACCTTTCTTTAAGTGTGTAACATAACTCTTTGTGCATGTAAAAGCTCTACAAATTTTCGAAGCACAAAGTTCATGCAAAAGGGAGTTATAATCTCCCACAGACAACACGGCTCAAGAACTACACGAAACATAGTCCAGCCATTTCTTCCGTAAAGTATCTACGTCACTATGTAACACATTTGTATAATGCCTGCCTAAGGGCTACTTTGACCCGCCTTCAAACAAATGTAGTTATAGCCAAGGCCAGGATGAGTTGGGTTAGTGTTGCTGCCATTTCGAGAGGATGCTGTTTTCTTCACTGGCATGGCAAAACCTCTTTGTTTGGACTTCCAAGGGCAGACGAATTGAAGTATCAGTTTTTAATTATTTTTTTACCACTATTCCTCAACAGTACTACCACAAACAATGGCAAATTTTCAAGACGGTTACCCCTGAAAGATGGTGCAGTTCCCACTTTGTTGGGACAATCAGGTGCTTCAGGATCACAACCTCTAAGTATGATAATTTGTGGAATTATCTGCTACTGTATCATTAGTCCACAGCTAACTTGCTCACTAACTCTCTAATACACCCGGTAATATCCAACCAGGAGTAAGTCTTTGTTCTTCATTCATATCTCGGGCGATAAAAGTTCGGCTACACCCATTCCAGATGTCAAGATGACTAGCTTAGATGCACTGTGTGTCTTTTACTTGAAGCTTTGTTCAGCTCACAATAATCAACAGTGTACTATTAAGAAAGACACAAAATTAAAACTTAACACTGTGAAACATCCTGCTCAAATCGTGCTTGCAAAGGTGGTTCGGGTTGATCAGCTTGTTCTTCCAAACTTTCATTATTTCATTCATTATCGGACTCTGGCTAGAGCTGGTATGGCAAAAATCGATGCCACTGTTACCATAGTTAAAGTAGTGTTTACAGCTGCTCAGGAAGACTCTGGAGCTGAAACTGATTATGGTAAGGGGCGTAATATTTCCGACACACGCTCTACGCGGTTGACCAATCATAACAGACTAGGTCAGCTGACCAATCAGAGCAGACTGGGCTTTTTGGAAAGGGGGGCTTTAAAGAGACAGAAGGTAAATCAGAGCATTCAGGCCAGAGTATGAAGAGTGGGGAAAAGAAATGCACAGTATGAGACAAATTATGTTTTTTGAAAATTAAAGCATGGAAACCTATTCTAGTAGACCTACAAAATTACCTACTAAAATTAAGAACCTGTAAATTAGCATAATATGGGCTCTTTAATTACAGTATTCATTTTTAAATACAGAAATTGTATATCACGGGTGTCATACTATACAAGTTCATGACCTAAGGATGCATGTAGTATCTATAATGTCAAGTCTTGTTTGTAAAAATAGATAGACCATTATATTCTTCTGAGACATTTTAAACCTCTGGATTTTGCTGTGTAGGCAGTTCCGTGACAGCACATCAATTCAATTTGTGTTCATTCGGGGATGTGACAAATATTCGTCTTTGCTCTGAGGTCTCTCAGCCCTGACTGTACCTTGAGAATTCCACACAGATCCAGCGAAGGTGGATGTTCCCTTCTGACTTCTTTGCTGACTACACTCCCTCAAGCACAATGCATCAAAATGTGGCCAAACTAGGCTGTTAACCTGTCTGTCTCTAAAGGAAAACTTATATTTTTCTATTTCTGCCTTCTATCTTCTTTCAGGGTTTTTTTGCTATCAAACCACTGATATACTACAGAGTGAATGGTGTTTTTGATTCTGACAGTCTCATATATATATATATATATATATATATATATATATATATGTATGTGTATATATATATATATATATATATATATATATATGTGTGTGTATATATATATATATATATATATATATATTATTTTTTATTTTTTTAATTATCATGAAAAAAGAGTACATTTTAAAACTATATCACTATGAAATATCATTAGCATTATTCATACAGTACCAACACACAGTATCATATTCTACTGTATAATCTGTATATACTGTATTTACACTGATCAGCCACAACATGCTAATATTGTGTAGGTCCCCTCGTGCTGCCAAAACAGCGCCAATCCGCATCTCAGAATAGCATTCTGAGATGTTATACTTCTCACCACAATTTTACTGAGTGGTTATCTGAATTACTGTAGACTTTGTTAGTTTGAACCAGTCTGGACATTCTCCTTTTCCATACACAGAACTACTCACTGGATGTTTTTTGTTTTTGGCACCATTATGAGTAAACTCTAGAGACTGTTGTGTGCAGGGGTGAAAAGTATTAAATTACAATTACTCACGTTACTGTAATTAAGTCATTTTTCCAAGGAAATGTACACATTTTTAAGTAGTTTAAAATTTGTATACTTTTACTTTTACTTGAGTACATTTTAAGTGCTTTAACTGTACTTTTACTGCACTATTCTCCCACCATCTTTGTTCACTGATGAAAAAAAATTTTTTGTTTTATTTGTTCCTGTGTTTACCCATTATTTTGTACTAGTTTATTTCTTATTAAACTCCTTAGCCGCACATAGATTCAGCTCTCGTGACTTCCTTCCAGATAGTTACAGAAAAACTGGCCACACAAATGGATCTAGCGGCGATGTTCATTCAGTTGAGCCGGGAGGATTTATCCATTTTAGAGTATTCCCGCCTTTTCTGCACCATTGTCTGCCTCACAGATTTTGCTGATTCCCATCTCAACAGCTTGCCAATAGAGGGAATTGCCTGAGATGGGAGACCACACATGGAGGTTAACCCAGGAAACTCTCGCTTCTGAGGATCCTCCTCAGTCAATCCCGATCCCGGCTCCTGAGTCAGCCATGCCTAAATCCTGTCCATGCCACATCACAGCCATGCCTGAGTCTGCTCCATGCCACATCACAGCCATGACTGAGTCTGCGCTATACCACATCACAGCCACACCTCAGCCTGGTCCATGCTATGTCACAGCCACGTCAGAGTCTGCTCCACGCCATGCCACAGTCAGCCTTCTGAGACTCATTGCTCGAAGGCCTTCACGGCCCTTATCTCCAAGTTGAATTATCTACCACTGATATCTGTGCTTAAGTCCATGAAGACTCTTCACCACAAACTGTAAGTGCCCTTGCCAGCCACGGCCAATGAGCCGAAGCCCACGCCAGCCACGGCCAACGAGCCAACCCCCACACCTGCCACGGCCAAAGAGCCGACACCCACGCCGGCAACGAGCTGACGCCCACTCCTGTCTCGGCCAACGTGCCAATACCCACTCCTGCCAAGGCCAATGAGATGACGCCCATGCCTGCCATAGCCAACAAGCCGATGCCCACGCCTGCCACGGCTAACCAGCTGGAAGCCTCTTCCATCCCTGAGTCAGCATTGCAAGCCAGGTCCATCCCAGAACCTGCGTTGCCAGTCTCGTCTGTCCCAGAGCCTGAATTGCCTTCTTCGGCCTGTCTGGAGGAGGAGGAGAGGAAAGGCTTCCGTTTCCAAGTCTCTGCCCATGCTCATGACAACAGAGATCATCTTCGAGTCTCTGCCCATGTACAGGACCACAGAGTTTGTGTCCAAGTCTCAGCCCATATTCATGACCACAGAGGTCGTCTCTGAGCCTCTGCCCATGTACACTACCACGTAGGTCGTTTCCAACTCTCTGCCCATGTTCATGACCACAGAGGTCGTCTCTGAGTCTCTGCCCATGTAGACAACCAGAGAGGCCATCTCCGAGTCTCTGCCCATGTACATGACCATGGAGGTCGTTTCACTCTCTGCACATGTTCACAACCACAGAGGTCGTCTTCGAGTATCTTCCCATGTACACGACCATGGAGGTCATTTCCAAATCTCTGCCCATATACACGACCACAGAGTTCGTCTCCAATTCTCTGCCCTTGTACACAACCATGAAGGTTGTACCTGAGACTCTGTCTATGCCCACGACCACAGAGGTCATACCAACTCTGTCTATGCCCACGACCACAGAGGTCGTATCGAGTCTCTTTCTATGCCCATGACCACAGAGGTCACTCCCAAGACACTGTCTATGCTCACGACCACAGAGGTCTCTCCCGAGTCTCTGCTCATGTTCTCAACCACTGAGGTCATCTCCCAGTCATCCCTTGGCTCCGTCTTCCACGGATTCACCATTCAAACCTGCCACGGCTCCAGCTTCTACGGCTCCACACCTCAAGCCTCCAATGGCTCCGCCTTCCACGGCTCCGAGCCTTCCACGGCTTCACCTCTTCGAGCCTGCCATGGCTCTGCCTTCTATGTCTTAGCTCCTCAAGCCACTCATGGCTCCGCTTTCCACGGCCTTACCCCTCGAGCCTGCCACGGCTTCGCCCCTCAATCTTCCAACGGCTCCGCCTTCTGAGTCTTCCACAGCTTCAGTCTCTAGTCTGTGGCCGCCTCCCAGGCCTTCTGACCCTATCTCGACACAGTGGTTGCCACCCAGGCCACCTGATCTTGTTTCAGCCTGTTTTTGGGCCTTCAAATAGGCCTCCTGATCCAGTCCCTACCCTGAGGCGGTCTTCTGGGCCTTCTGGTATCCTTAGTCTCCCGGCCGTCCACCCCATCTGCTCTTGTCTCCCTGGTCTCATGGCTGTTCGCCTGATCTTCACTGGTCTCCTTGGTCTCCTGGCCATCTGTCTGATCTGCTCTGGTCCTCTCGGTCTCCGGCTCGATCTTGGCCCTGCCTCCCTGACCAGCCTTCCTTGGGCTTCAGGAGCCACCCATTAGAGGCCTCCTCCCGGACTACATTTACCATAATTCCCTGCCCTCATAGATGTTTACCCCTGTTATGTTTTCTTGTTTATTTCTTATTAAACTTCTTAGCTGCACCTAGATCCAGCTCTTGAGACTTCCTTCCAGATCGTTACAGTAATAGAATAAAACATATTGATATTTGATTATATTTTTTAATAATAATGTTAGTTTGTTTTTATAATACCGACCCCTGATGTAGAGAGAGTGTTTATTTATACAATAAATTACTAGGAAAGTAGAGATGATAAAATTATTTATAATTATGCTTCGCCTTTATCATGTTTTTCTAATGCCTGATAGAAAAGTATCAACCTTTGTAAAGCAATACTTCAGGCAGAACATTCTAGCAGTCACAAACTTCAGAAAATCATGTATCATGCATTAGAATGAGAACCCAAATATTGCTGGGCTTAAAAGATACAAGAACTAAAGCAATGTTGAACATTGTATCTCAAAAACAGGACAATGTGGCCCCCCATGTGCTACTTAAAGAAATAGTTCACTCAAAAATGAAAATTCTCTTAATTACACACCCTCATGTCATCTGTCTATGTCTTTATTTCTTCAGAACACAAATTATGATTTTTTGAAGAATATTACAGCTCTGTAGGCCCATACAATACAAGATAATGGACACTCCACAAAGCACATAAATGCAGCATAAAATAATCCATATAACTCCAGTGGTTAAATCCATGTCTTCAGAATTGATATGATATGTGTGGGTGAGAAAAAGATAAATATTTAAGTAAAGTTTTGCTAGAAATTCTTCACCCTGCCCAGTAGATGGCGATATGCATGAAGAATGTGGATTACCAAAAACAAAAAAAGAATGTGAAAGTTAAAGTGGAGATTGACTGAGCAGGGAGGAGAATTAATAGTAAAAAATATCTTAAATATTGATCTGTTTCTCACCCTTCAAAAAAAGTTTCAAAATGTTGTCACCCATTCACTTGCATCGTATGGACCAAAAGAGCTGATACATTCTTCTGAAAATCTTAATTTGTGTTCTGCTGAAAAAAGTTACACATCCGAGATGGTATCAGGGTGAGTAAATGATAAGATAATTTACATTTTTGTGTGAATAATTCCTTTGAAGCCTAATGTGGCCCCTATACCTATTGTGTGGGACATTACACACCAAGTGCCCTGCTTTTTAGTTGGGTTTCATTTTTTTTTTTTTTGCATTCCTTGCATTGTTTTGAACATGTTTTATGCACAACAATAACTCTCTCTGTTGGCATTAAGGGAAATTTAGACCCTAGAAATAAACTGATTTTAATGTAATTGTTTCATACATTATGATATTGGAGGCTGTGGCTCAGTCGGTAGAGCGGGTCGGCCACTAATTGAATGGTTGGTGGTTTGAATCCCGGCCCACACGACTCCACATGCAGAAGTGTCCTTGGGCAAGACACTGAACCCCAAAATGCCCCCAATGGCAGGCTAGCACCTTACATAGCAGCTCTGCTGCCATTGGTGTATGAATGTGCGTGTGTATAGGTGAATGAGACGCAGTGTAAAGCACTTTGAATACAGTTAAGGCTTAAAAAGGCGCTATATAAGTGCAGACCATTTACCATATTGAAAATAACTTTTTCATCTTTTCATTTCTGTAATCATGTCGCACTTTTATAAAAGCAATTTCCATCAGATTCATGTAGTGTTTACAGTATCATAGATAAGTGATGTATTTTAAAAGCTGTCAATCACAAACACCTATAAAATATCTTTATTTTTTATTCTTTCTGGCAAACAGCCATAAAAGGGAATGTAAATTACAGTGCAACATTTTTTAAATTGCAGCATATAGTTTTATTATAAAGGGGCATAGCTTTCGCAACTCGGTACTCAATACACACTACTCATGAGTACTTTTAAGTTAGCTACTCTTTTACTCTTACTTACAGTCAGGTCCATAAATATTGGGACATCGACACAATTCTAATCTTTTTGGCTCTATTTACATCCAAATCAGGTGAACGGTGTAGGAATTACAACAGTTTGTATATGTGCCTCCCACTTTTTAAGGGACCAAAAGTAATGGGACAGATTAACAATCATAAATCAAACTTTCACTTTTTAATACTTGGTTGCAAATCCTTTGCAGTCAATTACAGCCTGAAGTCTGGAATGCATAGACATCACCAGACGCTGGGTTTCATCCCTGGTGATGCTCTGCCAGGCCTCTACTGCAACTGTCTTCAGTTCCTGCTTGTTCTTGGGGCATTTTCCCTTCAGTTTTGTCTTCAGCAAGTGAAATGCATGCTCAATCGGATTCAGGTCAGGTGATTGACTTGGCCATTAAATAACATTCCACTTCTTTCCCTTAAAAAACTCTTTGGTTGCTTTCGCAGTATGCTTCAGGTCATTGTCTATCTGTACTGTGAAGCGCCGTCCAATGAGTTCTGAAGCATTTGGCTGAATATGAGCAGATAGTATTGCCCGAAACACTTCAAAATTCATCCTGCTGCTTTTGTCAGCAGTCACATCATCAATAAATACAAGAGAACCAGTTCCACTGGCAGCCATACATGCCCACGCCATGACACTATCACCACCATGCTTCACTGATGAGGTGGTATGCTTTGGATCATGAGCAGTTCCTTTCCTTCTCCATACTCTTCTCTTCCCATCACTCTGGTACAAGTTGATCTTTGTCTCATCTGTCCATAGGATGTTGTTCCAGAACTGTGAAGGCTTTTTTAGATGTTGTTTGGCAAACTCTAATCTGGCCTTCCTGTTTTTGAGGCTCACCAATGGTTTACATCTTGTGGTGAACCCTCTGTATTCACTCTGGTGAAGTCTTCTCTTGATTGTTGACTTTGACACACATACACCTACCTCCTGGAGAGTGTTCTTGATCTGGCCAACTGTTGTGAAGGGTGTTTTCTTCACCAGGGAAAGAATTCTTCGGTCATCCACCACAGTTGTTTTCAGTGGTCTTCCGCGTCTTTTGGTGTTGCTGAGCTCACCGGTGCGTTCTTTCTTTTTAAGAATGTTCCAAACAGTTGACTTGGCCACACCTAATGTTTTTGCTATCCCTCTGATGGGTTTGTTTTGATTTTTCAGCCTAATGATGGCTTGCTTCACTGATAGTGACAGCTCTTTGGATCTCATATTGAGAGTTGACAGCAACAGATTCCAAATGCAAATAGCACACTTGAAATGAACTCTGGACCTTTTATCTGCTCCTTGTAAATGGGATAATGAGGGAATAACACACACCTGGCCATGGAACAGCTGAGCAGCCAATTGTCCCATTACTTTTGGTCCCTTAAAAAGTGGGAGGCACATATACAAACTGTTGTAATTCCTACACCGTTCACCTGATTTGTAAATACCCTCAAATTAAAGCTGAAAGTCTGCAGTTAAAGCACATTTTGTTCGTTTAATTTCAAATCCATTGTGGTGGTGTATAGAGCCAAAAAGATTAGAATTGTGTCGATGTCCCAATATTTATGGACCTGACTGTAGTTTTAAGGACAGGTACTTTTACTCTACTCATACTACATTTAAGATATAACAGTACTTTAACTTGAGTATTATTTTTTCAGTACTTTTTCCATGCCTGGTTGTGTGTGAAAATCCCAGGAGATGTTGTTTTTTTAAGGGGTGAAAATGTTCATTATCTTTTTTTTTTTTTTTACTTTATGGTGTGTGCTTATATAGAAATTGACTTGACCCTGAACCTACCCTTAGAAGTATTAATTGAAGAAATTTTTGACAGGTAGCCCTGGTCTCAAAATTGAAACTCAAAATATTTAATTGATTTTTGAGAAGGTTTCATGATGAATGATCTTGCTCACGATGAGCCCTTTTATGCATAAAAAAACAATTAGTGTGAATTCAGATGGAAAATTAAGGATTATGATGCTGGTCGTCTCATGCTGAGGTAAGGTTCATTATTAGAAATAAAAAGACTTTCAGAAAAGTCCTAACTTTGCTACTTAAGAGTTGTGATATTGCTGAATTGATAAAAAAAACTAAAAACATCATGCAACAACTTCCGTCAATTCAAGCATTAAACTTTCCCTATAGCTTTATGGGCAGAAAATGATGAGTCATTATGAACCATGGGCCTCATTTATGAAACACGAACAGAACGAATTTGTTTAAATCGTTCGTAAAGACTTTCTTACATACATTTTCTGATTTTTTTGTATTTTCAAAATATTAGTTGATACGAACAAAATTTACACCTGCTCCTGACCACATGTAAATCGTAAGACATCTGAACATGTTGGGTTCTTTCAGGCAAACTGTCATGATTACATTTTGGTAGAACTTAAATTAAAAAAGTAATGAAAAAAATAACTAATAATTAAATTAGTGAAATTAACCTTAAAAAAAATAACAACTTTTATTTAGAAAAGTTTCTTTGCTGCTTGCATTTATTTTTTCTAAGTAGGCTATAGTTTTAGAGAGAAAAAGCCTGCACACTAGTTTAGCTTGCAAATCTGTAGTATCTTACAGCGTTTTGGTCAAAGGCCTTCTGCAGGCATTCAATCAATTTCTTTAAAGATTTTTCCTGTTGCAAGAGAAATAGCACTGTTACCATCATGATATACCCGAGAAGTTTTGCCAATGACGCTGGTGATGCGCTCAACTGAACCAGAGAAGATTAATGGTGGTGGACATTCTCCTGCTGGCGTGAACTGAAATTGTTTTTACACTAAAGCTTAATTTCAAACCATTTTTATTGACGTCTTGGACTGTTTAAGTGACAAAACAACCTCCAGAAAAAGCATGCAATGACTGTAAGTTCCTCAATTTTCTTTTAAACATGTGAGGGTTTGATAAATCAATATTTTATGATGTGCATGCATTTAAAAAAAAAAAAAAAACTTTTATTACTGTTCGCATAGATGTTAAAATCTTTCTATTCTAATTTACTAGCAAGTCTGAAGCTTTCCTTATATGGCATTTCTGTGGGCGTGGATTATGATAATTGTGAATGAACATGCACATACCCCCTGTTTAAGAATGTTTGGAATTCACTAACACACACAAGTTTTACTAACAAATCTGTTGAGTACGAAGTGTTTGTGAATCTGGCAGAAAGTTTTCGGGAAGGCCAATTTTATGTGCAAATTACTCCAAATGTACTCATATATTTACGAAAGTTTCCTGAATGAGGCCCCAAGAGTCCCCAAGAGCTACAAACGATTCACAGCCCCAGTGCTGCTAATTAGAGACAGGATGATCATTGGGACCTACTTAAAGCGATGATGAAGGAACAGACGATTCACAGTGTGCTCACCTTTACCACAACTAGATAATATTCATTTTCCAGCTGAATTCTGGAAAATTCAAACACTATGGTGGTGGCATAGTGGGCTAATGCACACAACTGTTAATCAGAAGGTCGTTGGTTCGATCCACCACCATTGTGTCCTTGAGCAAGGCACTTAACTCCAGGTTGCTCCGGGGGGATTGTCCCTGTAATAAGTGCTCTGTAAGTTGCTTTGGATAAAAGCGTCTGCCAAATGCGTAAATGTAAATGTAATTCACTCCCATTGATTTTGCATTATTTCAAATTGCCAAACTAAGAAAGTATTTTTTGAACATCATAGAAAATGGATTGTAATTACATTGTTTTGCACCAGGAATAAACACAGGGCTTCATAATATATGTGAAATTTCAAGGATTAGCGAATGACCCTAGGTTATTAGAACATAGCATGTTGTATGTTGCTTGTAATAATCAATTGCTGTGTTAGTGTTTTGTTGCACAACAAAACTAAATATTCAGTGCACTTTCAGGCTGCAGCCATCAGTCACTAGATTGGCGTTAAAATTGGAAAACTGGCCTGATCTGCCAATAATAAGTTCATGCTTGATTCACAGCAAAACAAAGCTCTTTTGACGGAACCTTGGGGCTTGATGTAGGTTAAGACCCAAGTGGAAATGCACATAGATTTTGGAGTGAATGCAAGGAACGACGTTATTGACTTGTTGCCTGAACTTCAGTCCATTCAATTTCACAAATGAAGGTTCAAACTATTCATACAATCAATTGATGTTGTGTTCTTACGTTTCAAATAATATTCATGCCTCTTATGACATTGCCTGAAAGGGAAAGGCTTTTTGAGGCAAGCTGGTAGCAGTCTATGCAAATTATTGCAGCATTGTCTACTGTAGTGCGCTCTTTATAGTCTCCCAGAGCTGGGTAAAAACACAGCAGAAAGGCAGAATATTCATGAGAGCTACACGGGACAGTCAATGGAACAGCAATACTCAGAGGACTTGCCTGGCAGTCTGGCTATACTTTGTGCAAGTCAAAAGAAAGTCATAACTGCTTGACATGCCATTCACGCACCACCTCAACTCAGGTTTGCTCTCTTAGCTCCATAAAAGCTTTTCTCATCTGCCATTTTCAATATCATGCCCCGAGGCAGACCTGATACTGTGAAATGTGCTGTGAAAGAGATGGGAGAATCCCCTCTACTGCTTTATTCAATACAGTAGCCTCTTTAGATGTCTAAACTGAAGTGAGGCAATTTGGAGAGAATGAATTCTGACAAACATGCAATTGAATGACCATAAATCTGTGGCAAGGATATTAGTCCTGGCATTTTCTTTTAATCTATTTGTCAGTCATGTGAGGACTCGTTTTAATGAACTGCTATCATGGCAGAAAGATTGCTGACAGGTTCGATCTCGTTTTCTCCCCTCATCAGCAAAAGAGACATGCCCAAATTTCCGTAGTCATACTGATGACCAGGTATGCTTTGGCTTTTTACTGAGTGTTCTATGCACCTTATTTTATGGCCCCATGTATATTGATATGGTGATGTACAATTGATACGTTGAACTCATTAGGAGGTATCAGTGTCTTGCATCAACCTCCTGTGAGGGCATTGAAAACTCTCAATAGAGTGTTTAATGAATATTAAACTGTATATTTGGTTTCATAAAAATGCAATCAGAGTGTCATCGAAGAAAATCTTATACTTACTGGTGTAGGTGTAGTGAAAATAAATCACGCATTTAATGATGTGTGCATTTCAAAGAAAATGCCATCAAACACTTTTGGGGCAAAGTTTGAGGAATATTCATTCTGTTAAATGCAGTCAAAGTGACACTTTGAACTAGTTCCACATAGTCTTCTTTTTTGTGTCATTAAATACTGTATTTGAGACCAATAAATTCTATTGAAAGTGAAAGGGTATTTATATCCATTTCAGCCAGTTACTGTATTTTGCTGTTTAGATGCTTTTTTTTTTTTTTTTAGGTATGGTTAGTTTAGTTACAGATCTACTACTACGAGGCTGAAATATTAACCATGGATTAAAAATATGTGCTAAAATTTTACCTCATATTTCACCTCTTTACTGTAAGAAGACGATCATATTTGGATAACAATCATTCAAATAAAGTATACAATGAATGAATTGTAAGATAGCCTCAATCAGTTCTATATTGAACACTCTTTCAGTATTTCCTAAAGCGAAGACTGTTCTGATGTGACACATATAGCAATGAGTTTGCATGAGAATTTGTAAGTATTCTTACGTAAGGTTTGGTTCTAGCAAACGTTCATTATCTTACGTTTGCATAGACACCGAAACATACAATATTGATGTAGTGACAGCATCTAAACATCATAATTTTACATATTAACACTTTTAGAAACATTCAAATGCTTAAATGAATCTTTTAATTACATTTAATTTACACTCACCTAAAGGATTATTAGGAACACTTCTTGTTCAATTTCTCATTAATGCAATTATCTAATCAACCAATCACATGGCAGTTGCTTCAATGCATTTAGGGGTGTGGTCCTGGTCAAGACAATCTCCTGAACTCCAAACTGAATGTCAGAATGGGAAAGAAAGGTGATTTAAGCAATTTTGAGCGTGGCATGGTTGTTGGTGCCAGACGGGCCGGTCTGAGTATTTCACAATCTGCTCAGTTACTGGGATTTTCACGCACAACCATTTCTAGGGTTTACAAAGAATGGTGTGAAAAGGGAAAAACATCCAGTATGCGGCAGTCCTGTGGGCGAAAATGCCTTGTTGATGCTAGAGGTCAGAGGAGAATGGGCCGACTGATTCAAGCTGATAGAAGAGCAACTTTGCCTGAAATAACCACTCGTTACAACCGAGGTATGCAGCAACCTTGTGAAGCCACAACACGCACAACCTTGAGGCGGATGGGCTACAACAGCAGAAGACCCCACCGGGGACCACTCATCTCCACTACAAATAGGAAAAAGAGTCGACAATTTGCAAGAGCTCACCAAAATTTGACAGTTGAAGACTGGAAAAATGTTGCCTGGTCTGATGAGTCTCGATTTCCTTTGAGACATTCAGATGGTAGAGTCAGAATTTGGCGTAAACAAAATGAGAACATGGATCCATCATGCCTTGTTACCACTGTGCAAGCTGGTGGTGGTGGTGTAATGGTGTGGGGGATGTTTTCTTGGCACACTTTAGGCCCCTTAGTGCCAATTGGGCATCGTTTAAATGCCACGGCCTACCTGAGCATTGTTTCTGACCATGTCCATCCCTTTATGGCCACCATGTACCCATCCTCTGATGGCTACTTCCAGCATGATAATGCACCACGTCACAAAGCTCGAATCATTTCAAATTGGTTTCTTGAACATGACAATGAGTTCACTGTACTAAAATGGCCCCCACAGTCACCAGATCTCAACCCAATAGAGCATCTTTGGGATGTGGTGGAACGGGAGCTTCGTGCCCTGGATGTGCATCCCACAAATCTCCATCAACTGCAAGATGCTATCCTATCAATATGGGCCAACATTTCTAAAGAATGCTTTCAGCACCTTGTTGAATCAATGCCACGTAGAATTAAGGCAGTTCTGAAGGCGAAAGGGGGTCAAACACAGTATTAGTATGGTGTTCCTAATAATCCTTTAGGTGAGTGTATAATCAATGAGGTTAGTTAAATACCATCACATTTATTTAATGCAGTTCACGTTATAATATGACATTTTTAATGGTTTCATTCAGTTCTGTGTGATTTCAGCAGCCCTATAGAATGTTTTGAAGGATTACATTACTTTAACCAAGATTAAACTTTAAAATGTTAAAATGAATAAAAACTCTGTAATCGTTTAATCAATTATTAAGCATTTAATTCTATTTTTGTTTGCCATGGGACACAAAAGGAGTTTTCAGAATAGGACTAAAAACTAAATAAACCACAAATGCGCCATAAAACAATAATAAATGAATCCATAGATTTGTTAGCTATAATCCAAATCTTCAGATTGCTTTCTTTGAAGAACAGACTCAAATTCAAGCATTTTATTCAACAATATCTGTCTTTATCTGCTGCTGCATCGTCACACCCGCTCAACATACATTGGTTCCGTTTTCAAAGTTAAAAAATTGCCACCTCAAGAGCTGTGTCTGAAACCGTCCACTTGTTCACTCATTCACTTGTTAGGGGTATAACAGTTTTGACCCGGACCAGATATGGAGAAAGAAGACCAGGAGTCGAGAAGTTCAATTAAAGAATCAAAAATTTACTGAAGTATAGTCTGCAGTGAAATTGGTAGAGCCAGCGGCAAAGTCTCACGAGGAGATCGAAAGCCAACTTACATCATCTTACATCAATTATACCATTTGCAAAGACGTACATTCCATTATTTTACTCCTGATTGGCTAAAAGACCATAAAGTCACAACATATAGACAGCTATGCGGCCTATCAACATTAATCAGCGCACTTGTCGTCCGAGCCCGAGATTTACATCTGAAGTGACCTCGCAGATGGTCGCGGGGTGTCTTCCAGTCGGCCTGGTGTGCATCCCTGGGTTCAAAACCTGGGTAGAAGGTCAAACGCACACACAAAACACTGACGAACGACAGTTCTTCTCTGGGCACAAGAGAGCCAGAGCACAACGTTATCAGGCCATTTAAACCAAAACAGAGAGATAAAATATTCACTCCTCGGGCAGAGGAGAGGGGTAGAAATAACATACATTTCTTCCCTAAAGAAATAATAAGAGAAAATCACACTTCTACTATTCAGGTATTATTACATAGGACTTTAAACCATATAATTAGTCATGGAAAGGTAACAATCAAACACAGAATACATCTGGAACCTATGTTAAACGCATTCTCCCTGCCCCCTCCCCTGAGATGCTGGAGAGCATCACAGATAAGCTTATCCCCAAAAGACCTTCAGCCTACGTGCAGGACAGAGAGAAAGACTCTGGAATGTTCCTAAAAGAGACTAGTTAGCATTCAACACACATATGATTCAAAGTATATTTCAGTTATGCATAAGAAAATAGAATTGATTATGTGATCATGCATATAGTTAATTCATCACTTTATTAAAGAAGTTAAGCAACAGAGTACAGATAGATATTGATATAAAAGGATATATATATAGATATGTATTGATATATCTGAAGAGACAAGGGATTTTGACCCTCACCCTTCAGTCCCCCGTTTTAGACCAATGTGGGGTCCAATACCGCCACGTCTGGTCTACCAAGTGAGGTCACTACGGAAGGTGGAGTGGTAACGCATGCTTCCCTGACGGGTCACACTTGTCTCTTCAGCCTCATTGTGGACATGCTGGATACTAAAATTCCCAGTCCCCACGCGAAGGCTCTCCCACCTTCCACTCACAACAGGGCATGGATGTTATCCTTCTTAAGTTTCTCTTTCAAGCGTGTACGCCAGTTTTCTCAGTCGGTTCTCCTCCTCGGAAGGGTTCAAGTTACTGCAAGCAGACCTGCATACATAAGAAAAACAGAAACGAACACACACCCACACACACAGACAGAGGACACCCACTCCCAAAAGAGCTCCAAAAGCATATAACACATATTTAACAGCTCCCATGACCAAATCCTCTGGCGCAGCCACAAACTCCTCCCAAGCTTCCTCCACATATTCCTCCACTGTTTCCGTCATGTCAGTAAATATTGCTCCTACCGAAAAAGCCAAAACCAATGCTACTGCTATAGCAGACGGAGGTTCCGAATCAGTATACCATGGAGTGCCCTTAGATTTAAGCCATACAGAATTCAAATACTCATAACCTGCAAATGGATCATTAGTTTTTATCTGTTCCAGAAATGCAGTGATAAATTTCTGCCGAGCTGTTTAGCCTTCAACCGAGGAAAATATTCAGTCTTCTGCTTCAACTCTGCAACACAAAGAGACAGCTCTGCTTCGTTAGCTTTCTTACTCTTATCAACTGGACGCCATGCAGGACCCATGGGGTGTGTCAACCGGTGTTTAGCACAGTCCTCTGATGGAGTCTTAGACTCTAGATCTCTGATTTCCTGTACTGAAGGAATTGGATTCAGAAATTGTCTAAATTGTTTTGCCCTGTCAAACCACTCATCTCCAATAGCTACATCGGACAACTGAGGCCACATCCTCACCTGAAATGATTTATAATTGTCCCACAACAGCTCCTCATACTTTAAAGGTACCAGACTAGTCTTTGCTCGAGTGTACATCATTTCAATATTCAGTTTAAACACTTGCAAGTGCATCCATGCTGTCACATTATAAGCCATCGATGTAGGATTATAACATTTATCTTCAAGGTAATCATGCAAGTGATCCATGTTGAAAACAGTTCTGTTAGCAAGGTTCCCAGCAAACTCATACTGGTGCAACACATCAGAAAAACTAGCCTGAGTGTAACCTGACTTAACAAAAGAAGCATTACACACCTCCCAGGGTATCTCCATCATCTTCACACCGGTGAGCTTCTCAGAAATTTCTCTACATTTATCAACATCTCCAGGAGGAAACATCTTAACAAACCACTGTTGAATTTCTTTACCTAAACAACGCTCAACATGTACAGTCTCCTTACAAGGGTCATCGAATCTAGTGTACCTGGGCCAAGAGAGGGACAAAGCATTAATAACAGGCAAACCATTTTTACTGCCATTCAGATCGAACTTGTCCCTGTCAGTTTTATCTAGCCATCCTAACCTATCACAGACTGCACCGTAAGCCGTATTAGTGTCCCATCGGATCATGTGGCATTTAGTTGGGACTAACACTCCCCATCTCATCAAATCCTTATCATTTATTGCTGTTTGATACTCATCAGACCCCGGTTCTTCTCTAATCACAATATTGCTGTATATATAGCTTTGGGCTACATCTTTAATGACTTTGTTGTAACCAAGTTCATTCTTAGCTTTGGGAAGATAGTATGACATGATGTGGCGAGGATCAGGAGCACTTGGGTATAACGGAAGTTTCACTGCTTTTCCACCTAAAATCATGTGGGAGTCATTCACATCTGCTACCTGACGCCTCCTTCGTTCTGCTCTACTCTCACCTTTTCTAGATTTTAACAAATATCGATTAACCATATCCATTCGTATAGAGCATGCACTCATGTTTTCACGAGCTATGTGGTCAGGGATCCAGCTCATTGAACTGAAATCTCCATCAAACAGGTCAACGCCTCCACTCCTCATCCACCGACCTTTTTGCATAATGAGGGTAGTATCAGGATAATTTGGGGAGTGACCAAGCCAATAGGTCACTGTCTCATTTCCGTCCAGATGATAACAAGGATCATTTACCTTTTGGTACATGGTCGGAATTAAATTTAGACCCTCAGTTGAATTTAGACATGGGTATTGTACCCATGATGGACGGTTATCGATCTCCTCACAATCCCAATGAGTTGAAAATGCATGGAATCTCCCTGTCCAAACTGAAATTTGAATCCACATCAAAAATGATAAAGCGATCAGAATTAAAATACCAACGAGAGCGGAAGTACCAATCGGATGAAAGCTCGTTTCACTTTCAGTCGTCTCTCACTACGCACTTCTTCTTGAAGAATTAGCAGCTTCAGTATGTCGTCGGATTCAGCCATCTGTAATGATAAAACATTTGTTCTAGAATTCTAGAATTTTAACATACACGACAGACATTTAATGATCCCGAGGTAGTAAGTTGTTACACTTTTCAAGTGGTTTCACCTGTGACCAATGTCTCCATATGGTACCCAAAACCCCCTGTCCAGTAGAACAGAGGTGTTAGTGGTCAATACCACCTGATAAGGCCCATCAAATTTCGGACCTAAGGGGAAACTATCTCCGCTGTAACATTACATTGTCACCTATTTCAGGCAAAGCAGGCATGTCTTTTTGCTCAACATTATCTCGATCTGCTTGTCGTGTGCTAACACTAACCCATGTGTCTCGCAGACTGTCATCCAAAGCTTTCAGATAATTTTGTAAAGCGTCTTTCAAAGGCCCGGATGGTCACTCATGTTGCAAGGGGGCATCCCAGGGCTGCCGCATGTAGCGACCTGTCATTACCTCAGAAGGGCTGAGCTGTGTAGTCTTGTTAGGGCTGGCTCTCATGCTTAACAAAATCGCTGGGACAGCCGCATGCCACCCTTTCCCCCACTCCAACAATCTCTTTCTCAATGAAGTTTTAAGCGTACGATTAGTGCGTTCAATAGATCCGCTAGATTGGGGCCTAAATGGAATGTGAAAGTGTTGCCTCACCCCCATCAATTTCATGACATTTTTCATCACCTTCCCAGTAAAATGTGTACCCTGATCTGAATCAATTTGTAAGGGCAAACCCCATCTTGGGAAAACTTCATTCAACATAATCTTGGCGGTTGCATTTGCGGTGCAGTTTCTCAGTGGAAATGCCTCAACCCATCTGGAAAACAGATCAACAATCATTAGAATGTATGTAAAACCTCCACTAGGGGCAGTGGACCTATGAAATCAATTTGGAGGTGTGTCCACGGCCCTTGAGGTCGAGGGGCATGTCCTAAGGGAATTTTCAGCTTAGAAGAAGAATTAACCTTAAGGCATACTAGACATCTCTTACAAAAATCATTGCAAGAAGCCCTCAGTCGGGGCCACCACCAGGTTTTGGAAATCATTGCATGTAGTTTTTCAGGACCTGCATGTGCCAAACCATGATACAAAGACATTAGTTCAGTTCTAGCAGAAACAGGACAAACAAAACGCTCATTAAATTTCCACAGTCCTTCTGCATTTTTCTGAGCTCCTAATTTTGTCCATTGTTCTATCTCTTCAGGGTCATCCTCATCATAGAGTTTAAAAAGGTCTCTGGGGGTCTCACTCTCCTGAGGAGCAAGAGCCATAACACTCACGCAGTTTTTTTTCACGCAGAATTGTCCGTTGCATGTCCAGTGACTTTGATAACTGCTCCTGTTGCAGGAAGATCACAGGCATTCATAAGTTCTTTTACCTGCTGTTGATGAGAGATCGGCAGACCGGCAGTGGTTAGAAATCCTCAGCTGAAACTCTCGGCAGAAACGGTGCAATCCATCAGCTTTCACCGGGTACACCGCATCCAATCCAGAAACAACCGTAATGATCGTCCCAGACCCATCGTTGCAAAATTCGAACACTTCAAACAAAAAGAACTGGTTCAGCGTCAAGGCAAACATCTTAAAAGCACGGACTTCGGACTCAACGACCAATACCCAAAAGAAATACTACAACGCCGCAAGCAGTTATTCCCCATTCGCAAACAAATGAAAGAAGAAAATAAAAAAGCTGTTATAGTTGTTGATAAACTTTACATAAACAATCAGCTGTATCGGGACAAGATCATTACCCCCTGGCTGTTCTAATTCTCACACTGGTAAATATGTGACATCTATTCCGCTTCACTGTCATGCTCTCTCTTTCTCTATATCTATCTCGCTCTCGTCTCCATCATACCGATATGATAACTATATGCACTGAAACATTAGCACAGGTCTTGTAACTACAGTCTCCCTCTAGTAACTTTAGCTACTATACTGTCATTATTAATGTCTTTGTTGGTGTCTTTATTTCTGTTGTTACTGTTATTGTTAGTTTTTATTTAATTTTTTATTATTATTTTATTATTGTCAGTACCCGACTTTAGTTACCATGCTGTCATTATTAATGATAGTTGTATTATTATCAGTGTTAACCACTGTGTCTACCCTGGCCTATACACCCCCTCACCACCACCCATACCCCCCCCTCATTCCCCATTCTTTCTCACACTAACCTTTGCTTTCACAATACAGATAACTCACATTTCTATGCACTCACAATCTCTTATTAATAACATTTCATACACCCTCATCCATTCATGCTCATCTGTACATTACATTCAATTAGACAGAAATTATTACAGTTAAAATATGTCCAAACTGTCTTTCCTAACATGGAATATCCGTGGTATTGGGTCTCAGGCAAAGAGGGCCAAGGTGTTTGACCATTTAAATAAATTGCAGGAAGACATTTGTCTCCTTCAAGAAACTCATCTGGCAAAATCCGATTGTAACAGAATCCAATCATCTCAATATAATCAGGTATTTTCTGCAAATTATAATACAAAACAAAGAGGAGTCTGTATACTGATTCATAAAAAGATTTCATTTATTCATAATACTACAATCGCTGACACTGAAGGGTGCTATATTATCATCAATATCTCAATAGATAATAACCCAATCACAATTGGAAATATATATGGTCCAAACTCAGACGATTCAACATTTTTTCAGTCTTTTTTCTCTACCATATCAGACTTGACTGATTGCCCAGTAATAATTGCCGGAGATTTTAATATAGTCCTTGACCCTTCAATAGACCGTTCTGGTAACTCAAGAAATAAACCAATATGGCAATCCACATTAACAATAAAACAATTCATGACTGATTATGGTCTTGCTGACAGCTGGTGCTTACAACACCCAAGCAGTAGAGAATACACATTCTTCTCTCCAGTCCATCACTCATATTCCCACCTGGATTTTTTTCTCACAAGTAACTCTATGATTTCTAATATATCTCAATCATCAATTCATCCGATTATCATTAGTGACCACGCCCCTGTCACAGTTAATTGGACAATGACTCGTACACACAAAACAACACCTAGATGGCGTTTTAATACCTCTCTCCTCCAAGATTCACAATTTGACGCCCTCATCAAGAAAGAGTGGGCATTCTTCCTAGAAACGAACGATTCTCCAGAGTTATCGCCCTCTCTTCTATGGGAAACAGGGAAAACAGTACTTAGAGGAATTATTATATCATTCTCAGTTCACAAAAAAAAAAAATAGAACAGGAAAAAGAATCGCATTTAGAAAAAAAAATTAAACATCTTGAAAATATTAACATAACTAAACCAACATTTGAAACTAAGAATAAATTAAAGTTATATAAATCAGAACTTAATGAAATAATTAACAAACGAACTCAATTTCTAATACACAGGTTAAGACAGGAACAATTTTATCATAGCAATAAATCTGGTAAATATTTGGCAAATCAAATAAAAAGAAACAAAGAAAAAACTATGATAACAGCTATACAGGACTCAGCAGGGAAGCTTACCCACTCACCAATCGAAATCAATCAAATCTTCTATCAGTTTTACAACCAGCTCTACTTAGAAAAAGATCCAGACAATAAAGAAATTAACCGCTTCCTCAAAAACATTAATTTACATAAAATTAACGAGGACCAAAAAAATAAGTTAGAAACCCCAATATCTCAAGTTGAATTTCAGGCTGCTCTTATTTCAATGCCAAATAATAAAGCACCTGGTCCAGATGGCTTCCCTTCCGAGTTCTATAAACATTTTTGGTTAATTTTGGCCCCACTTTTCATCCGAATGATAACCGAATCAAAATTCAATTCCAGGCTTCCGGAAACCTCTAACACAGCATCAGTTTCGCTTCTACTCAAACCCAATAAGGATCCGACTCTACCATCGAGTTATAGACCAATTTCATTAATTAATGTAGACACCAAAATCATGGCAAAGGCTCTCTAGCGATTAGATTGGAAAAGGTTATTCCATCCATAATTCATCCCGATCAAACAGGTTTTGTTAAAGGCAGACTAGCCGCAAGCAATACACGCAGAATGTTCAATATTATGCACCAATGTACAATTCAAGAAAATAACACAGTCATTGTTACATTAGATGCCGAGAAGGCATTTGATAGAGTCAATTGGAAATTCTTGTTTTCCACCTTAGAGCGATTTGGCTTTGGGGAATCATTTATTATATGGGTTAAACTATTATACACTTCACCGACAGCCACTATCACTACTAATGGACTATCCTCACAAAACTTCACATTGCACAGGGGGACTAGACAAGGATGCCCACTATCACCTCAACTGTTCACTATTTTCATTGAACCTCTAGCAGCCGCCATACGCCAAGACACACTCATCACAGGCATCAGGACGAAAAATATGCATCATAAAATTAGCCTCTATGCAGATGACATACTACTATTTTTGGAGAATCCTCTAACTTCAATACAAGAAACAATCAAAATCATACACTCATTTGCCAACATATCAGAATACTCGATTAACTGGGATAAATCATCTGTTCTTCCACTACAACCCAAAAGCTGGGATGTTGCAGCCAACACATTACCTATACCCTTATGCACGGATAGTATCACTTACTTGGGTGTAAGAGTTTCTCCCAGGCTGTCAGATCTATTTACATTAAATTTCACCCCACTTCTAAAATCAATTCAGGAAGACCTCCATTGCTGGGTAAACCTACCACTTTCCATCATGGGCAGGATAGCCACAATCAAAATGACAATATTACCCAAAGTAATCTATCTACTTTCAATGACCCCAATACAACCAACCACCACCTGGTTTAAATCCCTAGACTCAGCAATTACAAAATTCTATTGGAAAAATAAGACTCCAAGAATAAAATTATCCGCCCTTCAGAAACCAAAGAGCCTAAGAGGATTGGAAGCACCAAATTTTGCATTATACTGTTTGGCAAATCATCTGCAATATGTACACAGATGGACTCACCCCAACCAATCCGATATCACCTGGCTAGACTTGGAACAAAATATGTGTGATAACATTCAGATCGCAGACCTGCCTTTTTTACCAGACAATTAAAAAACACTCCTGTTTCAAAACACCCACAATTAGCTCAAGTCTGACAGCCTGGTGGAAATTCCACAATATTACTAACACAAAGCTATCGCATCTGAAACTCACCCCAATTTGGAATAACCCTGATTTCACTTGCAATAATAAAACACTCAATTTCAATTCCTGGAAAGATAAAGGTATTACTCACCTGCAACATATTTTCGTCAATGGCAATTTCTCTACATTTGAGGACTTGGTCCAGAAATTTGGCATCACCGACAAACAATTCCTACAATACCTACAGATTAAATCATCAATTAAATAATTAATTAAACCAACCACTAACACTCCAATGGTCAATTTAGAATTCGCCCCAACTATCTCACAACTAATTAATATTCCATCCTCCAAAAAACTACTATCCAAAATCTACAAAATAGTGATACAAACAGACATTATCATAAGTCTCCCCACTGCTAACTGGGAATCGGATTTATCTATTCACACTGATGCCGATTTCTGGACTCAAGTCTGCAAAAACACTTTTCTCATGACCAAAAATACTAACCTACAGCTAATACAATACAAGACTATCCACAGGACTCACCTCACTGGACGGAAATTATTTCATATGGGCTCCATCTCAGACATTTGTCCACACTGCACTCAAAACTGCAGGGACAAATATATTCATGCACTTTGGCACTGCATCCCTATAAAACAACTCTGGGAAAAGGTTACAAGGATTTTATCTGCCTTTTTCGGCTGCCCCATCCCATCGTCCCCATCTCTCTGTTTACTCGGAGATATCTCCACAATCAACCTGAATCACATGAACAGTAAAATTCTGCTGGTCGCGCTAGCTGTCGCCAAGAAAACCATCTTCATGAATTGGAAAACAAAAAACAAAATCGATATCACTATTTGGAAAAACTTACTTTTGGATCACATCTCAATAGAAGTATCAAATACCCCCTCTAGAAAGAACTCAAATGATTCCCCATCCACCTGGCTAGCACTGTCCAAATTTCTAAATTCTTAGCTCTGCTGGCCCCTTTACCCGAGATTCAGTTTTCGCGATTTCATTTATCAATCATCAACCTTAGCAAACCTGCTTTATTATCGTCTGCCATACCCCTTCATCACTTAGATAACTCATCTCTCACAACATTACATATTTACAGCATTAGGGACAAATCAGCAGGATGTGGATAACTCTTTCACCCTCTACTACAAGCCTCAAAATTCTCCCCTATATCTCCTCTCCAGAATGGCTCACCGCCAACCTGCAATTTTACTCTGGGCTGCTTTTGCCTCTAGGGGCCTGAGACTGGCTCCCTTGTGTGTGTGTGTGGGGGGGGATGTCTACCCTGAGGGAGAATATGCCTCCCCTCTTCATCGTGCCTCCACAGACCTCCTCCTCCACTGCAACTGCTGGGGCCGGCTCTACTCTGTACACCTCACTTTTTAATGCTCCTCATGTTAGATAGCTTAGATTCACAATCCTACTTAAGAATTAGGGTGTGCTGAGTGGAGGGCGTGAAGAGGTCCTGCACTGTTGCCCCCCACTTCTATTTAATGCATCTCATATCATTCACTTAATCACACAATCAGTCAATAGGTAGGGAAATGGGTGGTGCTTGAGGTGGTTCTGAATAAGTTATACCCCTTGCGCCGCACCTCTTTTAATGCATTTAGACTTAATTTAGACCCTAGAAGACATAACACAGGGATAGTGAGGTGGGTAGATGAGCTGGCCCATCAATAGAACAGCAATTGACGGCGGGGGCAGAGGAGTGCTGAAGTGGAGAGGGGTTCGGCCCTTGTGTGCCTCTGGATCAGGTCCCCAGCCCCCCCAACCCCCGCGCGTTCGAAGCCTCACTCCCCCTATCTCTTAGGATTAATATGCTCCTTGGCCCCGGTGAGGGCTGGAGCAGTCAGAGGAAAGATCCGTTGAGCCTGACCCAACCCAACCCATTCCCTCTTATAACTAGGACACAGTACTTTAATTACAACAATTCATACTATACCAATCCTGCTGATTTCAACATTTCCACACAAAACACTCAATCATACACAAACTTACACGCATGGTAATCTCCATTCTAGCACACACACACACACACACACACACACACACACACACACACACACACACACACACACACACACACATAGCCTTCCTTCTCTACCCTCTTGGTAATCTATCCAAAAAAAAAATAAAATATTTTTCTCTCTTTTTTAAAAAATTATTATTTTTTTTTTTTTGTCCTGTCAATTACTGTTCTTATTTGTTTCATGTTGAATGTATGAAATAAATAATAAAAATGTAAAAAAAAAAAGAAAATCCTCTGCGTCTCCACACAGGGCCGAAGTCATGAACAGCACCATATGCATAACGGCTGTCAGTGTAAACATTGACTCGTTTCCCCTGGCCATACTGCAATGCTCGTGTCAATGCGACCAGCTCGGCCACTTGAGCCCCTCATCCTGAAAGAGAACCACAGTCAACAGTTTCACCATGTTCATTTACAACAGCCCAGCCAGTGAAGCGTTTTCCCTGTTCATGAAAGCTGGAACCATCCACGTAACAACTTCATGGCATCAGAAAGTGGTTCAGATTGAAGAGGGCTCTGGCTGTCCGTCTCGATCAGTCGGGCACAGTTGTGTGCAGTTCCTTCTTCTGGAAGTAAGGAGGCAGGGTTGATAGCAGTTTCAATGTCAATATTTATATCCACATTTTTACTCAAGAGAGTGGCCTCCCAATTAGCTCGTCTTTGATTAGAGATAGAGCCTAAACGAGTGTTTGTTAACAATTTCAGAATCTGGTGTCTAGTGTGCAGTATCACCTTCTGATGAGTCACAATGTCCTCGGTAATCTTTACAGCCCACTCTGCACAGTCGCGTATCAACAGGCACGGATGCTGTCCTGCCATTGAAACAGGAATAGGAGCAGAATAATATCCTACCATCCCATAGGAGTTTCTTCCTGGAACCCTTTGACCCAGGGCCGCTGAATAGGATCGAGTTCCCACCCATGTCCATAGATGGAACGGCCTGCTCGCATCGGCATGACGTAATGCTGGGGAGGAAGCAAGAGTTTCTTTGATACTCACAAACGCCTCCTCCATCTCCTCAATCCAGTCGATCAGCTCTGATCCAGGTTTTCCTCCTTTCAGCGCCTCTGTGAGTGGTTTAGAAAGTTCAGTGTATTCAGAAACATACTGGCGGCAGTAATTCAAAAGACCCATTACTTGCCTTAGACCAGTAACCGTGTTTGGTTTTGGAAGTTCAATGATAGCTTTAACTCGTTCAGGAGTGATGCGTCTGCCGTGCACACCCACAATTTGCCCCAAATAAGTCACTTCAGGCAGTGCTAGCTGTGCTTTCTTCAAGTTCACTTTGAATCCCCCGTTTTGGAGGGCATTCAAAACAGTCTGTACAGCAGTGAAATGTTTGAACTTGGTTGGACTAGCAATTAAAATGTCATCCACATATTGTAGGACAACAGATCCGTCATATTCAATTTGTTTTCTTACCGGATCGATGAAGGATGCTAGTACCTGATGAAACAGTGTGGGTGAGTTGCAGAAACCTTGTGGCAAACGACTCCATGTCCATTGGTGACCCCTGCTGGTGAAAGCAAATCTGCCTTGGTCCTCCTTGGCAAGGGGACAAGTCCAAAAACCGTTAGAAATGTCTAAAGCAGTAAAAAGACAATATTCAGATCCTATCTCGTGTAGGATAGTTGCGGGGTTGGCCACCAGAGGGTGCATTTTCTCAGACACTGAATTCAGAGAAGTGTAATCAATGGTCAAACGCCAGCTCCCATCCGGCTTTTTGACAGGCCACATGGGAGAGGTAGTGGGAGAGGAGCAGGGAATCACAATCCCCCGTTTGCATAGTTCATCTACAACAGTGTCAGCTCCCTCTCGAGCCTCATTTTTCAAAGGATATTGTCTTCTGGCTTCATGCAAAGGACCTGGGATGCTCAGTGGCTGAATCTGTGCTAAACCACAATCATATTTATCTTTTGCCCATACATCAGGAAATTTGGAAATTATAAACTTCCACTCAGAGCGAGTTTCAGTTAGACTAGCAGGTTCAGCCACTGCACATCTCTGCTCATGGTGGGGGCCACTCTGAGATAAGCTGAATTGTTTCATTGCAGCCAAGCACTAGCTTATCTTGAGAAAGCAAAACATCAGCTTCGAGTTCTTTCAGAATGTCAACACCAATTAGAGTCCCTACAGTATTTTTCCCTACCCAAAATTCAGTCCAATAGACTTTTTCAGAGTTAGAAATGGTTAGAGGGATAGGAACAGATTTATGATATACATTTGTGCCATTTAGACCTTCTATATACAAAGTTTCAGAAGTGATCTCAAGATCGAGATCTGTAATTGACACAGTCGCGCCCGTGTCAATCAAAATAAGGCATTGCCGGCCTCCTAACAACGCATGTATGAATGGGCGGGTGTCTGCATAATTACATGAACCGGAGGCCGCTGACCCCTATTCGTCCCCTATCAGCTGCCTCAGCTTTTTGAGCTCAGCTGTAGTCAGAGAGTTAAGCTTCGGAGCATCACTGTTGACAGAAATATCATTTTTAGGACCTTGCTTTTTCTCATTTCTGTGATTTGTTTTGTTTACCACTACGACAATGTCTAGCAATGTGGCCCTCTCTGTTACAATTTCTGCATCTGGCAACAGGCTTGGTACAATCTCTAGAGGTATGACCTCTCTCGTCACAATTGCGGGGACTCATTTCCACTTCAACTGACACAGCAGATACTTTACCCACATTAACATCATCATCACGTGTTTGCAAACGGCTCCAGCTTACAGAGCACCAACGAAGCAAATCCTCCCAATATCTGATGTCAATGGCACTGTTCAACAACATGTCTCGGTATTGTTTATTCAATCCGCCTGTAGCGGATTCTATCACTATGGCAGAATCAAGATCTTCTACGTTGTTGTTTGCAGCACAGTACGTTTCATAGGCTATGCGAAAGCGCTCAATGTATTCTAAGGGGTTTTCGCCAGCCCTCTGTTTAATCTGTGTCACACTGGTCCAGGGAAAAGACCCCCAACCCAAAATATCTTTCACGCATAACTTGTAATCTGAGTAAGCTTCACAAAACTCAGGCCAATCTGTGGGGACTCTGGGGTGGAAAGGAGCAATCTGAACCGCCCTTAATTTGCTGGTGGGAACCAAACCCTCAACCAAAGACTGTATAGCTGCCATCCCCAGATTCTGTTGCCTAGCAACGGCCTCTAGCCTGTCCCATAGAATTTTGTTTGGGTTATACAACTTAAAAGGTTCCAACCCTGCAAGCAAACTGTTTTTCTCAGCCGCTGTGAGTCTGACCCATTGACCATCCTCCCAGCCAGCACCCATCTCAGTATTCAATCCTCCCCAAGCCTGATGTCGGATTGGGGCAGCGAATGCCGTCTCAATGGGTTTAGACATTTCTCTGGGGGACAAGTTAAGATTTCCGACCCCTGTTTTTTGCTTAATCTGCTTTGCTTGCATGGCAGGAATCTCCGAAATGTCATAAGGTGGGGGGCACGAAACAGCCACATTCAACAATCCGCGCGCCTCAGCATATGGCCCATCGTTCTGATTATTAGTCTGATCAGCAGCGCTGAAAGCAGCAGCTGCCTGAGCAGTCTGAGAAGAGAAGGTGGGGGCCAAGGGAGCACGGGGAACTGTCTCATTTTTCACAGCATTTTCTGCCTTCTCACAAACAGCCTCGAAACCCTTACTCAAACTACACAGATCACAGCCGACTTCCTGCCCAATAATTTTTGCCACTCTATCACACTGGGCAATCAAACTAGACCATCCGTCCATCGTATTTGGAATTGCTTTTTCATGGCTTAAAGGTATACCACCCAGTTTACAAATCCATGAATAGGCAAACACGGATATATATTTGGCCCTATCAGCATCTTTTTTGTTCTGCAGCCTGTCAATCTGCTGCATGACGTTCCAATCAGAATCAAACCCATGACTGACCATTTTCTTAATGAGCTGTGCACATTTCTTTGATTTGAGCTCGTCAGAGCAGAGCTGTTTACAGTGTGTGCCCTCCTCGTTTTGGTCAGAACTACTCAGAAAATTCCCTTTATCAGTCATTTTTCTTGGTCACAGTTGAAAATCACTATTGAAAAGATTTTAGCAGCAAATATTTTACGCGGATAAATTAACTATAGCAGCAACAATGCTGGATTTCTACACAATACACCACAAAGTATTCTTCACAAACATCCTGGTCACATATACTGATCCATACCAATTCGGGTCATAATTTATTTAGTTACTTGGGACCGCTCCTGATGCATCCCTGGCAAAACAATCCCTATTGTATTTTATTTTATTTTATACCTAATATCTGAATCCCTATCTGCCTGATTCACTAAGCTCGGGGTACCCCTATCTGAGGTGGAAGAGATTGAGCAGGTTTACGGTGCCACTGGACCTCCCGTCCAGGGACGCACTCTGCCGGGGTGGTGCTACACCAGTGCCCACCTGGGCCCCCCACAGAGCACGCTTTACTTGCCCTGTTTGCTGTTTTAACCCTTAACAGCTCTCTCAGCAACTTCTTATACTTTCAATAGTATAATTAAATTACTCTTCACTCGCCTCGTCGGAGTGAAGCTCTCCCGTTCTCCTTCAAAATCTCTTCCAATCAGACAGCCCTAACAATTAATAAAAGCTTCCTACCTTGTTTGCTGATTTGCCAGAGATGTCACCACGGAGTGATTGCCCGCCGAATCCTCCACCAAACTGTTAGGGGTATAACAGTTTTGACCTGGACCAGATATGGAGCAAGAAGACCAGGTGTCGAGAAGTTCAATTAAAGAATCAAAAATTTACTGAAGTATAGTCTGCAGTGAAATTGGTAGAGCCAGCGGCAAAGTCTCACGAGGAGATCGAAAGCCAACTCGTACCTTACACAAAATCTTACATCAATTATACCATTTGCAAGGACGTACATTCCATTATTTTACTCCTGATTGGCTAAAAGACCATAAAGTCACAACATATAGACAGCTATGCGGCCTATCAACATTAATCAGCGCACTTGTCGTCCGAGCCCGAGATTTACATCTGAAGTGACCTCGCAGATGGTCGCGGGGTGTCTTCCAGTCGGCCTGGTGTGCATCCCTGGGTTCAAAACCTGGGTATAAGGTCAAACGCACACACAAAACACTGACGAACGACAGTTCTTCTCTGGGCACAAGAGAGCCAGAGCACAACGTTATCAGGCCATTTAAACCAAAACAGAGAGATAAAATATTCACTCCTCGGGCAGAGGAGAGGGGTAGAAATAACATACATTTCTTCCCTAAAGAAATAATAAGAGAAAATCACACTTCTACTATTCAGGTATTATTACATAGGACTTTAAACCATATAATTAGTCATGGAAAGGTAACAATCAAACACAGAATACATCTGGAACCTATGTTAAACGCATTCTCCCTGCCCCCTCCCCTGAGAGGCTGGAGAGCATCACAGATAAGCTTATCCCCAAAAGACCTTCAGCCTATGTGCAGGACAGAGAGAAAGACTCTGGAATGTTCCTAAAAGAGACTAGTTAGCATTCAACACACATATGATTCAAAGTATATTTCAGTTATGCATAAGAAAATAGAATTGATTATGTGATCATGCATATAGTTAATTCATCACTTTATTAAAGTTAAGCAACAGAGTACAGATAGATATTGATATAAAAGGATATATATATAGATATGTATTGATATATCTGAAGAGACAAGGGATTTTGACCCTCACCCTTCACACTATTTCCTATATAGTGAATGGCAGTGAGTGCACTATATTTCAGCAGTGAGTGAATGAAATGACTGAGTGATTTCAGATGCTGACAAAAATTCCATGCATCAGCGAGCACTCCGGAGCTGTCACATGAATTTTAGTTACATGAACATTTCACCTGTGTGGTTTCATGAATTTTATCATCTGTGTAATCTTTAAATAAAATAGTCCTTTACGATTGTTGCTTGTCAGACTGTACGATATGAATGCATTCATATCACCATGGTAGAATGTGCGACATTATGTCAGACTGCATGATATACATAGCCAACTGTGGTCCCAATTGTCCCAATCAGTGAACGTGACTCATGTTACGGGAGTGTTGTGGAATAGAAGCAAACAGTGAAATTTGCCCACCATGGAGGAGCATTTCTTTTCTCTCTCTGAAAGTCAGGACATCAGCATTTCTGTTGCTCCAATCCCACTCCATCACAAGCATAGGCTAACTATCACGAACCCCGCTCCCTCGCTCCGCCCCCTCGAGCTTCCACGCTCGTTCCGCCCCCTCGAGCTTGCACGCTCGTTTTGCTCCCTCGAGCTCGCACGCTCGTTTTGCCCCCTCGAGCTCACACGCTCGTTTTGCTCCCTCGAGCTCGCACGCTCGTTTTGCTCCTTCGAGCTCGCACGCTCGTTTTGCTCCCTCGAGCTTGCACGCTCGTTTTGCTCCCTCAAGCTTCCATGCTCGTTTTGCTCCTACGAGCTCTCATGCTCGTAGCAGGTCTCCCTCCTCGGGCTCACATGCCCGCTCCCAATGGCCAGAAAATTATGACCACCTGCACTCGTCTCAATCACCCCTTTATTCGTTTCACCTGCACTCGTCTCATCACCTTTCATTGTTTACACCTGCACCTTCCCCTATAAATACCACAGCACATCCGTTTCACGGGTGTTGGTTATTGTATTTAGTTTCCCGTGTCTTTGCCCCCCGCTAGTCTCGTCTAGTTTTGAACTCCTCTTGTCTTCCTCTTAGCTTGCCAGCTCCCCTTGTTCCCCTGTCTTTTGCTCCCACTAGTCTCATCATTTTCCTCTTGATTCCCCGGCTTTCGACCTCACGCTCCCTTTGACTACTCTTCACTGGATTTGCCCTTTTTCTGTACTTTTGCCTGCCTGCAATAAAACGCGGTTTTTGACTTACATTGTGACTGTCTCTTCTTGTGCGGGTTACAAAATAACCAACCGTTACCGAAGACAGTCACAATGCCCCGCGCTGAGGATTCGCGCAGCTCACTAGAGCGGAGGTGCACGTCACATTCGGCGCGAGGAGCTACAGTTTGAAGGCAAGGTATGCCAGGGGCAGCAGGTATGTCCCTTGTCTGATTTATGTCACCCTGTTTCACCTGTGTCTGCCCCTGAGCCCGTTTATGCCTCCAGTGCATTTCTGAGCGCCGTATGCCTTCAACCCCCTGAGAGGTTTGATGGCTCTTCGGGCGCTTGCCAAAGGTTGTTTATGCAGGGCAGCGGTTGTAGAACTTTTAACCGTGCCCTTAACATTATGGACCCAGCGGCCCAACTCTTGGTTTTGCATCAGGGGAGTCAACCCTTGGAGGCTTATGTGGTTGACTTTTGTGCCCTGGCTAACCAGGTGAATTTTGATGAGGTGGCTCTAAAAGACATTTTTCAGTATGGACTGAATGAGCCAGCCTCATCATTCATGCCTGGGGGTCGCTGCTCTCTCAGCTTGGCTCAGTTTATTGACCTCGCCCTACTGTACGCTGGTTCCTCGTTTACTGTGGGGGAGGCAGACACTGAACCAGCGCTCCACACCACGGCCCCCGTCTCGAAGCCTACCACGGCCCCCGTCTCAAAGTCTACCACAGCCCCCGTCTCGAAGCCTACTACGGCCCCCGTCTTGAAGCCTACCACGGCCCCCGTCTTGAAGCCTACCACGGCCCCCGTCTTGAAGCCTGACACGGCCCTAGTCCCGAAGCCTGACACGGCCCCAGTCCCGAGGCCTGTCACGGCCCCAGTCCCGAAGCCTGTCACGGCCCCAGTCCTGAAGCCTTACACGGCCCTAGTCCCGAAGCCTTACACGGCCCTAGTCCCAAAGCCTTACACGGCCCTAGCCCCGAAGCCTGACACGGCCCTTGCCCCCAAGCCTTACACGGCCCTAGCCCCGAAGCCTTACATGGCCCTAGCCCCGAAGCTTTACACGGCCCTAGCCCCGAAGCCTTACACGGCCCCAGTCCCGAAGCCTGGCACGGCCAGCGAGTCAACGCCCATGCCCACCACGGCCAACGAGCCAGCGCCCATGCCCGCCACGGCCAACGAGCCAGCGCCCATGCCCGCCACGGCCGGCGAGCCAGCGCCCATGCCCGCAACGGCCAACGAGCCAGCGCCCATGCCTGCCACGGCTAACGAGCCAGCGCCTGTAGCCTCGACCGTCCCCATGGCCACGTCCCCTGTTGGCCAAAGACGTAAGAGAAGGAAGAGGGCCCCTTCTCCCCAGTCTCGTCTTGTGCTCAAGACCGCAGAGGTGGAAGATCTAGAGTCTTCCATGGCTCTGCCGGGTTCTGCTCCGCCCTCAGAGTCTTCCACGGCTCTGCCGGGTTCTGCTCCGCCCTCAGAGTCTTCCACGGCTCTGCCGGGTTCTGCTCCGCCCTCAGAGTCTTCCACAGCTCTGCCAGGTTCTGCTCCGCCCTCAGAGTCTTCCACGGCTCTGCCGGGTTCTGCTCCGCCCTCAGAGTCTTCCACTACTCTGCCGGGTTCTGCTCCGCCCTCAGAGTCTTCCACGGCTCTGCCAGCCTCTGCTCGCCCCTCAGAGCCCTCGCGGCCTCCGCCTCACGAGCCTTCCAAGGCTCCTCCTCCCAAGCCTCCCAGGGCTCCTCCTCTCGAGCCTCCCAGGGCTCCTCCTCTCGAGCCTCCTAGGGCTCAGTTTCTCGAGCCTCCCAGAGCTCTACCTCCCAAGCCCCCCAGAGTTCTGCCTTTCAAGTCTCTCGAGCCTCCCAGAGCTCTAACCCTCGAGCCTCTCAGGGCTCCGTCCCTCGAGTCTTTCATGGCTCCACCCCTCAAGCCTCTCAGGGCTTCTCCTCTCGAGTCTCTCAGGGCTCCTCCCCCTCTCAAGCCTCTCAGGGCTTCCCCTCTCGAGTCTTTCAGGGCTCCTCCTCCCCTCGAGCCTCTCAGGGCTCCGTCCCTCGAGTCTTTCATGGCTCCACCCCTCAAGCCTCTCACGGCTTTGCCTCTCGAGTCTCTCAGGGCTCCTCCCCCTCTCAAGCCTCTCAGGGCTTCCCCTCTCGAGTCTTTCAGGGCTCCTCCTCCCCTCGAGCCTCTCAGGGCTCCTCCTCCCCTCGAGCCTCTCAGGGCTCCATCTCCCTCGAGTCTTTCATGGCTCCACCCCTCAAGCCTCTCACGGCTTCATCTCTCGAGTCTCTCAGGGCTCCTCCTCCTCTCGAGCCTCTCAGGGCTCCGCCCCCCAAGCCTCTCGAGCCCTCCAGGACTCTGCCACTAGAGCCTCCTACGGCTCCGCCTCTCGGGCCTCCTACGGCTCCCCCTCCAGAGCCTCCTAAGGCTCTGCTCCCAGAGACTCCAGAGCTTTCTAGGGCTCCGCCTCCCGAGCCTCCTACGGCTCCACCTCCAGAGCCTCCTACGGCTCCACCTCCAGAGCCTTCTACGGCTCCACCTCCAGAGCCTCCCACGGCGCCACCTCCCTTGGCTCCACCTCCAGAGCCTTCCAGGCCTACCTCGCTAGAGCCTCCCACGGCGCCACCGTCAGTGGCTCCACCTCCTGAGCCTTCCAGGCCTTCGCCCCTAAAGCCTCCTTCGGCTCCACCTCCAGAGCCTTCCAGGCCTCCGCCTCCAGAGCCTCCTGCGGCACCACCTCCCTCGGCCCTGTCTCTTGGGCTCCCCATGGCGCCACCTCCTCAGCCTCTCAGTGCCCCGCCTGCCGAGTCTCTCACGGCTCCGTCTTCCAAGGCTCCGTCTCCCAAGTCCTCCACGGCTCCGCCTTTCACAGCTCTTCCCTGGCCCCCTGATCCTGTCCGGTGGCCCCCTGACACTCTTCCTGTCCTGTGGCCTCTTCCCTGGCCTCCGGACCCTATTCCTGTCCGGTGGTCACCTTCCAGACCCCCGGACCCAGTCCCTGTCCTCCAGTCGCCTTCCAGACCCCCTGACCCAGTCTCTGCCCTATGGCTGCCCCCTAGATCCCCCGACCACCCGCCTGTCTGCTATGTTCCCCCTGACCTTGCCTTGAAACTGCCCATTGACCCCATGGACTGTCTCATTTCCCTCTGTGCCCCTTGGACTGCCCTCAATTTTGTTTGTGTGTTTTGTGGGTTGTCTGTTCAGGGTTTTTTGTTTGTTGGGATTGTCCAGCACCACTTCCTCGCAACCGAGCGCGGCCGTCAGGAGCCATCCGTTTTAGAGGGGGAGTACTGTCACGAACCCCGCTCCCTCGCGCCGCCCCCTCGAGCTTCCACGCTCCTTCCGCCCCCTCGAGCTCGCACGCTCGTTTTGCTCCCTCAAGCTCGCACGCTCGTTTTGCCCCCTCGAGCTCGCACGCTCGTTTTGCTCCCTCGAGCTCGCACGCTCGTTTTGCTCCCTCGAGCTTCCATGCTCGTTTTGCTCCTACAAGCTCTCATGCTCGTAGCAGGTCTCCCTCCTCGGGCTCACATGCCCGCTCCCAATGGCCAGAACATTATGACCACCTGCACTCGTCTCAATCACCCCTTTATTCGTTTCACCTGCACTCATCTCATCACCTTTCATTGTTTACACCTGCACCTTCCCCTATAAATACCACAGCACATCCGTTTCACGGGTGTTGGTTATTGTATTTAGTTTCCCGTGTCTTTGCCTCCCGCTAGTCTCGTCTAGTTTTGAACTCCTCTTGACTTCCTCTTAGCTTGCCAGCTCCCCTTGTTCCCCTGTCTTTTGCTCCCACTAGTCTCGTCATTTTCCTCTTGATTCCCCCGGCGTTCGACCTCACGCTCCCTTTGACTACTCTTCACTGGATTTGCCCTTTTTCTGTACTTTTGCCTGCCTGCAATAAAACGCGGTTTTTGACTTACATTGTGACTGTCTCTTCTTGTGCGGGTTACACTAACATTTACTAGAAAGATGGATGCCTATAATAAGATCGCTTGATCAAAAATACAGAAAATTACAGATGTTGAGACAGCCTACAGTAATAATGAGCTACCACAAGCAAATATTCATTGTGGAAATAAAAAAGACTTGTGGCCCAAAAAAATTACAAATTTCACCATTCACATTGGAGAAAACAAAAAAGTTGGGTTATAATATGTCTTTCTCCTCTTTTAGATTAGTAACCTATAGGCTTGAAAAACTTAAAAATTCCCTGTGGATGATGCACAAACATGACATAGATTTCTATAATTGAATCCAAATGTATTTGCTGATTTGAATTAAAATGTCCCATAAATATATACCAGTATAAATTGTTAAATCTTTCTAGTTTATTTATGAATAAAATTGGAGTGTTGTCAATCTTAACTAAAGAAGTTTACAGACATTTAAAGTACATTTATTAAAAGTAAAATAGTAATTAAAATAACATTTTAAAATGTCCATATGGTACATTTTAGTATCAATCCAAATGTACAAACATGAACTTTTACGTTTTACAAATATTAACATACAAATAGCTACATGAGATCAGGCTGCACATTGCAATGTTTTTATAGCAGTAATATGGAGTTTTATTTACCTCTATATTATTTAACTTATAATTATAATTAAGAATGAGCACTGCGCCAGGAACAAAATCATAAAAATAAAAAAAATCATGTGATTTTAAGATTATTGAGGTGCTCTAAAACCATTTATTGCATAATATGGGTACTCCTGATGGAGAGACATTAATTTAGCCATTGTTTGGTGTGCTGTCTTTGTCTAAGACATGTGTCATTCTAGAGAAATAAATCTTAATATGCATTAAATTTGGGTCTTTTCCAGTTGGATATAAACAAGAGCTCATTCAGCTTAATCTTGCATTAGAAATAACCGTGCAACTAACTTCTATTGAGGCTCATTATAAAATGTAAAGAGGATCTAGAGATCTTAGTGAAACTAAGCTAAAATAAGGTATCAACTAGCCAATATAAAAGCTTTCCCCATCTGTCACTCACTCGACGTTGTGTCGATGTAGTGACACTAGGGGTCACTCTTGATAGACCGGAAACACCTCTGATCTTTGATAAAAGGCCAATGGTAATTGGCGAGTGGTATTTGCATGCCCCTCCCATGGACATACAGATATAAAAGGAGGGGACGTGCATACCGCTCATTAGATTTTCTCTTCGGAGCCGAACTATCGATGGTTCAAGCTGTGTAAGCGATTTCCATCTCTCACCTCTGCTGGATCCTTACGGCGCATTACTGCGGCTTTATCCCCTCTCTGCACTGGTGCACTGCAGAGATTGCCCCTGTTTTTAAAGATATCATTCCAGTTGTGTGTTATTCCTAGTTGCGGTCGATGCTTCTCGTCTTCTGATGGCCACGATCTCTGTCTTTTGTGCCTGGGTGCCCTAGACATCTTTCGTGGATGCGTTATGTCCTCATTGCGAGGCAATGACCATGGCAAAGTTGCGTTCATGGCTCGCTTTCGTAAGAAAGCCAGCCATCCACCCTACTGCTCCCTCCCTTGGTCCTCCTACCTACTGGTATGAGGCCAGCGCAGCGAGCACTGGGGGCCATTCAGGGACCTCAATGGGACCACCTCCGCTGGTTAAATCCTCGTGGACCTTCTGTGCAGTATACAGGGAGGCAACATAAAAAAGGAATAGGTCATCACAAGCAAACAACCTTGTTAAAACAATATTCAATCAATAATAAAAAGCCTATAAAGTAATTTTTCACCATACTGAACAGCTAATCTAAAACCACTTGTTAAGGATTTTGCATCAATTCCACAAAATTGGTTACACATAATGTGCATAAGCATCATTATCGAGTCTGTTAAATGCTTGATTCTCATTGATTGATGGACATTCTCTGTGTGCAGTTATTTTCCAGTAAATGCATGGCTATGAAGTAGTTTCAAGTCTTGACTGCATAACAGTTCCATTTTCATTCCATTCCAAATACCTAATGCATATGAAATTACCAGATAATGACTTAAATATTGCAATTTGTTTTTTTCAGGCTTTTTTAAAAAACTAAAACAAACAAATAAAAAATTATATTTGTGAAAGCCTTCTTTCTCACTGCTGAGGACCAGAACTTCTCATATATTGCCCTAACCTTTTGTTTACATTGTTCTGTCATAAATAGGATTAGTACAGCAGGGGGTCCCTGCAAACAAATTACATGGGTAAGTGGTTGACTGACCTTTGAAAACTGTGATTTTAAGATCTCTTGAATAAGGCAGGTAGACTTGCAAGACTTAAATGGGACAACTCGTTTTGATAAATATGGTAAGACAAACATCATGCAAAAAATAAAATAGTATTTTGGTATATGCACTTTACTTACAGTAGCTGTGTTTTCATAATTAGTAAAAATAAGAAAATTATTTAATCATCTGGGATCATCACCACTTCACAACCAGTGAAGTTTTTGATGATGACATTTTCAATATTGTACATATTATATGTACATATTTGTATAAAATATTTATAAACTTTAAAATGACAAACCTGCTGATAGATAAAAAGATGTAGAGGAATAAACATGTAATCATCTGAAACATACCCAAACATTCAATTTCCTCCTCATACCATCAAAAGACAGACAGTAAAATGTAATGCCATTAAATCTAGACAGTTTTCTGAATATGTTATTAAATAATATGGCTCACAGAGACAGGAACAGAGTCTCAGCTGGGAGACTTGCTTTAAATCAAATTTCCACCTTTGAAATAAAATTACAACATAATGTGCATGACAAAGAGTAAATCAAGGGGAAAATGAACCACCCAAAGAATCTGTTCCAAACTCATGGATCTGTTGCTATGATTTCTGGAAATCTGTAGCCATGAAAAAATGAATAATTAATATAATAAACTGCCTAGATAACTTTCTTCTCTACTGATCTTATATCCTTCATATTTGTTTAGAGCAGAGAAAAATGATTGAAAGCGAGTGTTTTTTTTTGTTTGTTGTAAAGCAAGTAATTTTTGGTAGGAAAGTGCAATTGAGTCCCACAGTGAGTCTGGTTTCTCCCAAGGTTATTTTTCTCCATTAACCAACATCTTATGGAGTTTTGTGTTCCTTGCCACAGTCGCCTTCGGCTTGCTCACTGGGGTTATAAATACAATTATTATTTAATTACTTATTTTTAAACACAATTCACAATCGTATATTTTCAAACAAAATAATGACGACTCATAGACATGAATTACATTACAGTTTTATCTTCTGTTAATGTCTGATCTTCTGTAAAGCTGCTTTGAAACGATGTGTGTTGTGAAAGGTGCTATACAAATAAAAATGACTTGAAGACCTCCATCAATGACTTGACTTGACTTGAATTGACAGAACTTTATGTACAGGGTTGAAGAGTAACATAATACATGTAACGGGATCTGTATTTCAAATACAAATATAAGTAACTGTATTCAACTACAGTTACAGTTTAAATAATTGGTAATTAGAATACACATTCAAAAAGTATTTTGATTACTGAAGAGATTACTTTGCATTTTATTGTCATTTGTTTCATTTAATATTTAGTCCTTTCAAATGGAAAACATTTATACATATAAATTATGCGATCCAAAGTGCTTTTTAAAATTTGAACAGCGGTGAAACACTTTCTTATGATGTGTTACATTCATACAAGCAGACAGAGAATTAAATTTGGAGCAGAAGAAATAGAAATAAACCTGGTGTAAATTATCAGCTTTAAGCTAAGCTAAAATCCAATTCTAGCCATGTTACCAGGCACGATTATATTTTTTTATCAAGAAAATTCACGTTGCATCATAATTTCTTTTTTCTAGTAAGACCTTTGATATTAGGGTACAAATCTTATTTTTGATTATAATTTTTGTATTGTTTTCCTGTAAAAATATCTAAAAATCCTTAAAACAAGATAAATTTGATTGATCTTGTTTTAGAAACAACACTGCATATGATATTTAGGTTTTTCAGAGAATGTATTTTAACATTTTTGTCTTACTGTACTGGCAGAGTTTTAATAGTCAAAACAAGTGAAAAAATCTACTAGTGTTGAAGTAATCTGTAATATGTTACTGACCTTTAGAAATCTAATGGAACACATTACAAATGACATTTTACAGCATGTATTCTGTAATCTGTAGTGGAAAACATTTCAAAAGTAACCCTCCCAACCCTGTTTATGTATGAGTATGCCTTAAACATCACTGCGAATATATTCTTATTTTTCTCATAAGGAAGCTAAAAATAACTAGTCCTAGAGACTTACATACATACTTTTTAAACACAGTCCCTCCCCATTCTGTATACTGTTATAGTAACTCCTTTCTTTTAATCATTTTATTAAAAATCAAATTTAGGAGTGCCACCAATGTGTCCTTGAGCAAGGCACTTAACTCCAGGGTGTTCCAGGGGGATTGTCCCTGTAATATGTGCACTGTAAGTCGCTTTGGATAAAAGCATCTGCCAAATGCATAAATGTAAATGTAAATGTAATCATACACCAATTACAGCGACCAAAATAATCTAATAACATTTTCTTCCGACAGTGAAAATCCATCTGGTAAGGCCATAATTTGAATATTTTATAGGCCCACAATGTGACTCCTCAAAATTTGTAACTTCACTTTTCTTCAAGGATGTTCAATAAAACTGATGAACTTCATTGAATTATAAAGGTAAACCACATTCTGATATAGTTCAGCTCTGACAAGGTGATGCAGGCAAATTCAGTTAAATTCCTTTAATCTTGCCGAAGACTAGACCTGTCATCTGTTCAAATGGTTGATGAGCAGCCACACAATTACTGGTTGATAAAACAGAAATATCCTAGAGTAGAGTGTTGCTGAAGGATTATTTGGGGGAGCCAAGTAAGGTCATCCAGTGTTGAATGCATTAATGATCTTCAAAACAGAATTAATCCACAAGGCCATCAAGCCTGCCCTTGTCTAAAAAACAGAAATGTATGCACTCTTAATTCCAGTGCATTTGTGGAAAATAACATGCAAAGCACACTGATAGATTGGCCCTTCGAAAGTAAATATGGTTTCTTAATTTTGTAGATTTCACATTGTGCACACAAAATGTCATTATCACGGTCTGTCAGGCTCTAAATCCAACTTTAAATGTCCCTTCTGAAGTCATTTAGGGCCAAATGTCTGCCTTGAGGACAGCCAGTGTGATTGAGTTACTGGTGCCTGAATATACACTGCTGCCTAATACATTACCCCACCACCACATTCCGCTTGTCTGATATGCGCTCTGCTTTACATGATGACCGCTAAAGCAAGCTTATCATTTCCCAGTAATTGGTTGAGGGAAAGGGGGAGTTTAATTCAGACTTATGAGATAAATATAGCCTGATGTTTTTTTTTTGCAATAAATGAATTTGTTTCCAAACTCGTTTCTAGTTTACTGTGGTCAGCTAGCCCTGAGATGGAGACCCCTGGACACTTGCCCAATTGCTCTTATGGTTAATTCGCCCATGCTTTGTTAAAGCTCTCCTTTTTATGGTTATTATTTGGGAATTTGAAACAACATGCCAGGCAAACGGAAGACCCCGATACTCATTACATTCTGTGTAGCGTTTTTACTCTTACTTCGTTCAGCAAAACATCTCTAGAGTATGTTTTAGACCTACTGACTGTGATAAAACAAAGAGTTGATTGGGGAGGGGGGGTTGTTGGGGGGGTCAGTCAATACCTGGATGGACAAACTCAGCCTCAAAATCAGGGCATGGTTTGAATACCAGGCTTTGAGTGTAATAGTGTTTATGTAAACCTGGCTTCATAAGGACATTCCTCTGGTTTTTGTGTGGACAGAGTCGAGTCATCAGGAAAGGATAAGGGAGGAGGCGTCTGTTTATATATGAGTCATAGATGCTGTACATAGTGAAAGAAACTGTTAGTGACCCTGAAGTTGAACACTTCTGTCTAAATCTGTGGCCTTTTTATCTTCAGAGGGAGTTTGGAATGTTATAGTTTGCATGGTGTTCATTCTCTTTGAAAGCTTCTTCCCACATATTAGACTGTGTTCAAAATCAGCTGCAGTGCTAACCGGGAGCTCCTGTTATTATTTTGGGTGATTTTAACCACTGAAAGCTCAAGTCATTTTTACCTGGTTTTGCCCAATTTGGCATGTGTGAGACAAGGAACAACAGGGTCCTGAATAAATGTTCTGGCAACATCAGAAAGGCCTACATTGCCAAGCCTAAACCTCCTCTTTATTATTCTGACCATAGCAAAGTCCACTTAATATTGACTTACAAGGCTGTGTTAAAAAGCAACAAGCTGCTGGTCAAGGCTGTGACTTTGTGGGAGGATGATAGCATAGAGGTATTGAAAGGATGCTTTCTGTGCAAACTGGAAAGGTTTCCATGATATAGACATGAATGTGGCAACAGAGACAATAAGAGACTATATTACTGTGTATATATATATAGAGGGAAGACTAGCAGCTGTACATCATCACTTCAGCCATTGCTTTATAAGTCTGCTCACAATCTATCACATTGCTGTTTCAGTGCGCTAAAACACAGGCAACCTCCGCCACCCCACCACCACCAGCTGAGGCTCCTCGCCCCTGCCTCCTATCTCCGGCAGGATATGACGGTTCCATGCACAACTCCCTCGGACCGCCGGACGGGGCCTACGCCAAAGAGAGAGAGACATTACTTTGTTTTACATTTATCAAATAAATGGCATCTTAAACCTCACTCAAGCCTGCGTGTCTTCCCGATAGAAATGTAGATTACGTGGTAAACAAAAATGACATAATTGTGTACCCTTACAATGAACCTCATAACAAAACAAGTGAAGGACTACAACACAAAATAAGCAGCTTTAGAAATAATTATTGGGCTGGCCCAAAAAGAACTCAATAAACTGCTACTGGAAGGTAGAAAGCATAAAAAGGCACTATTGTGCATAATTTTGCCACTATGCATACTAAAAACCATAGTATTGTTGTGTTTCAGTGGAAATTTAAAGATGCATCTGTTCTCAGCATTTGGAAGTATATTTACTTGTGCAGTAAAGAATAATTATGGCTGTGTCAAATCTTTATTTTTTTCATATGAATCCATGTTTCAATAGCATCTGACTTAATTCCCATTGGGTAAAACTGGTTGATGGAATTACAGTGAGATGAACAAAGAAAAAGTTTATTTTTCCCTGACAGCAGACCTGCAGTGCTTTTTATTTCTCCTGACAATTACGGGTAAAAGACAGACCATCCCTGCCAGAATCTCTAAGCTCTAATCCTCTTCTGAACTGAAAAACTTGGAGTTGTTGTACTGCTAACATCACAGACAAAGCTTGGCTAAGGTAGCAGCATTATCCTCTTTAGGACAGAATTGTGGACTTCATAGCTCACAGATTATCTTGTGCTTTTGCTGCTCTTGCTTATATCTTTCATTCCATCAGTGCCAGTGGAACTCATAACATCTGTGTGTCACCTTTTCACTCTACAGCTTTAAGGTTTATGGTTTATGGAGTGATTTGTTGATACAGTGATTGTCTTATTGAACATCCTGGAGGGAGATACACACTGTATACAGCAAGGCTTTCTCAAACAGTTAGTCCTCACCATATTACAATGTTAATGAATCAACTAGCTGTTTTCCTTTCAATGGCTTTTCAAGCATCATCACAGGTGATTCTAGACCCTCAGTCCCAAGTCAGCTGTCAACACCCAAATCTGTTATTATGTCAATGTAAATTTTCTTCATGTATAATGAAAACAGTAGCTGTATTAAGCAATTTTATGGTATTTTATTCTGAATATAAGGTTTGTTATATTTAGCACTATCCTTAACTTTAGTCTATGGCAGATCCTGGCATAGGTGACATATTCAGTAAGAATGGCTCTGCACCTACTATTGAGGTGGTCCTGGCTCACTTAATGCCCTAGGCAAGATAGGAAATGACGAAATAAAATAAATAAATAAAATAAAATGTTTTATTAACTTTTTGGACATTTTGATAATAACTTCTTTTTATGAAGTTAGGAGTTTCAAAATGCATTATGGCGGGTAGATAATGACATGATTTTAAGTTTACAGCAAATGATCTATGGAAGGTCAATTGAACTATCAATTGGAATTTGGGGAGAAGTTGCATTCAAAATCCACTTAGCTCAAGAAAAATATAAGCATAGTGCTTCTGATGGGTGCTCCACTTCTCTATTGTTCAATCACCTACTCTCTGTTCCTGTGAAATCACAAAATAAAATGCAATGAATTGTGCTATCATTACTAATATACACTGATATACATATGCAATTAAAATATGCAAATGCAGCTACCAGTCTTTTGCCCAGTCTTTTCAGTTCCCTGCGGGTGCCAATCACTCAGTCCTGTCCCCAGCGGTCATCGACCAGTCTGACCCAGTCCTATCCCTACGATTACCAGCCAGTCTGTCCAGTCCTCTGTGGCCTCCACTGACCTCATCAGCTGCTCAGTGGCTCAGACTTTGCCTTGGTCTCCAGGTTCTCCTTCGGTTTGGCCCTGGCCTCCTGATCCATCCATGCCTCAAGGTCCGTCACCTGCTCTGCCCTGGTCTGCTCTTGGCTTCTGTATTCTCCTCCGGTTCCACCCTAGCCTTATGTGTCACCCTTCTCTCTTGGTCTGCCCTACAACTTTGGTCATCCTATTACCTGGAATAAGCCACCCCCCTGGTTTCCCGCACCCACCCTTCCTGGTATGTCATCTGCCCCTCAGCCTGGTCCATTCTATTTCCATGGCCTCCCAACCCTTCCCCATATTTGGAGCCATTCCCCTGGTTTCACCCACCCTCCCACCCTTGGTTGGTACTTCTTGTTTGGTCCTGCCCTGGTCTGTTCTTACTGTCTCACCTGGTCTGTGCCTCCAGCCTCACCCTAGTTTGTGTTTTTGTCTGTTTTCTTTTCTGTTTGATGTTCCCTTTTTGGGACACCAGGTCAGATATTATTATTTGATAGCATGACAAAAAATAAGTGTCAGGGTCCTGTCACTTTGTCAGTCATGCTTAAAGTAGTGACAGGATCTTGATGCCCAGGTTCTGTGTTTTTGTTTTCATATTTGGAGCATGGTGTCTGGGTCCTGACTGTTCAGCCTAGTTTGGTTTCTGTTTTGGGTCGGGATCCGGACACTCAATGTATTGTATTTTGTGAGTGCATGGCTTCGGTTTCAGTCCTCTTGCCATGCGCCCTTCTGTCAGTGTTGTGTGTTAGCACATGGCTTTGTGTTTGTCTGTCATGTGCTATCCTGATCCTGCCTCCTCGTTAACCTCATCACTCTCCTTCGTTTAGTCCTTGTTATGCTAATTGCCTTAACCTGTTCCTCATGTGCATTACCTCTATATATATTGTGCCCTCTTCGCTCTTGTATTTGTAAGATTGTTTTGTGAGTTGGTTGGTTTGTTTTTTTTCTAGTTGTTTCCTGTTTATCTTTTTCTGGTTTGTTTTGTTTGTTCCTCTGCCCCGTGAGTTTTGTTTTGCTTGTTTGTTTTCTGTTTAATACAATCATATTTCTTCACTCATTCCTGCATTTGGGTCCTCGTTCCTGCTAATTCCTTGACAGGCCACAATCTCATCCAACCAGAGCCATTCATTTATTTGAGTAACATATTACCCAGACCAGCATTCAAAGAAAAGTAAAACCAGGCATTAAAACAAAGTACTAGTTTCTAGTTCAAAGCTCCTAGTAAATACATACACTAAATATACATATACATTATACTCTGTGTGTGTGTATATATATATATGAGTTCTCGCCAACAAAATGTTTTGTGACTTTAAATGAATGAACTTGAGTGGTGGTGACAATACTATTATGTAGATAGAAATATGCTACATACTTGTATTTCTGCACCTTAAAACAGATTCCAGAGGTGTAACAGCAGTTTAGTGAACTGTATTTATGTATATGGTACATGCTTGAACTAAAACACCTTTATAAAATTCAAAGTATAGTACATTTGATCGGTATATGTGTTTTGTTGGAATCAAATCTATAACCTTGACATTGCTAGAGCCATGTTCCACCAGCTACAGGAACACTTACTTATAGCATTGTTGAGAAATCACAAGCTGTCAACAAGCTGAACTGAAGGAGTGTCAACTCAAACAGTAAAAATGTAGAATGCTTTTGGAGCTGGTGAGTTGTAAAGAAACAAGGATACAAAAATATCTTTTGGGGTTTATTCTGACAACTATTTAATCAAAAGAAGAAGAAGAAAAAAAAAAACAGCGGTCGTATATATAAAAAAAGAGTAAAAGGAAATTAAATACAAAAATTAAATATGGCACAATGAAATACGACAGAATACCCACAATGCACTCTAATTTTAAGTGCACATTCGACATCCATTTTTAGTTGTGAAAATGGATGTATTTTTAGCCTGAAACCATGGTTTTACTACAGTAGTATACCTGTAACCATGGTTAATTGTGTGGAAACTATGGTTTAAATAATTCCCATGGTTAAACTATAGTTATTGTTGTGAAACCATGGTACATTTTTGTAGGGTAAACAAAACAGAAGTCTAATCATTTTTTGTTTAGGCTTGAAAGTATATCAACATTTTTTTAACATTAAGAATAATATTTTTAAATACCCATTGTATCCCAAGGAATCACAAAAAAACAAAATGAATAGAAGTATCAGTATTGGTATCGGTATCAACGATGTTGGACTTTAGATCTTAAATATTAAAATAATTGATATCGTCCATCCCTACGCAACACAAGGAGTGCCAGAAAGCAGGTATCGCAAAAGGGGCCACGTCCAATTTATGACTATTTAAATTACATGAAATTTCTCCAGTTGGCTACACTTTAAAAAAAATAATTAATATATTGGAAAAAATATCTTAATTGATTTAGAAATAAATGGGATTTTTTTCTTTGCCTTTCAATTTTGTATTCACTACTTTCCACTCTGCATTTTTTTTATTCTAGCAGGATTAGAACTGCACAGTAAAATGCAAAAGGACAATGCATATATTTAGTTAATTCGGGATGACATCAAAGAATTTATCACCAAACTTATAGTTCCGACAAAATAATTTTGTTTAAAGATTGGCCCCTAACACTTACTTAGTATACTAATTTAAACCATGAATTGTTCTACACATAAAATAACTAATATTGGCATTAAATTCATGCTGTTTTGCCAGAAGAGTACTTAATTCTCCCAAGGTTATTTTTCTCCATTAACCAACATTTTATGGAGTTTTTCATCTTGTTTCACCAAGTCACCATTGACTGGCTCACTGGGGTTCTAAATACAAATATTATTTAATTAAGGCACAACAACCATTTGATCAAATAGCACAATGATGACTAAGACATTTTTGGCTTTATTTTCTGTTCAACATAATTTCCTGTACTGCTGTTTTGAAACAACGTCTGTTGTGAAAATTGTTATACAAATAAAAATGATTTGACTTGACTAGCAGTTAACCCTCAATCATTCTGAAAACAGAAAAGTGGAACCAGCGATTAAAGGATTTTATAATCCACTGAGGATTGGTATAGCAGGGGAACTGGGATTACCCAGAATTTATACAAGAAAACCGTTAATAGCATCACGATGAAATTCCTTCCATCTTAAGGAAAGTACAGATGAAGAGATAACTGCAATGCTACCACATAGCTGCATAGTATGGTGTGCTGTATATGGGGAAATTGGCAACAGGATGTTGCCAATTTTTTTGTTTGGTGAAATTGGGGCCAGATACAGGCATGGGCAGGGGTGAATCGTGAGTTCTGCCCACCCAGTCAAACATTAGGCAAACACGATATATATATATATATATATATATATATATATATATATATATATATATATATATATATATATATATAATTTATCCATTGGTTGGGGGAGGGCTTTGTGTTGCAAACTTTGAGGGTGGGCTGTAGACCACCACAACCAATCAGAAATTAGCACCAGAAATGTGTAGTATTTTTCTATTGTTGTCATTGGCCAACAACATGTTCTACTTAAAAGGTGGATTTACACTGCTGCAGACTAGCAGCAAGACACAAGTGAAAATGGATAAAAAGAGATATTTGTGTGTGCAATACATTTATTTTTAGTGCCAATAAAGAAGCCTGGTGATGCTTCTACCTGTGACCATGTGGCTGATGTTAAATTAATGCAGACTCCCTCTATCAGATATCTCCCTCTCCTAGTCTCCACCTCAGCACCCCAAAATCATGCTAGCGAATAATTGGACCTAATTACTAATGCACCATTCTAGCCAAAATAAGCAACCATAAGCATGCAGTTTGTGGGTATATCCCAATCATTTAACACCAGAGGGTATCGGTTAAGACCATGGCTTAAAAACAGTAGTGCTTTGTGGGACGAGTGTTTCTTTTTCCCCTGTTATCAGTTTGGTGTTGCTGACGGAGAGATGCTGTCTATACTTTGTGTCTTATCTTTTATCTTTTTACAGTGCTGTGATAATTAATTGTTTATTGTTTGTCATTGCATTTTAAACTACTCTGTTTTTGCCTGGAAAATCACCTGTGGTGGCTAAAATCAGTCTATGCTTTCTGAATATTTGAACTGCCCCCAGTGGCTGAAGCTGTAACTACAGTTTTATGCATGTTCATTGACCGCAAGACCTACAAAAATCCAATATAAATAAAAAATTACATATACATTGTAATTACATTAATTTATGCCTAACACTAACCCAAACTCTAACCTTAACCAATGTTGGGAAAATTACTCAAAAAGTAATCCAATACAAATTACTAATTACTTTTAAAATTTTAATAAGATTCTATTATTGATTAATTTATGGTAAAATTAATCACATGACTAATTACTTTTAATTTCCTTTGTAAAACACTTTTCAAAGAAATGTTACGGTTTTCCACACAATGATTGAAGTATTGCAGATTACAGTAACTAATTAATTTGTAATAAAATATATTTCATGGGAGCATGCTTTTCTCTCTCTATGTTTTCTCTTCGTAGAGTGTTAGATGCGGCTGGGGCCATCTAACGTGGGGAAGGTGTTCTTTTCCTGTCTTATTCTTTCAGGGGGAAAAGACCCACAGAGACCACATCCTGCCCAGCAGGGGAGGTTAACATGTGGCAAATACATCACATGGGCTTACCAGCCACATATGGAGGTGGCAAGGTGGTAGGTCCTGCCTCGAGAGGGATGAGCTTTACAAACACAGCAACCGGGGGGCAAGACGGAACTCTGCCCAAGGGAGACGCAGGTCCGCCGACAGGGGATAAGTACCTGTGGAGCACCTGTTCCAGTACAGGCAACTCAGTGCCTGCAGTGGATCAGGCTGCAAACTCCTCCACTGAATTCAGAGCCAGAGGGCTAGGGAGGAAGGACATCCAGGGTCCATGACTTGTGGAGTAGACTGGGGGAGTAGAGTGCACGTTTTCACCTCAGAAGAGGGAAAGGCGCTATGCGCAAGCGTTACACCCGGCCAGCTGTTCCGTATTACAGAATTCTACATGTTCGGACCTGACAAAACACAGGAAGAGACCGGCTGTAAAATCTCATGAAGGTTTTGGGTGTTGCCCAGCACACCACTCTGCAGGAGCTATCCAGGAGCCAGCGGCTGTGTGCCCGTTGCACACGGCGCCCCAGCCCGACTGTAGTAACTATGACGCATCTGAACACCTGCTTTAGGGGGACTCCTGCCCGTCTGTCTATGAGGTTTGTCCAAGGGCTGAATAAGTGATGGCAGGATGGGAAGAGGGTATGTGCCGTGGTGCCATGCCCATCTCGGGACTCGAGCCAGTGCTGAAGTGGTGAAGTGGTCTCATATGCATCAACCCGAGTGGCGTGACCACCGCGACCACCGCTGAGGATGCCAAATGCACCAGGAGCCTCTGAAAAAAATTTTTCTGGCCGATCTAGGAGATGGTGGCATTGAGAAATCAAGCCTAGTTGAAGCCCCGCATCACGACCAGATTTAGCCACAGGTGGCATTTCTGGACCACGAGGGTGGCCATCGCCTGTCCGAGTGTACGCACTGTGACCTTTGTGGCCCCTAGAGGGAGGTTGGTCGCCGAGCGCAGTTCCTGCAGCATATCAGGATCAGGACTGATCAGCAAAGATGCAGATGGCCTGGTGCCTTGGCCCAAAATGCCTTGGCCTGGTGGACTTGCAGGAGGGCCATGGCGTGCAGGGCAGAGGCGGCCTGTCCAGCGGCGCTGTAAGCCTTGGTCACCAGAGACGACGTCAACCTACAGGCCTTGGAGGGGAATGACGGTCGATCCCACCAGGTGGCGCCATTTTGTGGGCACAGGTGGCTTTGAGCACCGCCCTGAACCCAGGAACCAATCATGTAGCCAAGAGGGCTGAGGGGAGGACGGAGGGTTTCAGTCCAGCCCAACACTCGCGGCGGCCCGGGCAAGCATAGCAGACAGCTCAGCATCGGCCTCAGACTTGGCCGGCACTAGCCCAGTCGAGTCTTCAGCATCGAAGTCCGCCAAGACGCTCTCTGATGCAGCAGCAAAACTCTCATCCAGCTCGGGGGCTCCGAAAGAGACATCAGACTGGCCATAAGGCGAGCCGGTCTCATCTCGGAACCGGACAGGGGCAGACAAGCATGCAGGGGTACAGGTGGTCCGTGGGGATTTACATGGCAAAACCGCACCTGTTAAACTCCCGAAAACGCCTCCAGCCTTGGGTAGAAGGCATGTGTGGCTTTCCACCGGAAGAAGGAAAGAGGTGAGTGGCTTTCCCCCAGAAGAAGAAAAGAGGCAACCGCAATGTTTTCATGGCCATGTTCTCTCAGTGAGAACATGAACATCCACAAAGGCTGCCTCAGAGTTGTGTACTTGCGTCTTTCTGTGTATGTAGTCTGCACTTTCATAGGTTTGTTTCTCTTTTACTTGTTATCTTGATGCATTCTACCAGACTCTGCTGTAAAATAGAAAAAAGTTACCTTAGACTCAAGTAACTAACAAAAGCTTACATGGCATCTGCTGAATGTTGAAAAGGTCCCCTTAAGTCACCTCACATGGCAGCCAACCTGGTAATGCCCCAGGCAGCTAATTTCTATGTGGGTAATAATAGGTATACAAATACAGCTCTTATTTACTTTAATGAGTCTACCGTTCTCTTTTCAAACAGATGTCTGGTACCCATGAGAATATTTGGTGGGAAAGGTCAGCCTACATTTTTACAATACACCACCACATAAAATAAGAAGCCTAATTAAAGTCACAGAGATGCCAAACAGTGTTTTCTCATTTTACAAAATGTTATTTGAAGTATAGAGTGGATTTGAAGAGGAGACATCTGCATGTTTGATCCACTTCTCTTCACTTCGTTTCTGAATAAACTTGGTGCTGTTCAGAAGAGAATCTTTGGGTAACAAGTGTAGAATGACAATGAATCAGTTTCTTTCTTTGTAAAGCGTTTCCTGTTTAGCTTACTTTTTATAGCTAGATAAACAGTAAAGAACAGCTATAATTCAGAATTAGAACAGAGTATGGATCTTGCTCCTTTAAACATATCAAATGCATTACTCTTACAATATACACCGAAGTACTGTCATCATTCGCAAAGTACATAATCAGACAATTAGACAATAGAACAGAGAACAGGTCAACAGGAAAGCCAAACTCAATTGCACAACATAAAAAGCAATTAGTAAAGAACAGTCATACACAATACTTTTAAATACAATTAAAAGTTTATTCATATCAAAATGCAAGAAAATAAATTATTAAATAATTGTATTTTATTTTATAACCAGCTCATAATTCATTCTTTCCTAGAGGACATAAACCTTTTTTTTTTTTTGTAAAAGCATATGAGCCATGTTGCCACCTTCTGCAGGCTGGCAATACATTTCATAATTTTATTATCATTAATTATTATTTTCATAAGCACATTGGTTCAAAGCATATAGTTTAACCATTTATCACACTTTGCAATTGTTTTTTAACACACTGCTGCACAGGTAGGCGACTGTGGGAACTATCAATGATTGAGAAAATCAGATCTGTCTTCCACTGTTACCACAAAATTCACAACCAGGAGAGAAAGAGAGCAGAAAGCAGCTGGAAAAAAATCTGCTCGACTCAGCGTGCACTTTTATTGCTTCTTCAACTTCTGTTGCACAAAATCTGCATCTTGTTCCATCTTGGCAATAAACACACCATTGTCATCAGTGCCAGCCATCCTGTGAATGTGTGATAGTTTATAAGCCCACATCACTAAGTTCTAGTGTTAATATCCTTTTACTTATTTACATTGAGGTTAATGACAATGGAACTTTGTCACACTTTCTGGAAATTCAACTTGCTTCTACATTGAAAAATAAGGTGGATAAACTTTGCTTTAGAACACAGGTGAAGTGCTAACAGGCTTCAGATAAGTTAAGAAATAAGATGAAACCATGAGTGACATTTTACTGTTCTTATTTATTTCAGCCCACCCTTAAATAAACAGAGCAACAGCAGAAAGAGGGGTCACTATGATGGTCAAGAGAAAATAAAAGTAATATAATAATATGAAATTAAAAAACTAAATCTAATATAAATAATGAGAGATGTGAAAATATATCAGCATAAAACATAATGTCAGAATATGGGAGCAAAACAAATATATTGACTCACCTCAGACTAGAAGTGGCTTGGAACCAATGCTATCTGTTTCATTAAACCTGTGATAAAGCGAAGCAGACAATTATTTTTCTACCTATTTATTCCTTAATTTCATTCCAATTAGTTTTCTAAATTGTTGCCATTGTGGCCACAGCTGGCTAAGGAAGGAAAATATGATAAGAATGCAGAAGAGTAATTTCACATTCAAATTCAGTGGGGGCATTGTTTTTCTACAATGAAACCTGTGCAGAGCTGGGTATTTTATTTTTGAAGAACAAACAACTGCCTGCCTAGGAATGCGCATTGCCTGCATTATGGTTCATTCTGCTTCCTAGAAACAAATTCCTAATTCCATTTTGACACAGTAAGGTCTAATTCACAACATAACATAACTGAACATCATTCACAAATGCCAGAACAGAATTAATCCTCAGACTTCTTGTAGTCACAATTTGGATTATTTTAATGTTTTTCAGAAATCTCCCATTTAGCCTCTTGCCTGAACTCATCACATTAAATCAGATGTGTGTTACACTAGTGGATACTTAGAGAGTAAAAGTTTTTTTAGCCTCCTAAGATAGCCTACCTCCAGTTTCTAAGGCAACAGCACATTTATCCTTCATTGAAATCCCAGAATGCATTGCTAATACAGATTTATTAATGCTGCATTCCATTTACCTCGTAAGTCGGATGTCAGAGCTTGGAATGACATCACACTCGAGTTGACCACGTTCCAGAACACAAGTCAGAAAACCAAGATGGACGCATCCAGGCAAACCTTTGTTGAGCTTGCTCTTTCGGAATACAAACAACTACAGAACTAATATAAAGACCAGCTGCAGAACTCCAAGATCAGCTGTCGGAGGGGGGTTGTTGAGCAAGACTTCGGAAGGATGAAGTGCAAGTGGAGACGTCTTTGAGATCTGCAGAACACTCAAATTGATGCTGTGGTGATGATAACAATGGCAGCCTGTTTTTTTAAAGAATATGTGCATTGGTGCTTCAGATATATGTCAAGAACACCCACATGGCTGCCCAAGGCAGGGAGATGAAAATTAGTTAGTTATCCTCTATGTTAAATTCTTAGCTTTAACAGAATGCCATGCTATAAAATGCTGTACCCTGATCAGTGATGAAAGGATTGATTCACAATTGTTTTCGAAATTATATATAGTGGATTTATTCAGGTTATGTTGTAAATACTAAATGTATATTTAAAACTGTGTAGTATTTGAATGAGTTGTTTTTATATTTTCACTCTTTGAACAACATTAGTTGCTGACTTCTGCACTTTAAAAATGCAAATAACCTTCAGTATAAAAATGAATTAATTGCAGTCTTGCCTCCTGGTCTTATTTTCCGCAAATTGGTCAAATGGTCTTTATTGTAAGAACATTTCATGAAAAATCCAAACAATCATTTGCTATCACAAGAAAAGAAAGTTATATGACTGTTGTTTGTGTGCAAAATGTATAAAAACCTTTAAGTATTTTGTGCAAAATGTGCAGAACTGTTTTTTTATGAAACATAAACAAATAATATCTTCTAAATGGCAAAGTTAAACTTGTGCAACAACATCAAAATATAGTGATACATTACATGACACATTACAGTTTGTCTTAAGATCTTCAAAAAAGTAAGAAACAAAAAGTAAAATTCCTATTGCACATTACCAACTTCAAATGACAAACGATTACAGATTGTCCAGCAACTTTGTCATCAGAGCCTCAGAACCCTGCTGAGCAGACCTTAGTTGTGCTAGAGTCTCCTCATGACACCGATGACTGGCTTCTTCCGAGTCCTGCAAAAATTGCATCAATTCAGTTTCCACACTTCAATGCTTATTAGGAGGTGTTGGTGTGGATGTTGGTGGTGCTGTTTGGCACAATGCAGTGACACTGCTGCAATGTCCTAATGCTTCAGGTCTGTGCACCTCTAGACCCACTGATGTGCCAACAACAGAGAAGACCATATCATGCTGCCCTCCCAGAAGGCCATCCATTTCCGAATAAAACTGGAAGCGGATGGTCCCCTTCCCTGTTGTTTTATTGTTATCTTTTTTTTACTTATCTGCAGCATCTCTCCATAGATGTTTTTTTATTGCACTTTGCAGATTTAAGCCGTGCATTCAGCTCTTTCAGAGTTTTGGGGAGTCCTTCTCCTTCACTCTTGATGTGCTGCCGCATAAGGTCGAGCAAAAGGTTTGGTCCCTGCTGAAGACATCATTTGCTGGCTTTGGCACAGATGATGTGCTGGATGCGGCATTACTGGTCTCCTGGCAGTAGGGTGACCAGATCAGAATTGGTAAAATTCGTGACGGGGCGGGGGGGGTTAATGAATTTCAAAAATCTGGGCAAAATTATTTATTGAGGAATTCTGAATGAAATGACTGTCTGTCATGTAAACACAGAAATACAAATAAAAAAAACCATTGAACTCAAGTGTCATCATGAAACAAATAAAACAAACAATGCGCTTTAATATCAGCAACATCCAATCAAATCACTCCTTGTGACTTTTTTGAGCATGACATTCGCGCCTTGCCGCCTATGTAGTCTAACGTAGCCTACTGCAGCTCTCTACGTTCTTTTACTGTCTATGGTTGCAATGAGCAGCCGACAGGAGCTGGCTGCAGGACGGCAATGAGCAATTTTTAATATTCTATCACACTATAACTACTCGAGAGTCTGCTCTTGAGACTTTGTTCTAATTTTTGGGACAATTAGGGCAGGATTCGGGATTCGGGACAACTGCTTGGATTTCGGGACTGTCCCGAATTTTTCGGGACGTCTGGTCACCCTACCTGGCAGCTTTCTAAAACACACATAAAATCAACAGGTTAGCATGCACAACATTATTATCATTATTACTATTTTTTATTATTATTTGTATCTAACCTGTTACGGTGTGCAAGTCTTCAGCTTCAACCATATTTATTATGATTGTCAGGTCCTCATTCAAGTAGTATGTGGTGGGGTCTGCTGCCCTCTGGTACAAGGGACCAAGGAATTGAGTGCTTGTTCATGTTGCTGTCCACAAATACTAGAAAAAAAAGCATACACTGTTAACATCACAGCATAGTGCTTTTTGTTAATTCACTAGTTCATTTACAACATATATAACACCTCTCCATGTTCAAAAAGTCAATCGCAGATACATTGTGCACAATTTCAAAACCTTTTCCCAGTGGTGGAAGTATTTATATCCAGTTACTTAAGTGAAAGTCACAATACCACAGTGTAATAATGTTCTGTTACAAAAAAAATCCTAGTACACACAAGTATTAGCATCAGAATTTACATATAATATCTAAAGTATAAATGTAATCACTATGCAAAATGCTGGGTAGCTAATAGCAGAGAGTTTATTTGTTAACCTTTATTTTATATTTATAACACTGTGTAACACAATGTTTGTTCCTGGGTAGTAAGTGTTATTTCCGAATTGGGAATTTGGATTTAGATTTAGAAGTGAGTAGTAATACTTTTTTATAATACATTTTTTAGTAATTTTTGTATTACTTTGTATAAATACATATTAATTTGGATTCAAATGTTGTTTTTTCTCACTTTATGTGAACGAAAAGACACACATTCATTTTAAAAGTTCTCTCTCGAGGCCTGAATGAGACATCAAACTCGCCATGGGGCGAGCCGCCTGTCTCATCCTAGAACTCGACTGGTGCAAACGAGCTCCCAATTAAATGCCCCCCCTTGGATCAAAAAGTGATGCTATAGCTAAAATAACATTTAAAATGCTGTACAATTACTGTATGATTCATGTTGTCTTAACTAGGTAAATGTGACAAAGATGAACTTTTACATTTTGCCTATAGGCCTATCTTATTAAATAAAAGTTATGATTGGAGAAATTAAACATCTAATTTATTTTAATTTTTTTCTCCAGTAAGCTCACAAGCCAACCGGCATACTGCTAGCCTATTAGCCTGCTAGCCAAACAGTAGTATAGCTTCTTAATTTTTAGGGTGTTTATCTTTACTGTCACCACCTTGTGATAAGGTGGAATGATTGTTTTTAGTTGAACATTTAAGATATATTAATACTTTTACAAACATTTCAATTTTAAATCTTTGTGGTTAGAGATAGATATTGCTGTAGGATTAAGGTTAGGGTTAGCGGGCATAAATGTTAGTGGGCGTGATTTAGTAATCTTGCAGGAAGTGATGGACCATTCTTAATCTTTGGCATGCTCTTTTCAAGGTTTCCCCACTGGGTTGAATCTACATCAATTAATTTATTTCAGAACTCCACTCAATCAAACAAAAGAAAACGCCGGAAATTCATGTAGGCTACTGTATGTATGAAACAGGTTCAGTATGATTACATTTTAATAGATCAATCAAATTATATTTTTTATCAGGATGTGACTAATTTTACATTACATTCACTTTAAATTTATATTTGTTACATTTATTAACAGATTTAATAAATTTAAAGCAATGAAAGTAAAAAAAAATTCAGTTAGGAACCTTTGGATGGCACGGCTGGCAGGTCGACCAGGCACACCTCCCTCTACGCACCTAATCAGAAGCTTTTCCCTCTAGTCAAAATATATAAAACTGGTAATCACCTCATGCAATACACCGGCAACCGGCTACAGCAGCGCCTTTAAGTATTGCATTCTCTTTACACCTCCCTAGCACCACTTCCCTAGATCTGCATGGTGGCTTTACCTTGATGTTTGTACAGTAGCAGCAGCATGTTTCCGTGCCAACAGCAGCAGCATATTTACTCTTGTGTGGTAACAAGATGGTATCCAATCATTGCAGTGGACGTGTATATTGAAGTCTTAAAGTGGATATAGCACAAAAAAAACCAAAAAAAAATTTTGAAAAAAAAAAGAAAAGGGCCAGAGACAGGGTGGGCAAAACACTTTACTAACATAATTATTTTCCTTGAGGGTCACTTACTGTAAAATAAATAAATAAAATAAAGCATGACATTACCCCTTCACATATGTCTACAAGGTATGTATATGTGTATACAGTATGTTTTCATCTTTTTTAAATGTTACCAACTGTCCTGATACTTTAACTTTACAGTAATCTAAGATGTTTTTTTACAGCATTTGCAAGAAGAGAGCAGTGGGGTAGTTAATTGTGGGGTAGTTAATCGAGAGGTCTCTCCTATTGCGTAAGTAGCTTACGCTATGGGAAAACTCCGTTTCTCGAGAAATATTGAAGTCTTTATGTAAAACGCATTGCAGCTGCACAGCAGACAGTAATGAGCGAGGCAGCTCGGTCATTGGCTGTGCCGCGGCAACTGCTCGAACCAATGACGGGGCGACTCTGAACGCGCGACCAATGGGCGCGCGCCTCATGTTCGCGCTCAGAGCCCGCCGAAATTAGCATAGCTAGGCTATATAATGGGCACCCCGTCATACGAGTTCCTTTAGATTTAATCTCCTTCAGCGAAGACCTCCTCTTCGCTGGATCCTCCGGATTGTTGGAGTCTTTCGCCTGCCGTTGACAAGCCTACAGCAGGACTGCTAAGAGGATGCCTGCGCCTTCAGCCGCCTTCGAAGCCTTCTGCTACGCCATCCGGCGCGCATCACTATATCCTTTTTACTAAGCTACTTTGCAAGTGTTCGCCTTTGCGACACTTTTTGTATTTAGTAAAAGAGCAAATTCGAGGCGTTGTTCCAAATGCCTTCGACCTGCGCCTCGTGCAGAGGCCTTCTTCCTGACAGGGACCATCACATTATCTGCACTTGCTGCCTGGGACCTGACCACGTAGAAGCTGCTTTCACTCGAGGCGGATGCCCCGAATGTGACTCCCTGGGCCTCAACGAGCCGCGCGCTCGCTTCGCCGCCTTCGCCACGAACAAGCCAGCTACCACCGTGCTGCCGTCCCCTCTGTTCGAGCCGCGCAAGAAAAAAGCGCCGCTCACGGAGGCCGCCAGAACACGCGGACTTCAGTGACGTCACGCCGGGCCAGTCCCCGCGTGCTTCACCACCACCCGAGAACTCCCCGCCGCCAGTCCAATTCACGCAGACGGACCAGCATCCCTCCAACAGAGCGGTGGGTCTCATCTCGTTCGGCGCGCCAGGGGACGACGGTGAAAAGGATGACAGCCTTTCCAATTGTTGCTGCATCCGACGACTGGCCGGGCTCGGCCTTCGACCCCGTCGACATTAGCGGACACGAGCACGGGCACCAGCATGGTAAGAGAGTTCGCTGAACGCTTCACTGCAGGGAGCAAAACGTGTAAAACATTACCCAGTCCCCTTACAGGCGGCTGGAAATGTCTGTACAGCAGTCAATGGGCCAGTCACAGAACTCGCTCACCTGCAATCAAATGCCGTTTTAACGGCAACACACAGAAATAACAAGAGTCATTTTCTGCCTGTGTCACTAAGGGGTCACGTGTCCACACTAAAGTGCGCACTCCCACATATCAATACTGTCCAAACAGTGCCGAATACTTTCCCAGCTCGAGCTGGACGCCCCATAAATGTAGACCGTGTGCCTATTGTCATGTATGCACCACTACACACAAGCACTGTTCCCACAGTTATAAACACTTCCCCAGTAAAAGCGGGAAATACTATAAATGTAGCGTGCGTGCCTGCTGTCCTGCACGCACCCCTACACACAAACACTGTATGCATGGCCAAAAACCCCGCCGCTAGCGGGAGGCTTTATGAAAGTGGCGCGCGTGCCTATTACAATGTATGCACCCCCACCTGTAAGCGCTGCCCATACAGTTCCAAACAGATCTCTGGCTCACGCCGCAAGCATCACAGATGCGACGCGCGAGCCAAGAAACTCCCCGCTAAGAGCGGGAAGCTTTATGGAAGTGGCGCGCGTGCCTATTACAATGTATGCACCCCCACCCGTAAACAATGTCGTTTCAAACATTTCTCCGGCTCTTGCTGCGAGCATTACGGAGATAGCGTGCTTGCCTGTAATCTCACACGCACCCCTGCACTCAACAAAGCTGCTCAGCGCGCGCCCGCGCCTCTGAGAGCTGTAAGCTCAGTGTTAGCACATTTTCTGCCTGTGTCACTAAGGGGTCACGTGTCCACACTAAAGTGCGCACTCCCACAGTTACAAACACTGTATGCATGACCAAAAACACCCCGCCGCGAGCGGGAGGCTTTATGTAAGTGGCGCGCGTGCCTACTACAGTATATGCACTCCCACCCATAAGCGCTGCCCATACAGTTTCAAACAATTCTCTGGCTCATGTCGCGAGCATCACAGATGTGACGCGTGAGCCAAGAAACTCCCCGCTAAGAGCGGGAAGCTTTATGAAAGTGGCGCGCGTGCCTATTACAATGTATGCACCCCCACCTGTAAACACTGTCTATACAGTTTCAAACATTTCTCCGGCTGCGAGCATTACGGAGATAGCGCGCGTGCCTGTAATCTCACACACACCCCTGCACTCGGCACTCAACACGGCTGCTCAGCGTGCACCTGCGCCTCTGAGAGCTGTAAGCTCAGTGTTAGCACAAGGCAATTTGCCGGTGGGGCCCATACATCACTGCGACATGCCCCCAGCCAACATTCAGCCCATATCTGTGCGAGCAAAAGCCTGGGAAAAAATCCCCGACTTGCCAAAATGGGTTTTGAACATAATAAAACACGGTTACTCACTTCAATTCGCTCGCAGACCACCCCGCTTTTCAGCGGTGGTCGAGACGAAAGTGAGGAAAGATGTGTCACATGTTCTACACACCGAGGTGCTCGAACTGATAGAGAAGGGCGCTATAGAAACTGTTCCTCCCTCTATGAGCGAGGCGGGTTTTTACAGCCGCTATTTTCTCGTCCCGGAAAAGGATGGTGGCCTCCGGCCCATCCTAGATCTCAGACATCTGAACAAAGCTTTTATGATTCGCTCGTTCAGAATGTTAACAACCAAACATATCCTCGCGCAAGTTCGCCCCGGGGGTTGGTTTCTATCAGTGGATATGAAAGACGCTTACTTTCACATTCCGATAGCGCCTCATCACAGGCCTTTTCTGAGATTCGCTTTCGAGGGACAGTCATACCAGTACACAGTACTACCATTCGGCCTATCATTGGCCCCCCGTACATTCAAATGTATATGAAATGTATGGACGCGGCACTTTCCCCCCTGAGACAGCGGGGAGTGCGAATACTGAATTACCTTGACGATTGGCTAATCATAGCACAATCAGAGGGTCAGTTAACGACGCACAGATCTTGGATTATCAGCCATCTAGAATGCCTGGGTCTGAGAATCAATTTTGCAAAGAGCGTGCTATCCCCCAGCCAGAATATCTCTTCTGGGAATAGTGCTAGACTCAGTGCAGATGACAGCGCGCCTCTCATCAGAGCGCGCGCTCTCTATTCGACGCCTTGCAACATCATTCAGAAAGGGCGCGCGCGCCCCCGTCAAACGATTTCAAAGAATGCTCAGTCTCATGGCCTCGGCATCAGCTGTACTCCAGCTAGGATTGTTGCACATGCGTCCTCTCCAGCGCTGGCTCAAGAGCCGTGTCCCCACTCACGCGTGGCGCTCGGGCCACTTTTTGATCAGAGCGAATCACGGCTGTATAAAAGCCCTGACGCCCTGGAAAGCCATCAACTGGTATCAAACCGGCGTGAGTCTGGGCGTGAACACGCGGAGAAAAATGATCACGACAGATGCCTCCAAAATAGGATGGGGGGCCCTTTACGAGGGCAGGCCTGTCTCCGGCTTTTGGTCAAACCCGGAAAAGCGCCTACATATAAACTGTCTGGAAATGAAGGCGGTCGCCTTGGCTCTCAGAGCCCTGCTTCCGTACCTGAAAAACGAACACGTCCTGGTCCGAATGGACAACATGACGGTAGTTTCGTATATAAATCGCCAGGGTGGACTTAGGTTGAGCTCCCTGCACTCTATGGAGGGCCCTCCATGCATGGCCCCTCAACGGGTTCCCGAGAACCTCCCCAGTGGAGTTTTGAGAACCATCACTGAGGTGCGAGCACCCTCTACGAGGCGCTTATATGCCCAAAAGTGGAAAGTGTTCAGTGACTGGTGTGATACCAAGAGCTTGAACCCCAAATCGTGTGAGATACCAAGTGTACTCGCCTTTTTGCAAGAGTTGCTGGAGGCGGGTCGCACACCCTCCACGCTCAAAGTCTATGTGGCTGCCATAGCGGCGTCGCACAATCCTGATAAAGGACATTCATTAGGGAAAAACGATCTAATCATTCGTTTCCTAAGAGGCGCTAGGAGGATGAACCCTCCTCGCCCCCCCCCCCTCGGTGCCGATCTGGGACCTGGCCACGGTCCTGGACGCACTCAAGAGTGCCCCATTAGAACCTCTCTGAACCGTGCACCTTAAACAGCAAAACTGCGCTCTTGCTGGCGCAAAAAGTGCTCTCCACACCCTTCAGAGCACAGGTGATATCTCTGGCAGCGCTATTGTCCCCAGCAGACGAAAGCGACGCTAATTTACTCTGCCCCGTCAGGGCGCTCAGAGTATATTTGGAACGTTCTGCCCTGTTCAGACAGACGGAACAATTATTCGTATGCTTTGGCGGCCGCACTAAAGGTCTCGCAGTCTCAAAGCAAAGAATATCGCGCTGGATAGTGGATGCTATAGCGCTAGCTTATGAAGCCAAGGGCCTTCAATGCCCCTTAGGCGTCAGAGCTCACTCTACGAGGAGCATGGCCTCCTCGTGGGCTTGGTCGAGTGGGATACCCATTTAAGATATTTGTGCGGCGGCGGGCAGGGCCTCGCCTTCGACATTTATCAGGTTTTATAACCTACAGGTCCCCTCATTGCATTCCAACATTCTATCAGCCTGACTGTAGAATGGACTGGAGTATGTATATGCTGAGCATTATCTCCTCCTTTACAAGGTCCGTCTCTGACCGACTTAAAGGATTTTTTATGCATATCAGCACATACAAAACTCAGTACATAAGATATGTGCTTGTGTTTGTACTATGAGCGCCCCACCATGGACCACCTTGGAAGGGCGCTCTATAATATCCCATTATGTAGCTCGCCGTTGGCCGGCTCGTGGAATAATCACTTTGCTTTAAGGCTCAGGCATCTGCCTCTGGCTTTATAGCGCGAAGTCAGCACGCATGGCGTTTTACATGGTGTTCCCATAGCGTAAGCTACTTACGCAATAGGAGAGACCTCTCGATAGGGAACGACTCGGTTACTAACGTAACCTCGGTTCCCTGAGAGGAGGGAACGAGTATTGCGTAAGCTGCCATGCTTGTGCTTGGTCAGTTCGCTTCAGTCGATTGAACCTAAAGGAACTCGTATGACGGGGTGCCCATTATATAGCCTGGCTATGCTAATTTCAGCGGGCTCTGAGCGCGCGAACGCGAGGCGCGCGCCCATTGGTCGCGCGTTCAGAGTCGCCCCGTCATTGGTTCGAGCAGTTGCCGCAGCACAGCCAATGACCGAGCTGCCTCGCTTATTACTGTCTGCTGTGCAGCTGCAATGCGTTTTACATAAAGACTTCAATATTTCTCTAGAAATGGAGTTTTCCCATAGCGTAAGCTACTTACACAATACTCGTTCCCTCCTCTCAGGGAACCGAGGTTACGTTAGTAACCGAGTCGACATTATCTGCAACTTAAGTACCTTGACTGATTTTCTTTGTGCATCTTTACATGAGTCAGACTGAGGCAATGCTTTTCACTTTTCCTCAGATTCTTTTACTCGGATTTACGTCCGGGAAGCATCACAAAATAGTCCTCTAGCCATTGCAGAAAAAGGCCTGTTGTGTGATCTAAATACAATTTCACTGTTAGAATAAGACAACACACATTTCCTTATCTTCCCCTTGCAGTCCAAACATCCAGGCATAATCGTGAGGGGTGAAGCATGGTTAAAAAAAAAAAAAAAAAATGAATCTAATTTTTAAAGGTAAGCACCAAACAAAAGCAATCCTTTAAGAGTTTTTACAAGCAGGGATAAGCAGATGTTTGGCACACCATGAAAAGTTGATTTCACATGAGGCCACAGTTTCACTGTCTTTGAAAGCACTGGCCTCATGCTAAGAGAACTGACCAGTGTTCTGGCCTTGCCTGTTCTCTTTCTGACTATACTAGATCTAAGGAACTGATTTGCTAGACCTTTAATTTTCATCCAGAATATTAGTGTGCTTATTTTTGCCTTCTTATCAGACAGTAGGCTACTACAGTACGTCACCACCATTCTTGGTATTCTTGTGTGTTGAAATATTCACACAAGCATGTCTAGCTGTTACGAATGAGGCAGACAACGAAGGTTGAGGATCCAAATGCAGCTTTCTTTATTATAAACAAAACACAAAGGAAAACCCTCAATGGGGAAATAAACATGAACAGAGAACTAGGGCAGGGAACACAGACCAGGCTAACTACATTAACAAACATTCAACGATAGACAAGGACTGAACCAAAAACTGGGGTATAAATACATGAACAAGGGACAAAGGGGCCAATGAACAAACAGAACTCAAAACAAGATAACAAGATGACAAACAGAAGCAAATGGCAAACTAATGAGGACAGGTGAAAACAATGACAGAAAACACGAACGCTAACAAGAAGACTGTGGAGCTACAAAAGGGACAAAAGTGAAAACTATGGAATAACAAAAGGGACAAAAATGGAAAACAAAGGGGCAACGGTAAAACAAGACAAGGTCATACATAACATAGCCCCCCTCAAAGGATCGGATCCCAGACGATCCTAAAAGAAAAAACACCAAAAGACAAAAAGGAACCCACAGAAAACAAAATGATGGCACCGGGGGTACAGAGGGAAGGCAGGAAGTCCAATGGGGCACAGAGGGCAGGCAGGAAGTCCTAGGGGGCACAGAGGACAGGCAGGAAGTCCAAGGGGCACAGAGGGCACGCAGGAAGTCCTGGGGGCACAAAGGGGCAGACAGGCAGTCCAGGGGGCAACGAGGGGCAGACAGGCAGTCCAGGGGGGCATAGAGGGCAGGCAGGAAGTCCAATGGGGCACAGAGGGCAAGCAGGAAGTCCTGGGGGGCACAAAGGGTAAGGACAGGTTCAGGTAGTCTGGGAGCTGGCCACCGGGCAAGGATAGGTTCAGGAGGCCTGGGAGCTGGCCACATGGCAAGGATAGGTTCAGGAGGCCTGGGAGCTGACCACAGGACAAGGACAGGTTCAGGTGGTCTGGGGGCTGGCCACAGGGCAAGGATAGGTCTGGGGGACCAGGGAGAAGGCCACTGGACAGGGGCAGGTTCAGGAGGCCTGGGAGGAGGCCACAGGACAGGGACTGGGTCAGGGGGCCTGGGAGGAGGCCACAGGACAGGGGCCGGGTCAGGAGGCCTGGGAGGAGGCCACAGGACGGGAACTGGGTCAGGAGGCTTGGGAGGAGGCCACAGGATAGGGGCCGGGTCAGGAGGCATGGGAGGAGGCCACAGATCAGGAACAGGGTCAGGGGCCCTGGGAGGAGGCCACAGGACAGGGGCCGGGTCAGGAGGCCTGGGAGGAGGCCACACACAGGGGCCTGGTCAGGAGGCCTGGGAGGCTCTGAGGACGGAGCTGAGGAAGGCTCAGGAGACGGAACTGAGGAAGGCTCAGGAGGCAGAGCCGAGGAAGGCTCGGGATGCGGAGCCGAGGAAGGCTCGGGAGGCGGAGGCCGTAGGAGGCTCGGGAGGCGGAGCCGTGGGACGTTCTGGAGGCTCAGGAGGTGGAGCCGTGGGAGGCTCAGGAGGCCTTGGGGCGGAGCTCTGGAAAGCTCGGGAGGCGTTGGCGCTTGGACGGTCATGGCTACAGGCGCTGGCTCAGGGACGGTCGAGGCTACAGGCGCTGGCTCAGGGACGGTCGAGGCTACAGGCGCTGGCACACGGATATCTGAGGCTATCGGCACTGGCTCATTGACATTTGAGGCTACAGGCGCTGGCTCGGGGACGGTCGAGTGCTCAGGCTCGCTCACCGTGGCTGACGAGGATTCAGGCTCGCTCACAGAGACATACGTAGGCGCTGGCTCGCTCACCGTGACCGGCGTGGGAGCTGGCTCGCTCACCGTGGAAGGTTTGGGCACAGGCTCGAAGACCGGGGCAGGCGTGGGCACAGGCTCGAAGACCGGGGCAGGCGTGGGCCGGAAGGCGGAAGCCTGTCTTCTCTCCCTCCTCCGGGCAGGTGAAGAGGGCCGCGCTGGCTCACTGACCAAGGCATGCGTGAAGGGACGAACCACGGGCGAATGGAGGGTTACCACTGTGGGAGGAGTGGCAGGGTTCTCCTCGATGACGCCCACAGTGAACGGTGAAGCGCAGACCAGCAGAGTCTCTTCAATGAACTCGAGGAGCGTCCAGCCGCGCGTCGACGGTGGTAACCGCTCCTGGAGCGCACAATCCAGGTTGGCCTGAAAAAATCACCACCAGGTCGGAGTCAGGGAATTCAGTGGCACTCGCAATCGCGAGGAAATCGCGGATGTGGTCCTCCACCGGACGGTTTCCCTGCCTAAGGCTGAGCAGACAGCAGCTTGCTCGCAGAACCGCTGGATCCATTGTTTTGGGTCTATCGTTCTGTTACGAATGAGGCAGACAACGAAGGCAGACGAAGGTTGAGGATCCAAATGCAGCTTTCTTTATTATAAACAAAACACAAAGGAAAACCCTCAATGGGGAAATAAACATGAACAGAGAACTATGGCAGGGAACACAAACCAGGCTAACTACATTAACAAACATTCACAAACATTCAACGATAGACAAGGACTGAACCAAAAACCGGGGTATAAATACATGAACAATGGACAAAGGGGCCAATGAACAAACAGAACTCAAAACAAGATAACAAGATGACAAACAGAAGCAAATGGCAAACTAATGAGGACAGGTGAAAACAATGACAGAAAACACCAACGCTAACAAGAAGACTGTGGAGCTACAAAAGGGACAAATGTGAAAACAAAGGGGCAACGGTAAAACAAGACAAGGTCATACATAACACTAGTAAGTGAATACATCACCCTAATGTTATTTTAGCATTGCTTAAGTCTTGTGGCCAAACCTTTGATCCTTTGAAACTTAACATTCTGCCCATTCATTTTCACTCTGAAAGCCCTTACCAAAACAAGTGATTTTTGCTTTAAAAAAAAAACAAGGGTATGAGTCGAAATAATTTCTTGTGGTGGTCTATGCTGTCATTAGAGCTTAAAGGAATATTACAAAGCAAGTTAAGCTCAATTGACAACATTTGAGGCATAATATTGATTACTGCACTCATCACCTCGTTTTCTTTTTTTTTTTAAGCAAAAATCACTTGTATGGTAAGGCACACTCACACACACACACACACACACACACACACACACACACACACACACACACACACACACACACACACACACACGAGAGGGACTTGTCCCTCCTTTTCTTTAATAAATAAATAAAATAAAAAATTAGGTTAGATTTGACACTTAAAATGGAAGTGAATGGGGCCACATTTTGAAGGTAGAAATGTGAAGCTAATAATATAAAAAAATCATTTACATTACTTATTTTGTTAAAAAGATTTGATTATTTGATTAGTTCTTTAAAACATAATTTCTCAGTCATTTTAGGGTATCTGGGATATAATTGGATATAACATCTTGGTTACAGTAATAACCTCCATTCCCTGATGGAGATGTTGTGTCAATGTAGTAACACTGGGGGCCAATCTAGGGAGTCACAAACACCACTGTTCTTTGAGAAAAGGCCAATAGGAATTGGCGAGTGGAATTTGCATGACACTCCCCTGGACATACGTGTTTAAAAGGAGCTCAGCATTGTGGCAAGAGGGACACAAGATCTCATTCCCTCCATAAGGGAATGGAAGTTACGACAGTAACCAAGACATTCCCTATCTGTCACTCACTTGATGTTGTGTCAATGTAGTGACACTAGGTGTCCCTATACAAAACACCACAACCAGCTGAACTGTGTTTCTTGGACTGGCGGTGCAGATGTGGGCAGACCACTGCTTGCCTCATAGCAAGTGCACCCGGCCCCCACGTAACATCCCCCAACTCCCCACAATTGTCGTATGGCCCCTTGCACCCTACAGACAAAACAAACTCATAGTGGGGAAAGGCTGCGCCAGCCGTGGCTTCTTCTCTTCGTTTTTCTCCCACAAAAATAGAAAATCAATGGGGGTTTGGTGTTCTCCTCCCAGCCCTCCACCGGGAGATGGAGTGGTCTGTCCACCACCTCAAAGCTTACAACGGGTCTCCTCGTCCCTGTGTAGTCTGTCTTAGGGGGACTTAGAGGCCTTCCTGGGACTCCTAGCGCCGAATTGTGAGACGGGGGGGCATCAGATTCCTGCAGGGGTCTATACGCTGGGCAGTCGACCTGGGCTGCAGTGGAGCCAGTGTCATCAATGCAGGGGGATGCCCATGGCGACGAGCAGACGGGGTGCTGGACCTTGAGCCATGCTGGGGCAGGATGTGTTGGATAGCCTCTGTCTGCTTCTTGACGCCGAGAACTTCTGGGCGAAGTCCTCGACAGTGTTGCCGAACAGGCCAGCCTGGGAGATGGAGGAGTCAAGGAAGAGTACCTTGTTGGCATCCTTCCTCTCGAACATATTAAGCCAGAGGTGGTGATCCTGGACGTCCAAAGTGGACATTGCCTGCCTTAGAGCCCGTGCCGTGACCTTTGTTCCCTGGAGGGTGAGATCGATTGCAGAGCGCAGCTCCTGCATCACTCCCAGGTTGGGACTACCCTCGTGCAGCTCTTTCATTCTCTCTGGCCCAAGAGGATAGTGAGAGCGGAGAGGCTCAGAGGTCGGGTTCGAGCAGCAAAAGGTGCCTGCCATGACTTTGTGAGCTCTTCGTGCACCTCCGGAAAGAATGGAACCGGGGCGGGGCACGGCCGTGAGCGGCAAACTGAGCCCAGGAAACAATCATCAAGTCGCGAGGGCTCAGGACAGTGTGGAGGGTTCCACTCAAGCCCTACTCTCGGGGCAGCCCGGGCAAGCAGGTCTGCCAGCTCCACGTCGGCCTCAGACTGGGTGACCACACCCAAAGGTGGGAGCTCAGTCGAGTCCTCTGCATCCGACTGGCTCAGCCCGCTCTCCAATGTTGCAATCATGATGAGACATCAATCTCGCCATGGGGCGAGCCGCCTGTCTCATCCCAGAACTCGACTGGGGAAAACGAGCATACTAGGAAATAGGAGGTCCGTGGGGGATTACCCAGCAGAACCACTCCCATTGGGGTCCCCAAATCACCCCTAGTGCTAACCGATGCAGCCTCATACCAGTAGGTAGATGAACCAGAGTGGGGTGTGGCTGGAGTGGCTTTCCCCTTTAAGAAGGAAAGCCGTGACCACAACGTGCCATGGTCACGCTCTCGCAGTGAGAGCATGAGCCATCCAAGCACGCTGTCTCAGTGTGGCTGTAGCCCAGACATGCGAGGCAGCGATCGTGGCCGTTAGAGGCAGAGAGGTAATGACCGCAACCAGGAAATATACACAGACGGAAAGGCATCTTTAAAAAGAAGCTCTCCATCAGTGCCACTCTTTCAGAGGAAAATATACTCTTTTATTATAAGAATATATATATTTTTTTTAGCTGTCGAAGTGCCCAGGGGCATTCTCTGCTCTCTGGGTGTTCTTTCGTGCATACATGATCGACAAGGAGACTGCTGATTTCAATATTAATTGTAAAACAGAAGTTATGCTTTGGTCTCTTCTCACCCAGAATCAACTGAATCACTTCAGAAGACCTGGATTAAATCACTAGAGTCTAATGGAATACCTTTATGTATTTTTGCTTTTTGGAGCTTGAAAATTGGTCACCATTCACATGCCTTGTATGGACCAACAGACATCATATCTGAATTAAAATATCTTTGTTTGTGTTCCACAGAAAAACTAAATTCATACACGTTTTAAGATGACAAAAGGGTGAATAAATGATTAGAGAATTATCATTTTTGGGTTAACTATTCCTTCGACTTGTATTGAACCAAGAATATTCCTTTAACAGTATTCAACAGCACAATGACTTTTACTTAATACATAAAAAGTCAGGTCTAAGGCTGCATAACTGAATGAGGGTTTTTATTATCACACAGGTATGTGAAAATTGTTCTGTACTGTACATACTTTCTGTACTGTATATTTAATGTGTTCAGACTAAGGTGTACTGGTTTTCAAGCATCACTGGACGTATCCTTAGATTATGAAGCACAGGCTTTAGAGAAATGTCTATCTGAGTATCTGAATGTTAAAGGCAACATTAACTATTAGTCCAGTATATTTCCTTTCTTATTTTGGACACAGAACAGTGGAAAATAATATTTGTAGCTTAAAGCATTCTTTCTGCAAAGGCATAACCATTATAAACCAGTGGTAGTGTTGATTTGCTTCCTTTGCCATGGCCAGTGTAAAAGCAACAGGGAAACACTTTACATTGTGATGCAGTCAGATTGCATGTCCAACCACTGTGAGATGTCTTGCAGAGTCCTCCTGTTATGAACACCCCAGGGGACTTCTATACTCTTCATGAACACATGTCAATAGCCCTGTCCATTAAGCAGGGAGCTGTATGGAACAATATTACAGGTTATTGAAAGGGCGCATAAAATGCTTTTCTCCTTTTGCCTCTTCATGATTTGCACACAGATCTGAAGTTTTAGGGTAAAATATGATTTTGTTCTTTTATTCAGATTAACATAAGAAATATTCATATATGGGGCTGAAAATATATGCAGTGATGTATTTGTATGCAGAGAGAGAGACAGAGAGAGAGAGAGAGAGAGAGAGAGAGAGAGAGAGAGAGAGAGAGAGAGAGAGAGAGAGAGAGAGAGAGAGAGAGAGAGAGAGAGAGCAGATATTACAGAATGGGGCCAAACATAGCCAGTATTCAGTTACCGCAGTGAAAGGAGTTCAAGGCAATAGAGGTGCTGCTTTAATTCTAGATGGGGTTTGAGCACACAACCTTTGAAGTACTACTTTTTTTAATCAAGTATATGGTCTGAAGATCACATGGGCCAAATTTGGTGAGAACTGGGCAAATGTAATGAGAGTTCTGAGAGACAGATTTGCACTGTCAAATAGCTCAGGTACCCTGAGTGCATTGTGCTAATGATGCATACCATGTTTCATGTCAATGCGATAGTGTTAATAATATACAGTCTTTTATACAGTTTTTTTTTTTTTTAGCATTAACACCACTGTCGTGTGCCTCTACTTTGAAAAGTGCCCCCAAAGACAACTTTACTGAAGAGTAAGACTAAATTTGTAGGTGGAGTGGTGAAAAAACAGTTGGCTGCTGTCCCAATTTGCCATACAATCAGAGCAAGCTGCCAGTGAAACAAGATTTGTTTTAACACACCAAAGTGTTGGTGAGACACTGCAATTTAAGTTGAAGTTCAAATGTGACAGACAAGATGAATTGCTGCTAATATTCATTTTGACGTATTTGTATCCATATTCACATGACCAAATGGATCAAAAGAAGACCAGGATCATAAGTTTAGAAAAGTTATCTGTGTGCAAATTTTATTTCCAAATGGGTCTCCAATGGGCTATCAAGACAAAAAAAAAAAAAAAAAAAGGAAAAATTTCACTGACAAATATCAGGGCAACTCACCTGTCATGTGTATTTTGTTGGTTCATGTTTTTCATGTCTTTTATTTTGAAATCTGTTTCATGTCATGTGGTTCCCTTTAAATGTGATTTCATGTTTCCCTCCATGTTCATGTGTCTTGTTTTCATTGGTTGATTGTCTTGTTATCTTATTTAGAGTTCTTTGTGTTTATTGGTTATCTTTGTCATGTGTTCTTCCATGTCATGTATTTAAACCTTATGTTTTCCATTGTCAGGTATTGATGTTTGTTGTTGTAACCTTTGGTTGTTAGTTCAAGTTTATGTCAAGCCAAGTTTCTGTCATGTTTGTAGTTAGGGTTTTGGATATCACGAGTTGGAATGAATTTGCACTTGGGTTCTTTACTTCATTGTCATCGACTTTGTCATTGCTTGTGCCAGCAACATCTTTATGGAGAGAACATTACACCTTCAGTGCTAGTCTCCTGAAACCAGTGTGTTTGGATAACTTATGTAAAAAGGAAAGATGGTTCAGAGGTGATGGGCAGCCATATGGTAAAAGTAAATCTCTAGAGCTTTTAAAGACTAATGAGCCAATTTCTGATCCTTTTGGTTTAAATGGAGCTGTTAAAGTAATATGTTCATTGAAAATAGTGAACTGATGCATGACCATAATGATGTGCATCATTACTCTTAGCAGACTAACAGCTGGAGAAAATTGTGAAATAAATGCTTGATTTACTTCAGTGAGGCCATATTTTCACTGTTCCATGCATGGTTGGAAGCAAGAGTCTCTAAACAGTGATATTTGTAACAAATTACAGTGGCCTGATAAAAGGATGACTTAAGCACACTTAAACATGTATGAATGTCATTGCTTTAGATAACAAAATATCAAACCATTAAGGTTTTATTTTAAGGAGCACTCAAAGCAAAACATAAAGTTATTTTAAGGTTTCTTTAAAAAAAATATTTTTAATAAGACTGTAAATTTACTGTTCTTATTAAGGTGAAAAGGTATTTAGACACTTTCTGGTTGTAAAAACATGTGGAACATGTCCCCATGTCATGAACTAAACCATTGATTACTTTGAACACTGATTACATTGAACACCTTTTGGAACACTAGTTGGTTAACCTTTTAAAGCCTGAGCCCAAAATTATGACAATTCCATTCTGTGCCTGAATATGATCTTCATACGCAAATTCATATAATATTCATATAACATCACACACCTGAACTGTATATACCATATTGATGAGAAGAACTAAGACATTCAAATAATTATATAATAATATTAATATAAATATATGTGTGATTATTTAAGTCTAATCATCCTTTATCAATTGGATTTCACACAGCAGTTTTTACAAAAATCTTCTCCGGCCACCATACTTCATCAGACAACTGCATCTTCAACCATTTTAATAACAAGTTAGAGGGAAACTTAGAGTGTATGAAATATACATAGTTTTAAGGGCAATGTAGAATAGCAGACAGATTAGAAATATAATCTATTGTTTAGAAGTTATGACCATTCTAGTGATTAGTGGGAAACATAATAAAACAAACATTTAGAATGTTAAGATACATTTCACATGTATCAAATACTCCCTTTTAGCACCTGTAATAATAAATTGAGATTGCATCTGAAATTGAAGGACACAAACACTGAAATATACATTTTTTGTTCAATAAAACACACACTTTATTTAATTTGAACATTAGAATTACAAAAAAATTACACAGCAAATCATACAAAATCTACAATAAATACATTTTTAATAAAGAGTGCAGGAAAAGAATATATATATATATATATATATATATATATATATATATAAATACTCAACAACTGCAATACTTGTGGAGAGAAGAGAGGGAGAAAGAGGAAAGGGGGTTGACAATAACACCAGTAAACACAGCCCAACCCAGGCCTCTTTCCAAAACTAGTCACACTCATTTAAGTGCCAAGACTGAAAACAGTTCTTATCATGAACCAAGCAAAGTCTTTTGCCATTACATTCCGGCATGTATGCAGTTACACACTATAGTAGTGCAACAAGCTACTTTAGTTTTATATTCAGTCCTACTTTTCTGATAGCATAGCCAACATCTCTTAGTGGACTCTTCAAATTTAGGGACATGGGCTGTGTGGAGTGATGACGAAGGAGGGACTACAGGCTTTATTGTATGCAAAGAGAAATTGCGTGAGTATCAATACCTACCAGCTGACGAGCCAGGTTTTCTCTGAAATCTATCTGGGTTAAGTTCACCGGTCTACATTCATCCCCACATGAATGCGTTGCCATTCCTTAAACAATATAAAACTGTTGACGACGGCAATGTCTATGACGTGGAAAAACAGAGTCTTCCACCACTTCTGAGTTTTTTGTAGGACGTCGTAAGATTTTATCATTTGGTCTGACCTATCAACACTGCCCATGTGTTTGTTATAATCGCTGATGACAGTGGGATGGAGGGATACTTCTTTTGTCCAGTCGCCATCATTTTTTACAAACCTAGTAATTTCAGTTGAGCCATTTGCATTGTGGAAATTGTAGGGGCATGTAACTGCACGCGTGTGCTTCCACTGAATAACAAGTATATTTCCCTCAATCCTACACCGCCTCATATCCCCACAAGCTGTCTTGTGTTCCTATCTTGATTTATTGCTCAAGATGGCGCCGAGTATGGCTGCTGCGTCGTGGGTTCCGTCAAAATACTGCAGTTTATTCTTTGTTTTGTTTACAGTTTTGTGTTTTTTTGTCTTGGATGTTGTCTGCCTTATTGTGTACGACAGACAAACGCTTTTGGACATTGGTTCGGCAATTACACACCGAAAACCGGACTTCAAATTCCTCAATGCCGACCCGCTGTTTACAAACACGCCAGCAGAGCCCTTTGTCTGGGCTGCCCGGCTGTTGAAACGCAGAAGGAAAAGGGGAAAAAGAGCCGTCGTTCTAATCAGAGTAAGACGTCGTGCAAATTGACCCCCGCTACCCAGTATTCTACTTGCAAATGTTCAGTCTCTGGACAACAAACTCTGCAAGCTGAGAGCGCGGATCTCTTTCCAACAAGAGACGAGGGACTGCTGTGTTATATGCCTTACAGAAACCTGGCTGGCTGCGGAGATTCCAGACTCCCATACCCATAATTTAAAACCCCACCAAGTAGGCTTGCCATTCATGTATTGTTTAAATCCTGACTGAGCTTTAGACTTGACCATACGTTCAACTATTGCGAGAACTTGGTTAGGCTGAAAGAGCTGCTGGCAATTTTGCTTGAGGTGGTCCATAAGATAATGCAACTTCCTGCCTCATATTACTTCAGGCAGATTTTTCACAAGTGACAAAATTGGCAAAAATGTTTTTATTGATATTTAGTAAAAAAAATTTGATTAAAAAATTAGTGTGATCAGTCCGGCAGTAGAGACGTCTTCCACTGGAGATGCGGGTAGCGTGCGGTGGGAAGGGCGCAGTGTTGTGATCCATTAGTTGTTGCCATGCTGGGCTGGAGGATACTGAACTTCGGTTCAACCAAGATGGTCCTTGAAGAGTGGACCGGGCAGCTGGGTAAGTTGAATCTTCACAGGGTCCTTTGCAGGCTGGCTGCATCACTGAGGAGCCATGTGGGAGAGGCAATGTTTGCGAATGCAGAGGTCCTTTGTGGACTGGGCTGCGCTGCTGGCAGGCCATAAGGGTCAGATAAGGTCCCTCAATACTGGGGCCATTTTTCAGATAGAGTGCAGCAAAATAACAATAAAGCAATTTAAATGTTTTGCTCGCAAAATCTTAACATCAGCTATCTGGTAACCTTTTTCCTCGTCAGGTCAGAAACTCAGCACATGGTGTGTCTGCTAATTTCTCCATCCCTGTCGAGTTGGAAATGCAGGACAAGGGTGTGTCTACATGGGGGACATATGTATCCCTTTCTGATGAGGAGGAGATTGAAATCTGGCACCTTTCCGATCCTGAGTGTGATTGGCTACTAGTGTCTGAAATAAGGGGGTTATTCTTCCCCAGTAGTCTGTGTTAGAAAGAGGGATGGCTTGCTGCGTCTGTGTATAGATTATCTCCTCTTAAACAAAAAGAATGTACTGGATAGGTACTGTGATGAAGAGGAGGGCATGACCAAGCCGAGTGGATGCACACCCAGTGCTGAGTTTCCCAATCAGCAAGAGAGAGATAAAAGAGGAGCCAGGGAGACCAGAGAGAGAGAGAGAGAGAGAGAGAGACACTCGGCCACTGTGTTTGTGTATGTGCCAATCTGTTGTAAAGTTTTCCGTTCAGGTTTGTGTTAATTAATGTCTTGTTGTTTGATACTTCTGTTCCTTTCCTGAACCTTGTTACACTGGTACCGAAACACGGGAAGGGAGGAAGAGCACACTGAGCTGTTACCATGGCAAAGGAACAGCTGCCATCTACCGGGAAGCAGAGGAGCCCACTTCATCAGCCAGGGGACTGAAGATTGTCTGATGACCAGTTGGGTGACACGCCCGTGGGAACCGAAGAAGAGCATTTTCTTTTCTCTCTCTCTTCCCTCTCTCTCTCTGTCTCTTCCACTCTCTTTCTCTCTCCCTCTCCCTCCCCTCATCCTACCCAGGTTCCCAGGAGGCAGGGAAAACCAGGTCTTGGGATGATGGGATGACTAAAGGGGCAACTCCTTGATGACTCCAAATGATTCCCTGGCCTGGTTCAACTCACCCCTTAAAATTATTTGTATAGATTACCTACACTTCAAACCAAACTGTGGAGAGAATGAATATATTCACGAATTCGCCCAAGCTTACCCAAGCTAGCAAGTGCACTGCCAAATCAAAGGGAACCTGTTAAACAGAAATAAAGCAGACAAAACAACAAGGGGACAAGGGACATAGAACCTACTTACCACTGTAACACCACCGATTCTGTGAGTTAGACAGAGCAAAGGATAAAAACACTTACCGGTAAAGTCCAGCGTCGATCCAGGAGAACCCTCTTGTCGAAGCATCACTGCCAACACCTGACAGGAAAGGAAAAATTCAAGCACAAGTACCACTGAGGGGAGACAGTCATTGGAATCAACCACAAAATAACAGTCCAGTGGAATGTCAGCCACTAGATTAATTGATCCCTGATCCAATACTACCCTCAGGGAGTGATTGAAATAGTGAAGACGGATGTGCCCAGTCTGATGAGGAGAAAAGTCATCTGGCAGCAAAAAGCCATGCTGGAATGAAACTATCCGCAAGAGAGAAAGCTGTTGGATATTAGAAGAATTGCAGCACTATGACTTGGATCTAGAAAACCCAAACTTTTAATCCTGGAATTCCTCAACGTCATAAATTAAAAGACTAAGGCACCAACAAGTCTCACATCTGGCCAGTAAAAATAACAAAGAGACTTTTCTCTAAGAGGCCCTAAGTGCAGAGATCACAAGCAATAAAGGACAAACCAGTGTCCCTTGTGAGATCCTCATGAGATCCTCATCCCAGTCACAGTACCCTATAAAATATAAACCATACCTAGCCGTGCTAGATCATTCTGAAAATGACTCTATGACCTGTGATCACTTGTATATCTGACAAATTAATGATTATAGACAATATACTTTTAAAATATGTGTAGTTATTTGTAATAACTTCTAACAAACAAATAAATTATTTTAATCTTTAATCTTGTATGGTAACTTCAAGGTTCAACTGGATACTATACCCCGACAGTCAGGTTTCTCATAATGTGTAATGTATTATCCATGATGTAAAACTAATGAATTAACCAGTATGATTTATAACCAGGGATTTTAATGTTTTGCTACTTACACATATAACATTCATGAAAGAATGTCATATTTAGTATGTAAATGTTTGCTTGTTTACATAGAGAATGTTGATGACAACGAATGTCATCTCTCTGTACCATTTACAAGATTTAAAAGTTCATGATTAAATATGCACTATTTTTGAGCAGGAGTTTGTAAGAATCCTCCACAAAGGTTCATAAATCAACTTTTGAAAAGGACAGCCCATTCGATCATGTGATGCCAGAATGACACTTCTGATTGTCTCAGGACACTTTTGCCAATTTTCTCTTCTGCTCTCTTGCAACGTTCTATTCGGAACCGTCACTTGCTGCTGCCAGATCCTCCATGCCATGTAGAGTCCAAGGAAAACTCTGGACACACAAATTCCTGAGGAAGCCTCTCACTCCCTGCTCTACGGTTCACACACCCAACGGGTAACACTGACGGAGCTAACTTTCTACAAACGCCAAAAAACCAAAGCAACACAACGCAAGGAAACTCAATGACATGCAAGTACATCTCCAAGACTAATTTGTCTGTGGTATATTTTGATAAATAATATCATCCCTGTTTTTAAAAGATTTCACTTCAAAGCTGTACCTAAATATGTGCAATGTTATTTTCAATAAGCCATGAGAATAATATTACTCCAATAAGTGATTTAATCACAATCACAATCACTAGTTAATTCCTTACAATAGAAATTGTGAGCGGATACAACAAGACATTGTATTATGAATTTAATGGTGGAGAATTTTATTAAAACAAATAATCTATTTATTTGTCATTTATTTAATTTATAATGTTTGTCGAACACGACTAATTCCATTATATATTTACTTGCATAATAATGTAGAATAAAGTCCTAGCTCACACATACTGTTCCTACAAATAATGGTGGAGAATTGCTGCACTTTAATCCATACCATGTACATTTATACAACTAAATTTCCTACATATAATGGTGGAGGTACGCGGGCACTTTAATCCATCCCGTGTACATTTACATCAACCAAATTTCCTACAAAGCACAGATTGATGATTACATATGAAACACTTGGTCAGCCCTCATTGCAACCACAGACCACACACAACCGTGTAGATGCTTATCCATTATCTCACCTACCTGTATGTGCCACACCTTATTACATGCCACCACCCTTCTATTAAATACCTCACAATCCATACAATATTGCACCTTACACACCCACAGTGCCAGTATATTGAGTAAAGAATTGTGTATTTTGGGAAATTAATACTAGAGATTCGCGATTATGTAAGAGTTAGTAGTTGGAGCCTATTTCATTTTGTCAGGGAGGATGTGACACACACACAAAGTCGGTTCACATATTTGTAATGCTTTATGTTCTTGTCTCTTAACTATTCAGAATGAAAAAGTGATGGTTGTTTGTGGCAGGGCGGAGGGCGGGGCCGGGTCGTGATCCTACACACCCGGTCCCGTATTAGGCTAATCAAGCCTCCCGAGAGGGATAAAGGTCGACTGCAGAGGATCGTGCGGGAGAGAGAGATAGTTTATGGACATGTCCGTCATATGTGTGTTTGTCTTTTGTTTGAGTTTAAAATTAAACTATTATTTGTATCGTCAAGCCAGTTCTCGCCTCCTCCTCTTCCATTGATCCCTTTCCACTGGTGCTGAAACCCGGGAAGGAGGAGGGATGCCCGTCGCGGAGTCCTTGACACTGCCGTCCACCCAGGGGAGCGCCGCTGCCATCCACCGTGGGAGGGAGTAGACCGACCGCCCGGACGCGGTCTCTCTCACTGCCGCTCTGCGTTGGCCTTTTCCCTCTCTTTTAAATTTTAGTGTTTTTTTGGGGGATACTACACTCTTACAGGAAGTACCCCCCCAGTTTAATTATTTCTGTTTCTCTCCCCTTGTCCCCTCCCTCGTCCAGGTAGACGGGGATGACCTGCCAGCAGACGGGGCTTAGGGCACGCCCTCCCCCAGGGAAGGGGGGGGGTGTGTACGTCATGCTGGGGGCTTCCCAGCCTGAGAGAACGAGGTAGAAATGTGGCAGGGCGGAGGGCGAGGCCGGGTCGTGATCCTACACACCCGGTCCTGTATTAGGCTAATCAAGCCTCCCGAGAGGGATAAAGGTCGACTGCAGAGGATCGTGCGGGAGAGAGATAGTTTACGGACATGTCCGTCATATGTGTGTTTGTCTTTTGTTTGAGTTTAAAATTAAACATTGTATTTGTATCGTCAAGCCGGTTCTCACCTCCTCCTCTTCCATTGATCCCTTTACATTGTTATTTGTCTAATTTTATCTACGGTCCGACTACATTGAAAAATGCAGTTTCCCATTGTCTGAGCATGGGACTATTAATTTGAAGTGGACTTTCGTTCCAGAAGGGAACACTTGGAGATAATACGCTTGCGCTCCTAATAACCAATGGGGGATTTTGTGACTTTTCTCCCATCTCTTCTTTCTCTCCTGTGTTAACAGGACATTCTCTTCTGTCTGCTCAGCCTCCTGAGTGAGATCTGGAACACTTAAGTTATTTTGATGATTGCTTGAAATTTACTGGTGAATGTTTTAGTTTTATAAGCCAAGCGGAATCTGCGCATGCAAATGTTTTACACGTTCCCCACTTTGAATGTTTGTTTATTACTGTAAATATTATGGTGAATTTTATATTTCTTTCAGCTACTAATAGGAGTATACTACTCTCAGATCTTTTTACCACTTTTCACATTGAATATCTTAGAATCATGCATAAATCCACAGATTTTCCACAAAATGTGTGCAAAAAATGTTTTGAAAATGTTGAGATTCCATCTATTGTCGTTCAGTTTTCATATATGGGCAACTGGTCAGTTGTGGAATACAACTATAGTTGTTGCATGAACTCTGGAAAGTATTTACAGTGTAACTCAAAGTTTTATTTTATTTACTTTGCATGAATATTTTCAACATGTGTACCACTGCTTTCTCAAATATATGGCAGAGCTTAAAGCTCTACTACAGTGTCAGATGCCAAATAAGTAAATGAGCAGTTAAACCTGCTCAACATTGCTGCCAAAAATCTTTTGCAAGCAGAAATACTATTTTTTTACGAGATAATCCTAAAGTAACATTGTGAAGTTGCAGGACCGGGTATATATTTTTTTGTGTGGCTTCGTATTTGTGAGTGAGTGAGTGAGTGAGTGAGTGAGTGAGTGGCATGTCAGGATAGTTAAATAACCTCAGATGTCTTATTGAAGATTTTGTGGTGAAAAGCAGTACTTTGCCCTGCCCTGTCTTTTACCTCACTTTGTCAAAAATGTCTGCAGTTCAGGTGTTGACAGAGTACTAGTGGGTATTCCAACATGCAATACACGTGTCTGGGATTATGGAAGCAGTATAGTACAATATGGAAAACTTTTCATTCACCCCTTCATGTTCTACTTTATATCTACCACTAACCTGAGAAAATAATGAATGATGCTCTACATTAGCATAACTCCTATCTTTAGATTGGTATTCAAGTATTTTAATCTACTGTAATCCACTGATTCAAATCAATATAGTATATGTAAAGATACTGTTTGACAAAAAAAACAAACAAAAAAAAAAATTGTGGCGAGATGCAAAAAGCCCTGAACAGCAAATAACTCTCTCAAAAGGCCATCTTCTGCCTGCTGTACACATAAGTCATGACATCAAGTTTTGTTTGAGTAATGAGTGACAGAGGTTTGTTCCTCATTGCTGCATCAGGATCACTGTTCACTCAGGCCACCTCCAGCCACTGGCTCTGAGCTAAGCTCATTATGTAAAACACTGCAGAGTGTGCAGGCCACATCCTAGTGCCTAAACTCACATTTATGTATTTATTTGAGAAATCTTTTTTAAGCTGAATGCGTCTAGGTTAGTCCTCTGTGGACTGTCTGTGGGTACAGAAATTTTGACTGACTTTGTGTCACTTCTTCCAAAACTAGTCCTTAGAAGCAAGATATTCATTCAAACTGCAGGGGCATGTGCCCCTTATATGGATACCCACAGGCAGTGACACCTTAATGATTTTTGGGCCCCCTGACAACTTTGCACTTTGGGCCCTCTATATACATATATATACACATATTTAAGTAATCAATTGGAATATCTGAGAGCAAACAAAACTAACATCTTCTACAAGAGCATTAGAATAGAACAGATTTTATACAGCTGAAAAACTGATAGCTTGGCCCATAATTCAAAGAGGTCCAGGCCACAAAGCCCTTGATTTAAATGTTTTCATTTGTTAGAATCACCACAGGTTTGACCATGGATGACTCATAATTGAATAGTTCAATGTACTGTAAGTATGGTTTCTATAAAAAAAATATAGCAGTTTGTTATGGGCAAAAAGGCAGTAGCCTAAACATTTAAAATCCATCCAGTCAAGATCCAGTCATGCCTGGTTTATATTGAGAATGTGCACAAATCATGCTGCATGCTGTACAGATGGGAAGCGCATTTAGCCATCAAAACTTTCAAAAGACAACTGCTTCAGTAGTGAAAATGTAAAGAATATAATTTTTAAACCAAAAAAACCAAACCAGTCACTTGCACAAATTCATAATTAAATGTAATTAAATTCCAACACTGTGCAAATTAATAGAAAACAATTAAATTACAAAACTGTTGTGGTAGATACTAGTTTATTGTGAATAGTGGTACATGCTACTTGCTGCCTGGTGTAAATTATGGCAGATACAATTTGCAAAGCTGTGTAACATAATGTATTCTAAAACAGCATTCAGTATATGTAGTAAAAGTATTGTGACGTAACTTAAATACATTTCTGGAGTGGGACAAAACACACCTGATTTGTCACGTAATAGTGCCTACTGTCTTTAAACATAGTGCGGTTCTTAAGACACCATGCCTCTTCAGGCCCAGGGAGGGTGTTACTGTGGTATCCGTTATGATCCTCACTCACCACCGACCCTTGAGATGAATGTCGTGTGTGCGGCCACCCGCCCCACACTGCCCCTCGTCCTACCTGAACCAAATCCTTCTCTGTGCTGCCCAATTTTCAGTGAGCCCCTGAACATGCATAGGCATGGATAGTGCATTTAATTTCAGTAATATCACACTACCTTGAGACACTTGATTCACACCTCTTGTGTTTATTTTCATTTAACATCCTGAGACCCCCGCATAAATTCTGTGTGCATTTTCCATTTCCCTTTTTTATTTGTAAATAGTAGCACCTAATAAACAAACAAAAAATAAATAAATAATTTGTTTTTATTTAAATAAAAAGTTTTCCTAAGCATTTATGCCCACATATGTGGACAGCGGGAATGTCAGATTTGTATTCATCAAATCGTTTATTATGTGTCCAGAAGTGTTTGTTATTCATGTTTTTGGGACGTAACATACATTGCAGCGGATTTTCTATAAAGCTGAATAAATAATTCTGATTTAAAATATGTCCAGCATCATCAAATCACTGCCAATCATGTTAAAATAAAATGTACTATGTACTGATTATCATTGTTCCATGTCTGCCAAACATGTTGAGAGGGGCAAACATTATCTGTAGACTGAAACAGAACTTTTGGTCGGATTTCAAGAGTGAATGCACTTAGCTGCATAGAAAGCTATAGGATGCTCCCTTGCTCCTTATTAAGTGAATGACTTCACCTCCGGTGTGCTGTTGTCTACACTGGTCTCAGAACAGTTTGAAATGCACCTTATTTTCATCCTAACTCAATATAAAGCCTCTGAAAGCAAAATGTTTCAGCTTTTGCATGAATATATTTATTCTCAATGTGCAAATGCACAGTAAATACTGTATATAGCAGGGGCAGGCAACCTTTTTGACATGGAGTGCCATTTTTTATTTAGTGCCGACACCGTAGCAACATAAACGTATCTTTCTTTCACAGTTTATGAAAGACAATGGGACATTTTATAAATTTTATTAATATATTTTGCCATTGTAAACAATTTCAGAGGATAAAAAAAGTGTTTAAATGTTTTTTTATCAAATCATTAGGTAGTCTCCGCAGTCTGCGCATGCGACGTGATAGGTCTAAATTACAAGACATGTAATACAGTATAACATTAGATTAGCCTTCTTTGATAAGCATAATAGTAATGGCAATAGAAAGATGACATATTCTTAATAAAAAGATTATTTAAGAAGACATATGTGAGTAATGTGACCACACAGTTTAAAACTTAAATAAATATGCCTTAATAAATAATTACAATATGGTTAACAGAGGAGATTAGAGCGAGAGTGTGCAATGAGAGATTCCCCCTCTCTATCTCTCTTCATCCTCCTCCTCTTCTTTCTTTCTCCAATGGATGTTTCAAATCGGCTTGCATATAGTCTTTTTACAAGGCAGTAACAAATTGTATGATGCATAATAGCAGTAATGCTGCATGAGTGCCTTGAACTCTAAGTATCCAGATGATCTATTAAAATAAAGACAGGCCTATGAGTAGTTTACAGATGCTCGTCATTTTTATCTTGTTCTCTGTGTATTTGTTCCGTTTCCAGCCAAAAAACTTTAGGCTACATGAGAGCCCCTTATGATTCACATTGCGTACATTCACTTTGCATGCATTTACTGCATCACTTTCATTCATCTCTATGATTGAGCATCAATACATCTGAAACTCTTAATAAAGCCATAATTATTTCTATAACTAAATTCTGTAAAAGGTAAAAGATTTCGGTGCCTCAACAATGTTACAAACAACTTCTCTGTTTGTTAGTATTTCCACATAATTTTCATGTTGAGAAGACAAACTCTGGACATATTTACCAAAGTGGTCAGTCCTTTTTGACTGGACTGCTCCTGTAACGAAGCACTTAAGTTCTACTTTATAACGAGCGAACTAAGTGCTGGTTTGGGAAATGTCTCGGTTACTGTTGTAACCTCTGTTCACTGACGGAGGGAACAAGACGTTGTGTCAATGTAGTAACACTAGGGGTCTCTCTTGAGAGCCTCAGTTACCTTTATCTTTGTGAAAAGGCCAATGAGAATTGGCAAACAGAATTTGCATGCCCCTCCCCTAGACATATACGGGTATAAAAGGAGGTAAGCCTGTGTCTGTTCAGACAGGTTTTGAGCTGAGGAGCCGAGAGTAATTTCCCAGCCATTTCAGTGGCTTAGTACACTTAGTACGACAGTAACCGAGACGTTCCCCCTCTGTCACTCATTTGATGTTGTGTCGATGTAGTGACACTAGGGGCTCCTTTCCAAAAATGCCACAATACTGAACTGTGTTATGTGGACTGCTGATGCAGGTGCAAGCAAGCTGCTGCATGTGAAAATAGCAGGTGCATCAGACTGCACGTAACCTTCCCCAATGCCCACATCCCTGAGAGAGGGAAGCGATGTAACTAGCATAGGAGCAGGCTGCGCCAGCCGCAGCCTTTTCTCTCTCTCTATGTTTTCTCTCAGAGTGTTAGATGCGGCTGGGGCCATCTAACGCTATACTGTAACACACATCGGGGAAGGTTGCACAAAGCATGCAACGGATACAGCAATGCTAAGGCTGGGTCTGCCTCCTCCCGAGGCAGCGCTCGCTGGTTCACTACCTGATCCCTGAATGGGGTCGTAGGAACCTTGGGCACGTAGCCCAGTCGGGGTCTCAGGATGACGTGAGGGTCTACCAGACTGAACTCCAGGCAAGTGTCGCTGACAGAGTGCGCTTGCAGGTCCCCAACCCTCTTGATGGAAGTGAGCGAGATCAGGAGGGCCGTCTTCAAGGAGAGGGCCTTTAGTTCGACTGAATCTAGCGGCTCAAGCAGGGCTCCCTGAAGGCCTGAGAGGACAACAGAGAGATCCCATGAGGGGAACAGGCATAGCCTAGGAGGGTTCAGCCTCCAGGCGCCTCTAAGGAACCTGATGATCAGGCTGTGCTTCCCTTACGACCCACCGTCCACTGCATTGTGGTGAGCCGCTATGGCGGCTACATAAACCTTCAAGGTGGTGGGGGACAGCCACCCCTCCAGCCTCTCCTGCAGGAATGAGAGCACTGACCTGACTGCACAGCTCTGTGGGTCTTCAGATCAGGAAGAACACCAATTTGAAGGTTTTACTCAGCTTGCTGAAACACAACCGCTCGGCTCCGAAGAAAAAATCTGTCTGAAAAGACGCAGGCTTCCCTCCTTTTATACCCGTATGTCCAGGGGAGGGGCATGCAAATTCTGTATACCAATTCCCATTGGGCTTTTCTCAAAGATAAGAGGTAACCGAGGCTCTCAAGAGAGACCCCTAGTGTCACTACATTGACACAATATCGATTGAGTGACAGAAGGGGAACTAAATCTTTTGATGGCTTTGTAAAATGTATTTATTTATATATTGAGAGAAATATTATTTTTCCTAAGCTAAAAAATATAGATTATGCCTATCAGATAATAAATAGGCATACTTGGTAAAAAACTAAAAATAATGTTAATATTTGTCTCAAAATGTGTCTTAGAAATTGTGTGGTGTGAATGTTGAATTTCTTTGAATTCAACAGTGAATGAGCGTAAGCTCATATTTGATAAATAGAGGGGGAACATGTCCTTATAGGTTGAAAATCCCTGTTATGTAGAATAATTTTCCTCACATGTATTTTTATATATTGTTTAAGTATAACCATATACATATTTAAAGCAATCCTGCTGAATAAGCAAACAAATCGCTGTATTTTTATGGACATCTTTGTAATTTACATTAAAAAAACATGTTGAATTCAACATTTTTCAATATGATATTCTACTAATATTCACTGATGTTCCAGTGAGTTTTCATCTGTATTCCAACTGTAGCCCATATGACAAATAGACTGCATGATCATCATCACACTTGCTATCTACTGCCTTTCTGCTACTGAATGAATGACATGTGATATATCACTGCATATGTGGGTCTGCTCAGGCACATCGCTTTATTGCTTTTTTTCAAAGTGTTTATTTCTCCAAAGACAATAGACTTTGATTGCATCCTTATAGAGGGATATAATCATTTGTATCTAGTGAACTTGTTTAAATTTCCAAAGCCACAAACTTAAATGAATATATACTTCAAACTAATTTGCTGTATTGTTGTGAAGACCAGCTCCATTGCAAATTAAGCAAGTAACAAATAACTTATCAATATAGCCAACTGTTGTCTATCCAAGTAAACTGTAATATAACTGAAAAATTATACATATTTTATTAGTGAATGTAGATTGAAATAAAAGGCTATTTCAATATATATATATATATATATATATATAGAGAGAGAGAGAGAGAGAGAGAGAGAGAGAGAGAGAGAGAGAGAGAGAGAGAGAGTCCATTAATGCAAAGTTTTGAATAGCCAAGTAAATAATCTCCATTGTGGATTAAAGGAGCACTGAATCTCCTCTGTTCTCTGTAGTAATGCAACTCTGTGTCTCACTATGATTAATATGCTGAACAATCAGTGCAAAAATACATTTCATGTATAAGGAATGTGGACCTACTGATGACCAATCTTCTTGGGAAATAAATTCCAGCATCTCAAATAAGAAATATTGTACCATCTTCTGTTTCTGTCCCTAGTTTCCACTCATCAGCCATGTTTTTTCATCAGCTCCTACTGTTCCTTTAATTGTGAAGCACTCATTTCACCTGGCATCTTTCTGCATTAATGAGGAAAATAGAATTCAGAACTTGAATAGTAACTTTCTGCACTTTGGAGTGTTCAGCCAAAAATAACTTTTAGGTTTACAGCTGACAGGCAATGTGAAGAAGCCATGCACAGAAGGCCCCCCTTGTAGTCTTGGTTTCTCAACATCCAAGAAAACACCAAGAGTAATATAAGAGGGCTACAACAGTTGTGAAGAGTGTCAAATATGGTCAAAGTGCTAGTTAATGTGACTGTTCACTTTAAGTATGATGAGTTGACTTAACAGGTATAGAAAGCTCATATCAGGTTGTAGTCTTAGTGTGGTTATGGATGCAATGAACCAAATGTTCAATAAGCTGGAAGGATTAGTCACTGAAAAGCAGACTGATCATCATCCATCCATCCATAATTATAAATTAGAGTTGATCAAGCAGATTACTCAGATTAATATATTAAAATGCATTTTATAAGTGTGTGTAGTGTTACTGTGGTGAGAGTACAAGGATGCCCGTAGAGTTTGAATGTCGGATGGTGGTTTACAGTACTGCTCAAGTGAGGAAATGCTAAAACACTTTAATTAATTAAAACATTCTCTAGAAGGTTCTGATTGATTTGCCTCTTCATTATGTAAGCAAATTAGCTATTGATCAACAGAAGTTAGTCAGCAGGGCAGTGCCCCTCCAACAGGGCAGCAGACAAAACAAGTGCATGCTGAGATCTCTCTGTGACAGTGCTTCGCTCTATGAAATCTTTTGAACACATTAGGCTACACTACTAATGACAGCAACATACAGTAGAATGCTGGAACATTTTGGTATGAGGGTTAAATCTAAGTCGCTAAAAAATGGGTTAAATTATTTTGCCATTTGTTTCAAAATGTGTTCTCCAGAGAGAGTAACTAAATACTTTTATCAAAAACAACCCAGGTGTCCGTGATTAAATCATTTGAAAGGGTGCTTTGACGTTTTAAAAGGTAGTATCACAGTGTGTTCAAAATTTATTTACAAACTCCATGTGGCGAATGTTCATGGACAGAAATTCGGCCACTATGTGGCTTTGACTTCACATCCCTTTTGATGAGTTTTCTGTATACCTGTATAAGGAATGTGGAAATGCTGACCCCTTTGTGAAAGAACACAATTTTGGCCTCTGTATTGATTGGGTTAGGTTTAGTTATTCATTTAGGAACATATTAATGTTGTTTCCTATCAAAAGCTTCACTTTGATGCTGCGCTTGATTTAGCAATTTGGGATCGTCTTTTTGGAGTGACCAGCTGTGAATATGTGTGCAACACGTCAATGAAATTGACTGGAATTGATAGCCTCTGCTCGTGACATCATCAGGATGCGTTGGTACCAGGGGCTATAAATAGATGTGCCACAGGCGCATCGTCAGGTATTTTTGTCTGAAGAGCAGTCCTGGGGCATCCACAGTGTGGCAATGAAGCGCAGCATTTTTCAGGGAACAAGGGTTACAGTCAAGTAACCCGAGACGTTCCCTATCAAAAGCTACACTTTGATGCTGCGCTTGATTTAGCGCTTTGGGAATGAGAATAACCATGCAGCTGCACTGCGGATGTCTGGACCCCTTATGGTTGTGTAGTTTGTGCTCACAAGAACGCAAGAGGTCTCAGACATGAGCTTGTGATGTTGACTCTAGGACATAAGAGCCCAGAGTGGCATGAACATCCAAACTATACAATCTTATGAATGTATGCGGAGAGAACCAGCCTGCCGCATTACAAACATGCTGTAGAGGGACACCTCCAGTCAAAGCTTTAGAGGAAGCGACCCCCCCCTGGTAGAATGAGCCCTGATACCTACTGGCAAAGCTTGATCATGTGCCTCATAGGCCAGGGCAATAGCATCCCTCACCCAATGTGACATTGTTTGTTTGGTGGCGGCCGCCCCCCTGTTACAGCCCCCATGAAAAACGAATAGTTGCCCTGACTTACGCCACTTGAACTTCTCTCGAAGCTTGAACTTCTCCAGAGTGAAAGTAGAATACCATGAGACCTAGTATTCTTTGATACTGAAGCAACTTTGGCCTAGCCTGACTTTGCTCAGGGTGTTCTGAATGGTCTTGATTCGAGCGGGAGACAATTGTTCTCGTATTATGATCAAATGCCATACGGTCCCCAGATACGTAGTTCTCTGAGTAGGTGAGAGAACGCTTTTCTTGTTGTTGAGTCTCAAACCCAGATAAACTAGATAAGCTAAGACGATATTCCTGTACTGTAATGCCAGTTCTTGGGACTGTGCTAGTATCAGCCAGTCATCTATATATTTCAGAATGTGAATGCCCTGGAGTCGCAGAGGAGCCAGTGCTGCATCCATGCACTTTGTGAATGTGTGAGGTGATAAGGCTAGGCCGAATGGAAGAACCCGATATTGGAAAGCTTCATTCCCGAAGGCGAACCTCGGGAACTTCCTGTGTTGCGGCAGAATTTCTATATGAAAATATGCATCCATGAGATCGATCGTGACCAACCAATCGTGATGTTGGATTTGAGACACGACCGTCTTGATGGTTAGCATCTTGAACTTGAGTGCCTTGACTGAGTGATTCAAGCCTCGAAGGTCTAAAATCGGACGCAATCCCCCATCCTTCTTGGGAACCAGGAAGTATCTGCTGTAGTAACCTGACTCTCTCTCTGGAAGGGGAACATGTTCTATGGCCCCTTTGACCAAGAGATTTTGCAGTTCTTTCAACAGTACTTGTACTGTTCCGGTTTCACGGAAGAGGGAACCACGCCGTTGAAACATGAAGGACGGTGAACGAATTTAACTCTGTAGCCTTTTCTACTGTCCTTAAGGACCCACATAGAAAAACCCGGAAGTAGCTTCCACACTGCCAGGTTCAGTATCAATTTTGACACTTCCTGTTGAGGTAATGTCGAGTGTTCCATGTCATGGACTACGGCAGGAAGCAACGGAACACCCAACATTTAGCTGGAAACCGTCATCATGACTCTTCACCTCCTGATAACTGGTGATGACTGCGTTCATCGAGTCACCGAATAGGCCAGAAGGTGAAACCGGAGCATCAAAAAGGAACACTTTGTCCTAATCTCTGATGCCCGAAAGGTTCAGCCATAAATGTCTGAGAGACAGATCCATGGCTCGACGAAGCTCTGAAAAAACCTCTTTGTCGATTGTACTGCCCGCACTCAGGTCCTTCAACAGATCAGCATGGTATGCCTGTAACACTGCCATGGTGTGTAGGGGAGAACCAGCCTGACCTGCTGCCTAACTAATAAGCATTCCCCACAAGCGTAGAGGTGGTCCTGCACAGCTTTGTGGGGAGAGTAGGTCTTTTTAATGACAATGCAGAGCCAGGCAAGAGATAACCCGCGAGTGTCTCTTCTACCTACGGCATCATCGAATACCCCCGTGCCTAAGCACCCGCGATGGCCGAATATGTCGCCGTCAAAGGCACAAAGATACGGGAAGTATAAGGTTTCCCCCATGAACGAGAAAGCTCATTACGGAGGTCATCAAAGAAGCGAAGGAGCTGATTTTGCGTTCCCTTCCCCTGGCCACCAGACAGAAATCTGTCCTCTAATTTAGAGCATTTGGGAGACTCTTGTTCGTGTGGTCAGTGTAACTGTAATCTGGTCACAACACAAGAGCAGCATGCTCTTCCCCCAAACACACAAAACAAACCTGGTGTGTGTCCGCTTCAGTCATATGGCATACAGATACACACACCGTTTGCCTTGCTTATTGCTCATATTTAGGAAGAAAAAAGTAGAAAGGCTTGAGAAGCACAACACACACAGAATGGTCTGAAGACAAAAGACCTGACAATGCACCTGTGGCGCATCTATTTATAGCCCCTGGTACCAGCGCATCCTGATAATGTCACCAGCAGAGGCTATAAATTCCAGTCAAATTCATTGTTTAAAGATGTTCCCAAAGTGCTAAATCAAGCGCAGCATCTCGTTACGATTTTTTAGGGAACAAGGGTTACAGTCAAGTAACCTGAGACGTTTTATTCGGATGATGTTTGATCATGTATTGTACTTGAGCAAGTGTGCATGTATTCAACTGGTGTTCCATCTTTGGAACTACAGTTTACAATTTGTAAAATCTGAATGTCTGATTTTAGCAGATAAAAAAAAAAACTGGCACTCCATCTGATTTTGATAAAATCGCCATGCAGTATGTTCATCAGAGTGCTCTCTGCGTAAAGCAGCGGTAATATGTCAACACAGGAAAGAAACTTGCACTGTCAAATTATTTCATAGGGTCTTTTTAAGTAACAAACAAGAGTGGGAACAGTTTCTGTCATCTCTTCTGTCCCAATTCCATCATAAGATGTCCCTTTGCTGCTATAAAGCTAATGTTTCGTTCCTCTCGTTATGGTTTATCTCATTTCCCTCCATCATCCTGCTGTCCTCAGTCATCCCTTCTGACAGGAACACACTTGAGTGTCCTTCTGTATGAATGTAGCTTATCCTCATAGATCTCACTCTGACTGACTGTCTACTTTGAACAATGTCATTTACAACTGAATTCCCTTAGACAAATTTTATATCTAGAACTGAAGTTTTAAGTCAAAACAGCTAAAAAATAAGAGGCACTGAGGAAATCTTTATAAGTATTTAAAAAATTAGGATTATTTATTTACTGTTAAGACAGACCCGGTAGCCTTGGTCACTCAGGAGGAAAAAGCAATCATGTTCATCGCTCCCTAGCAGAGAAACTCAAGCCTTAACCTTGTTTATCCTTCTAGTTGATAGATTCTGACTCATATCTCCCTTGGTTACATCAAACCTTACTATCCTAATCGAGAGCCAATTGAGATTTCAATGTTGTGCAGTGGTGCAAAACTCTATATCACTCAGTTTATAAAAAAACACTACTTGGTTTTGGTAATAAGAGTGCTCTTGCTTTACAAAGCTTGATTGCCTTGTTGTTTTTAAAATGAGACACGCTTCAAAATCTTGCAAAATTTTTTGACAAAGCATGTTAGATCCTGACTCACTACAACCGCTCATTTTCTCAGCTTTTCTTTGGAGTGTGAAAATATCTTTTGGTTTTTAAGGGGTTCTTTTTTTATATACATAGCACTATTCTTTTTTAATTGCTGTGTGAGTGCTGTGTGAGTTGTATGCAGCCAGTTAGTCATCTTTATTTCAAGCAACATGTACCAAGTTAAGTTGTTATGTTGAAGCAAGGTACTTGATTCTACGAGGTACAGTAGTTCTAGAAACATCTTAATTGTTTTCCCAAAAGATAAAGACTCTAAATTTTAGATGTGCACATTTACTAAAAAATAATTTTGTCAAATTTACAAGGACAATGGTACATATACCTTAAAAATTAATAACCTGCTATTGTTATCTTAAGCAACAATTTCCTACATGTTCTAACCATTAAAATTTGTTTTGTATGTGTTAACTAATGTATTCAGCTTGATGCCAATTTGAATAAAAACCAGTTAACTTAGATGTTACCACATGAAGCACATATTTAGATTAACTTCCGAGGTAAATCAAAGGCTTTTTGTAACCCAAACACACACACATATGACGAGACAGTCACAATGTAAGTCAAGATACTGTTTTAATAAGTAAAAAGCAGGCGAAGGTACAGTGGGGAAAATCCAGAGGGGAGAAAGGTCGAGGAATGCGAAGTCGAGAGCCGGGGAATCAGGATAAGACAAAAGGGCAAAACTTTAGAGTGGTCACGGAAAGCAAGGGGTCTAAGCCGGGGGATACGATATCGAAAGCAGTGAATATCTACGAATAGAATAAACAAGGGGGAGCTAGGGGAACACTAGTGCTGGCAAAGTGAAGGGGTAACTAGACAATAACCAACGGGTGTGAAACGAATGTGCTGTGATATAAATAGGGGAACAAACGAGCGGTGCAGTTGAAACGAATGAAGGGGTGATTGAGGCGAGTGCAGGTGTATTCAATACTCTGGCGATTGGGAGCGGGTATATGAGCCCGGGGGGAGAGATTGCGTGCGAGCCGGAGATCTCGAGGCATGAAAACGAGCGTGAAAGCTCGCGGGCTCCGAACGAGCATGCACGTTAGCGGGCTCGGGGTGAACCGAAGGGGCAGGGTTCGTTACACTTTTGAATGAGTGTATTCCTACAGTAAATGGGCTGGTGGCCTAACTAGAGAAAAGATGTGAGATGTCCATCTTAATTGATTTACTGATACAGTGTCATGGCCCCTTCACCTGAATATTGACCAACTGATGGCAGGATAATGACATGTGTGTCTGTCAGCTAGGCGCTTTCTAGGACCACTTATTATGTCGAGTATCATTCTCCAAATTCATCATTTACCAGATTTGGTCAATATGCTTTACTAAAACATTTTCTTCATTATACTAAAATGGCAAATATGGTCGACTTTCTGTATTTGCTGGGCTAGATTGAATTGCGTTTTCGGCTTGAAAAATGCTTTTCCTCATAAACCTGGGAAGCCAGATCATCTCTTACTTATGGGTGAGTTGTTTTACAAGATCAATCTCCTCTACAAGGAGAACTGACACGTTCACAGCAAGCTTGGAGACCAGCTTTGCATTTTCATGCTACATCATTAGCTGTTCCGATATTCCGATCATTCAAGCTGCTGTGTTTTGCTGTATTGGAATGCAATGTGGAACCCGTCTTAATCTACAGTGGAAATAAGTGCTCTCTTTGCATAGCTAAACAGCAACATCCTTTGAACCTAACATTCATTAAAGACTGCTGGCTTGAGAAATCAATATATATATATATATCCATTCAGCAAGTTTAGATAGAAAGTTCAGTACTGCACTCCTCACTTCTTCAGAAGGGGTTTGTACTGTAAGTAGCCATTGACAAGGATACTTATGAGCTCCCACAACATGGTCTATTAAATCCCTGAAGCTGCTTTAGGATGAATCATCACTGGGTCTTCTTGGATTGTATGCTAATGCAGTTTTACAGATTATTTGAGAAACTTGCCCCTCCTGGCTGAATTTTTGTAAAAACCTACAAAAAAAAATCAAGCAGGCCAGAATAGTTGTGTCTGCTGGCAGTTTTATTATACCTCTGGGACTCGCTATAAATGTATCATTATAAAACAAAGAAAATAGATTTAGAATCAGATTAGATAAAATGCTTTCTAAGGAATTGTTAAATTAGTATAAATGCACACACATGTTGGAACTGATGTAATTAAGAGATGACAACTCTCAGAGCTGTTCACGTTCACAGCCTGAGGAATTGTTTGTTTCTATGACAATGCTAATAATGGCAAAATGGATGCAAGTGTTAATTAATTTTTAAAGCAAAATATTGAATAAAATATTGATATATAATGAACTAATTTTGGTTCTTTTTAATGAGGATATGGCGATCAATTCAAAGCTTCCATAGAATTCTGAGTTTACAACTTGTAATTATGTGTTCTACAAAGAAGTACATGTTTTTTACAAGTCCGAATCTCATAACTGCCAAATGATTTGATAGCACCATTAATGTCCCAAGTTGCTTGGCAGACACAAATAGCCTACAGTAGCCTAAAGCCCAATAATTTGGAAGAATACGTGTTTCTCTTGATGTCAGATAAATGTAAAATTTAAACATTTATGTTTTTATCACATTGCTGTTCCTGTATTTTTATAAAGCAATTAGCGAGGGGGCTTAAAACAAAACTCATCCCCATGGTAAACTGTAACACACTTGTGACTTATTGCTTTTTTTTTACACAGTATACATTTTGAATAATCGACCTTTGTAAAAAGACAAATAAGTTGCAATGAGAAAAATAGCCCTGCATTTTAATTTAACTTAAATTAATCAGTTATCGTAATAGTAAAACTTACTTTTACAATGAAAAGGCAAAAGAAAAAATGGATAACAATGCACATTAAATTCTCTCCTGATATTTTTTCTGTGATGCATTAGGGCTGGGCGATATGGATAAAAAATCGTATTATTTTAAGGCTGAATGGGTATACACGATATATATCTCTACGAAGTGGTCAAATGTTCAGTTGTAAGTCAAAGCCACAAGTGAGATGGTAAATGAACGCAGTGTACTTTGTTTTGGTGTAGAAGACTTTTCGGGCTGCGAAGGCTTAATGGCTTGGGTTGCAGCAGCAGCACAAAGTTTTACACACTCTTTGTACTACAGCTTATGTTTGCCCCCTAAAAAATCCCACAATGCACTGTAAAAACCAGGGAACATCGTTACTCGCTATGTTCCCTTACCGGAAACGTCCTCACGTCTTCTGAAGTCTGTGATGATGTGTTTCCGCCTTATTAATCAGCACAAATCTCACAATTGTTTATTATATTATATATTTTTTAAATATTGAGTGTAAATTTAAAACATTATGCTTTGTGTTATATTACCCTGGAATTAGTTTAAAAAGGGGATTTCTATTACAGCTGCTGAGATAAGATAAATTTGGCATCTTATCCCATTTTAGTCTTAATCCACCACTTAATATATATATTTTTTTAAGTCATTCAAAGGTAATAGTGGATTTATCTTTTGGCCTTGGAGCAAATGGGTAAGTGAAAATAATATTTGTTGTTATCGCCCATTCACTCCTATTCTCCTCTGTTTACCCTGCAAACGTTTACTTCAGCGTTCCAAAACCTGGAGTGTGAAAAAGGTCTATAACACTGTACTTTGAATATCTTCAATGAAAATGAATAATAGGATGTGTCTTGTTTGGAAGGCTGCGTCATCTGGAGGTCGCATTTCTCGGTCGCATACGTCATCGAGGCTGTCGTTTCAGAAAAGTGAGTAGGACACTTTGAACGCAGCCTTCAAATGCGACCTTCTTTCACGGGAATTTGGAGGATGCATGAGGTGTATCCTTCGTTTGCACACATAACCCACAATTCTTTGCTTCAATGGAAATGTCTAAAAGATTTATGCCAATTTGCCCATAAATATGATGTTCAAATGCAAGGTATGTTAATATCCAAGTTGAAGTACCTCAGTAGATGGATGCAGAGTATATAATATGTATAATTATGTTAATAGATTTTACAGGTGTACTTTTAGTCTAATACTTTATTTTAATTATATATTTTCTTTTCTCTTTACATCATTATAACTCTCCTAAAATGTACCTCATACATTCCCTTCCAGAGGGACTTTGTTCCCTTCTCAATCAAATCGCTTGCGCTTGTTAAAGAGTGGCATGCTGTCATAGCAACCATGTTACGTTCCATTTCCGTTTGTCCTACGAAGGTCATCTCATTTAAACGAGACTTGTTTAAAGGAGGACGTGTCCTACCTAGCATGCAGCCTTCCAAACGAGACACAGCCATAGTGTAATTTATACAGTGATGGTGCTGATTAATAACAGCTGCGCTACAATCTGCGAGCTCGTTAACGTGTCACAGGTGATTGAGTCATAAGTGTCCCAATGTTCAGTGGATTGGTACCTTTACCGGTGCCCGAATTTGTGTTCATGATATACCAATTAACAACATAGGGAGCAAGAGAGCTGATTGAGACACAGGGTGAGCTATCTTCAGCAGTGTGGACCAGTGCTTTGTCTCACTCCATGTTGCAGGAGAACTTGTGAGTGAGTGGGGGTGGGGTTGTGCAGAGAGTGTGAGAGAGGAGAGATGCAAACTCTGGCATGGCTTTACGAATGAAACGGGTTATGTAACGCAACATCAAACTATATCGATATAAATGCTATTGTCTCATCCTATATCTTGTTTGAAAATATATTTATATATATTGAAAAGTTGGATGGATAATGATGCCGATCACATTATTTCCTGTTTTTGGACACGTGACCCAGAAAAAAGTATTCTGACATTTTACCTAATGCCAAGATGTTTTTTCCACCTGCATTCCAACTTAAAATTATTGTCTGGTGAAAGAGGAATGCTGGGCTAAACTTGCATGATGCTGAACCACCCTTATGATTTAAATAGTCTCTAGGGATTCTACACTAAAAGAACAAGAGGCACATCTTCTCCATGTACTGGTGCTATACAAGTCATGTTTATGAGTGTATAGTAGACCCCTTCCCTGCAACAATCTTTTTATTTCTGTTATTTTTGCACCTGTAACAAGATCTGTTATGTGGAAGAAGACAATCTTTAAACTACTTAGTTTGAGCTTAAGCCCTTTTCTTTAACTAATGAGAGGAAATGGGAAAATAAATGCAGATGATGGAGCATGGTTACCCTCCTGTGTAAGAAGACTGTTAAGGTGAAATGTAATTGAATATTACAAGTAACCTTCCCCGTGGAAAAATTAACAAAGCCCAGCAGACGTATTCTGAGTGGATAGGATAATCTCAGGTCTGACTCCATCTTAATATGCTTATTATGGACTGATTAGGGGTTTTAAGAGCTGGGGCCTTGGAAGAACATGATAAGACTGTTGAATAGCTAGTTGTAAAGTTTCTCACTTAGGAGCAGAGGTATAAAATAATTGTGTTTGTCTTTTCAGAAGAATGGATATGTGGTAGATGAGATAATATTTGAATCTTCAAACTCAACAGTTTCTCAACAAAAGAAAATCCACTAAACTCTGGGTAAACAACAGACCATGGAGTGAATTAAACCAAATACCACCTTGATATTCAGCTGTGATATTTAATCAGTACATGCAAATGATGGAATGTCAAAAGCTGATGTTAGCTTTAACTTTCAAAGTGTGATGAAATTTCATAAACTTTCCCAATATGTATATATTTTAATGCCATGGATGGTGATAATTTAGATGTCTAGATTAAATGCATGTATCTCCTCTGTGACAGAGAGAATTGCTGCCAAAATTAAGTGTTTTGACATACCATGCTATAGTGCGCCATTACATGATGAAATATTACACTGCTGCCAAGCATACAGACCAACTGAACTATTACTCATGATATCAATCATAAATCATAGTAGGTGTTCATCAATTGTTTGACGTTTTGTGTTGTACCAGGAGGCATTGCAGTAGTTAAACATGAATGTGTCCCACCACGGTCTGTCCAGCAGAGGGGAACCTAGAGCACAAGTCCTTCCACAACTTCCTCCTAATTTCCTGTTCATTATTAGCTCAATGATATCTCCTGTGCCTGGCTTGTTAGAGTGTGTGTGTATGTGTGTTATGAATCAGACGAGGGCAGACGAGGAGTGAGGATCTAAATGCAGTTCTTTTTAATGAAGGAACAAATGGTGAACAGGACAACTAAAAATAAAACAACACAGGGAACAAACAAAACATCCACGAGGGGAAAACAAAGTATAAACATGAAAAACATCCATGGAGGGCACGGGCAGGAACACAATCAAGTATTGTTCATTCAACGACCGACATCGAATGAACAAAAAACAGGGCTTAAATACACAGGGATGATGACACTGGCAGTGATGAGGGCAGAGGATTATGGGAAGTGTAGTTCAGGACAGGTGACAGGGGAGAAACACTGAGCAGACAACTGGGAATCGTGACAATGTGTATAAAAAAAAAACCTGCTTTTGTTTGTATCTTTGCTTAGTCATGAAGTTCTTTTGCTTTGGCAGATCTTTTGTTAATGCCTGTTCCTGTTTGACCTACTTTTGATTACATTGACAGACTTTCTCCCATATCTTTTGACCTTCTTGTTTGGGAAGTTTGTTCTATGCTTTTGGACATGTTTTGCCAGCATCAAGCCATTGAGGATCTGTACTTTCTTCAGCCCTGCTTTTGATGATTGATATTTTGTGTTTATTCAAGAAGAACATTATGTAAAGACAGTTTGTTTTCCCCAAGACCTGCCTTTTGTGATTCTCTGCAATTTGAGTCCACACAGCTCCATATCATAGCAGTTAATGCTCTGGGTTGCCAGCAGCACACTCTGAGTTCGAACCCCAGTCCTGACAGAATGTGCCTCGAGTGTCAATTTAACATTACCCCAGCTTCACTCAGGCTGCAATTCCAGGATGAATGCCATATTATATTTAATTTTTAATCTTTCTGTCTCATCCATCCAGCAATCCATCCAACCACTCATCCATCCAGCCATTAAATTTTCTAAGCCTGGCTTGTTACATTAACCAGACATGATAAAAAACCACAATGCCAACACATTAGCATATGTATTTACTGTTCTCTAGACATATCAGTTACCATAGCAACATTGGCCAACAGGTGAGAAGGGATCCATCTGAGTCTTTGCAGCATGGCTTAGAGCTCTTGGTGTTTATCCTGGTGCATATGCTTCCACGGTATTAAGAGCCAGAATTCAGCTGAGATGTGATGCCCATATGCCTCACATAGGAATAGCCTATGCATTATGATTTGCTGCCTAAAGATAAAAAAAAAGTAAAAACAAAGCCTAATATTTAATATATTTGCAATTAACTATGTAGGTGTTCTCACAAGTACAGTACGTTATGTCCTTTGTTTTGAACAATGGTCTTCACTCATCTTCTGTGCATTCTCTGTATTTCAGTTTGAATGCTTAAAGAAAAAGTTCACCTCAAAATTATAATTTTATTTTAATTCACTCACCCTTATGTTGCTTCAAACCTACGTATATAAATTTCTTTCTCATGCATAACACAAAAGGATAATTTTTTTGTATAAAATTGTAATAAGTTTCTTTCTAATAAAAAAGTATATTTTGGTGAGAAATAGTGCAGAATGTAAATACATTTTCACGCGACCTATGAGAGAACCCCATTCACGGTGGCTTGCAAGATGTTCACCAAAACATTTTAGTGTTACTTGTTTGTTTCTCACCGAAACCTTTCACTTGTTTTCAGAAGACTTGGAATATGATGCCGCATGGACTACATGGTACAGTACATTTGGTTCCCTTGTTAAGCTTTAAACTGCAATTGTATTGAAAAGAAGAACCAGGATACTCACTAGAATATCTACTTTTGTGTTCTGCAAAAGAAAGCAAGTCCTTTAAAAGCTATAAATATAGACACAAATACCGAGGACTCATCTCAATTTTCTCCTTAGAAAACACCCTGAACACTGACGGTGCAAAAACAGCCCTGCACATTTTTTGTTCAAAGACAAGGATAAATTATAAAATGTTATGCATAATTCTAGGCATAATTCTGAGACAATTAAGCTGTTTTGCTTAGAAATGAATTTGTCATTTTTGTAGGATGTACAGTAGTGCACCATCTGCATAATTGATAAGCAGGGTTATTAATGCAAACCACTGACTATTGCTTTTTATTTCTTCCTTTTTTACCTGCTATTTAAACATTGTTTTTCCCTGCTATTTAAACATTGTTTTTCCAATGCTACAATGTCTACACCAATGATAGCAATTTAAGCTTTTACAGTGATTTTTGTTTTGCCTGAAAATGGAATCAAATGTCAACAGTACTCCTGAGAATAAATGTTCACTTGCATTATATTCCATCCATCAGAACTACCCATATTGAAGAGCAATGTTTCAATCTTGTAAGAGTGTGATGAGAATGACCTTTCATAAAAACATTCAGTTCTTGGTAGAATGGAGCACAAGGAACTTTATGGCTGTTGCATAAATCCTGTAAGTACTTCGATTTTGTACAGAAGTAAAGTTTTTTTTCATTATGATATGATTGACTTGAAAGCAAAAGAGAATATTGCAAGCCTTTGGTGGATACGCTTCATATGTGGGCACCACAAATTTATGGAACAGCCACATGTAGGCTATTTAATTTCTTGCCCCATTAAGCTATGTCATATTTTTTATGGATATTGAGGGAGAGACACTTAAAATAAGAAAATTTATGTTTATGGCATTATGACAAAAAATTTACCCACAAGATTTCACAGCTAAATACACACTTTGAAAATAATTGTCCTTCTTTTACTGTGAAGACGCAAGACAGGAAAATAACTGGTTTATTTGCGAACAATGCTGCCACCAGGTAGATCTAATGGGTGACTGAGATTTTATGGTATTTTTTTTTTTGTCTGAACCCAGGAGGTAAAGTAGGCTTTATAGGCTCTCACTGGGTAATAGAGAAATAATAATAGTCAGTTTGAAGATGTGAAATTTGGAGGCTGATTTTTCTTGCCTTTTGTGCAGCCATATTCTTCAAATCATTTCAAATCAGTTCAACAAAGACTGCCATGAGTCATTTAATAAATGAATTGATCAAGTGTCTCAGTTAGTAAAATCCTTGTAAAGCCTTATGAGGCTATTATCATGCCTCTCAGACCCAGGAAACAGGAAATAACTTGAAATGCAAAATATGAAAGCAGCTAGTGCAACAGGTGATTACAGTTTGAAGCATACTTTAGCTGCTGGCATCAACAAAGGATTTGTCACAACGTGACTCTTTTTGCTGATGATTTTTTTATTGTGGACAATTTTATTTAATGGACATTAAAAGCACAGATGCTGGATTTCGCATGTAAAGCACTCTTTATATGTACTGGACAATTTATGACTGATGCAGGTATTTGTTAGAAGGTGGATTTTGGTTTGAAAAGGATAGAAATTGTAGAATCAATTACAGGAAATGTGGTTATTTTTTATTAAAGTGAGTTTTAATAGAATAAATGTACTGATCTTTGTTTGGAAGTTTTTCCCTATGCTTTCAGCTCTGCTTTCAAATTGTTGTTGCTAAAAAAAGAACCCTTGTAATAATCAAGAGATATTTTGTGTCCATAAAATAAAATGAAAAAAAAAAAAAACAACAATAAAAAAGGATATGTTAGTCACAGATTCTCTTGGTTAGCTGGTAACAATTTACATTAAGATTCCATTTGTAAAGGGTTTATTAAGGTGTTCATTAATGACCAATAACTCATCTACAAATACATTAGATATAATTTATATTCAATTATAACAACATGAATAGAAAGGGTGACTTTCATGCAATACTTGCCAAATAGTGAACTAATTTAAACTCTTGTTATAAATGCTAAATACAGGTACTTATTAATACTTAATAAATGTAATAATTCATGATGTATGTCATGATGCTGCATAAAATAGATTATTATAGAGATAATAAATAAGTGTTTGTATTCATTACTCTAATGTCTTGACTCATGTCACTTTGCTTGTTGAGTTGGTGACAAAAGAATGGCCTAATCAGAGTGGTAACCTATGTATCAAAGATGGAATGTCTCAGCTGTAGGAAATTTAGCTGTATAAATGTACACGGTATGGATTAAATGCAGCAATTCTCCACCATTATATATAGGAACAGTATGTGTGAGCTAGGAATTAAATTAAACTGTCTTTATTCTACATTATTATGTAAGGACATTTATAATGGAATTAGTCACGTTTGACAACCATTGTAAATTAGATAAATGACATATAACTAGATTATTTGTCTGAATGAAATTCTCCACCATTAAAATAATAATACAACGTTTCATTGTATCCGCTCACAATTTCTATTGTAAGGAATTAACTTTAATAAGGGAATTATGATTAATTCACTTTTTGGAGTAATATTATTCTCATGGCTTATTGAAAATAATATTGCACATATTTAGGTACAGCTTTCAAGTGAAATCTTTTAAAAACGGGGATGAGATTATATATCAAAATATACCACAGTCAAATTATCTTTGAATACAGACAAACTTTATTGCTATTCTAAACATAAAATAATCTAACACATAAAAAATGAAACAGGTTGGTGAGTAAAGTGACAGAATGTTCAATACAGTTAAAATGAACTTTATGGAGTCTGTTGACAATGCCTTAAGAACCATTTTTCCTTCTTTGAGTCTAAATCGATTTGTAATTGGATTACCCAAAGTATTTAACTAATACACCAGCACTTTGAGCAAAAGTCTTGTAGATGAACTTGAATGTCATTGCATTTCCTTGCGTCGTGTTCTTTGTGTTGCTTGGTTCTTTGGCGTTTTTATAAAGATCATTTTGATGTTTTGGACTCTGTTATGTTCGTTGATAGCTATTGTTCGGATGAAGTGAGGCCTTCTGCACCCACAAAAAGAAAAAAGAACAATATTGCAATGCCAAATGTAAAACCATTGAAGGCTCCTCATTAGTGTTTTTAGGTCAATAAATTATAATATTTGTTATGAAAAAATCAGTAGCCTAAACACATTTAGAAACTACAAACAACAACTACCAAAGATCTAGATGATACCTAAAAAGATTATTTAATACGAAAATATACAATGTTTGTCAAAATATCACAGTTACTGTTGCTGCTGTAAAATCAAGATCAATGTTAGTAAGGGTAATGATGTGTTATATGAAGAAAACATTTTTTTTTTGGTGCATGGCATAGTGTTGTCTCTTTTCCACCTCAGTGATGTTTAGCATGTCGGAGCTGTCTACTGGTTGAGAGGTTTGACTTCCTCCATCGCACTATAAACTCTCTAGAATTGAAATGGGTTGCATTTGTTTTGTGGTCAGCGCTGCGATATCAAGGAAAACTGGTTGATGCAAGTACACTCCACAGATAGCCTACAGTAGGTTAGAGTAGGTTAGCGAATCTGTGATGGAAAACCAGGCTTCAATCACACTACGGATATGCATGTTTCAGATGAGAAGCATATTTAGCTCCTTCTAAAGCACTGAACACAAGATGAAAATCATTACATTTGCCTGTCAGCCACATGCACTCTCTCCAAAATGCTGCCTCCCGAAGACATGTCAGCAAACCTGCACATACAAAAGGACTATTAGGCAGACAGCATTTTAGATTGGCTAAGTTTTCTGGTTGACTTTTATTTATTTATGATTATATAATCTTTTGCTGCTTACAGAGTCTAGTGCTGTCACATAGACACGAGATTTCTAGGACACCAATTTTGGTGATATCTGTCAGCTTAAGGGACATAAATTGCGAACAGCACCTTTAAATCCTTCTTTTGAACCTTTTTTAGGTGATGTATATTCTTGGATTCAATCATTTCATCAGCTCATGGAGCAGTAGTTTAAATTGAAGTCAGTGCTGATGGGATTGTGAATCCCTTAGTCTCCTAAGGGCCTGATAAAGTGTTCTCTCCTGGTGACATTCTTGGCTGAAATGGTTGGTTTCGGAGTTGGTTTCGTAGTATGACATTCTGTTCTGTCGAACCACACAGACAGGTAACTAATGAATCAAATCTGAGCTACATGTGGGAATGAACCAGTATGACATTTTATTGCTCATTCATTTTACTGGGCTACCAATGATCTGCCCATGAAAAAACTGTGAAATTTACCTGCAGAAGTAGTTACGCAAAGCTCAGCAATTTCTTTGAAACTAGCTTAATGTAAATAGGTGTTGAATTTGACAATAGTTACTTAATCTTTTAAAAATATATTGAAAATATGCTAGAAAAAGGTCACTAGTGTTACTTAGTCAGTAGCTAAATTTGTGTTGTGCCTGTGCGCAAGTTTTTAGACATTAATAAGGTTGTATAATGAATGATATTTACTACTTTAGGCAGCTGTCCTATTAGGGTTTCTACTGGTGCTGTGAGGACTAAAAATAGCATGTACCACAGCTTAAGGCTATGGCAAATAATATGACATACAGACACTTATGCAACATACTTATTTGCTGTTCTCTAAATCACAGTCTAGGTAGGATTGTGGATGCAACTGCACCACAGGGAAATAATCCACTTTCAATTATTCATGAACAAGCTATGTATCTCATGTCACTTGAGAATTCTGTATACACCTGACACTACACACACTAATCTCTCACCTACATAGGAAGTGGAGCTCTTGCTAATTCAGAGACACTTCAGAAGCAATACTGTAACAAAGTCTTGTGTGCATTTCACTTGCGATGTGAATGATAGAATGAAAAATAAATAAAATAAAGAGGGGTATGGAGCTTGATCTATGCATTTCAGAGTAATGTTTTTTATATTAAATGTACTTAACAATTTTTTTGTAAATGGAATTCAGAAATTGTTTCTAGAAATTGTCATAAAAAATTAAAAGTAAACCAAAAAGATATTTTCTGATTTAATATTAAACACTTGTTAATTGTAGAACTTGTAATCTGATCACCAAATAATGAGAAAAATGATAATTCAAGGCCAGGGGCCCAGACCCCTTGAGTGCTTCTAAAATAATGTTGCCTGACATAATTATGCATTTTGAGACCGCTCATCTGCATCCAAGCAAAATAAGTTTAAACGTTAATTAACCATGGATGCACAGATAGCAAAACCAAATGCATGGAGAAATGGAAATGCTTTATAATGAGCTTTGGCTTTGGGCGACTGAGATTTAGTGATATTTAAAATAAATTTTATTCAGTAATAATTGCAGTGCAGGTGTGTAGGTAGTCATTTATAAGGCTAAATGCATTTTGATAGTGTTAATGTCCAATAACTGACCTCAGTTTTTGTTAAAGAGCACTTTCAACTGCAATCTTTAGTGACAGGTTATTTACAATTCTTCCTGCAGCTTCAGTCGTTTTCCTGGCGCTTTCACACCGGGTCATAGGGCAACTGCCCAGAGGCATATCCAGGATAACTTTGTTATGGACCATGCACAACACAGATGGGTTCCATTGCGTGGTGCAGTTGTGCACCATCTCCAGGATGCGAGCGGAGTCTGAGTGGGGTGGTAAAGCTCTTTTTTTGAGTGACAGCTGCCACCAAGTGCCACCCTTCTGGCCCTGCCCCTGCAGCTGCCAACCCTGCCCACTGCATTCTACCATAATGCAGCTAACATTCTCACCCAACAAAACACTTTGTCACTCATAACACAATGACCGTACAAACACTAAACACAGGAAGCATTACAAGTGACTTTTGGAAGTATGTTGGATTTTAAATGGTACTTCTTTGATTTGTGTCATGCACTATACTATGCATGTTACAATTGTTCATCACAAATGATATGATTCAATGTGTTTTATTTGTCACTTTGCAATGAGGAAGTGCAACATTAAATATGAAACCTCTGTAACTATGATACTGTAAATGGTCTGCACTTATATAGCACCTTTTTAACCTTAACGGTATTTCAAAGCGCTTTACACTGTGACATATTCACCCATTCATACACACATTCTTACACTAATGGTGGCAGAGCTGCCATGCAAGGTGCTAGCCTGACATTGGGAGCAACTTGGGGTTCAGTGTCTTGCCCAAGGTCACTTCGGCATGTGGAGTCATGTGGGCCAGGATTCGAACCACCAACCCTGCGATCAAGTGGCCAACCCGCTCTACCAACTGAGCCACAGCCGCCCCAAAAACCAAAACAATACAAAACTTGTAAAACAAAAAGTATCTACATATTTCAATACAACATAGGCTATATACACAAAGTTGGGACAGATATGGAAACAGAAATGCTTTTTTCATTTGGCCACAAGTTCTCATCTACATCACACGGTATGTTTTCTCTGGGAAGAATGTCTTTGCATGCTTGATCCATCTTTGGCAGTCTTCAGCAGATGTCCAGACATCCAGTGTTTATTGTATTCAGAAGGGGTATATCATCATAGGCAGTGGTCATGTGATTAGGTTGTAGGTGCATTGCTGTGGAATGCTGGCTTGTTGAAAATCTCTTTTGAATAACCACTGAAATCTGTTTGCTCTGTATTTTCCAAGATAAATTTGTCAATATGAGTCTCTCAATGAAAATGTATTGAGATATGCTTCTTCCTTTAGCTATCTAAAGTGAATCCAGACCAACCAGTCAGAGGCTGTGTGAGTTGTGTGTTGAATAAGTGAGAAAATGTTCATTTGGTTTGTTGATTAAAGGGAAGTATAGGCTTTCTATTGTTGTTTCTCTATTTATGATAATTTCATAATGCACTAGGGTACCATAGGCACACTGCAGGGAGTTTTAATGAGCACAACAACTTTCAGCTGTAGCCATGAACACCAATCCATCATCAACAGGGTGATATGGAGATTCTCTGCTTCAGAGTTGTCTGTTTTCTGATATGGCACAATAACATAAACATTTTAATAAATGTCTCACAGAACAATTTCTGTTGCCTTGTCACTTGTGTCATAAATAAAGTTTTGTATTAACAGGGCAATATTTGCCCAGTGGAGTTGATTTACAGGAGCTTTTAATTTTAATTTTTTTCTATTCATAAAACCACACAATGTCTGCATTTTATATGTATATATATATATATATATATATTAACGTGAGCAATTGGATGTTAATTATAAAATTAAATCAGCATTGTAGATAATGTAGCAGTAGATACTACATGATGTACAAAATATCTTAACCCAACAAACACTGCTAGAAACATTTTAAATATTGCAACTCGGTTTGTAAATTGTACAGTAAGTTGTCATCAAGTTTATATTAACTACACTTTCAACAACATTTGCCCTAGTGACTGTGAATACTACATGCCACTACAGTGTCAGCAGTAGCACTAAACCCATATCTAGTCCACCAAATGGGCTTTTTTACCCTACATTTTAAATTTCTTTTGCATTTTTGTCACTTTCTATGGCATTTTTGCCCTAAGCCCTGGTTAATATTCTAACTCTAACTGTCATTAGCTTTTAAATGCTCCTACTTACACAGTCTGGCTAATACAATAAAAAATTGCTGGGTTAAAAAAATAACCCAACCTTAACCCCACCGCTGGGTAATTATGGAACACAACACGCGCTGGGTTGGTTTGACCCAAGTGCTGGGTTTTACCATTTAACCCAGAATGCTGGGTTGTTCATATGACCCAACCTAGTGAGTGAAATTAACTCTAATGCTGGGTTAAAATTACACATGCCCTGGGTTATTTCATTTGACCAAACCTAGTGAGTGAAATTAAATAAATTGCTGGGTGAAAATTGCACATACAATGTTTCTAAATTTTTGAGAAACGAAAGCCGCGACCGCAACGTTGCCATGGTCATGTCCTCGCATTAAGAACATGAACCATCCACAAACGCTGCCTCAGTGTGATTGCTACCCAGGCACACGAGGCAGCGTCTATGACCCTTGGATCTGAAGAGATACCGGCCACATCCAGGAACTACACACCGGTGGAAGGGCATCTTTAAAAAGGCACGTCCTGAAAAGGACGTTCAATGCTCGCTTGTGTATGTTGCTCTTTTAACAGAAAAAACTATTTTAGAGAAATCAAGCTTTTTTAGGAGAGAAGCACTGTCGAAGCACCCAGGGACAGAGTCTGCACAGCATGCAGAGAGGAGAAAGTCACTGAAATGTGCCATCAGATCCAACAGCAAGCTCTCTTGCAGAGGTGGGTGAAGCAGTCGTGACACACAGCTCGCTGATCACACAACCACTCGGCTCAGAAGAAAAAATCTGTCTGACAGTCGCTTGCCCGCTCCCCTTTATACCCACATGTCCAGGGGCGGGACATGCAAATTATGTCTGGCAATTTGACATTGGCCTTATCTCAAGTTCAGTGGTATGCAAGGATCTCAGAAGAGACCCCTTGTGTCACTAAAAAGTCTTGAAACACTGGTCCACAGCTGCAAGCAAAGACTCCATTTCAATGGCGTGGCCTGAAATAATGGCGACGGCTTGGCAAGTCGTCGTCTCATCCCCCAAGCACAAATGTACTCAGTCATGTTGGTACCATCTGTTAATTACACATCAGTCACTTAGTGTTGTAATATAACCAACATTTATGTTATCAAGCTTATTTTATGGAAGTATCAAAGGGCAAAAAAAAAAAAAGGATCACCAAAACGTTTATTGCATACAATGTATAAACATTGCAAATATGTGAAAGGCAAACAAATTAAATTTGTATTCAATCTAATTTTTTGGCTAGGCTTAAATGGGAGAGGTTTTGGCGCCTGTGAATCAATGTCAGAGTACGAGGGATAAGAAACAGAGTCACGGAAGCATTTATGCTTTTTAGCTGACTTGGGACCTCTGCGAGAATGGCCAGCCATACCCAAAATAATAAGAGTAACAGTTTTAGTGTTACTGTGAGTATCAGTCATATGAGAAATAGAAACAAATAAATATTTACACATTCATACATACCCAGTTGATGGTCTTGGCTGGGGATCAGGTTCCTCCATCTTCCATCTCCTCGTGGTCCGGGTCTTCCTGCAGTAGTTCCTGGTCCAGCAGATCTTCCTCCTGTGTGCTCATGCCCTCATGAGCCATGTCCTCTTCTGCTATGAACCTAAGCTCGCAAGCAACCAGCTGCCGCCTCCTCTTGAGGATGCTGAGCAGGGAGCCATAGTATCTATCCATCTCTACAACAGAAAAAAGTACAACGATTTTGTGCTCTTTACAAATCCTTACACTGAATAGTCTAACCAGAATGTCCAACTGCAGACAGCCCTCTCACACTTTCCTTGTGAACAGGAAGCTACAAACACAATCTAAAATCATGTATGTGTGATGTATGGGTATCTATAAAAAATAACATGGGAAATTCAACAAGCCAGATAACCTAGCAGACCAGTTTCCATGCAGGTCTGAACAGTGTCTGCTCTCTGCCTCACATTAATTATGGCATATTTTCACAAGCGACAAAATTGGCAAAAAAAAGATATTGATATTTAGTTACAATGAACATACTATTGCTAGCTAATGTTTATGTAGCAAGTTTCACAGAAACTGCCAAAAAAAAAAGTTTATATAAAAAGAAGAGGCTCACCAATGATGGTCATGTTTTTCCCCCAAATTTTTTTTAAATAAATAGCTAGCGCTACTACAAATATATTTAGCTTAAAATGTACATAGTATTGCTAGCTAATGTTTAATTAGCAAGTTTCACAGAAAGTTCTGTCTTTTTTCCAGAAATACAGTAACTAGTGTTACTCCTACAAATAAATGCTTCACAACTAAAATGTTTTGATTTTCAATAGACAATATTGACAACACATATTAAATAATTTGTCTTATCTTGAAAGATCGCCTCAGTTTCAATTTGAAGAAGTAAGTCCAACACTGGAGGTAATCTCCCGGGATATCCCCTCTTTCTCTGCCCAGGAAAATGGAGGATGATGTCGATACATTTATGTGACAGGGCGGGGCCGGGTCATGATTATACACACCCAGTCCCTTATCAGGCTAATTAAGCTTACTAGAGGGATAAAGGCCGATTGCAAATGGTGGTGCGACGATAGAGAAATCGTTTACGGACATGTCCATCATGTGTGTATGTTTGTCTTTTGTTTAAGTTAATCATTAAAATATTGTTTATAATGCCAAGCCGGTTCTCGCCTCCTCCTTTCCATTGAATGGCGTTACAATTTATTATTCACACCCAACAACCCCTTAACCAATCATATGTGCTTTTAGCTTATATTGTCATGAGTATTTGGCAGTTTTCAGAAATAAAATTGGTGATTGGACGGCGAAGATACTGAGACAGGAACCATGGGAATTATTGTTCCCAAATGTGAATGCTCTGGCTGGAAATGGTTAAAGGTGTCTACCAGGCTATCAAGCTGCCATTAATTTAACTTGTCCCTAACAAAACTGTCCATCAGCACCAGCCGCAAACTCAGTCATACACCTAGAATGAAATTTCAGATTGAGTTGATCAGAATTTCACAAAACTGTGCTGAGTTTTTACAAGAAATTTTTTTTTAACAGGGTAACCTTAACTACAAAGTATTGTCATCCAGCTATCTTAATTCAGCAACATTAATGGATATACAGTATGTTCAGATCTTTATAAAAATGTCAGTTGAATAAATTAATATTAATACTGCAAAACACAAAATTAGCAAGTGTCCTATACTTGCACAGTGCACACAGGGCTGGATTGGTAATCTGGCATACCAGGCATTTTCCCGGTGGGCCGACGCACTTTGGGGCCGATCAGGGCGGACTGGCCATCGGGAGAACCAAGCGGGCTAGTGGGTCGGCCACGAAATGGTCCGAATGGGCCGCGAAAAGCTAAAATGAGCCTCTGCGTTATTTAGAACAGACCACAAAAAGGTGCCACGATATGCAGAAAAGGACAGCTGATTTCAATATAATTTGTATGTTGTGTCTCTTTCTCATATGTGAGTCACTTTGGATAAAATGTCTATTAAACGTCTAAATGTAAGCATCTCTTAAACTCTTTTTACTTTTCAAATAAGCTATAGTTGTTGTAAAGCAAAAATGTTAAAACAAAAAAGATTAATTCAAAACGAAGAGCAGCAACAATGCCATATTTTTTTTCTTTCTATTTTTCCTCTTGTCATCTATGGCAAGAAGATTAGACCAGATGTGCCCAAACTAAGGCCTGCGGGCCAAAGTTGGGGCACCTCTGGGATAATATTTTACAACAAAGTCTCTGTTTCAAAGTAAACATCACAATCATCTAGAAACTTTAACATCTGGGTACACTGTAAAATGTGGTAACATGTAATTGTTATCTTTGAATTAACCCATAAAACATTTTTTTGTTGGTGTAACCTAATGTTGCCAGGTTGATTGAGTTATGTTACATAAACAATATTATTGACTTTTAATGAAACCACATAAGTAATTTAGATGTTTCCGTTTAGGTAACCTGACAAAAAATGTTTACAGTGCATGGTGTCTTCTGAGCCCTTTTAGATATTGTTGCTTTTATTATAAGTAAACACTAATGAATCATATGTCTTATTTAGTGCTCATTATGATGCATCTACAGGGAAGGAAAAAGAGGAGCATGTGCTTTTGGGATGTGAGTGAGCAGAAACACACTGTATGCTTGTGGTTCATCTTGTAAAGATCTCCAGGGAAATTACCACTGGTGTACTCCTTTTCCACATCTATGTTTAGGATCACCAAGACAAAAAAACAGTAATTTACATGATAATGTCCAACTAATTGGTTTAGGGAGAACCTTTTGTAATCCATTTTAAACAGACAAGGTCAGAGTTGGCCAAATCTCCCCCTCGGGTTTGGGTGTATGCAGACTGAGTTCCATTATTATAAGCTAAAATCATAAGCTATTATATTAGTTGTATTCAGTTTTACTTTGCAGGGTGTGGAGCAGACAGTACTGTAGGTCTATGGGTGCAGATTCAGGTGGTCATTGGATTAGTGGTGCCATACCTTGAGCTCAAGGGCAACTTCTAGTCTACATGCAGAGGCGAGTAGGAAAGACATACCGTAGAGCTGGATTTATGGCACAATAAGCTTGCAATAAGTGTGCATCTTCCTGCACTGTCAGCAGTGCTCCTTTATCATTCCCCTCCTTTATCATCCTCCTTCTAGCCAACTGCTCTATTTGTGAGCTTTAACATGGTACTGTGTTGGCAATGATTTGAATGTGGATCGATGAATGATCACAATGTAATTTCAGTTTCATAATATCAATTCTGCCAATTGCAAACATATTCAAAACTAGATGATACAAATTTTTGAATTAACATATTTTTGCAGTACCTTGCAAAAATATGCGAACAACTGAACAACACACAAATGTGTTTGTTAAAATGTAACTTTAAAACCAAGAGATTTAACAAGGAATTGGTATTTCCTTTGCTGCTATAACAGTTTCCACTCATTTAGGAAAGCTTTCCACTAGACGTTGGAACATGGCTGCAGGGATTATCTCCCATTCAGACAAAAGAGCAACAGTGAGGTCAGGCTGATTTTGGGTTGGTGTGGCCTGGTTTGCTGTCTCCATTCCAATTCTTCTCAAAGGTGATCAATGTGGCTCAGGTCTGGGCTTTGTGCTGGCCAGTCAATTTCTTCCACACCAGGCTCAGTAAACTTATTGTCTTGCTTTGTGTACATGGGCATTGTCATTCTGGAACCAAAAATGGTCAAAGGCAGTCTGTTAATCTGAGATGATATGGCTCATGCTTAATTGTATGCACCTGCTAGCATTGGGTGCAGCTGAAATTGCCCAATCCCTTAATTAGAAGGGGTGTCCACATAATTTTGGCCATGTAGTGTGATTTTACATTAAAAAGGCATCTAAAATTGTCCAGTATTTGAGCAAACCATTAATGCCATCCAGCAAAATAATCATATGGATTGGGATAATGCGGCAGAGGAAATGTGTTATTACAACCATTACCACTAATATGAGCATGTGGTGCTCATTTAAACCTGAGTCAGTCCAGGGAGGTCAACTGCGGTCTCAGAGCTGTCATGGTAGTTTATTAAAATCTCCCATCGTGTAGAGACAGAATTTGCTCTACTGTCCCAAAGTAGCAACTGAATATCCCTTCCATCATTCAGCTCCATGCTCTCCTACTAAATGAGTTGCCCCTGGCAGCTATAGCAAACCAGCCAGAGCTAATATTTCACCTCTTTGTCAAACCAGTGCTATTAAACCAGGGAGGGTGGAATAATTTTGTGTGATGAAATGGTCTGTAGGGATCCTAAAACTTGTATCTTTAAAGCTGCAAACTTTTTATGAGGACACATTTTCTGCCATAGACTGCAGTCACAGCAGTGGCATGAACCAAAATTAAAAACATCTGCAATTGTTTGTCAGTGTTCACATTTCATGCCTCATTATATTGTTCTTACATTGAAATCTAGTCTGGAACTAATCATGATTGAAAGAAGAGGATGTATCCATCTTGTCCAAGATAAAATACTGTTATAAGACTGTACCATTATAAGAAACTGAACCATTGCTACTCAGTTCTGGCAAATATTTATTGAATTTTATTTTCGGGCTCCTATGCATCTTTCTGTGATCATACTGAAGAGGATTTTCAAAAGAATTTTTCTGTATGAGAGCAACTGGTCATGCTGCCTGGCATAGTTATAATTTGTTGGATTTAAGCAGGAAAAAAACATATATACTGTAAATGTTTATTCTGAGCAGAGCGAGAAAATATCATAAATGACAGTTAAGCAGTTATGCTTCTCAGAGAACCACCACAAGCTGAGTAATAATAAAATCCAACAATATGAGGAATAATATAATTTGTTTCATTGCATTTCACACAAAAAACTTAATGCATGTTTGTTATGCAGATTTGTTTCTAATCATGTTGAGCTGCCCTGTATAATCCTGAATATTTTTTCTTTTCCAGGCTTGTGAATCTATGTGCACAACTAAGCACAGTTCTTTAGATATCAGGATCAGAATTTCCCAAGAAAATCTTAAAATGATTACCTTAAAGGTGAAATGAGTGCTCTAATATCTACTGATTAGATTATAAGTGTAAAATAATGAGAGTTTGAATGACCTTTGGCAAGAACATTTAAAAAAAGGAAGGAGTGCATAAGCTTCAAGGAGCATTTCAATGGGAGCAGAAGTTTAACAGTTTTCCTGCAGATTCTTGTACCTGATTTAATCTGCACTGACTGGATGATGGAAAGCACAGCATATTAAGGTGCAACCCACTTTTGCTGAAACCAAATGCTGCAAAAGCTGTTCAAGGATAACCTATAATTTGTTTTATTTATTTATTTTTTTCTTACCCGACTCAATAAAAAAATATTTTGACTCTAAGATGTTGATTTTACTGTTCAATTTTCCAGGATGGTGTGGTGTTTACATGTATATACAGAACAGTTTGAGTACAATTTAGTACAGCACAAGGAATTCTCGTGCCCTAAGCAAAGCTTTTCATGCCCTGAGCAAAGCCTTGTGACCTGGGAAATAGTAGGACAACAGAAATGTTTTAAACCTCTGAAGCATCCAGCTGATAACATGCAGTCTTACAGGCACATCTGCATACCGTATTCCCAAAACCATGTTAAACTGCTAAAGCTGTATTTAGGACATCTGAATGCATCCATTGACTTACCGTATTGTAAGCTAAGCTTCAACATAAGACTGAGCATGACAGGAAACTATGACAACACATTAACAATACATTTTGTGTAGATAAATCTACACAAAATGTGTATCTATATGTTAATGTGTATCTATATGTTAATGTGATCAGCAATATAGGTCCCAGAGAATCTAATATTCACATTAAAGTGACTTCAATATGTATGTTTCCATTTTTTTTTAAACTTACCAATGAACTCTCTTGTTTCAAGGATAACACGCATGCTTGCATCACAGAACGCGTTTTCTGGGAATTAACACAGACAAGCAAACATTTTCACTTTGAAGTCCTCAAAGTAGTTTCACAAAGTTTAAGAGATTTCTTCTTTAGGGCTCTAGGACTTCTTGATGTCATAGTACTAGACTTTTTAGAAGCATTCCAATGAGTACAGTACTTTTGCTTATTTTGCTAAACATTGTAATAGAGGTGGAGAGTGCTGACGAGTGGCAGTTTGCCGTCCAAACAGAATCTTTAGTGGTAATATATAATTTGTTGGTGACATTTACTTCTAAAAGGATTTAGCTTAGCAATACATTTCTATATATGTGGTTTTAAAAAATGTAATCAAGTATTTGGCTTTATATCTTTGTTGCAGATACCTGCTATGAGCATTTTTTTATTTAACGTCTTTTTCTTCGAAGCAGACTGTCTGTGCTCTTTTGGATTTCTGGGGCATCTCATTGTGATTATTTGCGTCACAAAATAGCTGGTGATTAAGACAGCAGGTAACACATGAAGACTATGGTAAGTGACTGCTGGACAAAGAAAAGAGGGTTGTAACACGTATAATTTAATTCAAATTATAGTAAAGCCGTTGGTGACCAAAAAAGGAAACAAACCATTTGAAATTATATCTTATGTTCTTCAAAGTAGCCACCCTTTGCCTAGACAGTCCTGCACACTCTAGACATTCTCTTAAAAACCTGGGATGGTTTTTAAATGGTTAGTTCACCCAAAAATTAAAATTATCCCATAATTTACTCACCCTCAAACCATCCCATATGACTTTCTTCTTTCACCCAAACACAATCGGAGTTATATAAAAAAATATCCTGGCTCCTCCAAGCTTTATAATGGGAGTATATGATACCTTAGATTTTGAAGCCCAAAAAGTGCATACATCCATCAAAAAAGTAATCCACATGGATCCAGGGGGTAAATAAAGGCCTTCTAAAGCAAAGCGATGGATGCATTTTTGTAAGAAAAATATCCATATATAAAATTTACAAACTATAATTACTGGCTTCCGGTAACGGCTGTCTGCATGTTCACAAGCGTGTTTGTCAAGTTTAAGAGATGGATAGAGGAGCTCCGATGTGAAATGAGCATGCGCAAAGCACAAGTGGGCATGAGTGGAAGTGTTTGCGCTATCTGTGGGTGAATGTGTGTAAACTGTGGGTGTATTGTATATTAATGAAGTGGTGCAGAGCGCAAATTTCTGTTTTCCTGGGAAATAGTCATTGCTCTTTGATGTTTAAGAACCAAGACTAATCTCAGCGCAAAGTTAAAAGCTAGTGATAACTTTTAATACTAGCCATGATTTGTGTGTTAGTAGATCAATATGATTAATAATAATAACAATAATAATAATAATAACAACAACAATAATAATAATAATAATATGTTTATTTTGTATAGCACCAATTCAAAGCTCAAGGGCGCTGTAAGGAAATGAAACATTAAACAAAGAAACAAATAACAAATATACATTTCAAAACAATAAACAATGGTAGAGAAAAAAAATTATGTTTTTTTTTTATTCTGTCTGATATTATATAGAATAAAATGTGACTCCATTGACCACATTCACAACACTATACACCAGACTGCACTAGACTAGTCTAGTGTAAGTAATCAGTAATATTATTGTGCTTTTTGTATATTCAGATGTGTTTGTATAAATACCTATTGACTTGATTGATATTCTTCACTCCTCTGGGCCTTGTCTGCACCCTGATAGACATAGTTTTTGTTTTGATTTGTGATTAAAGAAAAAGCAAGATAAAGAGATACTGTAAATAATTGTAGTGGAGTGGAGGTAGAAGAAGAGAAGGAAGAGCAAATAGGAGGAAGAGGTGGAGAGTAGTGGAAGATTGCAGAAGAAAAAGGCAATGGGATGTGATGTAGAGAGAGGAGAGGATAGGATAGGGAGAGTGAGAGTGTGGTCCAGTGAAGGGCATGAAGAGAGTTGTGGATAGAACATGATGAGGTAGTGGAAGAAGAGGAGAGCAAAGTGCAAGAGAAAAGGGGGTGGGAAAGGTGAGTGGAGAGAGAAAAGACATAGAAAATTCTAAAAAAGATGAGAGCCACTGTAATTGTCAATGTTATGAAACATGGTCTGTACTTGAGAGAGACTGGACTGAGGGTTCAGCCTGATTGGAGCAGATCAGTGGCTTTAATATCTACCTACAAGAAATAAAGAGAATGTAATTGATTAGCCACAATCAATGTTGCTGGTCAGTGGGTTTGGGTTGGTGGGTAGAGTCCATTCAATATGCATTAATCTGCACTGTACTACATCCTGCACAGCTGAAAGGAACTCACTTCACTACTAGCTTTTGGCAACCTCTCCTAGACATAAATGGAGCTCACACGTGCCTATACACCCTACAACACTTACTGCCTTTTTGAAGAATACTTATGTGGCATGGGGGGGGTGTGGTCACATGTAGGTCTGCGGGAGAGAGAGAGTGGTAAGGCTCGTCAACTGGTTCACAATGACCACGTCCCCCATGCCAAAACTTAATATATATATTTTGTTAGCAAAATGTACCTTATAGACAAACATACAGAAATGTAAAAAATACAATATTAATTTCAGGACACCAGGGACGTACTGGGACTGAAATTCAGCCCGGGACTTTAAGATGGAGAGGCCTTTTACGCGAGTGCCCTTGGTGCACGAGCAGAAGGATTTTTTGCAGTTATTTTAATTCTAATAGTGTTTTTATGGTATAAAGAGAATCAGATTACACTGAAGACCTTCAAGAAATTTTAGGATGACACCTGCCTCTTCAGGTTGTATAAGCAATTCACCACTGCACTGAACACAACCAGGTCAGCAAAACCTAATCTCGAACACATAAGTCACAGTATAGTTAGTATACTGCTAACTACCAGCATGTCATGTGTACAGTCAGTTGGAGTGATAAAATGGTTACAAATACTAACAAATACCCACTCAGATACTCAAAAACCACAATGCAGTCCCACAAAATAGAGATTTGTGTGTGTGTGTGTGTGTGTGTGTCCTCACTTTCAACTCTCCCTGGCTCAGTTTCCCCTGTGCTGGACCCTGCCTCTGCTTACTGATTGTACAGCTGAGAAGAACATGAATAATACATTTTCTAATTCAATCTGTGCTTCAGTCAGGTTATTATCTAGTATGTCTATTGGCATTTTATCCTATATGTAAATATGTAATATTGTGCTGTATATTTCTATTTTGTGTGTGTGTCCTTAATAAAGCTTTGATTGATTGATTGATATGCCTAATATGATTGCCTACCCAGCCTTGCACACTGCCCCTCTACCTGTCTGTTTCCTGGTTTCTGATGCTCCTCCGCCTCCTCCTCTCTCCTCCTCTCTTCTCCTGCTCCTCCTCTTCTCTCTTCCTACATTGGAATTCTACCAAGCCATGTAATAAATGCCTATATTTAAATGCAAATATAAACAATTTCAGTGTATAATAAATCACTAATATATCCCTAATCGTGCACCTGTCCTGTCCATGCTGCTGGGTCCTTCCTCATCTGCACCTCCGGCTGCCACAGCACTCTTTCCACTACGGAAAAGGTCTGTTAATTTGGCGCATTTAGCTGCCTCTTGTGCCAAAAATTTTTTCTTTTTAATTCTTATTTTTTCGGCCCCACCCATTTCTTTCTCTTCTTTCCTTCTTTTTGCCATTTTTACCGTTCGTATCTGTTGCATTCACACAAACCCGCCAAACATGAAAAGTAAACTCCTTTGATCGGCGCCTAGTTTGAGCCAATCGGATGTCAGGAAAAACGAGGATCAGTCCAAGTTGGGAGGGGCCGCTCGTATCCCCCCTCAGATTGAAAGTATTGGTCTGGCCCGGTCTGAATCACACACACACAGCGTTCCGCTGCTGCTGAGAGGCCGGTTAGGCCGGTCGCGTATCATTAAAAAAAAAAAAACTCTTTGACCACCAGCCGGTCTTCGGCCTGAAATGGACCGGCCGTTCGGGATTGTTCCTGGTATTCCCGATGGCCAGTCCGCCCCTGCAGGACACAATGCTTTATTTTCAATAGTACACAGTGTCTCTAGCTGATTCCATACAGAATATTCAATTGTCACATGTTTTTAATAAATGTGTTATGCAGTGAAATTGGACTCTTGTAAAATTACATCTCAATCTATTTGGATGACCTTGTTAATTGATTTTAGAGCATTGAGTTATTTGAGATACAGCACATTGATGACTAAGACATTATCGGTTTGATATTCTATTATTTCCTGTTCAGCTGCTTTGAAAGGACGTCTGATGTGAAAAGCGCTATACAAATAAAAATGACTTGAGTTGATACTGATAACTGGAGACCCTTGAGTACACTAACTAAAATCAGTTCTTAAACAAAAGTTCAGGAGGAGCTTGCTCATCTAATCTGCCAATCAACCTTCATGCTGCAGAGTATATAAGCCGCTGCTTACCTCACTCTAGCGAGCGTCATGTAATATGATTTACAGGTTCCATGTCATGGATGCAGCAGAGAGAAATGCTTCATATTCAAGATAAAAAAATCCTCAAATTCAAACTGATACTGCCACAGCTGGGCACCAGTTGATGCGGCAGCAGCGGTGCCTGCCCACACTTGATACTGCCACAGCACTACCCCTTTCGCATTTAGATATTACTGCAACAGTGTCCTGTCCATGTCCCACAGGTGTAGTGCCACCCTCATCCCTCCATGCTAACATTTTTCTAATCTGCTTTCGGGGGTCATATCACCAAACCTAATCATCCATGCCTAGTAAAAGATCTAATGTATGTCATCAAAACAATCTAACAGTAAGAGTTGTTTTACATTCTTGAGAGACTTTCCCTCAAAACAGAATGTAATTTTGTACTGCTATAGCGGTACATTTTTTATTTAATTTAAATGTAATAAAGTTATGCATTCCTAATTAACCTTTTGCTTCCCTTACAGGTGTGTACAAATGTAATAAAGCTATGTATTCCTAACTAACCTTTTCCTTCCCTTACATATGTCTACAAATATAGCAGTAAATATTACAGATGTTATAAAGTTATGTATTCCTAACTAACCTTTTACTTCCCTTGCAGGTGCGTACAAATGTAATTGTCATGTTTTTCTAACTAACCTCTTTCTTCCCTAAACCATGTAGATTCCCTTACCAATGTACTCACAGAATTATTTCTATTTCCTCCACAGGCGCTCTCAGTTTCTAAGTTTGATATTTTTTATATAGAAGTGCATTTATACCAATGGATACACAACAGTGTTCCCACAGGAGCTCCTACACTATGCTCAAATACTTCACAGCTGCAGCAGTACATTTAACTCCACTCCCGCTGGAGCTACTTTTTTATGATTCTATCTCAGCTACTCCTCTGAAACCTCTGATTGGCAAAAGGGTTATTAATTCTTTTCAATCTAGACTTGATAAATTGGTAGTACACACAAGGTGTCGCATAGGAGGGTTGGGCCGGGCTGGAACAATGCACAAATAGCACGCTCCTGCCTCCTCCCAAGTCGAGAAATGCTGGGAGAAGGCTTTGATGGCCCTGAGAAATCACCACTGCTTAAAGCTTTTATGGGCAGGCGAACTCGTGAACTGCTTTTGTGAGGGAACAGCTTATCACTTAATGAATTGACTGCCTGTCCACTAACATTCAACATGTCTTACACTATATAATGTGTTACTACTATTAAAAGGCTGTTTTGTAAAAGAAGTCATAGACAATTTTGTGTTAGTTTACCGATCTCCCCACTCATTTGTATGGTATATGTAAGCAGTGGTTCATTGTCATTGTCAGTAATGTGCTTGTGTTGTGTTTTGGCCTCTAGAGGTCCTCATGGTGCTCTCATGCCCAGCTTACTCAACTTGTAATTAGTGTTACTAGGTTCAAATGTCTCTTTCAGCTGTGTGTATTTATTTGACTCTGTCTCCTAGTTTGTTTGATTGATGTTTAGTTGATCTGAAGCCAGTTGCCTGAGTTAGGGTTCCCTAACTCTGAGACTTTTTATTATCTCTTGTCTTTGGATTATACCCTTCTCTGTTTTATTTTTTGGACTTTCTCCTCTGGAGTTTTTGCTTTCAGAACTTTGAATTTTTGGAATATTTTTGTGGAATGCCCTTTTTGGACTGGTTTTGTTTTTTGAGAATTACATTTTGCTGTCTTGCTCCAGCTGTGGATTTTTGTTGCTTGAACTTTTATTAAATTAAATTCTGCTGGGTTCACCATCCTACTGTGGCTCAAGGATTGAGTCTGACCCTCACGCCGGAAACCCAAGTTCAAGTCCCGACTCTGACAGAAACATCAAGCCATCATGAACCCAGAGATGCCCAGTACGCAAGAGCTCTTCAGTACCGTAGCTCATCACGAGTCCACAGTCCAATGTCCTGAAGCAGTGCTAGTCCAACAGGAGGCCTTGATGGCTAAGCATTTACAATTACTTTCTAATGTCATGACTTCTGTCTGTCAGATCTTTGATCTGCTACCTTTTACCCAAGCTAACCTTTGCCTTGACTGCTGCTTCTGTGCCAATTCCGGGTCCTCAAATGTCAGTTTCCTTTGTAGAACCCCACCTACCTCCACCACATTGCTTCTCGGGAGACCCCAGTGCTTTTTGTGAATTCTTCACTCAGTGCTCCTTCACATTTGAGCTACAGCCATCATCCTTCCCTTCAGACAGGGCCAAGATTGCATATGTCATCACTCTCCTTTCTGGTAAGGCCCTCTCCTGGGCAAAAGAGCCCTTTCTGCTCAATTTATTCTGCATTTGAAGAGGAATTCAAGTGGGTCTTCAATCATCCCATCAGCGTCCGAGAGGCATCTAAATGACTGCTGTTCCTCCAACAGGGTAGTTGCCATTCATTTTTGCACCATTGTAGCAGGGAGTGGCTGGAACAATGAGTCTCTCATGACGTGCTTCCAAAACGGTCTTTCTGAGGCATTCCAAGATGAACTTGCAACAAGCGAGACTATGATCTCGACACCCTCATTGACTTGGCGGCCCGGCTGGATAATCATCTGAGGGAAAGGAACTTGAGTCGATAGTTTGTTTTCACACCTCCTGTCAGTCCAGTTCCCACAGAGAAGTTACCACCATCCCAAGGATTTCCAGAACCTATGCAGTTGGGTGGCACTCGGATCTCCCCATTGAACGTGACTGCTGCATGAAAGTGCGGTGTTGCCTGTACTGTGGACTGCCTGGACATTTCTGTTCTGCCTGCCCAGAGCTTTCAGGAAATGCTTGGTCCCTTACAGGCAAGCAAGGACTGTAACAGGAATTACTAACATTGCCCCACTTTCCATTTTAGGATTTTTTCTCCCCATCAAACTCGCTTGTGGAATTCATAAGCATTGTAGCATATTTAGGGGTTTCAATGAAAAATAAACAGTAATCAGTTAACGTGCCCAAATTCTCACACCAGTATATGTAGTGAATTTGGTATGATAAATGTATACTGCACAGGTTAAAGTGTTGTGTATATTACCATTATTTGTAATGGAAACAGTATGTGTGAGCTAGGAATTAAATTAAACTGTCCTATTTCTACATTACTATTTAAGGAAATGTATAATGGAATCAGTTACTTTTGACAACCGTTATAATTTACCATTAAAATCGTAATACAACATCTAATTTTATCAGCTCACAATTTCTACTGTAGGGAATTAGCTTTAATAAGAGAATTATTATTAATTATCTTAATGGAGTATTATTATTCTCATGGCTTAATGACTATAATATTTCACATATAGGTATAGCTTTGAAGTGAAATCTTTAAGAAACAGGGATGAGATTATTTATCAAAATATACCACAGTCAAAATATCTTTAAAAGGGAAACATGAATAATTAATCATAAATCGTTATAATTAATTAATAACATTTGGATCGGTTAACAGAATTAACTTGATGTATGTTATGCTTGTAGGTGAGCAGGAAAGCAGACGAGGGGCGAGGATCTAAATGCAGCGGGACTTTATTGAAATACAAGGGCAATACGGAAAAACATGAACAAATGAAACATCCACAATGGGAAAAAGTAAAACAAAAACACGGAAGGCACACAAGGAGTTAACAGGTGGGGAAAACAACGACGGAAAACACGGGAACCAGGCATCTACATACATCAAAGACTGACAGGGGAATGGAGAAACAAACAGGGTTAAATACACAGACACAATGAAGACTAAACGAGACACAGGTGAGAACAATGATGAGTGCAGGCAGTGAGGGAGGTCGGGAATTGTGGGAAATGTAGTTTATACAAGGAAAGTGAAACACAGGGCGGACAACAAGGAAAACGTGACATGGAACGTGATCAGTGGAGAGTGAAACAGAAAACACGGGGCAGACAACCCGGGATCGTAACAATGTAGCTGAATTCATATTATAATAAATTTATCTGTTTGTCCAGCGAACACTTTATCAATTCTCAGAAAGGATATTTTTCACGGGCACACAAAAATAACTCTTTAGCTGTGATCGAATCATTAAATTGACGATGATTTACAAGCAGAGCAGAATCAACTCGCAAGAATGTACACAAAAGTTTATTTACTTAAATTAGTTATATGTTCGTATTACTAAAATACGAACATATAACTAATTTAAACAAAAACATACATATGAAACACTCAAACATGGGAAAGGGAAAAGTGAAAATAAAATTAAACCGGAACAGAATAGGTGAAATGCAGTGAAATGCATGAAAAGAGTAATTTTTGACCATCTGTGAGGACCATTAATTTCTTAAGAGGACCTTTGTTACGAATGGGTTTACCTCTTATACTAAACATAGGTTCAGTTTGCTACCGGTACAGTACTTGCTATATTGGCTGCCTTGGCTGCTGAGAGAGCCCAGATGCAGTCGCAGGAGAATATCTTGATGGTTCCTTGAGTCGATGTCTTCAAGTTGCAATCAATTTCTTCCATGTTAAATGAAGAAATTAGCATGAACTGTGGTGTTCATTGATTCTATGGTCGAGGTAGTTGCACATGGCTTAAGGTGTTGAGGCCTGCCGGTCTGCAACCTCCTGGTAAAAATGACCAGCAGCAGATGGAAGAGAGAATCAGGGGAAAGAGAGGATGAGTAAGAGGCGGGACGTGTCTTTTAACTTCTGCTGGAGGTCCCTCCTCTCGAGTCTGGCTTGACCAATGAGAAATGTGCCATTTCCATGCGGGAAATGTTCCTTTGTTTGAAAGCTGACTCATTTGCATGATTGGTGTTAGTTTAAGCCCCTTTATGCTCTGATTAATATAGTAAGCATACAATGCATGCTGTCAGAATTAGATATATACCATTGTGCAGGATGTCACAAAAGAATTCATTTGGTAGGAAACATGATACCAAATAATTTAACATTAGCTGGTAGTCCTGTCATAAGTCATGCATAAAACAGTATACAGTACAAAAAAACACTTTAAAAGACAGTCATGCACCTATACATAATGTCCTGGGGATTTACATGTGAATTTATAGACAGTTTGTCTATAATTTAGTGAAGAAAATTCTGTTGTTCTGGGCTTTGAGTCCATTTGTTATGGGGGAAAGATTGCTCTGGTATGCAGATAACCTCCCCCCGCTTGGAATGTCAGTGAGCCTTACACAGGCTCCTGTTCAAAATGCTCACGCAGAAACAGATTCTTACCTGCATTCCACAGCTAGATTGGTTTGCGGCAGTAGACCTGAAGAACGCGTACTTCCACATCTCCATTCTGTCTTGACACGACCCTTCTTATGTTCGCGTTCTACGGCCAGGCATATCAGTACAAGGTCCTCCCCTTCGGCCTGTCCCTGTCCCCTCGCATCTTCACAAAGATCACAGAGGCAGCTCTTTCCCCGCTAAAGGAAGTGGGCATCCGCATACTCAACTACCTCGACGACTGGCTCATCCTGGCTCACTCTCAAGAGTTGCGCTCACAGGGACCAGGTGCTCAGGAACCTCAGCCATTTAGGGCTTCAGGTCAACTGGGAAAAGAGCAAGCTCGCCCCGGTTCAGAGTATCTCTCTTCTCGGCATGGATTTAGACTCGGTCTCAATGACAGCGCGTCTCACCAACGAGCAAGCTCAGTCAGTGCTCAGGTGCCTCGCTCTCTTCGAGCACAGCACAGCTGTTCCTCTAAAACAATTCCAGAGGCTCCTGGGGCATATGGCATCCTCAGCTGCGGCCTCGCCGCTCGGGTTGATGGATATGAGACCGCTTCAGCACTGGCTACAGACTCGAGTCCTGAGATGGGCATGGTGCAACGGCACATACCGTGTGACAATCACCCCTTCTTGCCGTCAGACTTTCAACCCTTGGACAGACCTCTGCTTTCTGCTGACCGGAGTCCCCTTGCAGCAGGTGTCCAGACGTGTCATGGTGACCACAGACACCTCTTGACAGGGTTAGGGCGCTGTGTGCAATGGGCACACTGCCGTTGGCCTCTGGACAGGACCCCGGCAGCATTGGCGCATCAACTAACTAGAGTTTTTGGCTGTATCTCTTGCCTTATGACGGTTTCTCCCACTAATCCGGTGCAAGTACATCTTGATCCGTTCAGTACATAAATCGCCATGGTGATGTGCACTCTCGGCACACACGCTGTCATGGCAGGTTTCGCCCAACGGAGAGTGGAGGGTCCATCCCCAGGTGGTCCTGCTGATATGGGACCAATTCGGCAAGCACAGATAGATCTCTTTGCCTCCCAAGACAACTCCAACTGCCCGCTCTGGTACTCCCTGACAGGAACTCCTCTCGGGACAGACGCGCTGGCACACAGCTGGCTCTGGAGGCTGTGCAAGTACGCATTTCCCCCAGTGAGCCTTCTTGCACCGGTGCTGTGCAATATCAGGGAGGACGAGGAACAGGTCATCCTGGTGACCCCTTGCTGGCCTACCTGGGCCTGGTTCTCGGATCTTACGCTCCTCGTGACAGCACCTCCCTGGAAAATTCCCCTGAGGAAGGACCTTCTTTCTCAGGGACGGGGCACCCTCTGGCACCCGCACCCAGACCTCTGGAAACTCCACGTCTGGCCCCTGGATGGGATGCAGTGTTGTGTCGCTCCTCAGTGCAAAATCCTGACAGGTACTCGCTGCCCCCCTTCCCTTTATACCCGTATGTCTAGGGCGGGGCATGCAAATTCTGTCTGCCAACTTGACATTGGCCTATTTTCAGGTTCAGAGGTACGTTTGGCATCCCAGGAAGACCCCTTGTGTCACTTAATTCGACACAACGTCTCGTTCCTTCCCTCGGGAACGAAGGTTACAACAGTAACCATGACGTTTGCTACCATAAATTGCTGTTGAGCAAATGTATAATTAATATTTACACTGATTCCATTATTTTTATTATCACTATTATTATCATTATCAGTGCTGGTTTTATAGTTATTATAATTAATAGTTGCCTAACAACAACAACAACACCAACAACAATAATAATTAAACACATTGGTAGTAGAATTCATATATTTAAATATAAAGGCAAGCGTAAAAATAAATTAAATGTACGCATTTTTTTACAAAAGCCTTTTGTTTATATATATATATATATATATATACAATGTGAATGATAATTTAGAATAAAGTTTAGGAAAAAAATCTGTTATTGTTTCTCACTTCGTGTTAATAGATTTTAATGAATACATCATATTCAGTTGGGCAGTCACATACGGTCTAGTCACACAAATATTTCAACGTATCCAAAGCTTAAATCAGATCTCTGGTCTGTCATATGTCGATTGTCGGATGCAGTGAAAAGGTCTTTTAGTCCAGTAAGACAAAAGAATATCTTCTGCAAAAATTTAATGAGTACTATTATTTTATTAGTAAAAATAAAAAATTAAATTTTTTCTTTGGAAACGTAATTAAGTAAAAGTACAAGTATTCCATTTAAATTGCACTTGAGTAAAGTTTTACTCAATTACTTTACACCCCTGCACTATAATAATAGTAAATACATGAATCGAAAGAGATTTATAGCTTTGCTCTGTTCTAAACACTCTGTGCTAAGAGCCTTTTCAATGTATAGTCAGTGCACTCTATTACTTTGTTTTCACAGGCAAACTAAATTCAGGACATGAGCAAGCTTAGTTTGTTTTAAACAGAGTAAGGAAGACCAGTTGCCTCAGCGATGCCAGCACACCTCAACATTGACACTACTAACAGTGTTAAATATTTATTGGAACACTTTGTGCTGGCGATCTTAGACCTAAGTGAGCTAATGTGCAATCTATCTGGCTTTTCAATTTGATGAAACAAATGGATCACTGCACTGTGTGCAAAGTGGTCCTCTGAATTTTAAATGAGATGTATGCACCACTGGTCATTTGGACCAAGAATTAGATTCAAGGCCACTTATTACACTATCACATAATGAATGCAAAAGACAAAAATAATGGAACCAAGTGCCAAGCCAGGTCAAATAACCTTGAATAGACTTTTAACCTGACAGTGAAAAGGTTTTAAAGCCTCATATTCAATAGGCTATGTGTAATCCTATATATTCTTGCATCTATATTTTGGAATTGTTTAAAGCAACAATCAGTGGTGCTAAAACACAATATTTGATTGATTATGTCATATAAGGTGTAATGAGGCAGGCGAGGAATGAGGATCTAAATGCAGCTTTTAATGAAACAAAAGATAAACAAACAACTCAGAATAGAAACGAAACACAGGGAACCAGGCACAGAACATGGCAACACATGTGAAGACTGACAAAGAAACCAGGGGAAACAAGGGCTTAAATACACAAGGGAAAACAAGGAACACATGGGGAAACAATCAAGGGAAAACCAATCATAAAATGAACTACAAAACTAACAGGAAACAGGAACGTGGAACTAAACAAAGATTTATCTAATCTCTGTGGTCGTGAACACTGGCAGAGACTTGGGAATGACCTCCGTGGTCGTGAACACTGGCAGAGACTTGGGAATGACCTCTGTGGTCGTGAACACTGGCAGAGACTGGGGAACGACCTCCATGGTCGTGAGCACAGGCAGAGACTGGGGAACAACCAGGCAGTAGATGTGCCAACGCATCTCGGCTAAAGGGAGGGGCTCTATCGCATCCTTGAGGATCATCTGCTCGTAAGGCACTGGCTTTCTCTCCATGTACGGAAGTGGAGTGAACACCACTGAAACGAGGTGGGAGCTGAGCGAACAGAATCGCGTAGCCGAGTCGGATGGTCCTGGCCAGCCAGCGCGATGGATTGGGAAGTGAAAGCCATGCATCCAAACTTCACGCGAGGGCTGAGCAGTCGCGTGGCCGGAGGCGAGGGAACTGCGTCCGGGGAGCAGGAACTGTAGAGTTTTGGGGCCGGGGTGCCATGAGAATGGCACGTACCGCCTGGATGGATGGGATGCCCTCTGCAAGCAGGCAGGGTGCGGGGTGTGCTGGCTTGACGACAAGATGTGCCATCTGCTTCTTCACTGCCGAAAACTGCTGGGCGAAGAAGAGGCCAAGCTGGGAGACGGGGGCCTGGAGAAAGCGTGCCTTGTCAATGTAGCGCATCTCGACCATGTTCAGACAGAGGTGATGCTCCTGTACCTTGAGCGTGGCCATCGCCCGCCTTAGTGCCTGCGCTGTGACCTTCGGGGCTCTGAGAGTGAGGTCGGTGGATTTACCTGGCGAAACCGAGCCCGTCGCCATCCCCAAATCGCCTTCATCAGTGGCCGGCTGAAGTGGCTTTCTCCCGTGAGAAAATAAAGCCACGACCGCAATGTTGCCATGGCTATGTTCTCACACTGAGAACTTGAACCATGCATAAAATGCTGCCTGCGTGTGATCGCAGCCAAGGCACATGAGACAGCTTTTATGACCATCAGATGTGGAGAGAAATCAACCACATCCAGGAACTACACAGAGGCGGAAAAACATCTTTAAAAAGATGCATCCTGAAAAGGACGTTTAACGCCTGCTGTGTATTGCTCTTTTATGAGTGGGAACTCAATCTCTTTTAGAGGAAATAAACTCTTTTTTGGAGGAGAAATGCTATTTCAGACAATGAAAGTGCTGTCAACGCGCCCAGGGGCGTGGACTGCAGAGAGAGAGAGCGCCAGCAGGAAACTTGCCGTAGATCCAACAGCAGTGCTTCTTGCCAACAGAGATGAGTGAAACAGTGGTGAAGACACACAGGTGTTCCAGAACCCACATACCGAGAATAAGCATGTTCCCTTTTGTATTAGCTTGAGCTGCGTAATCGAATTGGGACATGCACTATGTGTCAAGTGGTCTGAAGCCCTTGTACAATCATGCCAATTTATTGGCTGGTGGTGCTTAAGCCCTAGGGAGCTTCGTAACAGCTCCAAAAAAGTGTTCGCTTGGGTGCCATCAAGTCAGCGTTCTGTTCTGCATCTCATTTGGCCCATGTTGTACTAACGACTGAAGTTATGGGAATTGCCCCTCAATGGGGTGCTCTTTTGTATAATGGGTTATCCCCTGCTGTGGTTGATACCATTCTGATTGCTAGAGATCCATCAACTAGGAAGCTTTATTGAAGTGGTGTATTTTTGCTTCTTGGTGTACAGCGTGAGGTGAAAATCCAGTTCACTGCCTTGTCTGTACAATGCTGGATTTTTTGCAAGAGCGTTTTGGGGCCAGGGTTGCCCTGGCAATACTTAAAGTCTATGTTGCCACTGTAGCAGCTGAGCATGCACTCAGTCTCTGTCGGTAGGCATTCTCTTGTTATGCGCCAGGTATGCAGACTTAGACATTTTTGTCCCATCTGCTTTCAATTATGGTATTTATCTGTTGTTTTAGAGGTGCGCTTGGGTGCTCCATTTGAGCCCTTGGCAACAGTCGCTGATAAGTTTCTGACTTTTAAAATGTCCCAGCTAATAGCATTGGCATCGTTTAATAGGGTTGGTGATTTGCATGCCCTGTCAATCAATCCCTTATGCATGGATTTTGCACCAGGGTGGTATTAAGACCTCCTTTGGGCTATTTGCGCAATTATTTTGCTGGCAGACAATTCGTTTCAGGCTTTCTGTCCTCCCACATTTGAGTTGGAGGAGCACGAAAAATTGTATATGCTTTGCCCAGTTCAGGCACTGCAAGTTTATGTTTACCATACTAGCCAGTGACGTAAGTCAGAACAGTTGTTTGTGTGCTTTGGTTGCTGCAACAGGGGTATTTTTCAAAGGCTTTATTGGCTTTCTGATGCAATTTCAAGTGCTTACGAAGCATGCAGTTTACCTTTGCCTTCGGGTATTAGTGCCCATTCTACAAGGAGCATAACATCCTCATGGGCTTTGGCTGGAGGTGCATCCTTGGAGGACATTTGTAAGGCGGCAGGGTGGTTACTTTCTGCATGCATTTGTTAGATTTTACAATCTGGATGTTGGTTTTACTGCTGCTTCCCTGGTTCCCTCTGTTTGAACAGGAGTAAACTGATAATTTTCTCTGTTTTATTCAGACACTTTAGCTCGCTTGTGTGCCGCTATATGCTTGCCACACTGGCGCAGACAGTTGGCACCTACTGTTCACATAACATGAATGTATATCATTCCCAATGCGAAAGTGAAGGACTCGGTTACATGAAACTTAACCCTGGTTCCCTGAGTGGGAACGAGATGCTGCATAAGCTGGCCATACTCTCTAGCAGCTGCATAGGCTCATGCCTTCCTGGAGTAAATCTGACTTGATGGCACCAAGGGGCATTGCTTAAGAACCACCAGCCAATAAATTGGCATGATTGTACAATGCTTCAGATTACGTGACACTCAGGGCGTGTCCCAATGCGATTACATTTCATGTAACTGAGACATTTTGGGATAGTCTCAGTATAGATGACATGTCTCGTATAACATCCCAGTCACCCACAACAATAAAATATTGTCCTATTCAGGCTTGCATTATGAGTTCTATCTGTGCAATTGCATTATGCATCCTGATTCCCAGCAGAGATCCATGTTTGAGAGATATCTGAAATGAAAATCATGTAAGAGTTTTCTAGTCAAGACAAGTCAAGTCAAGTCAAGTCAAGTGGTTTTTATTGTCGTTTCAACCATATACAGTTAGTACAGTACACAGAAAAATGAGACAACGTTCCTCCAGGACCATGGTGCTACATAAAAACAACAAAGGACCAACATAGGACCACATGAGACTACACAACGAAATAAAATACCTATATAAACTACCTATATATACCTATATAAAGTACACGTGCAAACATGTGCAAAAAGTACAGGACAGTACAACAAATTACTGACAATGAACAGGACAATAGACAGTGCAGCGCCGACCAGTACTCAGTAGTGCAAAAAGATGACAGTTTCTAAAAATGTAAACATAACATACTATGAGATAATGTTCTATGCACATAGCAGTTATTGATGTAGCAGACAGTTATAAAGTGACAGTTATTAAAGTGCAACTCAGGACACGTGTGTGTCAAACCAGTCTCTGAGTATTGAGAAGTCTGATGGCTTGGGGAAGAAGCTGTTACACAGTCTGGCCGTGAGGGCCCGAATGCTTCGGTACCTCTTGCCAGACGGGAGGAGGGTAAAGAGTTTGTGTGAGGGGTGTGTGGGGTCGTCCACAATGCTGGTTGCTTTATGGATACAGTGTTTTTTGTAAATGTCTTTGATGGAGAGAAGAGAGACCCCAATGATCTTCTCAGCTGTCCTCACTATCCTCTGCAGGGCTTTGCGGTCCGAAACGGTGCAAGTCCCAAACCAGGCAGTGATGCAGCTGCTCAGGATGCTCTCAATAGTCCCTCTATAGAATGTAGTGAGGATGGGGGTTGGGAGATGTGCTTTCCTCAGCCTTCGAAGAACGTAGAGACGCTGCTGGGCTTTCTTGGTGATAGAGCTGGTGTTGAGGGACCAGGTGAGGTTCTCCGCCAGGTGAACACCAAGGAATTTGGTGCTCTTGACGATCTCCACAGAGGAGCCGTCGATGTTCAGCGGAGTGTGTTCACCTTGTGCTCTCCTAAAGTCAACAACCATCTCTTTTGTTTTGTCGACATTCAGGGACAGGTTGTTGGCTCTACACCAGTTCGTCAGTACACCAGTACCTCCTCTCTGTAGTGTGAGTAACCTTAGAGATGTTTTCATGACTCCAATGTGTCACCGATGATTTGTTTGTAGTTTTGATAACTGTTATGTTTAACTTGTCTTGTTTTTCCGTTGCCCTTTGTTTGTCATTTTTTTCACCTTTGTAGTTCCTTAGTTTTCACGTCTTGTTTTCCCTCATGTTCACTGTTCATTGTTTTCACCTGCCCTTGTTAATTTGTCATTTGCTTCTGTTAATCACCTTGTTACCTAGTTTGAGTTCTGTTTGTTCATTGGCCCCTTTGTCCTATGTTTTGTATTTATATCCTGGTTTTTGTTTCAGTCCTTGTCTATCGTTGAATGTTGTTGTGTGTAGTTTATGCTCGCTCCCATGCCTGTGTTTCCAGTTCCTGTGTTTTCGTGTTTTGTTTTCATTTTGCCCATCGTGGTAGTTTTGTTTGTTCATGCCTGTTTGTTTCCTTTTTTATCAATAATCCCGCATTTGGATCCTCATCCCTTGTCTGACTCCGACCTCATTCGTTACAGAACGATAGACCACCATGGATCCAGCGGTTCAACAAGCAAATTACCACCTGCTCTGCTTGAGGCAAGAAGACCGCCCTATAGAGGACCACATCCATGACTTCCTTAAGCTGGCGAGTATTTCGGATTTCCCGGACTACACTCCGGTGGTCTTCTTCAGGGGCAATCTGCACCCTGCACTGAAGGAACGGCTGCCACAGGCGACACGTGACTGGACCCTCCGCGACTTCCTGGTGGCGACCCTACTGGTGTGCGACTCACCGCTCGCGGTGGATGTTGCTGAGAAGGACCCTGCCTCACCGTCCACAGTGGTGTCTCTTCAGCCACCCCCGGCGCCCCCTGTAACACCAACTCCACCTGTCAAATAATCTTTTTAAATAATCTGTTTAATAAGAACATATCATCTTTCTATTGATATTACAAATTTGCTAATTAAAGAAGGCTAATATAATGTTATAATGTATTACGTGTCTTACAATTTAGACCTATCAGGTCGCATGACTGCGGAGACTGTCTATTGATTTCAGTGCGATTTTAAAAAAAAATGTATCCTCTGAAATAGTTTACAATGGCTTTCCAATTATCAAAATAATCAAATGTATTAAATGTCTCATTGTCTTTGATAAACTGAGAAAGATGCCTGAAAGACATATTTAAGCTGCTCTTAATGGACTTAAGAGCGGTTCAAAGCTCTTGTTAATTTACAAACGTTTTTACAAACTACTTGGATAACAATGCTTTTGGGAAATGCGCTTTAGAGATTAAGTACTACTTAAGTGCTACTAACTTTCTGCTTAGTGCTTTGGGAAACCCAGCCCTTGTCATTTTTTTATATTGCAAAGTATGCTTACACATCACTGCTCTTTGGTGCAAATATATGACATCTTTTAAAGATGTAATATTTAAAACGCAATGATTTCACACCAAACCTCTTCTTTCTCAGTTTTCTCACTAATTAAGTAATGAACCAAAGCTCTGGGAAGATCACCACACTTTCAAACTTTATTTTGATTTGTGATTTTACTATGCCATTTTTCTTTCTACACATTTATAGAGTACAGTTATATACAGTAACATATATGCAGTTGGGTCTAAAAGTATGTTGCATTTTGTGCAATATAATTTGTTTAATTATACATTATATTAGCAGTATAACAATTTGTGTGAAAAACATGAATTTCTGAATTTCTTAGTAGCCTACTTGGTGTGTCCCATTTTTCTTCAAAGGCAGCTTGATTTGAGAATGTTTTAAAGAGATGGAAACACAAAAATCATACCTTTTGTACAAAAAAATCTGAATTGTGACCAAGAAATATTGCAGAATCTTAAATATTTTTTTTTTCATTTTAAATCATATCTTTCCTTCGTTTTAAATTGTTCAAAATTTTAAAACTACATTTATTGCCAGGTTTAAAATAAGGCATTAAGAAGGCATTTTTTATCATCTGAAAGAATTTATCATCATAAAAAATATATTCATATTTAAAAAATATGTGTAGTCAGGTACATGTACAGTACATTTCATTTTATTTATAGCTCTCAAAACATTTTTACAGATAAAATATAATTTCTACATTGTATTCATTGATATTGTCACTTCTTTATAAACTTATTGGAAGATTATGGTACATGGTAACTCGCAGTAATATATGAGATATTGAGACAATTAAATTGTCTCTTGGTGTTAGTTTTAGTATGTATCATGATTCACATGAAATGCTTCAATAATTTACTGTGGCTTAAAACAAAATAAAAAATAAAGCCTTTTGTGAGTCATTTATTAATATGAAAATACCTACTATTCCATAACATAATACACAAATATAATGTGGTCCAAAAGCTTGTAACGACTGACTGAGCTTCTATTTTGCATTTGTTTGTTTTTTTATAAAACAAAAGGTTTTATCACTAATTTATTTTGGGCATGACAAGTGAAAACTGCCATGGACACCATAACTTTGTGCAAAATCTGTTATTGTTATTTGTGCAAAATGATCCATGTTATTCCAGCATGATTTGAGAATGTTTTAATCATGGGTGCTTGACCTTTTGTTCACAAGAAACAACATTGTAAATACATTTACTGGGTTGATTAGTGACCTTAAAGTAGTGCAGAACATTAAATACAGAAGCCTATTTATTCTTTATTTTTCATCATAACATTTCTATTTCAATTTTCAAAACCCTAAAGCTTTTAACTTTCCAGGTTGGTTAATGTGGTCTTAGACTTTTGGACCCTTCTTACTAACATATAAATATGCAAAACAGTGACCAAACCAAAAGACTGTGAAATCTCAACATTTTTATGATGCCATTGAAGAGATGTTGGACAATCAATAGTGCTCACAACAGTCTGATTTTACTCTATCCTGTCTTGAAAAAATTCTAACCATATAGAGAAGTGGGAGTCAAAGGTAGTCAAAAAGGCTTTGAAAAATCATCCCTGAAGCCCAAAAACCTGTGCTGGCTCTTGAGCAAGTCAAGAAAAAGTCATCACATTTCACACCATGTCAAACACACCTTGTCTCAGACCCACGTTTGCTCTCTCAGCTCCAAGAGAGCTTTACTTGTCTGCTGCTTTCAGTATTATGCCCTGAGGCAGTCCTAATACAGTGAAATGTGCTGTGAAAGAGATGGAGGAGAATACTTCTGCCTGCAGATGACTAAACTGAGTGAAGTGCAGTCTGTGACAGGGAATTAACTCTGACGAACATGCAAGAGAATAATTCTGAAATGGTGTGGAGACATTAAACATGACGTTTCTAATGAATTCTTTATCGGACTGTGCATTACAAATGCAAAGTGAACCCCACCTAATCTGGATGATGCTTGTTGACCCTCCTGATGTTCCCTCCATTTTACAGATTCAATTTGAACTTGTCCTGGACCAGAGAATGGGCGCATAATATATCTCCCTCTCATTTTCTATGTCAGTATTACTGAAGACTTTGGTAAATGGACTTTTCTAGTTATTATCACCCGTCATCCACTTGTGATACTCTGAAAAAACTGGTTTACGAATTAGTCAACAATTAATTAATGTTTCTTAATGTTTTGTTTTGCGTAGTGTGACAAACGTTGTTGTAATTTTAGGAAGAGATATAATAAATTATATAACATGCATGACAAGCTGTGTTCCAAGAGTGCTGATATTTAGTATGTATAACAGCATTGATGTTTGTATCACTCGCTTGTTTGTGTTCATGGCATTCCAGACCTGCTGCAAGTCTGTGCGTTGATCTGGGTGTTGATTCTGCTTTGGCATTTTTTGTGGAATTGTTTAATAAAAGCAATATCACACTTGCAAATGTGTTGTTGGTCTGAATATCAGCATGGCTGTGATTGCCTATAGTGATTGTGTGATATTGCTGAATTATATTAGAAGAAAACCCCCTTCCTTCCATCTCCTCCTTTAATATTCCTGTTGTGATAACAATCTTTTAACAGATTTTTTGACTGAGAAAACATCCAGCTTATCTCTTTTCAACAGCATAATATTCAAGTGGGTGACAAAATTACCCATCAAGACGATTCGATTTCTACCCAGTCCCTGCTTTTTTCATTTTAATGTGTGAATTATTCTACAGAGCAAGCTACTACACAAGCCACACCTAAGGTGTAGCTATCCAAGTATGTAAATATATTTATTTTTAAATGTAACATTTCCGACACCAACCAGTTCAGCTCAAAACTTATGAAGAAAACCGATACTTAATACATGTTGCACATCCAGAGGAAACTTGAATTTCTCAGAGGTTGCCCTTTCATTTCTCTGGAGACTGAATGGAGTTCTTGGTTATGTTTTATTTAAATAGACACAAAAGAGACAATTATTGACACACAGTAAGTGTAGTCTACAGAGCTTTAAAAAATGAATGCTCAGCTTATTGGAAGAAGTTTGCCACATTGTTGGAAAATGTTTTGAAGCTAGAGGACAGATAACTGGGATCTATTTTATTTATATTTTTCAGGAGAAATATCTGAGAAGCAGGAGACTTAAGCAAAAGTCTCCATTTGTTATCCATTGCTGTCTAGGAGAAGCAATTGAGATATTAAAGAGATCTCATTTGTGATTTGTCTTTCCTTTGGGTAAGCGGTGAAGTCAGCTTATTCCTTATGTAGGTCACGCTTCACTTTTATAGCATTTTTTTTAAATCTATTGAAATTGTAGAGGTTATTCTTTGTTTTGATTTCCCCAGTAAAAATAAAAGCCTCTATAAAGGGTTGTGAAAAGGGAAAGCTGTTGGAGCAAAGGCATAATTTGAACAGGGACAAAAAGATGATTGAATTTCAATCCTCAGATTTGCATTTGATGCTTAAATAAACTATCCGAACCAAGCTTACCAGATAATCAGTAAAACAAAATGCCACCTGCCTAAGTGACATGTTAATTGTGGTGTTAGCCATTTCTTAGTCTCACAGTGAGAAAACAAGTGGAGCAAGCCAATGCACATTATGTGGGTAGGAAGGAATCTCAATGTATTGACCAGAGGTTAAACTTGGCACTTAGTAAAAATGAGGAATCTGAGGGAATGCTTGGTTGCAATCACAACCTCTTGATCCAATGATATGAATTTAAATATTTCTTGTAAAAGGCAAAATGATCTCACAGTGATATTGGAAACAGTAGGTTGACTTTTCTTTAGATAAATCACCATGTGCTTACCGACATGCAAACCACTGCCACCAGTGACTAAAGTGGTCACTGTTGTTGGGCCTATGGGCACGTGTGAGCTAAAATTTTCTGGTGTAATGTCCACAGAGGGGTGCCAAAAGAGAGTTCTTAAGTGAGTTATTTTCAACTGAACATTGTGTAATACAGGGAAGTTGAATGCTTATTTTATAAACTGTACCTCCCAACCCAAATCACAAACCTAAACTTAACCATCAGGTGAGTTAAGCTGTTATGCTAGAGGGAAAAATGAAATCTCAGAATTGTGCTTGTCACTGATTATGCAAATATGATCACTGCATGGTTTGAAATCCGGACCCGAACCTGAGTCTCCCACACTGCTGATGCAATGCGCTTCTGGTCATACCACTAAAGATAAACATGTTGGATCAATGCAAAAATGTCTAATGGAAGATGGTACTTGTCAGTAAGTCAGTTATAATATTGCCAATCCTATGGTGTGACTGACTTGCCGTCTGATCATGTAGGTAAAATGGCCTAGGTGATGAATATTACAAATATGTATTCTGTTTTGCCCTCATAAGAGACAGTTACAGATAATATGTGACTCCTGTTAAATAAATAAGTTTACTGTAGATACAACCTTCCACACTATAGAGTACAAATAGGCTGCAAAAGACTAATTCATGCTAGCGCTATCTTTGCTTTTTAATAGGAATGACAACAAGGCTGTGAGGAATAGATTTGCCTCTTCAATGGCACGAAAGGTATAAAGCTTTATAAAGCTCATAGATCAAATCTGATTTTCCACAACTCATTTTGTCTGGTGTTCTTTGTATACTGAATGTTCTTAAACATATATTTTATCAATATGAATATCACCACAACTAAGGGATAGATGTAATTTGTGTAAAAATTATTAAAATAATTTTCACACAAAGATTGAATGATTTAATTATGATAATTTTAAAATATTAATGATTTTTTTATATTAAAACAACTTTAGAAATGGGAAAAGGGTAAAACACTAAAATATATGTAGCTGATGGTTTGTTAAAAAAAAAAAAACACAGGATATATAAAATAACTTTTTCTAACTGTTGTGTCAGAAAAAGGACAGCGATTGATTGGGCCATATTGAAAAGGGGCAAAAAGAATATAGAAATATATAGTCAAATAAAAAATGGAAATTAAATACAGTAGAGGCTTGTGGCAATGTGGAGGGCGGGGCCGGGTCATGATTCTGCACACCTGCCCCCTATCCCTCTCTGAGGCTTGATAAGCCTGATTAGGGTCTGGGTGTGTAGCATCACGACCCAGCCCCACCCTCCGCCGTGCCACAAGGCTATAGTCAAAAGAAAACACAAACAGGGCATTAGCCTATACACATGCCTCAGCATACACCACCTTAATACATGCTTATATAATTCACATCATTTTATGCATTTAACACATGCTTAAATCACTCACAGTATTTTATGCATTTAAATCACTCAAAGTATTTTATGGATTTCTAACCAGGCTTTAAGGACATGCATAACAGTTTAAACAATAAAATCATCATTACACATGCAATAATTCTCATGTGACAGATGTCTGGCATGCTGTTTAGTTGGCTAGCTAAGCCAGCTCCATCTTCACCCTAATTTATTATTTCAGTACACATAAACTTGCACTTTCTTATTAGTTATTATTTCCCATACTTTTTTGGAAATGATTCACAACCAAATGGTTTCAGTTTAAAAAAAGAAAATAAACTTTATTTAAAATTTCATTGTTTGGTGAGGTGCACACACTTGGTTGACGAGTAGTTTAAATATTCGTTTGTTTTATGAACTTACCCTTTTTCCTCGATTTGTGTATGGCATGACTGAGATGCCGGTTCCGGTCAGTCGTCAAATGGGGGTGGGGGGAGTGGACTATATATATGTTTCCAGCTGATGATCAGGGCAGTACCATCATTGCCATGGCCAAGGGGATTCCAGAAGTCATTATTCTTTTGTTAACGTTAAAACAAATGATTATTTTCATGATGTGGCACTGAAAAATAATGTATTTAATATGAAAATGTATATATGCATTCTTAATGCGATTATTGTTGTCTAGTTTGTTTAATGACCATTAATGTATATTTATGTTTCCCCCTTTTTATGTTTATTGGTGCTAGACACTAAGATATAAATTCACCCGGTGTTGTGTATGTCGGTCAGTCATGTCTTGTAATTATTTAGGGATAAGTCACCCCTGAAATGGTTGTTTACTGTAGTTTATATATATGTCTACCTCTGTGTCTGCTTCTCTGGCCATATCTATCAAACAATGACAACTGGGAGCTCTCTTGCACAACACGCCAAACTCGTAAAGGGGCCATGTCCAATTTATGATGGGTTAAATTACATGAAATTTTTCCGCTTTGCTACATATATATATATATATATATACTAGGGCTGTCAATTTAATGCATTAGTAACTGAAAATTTCAGCTGTATGAGCAACGCACAATTTATACAGCGAAGAAAATATTTCAGTAGGCAGAACAACACAAACATGCGTTACGTTCTTGCATTCAAAACACTTGAATGAGCGCAAATGTGAACTAAGGGATCTCAAGATGTGTTTAAAGATTGAGTATTAAACTAGATTTAACTTGAAACAGTGACCTAAACATTTTATGTTTATGATGCAACGCACCCGAAACGCTACACAAGCATGTCTGAAGCTGGATTGAGATGGTGCAAAATTTGGAAATTACCCATAAATATGTAATCATGAATAAAATCAAAGAAATTTCCTTCAAACTTATTTAGAAGTACTACCTCACTAATTATTTTCTTGTAGAGAGATTTAATTGTGATGTCGATATATTCTGTACATTTTGTGGTCTGCAGGAGGAAACATTTTTTCATTTATTTTGGAGTTGTCCCTACTCTACTTGTTTTTGGTCTGATTTCTGCAAGATTGTTAGAGATCATATTATTCCCAGCTTTCAACTTTGTTTTGAAAACGTTTTATTTGGGTTTTTTTTTTTTAGCTATGACATGTCTCTTCATAAGGAATATTATTTGATTAATGTTCTGCTTTTGTTGGCAAAGTTTAGTTTTCATAAATGTAAGTATGGTGGTTATAAACCATTAGTTTTCATTTTTAATTCAGAGGTTCAGCAACACCTAAGAACAATTTCCAATTTGGGAAACAAGAAAGCAGTAAAGTGTATTGAAATATGTAAACAATTTAATATTTTTATTAAACTTTTTATTTATTTATTTTCCTTTTTGTTTTTGTTTGTTTTAATATACCTCTTGGCTCTACATGTAAAGGTTTTGTAAGCATTAATCAATTTTTTTTTTTACAAATGTCTGATGCAGGTGTACATTGATGGGTCATTAAAAAAACCCTCATAATAAATCTCCAACTGATTTACAAATTCACTTACCTTAGTTGAAGAAACACTCCAATATGTTCCAATATTCAGTGACACTATCAATGAATCCTCTGATGTAGACACTGACACTTAATGATAGGTCACATTGTCGGGTATATCATAAAAATGTCTTGAATGATCTGCCATTACTTTGCCAGAACAAACATTCACACTCATCGAGAATCACAGTATTTGGATGAAGACTGGATCTCACCCCTGGTTCACTATAGAAGTCCCAAATTGAGTCTGAACGGCATTCTAATTTCCTGCACCATATAAACACAGCAAGAGGGGAGAGCTCTCATTAATTCATGAGTGTAACTATCTCATCAGATCAACAGCAGCCCTTTGAGGACTGTAATTAAACTGATGGGGTTGTTTTCCCTCCAGCACTCAGTCTACAGGAAGGATATGTGTGGATGTTCGACAGGCTGAAGGTCTAATGTGACTTGCACCCTGAGGGGTTATAAACTGCTGTTCTCAGTTTGGCTTTCATGGGAATACAGTAAGGGCAAGGTAGTGAGTTTCCCCTGTGGAGATATGGCATAAGCATTACATCAGGCAGTGTTGACAGAGCATTCCTCTAGAGATGTATTATCCCATTGACACTGTGTCTGTAGGGCATAAGAACAGGACAGTCCTGGCAGTTGTACTGGTCACCCAAGTCAGCATATGAAGGTGCCATTATTAATTACTCCAAATTAATAAACAATCACTGAGCAGGACAGACAGCTGAGGGCTAATCTGATATTAATTTGTGCATCCACGTTTATTTAATGTCCTCGAAGACCCTCTTAATGCCTGTCAGCCTTGTGCTTTGATTGAATTACATCCTCCTCACCAAGGAGACAGCTAGTTATCTGCTCAAGGTGGGACTCCACTCACTCACTCACAACATTAACAACCGAGATCACCTGTTGTAGGATTCTTATGGTCTTGTCAATATATTGAGTGTTTTATATGTAATGAGAGAATAATGAATGTTTTACTTTAAAATCTCAAATTAGGACCTGGCGGCTTATCAAATTATCAAGGATTAAACATTAATCTTAATTGTTTAAAGTTTACTAATAATTAATAATTACACAGCAGTAAAAGATCTGACAGCCTGCAAGCCTTATTTAAAGACTGGAGCCAATGGGTACTTAAGCACTGAACAGCTATACCACACGCCTCTCAGTCTTTCAGCATTATGTTAGACTCCCTAAGGGAATGGGAACGTTTAGAGGCATAATTGCTTTGTAAATGTTAAGCTTGAGATGCCTAAATGAAAAAAAGCACTGAGCTGCCCTTCACCAACCCTGGTATGTAAACACAATATGGGGGAACATGTGCTTATTTAATCTCCAAAGAAGAAAAGGAGGACAGTATTCCCTCATCAATATTTTTTAAATGACTATTTTCAAATTTGCAAGTAAATAAAGCCACCTGAGGCTTTGTGTAACAGTGATTTTAATGCAGGTAAAATCCTCTTATCCATAATAAAATCACTGAAATATGTACTACCCAAAAAGCTTTAATGTAGTAAGTACAATACTTAAAATGAGAAAAATGGTCAGCCTAATGTGGATCGTGAAAGTCTGTTTTCTCTGAGTCTGAGCCAAACCAGTGACAGTTTTGTGTTAAAATGAACGGGAGATACTTTAAAACCCAATATTGCGGGTGTAGAAAAGGAAGTCCCATCTCACAGGTAAAAGAGCCACTCATCTTGTTTAGAGGCATCGCCTGCCAGTTAACACGATAATGCGCATGCTCATTAGTGTTAACCATGATCTGAGCTAAAGAACCACAATTTATGATACCATTGTATCATATCTTATTGCTGATTTAAAATGTTACCTGATTGAGATCTTGACAAATGGTTTTGTAGATTTTAGTCTTTCTCCTTTTAAGTAGATAGAACATACTTGTGTGCCACTTGTATTCTTAGCAGATAGCTGCCTGGAAGCATTCCCAAGATGGCATACAATGTGTTTATCAGCATGAATCAATGGCTTTGAATGCAGCTTAAATGTGGCTGGAACAATCCTTTTGTTTTTGTCAGTGAGAAAAATTTAAACTGACAAAATCAGACACGATTTAAATTTAACTTGGAAACAGTAAAAAAAACAAAAAACTGGAAACATTCTATCTGAATTCTCTGAGCTCTGCGTTCTCTGCATATTTTATTGTAAGTCAACCTGATAAATTATGCCTTAAGGCAGATATGAATGATATCATATTTTATTTGTGTAATGTGTAATTGTCTTAAATTACATTGCTTCAGCATATTCTTCTATCATTATGAACCTCAGTCAGCATATTTAACTCCCTGTGATAAATAGACACACACACATCCACAAATACTATGTTTTCAGAATAAATACAGGTGTGCTTTTGTAAGTATCCCACAAGAAGCTGATGCTGCATCTCAAACTATACCACCAGACACTTAAATAGCTTCTTCCCCAATGCTATATCCTTACTCCAATAGCTGATACTCAGTTCCCATCTATGCCCACAGACTGCCCTACTTTATACAAAACTGGAAAACACTTTTTCCCAAAGTAAATGCTAATCTGATTTGCTGGTTTGGCTCAACTTCAGCAAGTAAGGGCACATAGGTTTTTATATTAGTCTGTCTGGATAAAGTCGTGTACAAGGTTCATACAATTAATGGTTTTGAACATAAAATAATTATAGGATTTGGCAAAGTTTGCCATGTTAGTGACATCTTTGATGTTTTGTTGGAGGCACTTAGTTGCAAGTAAACTAGATACCCACAAGCACAACTGTATATTCCTCATTCACATCTGTGAAATAGCATGAAGGCCTTCTTATTTTCTGTTCCCCTTCTGACACTCACTCCACGTTGTATCAGTTCCAGAGGCTCCTGGGGCATATGGCATCCTCGGCTGCGGTTGCGCCTCTCGGGTTGATGCATATGTGACTGCTCCAGCACTGGCTTCAGACTCGAGTCCCGAGATGGGCGGGCTATGTGCCCAAGGTTCCTACGACCTCCCTTCAGGTTTTGGTCATGAACCTGTAAGCGAAGCTGCCCTGGGAGGATATAGACCCAGCCTCTTCGTTGCTGTGTCCGGTACGTGCTTTGCGTACCCATGTGGACCGCACGCAGGGCTCTAGACGCTATTTCCCTAGCCTATCACACCCAGGCCCCCCCCTTGCGGGTTCGAGCACACTCTACAAGAAGTGTGACATCCTCGTGGGCACTGGCCCACGGCACCTCCTTAGCAGACATCTGCAGAGCGGCAGGCTGGGCAACACCCAACACCTTTGCTAGGTTCTACAACCTCAGGGTTGAGTAGGTCTCGTCCTATGTTTTGACCAACACATTCTCACACCCCAACTCGTCACATACGGACGCTAGGGCAGGACCCCTTGGCGTCGCTTATTGACGCGCCGGGTGTACCTTTGGCGTCATTTTACGACGCGTCCGGTTTTGAAACATAAAAAACCAGTTGGAGGGCCATTGTAGCCTATTCCTTTTTATTTTTATTGATTGCGGTCTCGACTCTCGACCCATTCGCGGCGTGAGCTTACCCGAGACGTGACATTTCAACGCTACACGCTCCGGTTCGGAGATATGTAGAACGGCGTCATTTTACGACGTGTCCGGGGTTTTAAACATCAAAAAACAGTTGGAGGGCCATTGTAGCCTATTCCTTTTGATTGTTATTTATCGCGGTCTCGACTCTCGACCCATTCGCGGCGTGAGCTTACCCGAGACGTGACATTTCAACGCTACACGCTCCGGTTCGGAGATATGTAGAACGCCGTCATTTTACGACGTGTCCGGGGTTTTAAACATCAAAAAACATTTGGAGGGCCATTGTAGCCTATTCCTTTTGATTGTTATTTATCGCGGTCTCGACTCTTCACCCATTCGCGGCGTGAGCTTACCCGAGACGTGACATTTCAACGCTACACGCTCCGGTTCGGAGATACATAGAAGTCTATCGGACTACCCTGCGCGTCGAAAAATGACGCCAAAGGTATACCCGGCGCGTCAATATGTGACGAAACTGCCCGAAGCGTCCGTATGTGACGAGTCGGGGCTGAGAATGTGTTGTTTTGACAGGTCCGAGCTGGTAGAACTCGGTAAGACAAAACAACCGACCGGGTGTTCCGCTTGCACTTTGTGCCCTTCACCAAGCTGATCCAGTGTGCCTTATTTCCCAGGTAAGCCAGCAAGCTCTCGCTTCCTGGATGCTCTTCCTCCGTAGCCCTCTGGCTGCAGATTCAGCAGAGGAATTTGCTGCCAGACCCACCACGAGATGAGTGCTCCGTGTTGGGCTTGGGCTCCAAAGGCATAGTTCCCGCTTCAGGCAACTCCCTGTGACGTATTTCCACTGGTGGACCCGCGTCTCCCTGGGGCAGTCCTCGCTGCCCCCCGGTCGCCGCGTCTGTAGTAACTCCTCCCTTGTCTGGCAGAATCTACCACTGCACCATGTCCACGGGTGGCTTGACAACCCCTGTGTGTATTAACCACAAGTTACCTTCCCCCAGTTTGGGCAGGTCGTGGTCTCCTTTCCCCCTGAAAGAATAGGAATGGGAAAGGATGCCTTCCCCGATGCATCTATGGCATTAAGATAGCCCCAGCTGCTTTTCAACTCTATGATGAGAAACATAGAGCGAGAAAAGCAAAGCTCCCATGCAAGTCATGTCACCTGTTTCCGGAACCTTAGAGCGGTATATGACACCTTTTATTGGGGGCATTGGGAAGGGTTACGTGCAGCTGACCCAGCTGCTTCTAGCACGCAACAGCCTGTTTGCACCTGGCTCGGCAGCCACATAACACAGGGTAGTGCATGGCATTTTTAAGTGGGGCCCCTTGTGTCACTACAATCGACACAACGTCGAGTGAGTGACAGAAGGGGAACGTCATGGTTACTGTTGTAACCTCCGTTCCCCGATGGAAGGAGGTCACTATCCCTACCACTGTAATGCGCCGTAACCGTATTCTTGGCTCCTCAGTGAAAACCTGTCTGGCATTGGATTTTTCTATTAGCAGAATCTAAATGTAACCAGAAAAAAATTCCTGTCCCTAATACTGTAAAAAAAGACAATTCTCATTATCAGTGGACATTGGGAAAAATCAACATCAACAAGGGCACTTTCTTTTATCAACTTTTTTTAAGTGTGATTTGTGACATTAATTAAATTGAATCTTTTGTGAATTTTTCTCTTGCTCCCTGTCCATTCTAATTGTAGAGAAGTGAGAACAGCCTACTCAAGGAAAGAAAAGGCAGCATTAAGAGATATTATCAGGGTTTTAATCAAAGTTCCTGATGATGGGTCGTCAATGAAAAACAGCAAAAAAAAGATTTTACACAAGAGCTACATAAATCAGAACTAACATAAGATGAGACCATGCAAAATGAACACGCCATCACCAAAGCCTTACAAAATGAGTGGACATACTCCAGTGGGGATCTGTGACTAACCACAGTATCATCACCCTTCACCCTGTGGTGAGGATTGCTTGAAAGATAGATATATTATGGATAATGATTTAATGGACATCAACTTTTTACAGACAATGAGCATATTGACCTGTAAGGCCACATTCATTCTGTCTATTCTCCCTCTTCTGGACACAGTCTGAAACTATGAGAGCTTCCTGGAGCCGCATCAGTGACTCTCTTTGATGTGACAGAGCCTCCAAAAAAAGAATATCAACTACAGAAGAGAAACTGCAAGGGAGATAGGGAGGGAGAGTGACCTAATGTATGTACAGAGAGAGAGAAAGAGAGTGAGTTAGGTAGCAGACAAAGAGCATGTTTAATGACATCTTAAAGATGATCACATACTGAAAGAGAATCAGTGATAAGGGCTCTGTGTCTCCACAGGGAAACTTTGCAGGGTTCATTGAACAGTAGACGTGCATACTGAAATCTTGTCCAGATCCTTCACATCATGTAATTTTTATTCTGTATGTCTGATCCTGCCACAGATATTCTGTCATACTTTGGAAATAAACCTAAAACTAGAACTAACAGATTAACAAATTAATATTAAAAAAGAAAGTACTATGAGCTGTGTTTTGTTTAGGTGGTTGTGACACCTAGAACTGCATGGTAAAATTCTTGAAAGGAAAGTAGTCTAGTGGTGAAATTTCATGAAATGTAACTCTTCATAAATTGGACGTGCCCCTTTAAGAACTGGGATTTTGTGACACCTGCTTTCTCTCTTGTGTTGCACATGTGTTCTTGTTAGAGATGTGAGATCGGTTGAGAATTCTTGGATAAATATAACATTTAACACAAAATGCTTATAAATTGCATTAAATATGTGTTCAGAAGAGTTGTGTTAAAATTTTGTGTTTGTTATGGGTTCTTTTTTGAAGGTTTCATATGGATTGCATGTATGTGGAGTTATGTACACGTGCAAGGTCTGGGAATGTAAATTTACCAGATCCAGGATTGTGAGGGTTACTTTTGAAATGTATTCCACTACAGATTACAGAATACATGCTGTAAAATGTAATTTGTAACGTATTCTATTAGATTACTCAATGTAGCGTATTCTAAATACTTTGGATGACTTCTTCAGCACTTGTAGATTTTTTTCACTTGTTTTGATTATAAAAAAGCCAGTACAGTAAGACAAAATACATTCTCTGAAAACCTAAAAATCTTATGCAGTGTTGTTTCTAAAACAAGATCAATCAAATTGATCTTGTTTTAAAGATTTTTATATATTTTTATAGGATAATTGTCTCAGCTAATTATTCCTAAAAATCATGTATGAGAAGAGCATGATGCCTGTTTATCTACCATTTAATGTGTGGAATACATACTTTTGCTGTTTGGCTCGCGTGATTTGTCGGACTAAAACATTTATCTTCAAAGCGTTACAGTGCCTGGTAACTTGTGCATGTAAAATGGGTTGAAATAGCATTTTAGCTTAGTGTAAAGATGACAATTTACACAAGGTTTATTTCGATTTCTTCTGCTCCAAACTTACTTCTCTGTCTGCTTGTATGAATGTAACACATCCTAAGAAAGTGTTTCTCTGCTGTTCAAATGCACTTTGGATCACATCATTTATATGTATATATGTTTTCCATATGAAAGGACTAAATATTAAATTAAACAAATGACAATAAAATGCAAAGTAATATCTTCAGTAATCAAAATACTTTTTGTATGTAACTATTCTAATTACCAATGAGTTTAATTGTAACTGTAGTGGAATACAGTTACTTATATTTTGTATTTTCAATACGTATTCCCTTTACATGTATTCCATTAGTTCCCAAAACAGACCATATTATATTTAGTGATTTATATATACACATATATATACTCACTAAAATCAGTTGGGTTACAAATGACCCAACACATAGCCCAATGGTGGGTTGATATAGCACAGACCCATTGTTTGCATTGGGTAGCAAGTTTTATTATAAAATAAATATAAAATAATGTATTTGTGGGGGGCAAAATGTTTCTTTTATTATTATTATTGCTGTGTAAATATTTTATAATGCACAAGTTAAAATATCTTGAAAATGCTTTATTTCCATTAAATTAAAAGTTGCAAACATTTTCATTAATTAAGTAAATGGTTGAAATTGTGTTATCAATTTACTTCCTTTTTATCATTAAGTTACTTACAATCATGTTTCAGTTTACAAGAACCACCACAAATAAATAAGTAGACAATGGTGTAACGTTGCTGGCAAGGATGAAGACGATGGAGTGACGAACCCAAGTGCAGTTTATTAAACAAAAGTGAGACCTGACTAGAAACATAAAAATGACTAAACTAGATTTGACATGAACAAAACATGACTTGACTAAATCTTGACGTGGCTTGACTTAAAGAAAACAACAACAAAATGACATTAACAATACTCCACAAAAGGACAATGGGAAACATGAGGGCTAAAATACATTGGCATGGGTAACAAGTTAACAAGACCACCAACGAAAATACAAAACTGAAAACAATATAACAAGACAATGAAACATGAACCAATAACAAGACAAGACTAATAAACAAAAGGAACCAATGAGAAAACATTGAAACATGGCGGGAACAGGATAATCACATGACTAGACACGGAAGTGAACAAATTTCAAAATTAAGGACCTGGAGACATGAACAGGACTAACTTTTCAAAATAAAAGACTAAAAATAGGAACAAACAGAATAAACATGACATAAGTCCAGTGTTCGGTAGGGACCTGGGGGGTGGGTTGTCTTGAGGCATGGGGTCTGGCAAGGCGGAGTACGGGGGGGCTGATTCAGGAGCTGACTCAGCCATGGCGGTGACATGCCCTGGAGCATTTTTTTTTTTAATTAATGTTTCAAGGTTCCTCTTCTTAAGTGTTTCCCTCACATATGAATCCATCACATCCTATTTAAAAAATATAGTTCATATAAAATGAATTAACAACTTGTAATTTCAATTTCAAGCAATGGGCTTCATTAACTAGGCGATCACAAAACGAGCCAGGCACCTTCCTGCAATAGTAAAAGAACACTATTAAAATGTTGCTGCTTTTTGTCATTAAAAAGTCACAATAAAATTGATACATGTCATGACGTGAAAAAAGTCATAACCGTCATGAATTCAGGGGCGCAAATCTATCTGAAAAGTGGCTTCTGATTAGGCTGTCATCCAATGTCATGTAGATGCTGGCTATTGTGTAATACGCGCATTGGCCAAATATATGCAATATTATGTATGATTTCCAAAATAAAGTGTCGGGATGAAAACAGAAAGTGAGGGGGAGCATCCCAATTAATAGTTTCTACACCGCAGTTTAAAATAGGCTGGCTTTATAGCAAGTGTTATGTCGGTAGCCAAGAGAGCAGCAATACAGCAGACCCAAAATTAATGGGAAATTATTATTGTATGTTGATAAAGAAAACAAAAAGCATTCATATAACGTGATATTATTAACTTATCTCTGTGGCAGTGGCACTGGTTGACCGTTGAAATTTCAAATGTCCTCGCAAGACCAGTTTTAACCCAACTGGGTGCATTATTATAGAAACAACCCAATAAACGTTAGGAATAACCCAACAGAACGACCCAATATGTTAACCCAGCTATTGGGTAAAATAAATAACCCAATGTTTTTTGGAGTATGTGTGTGTGTATATATATATATATATATATATATACACACACACACACACACACACACACACACATAATATCTATATATAGAAATACAGTATAGATATATATATATATATATAGGCCCCATCGACCGCTGTTTTTTTCTTTTTGTTTAAACAGCCGTAAATTTCAGTTGGTGGTGGTGGATCCTTAAAGGGGCAGTGTGCAGTTCTGCTACGCCACACTCTCTGCCTCATGACAAGACAACCCATGTTTGGCAAAGAACATTGGCAATGGCTCACCTCAGATCTTTGTGTGTCTTCCCACAAGTGGCTTCTTCTCTGAAGTTCTCTTTTCTGAGGGCGCTTTCTGCTGTGAAGATTTTTGTCAGGAGAGAAGGGTGTCATGCTGACACTTCCTACAGCCCTTGACAAAGTTCTTCACATCAGTCCACATTGTTGGCCAGAATGCAACCTTGTTGAGTCTATTTAATGTTTTGTAGACTCCCAAATATCACTCAGTGTTGACATGATAATGCTGATGGACTCATAGAACAAGGTTTGCAGTGATGTGAACCCGGTGTTTAGGAACATCTGTCCAGGGTGGTTGAAGATTACACAACTGAGAGTTGGTCTCTTGGTGGTGGCATGACGGATGACTGGAAGGTTGTGAAGGCATGACTGCTTGTTGATGAAGGGGAGGAATACAGCTTAGAAGTGAGAAGCTTTGGTTGGAACTCGTGATGCTGGTAGGTTTCTAGGGCTGATAATGGGATGGTTGTGAAATCTGGAGTCAAGTGTGGGCAGTTCCCTGGTGAGTGTGGTTGTAGGTTCTTTTGAGAATTCACCAAGTGATCTGTGATGTCCCAATGAATCTCCAACTGGAACTGCTTTAGAATCAAAATCCACCTCAGACAGCAAGATAGCCTTGACTCTTTCCAGTTCTTTTGAAATCTTTCATTTGACCTCTGTCATGAGTTTGTCCATTTCTGATTTCAAGGTTGGAAGTATTCCACTTAGGTCTTCTGTAAGATGGCAGATGAAACCTTGGCCACAGACTGGGTAGGAGTATGGAGATTGGTATGTGACATTTTTAAGACCGCTGATTGCAAACAGGTGGCCTGACTGATGTTGCAACTTCAGGAGCATCAATCATCATACAAGTTGATATAAGTGGATGTGTGTGTGAATGGCCATGTTAAATGTTGGGTTTGTGTTCATGGATGTAGTGTGTAAAAATGTTAATGTGGTGTAAAACATCAATACAAACATCAATACAAACTGCTTCACCTTGTAACACTTCCAACACCACTTTTACAATAGTCCCAGACCAAAATGTACAAAAAAATTTACACATAAAGTGAACAATGACAAATGTTTGAATGTCTGTAAGCTTCTCAAGTTCTTAAGTGTCCATGTCATTCAAATATGTGGTTTTCAGTCAACAATGAATTGGGGTGTTCAAGTTGTTTCAGTCCAACGGTTTGGTTTTAAATCAAGAACACTACAGTTCACCCGGTCTTCAGGTACGAAAAATACCAAAGTTTGAATGTTCAAGTTTCAAAATGATCAAGGTTTTGTTTGATTGTATTATTCAAATAACATAAATTAATAATAGCATAAACAGCCAAGGAGTCCAAGACTCAAACAAAATACCAGAAAGAATCATAAATACATAAATCACAACAGAACAAAACACTCAAAAATAATTATTAAAGTGTGTGTGCGCTTGTAAGAAAATGTATGAGAGAGAGTTAAGGCAGAAGAGTTTGTGGATGGTGCACGCTGGTTCATGGAGAGTTTGCGTGTTCCCGTTTGGTGACTGAGGGCAATGCTGCAAGATGCAGAGTGAGAGTCCAACACAAGGGAATGAAAGTAGGTCAGAAGAATCAAGGAATCACCTGGCGCATCCACGGTAGACCTTTAATTACTGTCACACCTTGACCATGGAGCTCTTCAGTGACTGAAGACCCTCTGAACTCATGCCATTCCACTTTCACTCAAGAAGTGTAATCAACGGCTATAAAAAAAAATCCAGCTCTCACTCTCTGGTGATAAGCACAGTCAAATTTGTCCCTTTGTGGTTTCTTCCTCTCTCCTCCGATCGCATTCCTAATACACATTTAAGTACACAAAAACAAACTTTCTCCTTACTCAGCTTGGTACACCTCAACTTCACCTCAAATCTCTCTTGTTTCTCTTTGGGAACTACTTCTTCTTCTTCTTCTTTGGGCTTATTGGCGGTTCGCATTCTTAAAAAGAGCATTACCGCCATCTACTGTAGGTAATAGATCAGAGACAATATATCACAACTCCCAGAACAATCAGGACTCGTGCTTTCAATGTTGCTGCGTGTTCAGCTCCTCCATCTACAGCCAAAGTCCCTCATCTTCCAGAGAGGGATACTGATACTAAAAACACTAATAGCCTATCTATATTCTAAAGATCAAATTTGTTCTACTTAAAAACTTTATTATTAACCTACCCCCTCTACTGAGTTTAAAACCATCTTTAATGTTAATTGTTGATTGTCTTTCATCTCAAATTCTTCAATTATCTTACTTCTTTCTTCAGAATATTTATTACACTTAATAAGTACATGCTCCACTGTTTCTCTGATTCCACACCATTCACATAATCCTGTAGGATGTTTTCCTATTATTTGCATTGTTGAATTAAGTCCTGTATGTCCTAGTCTTAATCTAGAAATAATACAGTCTTCCTTCCTTCTCCCACTTGAATTCCTTCCTCTACCTACCAATGGTTGTATTAAATATAAATGTCTACCTTTTTCCTCATTATCCCAATACGATTGCCAATTTTTATTTATCCCCCGTTTAATTATTGATTTGATTTCTAATTTACTATACCTAATTTGCATATCTATATTTTCCTTTGCCATAGACTGTTTTGCTAGTTTATCTGCTTCTTCATTTCCAGACACTCCGGTATGTGCCGGAACCCATAAAAACTGAACTATCTTATTTTTTTGTTGCATCATGAACAATATCTGTAAGATTTCCAAAACAATATCCTGTCTAGTATCTGATTTTTGAACTTCCAGGCACCTCAAGGCTGAACTTGAATCTGAGCATATTAAAGTTTTACTTAGCCCCATTTCATTTATTTTATTAAGTGCTATCATAATTGCTAGTAGCTCTCCTGTAAACACAGATACATGATCTGATACTCTTTCCCCTCTTGCCACTTTCAATCTGGGAATGATATACGCTACCCCAACCTGTCCCTTCTGTGGATCCTTAGATGCATCTGTGAAAACCTTTATATATTGTTCATACTTAATACCAATATATTCTTTTGTCATCTCTGCTTCCAACATCCTCTGATCTTTATCTTGTCTTGATTCCAATAAGAATAGATCTACATTTGGTTGAGGTAAAATCCATAATGGTGTTGTTGGTAATATTACTGCTGGAATAACTCTATACTCATTTAATTTCATATTCTGAACTAAATCCTTAATAATCCAACCAAAACTGTTAACTTTTCCTTTCCCATATTCCCAACATGTTTCAAGTATACCTTTTGTTGGATGACTATCCTTCTGCCCTTTAAGGTTTACCCAGTATGCCAGTATCAATTGTTTCCTTCTTAAGTGAATTGGCATCTCCCCCATCTCCACCTGTAAAGCTGAAACAGGAGAGGAAGGATAAGCTCCACAACATATTCTCAAAGCTCGTGATTGAATTCGTTCTAATTTTCCTAACTGTGACTTAGTTGCTGTTCCATATGCGATACAACCTTTGGGAACTACCGTCTTCCCTGTTACCTTTATTGTTGCCTTTATTGTTGACACCTGGTAATCTAACAAGCAGCCCTTTTAGTTGGTGGTGATGGATCCTTAAAGGGGCATTGCGCAGTTCTGCACCACCACAAGTTAGCCAGTAGGTGTTAAAATTGAAGTGGAACGCAGCCCATGAGTCAGAGTGAAGTTACAGAGGGAAGGGCATACAAATTTAACCTGGAATGCAGCCTATTAGTGTCAAGGTTAGTACACTTTATGATTATTGTTATGTCATTAAGCCCTTATTTAATTGTCTATAACATAATTAAGCCATCATGTTTCACTTGTGTTATGTCAGAGCCTGTCTTGTTGTAGTTGTTCAGTTTATCTCAGTTCATGGTTTCTTGGTTTGTAATTTGTAATTTAGTTCACTTAAATAAAGCTGCATTTGGTCCACGGCTTTTGCATTCTGAGACCCCACATTACAAATGTTCAAAATCCAGTTTATTTATTTTTTACCAGGTTTGAGTTATCAAAATGCCTTTGAACAAATGCCATGTTAATTGTTACAACTGGACTGTCTGCTATTGGCCATGAATTAAAAGAATGTTCTGGGTTTAATACAAGTTCAATAACACGTTATTGTACTCCTATATGAATTTAAGTACTTTATGAAAATACAAGCATCACATTTCTGCTTTTGAACACAGTTGAATGAACTGCCTCATAAGAACATTACTGTAAACATGATTTTGTTTGTTTTTAGAAAGTCTGAAACAGAGCAATATCAATTTCTATGGTAACTGACAGTATGACACAGATTATGTTTACATATCTTTGATTACAGTGAACCCAGAACATTCCAGTTAAGCATATTTGGCTGTGATTTTTAGATTTTGGTAATACTTTACTAACTCTAACTTTAGCATCCTATATTAAGCTTCATTGTTTAAAATGCCTTAACAAAAAGAAAGTAATACTGGATGCATCATTGGCTGAGAACAGCTGCCCGATATTGACATTTGTATTGATAGTAAGGTTACACATCAAAAGCTATGCAAACAAAATTAAAGGTCAGTACATCCTCTGTCATGCATTCAACAGATGTTATGATGTTTCCAAAAGAAAATACTTACTGCAGGAAGGGTCTTGATTTGAGAGAGTAAATTGCATAATTCTTTCTTGTTGTTATGGAGAAGTCTCTGCGCTTTGTCATTAGTCAGGACCCATAATTCCCATACTAAGAAGATCAAAGTCTAGTGTGGTGAAATTGCTTTCTACAAACCACTTACACACTAACAATGTAGAATGAAAGGATAGTTGCCTTCAGACCTTATTTTCTTTCTAAAAAACTTTTAATTTATTTTGTCAACTCATGTTTTTATTTTTTATTTTTTTTAAATGTCCATTACAATGGACGCAAAGACTGAACAAATGTAAAATGTCAAGAAGTCTTCAGGATGAATCCTAATGCTTTTATTGCAGTACTCAGAAATGTGAATTCATCTTAAAGATTTTGAAGGGGCATAGTGATGAACAGTAACTATTGAATGCACAAGTTCCTAAACTTGTATGATGAGATGAAGTCTCAATAAACGTTAAAAAACATTATTATTATTATTTTTTATTTCTCTGTATGTTGTACATGGCTGGATGATTGGTTCCTGGGGTCTGCGCGCCACTCACAGCCACGCCCGGAGGTTTTCCCTGAGGTGCATGATGAGCTGACGACTGCATGGAGAGCACCCCTCTCTGCTCGCCACAAAGCCCCTCGCTCATCCGCTCTCACTACCCTCGACGGCGGAGCGGCCCACTTGAACGCCACCACCTGGCGGGGTCGCCCTTTTCACCCCTACAAGGCCTGTAGGATGACGTCATCATTGACCGCCAAAGCCTACAGCACAACTGGACAGGCCGCTTCCGCCCTGCATGCCATGGCCCTCCAGCATGTCCACCAGGCCAAGGCCCTTAAAGATCTGCACGAGGGTAGTCCTGATCCCAACGTGCTGCAGGAACTGCGCTCAGCAACCGACCTCGCCCTCAGGGCAAAGAAGGCCACAGCACAGTCACTTGGGCAGGCGATGGCCACACTTGTGGTTCAGGAACGTCATCTGTGGCTGAATTTGGTGGAGATGCACCTGTCTCCCAGTTCGGCCTCTTCGGCAACACCGTCGAGGACTTTGCCCAGCAGTTCTCCGTGGTGAAAAAGAAGACGGAGTCCATTTCACACATCCTGCCCCATCGTAACCCTGCCGCCACAGGCTAAGCCCCGTCTGCTTGCCGAGGGCATCCTCCTGCGGCTAGAAAACATGCACTTTTCTGATGATTATAACTGACAACTAATGAAAAACCCCAAAATCAGTATCTCAGAAAATGTGAATATTGTGAAAAGGTTCAATATTAAAGACACCGGGTGCCACACTCTAATCAGCTAATTAACTCAAAACACCTGCAAAGGCCTTTAAATGGTCTCTCAGTATAGTTTTGTAGGCTACACAATCATGGGGAAGACTGCTGACTTGACAGCTGTCCAAAAGACGACCATTGACACCTTGCACAAGGAGGGCAAGACACAAAAGGTCATTGCTAAAGAGGCTGGCTGTTCACAGTGCTCTGTGTCCAAGCACATTAATAGAGAGGCGAAGGGAAGGAAAAGATGTGGTAGAAAAAAGTGTACAAGCAATAGGGATAACCGCACCCTGGAGAGGATTGTGAAACAAAACCCATTCAAAAATGTGGGGGAGATTCACAAAGAGTGGACTGCAGCTGGAGTCAGTGCTTCAAGAACCACCACGCAAAGACGTATGCAAGACATGGGTTTCAGCTGTCGCATTCCTTTTGTCAAGCCACTCTTGAACAAGACACAGCGTCAGAAGTGTCTCGCCTGGGCTAAAGACAAAAAGGACTGGACTGCTGCTGAGTGGTCCAAAGTTATGTTCTCTGATGAAAGTAAATTTTGCATTTCCTTTGGAAATCAAGGTCCCAGAATCTGTAGGAAGAGAGGAGAGGCACAGAATCCACGTTGCGTGCCATGTCATCTGCTGGTGTTTGTCCACTGTGTTTTCTGAGGTCCAAGGTCAACGCAGCCGTCTACAAGGAAGTTATAGAGCACTTCATGCTTCCTGCTGCTGACCAACTTTATGGAGATAAAGATTTCATTTTCAAACAGGACTTGGCACCTGCACACAGTGCCAAAGCTACCAGTACCTGGTTTAAGGACCATGGTATCCCTGTTCTTAATTGGCCAGCAAACTCGCCTGACCTTAACCCTATAGAAAATCTATGGGGTATTGTGAAGAGGAAGATGTGATATGCCAGACCCAACAGTGCAGAAGAGCTGAAGACCACTATCAGAGCAACCTGGGCTCTCACCTGATCGACTCCATGCCACGCCGCATTGCTGCAGTAATTCAGGCAAAAGGAGCCCCAACTAAGTATTGAGTGCTGTACATGTTCATACTTTTCAGTTGGCCAACATTTCTAAAAATCCTTTTTTGTATTGGTCTTAAGTAATATTCTAATTTTCTGAGATACTGAATTTGGGATTTTCATTAGTTGTCAGTTTTAATCATCACAATTAAATGAAATAAACATTTGAAATATATCAGTCTGTGTGTAATGAATGAATATAATATCCAAGTTTCACGTTTTGAATGGAATTACTGAAATAAATCAACTTTTTGATGATATTCTAATTATATGACCAGCACCTGTATGTCCCAACCTTGGCATACTGATACTAAATAATGAGGTTCCTTCTGATGTCTCTTAAAACCTGATGTTTGGGATGGACAGTCATCTTTAAAAATATCCTGTGCTCTACATCTTTGAATTATCTTCAAATTTACTTTAGATAGTATCACTTGATAGTTTAAGATTATAACCAGTGCAAATTGATGAAGCAACCATGGACATCAAATAGTTTTAAAAGGTGAAAATGGTGATTACTCCTCTTGTCTTGTCGGTGAGCCATGGCTGTGTTGTGATTCCTGAAGCTCTCTCAGATTAAGTTAGGGGTGATTGGTTGATTAGCGAACAATCAGTGACCTGGCATTGTTCAAATTATAAAAGCATACATTTTTATTGGTTTGCAGAGAAAAACATGTCATGTCCTTTCCAATGCACACAGGGTCTGAAGGTTAAAGTTTTTTTCTATACTATATCAGTTTGTCATTCTCAAGAACTGACTAGTCATATATTTTATAAGTATATATATATATATATATATATATATACATATATATATATATATATATCATACTTTCACAATAATAAATTCTCCTTCGGTGTCATTTACAGGCCTGGTGGTCATCTTCCAAGCTGGGTAATCTGTTTAAAGGCGATTGACTTCAGTGTTTGTCTAAGATGAGAATCCTTGAGCGTGTCCTCTTTGTGACTATGAATTAGAATTGACCTCATTTCTGTCATCCATTCTGTCCTTATTTCTGCTTGTACCCTTTAAATCTCAAGACTAGCACTCTGCAGTCTTCTGACATTTATATTAGGGGCAGATTTATGTGTACAAACCAATATAAATTAAACTTTTATGTCATCAGTCAAAATTTACTTCAGAATTATCATCAAATGTGAAGCTTTTAGCTTCATTTTCATAAGAATTTAATCAAAATGTTCGACTCATGCTAGTTTTTCCTAATTAATCCCCTGGTAGCCTATCTCTGGCTGCAGAGTATATGTTCCTCCCTGTAGCATTTACAAAGCAGCATCTCTTGTTTTTGAAGTGTTTTTCATGTAAATGAGATTCAAGTCACACTCTCTGTATGTGTGAATGTGATCTGATTGGCAGATTCCAACAGTCACCTATACATAAAGCAACAACTGCAGCTTATAGTCAGGTCTTTTAAGAATCTGAAATATTGTTGAATATACTAACACACTGATGTCAGGAGCACAACCTCTCCCAAGGAGCTTGTGGTGGACTTCAGGAGAAAAGACAGAGAACAAAGCCCACATCAATGGAGCACCGGTGGAGAGAGTCAGCAGCTTCAAGTTCCTGTGTGTCCACATCACAGAGGAACTCACATGGTCCGTCCACAATTAGGCCATTGTGAAATGTCTCACCAGTACCTCTTCTTCCTGAAACGACTGAGGAAGTTTGAAATGAACCACCACAACCACACACAGTTCTACACCAGCACTGTAGAGAGCATCCTGACTGGCTGCATCACTGCCTGGTATGGCAACAGCACTGCCCCCAACCATAAAGTGCTGCAAAGTGTGGTGCGAACTGCCAGACACCTCATCGGAGGTGAGCCTCCCTCCTTCCAGGACATATATACCAGGCAGTTTGTGAAAAAAGCTTGGAGGATCATCAGAGACTTCAGCCAACAGAGCCATGGGCTGCTCACTGCTACCATCAGGCAGGCAGTGTTGTAACATCAGGACCCGCACCAGCCGACTCCATGACAAGCAATCAGACTTTTGAACTCTTGATCTCTCACGATCAAAACACATCAGCACTGCACTTTAGTAATTTTAATGTTACACTGGACTGTCATAAATTATTTCTTTCTTAACTTACTGGCAACTGAATATCAATCGACAGCCTGAATGTAAACACAGCACAATACAACCTACTGTATATTTTATAAATACTTTATTTTGTATACTGTGCATTCTGTATTGTATACAGTACTATTGTCTATTATTATTTGTATATTCTGTTGTGTGTAATTATGTGTATATTAGATATATAAATTGTGTTGTGTAAATCTGATGTTTATTGTAAATTCTGTCATGACTGCTATGTTGCTCGGAACCGCACCCAAGACTTTCACCCACTGTTGCACTTGTGTATATGGTTGAGTGACAATAAAAGGATTTGATTGGAATATAGAAATCTTTATAGTTTCCTAAAAATCTCATCCACGGTTTCTTTATATTAGACATTAATCTAACATTTGATCCCATTAGAGCAAATCACTATAATAAACTCTCAAATTCATTTGACATAGATGCTAAAATATTATACAAATCAGGTAAGGTTCAATTTGATCCAATCATAGACCTATAAAGAAGCCAGTATTTCATGGCAAAGTGAATTTAATGAGAACCCATTGATTTGAGTTTCCTCCAGGATAGAATTTAAAGAGCAGAGCCAGAGATGATGCTTTTGTGGAATCATTCATCAGACTGACATTATCGTGATAGATCTGAATTCATTATAGACTGATTACACAGTGAATTCGAAAGCAGTAGGTCAACTTTTATTTTGCTAAACTCTGTCTGCTTACCGAAATGTGGCAGACTACCCCCAGTGGCACACCCAGACTTACCCAGGGAAGTGGTGTAAATATTACTTCATGTGCTATCCAATAATTTAGTGACATGGGTTTTTAAACTATCACACAATCACACAATGTACAGCAGAATAACATGCCAATGTCGAATAATTTCTAACATCAGCATTTATAGTATGAGTAAGTAGATCATTCACTTGTTGATGTGTGTTGTATTGAAGAGTCAATAATAAAATCAGCTTCTTACTTTACTGAGAGTGTGACAGTGCCTTGTTTCTTGTCTCCATGTAAACCTCCTTTCATATTTATATTTTCGAAACCTCTGATGATGCCTTTATTTCCAAATGCAATGTTTCATAAGACATGCTGAATGCAAGATCTGTGCATCCACGTAAAGAAAGTGGGAATGTTTTCTGACAAGAAATGCAAGAGTAATGCATTTTTATTTTGCCAGAATAAAACAAGATGCAGATTTTAGACAAAGAAAGTTGCAGTATTTTACCTGCGGCTTTCCACTCTCCACTGTTTGTGTAAAGGTTGCGGTAGCTGTTACAGATGGAGCTGAGCGTTACAACGCCTGATCTCCCATTCATTCTGCCTGTGCTACAGTGTGTGATAAAACGGTTGCAAAATGCGATAAAAGTTCAAACTTTTTCATTATTATTGTTCATGAAAATAATAATGAATGACAATAATATGATCTCATGTATTGCCAGCTTGCAATATAAAGCAGTATAAATTAGTATTTTTGTATTTCTGAAATTGCTAGAAATGTAAGTGTTGCGTAGTTCTAGCGGGAAGACTAGCAGCTGTACATCATCTCACCATTAGCTAGGTAACTCCTAGCCAATCACATGTAAGCCATTGCTTTATAAGTCTGCTCACAATCTATCATACTGCTGTTTCAGTATGCTAACACTGCAACCTCCACCACCCCACAGTCACCAGTTGAGTCCCGTTCTGCAAGGGGGTAGGCTCCTCGCCCCTGCCTCCTATCTCCGGCAGGATATGACGGTTCCGAGTACAATTTCTTCGGACCACCAGACGGGGCTTACGCCAAAGAAGACATTACATTTCTGTTTTAAATGTATCAAATAAATGTCATCTTAAATTTCACTCAAGTCTGCGAGTCTTCCTGATAGAAGTGGCTTATACCGGAAGAAGTCCACATTCAAGGTTGATAATGGTGGCGCCCTAATTATGCTGAAAAATAAGGTGTATAATTCTGTATCATTATGGGCCTAAATTAACTTCACTTTCTCATGGATCAAACTCAAACTTAGTGCATTTGTGACTTAAATTTTGTTTTTTGTTTTTTTACAATACTACCTTCAGAATATGAAATATATAAAACAGGAGGAAATATGAATTGTGTTATGAGTTGTATTTCTTAATTATTTTTAATAATTGTGTTTATACTGAACATTTTATAACAAACCTCCATAAGATTTGGACATTTTAAAACACACGCCTATACAACACACCTCTTTAGACCTTATTCATAGTAGCACCATCTTTGATTTTTGATGGGAATGAAAATGAGGCTGTGAGGGATATTAACTCTTGTTGTCTGGAGTTTTTGTGTACTGAAATTTCTTGGAAATATATATTTTTCAATGTTTTGTCAGCAGAACAATCCAAAAACACTTTAAACAACTGTACCCATTGAAGATACTGTTATCTATCCCTCTCAGCCTTGTTGTCATTCTAATGAAAAAATAAAAAATGGCATTGCTGTGAATATGGTCTATAAAATCAAACTTCTGTGTGCATCTGTTTGGTAAAACGCATGCTCTTATTTCAGTTTTGTGGTTATATTTTGATAATTTCGACAGTTTGGTTTATACATTTGGTACAACAGTATTAAGTTAAAACGTCTAAACTTTATCATTCAGTTGAACTCTGCACATGCATTTTAGACACTACGTTCTATACTCTGTCCGTGCATGGAATGAATGTGCATCCTTGAATAAGTGCTTTTATTATTTTATTATTTTTTTTTAGGACATTTCATGTCAATGGTATGACCCATGGCTAAAATTACAATTTAAAAACAGCAGAGCCAGAAACGTATCTTTATATTTACTGGCGCTTGCTTTAGCAAGGCATCAGTATTACAGTTTCTCTGACCATCATTTTAGAATTCTCCAAAATCTCCAAATTCTTCAAAGTTTGGTATCTAACTCATCCTGCACCGTTAGTCGTACACCCTTGAATGAGGTGTCAAATCAACCAGCTTATTAAAGAGATGTGTGTTATGACTTTTATAAGCCATTCAGGTGTACGATTTTCACCCAGCCAGTGAAAAAATGGGAGAAAAATCCCAGATTTAACATTGACAGGAAATCTGAGGGATGAAATCTCTGGATCAGTATGTCATAGAGACATTGGGGTGGCCAACCTTTGACTCTAGCCAGCAAGCTGTCTTTAAATATCACCTTGGAAACTGCTTAGCACCCTAGCAACCGAAGCCCATAGACGTTCGTTGAAAATGTCTGAGAGGCCACATACACACTACAAAGTTTTTGGGGTGACAACCGTATTTAAGTACTGGAGTGATTCCCCTACATTTTCATTCTATGTGTGTACGGATCACAGAAATTACTACAACAGTTGCAATGATTGACAAGTGATAACCATAGCAACGCTTCAGTGTCTCATGTCTGTGAACAAGAAACATGAATGCCACCAGCTTAACACGTTTTGTATTTGCTATGTTTGAGCAAAGATATTTTCCCCCAGAGATGCAGTCAGATGCCAATGTTTATTCAGGGTTAAGATCTGTTGTTGCAATGGTCACACCAAAAGAAAAATTAAACACCTGAACCCATGCAAAAATATCTGATGGGTGATGCCACTTTTCAGTAACAGGGCATAATGAGTCTATGTAAGGTTACTGAAACATTCGAAAGCAACATTCCTATTTCCCATGTGATCATGTTGTTCTTTCACTGACAAGAAAGAAGGCACTTTCCTTGTCATGTTGCACATTCTGTCTTGCTATTCTGCTCATTTGGTCTATTGTTTTTTCAAATAATTTTTCATCAGCAAATAATTTGATTAGAGCAGAGATTTGTGATGCCTGACATGCTGTAAAAACATTCTGAAAAAAAGAAGATAAAAAAGGAAAATGCTGCTAGAACTTGGTCAGGGCAGATAACATATTTAAAGCTGTCTTCTAAATTTTTCGATGTTGAAATACACTCTACTAGCTTAATATGCAGAGAAAACTGTAAGCAAGCCATTCATAGATTTACGCCCATGAAAACACTGTCTCAATGGCGCAATAAAAACACTGTTTGTTACTTATTTATAATGAATCTAAACTAATAAAACAAGAAAAAAAACGTATGAGTCGAGTCTTTGAAAAACAGCAGTAATTAACTACATAATGCATATATGTAAATGTACATTTACTCTGCCAAATGTGTAAACATAAATGTAAATATTTCTCTTCAAAAAAGAAGACTTCTGGCAAAGTCTCTTTAAGGATGCACCATGGCTTAAATTATTTAGTGAATCATTTTTGTTAACTAGTTATTTGACGAACCCTCTGAACAAATCGACTAATTAAAATTAATTGTAGTTCCTAATTTTAAATATAAGTGAATCTTGATCTGTCCGAAATAATAGATTTACTAAAATAATATGAATCTCCCAGCGCTGCATATTAGAGAGCGTTCTCAGTATAATTAATGTGAAAAAATGTAGCCTGTTCTCATTGAAAAAATTAAGTTTATATTGGAAAAGCTACACTACTGTGTTGTGAAAAGAGCTGAACAGCTGTCCTGCTACTGAAAAATATAATTATGTTTTTAGTTAGTTATTTCCCAACACTCCTAATGTCTATTGGCATGAGTTTGTTGCAGTTCGATGGATGTATTCTGCACATATCTGTATGACTTATTCACAGGAATAAGTATTCGTCTTCACAGGAAAAAACAGAAACATGTGGGCTTCACATCATACTGTAATTGCACCATGATACATAGTTAAAACCCAGATTGGCTTGAATCAATTTCTCAGCTCACCTGACTGCATTCTTAACGTTCTTGAGGGAAAACAATGGAGGCTAAACCACCCTTCTTACTGTTTTCCAAACGTAAATTGAGGAAATGATGCAATCACACTGACATATGCACACTGACAAGATAAATGATAAATGATTATACAAGCAATCTGTTTGATATTCCTTATAGCATCTCTGCTATCCTGGCTTTTATAGTTAGCAAGCTAGATGATGACACTCGCTTTGAAGTTTGCTTTGAATAAAAATGCATATAAGTGTGGCCTACAGGGACTTCTTAACATTTACAGGCATATAGTGGACTACCAAACAAATTATATAATATCTAGCTGTGCCACAGGCCAATAAAGGAAGTACTCTATATCCTAATTAAAAGAACAAAAGTGGGCGCTGGTGTAAAAAAAAAAAATATAGGTAACAAAATGTTTTACTCCAAACAGGACAAAATAATAAAAAAAAGATATAAATGGAATACCCATAGGCAAGGCAAATTGTAAACCCTATAAAATATTAAAACCTGATACACACAATACTTAATACCTAAACAAGTAGTCACACAAGAAATTAATCAATCACCTTAAACGTGATAGACTGCAACCAGCACACTACTGTGATATCATTATGGGAATTATTGCACACTGCCTAATGATGATATTGCACTAAAAAGAACCCCAAGAGTACAAATGTATTAGTCACAATAATAAACAACCAAAAACAATAAGATTCAAAAATACACCAAACGGAGAAAAAAAATACAATACAAATAAAATAAAATAAAAATCTCTTCCCCCCCGCATCTCACAACACGCCCGCTGGGTGCTTAGTCTAATCAACCACAAACTAAACACAGGATCATGGAGTTAGTATGGAGAAAACAGTGGCTGACAAACTCCCCTACAAATTAACAATCTTGAGGTCAAAATACTTTTTGCAAGTGTGGCCAGGGCGTCAGGTACTAGAAGGAACTGTAAAAGGCACCAATAATTATACTAACGTTCGACTACGCCACCCGGTATATACCAGGAACTACCAGCCCCAGAACAGGGGGCGCACAGGTTCGTTACCGAAAAATGGGTGAGCAGAGAGACATAGACCAGGGAGTACCAAAGATGAGGCTGCTTTATTCAAATACAAACATTAAAACCATCAATACATTAATATCTCAAGGGCGCAATATTCACATGTCAAAAAGAAACGAAAAAAAAACAAGAAAAACACTTTAGAAAACTTCAATATACAAACAATAAATACAAAAAACAAACAAATACAAAAGAAAGCTTAAGGGAGGGAGATGGCCTGCTGTGACCCTAAATTTACACACCACACTTAGTACCCCTACACACACACACACACACACACACACACACACTCTGGTGAGGTCAATTCAAAGGAGCACGGCACTCAAGGTGAACACTGTTAAACAGCAGCTAAACCCCTCCTCTATACACTTCCCCCACCACCCCAATTACATAGGAGAAAAGGACAAACACTCAACACTGATTAGCTGGTACTAACCAGCTCCAAATAAAGAAAAAGTCAGTTCACAAACATGAGAAAAATATACAAAGACAATATTCAAACTCACCTTGTAACTCAAAATAAATTTAAACCTACAAAAATAAATTACCTACAATACAAGCAAAAATTAGCACAAAACAAAAAGGGAAATTATCAATTACAATTCACAGCAAAACAAGAAACAAAAATAAAAGAATGAAACAAAATAAGGCCACGATCGCCCGCACGCTCGACGGGCAAACCAGACAGAAAATAGTCACGACTACCTTCGTTCTCCCTCTGCGGCGAGCAATCGTCCGGGCCCGCTGTTACAAAAAAACACACAAAGTTCACTCCATAACGACAATGACCGGAATAAGCGCAGGCAAGGCAGACAGTGCGTTACATCAAAAGACGCGCATCTAGTCCCGTAATAGAGATGAAACCCTTGATCGTGTCACTCAACCGGGAGATGTTCACAACGCGGTACGATGCACGGTGACTGACCATAACATGCAGTTGTTTGTTCGTTGACGAGCTTAAAGCCAGGGGCAGCCTATGCACAGCAGCACAACGCAGAGACAGCACTCAAGATACTATCCCATTCAGAAAAAATGGCAACTTCCGTAAAGGGGCGGTACGGGTGACAACGCATCCCCAGTGAGAAAAACCTCCCCATTTTATACCATAACACCAGACTGCTGATAGGTTCAATGTTTTTACATGACACTGGCCAATGAGCAACATGGGTACACTTTACCCTGATACACAAGGATATTCGTACATGAACCATGCATGAAGCTTGCAAAATTGCGTCCTTGAAAACACGATCTCACGCCACTTTACTGTTATACATAAGTGTAACGGGAGCCAGCTGGTAGATAGCTGCAGTGTGTAAACCTCACTCTCCTGACCTCAAGAGGTGCACTAGCGACTGATACTAGAGGCTGTAGCCTTTAGCCTCCTTGTTAGCGCACCCGCCTCCCACGCCGAGTCCCTTTCGGAGCGGGGCGAGCAGGGCTGGTTACAGAAGCAACAAGTCAAAATACAAAAATCACAATCATTTAAAACATACATCTCATGTCATGCCAGACTCTATACTTGCATCGATTCATTTAGAATCAAGAATCCCAGCAATGGCCAATTACCAGGCTTTAATACTGGTCGCGTCAAACAAGGCCGTTTCTGTAAACAATTAGCGTCTCCACAAAATGCCGGACTCAATTACCGACAGCCTTAAACAATGGTGCATCATCAAACGATTAATTATAACACAGTCTTTAAAACGGCACCCATAATCTCATGATCGAGGAAACGCTTTCAGCATAAAACATTCAAACTTACCGCATTCTCATTCCCCTGCACTGTTGAAACGCGGTACTAACTCGCTCCATTGGCTTGTCGCCCTCTAACTTATGTCGTACTATATAGACAGCTGACCTAAATCACATTTGCTGACTCCGCCTACCTGACCTCATTTCACATTTACCACATAAAAAATAAAATGCTATTAGGCCCTGTAAAGCAGGAAGAATATCACTCAGGGTAAAGTCAAAGCACAAGTGTAGGGGTGTGTGAGGTAAGCTATGTCGACCCCTTATTCTAGGAAAATGTGCACAATTTATGTCTTGTCATCACATATTTACAAAGTGCCCATCTTATACAGTTGCATGCGATTGGAAGAAGTGATAATTTTTTTTTATGCTGCCTGCCTATGAAACTTACTATAGTTGAAAAAGCAGTGTTTTTCGTCAGATATTCGAGTTCCTTTTTTTGCAAAAAAAGTGCAATGTATACAGCGGGACTTTTTGAGCATCGCTGTGTGTGAATAAACTTCAGTTATGTCGGTCGAGGAGGCACAAGTGTCATGAGAGAATAATGCTCGCTTCACGGTCATACTGCACACAAACCAATGATGCAACGATGGCAGTGAGTCCTTTCAGCTGTGGGCTCATCGTTATGTGGTAATTCAAGAGGCTCGCTATAAAGATAGCAGTGTTGATTTGGATGCAGTGTTAGCAGCAGAGTTGCCCACAAGACTGACACCTGAACTTTTCATTGTTTGGGACAATTTTCCATTGCTGCTGCTGCAAAAAAGGTGTATGATGCTGACATATGTAGACTGGTCAAAGAAGCTTTTCCAGATTTTGAACAAAATGCTTCAGAATACATGAAACTGTCAAGATTTCTGGCTGGTTTAGATCAAGAACTCCAAATTAAGTGCCATTAGAGGGGAATGAAAACTTTCAAAGATGCCTTCCAAGTCACTAATCAAGCTGAACGGGCACGCCAGGCAGCCAGATTGGTACATCCAGTTTTGTCTGCTGTGAGAGACAATTCAGCAGGACAGACAGTCAATGCTATTTCTGACACTGACACTTTCTATTAAGCAAGCTGTTGTTGATCTTACTAACACAGTTAAAGACCTAAATAAGGATGTATCAGAATTGAAATTGCAGTTGCATGATCAACGCTACCGATCTCGCCAACTCCATCACCACATCGGCACAGTCCATCTAGACATGCTACTGCATTGAGTGCACCGTATGGACATTCACCTACCAGGTATTCAGTTGCTCATTCTCCTTCACCTTCACCTGATAGCTACAGAAAATCCCCCAGCCATCACAGTGACCTTTACAGACGAAGGGACGACGCATACCAGCATAATGACAGAGTGGATTTTACGCTCACTGCATGGAGAGGTTTCAGGATTGCTATTCTACAAAACAATACACTGATGTCTGCACTGACTATTACGAGGATGGCAGGAGGGGACCATGGAATAACACCATGTCATACAACAGCTTATCATTTCAACGATGAAGTCCAAGCCCTCATCACAAGCGTGTAACCTTTGTGAAGTGTGAAGGCCATCATTACAGACCTCAGCAACACAGCCTGGATCTTCAGAGTGGTTCAAGGATGTTCAGAGTGGTTCACGGGGCATCTACCAAGTTCATCACAGCCATCTTCAGAGAAACGTCCACTAGCTGATGCACACATCAGCTGTTTCACCACCAGCCCCAGATGACACCATACGGATGAAAACCACAGACACCAGCCTTCCAGAGAATGAACACTGTTCTGTTAAAGATCTGAAGGACACATGTACAGCACACATCAGTGGAATTGTTGAAGGTACTGACATGCACATCATGGTAGACATTGGTTCTAGCATTTCATTCATTAATGAACTCACCCGATTGGCAATTCCTTCATTGTGTAAAAGACCCCTGAAGAGTAATTTCATTCTGTCAAAGTCTGTAACTGGTCAGAATTTAGACACTTTGGGAACTGTGATTGTTACCCTTAGACTAGGTACACTGACATTGCAGCATGACGTATATCAGAAATGTGAATCAGGGTATTATACTTGGTTGGGATTTTCTCCAGCAGCACCAGGTAGACTTGAATGTAGGTAAAGGACTATGCTGCCTTTATGATCAGACTTTACCATTGCTAAGCACATCTCAACTTGCCCCTGTACATTGTACAGCTCAAATTACTGTGATGACTACCATTCCTCCCAAATGTGAGATGCACTAATGTGAGATGCACTGTACAGCCAAACGGTTACAGTGGGTTATTTGAGACATGTCCATCTAAGCTTGATGACATTGCAGTTGCATGCCCACTTACTGTAGCTCAAAACATTCAGACTGTAGTGCGGGTCATGAATCCAACAAACAGCCCTTTTGTACTGCAACCAGGTATGAAACTGTGGGAGTTCACACCAATAAACCAGTATGTTTTCATTCAGAACTTAGATTTTGCATGTAATCTGTCCACCCCTTCTACACAGGTGCCACCTCTTCCATTTGAGATTCAAAATGGGAGTCTGTCTGACCCTCAGGTGAATGAACTACACTCACGTGATGTGTTTAGTAAGATTCCAACAGATTTTGGTAGAACAAACATAGTCACACACAAAATCAATACTGACAATGCAATTTCCATTCAAAAATTAGCCTACCGTACTTCTCCTTAAATGCAAGATGTGATTCAGTCACATGTGGATGACATGTTGGCAAAAGGTATTGTGGAAGTTAGCCATAGCCCTTGGGCTGCGCCTGTCGTTATGGTTTGGAAAAATGATGGCACCTGGCGCTTTGACATTTACATTTATGCATTTGGCAGACGCTTTTATCCAAAGCGACTTACAGTGCACTTATTACAGGGACAATCCCCCCGGAGCAACCTGGAGTTAAGTGCCTTGCTCAAGGACACAATGGTGGTGAATGTGGGGATCGAACCAGCGACCTTCTGAATACCAGATTACCAGTTATGTGCTTAGACCACTACACCACCACCACTGCATTAAGGATGACCATCTTTTACTCAGGAAAGATGACACCTTGGATTTTTCATCAGGATATTGGCAAATGCAGCTTCATGAGGCAGACAAACCAAAAACCGTCTTCACCACTGGTCATTCTTTATATCAGTTTACAGTGATGCCAATGGGTCTTGTCAGTGCTCCGCTCACTTTTCAACATTTGATGCAGCTAGTCTTGCGTGGTCTGTCCTAGAAAACTTGTCTTCTATATTTAGAGGATATCACCATCTACAGCAAGAGTTTTACTGAGCCCATTCCACAATTTAGGGAGGTTTTTCAATGTTTGAGAGCAGCAAACTTGAAGCTAAAACCAGCTAACTGTTCTTTTGCCCAACAGCAAGTGACATTTCTGGGCCAAGTTGTATCTTCTGCTGGTCTTTGGCCTGATGAGAGAAACATTTAGAAGGTTATGGAATGGCCTACTCCTGAAAATCCTACAGAAGTTTGAGCCTTCTTAGCCTGTGTTCATATTACAGGTGTTTCATTCGCTGCTTTGCTCAAATGTCTCAAAGGCCTTTTTATGCTTCACTTACTCTTCCAAAACAGCTTTCGGATGTGTTCTGTCCCAGATGAATGATGTCCACAAAGAAAGTGTCATCGCTTATGACAGTCACATTCTGAAACCTACTGAGAAACGATGGTCAACATACAACAGGGAGTTGTTTGCTCCAATAGTAACATCTGTCAATATCTTATGGGTCATTCTTTTTGAATCAGCAATCATAGCCCTTACTTAGTCTGAGACAAATCATTTTGGATGATGATCCAATGGGTCGCAGAGCTAGGTGGGCTCTGAAGATTGACCTTTACCACTGGACCGACATGGTCACAAACATGCCATGTCTCATTGGCCTGACAGGGAGGGTAACGTTTCAAATGACTTTGAGATCAAGCCTGTTCATTTCGTTACTGCTTTGACAGTGACAGAGGTAGTCAAATCGCATCCTACTTCTGCACAGCCTTTTTATTCTGGTGCAGATTCTGGTTTTGAGCCATCAAATTCTGCCGTCTCTACCTTTTCCAGCATTACAAGCCTGAGTATGGATAGTGAAGATATACTACAGGCACAGAAAGCTGACCCTGTTTTGAGCATTGTCTGAATGGGTGTTAACTAAGAAGAGATCCCCATATGAAATGCTCAAAGGCACCTCTAACAGACTTAGGGATTTGTGAAAAGAGTTTCCAAGGCTTAAATTTGTGGATTCTGTTATTTGAATCAGATCTCCACCAGGTTTACATATTCTGCCGGTTGTAGTTCCACCTGTACTACAGCATAACATGTTTGAACTTTGTGGTGTGCCCAATGTCAGACTTGTGAAACAAGGAGGCCACAAAAGCCTTATCAGCAGACAACAAGGCAAAACATAGTCACAAACATACCTTTTGAGAAAGTTGCTGCTGATCTAACTGAGTTGCCTATTACATAAAAAGGAAATCTGTGCACTTTTGCACTTTTTTAAAGTAATATTTCTATGGCCTAATGTTATAGACACTTTCTTCTCATTTCAATTTTACCTCTGTCTCATTTGTCCTTAAGGACAACTTGAATTAAAAGCGACACAGCTTGCCCCACTCTCCCCTACAAGACAGAGTAATGTAAGAGAGGACAGTTCCCAGCACTAGATATCTAATTAAGTAGTTGAAGGTAGATGCAGGGCTACTTCCATGCTCTGCTGAGGAAATCAAATTGCCTGAGGATCAGTGGACCGGCAGGGAGAGGTATGGACTGCTGGAGTCTCTCTGAAGGTCAAGGTAACAAAGTATTTGGCTTAATTCGAAAGAAGAGGCTCTGTAACCGACCAGCCAATTGTAATTCACTAGTCACAAAGTGTGTGGAGAGGGCAGAGCTCCACAACACCAGATGATTTTACACTCACTATATTTTCCCCCAGTTCTTATTTCAAGTAGAAGAAATTTATCAATGGATCTGTTCCAAAACCTACTGAGCATCCTCTGGGAGCAGCATTTTAAGTCATAATAGGCACACTCCAGATGAGAAGGCTGTTCCAAAAGGTTAGGGATCTTAATTTTGCTGCCTCTTAAGATATATTAAATACGGGGGCCTGGGTAGCTCAGCTAGTATTGATGTTTACCTCCACCACACAGATTTAGGTGAGTAACTGCACCACCACATGGACCTACTAAGTAGTGGGAACTGGGCATTCCAAATTGGGAGAAAAAGAAAAAAATACATTTCTAAATTTGATGTTGGCCAAATTACAAGGTAGCTTTGTATGCATCGATAAATAACAGTTTAATATGATACAAAACCAACTATTTTCCTTAAAATGTTTGTGTGCTGTGCGTATTTATGCTCATTAGAGGATCACATATTTTCCCTCACGCTACCTGTATTGAACTTAGTTGCGAGCCGAGTCTCGTGTGCTCTGCATGTGAGGATCACTATTTAAATGATGCGTGGGGCTGCCACCTATGTAGAGCGTTCCAAATCAGTCTCTTATGAGGCATCATTTCAGTAAGCATGCTGTCATAGATGACATGCCTATGCAGGCAGAAGACAGTGAGACAGCTCACTAAGTTTTGGAACAGACTAGCTACAATGCGTCTCAAACACAGGCCCATAAATACATTATAATCACATTGCTTTCATGATGTTCTTGAAATGTTTTCTAAATTGGCAGAGCAGTTCATTTTACATTTCCTCAACATCTTAATGTGTGGATATCCAATCAGTTTGTTAAGGTGACTTAATGACTTAAGCTAAATTATCAAATCACTCATATCATATCTGGTCTCTATTATTGATTGATAAATTATTCAGACTTACAGTAGCCTTTTCACAGCATTAGTCAATTATAGCTTTGTCTCTTCAACCTCAGTACAGACTTCAAAAGAATCCTGTGTAAATACCGTAATAAACTGATGGTATGAAATCGCACTTAATGTTTACTCATACATTAAAGATGGTAATACATCATTTGAATTGCAAAACCGTTATCAAAAACAATACAGTGCTGTGCTCTTGGCAGTGAGGCCGTTTTTCAAGCAAAGACTGAGAAAGCTGTACAAGCTCTTGTTTCCATGGAGATTAGAGTAGTTTGAAGACAAGAGTTTGACTTTTAAAGTTAGTTCAAGATGTCAAATATCATGGTAAAATGTCAGATTTAACTGTAATTGAAGATTACTACTGCGCAACCAAATAATTGCCTCTATAATGTTTGACAAGGTGATCTTGACTTTTAAAGCACACTGAGCTCAGGGAAAACAGAAACTGTAAGATTTTTGCAAATTTCATAATCATAAATTATTCGCAAAACTAATTGCTACATATATATGCCTTATTTTCTGAAGAAATGCTTTGATGTTTCCAATCTACTAATCTGTGTTGAATAACTGTTTTAGTAGTTTGATTATGGTCTGTACTTTGGAGTATGTATAATCGATTATTAAATTCTGAAATCACATTAATGCATCATTACACACCTTTACTACCATTATAAAAAAAAAAGTCTAATTTAATTTGGGTATGCAAGATTTGCCACTGTGATGGATCTATTCCCTCACATAATTATTTTTTTTTTTACTAATATGTTTTACGCTACTATTGCTTGAAGGTTTAGCACTTGTTGCACAAAGTACCAAAGTACAATAAAGGTGAACAATAGAGGTAAAAGATTGCAATAAATCAGTTTTGAATAAAAATACGCAAACGTTAAAAATTACAATATTATCATATCACGACCCAGATATTTATATTATACATGATTCCAGGTCCCCGCTGATTCCCACACCTATTCTTTACTGAGGGCACGAAACTCTGACTAACAGAAACTGAAATAATTCTCTACCTCTATTTCTGTCATACATGTTAGTACCACAATCTGCATGACCAGGGGAGCAACAGGGCTGACAGAGAGAACATGTGAATCAATACTCTCACCACTCTGACAACTAACTGGGACACTGCTCTACTAGCTAACTCAGGTACACACTGCTCTACAGTCTAGCTCAAACATACACCGTTCTTTTGGTAAGCCAGCACTACTGGCCATAGAACTACCTCAAACCCTCCAGGCCTATCAGAATAATAATGATGTAATCTTTTGCAATGATTCCTCCTTGCAAACAATGCAGGCAGTGGCCTCAAAGGGAGAAGAAAGAAGACATTTATATTGTATAGAAATAAGAACAAGCAAAAAGACCAAATAAGTGGAACAGCAAAAAGTGATTTAGCAAATTGTCTTATACCACAATGAACAGACCACATGAAGAAAGCACTTGAAATAACTTGATTGCTTTTCAATTTGAATGAGATGAAGTATAGGAAATGTGTAAAACAACGTCCACACAAAACATTAATGAAAAAGAGAAAAGTTGCTTGGTCCATTTTGATATCACTTGTTTTTTAAAAAAATGTGTAGACAGTAACACAACTACAATTTTGTATGATATAATGCAGTTCCATATGAATTGAATTACTTAAGAGACATCTTTGTGTATGTTGAAAATCAGCTATAACCTGTTAAAGTTTATAAAAGTGTGTACACTCTGAAGCAATCTTAGTATTACAACAGCATAACCCGTAGCAGCTAAACATGTTTTGAGAGGGAGTAAACAATATGTACTGCTCTTTTATTCAGAGAGCTTGATCTCTAAGAGCATTGTGTGAAAGGCACCCATCAAAGCCATGTTTGCTCCAAATACTGTTCATCGTCATGTGACCGCACTGACCTGACCTTCACTTCAACTCTTGAAAGGGGGAAAACGTGAGCTTTTTTGCTCCCCTTTTGGTTTTGTTAGCATGGCAAATCGCATGATTCTAAACCAGTAAACAATAATCCACAGGAAGATATCTGATAGGAGAATACACCCTCAAGGGATGCCTGGGCTATATTCTGCTCACTCTAAATCATCTATCTCTACGGCATTCCACATAGTACAACAGTAGCTGCTTCCAGTGGATTCAATCATATTTTAAATGTTATGTATGTATGTATGACAGTTTTCAGAATCTGAGATTCTGAGTTTATTTCAAAAGTGTATTAGAAATATTCAGCATTTTATGCAGTTGTGGACTGACCATACATGGGTTATACTTCATTTTTTGCAAAGCTTTCCTTGCTAAAAAAAACATGAAGTTCCATGCTGGTCCATGGTGGTTGCTGCTCTAGCAGTTGGAATTGCATAGCCATGGCGCTCACTAGCATCCAAAAACAATATATGTAGGTGACCTGCAACGCTGGTCTTTCAGCAGGGCTAGTAACAGTGGAATGTCACCTTATTTGTACTCTATTCTGTTTATGGATGCACTGAGACAGTATTTATGAGAGCAGAAGGGAACTTCACATTTGAGCTCTGAGATTTGTTTTTGTTCACATCTTAGGGTGCATGCTGGGTATGAAATGACAAGTGCAGGAGGGTGATATTCATGCATATAGTTGATGCTAATAGAAGGCAAAAGAACCTTTCTTTTTATCATCTATGTCCCATAGAGATGCACGTGTTATGATTGGTACCAGCCCACAGTTGTGAAAAACAATCCCACACCTGCCTCACCTGATCTAAAATTATTAAATAAATAAAGCAGTACCAAAACGTGTTGGCTTGGTATGATTCAACTAAAGGTAAAACCAGGTTTTTATCATTTCAACATTTTTTGTGACTTTTTCTGCTAATTCATGACATCATTAACATGCTCAACAATGACGATATACAGAATTACACAGAATTACACAGAAGTACACTTGGATTTACCTTTGACCTTATTAGTTTGTTAGCCAGGATCAGGGTATACAGTATGTGAAAGCCTCACCACTAGAAATGCAGTTCATGCTGCATTTAGCTATAGACTTTGACTGGGTATACAGAAATGTCTCTGATTTCAGTCGAAAATAATAATAAAAATTAATCTGTGGTCTGCTCTGTCCTGTCCAAATTACTCCAGATCTTCCTTAACTAGTACCTTAACAGCATGACCATTTTTCTAATTATAGAAAATAAAGGTATTGTTATGCTGTTTAGCCTTAGGAACAGTGGGGAATTTCTTTGTTTCAGAACAGAAAAGTTCAGATTCTGTTAGGCCTTGTATAATCAAGTCATGTCTTTGGGAGGAGAACTACTTGACCTCAGACTATTCCATCTCCCCTTTTTAGGAATATTCTGGGTTCAATACAAGTTAAGTTCAATCGACAGCACTTTTTGCATAATCTTTATTACCAAAAAAAGAAATTTCGACCTGTCCATCCCTTTCTTAAAAAAAAAAAAATCTGGGTTTTAGTGAGGCACTTAAAATAGAAGTGATTGGGGGCCAAATTTTGAACGTTAAAATGCTCACTGTTTCAAAAGTATAGCCACATGACATAAACAATTTGCGTGTTAACATGATTTCAATGTGATAAATTATCATATTATACAATTTCATTGCCATGACGCAACACTGTAAACACAAAAGCCAAAAAACAACCATAAGAATTATGATTTAAACTACTTTATAGCTCAAATAATACACAAGTTTTAACAGAAGAATTAATGCAATGCTTTCATAACATTATAAGTTTCATATTTTTTGCATTTTCACTTCCGTTGTAGTGCCTCTTTGTAACCTGATTTTTTCTTTTTTTCTTTTTTTTCTTTGTGTGTTTGGTTTACAAGGACATTTTGTAGGTTAAAAAACTGATAATTACAAGGTATTATGCTATAAATGTGGTTTATGAGGACATTTCGAGTGTTTTTATGTGAGGGTTAGATTTGGGGGCTAGAATCTATATAGTTCGTACAATATAAAAACATTATATCTATGGAGAGACCACACCAAAGTGTGTGTGAGCGTGTATTTATCACTTTGTGGGGACCAAATGTCCCCATAAGGATAGTAAAACCCGAAATGTTTGACCTTGTGGGGACATTTTGTCGGTCCCCATGAGGAAAACAGCTTATAAATCATACTAAATGATGTTTTTTGAAAATGTAAAAATGCAGAAAGTTTTCTGTGAGGGTTAGGTTTAGGGGTAGGGTTAGGTTTAGGGGATAGAATATAAAGTTTGTACAGTATAAAAGTCATTATATCTATGGAAAGTCCCCATAAAACATGGAAACACTACATGTGTGTGTATGTGTGTGTGTATGTGTGTGTGTGTGTGTGTGTGTGTGTGTGTGTGTGTGTGTGTGTGTGTGTGTGTGTGTGTGTGTGTGTTTTAAGACTTGAGGAGAGCCAGTGTTAAGACCTGAGGACTGAGTTGATGTGGTGTTTTTTTTTCCTCTGGCCAGAATTCTAACAGCAGCAATTTGTATGAGCTGCAGCATTCTAATGATCTTTTTAGGAAGGTCGCAAAGGAGTCCATAGCAGTAGACCACCCTGCTGATAACAAATGTGTGAATTAGTTTCTCTAGGTCTTGTTTGGATACAATCACCCAGTTCTTGCTGTATTCTTTAAAATAGTACTTTTTTTTTTTTGCTTTGATATGAATCCATGGATCCATCCAATGGATGATTCTAATTGACCATATTGCATGTTCCAGACCATGGTTCCAGGTTCTGTGAGATCTGTGTCTGAGAACATTCCCATCAAGCTATTTTTAAGTTTCACTTATGCAAGTTCTGTCCTGTTCTGTCTGGCTATTTTATTATTTTCTGACCTAATCTGTATCTGTTCCTCCTTTGGTTTTGGGATTCTGACTTGACCTATTTTGCATCTTTGCCCGAAGTGTCAATCATTTCTCTATTTCTCTCTGTCATAGGGAAGATCACATCAATATTAGTGATGATACTGTTGTCAAATTCAATTTTCTCTAAAGAGATGAAAAGGAGAGCATTGTTTATTAGATAGCTCTAGTGCCTTTCAATGGCTGATCCCTTATTCCTTTCCACTCTCATGTCTTGAGCCTCTGGGACCCTCAAATTTTGTCACAAGTGGCTCAATTCTTCAAAGTCAGTGTTATTTGAATGGTTAAACCCATCAGAAAACACTTTTAAACCAAATAATGATGTCTCTGCTTTTCCAGGTGTTTTCCCCACTCTCCCTGAATGGCTTTAGATGACCATGTTTTACTTCAAAAAGAAGAAGCATGAACGTTTCCCCTTCCAGAGAAATATAGGGTAACTCTTTGTAATAATGGTCCATCATTAATAGTTAATTATGCAGGACAAATGCATATTACTTCATTAACACTTTAGTTACTGTTAGTAACTGTTTAGTTACTATTAACTAATATAGAAACACAATTAACTAATCAGTAAGTAATTGTGAACTGATGACTGAGGTAATTTACTGTTAGGTGATACAGTAATTATTGAATTTTATTTGTCTCATTGAGAACTTTTAACTAACTATGGCTAATTTGAAATAACTACTAATTAATTACTAATCAAAACATTAACATGTGCCTAAAATGTGAATGATTATGTTTTTATTGTGAACAAGATCATGGACTGCACTTCAGAGAAACATGCGCCTCATATGCGTTAATTTATGAAAGTAACAGCTCTCTAAATCAAGGCTACAGTGTCTGGTAGAGTATCACAGTCAGCTTACCTTACAGAAATATAGGGATGTATGTGCCCAACCTGTATATTCCTTGGGATATCTCTTCTGTTCATTACAAATTATCTTTGGCATGTTAGATATTGCTGGAGGTCTTTTTTAATAATTTTGGTAACCCATAAGTAGTGTGTCAAATGTTAACACATAAATATGAAGGAATTACTAATGATTTGGACCATTATTTTAAAGTGAGGGTTATGGTAACACATTATCAATTAATGAAAAAACACTTGAATATACACAACAACAAAAAAATCTTTATTTTCTTAATTTTTAACATACATAAAACTGTATGTTTATCTTACAAAAAGTGTTTAATTGTATGCAAAGTGCATTTTTATTTTTATTAGATTCCTCAAGGTCAGTAAAATATTCTTAAAACTTTGTATTACTTATTCAGCACTGGTAGATTTTTTCCACTTGTTTTGATTATAAAATCTCTGTCAGTACAGTAAGACAAAATGTTAAACGTATGTATTTTTAAACATGTTAAAAACTCTGAAAAACCTAAATATCTTATGCAGTGTTGTTTCTAAAACAAGATGAATCTTTGATTTGTTTTAAGGATTTTCAGGAAAACAATATAAAAATAATTTTCAAGAATAAAATTTTTGCCCTAATATCAAAGTTCTTACTAGAAAAAAAAAAAAAAAGATTATGTATTCTAATGTGAATAAATATGATAAAAAAATCTGATTGTTCCTGGTAACATGCATGTAAAATGGCTAGAAATAGCATTTTATCTTAGCGTAAAGCTGACAATTTAAACAAAGTTTATTTCTATTTCTTCTGCTTCAAACTTACTTCTCTATCTGCTCGTATGAATGTAACACATCATAAGAAAGTGTTTCTCTGCTGTTCAAAAGCGCTTTGGATTGTGTAATTTATATGTATGTTTTCCATCTGAAAGGACTAAATATTAAATTTAAAAAAAATCACAATAAAATGCAAAGTAATCTCTTCAGTAATCAAAATACTTTTTGAATGTAACTTTATTCTAATTACTAATGATTTAAACTGTAACTGTAGTGGAAAACAGTTACTTATATTTTGTATTTTAAATACGTAATCCAGTTACTTGTATTCTGTTACTCCCCAACCCTGTACACACAGACAAACACAAACATACTGTAATGACTGCGGGAAGCAGGAGAAGGCAGACAGGGGTTTAGGATCCAAACGCAGTTTATTCTTGATAACACAAAGTAAACAAACTCAGGAACAAATGAAAAGATCCACGATGGGAAAAACACAAACTAGAAATACTGGATTTAACACAGGAGGGGTGCAGGAGTGACTGGGCAGAGAACATCCACAGTGGGCAGGGTAAACCTGAAACGACAGACAGCAGGGTAACCTCGGACGGAACAGACAGGGAACAAGGTAACCACGAGCGAACACACAACGATGACATTCACGTTCACATACAATCAACGAAAGACAGCGACTAAACCAAAAACCAGGATATATAGACATGAACATAGAACTAAGGGGCCAATGAACAAACAGAACACCAAACAAGATAACGAGGGAAGAAACAGAGGCAAGTAGCAAGTTAACGAGGGACAGGTGAAAGCAATGACGGAAAACACGAACGCTAACAAAGAGACTATGGAGTTACATAAGGGACAAAAGTGAAAACTAAGGAATGCAAAAAGTGACGAAAATGGTAAACAAGAGGGAACAGTGAAACAAGACAGGGTAACCGTGACACATACATTCACATACATAGTGCAAATCTAAATACAAATATATTATATACAGTGCAAAGGAATGTAATGGCAGAAGAGGTTGAATGAGTTGGATAAGTAAAAAAATTTTTTTGAACAATGTACAGATTTTCCTCTTATGGAAAGAAATTGGTACTTTTATTCACCAAAGTGGCATTCAACTGATCACAATGTATAGTCAGGACATTAATAACAGGAAAAATTACTATTACAATTTGAAAAAAAAATTCAGAACTTCTTAAACTACTTAGTGCCTCCACGTGCAGCAATGACAGAGTTGCAGATCCTTGGCATTCCAGCTGTCAGTTTGTCCAGATGCTCAGGTGACATTAGGCAGCTGTGGCTCAGGTGGTAGAGCAAGTTGGCCACTAATCACAGGGATGGAAGTTCGATAACTGGCCCACATGACCACAGCCAAAGTGTCCTTGGGCAAGACACAGAACCCCACCTTACAGTCTAGCTGATCCCACAAAAGCTCAATGGGATTAAGATCCATAGCACACTTTTCCAATGTCTGTGTTTCTTTGCCCTTTGCTAACCTTTTCTTTTTGTTTTTCTGTTTCAAAAGTGCAATTTTTCTCATAAGTTGCCTGGGTCCTCTCTTTACTGTTGTACAATAAACTGGTGTTGAGAGGGTAGAATTCAGTGAAGCTGTCAGCTGAGGACATTTGAGGCATCTTTTTCTCAAACTAGAGACTGATGTACTTATCCTCTTGTTTAGTTGTACATCTGTTCTTCCACATCGCTTTCTGTCCTTGTTAGAGCCAGTTGTCCTTTGTCTTTGAAGACTGTATTGTACACCTTTGTATGGAATCTTCAATTGCAATGTCAAGCATTGTAAAGCCTTCATTCCTCAAAACAATGATTGACAGATGAGTTTCTAGATAAAGCTGTTTTTTTGTTTTGTTTTAGTTTTATTTTTGACCTAATATTGGCCTTAATACATGCCAGTCTATTACATACTGTGGCAGCGAAAAAACAAACACAAAAGCTTAATTTAATGAACCAAATTGCTTTCAACTGTGTTTGATATAATGGCAAGTGATTTTCTAGTACCAAATTAGCAATTTAGTATGATTACTCAAGGATAAGGTATTGGAGTGATGGTTGCTGGAAATAGGGCCTGTCTAGATTTGATCATAAATAACGTTTTTCAAATAGTGAGGGTGTTGTTTTACATCAGTAATGTCCTGACTATCCTTTGTGATCAATTTAATGCTACTTTGGTGAATTAAAGTACCAATTTCCTTCCGAAACTGCTAAATCTGTACATTATTATAAAGTTTTGCCTGCCAGTGTGTGTTCTGTTCTGTTCAGACCGAACATTAGCAAATGAGGAAACATTTAAAAATTATTAAAAATAAAACTGTATATATTTACCGAGTGGACTGTCTAGGGCAGAAGTACAGAGATAGGTGGAATCGGCCTCATAGCTGCACGATGATTTTCTCTGGTTTTCTGTTGCTGTCTTGTGAGATCAATGCACTTGTCCTTTAAACACATAGTTGTATTATTTAACTTGATATATTATTTTACTTTATGTTAAGAGATAAGACTTTTAATTACTAACTGACAAGTGACATCTTAGTTACTATTAATGGTTTATAATGTGTTTTCCTTTATAATAAAGGTCCTGATACCCTTTAACTCCCAAGGAAGGAAACAGTAAGATCTCATTAATTAAAAATGCTTTACCATAACCCTCACTTTAAAATAATGGTCCAGATCAATACTAATCCCTTCATATGTATGTGGTAACGCTTGAATCGTAAGTCCTCCAACAATATCTAGCATGACGAAGTAAATACTTTGTAATGAACAGAAGAGATATCCGAAAGATTACACAGGTTGGGCACATACATCTGTAAGCTTACTATGATACTCTACCAGACACTGTAGCCTTGATTTAGAGAGCTGTTAGATTCATAAAATAATTTCCACAATAATGCATGTGAGGAGCATGTTTAATTATCTTGCTCACAATAAAAACTTAATCAATCACATTTAGACACATGTTAATGTTTTGATTAATAATTAATGAGTAGTTATTGTAAAATTGCCATCGTTAGTTAATAGTTCTCAATAAGGCAACTCAAATTCAGTAATTATTGATTACCTAAACTACCTCAGTCATCAGTTCACTATTACTTACTGATTAGCTAATTTCCCTATTAGTTAATAGTAGTAACTAAAGTGTTAATGTAGTACTACTCATTTGCCCTGCATTAATTCCTGCATAACTACCTATTTATGATGGACCATCATTATAAAGTGTTACCAAATACAGATATTAGATATAGATTTTGCATCACACCATCATCTGTGTTTATTAAATCACCTCAACAGTATATAACAGCTTTCAACAATTTCAGAATTATCTTTCATGAAAAGTATTTTTTCCCAATACCATATCTATTATCACTTGATTCTAGTCCATAAATAAGTTTTCCAATTCTGGAAAACTGATCATCTTAATTAGGTGCCATATATACCACGCAGACAACACAAGCAGCAGAACTGCTGATGATTTCAGAAATGCAGCAACTGGAATTATTTTCAGGTATGAAAATGCAGTCGACAGTTTATTGCCTAGTTTCCCAGTGTATTGCCTGGAATATACCACAAATAATGGTTCAGTTCATGGGTTTCTTTTTCATAGGAGGATTAGAAAATTCAGCTTTCCGAGTTGTTCCCTTCCTAGAGAAAAGTGAAAACCAACAGCAGCTAATGGAGAAAATAAAACCACCAGAATACATTTTCTAATTAATTAATAACACAATTCACTCCACATTACTCATTTAATCAAGATTTAAAATGTACAGGTAATGCTGGTCAGTGGCTGAAACAAATAATGATAAATCTGACATAAGAAGAACCTTAGACTAGTATATTTTTGGTTTAAAACACATTGATTTGCTGCTCATCAAAAGACTGTTACTTTTGAAAATGCTCTCTAATATCACATATTTTGGATAACTATATTAGGAAATGAAAAACCAAAAACAGATTAGTGTGGATGTGGCCTTAGGTTTACGATGTAAATTCCAGCATAAAACATTATTCTGCTCTGGTAAAAGTAATGAACTCCAACTCCATTTCATAAAGTTGGAAATCAAATTCAATTTATAGAACTCAGACTTTTCTGGTGTTTCCCACCATTTAAAATTGTAAATTGATGTAGTTTTATTTATTCTATTGAGAAGTGGTGGACTGACAGTAATGGCAAAACATTCACATTCATCATGAGATGTGTAGACATGTTTGTTTTAATGAGCCACACTACAGGAGGAAGAGAGGAGAAGGGCAGGACGGGTAATTAGTGTGAGTATTTAATTAGCTTGTAGGCTTAGATTGCGCTGAATGCTATTTAGATGTGTGACCTTTATAGTTTAAATTGAGTTAAGCCACAACACCTCAAAAATTGTGGAGCCTAATGGAAGATGAATGTTTAGTTATGAGTGTCATATGTTGGTACCTTATGAATATTGATGTAGAAGTTGATCTTTAAGATTTAACATCTTGAAATTGGTTTGACAAGTCAAGCTGTGAACATTTTGTAGCTCAATTAGCTGCAGGAGATATTCTGCCAATGCAGTTTACCTGTATTGTGTGCATTAATATATTGAGCTTGTTTTGGTTATATTTTAGCTCTGCATATTACATTTTTGTACCATATTGCAGTAACAATTATCCAGTGCAAAACTGCCCAATGCATTTCATGGTACAATCAGACTATTGTTATTATCTTATGTAGTTTAGCTTCATTAGATAGGCTATTAGGGAGGATTATGCTCAGTGACATAATTATTCTTTTTAATTCTCTGGGGGGATGGTTGGGTTGTTAAGATCTGGACCAACAGCACAAAGTGCAAAGTAATGTTAAACCTCAGGTAAGTGTGACCCATGAACTAGGAAATTACAGATAGCCCAATTTACAGAGACAGTCCAGAGGGAATGTTCCAGCAAACAGCGAACACATACTTTTAAAGTGGCTGCTAAAAGAAAAGCAATTAGATAAGGTTTACTATATAAATTCTGGACTGTGTAAAGATGTTTCTTCAACTACAGGTAATTTTGGCCCTGTGGACTTTTAGAACACTAACTTATGTTCATTTAATTTGTCTAGTAACAATGTCCAACAGTGGATATACTGTGCATGCATTAAAGTAGTCTTTGTTCCCATCAATATACTTTTTTTCAGAGTATTGTTAAGTTGTCATTGCCATAACATCTCAAATTATGTATTTTGTTTAAAATGATTCAGTGGTTCAATATATTGTAATGACTAATTTCATTGCAAATATTTTATGACTCTTAAATATACACACAATTAAATAATATTTTCACATTTGTTTGCTTATTTTGACAAAATGATGGCTTGATTGGAAATGATGTTCAAAAAAAAAAAAAATCTGTGCACAAGGAATATTCAATTTGAGTTTCTTCACACGTCTAGCTCATATTTCATTCAAGCATGCTTTTCTCTCACACTGTTGTCTCCTTGACAACGAAGTACACAAACCTTAATAAAAAAAAAATGCTTTATTATTGGCAAGATTGTTGGTAGTGGGGGGAAAATACACCATAGCTGAGAATCATAATGTGGTAAAAAGTTAATAAATCATATATTCACACAATACATATTCAATGGACCCTTTTCACAGACTGTGATGACTTGTTTCTGCCTTATTTCACAGTGTAAATCAAGCTATTTATAAATATTTGCAATTTGTAAATTATTTAGTTTATAACAATAGACTTTGTATTATATTACCCTGGAACACGTTTTCAAAAATGAGTTACCACAGCTGAGATGAGGCTTCTAATACAGCTGATGAAAATTTGACCTCTTTCTCTTGTTTGACTGTTGTAATCCACAGCTCTTTCTTTCTCTTCTTCTTTTTCTTCTTTTGGAAAGCTGGGAAAGCCTAATAGTGATTTCTTGGAGCAAACATGCCAGCAAAATGATTTGCTGTGGTCTCCCATTTACAGCTACTGTATACAAGTTTACCCTACAATCGTTTGCTTCCACATTCCAAACCGGGATATGTGAAAAGGGTCTATTGGTTTAGACTTATTTCACTCTTTGTTTAGACTAGAATAGTTAAAAAATATCTTTATGATGGATTTTGACAATTTAAGATTGAGAATCTTGGTCTAGAACAAGGGTGAAACAATAATTTATATACGGTACATACAAGGCATTTTTAAAGTAGCATGGTAAAAAGTCCATTTTAATGTGACCATCATATCAGAAAAAGGTTCTTTTTGTTTTAATAAAAATCAGTCCCTTCGATGTAAATTGCACATAGTTGAAGAAACACCCAAAAGATAACAGGTGAATAATTGTGCCGTTATAATGCACTGTGTGGGAGGCAATGAGAACCTTTACTGCTAAGCCCCTCAGCTGTTCACTGTAAAATGTGTCCTCGTCTTCACTTTACAGCTGGCCTATTGCCACAGTTTTATATCTGTCTGCAAAGATATACACATCTCACTGAACTGACTTGGGAAAATATGGTTTCATGAAAGCATCATTCATTAATTCATTTATTAATTCATAAGGAGTAGTTCACCTTCAAATGTGATAAATGAATCAGTCATCTATCGCACTGTGCGTGTATACACAAAATAGAAGGTTTTAAAAGATCCTCCTCATTGCGATGAGTGGAAATCTATTTTTGGGTAAAGTTAACATATCTTCAGGGTAAAGCTGTAAATTTGTGTCATTACATGCAGAATATATAACTTGTGGCATTCAGCATCAGTGTTCTTATCTCTATATGTCAGGAGAGATTTTAAAGCCTGTTGCTGTCTGTTGTTTATATCTTAAGATACACCGTCTGCACAGTGTCCAAATGCATTTTTCTCTCTTTCTTTGCACAAGTGTGTGTGTTTGTGTGTGTGTTTTACTATGTAATTTTGCTTTTGGCAATACAAATCTTGATGATTCGCCTGGCACCCCGTCTTCCAAATAAACAGCTGGCACAAATTATTTTGTGCCACTTTGTGCCAAAATTCTTTTACCTTTTGATGATCGCTGTTGACCTAGCAAAAAGCAATTTCTTTACCACTGCTTCTCCTCAAAACTCACAGTTTAAAGTGCTCTAACACTGGAGGTGTTGAATACTTCCAATGTTTGAATGGAAGTATTGGTGTAGTGATTTAAATTTACTTTGAAGTTGGTGATGGGCTCCATTTCCTACACATTTCCTTTACTTGAGTGGGTTAGATGGTATGAAGAGGGGAAAATTGGTTTTCTGAGCTGTAATTAGCCTTTCAGAATGCTTTTCTCAATTTATTTCAAAACTACACATAAGCTTTAATGGAGATTGAAGGAAACAAAATGGTTGAGGAGAATGGCACAAACTTTTGAACTCAATAATGTCAAAATAACTTATTTTTATCATTACTTCACATTATGCTCAGCACCGTACTGTATATCTGCAAACTGTTATGGTGATTCTAGAAAAAAGCTTTTAATCACCAATTTGTTGTGCAGTTTCAATTCAAAGACTGGAGGCTATATTTAAATACAAAATTAATGTTTCATTCCATGTGCCACATGGCTGAATGGAGCACATGACTTTGTAAAGTTTGTGACATGCTCTTTTCTAAGTACATGTAATCATACATACATGGTGTTTCTACAAGGGTTTTTCAGAGATGTTGATATTAAAAAATGTTTGATCCCAGCTATTTTTTTATTTATAAGATCTTGAGACAGGTTTGCATAATATTTTTGGTGGCTACAGGTAAATTAGGCTCTTTGCAAGCACAGCACAGCTTTGTCACTCTCAGTCTTATTTTTCCATGCAGTGACCTATGTGAGAGCCAGCATGACCAGCAATTCTTTACCCTCAGATGTTTTGATGATAATTGGCCAAGTTTGGCAGATGCAAAGAAGCAAATGGTATGAAATCACAATTTGTAGGTGGACATTTCAGTTGTGTGCTGGCATAGTGCTTAAAGCACTGATGATACAAGAAAAAAAAGCTGTGTTTCCTCATTAAAGGAATATTCTGGGTTCAATTCAAGTTAAACTCAATCAACAGAATTTGTGGCATAATGTTAATTTCTACAACAAAAACAAAATATTTCAACTCGTCTTGAGGCACTTTCAATGGAAGTGAATACGGCCAATGCTTGGAGAGTTTAAAGGCAGAAACGTGAAGCTTATAATTTAGAAAAGCACTTACAGTTGTAAAATCATCATATTTGCAGGATTACAGGGTTTATGACGTTGTGTCGTCATGGCAACAAAGTTGAAAAATTGGCTATAATTTTATTATAGATTTCATAATACTAAAATCATGTTAAAACTCTTATTGAACATGTCTTGTGTCTATACTTTTGAAACATTGAGAATTCTAACGTTTGCAGAATGGCCTTATTCACATCCATTTTAAGTTCAATAGTTAACCCTAAAGACAAGGAAGAACAAGTCCAAATTCATTTTTGAGGTAATCAACATTATGCCACAAATGCTGTCGATTGAGCTTAACTTGTGTTGAACACATACAGAAAATATACAGAGGCTTATGACATGAAATACTTTTGGGAAGTTGACATGTCCTGTATTGTCACATGCTATACTTCATCTAAGATTTTAAACAGCATTTTTTATGTCCTAATTAATAGAGAAATTACATGGAATATTTGTACTTTTGTCATGCACTTTAGGTCACATTTGTAAATTCATTAGGTATCAGGAACTTACAATGAACAAAATATATCATTTACAGTATTTATTAATCTTTGTTAAATTGTTTCATTGTTAGTTTATAGTGTATTAACTATGTTAAAAAATACAACTTAAATACAAATGGTAAGATAGTAACTAGTTACAGGACCTAAAATACTGTAAACACTTTCCTATGTACATATGAATTTTAACCTAAAATCTTGATATTGATATAAAAAGGGACATGTTATGTGTTTAACACCCACCTAGGCCCTGTGAGATAAAATAGAATATGCAACGAGAAGACAAAAGACTGAATAATATTATAATCTGTACAAACCATAATGGCAGCTTTAATTTCAAAGATAAAGGTAATTCAAAGATTACTGCTCTACCCCAACCAGAAACCATGGGTTAACGGCGATGTTCCGGGAACGCGGAGGAGCGTAAACAAGCCAGTTATGCCCTCCGTAACTCTATCAGTGCAGCCAAATGCCAGTACAGGCACAAAATTGAAGGACAGTTCAACACCACCGACTCTAGAAGTATGTGGCAGGGAATTAACATCATCACGGACTACAAAGGGAATAAAAACTCTGCTGTGAACACTGCTGCTTCTCTCGCGGATGAGCTTAACACATTTTATGCTCGTTTTGAGGACAACAACACCCCCCTCGTGGAGAGAGCACTCACGGCTGACGCTACAGAGGTTGGTTCACTCTCCGTCTCTTTTGCGGATGTAACCCCATCCTTTCGACGGGTGAACATCCGTAAAGCCGCGGGTCCAGATGGCATTCGGGCCATGTCATCAGAGCGTGCACGAACCAACTGGCTGGTGTTTTTACGGACATTTTCAACCTGTCCCTCTCCCTGTCTTTAGTCCCCACATGCTTCAAAACGTCAACCATTGTGCCTGTACAGAAGCAAGCCAAAATCACTTGCCTAAATGACTGGTGTCCTGTTGCTCTGACCCCCATCATTAGCAAATGCTTTGAGAGGTTAATCAGAGATTACATCTGCTCTGTGCTGCCCACCTCTTTGGACCCATTGCAGTTTGTCTACCGCACCAACCGCTCCACTGATGATGCCATTGCATCTACAATACACACTGCTCTCTCCCACCTGGAAAAAAGGAACACATATGTGAGAATGCTGTTTGTAGACTACAGCTCAGCATTCAACACCATAGTGCCCTCCAAGCTTGATGAGAAACTCCGGGCTCTGGGCTTAAACAGCTCGCTGTGCAGCTGGATCCTGGATTTCCTGTCAGGCAGATGTCAGGTGGTTAGAATGGGCAGCAACATCTCCTCATCACTGACCCTCAACACTGGAGCCCCGCAGGGCTGTGTTCTCAGCCCACTCCTGTATTCCCTATACACACATGACTGTGTGGGAACACATAGCTCCAATACCATCATTAAGTTTGCTGACGATACGACGGTGGTAGGTCTGATCACTGACAATGATGAAACAGCCTACAGAGAGGAGGTGCACATTCTGACACGCTGGTGTCAGGAGCACAACCTCTCCCTCAATGTCAGTAAGACCAAGGAGCTTGTAGTGGACTTCAGGAGGAAAGACAGAGAACACAGCCCCATCACCATTAATGGAGCACCGGTGGAGAGAGTCAGCAGCTTCAAGTTCTTCTGTGTCCACATTACTGAGGAACTCACATGGTCCGTCCACACTGAGGCCATTGTGAAGGAGGCTCACCAGCGCCTCTTCTTCCTGAGATGGCTGAGGAAGTTTGCAATGAACCACAATATCCTCACAAGGTTCTACACCAGTACTGTAGAAAGCATCCTGACTGGCTGCATCACCACCTGTAATGGCAATAGCACCGCCCACAATCGCAAAGACCTGCAAAGCACGGTGCAAACTGCCAGAAACATCATCGGAGGTGAGCTTCCCTCCCTCCAGGACATATATAACAGGCGGTGTGTGAAAAAAGCTCGGAGGATCATCAGAGACTCCAGCCACCCGAGTCATGGTCTGCTCTCACTGCTTCCATCAGGCAGGCGGTATCGCAGCATCAGGACACGCACCAGCCGACAGCTTCTTCCCCCAAGGACGGTCAAATATATTCTCCACAATATAACTACTGCATATATATTTTTATATACTCTTATTTATTTATTTTATTGTATGTGTAGTCTATATTGTGTTTATTGTTTACTGTACATTGTATATTAGAATTGTGTTGTGTAAGTATATGTACATTTTATATGTAAATTGTGTTGTGTAAATATGTTGTTTATTGTAAATTGGTATATGTCTCGTCACTGTCATGACTGCTATGTCGCTCGGAACGGAAAACAAGACTTTCACCTACTGTTGCACTTGTGTACATAGTAGTGTGACAACTAAATTAATTTGATTTGATTGATTTGATGCCACTGTTTGTCTGTGCACCTCAAGGTCTTTACGAAGAAAATTGACCTTTTTGTCAATTCATCATACTTAGTAACCTCTGCAGTGCTTGTTGGAATTTAGCATTTTGCTAACTACCATCAGCTGAGTGTTAATATGACAAAAGAGAATAGGAACATCAGGGAGTAAAAATGGTGGGGAGAGAGAAAGAAAAGGGGAATAAGAAAGCGAAAGAGAAATCTGATGTCTATTATAGGGTTATGAAACAGAGCTTTGAAATTATTATGTGCTGTTCACATACAGGATACAACAATGAGGAATTGTCCTTGATTCTATGGGATCTAGGTTATTGACCTCACATTTTACCGCATACCAGGGTCTTTCTAGATGTAAGCACCAAAGGTGTTAATTAAATGAAGAAGTAAACTCAAAGGAAGCTGAAATATATGGACAGTGACGAGTCAGTTGTTTTACTCCACAAATAACCATTTATTCTGCACACATTTAGCGAAAATCACGGTTTATTGAAAGGACACAAGAAGGTAGAGAAACAGAGAGATGTAGCATTAGATTACGTACTCGGTGCATGGCACATCATTCTTAGTGAGACGACTCATTGTGAGTCGGGTTTTTCTCTTTAATTCTGGCACCAAAAGCTGCGAAATATTCAACAGTTATAGTTGGCCAGCCAACTTGAGCCTGTAAGACCTCATAATATGGAGTAGGAAGAGTAAATTAATCTTTGCTACAACACGAGACAAACCATACCTGGACATTTGAGCTGTTTTTAAACAGTTCTTGCTCACTTTTAGTCATTTTAGCAAAGTTGGGATCAATTTTCCATAAAGCAAATTCAGGAGATTTACAGAATGCCTTCGGTTCATTTTTATCAGAAGCTGTTCTGACAAGATTAGATACATTTACAGAACTGAAATGACCCTTAACCCTTAACACTGAAATTCTGATCTGCGGTGCCAGAGACAGTTTTTAATTACAAAAAACACTAATCAAAGAACACTGTTTCCTTAGGAGAAATGAAATCAAAATAGATAGAGAAATGAAAAAATTAACAGTTATTAAAAACAACCAATACCGTCATAAACCTTTTAAAATCAAATTGTAAAACTCTATAATGCATGCCATACTATGCTGTTTTTATGTTTTTATCAAGGACGTTCAAAACTGAAAGCTGGGAATTTATTTTTCTACATTAGTGTAAGGTTGAGTTTTTATATTTGTCCGTGCCCTACAGTGTGTGTGATTGTTAGTGTGTGTGTGTGTGTGTGTGTGTGTGTGTGTGTGTGTGTGTGTGTGTTTGTCTGTGTGAGTGAATGAGTGTGCTTATAAGCGCAGTGAATGAAGAGGGGCTTAAAAAGGTCTGACATCATTTTTACAATGCAGAAAATCTGCCAAGTCTTCCACTTAGTTGTCTTTGTCCATTTGTGTCTTTTTTAGGTCTCCATCTGTTTTCACACTTTCCTCTGATGTCCTTGCTTGACCTTGTCCAATTTGCTCTGGGGTCTTCGACTATAGAATAGAAATGACAAGAGAAGAGTATACATGCATATTCTAGTGCATCGAGGTCTAGCACAAACAGAGCAGGTGATAAGACATTTACACTTTCCTCTCCATTTCACCTGTCTGTGTCAGACTGACCTATAATTTGACAAAACCTATCACTGCTTGTTTCAGTTCTCAAGGCTGACACTTGTTAGCACTGGAACAAATACTATTTGCAGATCTATGATTACTGCATCTAGACAGCTCGCTTGTTTAAATAACATGGGACATGGTAGTGTCAACATCATCATAAAAAAATAAAAATAATGAAAGTATGACTGTATATGTGAACTTTGTGAATCTCAATGTTATTTTATATGATAATTTACATGGTACTTTATATCAAAAGTTCACAACTGTTGGGTCATGACCCAAAATGTGTTGCAGGTCTGACAAAGGACAGCGAGGAAAAACAATGATAAATGCAAATACTACAATTCAACTAATGTTTGGCAAAATGACAGCCATAAGTCATGATTCACTTTAATTAAATGGCCAAAAGAGGCGTTGAAAGTAAATGATGACAACATTTTCATTTCTTGGTTAACTAAACCTTTAAGATAGCAAAATAAACAAGTTTTTTCATTTTTAAAAGGAAGAGAGAAATGCTTACCATATTCCCTTTAAAAGCCAATTCATCCAATCAAACTCTACAGTATTTTGGTGCAAATTCACCTATCACTTGGTAACATGACTAGCAATTATACAATATTTGGCCTTGTATTTTCTGAGTAATGCATTTACAAAAATGTTGGTTTTCCAATTGATAGTTCAGACCACGTGCCTCGGTCTTTGTGTGTTTCAAATGCCAAGGCAATTACGTCACATATGCGTACTGCTACAGAATGGAAGAATGATTTAGAAATATAAAAGTACTTAAATATTTATCTTTTTCACATCAAAAGCAGTTGTGTCACTTCAGAAGACATTCACTTAACAGCTGATATCATATGGATGATGTTTATGCTGACTCTCTGACTCTCAGCTTCAAAAGATAAATCTCCATTCACTTGAATTTTAAGAATCTACTGAGATATTTAAGAAAATATTGAAGATATTGAGATACTGTTTTTCAATTTTTCTTCAAATGTGTTGTGGTGAAGAAAGAAAGTTAAACACACCTGGGATATTGCAAAAGTGAGTACATTTTAAGATAATTTTCATTTTGGGTGAATTGTCCCTTTAAGCCTAATTAATGTAAATAATTGTGCACATTGTGGGCCTATGCATTTCATAGTAAAATGTAAAAATGTCAACATTTGATTGCACTGTAAGAACATGTTTACTTGTTTACTACATATTAAAGTAAAATAAAATCTGGGTTCTGAGTAAAACAAGTTGAGAACTGGCAGTACACAGTAAAATTAAGTGATTGTGTAATGAAAGCATTACTAATTCCCTCTTCATTCTTTCAAGCACCTCAATGAGGCACATCAGAACACTCACTTGACTGTCTCCAAACATCTTTTTCATCTCAGATCTACTTTCAGTCTGATTGTGGGAACAGTCTGCTCCCACCTGAAGATAAAAAGAGAGACAAAACAAACATGTTCATTTAAGAAGCTAATTTAGGGAGCAAACACTTCCCCAGATCATCAACCATTCAAGTAAAGAGGAGAGATAGATAGCTTATTTTAAATGCATGCCTTTTTTAAATACCATAACATCTGTGCAGAGCACAATGGAACAGTAATACTGTATGGACTGTAACGGTTTGCTGTTTAAACTTTTTCCCAAAAGTCCTGCATTATGGAGATTATACTGTGTTGTGTAGAAAACAGATTAATAATTTTGCTCAAGGGATGGAGTAAATTCAGTAAATGTATTATATGCTTGTTTCTTTGAGCTCTGAAACAAGGTAGAAATATTTGAATCATGGTTGTTGGAGCTAAAAGGAATTGTTCACCCAAAAATGAAAATTCTCTCTTCATTTACTCACCTTTATGAAATCCCAGATGTGTATGTTTTTATTTCATCTGCTAAACTCAAATGCAGATTTTTAGAAGAATTTCTCAGCTCTTTTGGTCCATACAATCCAAGTGAATGGGTGCCACAATTTTGAAGCTCCAAAAAACAAAAGCCCAAAATAAAAGTAATCCTTAAGACTCCAGTGGTTAAATCAATATCTTCTGAAGATCAATATCTTCAGAGATATGATAGACGTGAGTGAGAAACACCCTGCGTCTGAACTAAGTACTGTATTTGATGAAGGATGTACTTATCTGCTGGAAAAACAGTACGTTCTTTTAGTATGCATGCGAGTATGCATGCGAGTAGCGAGTAGTATAAATAAATTCTGGACATACTTCATCCAGGTACGTGAGAAATGTCTTGTGACCCACATATATGACAAAACAATAACAACTGTGAAACCTTTCTGCTCTGTTTTGTTAAACAAGCTCCATTTAAGCAAAAGGAACAATAATCTTGGTATATGGAGCACTTACAGTTGAGAAGATCCATCTGACTCATTATTCACTGCTGTTCTTTTACATTCAGCATTTTGAATGTGACGTCGCCTCAGCTCCTGAGGGATTATGAGATTGTTAAGTGTCCATTCAATCTACAATTCAGAATCTCACTGGAAATAATATGTCATCTGCTTCATGAATACTGTGGACATACTACTCCATTGGCATTCGGTTTTTGGTATACTATACAGTTGGGAAGTATTGATATTCAGATGCAGCAACAGATCACTTTCACATTCTTCTTGTGTTTGTGTTGATTCACATTCTATATGTATATCAACACCTACTGGGCAAGGAGAAGAATTTCAAGCAAAAACAGACTTAAATATTGATCTCTTTCTCACCCATACCTATCATATCACTTCTGAAAACATGTATTAAAACACTGGAGTCTTTATGTACTTTTTGGCACCAATTCACTTTGTATGGACCTACAGAGCTTTATTAAATTAAAATTCTTCTAAAAATTATAATCTGTGTTCTGCAGAAGAAAGAAAGTCATGCACATCTGAGATGGTATGATTGTGAGTAAATGATTAGAGAATTTCATTTCTGGTTGAACTATCCCTTAATGCATAGAAAGTATTTTGTGTAAATTTCAGTTCCCCTTCTGTCACTCACTCGACGTTGTATCGATGTAACGACCCCAAAACACCTCCAATCTTTGATAAAAAGGCCAATTAGAATTGGCGAGTGGAATTTGCATGCCACTCCCCCAGACATACATGTATAAATGGAGCTGGAATGCGGCCACTCATTCAGATTTTTTCTTCGGAGCCGAGCAGTTGTGTGTCAGCGAGCTGAATCCCACTGCGGTCCATTCACCTCTAAACGATGAAGCGTATGCTTTTGGATATACGGTGCATTACAGAGGTTTTCTCTCCTTCTGCGCGATCAGTGCAGAGTACGCCCCTGGGCACTTCGACAGTGAGTATAAGACAGTATAAGAGATACAGAATAGATACTGAATATAGAATATAAGAGAGTATATATTCCTGACAAGAGAATATATTTTCTCCATTAGAGCAAAACACATTGACGTGAACGTCTTTTTAAAGACGTTTCTTTTTAAAGATGCATTTCTGTCTTTGTGTAGGTCCTGGATGCAGTCTTAATCTCTCCGCCTCCGAAAGCCACAGGCGCTGCTTCACGTGTCTGGGCAGCGATCACATTGAGGCAGCGTTTGTGGATGGTTCATGTTCTCATTGTGAGAACATGACCATGGCAACGTTGCATCACGGCTTTCCTTCTTCCACAGGAAAGCCGCTCCAGCCGCCCCTGGTGGCTGAAGAGGGTGGCTTTGGTGATAGCTGGCTGCTGGGAGACAGTGGATATCCTCATCACCCATACCTCTTGACACCTGTTCAGCATCCAGCCACCACTGCAGTGGAAAGGTTTAATCAGGCCCATGGAAGGAGACGCTCTATTGTGGAGAGGGCCATACGAGTGCGGAAACAACGTTTTTGCTGCATCAGCAAGTCCATAGGCGGCCTGCTGAACCCCTCCAAAAGCTTTTCTGTTGTTGTGGTTACTGCAATTCTCCACAACATTGCAGTAAGGGAAAATGCACAGCTTCCTGATGAGGAAGAGGGGAGTCAGGCTGATGCTGATGATATATATATATATATATATATATATATATATATATATATATATATATATATATATATATATATACTGTATATATATATATATATATATATATATATATATATATATATATATATATATATATATATATATACATATACAGTATATATATATATATATATATATATATATATATATATATATATATATATATATATATATATATATATATGGCTGTGTATGTGTGTGTGTGTGTTTGTGTGTTATAACTTACTAATAATATAGATATACTTCATCAAACACCACAATAATCTATGAAAATAATTTGCAAACGTTGCTCATTTTTCCTTTTATTTCATTCAACTTCGTCATTAATATGGTGCAAAATTCTGCAACATTCATAAATGATAAAACAGCAATGATGAGAAAGTCATTCCAATCTGAATCTCTCTCTCTCTCTGTGTGAGTATAGTCACAGGGCTTTGCTCGTTCTCTCATCAGTAACACCAGCAGGGTGAGTGCTGCTTTGGGAACATTTTCATTAAAAGACAATTTTCATGACATGTCATCCACTGAGAATGACATCTTCTCCCTGGGATTCTGTGTTTCCCTGTCAAACTCTCTCCCTCTCTTTGTTTCTTGTCTCTGCACACTTCTTCACATTTCACTTTTGCCCTTGTGCACACGCACACACACACAAACACTTCACTTACCACAACCACAATTACTAACCCACAAACACACAATATTGCCATTACAGTTATGAAAAGCACATGTCAGTAGTCAGTGAGATTTATCTCTTCTAGGTCAGAGTTCTGCTTTCTGCTCTGCTGATATCTCTGATGACGCATTATTCTTGGTTCACAACATCTTCCCAGCACTGTCTCGCACATCATTTGTCAGCATGATCTGCAACATATTTTTCCCTTTGATGATGACTCAGAATCAAGTAAGGTTGCTTTCTGCTTACCATCTGTATGAGTGTTTTGGGCTAGCATCCATTATCTGTAAGACTATGTCAATGGACAAAATCAGTTGCCTTTTTCAGTTCGTTGAATCACACTCAGAAACAACAACGAAGAGAGGGAAAAACAGAGAGCTTATTATTTTGAAGTCATCTTCAGCCACATTGGCGAGGAAAGCAATTAAACATGATTTTATTTAAACATGATTTTATTTATTTTTTATAGATATGCCATTTTAAAGGTGATTTGTGTGATTGTCTGATGCTAAAATATTTTCTCCCATCCTGGTTTAATTTGAAGAGACAAATATAAGTGAGCCACTGGTAGGTTGATTTCCCCACAAAGTGTAAACACTGTGGCTCAGTCAATACACTGCTCTGTTTATTTGAGTGGTGTGATCAATGGTGTGAGTTTTGGGCAGGACTATCTGTTTTTTGACCAATGGAAGACGGGGTTTGGGAAACCTGCTAAAAAACAGTCACTATATTGTAACTAAGTTATAAATCGATGAAGCCATCATCCAGATAATTCTGTTGAAGCCATCAGCCACGTTACTTCTACTCAGTTCATTACTTCTACTCCAATTAAGAACTTTGGCAAAAGTCAAGCCATTTTTGTCATTTTATGATTTGGAGAGAGTGATGCACACATTTGTGTCATCACGTTTGGACTACTGTAATTCCTTATATGTAGGGATTAGTCAGTCAACATTGACACGATTGCAAATTGTTCAAAATGCTGCAGCAAGATTGTTGACAGGTTCTCGAAAGCAGAACCACATCACTCCAAATTTGTTTTCTTTACATTGGTTGCCAATCCGTTATAGGGTTGATTTTAAGATTTTGTTGTTTGTTTTTAAATCTCTAAATGGCATGGCACCACCCTATCTCTCAGATTTAGATCCTACGTCAAGATCACTTAGGTCCCCTGACCAAAAATTAAAACTGATTGTCCCGAGGTCTAGACAAAAACTTTGGGGTGATCGTTCTTTTTCAATGTTGGCTCCAAAGCTATGGAATAGTCTGCCTTTGCATATTAGAACTGCATCCACAGTGGTATCTTTTAATAACGTATCTTTTTTTCTCTGACATTCTAACTTGTCTAACTTACTGATATGTTGCCGATATGTTAGTAGCTTGTTGTTTTTATGTGAGAAGTTAAATGTATGTGTTGCATGTTTTGTGTATTTTTGTTCATTGCATATGTTTACAAATTGTACAGCACATTGGTCAACTACCCATTGTTTTTAATTGTGCTATATAAATAAACTACCTTACCTTACCTTACTCCGATTCACAACGGTAAGCCTACAATTAAGATTTAGATTTATTTAGAGCTGACGGGATGGATTTGGCGCAAAATCGTAAGCATAAGTATTTTCGATCTTTTGTGTTTACGTCATGTTCGTAAGCTCAGAAAGAAGGTCCAGCTGTGGTGCTGGAAGCAAGTGTGACAGCTGTTCAGTCAGTCCAGTCGAGGCTTCAGGAGTCAGGGAAGCAGCAGAGTGAAATCACTTTATTAAATTATTAAATTTAATTATTATTATACCCTCATTTTGCATTTTTATATTATAGTCTTATTGTTTGCAATACATAGACCTACCATTGTCTTATTGTGGTTCACTTGCATTTTCACTGAGATCAACTGTCATATAAAAATGAAGTGTCTTCAATTGGACTTATATCAGCCAGTTCATGAGTTCCACCTCTTAATTTGATATGTATAGTACAAAACAAACATTAATGTGTATTGTGTAGTGGATAAAACACTCAATTAGATAATATCATATAATATAATAATTGTATAATATACTGTAATTAAGTATGTTGTTTATCTTCCTGAAGGTAAATAATATATTGGTTATACATGTTTAAGCGAAATACATAATATCAACATGAAAATAGCTCGTCATGACTCTGCTCAGTAGATAATCTCAGAGCCTTCAAACCATGAGATTCATCCAATAGAAGAGCAGTGCTGAATCGCAACCGACGTAAAGTGTTCCTCTGCAAATAACTTGCAGTTTTATGCTTCAACCGCTAGAGGGCCAAAATCTACATAGTGTAGCTTTAAGGAATTTATGAAATCCTTAAATGGAAAATAAAATAAATATAAGAAAAATACTTACAGAACCAAGACAGCTTGAAAAATGTCTGGGCACAGTTGTACTGTATTCTATTTAAGACTATTAATAATTTGAGACTTATTAATCTATTAACCAAACCGCAACACCCTGGCAACTACCACAAACATCTCAGCATCTGTCTAGATTTCAATCTGTCTGTCTGTTTGTCTTTCTATCAAACCCTTAAACTGTATAAATGCGTAATGCTTTAAAACCTTGTAACTTTGAGGCTTTTGTTAAAGCAAAACAACAAAGCATTAATAAGTTAACATATATTTTTGTCTTGCCAAACTTGTCACACTAGTTATTTTTGCAATTAAGTTTGTTGCTGTAATGGCACAGAAAAAGCACACTTCACCTTTAATTGAATGGGTCTGATTTCTCATGGGGTCCAACAGCAAAAGTTCAATATACCATTTATCACAAGAAAACTGCTGAGTGAGGCCTGCGAGTTTCTATACGCTTCTATTCCTGAACGAAATTGAATGCAAAGTTGTAAATGATCTCTAAAGGCTGAAGTATACACCGTATTCATATTCAGTGAACATATTAGTCGGCCCATTATACCAGAGGGTAGCGAAGTAGCTATTGGGCACTAAAGATTTACCTTCACCATCTGGCAGTCTTTCTGTCCTGAGCCATCTCTCCTCATTACCGCACTGATCACTGGGAATTTACTTGTTGTTGTGATTCGGGGAACTTTTGGAATGTCCTTAAAGAAGAGAGCACAGGAAAAAAAAAATGACATGAAAAACTCATAGGAAAAGAGAGAAAGAACAAGAAAGACAGAGATAAAAAAAAAAAAAAGTATACAGGGGTCATTATAAAAGTGCAGACAATTTCCCACTTAGGTTAATTTGAAGTCTGCTGTCATCTCATTCCTTCCATTGTGATCCATTGTACATGAGTGGTGTTTAAAATCATAGCACACAGCAGACTTTTGTTTTATTGTTTTTACATTTAGAAAATGCTTTTATCAAAAGAGACTTACAGTACTGTGCAGTCAGTGCAACTGTTCAGTTAGCCTAACAGCACTCTCACAAAAAAATTAAAAACTGCTCATTCAGAGTTTACACAGTATGTCATATAATACTGTGTAATTAAATTGACCTTACATACAATAAGATGAAAGCAATGTTTCAGACACACTTCAGAACCAACCCCTCCAATAATCAGATATGGCCAGATTGTCCCCCACAATAACTGTTCTGCTGCAGTCCATTATGCTTTGCAATCTAGTTGTCATTAAGTTGTTGCAGGAATAACATAAAGGTTTAAAAAGTTACTTTTTTTGCATGCTCAGTAGTTTAACACCTCTCGTCAATGTCATTTGAGCCAATCAAATTGATGAAGGCAGGAGTCATGGGACTCAAGTTTCAGAAGCTAAACGGAAACCTCATGAATTATTCAAGCGGTGCGCATCAGTAAGCAGTTCAGGTTAAGAGTGTTAGTGTCATGTAAGATGGAAGATTGAGTTTTTAGGTGGTGACAAGGACAGACTAGTGTCTTATATTTTTTGTGCAAATAATAATAATTAACTGTCAATTTATGATATTCTAAATAATTTCTTTGTCTTTAATTCTGAATTTTGTACAGCATCTCCTAAGAGTCATCTCTTTATAAGTGTATGTCCTTGACAGGTCAGGCCACCAGTAAAAGGAGTCGTTTACCTAAAAATGTAAAATGTACTTTTACTCACTCATTTACTCACCCTTATGTTGTTCAAAACCCATAAGCTTTTACTTTTTCTTGGAACATAAAAATACTGTAGATATTTGAAGCAGCTCTATTCCATAGAATAACAGTATATAGTGAGCAGGAGCTGTCAAGCTTCAAAAAACACAGACAAAAACACTTAAACTATAAAGCGTAATTTAAGGATCAGTATAAAGACATCATAACAGTAGTCCAAATGACTTGTGCAGGCTTTTTGCAGACATAGAAAAATCTTAGTGTTGTTTGGACTACTTTTATGGTATTTTAATGATGATTTTTTTCCCCTCTTTGGACCTTGACAGCAGTGCTCAAAAATAAGTGTTTTTTGTATGTAAAAGAGCATTGTTAGGATTCTTGAAGAAAAGATTGTTTTACGATTCTATGGAGGAAAAAACATTGAGGCACAACTTGAGGACAGTAAATAATTGTGTTTATTTTCTTTTTGCTTGCCAGCTGATGTCATGTCATCTTACAGTTACGCGTACATCAGTGATGAAAAGAAATTCAAATGATATTTATCTTTTCTTTGATGCAGCACAAAAAAGAAAGAAAAGATGACTGAAACTGACATATTGTTACCAATTCAGACACAGTGTTTGTATTTTACTGTGTGAACATAAAAAACAAAAACATAAATTAAATATTACAATTTTTGTCGTATTTAAAAAAAAAAACGTTAACATATTTAAAACCTTTATTCATAAAATTCTCATTTTATCGTCTTAACAAATGTATTCTACATATTTTTTCTCCCCTTTTCTCCCCAATTTGGAATGCCCAATGTGCTCTTGGGCCCCTGGTGGTATAGTGACATGCCTCAATCCGGGTGGTGGAGGACGAATCTCAGTTGCCAATCAATCCATGCGTGGCTTGCTAATTGCGTTAACACGGAGACCTAGCGTGTGTGGAGGCTCAAGCTATTCTCCGCAGCATCGAGCGATGTCAAGCCACATTTTATCGACCATGAGAAGGTTAACACAACATGACTCTACCCACATACATTTTTTTTAAAGGAAATAATCGTCTGATTGGAAAACTCGAAAAGGCGATTACAAACCAAAGCATGAGAGCTTCACAGTTCTTCTTTAGTGTCTCTGAATTGTACATGCAGGGTGACAAGATGACAAGCACAAACATCTGAAGCTGAACTAACATAGGTTCGCCACTCAAATAACCAATAATTTTGCTCGAGACGTTGCGTTTGTGCTTAGATTAAATCTCAACTGCATCTAAGAGAAACAGTGTGCCAATTTTGTTCACATTTGCTTTGTCTTTATGACTTTTTTGCAGTTCATTAACGTTCAGTAACACACTGATATAGTGATTGTCATATGTCCATACGAAATCATACACACTCTCCTCAAAATCCCAATGCCACAATGAAAGAATGAATGGAAGTACACTCCAACAACATTTCTGTTAACTTGACAATGGTAATATGGGAAGTAATGCCCATATTTCTCTCAAAGCATCACAGGACGTAGGAAAAAGGTGGATAGATCATTAAAAAGGCGTAATCTCCAGATTTGATATTTTCATAACTGTTTTATGATATACATTTTACAGTAAGAGTAATTCCTTAAGTTATATAAGGAATACACATTTAACATACAAAATCAGAATGAGAGTTACGGACATAAACACGTAATAAATACACACGTCCATTAAAGTGAGTAAGCTCTTGTCTTTTTGTCATTGCGTGGCTTCAGTACACAACATCCATTAGAAGTTGTAGACAAAATATGTGTGCAGTCAGAGACAATTTTATGGATTCTCATATGTTTACTTCACATGTCTTTAGAAAAAAATGGATTGTCTTTCAGTTTTGCTTTAAATTATGTGACTCTCGTGGTGTGTTATATATGTACAGAAAGAGAGATATATAGAAGAGAGTTATTACATCACAGCTAGTTTATTTTTCTGTCGAGATTTGATAAGCAACTTCTACTATGGATTAGATCATATATTTTTCATGAAAAGAGTGGCTGTGAGATGGCATTGCCAGATTTTGAACCTATACTGTATGTTACAAACATGAATGCTTGTTAGTGAAATATAGTAGCCTAAATGCTCCATGCTTTCTTTTCTCCCTCTAAGAGCATTACTGAAGTCTTTACAACACCCCAGACAAGCACATACAGAATGTGAATTAAATGTAAAACAATGAGGTATTATTGAAATTGGTATGGCCTTCTCTCAAAAATTATTTCACCTAATTCTGTGTTTTACAATGAGAATATTCATGCTGATTGAGAATATTCAAGCAAAATGTATCTGATATCTGAATGTCTAAATATATATAATTATCTACTGATATCTGGATTTATATAATTATTTACTGTAATTAATTAGCAGTTCCAGTGCAGCCTCCAGCTCTGCTCATGATGAAAAGGATATTCACACATCCAACAGTGCCATCAGCAGTACCACAACAGCAGGTCCCATCACATCAACACCTCATAAAGAGAAAGAGGCAACGACACTCCCTAGCAGCATCACCACAACAACAGAAGACAGTCAGATCTCTTTAATTATATGAGATGACCCATACTATGGCTAAGTGTCAAGTGATGCTGTGTGCTGAAATAGTGAAAAAGGAGTCCTGAGTGTACATTGAATATATATATATATATATATATATATATATATATATATATATATATATATATATATATATATATATATATATATATATATATATCTACCTATTCTTATTTTTTACCTAGGGCCCCCAGAATCCATAGGATTGACTCTGTATGTGTGTAGTTAGTGTGAATTAAAGAACAAATAGAAATGGCTTCTGAGAGATGTCTTCTCACATCCTATCCCTCATTCACCGAGAAAAGACAAATGAGGTAAATACTTCAGTTACAAACTTCCTACGAGGAATAATGACATAACAATAATCAGCTTAGGGACTCTGCTCTTCAGAGTGAATGAAATAGTATATGACACACTTATTGCTTCTCCATCGCAAATCAGTGTGATATTCACTGCAGCCCAGTTTTTTAATAAGCCAGATTTGGAACCAATAATCTAGCATTGAATGTGAGAAAACTCACTTTCTCAAATGCACAGGTATGTAGAAGAATGAAACAGACTTATAACTCAGTGAGATCGGCTAAAAGTTATTGAAATTGGTCTGAACTTACTGAGCAGAAGATGGAAGTGTTGTTGGATGTATAGTCACTGAGTGTTGCCAAAACTAGTTCTAAAGTGAGCTGTTTTTAGTCCTAATAATGTAATACAGTCAACAGGAATGCATATTTTATTAGCCACATGCCCTAACCCAAACCCCAACCCTAAACCTAACCATCAGTAAAGTAAAAAATGGCACTGATCATTGATTGGGTTAATGCAGTTGCTTTCTAGTTTCAATGGGAACAGAACCTGTGTCTCTAAGACTACTCGTGCAACAAAATCAGTCGTGCCACAGGAAAAAGTAAACGCATTTAAATTGATGCAAAATTGTCTGATGGGAGATGTCGCTTGTCAGTTACTTCACAGAATCTGGGAGATATCATAGTACCGGAACATTTGTAGCAACAGTTCGTGTTCCAGTGTGATCATGTTAAATGAAAAATCTTCCTTTTGGGTTGAGAAAGAGTTTAATGTGTTTGGAGATGGAAGCTTTAAGATGGTTGGTAAACATAAAGATAGTAGCTTATGGTAACTGCAGAATAAGAGTTAGAATGGCTTTCTGTGTTGTAAAGATTTCACATTTCACTTTAGGACCTGGACTAAAATATATCCATGAATCTTGCCCCAAGCTTTTATATCACAAATGCTATGCAATATTTTTATATAAAACAATTCCCATGAGAGGACCGACAACATCAAAACACCACCGGGTGTTTTGTGTCTCACTTATTTGCTCAAAACACCTGCTGTAATTAATTGGCTTGGCTTCCTTGGTTTAAGACGAGCTAATTAGCGGATGTTTGGTACAGATACCTGGAGGGAAAGCAGTGGTATGAATATTTTGGTTCTCACTATATTCAGATTGCCAATGAATTAATTGTGTTTCACATTTCCATTTCTACTGTTCCATTTCCATTGGTTCCAGGCTTATTACGCTCTGTGTACATTTGTGTACCAATACATGTTATTACAGAGTTTAGAAAGAGATATTAAAAAATAGTAAGTTATGAAAATTACTTTTTGTCAATTTATGAAAAAAGTATTGGTGATTTATTGTATACTTTGTATTGTTTTATAGATCATTCTTGTGGTACACTTAAATACAATGATTACATTTTAGAGACGCACGAAACGGAATTGAGAATGTGTTTTAAATATTTCCAAACAGATTTTCCAAACATTTCTAAAGCCTCTTTTAAAGTCTTCCATTGTTGATTCAATCCAATATTCCTGATCCAAACTTACACAGTTGGTTGAGCTACAAGTTTGTTTGGGACCACTCGAACAAACAGCAATGTTCCTACAGTGCCACAAAGTGTTTACTATTTACCAGAAGTAAACCTATGAGTGACTGGTGACCTGTCCAGGGTGTCCCCCGCCTTTCGCCCAATGTTAGCTGGGATAGGCTCCAGCCCCCCGCGACCCTGTACACAGGATAAGCGGTTGACGATGGATGGATGGATGGATGGATGGATGGAAACCTATGAGTGGCTTACACTGTAGTTGTCTCTGTCCATTTAAACTAGAAAAGGAGTAAGTGTTTTCAAAAAGTTACACCCTTGACCTTTTCCTAAAACTAGGCTACTTCTCTAGCACCTGTAAGTCAAAAGTAATTTTGACACATGTCAGTTAAATTGCAAGAGCAAATTTCTCTCATCATTTACTCTCCCTCATGCCATCTTGCAGAACACAAATTAATATTTTTAGAAGAATATCTCATCTCTCTAGGTCCATACAATGCAAGTGAATGGTGACCAAACTTTGAATCTCCAAAATCACAAAGTCCTAAAAGCTGAGATTTTCTTCTAAAAAGCTTTATTTGGGTTCTGCAGAAGAAAGTCTGGAATGGTATAAGGGTGAGTAAATATTGAGAGAATTTTCATTTTAGGGTGAACTATTCCTTTAAGTTTAGTAGGGGACATTCACTCTGAATGTGTTCTTGTGTCTGTCTGCGCTGTTCCCTTTACAAAAAGCTTCACTACGATGCTGCGCTGCTAAGCGCTACGGGGAACAACTCTAGCTGTGAACCGAGCTGAAATAGTGTGTGTAACACGTCAATGAACATTTATAGCCTCTGCTGATGTAATCATTAGATGCACCTGCGGCCAGGCTATAAATGGATATCTCTTTTTTCAGAGCGATTCTTTTTCTGTGTGTTTCACAAACCCTGTCAAAACTTTCTTTCCTCTGTTAGGAGTTAGAATCAGTTCGGCAGTGTGCAGTGAACGTTGTTCTTTTTTCTCTTCTGTTTAGAAAATATTATATATATATATTTCTAAAAAAGAGAGAATGACTAAAAGCCGCAAACGGTGCTTGTTCCCCTCTTCTCACTCTATTGCTGAAGACGACACACATCAGTTTTTGCTGTTTGTTTGGGGGTAAGAGCACGCTGCTCTCGCATTGCAGCAGGGCGGGTGCGAGCACTGCGATTTGCTTTAACAGGCAGAGTGCGTCGTGCTCGCCTCGCTTGCTTCCGGGAGTCAGCACTCACGAAAAAAAAAGATCGTTCGTGGGGCTCTTGCATGGATTTGGCTGAGGAGCAAGAGACGGGTTGTTCCCTTTCTCTCACTTTCTCCTCAAACCCAGCTGGTCCTTCACATGATCTAGAAGTGCGTTCCGACGCTTCTTCGGATCATGAGGTGGATCGTGATTCTCTTCCCGCCTCTGAGCTTTCCGTCCGCGATATAAAATCTACAGAGGAATTGCTCGATGTTGTTACACGTGCGGTTGCCAGATTGGACTGGCCACGTGAAAAAGAGACCCCCAAACGCTCCAAATTAGGGGATAGATTTTTATCTTCCAGTCTAAGAAAGGGAACGCCTCATGGGTCCCTTCCCTTCTTTGATAACCTCCATGAAGAGCTTTTTCGCTCATGGAGAACCCCTAAAAAAAAATAATATATATATATATATATATATATATATATATATATATATATATATTTTCTTCCCGTGTTCACATACCCTCGACGTCATTATATTCGACTATCGTGGGTGCTGAGGCACGGGGGTATTCAGTGATGCCGCCGGTCGAAGAGAAGCTTGCGGGCTATCTCTCGCCGGGCTCGGCATCGTCACTTAAGAAGCCCTCTCTCCCCTCAAAGCCTTGTAGGACAACCTCCACTTTAGTGGGAAGGGCTTATTAAGCAGCAGGTCAGGCTGGTGCTGCTCTGCACACTATGCTGTTTTACAGGCGTACCAGGCTGACCTCCTGGACGACCTGAGTGTGGGTTCTGCGCTTGAAGAGCAAGCCTCAGACCCGCCTCGGTCCTGACTGAAGGGAGGCTCAAAAGCAAAGCATGGCGAGTCGTGCTCCTCCTCCCAGGGATTGGGGACAGTCTCGCCGCCCACGCCAGCCCCCGAAGCAAGACCTCAGGACTATAAATTCGAGTAAGAGAAAACCCTGACGGTCTTGCGCCTAGATTAGGGGGTAGCTCCCCTCGGGACGGGGCGCGTGCTTCACTTCACCCCTCCCGGTACCCCCTCGAAGCCCCTCCATTCCTGCCACCTCTTGGTGTTTCGGGTTGTAGAGGCTTCCGTCAAAATTGGGTGTTTTCGCTGTTCCTGCATTTTATTCAGGACGCGAAACACTCGACAACCCCTCAACAGGAAGTGTTAAAATATAATACCCATCTCAGAGATCCTGGCAGCGTGGAAACTTCTGCCGGATATATTCTTTTCTGTGGGTCTTATAAGGGCGTCAGGATTTAATTCACTCGCCGCTTTTCCGTGTTTCAACAGCGTGTTCTCACTACCGTGAACCGGATTTCTTTTTATGTAAAAACAAAAAAAACAGTTCCAGGAACTGGCAGTTCAGCACAAGGACATCGTCTTAGCTCATAGGTTTCTCTGGGGTTGAGGCTCAACGCCAAGAAACGCGTCGTCTCTCCCACTCAGAACACTGTCTATCGGGGCATCGTATGGAGTTCAATCACAATGCGGGCACAACTGTCTCCCGCTAGGATTGAGTCCATTCAGATCACCCTGAGCAAAGTCAGGCTAGGTCAAGGTTGCACTGTTATCAGTATCAATGATTTCCAGGTCTCAGGGCGACCGCGTCCACGGTGATCCCTCTGGACCTTCTGCTCAAGAGACCGTTTTTGTTGTGGCCAAAAGCCAGGGGATTTCTTCCAAGGGCCAAAACCCCTAGGCTAAAAATGGTTACGTGCCTCAGGCTTCGTTCCCTTTCTATGTGGTTCAGACCCCGGTTTTCTGCCTTGGGTCCCACTCTAGGTGCGTCTTGTTGTCGCAGACTGCTAACGACAGACGCCTCCCTGACGGGCGGGGTAGCGGCCTTAAGTGGTCGTCCAGCTTAAGGGGATAGGAGAGTCGTCAGCTCGGTTGTCACAGTCACTGTCTCGGGTTGATGGCTGTATTTCTGGCCCTGAAATACCTCCTCCTGAGGCTGCCATGTCTTGGTGCGGGTGGACAATACAGCGGTAGCCTCTTACATAAATCATCAAGGAGACCCACGTTCTTGTCAGCTCTATTTCTGACACGTCGGATTCTCCTTAGGGCCCAGGGTAAGCTCCTGTCACTCAGGTCAGTTATATACCTGGATGCCCGTATACGGGAGCAGATTTACGGTCCAGACAGAAAATACCAACGGGGGAGTTAAGAACTCCACCCTAAGGTAGTAGTTGCCCAGAGTTCGCCAGCAAGGGTTTTTGCCTCTTACTGATAGCACCGGCTGGCCGAACAGGGCTTGGTTCTCGGAGCTAATCTCTTCCCTCGACGGCTCGCCTTGGGCGATTCCGAACAGGAAGGATCTTCTATCTCAGGCACAGGGCAATATTTCATCCCTGCCCCGAATTGTGGAATCTTTCATGTTTGGCCCCTAAGGGTACCAACTGAGGGACACAGGGCTTTCTCCTGAGGTTATCGAGACCTTTTTAAATGCCGGGCTTTTTCCACTTGGAACAAGTTTGGATCTTAAGGCAGAAGAGGACCTCTTCACCTCTATGAATAGCGCAATGTCTCCTCTACTTCTCCCTGAAATCACCCAGCCCCCTTGGGTTTGGACGTTAAGACACATACATGACCCAGAATGCGTCTGTATGCATTTCTTTTCCCGGTTCTCTGCTCCTGGGAGTCTTGGCGATGTTCACCAGCAAGGGTCTTGCCTCCTATTAATGGCGCTGCACTGGCCGAACAGGATATGTTTCTCGGAGCTAATTCCTCTCCTCGACGGCTCGCCTTGGGCGATTCCGAACAGGGAGGACCTTCTCATCCTTGGCCGGAATTGTGAAACCTTTCATGTCTGGCTCCTAAGGGTACCAAATGAGGTTCACAGGGTTTTCTCTTGAGATTATCGAGACCATTTCAAATGCTAGGGCTCCCTCCACTTGGAACTGATCTGGGTAGATTTAACAGGGCAGAAGAGGACCTCTTCGCCTCTGTTGATAGCGCAATGTCTCCCCTACTTCTCCCCGAGTTGCCCAGTCCCCCCTCGGGAGGGGCTGATCATAGCACAAATTCGCCTGCATGCGTTTCCTTCTACTAAAGTTCTTATTACAGAACCAGCTTACTGCCAGTTTGCTTCAGTTCTGGATTTTCTGTAGAAAGAACTGTCAGCGGGCACTTGCCTCGCCACTGCCAGGTTCTATGTGGCCACTGCGGTTTGCCACGGCTTGGTGGGCAGGGTGCCCTCAAAGAGGCATCCTCATTATTGCCTGGGCCTACGAGGCGCGCGATCAAGCTTTGCCAGTATGTTTTAGGGCACACTCTACCAGAGGGCTCTCCTCCTCTAAAACCTTGTCTAGAGGTCTCCCTCTGCAGCAAGTTTGTGATGCGGCAGGTTGTCCTCTCCGCACACATTCATTAGATTTTTATAGTTTGGATGTTTTGCCACTCCGGGCTCTTATGCCCTTGAGTCGACATCTCAAGCTCATGTCTGGACAAGTTTGTGATGCGGCAGGCTGGTCCTCTCCGCTCACATTCATCAGTTTTTATGACAAGTTTGTGTTTCAATAGGGTTCTCTTCGCACACATTCATCGAACTTTATGGGTTAGATGCTTTGCTACTCCGGACTCTTATGTCCTTGAGTCGACATCTCAGCCCATGCCTAAACAAGTTTGTGATGCGGCAGGTTGTCCTCTCCGCACACATTCATTGGACTTTTTTAGTTTGGATGTTCTGCACTCCGGGCTCTTATGCCCTTGAGTCGACATCTCAGCTCATACCTGAACAAGTTTGTGATGCGGCAGGCTGGTCCTCTCCGCTCACATTCATCAGTTTTTATGACAATTTGTGTTGCGATAGGGTTCTCTTCGCACACATTCATCGAACTTTATGGGTTAGATGCTTTGCTACTCCGGGCTCTTATGCCCTTGAGTCGACATCTCAGCTCATGCCTGAACAAGTTTGTGATGCGGCAGGCTGGTCCTCTCCGCACACATTCATCAAAATTTAATGGTTTAGATGTTTATGCTACTCCGGGCTCTTATGCCCTTGAGTCGACATCTCAAGCTCATGTCTGAGACCGCTCGCGTTTTTGTGAGTACACTGCACAACCGTAGGGGTCCGGACAGCCCCAAGTGCGTTGGCGTGGGTATTGCGTTCCCCATAGCGCTTAGCAATGCAGCATCGTAGTGAAGCTTTTTGTAAAGGGAACGTCTCGGGTTACATGTGTAACCCTTGTTCCCTGAAAAAAGCAGAACGAGATGCTCCGCTGCTTTGCCGCACTGGGACGTCCCAGGACTGCTCTTCAAAAAGAAGTATCTGACGACACCTGGTGACGTATCCATTTATAGCCTGGCCACAGGTGCATCTAATGATTACATCAGCCGAGGCTATAAATTCCGGTCAATGTTCATTGACGTGTTACACACACTCTAGCTCGGTTCACAGCTAGAGTTGTTCCCCGTAGCGCTTAGCAGCGTTTTCAATATAAAGAAGCATCTTGCACAGGAGTGCCTGTATATATGGGTCATTCCTACAGTTTGGTGATATTTAAGTCCCCAGTACAAGTGTGTGTGGTATTTATAAAGTATAATTTCCCCGAATTACAATTTTGATAGACTTGTTAAAAATAATAAATACTTATAATGTTACACACTTCTGTGGGCTTAAAGTTAGATTTTAAATAATTCAAATCTGCATTTCCTAATGTCCCCGAAACTGCACATCAAACATTTTTAACAAATAAGTGCTAAATCATTGGATTTCTATTTTCCCCCCATACAATTAAGAATTTAGTATTACATTAAAATGTATTCTCTTGTGGTAAATGTATATTTCTAACACTGATAGTGGAGGTTTTTTGTGTATCCCTTGATTTATTGTCCACCCTGTTATGTCATGATACTGTGATCTTTCATTGAAGATACAGTTAATGTAATGAAATTACATCACACACACTGGAACATCAGCCATTCTGCTAAATTATTTTGAGTTGACTCTTTGGCTTTATTTATGTTTTCCTTTATTTTGTGGAGTTATTCATGTGTTGTCAAGCATAACATGTCCACCCTGTTATGGGAAGATATGTGAAAAATTAATGTAATTTTAAAACTTCAATATTCAGTTTTTCTGGTAACAGAAATAAAATCATCAATATTAGTTTACAAATATGTTTGCTAGATATCAATCACAGACCATGAATTGGCTAATTTATCCACTGAATGTCCACCCTGTTATTGTCCACCCAGACGCTGCCCATTTAACTGGATGTACATCTGAATTCTTTAGCCATTTGACTTAACTAATTTACAAAAAAATGGCTAAATTACTAAAAACTTGCTTAATTGCTTAATGCTTTTTTAATTCTCTTATTACTTGAAGGGGTCATGAAATGCACTTTTTATAGTTTCATTATCTTGCCTGAGGTCCACTGATAATGTTAGTAAAGTTTTCAACCAAAACAGTCATAACTTTGTTAGCGGAGGGGGGCGGGGCCGGAATATCGTGCGCCTGGTCCTCAATTGGCCTGATGTGGGATAAAGGCGGCCGGTGACGATGGTTCGAGAGAGAGAGAATTACGGGCATGTCCGTCATGTGTGTGTTTACGTTTGTGTGTTTTGGTTTTGAGTTTCATTAAATATTATTTATATTGACAAGCCGGTTCTTGCCTCCTCCTTGCCCATCCTTTAACTGTGTTAAATAAGCAAATAAACAAGCACCAAAACATTAGAACTGTACATTTCACGGTTCATACATAATGCACATCAAACACATTGCATCCAAATATATTAGACTATTCATCTCAAACACAACTGTTAACACTCACACCCTGTCTACACTTTATAATCAATGATGCTGTCTACTATGGAAGCATCCATTGTGGCACGTCATGCCAAAAGTAAACAAACAGGTGTCCCGTTCCATTTTTTGGAGAGGAAACCTTGGACAGATATTAAATAATAAGGTATTTAAACTTAAGGCAAAATTTAAGTGGACATAGTGGTGGACATGCAGTAATGATGTTTGCCATGAAGAAAATATTGACTTTTGTATCAAGGTTGACTTTTATTTGAGTTTTCCTATGAAAGTTTTTTGAAAGGAGTGTATAACTCCAGGAGAAGCACTTCTATCATACAAGATATTGATTCTAGAGAAATCAGACGAATGTGACATTACTTCATGTTTTTATTAGTGCTTAATAATTTTACATTTGTTAATTCCATGCCCAGTGTCATTTATACTACCATGCAAAAACAAAACACAGTAACTATATAATCTGTTATGACCTAAATCAGGTCTCATTAGCCCATGATCTGCCCTGTGACAGTTGAGTTTGGCTGAACTATCTTCAGATTAAGATCCATACAAAATCCATACTAAAACCAAGTTACTTTGAAGCCAGTTTGCTTAGTTGTAGCAATAGTTACTGTATTTTCCCTTTTTGGCCAGTGCAAGTGAGACATAGCTGCCTTGAACATTGTTCACCCCTAAAAATCATAATATTTCTGGGGAAAATAGTTGATGCTCGAAGCATTTTCTGAAGGTCTAGCGTTATGAGTTCTTTTGATGTGCTGTGATATTGTTCTATGGAGACCTCTCAGTTATGGACAAGACTATTGAAGCGTAATCAAACTGAACTGCACTATCAAGATTTCTCACTGAGGCTGCATGCTTCCCTAACTTTACTGCAACATCTGGAAGAAAAAAATCATAGGCAAATTCTCCCAGACTGTGTCTGCTAAATAAATGAAGCACTGTTAATGGCTTGTTTTTTAAGTGACTGTATAAACTGAGTGGTTCCTTCTTAAACAGGTTTGTATAAGGATAGTATGTCTTAAGTGGATTATTACAGTGTTTCCCAACTGGTCTTATGTAACATGACTATTTTAGTTTTGAATAGTGTATTTAATTGTATTTAATTTTCAATTTGTCCTTTTAATATGGTTCCCCTTCTGTCACTCACTCGACGTTGTGTCGATTGTAGTGACACAAGGGGTCTCTTCTGAGAGCCTCGCGTACCTCTGAACTTGAGAAAAGGCCAACGTCAAGTTAGCAGACAGAATTTGCATGCCCCGCCCCGGACATACGGGTGTAAAGGGGAGCAGGCGAGCGAATGTCAGACCCCTGGGCGCTTCGACAGCACTTTCATTGCCTGAAAGAGTGTTTCTCCTCCTAATAGAGTTTATTTCCACTAAAAGAGTTTGACCCCTGGGCGCTTCGACAGCACTTTCATTGCCTGAAAGAGTGTTTCTCCTCCTAATAGAGTTTATTTCACTAAAAGAGTTTGAGTTTCCACTCATAAAAGTGCAAAACACAGCAGGCATTGAAGGTCCTTTTCAGGACGCGTCTTTTTCAAGATGCCCTTCCGCCTCTGTGTAGTTCCTGCGGTCGATTTCTCTCCACTTCTGATGGTCATAAAAGCTGCCTCGTGTGCCTGGGCTGTTTTATGAATTGTTCATGTTCTCAGTGCGAGAATATAGCCATGGCAACATTGTGGTCGCAGCTTTAATTTTTCACGAGAGAAAGCCACTTCAGCCGCCTCCCACGTCTTTCCTTCTTCCTACAGGATTGAGGAGGACCCGGCTGGCATTGTAGGTGATTCAGGGATAACGACAGGCTCGGTTTCGCTGGGTAAAACCCCACAAACCACCTGCCCCCCGGCACTCTTGCTTGCTTCCGTCCGAGCTTGGGATAAGTGTGGCTCGCCTCGTGGCCAGCCGGCATTCTCCTTCGAGCCGCCGGAATTGGATGGCGATTTCGCTGCTGCATTGGAGAGCATCACAGCGGCGTCTGATGTTGATGACTCATCTGGGCTGCCACCTTCTGGTCTGCTCGCCCAGTCTGAGCCGCTATGATTTCCCGAAACCTCCGTTTCCCCCCTCACGGCTACTCGATTGGTTCTCGCCCGCCATCTTCTCCTTTGGAGTCAGCCATGACCCAGGTCGCTACTTGCCACTCATATCCCGGGCGACCGCAACACGGCGGCGGACGCGCTGTCAGGACAGGTCTCGCTCAGCGGAGAGGCCCAGCCTCTTCGTTGCTGTGTCCAGTACATGCTTTGCTTTTCCATGTGGACCGCACGCTGGTCTCTAGATGCTCTGAGCAGCTCTTTGTCTGCTTTGGCAGACAGCGGAAAGATAACGCCATCTCCAAACAGAGGTTAGCTCATTGGGTTGTTGATACTATCCCCTACCCTATCACACCAAGGCCGTTCCCCCTCCACTTGCAGGTTCAAGCACACTCTACGAGAAGTGTGGCATCCTCGTGGGCACTGGCCCATGGCACCTCCCTAGCAGACATCTGCAGAGCAGCGGGCTGGGCAACACCCAACACCTTTGCTAGATTCTACAACCTCAGGGCTGAGTAGGTCTCGTCCTATGTATTGTCAGGTCCGAGCAGGTAGAACTCAGTAATACAGAACTCTGAGTGCTCCGTGTTGGGCTTGGGCTCCACAGGCATTTTTCCTGCTTCAGGCAACTCCCAGTGTTGTATTTTCCGCAATACAGTCACCCTGCTGGCAGGACCCGTGTCTCCCTTGGGTAGTCCTCGCTGCCCCCGGTTGCTGTGTCTGTAGCAACTTGTCCCTTGTCAGGCAGGATCTACCAATGCACCATGTCCACGGGTGTCTTGACAACCCCGGTGTGTATTAGCCTCAAGTTACCTACCCCCAGTCTGGGCAGGTTGTGGTCTCAGCAGGGCCTTTTCCCCCTGAAAAATAGGAAAGGAAAAGGACACCTTTCCCGATGCGTCTATAGTGTTAAGATAGCCCCAGCCGCTTTATAACTCTATGACGAGAAACATAGAGAGAGAAAGGCACGGCTGGCCGGCTGGCTCCCATACAAGTCATGTACCTGATCCCGTACGGGTGCTGGGAACCTAAGAGCGGTATATGACACCTTTTATTGGGGGTGTTGGGGAGGGTTACGTGCAGCCGATCCAGCTGCTTCTAGCACGCAGCAGCCTGCTTGCACCTGGCTCGGCAGTCACGTAACATTGGTAGTGCATGGTGTTTTGAAGTTGGACCCCTTGTGTCACTACAATCGACACAACGTCAAGTGAGTGACAGAAGGGGAACGTCATGGTAACTGTTGTAACCTCCGTTCTCTGAAGGAAGTATCAATACATTGTGTTCCCCTTGCCACCTCACTATCCCTACCACTGTAATGAACCGTAACCATATTCTCTGCTCCTCAGATAAATCCTGTCTGACAGTCGCTCGCCCGCTCCTCTTTATACCCATATGTCCGGGGGACATTCTGAAAATTCTGTCTGCCAACTTGACATTGGCCTTTTCGCAAGTTCAGAGATATGTGAGGCTCTCAAAAGAGACCCCTTGTGTCACTATAATCGACACTTCCATCGGGGAACAGAGGTTACAGTAGTAACCATGATGTTTTCACTCCAAGTCTGTTTAGTTTTAGTTTTTCAGTAAATTATTTTTTATAGTAACACTTTACTTTATGGGTGTATTCATTATCACACAGTAGGTATGAACTACTGCAACAATAAACAATAATTTTTAAAAACATTGAATAATATTGGTTATTGTTTATTTATCAAAATACTATTATTCTATTAGGTGTTTGATTAGGAAGGAGTCCAAAATGTGGATTACTGAATACTGTTGGGGGGCCTCCAGGAACAGCCTAATGTACGATTGACTAATTTATGATTTATCAGTCCAAAAATATAAACTGTGTAATGAATTATACAATTTTGATAATACTTCAATGAACTTCAATTGGGATGTTAGTACCTTTGCATGTGGCTGTTGAAAGGTGACTCTTGAGTTGTTGGCCAGGGCAGAATACCTCAACAGGTTGGTGGGTGTATCTGGAAATCTGTGTAAACTTCCTGTCTGGCTGTGTAGGACAGATGAAAAGCAGATGTGTACTGTGTCCTTCAGGGCTTTCAGCTGTGACTCCTGCAACAAATTAAATGAGACAACACACATGAGATGAATGGGCAAATGTTTATCTCTATGTCATCTAATAATTTTGTCCTCAAACCATTTGCTCCATGCTCACTGCCATAAATTGCAAAATCACTGGCCTAAAAAGATAATGGAATTAATTCTAAATGTTTACATTTAAAAATACAGAAGCAGCGAACATTGAATTGAATGATGGGTTCATGCCAGACTCAGGCTCACCTTGTCCAGTGCGGCCTTCTCCAGTTCATCTTTGGCAACTCTGAGTTTATTCTCCAGGTCCATCAATTGCTGACCCTGCACAGAAGATGCATTGCTCCTCTTATGATCTTACCAAACTTAATCTGACAAGAGTCCTACTGACAGTCAAACTATTCATTTATGTTGTGGCAGACATTTACTGAAAGTTACTTAAACAAAATGTGTGTGTGTGTGTGTGTGTGTGTGTGTGTGAGCGTGTATTTATCACTTTGTGGGGACCAAATGTCCCCATAAGGATAGTAAAACCCGAAATTTTTGACCTTGTGGGGACATTTTGTCGGTCCCCATGAGGAAAACAGCTTATAAATCATACTAAATTATGTTTTTTGAAAATGTAAAAATGCAGAATGTTTTCTGTGAGGGTTAGGTTTAGGGGTAGGGTTAGGTTTAGGGATTGAATATAAAGTTTGTACAGTATAAAAACCATTATGTCTATGGAAAGTCCCCATAAAACATGGAAACACAACATGTGTGTGTGTGTGTGTGTGTGTGTGTGTGTGTGTGTGTGTGTGTGTGTGTGTGTGTGTGTGTGTGTGTGTGTGTATTTATCACTTTGTGGGGACCAAATGTCCCCATAAGGATAGTAAAACCTGAAATGTTTGACCTTGTGGGGACATTTTGTCGGTCCCCATGAGGAAAACAGCTTATAATTCATACTAAACTATGTTTTTTGAAAATGTAAAAATGCAGAAAGTTCTCTGTGAGGTTTAGGTTTAGGGGTAGGGTTAGGTTTAGGGGATAGAATATAAAGTTTGTACAGTATAAAAACCATTATGTCTATGGAAAGTCCCCATAAAACATGGAAACACAACGTGTGTGTGTGTGTGTGTGTGTGTGTATGTGTGTGTAAATTTGCCATTTAATTTTGTATAAACAAGAAAACCTGGAAACATTTGTATTTAATGTCCGTTCCATGATGGTATTTCCCAGAGGAGGTGAATGCAGATATATGCTCCAAAACCTACTGTGAATGCATACCTAAATTAATTGAGCATGATACAGTAAACATCATTCAAGCAAAAATATGTAATGACCTTCCTTCACTATGTCATTAGTTTTATAAATATTATTATATCACTGTGGCACTGTGTGAAGGCAAAATCTGATTCATTGAGACATGCAAAGTAGGCAGATGATTACGACATGCTTTCTGGGGAATAGAAAGTATGCTTGGTTATAAGAGAGACATTTGCAATTCATTCTCTACAGCATGAAATTAAATGTTCATTCAGACATTTCGTAAATATGAGTAGTCATCTAAAATCCGACATAAGCAGGCTCTGATTTTGCATTTGCGGAAATTTTAATGTTCCTGAAATCCTGAAAAGTGTGACTTTTGTGTTGAACAGCAGTTTTGTTTACATTCAAGAGCCATTGATTTGTAGGGGAATACGGAATAGCGGAACCTTAAGGAACTGATAAGCCTTAAGTTTTGTCCAAGAAATAAAATCAATGGAAAAATCACATCAGTCCCAAAAAAATATGCTCTTAGAAAGTGTTCCTCTCAGCAACTCAGTGGTTAAGCATATATCACAGTTAATATACAACAAAACATAAACTTTGTAGGTTCACAAGCGAAAACAAGATTGATGGATTTTTTCAATCAAATCTTTAATAGTTTATATTGTATTACACTATAAGTGAACTTGTGACTTATGACTCTAAATAAATGTCTGCTTTATACAGTTGTATGCTGACAGTTCTAGATTTATAGCGTTGTAGCACATTTTGTACTGGGGTTTGCTTTCAATTGATGTGAAATTACCATAATTACAGTAGATTGTGAAATATCCTTATTTGATTGTTAGCAGCTGCCAATTAATCAAGAAAAGTTTTTTCAAAGTATAATTAATACAAAGAACTTTGCAATCATTCTGAATGTCCAAGTCGGAATTGCCTCAACAAAGAAGTAACTAAGTGATAAAACTGTTTTTTTTTTATAATTTTGCTATAAAAATAAATAAATAAATAAAAGCAAATAACAACACATCCATAATCTGCTAAATAGCACCCACATAAATGCTAATGTTATCATAGCCAAATAAAAAACAAGATAAGCCTTTATTGCTGGAGGAATTGTTAGAGAATTTATGGTTTGTGACAAAGTCACTGCCAAGTAAATGAGAATACTTTATGCTAATATGTTTAGGTAAACAGCCCAGTGCCACACGACGTGTTACAGTCTCTCTCTTTGAAAACAAGGACATAATTCAGCCACTTCACTCCAATACAATAAAACATGATTATGATAAATGGCTGTGCTTTGAATCAGAAAAAAATCAATTTAATGCTGGCTAAATCTAGAAAAATAATCTTGCTTTTGACAAAGAAGTCTTGCTGATTCTCTCTCTCAAGTGGTGCTGTGCTATCCTCAGCCACAGAATACTCTTCCTTTGCCTCACATTATTGAACAATGTCTCTTCGATCCGTCTCATACTTAAAAGGCAACTCTAGATATAAACTCTGAAAAGAACTTCTTTAATCACGAATATAAAAGGAAAAGGGATAATCTTCCTGCATCAATTTCAAATGGGGAAACAGAAATAGATGTTCAGTCTACCAGATAAAAACACATTAGAGGAAAGTATGCCCAGATTGGATATTGCTTTTTGACAGACTTTTCCCTCATAGAGCAGGCACCTCGACCAATTATAATAATAATCAGGGACATTATGGATGTTTTTTGTTTTTTTCACAAGGGGCAACCAGTGACAATCCTGACTTCCATGGTGTATTAGGGTAAAAAAAAAAAAAAACACTTAGTAGTTATTTATAAAAGTTTAATATGTGTCACATTGGTGTGAAAGTTTTTGAAAAGCATGCAAAGAGACATACAATAATCACATACAATAATAATACTTAATTATTACAAATAAGCTTTGTTCAAATATCCGAGGGGGGCATGTGCATTGTACTTTTGATTCACATTTGATTATGATAATTACAGAGTTTATTATTTTTATTTTATTTTTTCAAAAAACAATGCAAAGGACAACATTTTGCCAACATTTTAGTCTCCTTAATTAGGAAGCAATGCTGTTAAATTGCCTCATATTGTGTGAGAACCGAGTGTTTATATGAGAGTACCATGGGGCAATGTGCTGTAAATATCTGCTGACATTTTCCCATCTCACACAGCAAATAAGTAAGGAAAGGTCAACCTACATGACAGGAAAGTTCACTCTTTTTTTTACATGAATCTTGACTTTCCTGCTCACATGAAAAGGTCAAACTATTCAATTAGAATGTGCATATTACCCTTATCTGTTTTATTTTTCTGGGCCAAAAAATCTGTAAGAAAATCAATGGGGTAAGATACTGTATGTCACTGTATGACACTTGTGACACACCTTATGACACAAGTGTCTAGTGATGTCTATGGCTATGTTCACACCGCAGCTGAATGTGGCCCAAATCAGATTTTTTCACATATGTCACACATTTCACGCAGTCTGCACAACTAAAAGTGCACTGAATATGCCATTTTCCAATCCAGTTGGGCCACTTTAACTATGTTCAGACTGTCAATCCAAATCTGATTTTTTGTGTATCAGATCGGAATCTGATCTTCATGAGTGACTGTCGGCACTGTGTATTGCAACCGATCAGATTTTATTTGTGTGTCCCATGGCTATATTTCTGGCATATCTGCATTGGTTGCTAAAGCAATTACAATGCATCAGTATGCAAAAAATACAACATGGAGTGGAATGGAATAGAGATTTTAGTTTACAACATGGCACTGTAGCTGCAGCATGGACTATGCCTTATGAGACAGCGGCAGAGACGGAGGATGCTTCTATGCGCTGCTTTATTTAGTGTTTCACCAATATCATAGTTCAAAGTGGTGTGTGGTCCAGTCAGACTAGCATTGATTGGTGGACTTGTTTGGTAGCCACCTTTGATTAAACAATGTGGCAGTCGAACTTCAGAATGATTCCATTAATAATTATCTCAGCTAGACCTTTACACTCCGCCACCACACAGCTTATTTCCACCATCGTTGCCAGCATGTTTGCTGCAACAATGTGTGACGTATAACGTGTCTTTAGGTAGCATGAAAAAGTGACATACGGCAAAAAGCCATTTGAGATTTGATCAGAGCGGTCAGACTGAAAAGGATTTCCAGAAATGTGACTTGAATGAGATTTCAAACCAGGAACGTAGCTTGAAACAGATCGTATTTCATGTGATTTCTTGCCGTTCAGACTTGCTAAATAAAATAGGATTCCAAGTTTACATGCACAAAAATTTTATTTGGACTGACAAAGAACATTGCCTTTCAACATTGCTATATCATTTCTAGCTAATGCGTTGAGTTCTTTTTTAAGGAAAGAAAATAAAACTATAGGCTCAACAGTTGGGTACAGTGATTTGTTTGGTTATCATGTAGTAAAATATGTGCATGAAAAGATACAGAGATAGATTGAACTGTAAATGCTGTGCTCCTGCAGAAAACAGTTTCTATATTTTTCAAACTGTATTAAAACTCTAATTCAATCTAGTCAATGGAAAACTTAAATAATTATAGATAAAAACTCTTCATACCTCACATACTATATGTTTTGCTGTTTTCCCTGCTGTCCTATTTTATGGTGTGTGTTTTGCTCTTACTGTAAGTAATATAACACTCTTGAGCTTCAATAATAATGAAATTGTACCAAACAGAGGCAAATTACTTTATTTAAAAATACTTAAGCCTTCAAGATGGTTTAGACACAGTATATAGCAATTAAGATTCTTAAATACATTTTATTTACAATTCATACATTTATAAATGCAATTTAATTAAGTAATCGTGTTATAATGATGAACATGACAGAGTTTGTTATATGCATGCTCAGGGGGTGAACACACATGCCAGTCAGTTTAGGAGTGTTGGCTGTTCAGACCAGTCTCTGATATGAGCTACATTATTAATGTCATGTGAACAACCTGACAAAAAAAATCTAATTTTTAGCAGAAAATCTGATTTAGGTCACATTCAGCTGTAGTGTGAACATAGACTATGTTGTGGAAATGTCCACAGACCCCTTTTTGAGAGATCAAGGCCACAGTTTACCTTCCTCGGAGCATGTACATGCACCTAAAGTTCGCAATAAGTGGCCTGTGCATTTTACTGCAGGCTTTTTTACAAGCAAAAGTCTTTTTGCCTACACACCTTGTTACTCCTCCATTTGGACTCTTTGGAGGTGCAGTAAGTTTTCTTAAAATCTCTCATTTGATTGGTGTTTTAAACTGAATCAGAAACATAACTTTTGTGTGGTTAACATGACTCACACAATGGTAAACCAAACAGGACCCAGTCTGAGTTTCAGGCCTGTGGCCAAACTTTTCTGGTAATTTGATCTTTTCAAGTTGGTGCTAAGGCACCTGCACACCATGCAAGGCTACAGTAATGACACTTTCTCTTTGTTTGGTGCTTACCTTGAAAATTAAATCCTTTTTGCCATACCTCAGCTCTTTCAATTGGGCTTGTATTTTTTTGGACTGCAAAAGAAAGATAAGAGAAAAACGTGTGTTAGCTTATTCAAATAGTAAAATTGGTTTTAGATTGTGTAGCAGGGTTTTTGTGGCTGTGCCGAAGAGTTCCTTTGTGAAGGCTTGCTGGGCAGGGCTCCAATTCAAAGAAGACACCTTCACTGTGCAAATAAATTTAAAAGTCTTCCCTTCAGTGGACTGCATGGACCAGTCATTGATGAAAACACATTAACACATCAACATCCAGGCATACTCACTCACACAATAACACTCAGTCCATAGCATGGCAATGTCTTGGCTGTCTGCCTGTGGATGGCTGCCACAGTTGTAAACATTCACAGACACACACACTTTCAGTTCAGCCTCAGTGTCTTCTGTAATATCTCAGTAAATGGAAGTGGAGCGTAGTTCTAGCGGGAAGACCAGCAGTTGCACATCATCACATCATTAGCTGGGTAACTCCTAGCCAATCGCACTTAAGCCAATGCTTTATAAGTCCGCTCACAATCTATCACATTGCTGTTTCGGTGTGCTAACACTGCAACCTCCACCTCCCCACCACCACCAGTTGAGCCCTGTCCAGCAGGGGGGTAGGCTCCTCGCCCCTGCCTCCTATCTCGGCAGGACACGACGGTTCCGGGTACAACTACCTCGGACTGCCGGACGGGGCCTACGCCAAAGAGAGAGACATCACCTCCCGTTTTACATCTATCAAATAAATGGCATCTCAAACTTCACTCAAGCATGCGTGTCTTCCCGATAGAACTGAAGTTTACAGCACTTACACAAATCTAAGGAGACTCCATGTACACTGGCGGCCAAAAGTTTAGAATAATGTTCAGATTTTGCTGTATTGGAAGAAAATTGGTATTTTAATTCACCAAAGTTGCATTCAACTGATCACAAAGTATAGTCAGGACATTACTGATGTAAAAATCAGCACCACCACTATTTGAAAAAAGTCATTTTTGATCTAGACAGGCCCTATTTCCAGCAGCCATCACTCCAACACCTTATCCTTGAATAGTCATGCTAAGTCGCTAATTTGGTAGAAAATCACTTGCTATTATATCAAATACAGTTAAAATCTATTTTGTTCATTAAATGAAGTTTAACCTTGTCTTTGTGTTTGTTTTTGAGTTGCCACAGTATGTAATAGACTGGCATGTCTTAAGGTCAATATTACGCCAAAAATGGCTTTCTCTAGAAAGTCTTCAGTCAATCATTGTTTTGAGGAATGAAGGCTATACAATACTAGAAATTGCCAAAAAAAAAAAAAAAAAAGCATGAACAATTCATACAAAGGTGTGCACTTCAGTCTTCAAAGACAAAAGACAACTTGCTCTAACAAGAACAGAAAGAGGAAGGCCTAACTTTTTTAGGTTATAAACTGGTAATTACAAGGGTATTATGCTATAAAATGTGGTTTATTATGACATTTGTAGTTTTCCCATAATTGAAATTGCTTAAAAAAACAAACAAAATTATGTTTTTTTGAAAATGTAAAAATGCAGAAAGTTTTTTGTGAGGGTTAGGTTTAGGGGTAGGGTTAGGGGACAGAATCTATAGTCCATACAGTAGAAATATCACTGTCTATGGAGAGCCCTCATAAGGATAGCTGCACCAACAGTGAGTGTGTGTGTGTGTGTGTGTGTGTGTGTGTGTGTGTGTGTGTGTGTGCGTGCGTGCGTGCGTGCGTGCGTGCGTGCGTGCGTGCGTGCGTGCATGCGTGCGTGCGTGCTGTCACAATTGTACTGACCAGTCTTTAGAAATCACCCAGAGCAGAATTAAACCTTTATAATGTAAAATTAATTAAATGTGTTAAACTGCATCATAGGAATGTTCCGGGTTTAGTACAAGTTACTGTAAGCTTAGCATTTGTGGCATAATACTGATTACCAAAAAAAATTATTATGACTCGTCGCTCCTTTTCAAGTCAAGTGGTCAAGTCAAGTGGTTTTTATTGTCGTTTCAACCATATACAGTTAGTACAGTACACAGCGAAACGAGACAACGTTCCTCCAGGACCATGGTGCTACATAAAAACAACATAGGACAAACACAGAACCACATGAGACTACACAACTAAATACAATACCTATATAAAATACCTATATATACCTATATAAAGTGCACGTGCAAAAAGTACGGGAGAGTACAAGAAATTTCTGACAATGAACAGGACAATAGACACAGTGAGAGACAGTGCAGCGTCGACCAGTACACAGTAGTGCAAAAAGATGACAGTTTCTAAAAACATAACATATGTTTTCTATGCACATAGCAGTTATTGAGGTAGCAGACAGTTATAAAGTGACAGTAATTAAAGTCCAAAATCATATAAACATATTTAATCTAATTTAATCAAATATATACAGTAAAGTCAACCAATAAATTACATGAATAATTTTTTCTTATTTAAACATCTCTAATAATGTTTGTACGTAAAAGAGGTTACGTTTTAGATGCTGCCAATGCAGTGATATTGTATGTCACAGTCTCTATCCAAATGTACGAACGTGTGCTAGAAGTGCACAATGTACAAATATCTATAAATAGAGGAATTTAGGTGAATACTGTTGGCCATATTGGTGGTAGGGTTGCCAGCATTTTGCCACTTAAATATGAGACGCTTGAGCATTTTGCCGCTTCAATAGCGGATGTCTGCATTTCAGACAAAATACAGGATATCCCGGCTAATTCTGGACAGTTGACAACCCTAATTGGTGTGCAACAACCACGTGTAACATACCTCTTCTGCATGTATTTCACAGAGCTTGTTCCCAGACAGAAGTTTGTTCTTTAAGCTTTTATTCTGAAAGACAGGAAAATGGCAGTAAATATAGAGAGACTGTACGCTCAGTTTTATAACATCATGCATGAAACAAGTCCTGACTTCCTGTGTTATCTAGGTAAATACACTCAATTTAATGGTCCCCCTGTCCCTGCAGACAAAATAAATGCTTCAACTATTTCCATTGAGTTCTTTTTGACAGTTCCCTCACAAGCATATTGGAGCTCAAGGTGAACCAGGAGTATATGCCTTATTTCTGTAATAACCTGCACTGGATGTCTTTATGGAAATAGATGATGATAGATTAAGAATCAATACAGAGATGATGGTGCTGCTGAGTTTAATCTAGTGCTTATCTCCACCTCCTCCTTTTCACGTTCTCTACATTCCTGTCTTACTGATTCTTTTTGCTCTCTCTCTCACTCTCTCTCTTTCTCTATGCAAAACATCCGCTTTATTTCACTCTCAGATACAAGAACAGTTGATATAACATGTTTTCATTGTCCCTCATTAAAAAAATATTAAAAATATATGTACATCAATTTCATCATGCAATTTTGAACCGATTATGAAAATATAACCTTTATTATTATTACTATTATTCTTTTAAAATGGTCCCCAAAGTGTCCACGAGTTAATATTACATTAAAATTAATGTGAATGCCATTTTCTTGACCTGATATTAATTGATAAACTACATAGAATATTTAATTTTAACATTAATGTGTCTCACTGCAAGACCATTGAAATTAACAGCTGCAGTCAAAAAGTTTGCATCGTCTAACTGGATTACAGCAGCATTACACAACTAGGTGCCGTTTTTTTGCATTTCTTTCACATAAGGTACCTTTCACTCAGATCGACTGAGGATTTTACACTGAGTGACATTTGACAACTAAAATGACAAAGCTTTAATCTCAGCAGAACATGTGCATTTCAGACCATATTCACCATACGTCCTGCACTTACCGATATGTCATTAAATTAAAACTGAAAGTTCAACTGGCTCTTTTCAACTTTTACTGTAATTACAATACCTGCTGTGTAAAAAGTCACAGTATAACACCAACAAATTGACTAGGCAATAATAGGTGGTAGGCCACAAAGTTATTATATTAAAGTGACTGTGTGTATTTGTGAAATAGAGAGAAAGAAAGAACTAGAAAAGAGCAAGAAAGGAAGGGACGTACAGAGAGCAAGTGCAAGAATGATTGAGGTAATGATGTAGAATAGCACTGCAACATGATTCAATGAGGTGGAATTGGCTGAGTATCAAATCCACACACTTGCATTTCAACCCCTCTCTGAAGAGGAACGAGTGCCCAAGTCTGTTAGAAAAATGGCAGCTGTCATTAAAAGTGACATGTGGCCGCCCTTCTACAGACTGCAATGACACAGGGATCCACCCAAGCAGATAGGGTACAATGCAGACTGCTTGAGTTAAAAGGGGCAAGTCACTTAAAGCAGCAACCATGAAAATTCAGATCTGAATATTATGTAGCCATAAATCTTGCAGAAAAGAAAGAAAAAAAAGAAACGCGGCTGTTTGTGTAGTAAACCCTGAAGCTATATTGGCTGATAAAAATTGATTGAAGCCATAGCAAGTCATATAACTAGTGCTTTAACAAACTGATCAATTATTATGCTGTCATTACCTACTTATAGCTTAACTTCAAAGGGAAAGTTCTCTATTTTTCATTTTTTAAAGACCATTCTTCTGTAGGTTTTACCTTAAGAGTGTCAATTTTGCACCACTAGCATCAACAAATGGGATTGCAAAAACAAGCTTCTTAAAAACTCTTCCCGCTTGCTATGGGTCGGTTAAAATAAATTCTTGCCCCAAATTCATGCCATTGGTTAAGCCAAAGTTGCTGTGCTGGGCAAGTTGGGATGCTAAAACAGAGTCACAAAGCCACATTGTTAACACTTTTTGAGGAACCAACCTACAAATGGCTACTTAGAGATGTCTCTGCATATTAAGATATGATTGTACTTTGACATAGAAAAATTACCATATGCTACAGTATTTGGCAAAACTAACACATTAATAATATTTCCCTCTTTAATTTTTTTTAAAATGACCACAATGGCACCCAGTACCTCTTGCTGCAGGTCTTTGATGATTTTGGTCTTCTTTTCCATCTCCATTTTTAAGTACTTGATCTGCATGAAAGCAAAATAGAAAAAAAATGATCTTATTTTTTCCGTATTACAGCCAGAGTGGGGTTTTACACAGAAAAAAGCATAATAAATTGAGCATGATTTTTTATCTACTTCAAGTAAAAATTAAGTATGAATATCAAGAACAGACAAATATCAAAGGTAAATCAGATCTCACTGTACATTTGATATGCATACATTAACTTAAATGTTAATTAATAATTTCAGTCTTGACAGCTTTGAAAGATTTAGCACAAAAATGTGGATATAACATATTGATAGGATATTGGTTTTTGCGGACTAGATCTGCTAACGCTGCTACTGTGGCTGCTGCAGAGCAAGCACTGAGACTGGCTACTGCTAGAAAGTACACAGACTTATTGAGTTAAGCATGTAGACATGCTGATGCACAATTAGACAAAATGCAAGACATGCTGCATTGAGCTGCACAAATAGACAATACAAATAATCCCCACGTAGCAGATCTAGACTTGTGGTGCTGGGGTGGTGGTGGGTGTCAGAAAAAAAACTCCTGCAGAGCTCTGCAATGAAACTGGCTTGTCTGCAAATCTGAGAAAATTAAAACTTACACAAAGAGACACACGCAAGTTGATTGGCTACCCGATAACATGTCAAGGGACCAATCAACTTACACCATGCGAGGCGATTGGCTTAATATGTCACATGTGAGCAAGCCAATTGGCTTCCAGATAACAAGTTCAAAGAATTTATCAGATTGCGGCACATAGAGGTTTATGGCTGGACTATTGTCATATCTGAATCACCTTTAATCCCAGTTAACAGACCTCTGGTAAATATTCAGATTAAAAGAGAATCATAAAAATAATTAAACTTGAGTCTATATGGAATATAAATGTGGAAGTGAACATTTCCCAAAACAATCCAGAGCGCTGTACAAACAGGCTTAAAAGAATCAGAAGTGTTTACAGCCCTAAGGGTGAACCACAACACCAATCAAATAGAATATTCCACTATTGCCCCTTATTCCTTATTCACCCAGCTCAGCCCTGAATGTCAAACTTCCTCAACTCTCACACTCCCACTCCTGCCTCCACCCAATGCATACACTGTGGAAAAATAACAACACATCTAAATGCTGAAGTTGAGCAGCTGTGCACTTTTCTGGACAATATAGTAGCGTTCCAGCGGGTGTTTTCATTCTGATTAGCACTTTAATTGAATTCAGTCCGAGGTCGCACGTTGATATACTGCAGTCAATCAATAAATATTTGGTGCAGTCTTGTTTTTTAGATTGCAATAGAATTGAGTTTCAATTCTCATTTTCTGGCTGCATACTTCTTCAAGTTTGCGAACTATAGACCTATGCATCCTGGAAATGGAAATATCCTCACTAATCATGTTTCATTTCAAGTAGAAAGGCTTTATATCAGATGTGCATCAATTATATCATCCATGTTCTAAAAGTAAACTTATTTAATGAAACAATATAATTAAATAATGCATGAGATGGAGAAGTGATATTTCTTTGTTACATGGTGTTGAATACAAAATGTTTAGTGGGATAGTTTGCCCAAAAATGAAAATTCTATCATAATTTTGTCACCCACATGTTGATCAAAACTTGCATGATATAATTTATTTCATAGACCACACTAAGAGATGCTATGCAGCATGCTCATGCTATTCTATTCCAATGAAAGTGAATGGTGACCAGATGCTGCCATGCTCCAAAAATGACAAATAGCACCTTAATACCCATTACAGTAGTCAATATGACTTGTGCACTACATTTCATGTCTGCTGAATTCATATGACAGATTTGTGTGAGGAACAGACTGAAACTTAAATTATGGGAAAGTATGGACTACTCAGTGATGGGCAGTAGCGAGGTGGTAGCTTCGCTAGTTTTTAAATCAAGAAGCTTTTCAGTAACATAGCTATATTTTTGACTAGGTAGCGGCGTAGCATTGAGGAAAGCTACAGTTCAAGTCAGAAGTTTATGTACACCTTAGCCGTCTTAGATCAGTTAGGCTCACTACTTTTTTATAAGAATGTGAAATGTCAGAATAATAGTAGAGAGAATTATTTATTTCAGCTTTCATTTATTTAATTAATATCACATTCCCAGTGGGTCAGAACTTTACATACAATTTGTTTGTATTTGGTAGCATTGCCTTTAAATTGTTTAACTTGAGTCAAACATATTGGGTAGCCTTCCACAAGATTCTCACAATAAGTTGGCCCATTCCTCCAGACAGAAATGGTGTAAATGTGTCAGGTTTATAGGCCTCCTTGCTCACACATGCATTTTCAGTTCTGCGCACACATTTTCTAACAGATTGATGTCAGGGCTTTGTGATGGCCACTCCAATACCATGACTTTGTTGTCCTTAAGCCATTTTGCCACAACTATGGAGGTATTCTTGAGGTTATGGTCTATTTGGAAGACCCGTTTGCGGCCAAGCTTTTACTTTATGGCTGATGTCTTGAGATGTTGCTTCAATATATCCATATAAATTTCCTTCCTCATGATGCCATCTATTTTATGAAGGGCACCCGTTCCTCCTGCAGTAAAGCACCCACACAACATGATGTGCAATCCACATGCTTCATGGTTGGGATGGTGTTCTTCGGCTTTCAAGCCTAATCCTTTTACCTCCAAACATAACTACAGTCATTGTGGCCAAAAAGTTCAGTTTTTGTCTCATCAGACAAGAGGAAATTTTACCAAAAAGTACAATCTTTTTCCCCTTGTGCACTTGCAAACTCTAGTTCCCCTTCTGTCGCTCTCTCCACGTTGTGTCAGAGAAGCGACACTAGGGGTCTTTCTTGAGCGCCGATATTCACCTCTGAACTATGAAAAAAGGCCAATGTGAGTTGGCAACCAGTATTTGCATGTCCCGCCCCCGGACATACGGGTATTTAAGCGGCGCAAATACGGGAGTTCATTCAGAAAATTTCTTCGGAGCCGATGGCCGTGTTTGCAGACTGCTGCGTTTTACACACCAAGTTCCTGCTATCCTCTGCTGCATGCTGTTGGATTCTACGGCGCACAACAGTGGCTTTCTCCTGTTTGCACGGCTGTGCACTTCCTGCCCCTGAGCGCATCGACAGTTGCAGAAAAGAAAGATCTCTCACGAGTTCTTTCATTCATAAAAGAGTGATTTTATTTAAAAGAGTCATTTCCTCTAAAAGAGCAAAAACACAGCGGCGTTGAACGTCCTTTTAAGGACGCGTCTTTATAAAGATATCTTTCCGCCCCTGTGTTGTTCCTGGATGCGGTAGAGTACTCTCCGCTTCCGACGGCCACAGGCGTTGTCTCGTGTGTCTGGGCAGCGATCACACTGAGGCTGCGTTTGTGGATGGTTCATGTTCTCATTGCGAGAACATGACCATGACAACGTTGCGGTCACGGCTTGCTTACAACCGTAAGCAGGCCACTCCAGCCGCCCCCCACGTCGCTCCTTCTTCCCACGGGATTGAGGATGATGCGGCTGGCGATGGAGGCGATTCGGGGATGGCAGCGGGTGCAGCTCCGCCGGGTACGCCCCCTCGGACCACCCTTGCCCCGGCACGCTCGTTGACTCCCGTCCCCGCTCGAGGTGGCGGCGACTCGCCTCACAGCCAGTCTGCCTACCCTCTTGCGATGGAAGCAGATGAGTTCGCCGCGACATCGGAGGGCGTAGGCTCTGATGCTGAGGGCTCCTCTGGGCTGCCGCCTTCGGGCTTGCACGCCCAGGAGGAGGCCGATGCACAGATTTCCGATATGCTTTCCCGGGCAGCCAACAGCGTGGGTCAGGATTGGAACCCTCCATCCTCCCCACAGCCATCACGGCTGGACGATTGGTTCTTGGGCGTTGGGCGCCACTCACAGCCTCGCCCCCCCCCGGTTCCTTTCTTCCCGGAGGTGCATGACGAGCTGATGTCTTCGTGGAGAGCACCCCACTCGTCGCACCGCCACCTGCTCATCCGCCCTCGCCACCCTCGACAGCGGAGTGCGCCATGGGTACACGGAGATCCCCCAGGTGGATAGAGCTGTTGCGCTCCACTTATGTCCCGGACACACTACCACCTGGCGGGGCTGCCCTGTACTCCCTTCCTGGTCCTGTACAGCAACATCCTCGCTCACCACGAAGGCCTACAGCGCTACCGGACGTGCCGCTTCCGCCCTGCATGCCATGGCTCTCCTGCAGGTCCACCAAGCCAAGGCACTTCGCAACATGCACGGGGGTGGCCCTGATCCCGACACGCTGCAGGAACTACGCTCAGCAACCGACCTCGCCCTGAGAGCGACAAAGGTCACAGCGCAGGCACTCGGGCAGGCGATGGCCACTCTGGTGGTCCAGGAACGTCAGCAATGGCTGGACTTGGTTGAGATGCGTGAAGCTGACAAGACTCGCTTCCTCAACGCCCCTGTCTCCCAGTTCGGCCTCTTCGGCGACACCATTGAGGACTTTGCCCAGCAGTTCTCCCTGGTGAAGAAGCAGACGGAGGCCATTTCGCACATCATGCCGCGCCGCAAGCTTGCCGCCATGGCCCAGGCCCCACCTGCTCGCCGAGGGCGTCCTCCCGTGGCCAGAAGACCTTCTGCTCCGCCCCAACCTGGGCCCAGCTCTCAGCCCCGGCGTCGAGCAAACTGCAGGAAGCATACGCCCCCTGCCTCACGGACCCCTTCGAGGACCCGGAAGGCTCCCAAGCGTCCCTGAGACAGCAGACCCAGAGGACAAGAAGTTAGCTCCGGAGGTGGTAAGACCACTCCGTCCCCCGGTGGAGGGCCGGGAGGAGAATCTTTTGTTTTTTCATTTGCCGCACCCCCTGACGGGGGCTGCGGTACCCAAATTCTCAATAAAAGAGCTATTTCCTTTACCTCTGGGTCACATGGCCTGCAAATGCCGTTCTCACGGCACTGTGCTTTCAGGCCTCAACAGTCTCGGCGCCCAGGATGCGGTGCTCCCGCCCTCAGCCCCACGACTGTTCCCCGGCCGGCCGGTTCAGACGAGTCCAGAGGACGCCAGCATCAGACCTCCTCCTCAGTCACGAACCCGCCCCCTGCCGGGTGCGCAGAACAAGGTAAGTGCTTTGAGTTTATTCTCAGCACCAGAGCCTCGGGATGCCACAGCACCTCCCGACGCCACGTTACCTGTTCCGCACCGCTGCGAAGCCCCGCCGGGTACATCCAAAATACTCATCCCCTTGGTGCCCCTAGCACGGAGCTTAGAGGCATGGCTTTCAATGCCCAGCTCGTCATGGTGGCTGCACCGGACCATCCGATCTTGGACCTGCGAGTTTTCAATCGGACCTTGTCCAAACTCCCGTTCAAAATGCTTACCCAGAAACAAATTCTATCTGGCGTCCGGCATCTAGATTGGTTCGCAGCGGTAGACCTGAAGGACACGTACTTCCACGTCTCAATTCGCCCTCGACATCGACCCTTTCTACGGTTCGCGTTCGACGGCCAGGCGTATCAGTACAAGGTCCTCCCCTTCGGCCTGTCTCTGTCCCCTCGCGTCTTCACGAAGGTCGCGGAGGCGGCTCTTGTCCCGCTACGAGGAGCGGGCATACGCATACTCAATTACCTCGACGATTGGCTCATTTTGGCCTCCTCGCAGGAATTACTATGCGCACACAGAGACCAGGTGCTCGAGCACCTCGGCCGTTTAAGGTTTCAGGTCATCTCTTTTCTCGGTTTGGAGTTAGACTCAGTCTCAATGACAGCACGTCTCTCCAACGAGCATGCTCAGTCAGTGCTGGAATGCCTCGCTTCTTTCGAACCAGGCACCGTGGTCCCTTTGAAACGTTTCCAACGGCTCCTGGGGCATATGTCATCCTCCGTGGTGGCCGCGCCACTGGAGTTGATGCATATGAGACCACTTCAGTATTGGCTGCAGACTCGAGTCCCGAGACGAGCATGGCGCCACAGCACGCATGGCGTGGAAGAAACCCCTGTCTGCCGCCAAACCTTCAAACCCTGGACAGACCTCTGCTTTCTACGGGCAGGAGTACCCTTGCAGCAGGTGTCCCGTCGCGTTCTGGTTACAACCGACACCTCCAAATTGGGTTGGGGCACCGTGTGCAACGGGCGCGCAGCCGCAGGCCGGTGGAACCGAGGCCCGCTGCGCTGGCACATCAACTGCCTAGAGCTGCTGGCCGTTTTTCTTGCCCTGAAGAAATTTCTTCCATTGATTCATGGCAAGCATGTCCTAGTCAGGACAGACAGCACCACGGTGGTGGCCTACATAAACCGCCAAGGCGGAGTACGCTCCCTCCACATGTCACAGCTCGCCCGTCGTCTCCTCCTTTGGAGTCAGCAGCGACTGGAGTCGCTGCACGCCACTCACATCCCCGGCAACCTCAATGTGATAGCGGACGCGCTGTCAAGACAAAACTTGCCCGGAAGAGAGTGGAGGCTCCACCCCCAATCGGTCCAGCTGATTTGGGACAGGTTCGGCAAGGCCCAGGTAGACCTGTTTGCCTCCCAGGAAACCTCCCACTGTCCACTCTGGTATGCCCTCACAGAGGCTCCCCTTGGGACAGATGCTCTGGCACACAGCTGGCTCACGGGGCTACGCAAGTACGCTTTTCCCCCAGTGAGCCTTCTTGCACAGGTGCTATGCAAGGTCAGGGAGGACAAGGAGCAAGTAACTCTGGTGGCCCCCTACTGGCCCAACCGGACGTGGTTTTCGGATCTCACGCTCCTCATGACAGCCCCTCCCTGGCGAATTCCCCTGAGGAAGGACCTTCTTTCTCAGGGACGGGGCACGCTCTGGCATCTGCATCCAGACCTCTGGAATCTCCACGTCTGGTCCCTGGATGGGACGCGGAGGATCTAGCCGGCCTACCTTCGCCCGTCATAGACACTATTAACCAAGCCAGAGCCCCTTCGACCAGGCATCTTTACGCCCTGAAGTGGCGTCTGTTCGCGGACTGGTGTTCTTCCCGAGCCGAAGACCCGCAGAAGTGCGCAGTTAGGTCAGTGCTCGTGTTTCTTCAGGAGAGGCTGGAGAGGAGGCTGTCCCCCTCCACCCTCAAGGTGTATGTTGCGCTTATCGTGCCCACCACGACTACGGTAGACGGCAAGTCTCTTGGTAAGCACGACTTAATCGTCAGGTTCCTAAAAGGTGCCCGGAGGATGACTCCCTCCCGGCCTAACCTGTTTCCCTCCTGGGATCTCTCGGTCGTCTTTATGGGACTCCGGAGACCCCCCTTTGAGCCGCTTGACTCAGTTGGACTCAGGGCCCTCTCTCTCAAGACCGCCCTGCTGATCGCGCTCGCTTCCATCAAGAGGGTCGGGGACCTGCATGCGTTCTCTGTTAGCGACGCTTGCCTGGAGTTCGGTCCGGCGGACACTTTCGTGATCCTAAGACCGCGACCGGGCTACGTGCCCAAGGTTCCTACCACATCCTTCAGGGATCAGGTAGGAGGCAGACCCAGCCCTTTCACTGCTGTGTCCAGTACGTGCCTTACATATTTACCTGGACCGCACACAGAGCACCAGATGCTCTGAGCAGCTCTTCGTCTGCTTTGGGGGACAGCAGAAAGGGAATGCTGTCTCCAAGCAGAGACTCGCCCACTGGGTTGTCGACGCCATTTCCCTGGCTTATCACGCCCAGGCCGTGCCCCCCCCTTTGCGGGTCCGAGCCCACTCCACCAGGAGTGTTGCGTCCTCATGGGCACCTGCTAGGGGCACTGCCCTAGCAGACATTTGTAGAGCAGCGGGCTGGGCAACACCTAACACTTTTGCGAGATTCTACAATCTCCGAGTTGAGTCAGTATCGTTCCATGTTCTCTCAGGTACCGAGCTCGTAGAACTCGGTGGCACGTCCACGATCTGACCGGGTGAATCGCTTGCACACAGCGCCCTTCCCCCTAACCAGGGGAAACAGTGCGCCTTCTTTCCCAGGAGATCCCAGGTTTGGGACACTGGTTTACTCCTCCCTAGCCCTCGTGGGTCGCAGTTCTGCGGAGGAACTCGCCGACCCAAACCACTGCGGGTACCACAAGCTACCCTGTACTGGTATAGGTGCCCCGCAGGTAAGGCCTCCTGTTCGGACTCCCCCTGTGTGTAAAACCACGGTTCTGTCCCCTCACTAGTTGACTCCGTGTTTCCCTTAGGCAGTTACAGCTGCCTCGGGTGCCGTGCTGTATGCTTCCCCCCTCTGCGAGGCTGGATCTACCACCGCACTACTGTTCCGCATAAGACCTAAGTATAGGCCATGCGATGTATTTGCCACTCAAAATTTGCCTCCCCTCCCGGGTAGGTGTGGCCTCCGCAGGGTCTTCTCCACCCTAATAAGGGCTAAGACCCCATTCCCTCAATGCGTGTAAGGGCCCCGGCCGTAGTTGCTCTATGCGAGAAACATAGAGAGAAAAGAGGCCCAGCCAGGCTGGCCCGTTCCCATGTTGGCGGCCGTCACCTTGTTCCCCCCTCCAGGGTAACGATAAGGAATCCTGATGGCTTAAATGGGGCATTGGGGAAGGGTACGTGCAGCCTGATACAGTTGGTCGTTCTGCACGTAGGAATACCTGCTCGCTCCTGTATCAGCAGATCACGTACACGGCTCAGTGCATGGCTCTTTTTAAGTGGACACCTAGTGTCGCTTCTCTGACACAACGTGGAGAGAGCGACAGAAGGGGAACGTCTAGGTTATGTATGTAACCTTCGTTCCCCGATGGAGGGAACGAGACGTTGTGTCTCCCCTGCCACGTCGCTGAGCCGAGCCCCTGTTGTGGCCGGACCATTTCCGGCTCCTCAGAAAAATCCTGAATGAACTCCCGTATTTGCGCCGCTTAAATACCTGTATGTCCGGGGGCGGGACATGCAAATACTGGTTGCCAACTCTCATTGGCCTTTTTTCATAGTTCAGAGGTGAATATCGGCGCTCAAGAGAGACCCCTAGTGTTGCTTCTCTGACACAACGTCTCGTTCCCTCCATCGGGGAATGGAGGTTACATACGTAACCTAGACGTCTGGCTTTTTTGTGGCAGTTTTGGAGCACTGGTTTCTTCCTAGCTGAGCAGCCTTTCAGGTTATGTTGATATAGGACTGTGGATATAGATACTTGTCTACCTGTTTCCTCCAGCATCTTCATAATGTCCTTTGCTGTTGTTCTGGTATTGATTTGCACTTTTCGCACCAAACTTCGTTAATCTCTAGGAGACAGAATGCATCTCCTTCCTGAGTGGTATGATGGCTGAGTGGTCCCATGGTGTTTATACTTGCATTCTATTGTTTGTATAAATGAACGTGGTACCTTCAGATGTTTGGAAATTCCCATGATTTCAAGCAAAGAGGCTTGAGTTTGAAGGTACCTTAAAATACATCCACAGGTACAATTCAGTACACTTGGCTTGACATAATTTTCTGGAATCTTCCAAGCTGCATAAAGGCACAGTTAACTTAGTGTATGTAATCTTTTGACTAACTGGAATTGTGATATAGTCAATTAAATGTGAAACAATCGGTCTGTAAACAATTGTTGGAAAAATGACTTGTGTCATGCACAAAGTAGATTCAACTGTAATCCACTACATTATGCCTTGTGCCCAGTGTTTACTATTGCCATTTTTTAATCAAAACTAAAGATCACAAATGATCACAATCACAAATGTGATCCGATCACAAATTAATCGCTCATCAGAGTCAGTTCTTTAAATTGTATTGGTTACACGTGATAGGAAAGCAGTCTGAAACGGTTTGGACAATAACATGGAAAATAACAACACTGGTTGCATTGGATCTACAATCAATGTAAACTAAACCTGCAAATGCGTTCTATCATTTGCCAGTGATGAAGAAGGTCTTTGTAAAACTCAACACGTTTGCAGCTTGTAAACAACTTCTGCAGGTAAATACATTTTCCAACCAAAGGAGTATCAAAAACGCATATTAGCCTACAAGAAAACCCTTAAAAAAAAACATGGCATTATCATGTTTTTTGGACATGTACCATTACCTGGATGCACTATGTTAATACAATTGTCGGCTATTTGAATATGGTAATCTTTGAAGTAATTTGAAGCACCATGCAAATACAGAATGTTACATAAATACGGTAATTTTATATCAAATTACCATGGTTTTACCATCTGATACCATCAGAAACGTGTTTAGGCATCCACGCACAACTCACCACATGCCCCACCGAGAGCGAGAACCATATTATAATGACCAAGAGGAGGTTACCCCATGTGACTTTACCCTCCCTAGCAAAATTTGGTTGCTTAGGAGACCTGGCTGGAGTCACTCAGCACGCCCTGGATTCGAACTCGCAACTCCAAGGGTGGTAGTCAGCATCTTGACTCGCTGAGTTACCCAGGCCCCCAATTTTTTGCATTTTTACATTTTCAAAAAAACATTGTTTAGTATGTTAAATTAAGGGGACTCTAGAAATGTCGTCATAAACCACATTTACAGCATAATACCCTTGTAATTACCAGTTTGTAACCTAAAAAAAATTCCTCCTAAATCACCCAAAGCTGCCCACACACACGCACGCACACACACAAAATTTGGCCTCTAATGATATATCTTGTAATTCTGTGTCTAATTGATGTATTTCTGTATTGTATAGATGAATATATAGATGATCAATATACTGTATGTACACAGAGTTTTTAGGCAGGAATGGGTAAATATAATTATGCTTAAAAGGTATGGGTTTGTAGAGGTAGTAGTCTAAATATGAAAAATAAAATGTAAAAATAGTGTCTATAAATGTTGAACACATGGATTTGTACAAGTAGCATGTCTAAATATGAATTTATATGTTTTGTTTTCATTTTGTTTGTTTGTTTGGGGTTGGGGGTGGGGTTATGTGCACGGTACGTTTTGCACCATACTGTATACTTGTATACTGTATTGCACTAAACTCTAATATACTGTACCAAAGGCTTTGATTAATATCATGAAAATATGTCTTTTAGGTTCTATGTCTGATCCGAGCATCTGCAGTAGAGAAAAATATGAAGTAGCTTAAATGTTGCAAGCTACTTTTGGGGTGTAGTTTGTAGTGTAATTTGCTAAATTTTTTGAGTAGCATGCCCAACCCTGGGACTACTTTTATTTCTATTTTCATCATATTTGTAGCTTGGCAGCCCCTGGTCTCCATTTATTTTCATTGTATGGAAAAGAGCAACATTAACATTCTGCTAAACTTCACCTTTTTATTCAATGGAAGACAAAAGTATACAGGTTTGAAACAACTGGAGGGTGAGTAAATGATAGAATTAGCATTTTTTTGGAAACTATTCTATGAACTGATTAAAATGGCAAAATATTCAGATTTTTAATATGCAGTTTTGAAAAGCTGAATTCAAAATGCTTGCTTTCTGTTACCAAAGCAGTTATGCATAGGATAATGCTAACTGCTCTACATAACAGCTATATAATACAAAGTGTGTCATAAAAGGACACTTACAAGCAAACAAAAGGTCAAAGCTTGTTGGGCCATTTCATCAGTGGTTTACAATGTTAACATTCCCCAAAAAGGCAGCTTGTGAATTTATATGGGGTTGTGAATATATATGGGCACCAATTACACAGCTGTGTAATTGGTGTCAATTGGTGGTGAACTGTTCACAGAATGGAAAGAAAAGCCAGAGCTGGTGAAATGCTAATTCTCTGTGATTCATTCTCATTCTGAACACGAGTGCCTGTGCCTCTAACCCCCGCAGTACTGTGAGCAGCCACACACAGAGATGAAAAAATAAAAGTTCCAGCATGTTGATAACTGTGTATCTCCTCCAGAGTCAGTAAGGTGCTTCCTACAGTTATTCATTATGATTGTAACATAACTCTTCCAGACCTAAAGGTATATGACTAAATTAGATGAGACTCTATCTGTCCTCTCCATGTCATCTGACAGAATTTAATGAGGATTCCAGTGTTTTCCAGGTAATTAATTTATACGGGAATCATGGAGGAGGGTGAAGTGGCGACACAGCAAAGAGACAACTCCAAATGGAGTCACGATATTTAGCCCCAACCCATGGCAATAAATAATTTTCTAAATCAGTATTTTGATGTGCTTTCATGTTGTAATATTTTTTAAACAAGGTCAAAATGTAGTCGAGAAAGGTGCACAAGATATCAATATTTGTTTAGAGAGAATATGTCTTGAATAGGGCTTTTAATTGATTACAATTTTTAATCAACTTAATTACATGACATGCCAGATAATTATTAAAACTAATCAAATATATAAATCTTTGCTCAGAAAGGCCCCCAAATCAAGCTAATTCAATATAAATAATACACAATATTTCAAATAATAGTAATCAAATAATAATTACATATATTGATTTATTTAAGTGTATTGCATTATTGTGGCAGATGAGTGAAGCATCTTGTTTTAAAGATGTTTAAATACCTTTCCTGGAAAACAAGACAGCTGTATACATTTTTGAACTGCATGCTTCAATATAGAAATAGCAAATCTCAACAACTATTTTTTTTTCTGTTTTCATCTGTACAGACAAATTGAGTTGATTTTAAAGTAATCAAGGGTGTGACAAATGCTATAAAGTCATTATCCTTAGTAGTTTAACACTGTGGCCAAAGGCAGGTGTTTGTGTCGTCAGTGGATTGAGAACACAGAATTAATACATGTTTAACACATAGTGTAAGTGGGTCTTACGGTGGCCTGCTGCTTCTCTGCACGTTCAGCTGCATCATCCAGTTGCTTCTTCAGAGCCGCCTGGAGTGACTTCATCTCATCCCTGTGAATGAGAGAGAGAAAGAGGGGTTGGAGGGGGATTTGGGTCATAGACAAAAAAAAGAGATAAAAAATTAGAAAACTGAGAATAAGGGAACAGTGAACAAACCAATGGCCACACATACCTCAGGCTCATTTAGCTCCTTTTGCACATGTATATCCAGCACTTTCCATGGATATGGTACGCCTGATTTATTTATATTTTTTAAGCATTGGACGCGCAGATTCCATGTTTCTTGTAAAAACTATATGATGTGTTAGATATACTATTATTTAACAGAAACTTACCCTGTGTGTCATCCTAGTTTTAAGCACCACAAATATCTGTGTGTCACATTTTGTATATAACCCTGCTACTGCATGATTTTCCCCTCATTAAAAATACAATTAAAATAACATTACCTGAAAATTCATCAAGCCTTAACATAATTTAGACCCTTGCAATAGCATAGTAAGAAGACAAGAAAAATCTATTTTCATTTTTTCCATAAAAAGATTCATCTCTGTTACATAAGTTATTGTATAAGAAAAAATTATCAAACTAATATTTTAATTTATTTATTTGGTGGGAAAAGCTTGGCAACATTTGATGCCAAATTACGCCCAACAAAGTAATCATTTTTAATTTGCAACCCCATTACACAACCCTGAATCCTAAATTTGTCAGTTTAGTTTGATCAGTGTTTTCGAAAGATTACGTACCCCTCCGTTTACTGATTGTTATGTTTACCTTGTCTTGTTTCACTGTTGCCCTTTTGTTTGTCATTTTTGTCACTTTTGTTATTCCTTAGTTTTCACTTTTGTCACCCTTGTACCTCCATAGTCTTCCTGTCAGCCCTCGTGTTCACTGTTCATTGTTTTCACCTGCCCTCGTTTAGTTTCCCTTTGGTTTCTGTTTATCACCTTATCATCTTGTTTGAGTTCTGTTTGTTCATTTTTCCCTTTTTCCTATGTTCATGTATTTTAACCCTGGTTTTTGGTTCAGTCCTTGTCTATCGTTGAGTGTTGTTAGCTGGTATATTTTCCCTTCCCGTGTGTTCAGCTTTATGTTTATTTCCCCATTGAGGGTTTTTCCTTTGTGTTTATTTGTTTATTTTGATCATTCAATAAAGTTAACTGCATTTGGATCCGCACATCCTCGTCTGCCTCGCTGCTTACTCGTTACAGAACGATAGACCAAAATATGGATCCAGCGGTTATCCGGGCATGCTGCCGCCTCCTGGACCTGAAGCAAGGAAGCCGCCCGGTGGAGGAACACATTAGGGACTTCCTGTTCCTAGCGAGCGACACCGACTATCCTGACTCCTCCCTGGTGGTGTTCTTCCAGGCTAGCCTGACCGGTTCGCTCCAGGAGCGGTTGCCGCCGGCGACGCGTGGCTGGACGCTCTGTGAATTCATGGAGGAGATCACTGCTTACTGTGGAGGTGGTTGAGGATCCTGCCTCTCCTCCCACGGCGGTGGCCCTCCAGTCGTCCTTGGCTCATCCTCTTCCACCTGCCCCAACCCGGCGCCTGAAGCCTCGACCGTCCCTGAGCCGGCGCCTGAAGCCTCGACCGTCCCTGAGCCGGCGCCTGAAGCCTCGACCGTCCCTGAGCCGGCGCCTGAAGCCTCGACCGTCCCTGAGCCGGCGCCTGAAGCCTCGACCGTCCCTGAGCCCGTGCCAGTAGCCATGACCGTCCAAGAGCCTGTGCCAGTAGCCATGTCTGTCCAAGAGCCAGTGCCAGTAGCCATGACCGTCCAAGAGCCAGCGCCAGTGGTCGTGCCCATCCTAGAGCCAGCGCCTCTCAAGCCTTCCAGGGCTCCTCCTCCCAAGCCTTCCAGGGCTCCGCCTCCCAAGTCTCTCAAGTCTCTCGAGTCTTCTAGGGCTCCTCCTCCCGAGCTTTCCAGAGCTCCGCCTTCCGAGTTTCCCGAGCTTTCCAGAGCTCCGCCTTCCGAGTTACCCGAGCTTTCCAGAGCTCCGCCTTCCGAGCTTTCCAGAGCTCCGCCTTCCGAGTTTCCCGAGCTTTCCAGAGCTCCGCCTTCCGAGTTACCCGAGCTTTCCAGAGCTCCGCCTTCCGAGCTTTCCAGAGCTCCGCCTTCCGAGCATCCCGAGCCTTCCAGGGCTCCTCCTCCCGAGCCTCCCAGGGCTCCGCCTCTCAAGTCTCTTGAGCCTCTCGAGCCTTCCAGGGCTCCGCCTCACAAGCCTTCAAGGGCTCCTCCTCCCAAGCCTCCTAGGGCTCAGCCTCTCAAGTCTCTCGAGTCTTCCAGGGCTCCTCCTCCCGAGCCTCCCAAGGCTCCGCCTCTCAAGTCTCTTGAGCCTTCCAGGGCTTCGCCTCTCAAGCCTTCCAGGGCTCCTCCTCCCGAGCCTCCAAGGGCTCCGTCTCTCAAGTCTCCTGAACTTTCCAGAGCTCCTCCTCCCGAGCCTCCTGGGGCTCTGCCTCTCAAGCCCCTCGAGCCTTCCAGGGCTCCGCCTCTCAAGTCTCTCGAGCCTTCCAGGGCTCCGCCTCTCAAGCCTCTCGAGCCTTCCAGGGCTCCGCCTCCTATGGCTACGCCTCCTATGGCTCCGCCTCCTATGGCGCAGCCTCCTACGGCTCCGCCTCCCGAGCCTCCTATGGCTCCGCCTCCCACGGCTCCGCCGGTCCCTATCCTGCGGCCACCACCCAGGTCCCCCAAGCCTACCCACATCCCGTGGTCAACTCCCAGGCCTCCTGAACCTGTCCCTGCCCTGTGGCCCGCTCCCAGGCCTCCTAAGCCCGTCCTTGCTCTGAGGCCAGCTCCCAGACCTCCTGAACCGGTCCTTGCCCCATGGCCATCTCCTAGGCCACCTAGATCAGCCTCTATCCTGTGGCCTCCTCCTAGGCCCCCTGAGCCGGCCCTTGCCTTATGGCCAGCCCCCGGGCCATCTAAACCTGTCCCTGCCCGGTCGATACCTCCCTGGCCCCCTAAACCTGACCCTTTGTGCCCTCGTGGACTGTCTCATTACACTTTGTGCCCTCGTGGACTGTCTCATTACCCTTTGTGCCCTCGTGGACCGTCTCATTGCCCCTTGTTGCCCCCTTGGACTGCCTGTCTGTCCCTCGTTGCCCCCCTTGGACTTCCTGCCTGCCCTCTGTGCCCCTTGGACTGCCTTCTTGTTTTTGTACCCCCCCTGGTCTGCCTGTCTGCCCCTGGTGCCCTCATTGTGTTTTTTGTGGGTTTCCTGTCCTTTGTTTTTTGTCCCTTAGGATCGTCTGGAATCCGATCCTTTTGAGGGGGGCTCTGTTATGTTTACCTTGTCTTGTTTCACTGTTGCCCTTTTGTTTGTCATTTTTGTCACTTTTGTTATTCCTTAGTTTTCACTTTTGTCACCCTTGTACCTCCATAGTCTTCCTGTCAGCCCTCGTGTTCACTGTTCATTGTTTTCACCTGCCCTCGTTTAGTTTCCCTTTGGTTTCTGTTTATCACCTTATCATCTTGTTTGAGTTCTGTTTGTTCATTGGTCCCTTTTTCCTATGTTCATGTATTTTAACCCTGGTTTTTGGTTCAGTCCTTGTCTATCGTTGAGTGTTGTTAGCTGGTATGTTTTCCCTTCCCGTGTGTTCAGCTTTGTTTATTTCCCCATTGAGGGTTTTTCCTTTGTGTTTATTTGTTTATTTTGATCATTCAATAAAGTTAACTGCATTTGGATCCGCACCTCCTCGTCTGCCTCGCTGCTTACTCGTTACACTGATAAAGAGTAGAAAACAAATTAACCTTAGGCTGAAATGTTTAACTTTTTCAATGTTAACATACTTTCTCCTATTTTAGCTTATTATGCAGAGACAACTTTAAGCCATACGTAGTTTGATTTCCTCAAAAAATGTCTCTCTATGGCCCTATAAAAATTGCTCTGTTGTTTTGATGGGCCCGTCTAGCCCGGCACAGCAACATTGATTCAGCCAATTGCGTACGTTTGGTGTTGAACTATCTGTTTGTTTGATCAATACCAGACAGGGGGAAATTTTCAAGAAAGCTAATTGAAAACAGTGTTTTTGTTTTGCAGTTCTGTTTGATGGTACTAGTGTCGCAGAAATTACACACTTCAGCTATATATTCTTTAAGCGTTTCAGGCCCTGGCATTTGATATTTCAATTTATCTTCTGGCCTTTCGTAGCACTTTTGTTGAAAGGTAGAGAGGAGAGATTGACAGGAAGATTGAAAAATTACAAGAGCCTGCCCACCTACCCCTTCTTAAAATCACGCTTGTGAACTAACCACTAGGCAATTAATCCAACATGTGCTTATAATTTGAAATCCATTGCTTTCCTTCTACCTGTATTTATTCTTCTTCCTCACTTTGAACACTTTGAACAACTATCCCTATGGTGGAAATTCAACAAACTTGCATGCATGCAGGGTCTGAGACTAATTGCATTTTGTATCATTTTGGGATTGATGGCAAGTAAGGTTGCCTAGCAACTACCAGTTAAATTTGCAATATTGAAAATGTCAGCCCTTGTACCCTGTTTGAGCTAGACACTTAAAATTTCACACAAGAGTCCCTCTCCTTATGGGGACGTAAATTGCCTCAAGGCCCGCTAAGTTTTACCATGAAGAAAAGTTTAGTATTTGACATTTTACATACAGTAAAACCTTTGAAAATCTTCTTTTCCTGAATTGCTCATCCAATGGATCTAATACATTTTACAAGCACTGTGGACTCACACAAATGGCACATCGGTTTAACACTTGAAGCAGGGGGAACAAGATAAGGAGAAGGCTGAAGTACTGCTGTTCCAACTGCTGTGGTTGATCTTTCTTTTATGTGTGAAAATTTGATAAGCAGGGGTGGTTGTAGACCATTTTGGCTGAGGGGGCAAGAGTGGGGCCAGGTGTGCTTGTAGGGGGGGCAACTGTATTATACCTTAAATGTCCCCTGCACACATATAAAACATAATTTCATGTTTTAAAATTTGCAGACATGCAATTTTTAAAGACAACCAAAGATTCCCCAAATCTGAGTTAAAATGTTTTAATTTTAATTAAAAAATATATAAACAAACAAGCTCATGACAAATGTTTCAATTAGTCCATACACCTTAACATTCTGGTTTTACAAACAAACTTTAAGCCATGTTGCCATGTTCTTTAGAATGACTAATCCAGGCAAATTCTTGGGTAAAATAAATTATAGGCTACATCAAGATTTTAGGTTAGAATTTAATCAGTAGGCTATAAACTGCATGTAAAGTCTTGGAAATGTTCACCATTTCCTTTAAGATTATTTTAAGCCTGGGTAGCTCAGTGAGTCAAGACACTGACTACCACCCCTAGGGTCACAATTTTGAATCCAGGTTGTGCTGATTGACTCCAGCTAGGTCTCCAAAGCAACCAATTTGGCCCAGTAACTAGGGAGGGTGGAGTCACATGGGGTAACCTCCTCGTGATCGCTATAATGTGGTTCGATCTCGTGGGGGGTGCATTGTGAGTTGTACGTGGATGCTACGGGGAATAGGGTGAAGCCTCCAAATATGCTATGTCTCTGTGGTAACGCGCTCAACAAGCCACGTGATATGATGCGCGGAAGTTGGCTTTCATGTGTTTTTTTAAGCATTACTATTACTATCAGAGTCAACGAGCCATCCTTAATGAGCATGCTTGGTGTGCAGGTGCAGTATGACCCTGTTATATGTGTGGCCCTGATCGCCCCACTCCGAACGGGACTCGACCAGTGTGGGAGGAGGGTGCGCTAACAAGGAGGCTAAAGGCTACAGCCCCTAGCATCAGTCGCTAGTGCACCTCTTGAGGTCAGGGGAGTGAGGTTTACACACTGCACAGCTATCTACCAGCTGGCTCCCATTACACTCACCCCCCTGATCCTTACTCCCATCTGGGTCATGGCACCATTGTAACCGGCTCTGATCGCCCTGCTCCGAACAGACTCGAACCGGTGTCTCCAGTGTGGGAGGCGGACGTGCTAACAAGGAGGCTAAAGGCTACAGCCCCTATCGTCAGTCGCTAGTGCACCTCTTGAGGTCAGGAGAGTGAGGTTTACACACTGCACAGCTATCTACAAGCTGGCTCCAATTACACCTGCATTATGCTAGCTGCTGTTTCTTCACATCTGTTCCTGCATGCTGTTTCATCAATCACTTCATTGTTTGTTTTGCTAAATTTGTTGCATTACATTTGCAATGCAGTTTCTGCATTGTACAGTGCAAAGCATTGAAGACAGTGTAAGAAAATGCCTCATAACAAATGTGTACTATATGTTCCAGAAAAGAAAACCTAACAGATACACATACAAAAAATATTTTATAATGAATGCTTGCCAAATAAAAGTGATCTTTAACGAGTTGGGCTCCGGTGCATTCAATAAGTCCGAAAATCAGATCCAGATTGGGTTTCATGATGATATTGTGGGAAACGGTTTATCGCTTTTTTTTTTTTTTTCTTACAGAGTGCTTATATTGTCACTTTAATCAAGAGAGTGAAGGTCAGAAACTTCCTCACATATGCCCTGAATTTCAATATTTGTCTACTGTTGATTGGGGTTAAAAATAGAAGCCATTATGTGCACCTGACACTGAGGGAAATGGAATTCTGCAGCCAACATGCTTGAGCCTTAATGGTTCCAATCTGTTGCCATGATGCTACCAAGAGTGTTCTGGAGTGCTCTGGAGTTTAACACTAAAAACCCATGACAATTCAATCTGATTTACCCCAAGACAGTTCTGTAATAAAAGCTGTGTTAAAGAACCCTGTTGCTCTGAAACAAGAGTAACAGTCACCAAGAGAGCCGTAGATGTATACAACAAATGGTGGAGCATCTGTCTACAGCCGTATGCATGTAAACAGTTGTTAACAGTCACTAATTACTGGTGCTGGTGTGTGAGAGTGAGTAATTTGTTAGAGACCATCACACAGCTTTGTTTCCTTCACAGTTCATTTATCTAAAGTTGACTGAAATGCTGCATATGCTAAGATTACTGTCTTTAAACTACTTTAAAGAAGATTATCTGTTTTATTCTTGCATTTGTACATTTTTGCTTTTAGACTTATTTAATATCAGCCCTCAATGAGGGCTTTTTCTACCATTGCTCATTCAAAAATGAAGTCTTTCAGGCAGAGCTGTATCAGGCAGATCTATGATCAGCAGGGGTATATGATATGACTGTATATAGATAACAGGGCAATAACACAATAATATTATGAGTGTTCATAGACTTAACCAGTGTTTTCATTTCTCACACACTTGCTATTGTTGTTATTGTTATTGTTAAAATAACAATTGCTTGCTCACTGGGGTTATAAATGCAATTATTATTATCATTTCATTACTTATTTTTAAACACAATTCACAATCGTATTTTATCAAAATACACAATGATGACTCTAAGATATGATTGATATTACAGTTTTATCTTCTGTTAATGCCTGAACTTCTGTAAAGCTGCTTTGAAAAACGATGTGTGTTGTGAAAGGCGCTATACAAATAAAAATGACATGGCATGTACATCATTGGGCACCTGCTAATTTTAGTCTGATGGTAATCCTTCTAAATCCACATTTTTCTTAGAATTACAGCTATAAGAGTAAGTCCCTCAAACAATGGCTCAGATCAGTGGCATGACATGCTGGCTGAATTGATGGGAGGAGCTGGGGAGAGAGAAGAGGAGAAAAATATACAATGGAGCAAAGCAGAAAAACTTGGTTTACCTTTGCTTGTGACTGAGCTCCAAGATTCTCTGCACATCCTTTTTGGGCACAGCGTCATCATTCTTTAGAGACTGTCAAGAAAGAACAGAAAGGCTGTAATTTATGTTTTATGTTACTGTATATGTGTGTGAGTTGTTTGGATTCAACATGACAGATGTAGCTGACACAGATTTCATTTTTAAAGACATGACCACCTTTTATAAAGCTGATTTATGTGAACCTGGAAAAAGTCTTGAAAAAAGTAGCTCGGAGGGGGTCTGTTTCCTTCCACAGTAACATCAATGAGATCAGAGAGAGACAATCTGACTAATTCTCATCATAGCTTCATTTCAATGTTCTTCAATCAGCATACTTATAAACATGAATAATGTAATGCAAAACCTTGAGAGAATAGGAAAAGGATATTAGACCTTTCTCATTCAGATTATTTCTTGATACTTCAGTTTTACATTGAATAATTCTGATAATAGTTCTGTTTATTTGCAATGAAATTCTGCATAATGAATGGTCATGAAAAATGTCATTATTAGGGCTGTTAAAGTTAACTCATTAATGTAAGCGATAATTTAAATATGTTTAACACCATTAACACATTAATTCATTTTGTTTCATTTTTCCTGTGGGATTTCTAATCTCAAACTGATGCCAGCGTTCATCCAAACGTCTGTGTTCACACAAACAAACACACACAAAGACAAAAGTACCTAGCTGAGCATGAATCTTTCAGTAAATTAATTCATATATATATATATCAAACCCAGATGAGATGCTTAAGAAAAGTAATTTGCATTATTTGATGAACTTTAATTATCACTGAAGGTCAAAGAGTGAAATTTTACCCACGACTGAAAAACCATAATTTGTATTATATTGATATTTGCCACTTGACTTGACTTGACTTTTTATATTTGTATTATACTGATTATATTGACATAATATTGATTACCACAAAACATTTTGATTTGTCCACCCTTTTCTTTAAAAAATCTAAAATCTACATTCCAGTGAGGCTCTTACAGTGGAAGTGAATGGGGGCCAGATTTTGAACATCAAAATGCTAAAATTTTCAAAAGTATTGCCACAAGACATAAAGATATGTATGTAATAGTTATTTTAATCTGATAAATTTCCTTTCTAACCTTTTCTGTGTAAAGTTATAGCCAATTTTACAATGTCAACAACCCCTAAAACCCTAAAACAACTATAAAAAAAATTAGAATTTAAACAACTTTACAGCTCAAATCATACAAAAGGTTTAACAGAAGGAATATTGCAAGTGCTTTCATAAAATTATAAGATTCACATTTCTGTTTACCCCCCAAAAACTGGCCACATTCACTTTCACTGTCCCAATCACTTCCATTGGAAGTGCCTCACTGTAACCTAGATTTTACATTTTTCAACATTAAATCAACATTATGCCACAAATGCTGTCAATTGAGCTTAATTTGTTTAAACCCAGAACATTCCTTTAATTTGTCATTTTTAAATATTTGTCTCTACATTGCATATTTTATATTCAACATTTATATACTTTAATCAGTTGCAACCTGGTCTCATAAAATCACATTACTATATCAACATTTTTGCTAAATACTTTTTATGTGGCTTTTTGTGCGTGACATGGAAGTTTCCTGGTAAAATAAACATTAGCACATTGTGGCATAGTTTCCTTTGCTGTTGCCTGCTCTTCTGATAAACCTAGGGAATACTAAAGAAGACCATGGTCTCTGTGTGAACTGATTATTTTGTAGAATCTGTTGAGTATGAAACAATTGCGTGAGTGTGAGGGACTTCAAATAAATTGGTAAAGAAGTCAGAGTTGTGTTACAATGACAATGATTTTTATTCCCTTTCACACAAATCAAGAGTGAAATGGCAGATTGTCAATTACATCTAAACACTTTTACTGCAGCACATGTCTTGTCAGGCAATACAAATGTGACCAAACTGAGTGGTAGCTCAACTGATAGAGTGTTAAACTTGCGATGTAAACGAACGGGGTACGAGTCCTGAGGAGCAAGTGAGTCAACACGTGAGCTGAATAGAATCACCACAAAATTAAGTAGCTGATTCAGAAAATAAATTTTTCATGTTACATTTGCTTTTTATGACACTTTTTATGGTTAGGTTTAAGTTTAAGGTTAAGGATTTAGCTTTGTTTATTTAAAACCTGATAGAGCATTAACCTTAAAAAAAAACAGTTAACAGTCCTAGTTAATTTAGCAGAAATCCTTTCATAATTAACTTCAGGACACTCCCTGTCATGACATGTACTGGCCAGTTGCTCTGTCTCAGCCACACTCAGCTGACCCTTCTGTGCCTCCATGTTTCCAGTGAATAACAGCAGCAATGCTTTGTCTTTGGCAGACCATCTGTGCAGCTGTTCAGTTGTATTGAGATTGGCATTGCAGTGTCTATTCAGGCCAAGTTGGCAGGAATCTGCCAGCACAAAACCACAAACCACTGCCAAGACTACAGGCTCCATCAGGCGAAGTTTAATGATGATGTGCTCCACTCTGGGGAGATCTCATTATAAAAATAAACAGTATGGACAGTAAATCTGCACTACAAAAAGGTTAATCGGTCACATACATAATTGATCATGCTAAAAAGGTTACGGTTGATCATGGTTTTACAGCAAATCCACTGGAGATCTCTGACTTGAACTCAGGGGATCTAGCAGCTTGGCATAGGGCCAGGGAGTCTCCAGGCCCCTATCCAGCAGAGAGGCCCCTGAGGTTCTGCTACCCTTGCATACTGGAGTAGAGCCACCATATCCTGTCTTGACAGGACCATTAAACTTGTTTGTCCATTACTATGCATTCCCATGCAGGAATTGCAGGAGAGAAGCTGCTTCTAGATTGACAGAGTGACCAAAAGAATTTCAATGATGGAAATCACATTTTCTCAATATAATGGTGACCCATTTTAGTGACGTATTTATTTGCTGTCAGTTTTATTTATGGTGTTTGGTCCTTATTCATTAATGCTCAAAACACTTCAGCTGAACAATTAGTTGTTCTATGAATTAGGTTTATGCATTCAGAGAGTATGTTTTTTCTCAGGCACTGGTGCCTGGTGGACTGCTGGTGGACAAGGCAATCAAGTATTTGATTGACTGGCTCAGTTGCCAGAAACAAATAAAATTGATTTGCCTGGAATAATGCATTCTTTCTGTGGCTAATCAGTCTTCATATGTGCCAGCACTGCTTTACGGGTTTGCTTGCCAGATTTACTAATGCTTCTTGGCTACTTATAGCTGCCTGGCTATTTACTGGTTATCATGCAATTTAAAATTGTACTATGTTTTTTGTGTATTGGTTTTATTTATATTTAATTTATTTATTTTGTTGTTGTTAATGTTTTAGTTCCTGTTCACTTAAAAAACTCATACAAACTTACAAACATTACATTGTTCATGAAACATGAACATTTGACTACCATTTGCATGCTCAGTGCGGTTCACCATTGAGATCAGTTTTATGGGTTATTTTATGGGTCACAGATTTTTGGAAATGTGAAATACTCTGAATCTACAAAGCATACAAAATCCAACAAACACATAGCAAACTTCCCCCAAACATTCTCCAAACCAAATTGAAAGTTGTCAACACTAAAAAAAGAAGGAAAAGTTTAGAAAAATATCTTAAATTTCACAATGTGTAAGCTAAACCTTTTAGTTTCATGAGGTGCTTTATTTAAACTTGTGAAAAATCAAACATCTCTTGCATCCCATCACTATGATATTTCGAGTTTTCTCAACGTTTATTTATTTATTTATTAAATGTATTTATTAGAAACTCTGTTTCTCAAAATATTAAAAAAGGATTTGTTGTTGTAGAAGCTTATGGGGCTTTTCCACTACACGGTACAACTCGACTCAACTCGACTCTGCTCGCTTTTTTGGGGTTTTCCACTGCTGATAGTACCAGATACTTTTTTTAGTACTACCTCGGTCGAGGTTCCAAGCGAGCCGAGCCGATACTAAATGTGAAGTCAAAATCCTGCAGATCACTGATTGGTCATGGAGAACCGTCACTACCAGTGTCACTGGATTTCTGATACGTGACATCAACCCGCTAGTTTTAAAGTTAGTAACGGCGATAACGGTATAATTTGTTCACGTGATTTCGAATTGTGAAAAAATAAACGGCTGTGCGCAAAACCACGCCATGTTCAATAAACGAGGTGCAGACGGTCCACTCATGGTCCACGGCTACCACCGGACCTACCAACAGTGTAGGAAAAAGTTAAAAAAATGTATAAAGAGACTACAGAACCATCAAGGACCATAACAGCCAGAGTGGTTCAAACAGAAGAAAGTAGAAGTGGATCGACGAGCAACAGGAGAGAGAGTGCCCTGGACTAGCCACGATGGAGGATGATACGTTTTGTTACGTTAACTCTATACTCTGCTTGAAAGTTTCACTTTATTTAGTTGACCAGCTACTGGGAAGCTTGCTTCTAAAACAACCAGGCCAATTTAACTGTTACACTTGTGTAAAATCCCCATGCAACAACTGCTTTATGCAGCACAATGAGCTAGTAGCTAACAGCTAGAGATTGTGTTATTGTTTTGTTCAGTTTGTGTCGTGTTTAAAATGATGTCACAGCAATAGAGGCGGCACAACTATGACGATCAGCCTATAATCCCACCCACGCTGAGGAGGTACTAAACTGCAATGGAAATGCAAGCTCAGAAAAGTAAAGCGAGTAGAGTTGAGGCGAGGCGAGTCAAACTGTAACGTCAGGGACGTGCACAGACATTTTGGGGGGCAGGGGCTCAAGTGGAAAAAAAGGGCACTTCTCATAATTATTTATTTAAAAAAAAAAATTTAAACAAAATGTTAAATATATTAACACAACTCTGACTTCTTTACCAATTTATTTGTAGTCCCTCACACTCACGCAATTGTTTCATACTCAACAGATTCTACAAAATAATCAGTTCAACAGAGACCATGGTCTTCTTTAGTATTCCCTAGGTTTATCACAAGAGCAGGCAACGGCAAAGGAAACTATGCCACAATGTGCATGTTTTCTATGCTACTAGTTTGAATAAATGACTGCACTATTTACATATCAATGTGGAAATTGTGATGATGTTATTAGACACAAATTTGACTGTATTCACCTGTAGTGTCTCCGTTAAGTACAGTACATTAGCCTGTATGGCCATGATATATAGCCTTAGCTAAACTTTAGCTAACTTATCACATTATGTTAGGAAGACACAATTTAATTATATTTGTCTTTTGGCTAATTAGCTGTAAAGTTGAGAAAAACACAACTGGGATAGGAGCTGGGAGGGGCTACTGCCTGCCTGCCTATGTGTCTGTGTGTCTGATGTGACGATGTGTGCTGCACTGCTGCACGGAGGCGCGGAGGGAGAGAGAGAGAGAGAGAGAGAGAGAGAGAGAGAGAGAGAGAGAGAGGGAGGGAGGGAGGGAAGGAGGGCATCGGAACTCAACAAAGTCTCATCTACCGACCTGATATTTAGATTTTTTATTCAATAAATATATTTCTGTGCAAATATATATATATATATATATATATATATATATATATATATATATATATATATATATATATGTCTATGTATGTACTTGCCTGCTCCTAATAGTTTCTTAGAGTTTGACACAAATCTTCACAAAGTGACAAATATCTCATTTAAAAAAAAAATTAAAAATAGGTGCAAACTACTGCCCCAAATAATTCAAAATATCTTTTAACTACTGTATATGGAAAGTATTTACATCTGAGAGTGAAGTGTTTCTAAAGTGAAAAATCAACAGAATGCAAATTGCAAAGCACACATGATAAGAGTAGGCTTAGATCTGAGTATCAGAAATGTCATAAATAGCATCATAGCTATTGCAACAGCTTAAAGTACCTACACAGCATTTGAAAATTGGATTTTAAACACCTCTCGCACTTTGAGTTGCCTTACATAAGCAAATTAAATTCTGCCTCCATCTGCAAGCATTAAATCATGTAACAAAGTTGCACTATGGATTATTCAAATTTTCAAAGGAACATGAATCTGTTTAACCTTCACACCACCATATGGCCAGGCCTGTGGGGAAAGAGAGGGTCTCTTACCTGCAGGTTACCCTTTATGCTGTCCAGCTCCTTTGATGTTTTAGAAAGGTGTTGTAAAATTCCTGTCCTCTCCGTGAAAACCTCCTTCAGCTTCTTTTCCAGCCCCTCATAGCTACAGGATGAGAAAAGAAAAAGGAAGATGACTTCTTTAAGTCTATGGCATGCCTGGCAAATTCATTCTGCATGGCCGGTTGCAGAAGTAGGGAGGATTTGAAGCCATTGTGAGTGGAGGATGAACACATGAAAAACATCCAGTAGTTAATCATAAAAATTCTGAAACACAACTTGTGATCTCCATCTTAAAGGTCAATTTTTGCTATTGTTGTGCTTTTTATTACCTCTAGTATGCTGGATGATACATTGAATATTCATGAATATTCATGACATATTCAAAATCATTTTTCTGGTGATTATTGAGCTAAATATGTCATTATAGTTTTGATGTGCTTTTCATTCGTCCAAGTTTCCTAAAGGCTGTGGCATTGGACTAGTTTAGTAATTCCTAATTGTCTTACAACTCACAAGAGCATTAAGATGTTTTAATAGTGTCTCTCATTTAAACGTCAGTAGCAAAAAAAGCCATTTAGAGTTGAAAAATAATTCCCATGAATCAGTTCAAGCAGTTGGTTTCAAATTAATTGAATTCAATGGTTCGTTTTTTATGTGTTTATCTAGTGTAAGATGCTTTGATTATTTTAAACTATATCTGTGTTCTATTTTAGAACCTACTTTACAACAATAATTGTTTTATACCATTTCAGAACAAATACATATAGATTTATATAGAAAATTGCCAATTGACTGAAAAAGATTTAGCTATAATTTTGTAGCTCTATCACCAAGCCTTAACCTCTAGCTTTTATTTCATTTTAAACATCTGTGTCTCTACTTTTATTTGATGGATTATATCTACAAAGCTACAAAACACCAGGCCTACCTCCATAAAGACACATATAGCCATATTTATCTCATGCAATTCTGTCAGAATATCAACACTTTGCCAACACAAAAAGACAGTCACAGCTGTGCACAGCACAAACAAGATAAATAAATAAATATAATGTGTCATGATTTTCTTTTGTCATTGTCCCAAATATAAATCATAAATAAGTTATGTAGAGCGCAGTCAAATACTTTCAACAAAGGGCTTTTTGCCAATGCATCCTGTGCTGCTCTCAGCTGAACCTTTATATCAATGAAAGCATCAACAACCAAAGCACAGTCATACGAATCTCCATGATGGGAAAGCAACACCTGCGAAATAAATAAATCATGCTTGAATGCATCCTGCCTATAAACTCCAACAGTTTGATGTCTGTGTAACTGATCAAGGGTGGAAGCTGAAAGAGACAGATAGCGCTAGAAGAAAAAAAATCACATCTTCTCTGCTAGACTTATTTATTATCCAATGGAGATGGGCTTACTTAGGGTAGACCAATAAGAGGTCAATAAATTGAGCCTGGCTCAAAATAGAAACAATTTCAAGGCCACAACCATTCAGATAACCATACAGTCTGTTCTCTGCATATGAAAGGATGAGGAATAAATGGGTTATTACTGCCAAGGGTTAAAAATTACACTGTGACATCTTTTGACACAGCTATTCTGGCAGGCTCTCACACGAGAGATACTATGGTAAAAGTGTTTTAATAAGAATCAGCCTGTCAGACAAACAGGCTTAGAATCGCATGATGCACTCTCTGGCTTCTTGTTGCCAGCGATCTCATAATTCTGATTAGAGCCACACCATATGAGGGCTGACGATAAGCTACAATCCCTATTGAAGAAAAGATGGTTAGCCTGAAAGATCTGACAAAACAATTTGAACACATGAATGCTCTTTGAAAAACAGATTGTTCAGGATGAAGTGAGCTTTGAGTAACCGCACATGACAAGCAGAGAAACAAGCATATGCACACGGATAGTACCAGAGACAGTATAAGGAGTAGTAGGCAAACTTCTTGTATGAAAGTAAAGGGGAGAAATTGCAAACCTCAGTTAATAAGTGACCTTTTTGATAGAGGCATTGTAATGATCAATATGTGTAGGAATGGTAGTCCCTTCTTTCTGTTAAAGGTGCCAATCAACTTTTTCAAAAGGCATCACAGCACTCAAAATGGCTGCTGAAGGAATAGAGGTCCCCCCTTTCAGAGAGCCAATAGCCAATAGAGCTGTTCAGTTGTTCAGTTAATTTGCAAGCTAACCCCAAAGGCTAATTTGGCCACCTGTTCACCCTGGAATTTGCCTATGGGTTTTTATAATGGGTTTTTTCAATTTAAATAAATAAGGTCTGTGGTAAATATATCATGAAGAAAATTGGATGTATTTCTATACAACATTAATTACACCGAGTCATACCTCAAAAGGGAATTCTGAGGTGGCTGGTTTTTTTTTTTTTAAATGTATGTTGTTAACAAGTTGCTGAATAAGAACTACAACTACCACAAGCATGTGAGTGTAGACGCCTGACGAAACGGAAAACTGTTGTAATCCTAATCGAGCAACTTGTTAACACATTCTTTTTTCTTTTGTTTTCAAAACACCGGCATTAAAATTCACATTTGGGGTATGACTGTGTGTAATTTATGTTGTAAAACAAGATATCTAAGTATCTTCATGTAATGTTCACCACAGACCTTATTTTACTTATAAACCCATAGGAAATCCCCCTGAGGGAATCCATGGCTCGAAAATGCCAATTCTCTTCCGGGTTTCTGGACACAGAAGGCTTCCATACCCACCCAGTATGTCTCTGTGGTCGACTTTGAATTATATGAAACTGATCCTCTTCTATAATGAAGTAGTGCTGAGCCCTGGTCATTGAAAGTGGAAAATGCTCAACACACCACCTGTTCATACAGCACAGGATGGATGTGCAGGTCTACACGGAGGTGAAGATCAGATGGAGAGGGACTGGGATTTAGCCAACACGACAGGACCAATCACTTCTCATCTTCCATTAGTGACTGTAGGCCTGAGCTCTCTGTGTAGACTAATGGCATTACAGGGCCATTTGATATGCTTTCAGAATAATATAATACCATAAAGAATGGAAATTGTAACCCCCAGAATATGACTAGAAAATATGATGTTGTCAGAAGATGCATTTGGGAGTATTGCTTATTTGAAGAATTTTTATAATTTCTTATGTCATATTGTGTCTTCTTTTTTCCTGATTTATCATTTGCATTATCTCATCTGTTTTTATAACTTCTGGATTGCATGCTTAAATACTTAAGTTCAATAGCTGCACCTAAAGAGAGATTAATGTGTCCTGTGGCTGCCAAACATGCTGCTAAAAATCCTGTTTGTGTATGTGGGATTTAAATCCCTTTATATATTGTATGCATGCATTGAGATTTTTGGTAATGTAAATAAAAAATAAAAAAATATGAATAAGATAAAAAAAAAGAAGCGGACAGAGAAATAAAAAGAGAAGCATTGAATGAAAAATTGCCAGGAAAAACAGCATTACTCCTTTTAAATGAATTGCAGCAGTGTTTTATTCAGAAATTTTGATATTTTTGTATGCATACTATTTGGTTTCGGTTTTATTTCAAATGCTCATGCACTGTTGTTCTGTGAGTCAGATACTGTCAGCATAGAACTGGAAGATTGAAAATATCTATGCCTACCGATGATATAGTCAATGCAAACAGTCAAAAATGTAGGGGTATATGGAAAAACAAAATTACAATGTAAAACACTTTCCAACTTGTTCAATTGCATGAAAATACTACCGTCCTCTGAACCAGATGGAATTATGCAGTAAGTGCACAACAGCTAGTAGAGATTCTTGCACAATTCATTCAATGCCACAGTGAAAAAATCAACAGAAAAGGGTTCTTGAGAACTGTTTCAAAGTGCTTCGTACAAATACAATACAGATTATAATAGGGCTTTTATTGACTAGGATAATAGTGTTCTGACAATACAATGCCTAACCCAACAAGAACCAAAAAAACGACATCCTATGTTTGAGAAAGCACATGAAATGAGTTTGATGCGAATAGGCAGAGTCTCCGCATTGTAGAAGAGAGAAACAGAATTACAGAAAGTTTTGAAATACATGGATGCCCAAAATCATTTATTCAGCTAAAGCTAGAATTAGGGCACTTGTACTTTTCCCCCTTGAATACTGCACACATATAAACTGTTTCTATGTGACTAAGTTTAAAGGGGGTGTGAAATTTCCATTTCATGTTTTCATGTTGCTGTGTACAGGCAAGGCTTTGGACAGTCTAAATGCTAAATCCCATTCTGTGTCTAGAAGCAATTAAATGGTCATCTACAATTCTACTACACAACGAGCATCAACACTTTCTCATACAAACATCTGGAAAAAACCTGAGGCCAATGCAGTTCTTTTTGCAAGTACCTTCTCTGTTTTGTATTCATATGACTGTTGCTTTGCATTGCTGGAATATTGGTTTGAGTTTTATAGTTGACTCATAATTGCCTGAGATCTCATTAATATTTTGTCCCAGTCCTAATCTTGAAATTGAAATATAATCCATAATGCATTATTGAGCATTTCATTCAGGGATGCAGACATGAAGAGATCTGTACCAGCCATAGCCTGCAAGTCCAATTAAATCCGGTTTAAAATAACAAATTAATTGAGGTGTTTTTAGAGAGTAGAGGGGCCGTTTGCCATATATATGTTTTGACACTATTTCACATCTAGACGTGTGATATGATTATCTCCAGCTGCTCTCTTGTCCAGTGAGATTTTAAGCCATTTAATAATGCCCAGCTGGTGATGCCTAGAACCACCAGTATTACAGCATGATTGGTAGGGATCTGAAGGAATCGGAAGTTTGGCCAATTTAATACCTGGAATACATTTTGTCACACTCTGCAAATGCAACTGCCTAATAGATGGGCAAAATACAGGGAGCCCCTCAGCCGGTGTGTACTAATCCAATAGCTAATAAATTATGCCATTGACAAGCACTATAGGACTATATTTTACATTGTTTAATACTATTATTTTTGTTTGTCTCAGAGGGTTAGAGTAGACATAATACATGTGGAAGATAGCCAACTTGTTATAACACGATACACTTCAGCTTGTAAATGTTGAACGCACATTGAAACACAAATATATCGTAAAGCCTACACCTACAATCAAATTCAAAGTAAAGACAGTTTATTTTGGTACACAACAACTTCTGGGGTGTTTTATTCATTTAAAATATTGTTTTATGGAAGAGTAGCAAAACTTCCACATTAATCTTACTTTGTAGCTTCGGACAGAGGTGTTTTTATGCAAGTCTTGCTTAGTAGCAAAGTGTACATTTCTGTAAGAGGGATAATTTAGTTTGATCGCTGACTCTGCCGGTTCACCCATGCAGAATTTTTGTATTTTGTGTATATTAACCCATACAAAGTAATCTTCTTATCAGGATCACAATTAATGTTAAATACTGTATATGATGTGTTAATACAAGCTTAAAATAAGAAACAGGCCTTGGTAGTTCCTTGAAATAGGTTCACATTTTCAAAAGGTGTTTGTAGAAGTGATCAATCAGCGAAAGTGATGACTGATGCTTGGAAATTATCCAGCCCCATACCAAGCCAAGAGCAGTTCAGCATGCAATGCTGCAGTTTCTTCCTACAAATCACAGCTCAATATGCCATACTGACCAGACATGACAGATTGCTCCACTAACATTATGGAGGGAGAAAGTCGCAGCAGGAACACAAATCAAAACGTTCAATATTGGACTTCAACTGTCAGATTTTATTGAAATTAATTTCAGCTATGATTGGCTTTTCTCACATTGTCTAATTCTAACATTGTGTCCACTTAAGTTATAGCCTGTCAAAACACTAAACTGACAAAAATTGTGATCTTGTTACGCAAGAATAACTATCCCTGGTTAATTCACTGGGCATGCATTTTACGTATGTCACATGGATTAACGATATGATGAGAGGAGTTTTTGTTTCATTCCAAAGGGCAAAGAAACATTAAAAATCAATCCTTTTCTATTACCCACAGATACCTGTATTGACTGGCTCATAGTGTCACAGCTTTCTCACATATGAGAGAAGACAGCAATCTGACAAACCCTGTGAAGACAAAAGAATAACCTTTCAGGATCAGCTGTGTGAGGAAGGGTAAAGTGTCGCTGTGGGATAGTTCAGGGCCTCTATGCTCCAAAGGCAATTTTTAAAAAGACTGGGACATTCATGTACACACTTCTCCAGTGAAGCATTTACAGAGCACTGCCCTTGACGGATGAGCCCTGGTGGAAATTTAAATAGAATATATATATATATATATATATATATATATATATATATATATCTATTTAAATTTCCACCAGTATCATCGAAATATTCACTGAAAGTATACTATCATCTAAATATATATATAATTTTTATTAATTTTTTTTACAAGAAGAGGAAAGGTATTTAACTATAAGCCTGTCTTCTGGCAAGACAAGTTAACCTATATATGTAACTATATTTGGACCTGAAATATTTGAAATGCTTTTTATTGCATAAAACACAGTGGAGAAAAGAAGTCACAAGATATCTACAAAATCAGAATATGAACACCTCTCTGTGCTTTAGAGATTTTGGGAGAAAGATATCAAGTAAAGAAACAGACACACTTTATTAATTATCAGGGGAAATTCAAGTATTAAGATAATATAAGTTATTTTTGCTTGTATATTGGGATGCGGTTTCAGTTACAAAAAAATTTAAATCTCTTTTGCACACTAGAAACCACGTAGAGCAACATTAAAATCAGTTCATAACCCTGTTATTGCCAAGACCAGAGTATTATTATTTCTTTGGAGTCATAATTGTTTTTTCAAGATGCACCGTATTCAATCCATTTACATCAATTTGGATCAAATGAAAGTGATAAGATGTTCTGAGTCTGTAGGCTAAATTATATGAGACCCACAAGAACATGAACAATAAAATATGATTCACCGCAGCCGATAATAAAGCGTTTTGTGTCCTCTTGTTGAGTGATGCCTCATTAGTGAGCTGCAGCCATAGGTAAGCACTACAAAGCAATGGGGTCTATTACGAGAACAGTTTCATGTATCATTTACTTAATCAAACCTCTTCAGCAGATGGTTAGATGTGATGTAAACCCTCAAGTGCATGGTGTCCACTACATTGGGAAGATCTTTAAAATTCATTTTAAACCATTCAGGGTGTGATCTCACATCTCAAACACCATGGATACTTTTCTTTGACTGTCCTCTTTATATGGCATTTTTATTTTTATGGAAACATTAATTCAACATGGTGACAAAAGGGGTGATGTGCCAAGTAAATTTTCATTACCCTCTATTGTAATGGACAGATGTATAACACTCTCAAAATGTATAATTTGGAGGGTTAAAGATGAGGATGAAAATGAAAGAATAAGAAGATAATCACCAATTTTATTTGGGGGGTGAACTATACATTTATCATTATTATTATTATTATTATTAATTTTTTTTTGTTTTTTTCGTTTGTGATTTAAATATTCATACATCAGAGGGTTAAATAGATAATAATCTAAAATGGTCAGGAAAAATGTGTTTTGATTAGATATTGGATAATATGAGCAATTATTTCTCCTTGTGGGACAGGGTTTTGTAATACTTTGTTTGTTCATTGTTATCAGGTTGCACATAGCAGGAGCCGAACTAAATAAGCATTCCAATCATTGCTGCATGTGGGGAATTAGACTCAGGTGCAATGTTTTCTCACAAGGCTTTAATTCTGAGCACAAACAGACAATCCAATGTGCCTGCTTAGCACCCATGTGCTAATGCAGGGGTCGGCAATGGCATGTGTGCCAGCATTGGCACACGGAGGGGTAATCACTGGCATGCCAGCAACAACAAGAGAGGAATAGACTATTTTATTTATATAAATTCCACAACTGCATTCAAATCTACATCTTGATTTAATCGTTCCTCATGATCACGCACTGTTATCATAAGCTGAATGGGAGGTTAAACAGAAAGTTAAAATGTGACGAGACTTCAGTATACCCAACAGACTTGTGCAGCACGTGCAAGCCATTTGCACTTCATGAGCCGGCAGCACTTCACTTTCGGTTAATAACGAGTAAACCTGCCCGCTTTGCTTTTTTTTTTTGCTTTCAGAAAAAAACGTGATGTAATAAGGAAAACACCACTATTAATAATTTGTAATGAAAAATAAACTATTAAAATAGAAACATGAAAAACAGAAACATCGGCACAGCCATTGACCAGAAAAATTTAAAATGGCACTCCATGTCAAAAAGGTTGCCGACCCCTGTGCTAATGGAAGTCTTTGGGCAATTGGCAGAGAGTTAAATACAGTACTGACCATTTATACTCTTATATTTGCAGCTGGAACAATGTGTTAGCTTGTCTGCAGCTTATTTCTGCAGGCCTGCACCTGCTTCCTTTGCGAAGAATCCTTATTAACCCTCATTTCCTGCATTATATGTTGAATTGTCATTGCACTTTTACAATGTATGCATGCCAAGGGGACCAAGAAACCACACAGGTCTCGTTTCACTCAAAAGGCAGTGATATCCTCTGCTACAGAGACTGCCAAATGTCCCCTCGCAATTCTAACCCTCATCCATCTTTGTGGAGCACTGGATGCATGGGTTGTACTCCTCCATCATATATGCAGCCAAGTTCCATGCGTGCCAAATGTTTACACAATGAAATCATTCCAAAAGTTAATCTCAACCAATGATGTTGCATTATAACGGCCCACTCTCAACTGATCCATCTGCATCAGTGTTAAACTGTGTGTGTAAAACAGAGCGAGAGAGAGAGAGATACAGAGAAAAACAAAAAATTAGTTTGTCTGTGCATTTCTGGGTTTTTTTTTTGTTGTTTTTTTTAAGTGAATGACTGTAAGAACCAAGATCTGAAAATAAAAAGCTCCCATTTTTTATGTTAGTATTCTTATTATCCTTCTACTAATTTAAAAATGGCAGTCCATAGAACTATATGGTAAAAAGTTGTGAAATGTATCACATTAGAAGAGCAACATATATTGGAGCCAACCTTTGTTGTCTATCTATTTTTCTTTCTTCTGGCATTTATTCCTTTGGATCATGCTCAATGAAATGTACATGTTGCCACTGAGGTGCTAAGCCTTGTAAGTGCTGCTTGGAGCTATATTTCGCACTGTTCTCTCCTTGCCCAGAGGCTGGGATAACACTGGGAGGATAAAAAGTCCACCAGTCAGTAATACTTTATCACTGAATACTAATGACACAGAAAATAGTTACTTCTCCTAACCTAACTTTACTGGGGTCATATACCAAATTAGCTGTAGCACAGGGAAATCTGTTTGATACATATTTATTAATTGACTACAATTATGTGGACAATAATTGGGAAAACAAGCATGCAAATAATTTTTCAATGGATCAGATTTATTTGTCTCAAAGTTATTACTTGATTTGATGTGAAAAGCAGAACCAGCATGGCAAAAAATAAACAGAAAATTGTATTATAATATTCTTCAATACTCAGAATCTTGAATAATTGGATACATTTTTGACCTAACATTTTTTTTTTTTTTTTTTGGCAGAAGGCATTTCTAATTTTCTTTTAAATGAATGAGATCCCTCTCTCTCATTTCTCTTTCTTTCACCATATCTCTCCACCTCTTTCTCAAGTATTTTTTTAATTTTTATGAAATCGTTAAGACAGTGTTGCAGGCGAAAGACACGACAGTCCTGGCATGGGTGTTGGGAGTTTGCTGAGAGTGCCCCTTAACTTAGCCCTGGACGTTTAAATGCTGATATTTCTGGAGGCACATTCACTACAGCAAGTGTCAGGACCAGGGGGAATGTTGGAGGAAGGGGTAATGGTTTCACTAATCTTGTATGTGCTAGACATTCCATTAAAGTTGTAGGGACAAGATGTCAAGGGAACAATCAGTGACCACTTAGAGACACACAAAGCAGGTGTCAGGGTCCTTTCACATGTAGAAATAAGAATATCTCCTCTGGTTATCCATTGACATCTCGGAAAAAAGTCTGTGTGGTCAAATTGGGTGTCAACCACAGGGAGAGTCTTGATATTTGGGTGACAGATTCTCTGTGGGGAGAATTAGTTTTGTCATTTGGTGTATGAGTGTGCTGCCCCGACGGTGATGGGGTGAGTCTTATTAAGAGACTATTTGGTAAAGGGATTCAAAGCAACATTGGAAAGACTCTTAGCTTTCAATGCATGACTGGTTCAGAAACTGATCAAGCACAAAAGTCATCTTAGAAACTCTTGAGAGGCTTTTAAAATGATACACTGAATTGCTGTGACCAATTCCCGAATCCTCACCCCACCCCATCACCCCGACTGTCTGTATGCACCCTCTATTATCTGTCCACTGGATTCAAAAATGGTGCGTATTCAATGGGCAATGCCTGGGTGTCACTGATAAGCATTGTCTGTCACCTGACAGCTGTTTATTAGGGTTTGACAGTGTACCAACCTTTTGGGTTAATTTACACAAGCTGTCATACCAATCCACTCCAAGAGTCTATCTCTGTGTGTAAGGTAAGGTTATAACATGCTCAAATGTATGTCTAAGGGAAACAAATCAAAATCTGGTATCATAAAACTGGCAGGAGATTTTATTCACAAACAATGTCAGTGTTTGAACACAGTGTTTGCTGCTATACATTAACAAGTAGTGATCAATACGCTTTCAGTTTATCACATGCTCAGCATATTCAAAAGGACTGCCTACATTTTGATGTGTAATTAAATAAAATAAAAAAGTGACCATTCTGGTAATCACATATTCTCTTTTAAACAGAGCCTGTGGCTTATTTTAATTAAATTTCAAGAGCCCTTGGTGAAAGAGATAAAAGCATCACTTATTTTGAGGAGTGCTTTTGTTTTCTTTCTTGTAGGGCACTTACTCTCGAATAATTTGTTTACCATTAATATAGATGTTGTATTCAAAAAGTTTTGAAACTTCATGTTACAGTGTGTTAAGGGAACTTGAATTTAGGTGTGTCCAAAATTTGAAGGATCGTTTTTCAATATGTATTATAAGGGGGTATCTGCCTAGTTCGGGCCGGCATGCATTAGTAGGTGTTCTTCTCTGAACTCTTAATGTTTCTACAGAATTCAGCATGCAGGGATTCTATGGGGTGTTTGTCCCATCTCGAGTAATCTGCCAGACAGAGTGCCAAACCTCACATCCGTACAGAGCAATAGGCATTATAATACTATCAAATATCTTACACCAGATTGTTACAGGAATGTCAACTTGGGTAAATTTGCCCCTAATAGCATAGAATGCTCTTCTAGCTTTCTCTTTTAGTGCATTCACTGCCAGACCAAAACCCCTTGAAGCACTCATTTTTAGACAGAGGTAGTCGTAGTGTCTGGTGTGTTCTATTACAGTGTTTCCCAGAGTGAATGTGTATCTGGGGTCTCTCTCTCTCTCTCTCTCTCTCTCTCATATATATATATATATATATATATATATATATATATATATATATATATAGCCCTCACGATGGACTGGCTGACCTGTCCAGGGTGTCCCCGCCTTTAGCCCAATGTTAGCTGGGATAGGCTCCAGCCCCCGCGACCCTGTACACAGGATAAGCGGTTGACGATGGATGGATGGATGGATATATATATATATATATATATATATATATATATATATATATATATATATATGTATATAAAATTGAAATCTGTTAATAATCTTTTAATAAAAATTAAGCTCTGGGACAAGAAGTTGCCCGAAGATGAAGAAACACCCATAAATATATTGGCTCCAAAAAGTATTTGGACACTTCAAAATGTTTAAATGTCTTTGCATAATATAGCAATATTTATACCACAGGTTTTTTGAATGCTTGATTCTGATTGGTTCACAGACATTCTAACGTGTGAAATAATTTTTCAGGGAAACGCATGGCTATAAAGTAGTTCCAACTCTTGAACGCATAACGGTTCCATATCACTGGTCATTGTGTAAAGTAAATCAGTTAAGAATGTGAAAACAATGTCTAAAATACCCTATATTTATATAAATTTAATTAAAAAAGAGCCCTTGTGCTCCCTCGTTTCCCCCGTACTTACACACGCTCACACACACACATATGCATGTGTTTTCGAATTAGCAACAAAAGCTTGAGCTGTATCAAAGCTAGATACACTTGATAAATACAACAGTTTCTATATTATCTGAAATAATAGGAAGGAACCCTCACGCTCACTTTATTGTCATTGTGCAGAGTACCGGTACAGAGCTAATGAAATGCAGTTGTTTTCGCATATCCCAACTGAGCTGGGGTCAGAGTGCAGGGTCAGCCATGAAACAACACCCCTGGAGCAGATAGGGTTAAGGGCCTTGCTCAAGGGCCCAACAGTGGTATCTTGGCAGTGCTGGGGCTTGAACCCCCAACCTTTCAGTCAGTAACCCAGAGCCTTAACCGCTGAGCCTCCACTGGCTCCATTGGCCCTTTTTGACACAATTGACCCTTTGTTACAGTCGCTCGCTCTGACAAACTCTGCAGAACTCCCCATTGGAATGAATGGGAAATTGCTGTGAACGACGTGGTTTTTGGCAAAATATACTCATAAATAGAATGGATAATATTTATAAGTGGACTGGTATAAAGAGTAACATTGTAATTGTTAGGAATGCAGACAAGGGCAGACGAGGAGTTTGGATCTACACGCGGGTTTATTAAACAAAAGTGTAAACAAGACAAAACTGAAACTAAAACATGGAGACATCGAAGGAACACGGACTGGATAAACACGGCAGGATGAACATGGCAAGACAGGCAGCAGAGCAAACATCAGAACATGGGAAACATCAAAACAGTCAGAACAACGAACGACAAGGGAATGGAGGAACAGCTGGGTTTAAATACACAGAGACATGATTATAACAAACGACAATCAGGTGCGAACAATGACACAGTGATGAGGACGGGAAACAGGGTGACGGCGACACGGAAAACACGGGGCAGACAACCAGGGATCGTAACATAACCCCCCCTCAAAGGATCGGTTTTCAGACGATCCTCAGAAAACAAGAAAAAAGGAATACCCCAAAAAAAAAAAAAAAGAAATCGTCCAAGGAGTGGGGGGGCAGACAGGCAGTCCAAGGGGCACAGAGGGCAAGAAGGCAGTCCAAGGGGGCACAGAGGGCAAGATGGCAGTCCAAGGGGAGCACAAGACGGGGACTGGGTCAGGTGGCCTGGGAGCTGGCCACAGGACAGGGACAGGTTCAGGAGGCCTGGGAGGTGGCCACCGGACAGGGACCGGTTCAGGACAGGTTTATGTCAGTGGTGGAGAATATCTGGCCTCAACCATTTTACCTGGCCCCCAAGGCCATTTGAGAAATAAATTGAGATGCAAAACAATGGCACTGATTGCATAAAAAAAATGTAGGATAATTTTAAATAATAACAACACAAAATATTGTATAATAGAAAGCCATTTTATATTTTTTTTCTTGGTGTGTAACGTAATGCGTACATTAGTTTCACCACAATCAGAAATTGCAAGCGATTATATGGCCCGCAAATAATTTTGTAAATACTCTAATGGCCCTTAAAATGAGGAAGGTTCCCAACCCCTTATCTATTTAAATGGCTTCATAAAGAACTGGGCATCAAACACACAAATGACTCTCAAACGTAAACACCTTTCTTACCGTTCTAGGAGATGCATGGCACTCAGATGTATGTACACAAACATGGATGTACAGAAGCTGGCTGACACTTTTTGTTTCTGTTGTTGATGTGTTTTGTTATTCTGTGAAATATTTTAATTCCGACAAGCCCCAAATTTGTGCAAATCAGGGATCAAATTGGTGCTAAGCGTCGAGTAGTGTAATCCAGCCTTTAAGCGCAGCATATTTATCATTTGATTGTGATTCTAATATTTCAAAAGCAACAACAGTCCACCAAACCAATACCATTCTCAAAAATGAGGAGTTGAGGAGTCTAACCACTCAGCCAGGGGCCATTCAGAAGCTTAGGTAGCAGAAATAGCAAGCCTGCTTCAGTGGTGAGTTAAAACTAACTCCTCTTATTACTTTGGACAGGGACTGGTTTAAAATCATGCTAGTTTAGGTGCCAGAGTGATGCATTTGTCTGTCTGCATTAGGTTCACTTGGGTTCTTTTGTTTAGAGAATGCTGACAGCCGACTCACCACGCATTGACAGTGTGGAGGTCAAAAACCATATCCCTTCCCATGTCTTACTCGCTGGAAATCAAAGTTCAGACTCAATGTGTACACACATACATTTACATGTGTGCACACACACAAACAAACAGGAATACACACATGTACACTCATGCACAGTTTTTGTACTGTATTTAGTGCATCTTGTATTAAATCGTCCTTCCAGCAAAACTGAAGCACAAAACTGTACTCTATAATGTTACGAATCGTCAGTGATTTGGACTAAGATTTAAGATGTAATTTAGCATAGCACAAATATGCAAAGGATGGTAAGAACTGAATACGGCTGAACAATGAGCTGAAAGAGCAGCACTTACAACTGAAATGAGCCGAAAACTGAAAAGGACGAGAACTTTTCAGTTCTTTTCAAGAGCAGAAATTCAGGAAATGGTTGGAGTCATGGCCTCATGGTAAGAATCATTGAGGTCGATAATACCAGGAGAATCTAAATGGCAGTTATCTGGCTGGCACAGGATCGGCTGGATATTTGCGATTTGAAATTGAGACGTAATGCTTATGCAGAGAACACAAGTCATTTTCCAATAAAACCCTCCCCCTTCTTCCGATTATTACTTCTCATATGTCTACTCTCAGTATGTCAAAGAAATACGTTGACACATTTTACAATAAAATGTATAAAAACTAGGCTTTAACAGGGCTTCAAAACACATGCAGTAGGTGGTGTCTGAATAAGAATAAGAAAACCATAGAGATAAATGTATTTAGAGCATGTGTAGTTTTGTTCTAGCGAACAAACACTGCATCACTTCCCATTCAAATCTACACTTGAAACACATGTATGGTCACACTTATATGGTTCTCTCCTGCATGCAAGGATCTGCAGAATGAAGAAATACTCCCAAATCACTGAGTTCTCAGGGCACTGAATGACAGAGGCTTGGTCCTTACCACTGCATAAGAATCACTCTGCATTGAGGTACCCCTGCGAGCCACCGGCCTTAAGCCAAGCTCGTTATGTAAAACACTGCACAGTGTGAGGGCCACATCCTGGTGACTAAAGACACATTGACGAAGCACTTCATGTTTTGAAACATCAATTTTAAGCTGACTGTGTCTGCAGCTCTGCACAGAGGACAGACATCGGGTGCAGAAATCTCCAGTGACATTGAGTCAACCCATCCTGACAGTTTTGTTTACATTCCTTAACAACACAGGTACCACAATAGTTGCTCTTGATCTCTTTCAGGACAGTTGAGATATGGCAAAAAATTGCAGTTGAAGTTAAAACTTGTAAAAACATAGGTTTTTAATTAATAACACCTTATATTTTTCAAAATAATACCTAAATAATTATTTCTAAGCTAAATAATAGATCATGTGCTTCACATGGCACATCTATATTTGACCAAAGTTAAGGGAAGGGAATCAGATATAGCCTCTGCATCTCCAAATTTACATACAACAATGCTGAATTTTGGCTGCACTTTTTGTACTGTCATGTTTAGATGTGTTTTTGTTCATGTTTTGATTTCATGTCTTTTATTTTGAAATTTGTTCACTTCCTTGTCTAGTCATGTGATTATACTGTTCATGCCATGTTTCTTGTGTTTTGTTCTCAATGGTTCCTTTGTCTTGTCATTGGTTCATGTTTCATTGTCTTGTTAGGTTGTTATCAGTTTTAGTTTGTCATTGGCTTAGTTTAATAGTCTTGGTATCTTGTTTATAGTTCTGTCTGTTCATTGTTTGTCTTGTTACCCATGTCATGTATTTAAGCCCTCGTGTTTACCATTGTCATTTGTCTAGTATTGATGTTAGTTTTTGTAGCACTTTTCTAGTTCATGTCAAGTTTAAGCCTTGCATACCTAGTTTAAGTTCCAAGTTTATGTTATGTTTTATTCATTCATGTTTTTAGTAAACTGCACTTGGGTTCTTCATTTCATCGTCCTCACCATTGCCAGCTACAGTACATTACATGTACCATGACATTTGATAAGATGATTGTATAGATTACATATCGAAAGATTGCATATACCCCTCCTTTCTAAACTATTCACTACAGCCATAAAACCTTTAACTACTGTATATATTAATGGAACATTTTCCAATTACTCTAATTAGTTGAGTAATGGCCTAAATAATTAGAAACAAACTAGACACAGACTTTCATTCGCTGTAAGGCAACTTATCATTCAAGCATTGCAAAATCTATTTATTATAATTCAGAGGACTTGCTCAGTGCACTCAAAAGTAATTGAGGCAATATTTTAAAACTGTAGTGATAGCAGCTTTTGTAAGATGTTTTCAAAATGTGATGATTTGCTCATGCATGAATATGGAGGATTTACTAGCTTCGTGCGCAGGCATCAAAAAACTGAGAGTATGCCCATTTAAATTCTTGCCTAAAATTTCTCACACAGATATTAATGAATTCCAATGAATATTCCCACGTTCATATTTAGTCAGATACTTGATGATTTCTCTGCCTCATTTTCACAAGTAAAGGCACTGTGAGTTAGTATTCATTAATTATTGGCTATTGTGGATGTAACATCTCCTTTTGTGTTCTATAGATCATTTCAAGGACATAAACAATAAAGAAATTAGAACGCTACAATGAATGTGTGGTCCTGAAGCATTTCTGGTAGCAGCATTTTTATAACCCAGAACTGTCGAAATAAAATGACTAGCATGTACTTTCAGAGTCTAATTAATACAGAACAAACAGGATATGTGCTAAAACTGAAAATAAACAATGAGGTGTCTTTACTGGATCCTTTAAATAAGACTCCGTGTCAACAAATTTTTCTCAAAGAACAATCAAACGTTTACCTGAAGTGACTCATCCACACGTGTTGTTTATAATGACTGCATCTGTATCGTAGTTTAAATGCTCACAACTGTTTTCTTAGTGGAAAGGTTGGCAATATTGGATCACTCATCCAGTAATCAGTGAAGCTGTAAATGCTGTAAACAAGTGACTTGCAGACAAGGTAAGGTTGTTTTTTATTTATAAAAAAAAAACTTTCCTAGTGTGTCTCTTTCTTCTGCACTAGCCTTTAAACAATTCCAGCTACTCCGAGCTTGGCAGTGTAATACTGCAGATATTGTTGACTTTTGTATGAAAAACTGCTTGTGCTCCTAATTTGTAGGTCGCTTTGGAGAAAAGCATCTGCTAAATTTTAATGTAAATGAACAGCTTCAGTCATTGTAATGGAAGGGTTCTATAGTCACTTTTGGAGCCCGTAAAGATGTATTTTTTAACTTAACTAGCCAGCTAAACTCCTATCAAACTTACTATTAATTGGCAAAAATTACACCTACCAGGCATAAGATGTGTGCTTCAGATGTTAGTACTGTATGTATCTAGCCATCAGTCTTCACAGCTGCGGATTATGTGTCCAGTTGTGGTAGCTCTTTCGGCAGTCTAAACATATTAATTTAATTATCATTATTAATTAATAGTTCCAGGCATCCAGGGAGCATCCACTGAACAAAATGGTCCAAATTATAATAATGAAATTTTATGACAATAGTGTTAACGTTAGTAACGTTAATCGTGTTAAAATCACTACGAATTAAGCGCCTATCGCTGTTGTTTTGAATGAGTCTGACAACTAGCCGGAAATGTTCAAGCGACAAAGACGTCACTACATAAACTGATGAACAGCCCTTGAAATGGTCTATGGAATATAGAAAGTCATAGGGTTTGGAGCAACATGAGGGTGAGGATATAATGATAGATTTGTCCTTTTGGGGTGAACTATTCCTTCAATGAGAGAATCCAGGCACATTTCTGTAGACATAAACTCCACTAACTTGCTTTTAAATCAGTGTTTTTTGAAAGTGCAATAACAATCTTTGAAATTCTGGCAAAATTGACCTTTGTTAGAGGCAGTAGGTTTCAATAGGTTTTGCATGAGGGTCCAGTTGGTCTTCCATCACCCCACAGTGAGAGTTGTGTTTGCACCCTATCATTAATGGCTGTCCCCCTCAGTGCTCTTCCATCTCAGATGGCCCGTCGTCCAAGCCACGATCAATCCCTCAAAGTGATTTGCCATTAACCTTGCTGTTGTGATGGACTTCTGTGGCCAGTGGCTGAAGTCCAGTAATTTTTCCGGCTTCAAACTTGATAGGAAAATAATGACTGGAATCCCTGTTGTAATCTTTAACAGTGGGGAGAATATTTGCAAGATCCACAGGCTCTAAAATGCTTGAATCGCTTGACAGGGTGGACTTCGCTGAAAGCCACTGCTCAAACCCTCTGGAATAGGAATGTCAATCCCTATTTCCCAAAGAGGTATGGCAGCTAATTTTCATCTCATTCCAATTATAAATCAATTACATGAATGTGAGGTGACAGACAAAGATTGAACTTTGTCCTGTTGGGATTACTTACATTAATCATTACAATATGATACAAAGGCCTGAAATAGCCAGTTCTACTACATTTAAAAGAGATTTGTCCTCCGGGATTTTTACTGTAAAAGTCTTGGAAACATTATGCTGCTTTTCTGTTGATTACAGGATCAATCAATCAAATAACCAAAATAATATTAGTTTTTTGTAGTACGTTATAATCAGATTCACCCTCATATAAGGCCTCTTTTATGTCCTTCTTGCCATTTACAGTAGCTGTAAGTTGTCATTGTCATTCATTAGTTTAAAATTATTAAACCACAATTACATTAAAGGAGAACTAGCACTCCTCCTTATCATCAATACTAGAATGGTCTGCAGTAGAAATCATTATTATAAATTCCTTCAAAGCAGCAAAGGTACTGCATGCTGTACTTATTTCTTTGATATTGAATAATATAGCAGAAAAAGATATCTATATCTTCCTTTCAAAAGTTGAAAGTGTACAACTCATGCAGAACTTGCACCAGTTATTATTGATATGTTGTGTTTTTTATTTCATATACTGAGTATACACAAATAGTATACATTATTTCTACATTACAGAACTGGAAGATTTAATATGGCATCAGAGATGATTTGTAAGGAATATGAAAATATCAATATAGTTATTAAACAGCTTTTGCCTTAGACATTTTATTTCCGTAAAGGGGCCCATTTATTTTAAACATTTTATTGGCTTCTTTGCTTTTGATGACAACAACTCGCACTCAAGGCAATAATAAAAAAAAAACATTGCTGTTATTTGAACAGTTTCATGTAATATGGCTCCTGTTGTTTAGTACAAGAAATTGCTTTGCAGCGAGTATAAAAGTACTTTATGCCTAAAATTGTTTTCTAGGAAGACAGATGTCCTTAAGTCCAGGTATTTGTTTTCACAAATACTTTTCTATGCCATATAAATCACATAATCCCTTCAAGATCTGAGTACTTATCTTATTAAGAGGGCATGACTCCCCAGACCACTTGACCACACATATCATGTGCTTTTTACTAGTACTGTATATGGAGAGTGTCCCCAACTCAACACGTTATATTGTCCACATACATTTTTTATATCTCTTTAATTTCCACTTGGCCATCTATCATCACATTTAATGTGTACTTTAAATCTATTGCTCTGTGAGATACTGTATGGTTGTGTGAACTATGTGACTAATGTTCCATGAACAGCACATCTTTTGAGATTTCCTCGCAATGCAACTTCCTCCAGTTATTTAAATCCATCGAGTCCTTAGCTGTCGTATAGGTCATGTGGGAGCAGAGTGTCTCTTCTATCACCTGACAAGCAGACTAGATAGAGCTAAATGTTTTTGGATAAAATGGTAATATTTCATCCTTAATCTCAAAATATTTCAGAGAGGATGTTCAAGCTATTTACGTTTATTTTTCATTTTCACTTCTGCAGTCATGGACTTCTTGCTTGGTTTTAAACACTCTCGAAATGAACTCCAATTAATCCGAGTGAACTAGTAGTTTTTATACTGTAAGCAAGTCATTTGGGAAGCTTCAACCAAAATAATTGGATGCTTTTAGAGAGATAAAACTAAATAGAAACTGTTATAGAACTCACTTTGGCAATTAAGATTCTGCACTCTTTCTCTTGCTTTCCCTCTCACTTTAAAGTCATCATTTACTCACCATCATATTTTTTGAAAACCGTATGACTCCATGTAATGCAAAGGGTGTTATTTATAGCAGAATGCTCTTTGCTAATGAGAGTTAATGGTGACCACGGCTGTCAAGCTAGATTTACAAGGCAAGATTTTTCAGTGAATAACTAAATTCTCAGTCAGTTCCTCACACAAAACTATCATTTGGCTTCAGAAGTCTTGAAATATAGCGCTTTAGTCATATGGAATAATTTATGTTGCCTTTGCACTGCTTTCATGTCTGTTCAATGGAAGAAAGTAAGTCATACATGTTTAGTGCAACATGAAAGTTAGAAAAAAAATGCCAGAATATCTGGTTTTAGTGAACTATTATTGAAAAGCGGTATATATTCATCTACCATTTCATTCTGCAATTTCAGACTTTGTGTTCCAAGATCTCCTGCAGTAATATAGCAGTTGCCTTCAGTCGTATCACACAGACTGTTTTGTTCACCAAAGAGCATCAGCCCACCTCAGTCCTTTGGGAGTCGGTCCTGTTTGCTGTGCGTCTGATGTAAATGTCAGGCTCTTCGTACATATGTTGCTCTGTTGTATTGAGCAATGAATAGCCTCAGGGGAAGTTATGTCACTATTGATCGGGGGATATTTTCTTCATGTTGGACAGGCTCTTGAGGGGGCCCCTGGATGAATGGACAACAAACATTGAGAATCAACAGCCTTTTGTCCAGTTAAAGAATGAGCCGCTGCTGAAACCCTTTTAAATATGTTTCCCTCCACATGTAAGCGCATGTAGTGTAACTAGAGTAAACAAACTGGCCTCTTGTGTATTTCAAGTGTTCCCAAACTCCAGCGGCCACTTCCCGCATAGAGAGTACTGACTCTAAAGTAATCTCCAGGAGCGCTGCACATTAAGCTTAAAATAATCTCATTCCAGCTGAGAATTTGGAGCATCTTAATTTAGCTTTCATTACTACAGTGACTCATTTCTTCTTGCACAGGCTATGCAGACTCATTACCACAAAACTTACCACAGTGTCAACCCAAATTGGATGTCTAAATATGCCCAGTCCCACTAAAAAGTGGATAACATGTAATTTACATTAAAATGGTAGAATTTTTTGAAAGATAAGATAATTTTTTTAATAAAGGAACACACCTACTATCTGGTTTCTATAAGATTTATGTGTGAGTTACCATTTCCAAGTAAACCAATGATGTATTCAAACATTCCTTGGTCCTTGGCAAGTTATTAAAGATAAGGACTATGAGAGGTCCCTCAGGACTCTAGTGAGTCATCTTTTATATTAATGATTTCCTGGAGAGAGAAACTTGCTCTGCACAGAATTCATCTTGCCAAAGCCATGCTTTGTTTGATCGACATCCTCTTTATTCCAAAGAGTTTGCATTTGTCATCCTTTAGCAGCACAGGTAATGATCAGACTGCATGATAATCATATCCACTGTCTTCCACTGTCACTCCAAAATGTATGACATATTATACATTGCTGCATTTTTCTTTACTCCAAGACAAATTCTACCATCGACAATAGACTGTGATTACATGCCCCCTGAAAGACGGATATTAGCTTGAGCTGGCAAGCTCCTGTTATTGGTAATTATTAACACCTGTGCTCAATCACATATTTTTTACAGAAATACAATGGTGGTGTATAATTTAGATGCATGTGGTAAAACATGAATTCCCATTAAATGTAACACTTTGTGCCAAATTGTAACTAAAGTAAGAGTTCTGCTGGTTCCTTCCTAGTCTAAAATAGAAACTTAGCTAGCTGTTTCAGGGTAATTTTCTATACGTTTTCGGGCATATTTTTAACACATTCTTCCAACATATTAAACTGGTTAAAAGAAAAAGTTCACCCAAAAATTTAAATTCTGTTATAATTCACTCACCCTCCTGTCGTTCCAAACTTGGAGGACTTTCTAATGTGGAACATAAAAGGGTATTTTTTCATGAATAATCATAGTAGGGCTGCATCATACTTTAACCGTGATCACGGTTTCTTCCTCTCACGGTTAATCAAGCTTATTTCAAGGCTCTCTGGAATACTCAACTCTGATTGGTCAATGGCCCCATCCAGCAGTCCGATATTGCTCTGTAACAACGACACATCAAACCGCTCATCCGGGTACTGCAAGCCATCTCTCTTGCTTCTCAGATCACTGTGTGATCTCTACAAGTAAGCTAAGAAAATAATTTCAACTCAGATTAATGTTTCATGTCCATTTGTTTGTTTATTTGGCAAGCAGCATTGTAATTGGCTGGATAATGAGTAGTGAGATGGTCATTTTCACAAAATAAACACCAACTGAATTCTGATTCAAACCGGAGGTAGATTTTGGCTGTTCAGCAATTTCTTTCTTCTCAAATGACACAATTTCAAAGCAACTGAAGTGTGAAGACAGAGTAACTTTTATATTGGCTGTAAAGTATGGGCAATCATTCACTAGTTTGTAGTTTTTACATATTTTTTGTTTTAGTTGTTGTTTTGGTCCAAATCGTGCAGCACTGTAATATAGAAAAAATTATCAAATGACAGAATAATCTTGATTAATAATCGTGATTGCAATTTTGATCAAAATAATTATGATTATCGTTTTAAACATTATTGTGTTGCCCTAAATCAAAGCCTGTACTTTCAATACAAAGTAGTGGATAAACCTCATTTCAAGGCTTAAAAGGACCCAAAGATATCATAAAAGTTGTCCATGCGGCTCTGAAGGCATGCGGTTTTGGTGAGAAAAAAAACAGCGAAAATAAGTTGCATATTCATATGTACTCACACGAGAACTTGCATTGTTTAGTGCTAAAAACTACATTTCTTTCATGAACTTTTACTTTTGTATGAACTATTCCTTTATTTAACATGTTTACAATGCAAGGCAGTCATTTTTTTTACACTTTAGAAAATTTGGTCAAATGCTAAAATTGTGAAGGCTAAAACGCAAGATATTCAGATCCTAGCTTTCCTTAGAAAGAAAAAAAAAACTATATTTTTTCATGGATAGAAGAGTTCCACTAAACATTACAACAATAACTAGCACACTGAAAAAAAAAAAAAAAAACAGGACAACAAAAAGTGTTGGCCAAACAATATTGCATCTAGTTATAATATACTCTGTGATGCTTTTATGATAGCTATAAGTCAACATCCTTACTATATTGTGGACTATACAGTGAAATAATTTCATCTGAGCTCTACACAGATGGATGCTTGCATCCATCCATTTAAACCCATAGTGATTATGAGCAGTTTGTTTAATGATTTGGCTCTAAACAAACACATTTGTTCAGTATTTGGACATGGTGTGGGAATTAGACAGATAAATCCTCCATGGCCTACTTTGTCCCAGTACAGCTGCTGTGAAACTTCTCTCTAAATTAACAGCTATAAAGGACCACTGGTTATACAACTTTACAGAGACGGAGTTTCACAGGGTAGTTTTCTTTTCTAAGGTTGTTAACAATACCTAAATTTATAACATTTAATTCATTTAATGAAAATGTCCAGCAGCAAAACCAGACCAGGAAGAAATCTTTTAAAAAAAACACTTTCACTCTGTTTTACTTTTGTTTGGTTGGTGTTTTGAAAAACGTGTTATGCCTAATTTACATCCTCATTTTCTTTAGTTAAAAAATTTGGTTATTGATGCCGATACACATAATCTAGAATTGCTTATTTCTTTCTCATACAAAATAGCCTCAGAAGTTAACACCCTTTCTTGATTATCCCCTTTGATAAGTTCTCAAGAATAAGCTCCAGGTGCTGTACCATATCCAGACAGGCTGCAGTTACCCTGCCAACAGTGGGCAAGAGAATAATTAACTCCACGTCCCAATTAGGGAGACACAATCCTTGGAGAGCACTGAAAGACGTTAACCAAATAAGGTAGTGTATACTCAAAAGGTGCAACCCAAATGGCCTGGATAAATACATTAGAATAAGAAAGGAATTGGTTAAAAGGCACTGTAAAGAAGGGACAAGAGGGACGGATATAAGGCAAATGAAAAGAGGCTGATAGGATAACAGCTCGACACTAATGAACATTTCATTTATTTCAGCCCTCTGAGAGAATGTGCCAAATAAGCAGACAGTGGTCTGTTGGAATCACATCAGATTACTTTTTGGAAAGAGAAACAGCAAGAGAAAAAAAAAAGAAAAAGAAAGAGAGAGAGGGGTGGGTAATAGGGACAGGGCCTGATTTAAACAAACTCCCAATTAATCCCGTTGTTTGCGGGAAGACAAAATCAATTATGTAGTAACTCATCATAAATTCTATTGGCAAAAATCTGTTCTTGAAATATTTATTATGGCAACTGCCTGGGGTTGGCTGCCTTAATAGGGCAAATTGTAAAAATCTTGATTAAATGGGATAATTTCCTTTTGTCTACTGTATAAAGGTGATTACAAAATTCAATTAACACTACATTTTCTCATTGTGAGATGGTTTAATGGGTTAGAAAAACAGCAAAGAAAAGGACACAATTTATTTGAATGAAGAATACATGACAGCATGCTTTGGAGGATTTACTAAAGTGATTGTTGTTGTTGATAACTTGCCTAGTCATTAAACATGGCATTAGCAGAATTAGCATGGCATTTCAACACTTTTCTCAAATGTTTGCCCTCCAAGGAAAAGGTTTAAATACAAATTAAATGTTTGTTTTTTTCTTGGTATATTGTGATTTTTTTTTATCCAGAATAACTATTTTTAACAGGCTAAAAATATGGCTTATCTGGCCATTGAAAATATATTGGTTCAATATATTAATTGCTTTCAGAGCCAATCTTTTTTGTAGCTGTTTTAAAAATGAGTTATTTAACCTGACAACGATGGAATTTGAACAATAAAAGCATGTTATTTACATTTCAAACACTACAGAAGCACACTGTCATTGAACCTGAACCTGACACCATTTCCAACATTCAGGCTTTTTTCTTTAAGTGTTAAGAAGGATTGAGGTGACAGACCTGTTTTACTTTACATTATCTGCCTTGCACCTGGATGTAGCCAGAGTTTGGCCCTTAACAACCCTGTTGTCAGCATGTAATGTGATATAAGCTGGGCTGTTCACAGGAGACACAAGATTAGTAAGCCCACAGCAGACAGGTAGTCGATATCTAAACAGCATTCAAGCTATGACTAACTACAAAAGCACCAGCCTGGAATAAGAAAAGCATTTATAGGCAATATGGAAGACTCAGAAAGGAGCAATAAAAATTCAACAAGTTTTTTTTTCACTCCAATACAATGTTAATTGCATATAATGCTATGTTAGGTCCTCAACAAATCATGCTGTTGTGTTCTATTTTTACTCCGCTCATCAGCTCATTGTGATGTGGAGGAGAACGGCACATGCTCTGTCTCATTTAGATCACCTCTCATCAATGCAGTGAGGCAGAAGCTCACACAGCCACCATAAGTCATCAGTGAAATCAGTGGCATTTATTATTTTTTGGATTGCTTCCCTGTCATAAAAGCACAGCTGTTCTGCTTTGTGTTGTATTGGCTTTGTTTTTGGGTTGAGCGACATAAGAAAATGTATTCAGACTGCTGCTGGACCATAGAAAAGGTTGTTTCTCTCTGGACTACCTTTTCTCAAACAACCATACATTAATAATTGACCCAGTAAGTTCATCTAATTGACCCAACCTTAGGATTGCTAATTGATTCAAATGTTTTATTAATGCAGAATAAAAATGAAATCACATTAAAGACTAAATTATTAAACCAGTTTCTGTCAATATTTGGTAGGTTAGCATGGCCCAGTTATCCTCCGCTGTAAATGTTGAAACTCTACCGTCTGGCTGCAGAAAGCATCTTTCTCCATTGCTTTTTCCTGGCTGCTGAAACTGATAACCCATGAGAAATTATGTCAGATTCCAATCTGCATACTTGCATGGCTCATGCTACAGATGAGAAACTGCCATTGAGATAGACCACCTTGTTTAATGTGAATGAGGGACATTCTGGGCTGTTTCTATCTTTTGTTATGCACAATTTAGCTATCAAATTCTTACTTAATATCAACAACCTTTGCATCATTAGATAGAAGACTCTAAGCTTTAGTATTTTACCTCTGTTTTACAACAGACATCTTATAAAGAAATAGTCACAGTAATTTCTTAAAGCATCACTTGTGCTATCTAGCGACATCTGTGGTTGAAACTTGAATATGCAAGCAATTTGCAGAAGAACATTTTACTTGAGTTGTGTTTTGGCACTGAATCTCATGATTTGAGCTTACCTGGACATCGCCTGTGTGTGATCATGACTGGGAGATATTTAGAGCCGGAGTCATAATGTGATATTTTCTTGTTGATATTATGTTATTCGATTAAAAATGTAAAACCTAAATATTACTTTTTTGATGAAGATAAAAAACACTTATATTAATGTTACGGCGCCCTGCTCGGCTAACTCCACGCGCTCTCGCGCTCTCTCCCCTGAGTACTAACAGCTTCATGCTTCAGCGCAGTATGGATCATTATGCTTTGATTGCTCCCCAGCTGTCCCGCATTAAACCCTCGCCCTGAGACTATATCTGCCTGATTAACTCGGCATCTTGTGCGAAGTATTGTTTCACCCCATGTTGCACGTCTGAGCGTTCTCTAAGTGATTCTGTTGTTCCGATCACAACCTGTTACTAACCTTTCTGCCTGTCTGCAGCCTGCCTAACAACCCGTGCCTGCTACTGGACTCTGATATCTCGCCGCCTGCCCCGAACCAAGCCTGATTCACGCCTCTCAGAACCCTGCTGCCGATCTCGGATCCAGCCGGACCTTTTTCCCTGACTTGAACCCTCTCCCGGGCATCAGACTGGACCTTTGCCTTGTGTTTGCTCATTTCTGAGAAGTTTTACGTTTCCTTGAAGTCTGCCCATTAAAATATTGTTGCAAATGGATCTGCCCGACATGTCTGATTCTTTACAGAATACTTCGCCAAACAAGGATCCAGCGACAATAACTGCTCTGTCGGCCGTTGTCACCAACCAAGCCTCTCAGCTAGCAGCCCAAACCAATTGGACGGAGAGCGCTCTCAAGGTGGTCTTCCGAAGGGGTCTCCGACACGATTTACAAGCGGAGCTGGCCTGTCGCGATGAAGGAAAGGATTTGGATCAGTTTGTTCATCTCACCATCCAGCTGGACAATCTGATGCGCTCACGACGCCCCAGTCTCCACCCAACGAGCGCTATGCACGTCAGTCCCACACCACGTGCTTCTAACTTGTCTGCTGAGACCTACGAGCCGATGCAGATCAACGCCTCACACATCTCCGAGGAGGAGAGGGAGCGCCGCCGATCTCTGAACCTATGTCTGTACTGCGGGGGTTCCGGTCACTTCCGTCTGCACTGCCCTCTGCGACCTGCACTCAAGGACAGAACCACGGTGAGTCTGACCCTCGACTGTTTAAATCCTCTCACCTGTGTATCAGTGCCTCTTGAATTCACTATAAAGGGGCAAGCTGTCAATACCGTCGCCCTAGTTGACTCCGGGGCAGCCGGTAATTTCATGTCTAAAGTTCAGGTTCACGAGATAGCCCTCATTTCTTGCACACCTCCGCTGTCAGTAGAGGCTGTCGACGGATGTCCACTCGGCACAGGACGCATCACACACATGACCCAGGTGCTTCGCATGCGTACCGGCCGACTCCATCATGAGGAGGTCCAGTTCTACGTTCTCCAAGCTCCTCACACTCCGGTCATCCTGGGCTTACCCTGGCTAAGGAAGCACAACCCCCAGTTGGAGTGGACTACCGGGCAGATAATCAGCTGGGGAGAGAGGTGTTTTTCGAGGTGTCTGTCTGTCGTCAAACCCTTAAGGGTCCAAGGCATTACCGAACCCCGAGACGACGCCGTGCTATCTCGCCTACCTACCGTATACCACGATCTAGTCGAGGTCTTCAGCAAGGCCAAAGCCACCAAGCTACTGCCCCATCGGGAATACGACTGCGCCATAGACCTCGTACCCAATCACACACCACCCAGAGGCCGCATCTTCTCAATGTCCCAACCTGAGACCGAGGCCATGCGGAAATAAGTGGAGGAGGAGCTCGCAAAGGGGTTCATCCATTCCTCCACTTCCCCTCTGTCAGCAGGGTTCTTCTTCATCAAAAAAAAAGATGGTGGACTGCGACCCTGCATCGACTACAGAGCACTGAACGAATGTACCGTTAAGTTCCGTTACCCACTGCCGCTGGTACCGGCCGCTCTAGAGCTTCTTCGCACGGCCAAATACTACACCAAGCTGGACCTGCGCTCCGCCTATAACCTGGTTCGAATCCGAGAGGGGGACGAATGGAAGACTGCCTTCTCCACGAGCACTGGGCACTATGAATATCTCGTCATGCCTTTCGGCCTTTCTAACAGCCCTGCCTTCTTCCAATCCTTCATCAACAACGTCCTCCGTGATCTGCTCCACCGAAGTGTAATCGTCTACATAGACGACATTTTGATTTATTCTGACACCCATGAAGCCCACATCCAGCATGTCCGCGCTGTACTTCAAAGGCTCCTTCGGTTCCAACTCTACGCCAAGATAGAGAAGTGTGACTTCCATCAGACATCTACAACCTTTCTGGGGTACGTCATCCGCCCAGAGGGCGTGGCCATGGATGAGAATAAGGTGAGAGCAGTCGTAGACTGGCCCCAACCCTCCACCCTAAAGGGGTTGCAACGCTTCCTGGGCTTCGCCAATTTCTATCGCCGCTTCATCAGAGGCTTCAGCTCCGTAGCAGCCCCATTAACAGCTCTGGTTCAGAAGGGCAGGAGAGGGCTAGCTTGGAACGAGGCTGCCTCCCGGGCTTTTAAGCAACTCAAGAACAGCTTCACTTCTGCTCCCATTTTGCACCATCCTAACCCTGAGCTACCCTTCGTGGTGGAGGTGGACGCTTCGAACACCGGGCTAGGAGCGGTACTCTCCCAACGTCAGGGCGACCCCCCCAAGCTGTATCCCTGCGCTTTCTACTCCAGGAAGTTGAGTTCCGCAGAGAGGAACTATGACGTCGGAGACCGTGAGTTGTTAGCGATGAAGTCAGCATTCGAGGAGTGGCGCCATTGGCTCGAGGGAGCGACTCACCCATTCTCCGTGTACACAGACCACAAGAATCTGGAGTACCTGCGTACGGCCAAGAGACTGAACGCACGCCAAGCCCGGTGGTCTCTCTTCTTTTCCCGGTTCCACTTCACAGTGAGTTACCGCCCCGGTTCAAAGAACACCAAGGCCGATTCTCTGTCTCGACTGTTCGACTCCGAAACGGAGGTCCCGACTCCAGAACCCATTATCAACCCAGCTCTCGTCCTCGGACCAGTTCAATGGGACCTCGAGACCGAGTGCACCCAGGCCAACGCTGACCTCGAGATTCCCTCGGACTGCCCCACTGGGAGGATCTTTGTACCGGAAACCCTCCACGACAAGGTGATAAACCACGTGCACGCCCTTCCCTGTTCCGGGCACCCCGGAATCACTGCCACGACCCAGCTCCTTCAGAACCGGTACTGGTGGCCCACGCTCACTCGAGACATGAGCGAATTCATTCGCCTCTGTAGGGTCTGTAACACCCAGAAATCCTGTCGCCTGCTACCCGCGGGCCACCTTCAACCCCTGCCTGTTCCCCAACGGCCTTGGTCCCACATCGCGGTGGACTTCATCACGGATCTGCCTCCCTCAGAGGGCTACACAACCATTCTGACCATCATCGACCGCTTCTCTAAGGCATGCCGGCTCATCCCGCTCCCCAGGCTACCCACTGCTCTGCAGATGGCGGAACATCTGTGTAACTATGTCTTTCAGTTCTACGGGTTACCAGAGGACATTGTGTCTGACAGGGGACCCCAGTTCACGTCCCGCATCTGGAATGCCTTCTGTGGGAGACTACAGATCAACGTGAGTCTCACATCGGGGTACCACCCCCAGGCCAACGGACAAGTGGAAGCGCCTCAACCAGGAGATTTCCCCGCTTCCTTCGCTCCTACTGCCATCGTCAGCAGGGGGATTGGCATCGTTTCCTGATGTGGGCCGAATATGCCCAGAACTCCATCCGCAAGCACTCTACCGGGATGACCCCTTTCCAATGCGTCCTCGGATTCCAGCCCCCACTGTTCCCCTGGTCAGGTGAGCCCACCAGCATCCCTGCCGTGGATGATTGGCTCCGGCGGAGTGAGAGGACCTGGAACTTGGCCCACACTCACCTCCAGCGGGCTATAAGACGTGGCAAGGAGAGGGCAGACAGGCATCGCAGGGCAGGACCTGCTTACCAGCCCGGCCAATGGGTGTGGCTATCCACACGAGACCTACGCCTCAGGCTGCCCTGCAAGAAACTAAGTCCGAGATTCTTGGGCCCCTTCAAGATCGTCCGTGAAATCACCCCTGTGTCGTTTCGTCTGGACCTGCCCAGACACATGCGCGTCTTACCCACGTTCCACGTCTCCCTGCTCAAACCAGCCTCTGCTCAATCTGTAGAGCGCGGAGAGGACTCAGAGGAGACGGCCACCCAACCTATCCTGTTAGAGGGCGAAGAGACCTAACAGGTGCATTGTCTGCTGGACTCTAGGCGTCGCGGTGGGCATCTCCAATACCTCGTCGATTGGGAGGGCTTTGGGCCAGAGGAACGTTCCTGGGTCAACGCCAATGACATACTAGACCCGTCCCTCACTCAAGACTTCCACCGCCATCACCCTGACAGGCCGGCCCCTCGACCCCGCGGCAGACCGCGCCGCCATCAGTTTCCTCGCGCCAGGAGACGCTCGCTGGAGGGGGGCTCTGTTACGGCGCCCTGCTCGGCTAACTCCACGTGCTCTCGCGCTCTCTCCCCTGAGTACTAAGAGCTTCATGCTTTGATTGCTCCCCAGCTGTCCCGCATTAAACCCTCGCCCTGAGACTATATCTGCCTGATTAACTCGGCATCTTGTGCGAAGTATTGTTTCACCCCATGTTGCATGTCTGAGCGTTCTCTAAGTGATTCTGTTGTTCCGATCCCAGCCTGTTACTAACCTTTCTGCCTGTCTGCAGCCTGCCTAACGATCCGTGCCTGCTACTGGACTCTGATATCTCGCCGCCTGCCCCGAACCAAGCCTGTTTCACGCCTCTCAGAACCCTGCTGCCGATCTCGGATCCAGCCGGACCTTTTCCCCTGACTTGAACCCTCTCCCGGGCATCAGACTGGACCTTTGCCTTGTGTTTGCTCATTTCTGAGAAGTTTTACGTTTCCTTGAAGTCTGCCCATTAAAATATTGTTGCAAATGGATCTGCCCGACATGTCTGATTCTTTACAATTAACCTATTTTGAATTAATACATTTTCACTTACGCTTTCCTGACACTATGCTTTCCTGGCACTATGCTTTCCTGACAAAACACTTTTACATCTCCACCAGTTACCAGTATATTTAATATATGATTATCTAGTATGTTTGTATTGCACTACACTTTAGAGGGGAAATTTGTGATATGTCTGATATGAGTTCAATGGAAGACTTTATAGTTTATTTTAAATATATTATACAGCCTCAGCTGATAATGCAAGTGAACCGCAATACTACAATAGTACATCTATGCACTGAACACAATAACAATGTAAACAAAACAACAAAAAACAAGGATTCAGTAATGATGGGGATGAAATCTACTTTATTAAACATGAAAATAATATAGACAATAATAATAATTGCCATATAACAATTACAATAAAAAGTTTCCTTAATAGTTTGTTTAGCAGTGAAGTTATAATAGAGAGATGGTTACATGCTAAACAAATTAATATTACTATGCTATGAAATCTGTACATTATAAACAACTTGAGATGATTATACATTTCATGGGGAACTACCTTGTAGTAACTTGTACTTATAGTGGCTTTTAAACAGACAGACTATCTGCTAAAAGGACAATAAGCGATAGCTTGTGCATTTCTGTGACTGGGGCAAAAAAAATTGAAAACAGCAGCACACACACACACTTAGGGAAACTGAAAACTACAGCAATGTTCTAAAATACTCAGAATCATAAATATTAGTAAACATGTTACAGTAACTTCACAAGACAATATAGGTACATTGCTACATTACTTCTTACATTACTTATTTTCTGTGTTTACGGACATGACGTAATGATGCAAGGATTAATGACATTCATTTAATGAAAATGTACAGCAGCAGAACCAGACCAGGAAGAAATCTATTTTACTCTGTTTTACTTTTGTTTGGTTGGTGTTTTGAAAAACGTGTTATGCCTAATTTACATCCTCATTTTCTTTAGATGAGAAATGTGGTTATTGATGCCGCTACACATAATCTAGAATTGCTTATTTCTTTCTCATACAAAATAGCCTCAGAAGTTAACACCCTTTCTTGATTATCCCCTTTGATAAGTTCTCAAGAATAAGCTCCAGGTGCTGTACCATATCCAGACAGGCTGCAGTTACCCTGCCAACAGTGGGCAAGAGAATAATTAACTCCACGTCCCAATTAGGGAGACACAATCCTTGGAGAGCACTGAAAGACGTTAACCAAATAAGGTAGTGTATACTCAAAAGGTGCGACCCAAATGGCCTGGATAAATACATTAGAATAAGAAAGGAATTGGTTAAAAGGCACTGTAAAGAAGGGACAAGAGGGACGGATATAAGGCAAATGAAAAGAGGCTGATAGGATAACAGCTCGACACTAATGAACATGTCATTTATTTCAGCCCTCTGTTTCCCTTCCCATTCAGAATTATGCAATTTAACAATTACAATAAAAAGTTTCCTTAATCGTTTGTTTAGCAGTGAAGTAATAGAGAGATGGTTACATGCTAAACAAATGAATATTACAATGCTATGAAATCTGTACATTATAATCAAGATGATTATACATTTCATGGGGAACTACCTTGTAGAAACTTGTACCTATAGTGGCTTTAAAACAGAGTTGTAAACAGACAGACTATTTGCTAAAAAGACAATAAGTGATAGCTTGTGCATTTCTGTGACTGGGCAAAATAGATTAGGGAAAGTATTTTTCCCAATCTACACATGTACTGTATATAGGAGCTGTGACATCAACCCCATTCCTGCTATATATGAGCAGAAAGTTGCTCTTACTTTTTCTGAAAATACAGCTGAAATAGTAAGAGGAGTATGCTTGTATGCTATTTCAAGCAACAAATGGGACACTGGCACGCACATCGCTCTTCCGTATATGAGTGAGACTGATGGCAGAGTGTAATGGAGAAATAAAGCAACACCAAATGGATATCCAACAATTTTTTTTTTTTTTTAAACACACACCACAAATTTCAGCAAAGATGAGAAAAAGGATGAAGCAGCCCCAGCCCAAAGGTTTATCTGACCCAGGTACAGTAGACTGAGCTTGGGCAGGTTAACATATTTTGTTCCAGAGCAGCTATTGGCTGGTGAGAGTAAACCAGAGGCAAATATTTAAAACTACAGCTACCTTCCTCGAAGATTGAGAATGAATTTAGCTGCATTTATTTTGTTTTTCTATGTGCTCCTATTAAAGTAGCTGTTTTTATCAATATTATTCTGATCAGTAGCAAATATTTAGATATATAACCCTTAAAAAAAGTTTAATACTGTATATCCATGTGTGCTTGAGGAATTTGCAAAACTTTGCCAAGTCTAGAAACCTTTTTCTTATAAGCACCTATTTTAGCATATTTACCTGTTATCTTCTAAAATAAGTTAAAAACACTAGACAAATCAATAATAAAAGATATAAAAAGCTATAAAATCTTTTGAGATTGCAGTAAATAAACGTTTTTTGGCTAAATATTCTCATAAACGTAATTTACAATATTCTTAATTGTTAAATTACACAGTAATTTGATTGAATACTGTGGATACTGTGAATCAGAATTGAGGCAAACGATCATTACGGGCACATAAAAAGAAACAGGGTGATTTGATGGCAATTGTACAAATGACAAAATTATCGTATGATCAGAACTGTTCATAACGTCTCAGCACACTAACTATGATGCTGTGAACGCTTTATTTACAATCACCTTTAATAAGAACTGAATCAATAAATTAACGTTAAATTATTAGCTTTAATTTACCTTGGAGCAAATGTACAGTAGGTGTCCATGGTGATGTTATACATGTTCACTTGTGAATGAGAAATTAATCCAAAGCATGCTCTTCTTCATGTTTATTTAAAGAATAAAAAAACAAAAAAATAAAAAACTGCATATCTTCTCTAGGTACTGTACCTGGTGTCATTATTGCAAGATTCCACTTAAAACTACTCAAGCACACATTACTCCAGTTGAACCTCATTGGGAAAAAAGCAAGTGCTTGACACATTGAAACATTGCTAAAACAGGATTCGTCAGAAAAGTTAAGTCAGGCTTAGCAAAGGGTAAATTTGCGCTGAAGTACGGAAAGGCGAAAGGGATCTTTTTAAATAATTTAAGCTAAAATTGGTCTGTGCTTACTGAAATTTGAAACACTGCCTCCAGTGGCCAAAGCGTAAATTATTGTTGGGTGTAAGGGCATGTGGAAGCTACATTTTCCAAGTAAAATGTCCACGGAGGGGTGCCAAAAAGTTCCCTGTTTTCAGCTGTACAGCATGTAATACAGTGAAGTGGAATGCTTATTTTATAAACTGTACCACCCAACCCAAACCAAAACCTAAACCTAAACATCTGTAGAGTAAAAATATAATGTTATAGGGGAAAATGCAACCTCCTAATCACACTCATCACTGATTAAGTGAAAACGATTAGAAAACGATTTCAATGCGGATCTGAACCCATGACTCCCACACTGCTGATGCAATGGACTCCGGTCACACCAAAGGTAAACAGGTAAACACACTGGAACCGATGCAAAAATGTCTGAAAGGAGATGCTTGTTGAGTGAGCATAATGTCACCGATCTGAGTGTACTGTAGTTCTCGGAAACAACCTGCCAACATAGCATGTGAACATGATGTTTTTTTATGTGACAAGCTCCTATGTTACTTAGCAAATGCAAATGGCCTACAGGTGGCTGAAGTATTATTGATAAAAAGTGCAACTGTTCATTGAACATTGGTGTCTTTTATCATATATCGGTTGCCAATGTTTTTAAAACCAATGAGCCACTAGAGTCACAGGTAAGGGTATTATCTTTTTGTGTAGTTCTGAAACTGAAGCAAAAATCGTGAAAGTACCAGTTTCACAGCCCTAAAGAGACTGAAAGAAAATATTATGAATTTAAAATACCATGTAGAGTGCTGTTGACTAATGCAATTGGGAATGCGTCCTCTACCCCATCGACCCAGCTTGTGTAGAATTCACCTGCAGTGCATCCTCATCCTCTTCATTTAGTCAAGCCGTACTCTATTGATATCAACATCACTCTCATTTCACCAGAACCTCTCCAGAATCATAATTATGACAGCACTCAGGCTCGACTCTCATCGTGCTCTGAACACTGTTAGTAATGGGTCATTTACAGGCCTCACTGTGCTCCGCTGCAGCCAATCAAATGCAAGAACTGTGCCAGTCCCTGCCTCCAGGCCCACACTCACCTCTTCAGACTGACATTTATGGGTTTGAGACTGAGCCTTGAGGACTATCACATGTAAGACAGTCTTAAAGATGGACTTTAAGTGAGTGAGTTTTATTTAGTTCTGCCGAAGGGACCTGCAGGCTTGAAGGCAACAGCTGTTCCTAGAGCAAACAGTGACTAATGTAGCAAAGCTGTTTTGATGTACAAGGAATGCAAAGCTCTATACTGTACCTTCTGTTACGATAATCCTACAAAGAACTAAAGCAGTCTTGCAATGAGTGTTGTGATTTGTGTGGTTTGTTAACAAGTGCATTGCTTGTTTAAATGCCTCTATGCTGTACAGTTGTATGATATTATTGGAAAGCACACTGGCAAAGATGAGCTAAATTTAAATCCACTAAGAGTATGACTAATATATTGCTACACATTTACATATTTTTACATTTTCACAGATCGTGTTATCTTGCTGCCTGTGTCCGTGGGTTAGTATCTGACCAGTTACGCCTATCTAGGTCAGGAAAGGGGTTGAGGAGTTCTCATAGCAATAGGGCCATGTAAATTTAGTCATCACCCTAGCTATGCCTTTCCCTCTGCTTTTAAAATTGAACTCTGGCTCTTTCAAACATCCATTTTAAGGGCAAAGCTTTTTGTCATTATTGTTCATTGCTGAGGTACTGGTTGTTATCAACAGAATATATATAACAGGTAATATCACTGCTGACTATTCTAAATTCTGAGGACGCATATGTGTTTCCTCAATTATGGGACGTGTGGACTCTAATAAGATATACTTTTAAACGTTTTTAGTAGTTTATTTAATTTGTCTATCAATGTCCAGCAGTGGATATACATGCATCAAAGAAGAATACTATCATTTTTGTCATTTTTTCTGAAAGTCATGAATATTTCCAATTCAGTGTAATTTCCACCACATCTCAATTTACTCTATGTATTGTGTTTACGTGTGTTTACATGCACTTTCTTACACTGATCATGCTTCATAAGCTGAAAAAGTGTGTGGTCATGTAAACGCATTTAATGGTGTTCCTTCATTTGTGTAAGGTCCTATATGGCGTAAGAATAAACCGATTGACAAAGGTAGATATTTACCTCTCTTTTGTGAATCAAGTAAACACCTTAACTGGTGTTCTTACCAGCTTATCCAGTGTGCGCATGCCTCTTCACTTTTGACATCAAAAACAGAGAATAAGGCAATTCAAGTCTTCTCTTTTCTGTTGTACAGGAAACGACTCGGTTACTAACGTAACCTCGGTTCCCTGAGAGGAGGGAACGAGTATTGCTTAAGTTGCTTACGCTATGGGAAAACTCCGTTTCTCGAGAAATATTGAAGTCTTTATGTAAAACGCATTGCAGCTGCACAGCATACAGCAATGAGCGAGGCAGCTCGGTCATTGACTGTGCTGCGGCAACTTGCTCGAACCAATGATGGGGCGACTCTATTGGTCGCGCGCTTCACGCTCGTGCGCTCAGAGCCCGCCAAGATGGCCGTGGCTAGGGCTATATATTAGGCGCCCCGTCATGAGAGTTCTTTAGGTTCAATCGACTGAAGCGAACTGACCAAGCACAAGCATGGCAGCTTACGCAATACTCATTCCCTCCTCTCAGGGAACCGAGGTTACGTTAGTAACCGAGTCGTTCCCTCTCAAGAGGTCTCTCTTATTGCGTAAGTAGCTTACGCTATGGGAACACCATGCAAAACGCCGTGCGTGCTGACTTCGCTCTATAAAGCCAGAGGCGGATGCCTGAGTCTTAAAGCAAAGTGATTATCCAACAAGCCGGCCAACGCCGAGCTATATAATGGGAAAATACAGAGCGCCTTTGCCCCAAGGAGGTCCATGGTGGGACGCTCATTGTAAAAACACAAGCACATAACTTATGTACTGATTTTTCTATGTATTGATATGCATAAAAAATCCTCTAAGTCAGTCAGAGATGGACCTATAAGGGAGGAGATAATGCTCAGCATATACATACTCCAGTCCATTCTACAGTCAGGCTGATAGAATGTTGGAATGCAATGAGGGGACCTGTAGGTTATAAAACCTGATAAATGTCGAAGGCGAGGCCCAGCCTGCCGCTGCACAAATATCTTCAATGGGTATCCCACTCGACCACGCCCACGAGGAGGCCATGCTCCGCTAAGCCAGCGCTATAGCATCCACTATCCAGCGCGATATTCTTTGCTTTAAACTGCGAGACCTTTAGTGCGGCCGCCAAAGCATACAAATAATTGTTCCGTCTGTCTGAACGGGGCAGAACGTTCCAAATATACTCTGAGCACCCTAACCGGGCAGAGTAAATTAGCGTCGCTTTCGTCTGCTGGGGACGATAACGCTGCCAGAGATATCACCTGTATTCTGAAGGGTGTGGAGAGCACTTTAGGAATATACCCGTGCTTTGGCCTAAGGACAACTCTGCAGTCATTAGGTCCAAATTCCAGGCAAGCAGCGCTTGATGACAGCGCGTGCAGGTCGCCCACTCTCTTGACTGAGGCGAGCGCCAGCAAGAGCGCAGTTTTGAGCGAGAGCTGTTTAAGGTGCACGGTTTGGAGAGGTTCGAACGGGGCACTCTTGAGTGCGTCCAGGACCGTGGCCAGGCCCCAGATCGGCACCGAGGGGGGGCGAGGGGGGTTCATCCTCCTAAGCCTCTTAGGAAACGAATGATTAGGTCGTTTTCCCTAATGAACGTCCTTTATCAGGATTGTGTGGCCGCTATGGCAGCCACATAGACTTTGAGCGTGGAGGGTGTGCAGCCCGCCTCCAGCAGCTCTTGCAAAAAGGCGAGTACACTTGGTATCTCGCACGATTTGGGGTTCAAGCTCTTGGTATCACACCAGTCACTGAACACTTTCCACTTTTGGGCATATAAGCGTCTCGTAGAGGGCTCGCGCCTCCGTGATGGTTCTCAAAACTCCACTGGGGAGGTTCTCGGGAACCCGTTGAGGGGCCATGCATGGAGGGCCCACAGATCGGGCGGGGATGAAGAATCATCCTGTTGGCCTGCCTGAGGAGGTCTAGCCTCAGCGGAATCGGCCATGGGGCAGATTGCATCATCTGCATCAGTTCTGGAAACCACGTCTGTTTTTTCCAGAGAGGGGCTACCAGGAGCACTGCACATTTCACTTCCCTGATCCGACTGATGACCTGAGGTAGCATCACGATCGGGGAAAAGCATACAAGGGGCGGCTCGGCCAGACTTGGGCGCAGCGTCCGCTCTTTGAGAAGAAAAGGGGGCAGTCGCATTTTCCCTGGAGGCGAAGAGGTCGACCTTCGCCTTGCCAAAGGTTTGCCATAACCACTGAACCGTCAGGGGGTGGAGAGACCATTCTCCTGGGAGAACCTTGTCTCTGGACAGCATGTCCGCTCACTGGTTCAGGACGCCTGGCACATGCGCTGCTCTCAGCGAGCGCAAGTGGTGCTGTGACCATGAGATGAGCTCCCTGGCCATAGAGTGCAGGGAGCTCGACCTGAGTCCACCCTGGCAATTTATATACGATACTACCGTCATGTTGTCCGTTCGGACCAGGACATGTTCGTTTTTCAGGTACGGAAGCAGGGCTCTGAGAGCCAAGGCGACCGCTTTCATTTCCAGACAGTTTATATGTAGGCGCTATTCCGGGTTTGACCAAAAGTCGGAGACAGGCCTGCCCTCGTAAAGGGCCCCCCATCCTATTTTGGAGGCATCTGTCGTGATCATTTTTCTCCGTGTGTTCACGCCCAGACTCACGCCGGTTCGATACCAGTCGACGGCTTTCCAGGGCGTCAGGGCTTTTATACAGCCGTGATTTGCTCTGATTAAAAAGTGGCCCGAGCGCCACGCGTGAGTGGGGACACGGCTCTTGAGCCAGCGTTGGAGAGGACGCATGTGCAACAATCCTAGCTGGAGTACAGCTGATGCCGAGGCCATGAGACCAAGCATCCTTTGAAATCGTTTGGCGCTCTGATGAGAGGCGCGCCGTCATCTGCACTGAGTCTAGCACTATTCCCAGAAAGGAGATATTCTGGCTGGGGGATAGCACGCTCTTTGCAAAATTGATTCTCAGACCCAGGCATTCTAGATGGCTGATAATCCAAGATCTGTGCGTCGTTAACTGACTCTCTGATTGTGCTATGATTAGCCAATCGTCGAGGTAATTCAGTATTCGCACTCCCCGCTGTCTCGGGGGGAAAGTGCTGCGTCCATACATTTCGTGAATGTACGGGGGGCCAATGATAGGCCGAATGGTAGTACTGTGTACTGGTATGACTGTCCCTTGAAAGCGAATCTCAGAAAAGGCCTGTGATGAGGCGCTATCGGAATGTGAAAGTAAGCGTCTTTCAAATCCACTGATAGAAACCAATCCCCGGGGCGAACTTGCGCGAGGATATGTTTGGTCGTTAACATTCTGAACGAGCGAATCATTAAAGCTTTGTTCAGATGTCTGAGATCTAGGATGGGGCGGAGGCCACCGTCCTTTTCGGGATGAGAAAATAGCGGCTGTAAAAACCTGCCTCGCTCATAGAGGGAGGAACAGTTTCTATAGCGCCCTTCTCTATTGGTTTGAGCACCTCGGTGCGTAGAACATGTGACACATCTCTCCTCACTTTCGTCTCGACCACCGCTGAAAAGCGGGGTGGTCTGTGAGCGAATTGAAGCGAGTAACCGTGTTTTATTATGTTCAAAACCCATTTCGGCATGTCAGGGATTTTTTCCCAGTCTTTTGCTCGCACAGATATGGGCTGAATGCTGGCTGGGGGCGTGTCGCAGTGACGTATGGGCCCCACCGGCAAATTGCCTTGTGCTAACACTGAGCTTACAGCTGTCAGAGGCGCGGGGGCGCGCTGAGCAGCCTTGTTGAGTGCCAAGTGCAGGGGTGCGTGTGAGATTACAGGCACGCGCGCTATCTCCGAAATGCTCGCAGCATGAGCTGGAGAAATGTTTGAAACTGTATGGACAGTGTTTTCAGGTGGGGGTGCATACATCGTAATAGGCACGCGCGCCACTGTCATAAAGCTTCCCGCTCTTAGCGGGGAGTTTCTTGGCACGCGCGTCGCATCCGGGATGCTTGCGGCATGAGACAGAGAAATGTTTGAAACTGTATCGACAGTGTTTACGGGTGGGGGTGCATACACTGTAATAGGCACGCGCGCCACTTTCATAAAGCTTCCCGCTCTTAGCGGGGAGTTTCTTGGCTCGCGCGTTGCATCTGTGATGCTTGCGGCATGAGGCAGAGAACTTTTTGAAACTGTATGGGCAGTGCTTATGGGTGGGGGTGCATATACAGTAGTAGGCACGCGCGCCACTTTCATAAAGCCTCCCGCTCGCGGCGGGGGTTTTGGCTATGCATACAGTGTTTGTGTGTAGGGGTGCATGCAGGACAGCAGGCACGCCGCTACCTTTATAGTATTTCCGCTTTTACTGGGGAAGTGTTTATAACTGTGGGAACAGTACTTGCGTGTAGTGGTGCATACATGACAATAGGCACACGATCTACATATATGGTGCGTCCAGCTGGAGCTGGGGAAGTATTCGGCACTGTTTGGACAGTATTGATATGTGGGAATGCGCACTTTAGTGTGGACACGTGACCCCTTAGTGACACAGGCAGAAAATGACTCTTTTTGTGATTTCTGTGTGTTGCCGTTAAAACGGCGTTTGATTGCAGGTGAGCGAGTTCTGTGACTGGCCCATTGACTGCTGTACAGACATTTCCAGCCACCTGTAAGGGGACTGGGTAATGTTTCACACGTTTTAGAGAGAGTGGTCCGGCTTTTGTGAGACACGCACTCTCTCTTTTTCTTCCTATTGCTAGGAAGACTTACGAGGCTCCGGGTTCAGCACGATCTTGGGCCGAGGACCCCGTTGCTCAGACGGCTTCCTTCGGTTAGCGGAATGCGAGTGGCGTCGAGCGTCCGTTTCAGGTCTGCCCTTTGGCTGGGAGACGGGAGGTGCCGCCCTGGCTCGCTGCTGCTGCTCAGGCGGTCTCTGGCAGCTCTGAGACGAGCTGGAGCGCTTGGGCAGGAAGTGACGCATAGCCTGTGAATCCTTCTGAGCTTCAGTGAAGCGTTCAGCAAACTCTTTTACCGCCGGTCCGAACAGGCCACTTGGAGCGATAGGAACGTCAAGAAATGGCGCCTTATCCGCGTCCTTCAGCTCTGTTAGCATCAGCCACAGATGGCACTCAAGGACAGTCAGGTTAGCCATGGCCTGGCCGATGGATTGGGCGGTGGCCTTTGTGGCTCGCAGGGCTACGTCAGTGGCGCTGCACAGGTCCTTGAAAGCCTCAGGTTCAGGTCCCGACTCGTCCATGGTGCGGAGAAGTTTGGCCTGATAAACTTGTAGAACAGCCATGGAATGAAGCGCTGACGCAGCTTAGCCGGCAGCGACGTATGCGCGGCCGGCGAGAGCTCAGGTAGATCAGCAGGGCTTCGAGGGATGAGAAGCTTTGGCTTTCCATCCAGCGGTGGAGGGTGGGCACAGATGGTTGGCCACATCCTCCTCGAGGGGCGGGGTTCCCTTGTAGCCTCTTTCTCTCACGCCGTCCACCGAGGAGAGCGAGGAAGAGAAAGAAGGCTTCAGGCGTGCAGAGTGCGGGGCTTTCCACGACTTTGTGAGTTCGTCGTGAACTTCGGGGAAGAAAGGGGAGGGTCTCTGTCGAGGGACCTGCCGGCGCCCCTGCAGGAACCACTCGTCCAGCCGGCTGCGGGCGGGTTCTTCCGGAGAAGACCAGTCGAGCCCGAGGTCTTCCATGGCTTTGGACAGGATGCGGACGATCTCAGAGTCCATGCTGGTGCCCGTGCCCGTATCCGCTAATTTCGACGGCGCGGGGTCGAAGGCCGAGCCCGGCCAGTCATCGGATGCAGCGTCAATAGAAAGGCTGTCATCCTTTTCACCGTCGTCCCCTGACGCACCGAATGAGACGAGAAAATTGCTCTTTTGCTTAAATCAAAAGCGTCGCAGAGGCGAACACTTGTAAGTAAAAAAACGGTGGGCGAAAAGACTCCAACAATCCGGAGGATCCCGCGAAGAGAAGGTCTTCGCTGAAGGAGATTAAATCTAAAGAACTCTCATGACGGGGCGCCTAATATATAGCCCTAGCCACGCCCATCTTGGCGGGCTCTGAGCGCACGAGCGCGAAGCGCGCGCCAATTAGTCGCACGTTCAGAGCCGCCCCGTCACTGGTTCGAGCAAGTTGCCGCAGCACAGCCAATGACCGAGCTGCCTCGCTCATTGCTGTATGCTGTGCCGCTGCAATGCGTTTTACATAAAGACTTCAATATTTCTCGAGAAACTGAGTTTTCCCATAGCGTAAGCTACTTACGCAATAGGAGAGACCTCTCGAGAGGGAACTGGTGTTGAGCAGGTATAATTCAATGAAGCTGTCAGCTGAGGACATGTGAGGTGTCTATTTCTCAATCTAGAGCCTCTGATGTACTTATTACCTCTTATTTAGTCGTACATTTGGTCTTCCACATCTCTTTCTGTCCTTGTTAGAGCCAGTTGTCCATTGTCTTACAAAACTGTAGTGTACACCTTTGCATGAAATCTTTTTTTTTGTGGCAATTTCAAGAATTGTATAGCCTTCGTTTCTCAAAACAATGATTGACTGATGAGTTTCTAGATAAAGCTGTTTCTTTTTTGCCATTTTTGACCTAATATTGACCTTATGAAATGCCAGCCTATTGCATACTGTGGCAACTCCAAAACAAACACAAAGACAAAGTTAAGCGTAATTTAATGAATCAAATAGCTTTCAGCTGTGTTTGATATAATGGCAAGTGATTTTCTAGTACCAAATTGCAAATTTAGCCTGATAAGGATAAGGTATTGGAATGATGGCTGATGAAAATGGGGCCTGTCTAGATTTGGTCAAAAATGACTATTTTTTTTTTAAATAGTGAAGGTGCTGTTTTTTACATGAGTAATGTCCTGACTATACTTTGTGATCAGTTAAATGACACTTTGGTGAATTAAGTTACCAATTTCCTTCAGAAACAGCTAAATCTGTACATTATTCCAAACTTTTGCCCGCCCGCCAGTGTGTGTGTGTGTGTGTGTGTGTGTGTGTGTGTGTGTGTGTGTGTGTGTATATATATATATACGTATATATATATATATATATATATATATATATATATATATATATTAGGAGTGTGCAGCACAGCCATTACCTCTATTTGTATCTTTTATCTGTTACAATCACAAAATTATCTGTATCTGTCTCTGTATTGGTATAGAACTGAATGTGAGCGGGCTGAACCAGAAGTGCAACAAAACTAAATAAAACGCCCATTTTTAAAATGTAACTCTATTACATGTATAGTTTCTATAAATAAAATATGCCTTAAATATGCCAATTCATAAAAATAGCATAATAAAAATTATGCTAATTATTATTACTATGAGTATTATTTGTATTATTATTATTGTGCTATTATTATTATTTACTTATATTATTATTTTATATATTTATTTCTTACCAGATGAAGCTGGATATATAGGCTCATGAACTGCAGAATATGTTGGTGTCAAGCCATTTTGAAATGTCAAGTACACATTTTGCAGTGAACATTAAATACAAACATTAAAAGAAATTTGAATAAATCAATATAGCCTACAAATAGGTGAAAGTCCCATAAATACATCAGGATTTTACAATCGAGGCTGATTTGTGCACACATATTTTAACATAATGTGGAGGACATAATTTAGTTAAATTGTACAGAATTAGTGAAATATTGGGGACAAAATATAATATTCTAATAATAATAATAATAATAATGATGTTATGTTCACATTTAAAAATGTTGTACAGTTTAAAAGGAGGGGGGAAAGATTGCGCATGTTTTAGTTTCTTTGTATCACATAAGCAGGAATATTCTGAATAGATGTACACTTTATGGCGCATTTAAACCTTTAAGAAGCATTTTAACTTTTTGTGAATAAAGTCTTAACCAGATACTTACCTTAATCAGTGATGTGAAAACAAATATTGTCAACTTTTAGAGGTGAATAGACGAGCTCCGCTGTGAAATCATCACTTCAGGTCAGGAATTTAAATTTGCGCTCAGGTTGGTTTATAAATGAATACATGGAAATCGTGTGAATATAGACATTTTAAAGAGTTAGTTCACCCAAAAATGAAAATCATCCCATAATTTACTCACCCTCAAGCCATCCTAGTTGTATATGACTTTCTTCAGTGAGTAATTAATGAGGAATTATGGTTTAATTTTCATTTTTGGGTGAACTAACACTTTAAGGAGTGGAAAATGTAGCCTTTATTATGTAGTGTAGTTAGGGCGTAAAGTTGCCTGGTGGAAGGGGCTCTGGCTTGTTGATCGTGTCTACGACAGTAGGTGGTAGATCAGATAGATCTTTCGTGTACCGTCCAGGGGCCAGACGTGGAGGTTCCAGAGGTCTGGGTGCGGATGCCAGAGCATGCCCCGTCCCTGAGAAAGAAGGTCTTTCCTCAGGGTATTTTTCCAGGGAGGGGCTGTCGCAAGAAGTATGAGGTCCGAGAAACAAGCCCGGGTGGGCCAATAGGGAGCCAATATAGTGACTTGTTCCTCGTCCTCCCTGACCTTGCGCAGCACCTGTGCAAGATGGCTCAATGGGGGAAATGCGTACTTGCGCAGCCCCGTGGGCTAGCTGTGTGCCAGTGCGTCTGCCCCGAGGGGAGCCTCTGTTCGGGCATAACAGAGCGGTCAGTATGAGGTCTCTCGGGAGACGAACAGGTCTACCTGAGCCTTGCCGAACCATTCCCAAATCAGATGGACCGACTGGAGGTGAAGCCTCCACTCTCCACTGGGCAAGCGTTGTCATGATAGCCTTTATTATGTAGTGTAGTTAGGGCGTAAAGTTGCCTGGTGGAAGGGGCTCTGGCTTGGTTAATCGTGTCTACGACAGTAGGTGGTAGATCAGCTAGATCTTTCGTGTACCGTCCAGGGGCCAGACGTGGAGGTTCCAGAGGTCTGGGTGCGGATGCCAGAGCATGCCCCGTCCCTGAGAAAGAAGGTCTTTCCTCAGGGTATTTTTCCAGGGAGGGGCTGTCGCAAGAAGTATGAGGTCCGAGAAACAAGCCCGGGTGGGCCAATAGGGAGCCAATATAGTGACTTGTTCCTCGTCCTCCCTGACCTTGCACAGCACCTGTGCAAGATGGCTCAATGGGGGAAATGCGTACTTGCGCAGCCCCGTGGGCTAGCTGTGTGCCAGTGCGTCTGCCCCGAGGGGAGCCTCTGTTCAGGCATAACAGAGCGGTCAGTAGGAGGTCTCTCGGGAGACGAACAGGTCTACCTGAGCCTTGCCGAACCGTTCCCAAATCAGATGGACCGACTGGGGGTGAAGCCTCCACTCTCCACTGGGCAAGCGTTGTCATGATAGCGCGTCCGCCACGACATTGAGGTGGCCGGGGATGTGAGTGGCGCGCAGTGACTTGAGTCGTTGGCAAGTTGTGACATGTGGCGGGAGCGTACGCGACCGTGGCGATTTATATACACTACCGCGGTGGTGCTGTCTGATCTGGTGAAGATGTGTTTGCCCTGAACCAGTGGGAGAAACCTCCGCAGGGCAAAGAATACAGTCAACAACTGTAGGCAGTTGATTTGCCAGTGCAGCGGGGCCCCTTTCCAACGGCCCGCGGCTGCGTGACCGTTGCACACGGTGCGCCAACCCAATTTGGAGGCGTCGGTCGTGACCAGGACGCGTCGGGACACCTGCTGCAACGAGACTCCTGCCCGCAGAAAGCAGAGGTCTGTCCAGGGTTTGAATGTTTGACGGCAGGTGGGGGTGACCATCACACAGTGCGTGCTGCGGCGCCATGCTCATCTCGGGACTCGAGTCTGGAGCCAGTGCTGAAGCGGTCTCATATGCATCAACCCCAGCGGCGCGACCGCGAGGGGACAGGGACATGCCAAAGGGGAGGACCTTGTACAGATACGCCTGGCCGCCGAACGCGAACCGTAGAAAGGGTCGATGTCGAGGCAATATTGAGACGTGGAAGTACGTGTCCTTCAGGTCTACCGCTGCAAACCAATCTAGGTGCCAGACGCAAGTTAAGATGTGTCTTTGCGTGAGCATTTTGAACGGGAGTTTGTGCAAAGCCCGGTTGAAAACTCGCAAGTCCAAGATCGGACGTAAGTCGCCGCCTTTCTTGGGTATGATGAAGTAAGGGCTGTAGAAACCCTTCATCATCTCGGTTGGAGGGACAGGCTCTATCGCGTCTTTGAGTAAGAGGGTCGCGATTTCCGAACGCAGAGATTTGGCATGTTCGCTGTGTACTGCGGTAAAGCGGCGCCTGGCAAACTGAATTGCGTAACCGAGTCGGATGGTCCTGGCCAGCCAGCTTGACGGGTTGGGAAGTTAAAGCCACGCATCCAAGCTCTATGCTAGGGGCACTAACGGGATGATTATCTTTGATATACCCGCCGTTGCTTCGCAAATAGGCAGAGCAGGTAGTTTGGCGTCAGGAGGCAAAGGTGCGTCCCGAGGCTCTAGTGCTGAGAAAAGACTCGAAGCACTTACCTTGCTCTAACACCCGGCAGTGGGTGGGTTAGTGACTGAGGACTCTAGACTCGTCAGAACCGGCCGGCCGGGGAACAGTCATGGGGCTGAAGACAGGAGATCCACGTCCAGCATGCCAGGACTGTTGAGGTGTGGCGGCAGAGTGCCGTGAGAATAGCATTTGCGGGCCAGGTGACCCAGAGACAAAGGAAATCGCTCTTTTATTGAGAATGTGGGTACCGCAGCCCCGGAGCGGCAAATTAAATAAATTCAAATAAGGATTCTCCTCCTGGCCCTCCACCAGGGGACGGAGTGGTCTGCTTACCAGCTCCGGAGTGAACGTCTCGGCCTCTGGCTTGATCGTCTCAGGAGTGCCTGGGAGCCTTCCGGGTCCTCGAAGGGGTCCGTGAGACGGGGGGGGCGTGCGCTTCCTGCGGGTTGCTCGATGCTGGGGCTGAGAGCTGGGCCCGGGTTGAGGCAGAGCATGTTTTCTAGCGCAGGAGGATGCCCTCGGCGAGCAGACAGGGCTTAGCCCGTGGCGGCAGGGTTGCGGCAGGGCAGAATGTGTGAAATGGCCTCCGTCTGCTTTTTCACCGTGAAGAACTGCTGGGCGAAGTCCTCAACGGTGTCACTGAAGAGTCCGAACTGGGAGACAGGGGCATCGAGGAAGCGTGTCTTGTCGGTCTCGCGCATCTCAACTAAATTCAGCCACAGATGACGTTTCCTGAACCACAAGTGTGGCCATTGCCTGCCCGAGTGACTGCGCTGTGGCCTTCGTGGCCCTGAGGGCGAGGTCAGACTCTGAGCACAGTTCCTGCAGCACGTTGGGATCAGGTCTACTCTCGTGCAGATATTTTAGTGCCTTGGCCTGGAGGACTTACAGGAGGGCATGCAGGGCGGAAGCGGTCTGTCTGGTGGCACTGTAGGCTTTGGCGGTCAATGATGACGTCATCCTACAGGCCTTGGAGGGGAGCACAGGGCGACCCAGCTAGATGGCGGCGTTCTCGGGGCATAGGTGGATCTCAACTGCCCTATCCACCTGGGGAATCGCCGTGTACCCGTGGGCCGCTCCGCCACTGAGGGTAGTGAGAGTGGATGAGCGAGGGGCTTTGTGACGAGCAGAGAGGGGTGCTCTCCATGCAGTCGTCAGCTCATCATGCACCTCCGGGCATGGCTGTGAGCGGCGCGTAGACCCCAGGAACCAATAATACAGCCGCGAGATGATTTTGAGGAGGACGGAGGGTTCCAGTCCAGCCCCACGCTGGCGGCAGTCTGGCCAAGCATGTCGGACATCTGGGCGTCAGCCTCAGCCTGGGCGTGCTGGCCCAAAGGCGGCAGCCCAGACGAGTCATCCGTGTCAGATGCTGGACCGCTCTCTGATGCAGCGGCGAGCTCATCCAGCTCGGAGGGCTCTAGAGGATAGGCAGGCTGGCTGTGAGGCGAGCCGCTGTTCCCTTGAGCCCAGACGGAAGTCACGAGCGTGCTGGGGGGCGGGAGGTTCACGGGGACATACCCCAGATCACCTCCATCGCCAGCCACGTCGTCCTCAATCCCGTGGGAAGAAGGAGCGACGCAGGGGGTGGCTGGAGTGGCGTTCCTTTGGTTGAAGGAAAGCCACGACCGCAACATTGCCATGGTCATGTTCTCGCAGTGAGAACATGAACCATCCACAAATGCTGCCTCGGAGTGATCGCATCCCAGACACATGAGACAGCGCCTGTGGCCGTCTGAAGCGGAGAGCACTCTACCGCATCCAGGAACTACACAGGGGCGGAAAGGCATCTTTACAAAGACGCGTCCTGAAAAGGATGTTCAACGCCGCTGTCTATTGCTCTTTTAGAGGGAATTACTCTTTTAGAGAAAATCACTCTTTTATATATCACTCTTTTAAGTTTTGCACTGTCGAAGCGCCCAGGGGCAAACTTCACTGCCGTGCAGAGAAGGAGAAAGCCACTGAAGTGCACCGTAGATCCAACAGCAGTATCGCTCAGAAGTAGAGGAACAGGTGTGTGACTCGCAGCTCACTGCATACACGACCATCGGCTCCGAAGAAAATTTCTGAATGAAACAGACACATTTCCGCAAACTTCTCATTGGCATTTTTTCATAGATCAGAGGTATATTCAGCACTCAAGAGAGCCCAGTGTCGCTTCTTCGACACAACGTCGAAGTGAGCGACAGACGGGGAATCACTGTTATTGGCTCAAAACACAGTGACAAAAGTAACACAGAAACATTTCAGACAAGATTGCTGAAATGTTCAGACAGTCGCTGTAAGCTTTCACCTCATGATGAGCGATTTTTGCTAAGAATTGCCAAGCACTTGCCTCAGAGATGGCAAAAACTGTGGGAAGCCAAACTGGAGGGATTGTATCATCTCACACACTAAGACACACTCTGCAAGAAGTGGAATGTATGGTTGTCATCCACACAGGAAGGCACTGCTGAACCCAAAGCATAAAAAGCTTGTTTAGCTTTTGCCAAGGCCCATACTGATAAATGAGCAGACCTTTGAGAATCTATAAGCTTGTCTCATGAGCACTGTCATTTTTTGTTTTTTGAATCTGATGGAATTCAAAATATATGGAGTCACACGGGAGTGCAGTGGGAAGTGCATGGTACCCACAGTGATGTACAGTGGTGTTAATGTTCTTATATGGGGATTTAGGTGTGCTGAAGGTGTGGGGAATTGTATTTCATCAATGGCATAATGAACTCACAAATGTTTTTTTTTTTTTTATCTTAAAAGAGAAGAGGCTACAGAGAGAGCACAGAACAGTGTCCAACAGCCCCTCAGATGTGTAGGCGGGTCCATCCTTACTATGGCTAAATATCGAAATTGAGTCATGACCTTGAAGTCTGAGAAACCAAACTACACATTACACAAACACATTATTTAGCAATAAAGCCATACACACACACACACACACAACCCCTTTATAAGAAAGAGAGGCAGAATTCAATGCGGTATGATATTGTGAAACTGTAAAGGTTTTTCTCGCATACTGAATGAATGAAGTTGAAATTAAAGGTAATACCTGTGAGGCAAAGTACCCATTTATTCATTTGCTTTGCCTCTCTTACTCAAAATCAGACAATATCACAGACACTGTTACTAAAATGTCTTTTAAATTCCATTAGTGTGTAAACAAAAAAGAATCACTCATTTATTGAGTCAACAAAAAGGTTTGCACAGGTTGTAGTACATGTATCTTTTTCCTCAATGCAACAAAAATCTGATAATGTTCGGTGCTGCCAAGATTGTTTGTCTTATTAGAAGATAACACTGAGACCTGCTGAAGGCTATAGCATGTTAAATCCAATCTTCAAACTGGGGAGAGCTAATGTACAAAAAACTAAAGGAAGAAAATAATTTTGGGATTAGAGTGCCTCCTCTTAGATGAGCAAATACATCTACATAAATCATTCAATTCTTCACCCCTAAAACCAAATCTCCCACACATACAAAAAAAAAGTTTGAAAGCACAAACCATCTCTAGAGAGCTCAGCTGACACAAAATGCCAAGTTTCCACTGGCACGTTGACAGCTACCCGTGAAGTAACTAAGATAGGTACGTCTCAGAATGGAGGCATGCATAATACTGGGAGATTTGAGCAGGTACCGTCAGAAGCTAAGCTGATTAAACTTGTCCAGAAATGCCAGTTTTGTCAAAGGTCCAGCAAAGGAACTTTAACAACAAGCATCAGCTCTTTTATCATTAAGCATTCTTTTAGTGGTGCAGATTAAATGCAGTACAAATACTTTATGCACCACATATGTGTTAAAGTTAAAGTTAAAGTATGCTTCGGGGCCTTTAGTCTGTCAAGGGACAGTTCACCCAAACATCATTTACTCACCCTCAAGTTGTCCCAAACCTGTATAATTTTCTGTCTTCTGTGGAACACAAAAATAAATGTTAGGAAGAATGTTAGCCTCAGTCACCTTTTATTTTAATTATATGATAAAAAAAAGATATAAAGCTATTACTATTAAAGTAAATCGAGACTAAGTCTATCATTCTTCCTAAAATCTCCTTTTATGTTCCACAGAAGAAACAAAGTCATACGCATTTGGAACAACATTATAGTGGTTAAATTATAAAATAATTCCTATTTTTGGGTGAACTATCCCTTTAAATGTCAGGGATGAGTTTTGCAGTTTCCTTAGAGCACCACAAGTCATAGATAAAGTCAAATGATCACCCACACAGGCTTTCAACATCTGCCAATCTTTCATGACAATCTTTTCTGTTCTTTACGGCAGCTCCCAGTTATATAAATATGTACTCTGAGTACCTTAAAGGTCAATCTAATCAATAGGCCCTTGGGAACTCACTGTCACATTAAATACAAGGCCGAGATTCTAAGGCAAAATAAATAAGAGGAAATTACTCAGATTGGCTCAACAGCAGGTTCAGATTTCCCAGAAGGGAAAGAGACTGACAGACAGTTATCAGCTAATTCAAAGATCCTTGTCAATCACTGTAGGATAACACACACATCACACTCATTAGAACACCACCGAGGGAGATTGAAGAACATAATTCTCTCTTTTAAAAGTCTGTTAAATGCATCATTCTTGACACAATAATTTGTAGTAAATTTGTTGTATGCTACAGAAATATTTTAGAATAGAGATGCATAAATATAATTTTTTTTACAGACAAAGTAGTTTACAGACAATTTCTTAATGGTACTTGTAGATTCTAATACCTATTTTTAAGTAATGCTGTAATTTAAAGTGCAGTACATTGAAACTGATAGTTTGAGGGTAGAGTGTTTAATATTTTCATGAACTGTTAACTCCACTATTAATAATGTTAAATATAGAGAAAATACTGATATATATATATATATATATATATATATATATATATATATATATATATATATATATATATATATATATATATATATATATATATATATCTGATCACCAAGGCATTATAAAATAATCATAAAATACATTTACTGTTTCTTTAGTTATGTTAAGTATATGATGTATTAGGTATGATATTCCAAAGACTGGAATAATATAAATTGGTTTAAAGAAAATATAAATCATGTAATTATTAAAACACCCTTACATTTCTCCAAACCCATAAGCCTTTCTTCAGTGCAACACAAAATATTGATTTATTTTTGTTTGTTTGATTGTTTTTTAGTCTTCACAGGTTTAATTAAATTAATGTTAGTGAATAGTGACTCCAGTTTGTCAGCTTCAAAAAGGGACAAAATTGACCATAAAAATCAATGCATAAATAATTTGCTTTAGTTTTATGCTGGGTTTTTTTTTTGTTCAGTTTTTTTGTCCCTTTTCGAAGTTAACAGACTGGAGTCACTATTCACTAACATTCATATAAAAAGGGGAAGAGACGAGAGTAAGGATCCAAATGCAGAACCTTAACTTTAAACAAAAGAAGGGGATACAGCAATGAAGGAATAATATAAAGAAGCAGGTAACGAAACTCTACAATATCCAGGCAACTAACATACCACATAAAACAAGAAACGACCAGGAACAAAGAACAAGAGGGTATTTGTACACATTTGCTAACAAGAAGACGAGTAACACCAGGGACACAAATAGGGCAAAGGACAGGAAAACAGACATAATAGTGGAAGATACAAAACTTCAAACCTAGAGTCTCTTATAACTTTAAAAATAAGAATACTTGGGGGAAAAACATAAGAATGACAAATATAGTGACAACTATATTACAAGTCTTCAGATCAATTGATCTTTGGTAACAAGACACACTTGCCTAGGTGCCTAGGTGTAGCCTACTTCCCTAAAGATCACATTGACAAACTCTCCTTGGGCTGACGTTTTTGGGGGCTTTCTCCCCTCAACTGTGTTCTAGTTCATTGTATTTTCTTTTTTGCCATTGACACACAAGTTCCAGCTTTACAGGTCAGATATAGAGGTTGCACTACAAGTATCTGACGAGTCCATCATGATATATTTTTATCAGTTATATTAGTTTAAATATCCCTGATACAAAGTATACTGTATTTGAAGTTGGGGAGCATACTTTTAAAAAGTACATTGTTGATGTTTCTTGCTGAGAGCGGCAGAACACATCTGAAATTTGGCTTCTAAGCAACAAAGATGGCTATCAGTTATAATTTGACCAAAACATGATGTAACGTTTGGTCCCGCAACACTACTACATGATTAAGAGCATATTGAGTGCTCTCTCCTATCTGACCTTGATCTCAAGTAGCATTGGGGACTTTGTGAATTGTCTGGACTCTTCTGCACACACTCAATGAATAATATTCAATTGCTCAGTGGTCTGCTTACACAACCGCGGCTTTAACTCTGTAGCTTGGTCTCAGTGTTTGTATCAGAGTGTTTTAACGAGTTTGAGGACACTGCATCCCTATTTTAGTGTCCTGTTTTTGACATTATGCAAAAGTATTGTGCCTTGTTTTAAAAGAGGCATGCTTATGTGCACACTGCAAGTGGCAGAATAGCAGGCGCTCCTGTGGACACCAGCACATCAGAGCTGATTGCCACTCACAGCACTTCCTGATTACCCTCCCGTTGGCTGCCAGTGGCATGACACCTCCTGTAGTTTCCTTCTTACTGTGGGCAACACCTGAGTAGAGTCCCCTACTGGAGCGGAAACTGGCGAGCACCAAACTTTCCGCATCCCTGCCAAGGAACACATATGTCTGCCTGTTCCATCGCTAGCCAGGCCTAGAGGCAATGGGATAGGTATCAACATGAAGTTCTAGTTTATTTTTGTTCTTTATTTTTCTCGGTCCCTGTTCATATGCAGCCCATAGAAAAGGGATTTGCTGCAAGAAGAAAACATTGACACCTACATAGCTCTCTCTCTCTCTTGGTCTACAGTAACACATCTTGCTGGAATGTTACTGCAGAATCCGATTAAGAATGATGGCCTATGGTTGAATGAAGTTGGACATATACTGCCCTCCCGGTATGCCTGCATGGTTATATTGAAATGTGTCCTTATATAACTGAATCAAGGGAACTGTACTGTGTCCTGAATTGGATCTGAAGAATCTGTTTTTAAAAAATAACATATTACATATGCAATATTGACCACAAGGTATTGTCAAAATATCGACCAAATACTAATTTCCATTGTGAAAAAAAATCCTACTTTCCAAGCAACATAAATAGTAGCAGTTGCTCTATAATAGGGATGAGCGATATAGCAATACAAATCAAATCTCTATATTTTTCAGCCCAATGACAAAATCCAATAAATATCTGCAAATTATGCATTTGCTCTGAAATGGTTTAAAAGTTTTTTTTTAACAAGATGAACCATCATTTAATCTAAACTGCCATTGTAGCCACAGTAAAATCAAAATGTTAAATGAATACAGTAAAAATCAAGTTTGAAGCTGCTGTAGGGCTGCAACTAATGATTATTTTTATAATCAATTAATCTTCGATTATTTCTATGATTAATCAATTAATCGGATAAATATATAAAATTTTATTTCCTGTATTTTATTAAAATCAGTTTATTTTTTTAAAAACTGATATGATAAAGGGCGTAAGGATTTGGATTCATTTACATTACTGAATTCACGATTCTATACTCTCACAAAACTTTGAAAAAAAGCCTGAATCATGAAAAGTTATGTATGGATTTATTATTATAATTATTATTAGAATCGGTTCCTTTACTTGTAAAACTTAACAAAAAGTGCTAATCATTAAAGAGTAAAATGATCCATTGGGCATGGAGTGGGTCAAAAAAATCAACCCAGCAGAGGGCAATAGTGAAGTGAAACGAGAACAGAAATATGAATAAATCTGCCCAGCTGAAAAATTCATAATTATGTTAGATACATATGTTTGAACACTGTCACTGATTACATATGCTTCTTCACTTGTACACTGTTACATATATTTAAGTATTTTAATATATTCGTTTTTAAAATAGTATTTTCACTTATCACATTTCTAAACTATTTTTTTCAAAGCCCAAAAAAAACAAAATTTGTATATTTATCCAGTAAATTAATGTTTGAGATTAATCAGTTCGGACAGTAAATCGTTGGGACAGTTTAATCAAAATAATTGCACTCACGTTCTCCATTGCGATCTCATTAATGTTTAACAGAGATTACATTTTGAATTCATAACGTTTACATTGTAAAACATCGAAAATATCAGTTAAATGTAAGTGATTCGCTGGAGAAAAACAACTCTCGCGAATCAAACAGCACAAGCTCTCTATCAACACACCCGATGCAGCTACCGCTCCACATTAAACTGTATACTTATTTATTTATTTTTCTCCACAATTTGGAATGCCCAGTTCCCAATGTGCTCTAAGTCCTGGTGGTGGCGTAGTGACTCGCCTCAATCCTAGTGGCAGAGGACGAATCGCAGTTGCCCCGTGTCTGACACCGTCAATCCACGCATCTTATCACGTGGCTTGTTGAGCAGACGTACCATGTATCACACTATTCTCCATGGAATCCATGCACAACTCACCATGCACCCCACTAACCACATTATAGTGACCATAAGAAGGTTACCCCATGTGACTCTACCCTCCCTAGCCACCGAGCCAATTTGGTTGCTTAGAAGACCTGGCTTGAGTCACTCAGCATACCCTGGATTCGAACTCGCAACTCCAGGGGTATTAGTCAGTGACATTACTCACTGAGCTACCCAGGCCTTGGGTTCAACTTTTCTCTGCTGTTTTTCAAACAAGTGCCATAATGCAACACATATTTCACTTGGCTATGAAGTGGCGTCACTAACGGGGCTTCTCCATGATTAGGCTACTGCAAATACCCAACTAATCGATAATGAAATTCATTGCCGATGATTTACATTAGCGATTTTATTGATTAGTTGTTGCAGCCCTACTGCAGTGTGTTACTTTTTCTGCATTAAAATACTTTCTCTTATCCCAGCCTATTGTGTAGTGTCAACTATAAGTAGGCCATTCATAGGTTATTTTCTCGAAAACTGAAAAAACTACAGTAGCCTATGTCTCTGTGGCAGAATAACAATTCCTCTGTTTGTTTTAAGTGACCTGTCCCCCACAGCTGGGGGATTTTGCAGAAAGCTATAAAACAACGTTTATTTTTGAAATTCCATTCGGTGACACTAGTGGCGCAGAAAATACACAATTTAGCTTTAAAATAAAAAAATATATATTTTCCACAGTTTTTCTCTAAACAAAACTAGGACAAATTATGTTTATTCATTTTATATCCATATGCAATGATACATAGTAGCCTGATAAAAAACATTCTTTACATTTATTTTTACTAAAACATCTTTTGTGAATGAACAGGGTGTGCAAAACGTTTTTTGGACCCAGCTGAATATTATTTAATACTGTATTAATACTTTGTTTTTATACAATAGTAATATTTTTCTGTTGTATTCATTTCACCTGGATCATTTATTTTGGTGGTAACTGAAAGTGCAGCATGCATTTTACAAAACTGGGGAAACGCTTTCATCTCTTGTTTTTCTCTCATACTTTTCCAACAGTCTTTACAAAATAAGTACATGAGTTTTAACAGAGGATTTAATGTCAATTATAAGTGTCACATTTCTGCCTTAAAATCCTCCAAAAATGGACCCCATTGCAGTAACATCCTTTATGCTTTTTAAAAGAAAAAAAGAAGGGATGAGTCAAAATGTATTTTTGTGGTAATCAACATTATGAGCTTAACATGCATTTAACTTTTTAATATACCTTTTAAGCTTGTATGAAACCCCATTCTTAACACATTACTTCTGCAAAGTGACAAAGTGATATTTCCAAGTAGAAAATGATATTAAACAAGAAAAATTTAGGGCAGGACTAGATGCAGAAAAGTGTTCTTTACATACCAGAATGGAGCTAGACATGCTAAAACAATGCCTAAATATCTTTTAACTATTGATTAACATGTATAACCCTTCAGTCAGCAACCCTCCATGGTGCTATGCCCATCTCGCGACTCAAGTCTGAAGGGTGGAGTCTCCACTCTTCCCTGAGTGTAACCCGTTGCGACAGCGCATCCGCTGTGCCATTGAGGTTGCCCGGGATATGAGTGGCTCGCAACAAGTTGAGTCGCTGCTGACTCCATAGGAGACGGCGGGCAAGTTGCGGCATTTGACGAGAGCGTAGGCCGCTTTGACGGTCGATGTACGCAACCGTCGCTTTGTTGTCCGTCCAGACCAACACGTGCTTGCCCCAGATCAATGGCAAAAGCCTCCACAGGGCAAGGAATACTGCCAGCAACTTGAGGCAGTTGATGTGCCAACGCAGTTGCGGACCAGTTCCAGGGCTGGCGGCTACGTGCCCATTGCACATGGTGCCCCAGCCATGCTTGGAGGCATCCGTCGTAACCACAATGTGCCTGGAGACCTGGCCTAGGGGAACTCCTACCCATAGGAATGCTAGGTCGGACCAATGGCTGAACAGACAGTGACAGACCTGCATGATGAGCAAGCGGTGTGCGCCATGGTGCTATGCCCATCTCACGACTCGAGTCTGAAGCCAGTGCTGAAGCGGTCTCATATGTAATAACCAGAACGCCGTGAACGCCGCTGAGGATGCCATATGCCCCAGGAGCCACTGAAAGGATTTCAGTGGGACCGGCGTCTTTTGCCTTAATGTAATCTCTTTCGTGAGGCGTGCCCTCATTGAGACCGAGTCTAACTCCATACTTAGAAAAGAAATGCTCTGAACTGGAGAGAGCTTGCTCTTTTCCCAATTGACCCGAAGCTCTGAGGTGCCTTTAATTTCATTCAAATTATGGATTTTTTTAAAGTGTAGGCTACTTTATTACGCTGCTTATAAAATCACTTTGTTTTGAAATTTATCTTTCACAGATAAGACAATCTCAGAAAGCACTGACGAGCTCAATGAAATAATACATCCAAGATGGCGGATGAGGTGAAAGAAATGTTGACAATAAAACATATTTCATCCAATACAGAAAATTATCAGCATACAGCAAAAGCATATTTAAAAATGTATTATTTGATCTAATATTGTGTGTTATGTATTTCTTTGATTAGTCTATTGTTCTAAATCAGTTGCTTACAAGATTCCATGACGGTAAGTATGCAGCAATAGATGGCAGCAACCTATGTAAAGAGCCAGGCAGCTCGGTTTTAGACGTGAGATTTTTAAGTCGGTAAAATGCTCTCACCACCAGTTTCTGCAGCTCTGCATGAGACAAACCAACATTACAATAGACTATGATCACATAAAACTCCCATTCTGTTTTATTATATGTTATGAATCTAATGCAGTGGTGACAACATGTGTTCAGTAACATAAAAAATGTGTTATCTCAATGCAATCAGAGCATCTGGGGAATGCAGATAGATGGCTAAGCAGAAACAGAGTGGATGCTTGACATTTTGCGGCTCTAGGGAAAATAGCCAGCAGCACATCTTTGTTCCTCAGTGTCTGCAGCTCAGGATTATTGTCTTGATGTAGTGATGCAGTGTGGTCATTGCTTTCCTCTTGTTGCTACATTAACATTAAAAGTTATAGACAACTTAGAACCTACAGAATCCACAATGCAATAAAAAAGACACATTGTTCTATGCGAATCTTCTCTCAAACAAGAAAGAGTATTTGTTTCGATCATGATCTGTATCCAACAGGGATATGATGTAACTGTTAATAGCTGCTTAGAAGCTCATAATTTCCATTCACCTTTAGGCTCCTGACATGCTAAACGATACTTATATCCACACAATTCAGGGGAGGAAAATAAAGGAGCTTATAGGCTTTACCTAGCAGGGGCCAACCAAAGACAGCCAGTTTAGCAAATCCCTGAAAATACAACATCATTGCTAATCAGGTTGCGGTGAAGGTAATGCTGCATTATTGGTCGTATCCATTAAGTTAATAGGATTTACACAGTTATGTTAGCAAACTCTGTGCTGTTTTCTTTTAAATGTATAATGAATATTATGAATTGTATTTTGCATTACACAAGCCCAGAGTGACTTGAAATCAAAGCTGCCCAATATGAACACCTTCCACAAATCTCTGAAACTGTAATACTTTAATTAAACTTAATGAAAACCTATAGAATACTTACTTTAAAACTACCAGGTTTAAAATCTTATCAGGATTGAATGAATCAAGTTAATAAGACTTTGAGAAGGGGTTTATTTCCCACCAATTATGAGTTCTAGGTGAACACTGGTGCAGTATTACACAGTTTCAGCAGAAGTTCCCCTCAATGAACATAAAACTTCATCCAATTACAAGACGTGAGTCTGAATTTAACTTTATTATATTTTCGTCTGATATCTTTCAATTTTAATCGGGAAATCTTATTGTCTCATTCAAAAGAAACTAATTTTGTGGGGTCAGTGAGCAGATGAAAAGGCCTCCAGTCATTCTCTTTTATCCATGATAGAGAAAGTATTGGGATAATAGTGGCTGTGGAATTGTTATTCTTCAAACATAATCTTTTTTTCAAGAACCTCATTTCTTTTTTTAAAGTTCAATTTACTACTTTACCCTCATATTATAATTTTTTATTATTATTATTATTTGTATTTTTTTAACATGCCTTGTTTTCAGCCAAGTGCAATAATGGGATATTACAAAAATTATGGTAGAAAACAAAAATTTGGAGAAACTCACAGAGAACTAAGATGTGTTAGTCTAGTGGCAAAGTTTATTTGTAGCATGTAAGGAGACCATGCAAGTGTTCAGCTCCTGATATACTGTAATATACTGTATACTGTATATGCTGTGTTCTATATATAGATGGTAGATGGCAACATCATTTTTTGTTAAAGCAAATTTTGCAGAAGGTGCAACTCGATTGGACTTGTGAAAATGTAAACATCTGAATTAATAATTTCTGTAACAGAAAACGTCTAGGTTACGTATGTAACCTCTGTTCCCCGATGGAGGGAACAAGACGTTGTGTCAGAGAAGCGACACTAGGGGTCTCTCTTGAGCGCCGATATTCACCTCTGAACTATGAAAAAAGGCCAATGAGAGTTGGCACCCAGTATTTGCATGTCCCGCCCCTGGACATACGGGTATTTAAGCGGCGCAAATACAGGAGTTCATTCAGGATTTTTCTGAGGAGCCGGAAATGGTCCGGCCACAACAGTGGCTCGGCTCAGCGACGTGGCAGGGGAGACACAACGTCTCGTTCCCTCCATCGGGGAACGGAGGTTACATTCGTAACCTAGATGTTCCCCTTCTGTCGCTCTCTCCACGTTGTGTCAGAGAAGCGACATTAGGGGTCCACTTATAAAAGTGCCATGCGCTGAGCCATGTACGTGAACTGCTGATACAGGAGCGAGCAGGTATTCTTACGTGCAGGACGACCAACTGTATCAGGCTGCACGTACCCTTCCCCAATGCCCCATTTAAGCCATCAGGATTCCTTATCGTTACCCTGAAGGGGGGAACAAGGTGCTGGCCGCCAACCTGGGAACGGGCCAAGCCTGGCCGGGCCTCTTTTCTCTCTATGTTTCTCGCATAGAGCAACTAAGGCCGGGGCCCTTACACGCATTGAGGGAAGGGGGTCTTAGCCCTTATTCAGGGCGGAGAAGACCCTGCGGAGGCCACGCCTACCCGAGACGGGAGGCAAGTTTAAGTGGCAAAACCATCAGAGGCCTGACTTAGGGCCTGTGTGGAAAAGTGGTGGTGGATCCAGCCTCATAGAGGGGGGAACATACAGCACGGCAACCGAGGCAGCCGTGACTGCCTAAGGGAAACACGGGAGTCCGCTCGCCAGAGGGGACAGAACCATGGTGTTACACACAGGGGGAGTCCGAAGGAGGCCTTACCTGTGGAGCACCTATACCAGTACAGGGTAGCTTGCGGTACCCGCAGTGGCTTGGGTCGGCGAGTTCCTCTGCTGAACTGCGACCCATGAGGGCTAGGGAGGAATCAACCAGTGTCCCAAACCTGGGATCTCCTGGGAATGAAGGCGCACTGTTTCCCCTGGTTAGGGGGAAGGGCGCTAGGTGCAAGCGATTCACCCAGTCAGATCGTGGGCGTGCTACCGAGTTCTACGGGCTCGGTACCTGAGAAAACACGGGACGATACTGACTCAACTCGGAGATTGTAGAATCTCCAAAAGTGTTAGGTGTTGCCCAGCCCGCTGCTCTACAAATGTCTGCTAGGGCAGTGCCCCTAGCCTGTGCCCATGAGGACGCAACACTCCTGGTGGAGTGGGCTCTGACCCGCAAGGGGGGGGGCACAGCCTGGGTGTTATAAGCCAGGGAAATGGCGTCGACAACCCAGTGAGTCTCTGCTTGGAGACAGCGTTCCCTTTCTGCTGTCCCCCAAAGCAGACGAAGAGCTGCTCAGAGCATCTGGTGCTCTGTGTGCGGTCCAGATAAATACGTAAAGCACGTACTGGACACAGCAGTGAAAGGGCTGGGTCTGCCTCCTCCCAGGGCAGCGCTTGCAGGTTCACCACTTGATCCCTGAAAGGTGTGGTAGGAACCTTGGGCACATAGCCCGGTCGCGGTCTTAGGATCACGAATGTGTCTGCCGGACCGAACTCCAGGCAAGCATCGCTAACAGAGAACGCATGCAGGTCCCCGACCCTCTTGATGGAAGCGAGCGCGATCAGCAGGGCGGTCTTGAGAGAGAGGGCCCTGAGTCCAACTGAGTCAAGCGGCTCGAAGGGGGGTCTCTGGAGTCCTGTAAGGACGACCGAGAGATCCCAGGAGGGGAACAGGTTAGGCCGGGAGGGAGTTATCCTCCGGGCACCTTTTAGGAACCTGACGATTAAGTCGTGCTTACCAAGAGACTTGCCATCTACCGTGTCGTGGTGGGCCGCGATAGCGGCGACATACACCTTGAGGGTGGAAGGGGACAGCCTCCTCTCCAGCCTCTCCTGAAGAAACACGAGCACTGACCTAACTGCACACTTCTGCGGGTCTTCGGTTCGGGAAGAACACCAGTCCGCGAACAGACGCCACTTTAGAGCGTAAAGATGCCTGGTAGAGGGGGCTCTGGCTTGATTGATTGTATCTATGACGGTCGATGGTAGGCCGGCTAGATCTTCCGCATCCCGTCCAAGGGCCAGACGTGGAGGTTCCAGAGGTCTGGGTGCGGGTGCCAGAGCGTGCCCCGTCCCTGAGAAAGAAGGTCCTTCTTCAGGGGAATTCGCCAGGGATGGGCTGTCGTGAGGAGCGTGAGGTCCGAAAACAAAGTCCGGGTGGGCCAGTAGGGGGCTACCAGAATGACTTGCTCCTCGTCCTCCCTGACCTTGCATAGCACCTGTGCAAGAAGGCTCACTGGGGGAAATGCGTACTAGCGCAGCCCCGCGGGCCAGCTGTGTGCCAACGCATCTGCCCCGAGGGGAGCCTCTGTCCGGGCATACCAGAGCGGGCAGTGGGAGGTTTCTTGGGAGGCAAACAGGTCTACCTGAGCCTTGCCGAACCGGTCCCAAATCAGCTGGATCGACTGGGGGTGGAGCCTCCACTCTCCGCCGGACAAGCTTTGTCTTGACAGCGCGTCCGCTATCACATTGAGGTTGCCGGGGATGTGAGTGGCGTGCAGTGACTTGAGTCGCTGCTGACTCCAAAGGAGGAGACGACGGGCGAGCTGTGACATGTGGAGGGAGCGTACTCCGCCTTGGCGGTTTATGTAGGCTACGACCGTGGTGCTGTCTGTCCTGACTAGGACGTGTTTATTCCGAATTGGCCCGCAAATGCATTTGTTAGTTGAGGCGGAGCACCACTTTCTTTCTTTCTTGAAAGCCGCAGGAGGACGCCCTCGGCGAGCAGACAGGGCATGGCCCCTGGCGGCAGGTTTGCGGCAGGGCAGGATGCTTTTTTTGCTTTAAAATAGCCTTCGTCTGTTTCTTCACCACTGAGGACTGCTGGGCGAAGTCGTCAAGTGGTGTCGCCGAATGGACGGAGCTGGGAGACGGGGGCGTTTGAGAAAGCGTGCTTTGTCTGCCTCCCGTACTGCCTGTCCATCGTTGCGTTTCTGGACCACGGAGTGGCCATCGCCTGTTTGAGTGCAGTTCCTGCAGCACGTCAAGAACAGGACCATCCAAGTGCAGATTTTGAAGTGCCCTGGCCCGGTGGACTTGCAGGAGGGGGCCATGGCATGCAAGGGGGAGCGGTCTGGGACCGTTCTACCACCGAGGGTAGCGAGAGCGGAGGAGCGAGGAAGTTGGGCTTGCTCAGCTCGTTATGCACGTCCGGGAAGGAATCCGGGGGGGGCGTGGCTGTGAGTGGCGCACATGCCCGCGGAACCAATTAAGCCCGGGGAAGCATAGCGGACCTTCTTACGTCAGGCTCAGACTGGGCGGAGACCCGAAGGTGGCGGCTCAGGCGAGTTATCTGCATCCGACGTCGCTGTTACGCTCTCCGATGCAGCGGTGATGTCATCATCCAATGCCGGGGAGCTCGAGGGACCGGACGGTAGGCTGTTAAGCGGACCGCACTAATCCCGAGTTCGGGGGAAGCAGGCAAGCATGCCGGGGAGGCGGGAGGTTTTCGAGGGGATTTACGCGTTATTCTCCCCAGATCGTTCTCCATCACCCGCGGTGCCTGCCTCAATCCCGTAGGAAGGAGGCGAGGCGCGTGGGGCGGCTGAAATGGCTCTCTCTCACTACAAGAGAAAGCAACGCTGCCGCGGTTATGTTCTCACACTGAAAACATAACCCATTGGAGAGAATGCTCATCCCGAGCTCGGACGGAAACAAGCAAGCGTGCCGGGGAGGCGGGGGGTTTCGAGGGGTTTCACCCGGCAAAACGGAGCCCGTCACTATCCCCAGATCATTTTCATCGCCCGTGGCACCTGCCTCAATCCCGTAGGAAGGAGGCGAGGCGCGGGGGGGCGGCTGAAGCGGCTTTTTTCTCACTACAAGAAAAAAGCCTACGACCGCAATGCTGTCATGGCTATGTTCTCGTACTGAAAACATAGACCATTCATAAAAACGCTGCCTGCGTGTGATCGCAACCCAGGAATGCAAGGCAGTTTTTATGGCCGTCAGAGGTGGGGAGAATCAACGCATCCAGAAACTACACAGAGGCGGGAAATCGTCTTTAAAAAGACGCCGCTGTGTTTTGCTCTTTTAGAGCGAAATTCACGGTTTAAGAATAACTCTTTCGAGTTGTCTGCGCTGTCGGCGCCCAGGGGCAAGAATGCACAGTCATGCACGAATGAGAAAGCCGCTGTTATGCGCCGTCAGATCCAACAGCATGCAGAGCGTCAGAGGATTAAACAGGAACTGGGTGTGTAACTCGCAGCAGACTGCATGCATGACCATCGGCTCCGAAGAAATTTTCTGAATGAACTCCCGTATTTGCGCCGCTTAAATACCCGTATGTCCGGGGGCGGGACATGCAAATACTGGGTGCCAACTCTCATTGGCCTTTTTTCATAGTTCAGAGGTGAATATCGGCGCTCAAGAGAGACCCCTAGTGTCGCTTCTCTGACACAACGTCTCGTTCCCTCCATCAGGGAACTTCAAACTTTTGCAATTCAAACTTAACTTAATTAAAAGATGCTCATATTATTCAATATTTTTTGAAAGCTGCATTCAAAATGGGCAAACACTTCTTCTGAAATACTCAAATTTACTATATGAAGAACAATATTTACAAAGCAGAATCTCAGAAACCTTCCGGTGAAACAGCTTTTTATGCTTGTCTATCCAACTTTCATCATGATGAGGAAATTGAATAAAACCAAACATCAAAGCGACACTTTAAACTGAAATGCTGTGAAACCTCAACTAGAGTACAGTCAAAGCAGAAAGAAGTAACACCAGAACAGTTTTAGTTTAGAGAGAGGGAGACAACTTTTTCTACAAACGCTGGTATATTCCGTTCCTTTTGAGACTCTCAGTCTTTTTCTCATCATTTGTCATTCAAATTTTCAAGGGGATGCAGTTGGTACCGTGGGTGTTTTTTGTCATCTCTATATACAGAGAGAAAAGCTGTGCATGAAGGGCTGAGTTGGAACTATGTGCCAGTGGATTGACAGGTGGCACTTATGTATCCAAGCTGAGCCTGTTTGAAGTTTTCAATGTTTATCCTAAAGGTCCCAGTGGGCAGCCCACCTACTGCCGCTGTTGTCCGGGAAGCTCAACACATGGCCCAACAAATTTCTGCGGCCAACCTCTTGGTTTACGAGAACATGAAGGCCATTCTGCAACAGCCCAGAACAACATCGGCAGCACTTCCGCTTGCAGAAGCTTGGCGAGCACAGCCACCCTTTCGCATTTGCCCAACAGCTCCATGACACCTGCCGAAGGTGGCTACTGGCTGAAGAACACAACGCCGAAAGGAGTGCTCTCATACCGTATTTTTTTTATTGTTAAGGACCGAGTGATGCTGCGCTTAGACAAAGGAGGATACAACCCAATTGTTAATACCAAAGAGCCCTCGGGAAGTGCTCAAAATCCGATGGCGGGTCACTTAGGGAAAGAAAAAACACTAAAACATCCAATGGCCCATTTCTATTGACCGGGCATTCGGGTTTTTGCAGGTGGTGTGTGGCATGCCTTGAAAATTAGCTGGTGAATCCACCAGCCACCCCAAGAGCACCATTGCGCCCCCTTGATCAAGCATTGATCAAGGTTCCCTTCGAAAGAAATGTCATGGACATTGTCAGCGGACGGCATTAGAGCGGACGGCACTCAGGCATCGCTTTGTATTGTTCTGGTGGACTATGCAATGCGATATCTGGAAGCAGTGTCTCTGCACAACATCTCAGCATGCAGTGTTGCGGAGGCACTCTTCAGAATAATCTCCCGAGTGGGGATTCCGAAAGAAATCCTCACTGATCAGGGCATGACGTTTCTGTCAGGTACACTACAAGAACTGAATTATTGGGGATTAAATCAATTCAGACCAGCATTAACCACACTCAAACTGAGGACTTGGTTGAACTTAATCAGACACTAAAGAATATGATCCGTAAGGTTATTCATGAAGATGCTCAAAATTGGGACAAGTGGCTCGAGCCCCTATTATTTGCTGTACTAGAGGTTCAGAACATCAAAGCTGGCTGTATAATAGGGGTACTCGGCTATGGGAATTTGCACCAGGAGATAAAGTCCTTATATTACTCCCCACATCGAGCTCTAAATTACTCGGCAAGAGGCGAGAGCCCTTTGAGGTCACACAGTAAGTCAGGGAAATCGATTATGAGGTTAAACAAACAGATAGAGGCACGTCAGATTTACCACCTCAATCTCCTAAAACCATGGATAGAGGCAGTCCCCATGACTTTGGCCTCAGTGGTTTCGGAGAGGGAGGAGCTCTGTCAGAAGGACAGACTTTAAAATCCACCTATCTAATCACCCCGCAGAGACCACCTCTCACCATCACAAGGCCAGGTTGCAAGGAGAATTTTCTGATGTGTTCTTGCCTCTTCCTGGTCGTACGAATCTCATAAAGCACCATATCGAAATGACCCCAGGGGTCATGGTATGCAGTCGCCCCTAACGTTTACCTGAGCACTAAAAAAAGGAAGAATTAAAGGCCATGCTAGATATGGGGAGGGGGGGGGTAATAGAAGAATCCTACAGTGACTGGGCCAGCCAGGTGGTGTCGATTCCGAAGAGTGGATAAAAGGGTGTCCAGAAGGCCGGAGGAGAGAGAGAGAGAGCTATGTTTCAAACGCCTGAGTGTGTGTGTGTGTGTGTGTGTATTTAAGTGTGTGTGTTGACAAGCTACTTGTGTGTTGTTTATTGTAAATAAACGGCTCATTGAGAAAAGTATATGCAGTCCAGCTTCCTCCTTCTGACAGATCCAGTGACTTGTTACACCTAATTTTTGCTTATTTAAAGAAAAAAAGGGACGAGTTCAAATTAATGTGTGGTAATCAACATAATGCTTGAGCTTAACTTGCATGGAACCAGATATATTCCTTTTAACCTTTTGTAAAACCACATTCTCAACTAATTTAAGTTCTACAAGTGATATTTCCTAATACAAAAGGATATTAAACAAGAAAAATGTAGGGCGGGTCTTGATTTTATCCATCCATTCACTGGATGGTGAAAAGTGTTTGTTACATACCAGAATGGAGCCGAACATAAATGTGAGTTTGCTAAAACATTACAGTACCTAAATAGCTTTTTGGCTATTGGTTAATATTTTCCAATAGCCAAGGTGACATCAGTGGAAAAATAAATATATTACATTTTGATAAAAGATTACAAAGACATTTTTTACTAGAAATAACCTGCAATGATAAATCATTCACAATAAGCCAGGGAACATGCACAAACTGTCAATTCTGTTGTCATGTTGTCTTTAAGAACTGCACTTATGAAATGCCAGCATTTGCATTGGATATTAGATCACATGATTCTTATTCCGTGTCCAAGGTACAGGGTTGTATTGTACCACATTTATATGCAAGACCCCTTTCGTCTAAACCCACAAGCCCTGCCAGTTGTTGAATCTAGATTCTACACAGACCCCAGTGACAATGTCCTTGTTTTCAATGACAGTTTTAATGGTGGAGTGCTTGTCTGATTGTACAAGGTTAAGATAAGACTGTCAAGGCCACAGCAAACCCAGTAATTCTGATTCACTCCTTTGGATCAACCAGCAAACAATCACGTGCAACTAACCCTTACACTCAAAAGACTAATCAGTTTCAATAACTTTAACTTCAAATGAAATGGCAATTGGACATGAGAAAAGTGATAGCAACATGAGAGAGATTATTTCCTTTTTCCAAGATCAGAACAAAATAGCTAAAAAGCAGCACTTACTACAGTCTTTAAAATATTATGATTTAGTAAAATATTTATATGCTCATATACAGAAGGTCCAAAAGTCTGAAACAACACTGAAAATCCTGGAATCAAGGCCACCAATCAAAAAAAACTATTTGACATTGACTATGTAAACTTCTTTGTACAAAAGATCAGATTTCATTGCTTTCACTGAAGTGCACAAGATGCTCTTTGAAATATTTTCAGATCATGCTGGGATAACATGGATCATCAGGTTTTGCACAAACATATGGAGTCCATGCCAGCTCGAGTGCATGCAAACCAGTCTGTCTGGCACCAACAATCCTCCGTTATCTATTCAGCCAATTGTTTGGCAGCAGTGTAGTGCATACAATCAAGCTGATGTGGGTCAGGAGCTTTAGTTAATGTTCACATCAACCATCAGAATGGGGTAAAAATGTGATCTCAGTGATTTTGATCGTGGCATGATTGTTGGTGCCAGACAGGCTGGTTTGAATATTTCTGTAACTGCTGATCTCCTGGGATTTTCACAAACAACAGTCTCTAGAATTTACTCAGAATGGTGCCAAAAACAAAAAACATAGAGTGAGCGGCACTTCTGTAGATGGAAATACTTTGTTGATGAGAGAGGTCAATGGAGAATGGCCAGACTGGTTCGAACTGTCAAAGTCTACAGAAACTCAGATAACCACTCTGTACAATTGTTGTGAGAAGAATAACATCTCAGTATATATGCATTTACAGTATATATAGTATATACTGTACTGAGAATTTGTATGTATTCTTACGTAAAGTTTGGTTCTAGCAAACGTACATTCTCTTAAGTTTGCATAGACACTGAAACATACATAATTGATGTATTGATAGCATCTAAACATCATAATTTTACGTATTAACACCTATAGAACTGTACAAATGTATACGTGTACTTTTTCAATTGATTAATATTGAAGAATTAATAGAATTAATCAGTTAATAACATTTCATTTATAATCAGTGAGATTAGTTAAATGCCATCACATTTATTAAATGCAGTTCACATTATAATATGACATTTTAACGGTTTCATTCAGTTCTGATTTATGATGGCCTATACAACGTTTTAAAGGGTTACATAACTTTAACCAAGACTACATTTTAAAATGTTAAAATGAATAAAAATTCTGTAATTTCCAAAAACCAGCTGTTCCAAAAAAATAATAAAATTCAATAAACAAATTAATAAAATTGTAATTAATCCATACATATGTTAGCTATAATACAAATCTTCAGACTGCTGAAGAGCAGACTCAAGTTTAAGCATTTTATTCAACAATCTCTGTCTGTACACCCACTGTAACCATCAATATGCATTGGTTTCATTTTCAAAATTAAAAAATTGTCACCTCAAGCATAACGACCAGCGGTTTTACGGCAGAGATGTTGAATGCTCATTGGCTTACTTTTTAAATAAAAAATGTGTGATATTGCCAAACATGTGTAAGATATAATTTATCTTTCCAATAATAGCATACATTGTAAGATGCTGTTCAAACTCTCAGTTTTGACATGGATAATTGAACTTCACTATATAAACAGGTGTTGGCCAGCCATTATCTGTTAGCATGCATAATAAGGTTATTCATGCTACTGTTCATCATACAATAACGAAAATAGTTCTATAAAATTTGTTATAAAACACTTAGCAACTTAGCAGTTTAGTGCATTAATATAAAATGTGCTGTCACAGATGTATGTTTATTGTCATTTTACAATGGCTTTGAAGACAAAAACATAATTCAGAGTAACAGTTGAAGTCAGAATTTTACATATACCACAATACATTTAAACTCAGTTTTTCATGGCTGCTGTCCTGAGATGTTGCTTCAGTATATTGACATAATTTTTCTTCCTCAAGAAGCTATCTATTTTGTGAAGGGCACAAGTCCCTCCTGCAGCAAAGCACCCTTACGACATGATGCTGCCATCCTCATGCTTCACGGTTGGGATGGTGTTCTTCGACTTTCAAGCCTCACCCTTTTCCTCCAAAATTAACGATGGTCATTATGGCTAAACAGATACATTTTTATTTCATCAGACCAGAGGACATTTCTCCATAAAGTAAAATCTTTGTCCCCATGTTCACTTGCAAACTGTAGTCTAGCTTTTGTATGGTGGTTTTGGAGCATTGGCTTCTTCCTTGCTGAGCAGCCTTTCAGGTTATGTCGATATAGGACTCGTATTACTGTGGCTATATATACAGTTCTAGCTGTTTCCTCCAGCATCTTCACAAGTTCCTTTGCTGTTCTGGTATTGATTTGCACCAAACTACATTCATCTTTAGGAGACAGAATGTGTCTCCTTCCTCAGTGGTATGATGGCTACGTGGTCCCATGGTGTTTATACTTCCATACTATTGTTTGTACAGATGGACGAGGGACCTTCAGTTGTTTGGAAATTGCTCCAAAGGATGAACCTGACTTGTGAAGGTCCACATTTTTTATTTTTTTATATGAGGTCTTGGCTGATTTCTTTTGATTTCCCATGATGTCAAGCAAAGAGTCACAGAATTTGAAGGTAGGCCTTAAAATACATCCACAGGTACACCTCCAATTCAGTTCACCTCCTATCAGAAGCTAATTGTCTTATTGCCTAAAGGCTTGACATCATTTTCTGGAATTTTACAAGCTGCTTAAAGACACAGTGTATGTAAATGTCTGACCCACTGGAATTGTGATATTGTCAATGAAAAGTGAAACAATCTGTCTGTAAATAATTGTTGGAAAAATGACTCATGTCATGTAAAAAGTAGATGTTCTAAATGACTTGCCTAAACTAAAGTTTTGGTCATATTACATCTGCGGAATGGTTAAAAAATGAGTTTGAATTACTTCAACCTAAGTGTTTGTGTAAACTTCTGACTTGATATATTTTGGGGGGCATCAGAAAATGGTTTGAGTTCCAGGGCTGAGAAAGAATATCATAAGTAACATTGCTAACACTGTTCTACATTACAGAGAAATACTAAACCATAATAATGAGCCTTTAAAATATACATGTTACAAGTGCATGCATGAAGCGAACCACAGCAACACAAAAAAAACCGGTAATGATTCTGAATGTGTCAGAAAAACCAGCAAGGAGACTGTCTGAACATTTTGTTAATTTATAGAGAGAAACGAACATTAGGTTTGTGTCGACAGACGATGATCTCGGGGATCGACGATGGTCAGAGTGATAGACAATAGCTGATGCCTTTGACAATGTCAAGACAACTTTTTGGCTCATTTTCCCATTAATGTATTAAATTATTATTATTATTATTATTATTAGGCTATTATTATTATTATTATCAAATTTATATTACAAATAATTTGCCAGAAGACACACAGACACATGCTTGAAAAAACACACTTTATAATTAAGAACAGATGACATAAAAGCCGTCTATGTGCATGTCTGACGTGCTGTTTATCCGGAGGTGTGCAGTCTCGTGAAACACACGCATGTAAAAGGTTCTCACTGTTTCTTTGTTTCTATGTTCTGACATTTTTGTTTTGGCAACAACAGTATAGTCTATGTGTGCTGCAAATGACCCCAGACATCTCAGCTCAGGAAGTGCTTTGAGTTCAGTTCGCTTTATTTCCACAGAACAGTTCACTGGGAACGCAACTCTGCAGCCTATACATCTAAACACGTTCACCTCGAACCATGATTTATTTATTTAGTTTGAAAACGTCATTATTTTTATTGCTTTTTCATTTTGTTTGGAGTGCAAACAAAATTTAGAAATGTATTACATTTTTTTATTTTTTAAATAAATGTAATTTTCAATGCAAAAACTAAACACTAAAGCAAGAAATTCACCAAACTCTCAGTCCGGGGATTTGGCTTATCCCTAACCCTGCTTAATGAAAATTACCCCATAGTACCACCTAGCATCCAACCAGCAGTAATTCTGGTGTCCATCGGTTTATTAATTAGCGCATGGACCAGCCGTGTAAATTATCATGTCTGTCCATCACTGACTGTGTGACTTTACCACTTTCTGTGGAGTGTCAAAACTTGGTCGACCAAGACTCTTCTCATCGTCTAACGTTTGGTCGACTATTGGGTGGCAGCCCTAGAAAAATGTGTTTATTGTTTATTTTAGCACAATCACTTCCTGTTTTCCATGGGATCAGAACCGGAGTCTCAGAGGTTGCTTGTGTTATGCACCATTAGTAGTGCTAGAGGAAATGTTTGAATTGATGCAAAAATGTTGATGATGGGGGATGGTGCTTGTCAGTACTTCAGCAAAATTTTGCTGATTTCAATGTATATACAATTTTGGAAACAACATTTCGATTTAACATGTAATCACGTTAAAAAATCTATATCGTAGTCATTCAATATTTTGCTTAGTTATCACTAAAACGTACTTAAATTTGTTGAGAATAATCAGATGTGATTTTGTGGTGCCTGAAAGCTGAATGTCTTTCCTCTATATAAAACCACTGTCTGTGAATCCCATGACTGACAGAGCAGCAAGTCAGCTGCCTTCTGTTTTGAATACACCCTGGATCGCTGGTGCCCTAGGCCCAGGCTGAAGTGCACCCCTGATTCATGGCATCTCTCCTCACACCTGCAGGCAATCTTTGACAGCCTAACTTGGCCACAAATTGAGCAACAGATTGAGCCATACTCCCATAACCTCTTGTCATTTCATAATAATAACTGCTGCTCTGCTTGGCACATATGAAAACAAAAATATTCATACATTACTGTATAATTCGAGTATATGAGATTTTGTTTAATTTTTAAATAGGCCAGAGAAGCATTTATACATGCATTTTATGTATACACTGTATTGCAAATTACAGTGCATTCACTGAACACATTTGATCTGTAGGACTTGTGTGTTCCCTGGGAATCGAAGCCATGACCTTGGTGTTGCTAGTACCATGTTGAGCTACTGGAATTCATATGCATCATGCATAACGATTTGATTTGACAGATATCAAGCCTTTCCAATGGTTGCTTTTCCAATGTAAGCAATTTCTTTCCAGAAGAACTGAAATACTGTATATATATGTTTTCAACTCTGACAGCACAATACTATGTACAACTTTAAAGACGTGTGCAATTGTTTCAGTACTTTCTCCTACCCAGCTTAATATGTAGAGACAACAATAAGTAAGCCATTCATAGATTGGTTTCCCTAAAAAATGTAAACATTGTGGCTCTGTTTCAGTGATGTGCACAGACCTTAGAAAGGGCAAAAGGGAGTGGGTGGGGGGGTAGTGCAGCAATAGTTGTTGGGGGCAGAGGCTGTAGTAAAGGCACCTCCGCTTAAACCTTCACATTTGTGAAGGGCACCTTTAGATTTGTGTTCTGTGCATGTCAGTGCTCTGTTTGTATGAGAATCCAGATCAGCCAGACATGGGCTCAACTAAGGGCATGAGTTTGGGGTAGGACTGTCTGTTTTGTTTGACTAACTCAAAACAAACGTATTATTTTTACAGTTCCATTTGGTGAAATAGTGGTGCCAAATTTACACACTTCACCTTTAATGATTTGCAAGATGTACTTGCAACATGTTAATTCTCAAGTCAAGGAATCTGTAACATTTGAAATGTCCATTTGGCTTTTCACACACTGTAATGCCAGATTAGGGATGTGCCCGAAGCCGAATACCTTATTCGGATAGGCACGAATAATGACTTCAAAACGAATAACGGATTCATCCAAATAATATAAAAAATATTCGTATGACTGATTATCCAAGAGGCACAAGGATAAAGCAACATATTACATAAACATATACAAAATTACAAAGAATTTATTAATCTATGCCACCAATAGTGTAATCTTTATGAATGAAAATGTGCACATTGTGATTTCAGATCGGATGGGAGCGGCCTTGACTCTGTTTGCGGTCTCTGTTAATTGTGCGCATCTGGAGCTTATCAAGTGTAACATTAAGATACAACATCATATACACTTTCCACTTATTGAAATGTCTTTGTTAACGTATCACATGTTTCACGTGTGATTCCCATGTATTCATTTATAGCTTGAACCTGAGCACGACATGCTATATAGATGTTTTGTATATTTACTGTAAATATTTATATATATATATATATATATATATATATATATATATATATATATATATATATATAAGTTGAAAATAAGAATATATGTTGTGTTTGAGAGTCTCTTTGTTACAATGCTGAATTTTTGGGGGAGGTGTGTATCTCTTTGTTCCATAGTACATTGGCAAAGTATACAGTATTTACAGTAAATATACATACAATAATACATATTTACACACTCGAAAAGAAAAACTATATATAGAATACAGAAAAGATGGAAAAGTTTTGTCTAGCTTTGTAAATGACATTTATTTCTTTATTTTCACTAAAGGCAATTACCTGATAAATCAGATAGCGATTGGTAGCCGGATACTTCTCCCCCACTCAGCAAGCAGCTACATAGAGAGGAGCAGCAGGACAGCACCTCATCAAGAGAGGAGCCCCATGTAAAGGAGTGGTCCCTATGAACCAGAAGGCTTTCAGAGAGACCCTTGCTGAGGAGCTGGCAGAGTTGGGGTCTCACTCCACAGCCAGACCCGTATCTCCTGCTCCACGAAGAGCACATCACAGGCCGGTGCACATCACCAAATCTTGCACCGCTGGTCATCTGAAGTGCAAGCAGTGTCATGCAAAGACACCAGTGAAGTACTCCTCATGTGATGTGCCTTTGTGCTTTGTACCCTAACGTGACTGCTACAATGACTGGCATGTTGCTAGAAACATGTAAAATTGTATAATTGTTTGTAAATACTTTGTGTAAAAATTCATGTAAATAGTTTGTTGTGTATTTTTTATATAAACAAATTGTCCACCATAGCACTAGTTTTGACTCTTTTATAAGCACAACGTTTAGTTTCAAGAAGGGAAAAGGCACTCTAATGTGTTTATGCATCAGTTACTCTGTGTCAGCAAAACTAATAGTAGATCTGGATATGGAATATGATAGCTCTAAGTGTCATCTTTCATTAGAGCCCAAAATTATGACTGTACGTTGTAGCGTTCAAAAGTAGTAGCCTTTTTGTCCTAGGTAAATGTCCATGGTTACCAAAGGGTCCTTTTGGAGTATCCAAAAGGCACTTTGTAAAACGCCTGGGTGTATACTTTAAAATATTAAAATATTTTTTTTTTATAGTATTGTTATAAAATTTTAACTTGGACAAGGTAAGGCTTCATTCATGCTGTGATCCCATTGTGTTCTCAAGCTAATAGCTACAAGTTAGTCTTCTGCCGGCATCTGTACGCAAAAAAAAATTTCTGGCGGAAAAACAAACTTCTATTTCATTGTGTTCAAACTTCTATTACTCAAAATCAGTAACACTTACAGTAATTCTGTCTGCTGGGGAAAAAACTTCAGTGTCACCTTTCAAATGTGACCAAAACCATGCATGTACTCCAAAAGGTTCAAGAACAGCTTTAAAATTACTTTGGGTATGTCTTGATTAGGCGTTTTAGGCTAATTTTACAGGATTGGTGTTTAATATGTAATTATTATCTTTTTTGTGCATTTTCATTTTTTATTTTCTCCCCTTTTCTCCCCAATTGGGAATGCCCAATTCCCAATGCGCTCTAAGTCGTACATTTTATCATGTGGCTTGTTGAGCGCATTACCGCAGAGACATAGAGCATGTGGAGGCTTTACGCAATTCCCCGCAGCATCCATGCACAACTCACATCCTGACAGCATCGTCGCAGGCACAAGCCCAGCCAGAAGAGCTCTCAGACTGACAGGCCAGGCAAATGGGCGATGTGGACTTCAGCAACATAACAATGGCCACCAGCATCCAGCAACACGTCAACCTTCACCACAGAAACCAACAGTTCTCAGCACCCCCAAGGCTCACACTGTCACACAATCACAAAAAAAACTGGGCAAACGGGCACCGATACATCTGTGCTTTTATTTCCATTTCATAAAAGAAGCTATATGTAGACACTGGAAAAACTTGTAGGGACAAATATCGCTAGACAGATGCAGATAGTCATAACAGGGTTGTCACACTTTTCAAACAATGACTTTCCATGAATTTTTGTCATGGACATTAGTGATTACTGGACAAAGATAATTTCAAATAAATTTATAGAGATTGCTTGCACAAAGAGCACCTTCTAGCTGATTACATATTTGAGAGATGTGCAAATATCTTTCTAGGTGACTGGCATAAAATACTTTTGGAAGTTCAAATGTCCTATGTTGTAATATTCCATCCTCCATCTAAATGTTTTTTAAAACAGCATTTTGCTAATGCTTTATAAATATTGTGCATGCAGATTTCGCATGCAGTTTGTTAGGACTATGTGGAATATTCATAACTTTAAAAATTCATGAAGTACACTTCAAGGCCATTTAAAATTAATTAGAAAAGGCAAAAGGAGATTAAAGATACAGTACGCAACAAAAATTAATATTCTGTCATAATTTATTCTCCCTTCATGTTCTTCTAAACCTGTATGACTTTCTTCTATGGAAGACAAAAGGAGATGTTGAGAGATGGCAGAATGTTAGTCTCAGTCACAAAGAAAGAAGAGAAAGAAATAAAGAAAGAAAGTCATATGGGTGGAACAACATGAGAAAATTATGATAGAATTATTATTTTTGGGTGAACTATCCTTTTAAAAATGTTAATATACATTAATTTGTATAATGTAAAATCTTGATATTGACAAAAAAATTCATAGACAAATTATACATCAACTTTTCACAATTGTACATTTTCCTAATATTTTCAGGTTCCCTTTCGTGGAACTCAAGCTGCGTATGATCGCTATGGGACACCATTCAAGTGTCACGTGGTCTGAAGCCCTTATTCAATCACGACAATTTATTGACTGATGGAGCTTAAGCAACGCCCCATAGGTAGCTACATCACAGTCTTCAAAAAGGCACTCGCTTTTGTGCCATCGTGTCAGATTTTCTGTTCTTCTGTGCACAAACTGTCTAAGCCATGTTTGTTTCTAACAACTCATGTCAAAGCGAGGATTTTTTTTCTCCCGGAATCCCCCTCAAGTTTGTTGCCCTCCCCCTGAGCGAAAGCGTGAGTCTCATCGGACATGCTCTGAGGCCTAGCTCGGTGGCCATTTTCTGAAGAACAAAAGTGCGAGAGACCATGCGCGTAGTCGTCGCCATTAAAAATGCTGTATGAGAGAATTCGTCATTGGACGGTAAGGAAACAAAATGGGCCCCTTTGTCCCTATTGTCTTTTTCTGTGTCATTCTGGGAGAATGCACATGAATAAGGCAATGGAGGAGTGGCCTCGACCTCTCTCTCCCCTCCCCATTTGAAGTGCTGCCTGCGGCGGAGGGGATCATGCATGGGCCGGTGAGTCCGGGCTCAAACGAGGGCAGTGGTGCCTCAGCGGTTAAGGCTCTGGGTTACCAGAAGGTCAGGGGTTCAAGCCCCAACACCACCAAGACACCACTGTTGGGCCCTTGAGCAAGGCCCATAAACCTATCTGCTCCAGGGGCGCTGTATCATGGCTGACCCTGCACTCTGACCCCAGCTTAGCTGGGATATGTGAAAAATAAATAATTTCACCATGTATATGCAGAAATGTATGTATAATGTGTGACAATTGATCTATTATTATTATTATAAAATGTGGGGAGCTGTTATAACAGAATATTCCCTAACAGAGTGACGGCAAATAAACGCAAGGTGTGCATCGTCAGTGCTATTATTATCTCGGGATTCTATCATGCAGCCATTCTGGCAAGACAAGAGACTCGATTTTTCGATGGCAGCATGGATGTTGCTCTTTTCAGACAGCTGTTGGATCTACACATGATGGTTTTGCAGTCCAGCCAAGCGTATCATGTTAAGGAATGCCTTTTTTAGTTCACCAGCTCCGTTTGGACTTTCCCTCGATTTCCTCCCACGGCTCGCACAGGGGACTGAGTTAGTCAAGGCGATGCTTTTGTTTGATAGGGTGATAGACAACAGACTTTGTGCCTCCTTCTACAAATCATTCGCGTCTCACAGACAAGTACTTGGTGTTCATATTGGTGCCGTTCAGAGGGCCGCATGGCTTCTGACCAGCCGATGATTATTTGGTGTTAGCTCACACAGAGAGTCTGGCTGCCCAACACTAAGATGCCATTCTCAGCCAATTGAGCAATCTAGGGCTGTGAATGGACCTAGACAAGAGTGTCCTGTTGCCAAGGCAACAGACTGTGCTACCAGGTATGGAGCTAGACTCACGGGCGATGCAGGCACGCCTGTCTCCAGTTCGCATTCTGTCATAACACCAGTATCTAGTGATGTTCAGACGTGTTCTCCAACATTTCACAGGCTTTTGGAACTCATGATCGCAGCGTCCGCTGTCATTCCCCTGTGTTTGCTGGCCTTTTTCAGTGCTGGATGAATTCCACAAAGGGACTTCAACCACTGACGCATCTACTTCATCCTTTCAGAGTGACGCGTGGGTGCTACCAGGCTCTGTTACCATAGAAAGGACAAGTGAGTCGCCACTAAGAGTTAACGACAGACAGGGGTAGATCTCCTTTCCAGACAGGGTCTGTTACCCAGAGAATGGAAATCACATCCTCAGATTGTGGAACAAATATGGAATGTTCAAGGGTTGTGTTAAGACCTTGTTTGGGCTATTTGTCCAAGGTTATTTATATGTCGTTTCGCTCACAGACCATTCATTTTCAGGCATCTCTTCTACCCCATGCTCAGAAGAGCATCAAAGATTACATATCGTTTGCCCAGTTCCAGCGCTGCGAGTTTATGTGGACCATACTATCCAGTGGCGTAAGTCAGAACAGTTGTTTTTATGATTTGATGGCCGCAACAGAGGTGTTTTGGTGTCCAAGCAAATGCTGTCTCATTGGCTTATTGATGCATTTTCGAGTGCTTATGAATTGTGCAGTTTACCTTTGCCTTCAGGTATTCAAGCCCATTCTACAAGGAGCATGGCATCCTCATGGACTTTGGCTAGAGGTGCATCCTTGGAGGACATTTGCATGGTGGCAGGGTGGTCATCTCTGCATACATTTGTTAGATTTTATTATCTGAATGAGGGTTTGACTCCTGCTTCCCAGGTTTTCTCTGTTGGAACAGGAGTAAATTCCTAATTCCTTTTATTTAGATGCTTTAGTTTGCTTGTCTGCTGCTGTATGCTTGCCACATTAGCTTAGACAGTTGGCAGCTACTGTTCACATGGCGTGAATGTATTTAGTTCTCATAGCGATCATTCGCAGCTCCAGTAACACGAAAGGGAATGTCTCGGTTACGTAGGTAACCTTGGTTCTTAGAGTGGAACAAGACGCTGCGTAGCAGGCCATACTCTCTAGCATCTGCATAGGCTCGAGCCTTTTGCAGAAAATCTGACTTGATGGTGTGAAAGTGAGTACCTTTATGGAACCCATGACGTTTGTAGGGGGCGTCGCTTAAGCACCATCAGCCAATAAATTGCAGTGATTTTATAAGGTCTTCAGACCATGTGACACTCGGACGGTTTTCCATAGTGCTCATATGCAGCATTTCGTTCCCCTCAGGTAACCACGGTTATGTACACAACTAAGACTTTTCCCATGGCTGTTGGAACCCTGACTGCACTCTGTCGCACTGGCAGTCCCAGTGTTAAAAACTTTGCCAAAGCCGTACACACATCAGTGCTTTTCCATTAACAACAGCACTGTTGTAATTCATTGTTAAAATTCAATACAAAATACAAAAAGCAGTTTCTGGTACATAAGGACACTACCAATAAGATTCCATCAAAGAGCCACTCTTAGAGCAAAGCTCCTATTGAGTAGATCTGCAAAAACATCATTTTTCAGGAAAGTTTCAAACCAAATGAGGGACCTGATTTAACATACCAGTTCACATTCTAACACTTAACACAAGCTGAGAGCTGCTCTCACACCGTGCAGGCACATTCTTTCCAATAAACAACTGCTTAGATTTGCTGCTCTGCTCAATTTTGTAGCTCAATCCAGCATTTTATTTACAGAGGATAAACAAAGGCAGTTGCTCTGCAGAGCACAGCCGGGTGTGGAGGAAATAGATCTTGCGAGTCCATCTCGAAAACAGGGATGGGAAAACAAACTCAGAGAAATTAAATACCAGACCAAAAATATAATGTGCCGCTGCAGCATTATTGGCTGGGTATTTTATCAGTTTTTGCTTCAGAGTTATCGTGGCAAAATACTCCCTCTTCACTAACGCAGGCGTGGGGGGTGAATGCTGCTTATCAGAGAGAGGTGTCAGGGCAAAACTCTGCATCAAAGCAGCTAGATACAGCACTAATGCAAGTAGCTATCCTGTCAGAGGAGATGGAGGCAGATACAGAATGGTGAGAAAGATTCGATAAAAATAACGGGATCCATTCTGCAAGTTGTCCGTGGTGTAGCGGGTATCCTGATAAGGGATTCAGATTTATGTAGGTAGAGAGCAAAAGGAGCAAATATGACATTTTGGAAATGAAATAAGGCAGGGAAAAGAGGCAGATTTAAAGGTTGAGGCATTGGGTTTAACATAAGCCTGGGAACAACAGACAGTCATATAAGGGCACTACAGTCGGTGCTATTCAATAGATGAAATCTACTGAATAGCTAAATATATTTTGAATATATCAAAATCAATTTTCTTTTCACATTTCTTTTTGACCCATCATGAAAGGAGAAATGTCTTGGTACCTCATTCTACTGTATTGCCATGGTAAAGTATGTCTTCTCCATACAACACAATGTATATGATCTACACACATACACAGTTAGGCTAACCTTTGATCTGAACACTAAAGCTCATAATGCAAGACTCCATTTATTCTGTTTCCAAGGCAAGACAACAGTTTAGCTTATCCAGTTATGGGCGCCGCCATTATTCAATACACAAATACAGTCTCCCTCCGGGCCCTGGCCATTCTCTTTTCATGATCAGAGACATAGATTTGTAACATGTATTATTCAAGAACTTTTTTTTGTACATGCCTAATCAAGTCTTTCCTTTTACTTTTTAATCTGCATAATCACAAGTGAGTTGCGTATCTCTGTTCTTTCTTTTCAGTTCCATAGGGGACAAATTACAGGCTATTAAGGAAGAGAGACAAGACAAAAGGCAAGAGGAGGTGGAGAAAGATGCAATCGTCATTTATAAGAAGGTTTCATGGTGAGATGGCGCCTTGACACAAACAACCGGATATAGTTTGTTGATTCTACAATCTTTTCCCCCGCTAAATTATTCATGCTGCTCCACTAAAAATTGGTAACATAAATAGAGGCATCAGAGCTGAGCCATTACACCACATAATGCAAGGCCTCTCCTAAGAGAGGGATCCAGAGCTGTAAAACGCAACAAACATTTCTGCTGTCTCCTGAAAATAGCTCAGTGTGTGAATATTCCAAAATCGCACATTGTTTAACTCTCCGTTTGATACAGACTAAAGCAAGTGGAGATTTAACGTACATTAGTTAGCCTAAAAGGTAGATTCAAAATGATTATATTTTAGAGACATAATTTGTTTCAATTGAATTCACACTGTGAGCTTTGGGAAGCATCCACACACAGCTGATTGGAAGAAACCTCTAATAAATTGAAGTCCATATACCTTTGTCGGGGGAGAGACTTCACAGTTTGTCTTCTCAATCAGCTATTGCTTTCAATCCTCTTGGCTTGGATGTTAGAGGACATCATTTAAAAAGGAGGCTAAAGACTTTGTCTTAAATAATTCAGAGGATCATATGAGCATGTCCACTTATTCCTTTTCAAGCAAAATGTGTGGCATCTTTGCAACGGCTCTTGTCATCACATTGCAATGTTGTTCAGTGTCACCCTCAATACTGGGAAAAAGCTCCTCCATTCTCTAGACCCTGATCATCCCTGATGACATGACTGATGGCTGAATAAAACTAACAAATGACCAGACACTTTTGAACTCTAATCCTCTTTAGATCTCCTAACAACAATACATGCACATACGTAAAAACACACATATACAAAATCACACAAGCGCACATCCCCCTCTGGACTTGTCCCGGCTCACCTTAGGTCACAAAGCTGCTGGGAGATTCAAGTTTGACTGACAGCCAGCCATTTTTCTCTCGAGGGGGAGTCAAGGTTACTTTCCTTTTCTTCTACAGTGCGAATAACGTTCAACATAAAATGAAGACAGGAAGATCCACAGGGTCCTCCAGGGCTATGTGATTTTATAATCAGGCATTATTAAAGCTCAGGATCAAAAAGGACAAGTCAGGGAATACATTATGCTAATGTATTTTATCTGTAACATTGTAGGTTTTTGGAGACAGCGCAACTTTTGATTCACATTAACATTCAGCTATTGGTCTAGATAAGAGTAGGGGTGTAATTATTCATTAATCTGAATCGATGCATCGATCCAATAACCATGATCCAATGTTATCGATCAAATATTTTTTAGATGTACCTTTATTTTAATACTCTCATGTCAGCCATGTCTGTATGTATTTCCAGTGATGAAGCACCCTTAGAACATCAATTTCCCTTTATGAGTGCTAAATATGCTTTTCATGTGGGACAAGGATGTGCACAGGGTTTGTGAAGCCAAATTGTGCTATGCTATTCACTCCTTTAAATGCAAGCTCTCGTGACAAACGCATATGAGCAGACATGTGCAATTAATTTGGGCTTCCATCAATATCGTTGTGCATGCGACCATTTAAATTTTACATGATAATTTGCTATTTAAAAGTACCATGGAGCAGTTCAACCATCATGTGAAATATCTTGACAATGCCGACATTCTGAACAGCACTTACGGGGGAAAGAGAAATCATCTGCTGCCCAGCATCAGTTATGTAGTGTCTGGAGGAATCAGTGAAGGATAATCATTAACTCAGCCGGTCCCGAACAATAAAGAACCCACTGTTAAAACTCCCCCAATTACTGCAATAGCGCCGACTAGTCTCTACAGCACAATGCGCTATTGACAAAGAGACAATTAACTATTGACAGGAAATCCTCGTGCCTGCTAAGCCCCCCCTTTCCCATACGACTCGCCTCACACCGCATGTTTTACCATGTGAGATCTTGAACATAAAACTGTGTGTGTGTGTTTTTCAGTTTTAAACTTAGAAATGTATGTCTTATGAAATATGTTTTAATCCCTGTGTATTTGTCTGATGTTAGATCAAACTAGTAAGACTGTTTAGTTGTGTAGTAAAACTCGGAGGCCGTATATTTAATAGCCTCATATATGCTTCTCATATATGCATATATGAGTGTATATCCCCTTTCTAAGTGTACTAAATACACGTTCCTTGGTATCAAATTAAACCTTACAACTTGTCCTAGCTGAATATAAATATAAGATTACCTTAGAATGGTGTTCTGCTAGGTATTACCATCTTTTGAGTTATTCAAACCAAAGTCCTGACCCCGAGTCATAAAGGATGCAAATGAGCCTTGACAGGACAAAGGAACTCTCTCATGCCCAAATAAAGTAGACTTTTACGACCTCCAAAGGAATGTTCAGAGAGTGCTGAGCCTCGTGCTTTCTTACTGAGAAGGAGAAATGAACCCTTTTAATCCTATATATTCTATCCATGGGATAAATGTATTGACATGTATCTAATGTGCCATCTCACGATTTCCTTAAATGTTGTTTGGTCTATGTTTTCTTGCAAACTCTAATGGGTTAATGTTTCAGACTTTGCATACTATGGTTAACCGAAATCATATGTGTGTCATGTTTGGTCTCTATAACTTGGTATTTTGAAGATTGAAATGACTGTGTACATGATATGTCGATAACAACAACATATTAGTATTACAAGAATATTTTCTAGTTTCTTCATCAGCTACCACCCCTCCAGGGTGCACATGCAATGAGCAACCTGAGAACAAAGGGCAATAAACCAAATTCCCGCCTGGAACTTCCACCCTTCTTATTGGTCGAGCCAATGAGAGGTGGGACATGTTTTCTAAGGTTATAAATTGCTCCTCTCTCTCTTGGTTCTCTCTCTTGCTTCTTGCCCTCTTGCTTCCTGGCCCTCTTGCTTCATGGCCCTCTTGCTTCCTGGTCCTCTGAGCCTTGTGCTCTCTTACTCTCTTGGTCCTTCCTGAGAAGTCCTAATGAAGATGATGCTGAACTAGAAGGCCCCCAAGGACTCCCAAGCATGCGCCAGGCTACGGCCTTGTCTTTCCATTCACCAAAGATCCTCTGACTCCCACTGGTTCTCTCTCATCAAGACAACATCATCAAAGATCAACTGGAGCCTCAACAAATTGCATCAGGACAGTTTAATTCAAATGGGACATGCAAGTATCAAACTTAGTCTCATTATTTGATACATTAAGTATCCTTACCCCTTTCTAAAAAGGGTGTATCAGAAATAATATGATGGTTTGCTCAGGCTGTTGATCTGCTGAACTTCAAACAATGCTATAACTTCTTGCCTCCTGTATTCTGTTTCAGCCCTCTTTCCCTTGGTAAACTGTATGCATGTATGTATATGTATGTTAGAGTAGTTTAAATGTTTAGTCTAGTTAATAAAGTCTTGTTCATGTCACACATAAAGTTGTCTGTGTCTCAAGCTCATATCTAAAGTCACTAATCATAGATTTTGACTACTTGCTCTTAATACTTAGTAAGAAAGACATTTCCCATGCCCCGGAAATGTACATTTCTATTAATTAATTAATTAATAACCAATATTGAGTGTTCACAGGATGAACCGAGTATTTGGTTGTAATGTTAATGTAGCTACATCAAGTTAACCCAATTAACTGATCCAAATATTCATAATCGATTATAACAAGTTATGATTGATTATTAATATTTCATAGAGCTGATTCGCTACAGTTATAAGAGTTTACACATCAACACACTGACTAACATTTATCCCAGTTAACTGTAACATAATTTTTCATTACAATTGTGGAAGTTGTTGCCAAGAAAACTGCGGATAGCACAGATAGTTGGAAACAAGTCATGGGTATGTAAGTACTTGGGATTAAACTGAAAAATAAGCTGTAATCAAATGTTTGATGATAACTTGTGTGACGTTATTTTTTATATTATTATCTGTATAATTTTTTTCAACATCTGGTGCCTTATTTTGTTGTGGATGTCCTAATGTGGATACTAAATTTGCACATTTCAGAGAGCTCAATAAAATATTAAAATGATATATTAGTTGCATTTGAGGACAAAAAAAAATAATTGATTGTGTAAAATATACACATAATATTGGAATATTGATCACAGGGCCCTGAATAGAATCAAATTGAAATTGTATCGCTGAAGGCTTTGAATTCAGATCGCAGGCCAAGAGAATCGTTATAAGATTGTATCGTGATGAAACATCTGATTTACACCCCAAGATAAGAGGTTTTAACATTTACAGACCCAGGAACCCAAACCCCCACTCCACCCCCACCCTTTACTCTTGTGACAATAGGAACTATTGTGTATGCTATCGCAGCAGGTGCCAGTTTTTAAGAGTGCATCGGAAAATAAACTGTCCCAGACAATGTGAGAGCATGACTCCAGTGTTTACTTAAACATTCACTTTATAATCGTAAATATCTGTTTTTATTGATTAGAAGAGGCAGAATAAAACATTGTGGCAGCGGTGCAGTTCTAGATTACCGTAGTTTCAGTTCAGAACTAGTTTGTCGAGATATTCACCGGAGGCTTGTGACTGCATCAAGTCTGCATCACTATGGATGGACTGAATCCCCCACCGTCATTTTACATGAACTCCGACAACCTTTCCAAGTCCTGGAAATCCTGGAGAGACCAGTTTGATCTCTACTTGGACCTTACCATGTCAGAACCAGAGGAAAATATAATAGTCAAAATGTTAAAACTACCTCATAGACGAGAGCGGCCAGGAACTCCTTGAAACTAAGATGGGTGACACAGCCCCAGAGACAAGAAAGATAAAGAGGCATTATTGAAAAATTCTATGAGCAATGTAATCCCTTTATAAATAAATCTGTTGAACGTTTTTGATTTTTTACAATAGAAAACTGGGAGTTGAACAATTGATCGATAATTACATAATGGAGTTGAGAAAACTCGCAAAAACAAGCAACTTTGGTGATATTAAAAACACACTCATAAGGGACAGGATTGTTTGTGGAATTAATCACACAGGACTGAGAGAGAGATTACTTAGTGAGAAAAATCTGACATTAGAGATGTGCATACAAATATGCAAAGAAGCAGAACTGTCAAGGGAGAACAGTAAAGCCATTGTGGGAAGAGGCGCACACAGTGAGACAAGCAGCACGTTAAGGTCAACATCCAAACAGCAATGCAATTGCATGCAAATTCTGTGGGAAAGTGCACGAAAGGAATAAAACAAAATGCCCAGCTTTTGGAAAGAAATGAAAAAAGTGTAGAAAGGAAAACCACTTCACAACTGAATGTAAATCTCGGTCAGACCAGAGAAAAAATAAATCTGTATAGTGTTGCAGAGCACCACTGTGATGAAAATGAGGACATTCTCACCGTCAGTGCAGTTGAGTCGCAGACTGTAAACAAAAAAGAGACTGACAAAGAAAATACTTTTTTTTTTTGCAGCCATGCTTTTAGGAGAAGTTTCGGATTGACCGCAGGGCTAGCTGTAATGTAATTTGTAACAGATAAAGGATGGGCAAGAAGGATGTGGGAACTGGCTGAACAGTCAACATAAAATGTTTAATGATAAAATTGAACTTAATACAACATAAGAAATAAACTAACACAGACACACATGCTGCGAGACCATGTGCGTGTGTCTCTCTCTCTGTCTTGAACTGGAGCCTCTGGCTCACATTTACCTCACTTTCCAGCTGATCAACTGCGCTGAGTGCCAGCCAACAACCCCCCCCAACAGTGCATCCCTCCTCCCTCCCGTGTTTCGGCACCACTGTAACAGATAAAGGACAGGCAAGGAGGAGGCGGGAACCAGCTAAGCAGTCAACATAAAAGGTTTAATTATATAAATGAGCTTAAAACAAAATAAATGAACACAGACACACATGAAGCACGGCCACGTGCATCTCTTTCTCGAACTGGCACCCCCGGCTCATCTTTATCTCGCTCTTCACCTGATTAGCTGATTCAGCGCATGCCATGCATCATCACTGCCCGGTCACACCGTCCTCCTCGTCACATAATTACTATGAATCTGCTGAGTCCAGAAACAAAACTAGAAGATACAGAGACTGTGCTATTAATGTACAACCAAAAGAAAGTGAGACCACTTGCAAATTGCAAACTGAAACTGAGAAATCCAAGAAACCAGAAATTGTACAGACTGAAATTCCAGGAGGTGGAGAAGAACTGTATTGTTCCAATGTTACGTAAGAGAGTGAGCGAAGCCATGAAACTAATCAAAGCACATTATGAGATCGTTTTGGCAATAGACAGCATAGTCACCTCTGAAGAACCTACTGGCAGCCAGCAGTCAATGCAACAAATAAAGATAGAGTATGCTGACATAATCACTGGTGATGGCTGCCAGGAGGGAAAATACAAAATTGATATTGACAGCATAGTAAAACCTGCACAACTCTAAATAAGAAGGGTCCCTGTAGCCATGATGAAACCCCTGAAAATTGGGTTTTGGCATGTCAAGCTGGAGGAGTTGTCCAGCAATCTCACCATATTCTCTACTCCTTTTGGAAGGTATATATGGCTCAGGATGCTGATGGGCATAAGTCCAGCCCCGGAGATCTTTCAAAGAAAGCTCACACTCACATTAGAGGGGCTGCCAGGAATATACATCATAGCTGATGATGTGCTTATTACAGGACAAGGGGATACCCCAGAAACAGTAGAGCAAGACCACGATGAAAAGTTGAAAGCATGTCTAAACCGATGCAGAGAGAAAGGCATTGAATTGATCATTTTCAAATTCAAACTGTGACTGAAAGAAGTCTCCTACATCGGACACCAGCTGACATCAGATGGCCTGAAGATAGAACCAGACAAGGATTGAGCTATAACACACATGCCTAAACCAACACATGTCAAAGGTGTTCAGAGACTGTTAGGGATGGTGAATAACCTCTCAAAGTTTTGTGCAGACCTCTCAGACTATTGTGAGGTTCTGAGACGATTGGCCCACAAAGAGAGTGGAGTTGGACTGCAAAGCATGAAGAGGCATTATGCAAAATTAAAGAAATCATCACAAATGTGCCTGTGCTTAAACACTAAAACCCAGATGAGGGCCTTACAATCCAGTGTAATGCCTCTGACACAGGTCGCGGTGCAGCACTCATGCAGGGAGGTATGCCAGTAGCATTCGCAAGTAGAGCATTAACACAAATGGAATGTGGTTATGCCCGAATAGAAAAATAATTATTAGCTCTAGTTTTCACCACAACATATACAGATGGAGAGTAACAGCACAAAGTAAGCCACTGTTGGGTGCTCCTAAAAGACTTCAAAGAATGTTGCGAATTCAAAACTATGATGAAGATGTTGTCTACGTTCCAGGCCAAGACATGCTGTAAGCAGACACATTGAGCAGAGCCTACTTAACTGAGAGTTCACCTACAGGATCTGTGGAAGCTGAAATAGAAACAGTTAACATGGCACAGCATCTACCAATTTCAGAGGACAGACTCTGCAGGATCCGTGCTGCAACAAAAGAAAATAAAGCATTACAGACACTGGTCAAAACCATTCAACAGGAATGGCCAAAAAACAGGGCTGACACACCAAATGAGATTAGACATTATTACTTGTTTCAAGAAGAGCTGAGTTACAACTATGGAATCATCTTTAGGGGTGAACTGGCTGTTATCCCTGATGAGCTAAGGAAAGATAACCCAGATGTGTTATCAAGATAACCCTCTCATTTAGGTGTGGAAGGATGCCTTAGGAAGGACAGAGAGTCTGTCTACTGGCAGGGAATGGATGACCAAATCAAGTCATATGTGCAAAAATGTGACACCTGCCTGTCAGTGGAGTGTAATCAACAGAAGGAAACACTGCATCCACACGAAATGCCGAACAGGCCACGAGCCAAGGTAGGAACCATTCTGTTTACCTTTGACAATAAGGATTACATTATTACAGTAGATTACTACTCTATCTTCTGGGAAATAGACTTTCTGCCAGACACCAAATCAGCTACTGTGATCAAGAAGCCGAAGACACATTTTGGCCAACAGGACATCCCAGACATTGTCCTTTCAGATAATAGCTTGCAGTTCACATCCCAGGAATTTCAGAAATTCAGTCACCACTGGGAATTTGACACATGACTTCATCACCGTGCTTTTCACAGAGCAACAGCAAGGCAGAATCAGCCTTTAAAACTGCCAAGAGGCTGATGTTTAAAGCACAAACATCAAGACAGGATCCATATTTAGCCATTCTGGACCACAGGAACATGCCAACACAAGGAATTTCAACCAGTCCTGCCCAGAGACTGCTTAGCCGTTGCACTAGGTTTTGAAAGTATACAAGAGCAATGTTTATTTAAACATTGCACAGTTATATGAATCTTATAATATAAAAAAATACAATTGGCACTTTGCAACTATAACAACCACACAACTTCCAAACAGACTAACATCACAATGAAACCAACATGTTTGTCTGTTTGTTGTTTTCCACAAGCAGACTGATGAGGAAGTTATGGACCTTCAGAACTTGCTGACAGTCTTTATTTGAGCTTGTCTGTTGAATCCAGTGTACCTTCCAAAAACGCAAATTCATCTATTGCTTCAATAACATTGTCCAAGTCTTTTCGTTTTAGGGTTTTTCTCTTTCCTTGTTGTGCATAAACAAGAGCATCCTTTGCAATTATTTCTACAAAAAGCTCCGTGGCTTTGGCTATTATGAACACGGACTCCTGACTCGCCAAACTCACATCCGGATCAGCTTTCATCAGGGCCTTAATGCAGGAAAGCGGTAACTTGGCGAGTCGGTGCTGTTGTGCGCTAGCTGTGGGCCCAGACTGCGCATTCCCTCCCTCCTCGTCCGGCTCAGTACCTTTTGGCTCGTCTTCAGCTCCGCTTTGGTCCGGAACAGATTCCACGGGAGCTGCAGGCACGACCACCACTCTGAGTAGAGTAGCTTGCACTGTAAACCAAAAGCGGCTCGTCAAGTCTTCTCCCGCCAAACATTGGCAATTTTTTTTTTTTTATATTACATGAAAATTGTTACATACTGCACCACAGGCAATTTTTGGAAGAAAAAGAAACGTGAAGCTTATCATTTTATAAAAGCACAGGCATTAATTATTCTGTTAAATCCTGGTAATATTTGAACTGTAAAGATGCTTAAATTATAATTTTTACTTTAGGGTTTAAGGTGTAAGATGTCACCATGGCAACAAAATTGTAAAATTGGATATTACACAGAAAATCATGTTAACATGTACATTGTTAATATCTTGTGGCTATAATTTTGAAACCATTCTCTTTCATTGTACTGTAACCCATTTTTTTTTTTTTAAAGGTGCACTCATTTAAAATGTTTTACTGCTAAGGATATTGATTGTTATTTTGAAACATATTTATAAGATTAAGACCACTCGTGTGAGATGAAGACTGGTCATATCAGTAACCTTATAAAACCTCTTTTATTCTACATGGGGCAGGGGTGCCTCATGGGGGCAGCCATGTTAGCATCACATGACTAGCTAAATACTACTCGCTAAATATCAGTAACTGTCCTGTTATTGGACACTTTCATTCATGGATTAAATTAACTGGTTTACATAGTGAATTTCTACAATGGCATCTGTAGCTGAAAACTATTGATTTTGAATGATGCAGCATTCACACCACTTGGTGTCAGTGTAAGCCATACTTCTACATACTTAAAAAAAATTACTGAGAGCACATTTAAATAAATGGAGGTTTGAGTCGAACATAATTTTTGTCAACATTAACTATTTAATAAACATTATGACAGAAATATTGTCGATTGAGCTTAACTTCAATGTTTTTTTAGAAAAACAATATATTGTAGTACATTTTTTTTCTTAAACAAATCATTTTCTGCCTGAAGATATAGATGATTTAGTAGATTATAAATAAATATTATTCATATACAGTAGCCAGTTCATTAGCAATCAAAGAACTTAAATATTAAGCATAACATTTACTCAAAAATCCATGAGTTTAAAGCTTTAGAGGCAGACAGATAATTCATATTGTGTGACCTTCATTGCCTCTGGTGCTGTATTTCTCTCGAATGGCTAATAAAAGACTAACTTTTCCCAGAAACACTAGTTAAATGTGGCCGTGAGAGCATTTTGGAAAAACAGCTAAGTGCAATCCTTTCCAGATATATTCTACTGACTGCTGTATGTCTTCCACTTGCTGTCCATGCAGTTTCGGTTTTTCACCAAAATTCACTGGAAATACTGAAGAAAAAATGACAAGGTGGGACTTGAGAAGGTATATTATAGTGGTGGTGGAGTAGTGGGCTAAAGCACATAACTGTTAATCAGAAGGTTGCTGGTTTGAGCCCCATAGCCACCACCATTGTGTCCTTGAGCAAGGCACTTAACTCCAGGTTGCTTCAGGGGGATTGTCCCTGTAATAAAGTGCACTGTAAGTTGCTTTTGATAAAAGTGTCTGCCAAATGCATAAAAAATGTAAAACTGTATAAACCTGAGGCCGGAAGAATGAATTGACTTCACATTCATTCCATCTTTAATAACTCCCTTATTTAAAAAGAGCTGCAGAATGAACCAAGGCCAAGCTTAGCTGTATATTTTAGATGATCAGATGAACATTCAGTTTTTGAAGAATTTGTAAATTGTCAATCATAGCATTCACTACAAAACCCCTGCCCTGCATGCTGCTAGCAAAATCTCTGACTTCTTTTCCCACATAGCTAAAGGCCCCTGCACCCTTCATACGAAATCGAAGAACGAAAGTGTGTGATGTATTTTAGAACAAAATATGGCCAAAAAGAAAGTGTTTTTGAGTTATTAGAGAGCTTATGCAAACATACCTACATCTGTATGATTGTTCGCATAGAGACATTTTCCAAGAACCTGTCATGCGATTTTTTTTAATTAGTTTACAAAAGTAATCAAATATGCGCAAATGCTTTAAAGTGACTATTCACTATGTTGTGTGATATGCTGCTTCAATCATGTGTCATCTGCAGCCGAAAGCCATTCACACATCTGCCCAAAGAATCACTTTTATTATTCTTTTGTCTGTTTTCTGCCTATTAACACACTTTTGTACACCTATCTTTGCAATAGTATCAGTGTCATCATAAATTACAATAACAATGTATATTTGGCACATATAGTGTGTTAGCGCATTAGCACCAGCGATGCACAAATAAACATTACAAATGACAATGTGTGAATTCTACTCATAGAATGAGGCATGAAGTCATTGATAACACATTTTAATGTCATTTTAGCAGAGGTGGGTAGAGTATTACTTAGAAAAATTATTACTTAAGTAGAAGTAAATGTATTAACATAAATATTTACTTGAGTAATAGTAAGAAAGTAGTGAGTTACTCATAAATTTCACAAATGACATAATGCGACTACCACCCCTGGAGTCACGAGTTGGAAGTAACTCCAGTAACTCCAGCCAGGTCTCATAAGCAACCAAATTGGCCCAGTTGCTAGGGAGGGTAGAGTCACATGGGGAAACTCATGTCAATAAGATGAGAGGTTTGGAAACACTTCTAGTAATTATAATGTTAAAAATGTCCCACAAGGACTTTATATATAATGTTGAAATATAAACCAAAGCAAGATCATGCTTTATTAATAACTACTTTTCTCTATTTCAAAGCTTTTATAGTCCTGCGTGGATTCTTATTTCAGTGTTGTTATAGTTTTCAGTGTCGAAAGAATTTATATCATTAATTCTATAAAGCAGTACCACCGCTCTCTAAATGCAGAGGATGCAACCTAGTGTGTAGGGCACAAACCCCGGTCGTGGAACACTCACTGTGTCTGAAACCACCCCCTTATCCAATATAAAGTGCACTATTTCGAGTGTCCACCATTTTGTAGGAGTGTCTGAATTCTGAGTGAGCCACTTTTGTTCACTCATTCTTACCCACAAAGCACACTAATTTAGAAAGGGGAAGACGTACCAGCTGGGAGTTTACTGCTTCCTTCACTCCTGCAATATTTTATTTCATGCTGAATGTATTAAATCACTTTTTGACAAATAATTTCTTGACTAAAATAACATAGTAACATAGAGAGGCAATACATACAGATACATTTTAAAACGTACTCTTTATTTGATCAAATGTGTTTACTCTTTATATTAACATTATTTATTAAAAATGACAAACAAAATGATGTATTGTATTAATCTCTCAATAAATTACACATTAACTCAAATTAAAGCCAGTAATGTAACGACAGGAACACCGCCCATTGTAAAGAAGTAAAAAAAAAAATTTGAAATTTACTTGAATGAGAATAAAAAGTTTACACTTTTAAACCTACTTTAAAAAAAAAATACAAATACAAATTTATCAAAAAGTTACTCAAGTAAATGTAACAGTAAATGTAGCGCATTACTACCCACCTCTGCATATTAGTTGATGTTTTACATATTGTCTTAAGGGTCCTCTTATTTAAATGTTACTCTAAACACTGGGCACACCACTGTTTACTCAGCTGTTTCAAACTTTTTTTGCACAGAGCAAAGAATGAAGAAGCACTTCCCCTTGAGTGTGTCTTTTTCTCAAATTCACAATTACAAATGTCATCACTGTAGGAAAATGTTTGCTAGGCAAACCAAATTCATTTAAACAAGCGAAAAGGCATTCAGGTTTCAAAATAAACACCCTCTCACTCTGCTTTGGTTGGAAATGGAGGCCTTGATGGAACTAGAAAATGTTTCACAAATTCTTTTCATTCAAAGTTGCGAGGCTGCTGAGGTTTGTGTGCCATCTTGAGCTGTGAGTTTTTGACAGTTCAATTTACTATTGTGGTGACAAGAACCAGACATGTTTCATTGTTTGTTAGCATAAATGCTGAACACCCTTGTGTTATTTTACACAACTAACTTCCCGTGGGCATTAACTTAAAGGAAATGCTCAGTGTAAACAGCTCTCTGTTTGTCTATTTAAACAGCCTGACCATCAAAGTCTCCCACTGCCAGTCTCCCTCAGTGGAAGTCCAGGTCATATTGGGCTCCAAACTTATAGCACTGGTAAAGGCATACATCAAATCTCTTTGTCTGACCAATCCTCTGCAGCCCTTCTCTCTCTCTCCTTTTCTTAAGCAGTTCCCACTGTTTATTTATTTATATGACCCTTAAAATCCTATTAGAGTGTTTATTATAGCCTACATGGCTTTATGATTTCTGTTAAAGTGTCTGGTTGGAGGTTTTGCATATCCATTAATTTGTCAGCACAGCACATCTTGTGAAGCCAACCAAAACATTAGTGCACATGGTTATGATGTAAACCCTCATCTGTCTGAATAATAAGACCACTGGTGTCAAACCTTAATACAAAAGGAACATCTTAACCGGCATACAGTTCCCATGCTGGTCTAGGCTAGTTTATGCTGGCTAGTGCTGGTTTAGTGCTGGTCTAGCTGGTGAACCAGCATAGACAGGCTTTTCACCAGCAAAACCTAGAGCAGCCACCAGCATCCCATGCAGGAGGAGCAGCACCCAAAACACAAAATAAGCTGGGTTATCACATGTGCATAGTAAGGGGATCCATTAAATTTTTACATTACATAACTGTAAGATACATTACATTTCTTATCTTATTTAAGCATAACCAAGTTGTGCAATAGCGCCCTTGCAACGCAAAAGGACCGAGGTACGAGTCCAGAAGAACACGCAAGTGTCATAGGAGCACCACAATGAAGTGGTTGCTTGAGCAATTGTGTTTTTCATCTCCCATTTGCTTTTATGACACTAAAGGTTAGGTTTAGGTTTAAGGTGTAGGGTAGGAAAGTATGTTTAAAAGAGAATAACCTTAAAAACCTCATCTGTTTTGAAAATATTTGTACTTGCTTTTACCACCACACAGTGGACATGTCACCTTGGAACTGCCAATAATACATGTAACGTAATATCGTTTCGCAAAAATGTCGCCATAGTCACGAAATTTTCTGTTCTGTTTATTGTTCATTTACTTTATGACTCTTTGACAGCCTGCTTGGTTGCCATGGTGCTCTGATTACAGTATGCCCCTCGAATTTAAATTTTCACTTTCAGTCAAGGCAAGAGCACAGGACAACACAGCCTCTCCCTAGTAACGTCCACTCAACCCCTATCTGTATGCAGATCCTGACACTTAAGACATTGTCCATGCATTCAGAACATCTCTCTAGAATCTCTCTTTCTGATGAGTTTATTTAATCTAAGGCATCCACTTCAAACCCCATGCCTGCATAAAGAACATGTGTTATCTAACCCTAGAAAGCTTTAATTGCTAAAATGTGTTATTCCTTATAAATGCTTACAGTATATATGTCTAGCTAAAACAGTTGGATGGTCACATTTTAAATGCAAAGCTTTTTTATGCCACACATTAAAATACAACTAATCAAGCTAATTTACCCTGGTAAAACATGAATTTAGAGGAATTTCTTAAAAAAATAATAAATGAATAAAAGCACAAACGTAATCACAGTTTTTAAAAGAAACCACTTTCTCCAATGCCCATTACAGATGCAACTCAACGAGAAAAAGAGGCGTGTAAGGTGGTTGCCATGCATCACGCAGGTAAGCACAGAATAATGTTGGACCTTTTCCATTTACTACTCACGATGCCAAGCACTCTGGGTACAGTCATGCATGGGTACCTCTGGATCTGCCAGAAAATCTGTTCTATTCTCCAGCCTGGCACATGCTCTCCAAAACTCTGAACAGCTTGAAAAGCAGATATGTCCTCAGCAGTTCCATATTCTTTAGAATTAGTGACACATTCGGGGAGAGACTGTCAGATATAAGAGATATTGACAAGCTAGACATTTTGAGAACGTGATCAGATTTCAGGGGTTTAAACCCCAGAATGTTGCTGAATTAGAAAAAACAATGAAATTAATCATATTTATTCTCACAATCTTTTTAAGAAAAAAAACTTCCAATTGCATGCAACTGGGTTAACCTAAATTAGAAACTATAGCATCTAAGTTTGCCAAGGGAATGAAGCACAAAGATGTGTCCCAACAAACAAAAAAAAGAGAGAAAAGCACATAACCATCACTCATCAGTGTGTTCATAGCGAGTTCTGCTAGTGCACTCGCAGAAAATAACTATTCCTATCAAGAGAACAATCACGGTTGCCATGACTACCATAAAGCATCATTCAAGGTCATTATTCACACAAAGCAAGGATGGAATATTTTATCGCATACCAGTAGTCAGAGCTCAAGGATATTAGTGAGAATGTTTGACCCATTAATACATGAGATTTATGGTTAATGATCGAGCCCATAGAGTACAGCTATGAGACATATGACCAAGACATCGGCCACTGTGTCATCGATCCACACTGCAATGAGTTTATCTTCCCAGTCCTTTTCCAACATGACACTGCTGCCTCCAAGGATTCACTTGACCAAAACAAAGACACGTTCTTCTGGAGAACAATACACTTTAGTAATTATTAAAGGAATAAGCCATGAGAGGTTGTGCATTCCAGTGATTTTACCATAGATAAGGGGTGTTAATAAGCACAAAGTCAAAATAACATTCATTAGTCATCATAAATTTAGACATTTTTTTACAGCATTAAAAGTATAGTTCACCCAGAAATGAAAATTCTCCCATAATTTACTCACCCTCATGCCATCCCAGGTGTGTATGACTTTCTTTCTTCTCACAAACAATGATTTCAAGAAGAATTTTTAGCTCTGTAGGTCCTTACAATGCAAGTGAATGGGTGACAACATTTTTAAGGTTCAGAATACATATAAACCTAACCCAGCATAAAAGTAATCCATAAACAGGGTTGGGGAGTAAAGAAATACATGTAACGGGATTATTAATATAAAATACAAAATATTAGTACCTGTATTCAATTACAGTTTTTGTAATTAGAATACAGTTACATTCAAAAAGTATTTTGATTACTGAAGAAATTACTTTGCATTTTATTGTCATTTGTTTCATTTAGTATTTAGTCCGATGTTTATACATATTTATACATATAAATTAAGCGATCCAAAGTGCATTTGAACAGCGGTGAAACACTTTCTTATGACAAGTAAGTTTGAAGTAAGTTTGGAGCAGAAGAAATATAAATAAACCTTGTGTAAATTGTCAGCTTTATGCTAAGCTAAAATTATATTTTTAGGCATTTTACATGCACATGTTACCAGGCTCGATCATATTTTTGTAGCAAGAAAATTCACATTGGATCATAATTAATTTTTTTCTAGTAAGACCTTTGATATTATAAAAATCTCATTCTTGATAATAATTTTTGTATTGTTTTCCTGTAAAAATATCCTTAAATAAATATTCCTTAAATAAAATTCCTTAAAACAAGATCAATTTGATTTATCTTGTTTTAGAAACAACACTGCTGAAGATATTTAGATTTTTCGGAGAATGTATTTTTAACATGTGTATTTTGTCTTACTGTACTGACAGTTTTTATAGTCAAAACATGTGGAAAAAATCTACCAGTGCTGAAGAAGTAATCCAAAGTATTTAGAATACGTTACTTACCTTAAGTAATCTAACGGAATATGTTACAAATGACATTTTACAGCATGTATTCTGTAATCTGTAGTGGAATGCATTTCAAAAATAACCCTCCCAACCCTGTCCATAAGTCTCCAGGTGGTTAAATCAATATCTTCTGAAGCAATATGATAGGGGTGGGTGAGAAACAGTTCAATATTTAAGTACTTCTTTTGTTTTTGGTGATTTGCATTCATCGTGCATATCGCCCCCTAAGAGGCAGGGAGGACAATTTATTTAGGACAATGATTTAAATATTTATCAGTTTCTTATTTTTTTTAAAAAAACTGAATGAACAGCAATGTGATAAAAAAAAAAAACAATAATCAATTTATCATTAATAATAATATGAATAAACAAATCTGGTAACACTTTACAATAAGGCTCCATTTTTTAACATTAGTTAATGCATTAGTTGTAATGAACTAACAAAGAACAATATTTTTAAATAGCATTTCTTAAACTTGGTTAATGTTAATTGATCAAAACAATTGCTCAGCTAGTTTATACTGTATTAGGCTACGTAATTTTAACATATACAACGTTGTATATGTTAAAATTAGAAATGTATTAGTAACTGTTGGAATTTACATTAACCAATATTAACATGCTGTAAAAAATATTGTTCAGTGATATTGATATTAAAGATTTTTGTTAACTAATGTTAAGAAATTGAACCTTATTGTAAAGTGCTACTGCAATTCTTTCAGCAAGTAATATAATGCATCAGCCGAACTGTGAGCTGTTTGTGGTTTGCAAGCAATGTAAAAATTGCTGCATTTATATAGAATGTGCGTGAACAGGTGTGCATTTATAGTCATTACAGTAACTTTGAATGCAACCCATCCAATCAGAATTTAGAATCTGAACTATACGTTTTATAAATGACCCGTACTGCATTCTTGATCTAGACTAAAAATGGGAGATCTCACCTTTCGTCTTGCATGTTATAACTTTGCAAAATGCTCTTTTTGACATTTCAGTTACTCTACTGGAGGCAAATGTTTGGCAGAATAGGCTGCTACGGTTCCCTACATCAAAGTTTGTATCATCAGAGTGAGAGACTTGGATCCTGAGGGAGATGCTGCAGGAATGCGAGCGGAACTGAAAAGCACTGACAGTTGTAACAGTGAACTAAGCCACTTGGGCCGAGGAACCAAAACCCAGACCCACAATATAGAGGATTTGATAAGACACATTTAGCAACTTTTCCAAGCTGATGCAAAACTTTTTACAGACACATTCTGAAATGTATCATTCAAATTAAGCAGAAGAATGTGTTACTGCATTTCAGCATGGATAAAGCCACACAAAAGCAATATATTTTGGTTACCAACAGTGTTGGGTGTAATCTGATTACAAATAAATTAGTTGCTTTAATCTAATTATGTTAAATCAAAAGGTAATGTAAACATTACATTTTAAATTCTAGTAAACAGAAAGAAATTTCTGACTTTTAATTAAGTTAATTACTTTTAAGTACATTACTTTTACGCATTTCTAAAATAGCATTATTTACTGCATGTCGAATTTAAAACATAAATTCTTCATATATACGTCTCTTTGCATATCTGTGACAGCTAAAGGGCGTGTGCCCCTAATAAGGTATTATAAGGGAGAAGCATGTGGTGCAGAGTATATGACTTGTTTGCAACAACAAACAAGGAGGAAACATATACATTATTTTGAAATTATTGAGCAAAAAAGTAACTTTTTGTGAAGTGTTTTAGAAAGTAATTAGTACATTTTAGTGGATTACTTTCTTGAGGACTTTACACAACACTGGTTACAAATGCTATTGTACAAGTATACTATTCTTAGTCAGCCATGATTAATTTATTCCATGAGCAAAAGTTTCAAAAAGCAGGGAAGTCACAGAGATAAAATTTGTATTCTAGTCATATGATCTTAAAATGTTGCTGCCATGACAAGACCCACTCCATGTAGGATTAAACAGTGTTATTTAGGCCTTCTTTGTCACAGTCACCATTGTTCCAAGGACTTTTATTTTGAAATAGTTTTTGTCTTGTCTTTAGTTTCCCCCTAAATACATTTCCCAGGATGCACTGCCCTCATCACAGTAACCATCGTCATCATCTTCTGTGAATTCTCGTCTTCTTTTAATTGTGGATTAAAGGATTGCTGCATTTAGATCCTGCTCTCTCTAGCCTCATATATGCAAAACATGACATTCATCTCATGTAAGTGTGTTTTAAAAACTAAATTTATTTATCATATTTTTCCAAAACTATTAATGTCTTTATGTTTAAAATATTTGAAAAATACTGAGTATACCTTTAAGGAAGGCCAGATGTTATTTTGACAAGGTACAAGAAATCCATAATGTGTATGGTGTATCAATGCATACAATTTTTTTGACATGTAGCCTACTGTGATGGATTACCAAAGCACTGATATATGGGGTGTAAGCATGCATGCACACCCACCCACCGCAATGGTTATGTAAACCTATAGGTGTTAAAATGTATACATGCAGTAATTGTCATTTTCTTTTACCGCCAGAGATTTACTATGTTTTATGGTTGTGTAGCAAGGTCACAAATACCCTTTAAAATGATGTCTCATCATCAACATACCAGAAGCTTCCAAATTCATTCATCACCCATAGGCTGACCAATTCATCACACAACAGCACAGGCATGTCATTCACATGTGGCTTTGGAAGAATTCCATTAGTTTACATTGCCAATATCTCACCTAACCTAGCTATTTTGTACTACTTATAGGGCTCTGATGAAATCCTCCATACAATTCTGTTTGGAGTAGGTTTCACCAAACATCATGCTTGTGCAGCATAATGTAATCATCTCTCTACATAAAATGCTGAATACTGTAATCTGGCTTGCTGATTTATACATGTGTAGTTCAATACAGTTGTCAGTTGTGCTTTGCAGACCAGTAAGCAGAATTAATGAAATATTGGTGTAGATTGCAAGAATGCATTTTTACTGCCAGCACAAGAGCTATTTACTGCTGAGTTGGGATCCTGCATATTCAAATGAGAGCCACATAATAAAACATTTTGAACAGAAAAATGGAATGAGGATATAAAACAAATGGAGGTCCAAATTTTACCTCCATGGTTTTGAAATGTATCATCATTGTTTCTGTATTCATAATTTGGAAATGTGTGTTTTTTGACTTTATCTAAGCCACTGCCCCTTCTACTCTAAGTTAATATGCTGAAAGCACTGGAAAACTGTTCCAGTTCTTGAAATATGGCCCTTGATTGTTTTATGAACTATTGCTTTCAATGAACTTCAAGAAGGTAAAACTGGCCAAGAAATGTTGCCTCAACTTCATCTCACACCATTGACTGAATATTGTGCTAGACTATAATTAGAACAGAACATGATGTTTTACAGATCTGCACACCAAAACATATAGAATATAGTACAGTATTGAACAAAAATCACAACACTAGAGGAGTCTCACAAGGTAGTTTTACACACTTGTGATGACTGAACATACAGCAGGATTCATGATGCTCAGCCTGAGGGAAATCAGGGGAAATTAAGGGAAGTGCTGCTTTTTACAACACAAGTCTCCATCTGCACTTGATTGGTTGTAGGTTGCTGATTTTATGCTTCACTACACTGTATCTCAATGCTTGAGAAAGTGACCTTGTGCAAAACGTCTGGCTGAAAACTGTTCAAAGCCATTTTGAAACCTTTTCAGGTACACATATTTTGACTCATAAAACTGAATGTGTGTGCTTTTAGTTGGCTATTAATAGAAGTACTTTAGAATTGCAATATTTAAAAACAAAATAACACAAATCACTGTTCAATCAATTTAATCTCATCAAAACAACTGAAAGCAAATGATCTGTAGAATTTCTGCATTTCATTACAGTTACTCTGAGACGTATAGATGTATAATACTGTCATATGCAGTTTCTCAGGGCCAGCAAAGCATTCTCTGTTGGCGTAACATACCTAATAAATCATCTTTTTCATCCTTTCATTCTCATTGACCTTTTTGTCTATGTATTTTCAATCGCTTTCCACTCCTATTTCCTCTACAAATGTATAGCAAAAAGCAAAATGTTTATCCAATCAGAATTTATTCCTCAATGTTTACAAGCAAAGTGTGACAACTGTTTCACAAATCTCATGCACCTAAAGTCAGAGTGTCAGATTCATCAGCCAATCAGATTGATTTATTTGTTCTTGGTGGGTGTGGTCTTTAGGATATGTCCCTGTCCAGGCCTTCTAGCTGGCCTTGAGTGACGTAATCATGCTTTAAGTGATGTATGTAATTTGAAAGTGAAGAGTGTGAGATCTTGCTGATGAGTCGGCGGTCATCACTGCTGCTATTGCCGTTGAGAAAGAGATCCTTATGGATTTAAAAACCTGAGATGTTCTGTATGATAGTGTGATTGATTAATTAAACAGGAAAGTAGGGCTTATTTTCACTTCAAGCAAATTAGTAAGTTCTTTTTGCATTGTTATAGCAACATCAGGAGTTTTCTAAGTGTAAATTAGGGCTGCTTGAGCATTCAGTGTCGGATCAAGTTTTGAAAAGTAACCATGTACCCTGACGATTTATTGCAAATTTATTGCAAGCCAAATTTAAATCTCAAATATTATTAGAGATCTTTTCTTTAGTATTAGACCTCCTTTTTTCTGGCTTCCATTTGTGGACATGTTTTAAAAAGCTCAATTGGCATTATTAGTTGGCTGCAAAGTAATGTATGAGAGAGATGCCCATACGGTGTCTTATTTGTTGTGAAACTGTTTTTTCTTAATGGCATGAATCGCACTGAAGGCCTAGACTTAAAATTCACAGGCCACCACTGGTCATATGTATTAAGAGTAATACATAAAGACTCCTCAGTACAATAAATATCACAGAAAGCATCCTTTCAAGTATCATTTGATTTAAATTCTTCTTCATACTTATTGCTCATTGAGGCTGTATGCTTTCAATTCAACAGCATCTGCATTTGAGTAGAAAAATGAATCTCACAATTTGAAAAGGTAGCTCAACATTGACATTGGTCTAATGAGAACCTGGAGATGTTACTCACAGAGGTCGGCACTGATAAATGTCTCAAATTAATGAAAAAGCAAGTGATAAATTGGTGAAAAGCAGTACAGTTTAATTTCATGCTATGAGATGACCACACTACCTATACTTTATTCAGGCTGGTCTTTTGATTTGAGAGTATAATGATTAAGTGCTATTAATAAACTTTGTTAACAGGAGTACACTCCATCTCACTCAAACTCATAAATAAAAAAGGGATACTTCACCGAAAAATTTAAATTATCTCATAATTTACTGGCCCTCATGCCATCCCAGAATCATATGATTTTCTTTCTTCTGCAAAACACAAAGATTTTTAAAAGAATACCTCTGCTCTTGTCTCTGTTGGTCCTCACAATGCAAATGAATGGTGACCAGAACTTTAAGGTCCAAAAGCCAGAATTAAAGTAATCTATAAAACTCCAGTGGTTAAATCCATATCTTCTGAAGCAATATGATAGGTGAGGTTGAGAAACAGATCAATATTGAGTTCATTTTTAACTGTAAATCTACAATTTCACTTTCACATTCAGGTATGTAAGTGACTTTCACTTTCACATTCAGCCACCTACTGGTCAGGGCTGGTCAAAGGTTGAGATTGATAGTAAAAAAAATCATTTTTCTAACCCACACCTAACATAGTGCTTGAGAAGATATGGATTTAACCACTGGAGTCATATTAATTTATTTTTATCCTCTTTTATGTCCTTTTTGGGAAGTTTTCAAAGTTTTGGTCACCATTCACTTTGTATGGACCAACAGAGCTGAGATATTCTTCAAAAAATATTTATTTGTGTTCTGCAGAAGAGAGAAAGTCAAAAATATCTTGGATGGTATTATTGTGAGTAAATGATGGGAGAATTTTCATTTTGGGGTGAACTGTCCCTTTAAAATAAACACAAAGTTTTTTTTCCCCAAAAAATTATTGAATTCCAAATTCCAAGTAATTTAAAATAATTTTTAAAAAACAGTAAAAACTTTGTATTAACTGTAAGTTAACTAACAATATACAGTAAAGTGAGAAAATATATTTGGATACAGGGAGCATATGTTTATTAGCTCATTATTCACAATCAACATTTAAAGATTTTAGTTTTTTTCAAAGTGTTTAATGTTTGTATTACGAGAAATGTATTGTCTAAGGCCACTCCCTGGAAAAGTCTAAAGGGCAGATTTTTCAACACTTGAATTTACCCCACAAAAAAGGGAACACACAAAAGATGATAAATTCAATGCTCAATACTTGGCTACATGTGATTTCTGACCTTTCCTTGTGCCATGGTGTTGTCATCCAGAGGCATATGGCTCTGGGCTTAGAAAGGAAGAGCCATGACTTCATCAGTTTTTAAATTAATGATCAATCCTTAAAAAACTCCCTGACTCCTGAGCCTTTCTTTTGCTCGTCTCGGACTCTTCGCCTTGCTGCATTATTCTGTATGCAAATACATGCATGCTTGTAAACACACACACAGAGACACAAATGCATTCTGACAATGCAATACACAGACATCCCACAGCCCTGACTGACACAAAACTTGCTCATTCTCCAGACCGACTCCCCAAGAGCCACACTCAATGTCAGAAAGAGAACGTCTATGTCTCGTCTGCAGGGCTGGCCAAGCCCAGAGAGCAGGAAACCAGGAAAAAGTTGAGATGTATTGCTTCTTTCACCTGCCTTTCTGTGCTGTGTCTCTATCGGTCTCCTCTCACATGGCAAGCGAGGTACAAGCAGAAATATCTGAGCACAGCTTTAACAGTAGCCCAAAACCACACAGATGAATATCACCAGCTATTGTGTCCACAACAGACAGACTGAAGTGACTGATGTATAAAGCCAGAGCTGTAAATCTGCTCTTACCTGCTGTTGAACCTAAAAGCAGGAAAGAGGAACAGGATGTAAATGGTTCTGATGAATTTCATTGCTTTGTCTTGCTCTCATGTACTCGCCGTCTCTTTACCCCTCTTTCTCTCGATTGCTCCCTTTCCCTTCTCCCTTCCTCTCCTTCTCCTCTCTTGCTCTCTACCTCTCTCTCTCTCTCTCTATGGTGCACACGCGCATTAACACAGGCACACACACCGCAGCAGAGAGATGCAACACTGTGAGCAGTGCGTTTATGTGAAAGTGCGGGGCTCTCCAGCTTCAAAGAGCAGGTAACGGGGAGACGGACAGATTTATTAATGGACAGAAACCGAGTTCCTGGGGGTGTGTGTGGGGGGGGTCCACTCCACAAAGAAAGACTGGAAAATTATTTGAGGCGGTTAGGTGATGTCAGCATCAATACAGCCATTGGCTCCCTACCTTTCTCCTCTGTGTTCTACAGCAAGATAAATACCTGCTGGTGTGTCCAATAATAGATCCAGCTGTCTGCATTATTACCAGCAGCCTTGAAACAGGGCAAGGCATGGCGATAATATGAGCTTGAGGAGGGCTTCTCCTCCACAAAGACTAAATTATATTACACTTTTATGGCAGGGTTCATTACTTTGACATTTACTTCTGTGTTGTCCATCAAAGTAATTGATGAGACATTTCCCAGCTCCCTGTCTCATATTGTGAGATTACGAGGGTAAACCGATGATGATAAATGTAATAGTCATCCAGTCGCTTCTCTTTACCTTTTGCATTATCTGATGACTTCATCCGCCTGTATGACTGATTTTTAAAGGTGCACTCAGTCATTTATTCCTCATTAAAAAGGTTTAACTTCTAAAAGACATGAATTGTGTTTTTGCAATATATGTAGGAAATCATGACCACTCACATTAAGATGAAGAGTCCAGTCATATCAGTAACCTTAAAAAAAGCTGTATTATTCTACATGGAGAGGGTCCGCACATGGGGGCAGCCATGTTAGAATCACATGACCAGCTGAATACTACTCGCTTAAATTTCAGTAACCGTCCTGTTATTTGACACTTTATTGATTAATGTAATTATGGCTGATTGTGAATACTTAATTTCTACAAAGGCATGTGAAACTGAAAACGAATGATTTTAAATGATATTGCATCCAAGCCACTAGGTATCAGTGTACGTCTTAGATGCCACAAAGACAAAAGTTACTAAGTGCATCTTTAAAGCTGAAGTGTGCTAAAGGAATAGTTCACCCAAAGATGAAAATTTGGTTATCATTTACTCACCCTTGTTCCAAACTTGTATGACTTTTCTTTTTAATACAATGGCAGTGAATGGTGCCTCAAATTAAAACTTAAAAAAGGACTAAACAACTCAAGTTCTTGCATGAAGATGCATGGCACCATGATCAAGCTTCTCTCAAATGGAGTTCTTGGGAAAACTGTTTGAAAACAGTAATTATTTTTGCAATTCCATTTTGTGACGCTAGCAATGCAGAAATAACACACTTCAGCTTTAATAAGAATACTTCACGTCTTTTCTGAGGTGTGTAGTACTCAAAAAAAACAAAAAAAAATACAAAAAGCAAAAAACCATTTTGCAACTTTAAAGCAAAACATTTGTTTTAATATCAGAGCCACAGCATAGTGAAAACAATCAAAATCAAAATTCATTATTGAGGAAACTGAAAAACAGAGGTCTTCCTACAGTATGAACCCAGCCCTTATTTTACCTGTCTCTCTCCCACTATTTTTGTCTTCAAAGAGAATAAAAGATTTAGGGGTAGGCATTGCTTTTAGCTGTGGAGGGCTGACTGATTCCAGTTCTATGATCAGAACAGTGAAAATGGAGGAAAGATGTGGTGGAGGTCGTGTTATAAAAGAATGATGAATGGTTTCCATTACACCACTAATGGAGTTTGGAGTCTATTGTCCCTTAGTTCTTCTCCCTGCTCCTAATTCTACACCATTCTCACTTATTTGATTTGCGTCTAATTAGAGCATCATGCGATGCATGGACACTCTGGGAGAGGGCACAGATGAGTGAGGCTCTCGCCGTCGGGACTGCAATAAGTCTCTTTAGCAATATCCTCTTATCTGTCTTAGTCACACCTCAGGCCGCCTGTGTCACAGTAGATGAGGTGAAGGAACACCTGCCTCGTGTCAGATTTAAGAGAATGAAGAGTGCTTGTAAATGATGACAGAATTTTCATTTTATGGTGAACTATCCCTTTAACCAGTAATTTTGTCTTGTTTATCAGTACTAATGTCTAAATATCCTTAAAATTTACTTGAGAATCAAAATTGTGTCTGAAAATAAGAGAATATAACTGTTACGTGCTAGCATGTTCTTCCCTCCCCTTTTTGTTTATTGGTTGCTCCGTTTTCTTCCCTCTGTTGTTGGTTTCTTCCTGTTTTTCCCGCTCTCTGCTATCCTTGAGTTTTAGGTGCTGCTATTGGTCGGAGACAACCAATCATCGGCTGTGGTTCTGATATAAGGCACTCGGGAGAACGGAAGGGGGGGAGCTTGGACTGTTTGTTGGTTTGTACTAGTGTTGCTGCTGAGAAGTACTGACTTTGTGGTGGTTCGCTTGCTTGTCTTCCTAGTATGAGTGTGTTTGCTCACTGAGGATTGTTCTGATCTCTAACTGGCACCAGCCCGGAGAGAAGAGAAAAGGGAAGTACGTCACGTGACCTACATTGTACATACATGTAGAAGTACCATTGTTTAACTCACTAGGGAAGGAGCATGTGCAACTATATGTAACTTTTGTTTGGTTAGTTAGTGAAGTTTTAGTTATGGCGTTTCGGCGCTGAAGAACTCTTTATTTTCTTTTTGTTTTGTTTTCAGTGAGTTTGGGGGAATTAGTAAATGAGTGTTTTGGTTTTGTTGTTTTGTTTGTTTAGCACCGCTCATTTTCTTTCTCTCTGTGGCTTATTCTTATTATCATTTATTTTCTTCAATTGTTCTTTTCTTAAGTTGTATATAGCTGTAAATAAGTTGATTTTGTTTGTTTCCATTTATTCATTGTGTGTATTGAAAATAAAGCGAACCACCTGTTTGCAGTAACTTGCTGTCATTGATTCAGTCGCCCACAATACTCCCCAGAGATCAAAACTGTAGGAAAGTGTTTAAATTTTATTACGTACGTCTTCCTCATACCTTTAACCATCTGGAGACGTAACAATAACTAATGCAAATGTGTATAGGCAAATAGTTTTTTCTTGTTTTAAGCACAAAACTCACTATAGTATTTTTTGTTTAAAACAAATATGACAATTAGGTAAGAAAAATTATCTTAGAAATATTATTTATTTATTAAATACTGATGATTTTGGGAAAATTGAGAATACATTTTTTGCAGTGTGCAGAAATAATGAAATAGTGGAGTTTATTATTATTATTATAGTGTGTTAAGTTTCATGTTAAATATGATTATATCAGGAGAAAAGAAAACAAAACAACTGCACAAAGAAAAGCATGTAATATTGCATAGAGGCCAAATCAAAGAGGATCATAGTTCACCTGCTGTTTAGCAACATAAGTTGTCGTTTTAGCTGCATGCTGTGATAGTGTTGTAAAATCGAGTACGGTAATGACTGGAGCGAGTCCTAATGACATTTTAAACATCATACTGTTAGACTCTTAGTTTCCTTCCTGTGCTTTCCATTAAAAGTAATCTATAAACATTTGATCTGTATACTAAACACTTTAGATAAAATGTGGCGAATAGAACAAATTAATTGTTGACTTATTTGTATTCTTTATCTTTGTGCGTTCAATTTCTGGCAACCAAACTGTGGAAGGATGATTGGTCACTGATTCTTAAGATAACAAAAAAAAATTCTCACATACAAAAGTAATCTTTATGTTAAAAATAAAAATAAAATACTGGAAAAGTTAAATCTACAGGATACTCAGGGCATTTATTACTTATATTTTTAAATAATCTAGTTTGAACTGTTTTAAATGCATGTTCTATACTAGGAAGCACATGTAACTTAACCTGTCCTCAGCAAAAAGTCACAATGTTAAACTACCAAACAAAGTGTTTAAAAATGCCACAAATTTATAAATATAAATATCAAATGAAAGGTAGGGATCTGTAAGATATCAAACAATACATAAAGTAAACTTTAAATGATAATTTCCAGTTGTGTCCTCACTTTGCGACAACTCCATTAGATTTTTTTATAATCCTGAATAAATCAGACAATGTTATGGTCAGCTATTACTCTGAATACCCTTTTCCCACTTTCTGCTAATGGTGGATGCAACAGTAGGACACATGGTCTGGTAAGTTTTTATATATATATATATATATATATATATATATATATATATTAGAGCTGTCAATCGTTTACCATTTTTAATCAAATTAATTACATGGTATGCCAATTAATTAATCGAATGAATCGCATATATAAATATTTGCTTAGAAAGCCACTCAAATAACAATAATTAAATAAATAATTATTCAATATTTATAAATAGTTATATTTAAATCATTATAAATAAAATATGTATTATAAAAAAAAATTATATAGATAATTAAATACATTACATTATTGTGGCACACGAGGAAAGCATTAAAAAAGACGGTAACATATTACAATAAGGTTCCATTAGTTAATAACTTTAGTAAACATTAAATAAAATAACAATGCGCAATAATTTAACAGCATTTATTTTTCTTAGTTAATGTTAATATCAACATATACTTATACATTAATCAAATCAAAAATTGTGTTTGTTAACATTAGTAAATGCATTATGTACTAACATGAACTTACAATCAACAGTTGTATTTTTATTAACTAATATTAACACAGATTAATAAATGCTGTAAACGTCTCGGTTACTGTCGTAACCTCCGTTCTCTGATGGAGGGATTGAGATATTGTGTCGATGTAGTGACGCTAGGGGTCACTCCTGGGAGCGCAAAACACCTTCAAATCTTTGAGAAAAGGCCAATAAAAATTGCAGAGTGGAATTTCCATGCCACTCCCTCGGACATACGGGTATAAAAGGGAGCTGGAATGCAGGATTCATTTAGGTTTTGTGCTGAGGAGCCGAGATAAGTTCCCGCATATTTCAGTTGGTAGTACAGCATTGTGGCAAGGTGACACAACGTCTCATTCCTTCCATCAGGGAACGGAGTTTACGATAGTAACCAAGATGTTCCCCTTCTGTCACTCACTCGACATTGTGTTGATGTAATGACACTAGAGGACCCTATACGAAACGCCACAACAGCTGAACTGTATCTAGAATGGGAGCAGGCCGTGCCAGTCCGGCCTTTTCTCTCTAAGTTTTTCTCTCCACAGAGTATTAGATACGGCTGGGGCCTTTTAATGCTCATTAAATGCACCGGGTAAGGTGTTCTTTTCCTTTCCTATTCTTTCAGGGGGAATAGACCCCACGGAGACCACACCCTGCCCCTAAGGTGGGGTTAACATGTGGCAAATACCTCACATGGGAGGTGCGCGGCGATAGGTCCTGCCCTTTGAAGGGGAGAAGCGCTATAAACACAGCGACTGGGGCAGAGAGGGCTCTGCCCAAGGGAGACGCGGGTCTACCAAAGGGAGACAGTGCCACGGAAGATACATCACAGGAGGCTACTGGGGTAACTGACACCTGTGGATCACTTACCCCAGTACAGGGCACGTTAGCACACGTACTGGGTCCGACTACGAATTCCTCTGCTGAATTCCCGAGCCTACTGTAGGCTTTGGCCTACAATTTTCAATTGGCCAATTTTCATTTGCCTTTTCTTTGAAGGTGTTTTGGGGCTCCCAAGAGCGACCCCTAGTGACACTACATAGACACAACCTCGAGTGAGTGACAGAAGGGGGAACAATATATTGTTAACTGTTTGTTCATAATACCTAATGTATTAACTAATATTAACAAATAGAACCTTATTGTAAATTGTTACCAAAAAGACAATTAAAAAATATTGTATTTATTTCCATATTATTGAACTTATGTCATCTGCCTATCATTGCTCTACAGTGCACAGCAATTTATTTTGCAATTGAATTCGTCAATCAATCCGAGATATATTTATTATGGGGCTTTTCTTAGGATCAGTCGATGCACACCTGTGTGAAACGCTTTTGGAGCATCTTGTTTGCGTCACATCATAAACATACCGAATATTCTAAACTCTGGGGACAAAAGGCTGAAAAACAGACCAAAAGAAAAAGGTCAGACAAATATAAATTAAAAAAGAAGGATTATGATAAATCGAGGGCCAGGAGCCGCATCAACATCGGTGAGGCTTTTCAGTGGTAGAAAGACCTCCGAGAGGTAAAATTCTTGAAGACAGGTGCAGAAGTTGCTCTTTCTCTTCTCGATAGGTGGGTAACATACATTTTGCGATGTTTCACAGAACCTATTTATGCTGTTGTTGTTATGTTCGATTTACTAGCAGGAGAGACGTGAGTGCGTAAAACCATATCGCAGGAATTTTGGGGGCGGAGCTTCCAAAGGAGCACTGAAGGGAGGGGTGTGTTTGTTTTGGCAGTTGAGTTCGAATATCAACAGTGTTTCTCAGGAATCACTGAGTGCACCTTTAACTTTATTTCCTTTTCTGAACTATTATTAGATAATTAAAGACTTTACACTCTTGTTGGATGGATCAAATTTAAATAGGATGTGTATTACTGTGTCTGATCACAGTAAGATTTAAGTTATTAATAAATGTACATTTTCAGAAAAAAGCATTTTTATAAAAACATGGTCCCTTGCATAATTCATTAGCTGAGACTTTTGTCTACAAATATATCCATTATAATGTATTAAAAAATATAAATGCAGATTTTAAACATGTTTTGTCCCTTATCTCAAGAATCAGTGCGGTACAAAATATGACAGTACTGTATGATTATAAGCAAAACAAACAAATTATAAAATAAAATTAAAAATGTTGTGTAGCAAACAGATAAGAAGCTGTGCAAGGAGAGATTGACAATGATTGTCTAATAACTGTGCTCTTACCAAAGACACAAATAAACAAACAAACAATTAACAAATAAGATTTGTTTGCTCTCTGATGTACTGAAATTGTTGAGTTTCAAAGATACTTCAACAGAGATTTGTTCTTCTATGGTCAGCGCAGAAAGATCAGATCATATCCATTCACCTATCTCTGCATAGAGCTATACTCTTCTTGATGCCTTCCTGAGTGTCAGCGAGAAAACATCATGAACTCATAAAATATCACAAACAGGGTCTGGAGTGGTAAAGCTCATACGGCAATTTTTGACACTTCAGACAACCAGAAAAAAAACGTCACTGTGACCTCGCAATGTTTCGGCTCATCTTCTGACCTGAAAGAGTCACAGAACATCAGACACTGGTCACCTCAATCAGTCAAAAAATATGATGATGACATCCAAAACTGGACATGCCCTGTGGGAGAGGAGAGCACTGACTATGACAAAGACATGACTAAGAGGACTGCTGAAAAGCGGTGAAAAAGAGGGTAACAGAGGAACTGTGAACGCTGTCAAACAAATACAAGAGGAGACAAATGCCAACATGTACCAAGGTTTTGACATTTTAATGCAGAATCTATTAAAAGATCCAAGAGATAAGCATAAAATAAATAAACATATGTTAATCCCCTTCATATTAATTACCATGAACAAGCACCAATCACAGGCCAATTACTTTTCTTGCTGCACAATTCAAAATTATAGTTTTATTGCTTGCTATTAGGCAGTCATATTAAATCTATCTATGTCCACAGGAGAATTAATAATTCATTGGAAAGAAAGAGTCAATGATCCTTGCAGAGAGAATTCAAATGCCCGCCTCCACAAATGACAACCTCCACAGCTGCTTCTAGCAATAGCGTTTCCACAAACTTTTTTTAAAGTTATAATGCCTGTCCTCATCCCATATATCTATTTCACAATCTAAAAAATGTAGGTGTTGAATGGCCTTAAATATTTCTTACCGGCCATGAAACTGTAAATTTGCGTTATTTGTATAGCAAATATATATTTGTTCTTAAGATAATGGGATTATTGAGCTGTTACGTAACTGTATCATTGAATATTAGTGACAAACAGCACAGGCCATTGTGATATTTGTGGCTCAGTTTCTCGATAAAAGAATATCTGTCATAAAATAATGAAGTGATATTGTTCCTCATACACTTTGGAGGATTAACGCGTGGAATATTTCACGTATGTGTCACTTCATGGAGCTCTGAAGAAAAAATTGCATCCTAGATAAACTTCTGATAAATGTCACACGAGTCACAACGGTTTATGTCACTGTGCACATTTGCATGCACACCAATACGCTGGTAACTATCAGAAATCAGCTTATTAAAAAATGTAGACAATGCAAGAAAAATGTGATCACACAGATTTGAAACCATCGAGAACACTTCCTTACATTGGATAAGCTGCTAAGAACAGCAGTAATGGTGTTTCCATGCAATGCAAAATCAGGGTAATGGGCAAAAATCGTCATGGTTACTGTTGTAACCTTCGTTCCCCGATGGAAGGAACGAGACGTTGTGTCGATTATAGTGTCTTCTGAGAGCCTTGCATACACAGACACAACGTCGAGAGAGTGAAAGAAGGGGAACTACATGTGCCAAACGGGTTATGCATAAGCGTTTATGGCCATACCCATATAAAGGAAAGCCATTTAAGCTGTTCACATGACCTCACACATTGTTGGCTTGTTAAGCATACTCAGTGTAAGATATGAATTACTTGCATCACTTGCATAAGTAAGGGCCAGGCTATTGTTCTTCAGAGTTTGTATGTATTATGTCACAGTTCCATATTTTACCAAATCACATTTTATATAACTGGTTCTTGGTGAGTGCTAAATTTGCCCTCTGAAATTACATCATAATAATAATTCCTACAAAGCCAGACTCAACAGATGTATGCTTATGGTTGAACCCTCTATTATAGTAGATTGCAGGAATCTGCACTAAGCCGCAGGGTTGCAAGCAGAGTCAATAGTATCTTGCTCTTTCAGGATGCGTGCCCAACAAGGGCCATCCTCTTCCTACCACAATTACTCATATTTCTCTCACAACCCTCAGAGACAGCCGTTCGACAGCAGTACCTGCGGAAAATTCCAGAAAGCTCTGCTCACCCACTCCACTGGGGCGTAAGAGTTAAGATGTGCATGAAATGCAATGATTACGACTGCAACAGCTGATGATAAAGGCTTATTGTGTTAAATATGACACTATCAGACACAGCCAATCAAAGAGGTTATCTGGCATTTAGGGAGATCTGTGATCCAACAAACTGACATCAGATGAAAAGAGCTCTAATCCTTGCAGAAGAATTAAGCGGCTCTGAAAAGGGTAATGTGTCATCCCATGACTGCCAAATGAAAGAATGTTCTCAAAATAAACAAAACTTTTGTGAAGATGTCACAGAAACAGAGTATTCTAGGCACTCGTATATATGAAAGTGGGTCAGGGGCATTTTCTCAGAGAAGTATATATGGATGATATCAAAATGTGAGAGGCCATTTTTCTTTTGTCACATGATAGGAGATTACCCTGCCTATCCAAAAATTCCCGGCTGTCATGTAAGTGCACATGGTCCACAATTAGACATGTTTGGGTCAAACCGGTAAAAATGGACAATCTAATTGAGTAGGGATGTGCGAGACTAGTCGAATAGTCGACTAAACTGTTCTGATGCTGCTAGTCAACACTGGAATTACTAGTCAGCTTATATTTTTCTACATTAAACTGTTGAACATTTTTAGACATTTACTTTTTATAAAGGCTTTATAATATTACAACAACTATATTACTGTCATGTTAATTTTACACATTTTAAATATAATTATTACAAGAAACATTATAAAAAACAATTATATCAGGAACAGATACAAAGTTTCTTTTCACCGCAGGCTGGGTATAATTCTTCCCTCTCTCACTCGCAGCACCTGCAAGAAAATGTCATCTCGCCAGCCGAGCGAAGTATAGGAATTGCTTCATAGGTGGTGCGGGATGTGGATTTCCAAAACCCTGGCTTGCAAGTCACTATGGATGTTTTTACATTCAAGTCTTCCTTAAATCTGTGCGTGCTTGCAAATAATTTTCCAACCGAGTGGGCTTTTTCAAGTGCAGGTTAATCCCCTCAGGTTAGTCAGATCCCATCTTTCAGCAGACCATGTTGTCATGTTAATTGCTAATCATAAAAATATATTTTTATTAAGTAGCCTTGAAAATGACTATTTTAGGCAAGGTATGCATTTTTTCCTGCTGATAAAGAAGGCTATTTTCAACGATGTGCCATCTTCTTAACAGGTTAAGTTATGTTATTCTGTAATATGTTATTCTGTGTACACATAATCTTTAAGACAACACATTTGGTTTATTGTACAGTTCTCACAGGCCTATTGTTTTCTATCCTATAGCTATTATTTTACATAGTAAAAATTGGTTAACGTTCTTAACCTAACAGCTGTCAGATTGGATCATAGGCTAATGCATGTTGTGAAATAAGCACAACTTTTCAGTGCATTATTCTCTCTCGTTGTCATGATTCCCCGTTGTCTGCTCAGTGTTTCACTTGTCAACTGTCTTAAAACTACAATTCCCATGATTCCCAGCCCTCATCACTCTGTCATTGTTCTCACCTGATTGTCGTTTTGTTATCATCATGTCTGTGTATTTAAACCCTGTTTGTTCCCCAGTCATTCTAGATTATTGAATGTAGATGTTTGGATGTGAATGTTTATGCCTAGTATATTCTGGTCTGTGTTCCTGCCTGAGCCCGTCGTGGATGTTTTCCCCTGTTTATATCTTTTGTTTCCCATCATGGATGTTTTGTTTGTTCCAGTTGTGTTTGTCTAGTTATTTACAATAAAGCCGCATTTAGATCCCCACTCCTCGTCTGCCTTCGTAACACTCGTAGATTTTGCTTATTTGTTTATTATTTTCAACAATGTCCTGACTATTTTAATATGTTCAGTAACTTTTGCATGATGAAATCTTGCATACGAACAAGCTATTAATGTTGCTCTATTGGTCCTGCACTATTCATTCAATTGTTTTTAAATTTATATGCCTGTTTTCATTAAAGTTGTTTCAGTGAATGCGTGTCATGTTCTATATTTAATTTACAATTATCATAATGCAAGGCAAGCATGTTGCAGATAAATGCCCCTTTTCAGCTGAATTTAGTGTCCGATTTAGCTGTTGGAATCCATTAAGTAGCCTATTTTAAATGGGATTCATAAACACACAATATTTTTTCACAGTTTTCTGAGGGTTTCTTACTTTTTAGATTAGTCGACTCCAAAATGTTTGTTTAAACATCAGTGAAATTAGTCATTCCACACATCCTTAATTATGAGGTTTACCCACTTAATAAATTGTAGCTTTCACATCCCAATCAAAATGTTCTTACATTCCGAAAATCCCATTGAACGAGTGTTCTGTTTTTAGGAAGCTCTTAGACAATTAAATTATAGCGGGAAGTCAATATTAATAATAATAGCCGAACAACAGTCAGTAGTAACAAATAAAAAAATATACAAAATAAGCTTGTTACCATATTATTATATGTAGAATATGTGTGTGTAGCACATATACATAAATGTGTGAGGCCGGATGTTAGGAAATGGACATGGGGGGGTGGAGACAAGAAAGGCAGGGTTGATAGAAGAAAGCAACAAGCGGGCAGTGGTAAAAAGGGGCCCGAGGGACAAGACAATAAATCAGTTCATCAAATTTGATCTGTGACTCCTTCATTACTTGTGCACATCCACATGATGACAGAAGTGGGATCACTGACAAATCATGGCTCAAAATCTGCGGCGCATAGATCAGCTCATCTTTGATGATGACTATTGCTAACAACTGGCTGAAATTCAAGAGGGAATGGGAAGTGTACAGCAAAGAGGGACTTTCGGACAAATCAAAAAAAGGTGCGAGCTAACACTGCTCAATTTGGCTGGTTTGGATGCACTAGACAAATGAGTCATTTCACTTTCAAGAGGGTGAGGACAAAGAAGATCCTAATGTGTTAATCAAGAAATTTTATGAGATATGCTTACCAGAACGGAATGTTATAATGGACAGACATGCATTCAACATGATGGCTCAAAAACCTGACGAAGGCATTCAATTCTACGTGACCACGTTGAGACAGCTGGCTAAAAAAAAAATGTTTTGGTGCGCTAACAGATTAACTAATACATGACAGAATCGTCTATGGCATCCACAATGATGCAGTTCATGCTCAGTTATTAAGGGAAAAAGACTTGACACTGGAATCAGCCATCAAAATATATATGTTGTTTGACAGATCTGAAAGGGGCACTAAGGAACTTAAAAGAGAAGAAGTGTTTGTGGTGCAGCACAACAAAATTCGATGCAGCAACTGTGGTGGTGAGCATGCTTCTGAGTGCAACAAATGCCCGGCTTTTAACAAATGTTGTAACTACTGCAACAAATGGAATCACTTTGCAAAGTGCTGTAGATCCAAGCCTCAAAACACAAGTGGGTGGATGGCGCCATCTAGTGGATCTAGTAGAAAACAACGTGCATGGAATAAATGAGGTGATCAGTGAGGAGCACCAAGATTATTTCCATTGTGAAAGTTGCAACCTAATTGCAAATAAAAGAGAGGTATTCACCACCCTTGCAACAACCTGTAACAAGCAGGTTAAACTGAAAATAGACACTGGTGCTAAATGCAATGTCGTGTCCTCATTCACATTGCAGTGCATTGGCCCCAATGCCCAAATCGATCAATCAAATAAAGTAAACCTGATAGCTTATGGCGGTCAAACAATTCAGCTCTCTCAGGGGACAAGTTGTTATTCCACATAGTGTATATACATTTTAAAAGTCTGTTAGGCTTACCAGACAGCATGATGTTAAATATCATACAACTCAGCCCAGAGGTACATGCTGTACAGCAAAAGGCTGCTGAGATGACTGGTTATGAGGACCTGTTTCGTACTGACACTGCTGGTAAGCTTCCAGTCACGTATCAGATGTGCTTGGATGAATTGGTGCATCCCACTGTGTGTGTGTGTGTGTGTGTGTGTGTGTGTGTGTGTGTGTGTGTGTGTGTCCAGAAGGATTCCACTTGCTATGAAAGACAAAGTTGCCCAAGAACTAGAATGAATGATCAGACTGGGCATCATCTTGCCAGTGGAGGAGGCTACTCCTTGGGAGTCAGCCATGGCAGCTGCAGTCAAGAAGGATTGCATGGTACGCATATATATTGACCCTGTGCATCTTAATAAACCTCTCTTGAGGCCTCATCACCCATTAAAGACTGTAGAGCAAGTGATCGCTGATATGCCACGGGCAAAGGTCTTCAGCATTTAAGAAGCAAAGTGTGGATTCTGGAAAATCCCTCTGGATTAGGAATCATCAAATCTCACAAAATGTATGACCCCGTTTGGATGGTTTAGTTTACGGATGCCATATGGGATTTCAACTGGAAGTGAAGTATTCAAAGATACATGGAACATATCTTTGCTGGACAGCCATGTGAAATAATCCTGGATGGTATCTTGATCTGTGGTCTGTCTGTTGAGGAATACGACAAATGACTTAAATGCGTACAAGACCGTGTCAGAGACATCAAACTGCAGCTCAACCCGACAAAATGTCGATTCAGGGTCTCTGAGGTGCCGTATGTGGGCCACCTTCTCACAGATAAGTGTGTCAAGCCAGACCCAGAGAAAACTAAGGCCATCCGCCAAATGCCTGCCCTATTAGAAACATGGATTGCAAAGGTTTCTCGACATGACCAATTACCTCTCAAAGTTCATACATCACTACAGTGAGATAACATCTCCCCTCCATTAGCTCCTGCGCCAAGATGCTGAATGGTGTTGGACTGAACAACATGCTGTTGCCGTGGACACACTCAAAACACATCTGACAAACCCACCAGTACTACAGTATTTTGATGTGCACAAGCCGGTGACATTGTCTGCTGAGTCTTCGCAGCACAGTCCTGGTGCAGTATGTCTTCAAAATGGCAGGCCTGTGGCATTCGCATCAAGAGCCCTCACTGAGACTGAACCACGCTATGAACAAATTGCGATTATAGGACTAGTCTTTGCTTGTGCAAAATTCCACGACTATATTTATGGCCACCCAGTGAAGGTGGAAACGGATCATCAGCCAATCATAACCATACTAAGAAAGCCTCTGCACATAGAGTCGGTGCGCATCCAGTGAATGATGCTTCAAGCTTCAGCGCTACCAACTGAATGTGATCTATAAACAAGGTTGTGAACTGAATGTTGGGGATGCTCTTTCACGTGCACACCTCCCCACCACAGACAATCCTGGAGCTATTGAGGACTATGACGTCTTAGCTCTGGAAGGGGTGTTGTTGTCCAGAAGGAATGAGGAACTTAAGCAAAGCACACAGGCAGATGCCATCTGCAAGCGCCTCGTGGACACATTCTCAATGGATGCCCTGATTCAACTAAGGAAGTTCCACAAGACATACAACCTTTTTATGCTATGAGAAATGAATTGACAGTGGATGATGGATTCATTCTGAGTGGTCAGAGGTATGTGATCCCGCACTCTCTCCAGAAATACTACCTGACACAGCTCCATCAAGGTCACCCTGGTATTCAGTCCACTGAGCTAATGGCACGTGAAACCATGTTTTGGCCTTCTATGTACAGTGAAATTGAAAGAGAAGTTTCCTGATGTGCCCCGTGCAATGCTCTAAGACAGCACCAGATGAGAGAACCTTAAAACTTCATCAGATACCTGAGAGACCATGGTCCATCAAAGCAGCTGACATATTTGAGGGGGCAGGCAAGAATTACCTGTCTTGGTGGACTCATACTCTGGGTGGTGGGAGTTTGATGCTCTCCCGAACCTCTCCAGTAACACTGTGATCAGCAAGTGATGACTGACAATGCAACATCATTTTCAAGTAGAGAATTTAAGATCTTTGCTCACCAGTGGGATTTCCAGCATGTAATGAGCAGTCCCAATTACCATAGATCCAATGGTCTGGTGGAGCTTGGTGTAGGGTCAGCCAAGCATCTCCTAGAGAAAAGTGCATGTGAAGGTTTTGACATTTATGAGGCTTTGCTCAACCTATGCAACACATTTTATGTACTGCTTTATTTATGCTCAGATAAAAAGGAAAGATAAGCCATGACAAATCTGTCATACAGCTTTCACCTCTGGAGCCTGGGCAGGCAGTAAGGATGGAGACAACCCATGGGTTTGACAAACTGGCTACGATTTATGGGAAGGCCCGCCAACCCTACAGCTATGTCGTCCAGTTTGGAGGTAAGACCTATGTAAGGAACCGCCGTCACCTCCTAAAGGTAGCTGAGTCATACTGTCCTACCATTAACACATCGGTGCCCATGATCTCATCAGAACCCCACGTACTGCCAGGGGCTGCAGTGCCAAATGACACTTCCAAAAATGGATGTAACACACTACTACCACAAAACACTGACAGTTGCAGGCAAGAGGTTTCAGACTCACAAGCCCCACTAGTTGTTGCACGATCTGGGAGAGTGTGCAAACCTAATAAAAAGTTCAAAGACTTTATCACAAACATATATCTTACACATAATCTTGTGTTTACAATAGCAGGGTGCATAATGTTACATGTTGTTACTGTTCACTGCTATGCTGCATTTCTCTTAATTTGATGTGAGAGATGAATGCAATGTTATCAATAGGGCTGAGCAATAAAATTATCTAGATGTTTATCTGAAAAAAGAGAGATGTCCTCGATCAAACTTTTGAGTAGTTTTCTATGCATGTTATTCATCTAGAACAGGGGAGTTCATTACCTCAATCAAGATAGCAAGAGCACCACTGGTTGGTTGATCTAGATGAAATATAAAAGACTGACTTTTTATTTCCTGATGTCTGTCGCTGCGTGTTGTTTGATTGACATATGGCTCATGTTTGAGCCTAAACAATCAAATACAGTTTATAATTCCGCCAATGCCCATTTTGGTGAGGCATTAATGTAAATGCAGTCATTTAAGTCTAAAGTGAATTTAAACAGTGGGATAAAAAAGCGTACTTGCATCAAAATTTTGAAGTGTACATGTAGGCTATGTCAAATAAAGGCTATTAATCAAACAACATTAACAAGGAAACATGGAAACCACTCACTACTTTTGGCTGAATAACTTGAGTAGCTTTAGAAGTATTATTCTAATAGAATAAAAGAGTGACATTTTTATTAATAATAATAATAATAATAATATATATATATATATATATATATATATATATATATATATATATATATATATATATACATATTAAATATTACATAGAGAGTGTGTTAATTGGTATAATAAAATACCAGTAAAGTAGAGATGATAAAATAACTTATAATTATTCTTAGCCTTTATAAAGTTAGAGAAGTATCAACATTTGCAGAGCAATACTTCAGCAGAACATTTCACCAGTCACAGACTTCAGACAATTGTGCATCATCCATTAGAATGAGAACACAACTATTTCTTGGCTTAAAAGATACAAGAACTAAATCAATGTTGAACATAGTATCTCAAAAGGAGGGCAATGTGGCCACCCATGTGCTACTTAAAGAAATTATTCACACAAAAATTAAAAGGTTTAATCCATGATTACAGAATTTATATGTCAAGTCAATTTGATTTGTATGGCGCCTTTCACAACACACATCATTTCAAAGCACCTTTACAGAAAAGCAGGCATTAACAGAAGATAAAACTGTAATGTCTATAATGTCGATGAGTCATCATTGTGTAATTAGATAAAATACGATTTTGAATTGTGTTTAAAAATAAATAATTAAATAATAATTGTATTTATAACCCCAGTGAGCAAGCCGAAGGCGACTGTTGCAAGGAACACAAAACTCCATAAGACGTTGGTTAATGGGAGAAAAATAACCTTGGGAGAAACCAGGCTCACTGTGGGGGCCAGTTCCCCTCTGGCTAACATCATGAATATAATGCCAATATTACTTATGTTTAGTGCAAATCATGGTTTAAAATTATTAAACTAAGTAAGTGTTAAGGGACAGTGTTTAAACATAAATTTTGTATGAACTAAGTCCATCCTCTATTAACTGCAGAAGTTCACATATATGCAATTGTCATTGTTAATTGGCTGATGAAGGGTTTTGTTGGCAATTGATAGTCCATGTATTCCATTTCAAGAGTGTAGTCCATCAAAAGACCGAGTGATGCAGACAAAGATCAGTGAGGTGCATCGCAGTTCAACCTGGCTAGTAATTTCGGTGAGGTTCGGTGTGGTCCAACCAAGGTTCAGACAAAGGCATATGAAGTATCCCATGTCTTATGGTTGGAGTTGGCATCAGTTCATCCTCTGAAGTCAATCATAATCGACTGAAGAGATGTATGGCTGGCACCGGCTGCATGTAGTCATCATCACTCAGAGACAAGTAGCAGTGGAGTCCAACACAAAGCAGGAATGGAGCTGAATAGGAATCCTGAGGTTTAGACAGGGAAACAAATTAAATTATATTAGCGTAGATGCCATTAAATTTATTGCAGAGTTATAGATCATGATCAATGTTTCTGGATTCTGGTTCCAGCAGACCAAACTAAAGCAGCCTAATTGTGTGTTGAAGGACAAATTAGGTGTATGCCTGGGTAAATAGATGAGTCTTAAGTCTAGACTTAGGGAGACTATTCCATAGTTTAGGAGCCAAATATGAAAAGGATCTACCTCCTTTTGTGGAATTGGATATTCTAGGAACTATTAACAGGCCAGAATTTTACGATCCTAATTAATGTGATGGAATATAGTGTGGTAGAAGGTCACTTAAGTACTGCGGAGCAAGACCATTCAAAGCTTTGTATGTAGTTAACAGAATTTTTTAATTAATACAGAATTTAACAGGTAGCCAATGTAATGATGATACAGCGGGGCTAATATGATCATAATTATTGGTTCTCGTTAGCACTCTGGCTGCTGCATTTTAAACCAATTGAAGTTAATTTATTGATCTTGCTGGACATCCTCCCAGTAATGCATTACAGTAATCTAGTCTTGAGGTCATGAACGCATGAATTCGTTTTTCGACATCAGCAACAGAGTGTATGTGCCATAATTTAGCAATATTTCTTAGGTGGAAGAATGCTGTTCTACAAACATTGGTAATTTGATTTTCAAAGGACAGATTGGTATCAAATATAAGTTCTTTGCTGATGAATATGATGAAACAGTACATACATAGAGAGTCAAATTATATTTTAGTGGCTTATTTTTAGAGTTTTTTGGTCCAATAATTAGTACCTCTGTTTTGTTGGAATTGAGTAGAAGGAAATTTCTGGCAATTCAATCTTTTATTTCATTGATACACTGCTAATTTGGAGAATTGTGAAATCTCATCAGGTTTTGAAGAAATATAAATTTGGATATCGTCGGCATAGCAGTAGAAACTTATTCCACGATTCCTGATAATATCTCCCAGGGGAAGCATAATTTGTAACTCATAAGTACAGTCTCTGTACTGTGATGAGGCCTAAATCCTGACTGAAATTGTTCATATATACTATTTCTCTGTAGAAATTAACATATTTGGGAGGATACTAACTTTTCTAGTATTTTCAACATAAACGGGGGATTTGAAATTGGTCTATAATTAGCCAGTTCTCCAGGATCAAGTTGTGGCTTCTTAATAAGCGGTTTGAGGTTTCTTAAAGTTTCTTGGGACATGTCCTAAGGATAGCGAGGAATTAATAATATTAAGAAGAGGTTCTGAAATTATAGGAGATACCTCTTTTAAGAGCCTATTTGGTAATGGATCTAACAAACATGTTGTGGCTTTTGATGTTTCGATTATATTTGTTAGCTCTTCTTGACCTATGACAGTGAAGGATTGAAGTTGCACGTGAGGAAAATTATTAGACACTGTTTGCTGAGGTGCTATGATAGATGATTCCATAACTCCAATTTTATTTCTGATTATTTCAATTTTATCTGTAAAGAAATTCATGAAGTCATTACTCTTGTGCTGCGACATAATATCTGGTTCTGTTGAGGCTTTATTCCTAACCAATTTAGCCACAGTACTGAATAAACACCTAGGAGCATGAGTGTAAAAATTTTACCATGTGCAGGGCTTATTTCTTTAATCGAAGTGGGGCGACACTATCAAGAGTGCTAGAGAAGACAGCATTTATATTTTTTGTTCTTTTATCAAGTTCTTCTGGGCTTTGTGGTTTATTGAGTGTATGAGATAGATCTGGAATATTATTAGTGAAGCTATCTTTAGTGGTCAAAAGAATAGTTCTTCCCGAATGATAGCGTGGTGTAAATTGATTTTCATTAGCTGATCGCAGCATACAAGAGACGAGGTAATGATCCGTGATTTCATCGCTCTGCTGCAGAATTTCTATATTATCAACATCAACTCCATATGACAGAATAAATTTAGCATATGATTTTGGAGATGTGTTGATCCCATTACATATTGTCTGACTCCAAGAGAGTTGATAATATCGATAAATGCTAATCCCAATGTGTCATTTTTATTATCTATGCGAATGTTGAAGTCACCAACAATTAAAGCTCTACGTTAAATATAAGATCTGATAAAAATATTAGCAAATTCACCAAGGAAATCAGAGTAAGGCCCGGGTGATCTATATACTGTAGCAAGGGTAAAAGACTTCAAAAACTTCACTGTAAATTGTAGCAACACCTCCTCCTTGACCCTTCAGATGAGGCTCATGTTTATAACAATAACCTGGGTTAGTAGATTAATTTACTCTAAGATTACTCTTAGATTAATTTCCAACTAATATATTCATCCGGTTTAAGCCAGGTTTCAGTCAAATAGAGCGCCTCCAATCTATGATCTGTAATCATTTCATTAACAATTAGTGCTTTGGTAGAAAGAGATCTAATGTTTAGTAGCCGTATATTTATGTGATGTTTATTTTTAATTTGTTTGGTTTGTTCAAGTTTTACTTTAATAATTTTTTTTCTAAATGATTAGTGAGGGTTTTGTAGTTGGTAGTTTGGGGAACAGACACAGTCTCTATGAGATATCTAGGTGATACAGTCTCTATGTGTTGTAGTTTATGTGACCTGTGTCTCAAGGCAGCTAGCAGACGTTCGGATTAACCAGTTTGTCTGCTTCCTGACCTGGGCCCCATTTAGTCAAATACTATCATTATTAAGACTATGAGCCAAATTACTAGAGAGGAGATCAGCACCTTCCCTGGAGGGATAGAGTCTGTCTCTCTTTAGCAGGTCAGGTCTACCCCAAAAACTCTTCCAATTGTCTATAAATCCTATTCTATTCTTCATGTATATGACAGGTGTGGGTGAGAAACAGATCAATATTTAAGTCAATTTTTGCTAGAAATTATTCTCTCTGCCCAGTACATGGCGATATGCATGAAGATTGTGAATTACCAAAAACACAAGAAGAACCATATGAAATGTAAAGTGGAGATTGACTGGGAAGGGAGGAGAATTAATAATAAAAAGGAAATAAACATTGATCTGTTTCTCACCCACACCTGTCATATCAATTCTGAAGTCCTGGATTAAATCACTGGAGGCACGTGGATTAGACTACTTTTATGCTGATTTATGTGATTTGTGGGGCTTCAATATTTAGCCACCGATTCACTTTCATTGTACGGATGATATTCTTCCAAAAAACTTAAATTGTGTTCTGCTGAAGAAAGTCATACACATCTGGGATGGCATGAGGGTGAGTAAATTATGAGAGAATTCAAATTTTTGGGTGAATTATTCCTATTTAAGCATGATGTAGCCCCTGTTCCAAACAAGTTTTCCCATGCCCGCTCTACCACCTCTATTGTTCAGGACATGACATGACATGACAAGTAATCCTGCTTATTTACCATTTTTTTGCATTGTTTGAACATGTTTTATGCACAACAATAACGCTCTGTCGGTATTAGGGGAAATTTAGACCCTACACATAAACTGATTTTAATGTAATTGTTTCACACATTACGATTTAAAATGGTGATCAGTGTATTGAAAATAACTGTTTTCATCATTTCATTTCTGTTATCATGTCTCCCTTTTATTTTTTGGAATCAGGTTCATGTAGTGTTTATCAAAGAGAAGTGATTTTAAAAGTACAGCATACAGTGTTCATTATAATGGGGCATAGGTTTTGCAACTCGGTACTCAATACTCACTACTCATGAGAACTTTTAAATGAGATACTCTTTTACTTGAGTAGTTTTTAGGACAGCTACTTTTACTCTACTAATTTTTTGGGAAGTAACAGTACTTCTACTTGAGTATGATTTTTCAGAACTCTTTCCACCCCTGATTATTTTTAATAAGCAATTAAAAAATGTTTAAAAACATACATATCTGGGGGCCTGGGTAACTCAGCAAGTAAAGATGCTGACTACCACATCTGGAGTTGCAAGTTCGAATCCAGGGTGTGCTGAGAGACTCCAGTCAGGCTTCCTATGCAACCAATTGAAAACTCTACAAACATCAAATTCAATTACTTGACAGTGGACACAAAAACCCAGAAAAAGTCCAGAGAGCAGACTTTGCTTATTTATTACTTCCAAGTCCACTATATGGCAATGATGTGGGTCTGTCACTCTATGCAGTTTAAGAATGAGGAATGCCTCTTTCTAAAGCCTTCATATAAGAATGAATATAAATTATAAACAAGCCTGAATATAAAATATAAGTCATCCTTGCAGTTTATTCCTTTGCCCTTTTCACTTGACTGCTAACTCTCTGCAACTAAAATACATGACAAGAGCAGGCAGAAAAACTAAAATGTTCCCTATGAAATCAAGTCTCAGGGCATGTGTGCAATTAAAGCAACCAAGATAATAGGGCAAACACAATGAACGGCACATTCAAAAATAATAAAAATTGATTATGGATTTAATGTCAGCGAAATAGGCATCTCAGGTCGCAGCTAGAAAAACAGTTCAATAATCCTCTTTTCACACTAAAACCTTTCACCCTTCTGTTTCCCATTGCCACACAAGCCCCACATAGCTCTCAATCTCTGCAGGTGCAACATTCCCCTGAGTGATTCACTAACCTGTGTATTTGCCCCGGAGATGTGACCTTGACTCACAAAGCAAAGGCTTGTGACATAGAACTATGTCCCTGACTGCCACAGCCATCTGTAGCCTGAGGAGGAGGTCTCTATGTGACTTGATACACAGGCACTAAAACATGGGCCTGAGCAAAAGAGCAAGGTTTGGCTGGTTAGCATGGCTCAGTTAGCCCCTGCTGGTAGAGGCTGTAACTACACCATCTGGTTCCCAAAAGCATTTCTTTCCATTGACAGCCATCCACTAACTGTGTATTCTGATTAAATGAAATTATTGGCAAGAAACAAACAATATGTTGCAAAAAGTACATTATAGAATAATAGATGTTCTGCCTGTGCCTGATTTTTGGTGAGTTCTATAAAGCATGAAACTGACTTGTACTTTTCCCTGTCTGCTGCCTTTGATGTCACAGCTCAGGATAGTTACAAGCAAGAGTGTTATATTGTGAAGAATGTACATGTTTCCATTGATCATGGTATAAATATGGGGGGTGCTATTTAGGGATGGGAATCATAAGGATTTGAACAATTTTGGTTTTGATTCCACAATCCCAGTTCCTTAACAGTTACATTAACAATTATTTTGTGTAAAAAAAATAAATAAATAATAATAATAATAATAATAATAACAGATGCAATTATTGCATTTACTGCCCTCAGCAGCCTTTTACCAAATTATGATATAATTTCATATTTAATGAGTTTTGCATAAAGTCATGAGTATTCACATGAAATGAAGACTTCAGTCATATCTGTAATCTTATAAAAGCAGTTTTTATCTACATGGAGAGGGTCCCTTGATGGGAGCTGCCAGGTTATGATCACATGACCAGCCGAATACTACCTAATTTAATCTCAGTAACTGCCCTGTTATTAAATACTTTCACTCATGGATTGAATGAATCATGGCTGACAGTGTATAGTGAATTTCAACAATGGCTTTTATCACAAAAAACGTGAGTGGGAACGAGATGCTGCTTATGAACGCTATGGGACACTGTCCGAATGTCAATTGTTCTAAAGCCCTTATATAATCACAACAATTTATTGGCTGATGGCACTTAAGTGACGCCCCTAGGGAGCTACTTCACAGTCTCTATAGAGGCTCTCGCTTTCGCGCCATCGAGTCAGATTTTCTGCAAGAAGGCACAAGCTTATGCAGTTACTAGAGAGTATGGCCAGCTATGCAGCATCTCGTTCCCACTCAGTGAACCAAGGTTATGTATGTAACAGGAACGTTCCCTTTCATAGGAAACTGGCATGGATGTCACTCAGGCAGTAGAACGGGTTGCCACTATTCCCTGTGTTGGCAGTTTGATTCCTGGCCCACATGATGAAGTGTCCTTGTGCAAGACACTGAACCCCAAGTTGCTCCCAATGGCAGGTTAGCGCCTTGCATGGCAGCTCTGCTGACATTGGTGTGTGAGTGTGTGTGAATGGGTGAATGAGTCACAGTGTAAAGCGCTTTGAAAACCGCTAAGGTTATAAAGCGCTATATCAAGCTGCGTATAAATGCTACGGGAACAACATATTTTCACGCCATGCAAACAGTAGCTGCCAACTGTTTAAGCCCATGTGACAAGCATACAGTGGCAGACAAGCAAGCTAAAGCATATGAATAAAAGAAATTATGGATTTACTCCTGTTCCAACAGAGAGAATCTGGGAAGCAGGAGTCAAACCCTCGTCCAGATTATAAAATCTAACAAATGTATGTGGAGAGGACCACCCTGCCACCATACAAATGTCCTCCAAGGACACACCTCTAGCCAAAGCCCATGAGGATGCCATGCTCCTCATAGGATGGGCTCGAAAACCTGAAAGCAAAAGTAATCTATGCTTCTTAAGCACTCGAAATTGCATCAAAAAGCCAATGAGACAGTCTTTTTTGGACACATAAACACCCCTGTTGCGGCCATCAAAGCAGACAAACAACTGCTATGACTTACACTATTGGCTAGTACGGTCAACATAAACTCGCAGTGCCCGAACTGGGCAAAGCATATGTAACCTTTCATGCACCACAGACTCAAATGTGGGAGGACAGAAGGACTGCAAATTAATGGTCTGTGACTGAAATGACGTAGAAATAACCTTGGACAAATAGCCCAAACAAGGTCTTAAAATAAAGTTTGAACACCCTGGCGCAAAATCCATCCACAAGAACTGATCAACAGAGCATGCAAATCACAGACTCTCTAAAACTATGCCAATGCCACTAGTAGGGCCATTTTAAGAGCAAACAACTTCCCAATAACTGTTGTAAAGGGCTCGAACGGGGCACCCGAGAGCGCCTCTAACACAACAGATAAATCCCATAGAGGGATGCTGATGGGATGAAAAGGTCTAAGGCTGTTTTACCATGCGCATAAAACAAGAGAAAAGAGAATGTCTTCCAACAGAGTCTACATTGATTAGCACATGTTTAGCAGATGTCTGGACAGGAGATCCGCCCCTAAATTCAACTGGCCTGGAACATGTTCAGCTCGTAGACAATACCTTGTTCTGTGCCCAAAGAAGAATGCAATGTGCCAGTCTCAGCATGACACAACAGCACCGTGAACATCTCCAGACAGTGTATGTGTCAATCCAGCCACTGGCATATACAATGCCCAACCCACGGATGAGGCGTCTATCGTAACCACTTAGCGGAGACACACCTGTCCCAACAGGACCAATATCAGAAAGCGGGTCTGTTTCCATGGCAACAGAGTCTAGTTGCACCCACACGACATTCTGAAGGGACAAAGCACGTGCCTCAGTGGTTGAAGTCCCTCTGTGGAGTTCATCCAGCTAAACAAATGCAACAAGCAACAAGCATAGGGGAATGACAGCGGACACTGCGATCATGAGTCCCTAAAGCCTGTGAAATGTTCTTGCAGGGAGAACACGTCCCACACTGAACATCGCTAGATACTGGCATGATGACAGAATGCAAGCTGGAGACAGGCACGCCTTCATCGCCCTTGAGTCTAGCTCCATACCTAGAAACATAGTCTGTTGCCATGGCAACAGGATGCTCTTGTCTAGATACACGACATCTCAGTTTTGGCAGCCAGACTCTCTGAGCAAGCTAACACCAACTAATCGTCAAGATAATTTAAAACATGGATACATTGAAGCCTCAAGTGCATCAGAGCTGCATCCAGGGCTCGAGTTGAGGGTAGATGCGAGGGGATGCCATCCCCCATGATGCAAGAAATACCAAAAAGCCCCCTTGTAAAACCACCATCCCCACTTACCATCCCTTTTTGATCAATTGTGTCATGTATTACTTGGAACTAAAACATATTTAATTTCCTACATTTGATAAATAACTTTTCCTACATTTGATAACAAAAATACTTTAAATAACTGCGCTAAACAGGTCAAAATTTGATTTCAACATGTGTGAGGTTGCCAGATTTCAATAGGTGAAGACAATAAAAAAAAGTAAAAGTCTCATTAAAAGCTGAAATTTCTGAATTAAGAAATGTTGGCATGGCAAGCGCTGAATAATCTTTTATATTTATGTCTTAAAAAAAGGAGCAGTGAAACAGCTGAAATGATTCTTATTTCAAAACACTTTTGTTCACCAAATCATTTGGTGTAACCAACATGCAGGTAGCCATTTTGTTGTTTATGCTGACCATAAAAACCACAAAACAGAGCATAACACCTTTAGATCCTCAAGACAGCGTGAAGTTTTAAAAAAAGATATCTGATATTCATTTTTACATTATTATAAAAAGGAACATTTTTGTTCAAGTCATGTGGTGGAACCCTGTGAAAAACTCTTGACATTTTTTAATCAAAAATATAAAATATGAATGAATGAATGAATGAATGAATGAATGAATGAAAAACTTTATTAATCCCGATAGGGAAACTAGTTTGCCACCAACCATACAGCCATCAAACAAACACAATACACAACTAACAAATAGACAATTCTGGATTAACAGACTAATAATAATAGGCCCTGATTAGGAAACACAATGTGAATAGAATTCAATTTCACAGTTCAAATTAACGATGTTCATTAAAAAATTTAACCGCTGAAGGAACAAAAGATCTTCTCATGCGCTCACTAGAGCACCGGGGCATTATCAATCGCTCACTGAACGAGCTTCTGAGTCCTTTAAACAGATTGTGAAGTGGATGGCCTTCAAAGAACAGGACAAGTTTTAGTTTTGAACTTGTTCTCTTCTCCACAGTAACCTCCAATACATCTGGGTTAAGACCAATTACTGAACCAGCTCTCTTAATCAGCTTATTTATCCTATTCTTATCTTCAACAGATATACTACCCCCCCAACAAAGTACAGCATAAAAAAGAACACTAGCTAAAATCCCTTGATAAAAAACATTTAAGAGCTTTGTGCTGATATCGAATGATCTAAGTTTTCTCAAAAAGAACAGTCTCGTCTGAGCCTTCTTTATTAGAACATTAGTGTTCTCTTTCCAATTTAATTTTTCATCCAGATGAACACCTAAAAATGTATATGACTGAACAATTTCGATCACCTGACCATTAATTGTAACTGGGAGGACCTTTTCTTTTTTCTTTCTAAAATCAATCACAAGTTCTTTAGTCTTCCCTATGTTCAGTTTCAAAAAATTAGACTCACACCAACTGCAAAAAGACTGAATCTCCCTTCTATAAACAAGATCATCCCCCTGATTTAGTAGACCCACTAATGCAGTATCATCAGAAAATTTTTGGGCCCAACCAGATAGCTGACTATACCTATAGTCAGCAGTATATAATGAAAATAAAAAGGGAGATAAAACTGTACCCTGAGGTGCACCGGTATTGGTTAAAATGGTATCAGAATGTTTGTTACCAATCCTAACAAACTGTGGTCGTGCTAAAAGGTACTCTAAAATCCAAGCAATGGTTGTATTATGCAATTTAAAATCAATTAATTTATTAGCTAAAATATGTGGCTGTATAGTATTAAAAGCACTCGAAAAATCAAAAAACAAGATCCTAACGGAACTGGCAGTAGTTTCAAGGTGACTATAAATATTGTGAACCATAAAAAGTAGTGCATCATCTACCCCTTCACCCTTCCTATAAGCAAACTGCAAAGGATCCTGAAAAGCAGACACGTGCCTAGTCAGATGTTCCAATACTACCCTCTCAAAACACTTCATGATCTGTGAAGTCAAAGCTATAGGCCTCAATTCAGAAAGATTATTAGACACCTTAGCTTTTTTGGGGATAGGGACAAGACATGATGTTTTCCACATAGCCGGGATTTTGGCAGTGGACAGGGACAAAGAAAACAATAAATGAAGGACGTAGCACAGCTGGTCAGCACACACTTTTAGGGTACGTGGAAGAACACCATCAGGGCCTGCCGCCTTATTTGATTTAATACGCCTTAACTGCTGACGAACCTCTTCAGTATTAAGAATAATGGCTGGACTACAGTCCTCAGAGCTGCTCTGCCTAAGATTAGAGAGAACACTGTCATGAAGTGAAGAAAAATCTAATTCATCGAACCTCGCAAAAAAGGTATTGGCATCGTTGGCCTGTAAACCCAGGTTACATAGACTGAGTTTACTGGTCCCATATCCAGTGATAGACTTCATACCATTCCATAACCCTCTTGTGTTGCTAGAGGACATGTTTCCTTCAAACTTTTCCTTATACTTTAATTTACCTTGTCTGATAATGACCTTCAATTCTCTTTGAGCATTTTTATTTCTTTCTTTATCGCCACTGTAAAAAGCAGCTTTCTTATTTATTATTTATTATTATATACCCCCCGACCATCGCCCTTGAAAAAAAAATTACATATCGACCACTGGCTTCATGCATTTCGTGAAAGTAAAGGTGCCAGTGGAAGAAAACGGTAGGACTCAAAATTGGTTTGCTTTGCCCCAAAAGTGAATCTGAGAAAGCGCCTGTGCTTCGGCACAATCTGAAAATGGAAATAAGTGACCTTCAAATCTATTGTCACAAACCAGTCCCCCGGCTGACATTGTTTCTGCATCAACTTTCTGAATTTACATTTTTGTTCACCAAATCATTTCATCACAGAGCCAGAGGAACTGCTGCCATCCACCAAAGAAGTTGAGGAGCGGTTCTGTCCACCAGGGACCAGAGGACTCGCTGCCATCTGCCAAGGGGAGGAACGAGCTGGTGACCACCAGAGGGCGGAGGAGCGGTTGAGGACTGGACGACAACATGTCCAGTAGCCAGCAAGCATGTTCTTCTCTCTCTATCCACTCTCTCTCTCTCTGTGTCTCCGCTAGCACTTTCCCTCTCCACACGCCTCCCCTCATCTCTCCTCCTGGTTCACAGGAGGTGGGGTGGACCACCAACTGACTGAACAGCCGGAAGGGCAGCGCCTCCCCTCCAGAGATGTGGGGGGAGTTAGTCAGACCGGTGGCACCTCGGATTGAATCGGACGGGGCAGGAGTGTGACAAGGAGGATGGCGTGGCCGGGCCGTGATGGTGTACGGCTGGCTCTGAACCAGCTGATCAGTGAGAGAGTGAGATAATGGGGTGCCGGAGGTGCCAGTTCGAGAGAGAGAGAGATGCAAGCGGCCATGTTGCATGCTGTGGCAGGGCGGAGGGCGGGGCCGGGTCATGATACTACACACCCGGCCCCGTATTAGGCTAATTATGCCTCCGTGAGGTTTAAAGGTCGACTGCAGAGGGCCGTGCGGGAGAGAGAGATCGTTAGCGGACATGTCCGTCATGTGTGTGTTTATGTTGTCTTTTAAGTTTACCATTAAACTATTATTTATATCGTCAAGCTGGTTCTCGCCTCCTCCTTTCCATTGAATACCTTTACACTGGTGCCAAAGCCCGGGAAGGAGGAGGGATACGAGTGTAAACGTATTCGATGGAAAGGAGGAGGCGAGAAACCGTCTGTTTTGTTTTATGTTATTTAAAGTTAATTTATATCATTAAACAATTATGTTGGCCATTCAGCCAATTCCCGCCTCCTCCGTGCCCATCCTTAAACTGTAACAATAAAGTTTTGCCTATATTATGTCCAGGCATACATAAAAAAAAGCCTGGAAGTGTCTACGGCAGGGATACTCATGAAATAAAACATGACTTTTCATCTTTAAAAATGGGACGATCCCGTAATTAACAGGCAGTTGGTTACTGTGAGATGGGAACAATGATCAAGCTGTATGTTTTGTGACACTAGTTTTGTAGCAGTGTGGCATAGCAAATGAATTTGAAAACAGAAAACACTGTCAGTGTATTTTAGTACAGTGTTCCATGATCAGCATCAGTGGAAGAATGCATATTTGAGAACCGTTAATGGAATAATTACTGATAGATTCTGATCAATTCTAAAAGATCAATTCTGATACATCCGCTTTTCAGTTCCCAACCCCATAGCTATTGACAGGAATGCAAACAGATGTTTTTTCCTGATATTATAGACCTCCTAGGGTCTGAGCCACTACAATATTTGTGATTTTTTTATATCAACAAATGTGTAACTGGATTAATTTTGTCGCATATACAGATCCCTGTCAAGAAAATTCATTGAGATAAAAGAGGATTATTCAAATTAGTTCTGATCAATTTGCACTAATGGACTGTCTGTGAAGGGTGAACACAAGTATTTGTTTGCTAAAAAACAAACCAAAAAAACTGTATTGCACAGTGTACACTTTCTATTTCCTTAGCAATCTGCCAATGCTTGATATTGAAGTACACAGTACAACAGATATATCAATAGAACCACAGAGTTCTTTGCAGGCTGCCATACAAATTAAATATTAAATTCAAAATCTACTGCGGCAAACAAAGCAGACAAAGGAGATGTCACCCGTTTCAGATCAGTGTGTGAAATGTTTGTTTCATCACGCTGCAGGCCTTTTACATGAGACCATATTCAAACACCAAGATGTGGCCGTCAGTCAGGCACAATATAACCACAGAGAAAAAGAACAGACAAATTATCACTAATTGCAAGTTGAAAAATCAGGAAAGAGGGGGTTAGCAATTTTCTGTTGCAAACCTAGTGTGTAAAAGCCTTTCAAAGGGATGGTGGTTGATCACGACGAGCCTGTGTGCATACCATGCAGTCACGGCAAAACCTTTTATGGGCAGAGAGAAAGCTGTAACTGCCTATCACTCCATTAACAACAGAGAGATTGCTCGTTTCCAAGCAGCAAAGCACACATTAAAAGACATTTAATCACGACAGAAGAGAAGCTATTATACAATGTTAAATGATAGGTTCATTTCAGACACGTTCATTTGTGAAAGAAATCCATCCATGTATTAAAAAAAATTGCATTCTATATAATTTTTTATGTACACGGCAATCCAATGTTAAATAAACAGAGGAATCCTCCTACTGATGTTTAATATTCACTTGCTTCAACACTTGCAATGGTAATACATTTATCAGTTACATTCAGCTGTCTACAAATATCACCAATAAAGGCTGTAGGAAACTTTACGTTTATGACAGGCAATACAATACAAATACAATTCTTTTTTACTTAAATAAAAATAAAGGCCTAATTAATGAGCTGATTGTAAAAAGAGGGCAAAATGTGAAAATGCTGCAGTCATATCTTGTTTATGAGAGAAATGCTTTCTCTTGAATCTGAAATATCATTAAATGTCCATTGACAGCGGAATGTGAAATATATAGCAGATGTCTGCAAAAACATAAATTACACTGAGGTCTTACATTTGCAAAAGCACCCTGATTTAAGGGTGAAGTGAGTACAATATGTGCCACTATAGCATCACTGTACAAAATGGCAAAACTAAGAACTTCTTCAAACTGGTTTCCAGAATATTCTGCCATAGTTAGGACAAACAATGGCTTACAAATAGTTGTCTCTGAATATTCAACTGTGATTAGAGAAAATATTTTAACATCAAGAAAATTCCCCTCTTCACCATTAAAGGAATGTTCTGGGTTCAATACAAGTTAAGCTCAACAGAAATAACTTGTGGAATAATGTTGATTACCACAAAAATGAATTTAGACTTGTTCCATGGCCGTGGGAAGAGGTTTTAAGTTGGGGGTGCTGTAGTGGGAGGTGCATTTTTTTTTCGTCAGGTGGACACCTCTTAATAATAGTCTAATAATAAAGTAAACTCACACCAATAAGAACCAAACATATTTATCTTGTAACCAGACTCCGTTGCACACAGCCAGACACATACAAATAGCCAAGACAGTTAAACATGTCCAAAAGGTTGTTGCGCACAGGCAACTGACAGGCAGCGGACAAGAACATATTCACAACAAAAGCAGATATTTATATTTTTAACAGCACTTATATATTATTTAAACTTCCTCTCTGTCAGTGCGCAGACACACACTCACAGAACACAGCTAATGAGAATAATTCAGCCTATGCATAATTAAAACGGTCCACATGCTGAAAGCGCACACGAAAATATCCAAATATAGGCACATTTTCACTTTTTCAAAAGCCGAATTTGCACAGCACACAATAATATAACCAAATAAATTTTTGCAGCAAAATTATCAGTGTGAAATTAATGCGTAATTTATGTGACGTTAAACTGCTCATCGTAAGCTCATAATAAACCAAACGCTTTACCTTGAGCAGGGAGCCCGTTACATTACTCCAAATGTGGCTTGGCGCACAGGAGTTGAGTATATAAAGTCTTTCATGAGGGAATGGATGTCCAAAGCGTTCAAAATGTCTGTGTGGACATTCATTAGGGACAAGTGTTTGAGTCTCTTCTGTGTCATGGTGGACCTTAACCATGTTTTTAATCGGCGCAAGTTGGAAAATGATCGCTCGGATGAGGCTACTGATATAGGCAAACACAGACACAATTGTATGAGCTTTTCAGCCTCAGTAAACAGAGTTCTCGTTTGAGGATGGAGCTTAGATAGGCACGATGCTACATCTCTCACTGTGATACATTGAGATTCTCTGGTGACATCGCAAAGCATTTTAAGCTGCAGATTAAGGCGGTCTGTGTCCAGCTCCTTGGGAAGCTGAAGGGGCTCCAAATCAACAGTTCCTCCTCCTGCTGCCACTATTACTGCTCTCTCTCGGCTCGCTGCTAGTGTCATACTCTCTTGATCAAACCGTCTATTCAGCTCCGCTGACACCAAGTCAACAGCCTGGTAAAACTCATGTCGCCAAATCACTGTTGCTGCGTTGTGCGCCACTGCTTCTGGTTCCGTGGTTTGGCGAAAGCGGCCCGGGGTTCTGCTCACTCTTATGATGGTGTCTGGCATTTTCAGGTCCATCTCTGAGGCACATGCTTCAACCTTGTGGACCACCTCCTCTACAATGTCATCATCACGAAGTGCGGCTATGCGATCTTTGAGCACATTTGCGCATTCAAGTGCACCAAGGGCACTTGCTTTGGAGCTTTGCAGGCTCCGGGCCACTGCCTCGCAGGGTTCGAACAGTGCTTGGCAACAGAGAAGACCGAAAAATGTTCTCCCTTTTCGGGCTTGGTTCCACAGTCCCCCAATCTTTGATCTGCTATCCCCTCTGAGACTCTTCTTGTCATCTTTCAGCGAATTGAGTGTAGCCAGAAGAGTACTGTAAGAGAAACAGACGCGTTTGATGGCTGTGGCGCGGACGCACCATCTCGTCGGGCAAAGGCCTAGGATGTTAACCGCAACCTCATCACAACCGAAAAGCGACTCAAAAAGCTGTTTACGCTTTGGCGATTCTCCAATTACAGTAGCAACACCTCGTACAAAGTTTAAAGTATCAGCCACAAGTCTCACTTCACTTGCAACTTCTTGAAGCACCAAGTCCAGCGCGTGGTTGTTACAGTGTACATACATTGACTGAGGGCACAATTCTTTGAGGTGAGCCTGCACTCCTGAAAAGCACCCGGACATATTACTGGCTCCATCAAAGCAGTATGCTACAAGGCGTTCGATTGGAATGTTCAGTCTCAAAAACACATCCTTGATGCAGGAGAAAAGAGTTTGTCCAGTGCTGTCCTGTGCATTATAAAATCCTAAAAATAAACAGTGAGACTCCAGGCTGCCGTCAACAAATTGCAAATTACATGAGAACTGCTCTGTTGTGCTCACGTCAGTAGTCCCATCAGCTGTTAATCCATAAAATCTGGATTCCGATGAACGGGCGACAATATCCCTCTGAATAGCATGATCAAACTGTTGGATAATTTCACTTTGTATGGTGTTGGACATCCAGTTGTCTCTTCTCATCACCCACTCTCGTTCTTTAGGGAGATCATAGGTGCGTTCCATCATCAGTTCGTAAAGGATTCCATCACGTGTGGTGTCACCCCTGAACGGTATCCCCTTGCTGCCCAGGAATCTGATGGATCTAAACAGTAGTTCCAAAACATGTCGAGCGGTCCCCTGCTGTTCGGCAAGAGCAGCAGACAGGAGGGCATTGATAGGCACATTACCCAAAGCAGCGCGTCTTTGAACTGAATCCATGTGTAACTTTGATCGTTCATGTTCCTTAAATTTTGCAGTGGCTTTACGCCAGTTTCCAAAGCCGCCTGACACGAATAGGTTGTCTGCCCTAAAACTGTCTGGATTGATAAGTTTTGTTTCTATTGCTTTCAGACAAGTAAAACACAAAACTCGATTGGTCTCAGTCACATAATGCAGCCACTTCCATTTGTTAAACCAAGCTGGTGTGAATGCACGACTGAAAGTTTCTGTTCCAAAATGTCTACTAGGAAAAACAAAGTTAGATGGCTGGAAAGGCTCCTCAAATGCAGCTAGCGTGCTAAATCCACCACCGCGAGCGGCGGGCTCATGAGGGTCATTACCACAGGTCTCTGAGGCAAAACTAGCAGGCCTACTAGGTGCTGCTGGTGAAGAGCTGGTCGGTGTCGGGATGCTTTCCTGTATTCTCTGGACTTCCGTTGTGCTCTTTTTAGAAGCTGGTGAACAAAAGAAATCCAAAATTCGTTTCTGTGCCATTATGATATTTAGATACCTTCACTGTTGCAACGGTTGCAACGTGATGTCAGTTGACATGGACAATGATGCTTTGCGTTATTTTAATTATTAATAATTGTTTAGTTTTCCTCAAAACTTCCTCAAAACTTCCTCATGCTTAAAACTTCTTAGGTTAATAACAACCAGGAGCATTTAAAATATTTTTTAATATGTTTATTTATTTATTTTTTGCATCTGTCAGAGAGTGCTGTAATGTCTACATTTTCCAACGGGGGGTGCTGCAGCACATGCAGCACCCCTACTTCCCACGGCCCTGACTTGTTCCTCCTTTTCTTTAAAAAAAAAAGAGACACTTACAATGGAATTACGTTTTTGAACATTAAAATACAAACCATTTCAAAAATATAGCCCCAAGACATAAGCTATATGTGTGTAAACATTGTTTTAGTGGAATAACTTAAATCACATTTTAAGTTATTAAAATCACTTACAAGCCTTTTCTGTGTAAAGTTATAGCCAGTTATACAACTTCGTTACCATGACAATGAAATGTCAACAAACCCTAAAACCCTAAAATTAATGTAAAAAAATTACAATTTAAACAACTTTACAGCTCAAATAATACACAAGTTGTATACACAGAAGAATTAATGGAAGTGCTTTTTATAAAATTATAAGCTTCACATTTCTGCCTTTAAATTTTCCAAAAATTTGCCCCATTCACCACCCTGGCACATCCGTTGATTTCCGTCCAGGCTCGAGGTGAGAGTGGCTCGCTTCACAGTCAGGCTGTTTACTCCCTTGAGCCCCCCAAGCTAGATGATGAGCTCGCCGCTGCATCAGAGAGCGTTCCGGCGTCTGAAGCGGAAGGCTCGACTGGATTGCCGCCTTCAGGTCGGCACACCCATTCTGAGGCTGACGCCCAGATGGCCGACATTCCTTCCTGGGCCGCCATCAGCGCGGGGCTCCCCACAGCCTTCACATGTAGACGATTGGTTCCTTTGGTCCGGGCGCCACTCACAGCCATGCCAACTGTTCCTTTCTTCCCAGAGAATGAGCTGACGAGGTCATGGAGGGCACCTTTCACTGCTCACAACCGACCTCCTCCATCATCCGCTCTCAACTACCCTCGACAGCGGGGATGGTGGGGATCGCCCGGTGCTCCCCTCCAAGGCCTGTAGGATGACATCGTCACTGACCGCCAAAGCCTAAAGTGCCACTGGACAGGCCACCTCTGCCCTGCATGCCATGGCCCTCCTGCAAGTTCACCAGGCCAAGGCACTCAAAGATCTGCACTTTGGTAGTCCTGACCCCGATGTGTTGCAGGAACTATGCTCTGCGACTGACCTCACCCTCAGGGCCACGAAGGTCACAGCGCGGACACTCGGGCAGGCAATGGCCACCCTCGTGGTCCAGGAGGGTCATCTACAGCTGAACCTGGTGGAGATGCGGGATATAGACAAAGCACACTTCCTCAATGCCCCCGTCTCCCAGTGCAGTCTATTCGGCGACACTGTTGACAACTTCGCCTAGCAGTTCTCAGCGGTGAAGAAACAGATGGAGGCCATTTCCCACATCCTGCCCCGCCGTCGCACCAGCACAGGCCGTGCTCTGTCTGCTCGCTGAGGGCTTCCTCCTGCGGCTTTCAACCGTCAGGCAGCTCTGCCTCAATCTGGGCCCAGCTCTCTGCCCCAGAGTTGAGCGTCCCACAGGAAGCGCACGCCCCTGTCTCCCGAACATCCTCAAGGACCTGGAAGGCTCCCAAGCGTTCCTGAGACGGATGACCCAGGGAATGAGATGTTTGCTCCAGAGCTGGTAAGCAGACCACTCCGTCCCCGTCTCCTGGACGGGGCCCCGGCTGGGTTGGCACATCAACTGCCTAGAGTTGCTGGCTGTAATCATTGCCCTGCGGAGGTTTCTCCCACTAATATGAGGCAAGCACGTCTTAATCCGATCAGACAGCACCGCTACGATAGCGTAAATAAATCGGCAAAGTGGCGTACGTTCACATTATATGTCACAACAGCTGGCCCCGGGGGCTGTGCAAATACACATTTCCCCCAGTGAGCCTACTTGCACGGGTGCTGTGCAAGGTCAGGGAGGATGAAGAACAAGTCACTCTGGTGGCCCCCAACTGGCCCACACGGACTTGGTTCTCGGCTCTCACGCTCCTCGTGACAGCCCCTCCCTGGCAAATTCCCCTGAGGAAGGACCTTCTTTCTCAGGGACGGGGCACCCTCTGGCATCCGCACCCAGACATCTGGAACCTCCACATCTTGCCCCTGGACGGGATGTGGAAGATCTAAGTGGCCTACCACCTGCTGTCGTAGACACGATCAACCAAGCCAGAGCTCCCTCTAAGAGGCAACTTCACACCCTAAAGTGGCGCTTGTTTGCAAATTGGTATTCTTCCCAATCTGAAGACCCACAGAGATGTACAGTCAGGTCAGTGCTTTCATTTCTGCAAGAGAGGTTGGAGGGGAGGCTGTCCCCCTCCACCTTAAAGGTTTATGTAGCTGCCATATCACAATCTGATTATCAGGTTCCTTAGAGGCACCCGAGGCTGAACCCTCCCAGGCCATGCCTGTTCCCCTCATGGGATCTTTCCGTGGTCCTTTCAGCCGCTAGAAGGTAACCGAGGACTTCAAAGAAGTCCCGTAGTGTCGCTTCACTCGACACAACGTCTCGTTTCCTCCATAAGGGTTACATCAGTAACCTAGACTTATCACCATTCAACAATTCAACAAGTCACACATGTTCAAGTCACAAGCAAGTCTCAAGTCTTAACCATCAAGTCTCGAGTCAAGTCTCAAGTGCAGTGCAGACAAATCAAGCAAGTCAAGTCAGTGACTCACCTCAAGCAAGACAAGTCGAGTCCTGATGAGTTTCAAGTCAAGTCAATTCAAGCCACATTACTAAAATAAATAGAGGTACATTTTTTTATAAATATTTATTTTTGCATTTACATCTCTGAAAAGATGAACTTATATACATATCTTTATATCTTTTTTTATATGAATTGTATGTGTTATGCAATATATATAATGTAATATATATATATAATGTATATATATTAGTAAATTGCGTTAATGAACATGCATGGTATTTTTATCGTGGGCACTTAAAAATCCTGAGAACACTTCTAGATACCTTATTATCTGAATTGTTTTGATTTTTTTAATTAACCACCTTTCCATTTAACATCAGGCAAGACTCCGTCTAAACATGCAGGCGGGAAATTACTATTACTAGTATTAACAAATGAAGACATAAGAACAATTCTAAATGTAAAAATACAATTATAATGATAATAATCACTGAAATATAAATCATGGTTCGATGTGAACGTGTTGTTCTATTATTTTATGTTTTAATCACAGATGTATAGTCTGCATAATTGTGGTCACAGTGAACTGCTCTGTGGAAATAAAATTAAATGAACTCAAAGCCCCTCCTAAGCTGAGATGTCTGAGGTCATTTGCAGCACTCATATATGATACTGTTCTTTCCCAAAAAAATATTCAGAAGACAAAAAGAGTGAGAACCTTTTATGCATGTTCCACGAGACTGCATGTTTCCATATCAGCGCGTCATATATGCCCATATATGGCTTTTCAGTCAGCTGTGCTTGATAATATAATAAAGTGTTTCTTCAAGCGGAAGCCTGTATGTCTAGCGGCAAATCATTTTTAATATTAATCTGATAATAATAATAATAATAATTTAATACATTAATGGGAAAACAAGCTGCTTTTTTCATTACTGCATTGTTCCGGTGTTGCTGAGGTTCGCTTCGTGTGTGTGCTTGTAAAATTTATATTTTAAAGGTTCATTATTATGGTTTAGTATTTCTCTGTAATGTAGAACAGTGTTAGCAATGTTACTTATAACATTATTTCTCAGCCCTGGAACTCAAACCATTTTCTGATGCCCCATATACATACATATATATATAGTAAGTAATTGAATTAATATCATAAACATGTGACTAGTCAACTAATGGCTTAACTTAGCGCCTACTAGTCGACTAGGAAAATCTCTGGTCGGGAGCAGCCCTAATTCAGAGGTACATTTACATAAAATAGTCATAAAGGTATTGCATTCAAGGGCTTTAGTTAAAGTCTTCAGAAGTCATAATCACTATGAGAGCACTTTCGTCACTAGTCATTCTGTATATTTTATACTACTTGTCACGTTTTAAATAAAGTGTTGTGACTGCAAATCTGTCTGTTATTTTTTTATATTGCCAACAAATGGTTTTGGTATGATGTATGTTGACTGTTGGGAAGGTTTTGAAAAGGCAAACACATTTAGAGGCAATGTCGGGTCAATTCAAACTTGTCGCGGTACAAAACATGAGATTAATCGTGAATCGTTTTTAATTTACTGACAACCCTCAAACGTTTGAACAGTAATTTTACATATTAATCTTTCTGGATAATGAAATGATAATGAAATGATTTACTTACCTTTTCTTGTGGTTTTTTAAATGTCTGATGAAATTCAAGGTTGTGGTGTTTGTATCGGTTAATTTTGTGTTGCGTATTTTCATACTTTTTTTATACACATGGTCCAATTAGAAATCTTTATATCCAAAGGAGATCATTTTTGGAACTCAACAATCATCTGTCATTTTGGTGAATTTTGAGCACAGCGTTAACTGCGCAGATGCAGATCAGTGGTGCTGGTGGGCCCACATTTTTGCATATTAATTAGTTGATGTAGCAATATCTTTTTAAACACATTTGTGACGAAACTGGACGAGATGGATTAAGCTGCAGAAAACAGGTTTAATCACAGACTGGTAATAGTACAGAGGGCAAATCCAGGAGCGTAGTTGAGACGAGAGCAAAGTCAAAGCCAGGAGATCATTATACAAAAACAAAGCACTAGAACAAACAAACAGGTAAACTAAGCGAAACACTGGCGTTAGCAAAGCAAAGAGAGTAACAAGCAATAACCAACAAAGCTAACGTGAAAGGGCATGGGTATAAATAGAGAATACAAACAGTACAGGTGAAACTAATATTCGGGTGATTGGGAATGAGTGTGAGAAGGGGCGGGGTGGATTCGGGAACTGGAGTTCGGGACAACATTTCATTACTGTTTATAGTAAGTTATTGAAAATAATAATAATAAAAATCATTCAAGTCATTGTTGAGTCACGTAGTTCAAGTCGAGTCGAGTCAAGTATCGAGCCAATGGTTCTCAAGTCAAAGTAAATTCGAGTCATTTTCTTAATTTAGTCAAGCAAGTCACAAGTCCTTAAATTTGCGACTCCAGTCAGACTCGAGTCAAGTCATGTAACTCGAGTCGACCTACAGAGCTGAGATATTCTTCTAAAAATCAGACACAGCTGCATGAGGGTGAGTAAATCATTTCTTTGTGAACTTTCCCTTTAAGCATTATGCTCCTAGTCAGTGACGTGCGGTGATGTCTTAAAGAGGCTAGGCACTGAGTTATGAAAGCCAGATTACCTGATTTATTGTTTAAGCTAATAATACGTAATAACAGTGAACGTTACGCACAAGCGCGGCATATCAAGAAATGTAAAAATCAGGATGTATATCGTGTACTCTCTCTCTCTCTCTCTCTCTCTATCACAGACACACACACACACACACACACGCAAGCGCGTAAACAGTGAACGTTACGCACAAGCGCGGAATATCAAGAAATGTATATGTATTTTATATATGTTTTATATATAATATATACGATTTTGTTAATATATCTTCATTAGATATTATTATACAAAATTCAGTAGTCAAAACACAGAACATATAACAGAACATAAGTTGTTTATTTTTTACAACATTATGTGCTTATTTTTTTTATGTGCAATCTTCATCTTTATAACAGAAGATACAATACAACAATCCTTTTCCTTTTCATTGTGGTAGGTTATATACAGCTTCCTTTGCTCGTCAAGTGCAAGGTCGATCCGAGATTTTCCAAAGATTTTCAGTGTAATTTGACACTGGATGTGAGCTGACGACTTTTCATGCTTGGTTAAAGCTGCGGGCAGGTTGTTCAAATCACAATATCCCGCTGAAGTCCAAACTGTCTGACTGGTTGAAAAAAGCAGGCAGGGATGCTGATTGTTATCACAGCCACATAGCCAATCTTTTCTTTCATACCAATCAGTTTGAAATGATCGGATAATTTTTGGGCCCTTTTGCTGTACTAGTCCATCTAAGGCTGGCGTAGACCTCCCTCTTGCAATTAACTCATATTTGGAATTAAAATCGAGCTTGGAAGTTGGAAAAAATTCTTAATTCCGTGATGACGGCCGGTGCTGTCATTTTGATTTTGAATTTGGCAGGGATTAGGCATGTACGCTAGCTGTGGTGTAATGACGTTAGCTACGCAAATGTCCAGGAATATCTCGATTTTAAATGGTCCATGTCTGATACGTAACGGAGATGATTACGGGCATAACATATTTACGTCAAAAGGCACAGCAGATTTGTGCTTTTTGCCGTACATGTTAAAGAATACAGGATCGAAGTGCGCATGCGCAACATGGGTTTTCCGCGTGTCGTCTGCAATGAATGGACCGTAAAAGCACTGCTTATTCTACCATTTGTTTTTAGTTGATTATGCGTAACTGCTACATTTGTCATCATAACGTCTAAACAATTGGAATAACACACATATTGCATATATAAATCACAAGAATAAAAAGTAAAAATACAAATACAAGTTTATTATTTAATAAACATTTTATTTTTGAATTTTGGCAGGGTAGGCAGTGCCTAGTTTGCCTACCTAGACCGCACGTCAGTGCTCCTAGTGGTATGAAATGTGTTGCATTGAAAATTATGCTGCTTGAAAATAGTAAATTACCAGGGCATTGCACTCAGGGCATTCCACTAGTCTATCTATTAGGAACTAGTAAAATAGCCATGAAGGTCACTGAGCTCAAAAAAGCTAGGAAAGTGTTTAGTCTCAAGCCGTGAGAAAATACTTCAACACAATACTTGTTCTCTGTCAGGTATCCAAATTGATCTTGTTTTAAGGATTTTTATATATTTTTACAGGAAAACAATACAAAAATTATCTAGAATATGATTTTTGTCCTAATATCAAAGGTCTTACTAGAAAAAAGAAATTATGATCCAAAGTGAATTTTCTTGATAAAAAAAATATTATTGTGCCTGGTAACATGTGCGTGTAAAATGGCTAGAAATAGCATTTTAGCTAAGCATAACGCTGACAATTTACACAAGGTTTATTTCTATTTCTTCTTGTCTCTGTCTGCTTGTATGAATCATGAGACACATCATAGGACATTTTTTCACAACTGTTCTAATGCACTTTTGATCACATCATTTATATCTATAAACGTTTTCCATCTGAAAGGACTAAATACTAAATGAAACAAATGACAATAAAATTGTCATTATCAAAATACTTTTTGAATGTAACTGTATTCAATTTACCAATTATTTAAAATGTAACTGTAGTGGAATACAGTTACTTATATTTTGTATTTTAAATATGTAATTCCATTACATGAGTTCTGTTACTCCCCAACACTGGCAGACAACTGACGTAACACATGCTTTAATGACTGCAATGATGACTAATGAATCATAAGGCAATATCTCTTTTTATAAACAGCACAAGAATGTCAATGATGCAGGGAAAGCAGAGGCAGCAGAATGTTAAGTGAAGTGTGAGGACACGCAGAAGAGGAGGTGAAGAGCATCCCTGTGAGACAGAATGAGAGAGAGAGAGGCCAAACAGCTGGTGTTGCAGAATAAAGAGCACAGCATTACAGAGTTTTGCTAGAAGGGCAAAGAAGTAAGATGCTATTGTGGAGTTGTATAAAGTTTCTGATACCAAAGAAGACAAGCATTGTCAATTTATTCTAAATTTGTCTTAATATTTCAAACTGCTTTGAGCTCTACTGATCCAACTGCATTTCAAACAACACATTTACTGTATACAATTATGATCTCAGTAATTATGAATTTGGTAATTACTGTTTGTAAAAATGTCAGTGTTAGGGGGGGCTATGGTAATACCACTGTATAATTTGAAGTACCATGGATGAGGAAGGGGACAAGGGGAGGGAAACATATAATTAAATAACAGTGTAGTACCCACCAAAAAAACACTGTAAAATTTAAACGAGAGGGAAAAGGCCAATGCGGAGCGGCAGTGAGAGAGAGAGAGGAAAGAGAGATGAAAAAAAAAAAAACATACTCGCCGGTTCTCTGATACACCGTCGCATGGTCCTCGATCACTCCTCCACCCTCTCAGGCGGATGACAGCCGCTCCTCCCCGGGCAGACCGGAGTCAGACCCATGACCCCCGGCAGAAAGAGCGCCCCTTCACGTTCACGCCGACTCCTGGGGACACTCCTTAGCCCCTGGTAGCCTCCCTACCGCTCCAAGCAGTCGGGGAGTCACTTCCCTCCTCCCCTCGCGGACGGCTGTCTTCTGTCGACCTCTCCACATTTCTGGGGGATGGCAGGGCACTCCTCTGCCCCTGGCAGCGGCTCCATCGCTCCAGGCAGTCAGGGAGTCACCGCGTCCAGGCGATCGGGCTACACCCTCCCCCTGCGGATGGCAGCGGCGCTCCCCCGGGTGGACAACAGTGTCAAGGACTCTGCGATGGGTATCCCTCCTCGATTTCGGCACCAGTGTAAAGCAGTTCAGTGGAAAGGAGGAGGCAAGAACCAGCTTGATAATATAAATAATAGTTTCAACTTAAACAAAAGACACAAACGAACACAGGACGGACATATCCGTAAACTATTTCTCTCTTCCACACCATCCTCCGCAGTCGGCCTTTATCCCTCTCAGAGGCTTAATTAGCCTGATAAGGGACCGGGTGTGTAGAATCACGACCCGGCCCCGCCCTCCGCCCTGCCACAGTACTGTATGTCAGAACTATGATATTTCCTTCTGATACATCACTGTGTCATGGTACTGCCACAACACGGGTTACGATGAATCACTGATGCACAAATTAGTGTTTATGCCTCTTATCCATACTAGAGCAGCAGTGTTCCTTTCGTAGCAACTTGAGCTGCGTTTTCACAATGGGACACTGTCTGAGTGTCATGTGGTCTGAAGCCCTTATACAATCACAGCAATTTATTGGCTGATGGCGCTTAAGCTATGCTTCTAGGGAGCTGTGTCTTGGGCTCCATAAAGGCGTTGAGGATGAGGACACCCTGTCTATGGCATCGTCGGATTCCGAAAATTTCACCAGCAGTCAGGCTGAAGCCTTGCCTCCAAGCGGTCAGATTTCCAGACCTTCACTACTTATAAGGTATTTCTGGAAGTTATTACACATGCAGTGGAGAAGCTGCAATGGGATTGGCCAGATGAAACACAGTCAGAGGATTGTAAGTCAATCTTGGATGACTGTTTTTAGCAGGCCAATGCACAGCTATGCCTCGTAGGCCATTCCCTTTTTCCCTTGACCCTTGAAAACATTTCACATTTCACGTAGATTTAAATGATTATACTTATTAGTGCACAAATGTCTCCAAAAAGTAAAAACTCCTGAGGTTTGAAATTGGTTCAGTTGCCTTTTAATACTATAGAAATTTCCATGACTCTTCAGGCCTGGAAATCAAAATGTTACAATTTCCTGATATTTCCAGATTTTGAATGACTGTGGGAAACCTGCTTAAAGCATATAGTCTGAAGTAGATTTTGTATTAATCTCTTAATGTAGTACCGTATATGCTATTCTTCTTGAAGAAATGTGCATTGTGCTATAACAAACAAAGTTGAAACTAGTCTGATGGAAAAGGCCAGTTGGTTGATTTTAATAATCTGTTAGGTATACAGTAAACTTTGTCTTCCTGTGTACATTGTTACTTCTAGCTACATTATTGATTTTAAACACTTGGTATGCATGAGTAATTTAAAAACACTAAACTATTTTTCGTTCAGGGGCTCTTGGCTGCTTCGGCGTCCAAGTTATGACTTGTTAAATTGTGGGTAATCACATATTGATCACTGGCCATGTAGGATTTCATTAAAATTGCACTTAACTTGGCTATTAACCCTGGATCCCTCAACAATCTGTATAAATAGGCTGGTGTTGTGGTGAACTTCTGTTATGTGCCGTTTTGCTTCGATAGGTACAGTTTGTTGTCTATTTTGTATTTACGCAGGTAAATTGTAGGCCTGCTGCACTGTTAAAGTTGATGTTTGTAATTTCTGCACCACTAGGGACACCAAGCAGAATTGCAAAAAGAATGATTGTCTTAAAACAGGTTATCCAAACAAAGAAATAGTTAAACAAACAAATAGCCCCACCCCCAAAACCCATGGCAGTGGTTGAGTCAATGGTGCTGTGTCAGGCCAGATGGGCTATAGAGCCCTCTTTATACACTTTGAGGAAATAAACCAACAAAAGGTGTATTTAAATCTGGATAGATTTATACATGTTCTATCCAGATTAAGTTGCAATTTGAAAAAGTATTTACACATTGAAAAAAATGGAAGGCACTAAACAAGATTGTGTAATAGTGTGCATGATTTAACACAGAATATCAATGATCTCATCACTCTTTAAGTTAAATGACATCAATATACAGCAAAGAGTTTTGCCTTACAATACTACAAGACAAGATTCATTCAAACAAGTGTCTCTACTAAATTCCAGGGTTTTTTTACCATCAGTGGAACATGCAGCAATCTTTGTTCACAATCTGTTTTTCAACTTGATAAAACATGATACATTTACAATTAAAGCATGTTTCATCTTCTAACACATTACCCTTTACTTGACCAGATTGGGTTATAAATACTGAGCTGTTTACGTAGGAGGGAGATAAAGTCCTAATAGTGGCAGTGAAAAAGGCAGGCAGAGTGGGCAGAAGAAACAGATGGTTAGTGCTTTGGAGAGCTGCAGAGGAAGGTCGGCATGCCTGAATCTAATGCCATGCAGTAGAGAGAGAGGAGGTGCGTCAATGATTTAATGAAGTCTTCTCCTCACCTCCACTAGAGAGCTGCTTTAATCTAAAGCCATCGCTGGACAGCTCTTCTCTGACAGGTGCAGGAAATGCAATCAGCATTACATGCTGCCCCTGAGAGTGCTCCACAAGAGTAAAGTCATGAATTAAACACCTTTTCTACTCTTCCTGTCTGAGGCATTTCCATGTCTCCCAAACTCAATACACTGTTGAAGTTGCATTGCAGAAAGAGAACATGACATCCTGAATAAATCATTCACTAAAATTAACACAATTATTTTAAGTTACTCAAAGAACACAAATGGGAGAAAAGGTAGAAAAATCTACAGTCACTTTGTGTTATTCCTACTGAGTGATTTAGCAATGAGTACATTTTTATAAATATATATTTATTCCACATAGTAGTTTGCATGTATTAAAAAAAAAAATGGTGATGAATGTCTAAGGCATTGGCATATAAATTACTAATGGCTGATATTTTGTCTGTTCAATAATTAATCAAGCTTTTCATTAATTAGGTGACAAACAGTTTGTAATGAGGAAGTCAAATTCTCATTTCCACTTGTGTTCCATGTATTTACTGATCACAGTCATAAATCTAATCTTTTTGACTGTAACTGGGCAGAACCAAGATTCATTCGCTGAAATCAACGAATGGCATGAGGTGGGGTGAAATACATAGGAAATGGTTTTTCAACACAGGGTCCACCAATTACTCTTTGATTTCAAACTAATTTCTTTGAGGAAAACCTAATAATCGTTAAACCAAAATTATTATCTCAAGTTAACTTCAAGCAAAGCAAAAGTTAAGAAATGAAAGTTCAGCTACATTTTTTATTGTACCTCTCATATTAAAATTACAATGAAATGCACAATAATGTCTCTGTTCATCATTAATGACTATTTTAATTTCTTTGACATGCATAATAATTAAGTATATATAAATACATTCATATAATATTATACGCATGTTTTTGTAAGACAGTCTTAAGAACGCAACACTCCACCGAGCTACCAAGAGGCACTTGGAAAACGTTTGAAGACCCCTGATCTACAGTAAGACGATGGAGGTGGGTGGTCCAAAATTACAATGAGTCATCTTCCAGATACATTTGTAAAAATGACATATTCAACAATATGTACTCCTTGATTTATGTTCCCTTTTCAAAATCCTTGGGTTGAAAAAGAATTATGCTTCTGTTTGATTTCTATTTCATGCAAATTAAACTCTATCATATGCTGGCAAGCTGTGCATAATGTGTCAAATGTTGGCAAGCTGTGCATAATGTGTAATATTTGTATTAATGTTATTTCAAGCTAACTGCATAATGTATTTATGTCTGTTCATGGGCTAGCATTCCTCTTTTTATTTTGGAAGAACTTATGTCACTTTCTCTGAATAAAAAAGAATCCTGCCTCCTTATGGTAGTGTAACCATGTGTGGTATCTAAATGCTACCTTCACACATTTAGGGAATGATCATCTTTCACACTAAACATGCACCTTAGGGAGCATGAAAATCAGCAGAGCTTGAAATCTGCAGATTCAGTGGCCTGAATGTTAACCTAAGTTATGCTTTATTCTTTGTTGCTTTAAAGGCTCTGAAATGCATGAAAAACGAACTGTGTTGAAGTCAAGAGTTTCACACAAGAAGCAAGGCCATGACAGTCAGTGATATTCAGCTGAAAACTCAAAGGAAGAAAGAGACAGGGATAAAGCAGAGAGCAGGGAGTGCCCTGTCCAAACAAGTGCATTGAAATCCCATTATCCAGTGTGGATTGTTACCAGTAGCAACAAATTTACTTGGTTGTAAAAAAATATTTGTATTGAAGCAATGCTCAAAAAGCCTCTTTATACTGGGCACCTGACTGGGCCTTTGAAAGTTGTTTGAGTGCATCAGTTTCAGTCAATAAATCAATGTCACATTGAGATTTGTTTGCCCTAAGAGCATGGGACACTTCTGATATTCTGCGAATTGAATGAGGATAAATTGATAGTATGTCAGAATTTTCTAGAATAACTGCACAAAAATTGCATGCCAGCACAATAAATGTGCTATATTTTCAAATATTAGCATAATGAGTGAACAGTTTGCAAAGACTTCATGGAAATAAATTAATATGGTACTATACGCATAGGTCATAAATGAATCATTTTAAATTATCTTTGTATGTTGTCACTGTGACAGGCTGCTCTATTTGGAAATACTATATATCATATATATTTTACGCATTATTATCTTGGATGAGCTCACACCCACATTGTCACACGAATCTGAGAAAATTGAATGTTGCGTTTTAAGCATGACCTATAATGACATATATATATATATAATCTTGTATTTCACGACAAGGACCTGAATAACAATGACAAATATTTGTGTTAAGGTACAGTTTGGGCCAAGGTCTGGTCACTGTAGAGGTCAGTTTATGTAGTCATGGCATGCCTAAATTTGACTGTCTGTTTAAATAACTGATATCTTGGTTGATTACATAGAGCTCAGCTCAGTGGTTGTTTGTGCCATGTCAGCTTTGAAGAGAAAGATTCATTATATCCCAGAGGAACACTCATGGTACATCCATTTAGAGAACAACTGCAGGTCATTTCCTATGGTCAATTCTTCCTTTTGCTCTTGAGGTAAAGATCGTTATCATGAAACAAAACAGTAAAAGCATGGTCTTCTTTGGACAATCTCCTTTATTCTTTTTGCGCAAGTGTCAAAAGAGAGATTCATCCCCATTTGTATGAGTTCAGAGAACTAACTCTATGAGACTCATAAATGACTAACATCTAACACTATCAAAAAAAAAATATTTTTTGTTTGTTTTTCAGATTCCAGTGGGATATAGTACTACTACATTTCTCTCAACAATTTAAGGCAAAGTGTGTCATTTCTGCATCACTAGAGGCACAAAATGGAAGTGCACATATAATGACAGTTGTCAAAAAGGTTGAAAGTTCTTCAGCTAAAATTAGTCTGTGCTTAGCGAATTCTGAACCAGTGCACGCGGTAGCTGTCACGATTCACTGTTGTCTGCCCTATGTTTTGCCTCTGTCATCTGTTCCCCATGGACTACACTTCCCATAATTCCCTGCCCTCATCACTGCCAGCTGTCTTCCATTGTCCTCACCTGTGTTTACTCATTAGTCTTTTTGTATATTATGCCCTGTTGGTTGCTTGTACTTGGTCAGTGGTTGAATGTATGTACCTGTATGTGTTTTGACCTCCTGTTCCCTATCTGTTCCTGTTTTTTCTGTTCCTGTGTTTTTCCCCATCGTGGATGTTTCTTTTGTTCATTTTCATTAAAATCCTTAGCTGCACCTAGATCCAGCTCTCTTGACTTCTTCCCAGCGTTACAGTAGCCAAAGCTGGAAATGTTATTGAACTTATGGTACATATAAGCTCCAGTTTTCAGATGAAATGCCCACAGAATGCAGCCAAAAGCAAGTTGTTTTTAGTTTTATGTAGTCCAATCCACAGGAATTAATATTTTACCTCCTGTTTTCAACAGGACCAGAACCCCTGAGGCTGCTTGCACAACACACAGCAGGGCCCTATGATTCCCAATGTGGAAAACATGGACAGAATCGTGAAATCCATTCATAAAAGTTTAATTAACTATAAAATGCTTTATGTCATAAAATGACTTTTTAAATGCACAATTAATCAAGTTTAAATCGTGATAAGTCATAGTAAGATGATTAAACCACAAAAGGCTGAGATTTTATTTAATAAATAAATAAATATTCTAAATTAATGTGTGAAGGCAGCAGCTCATACACTGACAACACTTGATGATCATCATGCATGCTGTGAGTGTAAGGTTAACAGAGGGCAGAGCGCCTATTAACCTTAAAGTATGCAGCACATGCAGACTATATATTTATATAATTTAATTTAGCAGTTTCATAAGCACATTAAACCATGTAGTGAACTGCTTATCTGGAGATGAGAAGCTGTCATCAAAAACATATAAACAGAGAACGGTTCTTTTGGATTTCTGGCAAAATAAAAGCTCAATTAATCTAGATGCATGAAACTGAAGAAATTGCAAAATAAATGTATTACTACTGTATAGTAAATGTATTATTCAATGTAGCAATAATAATAATAATAATAATTACATTATATTTAAGCAATTTTTCACAAGCAAGAGTGCTACTGTTTTTTAGTTTTCAACAATGCTTTAATACTGTTATGCGATGCTTTTCAGCACTTTATTTAATAAAAATAATGAAACAATATGTTGAAAAGTAGTTTTCAATTGATTCAAGTTATATTAATAAATTTTATTAGACAGTTTTGTTTGGCTCTTTTGTTTGTTTCATTTTGTTTTTAATTTGTTTGTTTTAAAAAATTTAAAACAGAATTCATAAAAAACAAAATGGAAAATATTAAATTTGGGGAAAAATGTTGTGAAATAAAAAAAGAAAAAAAAGAAAAGAAAAACTTATTTTTTTAGGGCCTTAAATAGCACCTCAGGAAAAATGCAGATTTATAAAAATATTTTATTACAAAATTTATAATATTGTTGCCTATCCACATTAAGCTGGGATAGGAGAATATTATCATCGGGAGAAAGAAAAATACACACTTCTATTTAACATTATTGATTTTTGGTCTAAAATACAAAATCTAAAGTAAATATTTATACCATCCAAATTCTCTGGCTTTACTGACACTGAACCTTCTCTGAGAGTTTAATGTCACAGAGCAGCATCTTCTAAACTGCTAAAGTGAGATATAATTCAAAGGCACATGAGTCACTTTTGTAGCATGTTGTAGAAGCCTTTGTTCAAATTTGGTCAATTGTAAAGTCATGTATAGGGTTTCTCTCTAGATATAAATGGCCCTGCTTTACTTGTCCTTGAATAGCACCTATTTATTGGTAGTTCATCTTCCCACAAGGTTGGCTAACTTCCCTGCGGTAGTTAGAGATCTTTTGATTATGTGAAGCCAGAGGATCTAAAAGAACATTTTGCAAGTGCTAATCAAACAGTTTGAGAGGCAGAGAGCTTGTGACACCTAGATATGAAACTCATATCAAAGCCCAAGTCTGTGGCTCTGTATTTCAAACTAGCTACTTACTGCACCTCATCAGCCAACACACAACAGTAAACCTTGGCAGGAGTTCTACAACTCAGTGCACATTTAGGTTTTTAATTAGCAGCATCTCTGTCAATTAATTTGTAATTCTCTAATTAGCACAAAGGAACTGTGCTTCAGTCAAGACACCTGCAAAAATTCATCACATTTGACAAATTTGTCAAAGAATCTGTATTAAGCTGCGTTGTGACAGTGTGTTATAGGTCGCTAGTGGGTGTTCCCACTACTGGTTGCCTAGTAACGTTTATAAATGACATTCATGGATTCCATTCCATTGCTGTTGACAGTGAATAATTTTTCTTGCCGCTAAAAACAAACATTTTGGAGGGAAAAGACTAAATATAAATGGAATCAGTACATAAAATGCTTTATATCAAATATGAACGAGAAACAAGGCATTCTCTTTGCCATAGCGGCTGTTTATCTGCGGCGAAGTTCCAGCAGTACTTCAGGCTAAACAGGACCCAGTTTGATGAGCTGCTGCAGAGGGTGGGTCCTCTGATCTTTCCATTACTGCAGGAGCTGAGAGAGAGAGAAGGATCACGTGAGCTCTACCGTCTTCTCTGGTTTTGGCTGTCGCTCCCGTAAGTCGCTCTTCATTTGAATAAAGTTAAAGTTGTCTCAACTATGTGAGTGGGACACGCCCACATCTGGTCACCAACGGTCGCGGCAGCTCGTGTCTCTGGAAGTCGCCAGCTCTCATTGAAAATGAATGGGATGGTGTCACTGTCTTGCGCGGTGTCGCTGGCAGTGTGTACGCAGCTTTACATTACCTAATAGTTCACCCAAAAATTACAATTCGCTCATCATTTGCCCTCCCTTATGTCATCCCATATGTGTATGACTTTCTTTCAACTCAATGCAAAAGAATGTGTGCCAAATTTTTTCATCTCCAAAATCCACATAATTGCAAAATAAAAGTACTACAGACAACTCCAGTGGTGATATCAATGTCTTCTGAAGCGATATGATAGGTATGGGTGAGAAACAGATTAATATAATAAAAGGTCTTTGTTTTGTTTTACAAAAAATTCTCCTTGCTCAGCCAATCTCTACTTTATCACTTTATCATTAATCTTCTTTTGTTTTGGTGATTCACATTCTTTGTGCATATTGCCACCTACTTGTCAGAGAGGAGAATTTATGATAAAAATGACTTGAATATTGATCTGTTTCTCAGACACACCTATCATATTGTGTCTGAGCACATGGATTTAACCACTGGAGTCATACAAATTACTTTTATTCTCCCTTTATGTGGATTTTCGAGCTTCAAAATTTTGGCACCCATTCACTTCCATTGCGAGGACCTACAGAGCTGAAATTTACTTAAGTTTACTGAAATTTACTTAAGTGAATCAACATCCTTGTGTGATTTTTTTTTTTCCGATTTTAAAATAATGTCTCTTATCGCAAAGACAATTATTGCCTACAGTAAGTTAGCCATTTGTAGGTTGATTTCCCCTGAAGAATGTAGCACATTCAAAACTTTGTTCCCTTAGTTTGAGTGACATGTCAACTTCTGGCTCAACCAATTGCATGACTTTGGGATGGGAGTACTTGTAATACACTGTTTAGCTGTGAATTTACTGTAACTTTTGCAAACAACAGCAGACTAAGAGTGGCAAGAGTGTTCTGAAATTTTTTAGGAATAATTATACATTTGTACATAGTTTGGTGATGCTGTTGGTGCTGAAATTACACAATTCATTTTTAAATTAATATTTGATCTTGTGTAAACACCACCCCCAGTGGCAGGGCCCTGGGCTGCAGCCCATGTTGCCCATTGGGTTTATGTGGCCCTGCCTCTGTCCAAGACATTTTGCTTTGTTTAAACTCATCATGAATTTCCCTCAAATTCAATGTAGGACATGCAACTCTATAGATTCCATCTGGGCCTACAAATTATGAGTACACTGTTTCTTGCACCTTTTGACCAATGCAATTTCATGACATCTCCTGTTGTTCATAATTATTGGATTATGATTTTCTTTTAAATAATTTCATAGAGATTACTGGTTGGATTTCTATGCGTATGTCAGGTACCATTCTTTTGCATTAATAGATATATTTGATTACAATAGACAGGCCTGTTTTATTTTACTCTACAAAAACTCAAAAGACTATTAATTCATAAGATTTTGTACCTTTTCATGGGACCCCGGTACTGATGATGCCCTGGATGTCCTAAATTAGTTGTGATACAACTGTATCCTCACTATTATAGGTTACGTAATGTGAGAGATTCACAAAGACACAATGTTATATTTTACACATCATTAGGCCACCTAAAGCAAACCTCCTCAACAATAAAATATGGCTCCACTGTTAAAATTATCCTCCAGTTTGTCCCCTATTACTATACTCTTCACAGGAGAGCAGACTCATTCCTTGCACATTGCAAAACAGATGGTGAGAGACCGATATTGATACAGTCATGAAAACTGACTCATCATGGAACTAATTTATCTTCATTGAGAGAGGAAACTTCCCAGGGTGAAAAATGACATTAATTTACAATATAATGAAGTGTATAACTGACTAAGGTGCAATGAAGATCAAGAGCCACGAATAGATGGGAATCTCATTAAAACACTCAGACACATACTTTAAAATGAAGGCCACAGGGCCTCTAGCAATTTAGCTGTCTACAGTCTCTCTTTAATACCTTCCTCTAAAGTTTTGCCAACTAGATAATTCTCTGCAAAGTTCTCTGATCATCATAAAATTACATGTAGGGGGGAAGGAATCTGAATTAATTACAACGCCTGCCAAAGCTACATTTCCCATATGCTAGAATCACTTTGGTGTTTTATTAGATGTTGTATCTCAAAGTCTGTGCAAGTGGTCAGTTGGACAGCCAGAACCGCACAGCCAAATTGCACTGGGCAATGCTGGCAGTGCAGGAGAGAGACTAGAACGTGGCCTTCCATTTATGAGACCTGAACCTATTTTGTAAGCTGACTGGCTGTATTCGAAGGGAATGATGTGAGGTTAGTGTTGTTTTTGAGTAGAATAATAATGAGTGGAGCAGTGGCAGATACTGCTGATCCTGCATGTGTTGACAGCATTTGGAAAGAACAGTAATGAACAGAACATAGGTGTTTATTTGTAAAGTGCAGCGTGTGAGTGTGTGAGTGTGACCAGGTGTGTCCACCATGCTTTACAATGGCAAATGGCTTGAAATTGTTTTATTGTCTGGAACAATCAGGATTCAAACTGTGACACAGTGCAGGCCTGAAATCTATTGCCAGCAGCTAAAAAATAACTAACATGGAATAAAACAAAGCCACACTCTGACCCATTTTGAGCCAACTAAACAATGCACGCGTGCTCCGTCTCGCTCTTCCTCCACCCACTGCTAACAGTGCCAGGTCTAATGTACCATGAGACAAACGTTACAGTCAGTGCTCTAGGGCAGAGGAGTGCCAGCCCATTAAGTTAGCAAGATGTGGGGTGATAGAAAGCATAAAATGCTGGAAAATTTGTCAAAAGAACCAGACAATGAATAAAACACAATGACGGTACCAAGATTTCTCATCTCAAATCACAAGCAGTGCTTTATTGTCTGGATGTCAGTGTCAAATGGTGGTGAAATACCCACACTACAACAAAACATAGCGACACAAAAAGAATGGTGAAACTGTGCTTGTCTCTTTACTGGCAAAGCGAGCCACCGTGCATCTCACTAAAGGGTCTGTCTATTTTCTACCAATTTCCAAGTGTGTCAAGGCATGTATATTAAATGCACTGCAATTCTTTCCTAGAGAGTAACATTCACACAATTATTTTTTTAAATCCGAGTGCCATATCTGAATAGTGACACTTCAAAAGCTCTTTGATTTCATTGGACTAAGACACCAGTTATTTGTGAGTGCCTTTGAAATTCTCATTGAAGTTGTATTGATACCTCCCTCGGCAGCTGATAATGAATTCTACGGCAAGGCTCTTCAGCTCAACCTAGAGATACCGACATGTGAGTAAAACATACTCATTTTAAGTTTTAAAAAGCACCCAAAAGTGAATCATGCATCATATTACAAGTTTTTGAAGGCATACAATCAATTTGTATGAAGAACAGACAGAACAAATAAAATCAAATTGTTGATCCCAAATCACATTTTTACAGCACCAGATATGACAAAAAAGCACAATAAAAACATTATAAATGTATTCTGTTCAGCTCATGCACTATATTGCAATTTTTATTAAGACATGATAGCTTTGTGTAAGGAACAGACTGAAATTAATTTGCTATTCAACGCTAATCTTCCATTGCAGCTGTGGTCACCATTAACTTTCAATGTATGGAAAAGACCAGCTATGGGAATGCTGCTATAAATAGCTCCTTGTATGTTCCACAGAAGAAAGAATGTCATACAGGTTTTGAAAGACATGAGGGTGAGTAAATGATGATCGAATTTTAATTTTTGGGTGAACTTCGCCTTTAACGGCAACTTTTTTCCACCCCCTGCTGAATAAGCAGTCTAAATAAGAAGATCCACGGTAATCAATTACCTTAAACGGTCAATCATGGTCTGGCACATAATGAGGAAACAGCATCCACTGTGGCTTTTGAGTATTGAATTTGACAGGGCTTGTTTGAGGTAATGCTTGGGAAAGCAGAAAGAGTGTACTTTAACGGAACACCAAACAGAACAGCTTATGCATGGTAGAAAAACTCACCTTTTGGCACACAAATGAAGTCCATTAAAGACAGAGATAACATTTAGTAGGCAGAAATGAAAAACCTGCAGTGTTGAGAAATGGCACGCCCAGAATTACCATCTTGTGTTCAAAGTAGCATGGTTATATGCAATAAGCCAATAATGTTTATGGTTATGTAAATGCATTTAAATTCCCCGTAAAGTGGCTTGAAAAGCACAGTCATAAAAAGTCATAAACTGTTTAAGCAAAAACCGTTTGGCACATGTACTTGTTAACACCTTTAACTGTGTTTTTACCAGCTTATCAAATGTGTGCATGCCTGTTTATATTTTGATCAGGGACAAAAAACTAAATGTTTTTCATTTCAGTTCGTTCTGAGCAAAAACTGTATTTTGTTGTTCTGGTTCAGAAGTTCCGCAGCCTCCTTTCCAAATGATAGCTGGTTAGAACAAAATTAAAGAATGGTTAATCATTTTTTTTAAAAATGACAGTATATTCGCTAAGTGGTGGGTGAAATACCAATTGCAGAGATGCAGATTTCACAAGAGAAACAAGTTACCTAGTCTGGAAAAAAAACAAGCCCTAAATAAGCCACTTAGAAATCATTTTAGAAATAATTTACAAATCATAACAATCATAGAGTTAATTAACAGTTAAGTATAATTTTAATTGCAAATCTGCTTCTCAGTCAAAACCTGACAGCATTAAATCTGTATTAATGCATCATATCTAAAAATAATTCAGTGAAGACTTGGAAAGAACTGAGAAGTATACTTTTTACCTCTAATAATGTTTTCCTTGATTCTGGATTAGCTGTGCATATATATGTAGTACTTATAAATATGTGTTATGCAGCAGTTAACTTCAGGATCAAAGCACATCAATTCAGGCAAGATGAAGTGGTCTAGTTCCAAAAATGTACTGTGATAAACCATTTGGCCTTTGAGTTCATGAAAAACTATCGGAACTAAATTAACCGGTTACCAGCATTTAAAAGTAAACAATGGAAAATCACTTTGTTCCTGTTTTCAGTTATGTTCTGCTAAAATGTGTGTACTTGTACTTTTTGTTTTCATTCTTTGAACCGTTTTTAGTCCCTGGTTTTGATATCAAAAACAGAGAATAATCTGTTGAGTTCTAATCTCATGCAAGTTTTCTTGTGTTTTTGGATTGTTTTAATTAGCAGATTTTTCGTAGTTATTGCTGTGCATATAAAAGCACCTGTCAAAAAAATATCATTGTCATATTTAAACCAAAATCAATATAAAAAGAATATTAATTTATATATAGCATAAATTAACACTAGGGACCATTAAGTTTTTTTGGCATTGTGACATTATTTTCAGGTCACTTAAGCATACTGTATGTTACCCCCAAATCTCATACTGCAATGCATCTGAGCATTTTACTTTTAATTTCCCCATTGTTCTCAATGATGACTCTTATTACCGCAACACATTTATATATAACAGTAAATAAATATGCTGCTGTACAATGATTTTTCAAATTAACTCATTTGCATTTAAAGAGACACACGAAATCAGTGTGTTTTTGTTACCACCCAGTTTTGTTGTTTAGTTGAAACTTCACAGACACATTCTGGAGAAACCTGAGACTTATATTACATCTTGTAAAAGGGGGCTTATAGGTCTCCTTTAAAAAAAAAATCAATATACTTACTAATACACACTAATATTGTATACACCTAAAATTATAAACAACTTAACATACCAGCATCCATTCATCATCCATTCACAAATCCCAGAGTACTGGAAAAATAAAAAATAAAAAAGTAAACAAAAAAATAAGAGTCCCTTTAGTCTAACAGACATACATACAGTGTACCTGCAGAGTATCCACCCCTGATGTCCTCATAGGAAAGCTTAGAGAAACAAACAACCTTCTTCATATATAGACCTCATGGAAATCAAGTCAGAATCCATAAATCTCTCACAGCAACACAAAATAAACACAAAAGCACACACACACATACATAAAGATGTGCACTCTCCTCTCAGGACCTATATATCATAGCAGAGCTGAAGCAGTATGCCTCCAGTATCCATCTGCATTGTGGAGTTCTTGCTGGCCGCTTGGTCCCACAGCCTTGTCAGCACTTCACACTGAGCGACTCCTGCGACTCCTCATCCCCACATGTATATTAATTCCAAAGGCTTATTATACCTTATTTATAGGGCTGCACAGTACGTTCCTTTAGCATTTGTGTGAGGTGTTTAATGGCAAATTGCTACAGCTATGCAACATCACTGAGGCAGCAGGGTTGGAAACAAGGGTTGATGCCTTCACCTAAGACCATTACATTTCTGCAGGCTAGGGAGAGGCCACTCATTGATATTTGGCATACATAATTAGTAAATTATGTCATCATTAAAATACTCAGCCCATGGTTTTCTCACTTGAGTTCAGAGATGATTTATAAAACATTTTACTGCCTATATCCTATTCATTCATAATATAACTGCGTGCCCAATTATACAAGTGAGTATATTTCCATGCACATTTTCCAACTCCAAACCATATAAACTTGAATGCTCATTGGATTCAATCCTTTTCAGGTGCTATGTATTTGTGTAATGAGGGAGGGTGTGGCGAAAGTGACTAACACCTTATATCAAGGTGTGCATAATTATTAGCCAGCTTCATTACCTCAGGTAAAATGGGCCAAAAAAGAGATTTAGATTTAACTGACACTGAAAAGTAAAATATTGTAAAATGCCTTTAAGATGGATGCAACATTCTTGAAATAGCTAAAATATTGAGGTGTGAACACCGGACAATCAACGTTTTGTTGCGAATAGTCAACTGGGGCGCAAAGAACGCATGGAGAAGAAAAGGCGCAAATTACCTGCAAAAGACTTGAGAAGAATTAAACATGAAGCTACCAGGAACCCATTATATTCCAATGCTACCATATTCCAGAACTGCAACCTACCTGGACTGTCCAGAAGTACAATGAGTCAAGTGCTCAGAGACATGGCCAAGGTCAAGAAGGCTGAAACACAACCACCACTGAATATATTCACAAGTTGAAGTGTCAAGATTGGGCAAAGAAATGCATGAAGACATATTTTTCAAAGGTTTTATGGACAGATGAAATGAGAGAGACTCTTGATGGACCAGATGGATGGGCCCGTGGCTGGATCACTAATGACACAGGGCACCACTTCAAGTCAGGTGCCAGCAAGGTGGAGGAGGGTTACTGGTATGGGCCACTATGGGCTGCTATCATTAAGGATGAGGTAGTTGGATCTCATGGTTGAAGATGGACTGAAACTCAACTCTCAAATCTACTGTCAGTTTCTGGAAAGTACTTTCTTCAAGCAGTGGTACAGGAAGAAGTCCTCAGCATTCAAGAAGGCCATGATCTTTATGTAGGACAATGCTCAATCAGATGCATACCTGTCATGTTTTCCTGAGAGTCTCCCGTATTTCACACGCATCTCCCACCCCCCTCCCGTTTTGTTATTTCTCCAGGGAAACTCCCATAATTTGTATGGCCCAAACCTTGTTATATGAATAATCACATCAATATATTATTCCAAGGTTGTCCAGTTGCCAGATCTTGTATGAAACGCATCCTACTCACACAATCGACATCATACAAATTTCAACCCATTTGTGACCTCAATCTGGCAACCTACAACCCAGTTGCACTGTTGATATCTGCACAGGTAGTAGATGCGGGAAGTTGAATCAAGCATCACTGGTAGATGGGAGAACTCAGGTGGTACTACTGCGAAAAAACTAAACAATTAGTTTGACAACAGCTGGATGGAATAATTACATTTAATATTTCGAAGCCATATCGCCAATGCCCACACATTTTGTGTGGGTGTGTCGCACTGGTGTTAAAATCTGACACGGTGGAAAAAATTACATTACTCAGCACATTAAATAAAATGGCACAATTTGTATGTATTTAGTCTGCCTCTGCCATCCAGCAACACCCCCCCCCCCCACACACACTCCCCCTTCAGAGGTCTCCCGTACATCTGGTACCCAAATGTTTCCAGGTATGATCACATGCATCCAAGTACTACACTGCTTGGCTAGCCAGCAAGGGCCTCAAAGATGCCCAAATAATGACTTGGCTCCCTTCCTCACCTGAGTTAAATCCTACTGAGAACCTTTTCAAATGTGAAATTTACAGTAAGAGAAGACAATACACCTCTTTGAACAGCATTTGGGAGGCTGTGGTTGCTGCTTCAGCGAATGTTGATCGTGAACAGTTCAAGAAACTGACAGACCCCTTGAATGGAAAGCCCATGGCAGAAGGGTGGCTATATTGGTCACTGAATATTTTTGAAAAACAATTTTTTTTATTTAAATGTCATTTTGTGTTACTTATTTGTTGCACCTACTCTAAAAATTGAGAATAAACAATTGAGTTGGGAGAAATTATAATTGTAATTTAGTTGCCTAATAATTGTGCACACATACATATTCCCATTAGAAAGACAAAACTCACTTTTTCTTTGTTAACCATTCAGGTTTGAGGTTCAATAACATTTTGGATTGACTGAGAGCATTGTGTTTGTTCAACAATAAAATGAATCCTGAGGAATACAATATGCCTAATAATTGGGCACTCAGTGTATATATTGTATCATTTAGAGATACAAGATGGTGGTGGCATAGTGGTGGTGGAGTAGTGGGTTAAAGCACATAACTGGTAATCAGAAGGTCGCTGGTTCGATCCTCAAAGCCACCACCATTGTGTCCTTGAGCAATGCACTTAACTACAGGTTATCATAATTTACTCACACTCAGGGCTGGACTGGTAATCTGGCATACCGGGCATTTTCCCGGTGGGCTGACGCACTTTTTAAACGATGAGAGAAAATGTAAAATCTCTCATCATTTACTCACTCATATGCCATTCCAGGTGTGTATGACTTTCTTTCATCTTCTGAACTCAAATTAAGATTTTCTGAAAAATTTCCCAGCTCTTTTGGTCCACAAAATGTTTAAGCTCCAAAAATCACATAAGTCAGCATTTAAGTAATTCATTAGACTCCAGTGGTTAAATAAATGTCTACTGAAGCTAAATGATGGCGTGGGTGAGAAACAGATAAATAATTATGTGTTTTACTATAAATTCTCCTCCCTTCTATGTCAATCTCCACTTTAACTTTCATGTTCTTCTTGTGTTTTTGGTGATTCACATTCTTCATGCATATCACCCCTTACAGAGCAGGGAGAAGAATTTCTACAGAAAAGGGCTTAAATATTGATATTTCACACCCACACCTATCATATCACTTCTGAACAAATTGATTAAAACACTGGAGTAAAATTGATTACTTTTATGATAACTTTATGTGCATTTTGGAGCACCACAATGTTGGCACCCCTTCACTTGCATCTTATGGACTCTAAAAATCATAATGTGTGGTCTGCAGAAGAAAGGTATACACATCTGGGTGTAAATAATGAGAGAGTTTTCACTTGTGGGTGAACTATCCCTTTAGTTATGTTGCTCAAATGTTGTCCTTATTGTTTCATGGATTAGATTGAACTAAATCCACCAGATGGCTCTATTGACTTCATTCTTAGAAACGGTTCTTTAATCAGCAGCTGTTTTGAGAAGGTTATATGAAAAACAGATGCTCAGGATTTGTGAAGGTGGGAACAAATAAGAATGCAACATATTAACCTAGATGATGTCCTATTGCAATATTGTGAAAGCAGTACCTGGACTTTTATAACTTTTCTCAATGCAGATGTAATGAGAGTAGGTACTTAAGTCTGGACTACAGTAATCATAACCATTTTATAAGTGACTAAAAGTGCACATGCAGGTGGCATCAACAACAGTACAACATTATAGACAATATGCAAAACATGTACAAAATACATGTAATAGATTCAAACAATAGCGCTTAGTGGACTTTAAAAATGCCAAGATTACATGATTCAATCATCCAAACAGGATGAGAGACAAGCACAATATACTGTATTTAAGCAATATTGTGACCAAAAATGGGATGAGGGAAAAATATAAAATCTCAGTCTAACCCCTCTAGTCCAGATTATCATCTGTGGCAGGATGAACAAGACACAGACAATTATTCTTAAGTGCAGTCTCACAAAGGGTGTGTTTTATTGTGACAATAGATGGAAAAGGAACATAAGCAAGGGCAGGGTGACCTGTGATCGTGAGTCCTGTGTTTAGTGTAGCTTCCGCAGAATGCGTGCGGTGATCGGCGCTCACGTGTTGCTGGATTCTAGAATTGAAAGAGAGAGAGAAGAGGATTAGTGTCATGCCTCAGAGTTAATGCTCACTGTCTTCCTCTTCCTTCACTGTTTAAATCCCCTCCAGTTGATTGTTTGCAGGTGATGCCGATCAGCGTCTGCATTCCACGGTTGATTAGCGAATGAGCTCAATTTCCTGGGCAACACTGAAATGCACGGGATTCTCACCACATCAAAGTGACGTCGTGAACCTGGAAGCACATAGAGGGGTGGGGGTAAACTTTTACACAGAACTTACCATCCTTTGAACATCCTGGACAGGTCTCCGCATTGCCATTGGCTGCCACCGCTCGATGTTGCACCTTGAAATGGAAGTCCTGGAGGGAGAGGAACCAGCGGGTTACCCTGGCATTAGAGTCCTTTGCTCATGCCATCCATTGCAACGGTCAGTCAGCAGAGTAAAGCTTCAGCCCAGTAGGTAGTAGCGTAGCTCTAGGATGGCCCACTTTATGGCCAGCACTTCCTTCTCCACTGCCAAATACCGGGTTTCGGCTGGGGTCAGCTTCCGGCTGATGTACACTATGGTGCGATCTTCGCCCTGTTGAACTTGGGACAGGATGGCCCAAAACCCGTATCTGAGGCATCTTTTTGTAGGAGGAAGGGGCAGCTGGAATCTGGGGCATGTAAGACCGGAGCAGAGGCCAGGGCGTTCTTCAGCTTCTGGAAGGCTTCCTCTGCAGGGCGGCTCCATTGCACCTACTCAGGCTGCCCCGTGTTGATCAGGTCTGGTAAGGGACAGGCTATAGTGGAGAAATGAGGTATGAAGCACTGGTAAAATCCCGCCAACCCAAGGAATGCACGTACCTGGGTTTTGGTGGTTGACTGGCCGAAGGAACGTACTGCCTCCACTTTTTGATCCTGGGGCATGATCATATACTGCCAGTGGCCACTAGGGGTGCTGAACGCTGTCTTTTGTCTGGACGATGAGGCTAGGGGTACCTGCCAGTATCCCTTGGTCAGCTCCAGGGTGCATATATATCACACTCAGACCAGCCACTCGATGAGCTCGTCCACTAGGAGCATGGGGTATCCGTCGAAGGTGGAGACTTCATTCAACTTTCATTGCAGAAGCAGAGAGGGTGCAATCGCCCTTTGGAACCATCATGATCGGGGCTTCTGGATTCTTTAATGACCCCAATCTTTAGTGTGCGAATTTAAGGAATGATCATGTTGGTCTGCCCAGGGCAACTCGAAAACATGTCATTATACTGTCCGACCAGGGCTTCTAATTCCTTCTTTTGATTTGCAGAGAGTTGATTCCCAAAACAAAGGAGGTTAATGTGGTAGATCTGCTCCGCTCGCCTTCGTCCCGGCTGCCGAATGAGATAGATTACCAGACCTGCCCGTTCCATCATGGTGTAAGGACCCTGCAAGGTGGCCAGGAACTTAGGGTATGTGGCACAAGGGATCAGCACCAGGACTTTGTCTCCATGGTGAAATTCACGAGCTTGGGCAGGGCGGTCGTACGTGCGCTGCTTGGCCTCTGCCAGATGTTCGCGCACCAGGGGCATCACTTTAACGATCCTCCCCTACATCTCCCGTACATGCTCAATCACTGTTCAGTGTGGTGAGGACTGTTGCTCCCAAGCCTCCCGGGCAATATCTAGCAGGCCCCAGGGCTGGCATCTGTACAGTAACTCGAATTGTGTGAATCCAGTGGATGCCTGAGGCACTTCCCTTATGCCAAACAGCACGTAGGGTAATATGAGGTCCCAGTCGTGCCCATCCTCAGTTATCACCTGCTTCAGCATCCATTTTAGGGTCTGGTTAAACTGCTCCACTAATCCATCTGTCTGGGGGTGGTAAACCGAGGTGCATAGTTGTTTCACCTGCAGCAGCTTGCACACGTCTGCCATGAGCCGGGAAATAAACGGAGTGCCCTGGTCAGTGAGGATCACTTTTGGGATGCCGACTCGGCTGAACAGCAGGAAGAGCTCTCAAGTGATGTTCTTGGAGGTGGCTTTCCTCTGTATAATTGCACTGCAACAATGACACCTTAAAATAAATTGTAACCAAACTTAATATGCAAATGTTTTTCATTTCAAACGTTGAACTGCAGAATGAAAGCTTTTTTCAATGTAAAATCTATTCTTAGTGTTTGTGAGGCTTTAAATATGGAGGCTTTAAGTTTCACGCTTGCGTACTGTGCGTGTTATGCTTTGCAGTGATTGGCTCTAAACTATTTGTGACGATCAAATCCTACTCGCAGATACATGCCTTAAACTCAGATTTTAGGTGAGCTCAGAGCCTTCTGGCAACAATGAACATTTCAGCAGTTTAAACATCTATATGAAGACACAATAAGCAAAACAAACTGGTGTGGAGGGGGACTATAATATTAAACAAATTAGTTTATATTGGCCTTAAGGATTTTGAAAATTGGACAAGTTTACAATGATTGAGGGTTTGGACCTTTCATCCTCTTTTTTTTCATGGCATCCCCACCTACTACTCCATGTATTACCCCATGCCTACCCCATAACATCATATGTTGTCCTTTTCCCCATGTAAAAATGACACCATGAAAATAGGAGAATTTATTTGAACCCTAACATTAACATACAGCTTTACTTGAACAAGCAAAAACTGGCATGAACAAATGCAAAACAAAAAACTAGAAAACCTCAGGGCCCTCCTCAAGTAAGTGTATACCTAAAAGAAAGACAGATTGACAGAAAGAGAGAGATAAGAGGGAGCACAGATAATGGCACATAAGGTTAGTTAGTCTGATAGATCTCAGAAATTTCAGACTGAAGACATGAATGGTAACTCTGGAAAACGGTAACAACATTTGGAAAATATCTTAGAAAGAATTTGCTTGCTTTAGGGCTCGCTCTCTTCTTCCCCCATCTCTGTCAGATGCAAGCTACATTCATCTTTTTATGAACTTTTCAATGTCTCCGTCCGACGCACTGACAGTACTTGCATTTCTTTGCACAGATTCTTTAAAAAAAAAAAAGAAAGAAAAAGAATTGATCAATCAGGTGAATATGGCCCATGTTTGCCTGTTTAAACATGAGGCTGGTTATTCTAACTTAGTATAAAGAGTGGAAAAGATGGGAAAATCTAGCACTTTACGGGGTTAAAAAGTTGTTTGAGAAAGTATTCAGACCCCTTCAATTTTTGCAGATTTTATTGTGTTGTAGATTTAATTTTAAATTAATACAATTTACATATTTTATAGTTTCAAAATGACAAAAAAGAAAAAGGCCCATAACAAAAGTTTGGGCACCCTGCATGGTCAGTACTTTGGCAAGTATCACAGCGTGTAAATGGGTACAGCTTACAGCTATTTTAATAATCAAATAGTCTGCCGATTATTATATTGATTAACCAAGTAATCTGATAAGAAATACTTTTAAGTTATTAAAAAGATGTGTATATTGTTAGAATTGTATCTTTATTTTATTGATATACCTTATACTTTTCTTTACGAATACTCTTATTGGTTATTTTTCATTACTAAATTGTTTTTATTATTATTATTTATAAATGTATTATTATTTTACACTGTACTAAGTTAACCATCTCCTAGTTCCAGCTTCATATCTAGCATATTGACATGACAGTGTTATCAATCTATTCATCTAACTCTCAGCAAGAAAGTGTAAATGTGATTCCTATAATGATGAAAATGAATTAACACTATGATACACAATTAAAACTTACCAAGGACAACATCTTTAATGGCAAGTGGTTCAAAACCATACTTTCCATTCACTCCAAGCCAGTTAATTTGCTTCAACAGTTGGTTGATTCGTCATTAGTTTTGACATTATTCTCCAGACAGTTTCTTTCAGACCCCCTGCCAGTCCAAAATAGGTGACATGAAAGACAATATTGTCCGTTACAAATGGTACAGTGACTATAAATGATAAAGTATTCATCTTCCTAAGATGTTTTCATGTCTTACAGCACAGAATCAAAGTAGATTAAATATGTTTTTATGACAATAATTAACAGGGAAAAATCCCTTAATATCAAAGTGAAAACAGATGTCTACAAAGTTATCAAAATGAATTACACGTATAAAATACTAAATCAGTTCTCCAGACTGACTTGGATAGTTGAATCTCGTTTAGCAAAATGAACAAATGTTTATTTAATTCATTTTGTTCATTTGAGCAGAGTTCACAACTGGCTCTACCTTTGGAGAAAGCGTAATGTCAAGCTGGATGACGTCATGTAAATCAATCATATAATGGCACCAATGTCAGTGGAAAAAGTTCAAAAATTATTTTCCTCCAGTTGCTCTTTCTGTCTCAACTCTGACGAAACTGTAGTTCATCTTTTTTGGTATTGTCCCTTTACTAAAATGTTCTGGCAAGATGTTTTAGGATTTATTAGGAATTAAATGTATAATGAATGTGTGTTCCCTTTACAAAAGGCTTCACTACGATGTTGCGCTGCTAAGCGCTACGGGGAACAGCTTTCGCTGTGAGCCGAGCTGAATAATGTGTGGAACACGTCAATGAACATTGACCGGAATTTATAGCCTCGGCTGATGTAATCATTAGATGCACCTGAGGCCAGGCTATAAATGGACACGTCACCAGGTGTCGTCAGAAACTCTTTTTTCAGAGCGATTCTGTTTCTGTGTGTTTCACACACCCTGTCAAAACTTTCTTTCCTCTGTTAGGAGTTAGAATCAGTTAGACAGTGTGCAGTGAACTTTGTTCTTTGTTCTCTTTTTCTCTTCTGTTTAGAAAATATTATATATATATATATATATTTCTAAAAAAAGAGAGAATGACTGAAAGCCGCAAACGGTGCATGTTCCCCTCTTCTCGCTCTATAGCTGAAGACGACACACATCAGTTTTTGCTGTTTGTTTGGGAGCACGCATGTCCGCGTTGCAGCAGGGTGGGCGCGAGCACTGCGATTTGCTTTAACAGGCAGAGTGCGTCGTGCTCGCCTCGCTTGCTTCCGGGAGTCAGCACTCTCGAAAAGAAGATCGTTCGTGGGGCTCTTGCATGGTTTTGGCTGAGGAGCAAGAGACAGGTTGATCCCTTTCTCTCACTCTCTCCCCAAACCCAGCTGTTTCTTCACATGATCTCGACGCTTCTCGGATCATGAGGTGGATCGCTATTCTCTTCCCGCCTCCGAGCTTTCCGTCCGCGATAAAAAATCTACGGAGGAATTGCTCGATGTTGTTACTCGTGCGGTTGCCAGATTGGTCTGGCCACGCGAAAAAGAGACCCCCAAATGCTCCAAATTAGGGGATATATTTTATCTTCCAGTCTAAGAAAGGGAACGCCTCATGGGTCCCTTCCCTTCTTTGATAACCTCCATGAAGAGCTTTTTCAGCTCATGGAGAACCCCCAAAAAAATAAAGAATATTTTATATATATATATATATATATATATATAATATATATATATATATATATATATAAATCAGAACATGGGAAGGATATATATATATATATATCCTTCCCATGTTCGCATACCCTCGACGTCATTATATTTGACTATCGTGGGTGCTGAGGCACGGCGGTATTCAGTGATGCCGCCGGTCAAGAGACGCTATGGGCTATCTCTGCCGGGCTCGGCATCGTCACTTAGGAAGCCCTCTCTCCCCTCAAAGCCTTGTAGGACAACCTCCACTTTAGTGGGAAGGGCTTATCAAGCAGTAGGTCAGGCTGGTGCTGCTCTGCACACTATGCTGTTTTACAGGCGTACCAGGCTGACCCCCTGGATGACCTGAGTGTGGGTTCTGCGCTTGACGAGCAAGCCGCAGACCCGCCTCGGTCCTGACTGAAGGGAGGCTCAAAAACAAAGCGTGGCGAGTCGTGCTCCTCCTCCCAGGGATTGGGGACAGTCTTGCCGCCCTCGCCAGCCCCGAAGCAAGACCCAAGAGAAAACCCTGACGGTCTTGCACCTAGATTAGGGGGTAGCTCCCCTCGGGACGGGGCGCGTGTTTCACTTCACCCCTCCCGGTACCCCCTCGAAGCCCCCCATTCCCGCCACCTCTTGGTGTTTCGGGTTGCAGAGGCTTCCATCAAAATTGGGTGTTTTCGCTGTTCCTACATCTTATTCAGTACGCAAAACACCCGACAACCCCTCAACAGGAAGTGTTAAATATAATACCCATCTCAGAGATCCTGGCAGCGTGGAAACTCCTGCCAGATATATTCTTTTTGTGGGTCTTATAAGGGCGTCAGGATTTAATTCACTCGCCGTTTTTCCGTGTTTCAACGGCGTGTTCTCACTACCGTAAACCGGATTTCTTTTTTGTAAAAACAAAAACTCATTCTCCTGGTTAAAGGGGCCATGGTATGTGTTCCCCTTCCAGAGAGAGAGTTAGGTTATTACACTAAATACTTCCCGTTACCCATGGAGGGTGAGGGGTGGCGTCTGGCTTAGATCTTAAAGCTTGAACTACCCGTGGGTGTTCAAGTCCAAGATGATGCCTGTCAAGACGGTCATGTCTCAAGCCCTACAACTCGTTTGGCTGGTCACCATCGATCTTATGACGCACTTCTATACTTCATTTAGAAGTTCTGCCACAACATGGAAAGTTCCTGAGGTTCACTTCCAGGGCTGAAGTCTTCCAGGGTCAGGTTCTTTCACTCAGCCTAGCCATTTTTACCCGCACATTCACAATGCATGATGTAGCTGGCTCCTTGCGACTCGGGGCATCTGCATTCTGAATTATGTAGACGACTGGCTGATCCTAGCGCAGTTCCAGGAACTGGCAGTTCAGCACAGGGACATCGTCTTAGCTCATCTGTTTCTCTGGGGTTGAGGCTCAACGCCAAGAAAAGCGTCCTCTCTCCCACTCAGAACACTGTCTATCGGGGCATCGTATGGAGTTCAATCTCAATGCGGGCACAACTGTCTCCCGCTAGGATTGAGTCCATTTAGATCACCCTGAGCAAAGTCAGGCTAGGTCAAGGTTGCACTGTTATCAGTATCAATGATTTCCAGGTCTCAGGGCGAATGCGTCCACAGTGATCCCTCTGGACCTTCTACTCATGAGACCGTTTTTGTTGTGGCCAAAAGCCAGGGGATTCTTCCAAGGGCCAAAACCCCTAGGCTAAATAGGGTTACGTGCCTCAGGCTTCGTTCCCTTTCTATGTGGTTCAGACCCCGCTTTTCTGCCTTGGGTCCCACTCTAGGTGCGTCTTGTTGTCGCAGGCTGCTAAAGACAGACGCCTCCCTGATGGGCGGGGTAGCGTCCTTAAGTGGTCGTCCAGCTTAAGGGGATAGGAGGGTCGTCAGCTCGGTTGTCACAGTCACTGTCTCGGGTTGATGGCTATATTTCTGGCCCTGAAATACCTCCTCCTGAGGCTGCCATGTCTTGGTGCGGGTGGACAATGCAGCGGTAGCCTCTTACATAAATCATCAAGGAGACCCACGTTCTTGTCAGTTGTATTTCTGACACGTTGGGTTCTCCTTAGGGCCCAGGGCAAGCTCCTGTCACTCAAGTCAGTTATATCCCTGGATGCCCGTATATGGGAGCAGATTTACAGTCCAGACAGAAAATACCAACGGGGGAGTTAAGAACTCCACCCTAAGGTAGTAGTTGCCCAGAGTTCGCCAGCAAGGGCTTTTGCCTCTTACTGATAGCACCGCGCTGGCCGAACAGGGCTTGGTTCTCGGAGCTAATCTCTTCCCTCGACGGCTCGCCTTTGGCGATGCCGAACAGGAAGGATCTTCTGTCTCAGGCACAGGGCAATATTTCATCCCTGCCCCAAATTGTGGAATCTTTCATGTTTGGCCCCTAAGGGTACCAACTGAGGAACACAGGGCTCTCTCCTGAGGTTATCGAGACCTTTTTAAATGCCGGGCTTTTTCCACTTGGAACAAGTTTGGGTGAGATCTTAGGGCAGAAGAGGACCTCTTCACCTCTATGAATAGCGCAATGTCTCCTCTACTTCCCCTGAAATCACCCAGCCCCTTGGGTCTGGACGTTAAGACACATACATGACCCAGAATGCGTCTGTATGCATTTCTTTCCCGGTTTCTCTGCTCCCGGAGTCTTGGCAATGTTCACCAGCAAGGGTCTTGCCTCCTATTAATGGCTGCGCTGGCTGAACAGGATATGGTTCTCGGAGTTAATATCTCTCCTCGATGGCTCAGCCTTGGGCGATTCGAACAGGTAGGACCTTCTTTCTCAGGCTCGGGGACATATTCATCCCCGGCCCGAATTATGAAACCTTTCATGCTTGGCCCCTGTAGGGTACCAACTGAGGTTCACAGGGCTTTCTCCTGAAGTTATCGAGACCATTTCAAGTGCTAGGGCTCCCTCCCTTGGAACTGATCTGGGTAGATTTTACAGGGCAGAAGAGGACCTCTTCAGCCTCTGTTGATAGCGTAATGTCTCCTCTACTTCTCCCCGAGTCACCCAGCCCCCCTCGGGGGTGCTGATCGTGGTGGCGCATACATGGCACAAATGCTCCTGCATGCGTTTCCTTCTAATAAGTTCAAATTACAGAACCAGCTAACTGCCAGTTTGCTTCAGTTCTGGATTTTCTGTGGAAAGAACTGTCAGCGGGCACTTGCCTCACCACTGCCAGGTTCTATGTGGCTCCCACTTCGGCTTGCCACGCCTTGGTGGGCGGGGTGCCCTCTAAGAGGCATCCTTGCTAGGACCTCTTCATAGGGTAAGACCCCCCTTTTTAAAACCTCTAGAGTCAGCGTTTGGTAGACTTCTGACTCTCAAGATGGTTTTTCATATGGCAATTACGTCTCTAAGGAGACTTGGGTACCTACAGGCTCTGTCTCTTTGCCGGCCTGTTTTGAGTTGCCCCAGGTAGGACCAAGAGCATTCTTTGCACCCTCACCCTGACTACCTGCCCAAGGTGCCTTTCTCGACCCTTGGCCAGTCATTCTCTAAGCCTTCTGCTCCCTGCCGTTTGTAATGCCGGAGCAGCTAAAGACAACTCAGACTTTGCCCAGTCTGTGCCCTTCAGAATTATGTCCACCGCATTTGCTAGTGGCGTAAAGTCAGGGCAGCAGTTCTTCACTTTGAAGCCGTGACCGGGTTGTCACTTTGGGTGAGGGACCTTACTGCCCGGGCCTACGAGGTGCGCGTTCAAGGTTCGCCAGTAGGTTTTAGGGCGCACTCTTCCAGAGGGCTCTCCTCCTCTAAAGCCTTGGCTAGAGGTCTCCCTCTGCAGCAAGTTTGTGGTGCGGCAGGTTGGTCCTCTCCGCGCACATTCATTAAACTTTTATAGTTTGGATGTTCTTGCCACTCTTGGCTCTTACGCCCTTGAGTTGACACCGAACAAGTTTGTGGTGCGGCAGGTTGGCACTCTCCGCACACACTAATCACATTTTATGGGTTAGATGCTTTGCTATTCCGGACTCTTATGTCCTTGAGTCGACATCTCAGCCCATGCCTAAACAAGTTTGTGATGCGGCAGGCTGGTCCTCTCCGCTCACATTCATCAGTTTTTATGACAAGTTTGTGTTGCGATAGGGTTCTCTTCGCACACATTCATCGAACTTTATGGGTTAGATGCTTTGCTACTCTGGGCTCTTATGCCCTTGAGTCGACATCTCGGCTCATGCCTGAACAAGTTTGTGATGCGGCAGGCTGGTCCTCTCCGCTCACATTCATCAGTTTTTATGACAAGTCTGTTGCGATAGGTTTCTCTTCGCACACATTCATCGAACTTTATGGGTTAGATGCTTTGCTACTCTGGGCTCTTATGCCCTTGAGTCGACATCTCAGCTCATGCCTGAACAAGTTTGTGATGCGGCAGGCTGGTCCTCTCCGCTCACATTCATCAGTTTTTATGACAAGTTTGTGTTGCGATAGGGTTCTCTTTGCACACATTCATCGAACTTTATGGGTTAGATGCTTTGCTACTCTGGGCTCTTATGCCCTTGAGTCGACATCTCAGCTCATGCCTGAACAAGTTTGTGATGCGGCAGGCTGGTCCTCTCCGCTCACATTCATCAGTTTTTATGACAAGTTTGTGTTGCGATAGGGTTCTCTTCGCACACATTCATCGAACCTTGTGGGTTAGATGCTTTGCTACTCTGGGCTCTTATGCCCTTGAGTCGACATCTCAGCTCATGCCTGAACAGGTTTGTGATGTGGCAGACTGGTCCTCTCCGCACACATTCATCAAAAAATTAATTGTTTTTGATGTTTATGCTACTCCGGGTTCTTATGCCCTTGAGTCGACATCTCAAGCTCATGTCTGAGACCTCTCGCGTTTTTGTGAGTAAACTGCACAACCATAGGGGTCCGGACAGCCCCAAGTGCGGCGGCGTGGGTATTGCGTTCCCGTAGCGCTTAGCAGCGCAACATCATAGTGAAGCCTTTTGTAAAGGGAACGTCTCGGGTTACATGTGTAACCCTTGTTCCCTGAAAAAGGCGGAACGAGATGTTGCGCTGCTTTGCCACACTGGGACGTCCCAGGACTGCTCTTCAAAAAGAAGTATCTGACGACACCTGGTGACGTATCCATTTATAGCCTGGCCTTAGGTGCATCTAATGATTACATCAGCCGAGGCTATAAATTCCGGTCAATGTTCATTGACGTGTTCCACACATTATTCAGCTCGGCTCACAGCGAAAGCTGTTCCCCGTAGCGCTTAGCAGCGCAACATCTCGTTCCGCCTTTTTCAGGGAACAAGGGTTACACATGTAACCCGAGACGTTTTATTGGAAGGATGTGGTACTAGACTTTGCTGATTATGATCAATCTAAAAAAGGTAAATTTTATGTAATTAATCTGATCTTATTACTCACCAAGTTCCACATTCATAAATCTAAATGCTAAACCACTCTTTCCTGTTTTTATGAAAGAACTTGAAAAATACCTAATTTCAATTAAATTCAATTAAATACCTAATTTCAATTATATGACAGCATCAGCCGTCAGCCCATTAGGTCTCTAACACATGAGACCTCTTCAGTGCTGGCTGAAGCGCCGTGTGCCACAACATGCTTGGCGCCAAGGGTGCATGCTCATCACTATATCCCACCGCTGTATAGCTGCATAGGTACCATGGACAGCTCCTGCATTTTACCAGCAAGGTGTCACGCTGGGGCAAATTATCAGGTGGAAAGTGGTGACTACGAATGCTTCCAACACAGGTTGGGGGGGTGGTTTCGGCACCTGGACAGGTCCGAGGAGGGTGTGGAATATCAATCGCCTGGAACTATCGGCTTTTCAGTCAGAAATAGCAAACTGTCACGTCCTGGTTCGCTCAGACATCATGACAGTTGTGCAATATATAAACCGCCAAGGTGGAATTAATTCACTGCCACTGTTGAGATTAACACGGCACCTCCTCCTATGGAGCGAGCGTCATCTCTTCTCCCTGAGAGGGACATATGTCCCAGGCCGCCTAAATTACTGCGCGGACCTACTGTCATGCCAAGGGGTGATACCGGGCTATTGGAGACTTCATCCTCAAAAGGTGTTGAGGATTTGGGAAATATTTGGCAAAGCAGAAATCAACCTATTTGCCTCAGTGGAGAATACCCACTGTCCCTTTAGTATTCGAAGTCCCAAGCCCCATTGAGAATGGATACAATGGCACACAAACGGCCAGCGAAACGCAAATATGCGCTTCCTCCAATATGCCTGATCCACTCCGTCATATACAAAGTCCGAGAGGACAAGAAAATGGTGTTATTAGTTGCACCAAAATGGCCCAACCCATGGGAAATACCACTGAGGAGTGATCTCCTCTCTCAGGCACGGGGCACAATCTGGCATCCCCAGCCCCAGCTGTGGAACCTGCATGTGTGGCCCCTGAACAGGGCGCTCTACATGCGCCAGAACTGACGCATTCAGTCATGAACACCATTTTATAAGCCAGCGTTAATATGCAATGTCAAGTTAACTGAGTCGTAAGGGAATGTCTTGGTTACGTACGTAACCTCGGTTCCCTGAGACGCACTACAAAACTCTGAGTTCTTGAGACATGAGAGACATGAGCGAATCCTTGTTCTCAGTCAGAAATTCTGAGGAAATGGTGTCTGTGCATCTGTTTTTATAGCGGTCAGTTTCGCGCCAAAACAGGTGGGGCTCAAACGCCAAAGCCAATATTAAAATATTGGCATTATTATAGAGAGGTTTCAGATAGATTGTGTATGAAGGCACTCCCATATGCGTTAATAAGCAGGGAACTCAGGGAACCGAGGTTACGAACATAACCGAGACTTTCTTCTGCTGTTCTGGCGGTTAATCTAGCAGCTCCAAAAGCTTGCCAAGTGTCCTCACTAGATGTCGCAGCTAGTGCGCATGTCTTGAAACTCACAGTAGAGATGGTGTTTTTTTATTTCTCAAAACCACAGTTCCCTTAACCACTTTAAGCTTGTTTGATTATATGAATTAATTAATTACTAAATGTAGTTCAATTTAACGGATTAAAGAAAATTAAGAAAATTTAAGAAACAAACAACCTCCATGATGAAATCACCAAAGTTAAGAAGGAAAAAGGAGAATGTGGTGAAAAAGCTAAAAAATAAACAAATAATAGGAATTAAAATAATAATGAAATACAATAAATAACATAAAATTGACAGGTAAAAGGGCTTTGCAACTGATCTTAAGATTAATTATTATCATTTTATTAAGTCAACCTAGTTAATTCCCCTCCCAGCACGCAACCTAAAATGTCCAGGTCTGTATAGCCACATCTCACCCAAAATGAGGCCATCACTTATGGTCCATAGTCAGGCCCTTTGTGGCTAAACATGCCATGTCTCAGCCCAAATCAGCCTAAGTCCGCACATCAAAATCCAGCAAAATCTGGCAACCATTACTGCGCCAGAGCTGGCTCATTTTTGGTGAGCCGTCGCACAGCCTAGTGACCCAACACTCAACCGCAATTAGCCCAATTGCGATGGCTACCTTATGTTAACATTTTGGTTTGTGTAAATCTTGATTAATCTTTTCTAACAATTCATTCTAATGAAAAAAATGAAACATACAAGATTTATATATGAAGCCTCTGAAATCAATCTCAGAAAATATTGTTTTCTCAGGTGTAAAAATCACATAAAATATATATATACCACAAATTGACATCAGCCTTCAATGTGCTCCAAGTTATCAATCATTAAGGGTGTTCCAGCTAACCCCACTGCACATCTTCTGCCAGTAGTGGCACTCGCGCAACATAAGCAGTGACGTACATCCGAGTCCTTGAGACTGAGTGAGGTTTGCAAGGGAAGGGGATATATGGAATGCCGCCCTAATCACCAAGGCACCTGACTTCCATTACCCAGATGCTCCTTGTATCCTTGGATACGTTCCAACAATGCAACCCAGTGGACAACAAAAAACATTACACTAATAAACTTCAAACGTAAAATGGCTCCAACACTGACAACCGTCCAAAAACAAATTCCTCATTTAACAGGAATACTAGCGCTGTCACAGACAGTGACAGGTGTGATATTTTATTGCACATATTTCATCTTTCAGGGAATGAGGCATTTTCTGCTTGCCAGTTCATTTAAAAAAAAAAAAATCGCTTCACATCACCTTTACTGTAATATCGCATAATTTGTTATGCAAGGCTCTGGTATTCTATTGGTGGAGTTTCACTGTCATCTAGTGGCAACATATATACATTGTAAAGTGATAGATAAGAGTTTATTTCTGAAATGTTTCAAAACATCAGATGAGTAGCTAGTCCGTAATTAAGGTTATGATCAACTCCCCATATTTATAAACATAATGAGTGCTATTATTGTTTTTGATGGTGTGCAACCTGTACGTAGCCTATCTAATAGCATCTCAAACAATTTGCTTTAATTAAAGAGTTCCATGAACCTTTTATTATCTTTACTACAATGATTCAATTTTAAACTAGTGTAAAGACTAGAGTGTAAAAGGCTCATGTAATTACATTTTTGTTGATAAAAAAAGACTATTGGTGCTTCATACCTCAAATTTTTAAGCTTGAATTCTATTACACTAAACTGACTCTTCACAATTTATACCAAACACATTTTAAAATGAACAAAAAAGTGTATTTGATTCAAATGACCCTGGCATTTGGTGGATTCTGAGCCTCTTAAAATGATAGTTCACCCCAAAATGAAAATTCTCTCATTTACTCACACTCTAGCTATACCAGATATCAGGGCTGGACTTGGATTTTACATAGTAACTGGCCCAAAAGTTCGCTGTCCTTTTCTGCATATCGCGGAGCGGTTTTATGGTCAGTTCTGCATAACGCGATGGCCTATTCGGCCCGTTTCGCGGCCAACCCACAGGCCCGCTCGGTTCTCCCGATGGCCAGTCCACCCCTGCTCGGCCACAAAGTGCGTCGGCCTACTGGGAAAATGCCCGGTTTGCCAGATTACCAGTCTAGCCCTGCCAGATGTGTATGACTTTTTTTCTTCTATAGAACACAAATTAAGGTTTTAGAAGAATATCGCAGCTCTGTTGGTCCATGCAAATGAATGGTGGCCAGAACTTTGAATCTTCAAAAATCATATAAAGGCAGTTGCCAAAGTCTTTCTAGCCAGTCAATCCACTTTCAGCCATCTTTATAACGCTCGTGGCAGGGTCACCGCGTTAATGAACCGCTGCATCCACCACCATTATTGCTACAATGGCAATCTCACCTAGGGCTCCAAAATGGTCAGAAACGGCCCTGAAGGCAGTAAAAGTAATCTATAAGACTCCATTGGTTAAATCCATCTTCTGAAGCAATATGATAAGTGTGGGTGAGAAACAGAGTAATATTGAAGTTATAAATCTATAAAACTATCAATCTCCACCTTTGACCAGTAGGTGACGAAATGCACAAAGAATGTGAAACGCCAAAAAAACTAAAGAAGAAGATTGTGGAGATTTATAATAAAAAGATATTTGTTTTTAAAAAGGCCTTAAATATCCACAGATTTCCTGAGGAACCACTGGGTGGTGCCATGATGATTCTAATTGCCTGTTTTCTGTTTCTGGTCTTTAGACACAATGTAAAAACTACCAAAATGAGCTATCCAGATGAAAAACAACAGCCAGTGTTATTTGGAGTAAAAATTTATTTCAGGCTCAACTTGTGCAATTGTTGGCTGTCATAACAACTCAAAGTAGTTAATGATATCAACGTAACAAACCTCACACAAGTTACCCTGCGAACCTTTTACAGACAGAGTAAAGTCCAATGACAGACCAACATGCAAACCTCAAATGAGAAAGTGAGATGATTTATCCAATCATCCATGCGAGGGGCGTATTTTTACACCGCAGTAGGCAGGTTTGTAGGCATTGAGGAACTCTTTAGCACTCATTAGGGGTGCAGAACTGTCACCGCGATAATCTCTCTGTGATGCTTGAGTGAGCCGAGGACAGCTAGGGTAAGTTTGTAAACAGTACTTTCAGGGTACCTAAATTCAAGTGCTCTAATATTGCTCCTGACAATGTCCACCGTATTTCATTTAACAACTGACTTTATCATGACTTTATTACAACCATATTTGGGAATAATCTATTTTTTACGGGGGTAAAAGAAATCAAAAATACATGTTATTCAGTGCAACATTTTTAATTATTTTTACAATCTTAACCAGGGCTGTACGGGTAATCTGGCATACCTGGCATTTTCCCGGTGGGCCGACGCACTTTGGGGCCGATCAGGGGTGGAATGGCAGATTTCTCTTCCCAGTCCAGCCCTGAACTTAACACAAAATTCTAAAACCTAATTACATTTACATTTATGCATTTGGCAGACGCTTTTATCCAAAGCGACTTACAGTGCACTTATTACAGGTACAATCCCCCCAGGGCAACCTGGAGTTAAGTGCCTTGCTCAAGGGCCCAACAGTGGCATCTTGGTGGTGCTGGGGCTTGAACCCCTGACCTTCTGGTCAGTAACCCTGAGCCTCAACCACTGAGCTCAGTAATTAAAGACTGTCTTGAATGTTGCAGAGGGATTTGACAAGCCTCTGACTGACCGCTGGTTTATCCTATGCATGCTTTTGACGTCACATAACTTGGAGGGAGTTCGCTTTAAAGGGATAGTTCACCCCCAAAAAAACAAATTCTCTCATTTACTCATCCTCATGCCATCCCAGATGTGTATGACTTTCTTTCTTCTGCTGAACACAAACAAAACAAATTTAGAAAAATATCTCTGTTGGTCCAAACAATGTAAGTTTTGCTTTTCCAAAAAAGCAAAGAAAGGCAGCATAAAAGTAATACATACAACTTCAGTGATTAAATCCTTGGCTTCAGAAGCAATATGATAGGTGTGGATGAGAAACCGATCAATATGTAAGTCCTTTTTTAAAAGTCCTAAAAATGTTTGTTTGTGTTCAACAGAAGAAAGAAAGACTAGGCTGGTATGAAGGTGAGTAAATGATGAGAGAATTTTTTTATTTTTGGGTAAACTATTTTTTTAAGAAGAAATAAACCATGTTGTTTTTGAAATGTCATGAATGGAATACGAGTGATTGCTTTATGTTTAGATAATGTAGATTATTTATCTTTTGTTTATTTTATATTAAATGTAATATCCAAGGATAAAATAATACAATTCTAGATATGATTATATCTATATATTTCATAGAATTAAGATAATGTAGCTATCCCATAAGCAAACAGGCTGATGCCGTAATTCCACCCATATTGACACCAATGGTGTTGTTGTCTTTATATAGATGTGGGGACAAAAAGGTCTGTCACACTGCTGCTTGATGCTGTGTCTTTGGGCTTGTCATTGAACCGACCTAAAAGTGCAGTAAGTAATTTGATAGCTGTGATAACTACCAGTTGTGCTATTCAATTTAAGAATTTGTAATCTTGCTTGTATGAAAGCATTAGAAAGATTGGAGATGGATAGAGTAATAGAGTAATACTAATAGTGACTGTTACAATAAGCTGCGTTTGTGTTAAGTGGCTTAAAAGAAGTGCCAATCCAGACTGGTTCTGATTGTTCAATCTGTTTAAAAATCATGTATGTTTCAAAAGATGTGGTTGCTCTAGTCTCATTCATCACTTCAATGCATACATCTCATTTGAATTTGTTTAGGACACCGGACTGCACTATGACCGATATCTCAGCGAGGTTATTGCCTTTCTGGAAAAGGATCAACATTTCAGAGAGAAACTTCAAAACACAGACAATGATGACATCAAGGAAGTACAGCACCTTATTTCCCAATCTTATTTTTTAGATGTGAAATCAGATTATGTTAACACTCCATTGTTTACTTCTCATCCCTTTTTTGGCAAAACAGCAAAGGAAGCTGGCTAAGAGTTAGACTTTGTCAGCCATCAAGTGCAAACTAAGCTTGACGAGCTAAAGAGGCGGAGGTGAACAGACTGCGCACCCTAATTAAAGCCAACAAGACATGAATGGAGAAAGTTATCACAAAAATAACGCTTTACAGGAAATGTGTTTTTTGTCATTGGCTCGTGGTTCATATTTGCACAAAATTGTATTGTGAAATGCCCTTTTGTGTCTGAGAGACTCATTCGTCAAAGCCTTAATATCACAATTTATTTTATATACACTATATGGCCAAATGTGTGTTGACACAGAAACATCACAGCCATATGTAATTGCTGAGCATTTAATTTTAAAACCATTGGCATTAATTGGGAGTTAGTTCTTCCAAACAGCTTCCACTTGTCTGGGAAAGCTTTGCTCTGCAATGCAGAGTCTACATGGTGAACCGTGGTTGCAAGGATTTGGTCCCATGTTAGGCAATAGGGCCTGGCTCGCAGTGGGTGCTCCATTTCATTCTAAAGGTGATCCGTGGGGTTCAGGTCTGGGTTTTGTGAAGCCAAGTCAAGGTTTCCACACCAGTAAAACATTTGTTTTTACAGCTTGCTTTGTGCACAGGTGCATTGCAAGGCTGGGACCAAAAAAGGCCTTACCCAAACATTTGCAACAAAATTGGAACAGTTCTCTAGAATGTCATTATATTCCGCAGCCTTTCCGAAGATGCGTCTGTAATTAAGGGGCCTAGCCAAACCTGTTCATTAGAAGGGGGTGTCCACTTACTTTTGGATATGTAGTGTACCCGTAACCCTGGCCTGCTGCATAGTCAAGAAACAAATATATAAAAAATCTGATGTACTTAATTTCCCCCAATGTATGATAGTGGACCACCAAGCCCTTCTGAAACAGTTTTAGCATCTGAATCACATGAATCCGCATACATTCGAGGTGGAAGATTTGGATCACCTCATTAAATCGTTAGGCTCCAAATTTGACTTTTTGTTGGTTTCACTGGTCTCGCATTTACATTTTCATCTTTGTTTGTTCTCTAATTTGCTTAATCCGAGGCCAATAATGACCTGGAAAACTATGACAAGGAAAGTCACACAGATTTCAAGAGGTACGAGATGAAGAAGGAGCACAAACGGAGGGAATACCTTAAGAAGCTTGACGAGGAATCACTCAAGAAAGAAGGGGAACACTACGAAGAGATGAGGGTTAAAAAGCAGATCATCCCAAAATCACTCACACTGTAAACTAATGATGTACTCTAGTGTGAGCTATTTAGTGGATGCTTGCCAATTTGTACCCAGGTCTACAAAATCACAGTTTGATTCCCAGTAAGAATGGGAATAGAGTATAACTTGAATGCACTGTAAGTCGCTTTACATAAAACATTTGCCAAATGCATAAATGTAAATATTTTTTAGTAGGAAATTCTTTCAATTACAGGCAAACAACATACTTTACATTAAGTACACTGGTAAACAGTGTACATTGCAATTCCTACATGTTTGTTTTGCCATGTTAAAATATTGCTAGTGTAATTGCAGTAAGGTTTGAATAATTAAAATTTTAAACCATAAAATCTAAAATGAAATGTGCATTAAGCTGTTATTGTTGATGGTTTGGTCAATGTCAGTGTCAATGGGGCAGTCGAGACCAATTAATAGAGGTCTGGGAAGAGGCTGATGGTTTGGATCACAATGACTTTTACCCAAAGATATTCTTCAATCTGCATGGTGAGATACGAGAACCATTCTGTTCTGAACATTGCTTAATTTTGTTCACCAGCTGGAGATGATATCACTGTGACATCTGTTTGCTTTCACAGCCAACAATGGAGATAGCTACTTTGATGAGCAAGAGCTTGAGGCACTGTTTAAAAAGAGTTTTGCATTAACATTTCAATTTGTAGCTATGATAATTATGTACTCTGACACACACATGTGATGGAGATAAACCAGATGTTTTTTCTAAACCTTTTCAGATAGAGAAGATCTATGACCCTACACATGAGGACAACATGGTGGAAATGGAGGAGGAGAGACTATGGATGAGAGAATGCAATGAATGAGGTGGGGGCATCATAGTAGAGCATTCAGTTCTTCGATTGAAAATGTACAGTATTACTAATGCTATAATGGCTATAGTGGTTCACTGCGTCACATTATTATTTCTTTGTATGGTCTGTTCATAGGTTGACACTGACAGAGACGGGCTTGTATCATTAGATGAATTTATGGCTGCAATAATTTCTAGAACCAGATGGATGGGAGGTTATTTTTCTTTTACTTTGTTTCCTTGAATGTAAATTCTATAAAAAATATATATATATATTCTACCAAAAATGTATTTTGTCTGCTTCCTCTTGATATTCTAGATCAGAATCCAGTCTACAATGAAGAAGAGTTGAGAGAGTTTGAGGAGCATTCGGAAGGAGAACGACCTTAACCAGGAGACCAATGATCTGCTGAAACAGAGAGAAGAGCTGGAGAGACAGCAGGAACAGTTTAATGCTCAGAAAATTTAGTTACAGAGGGTAGGAGAGTGTGAGATGAGAAAGAAAAGAAAGAACAAAGAAATAGAAACTAGCATACAATAACTTGCAGGCCCAAAATTAAACATTTTAGGACCCCTTTTTGTTTAGGAGTCACACTCGTGGTGTTCGCAGGTCAGAAATTACTCGAACATGTGTAATTTTACTTTAAAATAATACTAATATTTTTTTAAAGATATGTAAAATGCAAATTTTACTAAAGTAAAAACATTAAAGTTGTGCATTATGGGAGTGATTTTATGATATTTAGACCTTATTTATCTCTAAATTACACCATTCATTTTCATACAAATAAGCACATTGTATGTCATATTCACTTAAATATAAACCCTCATTTCAGCAAATTGAAAGTGTCAAAACTTCACAATTTGTCATGCATTGGGGGTCTCAGACATCCACTGGAATAAAAAAAAAACAATTACATGTTCAGTAGATGGCTTCAGTGCTCTATGCATTGGCTAATCTCTATAAGCGAACATACAAAATTAAATTCTAGATATTATCACTGTTATGCATTGAATATATATTTAGACATTATAAAAAAAACTATTATTTGTCAAATTGTAGCCTTTTTTCTAAGCTACTTGGGTTGAAGTGTCAGATTTTGCAATGTTACTCCAATATGCAGTAAAACATGACCATGATGTCGTAGTCAAAATCTATTGTGTTACAAAGAAAAGACAGAGTAATTATTTTGTTACCTGTCATTTATTTCAAACGTCAAAATTCTAGCATAAACAGAAAGTTAAGTGTTAAGTTTTTTTGCAGATAGAGTTTATCAGACACAAAATCAGTGGACATGCTGTAATTAAAATCTTCTGCCATTTTACAGTGGACTTTTGATTCAATTCATATCAAGCTTTATTGGCAAGAACAACTTAAGTGTACATTGCCGATGCAGTATTAGACTATATACATAAAGATATAAAACAAATTGAATGCTTAAGTTAAATCTCAAAACTATTATTTTCTCAGGCTGCCATTCAGTCTCTTTACACAGATCAGCCACAACATTTAAACTTTCTTCACACACAATAGTCTCTAGAATTGACTCTGAATGGTGCAAAAAAATAAAATAAACATCCAGTGAGTGGCAGTTCTGTGGATGGAAATGCCTTGCCAACAGAGAATGATCAGACTTGTTAGAACTGACAAAGTCTATGGTAACTCAGATAACCACTGTACAATTGTGGTGAGAAAAATATAATCTCAGAATGCTATTCTGATATGCAGGTGCTGTTTTGGCAGCACGAGGGGGACACAATGTTAGGCAGCTGGTTTTAATGTTGTGGCTGATCGGTGTATATAAACAGATTTCTCTACATTTATAAAAAAAAAACTAAAACAAATAAAAGCTCTTAAATGGGTCAGATGATGGTGATCTTCAAATCTAATGATGTGCACATGCTTGTGTGATGGTTGTGTTTAGGTTTAGTGGTAGAGTATGATATGAAGTCAATGGAAGCCAATTAGAGATCACTAATATAGTCAAACAAACCTGTATGTGTGTGTGTGGGTGTGTTTTCTGCATAGTGGATGTTTTAGAGTCTCACCCTATCATTATGTGGTCTGCATTGTGTTTGATTTATTGATTTTTATTTGACAAATAAAAAAACAAAATCTCTGTATTTTATTATTTCCAATTCATTCGTCTAGATTCTTGTGTGTGTGTTTAGATAGCTAGTGGAGGAAAAGTCACCAAGTCTTGTATCACTCAGACAAAGAATTACATTTTTATTAAAGAATAAACAAAATCAAAATGGGTCAAAAATGACCCAAACACCACATGTGGGTTAAAAAGACCATTATTACAATTGTTTGTGCTGTGATGTTATATTCATTGCTGTAATTAAAAAAGTGTCATTATCAATACTGTAATGCAAAACAATAATTATATATTATTGAATTGTCAAGTATTCATTCATCATACAATTATTTGTTGTGCTACCTTTAATTTAAGCTGATTTAATAATAATAATAATAATACAAATTAATCAGATGTGACTCCTAACTATGTAAGCCAAGCAAAATAGTGTGTATATGAGACAATTTGGTTTGACTTTTCTTTCAGATTTAATGCGTGAATGATTGTGCTTTACATTTCTTTAAAATGATTAAATGATCTAAGCTTCACCAATTGTGTGCTCTGGATAACATTACAACATAAATGCCATTTTGTTTAAACATACACATATAAAATCCTATTGTTTCCTAAATATGAAAACAATTTTCATTTAAACCATAACATCATGAGACATGATCTTTTTTGGTTTATTTGCTATAAGAATCCTTAAACCTAGACAACAGGTAATCAACTGACTTCACTGGAGAATATTTGTCTGATCCATCACAGCAAGAAATAATGGCCTCATCATCAGGCTGTACAAAGAAGGCCAAAGACTGACGTGTGTTGGTGTCACCATCAGGTGGCAGTAAAACCCTATGAACCTGAGGGAGCAAGCAAGAGGTAAGAAAAGAATCAACAAATGTCCTGATGAATTCAAGTATAGGTAGGCCTCTGCATAACCGTAATGGGTGTTTTCAAATCTGTGGGCCTTTTCAAACAGGGATAGGCGTTTCTAAACTATCCAATGAAAGTAGGGAATCTCAGTGTAGAAATCAGTGGGCGTTTCCAAACCAGGATGGAAGTTTCTAAATTAACCAATGAAAGAAGGGAATCTCAATGCCCACTGATTGGGGAAAAGCCAATTTTTCTTCTGCAGAGATGTAACTGTTGATTAATTAAATGAAATGCCATATAACAGCTGTGACACTTACGGCAGACACATAGACATCACTAGTCCATCTTTGCATCAGGTCTGCTATGTTTATTAGAACTGCTCCAGGAATGCATGGCGCTGAAATATACTCTCCATTCCGGTTAAGAACCTGGAGTACAACACAGAGAGAGAGAGAGACAGAGAGAGAGAGAGAGAGAGAGAGAGACATGCAGTATATGGTAACTGAGCTTACTGTATTTCTCTGTGACAATTCACGCAAAAAAGCACTTTTTTCCTCATTTCCTATACTGGTACAACTCACCTGCAGTCCACCTTCAGGGCTTTGGAAGACCAGAGTGATACTACCGTAGTCCGAATGTTCACCACAGCGCAACTGACCGTCCTTCACAGACTTCACCTGGGGGTAGTACAACGACCGTAGTGTGGTGCCATTTGCATTTTCACCTTTAAAGAGCCCACATTATACAAGTCTTGTTAAAGACAAAGGAAAAAAGGGGAATTATTAACATACAAACTTAGGGTCACTATGAGGAAGTGCATTTCATTTTACTTACTTCCAATATACTTATGTGCATTGAGGAAGACCTCTGGATCCAGACCCAAACTGATAGCCATCACTCTCAGCACTCTGAGAGAGAGTTCCTTACAGCGTAGAAAAAAGGACGATTGGACAGCTCGGAAATCATCAACTCCTTCTGAGGGCCAGTTCTAAGCAAATTGAGTGTGTAGAGAGATAGGTTTACGATCACAAATGTAAAGCTTTCTGAAAGTATCCTCCCATTGTGCTACAACAAGAGAAAGTGCATATATAAAATAATCAGAATTCAGAAGCATTTTCAAATATATAGTTCCAAAAGTCTGAGAAAACTGATGATCAAATTCAAGTTGATAGTTCACTCAAAAATGAAAATTCTCTCTACATTTACTCACCCTCAGGCCATCCCATATTTGTGGCTTTCTTTAGCAGAACACAAGGATTTTTAGAAGAATATCTCAGCTCTGTAGGTCTATAAAATGCAAGTGAATGGTGATCAGAACAAATGAAACATATCCATATGACTCCAGCGGTTAAATCCAAATATTTAGAAGCAAAATAATAGCTGTGGGTGAACAGAATCAAAATTGAAGTCCTTTTTTACTCTAATTCTCCACTTTCACTTTTACATCTGAAAGTCCCATGTGGTGCTCATTTAGTTTCACATTCACACCTGAAAGTGAAAGTTAAAGTGGAGATTTAGTTGATAAAAGGTCTTAAACTATTATAATCACTTCTAAAGATATGGATTACTTATTTTTCCTTTATGTGTTTTTTACATAAAGGTCTGATCACAATTCACTTGCATTGTATGAACCTACAGAGCAGAGATATTTTCTAAAAATCTTCATTTGTGTTGTTCTGAATAAAGAAAGTCAAACACCTCTAGGATGCATGAGGGTGAGTAAATGATAAGAGAATTTTCCTTTTTGGGTCACTTTAAGATTTATTTATTTTTAACCTGGAAGTAAACTATGGATTTTCAACGGTTAAAAACAGTAGAAAAGTTATGACATAAAATTAATAAGTATTTAACATCAAGCAGAATTCATTTCTCAACACGTGTGACACTGACAGAGTTTATACAAATACTTTTGTTTGTACAAAAGATCAGAATTACTTGCATTAAGGTACACATGATGCTCTTTGGATTGCTAAAAAAAGATGCCAGGATAACATGTATCATCAGAATACAGCTCGAGTGAATGCTGCCATTGAAGCAAAAGAGATGCATGCCAAATACTAAGAAATCTTTTAGTTGCACCAAATAATGCTTTGAAATAATTTATAACTAAAATGTGTTTATTAGATTAGAAAAGTAAACATAATTGTGGCAGGGCGGAGGGCGGGTCGTGATTATACACACCCGGTCCCTTATCAGGCTAATTAAGCCTCCTAGAGGGATAAAGGCCGATTGCTGGCGGTGGTGCGGGAGAGAGAGATCGTTTACGGACATGTCCGTCATGTGTGTGTTTGTCTTTTGCTTTAAGTTTATCGTTAAAATATTATTTATATTGCCAAGCCGGTTCTCGCCGCCTCCTTTCCATTGAACTACGTTACACTGGTGCCGAAATCCGGGAAGGAGGAGGAATGCCCGTCGCTTAGTCCTCGATACTGCTGTCCACCCGGGGGAGCGCCGCTGCCTTCCGCCGGGGGAGGGAGTAGCCCGACGGCCCGGACGCGGTGAACGGCCGCCGTCCGCGAGGCGAGTGGGGACTGGACTCCCCGACCGCCTGGGGCGTTGGAGCGGCTGCCAGGGGCGGAGGAGAGCCCTGCCATCCCCCAGTCTGACTCCTGTCCGCCCGGGTAGGAGCATTTTTCGTTCGCCTGAGAGTGTTGAGGAGTGATCGGGGACCATGCGACGGTGTATCAGAGAACCGGCAAGTAAGTTTTTTTTTTTTTCTCCCAATCTTTCTCTCTCTCTCTCTCACTACAGAAATATTAAATAGGGGGGTACTTCCTGTAACAGTGTATTACCCTCCAAAAAAACACTGTAAAATTTAAACGAGAGGGAAAAGGCCAATGCGGAGCTCACTGTTACAGAAACTACCCCGCCTATTTAATATTTCTGTTTCCCTCCCCTTGTCCCCTCCCTCGTCCAGGTAGAAGGGGATGACTTGCCGGCAGACGGAGCAAAAGGCACGCCCCTCCCCAGGCAACGCCCCTCCTCCGTGCCGGGGGCTCTCCAGCCTGAGAGAACAAGTGAGGAAGGAGCCAAGATGGCGGCGGAGTGAATGGTAGTGTTTTAGTGGTGTGCTAAACCCCGAGGAGGTTAAAGCTAAAAGACTGAAATAAAGAAACTAGTCTTTAGGATATAAGTAAATAACTGTGTTGAGAAGATTTGTTTTTGGCAAATACTTGGCTCACTGATCTACAATAATGGGCAAAAAAAGGAAGAACGTGTCATCTTAGCCGGTCACCTCGTGGATGAAGATAGCAAGTTGCAGATGGAAGTGGCCGGCTCAGAGAACATCAATCTGGAAACAGATATTGGAGCCAATGAAGTTGTTTTTGCAACACCTGCTTGCTCTACTCCTTCAAAAAATCTTGTCGGAGCTAGAAGCAAAGATGATGTCACATTATCTACACTTTATGGTGCGATCCAGAAGCGAACTGCTAAGCTCGACGAAACGCACGAGAAGATAATGTCTATCGACAAGACAACTGCAACATCTTGTGATAAAATAGACAAACTGTAGAAGGTATCCCAGATAAGTAACGATGTCAAGGCGCATTCCAATAAGATCGAACAGCTGGAAAAGGATGTTAAGGGACTGCTGGGTGAAAACAACTATTTGAAAGAAAGCCTAGAAGAAATACAGATATTCACGCAGATGGAACCTTAAGCTACAAGGTCTTGCTGAGCGCGATGGAGAAAATGTGAGAGATGTTACAATTAATATTATAGCAAAAGTGGTCGCTGATATTCAAGACAGGCTGAATGATCTAATTGACGTTGTTCACCGACTGGGACAGAGAAGATCTGATGGATCACCACGGAACATCATCTTGCGTTTCAATTTGCGATTTTACAGAGACATGGTGTGGCGAGCAGCGAAGGACTCCAGGTACTTAAGGGACAAACAAAATTCGCATCAAGGAGGCACTGATTAAACGGGATTTGGATGCAAGAGCCAAACTTTGGCCGCAAGTTAAGAAGGCACGTGACGAAGGAAAGAAAACTTCTTGGAAGGGGCCCCATGCTTTTATAAAGGGTCAAAGACTTGAGTCCCTTGAGGAGAAGAAGAATAAACTTGAAGGTGAATATTAAAGAAGCTGTCTTTCATGGGGCAGTAGGAATATTCTGTATCTTGTGATGCCTAAGATGTATATGTGCCTCCACTTGCAAGTTAGGCCCAGATATATCTATGCACTTTTGTCAATTTATTAAGGTTATATTTAGCTTTAACCACCTCTTTGTTTGTTTGTTCTTATAGAGGTAAGCTTAATTCTTACTACGTTCCTTAGTTTAGAATTTATCCTGTTCTGATCACTGTTTAAGCTTTTTTTAATTTTTTATTTCCTACAATGCAAGAATTTGAGTTTCATTCTTTGAATATTATTTCGCTAAATACTCACGGCATAAGAGACTCTATGAAAAGGAAAGCCTTATTTTTATATTGCAGAAGAACAAATGCTGACTTGAAATTACTACAAGAAACTCATTCCTGTAAAAGGGATGTTAGATTTTGGAGAACTCAGTGGGGGGATGGTGCTTATTTTAGTCACGGCTCCAGTCACTCTGCTGGTGTGCTTACATTAGTCAAAAAGTTCAAAGTAATCTCGATTCGATTGCTTCTACTGAAGGGAGATTTGTTATTCTTTTCGTCAAACTGGAAAATGCTTCATTCATAATATGTAATATATATGGTCACAATTTAAGTTCTGCCAATAAGACTTTGTTTTTATTTTTGCGGGCCAAAATTTAAGAACTTAAGGGCTATGAACCTTAAAGTTAAATACCAGCAGGCTTTTCTTATTATAGCTGGGGACTTCAATGAGGTATATAGTAACATTATTGATAGATACCCTCCCAGGATGGGCTCTAACATCAATCTTATTTCTGATTTGGGTGACAACTTAGAAGTAACAGATGCATGGCGTTATTATAATCCAGGTGCGAAGGAATACACTTGGTGTAATAATTTACTTACACGTAAATCAAGAATAGACTTCTTTTTGATTTCTCATTCGAAAGTGCAATATGTGGCTGACGTTATTCATCAATATGCACCATTCTCTGATCATTTGCTGATTGAGTTAAATTTGCGAACAGAACAAGGTAAGAGTTCCCTCCGTGGATATTGGAAAATTAATAATAATATCCTAAATGATAAGACGTTTAATGACCAAATTAAGGGATTAATCGGTGAGATTTTTATAGATAATGAGCTTTCTTAACATAGCAGTAAATGGGAATATTTTAAATTTAAAGCCAGAAAGTTGACTATACATAGATCTAAAGTTATTAAACGGATTAAAGCGAATAGAGAAGCTAACTTGCTAGGCAGATTTAATTCTTTAATTAAAAAAGAGAAGCTTTCTGTAGAGGAAGTCAATCACTTAAAAGTATTGCAGTTAGAATTAGACCAGTTATATATTGAAACTGTTAAAGGAGCATTTGTGAGATCAAGAGCGAAATGGATTGAGGAAGGAGAAAAAAATTCAAGCTTTTTCTTCTCACTTGAAAAAGGAATTTCAAAAGAAAAAAATATTTCAATGCTGCAAATGAATGGTTCAATATAAAAAACCTCAAAGAGATAGAAAATTATGTGACTAGTTTTAAAAAAAATATATTATATTCTTCTAGTCATCAGGCAAACCTTTCTGAGCAATATTTGCAACAACTTAAGGACTTTATACCAAATTTAAGTGATGACTTTAAATTATTGTGTGAAGCTCCCCTAACTTTACAAGAAATTAAAGATGCGATGAAGTCAATGAAAAAAAGGAAAAAAATAAATAAAATAATCGCCTGGTTCTGATGGCTAAACTTTTGAATTTTTTATGCAGTTTTGGGAACTGTTAGAGAAACCTTTTCTATTAATGGTTCAGGAATGCATAGAGAATGGTGCAATGACTCCAACAATGAAACAGGGAGTGATTTCTCTTATCCCTAAACCAGATAAAGATGCTTCCTTGATCGATAATTGGCGACCGATTACTATGCTGAATTTTGATTATAAACTATTTGCTTCCATATACACCAAAAGATTAAAACAAATAATACACAATGTCATTAGTGAAACACAAACTGGTTTCACGAAGGGACATCATATTAGCTGTAATATCCGTCTGGGTTTGGATCTTATTGATTACAGGGACGAAATTGATTCAGAAGCTATTATAATATTCCTGGATTTTTATAAGGCTTTTGACACTGTGGAGCACCAGTTCCTTTTAAAATCATTAGCTGCTTTTGGTTTTCCTACTAAATTTATTCATATTGTTCAGATGTTATGCAAAAACATTGATAGTAGTATAATTTTGAACTCTGGTACGTCATCAAGGTTCCCTACTTGTCGTGGAATACGTCAGGGTTGCCCGCTAAGCCCTCTTTTATTTTTATTTGTAGTAGAATCTTTGTCTATTGATATCTTGCATAAAAGTAGCTTTGAAGGTATTAATATATTTAATAGAGAGTTTTGTATCTCACAATTAGCAGATGACACAACTTTGTTTCTGAAAGATAAAGAGCAAATAGAACCGGTGTTACATACAATCAACTCTTTTTCAAATGCATCCGGACTTAGACTCAATTTATCTAAATGTGAAATATTTTGTTTATATAATACCTCAGAAACCCAATTCAATTGCATACCAATTAGAAGTGAAGTGAAGTATCTGGGGATTCAGATAACCAAAAATATAATGAGCAGACAGCACTTGAATTTTTCACCACAATTAGTTAAAACTAAGAATAAATGTAATAATTGGCTTCAAAGAGATTTTTTATTTTCAAAAGCAGAAGGTTTATCTAGATTTGTTTACCCCTCCCTATCCTTATACACTCACCTAAAGGATTATTAGGAACACCTGTTCAATTTCTCATTAATGCAATTATCTAATCAACCAATCACATGGCAGTTGCTTCAATGCATTTAGGGGTGTGGTCCTGGTCAAGACAATCTCCTGAACTCCAAACTGAATGTCAGAATGGGAAAGAAAGGTGATTTAAGCAATTTTGAGCGTGGCATGGTTGTTGGTGCCAGACGGGCCGGTCTGAGTATTTCACAATCTGCTCAGTTACTGGGATTTTCACACACAACCATTTCTAGGGTTGACAAAGAATGGTGTGAAAAGGGAAAAACATCCAGTATGCGGCAGTCCTGTGGGCGAAAATGCCTTGTTGATGCTAGAGGTCAGAGGAGAATGGGCCGACTGATTCAAGCTGATAGAAGAGCAACTTTGACTGAAATAACCACTCGTTACAACTGAGGTATGCAGCAAAGCATTTGTGAAGCCACGACACGCAAAACCTTGAGGCGGATGGGCTACAACAGCAGAAGACCCCACCGGGTACCACTCATCTCCACTACAATTAGGAAAAAGAGGCTACAATTTGCAAGAGCTCACCAAAATTGGACAGTTGAAGACTAGAAAAATGTTGCCTGGTCTGATGAGTCTCGATTTCTGTTGAGACATTCAGATGGTAGAGTCAGAATTTGGCGTAAACAGAATGAGAACATGGATCCATCATGCCTTGTTACCACTGTACAGGCTGGTGGTGGTGGTGTAATGGTGTGGGGGATGTTTTCTTGGCACACTTTAGGCCCCTTAGTGCCAATTGGGCATCGTTTAAATGCCACAGCCTACCTGAGCATTGTTTCTGACCATGTCCATCCCTTTATGGCCACCATGTACCCATCCTCTGATGGCTACTTCCAGCAGGATAATGCACCATGTCACAAATCTCGAATCATTTCAAATTGGTTTCTTGAACATGACAATGAGTTCACTGTACTAAAATGTCCCCCACAGTCACCAGATCTCAAACCAATAGAGCATCTTTGGGATGTGTGGAACGGGAGCTTCGTGCCCTGGATGTGCATCCCACAAATCTCCATCAACTGCAAGATGCTATCGTATCAATATGGGCCAACATTTCTAAAGAATGCTTTCAGCACCTTGTTGAATCAATGCCACGTAGAATTAAGGCAGTTCTGAAGGCGAAAGGGGGTCAAACACAGTATTAGCATGGTGTTCCTAATAATCCTTTAGGTGAGTGTATATTGACAGCAACACTTCCCAAAAACTTGATAAAATGTTCCTTGATTTTATATGGAAGAATAAATCCCACAAATTAAAGAAAAAAATGTTGGCAAATAAAAGACATGAGGGAGGGCTCGAAGTTCTAAATTTTGTTGACATTAATAACACATTTAAAATCAATTGGCTGAAGAGATGTTTGACTGTTAATGACTCTATGTGGTATTTTATCCCCAATAATATATTTAATAGAAAATTATGGAGGCCTCTCGTTCTTATTGAGATGTAATTATTCTTTTGGGAAAATACCTATAAAATTGGCTAAATTCCATCAACAGGCATTGTTAACTTGGAAGGTGGTTTACAACCACAACTTTTCTCCCCACAGAACGATTCTTTGAAATATGGACATTAAGATTAAAAACAGATAGATTTTTTAGGAAAAATGGTTTAACAAAGACATTATTTTTATACGAAGTTTTGGTGTGAATTGAGTATTTATTGTTTTTCTACAATTGATAAAAAAATTGTTTTAAATTTAAGATATTATCTGTTATTTTGAACACAAGAATAAAGCATTAGTTTGAATTGTTAATTTTTTTATTCTTGTAGCAAAATTTTATTTGCACAAGCAGAGGTATCTTAAAATGCTACCCAGGCTCACCGAGTTCTTAGTTGATGTGGAGTACTTGGTTAAATCTTTAAATTTGCTCACGAATAAGAAATGTTCTTCTTTTTTAAAGTAAAATGATAACATTTTTGTATGAGCCGTGAACTAGAGCAAATATTATTAATTTTTTTATTATTTATTTAATGTTTTTTCTGTTTTTATTTATTTTTCTTATATTGTATTGCCTTTTTGTATATGCAATTATAAAATGTACAATTGTAAAAAAATACAAAAAATACATAAAAAAAAAAAAAGGGAGGACTGTGAAAGGGCGGGGCCGTATCGTGATTACACACCCGGTCCCTTATCAGGCTGATTAAGCCACTGAGTCCGAGAGGGATAAAGGCCGATTTCGGGCGGTGGTGCGGGAGAGAGATCGTTTACAGACATGTCCATGTTTTGTCTTTAAGTTTATCATTCAACTATTATTTATATTGCCAAGGTGGTTTTCGGACTGCACTGTAGCCCATATATTTAGACTTCTTTGCTGACAGTATAATGATCCGTTTATGATTACTACAATTACCATATCTTAAACCAGATTATTTATTTATTTTTTAAGTTTAACAATTGTGACAGGTGGGTAAACACCACAGCTCAACAATAGTTGTGCGCATGTAATTATGATCATGCTTGTAAAACAGTAACACGGTTAGCACATAGTAGGGCTATTTAGTCAAGCTATCCATGTAAGATTCAGACAGACAGACAGGAGATGAATGAGAAATTGTCATTTACGATATCCATTCTCAAAGTTGTTGTATTAAAGGCTTCCTTTAAATCACCAGGACGTCGGGGATTCAAACTGTGAAATGACACAAGATTAGAACATTGGCATGCTTTTCCTTCCTTCATTCGTGAGTATAACAGTAATGCTGTGTTTATTAGAGATTGACATGCCTTTCCGTTTCTACTGAAACCCAGCCGTGATTAACATTACAGGAGAAATTGCCTCTGCTGAAAGGCCTTTTCATATCTTCAGGCAAACAGAAGAACTTCTTTGAAATGCTCATGACTTTGTCCACCTATAAAACAGAGTGAAGAAAAAAAAATAAGCCAGTATGCAGACTGCTGAAGTATTGTTAAAGCGTATCGGTTACGGGCATGTTGAAAACTACAAACCTCTTCCTGATCTATTCCAGTGTTTTTCAGATAAACAAATCCCATCTCGGTGAATGCAGTTCTCAGTCCCGTACTTAGCTTTTCCAATTTATCAGCAGATACATGGCTCTTTCCTAGTTCGTAAACCTCAAAATCGAGTATAGAAATCTCCATACTGAGTTATATTCTCAAGAGACTGCAAAACGTCCAGGTTGAGCAATGTAGGTTAAATATTTATCTAGTGATAGATGTGGCGTCAAATCGACCGGAAGTCTGTCGACGGCGGGAAGTCAGAGGAAGGTTCAAGTGTGGGCAACATTATGGTAATGAGCTTTGACGCTGTTCGGCGGAGAACACACCCGTGTAAACATTGGTTCCCACTAAACAGTTCCGAAGAAGAAAAAAATGGAGGAGAATCTGATTATTGCTGTGGCGGGTTTTCCCGTAATATTTGATCTGTCCCTGTTTGCTAAAAATGTTTTATAAATATGTAACCATTTTGTGAGCAGCTGACACTGTAGAGTATTCTACTCCTACTGATTGTAATTTCAAGCAGACCAAGAAAATGAACTCAAATGACCATCAATGTGTTAAATTACATGAGTTGTGTACAGCCGTGGCCAAAAGTATTGGCAGTGACATCAATTTTGTTTCGCAAAGTTTTCTGCTTCAGTTGTTGTGGTGTTGATTCACATTGTTTCTAGATTATTCTGCAGGGTGATCAGATGCATTTAAAATAATTGCAAACTCAGTTTTTTGGCCCTGGCACAAAATGACCAGCTAACATCATTTTACTAATCATATCAGCAGCACCCGTGAAAGTGTGAAGGAGTACTAGTAAGGTCTATCATTCTGAATGGATTATAAGAGCAGACTTATTGCTATAAAAGAAGGGAAGAAGTGCTTCCAATCATTGTGTTCTTGTTTGAATTCAGCAGGATGTAGAAGGATTGGACCGCAGAAGACTGGTGCAAAGTTATTTTCTCTGAAGCCCCCTTCCGACTGTTTGGGACATCTGGAAAATCGATAGGCTGGAGAAGAAAAGGTGAGTGAATGGATAAAATAAAGAATGAATTAAAAGTGGTATCAAAACTATTCCTGCAAGAGAAACTTCTCCCAACGATCCACAAGCAATTTGGTGATGAAACATTTTAAATCAAACAGTGAATTTAAAAGCATGGCTGAGTTAGCATTTTATGTTTTTTTTTTTTAATTACTCTAGAATAGTTGATGCTGATTTGTCCAAATATTCTGCAGTTAAAAATGTTTGTATAATGATTGCTAAATTGTATAATTAAAAGGCAACAATTTGATGTCAGTCTAGTTCTTCACACATAATAAAATAATAGCAATCTATTAGTAATCATATTAGATGGTATTAGATGTAATATCAAAAATATTTCATATTTGAAATATTTCGTAGACACCAGATCAAAGTGATGATTTTGATCACCCTATCGCCATTTATTTTACTCAGTGTACATTAGAAATCTTCGCGGGTCCACTTGGATCTGAAAACCTGAGGTCTGACGCCACACGGGTTCAGGTCCAAAACTCTGACGAGTACCTCGGACAAGGGTCGGGACTGATATTAGTAGCCTTCGGGTCTCGAGTAATTTTAAATAAATATGCTTTTACTGAATGGACCAGAGAAGACCAAAATTCTTAAAAAAAAAAAAAAAACGTTCCATTACTCATTTCGGACATTTACCAATATTTTATTATTTAAAAAAAAATACATATTAATAATTCTATGATGTTATTATCTCACTTTTTCTCTGTTGTCTGTCAATCCGCGCTTATGTTTAAATGACCAGACCCTCCTGGATACTGGTGTGTGCAGGCTTTGCAAATATCGGGTCCATTCGGGTTAGAAAACAATTGCCGTTGGGTCAGATTCGGCTCCAATTTTATCGGGTCTGTCTCGGGTCAGGTTTTTCAATTTTAAAAATGTATTTATACTCGTCGAGTTCGGGTAAGAAATGATTCGGGTCGGGTACAGATCTTAGGACCTGAGAAGACCTCTACTGTACATCCCTTGTTTTGCACTGTCCTTTTCTTTTCTCAACCCAAGTTTAAGTACTGGCACAAGGTCTTATCCCAATCCCATTACCCCTCCACTATCTAATCTAAGGTGCTATCTAAGGCAAAAAGTGGCAAAAATATAACTTACAACAAATCTGAATTTAGAGACTGTGTATGTGTTCTTGCTTGCAGCAGGATGAATGCGAGAGAGTGGGAATACTCCCCTTTCCAGAAGGCAGATAGCCACTGGCCTTGCTCTGTTGACTCTTCAGTATTCAGCTCCTTCAGCATAACGCATGAGTACTCCCCTGTCAGGTCATTCTAGGAATCACAATACAAGAATACATTCCCCATTATACCATCTTTATTACAAAAAGATCAACAGTCCAGGACCATACTTAAAAATAAAGCTGCATCCTTACCGGAGTCTGTCTTAAATACACCGGCACAAATCCAGCCCTTTGGAAAGCAGGGAGATTAAATAGTTAAGTATATGCCTCGGAATAGTGTTGTAGGCCATTTGTGCATATCCCTGTAAATCTGAAACTCACTTGAGCAGCTGAGGAGTAAGACCATATGACACCCCTAGGTAGTCCAGCCTTTCGGCTCTCCTCTCATTCAGCTTCAACAGCAACGGTGGCAGATCTTTCCTGGGTGACACCACCTCCTCCAGGAGACTGACAGTCTGTACATACACATGGATCAAAAATAATCCTTACTGAACACTCCTTGCAATAATCTCAATACTCTTTTGAAATGGCGCATATTACAACTGACTCCCCTTTACTATATTCTGTGCATTGCTGATTGAGAGGGCTAATTTAGTTCCAGTTTTGTAAAAAAAGGATCGCAACAAAAGCACATCAGTTTGGGGTTGATCATTACAAATTTGTAACGATTAAATCAAAAACAGCTTCATAAATCAGCTTATTTAATAAGAGCTTAACACTGAACTGAACCAAAAGGGATGCTTATTAAAGACTGTTACCTCACTGCTCACGGATGTGATCGTGCTGGCTGTTGTCTGTTCTTTCTCATCCAAAAGAGGAAACTGTCCCTCAAAGTATTGCTGCAGCAGTTGTAACGCACAGCTGCCGTAACCCATCTGCAAACCAAAACAATAGATCATGTATGTGCAATGCCATAGCTATTCAAACAATGCAATAATGCAGCAACTTGCACATTTAAGCTTTTCACTATACATTAATTGAGCTTTTATATAATCAGAGGAATTGAAGTAAGACATTTACCCCTGATACTCAGGATTCACTGCGATACGGACAACCCTGTCCCCAGAAAATCTGGGTCTTGAAACTAAATGCAAATCAAAAGAGCATCACAAAATCATTTCTAATAGACTCTCTTGTGTGGTGTATTTGGGCATTTTGCAAACTTTTAAAACTTAAAGTATATGGACATTTTCTGGTTTTCAATCATTAGGAATTCATTGTTTCTTTCCAAAATAGTCATTGCGCCAAGTTATCGTGGCACAAATTCGTGTTTGGTGTGAAAAGGCCTTTAGTGGAACATGTCCATTATTCATGTGATGAACTACACCAGGAGTTACTCTGCTGACACCTGCAGGGCTCAACACTAAGAATTCTTTCTACTGGCCCAGTTGGGCCAGTGCTTCTGATTTTTACTGGCCCTGACAAAAGTTTCACTGGCCCAACACAAAAATGACAAATAGCTGTTTTTACTATCATGGCTTTATATGTCTGGAGATAAATATGTCTGGAGATAAATATTTTGTGTATATATCTTATGTTTTTAATACAATGTCCCCCAGGGGCCTGGTATCTCAGCGAGTAAAGACGCTGACAACCACCCATGAAGTCACGAGTTCAAATCCAGGGTGTGCTGAGTGACTCCAGCCAGGTCTCCTAAGGAATCAAATTGGCCCGGTTGCTAGGAAGGGGAGAGTCACATGGGATAACCTCCTCATTTTCACTATAATGTGTGGTTCTCGGTCTCGGTGGGGCGTGTGTTGTGTTGTGCGTGGATGCCGTGGAGAATAGCGCGTGTGGTGGCCCATGCAATGTCTCCATAGTAACTCGTTCAATAAGCCACGTGATAAGATGCGTGAATTGATGGTTTTGTACGCGGAGGCAACTGAGATTCATCCTCTGCCACTAGCGCTCTGTCCCTTTACGAGACACACATGCATGTTAAACAGACAACATTGCACTGAGAGAGATGATGATGAAACACATGCACGGAGAGACATGAATTTTCAGTCCTATAGAAGAAACTGTTTATTTCTTGTGTTCCAATGTCTGGATTACTAATTCTCACCCAATTTTGCACACTGTGACACAGAATGTGCCGGGATACTTAAAATGTTGCACAAGACGTTAAATCCCACTACGAAATTCAATAAGTGGGTTTCTACACATTGGTAATAGCTGCTGCTAAGACATTTGGAAAAGAGCGAGGACAGTGCTAGGAGAGTGCGCTCTGTGTCTGCACAATCTTGTGTGTGCATGCGACTGTGTCTTGGTGCGTCCAGTATATTATGCATTTGCCCGTCTTTGCGAGATAAATATACTCACGCTCGCTCCTCGGTTAGAAGACTTTGTTCGCTCAGTGTAATTGTTGTGCTCTCTCACTTGTTGTTTGCTTGCACTACTGTTATAAATGCAGCTCTGGCCCGATCGGGCAAGTGACAGTTCTAGCAACTGGCCCGAATCTTTCTCACACTGGCCCCAGGCCATCGGGCAGTCCTTATTGTCGAGCCCTGTTTGGTCTTGAAGGGGACCAATTGGATAAAACCACTACAACCACAACCACTAAAAAACAACTTGGGACCAATTGGATAAAACTAATAGCAAAATGGCTCAGAAAGCTAAAATAATACAAAAACAAAAGGTCAAGTAACATTTGTTTGCAGATGCCACTTGCTTAGAAAAAAGAAAATATAATAATAATAATAATAATAATAATAATAATAATAATATTTAGAAAAAAATAAAGAAAAAAAAAAATCTCAAATGCATTAAAATGTAAAAGAATTTAAGTGTGACTCTAGTGACCAAGTGTTCGAATAGTGATCACCAGAATCTTTCTTCCCTCTGGACAAGCTGCTGATGATGGACTGGTGGGAGATCTCTCCTTCCAGACACACCTGCAAGTGAAAATACAGGTTCAAACTTCTTTCACAATCCAGAGGTTTTCAATAACAACAACTTAAACTCAGATTCACAAGTATCAGAATTAAGTGATCTGTGGCAATACCTGCACAACTGCCAAGACTTCAGGGAGAGTGTTCTGTTTGGGTGGAACAGGGGGCAGCAGATAGAAGAGATGATGAGCCGGAGCATCTGAAGGTCATTGGGCAAGTTCTGAAGAGGAAGAATAAAAAAATTAAACTGATGCAGGTTTGATGTCAGGAGGTTCAAGGATTAGTTCACTCAAAAATGAAAATTCTCTCATCATTAACTCACCCTCATGCCATCCCATGACCTTTTTTTTTTTTTGCATATTAATATTTATAGAAGAATACCTCAGCATTGTTGGTCAAATTAATACAAGTGAATGGTGACCAAAACTTACACTGTACAGACCTAAAGAGCTGAGATGTTCTTCTAAAACAAACTAAGTTTGTGTTCTGCAAGAGAGTGAGTAAATTATGAGAGAATTTGAATTTTTTGGTGAACTATCCCTTTAAGACATAATGTAATGGTCCAATACACTAGATACTCCAGTACATTTACCTTATAGTGCGATGCAACGTAGAGCGCCATTAGGCGCTGAAGAAAAGCCTCAGAGGCTTTGTGGTAACAGAACAATGTGTCTCGATTCACATAGTAACTGGAATAAAGGATTAAAGAAAGCTAACACAAACAGATTTTAAATGTACACTGGTGGCCAGATGTTTGGAATAATGTACAGATTTTGCTGTTTCGGAAGGAAATTGGTACTTTAATTCACCAAAGTTCAACTACATTCAACTGATCACAAAGTATAGTCAGGACATGACTGATGTAAGAAACAGCACCATCACTATTTGAAAAAAGTCATTTTTGATCAAATCTAGGCAGCAGCCATCACTCCAACACTGTATTCTTGAGTAATCATGCTAAATTGCTAATTTGGTACTAAAAAAAAAAAATCACATGCCATTATATCAAACACAGTTGAAAGCTATCTGGTAAGTTAAATTAATCTTAACATTGTCTGTGTTTTTGAGTTGCCACAATATGCAGTAGACTGGCATATGCTATACAATGCTTGAAATTGCCAAAAAACTGAAGATTTCATACAAAGGTGTGCACTACTGTCTTCAAAGACAAAGGACAACTGGCTCTAACTAGGACAGAAAGAGATGTGGAAGAACAGATGTACAACTAAACAAGAGGATAAGTATATCAGAGTCTCTAGTTTGAGAAATAGACGTCTCCCATTTCCTCAGCTGACAGCTTCATTGAATTCTACTGCCTCAACACCAGTTTCATGTACAACAGTAAGAGAAGACTCAGGCCTTATGGGAAGAATTGCAAAGAAAAATCCACTTTTGAAACCGAAAAACAAAAAGAAAAGGTTAGAGCGGGCAAAGAAACAGACATTGGAGAACAGATCATTAGAAAAGAGTGTTATGGATCTGGAACCCATTGAGCATTTGTGGGATCAGCTAGACTGTATGGTAAGTGAGAAGTCTGTGATTAATGGTGTCATGTAATTTATTTGATCTGAAATTGTTATCAATAGACAGCCCTATACCAAATAGTATCTACTTAAGGTGGTGAGTAACCCTGATATGAGAATAATAATGATGACGATTACCTGAGACTGAAGGGTGTCAAAACCATTAAATATGAACTCGAATAGTGTATGCAGATTTTCCAGGCTAGGTGATGTGACGAAAATATTTGAATAGCTGAGAAGAGAAAGAGAACTCAATTCAATTAGCAATTTATTAGTTTATTAAGAATTCAGTAAAATTATTGACTAAACATTTATTAAGGAAGGAAGGATATGTAACAAGTATGTGCATGGATAGCATTCACTCCACTACATACCCAAATGCAACAGCTCCGGCTATAGCCAATCCCAGCGCAGCAGACTTGCCTCGACCACGGGCAGCAGTGAGAGCTACAGTGCTGCGTAAGGTCTTCTCTGAAATGGCCTCAATGAACTTCAGCACCGCTTTGGCCTAAATACAAATACAAAGAATTTGTCAAAAAATGTAATATGGTGCCACACAAAACATCTAGGTTTCTATCTGTTATTTTAGTTATACCTGGTCCATAGTTTTGCAGCTGTCCACTAGAACACCAACCGGCTGTGTGTCTTGTAAAGACCCCTTTAGGTCCTTCAGCTCTTGTATCCGTGGGGACGGCCCATCATCCTGTTAGCAAATACACAGATTAAGAATGGAGCTATTGATCAAATAGGATGTTATTAGATTCTAGACAAGTCTTGCCTGTGTTTTAGGAGGGAGAGGTTTGACGTTGGTAATGTGACTGGAGATTGGCAGAATGTTGAGTTGGTCATCAATAACAACACATGTCTTACAGGAGGAGAGAGACAGGAGGAATCTGGGAAACAATATTAAAAGGCATTTCTACAAAAATGTCAAGCAACTGTCTAAACAATTATTGGAAAGCTGAAGCAGAAATAGGATATAGCAAGCTTTAACTCAAGACTGGTATTGGTCACAGTAAGAAAAGCCTAATAATCCAGAAATAATCCCACGTATTGCTCAGAACAAAGCTTGGAACAAAACGGCTTCATGTAAAATTCATTAAAAAAAATAAAAAAGCATGACATTTTTATCAGAATCAAAAATGGGATTGATGCACGTAAAATACGTGTTTTCAAATAAATGTCTTTTAAAAGGAATATTCTGGGTTCAATACAATTTAAGATCAGTCAACAGCATTTGTGGCATAATGTCGATTACCTCAAAAGTATTTAGACTTGCATCTCCTTTTCTTTAAAAAAAAAAAGAAAATCGAGGTTCCAGTGAGACATTTACAATGGAATTGAATGGGGGCCAATTTTTTTAAGTTAAAATACTCACTTTTTCAAAGATATAGCCACAAGACATAAACAATATGCATGTTAACATGATTTTAGTTGAATAAAAACACATACTAACTTTTTCTCTATAAAGTTATAGCCAATTTTACAACATTGTTACAATGACCGTGTAATGTCAACAAACCCTAAAACCCTTAAAATGACTGTAAAAATTACAATTTAAACAACTTTACAGCTCAAATAAAGTGCTTTAATAAAATAATAAGCTTAAAATTTCTGCCTTTAAAAAATTGGCCCCATTGTAAGTGCCTCATTGTTACCTCGATTTGTACTTTTTTTTTTTTTTTTTTTAAGCTGCACTACGTAACTTTGTGCTCCCTAGCGACATCGGTGGTTGACATTTTAAACTGCAAGCAATTTGTGGAAGAATACATTATGTCCATTGTGCTTAGACAAACCTTATGATTTGAGGTTAACTGGACAACACCTGTGTGATCATGACTGGAAGATAATCAGAGTTATAATGTGCTATTTTCATGTTGATATAATTATGTTATACGATGAAACATGTTAAAATTATACAGATAAACAACATTCATATTTACATATTTTGAATGAATGAATAGTAAACTTTTCTGACACTACACTCAATGCACTTTTACATAGAGAACAGGGGACTCTCCTGAATCACCACCAGTTACAAGTATATTTTAATATGATCATTCAAGTGTTTTATCGACTATTATTGTTTGTATTGTACTACCAATTTTAGAGGTGAAACTCTTGAGACTGCTGATTCAAGTTCAATGTAAGACTTCATTATTTTTACATTAGTTATCTTGTCAACGAAATCAATGCTAAAAACGTAACTTGACGAAAGGTTTTTTGATTTTGTCAACGATAACTAAGATGAGACGAAAAAGGCGCATCATGAAGATAATTACATTATTTTATTAAAGCATACTGTTGACGAAAATATGACGATAAAAATTATACTGCAAAATATTTTAATAGTGCAAGATATAAACAGAAGAAACATCTTGATAATCTGTAAATAGAAAAATATATTAGAAGCTTTATATAGTGTGTTTGTCATGTCTCCACTTGAGCTTTGAGTTAACACGCTAACACCGGCAACACAAACTGCTTTAAAAAGGGTAAAATAACTCATTTTATTCAAACACATCCTATTTATACATGAGATTCATCAATATATTCACAACATTTATGGAACTTACATCTGCACAAAAAACAAATTAACATGTGAACTTAAACTCACCACACACAATGTAATATCCTTTCACGGAAATTTAATACATCTCTAAAGCATGAAGACGGACTAAAATGTATGACTGTAACATGACGAAATACTATTTTAAATTTTTTTTGTCAAAAGACGTAAACAAAAAAATGTAAGTTGATAAAGCAAGAGAAACAGTTAGCCTAATAACACTAACTAAAAACATTAAATGAGCAATAATCGGGATAAAATATTATTTTTTAAACATGTATATATTTTGTACAAGTCAATTTCAGAAGTCATATGTATTAGTAAACATGTACAGTAACTTCCCCTGACAACGGATCGTGATCGGTAAACACATGAGTAATGTCCGATTTATAAAAGCATTACCCCTACCAGACAACATACTGTATCCAATTCCAAGCATTATAGCAGGTTAACAACTTCGCCCAAACAGATAACAGGTAAACATCCATCTAGACTGCAGCGATGCCATCCTGAACTGTGTGATTGTGACTGACTTAACTGAACAGCGTCCTCAGCCAGAACATGTGACAGCCCACACTTCTTTCCTGTGTTTACGGACATGACGTCATGATGCAAATAGGATATAAACCAGCGATTTCATGCCAAATCCGACCCGACAGCTCAAAATACGAATTATTTTTATAAGCTTATTGTAGTAAATCGGGGTAAGGTAAGGACATTGTTTTGAATACTGATTTTTTATGTACTTAATCAATAATGGCAATTTGTTCATTTTTATCCAAAAAAATCTAACATAGTGCAGCTTTAAAGAAAAGGAGGGATGGTTGGCCTGGGTAGCTCAGTTAATATTGACGCTGACTACCACCCCTGGAGTCGCGAGTTTGAATCCAGGGTGTGCTGAGTGATCCCAGCCAGGTCTCCTAAGCAACCAAATTGGCCCAGTTGCTAGGGAGGGTAGAGTCACGTGGGGTGACCTCCTAGTGGTAACGATTGGATGTTTTTGCTCTCAATGGGGCACGTGGTAATTTGTGCGTGGATCGCGGAGGGTAGCATGAGCCTCCACATGCGGAGTGTCCATGGTATCATGCACAATGAGCCACGTGATAAGATGCGCAGATTGATGGTCAAAGAAGCGGAGACTTGTCCTCCACCTGGATTGATGTAACAGCACCACCTCGAGGACCTACTAAAGTTGTGGGAATTGTGCATTCTAAATTGGGAGAAATAAATAAAAAAAGAAGGAAAAGGAGGGACGATTCAAAATAAATTTTCATTGTAATAAATATTATGCCTCAAATGCTGCCGATTGGGCTTAACTTTTATTGAACCCGGAATGTTCCTTTTAATTAATTATCTTCTGAATGTATGTTTTATCATTTGTCATAACAAAACCAACCTTTCGTTGAACCTTCCAACAACATCCTGGTGAGCCTCTGTCCGATAGCGAGAACGAACATCCTGAAAGAGAACAAGACAACAGTAACACTTACATAATTATGCTTTGTGTTTACACAGATTTGCAGATTCATATTTGTTTAACAAGCATTAAAGGGGATGTTTACCATTGTCATTGTGTACAGCTGTTTCAGTGAGTTCATAGTCCTCAGCAGAATGACCACAATGCCTCCACCTTCCACTGTCTCAATGGTTCGAACTAAGAGGTTAGGAGTGAGTGCTTCAAATTCCTAAAACAGGAAGAAAGCGAGATGAACTTCCGCTAGGGCTGCCCCCAACTTAAGATTTTCTTAGCGGACTAGTAGTCATTAGTCGACAGGTCGTCGCATGTTTATAATATTAATTGAATTACTTAAATATATATATTTTGGGGGGCATCAGAAAATGGTTTGGGTTCCAGGGCTGAGAAAGAATGTTATAAGTAACATTGCTAACACTGTTCTACATTACAGAGAAATACTACACCATAATAATGAACCTTTAAAATATAAAATTTACAAGCAAACGCAGGCAGTGACACTGGCAAAAGTGGTAATGATTCTGAATGTGTAGGAAAAACCAGCAAGGAGACTGTCTGAACATTTTGTTAATTTATAAAGACAAATGCACATTAGGGTTGTGCTGACAGACGATGATCTCGGCTATCGGCGATAGTCAGAGTGGTCATCAATAGCTGATGCCTTTGAGAATGTCAAGACAATATTTGTCTAGTTTTCACATGTATTCAATTATTATTAGGCTATTACTATCAAATTTTTTAACAATGATTTGCTTGTAGACACAGACACAGGCTTAAAGAAACAGTTTATTATATTAATAAGAACAGATGACAGAAAAGCCGTCTATGCACGTGTATGACGTGCTGATATGGAGGCGTGTAGTCTCGTGGTACACACATGGAAAGGTGGTTTCTTATATATATCTCGAGAAGGAGGGAACAAAACTAATTTATTCACACACACAATATATTTTCCCACACAATTAAACACCCGGCAGGTAGAGAATGCACAGATGAATTTGGTTCTTTGCCAGAGAGATGTTACCCTTCACAACTGTTGTAAAGACCATCTTTCAAATTGTTGAACAACATAAGTTTTAATTGTGCTTCTTTATTTTCAATTTCATTTAAACTTTTAGTTAAAATAAATAAAGTTCAAAGTTTGAAATCAAGGTGTCTTACTTTATTGTGTCGGTTTCCTGATGAGTTTTTTTTCCTGCGACAAACTGACAAATCAAAACTTGGTTGACCAAGACCCTTCTCATCGACTAACGTTTGGTTGTCTATCATGGGGCAGCCCTAACATCCGCAATAAAGTTTAGAGTAATAAGACGGTCATCTTTGAGTAGTTTGTCACTGTTGTTACCTGCAAAACACACATGCCGTATGTGTTTCCCTGGATCTTGTGGGTTTCATTGTAGTAACAGTAGCGGATGTTGTTTGCAGCAACAAAGAGCTCGAAGGGATCATCCTGTTTTAGATTCAAGGTGCCTGATTTGATCTTTTTCTGCAGCTGCGCATCCTCTTCTTTCGATTACTGTAAAATAACATCTTTGTTTACACACAATATTTCCCACAATTTTTGACCAATGAATTTCCATGACCTTTGCTTTGAGCGTACAAATAAACCCTGATGTGGCTCAGGCTGAAATTGAGATTGACACCCCTGTCTTAATCTATTCTTTGACCAACATGCGTTAATATGGATTGCACGAGTTAGTTAAATGTAATAATGACAAAATATTTATTTATTTATTTTTTAATATGTAACCATTTTGTGAGCAGCTGACACTGTAGAATATTCTACCCATACTGATTGTAATTTCAAGCAGACCAAGAAAATGAACTCAAATGACCATCAATGTGTTAAATTACATGAGTTGTGTACAGCCGTGGCCAGAAGTATTGGCAGTGACATCAATTTTGTGTTTTGCAAAGTTTTCTGCTTCAGTTGTTGTGGTGTTGATTCACATTGTTTCTAGATTATTTTGCAGAGTGATCGGATGCATTTTAAATAATTGCAAAAAGCTTCATTGGCCAAAAAAATTAACTATCGCAAAAAACCCAACTTTCACTGTTTTTTGGCCCTGGCACAAAATGTCCTGCTAACTCATTTCACTAATAATATCAGCAGCACCTGGAAATGTGAATGAGTACTAGTCAGGTGAAATCACTCTATCATTCTGATTGGATTATAAGAGCAGACTGATTGCTATAAAAGGAGGGAAGAAGTGCTTCCAATCATTGTGTTCTTGTTAGCAATGGTTACCTCTAAAGAAAGACGTGCAGCCATCATCGCTTTGCATCAAAATGGCCTCACATGCAGGGAAATTGCTGCAAAGAATATTGGACCTAATAGAACCATTTACCGGATCATCAAGAAATTCAAGGAGAGAGCTTCAACTGCAGTGAAGAAGGCTTTAGGACATCCCAGAGTGTGCAGTAAGCGCAAGGACCGTCTCTTCCTGAGGACTCGGCTACGGAATCATGTCACCACCAGTGCAGAGCAGAGATATTGGCAGCAGGTTGGTGTGAGTGCATCTGCATGCACAGTGAAGCAAAGATTTTTGGACAATGGCCTGGTGTCAAGAAGGCAGCAAAGAAGCCACTTCTCTCCAAGAAAAACATCACGGACAGACTGAAATTCTGTAGGAAGTACAAGGATTGGACAGCAGAAGACTGGTGCAAAGATATTTTCTCTGATGAAGCCCCCTTCCGACTGTTTGGGACATCTGGAAAATCGATAGTCCGGTGAAGAAAAGGTGAAAGCTACCACGAGTCCTGTGTCGTGCCAACAGTGAAGCATCCTGAGACCATTCATGTGTGGAGGGGAGGGGAGGGGAGGGGGGGGTTGCTTTTCAGCCAAGGGAGTGGGCTCTCTCACAATTCTGCCCAAAAACACTGCCATGAATAAAGAATGGTATCAAAACGTCCTGCAAGAGCAACTTCTCCCAACGATCCAGGAGCAATTTATTGATGATCCGTGCATTTTCCAGCATGATGAAGCACCATGTCACAAGGCAAGAGTAATAATGAAGTGGTTCGGAGATCATTACATTGAAATGTTTGAACCCTGACTCGGCAACTCCCCAGATCTTAATCCCATAAAGAACCAGTGGTTCTGTGGATTAATCCTCAAAAAGCAAGTGGACAAGCAGAAGCCCACAAAATGTGATAAACTCTGAGCACTAATAAGGCAAGAATGGATCGCCATCAGTCAGGATTTGGCCCAGAAGCTGATATCCAGCATGCCAGAGCGAATTGCAGAGGTTATGAAGAACAAGGGTCAACACTGTAAATATTGACCCGTTTGAATGTTAATTGAATGTTTTTGCCAATAAAAGCCTTTAAAACTCGTGAAATGCTCATCATTGTTTTCCAGTATAACATAGAAACATGTGAAAAAAAAAAAAATATCTACAAATACTGAAGCAGCAAACTTTGCAAAACACAAAATGTATGTCACTGCCAATACTTTTGGCCACGGCTGTAAAAACACTAACTGTGGCAATACACACGTTTGGCAACGATGTGGTTTGAAAGCCATTGAGTTTAATCAATGAGTCTATGGTGCCATCAACGTGATTTCCCCAACAGCTGAACAAGTTGAAGCCTTTGAACGAATTTTCCGAGTTTTCATTGCCATTTAGAGGAAACAGAGCGTTACTGTGTGCGTGCCCGTGAAGTGGGGCAGGCTCCAGAAAAGCAGTCGGAATAGACACAACAGCACCGCTGCTGAAAAAAATCTAATGGGAAACATTGGTCTACAGTGAATGGTCCTCAAAACTAACCTAACTGGCAATTTTATGAGTTGACGGTTTAGTCAGATGGGAAAGGATCTGTCATCAGAGGGGTCCATGAAAAATAAAATTGGAGAGCTGAAGTGTTCTCATAGCGTAATCATACCTGCTAAAGCCCAGCTCCTTTTTGTAGCACCATAAGACTGATGGCCGGGCTCGAACTGTAGCTTTGACAGCATGTGATGCAGAATGACAACCTGGATTCACAGTGCAGCAATGACGATTAGGTCTGGTTCAGCAAAAATCGCACAGTGTAACAATTATATTATGCATTACCTGATCTCGTCCACGATCACCAACTATAACAAACATAGTGTACAAACATGTTGTAGTGCGACACCGTTTTCTATTTGGACACGAATGCGATTGTCCACCTTCTTCCGAAAAGTTGCCATGTCTTTAACGCTTTACCCTGTCACCACAATTAGTGAAACAAGGACAGCAATTAAAACCCGATTTACTTATGAAATTTGTGACATGGACTGAAATAAAACCATCTAATTTACAATACATAATCACGCTCATACATTCACGTGGGAACGCCTCGGAAGAAGGACCCCCGACACATATATACTGTTGTCTGTGATATCGCCTGTTCATTCAGAATGACGTTTAGGCAATAAAAAATCCAAGTGATATTAGGGCAAGCACATATCTGACTCTGATGGTGTTCCTCGTTTTTGTGTAATAATCATGATCTTAAATGTATATAAAAAAAGGTCTGTGCCATTAAGTTAAGTGTATGAATTAGAATCAAGACATTTAGAAATGTAAACCCTGCTGTGGGGGTCGACCAGTGTTTTGGAAACTTTTTTTTAGCTGGTCAGGCTGGGAGTCAATCTTAAAAGGAAAGCTCACCTACAAATTAAAAATCTGAAGAAATTAATTTTTTTAGAAATATTTCTCAGCTCTAGAACATGTAATACTGTGTTGAAGGCATACAGTGGTCACACCAATTATTGATTTAGCTTAGGTTTACTGCAGTTATGAAGTTAATTGATTAAACTGTTTCATTTATTCATGGCATTCATTCATTTTTCGAAATCCTCCTCCCTATACATTTTTCACAACTTCCTAAAATTGTGTAATTAAACAAGTGACAATAAAATCGTGATCACACATCGAGAAAAAGAAGAATTAAAAAACAAAAATACTCTCCGGTTACATTTTCATTGAGTTGGGCACTTCTTGAATTCCCCACTTAATTTACTTTAAATGTCCTTTCATTAGCACATTTGTCAGGTGTCTGATAATCAAAATAGATAATTCCCCTGAATTTATTTCCATGTAATGGAGCTTTAGAACAAGCCTGTACAAGCTGCTTCTCATGGGAGGTACTTTAGGTCAGACATGAAGTATGAAAAATCAAAACACAAGCCTCAAACTCATTAGAAGAAAAGCAAATATAATGTGTTACTGATGGCTTTAAGATGAGAACCATTCTATTGCAGCAGAACTTAAAACTGAAGCAGAAGAACTGCAGCAGCAAAGAGTAATTCAACATCTTTATTGAAACTCATGAAGCAACATCACTTTACAAATTAAGGGTGTGAGAAAATCTTTAAAATATACCAAAAGAAAAAACCTTTTCAGAACCCAAATTAGTTGATGCGTGAAAAAAGAAAGAAAAAAATAAGTGGGGCAAAAGGAGAACTCCCAGTATTGGACCAGCTGTGGAAGGTACTTGAGCTTTATTTTGTACAAAAAATAAATTTGTGAAATATTTCAAGTTTACAGGAATCTGTAAAAAACACAGGGTAGCTTTAAAATCTTGACACAGTTTTCAGTTTGCTTTAAGAATCAGTGAACTATTTTCTCTTTAACGTGTCAGTGTAGGGATCAATTGATGATCAATTCCAGGGAGCAAAAGAGCTGGGATATGCACTTCAGTATTTCAATGTTCAGTGTGTTCCAGGATGTAAGGTCAGTTTACAAGGCTTAAGACCGCATGGCTGGAGCATTTCCTCGAGGGGCCCCTCGAGAACCTTGTCCAGCACCACGTTTATGGTTCTGTTGGTATCCATCCTGTAGAAAGGCGAACAGAACCATTAAGGAGAAACACCTCTTTTGAACATTAAAAGGTATCTCGGAACTCTCATCAGTATTTTGAGTAGGTACTGGGATAGTACAGATGTCATGCATAACGTCTAGACTCCTTCCTACTGAATGTTCACAATAATTTTGTTAGTGATATTTAAGTACACAAGGAATATCTCATGATTTTAATGTGCTTTTAATTTGGCTATTATGACCCCTAGGCTAATGATATCAACAAAAACTAATTTTAATTTTCAATTAATGAAACAAGGTTAAAGGTGTGGGTTAGAGCTAGTTTGACTCATAAAAACCACTCATACATTTAGAGTTTGCTATTCAAAGAAGCATCTGCTGATCTAGATGCCTCGATCTAGATGCCTCAGATCTCAGAAGACCTATTCCCTAGAATTGTTGCTTTAAAAAAATGCTAGAGTTACAAAGTAATTTCAAAAAGCTTAGATATTAATCTGTCCACAGTTAGTCAAATTGTCTATAAAAGGAGATGATTTAGTACTGTGTCTACTCTCCCTAGAAGTGGCCGTCCAGCCAAGATCACTCAAAGGGCACATCGCAGAATGCTCAATGGAGGTAAACATTTTTTTAATAAAAATCCCTAGAGTGACAGCTAATGAATTATTGAAACTGGTTAACATCTGTTTACGAGTCTACAATATGGAAAACATTAAACAGGCATGGTGTCTAGGACACCATGAAGAAAGCCGCATGCCTGAAGTTTGCCAAAGACCACCTTGGCACTCTACAATGCTACTGGGAAAATGTTTTGTGAACTGATGAAACTTAAGGTTGAATTGTTTGGGAAGAACACAGCACCATATATGGCATAAAAAGGGCACCATATACAGTACCGACATGAAAACATCCCAATATTGAAGTGCGGTGGAGAGAGCATCAGGATTTGGGGCTGCTTTGTTGTGTCGGGGCCTGGACCACTTGCAATCATTGAGGGAAAAATGAATTCAAGTTTATCAAGATATCCTACAGAATAATGTCATGGTGGCTGTGTGCCAGCTGAAGCTCAGTAGAGGTTGTGTGATTCAGCAGGACAATAACCCTAAACATTGAAGTAAATCCTCTACAGAATGGCTTATTAGCTTAAGTACATTGATTGTCTATACTTGTGACTGATGAAGATGAGATCACATTTTATAACCAATTAATGCAGAAAACTGGCTAATTCAAAGAGTTTACATACTTTCTCTCGCCACTGCACGCACACACGCAGTATATCGTCCAGCCCAATTGCTTATTATTCTCACTAGCCAGCATTACTCCCAACAGTCACGTCCATAAACACTCATGTCAAAAATATATATATTATAACACACAACTACAAGTACTGTGTTCATGGCTTACCCGTTGGTAGTTGCTGTTGGAATAATCTCGTGGAGTACTGAACTGGGATTGTCCATATCCAGGGTTTGCAGAGTTGGAGAAGGGTGGCCGATAACCATCATATCCCCCTTGAATATATTGGAAATCTCTTATGATTCATCCATTAACCATTTTAATGATCCTCCCTTTCAAACCCATGGGACAACTACAAAATCTAAAGTACATCACAGTGTTGTCTTGTACCTCTGAAACCATTGGATGGTCCTCTGTAGCCATTGATCATACCACGTGAGTTTCGAGGGCCACCACGAGACATAGCTCTGCTGTTGAATGACTGAGTATGGTGGCCGAACCCGTTGCCCTGGCCATTCGGCTGCTGGGAAATGGGCTGGTGGCCAGTGGAGTTTGGGAGTGACTGTTCTTGAGAATGGAAGGCACCAACCACTGTTAAGTCAGAAGGAACACAGCTGAAAGTCTGATTCAAACCCCAACCTTAACAGAAATAGCTCGCCTAAAAATGAAAATGCATTGTCACACTAATGTTGTCCTAAACCTATGACTTTGTTGTCCGTGGACCACAAAAAGAGATGTTGGGCAGAATGTTAAGTCATAAGCATAAGTCATCATAAACTTCCAATGCACAGAAAAAAAGATGCAATGAAAGTAAATTGTGACGAAGGCTCTCTTTCTGCCTAAAATCCCCTTTTATGTTGGAAGGAAAAATAATAATCCAGGTCTGGAAAACATGAGGGTGGTTGAGTAAATAACACATTTTCTGGTGAACTATACATTTAAGAAGAACTGTGTGGGGGTGTATGGGAAAGGATCATTTTTTTTTACAGGATTATATGGAGAGTATTAAAGAATGAACAGAGGGATTCTGAAGATTCTCACCAGACTGGAGCTGCTCCGGTGGCAAGTCTGTTTGCTCCACAGTGTGCTGCAACTGGCTATTATAACCCTGGTTATAGCCATTCTGGTACTGGCTGGCCTGCTTCATTGAGTCAGTTTCATTAGATGGTGGGACAGGCACATTGAGGTTGAACACCTGTGAAGAATGGATTGAAGAAAAATGAAAATGGTTTTAAATGTTCCATGACACAAATTATGGAAAAAGTTTTTAATAACACATTCAACAAGTCTTTCACTGTAAATCAACATGACACCCATTCTGTTTAGAAGCTAAAGATGATGTTTTCATGGTATGCCCCATATGAAGCTTTTCATAGCAAAAAAAAAAAAAGAAAAAGGTTATTGAGGCACATTACCGCTTGCATGGACTGGAATGGGGCTGCGTTGACATTGATGCCACTGCCATGCAGGGGTTTAGAGCTGGACTTGAACACCTGCGTCTGTGAAGGGGAGTGCTCTGTCAGGGGCATGCAAGCCTACACAAAAAACACACAAATTTACAAAAAGTTTATTTTCACATTTTGACAAATGTCAAAGTTCTTTTGATGCTAAAAACTACTGCTAATGTACACTGCATACTTGACACACATTTAAGTGTGTTCAACAATGGTCTGAAAAACAAACCAAACAATGCATTGAGAACTGAACAGAACCACTGGAATGCATCACTCTGTTAATATTAATGAATTTCATGAAGGCTTGCCCTATCCTAATCGGAAACTAAAACAGAAAACTAGCCTCGCTACTACCGTTTCACACTCAAACATATATAACAAGTCAGTATGTGTATATTCATGCGATTGCCGTTTTCATAGACAAATGCTTGACTTAACATGCGTAAATAAGCTTTTAAGTAACATTGATAACCCTACACATAAACCAAAGCTGTCAGCACTGCTTTGTAGAAACATTGGACCATGACAAAACATTGTGCAATTAAAAAATACGTCCAAGCAGGATTCATTGAAATCAAAGTGATACAGAGGATTGACATCTTGCCTGAATAGCATCAATGGAGTCTGTCTGTGGTTGAGTATCAGCTGTGTGATAGGACTGGTACATTGGTGGTGGAGTGGAGAAGGTTTCGGGTGGTGGAGTGACCATGGGGATCTGGGGAGAAAATATATGTGCAAATATTCCTATATAAATTATCATTATAAAACAATAATTTAAAGGGATAGTACAACCAAAAATGAAAGTTCTGTCATCATTTTATAACAATCTAGTTGTTCCAAACCCATGTAGCTGGGAAGATGTTAGGGATGTCAGTCTCAGTCACCATTCACTTTCATGGCATCTTTTTTCCACACAATGAAAATGAATGGTGACTGAGACTGTCATTTTGTCTAACATGTCCTTTTGTGTTCCACAGAAGAATGTCAATGTTTTGGAACAGTATGTGGGTGAGTACATGAAAATTTTAATTTTTGGGTGAACTATCCCTTTAATGATTTCACCTTTCATTTTAGACCAGCTCAGTACACTAATGTTATTGGTTGTCCATCAGTGAAAGCAGATGATGTTCTTCACCACTGACTTTCATCCAGAACAAATTAACTACACTTACTTGTGGGGGTTCAGGTTGAATGGCAACTGCTGGAGGCAGCACTAGATGAGATTCTGGGTGAGCTATAGTTTGATCAATCCAATTAAAAACAATCCAGCAGTTAAGGACAATTACTGAAATGCTTAAACCATAACACATTTAAAAAAGAAAGACCATGTGAATAGTATGAACTTACATGTTTGACCCACCATTGAAAGGACATCCATACTTGCCCCTGGCTTCATAGGTTGTGCCATAACAATAGCCGGATCAAGAGACTGGCCATCAAAATCAAGCATGGATTCCTGTGAATGAGTAATGCACTTCAAATGTATAAACATATTATATGTCTATTGTCAAATTAAACACATTTTCAAAAAGCCCACCTGCATGAAGTTGTATGGTCCTTGCATCTGTGCCATGAGATCCTGAACCACCTGCTTTCTAACCACAGGGTCTGAAGGGGGTGTGGGAGTCACCATGGTCAGTGGGTGGGGCTCTGGGACAACAGGAGAGGGAGCCATCAGAACTGGCTGCTGCATGGAGTTAACCACCTGTCACAGACCAAAGTAGCTGATCAATGCTTTTGCGGAAAAAAAGCAATTACACACTAATCCATACTAACAAATTATGAAACTTGATGCCACATAAATGGTTAAGTAAACCTCAGATGGTTTATAGAGTTGGTTACCTCCGTTTCAGCAATCCATTCCTCTTCTTGCTCCTTGTATCCACTCTTGATGGGGCTCTCTGAAATTAACTGCCTATTTACAAACTGAAGAAAATAATCCAACTTAAAACAAAAGAATAAGATGGGTAAAGTTGAGGAAACCGAACTTGGGTGTGCTTATTATGGTCATGACATTATTTGTTATTTTGTTCCTGAGGTCCCATTTATGATGTTAAAGTTTTTGCGCCACCATTATCTCTCTGACCCTTAGAATGAATCTGTACAAGCAAAGTTTCTGGTAACCCAAGTTTAGAATGAGTTATTCTTCCTTAATTGAAATGACTATTTTTGGACAGCTGACAGAAAGTCATTTTTTTTTTATAGTAGAATTAACTCATTTTTGAGTTAATTTTCAAAACTTGAGTCCTTGTGACCCCTTTTTAAGCCTGCATTTCGCAAGGTCCATATTTAACACATTTAAAACATGTCTCACCTCTGTTGACTCAATCGCAATGGGTTCTGCGTACTCTTCCATAATTTCAACCTCTGTTAGGAGACAAAACAATCAGTTGATTACAGTTTCAGAATAATACAAAATCACATATGTAATATGAAATGAGAGGGAACACATTATACCAGTGTCTGCAGGGTGCTCCTCCGCTTCAGACACTTCAACTGCGGATTCGACTTCAGACACTTCTGCACAAACTCCATTTTGATGAGATGGCACTCTATCAAAGTAGCCACTCTGCAGAACCCGCTCCAATGTCTCATTCAGTGCTTTATCTGGGAGATGAGGCAAGAAATCCAATTAGACTTCTAATGACCGGTCTACTAAGTTATCCAAGATTATAACACCATCTCTTCATAATTCTCATTTGCAGGTTTTAGGTTCCAAAACTGGCTAGTGTTTAGTTCTGCCAGAGACAGAGAGAAAAAAAATAAAAAAAATTCTAAACTTATTTGTGTGTGGTTAACTATAATTTAGCTAGCAGCTACCATCCACCATATAACAGCCCAGCTGGTGAATAGCCAATAGATGTATTTATATGCCATGAGCCACTTGATCCCCGGCTGAATACCATGGGAGGAAAGCACTGAATGCTGGGAGCTAAGGTACGGTCACTTAAAACTGTCCGTTTTGACAAATCATTTCAAAGCATTCACGTCATCACTCAAAAAGGATAACAGAAGGCAAGCACGCGCCAATTATAATTTCAAAATATTTTAGCAAACCAAAATTTTGATGAGGATCTAAATACATTTCATAAACGCATTTAAAAAGATCTTCATCAATACATATTTATTATCATCAAGAGTGATTTTTTTTTTTTTTTAACTATCCAAGGCAGTGTCTCCTTGGAGAGTCACCCAACCCACAGCTGCAAGAACAATTCAGATTTGGAAGGCAGAGTACATGGATCTTGCCACTCCACCCACTGCTGAGTCAGGAAAGGCCTCCACCATTTAGCCTCATAGCAGAACATCACAGTGTATGCCAACCTTTCCCATATCAATATCATGAGGTAAAACCTTTCTAAAATTAAACACGATTGCCTTCAAACACCCCCAACCTACATGCAACATTCTAAATCAACACAATGCTTTTGGAAACTTACAACAATGCATGCGTACATTTCTAATTATATAATTTCCAAAATTGAGTGGTGGTGGCATAGTGGCTAAAGCGCAGGGCTGTTAATCAGAAGGTCGCTGGTTCGAACCCCAAGACCACCACCATTGTGCCCTTGAGCAAGGCACTTAATTCTAGGTTGCTCCGGGGGGATTGTCCCTGTAATAAGAGCACTGTAAGTCGCTTTGGATAAAAGCGTCTGCCAAATGCATAAATATAAATGTATCAGACTTGCAATTGGAACCCGAAGACACTCGTTAACATTTTGAAAAAGATGATTGAACAACAGCATACTTTTAACACCAGCAAAAAGCTGATCCCATCTCAGGCATTTGTCAGATATCACTGATGGAGTTGTCAGTCACTGACATGTCTACGTCAAGAATTCTATTACGATTTCTATCTAGAACCCTTTCATTAAAACATTTTAAACATCCTCATGTATAGTAGTTTTCATGAACTGTCAGACTCTCTAAGTCAATTGACATACATGTTGTTCCTGCTACAGGCTTGTCCTTCCCCTCCAAGAGTTCCCATAAGTGCTGTGATGCTTCCTGATACTGGTCAGTCAACCTGTGTGAGAGAAGAGCATTCCTTCATGAATACACCGTACAAATCCAAAATCAATTAAAGGAGTTAGTTCACCCAAAAATGAATGCAGGTTTGGTAAATTTAAAAAGCATGCACGATCAATGTTGAGACCACAACTTCTCTCAAATTTATTTTGATGGAGATCCAAATGAATGCTAATACCAATATCATGAAACCATCTGCTAGGCCAGTGTTTCCCAACCACTGTGCCTGCGGCACACTAGTGTGCCGTGAAAGATTGTTAGGTGTGGCGTGGAAAATTACAAAATTCCACAAAATAAATAAATGCATGAAGAAAAAAAGAAAAACATTTCAGGGATTCAAACTCCTCACCTTTCTGAGAAATTCACTGATTTGAAACCATAATCACTTTTGTGATTGTGAAGAGCAATGATTAATGTGCAAAAGTGACTGATATTTATACACATTAAGGGTCTTAAGTGTCCAAATTTGTGGAGACATTGAATATCTAATTTCTTTTAAATAAATTTTTTTTTTATTAAATATGACCTTATCGTTTACGAATATCAGAGACCCCAGTTATTGAAATAATTTAAATTCACAAAGAAAATGCATAAACCTAAACGAGTCCTTTTAATACTTTCTGCTATAAAAGCAATGTACATGTTTTGTACATGTACACATACATGTTTTCAAAGTTTATTGTGCATACCTCCTGCTTTTTTACGTGGCAAACTCATAAAATTGCCCCTCTGTGATGCTTTCTGAAACTCTTGACATGTGGAGGGCAATGCGGTGCTTGACGTAGGGTTCAGCCTCCAGAACAACAACAACAACAACAACAAACATTTATATAGCGCTTTTCTCAAACTCAAAGCGCTTTACATAGTATAGGGGGAATCTCCTCAACCACCACCAGTGTGCAGCATCCACCTGGATGATGCGACGGCAGCCATAGTGCGCCAGAACGCCCACCACACACCAGCTATTGGTGGAGAGGAGATGGTAGAGTGATGTAGCCAATTCAGGGATGGAGATTATTAGGAGGCCATGATAGATAGGGGCCAATGGGGGAATTTGGCTAGGACACCGGGGTTAAACCCCTACTCTTTACGAGAAAGTGCCCTAGGGATTTTTAATGACCACAGAGAGTCAGGACCTCGGTTTGGAGTCCCATCCGAAGACAGTGCTTTTTTTACAGTATAGTGTCCCCGTCACTATACTGGGGCATTAGGACCCACACAAACCGTAGGGTGAGCACCCCCTGCTGGCCTCCCAAATACCACCTAGAACCAAATGAACTAACACGAGAAGTCGTCTGTCCGAGGCAAAGATGCAAAATCTAATGACAATTGCCTCATTCTCCCTTGATGCGTTTGATTCCACACAGGTGAGCACACAGTTTAAGCAGATGCGGACCAGAAGGAAGGTTTGAGTTGTCGATTGAGTTCTGTTCAGTTCAGTTTTTACGTGTTTTGTTCATATTTTAATCATATTTGTTTTTTGTAATATTGCGTTGTTCATATGTCGTGTTTTAGTGGCCTCCGCTGTCACTCCGGGGAAAAAAACATTAATCTGCTTCGTGTGGCGTCTCTGTTGTTCATCTATTCCTCTTCATAAATAAATAAATAGCATAATCTGCTATATGCACGTCCTTTAAGTTCATGATTAAAAATTAATATGTGAATGAAAATAAAAGCTATTAAATGTATTATTAAAATGACGAGTAATAGATTATGATGGAATTTTTACAACCCTGTCTGTCAAAATGATGGATGATGAGAAAGTCTAATGCAAGCACTGTATGGGACTTGTTTTTTGTTTTTTTGCATAGCCACATTTCAACCATTACAAGTAAACACTCTACTAAGACAGACAGAAAACATGGACAAGTTCTTGAAAAGGAAAAATATTAACGATGGTTAGCCTATGTGTGTGCCGTTTAATTTGTCATAAAAAGTGTTCCGTGGAAGAAAAAAGGTTGGGAAACACGGTGCCATGCTTCAGGTTACAGTTTGAAAACACTGACACTTATGTTAAAAGCAAAGTAAATTAACACCATAAAAATTGCCCACTTCCACAAACACTGAAGCAGTTAATATGCATCAGCGTAGCCTACTTTACCTGATGGTTTGGTCATATTCAGGCCCCACCAGCTTGTTAAACTCATCCAGGGCAGTAAGGTCACTCTCAGTCAGCAGTGAGGGACTTTTGGCTCCTTGCAATAGCTCCTGCCGCACATTCTCATCTCCAAGTCGGTAAAGGAGGAACTGCAGCTTCAGAACCCTCTTTAGCCTTTTCTGCTCCACCTCTTCTCGCTGGAGCTGTTCCCGTCGCGCTGCTTTCTTAACAGTCTTTTGGATCTGTCCAATGCAAAAATTCCCATCACACTGATCCTACAGGCACCTCACACTAGGGCTGCACGATTATAGCAAAAATCATAATTGTCGATTATTGCAATCGTGATTATTAATGTCGATTAAAAATGTTCATGTCACAAAGCAAGCAAACGTGTGGTTCTTCAGAATAGCAGATTTTAATGGTGGATATGAGCTGCGCTCCAGTTTCTTTTAAGCATGATATTGTCTTTTATATTGTAATAATGTTTGTTAAGGTAAGACAAATTAAAATTATTGTAAACTGATATCTATGGTATAGAATAAATTGAATTATTGCCAAAATACTGCTTCAATTATTAGTCCACGTACAGTAAATGTCATAATCAATATTCAAACTTATTAACAGCTGATTTAAATCAACCAAGTTTCTGTGTTCAGTAAGCCCTTAGGTGGCTAGTCAGGGGACCATTCATCCCGTTAGATCTTTAATGGTGATCTTGTTCATGCAAGATCATCGTTAGATAATTTTCGGCCTCAGTGGTTGCACTTTGGAAATTAAAAAGTAATTTGCGATCAGAGTTTGTGATTTGCGAAAATGTTAAATCTACCAATACCAGCTGCGTGGCAAATGGGTCTTATAAGATCAGACGCAATAACAATGGCGGTGATTCCTGAAATATGCTATTCATGCCATATTATTTATGTTTGCTACACCTCCAAAACACACTTAGAACAGTTAAGCTGAATTATTTTATTGCTATTTTGAAAAAATCAAATTCACATTGGCCTACTTAATAACGTGACAAAAAACTGTTTATTAAATTTTTAATAAATTGTACACAGAAATCGAGCAACGTGACAAAGTCTCCCTTTACAATTACTGCTGTCACTCACTGCAGTTTAACACTGTTTGAGACCTGCATTTCGAACCACGCTCAGTGACGCTCAATCCGCACAAAGATCTGCACTCTCGCGAATCCCCTCATTAAAAACAAAGCTGTCTAATCAGCATAATAAATACATTATTTACACCGTGTCTTGCCTTAATTAGAACAGGATTGTTTTAGTTTTCACACAATGCTCATTTGCAGTGTATTTAACATCAACGTTCAAAGCGACCGGTGCAATATGCAATGATTCCAAAATATTTACGAAGTCCTTTTCACTCTTGTTCTACAGCTTCTTTTCAAGTGTCAGGTGATGTTACTTCAGTATTCATTTTCGTGTGCTGCGCGAACAGAGCAAGAACATAAAAGCAAGCATCTGGGCATTCAGACTGTTTAAAACTTGTGCATTAGGATCAGTTGTCTGTACTGATAGGCTGGAGGACTAATCGAAGCAGCTCTGATTGGCCATTGCCGCTTCATTGCTCATCGGACATGTTAAGCGATTGGTAAGAATACTTAACTGCTGCGAAAACATGTAGTAAATAGAAACCATTGACGCAACAGGAGCAGACTTAAATTGAACACTCTCAGTTTTCATGATTACATGATCGTGGCAGCAGTAATCGCGATTTGTTTTTCGATTAATTGTGCAGCCCTACCTCACACTCATGTCAAAACTCAGCTTTGGAACTCTACAATGTTCTCAACAATATAACATGCATATATAAATGTGGCACCTCAAGCAAGAAAATAGCAAATCCAATTTTCATATACTCACTTCTTGACCCAAAGCCAAAAAGCTCTTCTGCAGCTCTCGTGCAAACTCAAGATTATTGGTTACTTCCTGGAACTTAGACAGGGCTTCCTAAATTGATTATGTAATGGGAGATATTTTAGAGGGAAAAAGGTAACCAGTTCTAAACAGTAAAATACCATTAGCATTTTGTCTAGCAACTCAACACCATTATAATAGTATAAGCCATTTCAATTTTGTCTTGAAATATAGACAGATCGCTAGATAGTCAAAAAATTATAATAATACTGAAGAATAATAAAGGAATAGTTCATGCTCTCATGATTTACTGACCCTCATGCCATTCCAGTATGGAAGTGAAAACTGAGATTTGTAGCAAAAAGGACACCCACACCAATGATATTACTTTAGAAGACATACGCATTTAACCATTGGAGTTGTATGGATTAATTTTATGCTACCTTTGTGTGATTTTTGGAGCTTCAAATGTTCTGTTCAACATTCACTTGCATTGCATGGACCTACAGAGTGGATATATTCTTCCAAAAATACGTGTTTGTGTTCTGCAGAAGAATGCACAAAGAATGTGAATCACCAAAAACAAAAGAACTCTGAGGCAAGAGTGCTTATGAGTGCTAGTAAAAGTGAAAATTTATAGTAAAAACAAAAAAAAAAAAGAGACTTCAACATTTATCTGTTTCTCACCCATACCAATCGTATAATTTACAACAAACCACTGCATCGTAATGATTAAATTTATGCTGCCTTTATATACTTTGTGGAGCTTTAAAATGCTGGTCACCATTCACTTGCGTTTTATGGACCAACAGAGCTTAGATGTACTTCTAAAAATCTTTGTGTTTAGCAGAAGAAAGAAATTCATAAACATCTGGAATGGTATGAGGGTAAGTAAATAATAATTTTCATTTTTGGGCATTTATATAATAGAATATTAAATTAAAAAAATAAAGACAGTTTTCCCACCAGCTGGTCCAGGTTGAGGCGTTCTCCTTTGCTGTTCCTTGCCTGGTACTCATCAAGCTTGCTCTGAAGACATACAAGTATGAAGTGAAGGTAAATACATTGAAATGAATAATTAAAATTAGCACTAGATTATTACAAAGTAATTTGACAGTTTAAATGTACTCCTTTCCCATTCTCAAAACACTGCTAATGTAGTCACCACAAGAACAGTTCTGAGTTAAAGTATCTATCCAAGCCATTAAATCAGCATAATTTTGTTTGAGAGAAAAGATGGGATATGAAAGGGTGTCTCTTCATAACCCAATTTGCAATGTTGGAACAAATGTTCTGTTCATTATGATAAAAGAACAAAAAACAGAGGACTTTGTTCCAAAAAGGCATGTGGTTGAATTATGAGGATTATCTTATGTCAAGGGTCAGTTGGAAAGAGACCAAGTTCTAACAAATCGTGAATTATTCAAAAAATGGAATATTGACGGATTAATTAAAACCTGTCGGTATTTGCTACAACAGCATGAAAAGTATTAAAAACCTTGGTAGCACATCTTGTCAGGCAGATAATACCCATCAGGATCATGGGGGGAACCGACTTGGACAAAGGGGAAACAGACTTCGACACAACCCCTATGTTTCCCCGGTTAGTGTTCCCCGTACTGCCGTTAAATATTAAACAGGAGGAACAGACTGTTCACTCAATATTTAACGGCACTAAGGGAAACAATAAATGGGGAAACGAACTTCGACACAACACCGGCAATATCCCCGTTTTTACCCTGCCAAGCCTCTTTTAAGTCGCCATGTTTGTTTCATCTAAATGTGCGCGTGAAGCTCTTCGTGATAACAGTAACTGACAAAAGGCTTTAAGGAATAACGTGGAATTCATATCGTGTCACAACGAGCTACTAGCATATGTAAACAAGAAATATGCAAACAAAATTGTCGAGAGAACTGAAATAACTTCAAAGGTTTTCCGGTTAGCTCAAATACATCATGGGTTAGCTTGTGTTGAAACGGAATGCTAACCGGTTAGCATCGGTGTTTGACACAGAACATCAGTGACTCAAATTTTATTTTATAAACGATTTAAAGTAGACGTTAAATGGTAGTTCATTCAAATACGTTCCGTTCAAAAGGTCTCAAACAAAATCATAGTGTCGCGGTTTTTTTTTTTTATAGCTGGCCTTGCTGGCAGCGTTTCGAGAGGATTTTCTCTAGTGAAAAGTTGGCGATTACACACGAGATGTATACGTTCAAAGTTCACACTACATTCATTTACGTCGATTACATATTAAATGTGAAAACTTGCGTCAGTGTGTGGTGTGTATTAATGCAGTCTGTTATACAAATAACAGAATCTGTCATGTTGCGAAGATGTACCATTATTGGAGAGTTGCATGAGCAATGATTGAATATAAAAAAAAAAATATCTGAATAAGTGGAATAGTTACTTGGGACATTTGGACCTCTTAGGACAGTTACAATGTACTTTAACTGTCCATTCATGTGGCAATGTTAGGTGATACCAATTCAGCTATTATGTTTATAAATAGTAGTACAATCTAGAAAAGACGAATTGGTACCTTTTTCTTCTCCATATTGCGGACTTTCTTTTCAAGAACCACCAGCACCTGCTTCATGGCTTCCGATTGGGTTCCAGTCAGCTGGTTGCAGGCTGTGATTTGGTTCATTGATCCGGGAGCGGATCCCAAGTCCGGGCTGGCAGACTTCACAGTCCTGGTGCAAATTGTTGCCGAAGGCATCTGATCAAGGGTCAATAACAGGATTTATAGTAAATAATAACACAGTAGTGGTAAGATAACGTCTTAAAATCAGTACTGCGTTGTCACACAAAGATACGGCCATTTGAGGTCAACAGTGCTCAGTCCAAAATTACGTTAAGGGTCCATATGAAAATGCTGAAAAGACTGTCTGAATGGCAGTGAGAAGATCACCACAACTCGGACCAGAACATGTGTAACGTAGGTTGCTTGTGACACGACTGGAGCTTTGAAAGAAGATGGTTTCATATTCGATCATATCAGATTTCAGAAGCGACAATTTGCCGTTTGGGCGAGAGATTTGGCGAGAAATCAAAAGAACCTTTCTGTCGACCTACTGGTTACTCAATTTTAGTTGGTAACAAAATAAATTATAGGTGTCCAAATGTTTGTTTGTTTTGGGAAAAAGAAATGACAGATTTCTATTCCTGCAATTACACTTTATGACCAACTTCATAGTCTAGATTTTGCCTGATAATTCACAGCAGTACTGCTCCGTCATTGCCAGCTAAAAGCATTATATTTACAACCTCTACACATTAGAAGATTAAATGTTTTTCCACAGATGAGAAGAGCAGAAAATTGTCATGGAAAACACATTGTCCGCATTACAGGCAGAAACAGTCCATTTAATCACCGAATCCAGACAATTCAACACTGACATTAGTGATTTGGATGAAGTACACGTGCTCACCTTTATGCGCAATATATCCACAAGGGGGAAAAAAAATAATCAGTTAGGTGGTAAATAATTCGAAGCGTTGATTATGTTGCTTTCTATTTTATTTTTCAATTTACTATGGGATCCGCCCCGCCGGCCTCACCGACAATTGAGAGCGACTGAAAGGCAAGGAAAGGGTTTATACTAAGGAAGGGCCCCGTTTATAGACGCCCATAATTTTGCCTGTGACCCACTGACATTTATGTACACTCATGGCCGTAACTACCATTTAGGACACCGAGGTCATGTCCTCGGTATTTTTTTCTTGAAGTGTCGTTTCATTGTGAAGTGAAAATAACCGACGAGACAATTATCCTTGCATCAACGGACCGTCACGTGACACATACTTGCAGATACCGCTGTCATGTCAAAACGAAAGTAGTCGGCTGTATTTCTAAACATTTCTATAGAGTGTTTTCTAAACCAATTAAAGAACGCAACGCAGTGTCTCGCACAGCTCACATAAACTTCTATACCCACAAATCCATTGTTCAAAATAAACTTGACGCCATGTTAATTTATCCCTGTGATTTTCATTCAAATGACCAAAAATGAAAAGCTGCAACAAACTAAATTATCGTTTGGAAAGCCAGCAGAAGATGAGCAGACAAAGAGAAGGAGGGAAGGTGAAGAAGTTAATGGTTATGCAGCAAATAGCCTACAATATGAGATACAATAGGGCTACCAATGAGATTCAAACCTATATCCTACTGAAATGCTGAAATCCAGTGGAGTTGCAGCTATATAGCTAATCTGCACTGACAATTAAGCTAAATATTATATGGATAATTGTGAAGTGATGGATATTATCCTTTTAATAAGCATGGCCCAAACATAGCCTATTGTTTAATGATATTATGGTCAGTTATTGCCAGTATTATAATAATAATAGGTGGTGGTGTAGTGGTCTAAAGCACATAACTGGTAAACTGGTAATCAGAAGGTCGATCTGGTTCGATCCCCACAGCCACCACCATTGTGTCCTTTAGCAAGGCAATAAACTCCAGGTTGCTCCGGGGGGATTGTCCCTGTAATAAGTGCTCTGTAAGTCGCTTTTGATAAAAGTGTCTGCCAAATGCGTAAATGTTAATGTAGGAGACAGGAGAGAGAATTCAGGCAGTTGAGGAGGAGAAAGAGTTAGAAGGAGAAAAGAGGGAAATAATAGATGAAGGGCCCTCCCAAGACAGTCAAGATGTGACACTCACTGTGTCAGACGTTTCAAGCTTTGCAGCCAATGACCCTGCAATATATAAATGCAGAAGCCACTACTCTGATGAGGAGAGGCAGTGCATCCTTCAAAACAAATGGAGCAGGGACCAGTATATATATCCCCAAAGGCAATTTGGGAAAAGTGAAGGTTGAAGTATAGTGTGGAGTGGGAAAATAAATACCCCTGGCTACGGTACTCTCCATCTGAGGATGCAGCATATTGTTGTGTGTGTATACTGTTCAACAGTCAGAAAGGGTCAAACACCACATTCCAGAGGGATGGATTTAGGGACTGGAAAAACGCTATTCTTTATTGTATGTATGCATTGCAGTACAGGTGTTGTATCAACCAACAGTTGAGTCAACTGAACTGATAATGGAAATATTTTTCTGTCAATAACAGTTAGTGGTGAGAACGCAAGTCCATTTCAGAGGATACACACTAATATAGTACACTCACCTAAAGGATTATTAGGAACACCATACTAATACTGTGTTTGACCCCCTTTCGCCTTCAGAACTGCCTTAATTCTACGTGGCATTGATTCAACAAGGTGCTGAAAGCATTCTTTAGAAATGTTGGCCCATATTGATACGATAGCATCTTGCAGTTGATGGAGATTTGTGGGATGCACATCCAGGGCACGAAGCTCCCGTTCCACCACATCCCAAAGATGCTCTATTGGGTTGAGATCTGGTGACTGTGGGGGCCATTTTAGTACAGTGAACTCATTGTCATGTTCAAGAAACCAATTTGAAATGATTCGAGCTTTGTGACATGGTGCATTATCCTGCTGGAAGTAGCCATCAGAGGATGGGTACATGGTGGCCATAAAGGGATGGACATGGTCAGAAACAATGCTCAGGTAGGCCGTGGCATTTAAGCGATGCCCAATTGGCACTAAGGGGCCTAAAGTGTGCCAAGAAAACATCCCCCACACCATTACACCACCACCACCAGCTTGCACAGTGGTAACAAGGCATGATGGATCCATGTTTTCATTCTGTTTACGCCAAATTCTGACTCTACCATCTGAATGTCTCAACAGAAATCGAGACTCATCAGACCAGGCAACATTTTTCCAGTCTTCAACTGTCCAATTTTGGTGAGCTCTTGCAAATTGTAGCCTCTTTTTCCTATTTGTAGTGGAGATGAGTGGTACCCGGTGGGGTCTTCTGCTGTTGTAGCCCATCCGCCTCAAGGTTGTGCCTTCACAAATGCTTTGCTGCATACCTCGGTTGTAATGAGTGGTTATTTCAGGCAAAGTTGCTCTTCTATCAGCTTGAATCAGCCGGCCCATTCTCCTCTGACCTCTAGCATCAACAAGGCATTTTCGCCCACAGGACTGCCGCATACTGGATGTTTTTCCCTTTTCACACCATTCTTTGTCAACCCTAGAAATGGTTGTGCGTGAAAATCCCAGTAACTGAGCAGATTGTGAAATACTCAGACCGGCCCGTCTGGCACCAACAACCACGCTCAAAATTGCTTAAATCACCTTTCTTTCCCATTCTGACATTCAGTTTGGAGTTCAGGAGATTGTCTTGACCAGGACCACACCCCTAAATGCATTGAAGCAACTGCCATGTGATTGGTTGATTAGATAATTGCATTAATGAGAAATTGAACAGGTGTTCCTAATAATCCTTTAGGTGAGTGTATATTATATAATATAATGTAGTGTACACTACAAATGTATCTCCACCATTTCAGAGGTTGCACAAGAAGCGACAACTACCTATAGGTTATAGTTCAACAGTTCACACCCAGATACAGGAAAACACACACACACACACACACACACATGTTGTGTTTCCATGTTTTATGGGGACTTTCCATAGACATAATGGTTTTTATACTGTACAAACTTTATATTCTATACCCTAAACCTAACCCTACCCCTAAACCTAACCCTCACAGAAAACTTTCTGCATTTTTACATTTTCAAAAAACATAATTTAGTATGATTTATAAGCTGTTTTCCTCATGGGGACCGACAAAATGTCCCCACAAGGTCAAAAATTTCGGGTTTTACTATCCTTATGGGGATATTTGGTCCCCACAAAGTGATAAATACACGCTCACACACGCACACACACACGCACGGTGCACAGTTTGCACATGTTGTTATTGAAAATAAATATGTTGTCAGCCAAACTTATTTCTCAAGTGTTTTTTTTTTTTTTTTTTTAACCTCGGTATTTGAAAAATCCTGGTTACGGCCTTGACTCGATAATAACAAAAACTGTGCGACTAAAATTAAACACAGCGTAAGCGACGCATAAGAAAGAGTCAAAGTTGTTATATGGTCGTTCAACAGGCAAGAGATATTTCACTCTTTTAATTTGCCACTGAACGCGTGCCGTGTGAAACCAACTTGCTGGTTTTATGCCAGAGATTTTTTTCCGTGAGAGAGCGTAACGGTCAACTAGTGTTACGACAGTAAATCAACGTTTGCGGATACCATACAAATGGATAGGGAAAGCCATAAACCAACACCTACCTGTCGCATAATTATCCGTGTCTTCTCTTATAAACAACAATTTTATCGTAGTATAACTCCACACATAGTTCACTCCAAAAGGATTTTTTTAGTGTAAAAACATTTTGTAGATTAGCGGACAGGGGGTCAATTCATTAAGTGACGAGCAATTTTCTCACAAAAGAAGCTCATTCCGGGTCCTCAAGCATCTCCTCCATAGACATCTCCTCGCTTTCAACCACCACTGGAATGTGAACGTGACCGCCCCGTTTATGCCTCTTTTTATTATTATTATTAATAACATTTTAGTAAGCTTGGTAGAAGGCTCTGATATGAAAATACATGAAAACAAAAGATACAGAATATTAAGATGAAGAGATAATATATTTCAGTGATTTTGTACAGCATTGTAGTACTGTGTTTTGATTTATTGTATTATAATATTTTCCAAAATTAACTTGCTTTCTAGACTGTGCTATTTAAATTAGTTCAACAGTATAGGCTACTATTGCATGACCTGTTAAGTTGTTATTGTTTTATTCATCTTTATTTATTTATTTTTTGCCCACATTATTTAGTACTAATATTTTTAGACATTATTTATTGTAATTACTTAAACTTCAATGTTCATTTATTGGTGCATTTATTTTAAATTTAAACGCCCAAAACAAATCATTTTGAATTTATAAAACACGCAATCGGTCAGCAGATGGCAGCAGAGTGATTCAAAGAATAGTAGATTCAAAAAAGTACATTCTCTCATAATTTATTCACCCTTATGCCATCCCAGAATATTTCAGCTCTGTAGGTCTTATTTTCAATGCAAGCCAATGGTGACCATAAATTTGAATCTGCAAAAATCACATAAAGTCAGCATAAAACATCTATCCAATTGTAAGTCCCATACGACTCCAGTGGTTAAGTCCATATCTCATGAGGCAATATGATATATACAATATGGTGTGGGTGAGCAACATAAATATTTAAGTCATTTTTTCCTATAAATGTCCATTTCAATTTTACTTCCACATTCCTCTTTTTTTGGGGGGACAAAAGCATTCATCATACTTACAACTTAAATATTGATCTGTTTCTCATCCACACTTATCATATTGCTTCAGAAGATATGTATTTACCCACTGGAGTCATATGGAGTTATTTTTATACTGACTTTATGTGATTTTTGGAGATTTAAAGTTCTGGTCAACATTCATTTGCATTGTATGGACCTACAGAGCTGAGATATTCTTCTAAAAATCTTTGTTTGTGTTCTGCTGAAGAAAGAAAGTCATGCACATTTGGGATGGCACAAGGGTGAGTAAATGATTAGAGAACTTTCATTTTTGAGTTGACTATTCCTTTAACTCCAAATTTCTGTCCACCCACCTATCAATTTGCATCTACACAAGAAACACAAGATTAGGTATTTTGGTGTTGAACCCATATTATGTTATTGCTTATGGAAGGTACCAAGGTATGGAAGTAACCATTTAGTTATTAGACACTTTCAATCATGGATTAAATTCATCATGGCTGATTGTAAATTGTGAATTTCTACAATGGCATCTGTAACTGAAAACTTTTGATTTTGAATGATGCTTCATCCACACCATTAGGTGTCACTGTAAGTCCAAGATGAAACAAACAAAAAGTTACTGAGTGCACCTTTAAATCCATATCTTCAGAAGTGATATGATAGGTGTGGGTGACAAACAGACAAATATTAAAGTCCTTTTTTGCTATTACTTTTTCTCCACGCCCAGTAGGTGGCGATATGCACAAAGAATGTGAATCGCAAAAACTAAAGAAGAAGAACTCTTAGTAGAGAAGAGCACTTAGAAGGGCTGGCACACCATTTACTTGCAATGTATGGACCTACAGAGCTGAGATACTCTTCTAAAAACCTTTGTCTGAGTTCAGCAGGAGAAAGAATGTCAAACACATCTGGGATAGCATGAGGGTGATGTTGAGATAATTTTCCTTTTTGGGTGAACTATCCCTTTAATGCAGTGAGAAGCATTAGGTTTTGTTTGACAAATACAGGAAGCATTTAACATGGTTGCTCTGCTCTTTGATAGCAATGTTCTATTGAAAGGGTGTTTTCTTTCAAGAATAATACTGATTAGAGGAATATCCCACAGGGGGGTGAAGCTCCCTTTCAACGAGTGACTAATTTCCGCTTCTTGTTCTGGTAACTCATGGGCAGTCCTCCACATAAACATTTAAAGTCCTTTAATACAGTAAAACAATGTGCTGTAGAGTGGATTCTCCTTTAATCACATATCATCTTAAGTTTACAATGAATATAGCAAAAAGAATAAGGAAAAAAAAAACAGTCACAACAATGTATGAATAAGTCCACACAACAGTGTTCACACAAGCTGCTCAGAAAGCAAACAATAGTTAAAGCTGAGATTAGAAAGGAAGCAGCAGACTCCTGTTACAGAGTACTGTATGCTATCAGAGAGTCAACAATTCAAACAGACCCTCTCCTTACAGGAAAATAGGCCTTACTCTGATTGCTGCTTGATGGATCACTTCTCTAGTAGACCACAACACCGCTTGGACCATAAATAAAATAGAACATGTCCCCATGTGATCATGTTGATCCAACATATACAGTAAGACAAGGTCTACAGATGTGTCACAATTTTTCCATGCATGTTCAATGGTAAGCGAACAGTCAATGGAATGGCATTTCCTATTTAACAAAGTGTTCAAGGCAACATTTAAAAATGCTTTGAGAACTTAGGATCATGTCTAAAAGGTAACCATCTGGCTGGGCAAAGTCTTGCAAGACTCGCAAGCAACATACACTGTGTTTTTTGTGTTGGATTTGGACTACCACAGAAAAAAAAAACCCTACACCTAACCACAACCTTAACTAGGGATGGGTATTTACAGTAATTTTGTATTCAAGTACATAAAAAAAAGAACAATCGATTACTTTTAGAATTTAAGTTCAACCATCAACTTTTGAACTTTGAGTTGTAATGGCAATATTTACGTGAGAGGAGTTTCATTGTTGCCCATGGTAAGCAAAGGCACAAAGAAAAATGAAAATGCTCAAGTAGTGTTTTTACTAGTCAAATTTTAAAGCTGAATGAGTATTCGATTAATCGATTACTTGTCCACACATTCCTAACTTTAACTCTACCTTTTAATCTAACCCTATCCTTAGAAAATAAGACTCTAACAAGACTTTCCCAGCTGGACTGTTACCTTTTAGACACGGACAGATTTTGTTTCATGATACTATAAGTAGCAGTTATAATCATTCATATGACAGACACAATGAGAAGAGAATAGACCCTTTTCTCAGACTGTGATGATGCATTTCTGCCTTAATTTTGCAGGCTACATCTAGCAAACTTTTTTTATATATTGTATTAATGTCTCTACATGTCTCTCTATTTTCTTCCTCTTTTGGAAAGTCATGGAAATTAATCAGTGGTTTTTGTTTTTGTTGTTGTTGTTGGAGCAAATGGAAATGCAAAAATAATATTCGCTAGTGTATCCCTTTCAACGCTATAGAAGTTTACACTGCTATCCACAGTTTTTCAGACCAACAACTACGGGGGCCGCCATGATGATTCTAATGGCCTTTTTTGTATTTCTGGTCTCCAGACACCAAGTAAAAACTACCAAAATGAGCGATCCAGAGGAGAACAACAACCATTTAAGTGTTACCTGGCGTAAAAATGAATTTCAGGTTCAACTTGTGCCTTTGTTGGCTGTCATAACACCTCAAAATAATTAACGATATCAACGTAACTAACCCCTGACCATCGCTTCATGTCATCTACACACTCAGGTGAGGTGTGTAGATGGCGAATATCGGCATGTTTTTTGTCAACTTTTACAAATGTAACACTTTAAACATTACATTATCCACTAAGAATATATACCGATGCAAGTGAATACACTGGAGACTGAAAACTGAAAACATTCAAAACGTGGAACACTTCTGCATTCAGGAAAAAGGATATATATATATATATATATATATATATATATATGTATATATATATATGATCAGTGGATAGACCTTATTCATGCTAGCGCCATCTGATCTTGATCTTGATTTTTAAAAGGAATGACAACTAGGCCATGAGGGATTGATTTACAGTCTCTTCAATGGGCTGTACTGCAGTTTAACGTGTTTTTGATCATTCTGCAGACAAAATATTGATAAAATATTTGTCCAAGAACATTCAGTATGCAAAGAACTCCAGACAATGTGAGTTGTGGAAAATCTGATATTATCTAGGAGCTTTATAGGCTACAGCATTGTATTATACGGTTCATGCCATTGAAGAGATGGTAAGTCGATCCGTCACAGTCTCTGTGTCTTTCCCATTAAAAATAAAATCAAAGATGGCGCTACTTCTACATTCCAAACCTGGAAATGTTGAAAGGGTCCATAGTTTCAGATGAACAGAATTACTTTCATATTAGCGTTTATAATCTTTAGATATTAAGTAGAAGGTTTTAGATGTTTTTCTACCTTTATGTGCTGCAGATACCCTGTATGTCTCAAATGTCATCAAATTTAAGTTGAAGTACAAAGCAGTCTACATTAAATATTTTTAAATATTTCTATTGTTTCTAACAATACTCATAAATATGAGTATTGTTCTAACTGATATTACATAATTGTAAGTAATTAAAAAATTCTAATCTGATTAACAAGATGGATCTTGTAAGCCCTGAGGTTCATTAGGGATAGTTTCTGTGGCTTTCTCTGGAAAATGTGCCATTTTAAATCAAATAATTTCGCATTTCATTTGAAAATGTTACTGGTCATATCCGTAATAGACATTTAGGGACCACCATAACTGCATGCTTTCCCCCTGATATTCCGATTACTGGTCAACCAGGAAGGGTTTTTCAGTGGTTGATTCTTAAATGTTCCCCTAATTCTTACTAATAGTTATTTATCATCATTACTAACCCTAAGCCATACCCTCAAGTGCCGTACTATTTCAATCTCATTACAGGAAGCTTGGAATTAATTTACTTCTAATTTTATCAGAAAACCTCTGTAAATCTCTTTACAGAATGTATCACTCCTCAACAGAAACTTGTTCAGTTAGTTTAGTTTTACTAATTGCAGAAGTAATTCTCTCTGAAGAAAAACAGAATCATTTTGCACTATCTTACGACACAGGTTTCATATATTTTTACCATTGGAATGGAGGCAATATTAATGCCAGTATGACACATGATACATAAGACCCATATCATTTTTCAATAACAGCTAGTTGTGGTTAAATGTCACAAGCTGTCCATAACCATTTTTGAAGGAAACCTATGCTGGGTTAAGAAAGGTTTTCCTGCCAAATAGTTGAGCTGACAATCTGTGGTTTCCGTGGCACTGTCTCAAAAGCCATTCTCCTATCAAAGGGGGCCATCTGGAGTCATCCAACCAATCAGAGTCCAGCAGGGTGATCAAGTGAAACAAGTAGGAAGCCAACGTGGCTCATACCACTCTCTGCTAAGGTTCATATGTGATAATTTGCTGTACATCCTCTGGGTTTGCTGTGTCCAATCCACAGGAAACAGTTGGATGCCTTACACATGCAGTTCTAACTGTACTGAACAAACTGCTGGAGCACACAACGAAATGTATCAGTTATGTTAAAACACAACAATAAAATAGTAATAACAATTTGATTTGTGAGTGAGTATTCTTTTTTCAACAAAGTGAACAAGAAATTACCATCTAGCTGTGAAGTGTTATCAGTGAAGATGATTTTATATGTATTCACTTGGCAGATGCATTTATCCAAAGCAGCTTAGATATATTTCATCAGTACACATGTAATCTGTTAGTCGAATCCATGACCTCTATGTGTTTTAAAGTCAGTGCTCTAGTCTACCAGTTGAGCCACAGGAACTATGAAAACTGATGCTCTCCTGACTGGTTCTCTTTTGTTTTATTTTAATATTTAAAAGAAAAAATAACATTGAAGCTGTAAGTGAATTAATACAATTGTATACATTCTGCATCTTAAATTATGAACAAAATTACATAAAAAATGTGGTCACTCAAAATATGTTTTTTCCACTCTCAACTGGTCATTTACATATTAGGATGAAATGTAGTTTGCTTCAGCTGCTCCAATTGTGAATAGTGAAATCCTTGCTAAAAGGCAATCATTGACCTCAAAAGGTTATTGTGCTCCAGGGCCAGATTAACATAGATGCAGCCACCTTTTGGCTCCAATATGAGTTGGATCACTATAAGCATTGCCATGATGAATTTTGGGTCCCATTCAGTGTCCTTAAAGCCTCTGCCACAGTTAAGCAGTGTTTTATCGCCAGCGCCAGTACTGTAGTTGACACTCCTCAAGCTCTGGAAGGAGATAAGAGGAGTTTTCTCCAATGACATCAAGCATAGATGGGTGTGAGCTGATAGATCAGGGGTAAACGGTTCAAAGGGGCCATTTTCTGTCCTTGTTAGCTGCATGATAAGTACAATGTGCTTTCAGTACAACTATGACTTTACAATAGTTGTTAAATGCATTGCTGCTGTCAACTGTGATGTGGGGTGGTGCATAAATCCAAAATCAACGTTCTCATTCAGTGAGGTATGATACCATGCAGCAGTTTGGTCCATCTCTCAATTTACATTCATTGGGGTCAAGTCTGAGACTTATGGATTTGTTTTCTTCAAAAACTTGGAATTAAGCAAAAAAATCTCATATATATAAAAGAAACAGTATTGTGTGAAATGAAGAAGACATGTATAAGATTCTGCACTACTTCTTGGTCAATTTTGTGACATTGACCTTGCTGACTCCTTTGTACAACAGGTTAGATTTCCTTGCTTTTTTTGAAGCACAAGATGCTCTTGGAACAATATAAATTCGTGCTGGGATAACATGGATCATCAGGTTTGGCACACACTTGTAAAGTTCATGCCAGCTCCAGTGCATGCGAAAGGGACATATCAAATCTACTACATACATCTGAAATTAATTTGTTTTTCCATAAAAATAAAACCTTTGAAAATAGGTTATGAAGATTTTTGTAAAACAGAAGAATTTTAAATGTACATTTTGACCTCACTGTATTTGCCAGATGATTTATTTGTGATTTACAAGAAAATAGGCGCTATCTATTACGTTTTTACAATCACCTAAGCAGACAACTAATTTACTAAATTAAAGAAGACAATAATTCTGTTTGGCCACTTCCTGAGCTCACGTGAAATAATTATTTTTGCATTAATCAACTGTGATGTTATTTTGATGCAGTGTGTCCTTTAATATGTTTTCAATGCATCCATTAGCGCTCTGTTAATAGTTTGCAGCTATTAAGTTGTTCCCATAGGCCTATATCTTTATTGCTTGGACAGTTCATTAGTTCTCATTAGTTCGACCTCGAGTACGTAGCCTATTTGATATGAAGAGTTTATCACTGTGCTCGTGACCCTTTGAGTCACGACGATTCCCCGGGTTTTATAACTGACTGGCGACTAGCGGCATCTAGGAGCGCTATTTCCTGTCATTGTTGAGCGGTCGTGAGCAGGAAGTCAGAAAAGAAAGCAGAAACTGAGGGGGCAGGGCCATATAAAAATACCTGGTGCCTTACAATAACAGGACCACAGACAGCAACCCTTACAGTGACGTCGTGTTGTGGAGATACATTGCTTGATGTAAATTCTGACTATATTTATTATGCAGATGCTCTGTGCTCTGGAGTAGCTACTAATTATACAACGTGGTTGGGGAACATCTGCCTGTCACCACTTATCATTTATAAACAACATATAATATGAGGACTCAGTGCACGGAGACAGAAATATAATGTAACGTAAAGAAGCCACATTCTGTGTACTTGGACGACGAGCATGCTTGGAATTTGGCGAAACAAATTTTGACGTCTTCAGTATACCAAAAGGCAGGTGCATTTTTGCGCACGCTTGAATTGCTTTTTTAACGCAGTTAATTTTGCAGAAAACTGATGTTATTTCAGTTGTAAGCACCACAGACGGCGAATGTGGGGCATATTTGACGACTAAGTGCGCATATCAGATGCGGGAATAATCCCTGAACGACTTATTTAATATGGCATCTACAATTGAGAGGAAGACGTTGGAAACGAACGAGTAAGTACGCTGTTGTATATCTATTATTTACTTGTGTTTGGCTTTATTTATTTTGTTTGATTGTAGGAGACAACAATTAGACAGACACAATATGCGGACTGCATGTGTGCAGTGCTCTCTTGTGACTAAAGGTATAGTTCCCAGAAGTGTATGACTTTTCTTCTTTTGCTGAACACAAATTAAGATTTTATAAGAATATCTCAGCTCTGTTGATCCATTTAGTGCAAGTGAATGGTGGCCAGAACTTTGAAGCTCCAAAAAGGACATAAAGGCAGCATAAAATTAATGAATATGACTCCAGTGGTTTAATCCATGTCTTCTGAAGACATTCTCAAGATTTAAGTCCTTTTCTACTATAATTTTTCCTCCCTGCATGCCAAGCGATGCACGAAGAGTACGATTTGCCAAAAACAGAAGAAGATGAAAGTGGATGTGGAGATTTACTGTAAAAAAGGACTTAAATATTTATCTTTTTCTCATTCAATCCTGTTAAAATGCTTCTAAAGTCAAGGATATAATGATTGGTCTCATATGGATTACTTGTATGCTGCCTTTATATGCTTTTTGGAGTTTCATTGAATGGACCTTCAGAGCTGAGATTTTCTCCTAAAAATCTTAATTTGTGTTAAAACTTATGACTTCCTTTCAGCAAAAGAAAGGAAGTCATAAGGATGAGTAAATAAAGAGAGAATTTGGGAGAAATATCCCTTTAAACAGACACAGCGAAGACCAATAAACTGTGATTAGACATCTAGTAGCATTATGACTTTTTTAAGTTTAGTCTTAATTTAAAATGAACTCTGTGCATTGGCTTCATTTGCCAACCGCACTTTTCTTTTTCCCTTGGGAAATGTATGCCATATATCCAAATCAATATATGAAATAAAATAAAAACAAGCCCATTCGTTTATCAGCATCAATTTTAGAAGAATGGAATAAGGAGCAGGATGAGTTTTTTTTGTCTCCCCAATAAAGCATGTAGTAGTGCTGTCTGTTGTTCAAAAAGGTGTAGCGCACTGAAAACACATTGTAACCAAATGCTAAATTGCAGGGAACCAGTTGACGAGGTGCTTCAGATGCCCCCATCTTTGCTGACGTGTGGCGGCTGTCAGCAGAGCATCGGGGACCGTTTCTTCCTCAAGGCTATAGAGCAGTACTGGCACGAGGACTGCCTGAGCTGTGACCTCTGCGGCTGCCGCTTAGGGGAGGTGGGCCGCAGGCTGTACTACAAACTTGGCAGGAAGCTGTGCAGGAGAGACTACCTCAGGTGAGACTGACACAAAGAGATTGATAACATTATGAACTTCATCATTAAATCATTTTTAATACAATTTGACTAATACCCCTTTTATATTTCACAACTCAATTTATATTTTTCTTCTCTGCAGACTGTTTGGTCAGGATGGGCTCTGCGCTTCTTGCGAAAAGAGGATCCGGGCCTTTGAAATGACCATGCGTGTCCGAGACAAAGTGTACCACCTGGAATGCTTCAAATGTGCTGCCTGTCAGAAACACTTCTGTGTAGGAGATCGCTACCTGCTCATCAATTCGGACATTGTGTGTGAGCAGGACATTTTCGAGTGGACCAAACTTAATGGAAGCATGGTGTAGTTTTCTCCTAAATCATAAACAATCTTTTAGCATCTGCAACAAACCATTTATTCAATCTATTCATATTTTTACTCAAAACAATGGGGAGGGGGGATATCTCTCTGGCTTAAGGAGCAACCACCATGAACATTTTATGAATTATATATTTTTCTTCTTATTTTTTGGTCTAAATTATTTTTAATCTAACATGGAAAAACATTGCCACCAGCAACCACCATGAATATTTTATGAATTATATAATACTTCTTATTTGTTTACTTTTTAAATCTGGGGGTGGGGTGGGGTGGGGTGGGGGGGGGGGGGGTGGTGTTGCCCTTTTAGTCGTGTAAGTTGAAAGTTAGATTTGAACTTTATAAAAAAAGTGGTATTTTTGTGAAGTAGCACAATTTCTTAGAGTTCTTAGTGTTCAACTAATTTACTCATGTTTTTTGTTTCTTTCAAAAACAAATTGATGTGAGGCAGTCAGGCAGAATCACACCTTACATACTTAAAGGGTAACTAAACACCTGCTCAGAGTCTGACTCCACCCACTAGAAATATTTGAAAATGCAGGATGTGCTAATGCGGGGATAGAGGGAACGAACCGAGTGCGGGGCTGAGCGGGGGTGGGGGCACCTGAGACTCGTAGTGACGGATTAATTGACAGCTGCTGTCAGACTCTATGTTATTATTATTCCTCACACGGTCGCAAGACGACATGTACATGAATCTGGCGTGGTGAGCTGGAACCTGCTTACGCCAGCTGTCACCGCTTACGTCACGAAGTACCGCAACAGCCAATAGGAAAATTCAACTGCAGTAGCCACCGTTCAACCTGAAGAGGGCAGCACTCAGACGTTTTTAACACCATATATTGTAGAATTAAAACACTTTATACACAAATGTCAAAAAAATTACTTGAATCAATGACCAGTACTAATAAAGCCCCATGCTTACAGATCATTAACTAAAAAAAGTTGGTTTAGGGTTTAGTTACCCTTTAAAGGGAAAGATACTCACTTACTGATAACATCAGCAACAACATAATAACAGCAATAACTTAAGTAAATAATAAATGCAATAAATGCTATTTTTCTACCTTGGTCTGATTAAAAATATACAATTAAGAAATGCATGTGTCCTGGGTTCATGAAATAAAAGCCCCAAAACAATTAAAAAGATGGAGTCTGAGTAATCACAAAGCACTATAAGGAAGTCTCAATCATAAGTTTCATGGTCCAAATAAACGGTACTCTATAATGGTCATTGTTTTAATATTAAGAGCTATTTTTTACCTGATCTGATCTGATGTTAATGTCTAACCTCATATTTAATAATATTTTGATAATACAATCTGTTATTGTGATATAACAGGTATATAAACCATTTATATATTACCACACATTTTTAGGTTATCTGACAAAGCATTTTAACAATGAAATGCATGTTCCATGTTTTGATTTGAGAAACAGCTGGAGTCCCAAGTTAATAAAATCATTAGGCTGAGTGATGAAAAACAAGCGTCCGATGGTAAGTGCAGCTTTTGACCTTCAACACCTTTTTTTTTATACAACATTGTTTTTCACATTTGACCACATGTGACTCGAGGCAGATTTGAAGACATTAAATTTGAAGCTGAAGTCAGTTTAAAGAAGTAAACTCCAGCATCACAGATGCTCTTCCTAATTCAAAGGCAGACATGAGAAGAACTGGTCAGATACTATCTAATCAAAGCCAGATTAAGGCTGGATGATAAAGAGAGAATGTCCTCATTTACATTCAGTCATGTAGCTCGATCAGCTCAAAATTAAAAGACAGCAGTTTAAGAATAAGGTTATTCGTATGAATCATACAGTGACAAAGTCACTACCAAAATAAAAATTATAATAATAATATTTGAAATGATGCGGCCTTAGGCCCAGACCAACTCAGTCTCATGAAAATGTTTACATATTTTATGAGTTGGCTGTTTTGTATGATTTTGCACGAGTTCATTCGTATGAATTAATACGGTACATACAAATTAGCCAAATTTAAAAAAAGGATGAATCATTATGATTTTGCCATAAGAGTGTGTAGGCCCACACTCTTTGACAATTTTAAAGATATATTTATAAGTCCTGATTGAAACGTTAATTAGACAATAAATAAATAAATAAAAGTTTTGCAAGCTATGACAGGACTTTTTCTATTTTTCCCCTCATACTAAACTAGTAGGAGCATGAAGTCCAAAAGTGCTAAAAGTGCCCATAATTGAAGAAACACCACCGTAGGCACCTTTTACCTTGCTGGGGTCACAGGATTTTAAGAGACCTGTTTTGTGGGGAAAATGTGACCAGCCTTGTCACGACACAGATACATGTCGAAAAGCCACAGGTTCAAAACAGAAGTAGAAACTGTTACGTGTTTTCCATCCCACTGTCCAGCTTTAAAAGAGTTCTGGTGCTGAGCTTTTCCAGAAGTCAGTGTTCAGCCAGTCCTAACAGAACAGCAATGAATGCTGCCCTTCAGCAACCTGTCTTGGTCACTCTGAGCACCTCAACTCCAGCCAACGTTTTGTTTGTTGTCCCATCTCTGCTATGTGTCTCCACTCATTCATGAATCTGTTGCAGGCTGTTTTTGTTAAATGTTATGTTTTGTTAATGTTTTCTGTGGAGCTTCTGATCCTTGGTGTTTATAAACAGGGGAGGGCGCCAAATATCCCAAAAAGTGCACATTCATGCTAGGGAGACAGAGTGACTAATTGTTATAGAAATATACCTTGGGCGGTATAGTTGTCCTCCAAACTAAAATTCTAATTTCATCATATTTTTTCCATAGCGGCTGGGTAAAGACTGAAGGCATTAAAAACATTCAGTCAGGGCTCGACTATACAAGGAAGGCAGTTTTAACTGAAAGGTAGATTATATTCTCAGGATTTATTTCTTTTCTTTTTAGATGTTAGGTTGGGGGCAAGTTGTCCAAAATATTTTTAACATATATACATTTTAATGTTACCTTATACATAATTTTTGTTTCATTAGTTCCTTTTTCATATTTATACTTTTAAAATGTATCTGGAAAACCAACTATGGGTTATTTAATAGCAGGTTCCATTGTGACAACTTACCCCATATTTTGTGGAGCAAGTTGTCATAAAATGTCATAAATTAACTGGATCTTTTATTCTGGGCAATAACGGTAGAAATTTTCAATAGCTTTTTTGTTGTTGTTTTGTAGTCAAAACTTTAAGGTATGTGCCTATACAGAAATTGACTTTTGAAAACGAACCAACCTTGATAAATATTCACTGGACAACAAGCATGAGCAGCATATACTGTATACATATAACCGAAAATTGTCCTCAGTAAATATTGTTGCTGTATTTATCAAAACAACAGAATTTTTATATATTTCTCTGCAAAGCTGTGGAATTTAAACCTCTTCAATCACTTAATTTGCCATGAATTTAACATACCCATATCTGATAACAATTTTTGTTTCCACATCCTCTCTGTGCCACAAGATCTGTCGTTTTATAAAATAAAAAAATATTAAACTATCATAAATTCACAATCCACAACCAGGAGACCACATCCTGAACACATGATTTAAATTATATATGCAACATAATGGCTGAAAAGTTTTGAATCACTCTTCTGTTTCTTGTTTGAGTTATATGACCAAATCCGCAATAGCTCAAGGTCTGCTCATCACATGTGTCCAGCAGAGGGCTAAACAAAACAATTGATATATATATATATATATAAACATCTGAACAATTACAGAACAAACGTAATCATCATTGCCTTAAATCTTCATCAAGACATCCACACATTCGTTTTGGTGTAACCCGCACAAGAAGAGACAGTCACAATGTAAGTCAAACTGCGTTTTATTGCAGGCAGGCAAAAGTACAATCAAGGGGCAAATCCAGTGAAGAGTAGTCAAGGGGAGCGAGAGGTCGAAGCCGGGGAATCGGAGAGAGTAAAGGGGGCAAATCCGGGAGAGTAGTAGAGGGGAGCGAGGGTCAAAGCCGAGGTAAACAGGATCAGCGAGACGGGACTAGAGGGAGCAAAAGACAGGGGAACAAGGGGAGCTGGCAAGCTAAGGGGTAAACTCGAGGAAGGGAGATTGCCTACGAGCATGTGAGCGAGTAGGAGCAAAGTGGGCGTGAGGGCTCGAGCGAGCAAAAAGAGCGTGCGAGCTCGAGGGGGCGGAACGAGTGTGGAAGCTCGAGGGGGCGGAGCGAGGGAGCGGGGTTCGTGACATTTGGTCACATTAGATTAAAGTATATGAACGTATAACTGTGTATAGCACATACTATAATTATATCAGTACCATGAAAGTACTGTATAAAACTACTGTGTATGAGAGAATTTATTAGGAGAGATGCTGATTCAGCTTTACTATGGGACATAAATCTTCTTCCATTCCATCAATGGCTTTTACACATGTTTCTGGAGTTGTAATTTATTATGAAATGCTCCCCATATGTGAATGTTTCTGGATTGGACTGTCCCACAACTGGAGCTTCTTGTGTAAGGCACTGCCTGATGTGAAGCTTTAAGGTCTTAAATGCCCGCACATGAACATTTGAGACTTTAAAAAGATTTTCAGTCCTGTTGGACTTGACACTTAAAGAAAAGGTTCACTCAAAATGATAATCCTCCCATCATTTTCTCACTCTAATGCCATCCCAGACGTGTATGACTTTCTTTCTTCAGCAGAACACAAACAAAGATTATTAAAATAATATTTCAGATCTGTTGGTCCACACAATGCAAGTTAATGGTGACCAAAATGTTAAGCTCCTAGAAACACTTAAAGGCAGCATAAAAGTAATCCATAAGACTTCAGAGGTTTAACCCATGACTTCTGAAGTGATCCAATCGGTACAAAATGTAACTTCTTTTTCACTGTACATTTATCCATTGCACTCTCATGGCACGATCATGATTTCAAGCTTCATTACACTTCCTAGTGCTTGAAGCATGCACAGAGCGCTAGATGGTACCAGGATGTGTAATCAATCTTGAAATCATGATAGCCAAGGAGACTGCTGATATCAAATTGTATGGTAAAAAGGAGTAACATTTTGGTCTGTTCCCACCCAAAATGTATTGTTTGTTTGTGGTCTGCAGAAGAAAGTCATACACACCTGGGATGGCATGAGGGTGAATAAATCATTTTTTAAAAACTCATTAATGTAAATCATTTTTGGGTAAACTATTCCTTTTAGAGTATAAAACCTACAAAGTCTTACATATTAGTAAGACTCACAGGCACAGTCAAAAAAGACTGGGTCTGGAGTCCAGCTGCCTAAAGCTTGAATTTCTATCAGGTCTTAGCTGCTGATTGAAGAGTCTGTCCTTCTATGTGGTAATGTACAATATTAAGTATGAAGAGTGAAATAGTTCCAAATGATTATGAACTTAAAAGCATGTTTGATCTCATACTTATGGATTTTTGTGATTAATCAGGGTGCTGTTTTGCATAAAGAAGAAGACTCTGTGGTCCCCAGATTAAATATAAAGAATGACTGCGCTTAGAAAATGTCAAAACTGAGAACAAATCTCTGTCTAAAGTATCTACATTGTAGAAGACAGCATGAAATAGATAGCAGTGGAACTTACAAATCGGTGCATGGAAAATGTAACATACAGTACAAAGAAAATCTACATGTGCAGTTCATTATGGGACTGACAATGCTTTGTTCAAAGGTGCTGTCACATAGTCTTTTAAAAGTACGTATTGATGTGCCCATTGTGATCCATAGATTTGTTATTTGCAGCAATTATTTTTGTCTGGCAAGCACTTGGGTATCATTTTGCATATGTAGATTAAGTAACAAAATGATTTTACGTGACTTTCAAACATTCCAGAAAAGCCTATAATGACAGGGTAAATGTTCTGTGAGAAAATTGCCATAGGTCAATGGTTAGGGAAAATGGAACTGGATCAACAGATGGATGATAAACCATCAATAAACCAAACCCTGGCCAACACAGGGAAGAAATGGTTTTCATTATCCAGGCAGTTATTTTACAATGCATTATCTATTCCATCTGCCATCTCTACCACAACTTTCTTACTTCACTGTGTATCCATAGCTTGTGTGATACCAGAGTATGCATGGATTGTGTTCTTCTGTTTGTAAGCTTGCCACATTTTGCACAATATGCAATTGTCTACACAATCAGTGCTCTTAACTTTATAGCCTTATTTTCCTCATCTATTATGATTTACAGTTAACAAACCACCTCTTAAAATAAATCTGGAGCAAACGTTGAGGAGGATGTGCCATTCTCAGTGGTGCAATTGTGTGACACCACAAAGCTGTGATTAAGTGACATCTATAAACACTCAACTTTGCACTTTATTTTAGATATTTATTCAATGTTTCAAACTCTATTTTTTTTTTAAATTGTTTTACGCCATGCCAGATTCTATGGCTATATTCATGGTGAGAGCCAGGTTTAGTTATTCAAGAATAGAGCTAAATAAGGTGTTTAAGATTCATTTTTTCTAAAAACCTTAAAACTAAATTTTATTTCACAGGGTTAAAAACCTTTTCAAAAATATCAACAGAATAATACAAGTTCCTCAAATGTGTAGAAGTATTACAGTCCAGTAAAATATGTTTAATGTATAGTGGATGCTGACTAGATGAACACTTTGGTGAATTTTCTCCTGATAGTAAAAATTTGTGTTTGAGTCTTGTATCTCCTATCCGGCATCATGTGTAAATTACTTGATCATAGTGATTATTAAAAGGGAATGCATATCTTGTCCCAGCAACAAGATTTATTTCACGTAATATGTTGTTTAAACACTGATCCTATTCCGACTGCCGACTTTTTAATGTAAACATTTAATGTCGGTTTTAGATCTGTGAAAGGTATAGAGCATTTTACTGGGTCAGTAGATAGTGCTTCTCTGGCAGCTCTGGCCACTTGTTCATTACCTTTTTCTTCCTGAGTGACCAGGTACCCAGCAGAGAATAATACAAAAATTATTTGATTCAAGAGATGACAATTTGATTAAAATCTTCACATTTGTTGGGTGATTGTTTTTTTATAGATTCCAATGCTTCAAGACATGATTTTGAATCAGTTATTATTAAAAAACAATTTCTGGGGGAACTTTGGTCAGGGATGCGGAGACCCTGACACAACTATTTGTTGTAAAAGCTGCTGCCACTTGATATCCAGATTGAGATCCATCTGTGTATATTGGGATATGTTGTGGGAACAATGCTCTTATATTCAGAAATTGTTGATGATAATCATTCAGATGTGTTTTTGATTTTTTTGTTTTCTTGTTAAATCCAGATGGATTTGGGGATTTTTGAGATCCCATGGAGGAATTTTGCAAAAATGTGTCTGTTCCAAAATACACTTTAAAATTCTCCTGATGTGTTTTTATACATAGGCCAATTGGACGGATGTACGTAGCTTCTTTCATATATTGTTGAATGCTGAATTGAAAAAACTGCTGGATAGGTTGGATTTTCTTTATTTGTTTTAAGTTTGTTTGCATATTGTAAGGCCAACTTTTGGCATCTGATTCCCAAGTAAGGTTCATTGGCTTCTGCATATAAACTTTGGACTGGTGATGTTCTGTTGGCTCCCAAAGCCAGTTGTATACCTTGGTGATGTACAGTATCCAAAAGTTGTATAAATGATTTCCTAGCTAATCCATGAATGATATTTCCATAGTCCAGTTTTGAGCAAATCATGGTTCTGTACAAGTTCACAAGAGTTCAACTGTCTGCTCCCCATTTAGTATTGGATAAAACCTTTAAAACATTCATAGCTTTAAAACATTTATTTTTCAGTAATTTAATATGAGGAATAAAAGACCATTTTCTGTCAAAGGTGATACCAAGAAACCTGTTCTCTTTAACAACTTTAATGGGGACTCCATCCATAAACAACTCTGGTTCATTGTGCAACAAACGAAGCTGACAGAAATGCATACAGAAAGTTTTTGTTTGTGAGAACTTGAAACCATTTTGTGTTGACCAGGACTGTATTTTGTTTATCTTCAGTTGGATTTTTTGCTCAATAGTATTCATGTACTTGCTTCTGTAGCAAATGCAGATATCATCTACATATAAACTACAATGAACATCAGAACCAGTGACTTTTGCAATGCTATCTATTTTAATACTAAATAGAGTTACTGATAGAATACTTCCTTAAGGTACACCCAAGTTCTTGTTATGTAGGATAGATTAGGTGTTTGCTATTTTTACTCTAAAGAGTCTGCCCATTAACCTCTAAGAAGTTAATTGCTATTGGATAGCACTGACCACTCTCACGTCCATCAAGAGGTTCGTGGACCTACAGGCATTTTCTGTCAGTGATACTTGCCTGGAGTTCAGTCCGGAAGACTCTCACGTAATTCTGAGACCCCGAGCGGGCTATGTGCCCTTCAGGGATCAGGTGGTGAGCTTGCAAGCGCTGCCCCGGGAGGAGACAGAGCCAGTCTTGTTGTTGCTGTGTCCAGTGCCTGCTTTGCACATCTACTTGGACCGCATGCAGAGCTTTAGGCACTCTGAGCAGCTCTTTGTCTGCTTTGGTGGACAGCGGAAAGGGAACGCTGTCTCCAAACAGAGGCTTGCCCACTAGATCGTGGATGCCATCACTTTGGCATACCAGGCCGTGCCCGACCCTTTGGGAATTTGAGCACATTCTACAAGAAGTGTGGCATCCTCGTGGGCACTGCCCAATCTAGCCGACATCTGCAGGGCAGCAGGCTGGGCAACACCAGATACCTTTGCAAGATTTTACAATCTCCGGGTTGAGCCGGTTTCGTCCTGTGTTTTCTCAGGTATGAACAGTTAAGGTTGGTTAATACGGTCAGCTGGCCAGGTGTATCGAATGCGTATAGCGCCTTTCCCCTACATTAGGTAAAGACGTGTGCTCCTTCCCCAAATGTGAGTTCACAAACCCATGAACCCTGGATGTCCTTCCACCCTAGCCCTCTGGCTCACAATTTGGTGGAAGAATTAATAGTCAGACCCAGTACATGTGCTAGCATGCCCTGTACTGGAGTAGGTGCTCCACAGGTGCCGGTTACCCCGGTAACCCCCTGTGATGTATCTTCCACAGTATAGAAAGAATAGGAAAGGAAAATAACACCTTCTCTGAGCTTTAAAAGGCCCCAGCCGGAAAAGTATTCTGTGGAGAGAAAATAAAGAGAGAAAATGGCTCGGCTGGTGCGGGCTGCTCCCATACTAGATATGTCTCTTCCACCCCCAAATGTTGTATAGTGGGGAACTACACAACATTTTTGGGGGCATTGGGGGAGGCTACATGCAGTCAGAGTGCATCTGCTATTACACGCAGTAGCCTGCTTGCGCCTGCATCGTCAGTCCACATAACACAGTTCAGCTGTTGTGGCGTTTTGCATAGGGACCCCTAGTTTCACTGCATTGACACAACGTCGAGTGAGTGACAGATAGGGAATATCTCGGTTACTGTCGTAATCTTCGTTCCCTGATGGAGGGAATGAGATGTTGTGTCCCCCTTGCCACAATGCTGTACTACCCGCTGAAATGTCTGGGACCCTGTCTCGGCACAAAACCTGAATGAATGGTTGCAAGCCAGCTCGTTTATACCCATATATCCGGGGGAGTGGCATGCAATTCCACTCGCCAATTCTCATTGGCCTTTTCTCAAAGATCTGAGGTGTACGGGGATCCTAAGAACAACCCCTAGTGTCACTACATCGACACAACGTCTCATTCACTCCATCACTTGCCAATTCTCATTGACCTTTTCTCAAAGGTCTGAGGTGTTTGGGGCTCCCAAGAGAGAAGTTTTTTCCCTTCATTTTCCGTATCAGGTTCCATATTTTGTTTGATGGAGTATGCTTGTTGTCATGCTGGAAACAAATCTTCTCCAGCCTTCCTTTGACTTCATTTATAATAATTCTTGCATGTGCTCAACTTATCTTGCGTTTGATAAGATTTTCAGTTGATGGATGTCTAAAGAAAAGTCTTTATGCTATTTTCCTCTCGTTTATAGTTTCCTTACATTTATCATCAAACCATGGAAGTCATCTATGTCTTACATTTAAAGATGTTCTTGGGACTGTATCATTAGCTATAGATATAAGTATTTTAGTGAATTTCTGCATAGCATCTGGACTGTCTTCTGGAAACCGTGAAGTCTCTCATAACAGAGGGTTTGAAACTGCTACCAATTTGCTTTTTTAATTTGTCATCTTTGTATGTATTTCTATGTGTTTGTTTCTTCCAATTTTCCTTTGATTGTTACATTGATTGGGAAATGGTCACTTCCACAGAGGTCATGTAACTTTCCATGATAGGTCTAAAAAAGATTTCAGGCTGACATAATGTTAGGTTGATTGCAGAGTATGTTCCATGTCCTGGATGTAAATAGGTATTCAATTCATTATTTAAAATACATAATGTATGGTTATCTATAAAATCTTCAATCTTCTTTCATTTTGTATTACCGGTACATTTATTACTGCCCCACAGAATGTTATGTCTATTAAAATCTCCCATGAGAATAAAGGAGATGGGAGCTGAGCAACAAGGTGATCTAGGTCCATGTTTGTCAAATTTGAATTTGGAGGAATGTAAATAGAAATGACTGTAGTGGTTTTCTACAAAGTCAGTCGCAGAGCTGTCACCTGTAGGTTGCTATTAATATTTATATGACTATGGATCACATAATTTCTTATTAAAATGGTTGTACCACCAGAAGCCTGCATGTCATTGGGACCGAAAGTATTAAACATTTTAAAAGAGAGAGCAGAGTCTGATAGTAATTGTGTTTCTTGAAGACATATGGCTAGAGGATTCATGATTGAAGTTAAATGCTGCAGCTCTGTAAAATTAGCCCTGACACCACGACAGTTCCATTGACTGATACAATTTTCCATTACCTATTAGGAAGAATATGAACAGTTGTCCTAGTTCTGCCTTTAGGAGGTGGACTTCTACTATGGTGTTCACTCTCTTTCATTTCCACATCTTTAGTTTGTCTTGTCTTTGAATTTTCATCTTGGGATACATTTGATTGTGAAGAGCTTACCTTTCTATTATTTTTATTTGCCTTTTGGTTATTGAACTCTGACCGGAATTAATTTCATTTAGAAGAGTTTCGCTCTGAGTTCCTGTATTTTTCATCTTTGAGGGAATATTACTATAATTAACAGTTTGGGGTTTATCTTTATGCATCCAGGTGATATCTGTCTGGCAATCTATTGTTCTCACAGCTTTTTTTTTGCAACAGATGTGAAGGTTTTATTCAAAGAAAAAACAGGGACAGCAGCCACCTTTATTTTTGCTTTGAGGTAACTGATTCTCTTAGTACATCTGATCTTCTGTATTTCCTTCCTTTTTTGTTACAGTGATTACAGCCCAACATAATGTTATGACTATTAAAATCTCCCTTGAGAATAAAGGGAGATGGGAGCTGAGCAAAAAGGTGATCTAGGTCCATTTGTGTCAAATTTGTATTTGGAGGAATATAAATAGAAATGACTGTAATGGTTTTCTGCAAAGTCAGTCGACTGCTGTCACCTGTAGGTTGTTGTTATTAATATTTATATGATTATGGATCACATCAATTCTTATTAAAATGTTTGTACCACCAGAAGCCTGCATGTCATTGGGACCGAATATATATATCGTTTTAAATTTTTTAAAAGAGAGAGTAGAGTCTGATAGTAATTGTTTTTCATGAAGACATATGGCTAGAGGATTCATGATTGAAGTTAAATGCTGCAGCTCCGAAAAATTAGCCCTGACACCACGACAGTTCCATTGACTGATACAATTTTCCATTACCTATTAGGAAGAATATGAACAGTTGTCCAAGTTCTGCCTATATGAGATGGACTTCTACTATACTGTTCGCTCTCTTTCATTTCCACATCTTTAGTTTGTCTTGTCTTCGAATTTTCATCTTGGGATACATTTGATTGTGAAGACCTTACCTTTCTATAATTTGTATTTGCCTTTTGGTTCTCTGTTATTAAACTCTGACTGGAATGAATGTAATTTAGAAGAGTTTCACTCTGAGTTCCTGTATTCATTGTCTTTGAGGAAATATTACTATAATTAACAGTTTGGGGTTTATCTATATGCATCCAGGTGATATCTGTCTGGCAATCTATTGTTCTCACAGCTTTTTTTGCAACAGAGACGAAGGCTTTATTCAATGTAAAAACAGGGACAGCAGCCACCTTTATTTTGCTTTGAGGTAACTGATTCTCTTAGTACATCTGATCTTCTGTATTTTCTGATCTTCTGTGTTTTCTATTCTTTGATCCAAATGGGCCATTGTTTTGATGCAACTGAATGGTCACCATAGCAATTACAACATTTAGATGGGTTTTCACAACTCCCTTTGTTGTGGCCTTCCTCCCCAAAGTTACAACAGGTATGTTTGTTGTTGCAGCCATTAGACCCATGTCAGTACTTTGACAATTGAAACACAGCAGAGGGTTGGGTACAAATAGGTCCACTGGAAACTTAGATATACAATTAGAATTATAGAATATACATAATTAGAATATAGGTACTAGTTTTATTTGTTTGCTCTTCTCATTATTCATTGAGTCTTGAGCTCATGCATTATTTCTTCTTCATCAACATCATCCAACTCTCTAGTACTCCTTTACTGTAGTTCAAAGTTGGATGAGGAAATTTCTATATTTGTACTCCAGCTAACATGCTGTCATGTAATAGATTTTCAGCATTGGCCTTTTTACTGCATTCCACAAGAATTTGTCCAGATCATAGTTTGTTCACTTTTCCTGCTATTCCTGCAATACCCTTTTGTGTAGCAAAAGGGGAAAGCATACATTTTGGCCAGTCATCATTACTCGGCGCAGGAGCACATCTATTTTCTGAGGTATTTTCAGTATCCAGGTCTAAGAAACTTTTTTGAGGTGTGTTTTGTAGCCATGTTTTGAGTTTTCAGTTTCATCATCTCTACTCCCCACACACCTTGGAGCCCAAAAACAAGGGATGCACAGTGCTGCAGATCTCCAGCAGATTATGCTGGATACAGGGATGACATTCTCAAGCAAAATAAGCAACAAGATGCTCAATTTACTTGATTGGCACTTAGCCAACACCTACTGTGAATCTGAAAGAGATTTGATGTTCAGCTATCATAGAGTATTTCCAGCTGATTGATTGGATTGAGCCAAACCTCCTGCCTAGGTGAAGTAGGAGCCAAAGTGCTGTGCTGAAATAATGGAAGCCGCAGTAAACCACATTTCTCAGGAACAAGGACCTCTTCCTCCACCAACACGGGTCGCAACTCACTGCAAATGGGTCCTTCCTTTTATTATTTCTTATAACAGAAATGGGATAATAAGGATCTATTATACTCCAGGTCCTGACAGAATGATGGAAAAACCTTTATAACTGTAACCCTAGCAAGGGAGGATTGAGGGTTGATCTCTCTTGCCCAAGGAGAAGACCCTAGCATGAAGGCACGTACCACTGTTCCTTTCATTGGCTACCATCATAAAGATGGGTCCTGTGCCGTACCTGGAAACTCTATTTATAAAGAAAAAAAAGCATCTCACTTATGTGGACATTAAACATTGTTAAGTGAACTGACATGAACTTATGAGATCTATTAACCTGCTGTACAAAACATACACCCCCAATAATGCCGTTCACATTGAGAATTCCGTTATAATTTGAGAATATAGTTGATGACAATTGTGGTCTCATTGTAATTATACTCTAACCTTTATGTCCATCAAAAATGTGCAGTGTTTGTTAATTGCATATAGAGAACACTTACAGATGCATAGAGAGCCATCTTAAAGGGGTAATTCATGCAAAAATGACAATTCTGCCATCATTTACTCACCCTCATGTTGTTACAAACGTGTATGACTACAAAAGTAGGTGTTAGACAGAATGTTAGCATCAGTCACCGTTCACTGTTATAGAAAAAAGAAAAGAAAAAAAACTATCGGAAATAAAAAAATGCTTTTGTGTTTCTCTGAAAAAGTAAAGTCATGGGTTTGGTATAATATGAGGATGAGTAAATGATGACAGAATGTTTTTTGGTAAACTATCTCTATAAATCTATTATCTTTGGGGAAAAGCTCATGTGTGCCATACTCACAAGTATTGATATTCAAAAGAATACATGAGAACTAACATGTATGCTCAGCCTGCTTATGTCCTTTTAAACCAATATCTGAGTGATTTCAAAATGCACAAATATAAAAGAAAATTCTTTAGAACCAATTAAAACCTAATATACAGTACTAATTCCATAAAACAGTGTAATGTATTCTTTGAAGTACTTAAGGGCCCTGCATTGTAACAATAATTGGACTGAGGATGCAGAAAGTATTAGACTGAAAACCAACACATTTTGCATTGCCATCAAAACATGCACACATGCTGGGATGCCTGGGACTTTTCTTATTCAGGTAGGTGATGAGAAATGGCAACAGTTTGGATACACTATCTTTGTTGATCAAGTTTCTCTCAGTAATTGCCTTCTCATCATAGGACTGCTTTCCATCAAGTCAAAGCAGCACTAGTTTGTGCTCTGAAATGGTTGGCCTTCAGAGGGGTCTTGGCATCTTTTTGAAGGGAGCCTGTGATGGTTTTAGATTTGTCTTTTTATGTAGACTTTGAAAATGTTCTTAAATTAAATGCTCTGAAACAAGGCTTGATGCCATAGAAGGAAAAGTCACAGATTGTGAAATATGTAGCACTCTGTAGGCACACAATTTTCAGAAATGTGACTGGTATCTATTCTAGTAATGTTGTTTCTGTTTGGGGTCAAACATAAGATTTTGTATTAGAAGGAAAATAAATACATAATTCAAAATAAACAACTGGCCAGAGTGTAGGACACTCCACATCCTACATTATGTTCACCAATTAGAGATTAGTATTTGAGAACTTGATGCATTGACAGTTGAAGCAAGTTATAAAGTTGACATTTTTACAATCAGTTTTCATTTCTCATTTATTTATGAAAAATCAAATGGATATTTCAATCATACTATTGAGCTATTAAAATTGACTTGAGGTCTCTTTAGGACCATACATTACTACTATTAAAAAGAAATGGAAAGCCAGCCTCTAAAATAAATATTCAGCGAGAACATATTCTATGTAGTTTTGAATTCTTAATCACATTGTAAAAAAGCTTTAAAATAAATCTGAAACATAAATTCTAACATGATGATAAATTCCATCTTTTATCATCCCCACAAATAAGAGCAGAGAGATGCGTTTATTTAGAGCTGTCAGTGTTCATAAAACATGTTCTTGTGACAACACACAGAAATACCCACATTGGTCTATGAGTCCGATAACAAAAATAAGACATTTTTCTCAACACAATAGAAACCATTTAGCTGTACAGTACTCATTTTAGCCATTATATATTGACAAAACTGAAGGGAGACTGAACAGAATAATTCTGAATTCTAAACTTCATTACATCCTTGGTATTATGTCTTCATGGTGAGGACAAGCTTAGCTAGCTGTTATAGCCCATAATCCTTCTTTGCTCTGGCAAACGAATACATGAAAAGTTTAGTTGTGCCACAGTAATTTTCCTCTTTGTCAAGATGACAGACCCCATGTAGCCTTCTTCTTTACACTCTTAGCAGACTCCACAGAAAGTGTCTATAGCTCAATATATAGTAAGACTCAGGGGAAGTATAAGGCGGTCAGGTTTTGCTTTATCCAGGTACTATTAATTACATTTTACAAAGTAAATATCCAATTGTTACCATAAGAATCTCTTTCTACCTGATCTAAACCTAAAACAAATGTTATGTTGGTGTATATGATTCAAAATAAAAATGAAGATTAGTCATGAAACCATATAACACGTTGACAGGTCCATTGAAAATGTTTTTTTGTTAGTCAATCAGCTTGCATATGCTACGGCCAAGATGATTGTTCCGTTGAAATGTAATCTGTTGAGAAATTTGGCTCACATGGTCCAAGGTATCTAACATTTAAATTGCCTCAGTTGTTTGCAGGTAAGCCAGTGTCACTGAAGCGCACTACGAGTTCTTCTATGAAACCCTCCTTCTCCCTAGCACCACCTGTCTAGATCTACTTCACTGCGATTTTATGTATGTCTAACCGTGTGTCTTATTTACTCAACACAGCATGTTTGTGTATGTTCTTGCAGTAGCAAAGCTTCACAGCAGCATCAGCATAAGATCAAGTCCAAAACCAAACCTAACAACTTGTCACATCCAAAATAAAACCTTACATTTATTTTGAGAGTCAAATTGACTGAACTTAATTTAATTAAATTGATTAAGTCATGTTATTTAATAATTTTGCCTTGAATAAAAACAGTTCACTTACAGTAGATATAAGTGACTTAAGTGCATTTTGAAGATTTTTGAGATTATCTGACAAAATCTTTTTTTACATTGACCCCTTAAAGAACCTAATGATACAATATTTGAAAAAATTGAGCTTCGCTTACAAGTATCGCAATCATAAATTAATTGTTTATTCTTGCAATCATAAACCATAGGCCAGAATACAATACAATAAACAAAATATGACAGTTACTGTCTTCTACAGTCAAGGCCTGGATAAGAGAGTTTAAGATCACAGCACAACAGCTGGAAATCAAGGCAAACTTTCTTTCTTTTCATCCAAATCAAAGTGAAAGCATTCAGTTGAGAGCCAGGAGGCTTGGCTGAATAAGTTTCTCCTTCCATATGACATCAATTGAGATATTAGCTGTAATTCAATAAGCCGTCTGTGGGCAGGGTGCGTGAGCCCAAGGCATAAAGTAAAAAATGGTTGTGAGGGATTATTGTCTTCAACACTTGAACCGGTACCTAAAGCCTGAATCATGTGGCTTTCTGGATATTAACTAGAATTTTTCTTTGAATCAACCACCAAGCAATAAAAATTAATTTTTAACAAAACAGTTCATGATGACAGTAAATATCACTCCTGACTCAAGAGACATTTAAACTCAGGAGAGCATTATTTAAGGCCTAACAATTCAATCAAATAAATCAAATCAACAATAAAAAATATTGTTTTTCAAAGTACTCTATAATATTGTGATTCAAGCATCATAAATGATTCTTTGTCTCTTCTATATGTTCTTCAATGTGTAGAACTCTCGAATTCAGGCAAAAGCCTGGATGCTCCATTATCTTACATTATGTGATCTTATCAAAGCAAATTTAGACCAAATTACCACTCCCTTGAAAGTAATATGTGCTGTTCACCTCTTCCTGAAGCCTAATATTTGTCTCTGGAATTATGATACAAATGACGAATGAAGAAGAATGAATTAAGAATGATGTGTTCATATCTGTGCACAAATGATGGTTAAAGTTAAATATGAGTTGAACCTGATGTGTCAACCCCACTGTCTTACCCTCTACATCCTGTCGAATGGAGACTAGTTTAACAAGTGTCCTGTCCATGTTAAGAAGACAGGGAGTATGACTTTCATTAGTGTATGAAAGAGCCACAGTCTTGTCTCTGGTGGGACATTCCAGATAATTACAGATTGAGAAGGTCCTCTGTTCCTACTTCAATATGACCTCAGTCCCAACGGTCAGTACTGATGAACCACCTGAAAAAAAATGCTGTGAGAAACAGAGAACATGAAATGGACTCTTTATGAAAAACATGCTAAGCGTCCAGATGAACAACAGTAAAACTCTTACTCTGGTGTTTGAAAAACAGTATGATGTGTGCTTCTCTGTAAAAATGTAACACAGGAAGTCAACTTAAAAAGAAATCTACCTGATTTTAACCTTTAAAGGGATATTTCACTCAAAAAATTGTATTCTCTCATTATTTATTCACCCTCATGAAATCACAGGTGTGTGTGACTTTATTTCTTCACCATTTTTGGGTGAACTATCCCTTTAAAATAACTTTCATGTGTGTGAGATTAGTCAGTTAAAACCAGTTAAATTAGAATCTATCTATATACTCTAAATAAACTCAGCAAAAAAGAAAAAAAACCCAGTGACCTTCTGATTAACAGTTATGTGCTTTAGCCCACTACAGACAGAGAAGTAAGTTTGAAATAAATTTGGAGCAGAAGAAATAGTAATATACCTTGTGTAAATTGTCAGCTTTACACTAAGCTAAAATGCTATTTCTAGCCATTTATCATGCACATGTTACCAGGTTATGATCATATTTTTATCAACAAAATTCACTTTGGATCATTATTTCTTTTTATCTAGTAAGACCTTTGATATAAGGGCAAAAATCATATTGTTGATCATTTTTGTATTGTTTTCCTGTAAAAATATAAAAACAAATCCTTAAAACATGATCAATTTAATTTATCTTGTTTTAGAAACAACACTGCATAAGATATTTAGTTTTTTCAGAGAACGTATTTTTAACATGTGCATTTTGTCTTACTATAGTCAAAACAAGTGAAAAAATATACCAGTGCTGAAGACGTAATCCAAAATATATAGAATATGTTACTGACCTTGAGTAATCTAATGGAATTACATTTTACAGCATGTATTCTGTTATCTGTCGTGGAATACATTTCAAAAGTAACCCTCCCAACCTTCTATGGATGATTTAAAGTTAATTTCAACAAGGGCCCCACAAACCCACAGGCCAACCCTGGATACTTGAATTCTTTACAGGTAACACTGAAGCTGAAGCTTCAGGCCTCAAACTGGAAAACCAGAACTCCCCAAGGATTCTCATGGATAAAGTACAAGATTTGGATTTTATTTCAAATAAATAAATAGTGTTCTCTATTGGTTCATGTTGCTTGTAATGAATTGTACTTGTCACACACAATTTACATGTCAGGTGAGAGATGTTTGTTTTTCATGCAACTTATCTGTGCTGACATGCTTATGCTTATGTACTTATGTTTTTATTTAAATTTTTTCTTTATTTTACTGCAGCCCATGGCCAATATGCAGAAACGTTCAATCCTGATGGCAAAAAGACAATATTCTGTTTTTGAACAAGGTGGACTTCAATGAAGTCTTAAAAGTTAGAGGAAATTTAAAGTTGACCTCTGCACTTGCTATTGTATTACTGGGGAGGAATGGTGTGTTGGAGCCTTGTAGATAGACAAGCATCTGTATAAAATGTACAAAAGCTTTGTGTCACATTGTCATGGATTTCTCTACTCATTTAAGATCCCATAATTACTCTGGGCTTGTTTTTAAAATGATGTGTATTTAAAAAAAAATTTAACCTGACTGTCATAACCTCCATTCCCTGATAGAGGGAACGAGATGTTGTGTTGATGTAATGACACTAGGGGTCACTATTGAGAGCCCCAAAACACCTCAGATCTTTGAGAAAAGGCCAATGAGAATTGGCGAGTGGAATTTGCATGCCCGGACATATGGGAATAAAAGGAGCTGGAATGCCCACTTTCATTCAGGTTTTGTTTTGATGAGCCGAGACAAGGTCCCGTCCATTTCATCGGCTAGTACAGCGTTGTGGCAAGAGGGACACAACGTCTCGTTACCTCTATCAGGGAACGGAGATTACGACAGTAACTGAGACATTCCCCTTCTGTCATTCACTCGACATTGTGTCGATGTAGTGACACTAGTGGTCCCTATAGAAAAACACAATAATATCTGAAACGTGTTAAGTGAACTGCCGATGCAGGTGCAATCAAGCTGATATGTGCATAACAGCAGGTGCATCAGTCTCCCCTAATGTCCACGTAACCTCCCCTAATGCCCCACAAGACGTTTGTGAGTGATGTGACTAGCATGGGAGCAAGCCACGCCAGCCACGGCCTTTTCTTTCTATGTTTTCTCTCAACAGAATATTGGATTCAGCTGGGGCATCAGGGTAGGTGATGCCGTGACAGCGCGTCCACTGTGGCGTCGAGGCTGCCCGGGATGTGAGTGGCAGAAACCTCAGCTGCTGCTGACTCAGAGGAGGAGATGGCGGGCGAGTTGCTACATGCGTTGAGGACATACACCGCCTTGCCGATTTTATACGCTACTGTTGCTATGCTGTCAGACCAGACCAACTCAAACTTGCCCCAGATCAATGGCGGTAGCCTCCGCTGGGCGAGCAGTACAGCCAGCAACTCAAGGCAGTTAATATGCCAACACAGCCATGGTCCTGTCCAGGAGCCAGAGGCTGCGTGCCCGTTGCACATGGTGCCCCAGCCCAACTTGGAAGCGTTTGTGTTGACCTTGATATGTCTGGACACCTGCTGTAGGTGGACTCCAGCCCGCAAAAACATGATGTCTGTCCAAGGGCTGAATGAGTGGTGGCAGACCGGCGTGATAGCCACGCGATCTCGTATGTCCGGGGGAGTGGCATGCAAATTCCACTCGCCAATTCTCATTGGCCTTTTCTCAAAGATCTGAGGTGTTTTGGGGCTCTCTACTCCGAGCTCCTCACGGATGACTGAGCTCCTCACCCTAACTCTAAGGGAGAAGCCCGCCACCCTTCTGAGGAAGCTCATTTGGCTGCTTGTACTCGCGACCTAGTTCTTTCGGTTATGACCCAGCCTTCATGACCATAGGTGAGGGTAGGAACGAAAATAGACCGGTAGATCAAGAGCTTTGCCTTCCGGCTCAGCTCTCTTTTCGTGACAACAGTGCGACAGAGCGAGTGCAATACCACTCCCGCTCCATTGTCCCCTCACTCCTGAACAAGACCCCGATGTACTTGAACTCCTTCACTTGGGGCAATACCTCCTTCCCTACCCGGAGTACGCACTCCATTGGTTTCCTGCTGAGAACCTTGGCCTCAGATTTAGAGGTGCTAATCCTCATCCCAGCCGCTTCACACTAGAGTGCCAAGCAATCCAGTGAGAGCTGAAGATGACATGAAGACTACATCATCTGCAAAAAGCAGCGATGAGATCCCCAGCCCACCAAACTGCACTCCTTCCCCACCCCGACTACGCCTCGATATCCTGTCCATGAATATCAAAAACAAGATTGGTGACATCGCTTTGGACATACAGGGATTGGATCACCCTAAGAAGGGACCCCCTGCTTCAGCCCGAAGATAAAGCTAACTAACAGTCTTATTAGCACCATATTTCTCTTGTCTTGTCTCTCTGTCATTCAAATCTCAAGCCACTGAGCAAACCGCACATTGCATCCAAACTAATTACAGTTCATCATACTTTTATGATCAGCTATTGGTAATTTTGTTTTCATGCTGCTTGGTTTGAGAAATTATTGAAGCACAAGTGTAAAAACGACAAATTGTAAATGTACCAGACATCTTGAGCGCTATAATCTTAGACCTGGAATCAGAGAGGTTTATGGTTCTCCAGTAGCATGTAGTTGGTTGGTAGTACCCCATCTCTGGTTGGAGTCCAAAAACAATTTATGAATTTAAATACATGGATTATTCAAATTTAAAACTAAATGATAATATTACTTTTTAAAGCTTTTTTTTTTTTTTTTTAAATGTGTTTATATTTCTTTTATTTTTGCTGTGGGGTGTTTTGTTTTTCAGTGCTCAGAAGATGGTAATATTGCAAATTTCTCTTGTATTTTTCTTATTCAATTAAGGATCAGTACAACCACTAGTCCTTTGCACTCCCTTTTTAGTGCTTGCTTAATTCGATCAGTGCATCAGATGACCAGTGCAGAGTGTCCCCATCTCATGTGAATTCAATTTCAGATCTCTGAGACTCCCTCTCATACACCTCCACATTCCAAGTCAAGATTAAAATTGTGTTTTGTAATGTGTCGATTTAAAGGGACCACTTGAATGAAGGATCATAGCTGTGTTAAGGGATATGCATAACTCCCTTTATCAGGACACTGTATTTTAAAGATAATTTTGTAAAAATCCAAATAACTTTACAGATCTTTATTGTAAAGGGTTTAAACAATGTTCCCTTCCGAGGGAACTCGCACTGCGTCGTTGAAAACGACTCTTTGGGGAACGCTCCTTAGCGTGCGCCTCTGAATTATGAATGAAACTATTCCAATCTTGATTGGTGTTGCGTCATGACGTAACATGTGATGCATAAAAGTGACGCCGGTACACATACACATTAGCTTTCGCTCTTCAGCAAGCGCTCTATGTTGAAATTGTTTGTCTTATTTGGTGTTGTTTGTCTGATTTAAAAATATTATGGCCACCGAACAGTTCAAGAAGTGCGTGCACTCCTGCCCTCGTTTCATTACGGGTAGGGACACGCACGCTTTATGTGTGAACTGTTTGGGAGCACAGCACGCACAGGCAGCTCTCGAGGGATCTGCCTGTGAAAGTTGTGAAGCACTACCCATGAGAGTGCTGCGCTCCGGTTGGCGTGCTTCGATGAGCACGGTCAGGCTCGCGTTCCCCACGGTTTTGGTCCCGCGTCTGTTGAGGCAGCGGCGATTGAAATCGCGGGGTTCGCAGCGGATTTTGCAGATGAGAATGAGACTGCTGCGCACGTTCTCATTCTTCGCTTGAGGATCCCGAGCCTACTGTGAGTGGTGCAGAAGCCCGCGTCGCGCTTCTTCTGCCCATGATCAGGTCCCCTTGCTTGAGCTCACTGCTTCCGAGGAAGTGGATATGCTCAGCATCGATGCGGATCGACCGTGAGCCAAGCACGCCAGTTTTTGGCCAAGCTTATGAGGAGCTGATTGAGGTTGTGACGCGTGCCGTGGCCAGACTGAATATCAGCTGGCCACAAAATGAGCAGGGAACGCAAGTTGAAAGCAATTAGACGCGCGCTTCCTGCGGCACAGATCACAAACTCAGCGCCGGGTTTGCCGCTTTTCCCGATCTCCACAAAGATATCTACAACGAGATCGTGGGGTAAACCGCGATTCGTCCCGTATCTCCAGCCCCAGTGTTTGATTACAGATGATGTTTTGGGGCACGGTATATGGGCTAAACCCGGTGCTGCCTAGTAAGCCCTGCAGAGATACATCTGCTTTAATAAGTAGGGCTTACATGGCCGCGACACAATCGGTGTTGGTTTCCGCCGTCTCTGACGCTCGGGCCACATCAATTTCCAGCTGAACGCATAGCTGAACGTTCGTGTCAAAAAAAAAAAATACATAAATAAAAAAATAAATAAATAAAAACAACAAGCATCAATTGTGGTCACAAGAACCGTGATCGACTAAATCCTGCCGGTTTCCGCTTCAGGAAGTCGGGAACAGTGCTCAAAAAACACCGAGACCAGCCTCGAGAGGCTGGTTCCCTTAGTTGAAGCTTCAGGAAAGAGGTCCTACCGAGGTGGTAGAACCTCGGAGGGCTGTCCCTCACGCTGCAGAGCAACCGAGGTTGCTCTCGCAGCGAGTCCTCAGGAAATCGGGTGTCGGTTCCCGCCGTCTCTGACGCTTTGGGCCACATCAATTTCCAGCGAACGCACACCGTGACGTTCGTGTCAAAAAATAAAAAACAAGCATCAGTGGTGGTCACAGAAACCGTATCGACTAAATCCTGCCGGTCTTTCGCTTCAGGAAGTCGAGAACAGTGCTTGAAAAACACCCGAGACCAGCCTCGAGAGGCTGGTTCCCTTAGTTGAAGCTTCAGGAAAGAGGTCTTCCCAACATATCTGCATGGGTCCTGCATATAATAAAATCAGGGTACAAACTGCAGTTCGGGCACCGCCCCCCCCAAATTCTCTGGGGTGGTGCAGACTACAGTGGTTCCGGAGCAGGCTCAGGTGATGGAACAAGAAGTGCAATCTCTGCTGCTGAAGGAGGCCATAGAATGTGTTCCTCATTCAGACAGGGAGTCCGGTCTTTACAGCCGGTACTTTATAGTTCCAAAAAAAAAAAAAAAAAAAAAAAAAAAAGGATGGGGGTTGAGGCCGATTTTAGATCTCAGAGTTTTGAACCGGCCTTTGAGGAGGTTCAGGTTCAAAATGCTTACCATTCCTGTCATCGTGAGTCAGATCAGATCCGAGGACTGGTTTGTCACGATAGATCTAAAAGACGCCTATTTTCATGTACCCATCCTTCCATGTCACAGGAGGTTCCTGAGGTTCGCTTTGGGCTGAAGCTTACCAATATCGGGTTCTTCCGCTCGGCCTAGCACTCTCTCCCCGCACATTCACCAAATGTATGGATGCAGCTCCTGCTCCTCTGAGACTTCAGGGCATCCGCGATACTGAATTTTATCGATGACTGGCTCATTCTGGCCCAGTCTCGAGAAATGGCGGTTCGGCATCGAGATGTCGCCCTTGGCCATATTCGAAGTTTGGGGTTGAGACTCAACACAAAAGAGTGTGTTACAACCATCCCAGTGCACAACGCTTCTGGGTGTTGTGTGGGACTCGGTTACGATGCAGGCACGCATGTCTCCTGCACGTATCGAGTCCGTTCTTGCGATGGTGTCCGGGTTAAAACTAGGCCAGGCCATCACTGTAAAGCAGTTTCAAAGACTGCTGGGCCTCATGGCAGCGGCATCCAACTTGATACCTTTCGGCCTTCTACACATGAGGCCCCTCCAGTGGTGGCTGAAAGCCAAGGTGTTTTCCCCAAGGGGAATCCATTTCAGTATAATCAGAGTAACGCGCAGATGCCTTCGTTCTCTGCTAATATGGAAGAAACCTTGGTTCCTGTCCCTAGAGCCAGTGTTGGGAGCGCCATGTCACCGGAAAACCGCTTCGACAGACGCCTCCCTCACTGGCTGGGGCGCGGTCATGGACGGCCGCTTTGCCAGGGGTCTGTGGCAGGACCATCATCATTCTTGGCACATAAACTGTCTAGAGATGTTGGCTGTGTTCAGGGCTCTGAGGAGCTTCCTTCCAGACATCAAAGGTTACCATGTCCTAGTACGCTCGGACAATACATCAGTGGTAGCTTATCTGAACCGACAAGGAGGACTCAGATCGCGCCCTCTGTGCAGACTGGAGCATCAGATAATTCTTTGGTCCCAAGGGAAAATACTGTCTATCAGAGCATGTATATTCCGGGGTTCAGAATCAGGGAGCAGACATCCTGTCGAGGCAGGGGCTGAGGCCCGGGAATGGAGACTTCATCCAGAGGTGGTGAAGTTGATATGGGACAAATTTGGACCATCAGAAGTGGATCTATTCGCGTCTCGAGAGACGTCCCACTGTCCACTTTGGTTCTCCCTCTCACATCCAGCCCCACTGGGGTTGGACGCCATGGTACAGGCTTGGCCGAGGCTTCGCCTGTACGCATTTCCCCGATCGCTCTGCTCCCGGGAGTCCTGGAAAGGGTCCGCCAAGAGGGCATCAGTCTACTTCTGGTTGCCCCCATGTGGCCGGCCCAGTATGGTTCTCAGACATAATTTCACTCCTGATAGCTCCGCCATGGCAGATTCCTCTGAGGAGGGATCTGTTGTCTCAGGCGGGGGGCACAGTCTTCCACCCTCGTCCAGAGCTGTGGAAACTGTGGGTCTGGCCCCTGAGGGGGTTCAGTACCTAAATGCTGGTCTATCAGCGGGGGTGGTTGAAACCATACTTAGCTCTAGGGCTCCGTCTACTAGGAGATTATATGGCCTCAAGTGGAATGTGTTCTCCACTTGGTGTAGAGAACATGAATTAGATCCAGTTAACTGCCCGGTGGCTTCAGTTCTGGAGTTTCTTCAAGATCGCTTCTCTGCTGGTCTCTCCCTTCCACACTTAAGGTGTACGTGGCTGCCATTTCGGCGTTCCATGCACCACTGAGTGATGGGCCTCTGGGGAGGCACCAGCTGGTCATTCGTTTTCTCCGTGGTACATGGAGGATGAGACTGACAACCAGGTCCAGGGTTCCTGCCTGGGACCTGGCGGTGGTTCTCAAGGGTTATCCCTGGCCCCCTTCGAACCCCTTCAGTCGGCTTCGCCCAAGGACCTGACGTTCAAGATGGCTTTTCTCTTAGCTATTACCTCTCTAAAGAGGGTGGGTGATCTTCAAGCCCTGGCAGTGATGCCAGCTTGCTTGGAGTTTGCCCCTGGCGGAGTTAAAGCCATTTTACACCCGAGACCTGGCTATGTGCCTAAGGTGCCGTCTAACACGGCACGGTCTACGGTCCTGCAGGCTTTTTATCCTCCACCTCATGTGTCGGCAGAAGAAGAGAGGCTCCATTTGCTCTGCCCTGTCAGAGCTTTGAGTGTTTACCTCGAGAGGTCCTCTTCTTGGAGGAGGTCGGACCAACTGTTAGTGTGTTTTGGGTCACCTAAGAAGGGGCTCCTGCCTCGAAACAAACCATTAGTAATTGGATTGTTCAGGCTATTATCTCGGCCTACAAGGTGCGCAATTTGCCTTCACCTTTGGCCGTGAGGGCTCATTCAACTAGAGGCATGGCGTCCTCTAGGGCTCTCTTATCGGGAGTACCCCTCCAGGAGATCTGTGAGGCAGCCGGTTGGGCTACCCCGCACACTTTCATCAGGTTTTACAGTCTGCACCTCCCTAGTACGCCTGGCGCACGTGTGCTCTCGTCCTAGCTGAGTGCCTGAGTTCAGTTTCACCCTAGGGCAGGCCTTTTTTCGGTCGCGTGGCCTAGTGGGCATTCGTTCCCCAAAGAGTCGCTTTCAATGACGCAGCGCGAGTTCCCTCGAAGGGAACGCCTCGGGTTATGACTATAACCCTTGTTCCCTGAGAAGGAACGAGACACTGCGTCGTCCTGCCACGCCCTCAAGGCCTGAGAGCGGCTTGCTTCATCGCTAGGCTAATGTGTATGTGTACCGGCGTCACTTTTATGCATCCGGTTATGCCGTCACATGTTACGTCATGACGCAACACCAATCAAGATTGGAATAGTTTCATTCATAATTCAGAGGCGCACGCTAAGGAGCGTTCCCCAAAGAGTCGTTTTCAACGACGCAGTGTCTCGTTCCCTTCTCAGGGAACAAGGGTTATAGTCATAACCCGAGACGTTTTCCATGCTTGTTCAATAAACAATAAACAATGAATGAACATACACCTGCAGCTTACAGACAGTATGTCACAGTTATATAAACTTTGGACACTAAAGAGACCTTTCTACCTGCCCTGAAAAACACCAAAAGAAAGATGCACAGGGTCCCTGCTCATCTGCGTGAATGTGCCTTAGGCATGCTGCAGAGAGGCATGAGGACTGCAGATGTGGCCAGGGCAATAAATTGCAATGTCCATAGTGTGGGACGCCTCCTTGTACAAGACAGTGCTACAAGGAGACAGGAAGGACAGCTGAATGTCCTCGCAGTAACAAACCACATGTAACAACACCTGCACAGGACTGGTATCTGAATATCACACCAGTAGGACAAGGACAGGATGGCAACAACAACTGCCCAAGTTACACTAGGAACGCACATTCCCTCCATCAGTGATCAGACTGTCCAAAATAGGCTGAGAGAGGCTGGACTGAGGGCTTGTAGGCCTGTTGTAAAGCAGGTCCCTACCACACATCCTTGCCAACAATGTCACCCATGGTCACAAACCCACCTTCGCTGGACAGACAGGACTGGTAAAAAGTGCTCTTCACTGACGAGTCACGGTTTTGTCTCAACAGGGGTGATGGTCGGACTCGTGATCGATATGGAGGTGGAGGGTCCGTTATGGTCTGGGGCGGTGTGCAGAGCATCATCAGACTGAGCTTGTTGTCATTGCAGGCAATCTCAATGCAGTGCTTTTTCAGGGAAGATGTCCTCCTCTCTCATGTGGTACCCTTCCTGCAGGCTCATCCTGAAATGACCCTCCAGCATGACAATGCCACCAGCCATACTGCTTGTTCTGTGCATGATTTCATGCATGACAGGAATGTCTGTGTTCTGCCATGGCCAGTGAAAAGCCTGGATCTCAATCCCATTGAGCACATCTGGGACCTGTTGGTTCGGAGGGTGAGGGCTAGGGCCATTCCCCCCAGAAATGTCAGGGAACTTGCAAGTGACTTGTTGGAAGAATGGGGTAACATCTCAAAGCAAGAACTGGCAAATCTGGTGCAGTCCATGAGGAGGAGATGCACTGCAGTACTTAATGGCCACACCACATACTGACGGTTACTTTTGATGAGTTTTTAAATGACTTATTGTTCATTTTCATTTAGACCTATTTATTTATTTTACAATATCATTGTCTATCCATTGACAGCAATAGCCAGTGCCAATGCAAACTAACTTTAGTATCTATCCTACTGTAACTACTTTTTGTGCACTCAGTTTTCTATACATTTTGTGTGCATATGCATTATGAATACATATTTACAAATAAATACACAAACCCATTTTAACTCTATTTTTGTTGTCTTATGTCTTATTTTAGCGGGAAGGATCTGAGTAACTGGAGAGGAGTAAACGCTAAGAGAACACAAAAAGGTAAATCCAAGATCCTTGAACCAAAAGAGTGCCCAGGGTGACCTCTGTGATTTTAGACACAAAACTGAGTTTGTCAATCTTCTGTTGCTTTCACCAATTCCCAAAATTCCTGTATTCATCAGTTTGAGGCTGGGGCTGGTCAGGCTTCAAGAGGTTCAGGTCCAAATTGGATATGATCCTGTTGTTACTGGAGCTGGACTGGAAGGACAAACTCTCTCAGCAGTGTGTCACAAGTTACAAGAGTGACAGAAAGGCCAGTGGTGGAATATAATGGACAGAACAAACTTTTGACAATAAATCATCAGACTAATATGGACTGATCTCCTTGACATTCATTTAATTTAATTGAAATCCCAGCCATTGGAATAAACAAAAATTCAATTACAATATTTTCAAACATGCCAAATTAACTCACTGGATGTACTTGTGTTGCCTTTCAGCAACTGTCGAGAAAGTTTGTCAAAAATAACAAAAACAATTATTAGAAAAGACCTTTTCCAGACATTACATCAATACAATATTTTTCAAACCACAGATGTGAAAGGTGCCTGTGAGATGAATTACATCTAACCCCACTTATACTTACATGCTTTTACTGCAAGAAGATATTCATAGTAACAAATATGGTAATTGTGAATGGAACTGCCCAAAGATCTTATATCAGACATAATAGAGCGTCCCTCTTGGCCCCCCCAGTAGTGGAGTGAACTGATCAGTATAATTTGCCATTGTCCATATCTACTATTTAGAAGCTGGAACAAGAAAAAAAAGCATGTCATGTGTTTCACTTATTATCTTAATACTTCTTTTGTTACACTACTGTGTATATAGTTTGAATTACTTGTACAGAATTGCCACTATTGGAATACATCGCTGTATGACAGTATTTCTGACAATAATCACGAAAGATGATGCTAAAGATGCTCTTTATAGAATTAACTCAATTTTATAAGCATTTATGAAAAGACTATAAAACATTCATAAATGAGAGTACCCTGCTGTAGTGTCATAAGATGTAGTGTACCCACATATGTAAATATGCCATCTAAATATAAGGCCAAGGAATTTAAATGTTATGAAATTTAAATGTTAACAATATTTCAGCAATTCAGGTCAAATTCAGGGTATTGACTTTAAGGAATCAGTAAGACGACATTTTCAAAAGTTGACTTGTCACTTACTGAGCTGAGAAAACAACACATAAATAAATGAAATGTAATAAATAGATATATAATTATTGATACATATTGCACAAAAATGACACGGGCAGCTCTGCACTCACTAAAATCAATTGAGTTAAAAATGACCCAACACATGGCCCAATGGTGGGTTGATATAGCACCGACCCAATGCATTGGATAGCAAGTTTTACCCAATAAATTGGGTTATAAAATAACTAATTTGTTATTTTTGGGGGGGCCAAAATGTCCTATCCTAGTATTATTGGTACTTTTATTATTGTTGACATTATTTTTATTGCTGTGTAAATAAATTATAATGCACAAGTTACAAATATCTTGAAAATGCTTGGGTAAAATAAATAACCCAATGTTTTTTGGAGTGTATCGAAATATCATTAAAATGTGCATAGATGCACAGACAGAGCAACTGAGAGCACTTTGAATTGATAAGATGCAGATGGATGTCATTAAGTCAGCTGTAGCTGTCAGCACTGTATATTTGCTCATTCTGAAGATGCTGTTTGATTGAAACTACATTAACTAAAATAAATGAAAGTCACAAACTACAATAAGCAAGATGCTACCATGGGAGACTGCCCATGTCACCCATGCCTAAATCCGCCACTGATTTTGCATTTATTAGCTTATGTTAACATTGGGACTGTCTATGGCAGATTTCTGTCCATATTGAGTATTTATGGAATTCATTGGGATTAGCGAAATCTGAATCAGGCCTTCGGATCTCTATTCATTGTCAAATATTCAAAACACAGAATTTTGGTGGAAGGCCTATATGTTCTTTTATTATATTTAATACAATACATTGCCGTGTTTAGCTATATGCTACTAAATAAGGCTTGTAGTAGCCTATTAATAGTCTGTACACTAAATGGTTTGTTATTATACACATGCAGTTCTTTAGTAGCTATAAACTTCTGTAATTCCAACATGAACTAATGTAAAGTGTGACTGTGATGTTCAGTGACATTACAACCTGTTGCATAATCCTAGAGTTATAATTTTTTACAGATAATCATTAGTTAGTTAACATGGTTGAACTAAAAGAAATCGAAAATTATAGAAAACGAATGGGGTATTGAACATTGATTAAGTTATGATGGAAATACTGTAGGCCTACATTTCTTTATGCGTAGAATTTCTTTATGCCTCACTTGCTTCCCCATTCAGTCAGTGAGTTGTATGTCCCTAATTGCATTAATGTCATGCGTTGTGCATCCCACGTGTTGCATGGTTACACATCGTATCCCCTCCTGTGCTCAACCGCCTGACCTCTTATCATGACGGGACCACCGACAGCATGGCAACATCAACATCCTCCGACCGTCCAGGCACTTCTCTCCCCGTTAACCTTAAAGAGGCTTTTTAACATTTGATTTGCTTTGCCTAGTCTCTGGAAAACATCTGAATCATTTTAACTAACTCCAGCTGTCGCCTTGCTGTGGGTGTGTGAGAAGTCCATGTGAGTGCATGGCCGTATCTGAAAGAGAGGAGACTCGTGAGGGTGGCGTTTAGATTAAAAAAAAGGTTTGGGTATTTTTGCGTCTGTGGTTTTTTTTTTCTCTCTCTCTCTCTCTCTCGTTATGAACGCAGATACGTGCGTCTCATACTGCGATATGACATCCATGGATTCATATTATTCACCTTCACCGGGGTATGGAAGAATCCAGCAGGCCAATCCTTACAGCACATTCCAGCCGAGTGACTTGAAATATAGTCCCACTTTTTTGCCAGGCAAAGGTCAAGCTTTCGGGGAAAGGCCGAGGAGCCCTTACCAACAGGAGTGCCTGTCGCTGGACGATAGCACGCCCGAGAGCGCTTATAAGTACCACGTTTTTATGCAGAGACCCACATGCAAAACTCCCCCCGAAGAGGGCAAACTTCACCAGGACGGCGCACTCATTTCTTGCTATGGTGAGTGAGGCGTCTCTTGCATTGCCGTTTTTTTGTTTTTGTTTCACCCAAATGTGCTTAAAAACTTTAGCCAGTAACTCTTTTTTAAACTCACACCCTTACGTTTAGCATGCCACCATAAAATTGTAGTTGTCCCGCGTCAGAACTTAAGGTTGGGGTTCAAAGGAGGCCTAGGAATCAGTGGATGTACTATTTAAACGTTCTTTTAGACAACACAGTATACAGAAATACTCTCGGAATAGCTGTCAAAAGCTTTAGAGAATCATTAAATAGGCTACAGTCACTTCTAGAAGTAGGCCTACAAATCATCTGAGGGTTTTGCTTATAATAATTCACATGACACATTTTAATTGAAGAGGACTAAACGTTATTCACACGTCTCGCATTTGCAATTGTTTAAGTTGCATCTGAAGATTTAAGATATAGGCCTATGAGGTTTCTGTTTAATGTAAAGAACTGCATCGCTGTCTACGAGGAAGGATAACATTAGCTGAATAAAAATGATCAATATTCATGTATTGGCATATCATCAGTAACAAATAATTTAGGGATTTACTGAATCCGCTTAAAACTGTTTCTGAAGACTGCAATTATCCAAATCCACACTCATTTTCGCTTGTTATTTGTCAGAGGGAAAAAGCAATTTATAATTGTCACAGTGACCTCATACTTTGTAGAATGCAGTTTGTCTATGTTAATAAAATAACAAAGCGTCTGTAGTGGTCTCATAAACCATTAAGCCGCAATCAAAGCAGAATAAAAGTAGAATAATAGGATAATAATAAAAAGACAGACTATTGTCTTCTTACAAATGTTGGCATGAAAATCCATCGTTGTGGTTGTAAATTAACCACGCTTAGCCTTTAAAAAAAAAAAAAAAAAAGATTTTATTTATTTTTTACCATTGACCATGCCAATGAAAATGGACACCAACTGTCTCATTAAATGTAGCAGATGTCTATTTTTATTTATTTGACAATTTAAAGCAGGTTTTGTTATTTTTTCATACATTGTTTAGTAGGCTAATTAGTTTTTTTCCGTTACTAAATAATTTCGTTGCGCAATCTTTTTTAACACATTTAATTTGTTTGTTTAGGACGAAAGCTTAAAATAATTAAGAAAAAAAAACTTAAAAAGAAAGGTAGAGAAAATAAAATTATTAATTGTTGATTGTTTTGACATATGGTTAGCGATCTTGCAATAGGTTATCATGTTTAAAAGTTTGCAGTAGGCAATTAGACTATTCATAAAATTACAATGTTAAAGATTTCAACTGTTTAAATCGGGATGACGTCCAAACATGCATGTCGTTAGAAACATGCTTTCTCAAATTAATTAATTATTATTATTAATAATAATAATAATAATCATAAAAAGCCTTCTAATTGCCTTATAAACTTTTTAAGGTGTGTTTAAGCACACTAACGTCTGTGAAATTTGGCGAGTTTGTGTTCTACCACAGAAAATAACGATAATAAAATACAAATATATATTTTTCTTATTATTTATCTATTTATCGGAAACTATAGTAATCGAGATTAGGACTAAGATTTATGTGCATTTAATGTGTATTAAGAAGTTTTAATGTATCGCATATCTCCTGTCCTATAGTATACATTTAGTCATTTTCATTGTTGGATTTCATGTTTTTTTTCCTATTTATGAATTCATGAATTCAGCACAGGGATCTAAAACTTTTAATATTTCTTGTATTTAATTTCCTTTCAAACTGAAAAGAGAATTTGGACAAATGAATAAATGAAAATGTAGTGCAGTGTTTTTATTTATTTATTTATTACTTAGATTTTCATAGCAATGCAGTCAGTGGGCCAATGACTTAAACACATGTGGTCTTAAATTGATATTGACTGTATTAAGGTGCTTGAAACATATTTACTTTTTGCCTAAAACATTTAGCTTTTTTATTAATAGGCTACTATCTCTCAGGTGACATTTTAGCCTTTTCCAGTGTGAAAAATACATAAACAATTGCAGTCTAACTGGACACAGTGACACATGTATGTGTGAAAATAATATGTTATTAATCTGCTATAATTTTGTCAAATTATAATCACAAATATTCTCAATATCACAGTCCTGTGTGCATGGATATTTTGGTAGAAAATCACAAAGGACTCCTTGCATGGATATTTTATATGTAGATGATACACAAACAGTGTTATACTTAGTGTTTTTCTATGTCTGCAGTTTGAGGAGAATATTCTGTTCCTGTTCCATTTCTGCAGTGCATTTGTAGTCTGTAAAGTTTGTCTAAGGTGAAATCTTGTCTCCAGCATAGTCTGATTGACCAGCCAGAGAACATAAATAAGATGAGAATTTACTGTATGGCTGGGCTACTGTATTTTATTCTCTGTGCAGACAGAAATAGGGAGAGGAAGATATGTTTGCTCTTTGAGGAACACAGGCTCACCTCTTCAAGCAAAGCTGTTGGAACAAACTTTTTTAAAACAATTCTAATTATATATGAGAACTGACTTGAGTAACTAGTTACTTGAACTGATTGGCACTGGACCATAGAATTTCAGTCAATATTACTCCATCCTATTGTAGTAATGCAGTTTCCAAAAGAAGAAAATTATGCTGTAATCTGACAGTTTACATTTGGTTACATTATTGGGAACATTAATGATCTTAGTAAAATACCACAGCAATGCATGAAGCCTCTCCAAAAGACAGAGTGATTTATGGCTTGCACTACTAGGGAGTAGGGCATTATTCAGAGGCAGATGTGTGTTATGGACTCCCAGAGTTATCATTCATGCTTTTGTGCTCAGAATGTTCAGTACCACTGGGAGCCCTAAAACGACAAGCAGTGACTGGTTTACATAACCTTTCCTTACAAAATGACCTGTATAAATATACCAACATTGACCAGTTATTGTGATATTAAACTAGGACTTTGTTTTAAATCTAGAGAAACAATCTCTGTGGAGCCTGACATACACATATGACTAATTCGGCACATTGTTTCCAGGAAAGTTTGCTAATTCTGTTTCTCAGGATATGGAGAAAATGGTTTCCTAGGTGTAACATTGTGGACCAGACCACTTTTGAAATTAAACGATGTTGGAACATTCTGTCCTTGCTGCATCCCGGATACTTCCTGATGTTACATTCGTGTTTCACATTCAAGTTGAGATGCTTATTGGAGAATAGCGAGTAATGAGTCAGTTCCCGTAAGAAATCCTATAAAAACGGATTCAACATAGAGTGGTGTATCTTTGTCTAATTTAGCTGTTTCCATTGAAGAAATAACTGACAGACTGAAATAAGAAATATCAGAAACAGAAAATCCCTTACCCAAATTCATTAGTGAGTACTTTAATATACCATGTCCTAGACTCTGTACTGATTGATATGCAGATTCAGCTATGAGTGAAACACTTTTCAGTTCAATGTATGCAATGAAAAAAATATGTATAAATACTCTTGATTAGCTATTTTAAGTTATAGTAAGCATCTGGAAGTGTAATCTGGGAGACAGAAACCTGGCTCAGTTATACTTCTGCAGTATAGGGGAGTCATATATGAGGTACTTTCTCAGGAACTGAGATTTAATGGAAACGCTGTGCAGGTTTCCCACAGAATTCACATTCCTGTGCATCTTGCATGCATTGATCTTTGCAAAGGAACATCTGTAAGTTTTGCTTTTGAACAGATTCAAAATGACTATACAATAACACCAATAATATTGCCTTCCAATACTGTAAATTTCACTCACTTTTAATGAGATTAGAAGGTTAATTGAACACTCAATAAATTGCTTGAGATTTCATAATTGGAGACCTAAATTCTTCATTTGATTATTAATATATTATTAAATTATGTAATGAAGTAACATGTCAATGTCATGTTATCAGAGTCAAAAACTCTCAATAATATGGATACTGTATCTTAATTCCTATTTCTCTCTGACAGTCACTAACTCCATGCCCCCACCAATTTTATCATCTGATTTTTTCATCTGTTTTATAATGTACCTGGAGCTGACCCAGATTATCATATTCTATGAAACGCTAACGGGTGCCCTGCTGCTTTACAGCTAGTTAAATTACACTTTGATGTTTTTCTCCTTGTTTCTTGCAGTGATTAAATAGCCACTCCTTGTAAACATCTGACCTCGGCTAATTCAAAGAGGCACCCGAATCCTTTAGGAGGGAGCCAATTCTCTCAGGTGAACAAGTGGTAAACATGCACTCCAATTAAAAAATCTGTCTTGGTGTGAATTTATTGTCATAATCAATATTAAATCCCCAAGTAACCAAAAACTTTACTGAAAGGAAAACACTGGGGTAAGGGTTTATGCCCCAATATGCTTGCAAACATATGGTTTATTAAACCAAGTTGATTACAGTTTGCAAGACTGGAGGGTTTTGGAAATACCTCTAATATGGAATATTTCATCTGTGAAGGAAGAGCTGAACATTATTAGATTAATTAATTGTTAATCAATGGGAAATATTTACATTTCGATATTTCTAAAACTATTGTTATCTATGGTTAGTATGTGAGCATGAAGGCAGACATTGGCTTGATGGTGGTAGAGTAGTGGTAAACTGAATCTGGGCTGGTGCCCAAAGATCACTGGTTGAATCCTGATAGTGGATGATCATGAGCTTAAGAGGTATTAAGACCCCCTTAGTGTGCCCTTGAGAAAAAAATTAAATACAATTCTACTAGGGGAACTGTCCCTGAAGTGAATGTGCTGTAAGTCATTATGGTTAAATGCATCTGCTAAATGGTGAGTAACGTTTGCACAATAGAGGCAATTGTTCACAAGTCAAGGCACTGTTGAATTCTATGCAGGAAAATGGCAGAGGTCCTTTGTCAAAGAGTGCTGTTACATATTATCTGTAAATGACTAGGCATGCACAAGCACACAACTTGTATGTTAACACGGCTCTCTGCAATGTTTCTAAAAACTCTTTCTGCAACTTTTTTGAAGAAAACTGTCTCATGAAATGTTTATCTCCATGCCAATGTTTAGGTTCCGCGTTCAATATGCAACACACAAATAGCAACACAGAGCATCACTGAAATATCCAAACATTTGGACAATTATCAAACCCAGACTTTTGCTGTCAATGTGAAAATGGCTCTAAAAATGCAAAATATGTAATAGCACTGTTTAGAAACATTGCTGGTAGGCAGATTCAGCATAACAAACAGAGAGTTTGTTATGCTGAATAGAGGAAAGACAGAGGAACCCAAACAGAAAGAGAAGAGATTGCAGATTTGTGTAATTAAGGAGTAACAAAAGTTCAGCTTTTGTATTAGATATGGTTGAATGAAATGGAAGCACTGAATGAAGGGCGCATATCTTGACTATTAGACCTGTTACTTTACCATATTTGGTTTAAAGAATGATACCATGAGCTTAACCATGCAAGATTAGGTAACATGGGATTGTTACCGATATCAGGTAATTTCGTAGCACTTAAAAAATGAGCTACACCCCAGCTGCCCAAAATATGGTCAGCTTAAAAAAACAAGGACAAATCCATGTTCAGTGTCACTATTTAAAATGATTATATTTTGCTATGTTTAACAATGCTTGGCTTAAAGTTTGTTACGGTTACGAATAAACATATGTTCTAACTTGACTTATGACCTACACATGATCTGCCGATACTATCTCAGCATTTACATTTATTCATTTGGTAGACGCTTTTATCCAAAGCGACTTACAAAAGAGGAAAAATCATAAAGCAAATCATAAGCAAATCATCTTAAGGAGACAGTGGTACGAAAAGTGCCATACTACAAAGTTTCACTAGCATCAGAATAGTATACAAAACAGATTTAAGTGCAACAAGAATTGTATATATATATATATATATATATATATATATATATATATATATATATATATATATATATATATATTTTTTTAATGTTTAAAATTTTTTTAGTGACTGGTTAAGTGCTTTTGGATAAGATGTGTTTTTAGCCATTTTTTGAAGATAAAGAGTGAGTCAGCTTCACGGATTGAGTTGGGAAGGTCATTCCACCAACGTGGTATGATGAAACTGAAAGTCCGGGAAAGTGTTTTGGTGCCTCTTTGTTTTGGTACGACAAGGCGACGTTCCTTAGCCGACCGCAGGCTTCTGGTGGGAACGTAGCTCTGCATAAATATTTTTAGGTATGCTGGAGCAGACCCAGTGACTGTTTTGTATGCCAGCATCAGGGCCTTGAATTTAATACGTGCATGAACTGGCAGCCAGTGGAGAGAGACAAAGAGTGGTGTAACATGCACTCTCTTTGGTTCATTAAAGACCAGACGTGCTGCTGCATTCTGGATCATTTGGAGAGGTCTAACAGCACTTGCAGGAAGGCCTGCAATGAGAGCGTTACAGTAGTCCAGTCTAGTTATGACAAGTGACTGAACAAGCAGTTGTGTGGCATGTACAGAGAGGAAAGATCTTATCTTCCTGATATTGTAGAGTGTAAATCTACATGATCTTGCAGTCTTTGAGATGTGGAGCATTTAAGAATCAGCTGAATATACATCAGTTCCGCGAGCACTTAACAAATCCTCACTATATGCGTTTACTATTTAACATAAAAAATAAAATAATAATAAAACCTTGTGTTACATGTATGACATGGCAGTCTCATAAGGGAGGCGTAGGAACTTTTTGCATGATAATTGTCATTTCTCGTAACTTTTAACATACTGTATGTAAATGTAGTCACAATAATATTAGTAACATTACATAGATTTTCTTTAAAGCAACCTAACCAATTATTACAATAATCACAATAATGCATTCTAAAAAATGACAAACAAAAAAAGCACTATAAAACTTTGATTGTTTAAATGAGTTTGGTCAGGATCTGACTGTTACAGCAGATAGGAACGATGATCATTAAATAAAGACTTCAGATCTGTTGCTCACACAATGTGATCACAAGGCATTATACAACCAGCAGTCTAGCACACAAATAGAGGATTACTTTTATGATCTTTTTATGGGGCTTTTCTCGCAAAATGGACATTCTAAAAAATTTCGTCATGACAGTGTGTTGCCTATGAAGGAAATCCAAACCAAGACCAGTGTTACTCAAACCAAAGCAAGAAATGAAAGGAACTGATGATAGAGTTATCCTGTGAAACTTCAGAGAATCTAGCAGGATATGCCAAACATGAGCAGAAAAATTCAAGCTTGGACTGCAATGCCCCAAACACCCAGTTTACTTTCACACAGTTTAAGGAGATACAGTTATGTTTTGATTATTTACTTACAGTCTATGCATGTTTGTACTCTCATCAAGTCTCTAATTCAGGCATCTAAAATAGGGAACATATTTTCAACTAAGAATGACCATATTTATGTGAAAAAATGTTTGTATAAGGAGTAGATTAGTGTTTTTGTTATTGTGGCTGCTTCAATGTTGATTTCCCTCCACACTCTAGACATGTAATGATCAGCACTAGTTAAGTTTTCAGATGTGTTATGAATATATCTACTATAATGGACTGAGAAACAGGATAAGATAAAGCCTCTTTCTCAATATTTTGTCTTTACGCAAAGACAAAAAACATTCACCTTGCCAATCATCACATTTCTAGAATCAAAAAGAGCAAACTTGCATGGAAAGGAGCCCATGAAAAAGTGGGACAATAATTTTTCTGAAAGCATGTGTTGTAAAGCAAATTTTTTGTAGTTGTAAATTATGTAATACAATCATCAGGAATGTATATTTATTAACCATATGCCCTAACCCAAACTCAAACACCACACCTAATTATGAGTGATCAAAATGTAATTTAAAAGGGAAAATGCAACCTCTGAATCACACTTATCATTGATTCTGTGAACATGATTAATTGGTTTCCATGTGTCCAGAACCCATATTTTTGTGGATGCTGGTACAACATGCTATCAGTAGCGCCACAGGAAAAGGTAAAGATGTTTGAATTGATACAAAGATGTGTGAAGGGAGATGGCATTTGGCAGTAAATCAATGTGAGGGTACCGGAACATTAGGTTGCAACATGTCGAGTTCCTGTGTGATCATAACCATAACCCTAACCCTGATGTAATTTACGTTTTAGAACAAAATGGGAAAGTCTCTTCATGTAATGTTAACCCCACATTTTCCGCTTCTAAAAACCCATGAAAAATTCCTGAGAGAATCTATGCAGAATAGTCATCGGGATTGGTGACTTCAAATTGATGTCATGACTGAGCTGCTGTATATTCACATGCTAAAGTGATATATCACGACTAATGCAGGGAAATATGTCTCTTCCCAGGTAAAGATGGCACTGGACTGACAGATATAGAATTGCCTCAATCTGCCGATCCCACAGGTATGGATGGTAGTTACATCAATGTTAAAGACCCTGGGGTCAAAGGCCAACTAGAACATCCTGTCTCTGAGCTTGGCAGTCCTCTGAACAATAGTGAACCCGAGAGCAACAAAGGCAAGAAGAGAAGGAATCGTACCACCTTCACCAGTTACCAGCTGGAGGAGCTAGAGAAGGTTTTCCAGAAGACACACTACCCAGATGTCTATGGCCGTGAGCAACTGGCTCTCAGAACGGATCTCACAGAAGCAAGAGTGCAGGTAGGCCTGGTCAGCTGAGCTATGCACCCAATGTTTTTATGAGAAAATTAAATCATAATCTATAGCCGGTTTTCCATTGGGTCAAGCTGTTCTTGTAAAGCTGGGGCCAGACTAGCAGACTTAGAACAACTCGATTTGGGAGGGAGTATCACACTTAGTGACTGTTTTTGCTGATATTTCCCTCCTAGCTGGTGAGCCTGTCACCCATATTGATTAAAAACAGTGGAAAGGTGTAACACTTAACGACTGCCTTTGACTTTTCTCAACGATTCATTGTCATGCCCCATTTTCACAGCCAATCAACCTAAAGCTTTTGAAAATAAAGGTAATTTTCAACATTACTCCAAGAGTCTGCAGCATCTGCTATGTTTGGTTGTTTGTTAAAGGCAGACATGTCCCATAGAGAACGCATAGCAAAAAGAAATTGCAATAAATTGTGTAATTTTGTAGAAAGTGAACCATTCAAAAGTATATTAAAGCACCATGAACTAAAATAAGACAAAAGTACAAACTTGTAAGATATGCATATTTATACATAATGTCATATGAATGTAGACTACAATATATTTATATAATCTAAAGCTGTATACAAATATAAAGCTTATGTTTAGGTTATATAAAATAATACAAGGTTTTGCACATTTATAGTCACTTTGTGGAAAGATCTGTTTGTCTGTGATGATATTACATATTAGATATGTCATACAAACATACTTGTTGACTCCAAAGTGCAAGAAGCTTCTCATCCAAAAGCAGATTAATTCGGCTTTTGCAAGGTTATATTTTAAAATGGACCAAAACTTGAAAATTTACGTTGTTGTTATTTTTATCCATTATTAGTTGCTTTTGTATTATTTCTACATTGAAAAGTACCTGTTCTCACATTCACAGAGCTCACTCTCTCTTACTGTTTCTTTTCTGCCGCAATACAAAAAACTTATCGTGAAGATGGAGTAACGTTTCCTTGTGAAAGTGTATTATTGTTTATTTATCCAATCGAGGCTTGTTGTAGAACGTATGTCCACATGCTGTTTTCAGTGAGTAAAGAAATGCATCCAATAAAAACAGACTGTTGAGGCTCATTTTAGTGCAAGAAACAAGCTTGGTGATAGAATCTGAGTACTTGCTTGTACTTTAGCTTGATGTCTTGTCCATTCATCAGTAAAAGAAGAAGCTCAAGGACCCGCCTCAGTGACAGAATGATGTTTCAAACAAAACAGATGTTTTTTTTCAGCCTTTGAAGTCATTAACTCAGCAGGGAATCTCAACAGTCAAGTGATTAACACCTCCTACTGAGAGACGCTAATGCGTGCTCTGTCTCCCTCTGCCTGGCCGGTGATTATGTTAATGATTCTAACACCTGAAAATTACTGGAAAATTTAGCGAGTGTGACGGCACCTTATCGGAACCATCCCATTGCGTACCAATTCAAGCTCTTTTGCACTGTTACAGTTTTCCATCGTAGAACTCTAAAACAGAATTAGAAAGGGCTGACTGATCAAGTGACCAATCGTGAGTTGCCACATCACTAAATTTTCACATTTCACCGGCATGGTTCTCTGTTCTGTGTATGGTTAGCTAACGGTTAGCTGTTTGCTAACTTTAGCCAGATTTAGCCACATAATTAGACTAAATTAGACAGCGCCTTTGTCACAGGGACAGGTATATCTCAAGACACCAACTTATTTCAGTGATATCTGTCAGGTAATGGGGTATTTTATATGTGGAATTCAAAAAATTATTTGCAGCACTTTTACGTTGTAAATAACCCAGAATATTTATTAAAACACTTATACAAGTATAAGTCAGTTCGACCTTCATGTCATTTTGATAATTATTAAACTATTTTATTAATTATTAAACTATATAAACTATTTTCATGCTCTCATTTCTGTCTAGCCTGTTTTAAAACACAGGTCTCCATCCTCACATCAGTTTTCCCAAACTTCTCATCCAAGTTTAGTGTCTCTCTCCACACCACAGTGTTTAAGGATGTTAAGAAGAGTCAGTGAGAAATGTATGCTGCACATCAATGTTCTTTGGCAGGGAAGAAAAAACAGTTTAAGATGCCATGGACAATGTCCACATATAGAATGAGGCATTGTCAGGAACCTGGCCATGTTTTGAAGGTACAGTGAAATAACTGCGTTCATTCTGAGACCAAACAGAACCAACTATCCCACACACATGAGTCCAATTACCTCTAGGCTGACAACACAGTGCAGACTCTGTTGAGTGACTACAGGGTTTTACCCATTTTTCAAAAACATACCTACTGACATACGCAATTGAGATGAGCCCCTCCCGTTTTCTTTCCCAGCGCTGTTGTATAGTCCTGGCTGTCGCTCTTTCATGCTCACTCTCACTTTGAACAAACAGTACATTCTCTTTTGACACACTCTGATAGAAACTTATGTTTAGAGCATTGGCGCATACAGTAAATGACACTGATAGAGGATGTCTTGCATAGAATAATCATACCTGACCTTTTATAGAATAAAAAAAAAGCAATGAAATAAACTGAAAATAAACTGGAAATTTCATGATCAGATTGAGGAAGAAATCTTTATTGTCAGTTAGAGGAATTTTTGTGAAATCACAGTTTGTTAATTATATAGATCACTCTATAAATCACTGCAAGTTAAAGTTGAAGAGATGTCTAAAAATATGCCATTTGTAGGATAATTTCCCTGAAAGTGTAAACGCTGTGACTTTGGTGTTATCAAAATTTTTCTCTGTTTGCTAAAGCTTCCCACCCAGCCCATAATTTATAATTTGGCTCAAACATTGGTGTGAGTTTGGGGTGGTTACAAATCTAAAGGCTTCAGAAATAACCAGTCACAGCCGAGTTTGCTTTCACTTGTAAACACATGCACGTGGCAGACCATGACATCTGTAAATTCAATGGATGATTCAAGACTTATTGTGGTGGTGGTGGTGGAGAAGCACAAAGCGCTCTATTGTTTACCTTTTAGATGCATATGTGGTCCTCCTCATGTAAATAAGATTTCATAACGATCAAGTTTGTAATACTTATCAATGATCCACTCCTGATAACCATTTTGAGGTAAGGGAATGAAGTAGGGGGACATTCGTCAAAAAAAGGTTCTTCAAGACATTCTTCAGCTTTAATATCCAGAGACAACTATAAAAAGGTCATTTGTAGGTTGATTCCTATAAAAACTAGAACAGTGGGTCTCCTCGTCCCTGGGTCGCCCGTCTCAGGGGCGCTTCGAAGTCTTCTACTTGGCGGCCAGCCGTGAGAAGGGAGGGGTCTGCTTCCTGCGGTGGGGTCAACACATGGCATAGGTGCACTGCGAGCACCTTATCCACTGCGGGCATTGAGAGTACCCCTTGTCCGACCCACCATCGAGGGTAGTGAGGGCAGGGGAGCTGAAAGATCGGGACCGGGCAGTAAAAGATGCCTCCCTCGAACTTGTCGGCTCCTCGTGCACTTCCGGGAAGAAAGGAACTGGGGTGGGGCGTGGCTGTGAGCGGCGCAGCGGGCCCAGGATCCAGTCATCGAGCCATGAGGGTTCAAGGGAGAGCGGAGGGTTCCACTCTAGCCCGACACTTGCGGCTGCCTTGGAATTTATGTCCGTCAGCCTGTGACTGGGCGACCACCCCCGAGGGGGGAAGCCCAGCCGAGGCTTCCGCGTCTGACTGGACGAGAGCTCATCAACTTCGCATGCCCCAAACAAGAGGTTGTATTCGCCCTGAGACGAGCCGGTGCACTCATCCGGAAGCCCGATCGGGGCAAACGACGGCAACCAGTAATAACACACAATGAAAAGGCATCTTTAAAAAGATACTCTTTCAGTTTGTTCTGCCGAAGCACCCAGGGGCGATCTCTGCAGTGCACCAGTGCAGAGGGGGGTGAAGCCGCTGTAATGAGCCTTCAGAAATCCAGCAGAGATGAATGGGAAGCCGTGGGAAGTCAGCTCAATGAACATCAACCGCTTGGCTCCGAAGAGAAAATCTGAATGCGCGGTTCGCACCCCAGCTCCTTTATACCCGTATTTTCGGGGGAGTGGCATGCAAATACAACTCATCATTGGCCTTTTTATCAAAAGCTCAGAGGTGTCTCTGGGTTCCCAAGAGTGACCCCTAGTGTCACTTCATCGACACAACGTCGAGTGAGTGACAGATAGGGAACTACAGTTCCAACAAACATTCGCAAATAGCATCGTAAATTTGTGTGGTTGGAACTACAGCTCTCCATCTGTGGTTAGAAGCATATTCTTGTTAGTTTGCGGTGTCAACATCATTTGAATTCACTGAGGCTTCTATTTCTTTAATTCAATATATAGTTTTCATTGTGTAACACGCTTACACACACTTAAGAAAACTGCTTCTTCTATAGTTTTTGCAAAAAGTAGCATTCTGAAACATCATGTAAATGTGTCCGTGTTCTGTACACTGTAACGGATTAAGAGAAAGCCATTTAACACACCTAGGTTTTGGTCATAGAATGCGGCTTATATGTGTGCATGTTTGTATGTGTCAAATCTCCATTTTCGACAAGTCATACACAATCAAAACATCTGTAGTGGTTTGAGAGCACTCAAATGCACTCAGCTGTGGTTTGGGGTTGTTGGTTTGTGTCATGATGTGCTAACAGTGGATCAGAGCTGGCCTCATTGTGATTGATGAGGTGGACCTGCTCCAGACATGAGCAAGGCTGGACCTGCTGGCTGAGTGGAGACAGAGGAAAAGCTATCAAAGTGCACAGATCCAACCTGAGCTGGCAGGGGAGAGTTCAAATCCATACATAAATAGTACAGTGTGGACGTCAGCGTGAAGAGCCGTAGCAGGGCTTTCATGTGCCTCATGATTTATGGCTTCGCACAGTGGCGGATTTAGCAAATTGGGGGCCCAAGGCGAAGGTATGTATGGGCCCCCCCGCCAAAAAAGTTTACAGACTGAATGGTGGATAGGCAGGTAAAGCTAATCTACGGCCCGTAGCAAGCCTACAGTGCTTTGGTCGGTGGCAGCAGGATTAGCACAGCTAGGGCTTGGGCTATTACTACACTGTAAAAAAAAAAAAAAAAAGTAAAAAATAACTGTGAGACTTACAAAAAGATTTTCTCTGGCTGATTATAAAACACATTCGTTATGGCATGAAAATCCGAGAGAAAATGTGATCAGGTGTTGTTGGCTATTTATTGATGATGACATAATCATTATGTAGTGGCCTGATTCAATGATCTACAGAGAGGAATGCTTAATACGAATTAATATTTCACGTTTTTGAGTATTAAAGCTCTGTGAACCTACCGCATGCGAGCTAGCAGTGACAAACAGGTAATCTGAAGAACTTTAAAAACACATGGTGTACAATAATGGTTTTGAACTACAGTATGATGTAGACCAACACAGACATCAAGAATCAGCATATGAATCTCAACAACGGTGACAATCAACAGAATAATCAGATAAAACTCTGAACATCACAAAACAAGCTACTAAAAAGTTGCAACAATAACAACAGCAAAAATAAAAGCAGATAATAATAATAATAAAAGAAAATACTAAAGGTGATGATACACAGGGCAACTTTTTGAGCAATGTTGCCGTCAACAGGCAACCAGATGAGACACAGGGCCTACGACCGATGTAAAATATCCAGATAGAAATGTATTGCCCATTTTCAATGGGAAAGTGCCCAAGCAACATTGCTCAAAAAGTTGCCCTGTGTATCATCACCTTTAGGCAATTCAGCATAATTTATTCATGCTGCAATGTATGCTGGGAGATATTGATGAGTTTTGATTGATGGCTCCCATCATGCACTGCACTTATATCATCACAGTTGTTGATAATGATTCATTATGCTGAATCTTGATGTCTGTGTGTGTGTTTGAAAGTTCAAAACTTCATTGTGCACAATGTTTTACAAATTCTTCAGGTTAACGTTATCACAACATATGATGGATCACATGCTGTAGAATCATAGGGCTACTACAATTACGTTAGTAAAAAAAAAAATGTTTTACCGTAAATTTCACAGGTTGACTCACCAAAGCCTCCTCATCGCTGTCAAAATGGCCATCACTGGACAACTCTTCCTCAGTGTCAACCTCGATAACACTGTTGGTGACGGCGGGCGGCAACAACGCGATGTCCTCTTCAATTTCTTGGTTGACGTTATCCTCACCTAGCACCACTTCACAGCTAGCTGCTGCTATAGCGGCATGTTCAACTCGCTGGACATTTTTATTCCTGTCTGTATCAGTAACGTTAGCCGTAAAAAAGTATGTCATCTTTGGCAGCGTTGCCAAATACTTATCAGCGTCTTTTCACTTTTTTCTTTTAATTGTGCCACTTGGGTAACTTCTTTTCATTTTCGTGTTTAGACTCGTCTTGTTTCGTCTCTGTTTGTGTACATCCCTGTCCTCCTGTCACTGTGTGTTTATCTTTCGCGGCGCGCACCGTTACGGACTAGTCCATTTCATTGTGAAAATAGGGGGTGTATGTGTAGGGACAGATAACCATGAACTGGACATTTTAACCAGTACTTCAACGTTTCAATGTATTTCTTAAGAATGTTAATAAAATGTACTATGCTTTTGAAGTGTTCATGATGATAAGGGGCCTTTTATTTGATTATTTCTTATTATTTGTTTTAGGTTGGTTGGGGGCCCCCCTACTTCGACCGCTGGTAGGGGGCCTCAAGCAGCCGCCTACCTATGCCTCTATGTTAAGACCGCCACTGGCTTTGCATATGCTCCGTCTCTCAATAGTCACTACAGGAGGGATCCAGGTCTTGGTAGAAAGATTTTAGTTATATTGGGCAAAGTATAACATTTTCAATAATTTGTACATCTAATACTAATGTAGAAACAGAATGAATACAGTAAACAATACTTTGTGTTTACGATACAGTGCTTCTATTGTATCCCCTCTAAATCTTGGCCTTTTGCACACAGATATTTCCAGATATTTGGTGGGATGACCGTGTTTTCCATTTTCTGCAGGTGTGGTTTCAGAATCGTCGGGCAAAATGGAGAAAAAGAGAACGCTTTGGTCAGATGCAGCAAGTTCGGACACACTTCTCAGCGGCTTACGAGTTGCCTCTTCTTACACGACCAGAAAATTATGCACAGGTAAAAGGTCAAAAGATCAGACTCAGGGGAACCTATAAACATTACCAACCACAGATTTATTGTTTCAGTATAAAGGCAAAGATACTACTTGACTAAGTGTGGAACTGTACACTATGAAATCTAATTAGCTGAACTTACTGAGATATTTCAAGGCAATATGCTTTGCATGCTTTTTAGTAAACATACCTATTTGGCTCAAGTAAACTGAACTATGTTTTTAAGTAATGTTAACTAGTTACAAGTAAACTGAACTCATCTCTGATTAAACTACATACAAATCATTGTTTTTATTTAAATATTTAAATGGAGTTTAATGCAATATGGCACACTGGATTCTACTCCATATCTCTTTGTGCACATAAATGTGCACTTTTGTAAAATATAATTGAATGCAATTGAATGAAAATACAATGGCTTGAATTTAACAGGCTCCAAGTTCACTAGAGGTAACACTAATCACCCTAATCTTAACTTCAAACAAATCACAACTATCAACCAACTACAACAAAATAACAACAATAGTAATAAGAATTAAAACTATATACATTTTTGAATAAGAATTATAATTAAACTACATAAGTTGCCTTGTTTTGGACAAACATACATCATTTATTGAAGTGCAAGGGCTTATAGGTATTTTGCACAGCTGCAATTGTGTGCCTGATAATTTTGAGTTAGTAGTACTCAAAGTCAAAATTTAAAGCATGTTTATATTATGATTCCAAAATATGACATTTCATATACTGTTTAATTGGGACAACTTAAATGTTTTTATTAATGATAATATTAAGATTTAGAGAGTAACTGTAACTTAAAACAAGTAAGAATAGTAAAACTAATGCTAATGAGTAAACAATTTTTTTTAAGAACTATTTTCATGAACCAGATCAAAATATCCATCTCAGATAAACAATTAATTCTCAAATGTAACTTTATACTGTACTCTACTGCTATGCCTATGATGACTGCACACTGGTCTCATAGAATCACGTTACTATTTTAAAGCCAACATATTTTTATGTTGTTCGTTGTTCAAAACACTAGATGTGCTTCAACAATGATTTTCGTTCTAGATTCAGAATCCGTCATGGCTAAGTGGCAGCAGTGCAGCCTCACCAGTGCCTGGTTGTGTTGTATCCTGTGACACTGTAGCATCCTGCATGACCCCTCACCCTCACTCTGCAAGTGGCGTGTCTGATTTCCTGGGTATGCCCAGTCCAGGTGGGAACATGGGACAAACACACTTGGGCAGCCTTTTTGGCAACCCTGAAGTGGGTGGAACCGTGAATGGCTTTGACCTCAACGTTGAACCAGATCGCAAATCCTCCAGCATCGCCAGCCTGCGCATGAAGGCAAAGGAGCACAGTGCTGCAATCTCATGGGCCACATGATTCCCTCATCTGGGACACAGACGACCAGACAACCTCAGCCCTGAGCTGTCAGCATAAATGAGGTGAAAGTTTATGCCATCTGGAGCCAATATGGACAAAAGAAATGGAGGCTAATACGATACTATGCTTGGAGAAGCCTTAATTTGTAATTTTGTTTGGAGGAATTGGATGGTGCTGTAGCACAGGGTGTTAAATATGAGGAAACTGATGGGACAGTTACAAAATGAAGATTATTTTATTAAGAAAATTACTTCTGTTGGACCATCAAAATATCAGTATGCTCTATGTTGCCCTATCTGTTACCAGACATAAATGGTTAAAGTTAACTTCAAAAGTTGTTGTGCAGTCACATAAATAAGTGCCAGTGCTCTATACATGATTCCCATATTCAAAGTCTGAGCTCAATCAGGCTGCTCCACTTAGACAATATAACTAAATAAAACATTTTATTTGCATGTAGCTACATGAAAGCGTACTTAACACAAATTTTCACATTTCACAAATTTTATCAGATTTTTGAATGAAATGCCTGAGCAGGGCACATTGCTTTAGTGCATGGTTTAAGTGAGTCTCGAGAATACATCATTCTACATGCATCAGTTCTTTTGCACTTGACTTTAAACAGCCCGTAAGTTGGCATGTTGCTTTCGAATGTTCCAGTACCCTGACATTCGTTCTTATCCTGCATTGAAGCTAGGAAGTAATTGCGTTTGCATAATTATTGACATGCACGATTCTGAGGTTCCATTTTCCATCTAACAATACATTTTTACCCCGCTGACAGTTAGGCTTAGGGTTAGTGTTTGAGGGTACAGTTAACGAAAAATCTATTACTCTTAACTGTATTATATAATTTACAGCTAAGTACAACTCTCTTTTGGTTCACCTCTGTGGGCATGTCACCAAGAAAATGGAGCTCAAATGGACCTTGTTTTTTTTAAAACACTTCCCGCTTTGGCCACTGGGGGCATTGCTTCATATTTTACTAAGCAAGTTCAAGTTTAGCTCAAGAAAAGTCAACCTACTGTTTCCAAATTCACTGATCATGTATCGTGGCAGTTCCAAGGTAACAAATGTCCTCTGAGTGGTGCAAAAAGCTAGTTACAGAACAGAATACGTTTTTAAAGGTTAATGCTCTGTTGAATTTTAAACCTACAGAACCTACCTCTCTACCCTAAACCTAACCGATAGTGGCTGAATAAGCAAATAAGAGATGAAAAATACAATTGCTGAAGCAACCATGTCATTTTACGGTGCTTCTATGACACTTTAGTCTCGCGTGTCAACTTGCGTGCTCTTCAGGACTTGTACCCTAGTTCTAATGCAATGTTATATCATTAAAGCTACTGTGCAATATAATTGCCACTGAACAAGCTTGTAAATGTTAATAGTTATGTAATGTAAATGTTAAAATGCCTTACAAGTCATACACTATAGTAAAAGTGTTTTGACATCGTAAGATAGCATTGTGTGGGAAACAGGGCAAAAAGTATGTGTTTATGAAGTGATCAACTGCCCTTCTACTCATGTTTTGTGTGAAAGACAAAAAAATGCCTTTGTTGTAGAGCCTCTAGTGTTTTAGTATTTCACCCATTATCTGTTGCAATTCACACAAAATGTCACATCAAATTTGTTTTCACAAAAATGTAGACTTGGTATAATAACATGTTTCTGTGAGACCAAGGTGGCAAGCTTTTGTCCTCACCAGGCTAAACTAGCTTAACCAGCAAGTCTCCCTTGGTCAGTCAGCTTCATCGGAAGACCATGATGGTCTACCAAGGCAACACCAAGACTTACCAGCAGAAGCCAACTTGGACTAGCATGAATTACCATCTAAGCCATCTAAGCTTCCATCAAAATTCCATCTCCATACATCACTCCCTGTTTGGGACTTTTGCAAGGATCAGCATGGAACAAGTTATATCAAAATCACACACTCAATAGAGACAACACTCATCCATTCTTCATAAGCCAATCAAGCACTAGGATTGCTCAAAACCTTTTAAAACAGACCTTTTTCATGTGATATCTACTGTAGCAATTTGGTCTTTTTTTCTTCATCCTTTTTGTCCTCAAGTTCCAGAAATACTCCCTTTAATCACAGCCACATTCTCTAAACCAGAGGTAATAGGACATTGTTTCCAGATAAATGTTGGAATGCTGTGTTTGTTTTGTGTTAGCAGGACATAGCCCTATCACTTGAGCTCGAACATAAGCGTAACTTCGTTATTTTTTTGGCTCAATCCAGCATGCTCTTGCTCCATAGGGCCTTTGCAGCAGCACTAGACCTAGTGTTTAGTGTCAGTCATGGGCTGTGCAGAGTGGGTCATCACACAAAGGCTCTGCTTCCTGTCAACACTGGCCTCTGGACTATTCTGAAGAGAGCCTCTAGGCATTATAGTTCACTAGACTAGCCAATAATGTGCAGCAAGAGGAAACTTGGTTTGTTTCTTTTGTGCTTCTTATCAGATTAAAGATATGTACGTTGCAGTTGTTTTAAATTTACAACTAAACCAATCTTTCTGTCCCATATTATGAGACCATTTAAACATCCAAATGAAAACTATACATGTCAATTATTGTATCTCTTCTTTAAATCAATTAAAACAAAACACACTTTACAGAGTTTCTAACAGATGAATCATCATTCCACCTCTTTTAATGTTAAATGCTAGAGGTCTAGTTTGTGTATTTTTTTCTACAGCATGGCACCATTGTTCTTTTCCTCAGTTTAAATACTACTGAGATGTGCCGATAAAATGAATATTGTCATCAGTTCTTTGTGTTTTTACAGCATGCACTTTGGATAATCTGGTGACTTGCTTGTTATGTGTGTTTTAATGAATTATATAATTTCCTGGTTTGCTTATTATTCCTGATAAAAAACAAAAGTTTGTTCTGTAAAATTATTTTAAAATTTGCCCCTGAAAATATTGTATGTATAGTTTGTATTGCATGTATCTTATGTAATGCAGGCATTAAAGACTAGATGGTGTTTTTAATAAATTATAGTAAAATGGTTATGGAAACACTCAAAACTAAACACATTAAAAAAAATGTCTACTTTATTTCCTTTACTTGAGAAGACAGTAGTTTGTTTTAACAAATAAAATTGCTTAAGAAGTATTGTCAGCAAGTAAAATCATTCACCTCTGAGCTGTCTGAACTTCTGATTGTTTGGACATATTATTGGTCTAAAAATATGAAAATAGTAATAAATCATTGGATTACATACATTTTAAATATACAAATTTTTTCATAGCACAGAATCCCATTAGTAAACCTAGCCAGTGAAATATTGTGGAAAATCAAGCAATGATTTATATGTAAATGGCCACTTAGCCACAACAACAACTGTTCAAACCGATGCCCAATTGGACTAACATTATTCTAGACCGGCGGTTCTCAACCTTTTTTGGGTGAACACCTCTGATATATATACAGTATAAAACTGGATCGCTGATGCAATGTTAAACTGCTAGAAGGATGTGAAGCCACCGGAAGTGTTTGAGCGGCCATGTTGGTATGCCCAAACTGCCATAGCATCAATGACTAATGAAGCACGAAAAAACCTTCTGATAGGACAGTTGCATTTCACCCTCTAGTGACAATCATGTTTAATGTTCAATTAGCTTGTTATGAATATTCGTTGGAGAAGATATACACGGATCGCGATGTCAGCGCATTTATCTGCCCAGGTGTTCAGCCTATCAGTACAGCACAACGATCACCAAAGAAAGCATCAAAACTGTCCACAAGTTGTAATGTAAGAATGAAAATCTGTAATATTAGCTTGTTTTGAGGTAATAATATATCCATTTGCCTCAGATGGTCTTTAAAATGTCAAACCGGGATTTTAAATTCACCTAAAATGCCTGGGATTTGCCTGTTTTCATATTGAAGCGCTCGCTGTTGTCATACATGGATACATGTCATAAATTATGTGTTCATTTGCCATTTAAACCTAGCATATCAGTTTAATTTTAAAACTTTGCTTTGCATGTCTCCCTCTCTGTGTGTGTGTGTGATAGAGGGAGAGAGAGCATGTGATCTTATTCAAGTGACTGTGAGAACAATGCACGTTTTGATGAAAACATAAAACTCTGAACAAACACTTCGATTTTCACAATAAATAAATCTTGAAAATGTCTGTTTGTATCTTACCTCAGTTTCAGTGAACTTGTTTAGATTCAGATGATCTGTTTGCCGATTAAGTTTGTTAGAGGTAGACTGTTTGATATAGACAGGGACGTAGATTCCGGTGGGAATAGGGGGGAGGTAACCATGATCAATGGAAATGTGCTTCATGCCCCCTCCAACATTCAGGCCAAATCTACCCCCTTGGATATAGTTCCCCTTCTGTCGCTCTCTCCACGTTGTGTCAGAGAAGCGACACTAGGGGTCTCTCTTGAGCGCCGATATTCACCTCTGACCTATGAAAAAAGGCCAATGAGAGTTGGCAACCAGTATTTGCATGTCCCGCCCCCGGACATACGGGTATTTAAGCGGCGCAAATACGGGAGTTCATTCAGAAAATTTCTTCGAGCCGATGGTCGTGTTTGCAGACTGCTGCGTTTTACACACCGAAGTTCCTGCTATCCTCTGCTGCATGCTGTTGGATTCTACGGCGCACAACAGCGGCTTTCTCCTGTTTGCACGGCTGTGCACTTCCTGCCCCTGAGCGCATCGACAGTAGCAGATAAGAAAGATCTCTCACGAGTTCTTTCATTCATAAAAGAGTGATTTTATTTAAAAGAGTAATTTCCTCTAAAAAGAGCAAAAAAACACAGCGGCGTTGAACGTCCTTTTAAGGACGCGTCTTTATAAAGATGCCTTTCCGCCCCTGTGTTGTTCCTGGATGCAGTAGAGTACTCTCCGCTTCCGACGGCCACAGGCGTTGTCTCGTGTGTCTGGGCAGTGATCACACTGAGGCTGCGTTTGTGGATGGTTCATGTTCTCATTGCGAGAACATGACCATGACAATGTTGCGGTCGCGGCTTGCTTACAACCGTAAGCAAGCCACTCCAGCCGCCCCCCGCGTCGCTCCTTCTTCCCACAGGATTGAGGACGATGTGGCTGGCGATGGAGGCGATTCGGGGATGACAGCGGGTGCAGCTCCGCCGGGTACGCCCCCTCGGACCACCCGCGCCCTGGCACGCTCGTTGAATCCCGTCCCCACTCGAGGTGGCGGCGACTCTCCTCACAGCCAGTCTGCCTATCCTCTTGCAATGGAAGCAGATGAGTTCGCCGCGACATCGGAGGGCTGCCGCCTTCGGGCTTGCACGCCCAGGAGGAGGCCGACGCACAGATGTCCGATATGCTTTCCTGGGCTGCCAACAGCGTGGGCCTGGATTGGAACCCTCCATCGTCCCCACAGCAATCACGGCTGGACGATTGGTTCTTGGGCGTGGGGCGCCGCTCGCAGCCTCGCCCCCCCGGTTCCTTTCTTCCCGGAGGTGCATGATGAGCTGACGTCTTCGTGGAGAGCACCCCTCTCCACTCGTCGCACCGCCACCTGCTCATCCGCCCTCGCCACCCTCGACGGCGGAGCGCACCACGGGTACACGGAGATCCCCCCAGGTGGATAGAGCTGTTGCGCTCCACTTATGTCCCGAAAGCACTACCACCTGCCGGGGCCGCCCTGTACTCCCTTCCCGGTCCTGTAGAGCGACATCCTCGCTCACCGCGAAGGCCTACAGCGCTACCGGACGTGCCGCTTCCGCCCTGCATGCCATGGCTCTCCTGCAGGTCCATCAAGCCAAGGCACTTCGCAACATGCACAGGGGTGGCCCTGATCCCGACACGCTGCAGGAACTGCGCTCAGCGACCGACCTCGCCCTGAGAGCGACGAAGGTCACAGCGCAGGCACTCGGGCAGGCGATGGCCACTCTGGTGGTCCAGGAACGTCAGCAATGGCTGGACTTGGTTGAGATGCGTGAAGCTGACAAGACTCGCTTCCTCAACGCCCCTGCCTCACCGGTTTGGCCTCTTCGGCGACACCATTGAGGACTTTGCCCAGCAGTTCTTCCTGGTGAAGAAGCAGACGGAGGCCATTTCACACATCATGCCGCGCCGCAAGCTTGCCACCACGGCCCAGGCCCCACCTGCTCGCCGAGGGCATCCTCCCGCGGCCAGAAGACCTTCTGCTCTGCCCCAACCTGGGCCCAGCTCTCAGCCCCGGCGTCGAGCAAACCGCAGGAAGCGTACGCCCCCTGCCTCACGGACCCCTTCGAGGACCCGGAAGGCTCCCAAGCGTCCCTGAGACAGCGGACCCAGAGGACGAGAAGTTAGCTCTGGAGGTGGTAAGACCACTCCGTCCCCCGGTGGAGGGCCGGGAGGAGAATCTTTTGTTTTTTCATTTGCCGCAGCCCCGTACCAAATTCTCAATAAAAGAGCTATTTCCTTTACCTCTGGGTCACATGGCCCACAAATGCCATTCTCACGGCACTTTGCTTTCAGGCCTCAACAGTCTCGGCGCCCAGGATGCAGTGCTTCCGACCTCAGCCCCACGACTGTTCCCCGGCCGGCCGGTTCAGACGAGTCCAGAGGACGCCAGCATCAGACCTCCTCCTCAGTCACTTAACCCGCCCTGCCGGTGCGCTGAACAAGGTAAGTGCTTTGAGTTTATTCTCAGCACCAGAGCCTCGGACGCCACAGCACCTCCGACGCCGCGTTACCTGTTCCGCGACCGCCATGGCCCGCCGGGTACGTCCGAAATACTCGTCCCCTTGGTGCCCCTAGCACGGAGCTTAGAGGCATGGCTTTCACTGCCCAGCTCGTCACGGTGGCTGCACCGGACCATTCGACTCGGTTACGCAATTCAGTTTGCCAGGTCTCCGCCCCCCTTCGTGGGAGTTTGTTCCTCCGCAGTGCACGGCGAACATGCCCACTCCCTGCGCGAGGAAATCGCCTCCCTTCTAATCAAGGACGCGATAGAGCCTGTCCCTCCGACCGAAACGAAGAAGGGTTTCTACAGCCCTTCGTTGTACCCAAGAAAGGCGGCGGCATACGACCGATCTTGGACCTGCGAGTTTTCAATCGGACCTTGTCCAAAATCCCGTTCAGAATGCTTACCCAGAAACAAATTCTATCTGGCGTCCGGCATCTAGATTGGTTTGCAGCGGTAGACCTGAAGGACGCGTACTTCCACGTCTCAATTCGCCCTCGACATCAACCCTTTCTACGGTTCGCGTTCGACGGCCAGGCGTATCAGTACAAGGTCCTCCCCTTTGGCCTGTCTCTGTCCCCTCGCGTCTTCACGAAGGTCGCAGAGGCGGCTCTTGCCCCGCTACGAGGAGCGGGCATACGCATACTCAATTACCTCGACGATTGGCTCATTTTGGCCTCCTCGCAGGTATTACTATGCGCACACAGAGACCAGGTGCTCGAGCACCTCGGCCGTTTAGGGTTTCAGGTCAACTGGGAAAAGAGCAAGCTCACCCCGGTCCAGAGCATCTCTTTTCTTGGTTTGGAGTTAGACTCAGTCTCAATGACAGCACGTCTCTCCAACGAGCGTGCTCAGTCAGTGCTGGAATGCCTCGCTTCTTTCGAACCAGGCACCGTGGTCCCTTTGAAACGTTTCCAACGAGACGAGCATTGCGCCACGGCACGCACAGCGTGGAAGTTATCCCCGCCTGCCGCCAAACCTTCAAACCCTGGACAGACCTCTGCTTTCTATAGGCAGGAGTACCCTTGCAGCAGGTTTCCCGTCGTGTTCTGGTTACAACCGATGCCTCCAAATTGGGTTGGGGCACCGTGTGCAACAGGCGCGCAGCCGCAGGCCGGTGGAACCGAGGCCCGCTGCGCTGGCACATCAACTGCCTAGAGCTGCTGGCCATTTTTCTTGCCCTGAAGAAATTTCTTCCGTTGATTCGCGGGCAAGCATGTCCTAGTCAGGACAGACAGCACCACGGTGGTGGCCTACATAAACCGCCAAGGCAGAGTACGCCCATCCACATGTCACAGCTCGCCTGCCGTCTCCTCCTTTGGAGTCAGCAGCGACTGGAGTCACTGCGCGCCACTCACATCCCCGCAACCTCAATGTGATAGCGGACGCGCTGTCAAGGCAAAACTTGCCCGGCAGAGAGTGGAGGCTCCACCCCAATCGGTCCAGCTGATTTGGGACAGGTTCGGCAAGGCCCAGGTAGACCTGTTTGCCTCCCAGGAAACCTCCCACTGTCCGCTCTGGTATGCCCTCACAGAGGCTCCCCTTGGGACAGATGCTCTGGTGCACAGCTGGCCCGCTGGGCTGCGCAAGTACACTTTTCCCCAGTGAGCCTTCTTGCACAGGTGCTATGCCAGGTCAGGGAGGACAAGGAGCAAGTCACTCTGGTGGCCCCCTACTGGCCCAACCGACGTGGTTTTCGGATCTCACGCCCTCATGACAGCCCCTCCCTGGCTGAATTCCCCTGAGGAAGGACCTTCTTTCTCAGGGACGGGCACGCTCTGGCATCCGCGATCCAGACCTCTGGAATCTCCACGCCTGGTCCCTGGATGGGACGCTGGAGGATCTAGCCGGCCTACCTTCGGCCGTCATAGACACTATTAACCAAGCCAGAGCCCCTTCGACCAGGCATCTTTACGCCCTGAAGTGGCGCCTGTTCACGGACTGGTGTTCTTCCCGAGCCGAAGACCCGCAGAAGTGCGCAGTTAGGTCAGTGCTCGTGTTTCTTCAGGAGAGGCTGGAGAGGAGGCTGTCCCCTCCACCCTCAAGGTGTATGTTGCGCTATCGCGGCCCACCATGACACGGTAGACGGCAAGTCTCTTGGTAAGCACGACTTAATCGCCAGGTTCCTAAAAGGTGCCCGGAGGATGACTCCCTCCCGCCTAACCTGTTTCCCTCCTGGGATCTCTCGGTCGCCCTTATGGGACTCCGGAGACCCCCTTCGAGCTGCTTGACTCAGTTGGACTCAGGGCCCTCTCTCTCAAGACCGCCCTGCTGATCGCGCCGCTTCCATCAAGAGGGTCGGGGACCTGCATGCGTTCTCTGTTAGCGACGCTTGCCTGGAGTTCGGTCCGACGGACACTTTCGTGATCCTAAGACTGCGACCGGGCTACGTGCCCAAGGTTCCTACCACACCCTTCAGGGATCAGGTGGTGAACCTGCAAGCGCTGCCCCGGGAGGAGGCAGACCCAGCCCTTTCACTGCTGTGTCCAGTACGTGCCTTACGTATTTACTTGGACCGCACACAGAGCACCAGACGCTCTGAGCAGCTCTTCGTCTGCTTTGGGGGACAGCAGAAAGGGAATGCTGTCTCCAAGCAGAGACTCGCCCACTGGGTTGTCGACGCCATTTCCCTGGCTTATCACACCCAGGCCGTGCCCCACTCCACCAGGAGTGTTGCGCCCTCGTGGGCACTGGCTAGGGGCACTGCCCTAGCAGACATTTGTAGAGCAGCGGGCTGGGCAACACCTAACACTTTTGCGGGATTCTACAATCTCCAAGTTGAGTCAGTATCGTCCCGTGTTCTCTCAGGTACCAAGCCCGTAGAACTCGGTGGCACGTCCACGATCTGACCAGGTGAATCGCTTGCACCCAGCGCCCTTCCCCCTAACCAGGGGAAACAGTGTGCCTTCATTCCCAGGAGATCCCAGGTTTGGGACACTGGTTGACTCCTCCCTAGCCCTCGTGGGTCGCAGTTCTGCTGGAGGAACTCGCCGACCCAAACCACTGCGGGTACCGCAAGCTACCCTGTACTGGTATAGGTGCCCCACAGGTAAGGCCTCCTGTTCGGACTCCCCTGTGTGTAAAACCACGGTTCTGTCCCCTCACGAGTTGACTCCGTGTTTCCCTTAGGCAGTTACAGCTGCCTCGGTTGCCGTGCTGTATGCTTCCCCTCTGCGAGGCTGGATCTACCACCGACTACTTTTCCAGCATAAGACCTAAGTATAGGCCATGCGATGTATTTGCCACTCAAAATTTGCCTCCCTCCCGGGTAGGTGTGGCCTCCAGAGGGTCTTCTCCGCCCTAATAAGGGCTAAGACCCCCTTCCCTCAATGCATGTAAGGGCCCCGGCCGTAGTTGCTCTATGCGAGAAACATAGAGAGAAAAGAGGCCCAGCCAGGCTGGCCCGTTCCCATGTTGGCGGCCGTCACCTTGTTCCCCCCTCCAGGGTAACGATAAGGAATCCTGATGGCTTAAATGGGGCATTGGGGAAGGGTACGTGCAGCCTGATACAGTTGGTCGTTCTGCACGTAGGAATACCTGCTCACTCCTGTATCAGCGGATCACATACACGGCTCAGCGCATGGTTCTTTTTAAGTGGACCCCTAGCGTCGCTTCTCTGACACAACGTGGAGAGAGCGACAGAAGGGGAACGTCTAGGTTACGTATGTAACCTCCGTTCCCCGATGGAGGGAACGAGACGTTGTGTCTCCCCTGCCACGTCACTGAGCCGAGCCCCTGTTGTGGCCGAACCATTTCCGGCTCCTCAGAAAAATCCTGAATGAACTCCCGTATTTGCGCCGCTTAAATACCCGTATGTCCGGGGGCGGGACCTGCAAATACTGGTTGCCAACTCTCATTGGCCTTTTTTCATAGTTCAGAGGTGAATATCGGCGCTCAAGAGAGACCCCTAGTGTCGCTTCTCTGACACAACGTCTCGTTCCCTCCATCGGGGAACGGAGGTTACATACGTAACCTAGACGATACACATAACTTGCACAGGCTTTCAAGAAACAGGAAAAATTCCAGACTTTAAATAAATAAATAATTACATGTGTAGGACATTTGCGTTGTAGGTATGTAGATGCAGATTTCAGATATATAACCGGTGACAGAATGATTCATGTTTACTCACTGAAATTGAATGATTTTCAATTTCAAGTCAATAGGGAAACTGGAATCATAGTTCATAGCAATATGGTGGCACAGATTCACTGATATGACGTCATGGGCAATCCAGTTCTATCCACCTTATTCAGCCCCATCCCTTTTCAGTGCTCTCCTCTTCCAAATATTGCTACTAACTTCCTGTTTGCATTGAAGCTACTGAGATGAGTCAATCAAAATGGATTACGTGTGGGAGCACAGAAAGTATTTTTCACCACGAGTTTATGGTGCGAGCCTACACCACTGTAAATGCTAGTTTTTCTGACACCAGCAGAGGTAAATTGGACCTGGCACATCACATTCAGATGGCTATGACATTTTTCATGATACTAGTGTTTCATTGTTATATGTGTAATTCTGCTAAATCTTTAGTTAGTAATTTGTAATTTGGTCTAAAATGTGTTTTTGACATGAAATTTCAAACAGGACTGCTCATGGACGCGTGGCAGCTCAAGATCATTACATAAAGGAAATTACATTTCGTTTTTAAAATTAATTTGTCACCCCACAAATTTATTTATTTTCCTCTGACCCCAGGCCACCCCCAAACCTGACCAACATGTGCTTGCCCCGGATCAACAGCATTAGCCTCCACAGGGTGAGCTGTACTGCCAGCAACTCAAGGCCAACTGTTGATGTGCCAATGCAACCGTAGTCCTGTCCAAAAGCTGGTGGTTGCGTGCCAATTGCACATGGTGCCCCAGCCTGACTTGGAGGCATCTGTCATAACCACGACCCACCTGGACACTAGCTGTAGGGGGACTCCTGCCTGCAGAATACAATGTCTGAACAAGTGGCAGCAGACCAGCGTTATGGTCACGCGATGTGTGCCGTGGCGCTATGCCCTCCTCAGTACTCGAGTCTGAAGCCAGTGCTGAAGCGGTCTCATATGCATCAACCTGAGCAGCGTGAGTGCTGCCGAGGATGCCATATGCCCCAGGAGCCTTCAGGCAGTTCAGCACTGACTGTGCGTGCTCGCTTGTGAGGCACGCTATCATCGAGACCGAGTCTAACTCCATGCCGAGAAAAGAGATACTCTGAACCAGGGAGAGCTTGCTCTTTTCCCAGTTGACCTGAAGCCCTAGATTGCACAGAGCAACTCTTGAGAGTGTGCTAGGATCAGCCAGTCATCGAGGTAGTTGAGTATGTGGATGCCCACTTCCCTTAACGAACCTTAGTGAAGACACAAGGGGACAGGGACAGGCCGAAGGGGAGGACCTTGAACTGATAAACAGCCTTCGAAAGCAAACTGTAGGAAGGGTCTGTGTCGCGGCGTGACAGTACATATCCTTCAGGTCTACCACCGCAAACCAATCTTGATGCCGGACACATGCCAAAATGTGCTTCTGGGTCAGCATCTTAAACGGGAGTCTGTGCAAGGCCCGGTTCAGAACTTGCAGGTCCAGGATTGGCCACAACCCACTTTCTTCGGCGCGATGAAGTAAGGGCTGTAGAACCCTTGCTTCATCTCAGTTGGAGAGACAGGCTCTATGGCAGCCTTCTGCAGAAGGACCGTGATTTCCACGCACAGGATGATGGCCTTCTTGCCCTTCACCAACATGAAGTGGATGCCGCGGATCCGGGGCGGTCACCTGGCGAACTGAATCGCATGGCCGAGTCGGATGGTCCTGGCAATGCGCTAGCCACATGCCCAAGCTCTGGGCGAAGGGCACTAAAGGGACAGTCTCATCTGATGTACCTGGAGGTGGGGCTTCACGGCAGTGGGGGAGCAGGAAATGCCACGTCGAGGAGCGTTGCATTGACCCGAGGTGGCTGCGCTGAGTGAACCCTCAAAGCGTTTACTTTGCTCTGTGTACTCGGCGTAGGTTGGGTCGGCGACTGAGGAGGAGGGCCTTTTGGAAGACTTTGGAAGTCTTTTTGAGACTCACAACCGGCTGGCCGAGGGTGTAGTTTATGCGATTTATTCTTGGGGGTCTTCGGCACCCTCGGCGTGCAGACGTTCTTGTGCCGTGCTGGGGCAAGATGTGTAAGACGTGTCTGTATCACCTGTGTCTGTTTCTTCACAACCGAGTAATGCTGGGCGAAGTCCTCGATGGTGTCGTCTCAGTGCAATAATTGAAATTTCCTAATAGAGGAAAATATACTATATGCTCAGAATATATACACTTTTAGCGCTGTTGGAATGCCCTGTGACGTACTCTGCACTGATCGTGCAGAAGGAGAGCCAATGGAATGTGCCGTATATCCAACAGCAAATGCTTCTCGTTGAAATGTGAATGGAATTTAGCTTGCTGACACACAACCGCTCGGCTCCGAAGAAAGAATCTGAATGAGTTGATGCATTCCATCTCCTTTTATACCCTTATGTCCAGGGGAGTGGCATGCAAATTCCCTTGCCAATTCTCATTGGCCTTCTCTCAAATATCTACCAAGTTTGGGGCTACCAAGAGCGATCCCTAGTGTCACTACATCAAGACAACTTCACGTGAGTGACAGAAGGGGAACTTAAAATGGGAGATATTGTGATATTTATGGGCAAGTGTCTCTTATAAAGCAATACACAAAATCAGCATGTCTTCTCCTTGGACATCCTTGTTTCATGCTATGGCATAAACTGTGGCCAAACTTATGCCATTTGTAATGAACAGGCATCAAAAAATTAATTCAGACGTTTTGATAAATTGTAATAATTCTGTTTATTTGTCCTGTTTAAACTTTGGAATGGTTTGGTCCCTGGTGCAGTGGTCTCTAGTGCAGATCACTAGATATTTTTAAAAGTTGTTAGATGCTCTAACTGAATGAACATGGACAAAATGTACTGTACCACTATTTAAAATGACCATATCACAGGCTGAGTGCCAAGGTTCAACATATTTAACAGGACTAAAGAACAAACTTTCCTTTCTTCTGAGTTTTGCAACAGTATTGGTATGCATCCAGAGCTGCGAGGAGACAGCCAGCCCAATGCTTGTCACCCAATAAAACCTGCACTGGGACCTGACAGCCTTCCAGATGAGGTTGGAGCTCTCCCAAATGAATCCATCAGGAAAAATGTCTGACATTCACACAGCCCATTTTTACTCTCTCACTCTGTGAGAAGTCCTATTCCATCGTTCTTCTGACATTTCGGGCAGTGTTTTAGTCCCTTGGGCTGTGCTATGCAGTCTCCATCGTACACACGCACAAACAGAAAACTCAATACACATCAGAAGACAAAGATAATGAAGGTTACGACTGAAGAAAAAGTGTTAGGTGAAAAGATGCCCAGAATAGGACAATCTAAGCACTGTTTTTTTTATTTAAAATACTTCATGTTAGGTGAGTTCCATACCTGTAAAATACTCACACCTTTATTGGCAGTTTAACCCAACAGATCACATGACCTCAATCTGCTGTGCACACACTTTTCATAACATGTTCCATAGTCAAGAAACTAGGGCTTATTAGGGCTTCAAAACTTGCCCATTACACTATGGACTTTCCAAGATACAAAAAGCATTACAAACCACTTTATCTTTATTTGTTAATGTAACAAAGATAATAAATACTCTCTAGATTTATGAGCTGAACCCTAAAATTGGTTCAAATTTAGCCATGATATTTAGTGGTGATGTTGGTAAATGGTCTTGTGGCCAAAATTTTAATAATAAAGAAACAGCTGAATTATAGGAAAGAAGGCTATAAAGTAAAAAGGATAACTTTCTTTTTATTAAGGACTACACAGTCTTTGTAAGCGATTGCAACAAAGGACTGCTAGTTCAGTATGAGACATGTCAGGACAACTGAAGAAAGATGAAGGGGATATTTCAAAATGTGCAAACATAAACTATGTAGTCTAAGCAGAAGTGTGTGAAGTTGCCTTTTGAGCCATGCTTGATCATTTAAGTAATAGGCATATCACACTCATAATTGTGCTGTTGAACTAGTGATCAGCATGGCTGTGACTCATCTGTATACAGACACAAGAACCACTTTTATATAGTTCAATAAACATGAAGATAATATTAAATACAAATTTTAGAAACAATATGGCTAGTTAGTTTGTTTATGGCTAGTTAGTAAGAAGCCAAAGCAGGATAAGCCATTCAATGATGCTGGGCAACATATACTAAGCTGTTCACAAAAGATCTGTTCTTGCCATGAAAAAGAGCTAAGTATTGATCTGTTTCTTGCCCACACCTATCATATCACTTCTGAAGACATGGATTTAACCACTGGAGTCTTATGGATCACTTCTCTGCTGCCTTTACATGCTTTTGGAGCTTCTGAGTTTTGGTCACCATTCACTTGCATTGTATGGACCTACAGAGTCAAAATATTCTTCTTAAAAACTTTTTTTGCGTTCAGCAGAAGACATAAAGTCATACACATCTGGGATGGTATGAGTGTGTGTAAATGATGAGAGAATTTTCATTTTTGGGTGAAATATCCCTTTAAAAGACGTGGTCACAAACTGTCATTGTATGAAAAAGACCTGTGTGAAAATTTTTGAAAATGTTTGTTTGTTACAGGGAAGAAAGACATGAGGGTGAGTAGATAATAAAATAATTTTCTGGTTTGGTGAAGTATTCTTCATCTCTAGGCCTATTTCTCTAATATTCAACTGCTGGCTGAGAGTGTTGCATGACATGGCATCATTGTGTCATATGTATTGTGTTCACCAGCCAGAGATTAAGCAGCCTGGTGCTATTCGTAACAACAGTCTCTTAATTAAACTTATTATTTAAAGCGAGTAAGCCTCTGGAGTCTAAGGATTCACATTTAAGTATCATATTAATTACCAAATTATGCAGAAATCAATGTAAATATAAAGAGAGTACACACAGTATCATATCATGCAACTATAAATGATTCAACTAATTTAGTTTGTCAAATTAAATTAAAATGCTTTACTGCTTTACCATTACCTTTCCCATTGCAGCACATCATATTAAATAATTAACTGGATTCTTCATCATTATGAAATTAATTATAGTAAAATATAATTACACTGAATTCTAATAGACATTCTTGTAAAACCTAGATGAATTAATATCCTTTGAACATTTTTATAATTAACAAATTGCTTGGTTTGCATTATAATTTAACTTTGCATGCTCTTTTGAATCCATACAATACATTTTTTTTTTTTTTTTAATGCTCAGTAATGTTTATTATACACAGATTTTTATTTACACCCTTACATGTGTCTCTGGTGGCTGAGCACAGGCTTGCACAAATGTGGACTTGTCCAATAGGAGCCACTGTCTTCTGCAGTGTGGGATACTGCAGAGATTCCCACATTCCCTGCTTAATCCTCCATCCAACCTCTATGTGGTAGGGTTGGTACCATGCATAAGACATGAGGAGCATGGGAGCCACCACTGCATGATAAATTATTTTGCTGCTGTGACTGCTGACAAGCAGAGGCTCCGCTTAAGGCAGTGTCCCACTGTCAGAGCTTCTCTGATAGCCAGAAGCTGGATGTCTGGGAGCACAGCAACATTCTTAATGTAGCGCATCTGAGGCTCTTTAGCAGTGTTGCCTCTCTCTCTTTCCTCTCTGCAGCCTTGACCATGAGAATGCACAGAAGGGTCACATCAATGGTGGATAGGGTGATAATTAGTGAACTAACACTGATTAATGCAGAGGTGTAAGCTCCCACCTTACCTCTGCCTTTAAAGAGGAGTCCCTCAACTCAGGGAAGAACATGGCTGACCTCTCCCTGGGTTCTGCTGATCTGTCAAACATGTTGCAACATGACTTTTTGGGGAGCACCTGCCAATGGCCGGTTCCTGGAGCCACATACCTCAGAACAAGTTTTAGTATGGGATTGCATACAGCTATGTAGAGGGCTTCTCGGATACCCTGTTTTTTTCTGAGGCTGCACAAAGATGTTGCAATGCCTGACATGTCCTGTAAAGCAAAGTTTTGAAAGTTTTGGGTCAACTTCACTTTTCCCTTGTATTTTGTCACTAAATGTACTAGTTTAGTTTTTTTTATATAGTTTTGCTCTTATTCTCTGCAGTCTAGACTCTAGACATGAGAAAACACAGAAAGATCACAGCAATGGTGAGCCACATTAGGTGGAGAGAATGATTATTAGTGCACTAATATTGAGCAACTGCCAATGGTCTGATCCTGGAACCACATGCCTCAGTACAAGTTTTGAAATGGGGATGAGACTATGTGTTGTCCAGCCAGGCTGCATCCAGCTTTGTAGAGGGCTTCTCAGAGACCCTGTATTTACTGGGGCCACACTGAGTGGTTGAGGTGTCCTGGAAAACAGTACAGGAAAAGTCGGTAGAATTTTGGGTTTACCTCACTTATTCACTGGATTTCAACAATCTAAATATAATAGTTTATATGGTTTAATATAGTAATATAGTTCCTTTATGTAGTTTTGTTTTAGCTTTCATTTTTAGGGTTGCCACAGTTATCATTTTAACATGGAATTAAACATGAACATGTTAAATACGATTACATTTAGGCGTTCATCCAATTTGACATCATAACTGTTTCAATCTGTACAGAGTTATTTCTTTTTGGAAAAAAGAGCACATACTGCACAGGTGTCTGCTTCAGGTTCTCGTTTATTACTAACTGATGGAGAAAGACATAATGGCTAAATCATTTATAAACCAAATCCAAATGGGACTTACAAAAGGAAAGTAATTTGCAGATTTTATGGCAGCAAACAAGTCTGAAATAGTACTTTTTGAATGCAGGAGCTGATGGCATTACAACTGCATTACTACATTACACTACATTACGAAAGAAAAAATATTTATCTGAATGTGTAGGCAAATTTCAGCAAATTCAATATTGTGATTCCCAAATAAAACAGATTAATCACCTCCACCTCTGAGACCTTCAGTCTGCGCATCTTATCACGTGGCTTGTTGAGCGCATTAGAGCAGTGTGGAGGCCCACACTATTCTCCACAGCATCCACACACAACTCACTATGCCCCACCCAGAGAGAGAACCACACATTATAGTGACCACAGGGAGGTTACCCATGTGACTCTACCAACCCAACAACCGGGCCACTTGGTTGCTTAGGAAGCCTGACTGGAGTCACTCAGCAAGCCCTGGATTCGGTAAATACATTTTCTAAAGAATTAATTTTCTTTTAGTTATCAGAGCAAACTTTTAAGAACTACTGTAATATGTTGCACACTTTAAGCCTATACAGCAGTACAGTATATTACAATAGATGTTTTTTTTTTAAATAACCAAAATTTATGAATAGGATAAATGCAATTTATTGAAATTCCAAGTACTATGATGAAATGTACAGACAACATTGCTGACTAAAATTAAAAACACTTTCTTTTGGGACATTAATTTTTTTTTGTGAATGATTAATATATGATATCTCAAGAATGTAAAAAATGAACAAATGCTACATTTTGAGACTTTATTGTATTTATTGTAATGCTTATGTTGGCTAAGCTTGCTCACTTACAAAACAAACTACATAGTACAAAGTCAGCCTTACCCTTTTGCGCATTACATGAGAAGAATAGTGGTGACTCTTTAGTGGATAATAAACCCTGAAACTATGACATATCATTTATTCTATAAATTTAAGAAAGAACATCAATTTTGAAGATCTTAAAATGGGAAGAATAATATAACAAAAATGCATTTTGTTATTTTAGTAAAAGCAAAAATGTTTAAGTTTCTCACTTATTAAAGGTATTAATTGTTTAAACATATTCACTGTTTCCATCATTCATCACCATACTACCATCATTTTTTTTCTTTTCTCCAGCAAAGTATTACACTTATTGCTGCTGCTTTCTAAGATGTTGTAGTTGAGATTAGGGTTGGTTTGGGGCAGGGTTAAGTGCCACACCACAAGAGGCTAAATTGAACCTAAGTTTGAAGGGATGAGAACAAGTGCCATTTTATGATAAAGTAACGTTTGATAGTCAGTTGATAAGCAATTAATGAACTTATGCAGTAAACTGTATATGTATATACTAATATGTTAATTCTGTTAAATAATTTCAGCAGCAGGTGCAAACATTCTGGCAGTCCACTGTGCAAAATCATAAAACAATGTTCTTAAAGGTTCTAAAAGGTACATGGGCCACATCGCCCAACACTCCTTTGTGTAACTAGTGCAATATTGGCATCTAGTGGTAATACTATCAATTCAATGTGGATAAGACTTCAGTCGTCAACTTTTATATATTTTTTTCTCTATAAAAAATAATAACAATTATCTTTAAGGACAAAAGCTGTCTTTGCTGTCCAGCTTATGATGAGTTTTGTGTAATTTATGTTTTGGTTTATTGAGATAATAAAACAATCTGAGCAAAAGGTTCATCAGAGATTTATTTAATGTTAGTCTTCAATACAAATGCATACACATCAATTTAAGCTAAAATCACATATAATTACTATTGCAATAACATCACAAATAACAAAACAAAAAAAAGATGCTGGTCTTCAAGCAGGGAGGAGGGACACCCATCTTCTAGCGCGCGCTCACACACACACACACACACACACACACATCTCGACACACCCTCACAGGATTAGATAAAAATTCACATGACTATACAACACTAATATAATGTGCTTGTGAAGGCTTGCATTCAATGAGTTTGTTGTGAGAGGAAAGTGGTTTGGTCTATTTATTTACTAAAAGCACAAATGCATATACAAACAAGCCAGCATACTCAGTATAAATATTCTTCATCCAAAATCAGTGCAGCACCATCTTCTTCAGTCTTTTTTCAGGCTTTATCTGGTTATAATACCTGGTCAAAATTACATAAGGACTTTCTGGCAAAAAGCCTGTATCTGCAGTATTCAAAGAACATTCTTTTTTTGTTACCTAGTACCTCAAAGGTCCAGCTGTGAAGTACAGATAATTTTTTTCTTTATAATTTTAGAGATATAAAACTGAGTAAAACATTCTTTGAAAAGTGGTTCAGTTTTCTTATTTTGTGGCATTTTCCTTTTTGAAAAAGTCTTTCGATGTACATGTACTACTGGATTCCCCTGAAGAGACACATGGCGAATACCATTGCAAAGAGCTGTTGAGGAAAGCAAAACAAACCTGTTATGTTCATTCATGTAAATGAAATAAACAGTTTGAATCATTCAAACAGTTTTGGTTGTTTGACTTACAGAACAATAGTAGAGAGACAGCAACATTGTCAGCCATATCATTGATACTTCATCCTCTATTGGTCAAATAACTTATTATATTACTGATAATTAAATCTATTTAAGCTCTCACAGCTTGAGATTAAGTTGTACTTCTAAGCTGACTTTGGAGCACTTAAGAAAAATTGCTCCAAACCATTTAAACCATCTGGTCTTCTAGCTGTGGTCACACAAATAAGCTCTCTACTTTCAGTACATTACCACATGAGGGCAGCATCTATTCAATTGAAAGGCCATGGGTAAGTATGACTCCCTTAGGTGCTCTGATGTGATAGACATCCTAAAACGTTCTTTTACTTTCTCTAAAGATCCGTCCCATTTTAAACCATTTTGAGTAAATGGGTAAAAGAGATAAACAGCTATGCAGATATATCATACTGTACCTCAATTGTGAGTACAACAATAGCCAGGGCACCAGCCACATAAATGTACATCTCAAAGTAGTCCACAACAGCTGAATAGCAGCCCTGCCGATACAAACATAAACATAGGAAATACAATTCTTAGTTTGTACCAAGCATAAAGAGAACACAAGGTATTAAGAGATATACCAATAATCAGTTTGATATTGGTTTTATTATTTAATATCGGGTCAAACAATAAATAAATACCATGGCAGATGAGGTCTCTAAAGATTAGCACACAACAATGGCATTACATAACTGTACCTTCGACAGGAAACAATATTAAAATGTATATAAACTTACACTAATTATGCTTAACCCGTCAACGTATGTGGTCATGTAAATATAGCTTAAATGGTGTTCCTTTGGGAGGTAAGGGCATAAATAATTAAGCACAAACCAAGCAACAGATTTTTGCCCATTACCCTGACTTTGCGTTGCATGTAAGCACTTTTACAACTTCCAATGTGTGCCAGAGCAGTGTACATGCCCATTTACAATTTGATGTCAACAGCAGAGAATAATCCAATGATTTCAAGTCTCATGTAAATGTGATTTTGTTACGTTGTCAAATGTTTTTAATATATTGATTTTAGCGTATTGGTTTAGGGTGCGTGGAAACACACTCACTGGTGTTCACAGGTAAATTATCCTTATATTTGAATATCATAGCATTTTAAGCTAAATTGTTATAATAATATTGTCATTATTATTATTTTTTTTAATAATAAATAATGAAATATTCACAATTCATATTAAGGTTTTATTGTTATAGTCTGATAATTATTTAGCAGTAATACAACAATTCAAATTCAGTTCAGTGAATCAGTCATCGGACACTTAAATATAGTCTGTATTGTATCAGTTATTAAACTACAGTGATCTTTAATAAGAATAAAGGTTCTAGACACTGGGAACATGGAAAAGCACTAGTCAGCATTAGGAGAGATGAAGCTGAAAAGTGGTAACACTACAGACCTTATTCACCATATAGCGCCATCTTTGATTTTTGACTGGAATGACAACAAGGCTGTGAGGGACAGACTTACTTACTCTTCAATGGGTTGTACAGTTGTTCAAAATGTTTTCAGGTTGTTCCACTGAAGAAACATTGAAATATTATTTCATTTTATAGAAACACAACGTGAACTGTGGAAAATTAGATTTAATCTACAAACTTTTTGACAGCTTTATTTGTGCATCTCATTGAAGAGACAGTTAGCCTCTCCCTCACAGCCTCGTTTCCATTCCCATCAAAAATCAAGTTGCTACTGTGAATAAGATCTCATCTCTTCCGCTTTTTCTGCTCTAGTTGAATCTGAGCTGTGAGCTTCTGACCTGACAGGGGGGATCTGATGTACAGTATGAGAGCCCACCTTGTTGTTCCGGTACAGCATGCTGCCCAACAGGCATTCGTCCTTGTTACTGAAGCCTACTTCTCCAAGGTGACTGTCCCTACGGCAGCAGGACTCAGGCACCACTTCTCTGGGGTTTATGAGCTTGAAGAGGCTTTCCTCAAAGTCTTCTGGACTGTTCACTCCACAGCAGTCAAACTGCACCAGGAGAAAAATCAAGAGAAGGAATGTGAACTCACAGAAGCAATGACACCTTCACTGATATTAGAATGTGGACACTTCTGACAATGCAACATAATCAGTGTGATTTCTTGGTCGTGAAATGTAGCAATTAAAGACTTTTCATAAACCCACTCCCCTTTGACCATACCAGGTATTACTTTATCATTAGCTAGTTTTGCTTCAGGACCCATATTTTACATTTGAAAGAAATTTAAAAGGATAGTATGCCCAAAAATGAAAATTCTCATAATTTACTCTCCCTCATGACATCCCAGATGTTGTATGACTTTCTTTTTTCTGCAGAACACAAATTAAGATATTTAGAAGAATATTTAAGCTAGGTAGGTCCTCACAATGCAAGTGAATGACTGCCAAAACATTTCAACTCCAAAATCTACATAAAGGGAGCATAAAAGTAATCCATATGCATCCAGTGTTTATGGTAATTTTTTGTCATAAGTGAAATATATGCATGTCCAGGAGAAGGTGACTATATCTTATTCTCTCAAACAGTGTTCTTTTGTATTTGTAATGTATTTGCAGTGCTGCTTATGTTCCCCTGCCACTCATGGTGCATGTGTGTGTGTTTTTGTGCAACTGATGATTTTGTCATGCTTACATGAAAACACATGCTGGCAAAAACACATGCACCAGTTATTTTACTTCCTGAGCAAGTGCGGACCCGACTACGGGTTGCTTTCTCACTTATGCGAACTGTGCCACAGTTCCATTGTAACAGAGCTCAGACCCCCTCTTACAGGTAGTCTCGGGTTTGGTCCCACGGTCAGCTCTCCACAAAACTGATTGCATATTACCAATTTTTCTTGCGAACTGTTCTCCGTTTCAGACTAAACAGCCATTGTGTAAGCCCCCTAAATGTCAAGTAAATCTTTATCGTTTTATGCTCTTGGCAGCCTATAATTCATCACACGTTGATGCATTGTGGCTTGCACAGACCAAGTTTATTCTCATTAAAAGTTAATCTACATTTAATGAAGTCTGGATTGTATTTTATTTGACCTTGCATAGTTTTGTTGATGGTTTTTAATGATGAGGGCATGTCACGCAACATGTCCATGTAAGTATCTGCCTAACTTAGCTCACTTGAATTTCCGCCTATATATTGTATAGTTCGACTGGACAAACAGCCTTTGACGAAAACATTATGGGAATCATTTTTCCTCCCCGATAAAAGTTGGTATGTTTGTTGCATTTTATTTATTGCATTTAACGTTTTATCCCGGCTGGCAATGACTCCATCAGAAAAGACCTGCGACACATTTCTGAGTCAACACCCACCAGTTAAGAACCATTGGTCTAGTTAATATCTGACGTAGATGCTCATTACGTACTGTGTTCATAATGGCATTCCACGTTGATGTGAAAACATCAGTGTTGTTGTAACCTTGGTAGTGACTCTTCAGTTCCTTAGTAAAGTATTCTCTGGTCAGCTGTACACACACACACAAATAAACACATTAGAACTTCTGCAAACAACACCAGAAGCATACACATCATAAACACCTGTTTAAAAGGAATGTTCTAGGTACAATACAAGTTCAGCTAAATCAACAGCGTTTCAGGCATAATGTTGATTATCATAAAAATAATTTTCACTCAGCCCTAGTTTATTTTTAAAATAGGAAAATTTGTGGTTACAGTAAGTACTTACAATGGAAGTGAATGGGGCCAGTCCATATACGTTAAAATACATAATGTTTCAAAAGTCAAAAACATGATTTTACTGTGATGCATACTAACCTTATCTGTGTAAAGTTATATCCAAAATCACAACTTTGTCATCATGGTGACAGAACGCTGGTAAACCATGAAACTGTAAATGCCGTAAAACTACACTGTAAATGATTTCTGTTGTTTTCACAGTAATATTGCTGTATTTTCAGTGAAAGTTTACTGTAGAAACAGTTTACAGTATGTTGCTGTCAATTTCATAGCTTTTACAGTATTATTGCTGTATTTCCAGCTTTGTCTACTGTAGAAACTATTTACAGGAAAGTTGCTGTCAATTTATGCTATTCTTTGAAAAAAAACAGAGTTGGACAATAATAACAGTAATCCTTATATTACTGTTAAATTGATGACAGTATTATTTCAGACAAGCCCCGACAGAGGACGTTTTTTGGTTTATTGAGGTAATTTCAGCTTAGGAATTTTACAATACATTGTTTCATAAGGGAACCCATATATGAAGGCATTTAGTATATAGTTAAAAAAAAAAGTTAAACATTTATGTGGGTGTTTTTTAATTGCGTGTCTATATGGTTGCCAGATTTTGTCACAGACCCAACTAATCTAATAGGTTTAGCCTACACTTTTTTGGGTGGGAGATGTGATTCCCATCCAATGATCAATAACATAGGTTATGCAAAATAGATAAAATCAATTCCCATGATTTTTTTTATTATTAGTATTTTGCTTTCTAATTGCACACTTAATTACACAAAGAGTGAAATCGCAATGGGTATACCTGGCAACCAATCATCTAAACCGTCAGCCAGGTGAGATGTAAAATTCTATTTGTATTCAATATTTTAAAGATGTGTATTTCTAAACGTTTCACCCCAAATGTGAAGATATTCGTTTTACCATTAAATAATCGGTGGTGATTTTGATATAAAGATAACGTTAGCTTTGTAACGCTAAACATTCTTGCCAGTTAGCCAAATACTAGTTATCACAAGGTTTGCTGTTAATGTTAGTTAATAATTTCAAGTTTAGAACAAAGTAAATCGAAATGTTATTTTTTCTGAACATTTGTGTGTAACGTTAACTTACACCGTGTGCGTGCGTGTGGCCTGTCACAATCAAGGCCTCATATCGCCCGTTAACGTTACGTTACCCCTACAAGGCTATGTTCGAAATCGACCTATGTTATCCACGACTTGAAGGGACAACCACAGTGTTTTCAATTATATTATACATTTATAACGTGAGTACAACCGATGTACACTTAAAGTGAATTACACAGTCGGTGAAAGTCGCGCCGAATGAATTCCGCGTCTCGGCATCCTTCAGACCAGACGTTCACAGGGTTCGATTTTGCTCACTCGTTTTCATTCACGTCAAGTACACTACCGTATATTAGTTTATTAATGTCTGGAAACAGCCACTGCCAACGGACTGAGGTTAATTTAGTTGTATATTTGATATTCGTTTGATATTCACGACAATGGTCATTATAATCTCCGTTTTTGTCACCTTGGGTGCTTCTCATTTCTTATTTGTGACAAATCAGGTTCTCCCTCGAAATCGGGTCTCTGTCAGGACCCCAAGCGATCTCAAATTAGTTTTAATTGGTAGGTCTACTCTCTTTAGTGTCTAATTACAATTCCTACAAAATCATGTTATGATAAATCCTTTTTGAACCACTTTAAAATGACCATTAATATCTGTAACTTATTATTTAGCATACTAGCACAGATACCGATTGGCCTGATAGCATACACGCATTTACACCTACTGTACATGTATTCAGTCATCTTTAATGCAATTATGTGTTAAAAAGATCAGGGTCATTAAGAAAGAGGATTCATTGTGAAACGAACATCTCCGTGAGGTTTATGCAGTGTTGAATATGTTTTTCATCTCTTTCAGCGTGTATGTAGTTGTTCGACATTGCAGCGCTGATAAGTATCTTATGGTTAATACAGAGGTAAGTAATTTTCAGCTATTGAAGAACACATTCAAATACATCAAATTAGAGCGGTTTTAGCTTTTAACATGGATCGAGGAGATCAGGATCTTAGAATTTAGTTTAAAGGGATAGTACACCCAAAAATGTACTCACACTCACATAGTTTCATTCTCATTTAAAGGTATTAAGTTTTGGCTTATCTCCTGGTTCAATGTATTGTGGTTCCATATACTGTAAATTAAATGAAAGCTGTTTATCACATTGTCTGCCAAGCTGTAGTGCAACTAAATTTTTGTTTTGTTCTCTATAGGCAGCAAAAATCTGGGATCTGCATTGGCCCTTCGAAGTCTGGACTGGAGAATGTTTTTACAGTTTAATGAATTACATTTTAATAAAAGATTTAAAATGGACTTCTGAGTGTTGTCATAATTGATGTGACATCTTATAATTAGTAATATAACTGTGAAATATTTGTGCATACAAGTCTTTGTATTTCATTCTTTTTAAGCCTGTAACAGATTGTATTTAGTCATAATATGTATATATGTGAATATAAAAACTATAATATGTGAATATAAAAACTACCGTAATCAATTATACTGCATAGTAACTTTACAGTGTTTTAAAATACAGTGCAAAAACAAGAACTGTAATTAATTTTACAGTATAAATATACTGTAAGTTATTATACAGTATGCTGTGAACTACTGTAGTCAGATTTACAGTAATTTTACCGTGGAATAAAATACTGAAGCTTGCTGGATATTTGTTGCCAGTAAGTTACTGTTGATTTTACGTTAAATTTTTTACAGTGTAGCAAATCCCTGAATTATTCAATTAAAATCATGTTAGCACGTTTAATGTTTACATTTAGTGGCTATATACATTTGAAACAGTGTGTATTTTAACGTTTATGGATTGGCCCCATTCACTTCTACTTGTACTGAATATGGAACACTCCTTTAACATTTTGGAGATGTTCACTCACATGTTCGCGGAAGATGAATGCAAGAATGGCTGCTGCCAGTTCTGCCAGGAATATTATGAGGATCAGCATGAAGAACTGCACAGAGGGAGATTGAGAAGGCAAGATTTTCAAAATTGTAATTAATTCTAAATGACACCAACTTTTAGTGTAATAGAAACAAAAGGACCTCTACAAATTAGTGTAACTCACAAAGAGCAGCAGACACTTGTTTTCTCGTATGGCTCCACAGCAGCCCAGGAACCCCAGCAGGAACAGCATGCTCCCCATTGCCAGGATGATATAGACTCCTGTGAAAAGAAGGGGGTTGGCTGCCACTATCTCCCTAAAGCCAGTGGGGTCCACCACCACCCACACCCCAACACCAAGCAGGAAGGAGCCACCCAACTGAGGAGCAGGTGAGAGATGGAGAGAGAAAGAAATCAAAGCTATTAAAAATCATAAACTCAAACATAGTCTTTTATTTTACTTCCACACTGCAAAACAATCATATTCTTAATCATCTTTATTCTTTTGTCAAGTAAAAATATCTGAACATCCTTAAATCAATATACATTCACCTGAGAAGCAAAGTGCATAGGATAATAAGACTTGTTTTCAAAGAATGTATTCTGAATATAATATTGAATTTATCTTCAATAAAACTAGCTAGGTTTACCCTTTACAAAAAGTAAAGTGGCGTCATGGTAATGGTATCAGATAGTAATGACATGCTACTCAATAAAATTAATTAATAAAGGAAAGAATTAATAAACTGCCAGGCCTTTTGCAATTCTGTGTATATAGGTGTACATTATAGACACAAAATTAACCAATCACCAATCAATGACAAAGATGAAGTGCCCATGACTGCATGCTGTTTTCCTTGAAGCAGCAATAACCTCATTGTATTATGAAATTTTTAAAAACTCTATCATAGGACCCCATAGATAACATTACTTTCTGCGCAGAGGCTCTGCTGTTTCTCGCGAAAGAGACGCATCCAATGTGATCGTCCAACGCCACCGCCCAGCTCACACGCCGCTCACAGAGGATGTGTGAACCCGCCGTAACAGTCGGCAAAGATACTGATTAAGAACAGGATTGTTGCAGTGCTGGATTAATAGTTGTAATAAATATGATCCACAAAAATGCTGAGTTGCTCACATTTTACTTGGTAAAGTGAATGCAAAGGTCACCAAGCAGAGAGTATACTAATGAGCTCTACTCTGAAAATAAATCAATTCTGATTTACCGGCTATGGAAAGTAAAAGCACAAGCTTCAAGAGCGGAGAGAGAGGAGGGGGAAGGTAAATGGAACAAGGCAGCAAAAGGAGTTTTAGCAGCTGAGTCTTCAGACAACAGAGTGGGGGCTGGGAAACCCTGCTGTCACTTTTGTAGCTTCCCACAATCCTCTACCTGTCAAAGTGATACCCTCCACCATTGCTCCCCCCAACTCCTCACAAACACAGACAGACGAAGGCTCGAGCAGACACCAGGCATGTGATTAAGCAGCTCAAGAATTGTGTGTGTATGGTGGGTTTTGAGATAAGAGCCTCACACAAAAACATGTTCTTCAGTCCTGTGAGCCAAACCTGGAATTCTTTTCATGGATGGCATTAGCAATGAGTCCTCTGTCACAGACAGCTAATTTTGTCGTAAACAGATTTGATAAACAGCCTGACTGTTTTGCCAAATTGCTGCTTTATTAGCATTAGTGTTGAATAAATATGAGCAGGTGTTACAGTTTGTGAAATGGTTTTGAGAGAATTGCATTAGCATTTTTAAACAAAAACAAAAGTTATTGTATTGATAGCGTTGCACTTGCGCATGTACATCCCATTGTTCTTGTAATTCATTCAGTCAAGCAAGATGAGTCTATAGTCCAAATATTACTGTCTGTGCCAATCCCACACCGACATTATGTTGTTAACCTAGATAAATGATCAAAGCAGCATTTTCTGTCTCTTCCCTTTTTTCTCTCTGTTTCTTCTCCTCATCTGCTTTCAAATGTTTCAAATGCCAAGCAGATACATTTCTGCTATAAATTTGTGAATCAGTCTACATGCTGAATTTCAGGGGATGTATTAATGAAGTCTAGCTGCACCCCTCATACAATAAAGTCATATATCTGTAGTACTGAAGTTTCTTTAATGCAAGTCAGTCCACTCTGTAGTCACTATATGACTCAATATGTCAATTCAACCATCTAATCTGTCTCCTTATAGGCCTTATTCTGGGTAGACGCCATATTTATTTTTTTACGATGGAAATCACTGTTGTGAGAGATACAGTAAAGGTATAGTCTATTTAATAAGTTGCACTACCTAAATGTTCTAGATCTTGTCTAATTATCACAACTGGTATTTTCTGGAGGATTTTGTGAAACACATTACATTTTTAGCATAACATATTTTCTTTATATTTCGTCCACTGAACCATTGACAAAAAGATATTGGACAACCCGTTTAGTATAACTCCTTGAACAGTACCTCTATCCCTCATAAGCCCGAAACGTACTCTACACAAGTACATACAGTTAGCGCAGACGATTCTAGCTTTGCTAACTCTGTTTTTCTACGGTGCGTTTCCTTTTCAAGTCAACTACTGTAATGGCGGCGCAACAGCTTGAAGAGAATATTGCAGAGCAAGTAAGTTCAAGTCAATATATTTATTTCAACATCCCTGAATAATAACACATACGGATTTAGACTTTGGAAGGTAACTCTAATGCCCTCTTCGGGTGTATTACCACTACAGTAATTAAGAAAACACATTAATAAGTTCAATCAGACCCACGTTGGCAAAGCATTCACGTTTGGGTTCACATACTTGGTGTAGTAAATTTGTGGCCATATTCTCATTTTCAGTTGCGAAAAAGTAAATATGGCATCTACCCTGAACAAGGTACGGTAGGTAAAATGTACAGTATGCAGAGGGCAGATGGATAAATACTTACAAAGATTAGGAAGTTGAAGACAAACATGAGATACTTGATGCAGGCGAGGCAGTCTCCTTCAAAGCTCGTCCCTCTCGCTGAAGCCTCCCCGAGCCCCTTGGAAGGAAAACAAACATAATATCATACCTCTGAACTTAAACAGAAACACACACAATAACATTAATTTTGCCTTTCATCTACACATTGACAATCAGCGTACAGACGTTCTTAATAAAAGTAAAGATAACTGTCATACATGTATTTTCTTAAGAGCTCTCTCTGAAAACTTAAAATGTTCACAGAGCTTGTATGACACTGTACAAAGAATTAGGTGAGAGCGAGGGCAACTGTAATGCAAAAACAAGCTAGTGTGATACTTTCTCGACACATACTCAAATGATCTCTCTGCCTAAAAGAAAAGTGTGTTCATATCACTGTCATCCATCCATCCATCCATCCATCCATTGTCAACCGCTTATCCTGTGTACAGGGTCGCGGGGGGGCTGGAGCCTATCCCAGCTAACATTGGGCAAAAGGCAGGGGACACCCTGGACAGGTCGCCAGTCCATCACAGGGCCACACATAGACAGACATACACTCACCTCCACATCCACATCCACATCCACATCCACATCCACCTCCACCTCCACACCTAGGGCAATTTTTTTGGAGACACCAATTAACCTAGCCTGCATGTCTTTTGGATGGTGGGAGGAAGCCAGAGTACCCGGAGAGAACCCACGCAGACACAGGGAGAACATGCAAACTCCACACAGAAAGGCCGGGGCAACCAGGGTTTGAACCCACGACCTTCTTGCTGTGAGGCGACAGTGCTAACCGCTGCACCACCGTGCCGCCCCTATCACTGTCATAAATGTAATAAAAATGTTATAGTTAAAATGTCATAAAAAAATAACATGACTTTATTGAAAGATTAAATCTTTAAAATATTTAATATTGAATCGTAATATTTAATCTAGTCAGAGTTCTTGACTTATCAGCTGGTCAGTATATTTTTAGTAAAATGGATTTAACCCAATTCAATTAATTACAAAAGAGGTACCATTTTTAAATGAGCTTTAAACATATTATTCCAATTATTCTATTATTCCAACAATAAGAAATGGAAGCCTTTTCACTAGTGGTCTCGAAGATTTGAACCCTGCTCTATACCAAACATTATAGATTAGTTGGGCCCTATTTTAAGAGTGCTAGAGCTAAGCTGCAGCGCTATGCCATACAAGTCATAAGTGCAAAGACAATGGGCATGGCCATGAAGTTTTGGTATTTTAAGTCTAGGCGCAAGTGGGTTTGGTGAAATTGGCCACAAATTTTAGGTTTTCTCCGGTTATTAAACCGTCTGAATCCTACTATATAGTCTATTCCCTCAAGCACCAGCAATATAAACAAAAACAGCACATTAATAAGATGTGTACGGACACGCACCTTTTATATGCTTAGAAATTGTTATTCTTGTCAAGATTTGGATGTAGGCTCCATTAAAATATAGGTAATGTAAGTATTATTAATAATTTTCATCTACTGGTACACAAATCATGGCTGGCACTCAATTGCAAACAAAACTATAATTAAAATAATGAAATGGTCAAAAAATAATTTATACATTTGATCCTCTCCAACTTCGTACAGCAGCACCATTTGCTTAAAAATCCCTCTATGACAACATGGAAAAATACCAATACAAATTAGATAAATTTGCTAGATAAATACAGTTGTACATATAAACATAGTAATAATCATTTAAAAATAAACCATGACCTCTGTCACAAAATTAAACAGAAATCTCATACATGTTGGTTTCACATTACGGCTACAACTCAGATTGTCAGGGACATAATTTGAAATATATTTTCAGTGTTTGAACATAAACTTTATTACCACCTGCTGGTGGAATCTCTAAACTGCAAATACATGAGCTGAGTTTGGACAGAACTGCTTTTGAAACGTCTTAGTGCAATGACCTATTTCTCAGGAAAATAACAAATTGCACTTTGCACATACATGACTTTGCTTCATTTACATACAATACACCCACATATAGCACAAACACTCCAACACACACCCACTTGCGCTTTGCGCTGGCAAAAATTTGCACTAATAATTACAAATTATAGGATGTTATAAATAGAATTATAACACGAAAATTGGATAAGACATAGCGCACTACCGCTTTGAGTACTGCTGCGATTTGCGCATAGAGAAAATAGAGCCCGTAGTCTTTTAATTATTTTATAGCATCTCCAACATTATCAGAAAGACTTTTTCAGCAAAAGCCAGTATTCTTAGTGGATTAAAACTATGTAAATTCAGGGTTCCCATGTGCATGCTAACATAGCTATACTTTTTTTAAAAGGTACAGCTTCCCTTTTAGTGTAATTAATGATGAGAGGCTCTTGTGTTTCAGCAGACATCTCTCTACCTGAAAAAGCACTCTGCTGAATGAAAGTCTATTACTGTGCCTCTTTCCTTAAATGAAATGGGGCCTTTTTCATTAGTTCTAGGAGAGTGCTAACATCCAGCCCAAGCAAACCCTGCCATTACTCAGACAGCACAAAGGGGACATTACATGTGGGTGTCATCCTTAAATACATGTTTTGGTGCAACCTTATCTGTCTCAGTGCAGTGCTAATACCACAAGTCTGGTGGTACAGAGGAAAACAGCAACCAATAATAAAAGATGTATTTCAAGTTTTATTAATAGATCTAGCAGTGAGAACTCTGTGGAAGAGAGAGTCAGGGGAATCACTTTAGTGTTGACTTGGAGCCAGAAATAGAACTCGGCTTGATGACAAGCACACCAACCATGACCTTTCTTTATTTTTTCCCCTTGTTTTTCTTTTATTTTCACATCTTGTTCAATGCAATCCCATTATTCACTGGCAGAGCTTTCTCAAAACACTTTCTTGCTCACCCAGCGTAATGAGTGGTTTCAGGTCTATAGATCTGCATAGAGGAGTTGGCTCTATGTCTGCCAAAAGAGATGGCAGAAACTTGTTGCACTTAAATGCAATTATTTTTATTTTTTATTTTTGTCTAACAGTCCTGCAATACCCCAAAGAATAGGTTGAGATCCAGCCTGTGTTTAATAGACCCTTTCAATCAACCTTAGGGGCCTTGTATCAAAAGTGTCAGCAAAGTGCTTATAGCACCCTCAGGGCATTTAGTGTTTTAATTACCCTCATTCCTAATAAAGGCCAAACCAGGAGGTTTTAATTTGGGTTTGCATAGATTAAAGCTTTCATTACCAGCATCTGATGGACCCTACCATAATTTGACGTATTCAGCAAAACAAAAGTTCATCAAAGCCATTAGAAGCTGGATGTGGGATGTAGAGACATGATGTGGCAGAGAACGTTGTGAAAGCTTTGAAGGAATAGTTCTCCTAAAAAATGTAATTATGTAATTATATACTCACCCCCATGTTGTTTCAAACCAGTACCCTGTTATTTTAAGTGAAACACAAAATTATACATTTTTAAAGAATCTTTACACAGCTCTTGCCATACAACAACAGTTTATAGTGACTATGACTGTTAAGCTCCAAAAAGGACCAAAAACACCATAAAAGTCATCAATACGACTCATGCATCATTAAAATAAAAGCTTCACGTTTATTTACTACATATGCAAGAACTAGTGCTATAGTGAAAATTATGGATGTGGGCTAGATGTGAGGTTGGGTGGAGGTGAAGATTATCAGTGAATAATTACTTAAATTTTGGTTTGTTCGCCACACAAGCTTTTGTATGACTTCAGAAGATTTTGAATATAGTGCACGAGGTCAATGGACTACTTTTATGTTACTTGAGTTTTTTTTAAGCTTGACAGCCCCTGGTCACTATGAACTGTAGTTAAATGGCTAGAGCTGCATAACAATTCTACTTCTGAGTTCAACTAAAAAAACAAACAGTTTACAGGTTTGGAACGACATTAGAGCAAGTAAATTATGGCAGAATTTTTGCTTTTGAGTGAACTCTTGCTTAAAGAATGTGGGCCTGCAAAATTTGGATCCACATCTGAGAAGGTGGTTCTTTGTTAAAACTTGAGCAAGATACTTGGCTTGCTAAGTGCAAGAGACCAATACAAGCTCCCAGTTGGAGCGCACTGGTGTAAAGCATCTTGGGTCCCAGTATAAATCAAACTGCCGGGGGATCAGGGCTGGCTCTGGAGAAAGTGCAGAATAAACAGGGTATTTCTCCCATGACTCCCACAGCACTGCAGCTCTCATCAATCAAACACACATAGCTACATGTAACAGAAAGATCTGCAGTAAAACTACAGGCTCGTTGTAGCAATTTAATGCGACAAAGTAAAATCAAGAGAGCTTCAATAGTGATACACTGCACTTTCCACGAATACGGTACACTTTGTTGTTCTATTATTTTTTCAAGCATTAGAGGCAAAAACATCTTACATTTTGGGTTTTAAACTTAGACATATCCTACATTTTGACAATAGGGTTGCAAAACTGGCAAGCCTCATAGAAAATCAAACACTTATAGAATATTTATTTTGACCTCCTGAGATTTCCAAGGACCATTTGCCAAAAAATAAAGAAATGTATGAGTTTCAGACTGTGTTCCATATTCTCTATTCAGCTCATTATTCCTAGTTCTGATCATGAAAGCAAAAGCACATTGTGGTTGTTTATGAGAGAGTAGATAGTTCCAAGTAGTATTTGTAGTCTGTAATGCTTACGCACAACAAAAACAGAATCACATTCATCAGATGCGCAGAAATATAAAGCAAATTGAGGCCACAGAGAGATAAGCTCTGCAGCATGTGTGTTTAAGAAAAGAGATGTTCTTTTCCCTGTCTTTGTTCAGTCAGCTCCCACTGAAAACAAAAAGCTAACACCCCTGCCCCATTTTAGCATTAAGTAAATCACAATAACCAATAAAACACTCTTCATTTGATACACTCCAATAGCAAACATCCCACAATCCTCTATTTTTGTTTAACTGACTGGCAATCTACAGTATGGCATTATGATACAGAAATATTTTATAATGCAAAAATAATCCCAGTTATTAATATTTCCCTTTTACATACTGACTTTATGCAGACTGAGAAATAAAGAAAACATAACAGTAAAACTGAATAAGAACTGTGCATTCATATAGGAATTGTTTGCATAGATGTCTTTCAGATTCACAACCTGAAAAATGTGAAAGTTACGGTAATGATTCACAAGTACAGGCCCATTATAAGGCAACGGTCTGCTCATTTGTGTAAGTGTTTTTCTATGTAAACACAGAACTTCAGCAGTACAGAGATTGAATATTTATGCAAATCAGTTTTTTTACTTTGCTAAGAATATTTTCTAACATAAAACAATAGCACATAATTATAATTTGAGTTTCAGAATTTAAAAATACATTCAATATATGATATTTTTTTCTCCTGAAGAGAGAGATAACAGAATGTCACATTCCTCTCATTAAAAGCTTTGATTTAGAAACTGAAAATTTTTCGACCTTTGAAATTACACCTACTGTCAAACACTTTAATAGTGGTGTTTGCTAATAAGTAGAGGTAGACCGATGGTAGCCTTTTGGAACATTTGTGCAGAGAGTTTTTTCATCATTTTAAAATAAGAGTCCCCAGTTTGTTTCAGGCTTGTTTATACTTAAAAGTCAGGCATCATGCACCAAATCAGAATTTTTCTGGCTATTATTGGGATTTTGGTTGCACAATACTACATAACTACATCTGGGATTTTATTCATTTTGGACTCTTTGTCTGTGCCCGTCTTAATAAAGAAAGAATATGTTTTTTTTTCTTCTATAAATTGATTTTTAAAAACTATAGCCCGAATAATTGGTTATCAGCCTTTGCCACCACTTTAGTTTTCATATCGGCAAAATCCACTATCAGTCGACATCTACTAACAAGTATCACTATACTATATACTCAACCCTAGGGTTTTGTTAAACCCCATTACCCTAGCAACCTGCTAGCAATGCTCTAGCAACCATCCAGAGCATTGTGGTGGCAGGTTAGGTGATTCTCAAAGCCTTTCAAGGAAATGTCCTGGTGCTATTTTACTCCAAAAAATAAAAGAATTTAATAGGAAATTATATTTTGCATTAATAAAAGTAGGCCTAATTTAGGGTAATTATTATTTTAATGACAGTTATGCACATTTTACCACCCAATTCTCAATGCCGCTTTTAAAAAAAGTTCATTAAGATGTTCTCATTACCCCAACATAAAACAAAAAATTAAATGTTTAAGTATTTGTACACCATAGTAATTCTCCCATGATACTGTCTTTATTTTTGCTGATTTTAATTTTGAAAAATCAATGTACTGCTGCATCTTTTTTTACTGTAATACGGTGTGTGTTACGGTGATGAGACTTATCAATGAAAACAATAGGAGCAGTACAAGTCAAATTTCTGGATGCTTTACAGTAATGAGGATTGAGGGCTAAAATATGCATAGGTGTCCTAAAATAATGTCACATTGCAAAAAATTATAATGGTTCTAAATGCAAAATACAACTTTTCCTTTTTTATAATGATGTGGGGTTAAATTTGACCAGGACATTTCCGTGACTCAGAATTACACTTTAATACACAGGAAAACACCAAAAATTCATCAACACTTTTTAAAATGTGGTTTGTAAACTTGAAGCTTAATTTTCCACCACCAAGTCTCTCAACCTCTCATTATACCTTATCTTTTGAAAATATCTCTTCATTCAGTGCATAGGTTGAAGAGACTCTCCTTGAGGTTGACACTTTTAACATGATTAATCCACTGTCTGCTATAGTTGTTCTAATCCTGCTAACAGGGACAAGATCCTTAGCTCAAGGACACTAGGTGTGCTGGTCAGTCATGAGCTTGCATACATAAAGAGCAATACAGCATAGAACACAGGATTCATAAGAACCTCTTCACTCTCACTGACTCAGTGATGAGGACCTGAATTGGCCCTTGCAGAGTGCACCTAATTGTTATCTTTAATGCACAGCTTGAATAGCCAGTCACAAAGATGTCTATGTGTGTAATTCCAGAAAGTGTTTAGCCCAAGATGTACCACTTAAGCGGAGAAATTGGAACATCCAAGATGGCAGGTGTAGAAAGGCAAGTCCCACCTTACAGGTAAAAGACACAAGCATTACACAAGCTATGGTAAAATGGGGTTTGGCTTGTGGTTTGCATTTCCTCAAACTGTTGCCACAAAGCTGAAATCACGCAATTCTCAAGAATGTCATTTTATCCCATATGTAGCATTAAAATTTGTCTTGGAATTAAGAGCCTAGCCAAATGGAATACTTAAAAGGGAATGTCCACATAGTTTTAAACATGTAGTGTATATGTGAAATTAGTTCACAAAACAGCGCAAGGGAAGACAAGGTATGACAGCTATAGATAGATAGATTGATGAAAGTGATGAGAACCAATGGATTTCTTGTCCTTTGAAGGAGAATTTAAATGTTGGATGGGACACAAAAGGCCTGCAGTGCCAGAGCTCATTCAAAAGGCAAGCTGACACACACAACAATGATCAGATTTAGAGAAAGCCTCCAGTGTATCCAGAAATATGACTTGCTGTTTAGTCGCTGCATGTTTAGACTGTCCAGTTGGAAATTTGAATAATTAGTATTCAAGTGAATTACAGTTTTCAAAGATTGTGAGTAATAAACTTTCTGAAATGTTCTGTAGTGAGAGATATGGCAATTCAGGTGCTGGTTTCAAATAAATGAAGGCACTTCATCTTTGTCAGTGGGTCAATGAATGAACCGCATTCATTGATGAGAGCGACCCAGTTAACTTGGACGTGTGAAATGGTCAGAGATGGCAAATTAAATTGCCAACCAGCAACCTCTTTTATAAGTCATATCTGGCAGGCTACTCGATTGAATGAATTTACTCAAAGTCTCAATAACTACGTTTACATGGACACCAGAAAGCGGTGTTCCTGTTAACATTCACTGAATACGCGGCATACACTTTATTCTGGTATGCATGCACCTGGTCATTAAGCAGCTTTCTCCAAAGCAACGTAATTTGCCTGTGACGCTTGTGTAAAAAATAAACATGGCATCCAAGGAAGACTTTGCTATTTGATTCTCCATTGCTTTTGCTTTATTTACAGATATTCATTCTCCATTGCTTTGCTTTATTTACAGATATTCAAGAGTTGTTGCTGTGTTTGTTTTCTTCATTTTCCATCATGACCTACAGTGGAATTGCACTGCGATAGTGGTGTTTCCTTCTTACGTTGATTCCGCCAATGTGAACATGAGACAGACGATATTTTACATTGGTGTGTATAAATGGGTGTTTTATTATTTGTATGTAAACATGGTCAATGAGGTTCACAGGCATACTGAAGGTATAACGGTACTAAGGGAATCAAAAATGTTCCTTCTATGCAGCATTAAACAGTCTGTGTATTGCAAATTTTCATGGTATAATGTAAAAGGCACTACAGATGTATCTTGTTCTTTCTTTTGCAGTGTAAAGATGTCATATGTGGGAAGAATTCTTTGTTAGACAAAAACATGTAGATACCTCTGCAAAATCATTAGTTTTCCAAAATCGATAAAACATTCAGTTGAAGCCCCTCTATTTGTCTTAAGAGTGTCTTTCTGCCTCTCAACACATTGTGCCAATTTATCCCACAGTGGGTGTGATCACATCAACACTAGTTCATTAGTACTATAGGGATTACCCTTGGTACTGGACTTTTACTTTTTATTGAATCAAACCTATGTAATTATTAGCTATTTAGTAAACACTTAATGAAGTGATGGTCAAATTGATTGAATCTAGCAAGTGACATTGTTCAAATAATTTCTTCTGTATTCACTGATATTGTTCCTCTTTAAGAATAATGCCATTTATTTTCAGTCTTGAAAGAGGCATCGCACAATCATTTGCTTGATAAATCAAAAAGACCACACACTGCATAAGAAGCTGATATTTTTGGGGCAATCATTGTTCAACAATAGATGCATTCTAATTCAGGGAATGTTCCCAGGAACTTTGAACCTCAAAACCCCAAATTAATTGTAACACATTTTTCCAAAGCCTATCAATGAAATAACAATGAATCTCTGTCATTGTCTGTAGACAGTATGTTTACTAGCACAAGAAAAACATTCACTAAAATTAAACTTCACCCACTGGTAGCATTGTTTATTCACATTTGTATGTAGTTTTAACAATTTGCATGCCTCAATTCCCTAACTTGCAGGCTGATTCTAATTGCTAAATTGTGGAGGATGCAGCAGAGTAGCCTACCCCACATTAGGGACTATTTGCAATCTAAGAACCTGAAGTGTCTATTGAAAATGCAGAACGTGCACTCAACTACAATGAGCTTCTGACTGTCTGCCTGTTATAACTCTTCTCTATCATTTGATGATTAACTGCTGCCATAGTTGCCAGAAAAAATTAGATAAACATTTCTTTTAAATATCCGTTGGCAGTAATAGTGATTGTAAATTGCAACAGGCAAATAGTGCTGACTTTTGTCAAAAAAGCACAATCTCTAATAAGTCTAATTTACATAGAAATGTGGTTGTTTGCACTGAAAAGGCTGACAATTAATTACATGCATCATTTATTTGTTTTTAAATAGCCTATTAAATAAATGTTTATGAATTTGAGCTACAGATAAGTACAGGCCAACTTTCCTACAAACACTGATGGTAAAGATGACATGACCAACAGCTTGAGGTTTAGCGCTGAACTGTCATGGGAAAAAGTTTGTCCACATGTATGTGTTCCAAATATCAACAACCGAGTCCACAAGTTAGATTTGTTTTCCTACAGGGCCCATATTTTCTCCCTTCCCTTCTTACCTTATGTCAAACATCACAAACTCAAGAACCTCAAACAGTCCACTCCTCACACCTTGGACTGAGATGATCTTGGAAAGCAGGAAAAAAATTATGTTTACAAGTAAAAGAGAGGGTAATACATCTAAGAAACTCAAAAATACAGGACCACAAAGCAAGTTTTTGAATTTTTGGCTATTTTGGGCAGTACAATGTAGCCAGTTAAGGATTTCAGGATACATGGTGAGATGATTTCCAGTGCTGAGAACAAGCATATTTCTATACTGATTTGTATTATCCTAGAATGGTGGGGGGAGAGTCCAAAAAAGTTAGACACACCTGCCAATGGCAAAGAAATTGTGAACATTTACTTCTCACCATTTGAATTTCTAACTAGCCATGAAACTGTATGAAACTGAAATACGTGGTGTACATTGATGGAAATTATGTTTTTAATGTTTTTAAAATAAAATGACCAACTCCTTGTCATGGAGTTAAATATTTCAACATTTTATTTATCCTTAATAGACAGTAAAACAATATTTTAACACTTTATGCATAATTTGGCAAAATTAAAGCTTGATTAGAAGCTATAAAGTTATAAAAATATAGTGATATTTACCTTGATTTTTCTTTGACACATATAAATTGTCTCATATTTTATCTCAAGCATGCAATTCCCTGAAACTTTAGTTGATTTAGTTAAAAAAAAAAAGTGCAAAATTGTTTGGTGGGGTGGAAATCAAAGTCTGGGTCTTAATGTGACTGTAATGTGATTAAAAATGAACCCCTGGAACATAAAATTGCAAAGATGAAGAAACACTGAAATAATGTTTCCCCTTCTGTCACTCACTCGACGTTGTGTCGATCTTCTGAGAGCCTCGCGTACCTCTGAACTTTTTGAAAAGTCCAATGTCATGTGAATTTGTATGCCCCCCCCCCATTAAGGGTGGGCGAGCGAATGTCAGACAGATTTTTTCTTCGGAGCCAAGTGGTTGGGTCTGAAAACTGAGTTCAACACTGTTCCACTCACCTCTATTGGCGATAAGCACTGCAGTTGGATCTACGGCGCATTCCAGCAGCTTTCTCCTCTCTGCATGCTGTGCAGTCCACGCCCCTGGGTGCTTTGACAGTTCTTTCATTGTCTGAAAGAGTGTTTCTCCTCCTAAAAGATTTTATTTCCTCTAAAAGATTTCTCTCCACTTCTCACGTCATAAAAGCTGTCACGTGTGCCTGGGCTGCGAACACACGCAGGCAGTGTTTTATGAATGGTTCATGTTCTCAGTGCGAGAACATAGCCATGGCAACATTCCGGTCGCGGCTTTCTTTCCTCACGGGAGAAAGCCACTAAAGCCACTTCGTTTCTTCTTCCCGCGGGATTGAGGATGACCCGGCTGGTGTTGAAGGTGATTGGGGATGACGATGGGCTCGGTTTCACCGCGTAAAACCCCACGAACCACCTGCCCCTGGCACGCTTGCTTGCTTGCTTCCGTCCGAACTTGGGATGAGTGCGGCTTGCCTCGCGGCCAGCCAGCATTCTCCTTCGAGCCCCTGGAATTGGATGCGATTTCGCCGCTGCATCGGAGAGTGTCACAGCGGAGTCTGATGCTGATGACTCGCCTGGGCTGCCACCTTCGGTCCACCTCCGCCCCACGGCTACTCGATTGGTTCTGCGGGCCAGGGCGGCGCTCATCAAAAATTTTTATGCAGAATCCCTAAAGCAAGAATATTCACCAATCCCTCAGCCCGTGGTTTGCCGATGTAATTCGATCTTGTGATATATATCGTGAAGGAGGGAATAAAATGAATTTAATCACACACATGATGTATTTTCCTGGACAACTAAATACCCGACCGTTAGAGAATGCACAGATGAATTTGGTTCTTTGCCAGAAAGATGTTACCCTTCACAACTGTTTTAAAGCCATCTTTCAAAATGTTGAACAATACACATTTTAAATTGCACTTAATTTTTTCCAGTTTCATAAACTATAAAGATTTAAAAAGTTCAAAGTTTAAAATAAAGGTGTCTTGCTTTATTGTGTAGGCTTAACCCTAACCCTGCTTTATGAAAATGACCCCATAGTACCATCAAGCATCCAACCAGAGGTAATAAAAAGGTTTGTCGGTTTCCTGTGGACGTTTTTTTTCTGCGACCAACAGACCAATCAAAACTTGGTCGACCAAGACTCTTCTTAAGTCCCTATTAAGAATGACACAGTGTTATTTTTTGCTTTATGTGATGTCATGAAAGAACATATGTGCCCTGCAGAATATTCAGTGCGAGCCTGCAAACCCTTAATAATGCTTTTTGTCATTGCTTTGTAGGTTCACGCAAAAAGTATCGTGTATAAACATACATCCGCATCACATCTCTGAGCATGAGCGCAAGGTATTTTAAATACGATTGAGAAATAGACGGATTCAAACCTTTAGATGGCTAATATTTGTAATTATTCTTTATTACTGTTTTAGGTCTACACCACCCCATTCAATTGGATGGAAATTTAATTAGGATCCAGTTCAATCTGAACATTTTTGTGTTTACATGAAGGCTTTTCAATCCGATTGAGCTAAGTGGCATGTATATGTGGCCACTTAGAGCAGAAGTCTTCTACAGATGGAGCACAGCTTGGACTACCATTTGTCTAATAAGTGATTACTCACAGGCCTGTCAACATGTCATCTGGAGGAGGACCTCCAGTCTTCAGTGTAGTATAGAGTTTGATGATGCTCCCTAAGTGCATATGTTCAGTGATGACAGTTGTAAGCATAAATACAGACTGTATATGATAGTGATATCATTGTATGAAAACGCAGGGGGAATTGTTACACATTATGGTTTCAAGTATTGCGATGTATTCAATTGCTCAATTGAGAGAATATGCATTCCTTCAAGCAGCATTACATTTCTGCAGCATTTGTGCCATTATAAGCATATTAATCAAATCACGTGCTCATCCAGTGACACAGAGCTCACAGAATAGACTCTGATAAATGGAGTTCATTTGTCTAGCAGGCCAATGTTATCAGTGCTAAATCAGAAAAATCATACAGAATCGACATATAACAAAAAGAATACCTGGTCATCTATAGAAAGTAAATCCTTGCATTTCACTTGACATAGTTGTCAGAATCATAAATTACATTTGATGTGTACCATTCTTTATGTTAAAATATGTTCTCTTGCATCTTTTTTCCCAACAATTAAAATGAACTAAGTCATTATGTCAAACATTTCCTTTTCTGTTTCAGAAGAAATTAAGTAAGAACAATACGTGGGTGAGTAAATGATTACTATCACTTTAGGAAACGGTGTCTGTGAGAAATATAAAAGACAGTTTCCAAATTAAGATATGCGATTTCCATTTCAATGCATTATCTTTGCAGACACTTTCTTACCAAAGCAACTTAAAAGGCTTAGAGGGCAAAAATAAAAGACAAACCACAAATCTTCATCAACATTTGGCATTAGAGGGTTGGATTTCGGGGTGAACTGTGGGGTGATGCATCTCTGTCAGCGGGACCTTTAACTTTGAGCACCACGTTTGTGTATTGCTGGAGTGTGCGTGGAATTTTAATGCACTGAGTTTCAATGTAAATCAGTTCTCCACAAAGAGCAGCAGCTCAGCCATGACAGACAGAAATAATAGATGCTGCTTCTATAGAAGACAAACACCTCCCTGCTGTTGACAGTGTCACAATGGCTTTGAGCACACACCAACAGCCCTAAGCCAGCCAAACAAGGCTGTCAACAACATGATTTCACTGTATTTCCATTCAGCTCATTTTTGTGCATTGCTTTTGTAATGAAACAATCTGCTGAATATGGTGCAAGTGAAAGTGTGCTGTAAGCACAAATAACTTAGGGACTGAATTAATGTTGCACTGATTGATGAATCCACAAAGCAATTAATGTGTATAGCATAATTTCTGCCCTGACCAGACCAAATCCCATTTATACTGGTAAAATGGAAGAGGTATTGATTGTAATCATATCTGTAAGGTGTTTTTAAGCACATAGAGAAAATGTAATGCAGGACAACACACACATCAACCTCTAATACTGGAAATGTAAAAGGCTAAATTAACAGTTCTTTAAAAATGTAAAATACTGATTTTATTTTATCTTAAAATACAGATTTATTTAATCTCTAGAACACAAAGGAGATATTTTTAAAAGTCTTTAAGCAGCTCTTTGCCATACATTAACAGTTATAATGTCTGTCAAATTTAAAAAGGACTAATATATATATATATATATATATATATATATATATATATATATATATATATATATATATATATATATATATATATATATACAGTATATATAGACAGTATATTCCATTATTCCTATATTCAAAGTTTTCTACAGCCACACGATAGCTTTGTAGAAGGAACAGACTGAAATTTAAGTTGTTATTCACTGATAATAGTTGCCTCTGCCTAAGTTTTGAAATCTCATCTGTGTTCGTATTCAGATACAAAAATAGTGTGTCAAAGCACCATGGCAGGGTTGATTTCACCGAGTGAGTTTCATGCAAGATGCTTTAAAAAAAATAACAACATGCATTTGCATGTAAACGCCTTAAACTCTTTTCCTTCATGTTAGGTCAACTGTTTATGCATAAACTCATCAGCACACAGATTTGAACCCATTTCCCCAATTTCACATCTTCATCACTAGAAATGAATGTGACTGTGGCAAAACTTTGCTAAATTACATAACTTGGTTTATTACATGTATCATTTAAGTGAAATATCTACTGTTTGGACAAAAAAATGCAAATTTTTTAAATGCAAATATGTAGGAATAATAATGTGACTATAATAAAGTAAATACAAGACCAGGTTGCAATTATGCATTGCATGCAAAGACCTGGTGTTCTTAACGGCTTCTTCCAGTGTGTGCAAGCAAGATTTCAAATCTCATGTAAACACAGATTTCTTTGTGTTTACATGAGATATTTAGATTTCTTATGGTTTTCGATGTATTGCTGCGCATGTAAACATGCTCACCGACACCAATCAGCATTGGTTCTCTCAGCTGATAGCTGTATGCAATCCACAAATTGGAATATGGGGAATGGAGAATGAGATCTGAGAGGAGAGGAATATTTTTAGAGAATAGCAGACTAAATTTCAGTGTGTGGTTCCTCACATAAAGCTGTCACATGGTTTCAGAGTACTTGGAATATAGAGCATAAATTGTATTGAGACATTTTAAGGTGGATAACATGGTAAATTTCAACTGTCTTTGAATGGAAAACACCAGCAAAGAGATTACATGAAATTTATAAATGTTGTGTTCCATGGGAAAATAACATGAGGGTGAGTGAAAAATCACAGAATTATTGTTTGTTGGTGAATTATACCTTAAGACTACACAGGTGCTCTTTTAATGTAAATAAGTAAAAACACCTACCATGAGTTCTTGGATGTTGTTCAGGATTCAGGTCAAAGGATGGTATTTTTCAACTCTCAACCCCTCCTATTCCTATTAGCTGTGAAAAGAAACACATGGCACATATTTAAATACACCAAACCAACACCTAGGCACATTCATATCCACATAAGCAAGATGAAACATTCATATCCACATAAGCAAGATGAAACATTCAGTACAGAAAAAAACACCCCACTCCTCCACACAGAAGACTCAGAGGAGAGCTTGGCACAGGGCATGTAGTAAATACGACTCTTGGAGTGCTGTGAGATTGAAGATTCATTATTAATGACGCTCCCTGTGGTGTACTACTTTGAAACAGCATGTGCATGAATTTTTCACTTTGCTGTTCCAGTAAAAAATGAATTGTGACAGAGCGAGCATCACACTAGCTTAAATCAAACCAAACCCAAGACTAAAGCAGGTGAAATATTAATGACTGCTGTTACTTATCAGCATCGTTTTATCTCTTGCTCTTTATTTCTAGATGCCAAACTGATTGCATTTTGCCTGTTTGCTCAGTGCTACTAGTCTAGATTAGTGTCTGAGGTCATGAATAATTTATCACCAACAGCATTCCTGGCTAATTACCTGTAGCCAATTCTCCCTGTCGGAGTGGATCACCAACTGTGTACAGTTAACAAGCCTAAATGCTTTGAACTTTCTGCAACATATTGTTTTGCCACAAGTATCTCCCAGTTGCAAGAAGCTACAAGCCAATTAAAATTGTGATGTTCCTGGTTGCCACAAAAGCAGTCTTTGCAGCATTGTTTAAATGACAACACAATGAAGCTTTGTCAAAGTAAAGTGGGGCTTTCTTTAAATAAGGAGAGATGAATGTACAGGAAAGGATAACTCCACATAATAAAAAGCATAATAAAACCCAGGTTGTTTATGTAAATACAATGGGTACAATTATTTTGAGAAGACATTGTTTTGTAGGCAAACTCTTTGTGGAATAAAATCACTTTCAAAGGAGCTGTTTAATTATGACACAACAGACCACAATTCCCCTATTCTCCAAAGGATCACCAACAGCCTCTCTAAAGAAAAATGTGTTGTAGTGGTAAGGATTGTTGTTACTGTTTGGTTTCCATAGCAATACAGTGGAAGAGAAGGTGCAGCAGCACCAGAACGCAACAGACAGACAATAGCTTCTAGTGATCACATAATAGATTCATGACAGACCTACCATAAGCTCTGAAAGTGTTGTATGATGTCATATGCTAAGGCAAAAACCAGAGCGATTTCAACATTATAAAAAAAAAAAAAAAAACGGTTTCTTTGAGGAATTCTCTGGTAAATACTACATTACCCACAATCCTAAAGCTAGATCCACCAATAAGAGAAGGCGCTGTTATATTAGAAGCAGGAATAGAGCGCACCACTCAGGTTCTATAAGTAAAAATCCCATTTGTTTTTCCTCAGAATAATTGATTTTTATAGATAAGTTACAAACCCTTAAAGGTAGACCTACTGTGAGCTAAAGGCAGAGGCTCTTACTCGATGGTTATACATTTACATTTATGCATTTGGCAGACACTTTTATACAAAGCAACTTACAGAGCCCTTATTACAGGGACAATCCCCCTGGATCAACCTGGAGTTAAGTGCCTTGCTCAAGGACACAATTGTGTGGCTGTGGGGCTTGAACCAGCATCCTTCTGATTACCAGATTACCAGTTATGTGCTTAGACCACTACACCACCACCACTATAGCAGAAGAAAGAATGCCTGCCAAACAAGCCTGGAAGAGACCGCCCACCTCTGTGATGTACTTTGAATGACTTTGAAAGTCGGTCTACCTTCATTCTCAAACTACTTATACTGTATGTTTGTATTTCACAATAAACGTAAACTATATTGTTTCTATACTTACTGTATAATCAACAAACTTAAATCAAGAGTTTTATTTATTTTATATAATTTTATATACGATTACATCATTTTCAATAGACATTATTCATGCTAGCGCCATCTTTGATTTTTAATGGGAATTACAACAAGGCTGTGAGAGACAGACTTACAGTTTCTTCAATGGGCTGTACTGCAGTTTAAAGTGTTTTAGGATCGTTCCGCAGACAAAACATTGATTAAATATCTGTCTAAGAACACTCTGTATACAAAGAACTCCTGACAACATTTGTTGTGGAAAATCAGATGCGATCTAGGAACTTTATACAACTTTATCTGTTAACTTAACTTCGTCTTTTTGTCCGATTTTTGAAGTGTTAATCTCAGCGTTGATTTATTTGGTTCAAAGCATAAATCTCTTTATTGAAGTTTTTTAAATGAATGGGTAAAATACTTATTTAAAAAAAAATTGTTCTATCAGAATGGGCGGTCTCTAATTGACAGCTGTCAAATATCTTTCCTTATCTCACTGTAGATAGAATTGAGGGTGAATGAAGAGTCAATTGAATTCCAGCTACATGGGCATATAAATGAGGCAGGATCACACAGTGAAGAGGAGAGAGGCTGGGTTTATGTGGGTCAACCAGAGTGAAGGAGAATCCTCCAAAACCCAAATCACTCATTTGCATACACTCTAAAGGCTTCCTTTAAACAAACCTCTTTCACTACCAAATCAATGGCATTAAAGATTGACCTCGGTGTTCACAGATTGGTCATGGCCTGGTAAATTGATTTTTTTTTTCTGACCTTACAGTCTGAGGGTACTGTGCACTCTCTAATTGTGTTCTCAACACTTGCAAACATTGTTTCCACCTTCTAGAATCACAAGGGGTTTGAACAAAATCTTCCAAAGGGCATCTACATTATGCTTATCTGCCACCGAGCTAAAGGTCCTCTTTCAATCTAGCATACATTTGAACAATGCAGCATGACTTAAAGTTCAATGCTAAAAGAAAGTGTTGGTCATTGAGGGGTGGGCAATAACCGATGCACTTGTCATTTGTCATTATACATATTCAGTCCACTGTCACTACCCTACCTCTTTCTCTCTGTGTTAATGATCATTCTACGCAATTCACAGACACAATGAGTGATACATCCTACAGGATGTTAGATCTCTGGAAGGATGTGATGGCCAAGACTGCCAACTGTCTGGTCATTGAAGGGTTATGCTCTTGCTCTTCCTTTTTGTTTTAACAATAACAACAATTAGTAAAAGTGTAACATAATGTCCATTGCATGTTTTAAGCCATGTGGATTTTGAAGTTGTATCTTTGATAATTAAGTTACATATTTGTCTTAAACTCTTTGGCACAAATCATGCATTCTCATGTCTATAATTTTTATTTCCAGGCTTGAACCCAGGTCACTTTGAACACTAATAAAAATTTCCTTTGACAGCATGATGAAATACTGAATTATTATTATTTTGTGGATTGGATTTGTTTTATATAAAAGTAATATATTTTTGTCCTATTGACTTCACCTTCACCTGGAGCTTTTATTTTGAGACTGAAATTGCAGTTTTTAGTTTACAATCTTCCGCGTCTGGCGAAATACTAATCTCCTCTGCACAATTTCTGTTAAATTGTACAACCTTTGTAGATTTGTATAATAACTTGTGCCATTACTAATGTTTGGAATTGCACAAATGCTTGAACATGCAGTACTTTTCTTTCACAATGCACGTGAACTGTTCAAGAAGCGCTAAAAACACTAGCCCATGATCCCCGTGTGTGCACAGAACTGCGACTGCTCTACCTCAGACACTTGATTAATAGGTTTGAGTGAAATGTAGTCCTGTCTCTCGCAGTTTTTCTTGAAAACTCTTGGCACAACCCGGGTTTCCTCTGACCTTGCAGCAGGTGTCTTTAAACATGATCCCTTGAGCAAAGGAGGCTGTCGAAGTGTTGAGAGAGTCCTATGGTACAGCTCCTGGCAAAACACTTAGTACTGTGTTAATGACCAGCCCTGTAGACAATTTACTTAGTGTTTTCTTTAAGCATTCTGTTCTTGTCTTTCACTAAACCCCTCCTCTCTCTCCCTCTCCCTTTCCAGGCCCCAAGGCCAAGCAGACTTTACTCTCTGGGGAGAGAAGAGGCTCAGTGCATCAAACAAGCCTTTGAAGCCAAGCGATTAAAAGGGGGAGACCTGTTGGAATAGGCCAAATGGGCTTAAAGGTGTGGGGGAGTCGGATTCTCCAATTAGGTACAAGAAAGTTTATTAACATTCAAGGCAAGACCTCTGTTCTCCCTCAGAAAGGGTTATGCAAACATTATGTAGACAGAGTGAATGTTCTGATCACCTCAATTAAGAGTTCCTTGTCAGCTAGATGGAATCATTATGATGGATGATGGCAGAGGAATATGGATGTTCTTTCCTTATCAATAGAATGAAGGATATATTTCAATGGTAAAATATAAGACAAAACTAAACACCTAATTTATACTATTCACTATTTGCATTATTTATATATTTTCTGAAACACATTTCAGTTCATTATTTTATGTGTGTCTGGTGTCAAATAAAGCCTTTATTGAATAAAAATGTCTGAAAATGTTTGAAAATGTATGAACTAGACAAATAGATTTGACATTTGACATTTATTTTAGGTGTAAAAGTGATCTTAAAGAAATCAGGTGAACATCTGTTGGAGAATACTGTGGTGAGATTTACACAAACAACAGAAAGAAAAGCAGCCTCAAAACCATAGAAGACAATAAAAAAATGAGACCTTCAAGAGATGAAATGTTGATAAATTTTTTGTTGTGCATCAGACAAGTTTTTTAGCATGTGTAAAGCTCACATCTTATGTTAACAATTCCATGCCCATGCTAAAGACATGGCATTTTTTTTGTTGAATGCAAAAGGAGAAGTTTTGAAGAATCTTTACAAAAGAGTCGGTACGAGGTGAGGGTGAGTAAATAATGACAGAACTTTTATTTTAGGGCAAATTATTTTTCTTTTTTCTTTTAGGGTATTGTTTATATAGTTGTCCTTACAAAACCTGTCATAAAAATTCAAAGTGCAATCTGTCGGAAAGGAAGCACACTCCTTGCTCACCGGGTTTTACCTAATTAAAACCAGAGGAAGAACTTTGCATTTAGTCACTTCTATAAACACAGTTCTTTCCTCTATTTAGTTCATATTCCCAAAGCTGTTGGGCTGAAAAATGAGCAGATTTGTCTGTTTGGTCTCAGGAACAGCAGGGGAATTAGAGGACTAACCAAGCTGCATGCTGTGTCAACACCAAACATTCTCTGATGTCAGTGTAATCCCCTTCACCATGAAAAAACAGCAAGGCAGTTCATGACAACAGACTGAGAGCGAGAAATAATAACAAATGGGGCAACATACATCTGAGATCTACAATTAAGGTCTTATTTACATTAAACCCCTTCATGCACGTTGATTGATAGTATTACTAACCAATTGGAAATGCACATTCCATTTACATTTGGCCACATACCGCAAACGTGTCTCTGCAAAAAGGATATAAATCTGATCTTCTATTCTTGAACTACATGCAAATCTATTTGCATTCACTTCCATGATGACACTAATGCAGACGACAATATTTGCTGCACTTGATGTGCATCAATATAAAACTAAAAACAGAGCATGGCTTTGATGACTGTCATTTGTTATATTTGATTATTTTATATTATTTTTGGTCAACTTTGGGCTGTCGAACTTCCATATACTTACATAGTTCTGTTTGGAAGGAGTATCAATGTGACCAAGTGTTAATATCTCCTAAATCACAACCGACTTAGAGCAGGAAATATGAAGCCCAGATCTCAGATTAAGTTGTAGGTTTAAGGTTCTCTTTGTTAATATATTCACCCCAAAATACCCTGAAAATTACATGGACCAACATACCAGATTCACATCCCCTCTCCATGCACCCACATCCCACACTCAAGATGCCTAATCAGTGATTTTCACATGTGTGAATATGAGATTTTGATACATGCATATATAATCTCAGCATCTGTTAGACAGAGATTTGGATGAGAAGCTGGACGTTATAATTGATCTAGGCTGAGATTTGACATAGCTGCAGGCTTGAATGGTAATGTTGCACGGTGCCATTTTTATGGGCACAACTGGAGGAATACAGAGAGCAGAAGTCGTGCTGGGTTATTAGCACATCAAGCCTTAGAACTGGATCATTTCCTCACCAGGGAGAAGCTCAACAGTGGGACTATCTCGTAAATGAGCACATTTTGTTCAACCTCTACACCTATGTCTTGTGTTTTGAGGATCTTGCTGTGTACGAAACCTGAAAAATGCTGCATTTGCAGACAGTATATGGAGGTAGGAAGACATCAAGGCATGTCTCAGTCGAATGTTGGCTCAGCTTACTATCAAATAAGACTTCTTCATCTGGTCAGTCTTTGAAGGCAGCATAGAGGTATCCTTTGCAGTCTATGATATCCCACATGAATGTCCTTTTTTGACTTATGATTCTTTTTCTACCAGGAAATAAGCATTGTGGTCATTAAATATCTATTTATTTATGTCTAAAGCTCACTTGAATTTCTTCTAGATAATTTTACAAGATGTTATGTTACCTTGGAAGCCTGTCTGAAACTAGTTTCTTGGAGAAACCTTTGTACAAATAGAGTGTGTCAAGTCACTGACTGACGGGGCAGCGAGGCAGCAAAGCATTTTTGCTGTAACTTTGCAGAAAAGGACATTCTTGGATGTTTTGAGCAAAGCCTGTTATACTGAGATTTTGAAAATGATGACTAAATTAGATTCTCTATGTTCTTTTTTAGTTCAACAAGGCTTGCATTTTGTCTTATAATGTGTTCTTAAAATGTTTCTGCTTTGCAATTTGCCAAAAATGTTTTACCCCCAGGAAGAACAGAACAAGACATCCTAGGGTCGATATCCTGCTTTTTACAGGATTTCAGGAGGAGATCTGGGAGGGGTAGGTGGCAAAACAGCCAGACATTTTTCCACAGTAAGGTCTCGTAAAAATATTTTAGAGACATTCCTCCCCCTGGCCATGGGAGCAGAGAGCAGCAATGTCATGCGGTATCACACTCAACAAAAATACTCTCAGAACATCAGATTTAATCTTCAGGGATAAATGAAAGTATCATACATAAACACTCTGAATCTTATAAAACCTCTCATTCGCTTTTGCAAAAAAGGTCCTCAACTTTGCATATAAAGGGTAAGGCCCCAGTCAAAAATAACTGGGAAGTGGAAACAGAGGAATATGACCGGTCATCATGGTCAAGTCTGCTCTGGAATTTGAAACCAAGGTTAACTGACCACTATGCAATACTCTCTTAGAGAACAAGCACTTAATTTCACCAGCTGTGGGAACAGCAGGGTGAAAGATTACATCACGATGATTTATGGCATATGAGGAGGAGTCAGAGAATCTATGGAACATGAGATCATTTGGAGGGCATCCAAGAAGAGGTCCATAAGGAGCACAAGTCAATTCGTTTCCACCACAAAAGATGATGGATCTGCAGTAGGACAACAAATGAATTTTCTAAAGTTAAGAGAACAGATCAAAGGCTCACACATATCACAGCACAAGAAAATAGAAAAGTATCAGCATTTGCTGAACAAGTTCAGGGCTGCATTTCCCAAAAGCATCGCAAGCTTAAATTGATCATAGAGACCAGTGGTTGCTATGATCTACTTACGCTTACAATGCTTTTGAGAAACTCAGCCCACGTCTCTGCTAGGGTCTTAGAGCAATGTCAAATTAATGGATCAAACTGTTTGAGGATGAAATAGGTAAAAAAAGGCAGAAAAAGGATGGTAGCAGCCCCCTTTCATCTAACTTTTATTAGAGTTAATTTAGATAAAATGGACAGTCAATTAATTCATAATCATATGTTTCTTTTTTTCTGTATTTAAAATGTAAAGGATTTTACAGTATCTAATATGTAAAGCAGGTTATCTACTGTAGAGTAACTCTGGACGGTATGGTGCTACAGTATTTCATAAGATAAAAGTGAAGGTGAGGTTAATACAAATGCAGATTAAAACTAAACTCTTATGCTAATGCTTGAACCATATGTCTTCAATTGACTCAGAAACTCTCTAGCCAATTCTCAAAAAAGCAATCACTTCTAACCGTAGCTTACACTATGCCTATGTCACATGCTGCAACTCAACTCTCTTGTGAACACGCGGACAACCGTTACCGGAAACCGGATTATAGTTTATAAAGTTATAAATATGGATCTTTTTTTCACAAAAACGCATCAATTCAGAAGGCCTCTATTAACCCTCTGGAGCAGTATGGATTACTTTTTTGATGGATGGATGCGCTTTTTTGGGCTTCAAAATCTAAATTACCATTCAATCCCATTATAAAGCTTGGAAGAGCCAGGATATTTTTTATTATAACTCTGATTGTGTTTGGCTGAAAGAAGAAAGTCATATACACCTAGGATGGAGTAAATGATGATGGAGTTTTAAAGTTTAGGTGAGCTATTCCTTTAAATGTTGCAAATCACTTCTCATCAGGTATTTTAAAAGTAATCTGCTCAAAAACCATGTAAATTATTCAAACAATCGTTAAGGGATTAGGGGACAGAACTGAAAAGGGCCTTTATCATTCTACAGATTACATTTTAAAATACTCATAATCGGATTAGTTATTTGTTTATAGATTACTTGATTACATATTAACAAGGCAACAGCATCGAATAATTCCATTGAACAACGCAACTGAGCTTTGATCGAACATGTGGTGTGACAAAGATTTGAGTACGTAACGAGATGTGAGGGATCTCCTTTGTGCATGTGCTCAGTAGAAGAGATAAAAGAGGGACAAAGACCCCATTTACACCTGGTATGAAGATGTGTCTCGGGCAGTGCTGGGTAGTAATGGATTACATGTAATATGGATTACTTAATCAGATTACATTTTAAAATACTCATAATCGGATTAGTTATTTGTTTATAGATTACATGATTACATATTAATAAGGCAACAGCATTAATTTGTTAATAATTTATTGATCATCCTAATCATTCTCTTTTTTCAATGAATTACATTTTTCATTCTAAATCAGCACACCGCTGCTATAGAGATTGCTAAGACATGTGACCAACTGGGCGGCAACGTCATCAGAACGCAAGAATTATGGGTATGTTTGGCCCGTTTACATAGGCTGGCATCGCATAGCAGGCTAGTGACATGAAAATAATACAAAACATTTGCGTGAAAAACAGAATATAATCCTACAAAATGCAGCGGGCTAAAGAAAACATTGTCGGACCATACCGCCTAAAACTACATCCTAATGCAAAGACGAGATATGATGAGAAAATAAAGGGAATCAAAGGACTGGATTCTTACGAGCATAGTGACTGGTCAAGGGAGGTCAACCTGAAAAGGCTGTGTTGTGGTGCTTTTGCAGACAGCCTGAATGTTTGCAGACATGGTTGCTTGCGATAATCAGAACTGTCCTATACAGTGGTTCCATTTAGGTTGCGTGGGATTCAGCAGCACACCAGCCAGAGAAGAGTTACGGCAATGCGATGCTTGCACATGTCTGTGACTTATCACCCACAACCTACCTCATACATTTCCAGTTATCTTTTCTATGGACTCTTTATAAATGTCTTCATCTAAATGTATTTACATGTTAAATATGTAAAGAAACTGAAATTAAGTTGGTTGTTACTACCATTTAAGTTATGTAATTGTGTATTGCAATCCAAACTGATTTTGCACAATTCTTCCACAGATAAAGGAGGCAGAATTTCATTGTCTTTGTGTATTTTATTTACAGAGATGGCTAAAAATCATTACATGTGAGAAGTGACATTACAAAATCTTTTGAAAAAAAGATCTTTTTTACATATGTGAGCATGGTGTATAATTCTAACACGACGGCTTCACAACAATACTTGGACACATATTGGTCAAAGCACAGCACACAATCACAATTTTATCCAGCAAAGTCTTATCCTCCCCCACATAAGGCACCACATATCCCAGGCCCAGTCAGGATCACACTCCAACATTTCATAGGCAGGTTTGCCTGCAAACACAGTCACCAAATAAATAGCTATGTAGCCTAGATGTACAAAATTTAAAACTGATTAACGTTACGCTTTAGTACATTGGTAACTTAAGCTCATTTTCTAGCCATTTCATGCTAGTTAACGGTTAACATTGGCCTAACGTCAAATCTAATGGTCTGGTTAAATCAAACAAAACACGCTGGTTATTTGCCCACAACATAACATTTACAATTACTCTCTGTAATTTAACTTTGTGAAAATGCTTTGAACACACCATCATGTGTGGTGGAGTGTTATCGAAGGTAATCTTGGGCCTCCTTACTGCTGCTATCCATGCCATTCGTCGCACTTTTTGTCACCTCTGAAACATGGCTTGTACTATTATTTTTCCACGCTGGAAAACGATAAAAGGATTTTCCGTTCTTAAGCTTTATGCCACTTCTATCGTGAGAACGACTATTGCAGTTTATAACAGAGCAGGTAGACGGCACCTTGAACACTGAGTTCTTCCCTCCATGCAATCAAGTCTGGCGCCTTCTGTTTGTGCCGCGGATTCCCAAAATGCTTTGCGTTCACCACTGGTAATACGTCACGATGACGTCACATTAGCAATCTCTATACGTTTGGTAAGTCTTTGAGTGTTTTCAGAAGAGAGGGGGAGGGTTGTGTGTATTCCACTCAGAAGTGATACTTGCTACTAGCCAGCAAAGTGAAGATGGAGTGGTCTACCTCAGCATTTAACTACTGGATCTATAGAGATCATTTCATTTTTAAGAATTAAATTAAATCACTGGTGTGCAGCTCACACATTGATCTAGTGGATGCAATCATTAAGGTCCCTGCCCACATACACAATAGTTCAACTGCAAAATGTGTAGCAATATGAAAAAAAGCCCATCACTCTACTGTTGCTGCTGATGCAGTGGAGTCCACTGCATGAAACTTGACATAAAACTTGACACAATTGTTCCTTGTGTGACTTGGTGGAACTCTGCTGTTTTAAAATATTCTGCTCTTTTAGAATATTCTTGCAGTTCAAAAGATAATATCTTGCACCTCAGCTTTGGAACAGATGATGGACTATCAGTAAGCAGTAAATGTTAAAAGCATTTCAGTGTTTTTAGGTAAAGGTTTTGACAAAGCAACTTTGTTGCTGTTGATTTTATGGTCATGGTCGTTTCGTAATGTTGCTATTGTTATATGCACTTAAAATGAACTTGATGTAAACTTGACCATTGTCATTGTTGTAAGATTTCATGTTTATTTCATTCATGTAATGTTTAATGCACTTTTTAAAAATGTCATAAAGAGCTCTTTTTGCGAGGCTTTTTGTTAGTAAATAAATAATGAAATACATTTTCTTCCTCTTTGTACTTTTATGTTAAAATGACTATCCTACTTAAATGCATGTGATATAAAATAAAATAGAATTAGGGTTGAAAGTAATCCAAAATTATTCAGATTAGATTACACAAAAATGTAATCTACAAGATTATGTTACTGATTACATTTGTGTCTTGTAATTTGTAATCAGTACCAGATTACAATTCACAAGTAATCAGCCCAGCATTGGTCTCGGTTGATCTGATTTGTCCAAATAACGTGGTCAGGTGAGACAAATCGCTTTTTAAACCTGGGTGCTTAAATGCATCTTCTGTGACAACTTGTGATCAGATTTTCGAGGTGAGGATCTCTGTTTCATGATGACATATATCAGTATATGTTACTGCATGGACAAAAGTGTGCAACAAAGTCAGAAATGTCGAAGAAAGCATGAAAAAAGGTGTGCTGTTTCTCCCAGATGCATCTGAAATGTAATCTAAGCACAAACGCACAATTATGAATTAGTTGTATTCTGTGTGGAGTACCTGTACTAAAGGAACTTCAGATGTTTGTGCTTCTCATCTGTGTCGATATCAAAAACACTGAAGAAGATCCGTGAAGTTCTCGTGCTTGTGCATGTGTCTGCTTTTTTTTTTAAACCGGCAAAGTTTACACTCTGTTTTAGCGCAGCTGTTGATTGACATGTGAGGGGTTGAGCTTCACTGCTGTCTGGGATGCATACAGGAAAGATTAGTGTTTACACCTCAGATGCGATGTGGTCACATGCATTTTTGACCACATTCATATGTGGTTTTTGTGATCTGATCACAAAATGTTTGAGACCCTGTTTAGACCTGTATTTAGCACTGACCACATGTGATCAGGTTTATGCTGGATGTCTTTGATCATATAAGAGATGTGAAGGTTAACCAAAAGGTACCAATCTGTGCTTGTTCATAAAAACACTACAGATGAAGCAGAAATGAAAGTACGCAAACAAAGATGTTGTGGGGGTTTGGCTAGGTGGGCCTGAACCATCTGCCCTGAGTTTAATACAAAAATGTGCTGACAATCTCTGATAAAGAAAGATATTATAAAAAATATATATAAAAAATGTATATATGCATTTTTACATCAATCCATTCATTTTCTATAGTCACTTATCCTTTGTATGGTTGTGGGGGTGCTAGAGCCTATATATATATATATACGCATTTTTGTTTAATAACAAAAAAAAACAAGCTAACAGCCCTTAATGATTTAAGATGGGCAAGGCTCATTCTTCCAGTACATGAAATTGACCATTTAGCATGCAGAAAACCAAAATTATTTTAATTGTATTAAACTTGTATTATCAATTATAACTGTTGATGGATGTTAGACCAACAACTGAGCTATTGAATTCCATTTCTATTTTTATGTTTATGGTCTGGAGTTTAATTTGACCACACTGGAGGCTGGAATATTGCTGATGGCACATCTTTTCTAAGAGGTGCTGGCAGAGAAAGTCTATTGAAGCCTGAACAGCCCGACACTGAAATATCCTTTTTTGGTTGGTTTACACTATCTCAGATGCCATAGTCTCCCAGGACCCAAGAAAAGCATTACAACTTGCCAATCATAAGATTATCCTGAAAGAGCAAACAGCTGGAGGCTTGCCTCAACTGCTGGGTCTAATGTTTTCAGTCTTACCATCGCAAGCAGGTGGTTGTAATTAAGTCAGCGTAATGCAGCCACTAGTTGGCAGAAGGACATGTGACTAATTATTGGGCCACAAGCCCAGTTTTATCATTTCCTGATGTTCTTTGTCTTTGACCTGCCAGAGGATTTAAGGTGCCAATCATTGTCTGAAAAAGCTGCACTAAATGCATCAAGTCGTGACTTTCTTTCTTCCTTGGAACACAAATGGTAAATTTTTGTAGAGTATTCTGGCCACTCTTTTCCTTATGAAATTAAGTTCTGATTACTTAACGGCTCCATTAACAATTCTTTTACATATGGCTGTCAATTGCTAAACTGTTTAAATCAAATAAATGATATGACATGCTGATTAATTAATCACATACTTTATATCAATATTTGCTGACAGGCCCCAAATAAGGATAATTCAATATAAATAATAAAATATAATACAAATAATTGTAAATCTTTTGTCCAGTGTACAATCAAAGGGATCGATTCATAAGAGCCATTTGTTTGGGAATCAGACAACTGTTTTTGCTCTGCATGTTTTGCTGTGTAGATTCAAAAGAACCGAATCATTAGAATCATTTGTTCGGGATTCAGATTACACCTGTCACGCTATATGTCCCATGCCACTGGTTTAATAGCAGTGTTGCAGTGCCGCTCAATACTAGCCTACAGCAGTAAACACTGTTAGAGTATTTTATTAAAGTGCTCAGTCCGCTTCAGCAGAATAATGCATGTTTGAGAACCTTAAACGTAATAAAAATACAAAAAAAAAGAATAAACAGAACAAAATTTAACTTGTTATTCACTGAAAATCTTGACATTTTCCACGTCTCTCCTTTGCTTGTGATGAATAATTTAATACATTGTCCTTTTGAGTTGAAATTTTGCAATGAACCTTTGATCCAGTTCAAGGAACCAGTCTGAATGATTTGTTCATGAATCAAACGGATCCAGTTCTCTAGTTCAACTTACCAACTCAATGATAGGTCTCTGGAGGGGATAATTATAGGTAAATAACAATTTAAATCTCTGTTTATTCCTCACATATAGCTATTGTTTAACTTCAGAATATTTGGAATATAGCACACACGTCTTATGTACCACTTTATGATACATACACCCCTCATACTCTTTCAATATATGAAAAAGAGTGGTCAGGATATCCTTCAAATATTCCCCTTCACAACATGGAAGATAGAAAATCATAGCTGGTTTGGAATTACTTAATAATTCCAAAATATGACAGTAAATACAGTAAATATGACAGTAAATTACAGTAAATAATGACAAACCTTTCTTCTTTATTATTATTATTATTTTATTTTTTTCTTACTTTTTAGTGAACTATTCCTTTAACCCTCAGTCATAAACAATCCTATTCAATTTATCATTAAAAAAGCAAGTTGGCACATCAGTTTTCATAAAAATAATCGGTACCATGCAAATGATGCTCATACAAAGCATTTACTACTACCCTTGAAGACTGCTCAGACTTTTCCTAAGGCAGTTTCCAAATATGAGCAGAGATTAAGAAAGGAAGCGATTAGACTTCATGGTCTATTTCATCCATTCTCCAACCTAATCACTGGGGAATGATATCACTGCCCTAAATATTTCCTTAGCAGCTTGAATGAAGAAACATGTCGTTTTCTCATTAATGACCACACAAAGTGACAACGCACACTCTGATCACATTTCCTCATGATTAAAGAGGACCGTTTTCTTCAGGTCAAAGCTGATTGCCAATCTCTGTCTGGACAGAATGATGACTGGTGTTCCCTATCCGGCCCTAAAAGCCATAAGATTACTTGGACTTTAGTGACCCACCAAATCTGCTGAAAACCACATGTGGTTAAAGAAGTCTGGTTGAAATATTTATAGCAGCACATAAAAAAATAACAGAAGTAAAAAAAAAAAAAAAAGTACAGAACATGCCAACTTCATATGCTGTTAAACACAGGGCCTATAGTGACATCTGATGTGGCAGACATGTAGGAGGAAGTTGTCAAATACATTATGAGGAGACTTGGAAAACGTTCTGTAGGATTGGTCATCTACTTGACAAACAAATGTTTGTCAGCTCAATTGTGGTTTTGTCAGTTTAAATGTAAGTAGTTTTTTTGTAACATTATTGTGGTTTTTAGTCTAGCTCCTAAGTATAAACACAATTGCATAACACAATTGTAAAACAATGCTTCCTGACAGCTATTGCACTGTGCTAAATTAACAATAGTACAACGTTGTGTTTTAGACCTTAAAGGGTCAGTTTACCCCAAAATGTATTAATTTTCATATCCTATTGTCGTTCCAAACCCAAATGACTTTCTTTGTGGAATACAAGAGCATACATTTTTAAGAACGTTGATATTGCTCTTTTTTCCACACAGTGAAAGTGAATGGTGACAGAGGCTGTCAGTTTCTAACACTCTGCCAAGCATCTACTTTTTATGTGCATAAATGATGACAGAATTTACATTCTGGGGTAGAGGTTGACCGATTAATCGGCCGATTTTTTGCATTATTTACATAATCGGCATCGGCCAATATCCACGCGTATCAAGCCGATTATTAGGCAGGCGCATCTGTGGGCAGCCTAGTGTTGTTGTGGAACACGTGTTCGATGCACGCTGCCCCTAGAGTCATTTTCCAGCAGAGTGAACAGACCTCATCCAGTGCCTAAGGAAGGAGCTAAGTTCCTTGGAGAAAACAGTAAGGGTTAAATTTGTATAACTTCTTTAGATTTAATTAAAAACTTTTGATATGTTACTGCCAACTTCAAGAAAAAACGTGACAAACGCGATAGTTGACATGACGTTCGGCTACTTTGGATATTGATAGCGTAGTTGAAGTTGCATTATCACAGCAGAAGGGTTGCTATCATGTCACAATAAGGAAGCAAGAATTTTGCAATTACAGACAGTGAATCTGAGACTTTTATTTGTTCTGTTTGTGTGTCTTATATTTGAGAGGGTTGTCACTCAATGCAGATAAATAAGTAATAAAAATATACCAACGCAGTATATGCTATTGAAGGACTGGCTTTGGTAAGCTCGGACGTTATCGGTTCTGCTGTCGGTACTGGAGAAATTAAGAAAATACATTCTTTATTGCTATAAAGAGAAAGTTATTTTATCTCGCCAGCCATTTCTATGTATAATAATATGAAACCATTTGTCTGTGATGCAATTTAGCTATTCGCAGTGAGAGAGAGAGAGAGAGAGAGAGAGAGAGAGAGATATCAATATCTCACGCGGTGCTACAGCGAGCACAACATGAGCCCTGCTTAATGAGTGACAGAACTAAACATTCAAACATAGCCTGGTTTAGATCTGTGATTATTAGTCTGATTTTATTTTAGATTTCGCCTTCCAAAGATTATAAAAAGAATATTTATACATAAGCCGCATTCTGTCTAGCACAACTTCCTTCCCTTCACAGCGGTGCACTGACATTTCTCCCTAAAACTCAAACTTAACGTCAGAATCAGCACGATCGGTGATTGTTGTAAAATGCTACTGTTGCTAAATTGCGGGACGCCTTTAATAATAAAAAGAGCGCAAGAGATAGGCTACCGTTCCCAAGGCGTAGCGCTCAAACACACCGCAAAGAGACGAGCAAAGTATAGGCTACTTTGGGTTTCATGCGTCTAAACGATCAACTATACACAAAAATATGTCAAAACGACAGGCTTGGAGATTCACTTAAACACAGTTTATGTCTTAAATGGACGTAGTTATGGAAATAGTTGGGGAGAAAATATGCTGCATCAGGAGCCTATTAGATCTGAACTCGGTCTTAAAGGGGAAGCTGTCTATTAAACATGTGACGATTGAGCCATTACTTCGAATCAAACAAAAAAAAGGCAAAGAGAAAATCACTTACAGCTCTTGAATGAATAACTTATGCATTAATAAGCATTACTCTATCTATGATAAACTATGCAGTGTTATTTTACAATTGATTACTTTATTAGATTTCTTTTTAGACCACACCTGAACAGTAATGTTAGACCATCCTGAAATAAAATTATATAACAAAAAGAACCGTTAAGAATACCGTTAAAGTACCGGATTGATAAGCAGTATCGGTAAGATAGTAATACCATTAAAACCTTAACGATACCCATCCCTAGTTATGCCTGTGCTTCTCTTGGATGCTCTGAATATTGGATTACGTGTCTGGATTGCCCCTTAATTAAAGCTGCATTTGGATCTCAACCTTCGTGTCTCGGAGCAGTTCGTAACACCTGCTTTGTTTATTTAATATATTTGTTATACATTATTTATACAATATGTTTTTACATTATACATTTTTAATTTTAATTGTACAAGTGCAGATTGGTCAAGTGTTCAATAAATGTATTTGTTGAGAAATGTTGTCTATCTTAAGTAATTATTTGTGTTACATTTTATCTTTCAAATAAAAGGTTCAAATAAGAGGTTAAAAACAAGCACATATCGGCCAAATATCGGCCAAAATAAATCGGCAGCATTAATCGCCATCGGCCGACCCGGATTTCAAAAGATTGGCATCGGCATCGGCCTGAAAAAACCAATATCGGCCGACCTCTATTCTGGGGTATCTATTCCTTTAAATACTTTTCTACCAAACTTGTATTGTAATGTTAGTTATCCACCAATGAAATGTACCGTGCATGGAATTACGGACACATAAGCACAGAAATGAATTGATCCTGATGAGAAAATATTTTGGTTATGTAGATGCAAATTTAATGTTGCTAATACACAAGCATATCATAATGCATAATGGTGATGAAATCTGGGAAAAACAACATGTAACCTATTTATGTCTAAGTAGTTCTGTTGTGATTTGATTCGAAAAATTCAAAAAAGCATGATTTTAGTGCTTTGAACATGTGCTTGTATGCATGCTTGTATAAACTACAGTACATATATGACGTGAAATGTATACTGTATATACTGTATGTGTAGAGACATTCATAAGCTTTGGGTTAAGCAGACAGCAAATAAAATTCAAACTGTGCTCATTTTGACAAAGTTTCAAACAACTTTCTGCTAAACCACCATTGCCTAATACAGAATCATTTCTCAGGGAAACGTTGTTCCTGCAAGTTTTATTCGGTTTCAGGTCTATAAATTGTATGTCATCAATACTCCTAAACAGAGCAGTCCTTAAATTACTATTGTATAAGAGAGTAGAGACATTAAACACTTGATCCATTTATCTTAATGAATACGGAGCTAATCGACTTGGCTCACCAACTTGAGCCAGCTGTGTTCATTCTTCTCTGGTGTGAATACATGCTAATGTCCTTGTATGTGTGGGTGGTATACAAAGACCACAACATTTTTCTTGATCATTTCAAAACAAGCATTAAGAGAACAAAACAACAGCGAGCATCTAACTCCATTGGGCACAGAAAGAGACAAATCTAACAAATGTTTTCCACAAAGCAATGTCTCTCTGTTAATGGCTTCTGAGTATGAATACACAGGAGCATACCACAAATCTGTTACCAAAACCAAAGTGCAAGAGAAGCAGGAAAGAATCTGGGGAATAAACTTCTACTGAAATGAGAGAGAAAAAAAGAGAAAGACTAAGCAAACCAAATATGCCTGACTCAGGACTCAGAAGTAGTGAAGCAGAGTAAAAGTGTGTCAAAAGCTGAAACACACAACAGGCATTTGCTTTAGAAATGACTGTCTGTGTTTAAGGCAACACAAATGTCTCACACAATAAAGAGAGCAACTCGGTGGAGTATTCAAATCAATAGAGCCCCTTTACATGACAACTCAGGATCCACAATAATAAAGTGTGTAACTGTATCATAGAATTGCATGGATTTTAACAAATTTAAGTATTTTTGTTACACCAAGGCCTTAATGCTGAAGTATGTTTTTGTTTTACAATCTGCATTGACTACACTTTAAACATTTGTAGGTAAATCTTCCTGAAAAGTGTCAAATTGAAATGTGTTATTTTTACTAGAGATGCACTGATTGCAATTTTCTTGGCCGATTTCGATTCGATTTTTGCAAGTGTGACCTGCCGATACCGATTTTTTCCGATTCCGATTTTCTTTCTAAGAACTATTATTGACCACATATACAAACAAAATCTACCTTTCTTCAATGCTAAATTTTATTTTCATAATAAAATGAATTATTAAACATTAAATTTCCCCCAGTTACAGGATCTTCTCTCACTTAAACAACTCTCAAAATAAAGTGCTCTGTGACTGGAAAGAGGTAGAAATAAAAATTAACTGCAAATAAGTTGCTTTATATAACAGATGTAATTTCCCTCTATTTTTATAAATGGACCCTTTTCTCTTTATTACTCGTCTAACAAAACAATTCCAAAGATCTGAAAAACTGAAGTGTCCAAACCGCTCAACTTACGTTAGATGTACAAATACCAGTTGTAAAACTGAGCACTGCTTCGGGAACGGCTTGTAACTTCATATCTGTCAACACTCCCGTTTTTCCCGGGAGTCTCCCCTTTTGTTATTTCTCCCCAAAAAACTCCCGTAATTTGTATGGCCCAAACCACGTTATATGAATAATCACATCAATATATTTTTCCAAGGTGGTCCAGTTGCCAGATCTTGAATGAAACGCATCCTACTCACACAGTCGACACATCATACACATTACAAATCATTTATGACCACAATCTGGCAACCAAAACCCATTTGCGCTGTTGATATCTGCGCAGGCAGTAGACACGGGATGTTAAATCAAGCATCACTGGTAGATGGTAGGAGAAGACTCAGCTGGTGCTCCAGTGCAAAAAACAAAATATACATATAAATTTAACAACAGCTGGATGGAAGAATTGAATTTCTTATCCCGAAGCCATATTGACAATGCCCACGCCTTTTGCAATGTGTGTCGCACTGATTTTAATATCGGACACGGTGGGAAAAATTACGTTACTCAGCACTTTAAATCAAAACGGCACAATTTGTATGTATTTAGCCTGCCTCTGCCATCCAGCACCCCACTTCCCCTCTTCCGGATTTGTGTACCCAAATGTTGACAGATAACAGGCTGCGTGTGTGACATGACACGAGATTAAACAACTCGGGCAACGCTACGTCGGAAAATAAACTCCTACTCTGTATCGAGGAAATTTATCCAATTTCTGAACCCTCTGTCCTCAACTATGGAGAACCGCTGGTCATTCAGGACCATGAATTCCATAATTTTCCTCGTAATTGCTTTGGTATTTTCGCTGCTCATACCAAGGAAAGATAGGAGAGTCTGCTGACTTGTGGCTGGCTCTGAGGTCTGGCTAGCTTTAGCCGCTTTCACTTTTTAGCTTCTTTTTTAAAATGGGCATGTTCAGCTGGGTGATGGTGTTATAAATGTCTAATTAGGTTTGTTGATCCGAAAGTTATTGTTGTGGTTCCCCCACAAGTTTACTTTGGCCTTAAAATTATTACAGATTTCGAACTTTATGTATTCTTCACTCACAGTGAAGATCTTCCATGCCAATGACATGTTTACATGCGGCTGTGACATTATTGCCTGCGCCACTGGCAAACAAAACAGACCGGCTTGGAATGACGTGAGGCTGACCGGCCGGTCACCGATCCGGGCCGAGCATGCGGAAAATCGGCTAATTCCGGTCCCTGGCCGGTCGATCGGTGCATCTCTAATTTTTACGATTTCATTTGGTGACGCTAGTAGCATAGAAAGTTTGGCTTCAATGCAGTAGTTTGGTTGAGTTTACTGAACATCATGCATTAACAGTGATCTCATCATGCATGTTGTTTGCGAGTTCAAAGAAAAAGATAATCTGAAAAACAGTACATTTTGCTCTTGGATACTGATGTGGACACATCACAGATCCTTAAACCCATCAGTCATTGTAGAGACAAATGAAATTAAGCCACTTTAATCACAAAATTTTAACGACCCCAATGTTCCATATTCTATATTCTTGCTATCAGTTACTGAAATACACTGAATTAGTATTAATGACAGCCCATAAAGCTAATATTGCGATATGACAGTGCAATTTCTCATACTTGCAATAAAAAAGGACACACCAGCAACATAGGCTCTTCCCATTTAAATCCTACACTTCCAAATAGTGCAGTGTGGACAAATCAAGAGGGAAATAATTGTTTACTTCTAAACCAGTATTTCTCAATGTGGTTATTTCAGATAAGTAGCATGTCAAATGACTGTGACTCTTGGCTATCTGTAGGACCCAGATTGTTATATTCATACTTTCACCTCATTATATCCATGGCACACTAATATCGAAGGAAATGGCCTGAATAATAGATAAGCATGAGGATTTCTTAGGCCTAACACAAACAAGCAGTCTGTTTCCTCTTGATAAAGAGCTCTTGTTATTTACCAGGATACAGTTGTACCAGCTATGCATAAGGTCTCACTTGAGTTGAGACATAAAGTACACACTAAGGGCATAGTAACTACTAGTTAGTTTGTAACTAAGCGCTTAATTTGGTTGCACCACCAGTTCTTGAGAACAGACTTAACTAGTAGGTATAAGCTCCCATTAAAGTAATGCATAGCCACATAATATGACATTTACCTGTATTTATCCAATTTTGAATTTGTACACAGAAGTGTTAAAAAGCTGTGAATTTTAGTACGATCTTCTACCACTGATGTTCAAACCTTGCTTTCTCATGTAACTGTCAGCTGTAATAAATTATATCGCCATTGAATTGCGATACATAATAAAGTCGATTTTATTAATAGTATTTATGAAAATGCGACACTGAGAAGTATGTTTTTTACATAAAGTTTTCTCTCATAAATGTAAACTACTGTAAATGTCAACATCTTCATTCACCAATCAGCCACAACATTAAAATCATCTCTGTTGACCTCTCTCATCAACAAGGTATTTCCATCGACAGAACTGCCACTCACTGGATGTTTTTAGTTTTTGGCACCATTCTGAGTAAATTCTAGGGACTGTCGTGTGTGAAAATCCTAGGAGATCAGCAGTTAAAGAAATACTCAAACTATGATTGATGTCAATAAATTAGTCTGCTTTATTCCATCCATTACTCCTGGTCAGAGGCTCTTAATAAATATTTCATTCATACATAGGTTTACGGTCTACCTAAGTTTAATGATGCAACGCTCACATATTTAGTAGTGCGTAAATTGTGACTTAGTACTCATTTATGCCACAACTAGGCTATGTTGTAACTAATCTATAGCTGGTGCAACCGGCCCCAGGGCAATTGGACATCCTTTTCTTGACTGAACCTTGGAGCCCTAAACAGCATCCTCTAAAATTTCTCAAAATTATCTGAGACAAAAGCATGTACTCTTTAGAAGAATATCTCAGCTCCGTAGGTCCATACAATGTAAGTGAATGTCGACCAAATCTTTGAAGTTCCTAAAGCACATAAAAGTAATTCATAAATCACCAGAGGTTTAATTAATGTCTTCTGAAGTGATCCAATTGGTTTTGGGTGAGAATAGACCAAAATGTAATTCCCTTTCACTGAACAAAATGCCATTGCATTCTCTAGGCATGCTCATGATTTCAAGATCAATTACACTTCCTAGCACTTGATGCATGAGCAGAGAGCTAGATTGCGCTAGGAAGAGTAATCAAGCTTGAAATCATGATCGTGCCTAGAGTCTGCAGATGTCAAAATTGAGGAAAAAGGAGATACATTTTGGTCTATTCTAACCCAAAACCAATTGGATCACTTCAGAAGACATGGATTAAACCACTGGCATCTTATGGATTACTTCTAGAATAATTTGTATGTACTTTTTGGAGCTTCAAAGATTTGGTCACCATTCACTTGCATTGTATGGACCTACAGAGCTGAAATTTTCTTCTAAAAATCTTTGTGTTCTGAAGAAGAAAAAAGTCATACACATCTCGGATGACATTAGGTTAAGTAAACAATGAGAACATTTTCATTTTTAGGTGAACTATTTCTTTAAATTTAATCTACCATATGACTTCATTAAAACAATCTTTTTATGGCGCTTGAAGCTTCAAAGATCCAGTCCCCATTTACTGTATTGTAATTGGAAAAAGGCAGCCAAAATGTCTCCTTTTATATTTCACAGAAGATGGTTTGGTATGATATAAAGGCAAATTATGATACAATTTTTAGCATGAATGTTTCTTTAAACAAGTCTCTAAAATTTTGGAAGAATCTATGACCAAAGAACATGAATTCTTCATGATAATTATTCAACTCAATCAAACCAAATCACTTTATTGTCTTATTACCATGTACACAGGTGCAACAGTAGGTGAAAGTCTTGTAATCTAGGCAACACTTTAGCTAATTTCATAAGTCTCAAAGGCAACAAGGCCCCAAACCCATTACTGGGTGAAGCACCATGTCACACACATTTGATGAGAGTCCTCCAGCAAATGTGGGGGAAAGCAATTTTCTTGTCAAGGCAATAGACACTTTATCTCATTTCAGATCCTCAGCAGACAACAAACTGCCAGTTTGTGTAGCTCTGATGCCTGAAACTTGAAAGTGATGACTTGACCCATTTTTCTCCCAGGGCCTTTGCACTGCTGTCAATAAGGGCATTTCACTAGAGGCTTGATAAAAGAGCAGTGTGGAATGCATCACCTGCTCCGATTAGGGATGTGGAAACTGCAGTGAAGATCAAATCAGCCCTGACGACCAGCTCATTTGCCGGTATGTCAACTGATATTAATATTACAGGCCTCTTGCTTTGAACAGGGACTTCACACCATGAAGATCCATAGATTAATTTCCAGTGGCTCAATACTTTAGTGACAAAATGTGTGTGTGCTCAAGCAGGACAATGCACACGCCCTAGTCCAACTCTGCATCAGTCTGAGAAATTAGTGCAAATGTCACCCACTTTAGTTCTAATAAGGTCAGTTTGGTTCACTTCATTTTCAAGTTAGTATAATGAATTTTGTAGACTGGTGCAAGGGAAAACTGGCAAAATCCACAATAGTGACCATGTAGGCCAATGCAACAAAAATTATGGCTTCAGAAAAAACAACAACAGTCATTATAGATTTCATTAGACGGTATATACTTTACAATTTAATAGAGAGCTTGATTATGGCAGACAATCACTTATAAATAAATAAATTGTTTTTATTTGATGAAAGTGTGGAGAGAGTGTAAATTAGGTGTCAAACTCATGTTTTTATAATAATTTCCTCTCCTGCATTGGTAATATAACTCAAATAAGTCACATCAAATTTTCCATATAAAGCTTGTAGCAAAGAGCAAATCCTGTTGTTTCTAACCCTCTGATGCCCGCATATTCACAATTAAAGGTTTTCCTCTAATACCCTACAATAGCTTTGAGGAATATAAAGGTTAAAGCTCTAGCCTCACATTTGAGCCTGTGTTGAGTTGTGTAAGTTAAGTCATTGAGTGGTTCTGACATCAGCATTTAGCTAAACTACACAGTCACCAGAGGCAGACATTAATGGATCCCTCAGAGCCAATATCTTCACGCACAAGTGCCTGACTAATTGAAAACTGTCAATTGAGTCTGCTTTGTGGAACAAGTGCAGCAATCCTTTATGTCAGACTACAAAAACAGTGTCCAGAAATAGGTGGACAATTTCAGCAAAACCCTAATGGAGATACAGTTACAGATAAAATGAATTTAGAAAGTTGGTATATAAGCCAGCCATAAACATATCAGGGCTTTGTTTAAAACAATATTCTGCATTTCAACATTTTTATATGACACCTGATTAGATAAGATTCTACAACACTGCATAGGCTGTCTATTACAGTATATCGGCATCTTTGATGCGATTTCACAGGTTGTGCGATCCTACCTAAAAACTATTTGATTAAGAAGCCTGGAAAATAATATTCTGAAGGCAAAGTAACAATTCATACCACTGGCTAGGTGCATTTAAAGAATATAAGCATTCAGTTGTGCCACATTGTACAGGATAGATTAGCTTACTCTAACCCAGCACTGTTTCTGTTGCTTCTGGAGTATGGCCAAATATAATACTCATACATGCTCTAAGTTTTCAGGAAAATCCCTATAATTCATTTCAAAAGGTGCAACATTGTTTCAGAGCCTGCCGAATTTCACTCTTTGAAAACAGGTACATCCCTGGTCAAACAATCACCAAAATATGTGACTCGCCATGGCAGATAGATAGATAGATAGATAGATAGATAGACAGACAGACAGACAGACAGACAGATCTACTGTGATACAATGCGTCTGATTGATTTAAACTGGCACTGAACTCATGCCTCACGGCAGGGCGGGTGCCCCCATCGGAGACCTCCGTCTGCTGTCCCTTCGTGTCAGGAGAGATACAATAACTACAGTTATGACGGGACCTCATGAACAACACACGCTGCCTGCTGTCACACCCCATGGGAAAACCGCCAGCTTGGTGCACCCTCAACCCTCCTAGACTTTCACCGAGCGTTACTTAATTAGATTTAACAGAAACCGCCTCGCTGTGACAGCCGTCGCCATCATGCAAACTCTGAAATAGTAGCGCGAGCGAGTAGCGTGAGGAAAGTATTAGGGAGATCTTTGTTTGAGGCTGTGAGAAGCCCAGGGCGATAACTTAAGAAAACCTATTAGTGGAATATCTTTTAGATTTCTGACTTCAAGTCTCTCAAAACAGTAAACTAACACTAAACACTAAAATAAAATGCACACAGCGCTTAAATGATAAAACGCGTGAACCCTCATTTCACCTTTTCAATTTGAACATCGTCAATTACTACTGTCAAAATCAACACATGATTCTGAGTGTTGTGTGTTTTGTTCTGCTCAGCTACAGTATAACCACACAAGGGACCATTTCAGAATAAAACACATAATTCAAATAAAGGAAATTAAGACATCATCGGTGTGTCCTACTGACTGATCACCCGTCATAACTTTGCTTTCATGTAAACAGTAACGGGAGTTTAAAGCTTACCAAGTATCCTCTCCTCGAAACCCCACAAAACACGCGTCCTACTCCGCTGTCCTGTGCTCTTCAAAGATACAGCTAGGTACAATGTGATGGTTGTAAAACTAGCGTGAATTAATGCGGATTGAAAAACAGGCGGACTTGTAGATCTGCTCCGAATCCAGAAAAACAACAATGATCGAGAGTCAGCTAATACATTCCAGAGACCCCCAAACTACTGCCCTAATCTCGTCGTCCCTCTCGCTCCGAAATGGCCTCTTCAGTGTGGATGGAGAGACACGTCTCTACCACAACTTCAACAAAGCGTGGTTTACTTGTTTATTATTCTCGTGCTCTACAGCTGATAATCAATTGATATTGTATTAGAAATGATATATTATTGCTGTCGGTGCATTCTGAAATTCCTCCCTGACTCCTCCCAGAACACGAATTTAGCGCTATACTTTCAACTCGTGGGCGGAGATTTAATGGTCATATTGTTTTCACTTCCCTGGCCCCCCTCGACACCACCACAGATGGTGAGCAGATAAGAAAAGTATCACTATGCATTCAACTACATCTCCACAGAGGTCGTGACACAGACATTCCCTGTGGCATACATGATATCCCACCGCAATTTACATCCAGACCACAACCTTTGTCAAACTTATCCTCTACACAGCACATATGCATGAGGTAATGCTTCTTGTTTTGTTAGAACTCAGAGGGAAACCTCTACGGAATTGAGTATGCTGTCAATCACTGCAACACTGACTTGGTGCACATTGCTTCACAATGTGGTGCCTTTAAAAGTCTGTTTTGTTTATCTATATTGGTCCTATGGCATGTGACAGAACTCTGAGATGTCTCTTCGAGTGTGAGGAGATGCATGTTTGTGTGTGTGCATGTGTTGTCTGTCTGTATGTTATTGGAATGGCTAGCTCTCTGGTCTGGGTGTACTGATTTGATCAGGAGGGGGTCTAAGATGGCTGTTGGGGGTTTGTGGTTAGGGTACTTCAGGGACGTTTGTGCTTTCTTAAGACATGATACACTTCACCACACAGCAATCCTTCACTCTAAACCCTAACGTTGTCATTAAAATGAGTTAAAAGTTGTCTTAATTACACATTACTTGACATGTTGAGTTTTGGGCTCATAATTAATAACAACAAATATATAAGTTTATTGAACTAATTTTTCTTAGAAATCTGTGGACTTAAGATTGTAAGTGTTAATAACTCGAACGATTGAGTAGAAAATTGAGGCTATGCTTTTTCATTATTTAATTATGTTTCCTTGTTCAAAGGGAATTTATCGGGGCATTTATAGTTGTTATTAAGAATTTATAGTGGTTTTAGTTCTTTTGTAGAATTATTTATGTTGTTTTGTTGCAAATAGTTGTTTCATGTGTGATAACACTATTAGGGTTATCCGTGTCCCTTATGGTCTTTGGTCAAGTCAGACCCTGTTAACTATATTGCAGTTCACCTTGTGCATGTGCATGTGCAACTGAAACACAGTCATATATGCTTTTCAGTGGAGAATTAGGTTTATTTAATGATTGACCTTAAATTGGTTATAATATTCTCAATAATTTAAGATGTGTTATCATATTATCTTAATTTGAGTCAATTCAACTAAAATTGTTAAGTAGAAAAAATATTTACAGTAAATAGCAAATCTGAGTTAAGTCTACTTAGTTAAGTTAATTCAACTTAATTAAATCAAGCAAGTTTAAGTGAACTTAATGATATTTACTTATATACTTAATTAATTATTACGTTTTGGAGACACCATTACTCAGTTCAACTGAGGGAACGATTTTACTTAATTAACTGAGTAAAGTCAACTTATTAGGGTTTTCAGTGGTTTAAAGGAATGTTGCACCCAAAAACTGAAAATACTCTAATTATTTACCCACTCTTAAAAAGCCATGTGCAATTGTATTTGAGAGAGTGTAACACAAATGTAGAAGGATGGAGACTCCATACAACAGTTCATAGAGACTGGGGATGGTCAAGCTCCAAAAAAAAAAGAAAAAAAAAGTGTGATATCATAGCAGTAGTCCATGCTAAGCATCCTCAAATGAAACTTTGAGCACCCTCAATTGCAGAGCAGGGCAAACTACTGCCTGCAGGTCGATTTATCATGAACGTTTTTTATTAGATCTTTCATTTATCTGACTTTTGGGCCTATGCATCCACAAGCTTTTAATGTGCTCAGGGTTGCCAGATAATAGACGCAACACCCCAATCAGAGATTTATACTTGAAAAAATTGGAAATATTTCGCCTTATGTCATACTTAATTTATGCATTCTGGCAACCAAAAATGCGTCGGCACACCCTTTCTCTCTGCAAAAAACAAACAAACAACGTATTGCATATATTGCATGGAGGGGACATGCAAGTAAAACCAAGTGAGAGAGGAATACATTTATTATTTGTGTTATTTGTAAAATGCTGAAGTCCATCACACCTTTATGTGAATGTTACTCTGGCAGTAATCATTTATCAGTGTCATGTGGACTGTTTTATTCAGTGTTGTGCTGAATGGGGTGCCAAACATTGACAAGACCCACATCATGACCCATTAATATGTAAACAGCTTGATAATGTTCTGAGAATAAAACAAGTAAACGAGTCCACTTTGTGGCCAACTTTAAAATAAGCTTTTAGAATCTCTTTGCCGAATATTTTATTTTACTTTTAAGCCAGATTCTGATATAAAGTGTTAAATTTAATACTAAATTACCACTGCATCGAAGTATAGTAAAATAATCAATTCATAATTGTATTCAGCCTTTATTCAGTTTTACTAACGCGTGATAGAAAGTATAGCAGCAAATCTTCAAGCAATCGCAGAATGGTCCCTTCAGTATACACTTCAGAAAATTGTGCATCATTCATCAAGTGCATGTCTGGGCTTAAAAGATAAAACTATGCAGATCTTTTTATCTTCTCTATTCCATGTGCAACTTAATGGCTGATGTGGCCCCAGTAACAAAATTACTGCACACACCTGCTCAATTGAATATTTAAGACTAATACTGTAAATTGGCAAGCAGATTTTATTGAATACCAGCAAACACACAAAAATCCTTGCATTTTGTGAATGCACAAAATGCTGCATCAAAACTTATAAACGTGTTTGATTTTGCAAATCAGTATGTCCTAATCTCCAGGCGCAGAATTTTGCTGTCATATTCAGTGGACAGATCATGGGGGAAAAAACCCCCAGAAGCAATAAATGTTTTGTACAATAAAAAAACAAACTTTTATTTACGTTGTTCAAGTAGTATTTAAACATGATTTAATTCATACATTTTTTTAAAATTATGATACATCTCCACTTTATACAGAGCACCCCCACTATTTTCAGAAGCACCCTCAATGATTTTGATCTGGAACCAGGCCTGGTTACATCAAAGTGTTTACTTTTCAGCAATAAATGCTCTCGCGCTCTCTCTCTCTCTCTCTCTCTCTCTCTCTCTCTCTCTCTCTCTCTCTCTCTCTCTCTCTCTCTCTCTCTCTCTCTCCTCTGGTGGTCTGGACTCCCTTTTTGTAACACAGAACTGCTGTTTGAGATAATTTCCCACAGGTGTCAATCCTGAACATTATTCTTCTCCTGGCCTTGCTCTCCACAAATGTCGCTTGGCCACGCCCACATACCCACATACCCCCATTGCCCGACTCAGGCCGGGGAGCCCTGTGACTTACTCTCCCCTCAATTTCTAGAAAGGAAATCTGCCACAGCCATCTGTACACCCAGTCTGTGTACCACCTCAAACTTAAAAGGCTGGAGAGCTAGATACCAACCAGTGATCAGTGCGTTGGTATCCTTCATGCGATGGAGCCATTGGAGTGGGGTGTGGTCTGAACAGAGGGTGAAAGCATGCCCAAACAGATAGTACCAGAGGGTGAGGACCACCCACTTGATGGCCATACACTGCTTCTCCTTCGTGCTGTCCCACTCAGTAAGAGTTTGCAACTTATGTACATCACAGTTCATCATCTTTCCTTCCTGAGTGACCCACCATGGGATTATAATGAGCCATCTGGAATAACAGTTCCTGACAGTATTAACAACTGGGTTGTATCCTCCTTTGTCTGAGCATTCTGTGTCCCTCGATACAACTGATCCTTGATAATTGAAAGTACAGATATGCAAGCGTAGGGAAACTGAGACTTCCCCCTCCCTTAAGTTTTCCTGATGTGTATGCTGGAACCAAACTATCCCACTCTTTTGCTGCAAGCCCCCAGATATCAAGCAAAAAACGTCAGGCCCCTCAAGCACCTGCGGGCCCAGCTAGCCCTCCCCATCCTCCTGTGAGAGCTCTTCGACCTCTGCCACAACGCCAGGGCTCACACCCTCCTCCATCTGCTCGAGGTGAACCAAAAACAACTGATACCAGCTCTCAGTGATATGTGTTGGGTCCCCGCTATGATAACAGTAACTTTCTCAAATGTTTACAAAACAAGCGGGAACCCAGTGTGCCTGTATCTTTCTCTATTGCTGTTCGATTACATCATAGAAAGTCTAAGGCCTTCAAAAGCCGTACAGCAAACCCATCTAATCTGGTGCCTATTACACGCCAAACTAAGATTGCTGTGGGGACAAAAACTGTTAAGTTAGCACTTTTAAACATCCGCTCACTTAAAAATAAATCACTTCTAGTCAATGACTTAATAAGCACATACAACCTGGATTTTATGTTTCTAAATGAAACTTGGCTAGAAGACAGCTGTAGTGCAACAGTCCTTAATGAAACATCCCTCCTAACTTTACTTTTTTGAGTGTCTGCAGAGAAGGTAGGAGAGGTGGGGGTTTAGCTGCTCTCTTTAAAGATGTCTATCAATGTAAGCAAATATCATTTGGGAATTACCCGTCTTTCGAATATCTGGGTAGTGTGTTAAAAGGTGCTCCACGCATTTTACTTATCATTATTTACAGGCCTCCAAAATACTCTCCAACCTTCGCTGAGGACTTTACAGAACTGTTATCAACAATTACCTCAGAGTTTGACTGTTTTGCCATTGCTGGAGACTTTAACATTCACATAGATAATGCAGAAAACAATATGACAAAAGAAATCATAACTGTTTTAAAAACTTTTGATCTGACTCAGCATGTACATGGACCCACACACAATCATGGACACACTCTAGATTTACTTATCAGTAAGGGTCTAAACATTTCATCAATTGTTATTAAGGATGTAGCACTGTCTGATCATTTCTGTATTTTCTTTGATATATTGTTCTCTCCTGCCATTGAAACTAGATCTGTGTCTGTCAAGAAGAGATGCTTAAATGAGAACACTAGTGTACTATTTATGAAGGCTATATCTTTAACACCAAGTATATCTGCTGACTCTGTTGATTTTCTCCTTGATTCTTTTAACTCAAAAGTTAAAAGTGTAATTGATGATATTGCTCCTGTGAAAGTCAGGAAGAAGAGTGGCAGACAAAAAGCACCTTGGAGAAACTCAACAGCAGTGCAAAATATGAAAAGACAATGCAGAAAAGCAGAGCGCATGTGGCGGAAGACAAAACTTGTAGTCCTGTCATGTCTTGTCCTGTCCAGTCATTATATGTTTTGTTCTTGTTCTTTCCTTCTACTCTTTCGCCATCTACTGGCCCTCTCTGTTACTTCTCCTCCTTCCTCTCGTTCTCCAGCTGCTTCTCATCTCCCCTTAATTCTCCGTCAATTCCCTTCCCACCTGTTCCCATTTTCCCGCTGATTAGATCTCTACTTCTTTCCCTGCTTTCGCTGCTTTCGTTGTCTGAGTCTCACTTGAGTTTCACACACTGAAACAATCCACTGTCTACTTGTCGCTGTCCAGTCCTGTCCTATTGGCACCCGCCTCTCTACACTCTCTTCTCCGTTAATTACCTGGATATTTGTGTTCTGTTCAGTTCGCCCCGTGCTGCCAGAAGTCTGGTCCCCACGGTCTTGCCTCGATCACTGTCTACCCCAGGGGAGTCTACAGCCTGACGGCGCAACACTGCAACCACCCGCTGCCGCCTAAGGGACGCTCGCTAGAGCTCAGAAGAAGCCTTCTTTATTCGTCGCCCACTCTGCGGGTTGTTTGTGTTAACCTTTTGCCTCTCAAGGAGAAGATTTTGTGTTCATTTTTGTGTTGCTAAGAACTTTCATTAAAGACTACATTTCTGTTACATCGCTCTTGGGTCCTCACTTACCTCACAACAAGTCCATTATAACATCTACAAAGACAGCATCCATGCTTTTAATATGGAACTAGGCAAAGCTAGACAGACTTTCTTCTCGAATATTATAAACAGCAACTTAAACAACACACGCACTCTTTTTGCGACTGTAGAGAGACTGACAAACCCCCCAAGCCAGATTCCCAGTGAAATGCTCTCAGACAGCAAGTGCAGTGAGTTTGCTTCTTTCTTCTCTGAAAAAATCAATAATATCAGAAAGGTGATCAGCACATCCTTGAGTTGTGCTGGGGTCAGACAAATCAAACCACAACCTGAGAAAGTAGTTACTATGTCTGATTTCAAAGAAATTGATGGCAAAATTTTGGAAGAAACCGTACAGCACCTTAAAACATCAACCTGCACCCTTGATGCACTTCCCACATCTTTTTTCAAAAGTGTGTTCAACTGTTTAGAAGCAGATCTCCTAGAAGTGATAAACTCTTCACTTCTCTCTGGGAGTTTTCCAAACTCCCTGAAAACGTCTCGGGTTACATGTGTAACCCTTGTTCCCTGAAAAAAGCGGAACGAGATGCTGCGCTGCTAAGCGCTACGGGGAACAACTCTAGCTGTGAACCGAGCTGAAATAATGTGTGTAACACGTCAATGAACATTGACCGGAATTTATAGCCTCGGCTGATGTAATCATTAGATGCACCTGCGGCCAGGCTATAAATGGATACGTCACCAGGTGTCGTCAGATACTTCTTTTTGAAGAGCAGTCCTGGGACGTCCCAGTGCGGCAAAGCAGTGCAGCATCTCGTTCGGCTTATTTCAGGGAACAAGGGTTACACATGTAACCCGAGACGTTCCCTTTACAAAAAGCTTCACTTTGATGCTGCGCTGCTAAGCGCTACGGGGAATGCAGTACCCACGCCGCCGCACTTGGGGCTGTCCGGACCCCTACGAGGTCTCAGACATGAGCTTGAGATGTCGACTCAAGGGCATAAGAGCCCGGAGTAGCATAAACATCTAAACCATTCAATTTTGATGAATGTGTGCAGAGAGGACCAGCCTGCCGCATCACAAACTTGTTCAGGCATGAGCTGAGATGTCGACTCAAGGGCATAAGAGCCCGGAGTAGCAAAGCATCTTACCCATAAAGTTCGATGCATGTGTGCGAAGAGAACCCTATCGCAACACAAACTTGTCATAAAAACTGATGAATGTGAGCGGAGAGGACCAGCCTGCCGCATCACAAACTTGTCCAGACATGAGCTTGAGATGTCGACTCAAGGGCATAAGAGCCCGGAGTGGCAAAACATCCAAACCATAAAAATCTAATGAATGTGTGCGGAGAGGACAACCTGCCGCATCACAAACTTGCTGCAGAGGGAGACCTCTAGCCAAGGAGGAGAGCCCTCTGGTAGAGTGCGCCCTAAAACCTACTGGCGAAGCTTCGTAGGCCCGGGCAATAATGAGGATGCCTTTTTGAGGGCACCCCTCCCAGCAAGCCGTGGCAAACCGCAGTGGCCACATAGAACCTGGCAGTGGTGAGGCAAGTGCCCGCTGACAGTTCTTTCTACAGAAAATCCAGAACTGAAGCAAACTGGCAGTTAGCTGGTTCTGTAATAATAACTTTAGTAGAAGGAAACGCATGCAGGCACATTTGTGCTATGTATGCATTACTACGATCGGGGGGGGGGGCTGGGCAACTCGGGGAGAAGTAGAGGAGACATTGCGCTATCAACAGAGGTGAAGAGGTCCTCTTCTGCCCTGTAAAATCTACCCAGATCAGTTCCAAGTGGAGGAAGCCCTAGCACTTGAAATGGTCTCGATAATCTCAAGAGAAAACCCTGTGAACCTCATTTGGTACCCTTAGGGGCCAGACATGAAAGGTTTCACAATTCGGGCCAAGGATGAGAAGGTCCTCCCTGTTCGGAATCGCCCAAGGCGAGCCGCCGAGGAGAGGAATTAGCTCGAGAAACATATCCTGTTCGGCCAGCGCAGTGCCATTAATAGGAGGCAAGACCCTTGCTGGTGAACATCGCCAAGACTCCTGGGAGCAGAGAAACCGGGGAAAGAAATGCATACAGACGCATTCTGGATCATGTATGTGTCTTAACGTCCAGACCCAAGGGGGCTGGGTGATTTCAGGGAGAAGTAGAGGAGACATTGCGCTATTCATAGAGGCGAAGAGGTCCTCTTCTGCCCTAAGATCTCACCCAAACTTGTTCCAAGTGGAAAAAGCCCGGCATTTAAAAAGGTCTCGATAACCTCAGGAGAAAGCCCTGTGTCCCTCAGTTGGTACCCTTAGGGGCCAAACATGAAATATTCCACAATTCGGGGCAGGGATGAAATATTGCCCTGTGCCTGAGATAGAAGATCCTTCCTGTTCGGAATCGCCCAAGGTGAGCCGTCGAGGGAAGAGATTAGCTCCGAGAACCAAGCCCTGTTCGGCCAGCTGGTGCTATCAGTAAGAGGCAAAAACCCTTGCTGGCTGAACTCTGGGCAACTACTACCTTAGGGTGGAGTTCTTAACTCCCCGTTGTTATTTTCTGTCTGGACCGTAAATCTGCTCCCGTATACGGGCATCCAGGGATATAACTGACCTGAGTGACAGGAGCTTACCCTGGGCCCTAAGGAGAATCCGACGTGTCAGAAATATGTAAGAGGCTACCGCTGTATTGTCCACCCGCACCAAGACATGGCAGCCTCAGGAGGAGGTATTTCAGGGCCAGAAATACAGCCATCAACCCGAGACAGTGACTGTGACAACCAAGCTGACGACCCTCCTATCCCCTTAAGCTGGACGACCACTTAAGGCCGCTACCCCGCCCGTCAGGGAGGCGTCTGTCGTTAGCAGTCTGTGACAACAAGACGCACCTAGAGTGGGACCCAAGGCAGAAAACCGGGGTCTGAACCACATAGAAAGGGAACGAAGCCTGAGGCGCTTAACCCTTTTTTGCCTAGAGGTTTTGGTCTTGGAATAAATCCCCTGGCTTTTGGCCACAACAAAAACGGTCTCATGAGCAGAAAGTCCAGAGGGATCACCGTGGACGCGGTCACCCTGAGACCTGGAAATCGTTGATACTGATAACAGTGCAACCTTGACCTAGCCTGACTTTGCTCAGGGTGATCTGAATGGACTCAATCCTAGCGGGAGACATTGTGATTGAACTCCATACGATGCCCCGATAGACAGTGTTCTGAGTGGGAGAGAGGACGCTTTTCTTGGCGTTGAGCCTCAACCCCAGAGAAACAGATGAGCTAAGACGATGTCCCTTTGCTGAACTGCCAGTTCCTGGAACTGCGCAAGGATCAGCCAGTCGTCTACATAATTCAGAATGCAGATGCCCCGGAGTCACAAGGAGCCAGCGCTACATCATGCATTGTGAATGTGCGGGTAAAAAGGGCTAGGCTGAGTGAAAGAACCTGACCCTGGAAGACTTCGCCCCCGGAAGTGAACCTCAGGAACTTTCCATGTTGTGGCAGAACTTCTAAATGAAGTATAGAAGTGCATCATAAGATCGATGGTGACCAGCCAAACGAGTTGTAGGGCTTGAGACACGACCGTCTTGACAGGCATCATCTTGGACTTGAACACCCACGGGTAGTTCAAGCTTCAAGATCTAAGCCAGACGCCACCCCTCACCCTCCATGGGAAACGGGAAGTATTTAGAGGAATAACCTAACGCTCTCTCTGGAAGGGGAACACATACCATGGCCCCTTTAACCAGGAGATTGAGGTTTTTTTGTTTTTACATAAAAAGAAATCCGGTTCACGGTAGTGAGAACACGCCGTTGAAACACGGAAAAGCGGCGAGTGAATTAAATCCTGACGCCCTTATAAAACCCACAGAAAAGAATATATCCGGCAGAAGTCTGAACGCGCTTCGAGATCATGTGAAAGACCAGCTGGGTTTGGGGAGAAAGTGAGAGAAAGGGAACAACCCGTCTCTTGCTCCTCAGGAAGCAAGCGAGGCGAGCACGACGCACTCTGCCTGTTAAAGCAAATCGCAGTGCTCACACCCGCCCTGCTGCAACGCGAGAGCAGCGTGCTCTTACAACCAAACAAACAGCAAAAACTGATGTGTGTCGTCTTCAGCTATAGAGCGAGAAGAGGGGAACAGGCACCATTTGCGGCTTTCAGTCATTCTCTCTTTTTTCTTTCTTTTTAGAAATATATATATATATATATTTTCTAAACAGAAGAGAAAAGAGAACAACGTTCACTGCACACTGCCTAACTGATTCTAACTTCTAACAGAGGAAAGAAAGTTTTGACAGGGTTTGTGAAACACACAGAAACAGAATCGCTCTGAAAAAAGAGTTTCTGATGACACCTGGTGACGTATCCATTTATAGCCTGGCCGCAGGTGCATCTAATGATTACATCAGCCGAGGCTATAAATTCCGGTCAATGTTCATTGACGTGTTACACACACTATTTCAGCTCGGTTCACAGCTAGAGTTGTTCCCCGTAGCGCTTAGCAGCGCAGCATCAAAGTGAAGCTTTTTGTAAAGGGAACTGCAGTTGTCAAGCCCCTCTTGAAAAAGAGCAATCTGGATAAGACCATATTAAGCAACTATAGACCGATCTCAAATCTTCCTTTCATAGGCAAGATCATTGAAAAAGTTGTCTTCAATCAGCTGAACAAATTCTTGAACTCAAATGGATACTTTGACAATTTTCAATCTGGTTTCCGATCGCATCACAGCACAGAGACAGCGCTCATAAAGATAATAAACGATATTGGCTTAATTACTGATACAGGCAAATTATCAGTACTGGTACTACTCGACCTCAGTGCTGCATTTGACACTGTCGATCACAACATACTTCTTGACAGGCTGGAAAACTGGGTGGGGCTTTCTGGGATGGTCCTAAAATGGTTCAGGTCATACTTAGAAGGGAGAGGTTATTATTTGAGTATAGGAGACCATAAGTCTGAGTGGACGTCCATGACATGCGGAGTCCCTCAATACTCAATTCTTGCACCACTCCTGTTCAACCTGTATATGCTCCCAATGAGCCAAATAATGAGAAAGAACCAAATTGCTTACCACAGCTATGCAGACGACACACAGATCTACTTAGCCCTATCACCTAACGATTACAGCCCCATTGACTCCCTGTGCCAATGCATTGATGAATTAAACAGTTGGATGTGCCAAAACTTTCTTCAGTTAAACAAAGACAAAACTGAAGTCATTGTGTTTGGAAACAAAGATGACGTTCTCAAGGTGAATGCATACCTTGACGCTAGGGGTCAAACAACTAAAAATCAAGTCAGGAATCTTGGTGTGTCTCTAGAGTCAGACCTTAGTTTCAGTAGTCATGTCAAAGCAATAACTAAATCAGCATACTATCATCTGAAAGATATTGCAAGAATTAGATGCTTTGTTTCCAGTCAAGACCTAGAGAAACTTGTGCATGCTTTCATCACCAGCAGGGTGGATTACTGTAATGGACTCCTCACTGGCATTCCCAAAAAGACCATAAGACAGTTGCAGCTCATACAGAACGCTGCTGCCAGGATTCTGAGCAGAACCAGAAAATATGAACATATCACACCAGTCCTCAGGTCTTTACACTGGCTCCCAGTTACATTTAGGATTAATTTTAAAGTATTATTACTGGTATATAAATCACTCAATGGGCTAGGACCTCAATATATTGCAGATATGCTCACTGAATATAAACCCAATAGATCATTCAGATCATTAGGATCACATCAGCTAGAAATACCAAGGGTTCACTCTAAGCAAGGAGAGTCTGCTTTTAGCTATTATGCCAGTCGCAGCTGGAACCAGCTTCCAGAAGAGATCAGATGTGCTCCTACATTAGTCACATTCAAATCCAGACTCAAAACACATCTGTTTAGCTGTGCATTTACTGAATGAGCACTGTGCCGCTGTGTGTCCGACTGTTTGTACTGTATTTTATTTTATTTTATTCTAAACTGTTTCAATTATTCTTATTTTTTTATTCTTATTTTAATCTCTTCTATGTAAAGCACTTTGAATTACCATTGTGTATGAAATGTGCTATATAAATAAACTTGCCTTGCCTTGCCTTGATGTGGAGCTGACGTAGAAAGCCCTGGCACTGCCTACACAGCCAGCAAATCACACACCACACACATATACACTTTGTTGCAGGACACATCCATATATATTCCCCTCAAAAAGTTGTAAATGCAGGCCAATTCGTACCCAAGATTAGTGGATGGTAGAGGCGTGGACTAACCGCAGCCTCAACACTATGCTTTTGTCCCCGAAATTGAATAATGATCATCACTAAAGGGTTATTTTGTATATCTCCATACACACACCTTACCTTCACCTGCCGGCTTGTATCCAAAGCCTCGGATTAAACTAAGCTTTGGTGAATGGAGGTTTGATTACAACCTGAATCTACCAAGGCTTGGTATGATACTCACAGGTATCCGGTATACTCCTGCTCTATCGGGGTGACCTGTGGTGCATTGGGGATCCAGACCAATGTCTCCACCTCTGTTGTGGGGCATTGGTCATGGAAGTACCCAGGTTCCCTGCAGCTCCCGCAGACAAGCCCAGACTACCCACACCCGCGGCAGCGGATTCACCAGCCTGTGGGGGAGAGTGGAGGTTGTTAGGACAAACCGGCGGGTTGAATGTTCCACAGGAACTGGAACAGGACGGGGAGAAGGAGAGGGGGATGGTGGAGAGAGAGAGAGAGAGAGAGAGAAGAGTAGAAAGAAGAATGGTGCTCTCCAGCCCCTGGATATGCCGCCATATGGTCCTCAGCAAGCTGGACCACCTCAACCAGCGACGCCAGGCGGTGGCAATGGACCCACTCTGCTGTTCCTTTTGGTAGCCGGGCAGTGAACTGCTTCACTCCCAACAGATCGAGGACTTCCTCTATGTTGCGTTCTTCAGCCAGCAGCCACCTTCGGCAGGTGTCACGGAACTGTTGGGCGAATGTGAACGGGCGGCCGTGCTCGCCAAGCATCCATGAGCTGAAGTGTTGCCGATGTTGTTCTGGGCTGCGGCCGATCCGTTGCAGGATGGCTTTTTTCAAGTACTCATACACCAGGAGGTTGGCCACTGGAAGTTTTTGGGCTGCGAGTTAGGCTTCCCCAGATAACAGTGGCAGTAGGCGTACAGCCCACTGGGTGCTCGTCCACTTCCACTCTTAGGCCATTCACTCAAAGAGCTCAATGAAAGCATCTGGGTTGGCTCCTATTTAAAAAATAAAGTTCCAACACATGGTTTTTTATTGTATACATTGTTCACTATAGTATGTTATACAATTTTTATTCTGTACTGTACTAGATTGTGCTGTTGACCTGTGATTCATAAACCTGTTAGCACTGATGGATAAGGCAGATTGATCTAATGATTGCCTTGCCTTATGCTATTAATTTTTGCTGCTTTCACTGTCTACTAGCCCAATATTAGGGTGAGTAATGGCAGTTTCAGACAAACTGGGATTGAATGAGCCAGGCTGCATATCAGGTGGATGCCGACTGGAGCCTGCAGATACATCATAATTGACTTCACTGGGATCTGAGTGGCCCATGGGAATAGATAGCAAGATACCCACATGACAATAGACTTCAGCATACAGTACTTTATGACCAGTACTGTCTACAGCTTGGTTACAGTCTCTGTACCATGATGAACCGATTTTCCACACAGCGATTATTGCTTGCTCTAAGAATCAAGAAGAATAAAGAGAACAGTGGATGAGGGATCAGAATTATTTGAGACTGCAATATGTTTCGCGTTTGGTCTGAACGGGCCTTAAGAGTACTTACGGAATATTCAGAAAATGTTTTGTCCCTTACAGTTTGTGAATAGTGGATAAAGATTTTTAAAAATCATTTTGATTCAGACAAATTTGTTAATGAATCATTTAGGCCAATTTTACAATTTTATTTTAGTTTGACCATTGAATTGAAACGAGCTCAGTGAATGATTCACTCACAAATCAGACGTCACTTTTTCTTGCATGTAGGTTTTACTTTACACTAGCTCTACACAAGAACAATATCTGGAGATAAAATGATTTAGAGGGGAGCATAACCCCAAAATTAAAATTATGTAATAATTTACTAACTCTAATGTTCTTCCAATCCCGAATGACTTTCATTCTTGTGCGGAGTGCAAAAGGAGAACATGTAATCCCTGTCTGATATTCTTTTCAATACACTTGTATGTCATAATGACTCACTTTATTATACAGTAGGGATGTCTACTCTTCAATGTTTCAATGTACCCCTAATAATAACATTTAGAGTTTGTTCAATTGCTCTCAACAAATTTTCATTTCCGTGCATCACTACTTTTTAGCTTACAAAAGTATCATAAAATTTGTCCATGTGTCTCGTTTGTCATATTCCAAGTCTTCTGAAAGCATACGATTGTTTGTTGTGAAAAATAACAAGTAATTTAACACTTATGAACACTATGAGATAAGTTTTGTTCACAGTGGCTTGCATGTTCATGTAAAAACTTGCGTTGTTTAGTGCCTGCTATATGAGTTTAGAACAGCATGAGGGTGAGTAAATGATGACATAATTTTCTTTTTTGTTTTCTTTTTTTCTTTCACCAAAGAAATTTTCATGACTTCCATGGCATAAGATTTTATTTATTTCCTTGACTTCTTCCAGGTCTTCCACACAAAACAAATAAAATAAAAAAATTATAGAAATTCATGACTGTGAAAACCCTGAAAGATTGATCAAAACAAAGACTGCAGGAAAAAGGAAACTCTCTTTTTAAACCTCCATCACCACTGTTAACAAAGCCACTTTTAGATTGGCAAGCGATTGATATGCATCACTGTAGCTGGGAGCAGACAATAATGACAGTTCAAGAGAAATGATGGCCGTAAGACACAGAGGGACAGGGAAACTGAAAAAGAAAAGCAGAGTTAAGCATTTCCATTTAACAATGTTACCATCCCTACCCCTTCCCTTTGGATGTTTCCGTTGTGCTTCACCCACTGTGACAGGCCAAGCGTGTCAGATAGCTTCTATATACCTCCTCCAGTGTTCACTGCACAAGGGCGGCACTGATGGTGATGGGAGAAAAGTAGGGCATGGGAGCCATGGCTCATCCCCTCCTTCTTAAGGGCAAGTGTACTGATTCACTGCAAGGCAACTACAGTATCAATTATTTCTGTCAGGCTTAATTTTTTTTTCCTTCTTTGTCTTTTTGCTTGCATTGTATTTATTTTTTTAATCAATTTGCCATAGATTTCAAGTTCAATTAAATGAACTTTCCAGACTTTTATTTGTGGTTTATTGTGCAGTCTAGCCAGATATAATGAGAGTATGTACGTGTATTTGGTCCAGTAACTCTGATTTACACTCTGTAGCCTGCATTTAGTGTTTCTCGAGATAAAAAACTAAAATGTTTTTATGGGGTAGGACGATTATATTGCTTTTTACTTGTTAAACAAATGGTTCACCCAAAATTACATTTCTGTAATTTTTCTCTAACATTTATGTCATTCCAAACTTATCAGCTGATATTTTTTAAGTGAAGCACAAATGGATAATTTTTAAAAATCTACACAGAGTTTTGTTTTGAGACTTTCAAGATGGTGGAGGAGAATATGTTTTTTGTAGTGAATGATAGGCTTTATTAATTTTTCTAAATGCAGATACCTTGTTATCGCTTGCCCAGGGTCCCGGAAGTGTCTGTTTAACAGGATTGGAAACTGATTGGGATCAGCTTTTATTAACAAAATCAATAAATTTTCACTTTTGTTTAATAAAAAACTAAACAAATGTACAACTCAAAATTCAAGCTTATTTATTGACCAAGGTTTCATTGCATATTGAGTTGTATTTTATATATGATTCCTTCAAATGTTTATGCAATAAATTCCAATAACCTCTAAATTTAAAGGAATATTCCAGGTTCAATACATGTAAGCTCAATCAACAGTATTTGTGGCATAATATTGATTACCACAAAAATTATATTGATTTGCCCCTCCTTTTCTTGGTAAAAAGCTAAAATCTGGTTTATATTGAGGCACTTATAATGGAAGTAAATGGGACCAATCCGCAAACAATATAAATACTCACTATATCAAAAGTATAGCCACAAGACATAAACAATATGTGTATTAACATGATTTTAGTTTGATCGCTTACTAACCATTACTGCATAAAATTATAGCCAATTTTGCAACTAAGTACAAATAAGCCATGACGATGTAATGTCAATAAACCCTAAAAAAAACCTATAAAAGTAACTATTTAAACAATTTTATAGCTCAAATAATACATGAGTTTTAACAGAAAAATGTATGTAAGTACTTTTATAAAATTATAAGCTTGGCATGCTTTTCTGCCTTTAAACTCTCAAAACATTGGCCCCATTCACCTCCATTGTAAGTGCCTCACTGTAACATCGACAGCTTGCTTTTGCTTTTATAAAGAAAAGGAGGATGATTCTAAATTAATTTTTGTGGTAATCAACATTATGCCACAAATTCTGTCGAATAAGCTTAACTTGGTAAAGAAGGGCCCAAATGCTGGAAGGCAAAACATGGCTTTTATTTAAATAAACAAATAAAATCAAAATCAAAACTCTCATCAGGGAGAATAATAAACAACTGAAAACAAATAAAAACTAGACCGACTGAAACTGGAGACAGGAAACAGGGACCAGACCAGAACACACTGACAGAGTTGCAACACAAAAAAACAATCCAACAACGACAGTAAAACAAAGGAGAGAATATATAGGAGCTGGTAATTAGAGGTAGGTGGCTGGTGATGAGCTGGGTGGAGAAACAATCAGTCATCCTGGCAACAGAGCAGATGTTCTCCACGTGGCACCTGCAAAACACAAGAGGGAAACTATCCCAGAAGAGACTGTCCATCCCATGCCTCAGACATGGCCACAGGACAGAGGGTAAGGTCAGATATGGCCACAGGACAGAGGATGAGGTCATATATGGCCGCAGGACAGAGGATGGGGGTCATACATGGGTGCAGGACTGGGATCAGACTGGAAGTAGGTGGGCCCTGGGCACTGAACAGGCTGAGCATAAGATTGGTAACTGCCGTCTGACAGGCGCTGGCCAATGGACTGAGCAAAGTGCTGGTTGATGGCTGCTATAGACTGGACAGGATAGTTGACGGTCACAGGGGACTGAACAGGCTCTTTGAAGGTCACCGGGGGCTGGACATGATCGTCGACAACCACTGGGAACTTGACAGGCTCGTCGACAGCCAATGGGAACTTGACAGGCTTGTCGCCAGCCTCAGGGAACTGGACAGGCTCATAGACTGCCTCAGGAAACTAGACAGACTCAATGACCATGGGGAACTGGATAGGCTGTGTGGTGACTGTCATGGTTGGGAGCACTGGCAGCGACAGGGAAACGACCTCCGTGGCCGGGAGCGCTGGCAGCAATTGAATGGCCTTCATGGCCGATAGCACTGGCAGCAACTGGGAAATGGCCTCCGAGCCCAGGAGTGCTGGCAATGACTGGAGAACGGTCTCTGAGGCCGGGAGTGCTGGCAGTGACTGGGGAACGGATGCCTTACTCGGCTTCCTTCTCCTCTGGATGGTTGAAATCACTGCAGTGGGAACTGGCCATCAGCAGTGGCCTCCTCAGCCTCCTGGCAGTCAGCAGCAGCCTTGAGCAGAGGGGCTGCAGCCAACCCATTTTTACTCTGTTTACGGGACATAGGAAGACTGGGGATTGGGCTTGTTGAGAGTGGGACGATGGTATACTCTGTCTGCTGTTCTGATGGGAGTACAGACTCCTTGCACTCGTAAAGTTGATCAACACCTTTCCCCCTGACTGAGAGGTTGATCGAGGCAGATGTTATAAACCTCTTTAAGATCCATCTCATCATAGTCCAGCTCGTCCACTGCAATAAAAACTCCACATACGAAGTCCCTCACATCAGTTTCCCTCTGATGGACATCGCAAAGGTGGACGAGCTGAATCATGCGCCTAAGGATTGAAAAGTCAGTGAGGGGAGACAGAAAAAGGAAGATGCCTATTGTGACTCTGCTGGGTCCAGAACTGTTCTGGATGGTTCTGTCATGGTTAGCAAGGAAGGACACAAATGCAGGAAGGCAGAATAGGGCTTTTATTTAAATAAACAAATAAAATACAAATCAAAACTCTCACAAGGGAGAAAAATAAACAACCAAAAGCAAAACAGAAACTAGACCAACTGAAACTGGTGACAGGAAATAGGGAACGGAACAGACCAGAACACACTGACAGAGTTGCAACACAGCAAAGCATTCCAACAACAACAGACCAACAAAGGAGAGGATATATAGGAGCTGGTAATTGGAGGCAGGTGCCGCTGGTGACAAAACAATCAGTCATCTTGGCAACAGAGCTGAAGTTCTCCATGTGGCACCTGCAAAACAGAAGAGGGAGAGAGAGGGAAACACAAACACACACACCAGCACACGATAGTACAGACAGAAGGGACTGTCCAGCACAGACTGTGACAATTCCTTTAAGATGTGCGTTTACTCAATTGTCTTTTCAAAGGAACACTTTCAGTAAGGTATTAAAATCTAACTTGTAAGTAGGTTATAAACCTATGTTCTTAAGTCTTTCCCCGCCAGCGTTTTTTAAAAAAAGTTGCCAGCCACTGCCAGGGTTTTGGACGATTTTCGCTAAAATTTTAATGGCCCGCAGAATATTTTCTACCATGAATATATGAAGATGCTATATATCAAAATAAAGATCTGGGCCTCTGCTTTTAGGCAAAAAAAAACGATTTTATTTTATCTTCATTTGTTCTTTTTTATTGTGACTTGAACAGAGGTAGGTTTTGTCAAAAACAACATTTCAGACAAAAAGCTGAGAAAAAGGCATGTTTATGTCTGATATTTTGAGCTTCTCATACTCCACTTCTTCATGTTTGAGACGATCGCAGTCTGTTTCTTTGATCAAAGAGTTGCGTACTCTTTCAAAACATGCGCAGGGGTCTTCCTTACCGTATAACACCTAAAACACGGAAACCCGGAAAATTCCGTGTTTGGCGGGGAAGCGTTTTTTCATAAAACACGGAAAATTCAGTGTTTGGCGGGGAAAGGGTTAATAAATAAGTTTTGTTTTACATTTTATGATTTTTTACTTGAAATGGGACATCATATCTTTCCTCTTGATTGACACACACACACGTATGATGTGGCACAGGAGGTGAACTGTGGTACAAATTTGATGATGGCGTAAAAGCTAATTTTGAATATTTGTTTGTGTGTGTGTGTGTGTGTTCATCCAAATCAAAATTAGATTACCTTTGTTGTATTATAAGGTAGGCACAAGAGTTTTGTTCATTTATTTATTTTTATTTCCTATCATCGTGCAGGCTCACTTTTTTGTGTTTTTTACAGTGTAAAATAGCCCATTTGTCATTTTTAAAAAGTGCAATTTGTGTTATCCTTTCGTATCATGTTAAGTTGGAACATTACGTTACAAGTGCTAGCCAGCTGGTGAATTTGGCATCCCCCCTCCCCAAAGACATTTTAGCACACCCATGCCAAAAACCCTTACCACACCCCTGCATTTGCCTTTTCAATCATATACATTTACTTACAGTAAATCAGTAATCATTTTATGCATAATGTAAAGTTTTTTAAACAGTGAAAATAGCATGTATTTGATTGAAATTAAAGTAGCAAAGTCCTCCAGACTTCCTATACATATATACAATAATATACATCATTATGCCACACCATGGAAAAACCTGCTCATTCTCATCATTTTTATTGTAGGATGCACAAATACCAGCATATCTTACCAATGTAGTTAGGTGCAATGATTGTTGAAGATGTTACCTTCCAATTCATGCCTGGATTCCGGCACTTCCTTAGCAACAATGTCACCGGTGGCTACATCTGGAAGAGATGTACACAGTTGGTGGGGGAGCGATCTCACTTTTCATTACAGCTACCTCTGCCAGCCAATTCAACTTTGCACTCCTGAGCTCATCTGGGTTGCAGTACCTGCCTGCACTTTCAGTCAATCAAACACAAAGTAAATACATGATGCCATCAATCACTACTTCACCTCTGGGAAGATTTGTAAAGCTGAAGTGTGTTATTTTATCAATGTTAAAGGAATAGATCACCCGAAAATTCTGTCATACAGTAATTTACGTTCCAATCCTATATCACTGTTTTTTGTCAGAATACAAGGAGAAATGTTTATAGATATTCCAGTCTTTCCAATACAATGGAAATGGATAGCGACTCACATAAAAGCTTAAAAAAAATTACCCAAAAGTATCATAAATGTTGATTATGTGACTCCCTTTTCATATTCCAAGTCATCTGATGCATAATGCAAAATGCGTTAACACTGTGGCACTTTTCAAACATCGCATAAGAGTTTCGGGCTGGAATATTTGTTTGTCCAGCTATTTGAAGGTAGAGGTAGTGTTCAGGAAACCTGTTTGAAATGTATTTTTTAGAGGAACAGAAATTACACACTTTACCTTTAAGTGAATGCAAGAATAAGCAACCAGTGAAACACACAAATGCAGTTCACTTTGGCAAAGAATAATGGTGACAGAATAAAAATGTTTCATAAAAGTATTAAAACACTTTTTTGACTTTTAGGGATAAATCTTGATTTAGCTGAGCCAGAGGAGCATTTGGACGCTCTACGTTTTACTTCTTTCCTGTTCAGATACAGCTCCGGCATTGTTGGCCTGCGTTTCGGCTCAACCGCCCTTTGGCAGACTGTAACTGATACGAATCATTATAATAATAACAACCTCTAAGGGGAATGCCCAAACAACATTTATCATACACTGAGCCAAAATACAATTGCGAAATTTCTGTAATATGATTCATTATGGCAGCTCCTGTGTGTGTGTGGGTGTCTGTGTGAGTGAGTGAGTGAGTGAGTGAGTGAGTGAGTGAGTGAGTGAGTGAGTGAGTGAGTGAGTGAGAGACAGAGAGACAGAGAGACAGAGAGAGACAGTGCAGGTCTCTACAGACTCCAGATCTACATAGACAAGTCTCACTTTTATGGATATTTTTCAGTATTCAAAGAAATGTTTAATCAACATTTCTCCTTTCTTGGATTTAATTTGGTTTCTACGTAAAATCCTGGGCCGATTTCTCTACCATCTTGAGATACATGCGTTTTGTTCCATTTGTTGTGCAGAATCTTGCTTTTTTAAAGCAAGAACTTTCAGTCATAATGGCCCCTTAGAATTCAGCCAAAAGAAGTGTCTTGGGAGACAGCATAATCATGTTACCTATACTTCTGGCATAACCATTGTTTCAGGATTCTGTTAAATGTTAGGCAGCTCAAAAAGCATTAGCACAGATTACATTTTAAAATGAGTAGGTCAGTGGGACATTTAAGTCTACTGCTAGCAAGCAGCCATTGTTTATTGCAGTTCAACAACAAAACAAAAACTTATATTTCAGGGTCCTCTTAGTGAAAATGTTAACATTTTGGTTTGGAATAGTTAATGTGAGAGTTGCAGACAAAGCTCTCATAAAGACTTCAGAACAGCTCTATGAAGAGGGCTGCTGTAAATCAGCTCGTACCTCACATCTCTAATCTAACACTCCCGTTGAGGCTTCTTTCCTCTTATTATAGTTATTTATGCCGGGGAACGCATTGTTGATTACCGCTAACTACATGGTGATACTGCCAAAGGGTCCTGCTTAATAATTGAGGTAGATTTCTGGCTCACTTGGTGATTATGTGACAAAACATGCAAGGCTTAAAATGGGAACAAATGATGGTACATTCCACCTCTGTCATTACTCTGATGTATGACACCAAGTATTGAGCATCAGGGAACAACCAGAGGAACAAATTAGGATCAATAAATGGGTGTTGACTGACATGTGTTTGTGTTATTTTGAGTGGTTCAGGTTTTTCAATTAAACAAACCTTGTTGTGGAAGGGTGTACTGAATGTCCACTCATGGGAAATCATCTAGATTCTAACACCCTAGATTGAAGACCCTAATCTATCCTTGTTGATAAGTGGTCAGTACCTCAAGCACCAAAAAAAGGTCCATATGACTCATTAACTATATTCCAAGACTTCTGGAGTCTAAAGAGAGAATATGATAGAAATTAAAGTCATCAATCACTGATGATAACTAATATTGAAATTAACTACTTTTCAAAAATATTTTTAAGGTGCTTTTTGGAAAGGTCATGATAAACAAATGAAAGATTTATCTCTTGAGTATTTATAATTATATGAAGTAATCAAGAAGATATAACTGTTACCTTTTAAATGTACATTAAATCCTGTGATTTCACTTTTGGCAGAACTTTTTACTTAAATAATAGGTGATAATTACTTAAATTATAACTTTACTTATATATCAACCATTTGTGTTCACATTTCCTTTTGAATCCAAGAACTTAGTAAACTCCAGTTTCATAAGCTAAACTGAAACCTCATGAATTATTCCAGCGTGCGCATCAGCAAGCAGTTCAGGTTAAGAGTGTTAGTGTCATGTAAGATGAAAGTATGTAACTACACATGCAAAATTTGGCCACTGTTTTATAATTAAAATGTACCAACCAAAAGTAATTTCCAATGGTGGAAACTCTTCACCATTTGGCGAAATTCGCCGTTTGGAATTGAAAATATGTCATATACAGTATGTGATTCATATATCATTCATAATTGTGAATGTGAAAACATTAACGGAGTACTTTTCAGCATGTCAGGCTTAAGATAAAGCACAAATGTGTGTTCATTGTTAAGGAATTGAATGAATTTGGTAATCTGGCAGGTTTTTGAAAGAGCTTTTTAGAAAATTCACTTGAAGAAAATGATCAATAAAACACAAAGTAGAGCGTTATCACCCTCAAATTAGAACTGTAACTTGAGGCTTTCATTGAGTTTATCTGAAGTATATTCCCATTCATATTTTACATTTTTAGTACATCTGGGTGACAAAAACATGAAATTGTTGAGCTTTGACTTCCTGTTTCAGCGGGGCATAAATATGAAGTAACCGCATGCCTGTGGGGTGAACTAAAGAGGAGTGTCCACCATGTGGGCCTTGGAATTTGAAGGATCTGGGGAGATTGTGTATGGAGGAATGATCTCAGATCCCTTGCCAGGTGTTCTCCAACCTCATTAAGCATTATATGAGAAGACTCAGAGCTGTTATATTGGCAAAGCGAGGTTGCACAAAGTACTGAATAAAAGGGTGCCAATTATTCTGTCACACATATATTTGACAAAAAATATTTGTTTTTTGATAAAACTTGTGTTGTGTTTGCAATTGTTTAATCTGTTATAGGATATATTTTTGTGAATATTTTGAATGCGAGATCTAAAGGAAAAACAATAAAGACATATTTTTCACAGCCTTCTTTGCTCATATTTACCAAGGTTGCCAATATATTTGGTGACCAGAGAAAAACATTAAAGGACAGTAAAAAATAGGAGAAACTAGAATTGAGAGGAGACATCATTTAGATAAGAATTTCTATTTAGAGGAAAAGCATAAAATATTTCTGTGAAATCATGTCTTCTGGATTATGGACCAGAACATTTTCCGAAGTTTCACAGTGACAATGGTTTATCCATTAAAGTGGGTGTAGGCCTACAACTGGATACATTTAAAAGGGGTTAACAATCTATTCCAAATATGCACATAAACATAATCATTAATGCATTCATGTGCATTGAAACAACTGAAGTTCTAATCATTTGCAGATAAAAATGATATCAGCTTCAAAACCACATTCATCTTTATAGCCACAGTTTCTATTCCTGTAAAGATAAGGCAGTACCACAAGCATGTGTTTAAAATCTATATGTGCTACTATGTCTTCATCGCCATGACAACAGCGAGTTCATAGCAAGAGCAGGGCTATATGGGTCCTGACACCGAGCTTTCTGGTTAAAAAGGATGAAGAAATTCCTTAAGCACATCACACGTTAACCAGCAACATGTGTATCATGACCAAACATATTTATTTATGCTGAAATCAGACTGAACACAATCTGAACTGTTATCAATAATGTCTTAATAAATAAAATATTTATTAAATCATTCAAATACTCAAATACCTAAACATTGGATTACATTGCAAACAATATCAGATACAGACTCCTAAAAGCCATTTGAGGCGTCACGTTCACTGTTGTCTTTTGTCTCGTGGATGTTTCTTTGTTCGTGTGTTGATTTCATTTTCCCATCGTGGACCGTTTGTTTTTGTTCCAGTGTTTTGTGTTTCTCCTATTATCATTCAATAAAACCGTGTTTGGATCCACACCTCTCGTCTGTCTTGTCCTGCTTCCACCCCAGCCGTGACAGAACGATCGACCACAATGAATCCAGCGGTTCTTCAGGCAAGCTGCCGCCTCCTGAACCTGAGGCACGGAAGCCGCCCGGTGGAGGACCACATTAGAGACTTCCTGGACCTAGCATGGGCTACCGACTTCCCAGACTCCTCCCTGGTGGTGTTCTTCCGGGCTAATCTGACCGATTCGCTCAAGGAGCTGTTGCCACCGGCGACGCACGGCTGGATGCTCCGCGACTTTGTGGAAGAGACTTTGCTGGTCAGCGGCTCGCCACTCACTGTGGGCGTGGCAGAGGAGGACCCAACCTCACCTTCCGCAGTGGTGACCTTCCACTCGCCCATGGCTCTTCCCATCGAGCCTTCTAAGCCTCCGCCTCTAGAGCCTCCTACGGCTCCACCTTCCTTGGTTCCATCTCCTGAGCCTTCCTCGGCTCCACCTCCCGAGCCTCCCACGGCTCTGCCTCCTGAGCCCCCCGAACCTTCCTCGGCTCCGCCTCCTGAGCCTCCCTCTGCTCTGCCTCTTGAGCCTCCCACGGCTCCGCCCCCTGAGCCTCCAGAGCTTTCCATGGTTCCGCCTCCTGAGCCTCCAGAGCTTTCCATGGTTCCGCCTCCCTCGGCTCTGCCTCCTGAGCCTCCCACAGTTCCGCCTCCTGAGCCTCCTGAGCCTCCCACAGCTCCGCCTCCTGAGCCTCCAGAGCCTCCCAAGACTCAGAATCCAGAGCCTTCTACGGTTCAACCTCCTGAGCCACCCATGTCTCTGCCACCTGGTTCTTCCATGGCTCCGCCCTCGGAGTTCCCCATGGCTGTCCTGTGTCCGCCCCCCAGGCCTCCTGAACCTGTCCCAGTCCTATGGCCACCTCCCAGGCCTCCTGAACCTGTCCCTGCCCCTTGGACTTCCCGCCTGCCCTCTGTGCCCCCTTGGACTGTCTGCCTGCCCCTTGTGCCCCTCCTGGTCTGTCTGTCTGCCCTTAGTGCCCTCACTTTGTTTTTTGTGGGGTTTTTTTCGTCATTTATTTTTATTTTAGGATCGTCTGGAATCCGATCCTTTGAGGGGGGATTCTGTCACGTTCACTGTTGTCTTTTGTTTTTGTACGGTTATTTTGAAGTTTAGTTTAGTTCCTGTTTCCTGTTTTGGTTTTTGTAGTCCTTTGTAGTTTCTTTTATGCTGTCATGTTCCCTGTTGTCTTTTGTTTTTGTACTGTCATTTTGAAGTTTAGTTTAGTTCCTGATTCTTTCCTCCAGGTGTCCCTCATTCCCTTGTTTGTTCCCACCTATTTAAACCTGGTTCTTTGTTCAGTCTTTGTCGATCGTTGTATGTGATGTTCCATGTTTCCAGTGTTTTATGCCTGCTCTTGTGCCCATGTTTGATCGTTCGTGGATGTTTCTTTTTTCGTGTGTTGATTTCATTTTCCCATTGTGGACCGTTTGTTTTTGTTCCAGTGTTTTGTGTTTCTCCTATTATCATTCAATAAAACCGCGTTTGGATCCGCACCTCTCGTCTGTCTTGTCCTGCTTCCACCCCAGCCGTGACATGAGGCATATTTACTTTTGTCCAACATGTAAACACGCACACACAGAGTGATTGCACTCTGAGATAAGGCTGCCAGTAATGACATATTAGAAACATGGTTTTTATTTGTTTTTGACATTTCCCATGAGAATAGGGTTAAAGCAAGAAGGAAATAGAAAAAGAGCAAAGGAAATAGAGAGAAAGATAGAGAGAAAGAGAGAGAGAGAATGTGCCAGTGGACAAGCAGTGTGTATTAATAATGACTGGTAGCGCAGCATTGCTCTGCTCAGGAGAAGTCAGTTGAGCGGAGGGTGATACTCTTTAGACCAGGAGTGTCAAACTCATTTTAGATCAAGAGTCAGATTGGACTAAGGGCCAACTCTGAGGGCCGAACTGTTAATATGTGTATATACACTGTATATAAACACACTAATGGTCAAATGTTTTGAAACACTTGTCTGAAATGTTTCTCATGATCTTAAATATCTTTGGATCTGAAGGCGTATGCTTAAATGTTTGAAATTAGTTTTGTAGTCAAAAATATAAATGTGCCCCATATTAATTTATTTAATCATCAAACTAAAATTTTATTTAAAAAAAAAGTTTTTGAAAATGATAACTTGTACCAAATAATTAAGAAAGGCTGCCAATTAGCGCCCAACATAGATGGAAACTCCTTCAATACTGTTTAAAATCATCCCAGGGTGATACCTCAAGAAGTTGGTTGAGAAAATGTAAAGAGTACATGTCTGCAAATTCAAGGCAAAGGGTGACTACTTTAAAGATGCTAAAATATAACACAGTTTTGATTTATTTTTTATTTTATTTAGTTACAACATAATTCCCATAGTTTAATTTATGTTATTCCATAATTTTGACGACTTTACTATTCTAAAATGTGAAGAAATTGTTTTTATATAATATATATATATATATATATATACAAATCATCTCTCATCAACATGGTGTTTCCGTCCACAGAGCTGCCGCTCACTGGATGTTTTTTGTTTTTAGCACCATTCAGAGTAAATTCTAGAGACTGTTGTGCGTGAAAATCCCAAGAGATCAGCAGTTACAGAAATACTCATACCAGCCCGTTTGGCACCAACAATCATCCATGCGATTATCTAATCAGCCAGTAGAGTGGCAGCAGTGCAGTGCATCACGCAGATATGGGTCAGGAGCATCAGTTCATATCAACCATCAGAATGGGGAAAAAAAGTGATCTCAGTGATTTGGACCATGGCATGATTGTTGGTGCCAGACAGACTGGTTTGAGTCTTTCTGTAACTGCTGATCTCCTGGGATTTTCACGCACAACAGTCCCTGGAATTTACTCTGAATGGTGCCAAAAACAAAAAAACATCCAGCGAGCAACAGTTCTGTGGACTGTGAAATGCCTTGTTGATGAGAGAGTTCAACAGAGAATGGCCAGACTGGTTTGAACTGACAAAGTCTTTGGTAACTCAGATAACCTCTCTGTACATTGTGGTGAGAAGAATAACTGAGATGCAAGTTGGCGCTATTTTGGCAGAACGAAGGGGACAATATTAGGCAAGTGGTTTTAATGTTGTGGCTGATTAATTAGTAGAAGAGAATCAAGCAACAATTCTGACAGAAAAAGATAACCTGTCATTGTTCTGGGCTGGATAGCTTTAGCAAATCCTCTCAAATCGAACATTAACGCAAAGAAACTGTTTATACTTGAAAATTATGAACCCACATATTAAAAACAATAATTCTGGAAATAATAGAAACGTTATTAAAACTAATTTTAGCAATTAAAACAGAAGAATGTTCTTTTTGTCTCACAATCTTCATTCAATCTAAATTTTATTAACCCTTCGCAAGTATTACTTAGCTTCATTCAATTAAATTAGGAAAAGTGTCTACATAGGAAAAACAGCTTCATAACAAACAGATGAAGCTTGGACTGAGATGTGGAATGCACTAAAACGTAACAAAGGAGAAGACTTCAAACTGATTATTTAATAAACATGATACTTCTAGCAAAGACAGTTATTTAAATGCTGTAAAAATGCATTTCTCACACAAAATCACCTTCCAGAGAACAGCAGGAGTAGAGCATCCTGACAGCCATTCATGCTGCTGTAAAGCCACATATGTGCGCACACATATAACAAATGCTGAGCTATGCTTATGGCTTGGAGTTTAGTGAGATTCGGGGCAAGGATTAAAAATTCTTTCCCTCTCTTGCACGCTCAGAGACATCACTCATCTCATCTAGTCTTGCTCGTGTAGGTCACCAATTAAGCCTGACCCACAAAAGCTGTTAGCTACAATACTCAGGGAGCTATAACCAAATCCCTTAGACCAGGTTTTCTTAAAGGTTTTTGAACCTTTGAACATTTATTTTTAGCGACAACATGGCAACTTCAAGACAGACCAGGAGCTATAAAACATTCTCTGTTAAGTAATGAAATATGCTTCAGTAAAAGGCACACGTCAGTGATTTCAACTTCATAGTTTTATTTTCAAGTAATACACTACCCACAATCCTGAAGTGATATCCACCAATCAGAGAAGCCTCTGTTACCATAGAAATGGAAGCATGTCTCCTCATAATTTAAATACATTAATACATTTACAGTCACATTATAAGCGGTTTTTATATATAAACTGGCAGCCAAAAGTTTGGAATAATGTACACATTTTGCTCTTATGGAAAGAAATTCGTACTTTTATTCACCAAAGTGGCATTCAACTGATCACAATGTATTGACTTTATATTTATGTATTGACATTAATAACGTGAAAATGTTATATTACAATTTGAAAAAACAAAACAAAAGAAACATTCAGAACTGCTTAAACTACTTCAAAGAGTTCCCATCAAAAAATCCTCCATGTGCAGCAATGACAGCTTTACACATCTTTGGCATTCTAGTTGTCAGTTTGTCCAGATACTCGGGTGACATTTCACCCCACACTTCCTGTAGCACTTGTCATAGATGTCTTGTCATGCACTTCTCATGCACCTTACAGTCTAGCTGATCCCCCAAAAGCTCAATGGGTTTAAGATCCATAACACTCTTTTCCAATTATCTGTTGACCAATGTCTGTTTCTTTGCCCCATCTTACCTTTTCTTTTTGAATTTCTGTTTCAAAAGTGGCTTTTTCTTTGCAATTCTTCCCATAAGGCAGATTTCAAGCATTGTATAGCCTTCGTTCCTCAAAGCAATGATTGACTGATTGTCTATTGCATACTGTGGACACTAAAAAACACACACAAAGACAATGTTAAGCTTCATTTAACGAACCAATAGCTTTCACCTGTGTTTGATATAATGGCAAGTGATTTTCTAGTACCAAATTAGCTATTTAGCATGATTTTTTTTCAAATAGTGATGGTGCTGTTTTATGTAATGTCCTGACTATACTTTGTGATCAGTTGAATGCCACTTTGGTGAAGTAAAGTACCAATTTCCTTCTGAAATAGCAAAATCTGTACATTATTCCAAACTTTTGGCCAACAGTGTATTTGGAATTAAAAAAAAAGATATTTTATGTTATATTCTCACACTAAAAGCTCCTTGTCAATGAATTGAAGGTGCTGAGCAACGGCAGGATCATAAGTTCAATTCCTAAAGACACATACTGAAAAAATGTATACTTGAATGCGCTGCAAGCTGGATAAAATCTAAATACATTAATGCAAAATAGATGACTAGGGTTGGGAACCGAGAATCAGTTCTTGTTCAGAACTGGTTCCATTTTAAAAAAATAAATAAAATACTGTAACCGTGTTGAGTTTTAGTTCCGTTTACGGTTCCCGAACATGCCACTTTCCGCCAATGCACAAAACTCTGTATTACTAAGATAATCTTACAATGTTACCTGCAGCGCAACTGGTTCTTTTTATCTACAGTGCTCAAATACAGCACCATTGTAGTCTAATTTCTGAATAAATGACCGTTAAGAGCCATTTCTTAAGAAAGAGCTTCTTGTTGGAAGACGGCTTTCAAGATGGCGCCAGGATGTTTGCCGGCTTGCCACAGTCTGTCCTTGTCTCTTTTATTTGTAATGTTTTTTGTTTGTTTTATCACGCGCTCTGTTTGCTCCCCCCTGGTATATGATCGCATGATGCGATTTAATATTCGATCGGCTGTGTCTGATTGTTTATTTTGCGATTCCAGAGATGATTGGCATTTGCACTCGCATTATGTGCCAGTCGCATTGAGGAACATGTGTTACCTGCCGGGATGTCTGTGTATGTGGGGGAAACAGCGAAGGAGGCGTGGGAAGCGTTCTGGAGTCCTTGTGAGATCGAAGAAGATCGGGAAGTGTCCAGTCATCGGACTTGCTTCTTCGATGGCGGAGGCCGTGGTCGTGAACCTGAGATGTTCATACATTGTGCCTGTCTTCCCGTCTTCGGCGTTGATGCCTCAGTTTTCGCAGATGGTGTGCGTAAGGCGACGGTCTGCAGATCGAGGAGTTGATCGTCGGAATCTTCGCTCTCTATTACATGACAGGAGTCCGGTGGCGTTTTGTGATTCCTCTCTGCAATCCTCTTCTGATACCACTCCTACTCCAGTGACAATGGCGTTGATTAACGCGAGATCTCTGGCAAATAAGACCTTTATTTTGAGCGATCTTTTTCTTTCTCATGAAATTGATTTTTTATTTGTCACTGAGACTTGGCTTAAGGCTGGTGAGATGACTTCTCTCTCTGAACTTTCTCCTCCTGGTTGCAGTTTTTTTAGTACCCCTAGGTCTGTTGGCCGGGCGGGGTCTTGCAGTTGTATTTAAAGACAAGTTTAGGTGTAGACTTTTACCTTCTGCATCCTTTTGCACTTTTGAATCTCAGCTAATTACGCTGAATTCTTTTTAAATCTGTGTTATGTGTTTTGATTTATAGACCCTCAAATTTTCATGGGGATTTTATACAAGAGTTCTCTGAACTTTTATCTGGTATTGTCTCTTCTTTTGACAATATTCTAATTTTTGGGGATTTTAATATACATGTGTGCTGCCCTTCAAAGCCCCTGGTCAAAGAATTTTTAAATTTAATAGAGTCATTTGTTTTTTTGCAATGCGTTTTAGGTCCAACTCATGAACATGGTCATACGCTTGACCTTGTATTATCTAAGGGATTCTCTGTTGATAGCGTGAAGATTGTCGATACTGTTTTTTCGGACCATAAGACTGTAATTTTAAGTTCTAACTTTCCTTGTGGGGCGCCGAGTAATATTGCTTCTGCCTCGGTTCCATCCCGCATACTCAATCCATGCACAGCTAGTAGTTTTTCAGCTGCTTTTAATGTCTCTTCTTTTTTTTCCTTGACCGAGTCACACTCTCCCTGTATGGGTTTGGAAGAGTTGGTCGATCAGTTTAATTCTTCTTGTTTAGAGATTTTAGATGTTGTGGCTCCTGTTAAAGTCAGGAAAAAAAGTCAAATCACAGCCCTGGTTGAACAGTACTACCTACGCTCTTAGGCAGGAGTGTAGGAGGGCTGAACGTAAATGGCTCAAAGATAAATTACAAGTCTCTTATGAGATTTTGAAGAACCATTTGAACGAATTTCAAAGAGCTGTTAAATTGGCTAGATCAAATTATTTTTCTGATATCATTTCCAGAAACTGTAATAATTCTAGAGTACTTTTCTCGACTATAAATGCTGTTCTTCATCCGACTACTACTCCTTCATTCACTCCTTCTGCTAAGATGTGTGAAGAGTTCTTAAAATTTTTTATTGGTAAAGTTGATGGAATTAGATCTCAGATTTCATCTGTTGTCAATGTTTGTTTTACTCGTGTTGACCCTACGAATCAATTAACCTGTTTTATGCCTGTTTCTTTGCAGCAGCTTAATGATATAACTGCTCATATGAAGCCCACCAGGTCCCCTGGTGATGTGCTCCCTTCTTCTCTGTTTAAGAAGGTACTTGATTCCATTGGCCCAAGTATTCTGTCTATTATGAATACTAGTTTGTCATCTGGTGTTGTTCCGGTTAGTTTTAAGCATGCGGTTATTCAGCCCCTTCTAAAAGAAACGGCTTAGACCCTTTTGACATGAGTAGTTTTCGATCCGATTTCAAAATTGCCTTTTATTTAGAAGATACTGGAAAAAATTGTGCATGCACAGCTTAATGACTTTTTAATGAGGAATAACATCGCCGATAGATTCCAGTCAGGTTTTAGAGCTGGTCATAGTACAGAATCTGCTCTTTTGAGGGTCTCTAATGATATCCTACGAGGTGTTGATTCTGGAAACCGTGTTGTTCTGCTTTTGTTAGATCTTACAGCGGCATTTGATACAGTTGATCATAACATTCTCATTGGTCGTCTTAGGAATCAGGTTGGTATTCAGGGCTTAGCCCTGAAATGGTTCTCTTCCTATTTGAAGGATAGGACTTTTTCAGTCAGTTTAGGGGATTATTTTTCTTCTGTTGCCCCTCTTGTGTGTGGGGTTCCACAGGGCTCTATACTGGGACCAATTTTATTTTCCCTTTATATGCTCCCTCTAGGCTCAATTTTTGAGAAATTTGGGATTCAGTATCACCTGTATGCGGATGATTCTCAAATTTACTTACCACTGAAACATGGCCATAGATGTGCCATTCAGTCTCTTCGTGCATGTTTGGCCGAAGTTAAGTGTTGGCTTGCGAATAACTTTCTCCAATTAAATGAGGATAAGCCCGAGATGATTTTATTTGGAAATAAGGGCTGTGTGGATGATGACTGCCTGGGGTTGTTTCCTGGGAAAAAATTGTCTAGCGTGAGGAACCTTGGTGTCATTTTTGACTCTGAGCTTAAATTTGACCGGCAAATCAATGCTGTCGTTAAGAATAGTTTTTCCATCTTAGATCAGTTTCTAAATTGAAATCTATCCTTTCTTTTGACGATATGGAGAAGGTTGTTCATGCCTTTGTGTCATCCCATTTGGATTATTGTAATGTATTGTATCTGGGTGTGAGTCAGGCTTCTCTCTTTCGCTTGCAGCTCGTTCAGAATTCAGCTGCCAGACTTTTAACGGGCACTAAGAAGAGAGACACATTACTCCGGTTTTAATTAAATTACATTGGTTACCCATACGATACAGAATCCAATACAAAGCTTTGTTGTATGTTTTTAAGTCTCTGCATGGCCTAGCACCTGAGTATGTTACTGATTTAATCAGCCGCTGTCAATCAAGTAGATCTCTGCGCTCTAATGATCAATTGCTTCTCATGGTTCCGCGATCATGTTTAAGATGTAAAGGTGATCGGGCATTCTCTGTTGCAGCTCCTAGGCTCTGGAATGACCTTCCTCTGTCTGTAAAAACTTGTCCTTCATTGGGTGCTTTTCAGAGTGCGCTTAAAACTTACTTGTTCACTCTAGCTTTTGACAATGCTTTGTAAGTTTTTTTGTCATATGTTTGCATTGTTTTTATGTTTTTGTTTTTACTTTTATACCTTCTGTACAGCACTTTGGTTCCACTTGTGGTTTTGAAAGTGCTCTATAAATAAAGTTGAGTTGAGTTGAGTTGAGTTGAGTTGTTAAACTTAGTATTAACAGGATACAGCAAGGAGAGCATTTACAGAAACCACAGGCTGAAAAATGAAAAGTCCTCTACCAGCAAGTATACATACTTCTTGAGCAGTCAGGTCTGAAAAATGCTGCTCTCTTTCTCTCTCTGTTCTATTCATCTCATTCTGTATAATCTCTGAAACATCCATCTTAAAATCATTTGTGAGGAATACGATGTAGATTTGGATTAGCAGGGAGTAATTTCCATTCTCCTGTGCCATGGCATGTATGCTGAATTACTCCAAGAGGAGACAATGCCAGGCAGACAGCTCCACGGACAGAGCACCAGCTTCCAATGTCCACTTTAACCGCAGTGCATTTCTTTAGATCAGAAGTATTTAGGACAGCTTTAACAGCTTTGTTTGCTCATGTATTCAGTGCAAAGCCCTTATAGACAGATTTTCTGTGATTGCCTCCACTGCTCCCTGGAAAATGCTAATATTCTGTTCACCAATTGCATCTCTCACACTCTGTGTGCAAGGAAATATAATGATAAGGATGCCAGGGTGAGAGAGTTTCTGTCCAGTAAACAGATTTGACACTTGCCATTTGTGTCAATGCTGCATTGTTAATACATAATTTTTTATTTTCTTACTTCAGAGCATGAATTTCTTTAAGCCCATGTTGGTTACTAGCGACTCATTAGCAAGCTCCGAAGCAAGGACTATGTTCTACCCTTTGAGTGACAACACGTGAGGACGTTGTTGGAAATGAGCGGTTCATATGCGGATTCATCAGCATTGTTAAACAGGCTGGATGGCTCTTCATCGAGGCTCTGTCAAACCATGAGGTCTTTTAAAGGAGCCATATGAGCCTTGAGGTTCTGACTCTTGTCATAAGAAGAAGGATTGAGGACGGGCAGTGGAATTTCCTTGTGTTTCTCTCTCCCTCTGTATGGATGCACTGTTCAAACCATCAAGACATGCTCCTTTATCTGGCGCACGGCCTAGTTCGGCACCATTATGCGTCATGCAGGCCGTTTTCTATCAAGGAAATGCTGGTTTGGAGGTAAGCACTTGTTTAAAAAATACCCAATTTCTTCTATTTGTCGTCCTGAAGAGTTCACAGAAATGTAGTGAGGCACGGGGCATGGCCTGGCCCCTCTTTGTTTTCTCTTTTTTCATGCTGTTGCGTGGCAGCGAGCTCCCTTGTGATTAGTCCCCAAGCACGGGGGCTTAATAGGCTCTAAAAAAGATTTTCTCGATTACAATATTGTAAACCGACCCGTGGGGTGCTTCGTTGGCATTATTATTCTCCCTGGGTCCCATCAGGACGGCGAGTGTGTGAAACTAAAATGGCTATGCGGCTGTCTTTTCTTTTACAGGTGAGGAGACGCAAATGCTATCTCTGTCCCTGTTTAATGGCGGCACATACGTCGCACTCCTCGCTCCTTTTAAGATCTGTACACATTGATTTAGCAATCTTTCTGTTGTTAAGGAGTTGTGTATTCAATTTTCCATTGGTCATGCTCTTGCTTCTCCCCATGCAAGTTTGCTGTTTGATTAGCATCAGAAACTCTGGATTTAGCGTGTATGGATGGTCGAGTAGGTCATGTTCCTGTGGAGGCCAATTGGTATAAAAATGTGCCTGTCAAAGGTAGGTTATGGCACAGTTTTCCCCCATGACTTACGCTGAGGAGCAAGTAAAAAAAAAAGGAAAATGTATGTTTTCTTTCCCATGGTTACATATTCTTCCCCATTCTAATTCTTGGCGAGATGTGTTATCTGGCGTTATCTGCTGTAAATACATTCAGAGTGACCAATTTTTATATTTGCCTGATCAAATTCTGCCTCTGTTCCCATGAACAAGGGCCTCAGGATAGGCATTACAGAATTCAATGTATAATAAGCACAAGTATTCATGAATCTGCAACACTGCATTAGTGTGGAGAGGCCTACAAGGCTTAACTAACTTCAAGACACCATCCCCCAACACTGTAGGGAAACAACAACTGGCTGAAGACTTGAATGTGTTTTATTGTAGATTTGAAAGGCCAAGTCTCACACCCCACACCCGCTATGACCTTCACTTTACACACACATCAACACCTCCAACAACCCCCCTCCTCCCCCTCCTGCTACTCAATTTGCTTATCGAGCAAACAGGTCTGTGGATGATGCAGTCGTGCAGCTCGTGATGTGGGTATGTGAGTTGTCATCATTTATTTTGGAGTGATTGTAATGTATCCTAAAAAATAAACTGGGCCTTGTTCTGTCGATCAGCATCATTTCAGGATAGATAATTTGCCGGTTTATTCTGACTTCAAAAGAGTTCAAACGTTGTTGATGCCTTGAGACTGTCAGATACTTTGAATATGCACATACAATGACATTGCGTCAGAAGCTGACTAGCAGTAAAAATGCTAAAGTAAAAAGTAAAGAAGTTTGTATTCAAAGTCAAAGAGCAAACACACACGAGCATTTAGTACCTCAACTGTCTGTATATCTTCTAAATTCCGCAGATTCTTACACTACTGCTCTAACATAATACTTCCTTTTAGTTTTCAAATCATAAATACTGTTGTTATATTTATTGGAAAAATAAGCATACAATTTTATAAAGAATTGAACTATTCTTTCTGCTTAGTAGTTTGTCTCTTTTGCCTCCACTAGCAGTTGATCTGTGTATATAGTGAATATTTAAGGTATTGCACTGCAATATACATAACATGACTATATCTATTGTCTATATTGGTTCAATAGGAGGGGGAAATCCTGTCCATACCCAGCTAGGAAAAAACAATAAAGGCACTGATGTTAATTTACTGAAGTGGGTGTCCAGGAAGTGTTCGTTGGTAATTATTTGTTGGCAATGTAATGTTGTCTTGTTTTTTTTTCTTCTATTTTTTTTTTTCATTTTACTGTATAGAGTAGATTATCCTAAATAGTGGGTGGTCAATAAATTACTGAACAAATTACTGCAATAAAATAAATGTATTTTTATTCATAAATAATTTTTAGTCTGTGTGGCTTTATGACTAATTTCTAAATAAATTAAAAGTTAATTTTAATGTAAAAGTTTAATCAAGTTAAGATAACATTTTAAAGTAATTGAAAAAAAGTTTTTTATAACTTACTGTACTAATTGTTTTTTACAAATGTAGAAAAAACAATGTAGCATATCTAATTCTACTTGTTGTAGGATCAATGATGAGGTTTTTAAAGAACAGTGGTGAATCAGAAGAACTACAGGGTAAAGAGAGGAGCAAGAGAGTGACATTGAGCCAGAGCATCTACAGGGCAAAGAGAGTGAAGACCCAGAGAGTGATTGTGAGGAAGAGACACTATAGGGCAAAGAGAGTGAAGGGCCAGAGAGTGATTGTGAGGAAGAGCAACTACAGGGCAAAGAGAGTGAAGAGCCAGAGAGTGATTGTGAGGAAGAGCAACTACAGGGCAAAGAGAGTGAAGGGCCAGAGAGTGATTGTGAGGAAGAGCAACTACAGGGCAAAGAGAGTGAAGGGACAGAGAGTGTTTGTGAGGTAGAACATAATTTCAGCAAAGAGAGTGACCATTTCAAGTCAGTGAAAGTTATGTTTCTCCAAAAAACACAGATGGGCGAGTTTTTCCACACAGTCTGTTTTATAAAAAAAATGCTTAAAGGTGAAATAGTCAAAAGATCATGGTTGTCATATTCAGAAGTGAATGATGCAGTCTTTTGTTACAGCTGCAAACTTTTCTCTACCCAAGTAATTAAGCTCATTAAAGGAAGATTAAAAGGCTGGAAGAACATGCACACCATCCTGCGCAGCCATGAGAACAGTTTTGAGTATATAAGCACCATGCAGAAGTGGAGGGAATTAGAGTTTAGGTCTACAACAGGCCAACCATAGACCAGAGACAGATGGCCCTCTTGGAGGAAGAAAGACAGAGGTGGCGAAATGTTCTCACAAGAACTGTTAGCAATTATACAGTCTCTTGCTGAGGGGAATCTTGGATTTAGGGGATCCACAGACAAACATAAAATTTCTGATAATGGTAATTTCCTAAAGGAAGTGAAGCTCCTGGCAAAGTTTGATCCCGTCATGCAGGAGCACTTGGCCAAAAAGATGGCAGTGCACACACACACACTTCTTGGGGAAAGACATACAAAATGAGCTACTGAATCTGATCAAATTGTCTAAACAAATAGTTGCAAAAATCCACACTACTAAGTACTTTTCAATCATCCTTGATTGTACACCAGACATTAGCCACCAGGAACAGATGTCTATCATTTTACACATTGTGGAACTACAGCCAGAGACAAACATTTGTCACCGATAATCCTAAATAGGCTGAAGTACCTTCAGATTGACTTCATGGATTGTCGAGGTCAGTCATATGACAATGGCTCCAATATGAAGGGCAAAATGCAAGGTGTACAAGCCAGGCTGCTTGAAAAGAACCCAAGAGCCCTGTTCGTCCCATGTGGGGCACACACATTAAACCATCAATGAAATTGACTAAATGAATAGCCTCTGCCGGTGACATCATCAGGATGCGCCAGTAAATGGGCTATAAATAGATGTGCCACAGGTGCATCGTCAGATCTTTTGTCTTCAGATCATTCTGTGTGTGTTGTGCTTCTTGACTGTCAGAACTCTCTACTTTCCTCTATTAGGAGTTAGAATTGTTAGACAGTGCGCAGAAACCTTTAAAAAAAAAGAAGAAGAAAAAGAATGACTGATAAACAAAGCAAGCGGTGTGTGTTCCCATGTTTACGCTCTATGGCTGAGAGGGACACACACCAGTTTTGTTTTGTGTGTTTGGGGGAAGAGCATGCTGCTCTTGCATTGGGGTGGGGCGGATGCGAGCATTGCGATCTGTTCTCAGTCAAAATGCTTTGCACTCTTACATAGTGGGGCTCTCGTATGGATCTGGCTGAGGAGTGAGAGACGGGTCCGTCCCTATCGCCCGCTCTCTCCCCAGATCCACCTGGTCCTTCCCGTGATCCTGAAGTGCATTCCGGTGCCTCTTCGGTTCATGAGGGGGACCTTGAATCTCTTGAGTCTGTGAACTTCGAGATACCCACCTCTGAGCATTCCGTGGATGATAATAAAGCGATGGAGGAATTACTCGAGGTGGTTACTCGTGTGGTGGCCAGGCTTCAATTAGACTGGCCACATGAACAAAAGACCCCCAAGTGCTCCAAACTGGAGGACAGATTTCTGTCTGGTGGCCAAGGGAAGGGAACGCCTCATCAGTCCCTTCCTTTCTTTGATGACCTCCATGACGAGCTCTCTCCTTCATGGAGGAAACCTTATACTTCCAGTGTCTTCGTGCCCTCGACGTCGACATATTCGACTATCGTGGGTGCTGAGGCATGGGGGTATTCAGTGATGCTGCCGGTAGAAGAGAAACTTGCAGGTTATCTCTCGCCTGGCTCGGCATCATCAAGCTAAAAAGACGTACTCTCCCCACAAAGCCGTGCAGGACCACCTCTATGCTTGTGGGGAAGGCTTATCAGGCAGCAGGTTAGGCTGGTGCTGCCCTGCACACTATGGCAGTGTTACAGGCGTACTAGGCTGATCTGTTGAAGGATCTGCGTGCGGGCACCACATTCGACGAAGAGGCTTTCCCAGAGCTTCATCGAGCCACAGATCTGTCTCTCCATGTGACCAAGCAGATGGCTCGTGCCATTGGCTGCCTTGGTCAACACTGAGAGACACTTATGGCTCAACCTGTCAGGCATCAGATATAAGGACAAAGTTTTCCTCAATGCCCCGATTTTGCCTTCTGGTTTATTTGGTGACGCCATGAATTCCGTTATTGCCAGGTTCCAGGAGACAAAAAGTCATGAGGAAGCCTTCGGGCAATTCCTTCCTCGCCACACTCAGAGGGAGGGGTCGTCGGCCACCCAGCTCCGCCCCAGCCCTTCTAAACAGGAGGCTTAAAAACAAAGCGTGGCGAATCGTGCTCCCTCTCTTAGAGACTGGGGGCCAGTTCATCACCCTCAGCAGCCCCCAAAGCAAGACCTCAGGGCAGTTATTTCTAAATAGAGAAAACCCTGAAGGTTTTGCACCCTGCCTCGTGGGGGTAGCCCCCTCAGGTCAGGGCACATGAAGCATTCACATGTACTTTCCCGATACCCCCACGAAACCTCTCCATTCCCGCCGCCTCTGGTGTTTCGGGAGTTAGAGGTTTCCAACAAAATGTTGGGTGTTCCGTTGCTTTCTGCCTTAGTCCAGGATGCGGAATTCTCGACATTCCCTCAACAGGAAGTGTCAAAATTGATTCCCATCTCAAAGAACCTGGCAGCATGGAAGCTACTGTCAGATGTTTCTATGTGGGTTCTAAGAACAGTAGAAAAAGGCTACAGAATTCAAAATTGATTGCCGTCCTCCGCGCTTCAACGCGTGGAAAGAACTGCAAAACCAGAGAAAGAGTCAGGTTACTACAGCAGATACTTCCTGGGAGTCTTGGCCAGAGTTCCCAGCAAGGGTCTTGCCTCTTACTAATAGCGCCGCGTTGGCCGAACAGGGTATGGTTTTCGGAGATAATGTCTCTCCTCGACGGCTCACCTTGGACGATTCCGGACAGGAGGGACCTTCTCTCCCAGGTGTAGGGGACAATATTTCATCCCTGGCCCGAGCTGTGGAACCTTCAAGTTTGGCCCTTGAAGGGTACCAACTGAGGGACACTGGGCTTTCACCTGAAGTTATCGAGACCATTCTAAGTGCTAGGGCTCCCTCTTCTAGAAGAAGTTATGCCAATAAATCCTGATGATGTCTGGAGGCTATAATTTTTGTCAATTTCATTGACGTGTTGCACACATATTCACAGCTGGTCACTCCTAAAGACGTTCCCAAAGCGCTAAATCAGCGCAGAATCTCTGTCTGCTTTTATCAGGGAACAGGGGTCACAGTTAAGCCATCCAAGACGTTACCCTGCCATTAACCGTAGCAGATGCCGAGAGAAGTTTCTCAAAATTGAAGCTTTTAAAAAATTACCTGTACTCCACAATGAATCAGGAACGGCTTAGTGGACTTGCTTTAATCAGCATTAACAGAAAACTTGCCCAGCAGATTTCTTATGAAGCAGATACTGACGACTTTGCTAAAAAAAAAAAAAGCAGAAGAGTGCCTCTGTAGGTGGCCATGGCCATGATAGCATACTTAACCTGTTGATATGCAATCCCCAGCACACAGTGGTGACGTCACTCTGCTTATATTTAATATATAATTTACCGTCCATAAATGTAATAAATGTTTACAAATTATACATCTTTTCAAAGGTCTAAGGGTTCAACACTGATATCCAATCTCTGTTTCATGATAGCAATGCTCCAGAAACAGCAATTTAATTATTTGTACTATGAGGGGAGTACAAATGAAAACATGCAATATCAAAAAGGGACTTCATACCTTTGTTATGAAAACGCGAATCCAGTTCGCCACACTTGGGTCAATGGTCCATGACAAGCGTTCATTGAAAAACATCCAATAGCACTTTTTGTCCATAAAACTGATAAATATGAGAAATATTGATACATTCTCCATTGTTTTCATGAGCTCTCACCTGAAAGAATTACCCTTCGTCATCACTCTTCAACTAACTATACAATCTGAGCAGAATTCATGTTGTAAAAATGTATATAATCTTATATATTAGAGTCTTGTTAACAAAATGAGCCTGTCTCCAAAGTCTATTTTTTAAAATGCGGTGTCGTTTTATTCATAATAGCCAAGCAGTGCAGTCAGATTTTGTGTCGTCTTGAAAGGCTCCGCCTTAATTTTACTCTGTACACCGGCAGCGATTTTACAGAGAAAAAGCTTGCAGGAACCTCATTTTTTGTAAGATCATCTTCAAATTTGAAACATAACTTCTTTAGACTTCTGGCTTTGAGAACATGGTATATCTGGGTTGTCTTGGTAATTTTATTGTTTTTTTAGATTATAAAAACATGTTGAGCACAAAATATTTCCAGTACTATAAACTTCAGCTTCTCTAACTTTAAAAAATAACAACATATATTAGTACTTGGGAAATTAAGCCCAAAGTGTCTTCTTTCAAAATATACTACAACTGTGTCCATACTCCAAAGGGTCCAGTAAATACAACCATTTAAGTTCAGGTATGTCATTTTCATGGTTTGTGCTCAAAAAGGAGGTTAACAAAAGAATAAGGTTAACTGGTTAACAAAGGAATAAGAGATGGTCCATTTAACCTTTAATTCAATTTTGTGTGTGTGTGTGTGTGTTTACCTTAGTTGAGTTAAATTAATATGGACATATACGTAAAAATATACAAATATTAATAACAGATGCTATAAAAAGGTTAGGAATCATTTATTTCAAGTGCTTTTTATTTATTCTAAAAGGTGGAGGGGAGGAGGGGTGTGGGGCAAAATTAAATTTGAGTGCCCAATACGTCAAACATAAAACTCTGAAACTTCAATCAAAATTCTTGGATCTTAACACACCACCAAAAATGGTGGTTCCATCTTCTGATTAGCATTGCCAGCAGGTGGGTGTGTCTTTAAGTACAATAGAATCGATGTAAAATCTTGAATTGCATAAGGTGCACCCTTGCATCTCTAGATCCTAATCCTAGCCCACACTCCCTCCTTCAATACCAAGTTTAAATCTTTCTCCCATAATCTCTTGATAGATGTTAAAGCTCCATCCCCCAGACATTGAATTAGCAGGGAGTAATACACTGATGCCTCATTACTTTTTCCAAAAGCAGTAATCACCACTCCGAGAGTATCTGCTGCTTTTGGGGGTGAATGCTACTCCCAAAAATAGTACAGAGCAGGTGGCACAGCTGTAAATACCTAAATAACTGAGATCTGGGAATTCCAAAATGTTAAACCAGATATTCAAAGGATCTCAACACTCCACTCTCATTTAGGTCACTGAGTGTATTAACCTCCCTCACAATCCACTCTGACCAGCAGAAAGGGGACTTATTAAAGCATAATTTTGGGTTCAGCCATATGGTCGAGGCAACATTTAAATAAATGTCCGACTTAAACACTCTGGGCATTTTTGTCCATAACGATATATTCTATCAAATTGCTTGAAATACGAGAGGGGGACATCTATAGGGAGATAATGTAGCAGGTAGTTTAATTTTGGAATGCAATTCATTATAATAGCATTAGCCTTCCCAATCATAGCTAAATGTAATGAAGTCCACCTGCCCGCATCGCTTGAAAACCCCTTTATTAAAGGGTAAAAAATAACACTAATTAAATCACACAAATTAGCTGGGAATAAAATACCCAAATACTTAATGCCCTGTTTGGGCTACTGGAAGGCACCTGGCTGAAAAGCCATTACCAGCCAGTACACTGTCAGAGCCAAAGCTTCGAATTTAGACCAATTAACTGTATCCCGAGAATTTAGAAAAGGAATGAATAATTCTTTGGAGGCAAGGCATAGATCTAGTCGGGTCGGAGATGAATAATAAAATATAATCTGTGTAAACAAAATCTTATGCGCCACACCTCCCGCCACCACCCCTGGAAAATGATCCTCCTTTCTTATCGCGACTGCTAAAGGTTCCAGGGCAAGACAGAACAATAATGGGAAAAAAGGACAACCCTGTTGGGTAATTTACTATCCAGATTAATCTGAAATTAATACATTCGTTTGCACTGCCACTACCTGGTGTCTATAAAGTAATTGAATCACACCAATAAAAGTACATTTCCAAAACCTTAAAAAGATAATTCCATTCTCCCATATCAAATGCCTTTTTGGCATCAAGGGAGATGGCAGCGACCAGAGTCTGATCATTCACCACTGACCACATGATATTGATGAAACACCTAATGTTATCAGAACAGCTACGGCCCTAAATAAACCCCACCTGATCTAAAATACTGTGCAAAAGTCTTTTGCTTCTCAAAAACATTTGTCTTAAAATAGTTATTTATATTTTCAGCTTTAGTGTGTCAATAGGAAATATAAATGTTTAGACTCCCAAACATTTATTTTGCAAATATAAAAGAATAGAAGAACAGGGAGCCCTGAAACAGATGGCATGGTCCCTGCAAAGCCCCCCACTGAATATTGAGTCAGTCTGGGATTACAGGAAGAGACAGAAGCAATTGAGATGAAATAGATCGATGAACTGTGGCAAATTCTCCAAGAAGCTTGGAACATCCTTTCTGCCAACAACCAAAAATAACTGTATCCAGGTATACCTAGGAGAATTGGTGCTGTTTTGAAGGCAAAGGGGGTCACACCAAATATTGATTTAGCTTTTTTTATATTTACTGGACTTTGTATGATGCTAATTTATAAATGAAAACTATTTGTGGCATTATTTTTAAAGACATCTTCACTATGCAACATTTTTCCTAAAGTGCCTTAAACTTTTGCACAGTACTGTATATGTAGAACTTTACGTAATCTGTTAGCCCAAAGATTTGACAATATTTTAACGTCTAGTTGGATCAGGGAAATTGGACAGTAACTCTCACACTCACTTGGATCTTTGTCCTTTTTAAGATTCAGACTGATCCAGGCTTGCATCATGGTTGGTGGAAGCTTTCCATTCTTTAATGATTCCATATAAACTTCTAGCAAAAAAATTGAGCGAATTCTGTAGCATAAGATCTAAAAAACTCAGCGGCAAAGATGGTAAATGGTCTGCACTTATATAGTGCCTTTTTAACCTTAACGGTATTCAAAGCGCTTTACACACTGTGACTGATTCACCCATTCACACACACATTCATACACCAATGGTGGCAGAGCTGCCATGCAAGGTGCTAGCCTGCCATTGGGGTTCAGTGTCTTGCCCAAGGACACTTTGGCAAGAAGTCATGTGGGCCAGGTTTCAAACCACCAACTCTGTGATTAGCAGCCACCTGCTCTACCACCTGAGCCACAGCCACCCTGGACAACTAGCCCCAGAGCCTTGCCTGTAGGCAAGACCTTAATTACCTTGCCAAGCTCCTCCAAGTTTATCTCAAAATCAAGATAGTTTTTTTGCTCAGCCATTAGTTTAGGAAGCTCTAATGGTTTCACAAAGTTTCTAAAATCCTCATCAGTAGATGAAGACTTGGAACTACAGAGATCAAGATAGAATTCTTTAAAAGCATTATTAATACCAATGGCTGAGGTAAATATTTCACCACCATCAGATTTCACTGAGGCAAAGGTAGAAAAAGACCATTTCTGTTTTATATATCTATCCAGAAGTTTCATGCCTTGTCCCCCGACTCAAAGTATGACTGTCTTGCCCTGAATAGCCAAAACTCCACCTTCCACAACAAAATAGTGTTATATCTGTATTTCAATTGGGTCAGTTCTCTGAGACCATCAGATGACACGCTGCGCTTCAGCTCTGCCTCAGCACTTGAGTCGAGAGTTTGAATCCAGGGTGCCCTGTGTTACTCCATCCAGGTCTCCAAAGCAACCAAATTGGCCCGGTTGTTAGGGACGGTAGAGTCACATGGGGTAACCTCCTCGTGGTCACAAAAATGTGGTTCTCTCTCGGTGGGGTGCATGGGGAGTTGTGTGTGGATGCTGAAGCCTCACGTGCTTTGTCTCCTCGGTGATGTACTCAACAAGCCACGTGATAAGATGCGCAGATTGACAGCCTCAGGCAACTGAGATTCGTCCTCCGCCACCGGGATTGAGGCAAGTCACTACACCACCACAAGGACTTAGAGCTTACTGGGAAATGGTTCATTCCAAATTGGGAATACAAAATTTAATTAATAAATAAATATTCACTAACCTTTTTCGGCCTCAGGAATTCCGATGATTCGGACGTTATTCTGCCAGCTACGGTTCTCCATGTCCTCCAAACATCCTCTAAATCCACCTTGGTTGCTAGAGGATTACCAAATAATTCTCTCGCCGATGACTCCAGATAATCAATCCATTTCTAGACATCCCCCACTCTTGTAACCACCTAAGAGAATTGAATCTCCATGGCAAGATCCTCCAAGTTAGCAATGACCTTCATCAGCATTGCCTACATGTTCAACATCTCTCACTCATTTCTCCAACCAAATCAGCTCTCTGTCTCTGGGGCTTCTCGGGGGTATCAGCTTGAGCACATACAGTAAGTGTCTTTTATTGTCTCCAGAGCCTGAGGATTTTGAATTCTTTGACATATTGTCCTCCTAGAACAGTTATGGAACAGATTGTATCAAATCTCCCTGGTTTATGTCATTAATAGTGTTAAAACTAGCAAAGTTTTCAGAGCACACCGAACATTTCATGTCATCATGTGACTCCTCTATGCTGGGGGAAGTTAAAATATTGGCAGGGTAAGTACAAATTGAACTATACAATTTTTTTTCCCTCTGGACGAACAGTAAAATAATATTCTTGAGCCTCGTGTGGCATCTTTTGATCATAGTCTTCTGTTTATTTCTATGTTCCATTCTCACCCTTATTCCTTTCATTTTTCAGCCTATCACTCCTCTTTTCACTCTCCTCCATTCTTTTTCTTCTTCTCTCTCTCTCTCTGTCTGATAGCAGCGGTCAGACAGACACTCTTTAATAGAATCCAGATGAGGTAGAAAAATGCACAGAGGAGAGGAGCCCATTAAAGTGTGAGCCCCATCACCATCCTCACATGCTTCAACCAAGGCCATAACCATGTCTTGATCATTTAGAATAGTAAATGCGATAAAATAAAAATTTTATGAATAAAGACTTTAAATGTGTTAAAGTTTTTTTAAATGTGACACAAATTTGCCAGTTTTTGGTTTTAAAAGATATGTATTTTTTTATGTTCACAGTACAAGACAAACACTGTGTCTGCATTGCTAGCAATATGAAAAGAAAAAAGCTCCTTCAAAAACCTGCCAGATTACCAAATTCATTTAATTCCTTTACAGCGTACATACATTTGTGCTTAATCTTAAGCCTGACATGCTGAAAAGTTCTCCGTTAATGTTTTTACATTCACAATTATGAATGATATATGAATCACATACTGTATATGACATATTTTAAATTCAAAACGGCAAATTTCGCCAAATGGTGAAGAGTTTACACCATTGGAAATTACTTTCGGTTGGTATATTTTAATTATAAAACAGTGGATACATTTTACATGTTTAGTTAGATACTTTCATCTTACATAAGTTTCCGCCTAGCTTTTGAAACTTGAGTCCTGCGACTCCTACCTTCATCGATTTGACTGGCTATCTCAAATGACATTGACTAGTGGTGTTAGACTACTGAGCATGCTAAAACAAATTATTTTTTAAACGTTTATGTTATTCCTGCAACAGCTTAACAACCAGACAGCGATGCATAATGGACTGCAGCAGAACAATATCAAGGATATCAAATATTAGAGGGCCATATCTGATTCTTGGAGGGAACTTGTCTCCCTCAATGTATATTGCAGTTACAGCCCTGGCTTTTACAGACCAGCAGGATGAGGTTTCCACAGTAGAGTGTATGTTTGCGTGTGTGTGCATATGCTTCTTACATCAGACAATCAGTAAAATCATGTTATGATTGATTTACAGTCACTATGATGGAAAATAAATATGTTTGATTTTCCATCAAGTCTCTCCAGAGTCAGGTTGGGCAAGCAGATTGACATTTAGCTGATCTAAATTACTCTTGAAATGCAGAACATTCAGATAAAGCCAAACTTGCAAAAAGCACTACAACCCACTTTATGAGTACTCAAACTGATAAGCAAACCATCATCCAGTATTTGTCCAAAATGCATATATGTCAAAACACAAAAACTTTACACTTGGCATTAAAGAGGTCATGTCATACATTTCTTTAAAAGGCTGGGCCTTTAAGTAAATACCCTTTTTGCATGTGAAAACAGAAACAGTGGTTTGCTATGTTTACACGGGCTGCAGGTTTGCAGTCAGGTCTTTTTAATACTGTCTTTAACTGGTCCATCCTTCCACAATAACATCTTTGCAAAGCCTGTTAAGGTTTTTGGATTCAAAGGATAAGAGCAATCAATTTTAATAAAAAAAGAAAGAGATGTACAATATAGTATATAGAGATTGAGGAATGATATTAAGTGAGATAAGTGGTGGAATGGGCGTTAAAAATAAAATGATAAACTATACACTATAAACTACTGACAAATGGTAAAAGATTAAAATATGACCCTTTCTTAAAGGGATGGTTCACCCAAAAATGTTCTTATAATTTACTCACCCTCAAGCCAATGTGTATGACTTTCTTTCTTCTGTAGAACACAAATTAAGATTTTTAGAAGAATATCACAGCTCTGTAGGTCCTCACAATGCAAGTGAAAGGTGACCAAAACTCAGAATGTACAAAAATGACATAAAGGAGGCATAAAAGTAATACATACAACTCCAGTGGTTAAATCCATATCTTATGAAGCAATATGATAGGTGTGGGTAAGAAACAGATCAATATTTATGTCCTTTTTTTACTATTAATCTCCACCTTTGACTAGCCTCGACCAATAGGTGGCTGAATGTGAAAGTATATATATATATATATATATATATATATATATATATATATATATATATATATATATATATATATAATTTTTTAAAAATTTTTTTTAAAGGACTTAAACATCGGTTTCTCACCCACAACCATCACATTGTTTAAGAAGAAATTGATTTATCCACTGGAGTCTTATGGATTACGTTTATACTGCCTTTTGGGGCCTTCAAATTTCTGGTGTTTTGCAGAAGAAAGAAACTCATACACATCTGGGATGACATGAGGGTGGGAAAATTATGAGAGAATGTTTATCTTTGGGTGAACTATCCCTTTAATACAAAGACTGTTAGTTTAATTGACATGACACATTTATTGGCACTTTAATTAATCCCTCTGGATTTCCATAGAGGTTTCTAGATATAATGTCAACGAGAATGGCTTGTGTCGAACGAGTGACATTGAGAAAGGCCCAGTAACATTTAGATTAATGTGGCTTGTCCAGTACTGCATTTCTATTTCTCACAAAGTCTGCAATCAAGGTTCAGCTCGACAGGTGATGTTAAACAGCTGTGAACAGCACGGGCCACCTCATTTGCCCTAGGTGACGCAGCCTCACTGTCTGTTCCTGTCAGAGTGCCACAATCAGTTTGGTTTATTTTAGACACCATTACACATAACACTGTGGCAAAGGGACATATGGGGCCCATGTGGGAGTTCATGTCATCTGCTCACTGTCACTTTTTTCATACAGGACAGTTTCTACGTAACATGTAAAACAGACAGAGGGAGAAAGATGAGGGCTGATGAGGGGGTTTTACCTGACTCATTCCCAATGAAAACATTATCTGTAAGTGGTTGGTTCAGCCATAAAAGCAAACACAACAGCCATAAAAAGCTGACATTTCAATTAATGACTGGCTTCTGCTGAGAATTAAAGGGACTGGTCACAATCTGTCTTCTTCCAAGCCCACCTGTGTCACAACAGGCTTTTATAGCAGAGCGCAGACTGTTACCTTAATCACATCCATAGGGAGAGGCTCATCAACTGGTGGCTCATACATACATCATGCTGTCAGATGCAGTCTGTCTCTCTCTCTCTCTCTCTCTCTCTCTCTCTCTCTCTCTTTCTTCTCTCCCTGCATCCAACATACATGCAGCACATCAAATTAGTTTGAATGATAACTGAATACTCAGTGTTGACGATACAGTAGACCAGAGGGGTATTCCAGAAAGCAAGGTGAATTTACAGTGACATAAATCCCACAACTTGGTTCCAGAACACCTGCGTGGGTTTAGTTCATTTGGAACTTCGTTTGAAACTCCACAAACTGGAGTTTGTGCACGTTCATGGTGAACTCAGAAAGGCATTCTCAGCAGATCACCATATTATTGAGTCACCATGAAAACAGACGCTGAAAATAAAGGCGTGCCATATTTCAGTGACGCAGAACATGAAGTTTTAATGACTGCAAATGAGCATTACTTCATCTTCGTTCATAATAGCGATAGAAGCTGCATTGGTTTAGGACTGAGAGTTTGCTTGACAGAAAGTATACTGAATCATTGCGTGAATTTTTTAATTAATAAAACTATAAAGTTTCACCGTATCTGCAGGGGAGGTCCCAGGATTTTTTTTACAGTGAGGGGAGGGTAGAGGAAGGGTCTGATTCTGTGGTGGCCATGTTATATTGTCCGACCGGCGGGGTGGGGTCTTTGAGTGGGGGGGATTCTGTCCCCCCTCGAGAACCGCTCTTGCTTACATGTAAAAGCTAGACCTCTCTCACCTACATTATGTTTAATAGGTTGACCGTTATGTTATTTGTTTGCACTGAACTTCATTATAAGTATTAACATTCATATTCTATTTATATTATGATAATAGGCTATAGGTTTACTATATATTTTACTATACACTATACACTATATTAATATACCATTAACTATGCATGATAATTTTATTTTACAGGGGTCGGCAACCCTTTTGACATTGAATGCTATTTTTATTTTCCTGGTCTACAGTCCAAATTTATCCTAGCAATAGCAACCAGGGGTAGGCAGCGGTGTAGTGTTGGGGATGTTTTATTTTTATTATTTATTCATAAACATGGAACTATATGCCTTAAAATGCCTCATGTATAGGTGTTTTGGAGATAATAGGTAATATATCTTTTTTTTTTTTTTTTATCACATAGTATCTAGTTAGTGAAGAAGAATAAAATGTGATTAATTGCTTCATGTGATTAACCTGCATATTGATATATTGATTGTAATTTTATAAATAACATGAATTAATTGACTGAAGGAACTATAAATAGAATGTGGGTGCTATAATAATTTTATTCAATGAAATTTATAGAAAAAAAAATATTTATTAGAAAGGTTAAATATAAATACATAAAGCCCTTTCTTTACAGTGAATGAGTGTGGAGGCCTTTCCAATGTGCTCTGCATTAAAACTATTACAGTATTAAATATTCCTCAATTTATTCACTTTTGAAAGCAAATTTGTGGTGTGTGAGACTGGAAAGGCCAGGGAGAAGAAGATTTGTGAGGTGAATTAAAGATTGTAGTGTACCGTAATATTGCATCAAAAGTATAATATTGCGCAATCTGAGTGTCCACGCCCACTGTGTCGCTATTAAAATGGCACGCATGCGCTGACACCCTATGAAACGTACTGACATCTACGTAAAATAAAATAACTCTACTACTTCTCGACCTACTCCGGAGCATGTTATGTTCAGAGAGTAAGTTGCTATGGCTGCTAACATACCCTGAAAGTTACCTCAGTTTTCGGAAAAGAAAGTTGAGGTTATCCACATAATCTAAGTAAATTTACCCAGGTAAAACATGAGAATCTTTTTAAAATAAACAAATTTTTGGGGTCTGCAGTTTTAATAATGCTGTAAGGGAACAACACATTCCCATAAAGTCCATAAAACAATAAGCTCTTTGCTCTGTGTGTCTTACGAGTTAATCACAGCTTGTAAAAACACACTGAGATCTCTCATTGGATTGGACGTTACACTGACCTATCACTGAGACGCCTGGAGATATAAAGCCAGTCACAAGGAATAAAGCCAGTCACTCAACAAATAAGAAATTTCAAGAGCAATTAGGAAAGTTACATGGTGGGTCTAGTGGTTATTTTTCTGGCCTTTTGCATTATTAATGTAATTACATGGACTGTGGATCACAAACTTTTAATGTATGTCATTTAAATGAAAATAATAAACCTGTTAAATGCTGCATTATTATGACATTCATAGCCTCAAGTTTGCCCTTACATGGACAGTTCGCCCAAAAATGAAAATGCTCTTGTCATTTACTCAACCCATATCATTCCAAACCAGTATGACTTTGTTCTTTATTCAGAGTAACACAAAAGTAGATGTATAACGAAATGTCCAAATTGCTCTTTCCATTCAGGTAGATGGGAACACAGACAATCATCCATTACCTTTTGTGCTCTACACAAGAAAGAACATCATATGGGGTTGGCACAACATGAAGGCGAGTAAACGATGACAGAATTAGAATTTTTAGGTTAACTATCCCTTTAATAAATGTTTCAGCTCTGCAAAACCCCCCAAAAAAAGACTGAAGAGAGATGTCACGGAAATTGAGGAGACCTGTGTTTGTGAAAAAAGATGTAAAGAGTCATGCGAGACTGTTGTTAACACTATGTCAATGTAAAGTAAATCAGAGCTCTGAATTCCTGTGATTTGTAGGGCCCGTGAAGCACATACTATGATATGGTAGGACTGAGCCGTTACATGGTTCATAAAATGTTATGGTGACCTACAGTTTTAATATACCATTATGTTTTGCTTTATCTTATTTGTTGTTTTATTTATTTAGGAAAGGAAAAGATTGCACCAAAATAGGAAAGAAATGTAATTACAGATTTTCTTAATTTTTTTTACCAATTATGGTAGTTTAACCTGAATCTGGATATCTGGATGTCCTTAGAGACATGTGTCCAGAGTGCTAAGCACTATATTGCAGTTAACTTAATGGTATCCACTCCTCCAACCTCATTGTGTGTAAACTATGCCCTTGGGTATTTTCCTGGTCTCCTCCTCCCACCTTCTCCTCTCATCCCAATTGTCTCTATTTCCTGCCACACACTTCTTTATCAACAAGCCTTGAATAAACTGTGCAATGGAGTGTGTTGTTCAAGGAAATCTTTTACACACTCATCTCTCTCCACATTGAAACATGATGCCCTCCCACATATCAACTCATGTACATCACTCACACGTATTTACTTCAGGTTTAGTATGTTTTACAAAAAAAAAAAAAAAAAAAGTGAAATATGTTCAAGTAAATAGGAAGCCAGATTGAGCTGACATTTGTGAATATGGTGACTACTGTACTGTATAGGAATTGAATGCAATTGTAAGTGGAGGTTAATATGATGTGCTTTTGTTTATCAAGGCAAAAACAAAATGGAGTAATAATAATTGCAGTGGAGGGCATTTCATACTTACTGAGATATCTCATCTCAAGTGCTGGCGCAAATTAGTTCCATAGCCATTTACTATACATTTTATTGATTGAAACAGATATTATGTTGGCAAAATGTATCAATTTGTATCCATTTTGAATAATTTGTAGATTAATAAATTCAGCAATGAATGCAGTGATTAGTTAACTGATGTATCCATTACGGATCTTTTTACAGGTGGTCATTAAAAAACAGTTTCATGAGGTAATCAAACAATTTACTGTCTAGGTCTACAATACGATCACAGATGAGTTCAAAGGTTCAGACCTATCAATGAGGTTACAGTTAAATTTATCAAAGAGGTTTCACAGTTAGCTCACCACTGACCTCAAAAATTAGCTCACTGATGATGTCAGTCACTAACGTGCTAATTATAGGCAAAGTGTGTAATATCTGCGGCAGTAGCACCTCCAAACAGAAATGCCTGTAGTGCCACCCCAAACTAATAGCAATGACTGAAACAATGTTGCTCAGTCAAGCTGTCTGGAATGCTCAAACAAACAGGCTAATGTTTTATTAGCACCACAGAGCCACAGTGTTTACACTTTTCGGGGGAATGAACCATCTTATTTATAACTGACTGCATATTAACCTGCGATACAAGAAAATATTTCAAACATTGAAGAAATTACACACTTCACCTTTAACTTTCCAATCACTCTCACAGGTAGTAATAATTTCACAGATAAAAAAGGTTTTGCTGAGAAAATATATCTGCTTTGTAGGCCTACTATTTTTTTTCCTCTTTCCTCACATTATGCTTTGAATAATTTCTCAATCCCATTTCATTAACAACTGCCCTAAAAAGAGTCAGTGCTTGTGGCTAGTCCTATGTAGTGGAAGGGACAGAGTTACCTCATTGCGATGCTATAGGCTAACAAAACAATTACAATTTATAGTCAATGTGGCCCTAGCGAAACTTCTGTAAAGACAGCACATTGCAAATGTTAGTTAAAGGAATATTCCTTTAAATCATCACCTTAAGCTGTGTGAATATGTGCGATATTTGAGATAAATGTTGAACTGAGGTTGGCTAAAATGCTAAAGCTAATGGCAACACATTGCATGTGTTTGAAACATCACTTCCGTCAGCTGAAAAAAGGCTAATGTGTTTTTCAGTTTTCCATTTGAGACAATACTATGTTTTGAAAATTCATAAACTATGTATAGTACATCATTTGGGACACATGCTTTCCATGATTGTAATTGTAGTATGCTGATGATCAATATGAGTTACTGGTTTGTTAGTAACGAGCATCTTCTAAGAGCTGACACTCTGTACTCTCTGTATCACTACAACCCTGACAAGCACATCACAAGCCCACTTACCATACAACAGCTGTTGCTTGCTGAAATCCTGGGGTGCACTTCCTGCCTGTGCCCTCCTACTGAGAGCAAGCATGGAAAGAGGACATGTATGATTTCTTGGCAGTTGGCACCATTGAATGTATGATGACAATGTGGTGATCAGAAGAATTGTAGATGGGAACAGAGTCTGCTACGAACAAAGTATCATTGCAAGTTCACAAACAGTCTGGAGAGGAAGAAAGACAGACAGATAGTGGGGCAAGAGGAGACATGGCACAGCAAGGGGGAGACTATTTCCCTCATTTCAAATTTGTTCCAATGAATATCATTAGCTTACACTGCTTCTCTAATCAGTCTCCAAGAATACTCTTCACAAGACCTGCGCCAAGCATGCTCTGAGCAGCAAGGCTCCTCCCCACCCCCCTGTCCTTCCTCATTTTCATTTAGACTGTGCTAGCACTAATGCATAAATTTGGAATTCCTTTTATTAAGAGTCTTGATTAAATCTCTCAGGGAAAGTGGCTGTTTTGCATGCAGGCTGTTGCATTTGATACTGATGGCAGAGTCTTTGTCTCGGTTCTTCCTTTGGACCTTATGTAGGCACACTTGAACGTCAGCTTAGACATATTATTGCATGTTCATTCCAAAACTCACAATTAGTCTAATTGTTGCCAAAAAAAATTAGTGTGTGTGTGGGTGTGTGCAAGGGGCAGAACAAGTTTAAAAAGGATGTAAATCTCCATTTTGCTTGCACATATTTTTTTCGCCATTAGCTATGCAGTCACAAGATCTTTGTGCTAGCTCGCAGCTACAGTAATGTAATGTAGAGTGATGGGCATAATCACCTTGCAGAGAGCCATCAATTATTATCCTTAAAGGAATAGTTCACCCAAAAATGAACATTCTGTCATAATTTACTCACCCTCATGTTGTTTCAATCATGTTTAAATCAATTTCTCAAGATGTCTTTTCAATACAATGCCAGTGAAGTATCCCTCACTTTGAAGCTTAAAAAAAGGACACAATGTATCATAAAAGTAGTCCATGCAACTTGTACATCATATTCCAAGTCAACCTACTGTAGTGCTTAGAACTGGCCTGCAAGATGGTGAATTGCACAGAGCAAATTGCATTCATCAGTAAAGAAATTTGGCAGTGTTTGTGCTATTACCTGATTTGCATAATTTCTTTAGTGAATTTGGTGCTAAAACAATACAGACAATGCATACAAATAAACAACACGATCAGCTGGCACAATTCCCATCACAGCATGAATTAAGAGATGAGGAGATGTGGCTCTGTTGTGGGGCTAAAGATAAATTCGAGCTATTGTTCACATGAGACGCTTATCGTGAATGTATATAATAGCTTCAAGTCTTCACAAATTGCAAAGTGGTCTGAAGATCCCCATTGACATTTACCAATAGCATTACTATTGTTGTCCATTCCTACAAAAATGATAAGCGAAAGGCCACAGAACTCTCAGGTTCCATTGATCAAGAGAAAGCTTAAAAAAGTGAAGAAAATGCTGTCTCGGGAATTTAAAAGTTTAGTGATGAAGACTTCACTCTAAATGAAAAAATATAAGCTCAAAGTTGTATTGAGTATGATAATCCCTGTGTCCGAAACTGCATACTGTCAGATTTTGTACAATTTGATGAAGGATGCACTTCTCCTCCTGTAAAAGAATATGTTCTGTAGGTATGCAGGTCAGGAGGAGTACGAATAGATTCCTGACATACGTGTTCAATGTCTTATGACACGACAATATGACATAATAACAAAGCCTGTGAAAATAATCTGCAATGGTTGTGTTAAACAAGCAACATTTAGGCACAAGGGTCAACGTTCCTGGTATAGATAGCACTTACAACTGAGAAGAGATTTTTTTTTAAATCTTTTTTAAATTTGAAATCCAGCATTTTGAAAGTGATGTCTCCTGAGCTCCCGATGCTTAATGGGATAATAAAATGTGAAGCGGAATGTATTAAATAGGTCATTGGGTATTTCTCACTTACTGTTTAATGAATACTGAGGATTCAAACATATTACTCAATTGGAATACCATACAATAGGGAAGTATGCATTTTTGGATAGGGGTCACATTGTAGCTTTGGCAAGGTGTGATAAAATTCCCAGAAATAATTTTCATATAAAGCAAAAGCATGTCATGTTTTATTTCATATCTCTCCTCCCCACTTTTTTCTGATCCTGCCAAAACTGCCAAAAGGGAGCATACACAATATGCTGTGGATAAACAGAGTGTGATGAGAGCTGCTTAGCACAGGTGTAACCGGTCCTGCTTGACCCACTCCGAACGAGATTTGAATCGGCATCTCTGGCATGGGAGGCGGGCGCGCTAATGAGGAGGCTAAAGGCTACAGCCTCTAGTGTCAGTCATTAGTGCACCTCTTGAGGCAAGGGGATTGAGGTTTACATATAACACACAGCTATCACATACCAGCTGGCTCCAATTACACTCGCCCCCCTAAACCTCATTCCCATCTGGGTCACGGCACCACTGTAAATGGTCCTGGTTGAACCAGGGTCTCTGGGACGGGAAGCGGGCATGCTAACGAGGAGGCAAAGGCTACAGTCTCCAGCGTCAGTCGCTAGTGCGCCTCTTGAGGCCAGGGGAGTGAGGTTTACACATACCACACAGCTATCACATACCAGCTGGCTCCCGTTACACAGGGAGAGAAATGTACATCAATTTGCTTACATTCAGCCACCGAAAAAACATCAAACACTTTTCTGTAAAGACTTCTGTTATAGGATAGTAGATAAAAAGGAGTGAACATAAAATGGTCAAAAATAAATGACCACTGTCAATGGTGAAACATTGTGCGTAATACAGGATTAGGCTACAGCACATTTTTTCACAAGTGAAAATGTGCAGGTAGGCTGGAGTAATCCTAATCATGCTATCAGCTACACAGTGAATACATTATGTGGTGAATTGTGAAGATTCTTCAAAATGTCTACTTTTGTGTTTCACATATAGCACCAGCATACAATTTTAGAACAACATGACCATGAGTAAATAATATTAAAATTTGTATTTTAACAATTTCTATTCACCTTGCTATGTGTACGCAACTGACTTAGAGCAACAATGAACTGCACTGCAGAGTTCATTCCACACTCTGTGTTTTGAAATGAACTGTCAAAAGACTTGCATTTGCATAGGACATAACAACTAGCTGCATGTCAGTATGCCATGAGGCATATGACTGAAAACAGGAAGTCCAGCAGGGGTGTTGTGACAGGATGAGGAAGAGGCCCACAGGTGGAGGTGAATAATCTGCTGTGGACGAGTAAAGCCTTGTCCAGGAACAGGAAACTCCATGACTGAGGAAAAAGATTATGAGGAGGATGCAGGCAGGCAGCACACATTTTTTAAGTCAACTTTGATATTCAATCCCAGCAGTCACTTTTTTATCTCTATATTCATCACGCATGTACAGTAGGTGTTAAGTAACCAATAGCTGAACATAACAGTATTAGATTAAAACATATTTCCATGTATTTAATATTTGATCAAGTTTGCACTATTTGTTACTAAGCTACATGCAGTCTGTGAGTAGCCTACAAATGAGAGAAATTTCAAAAACAATTTGTGAACTGTTGGAGGGGGAAAACTAAATATTAAAGAGGAAAAAAAAAAGAGAAATAAAAAGCAGTCCTTGCATAATTTATTGGATATGTAACTGAATTTGGGTCATTTAGATCATGTGCAAAAAACCAAATCATCACCAGATCTTGCATTGAGATTATCAATATAAATGCAGACCTAGATAGATCTGGCATAATTTATGAGGTCATCCATCCTCTGTGACGCCAAAAGTTGTTTCTTCTTTTCTGTCAATTATACCTCAAAGGCTCATAAGAAGCTGTGGAGAGATTTTTGTTGGTGGCCTCAAACCACATTTTTCTTCTACTTTTAGAACGGACCACTGAACTTCAAATGAGAATGAAGACTGACCTCTTCTGGGGATTTGAGAATATGTAATTTGCCACAAATACCATTCATAATTCATAACCCCTTTAATCATCATAAATACATCTTTAATTATATTTTCTGTATACTGTCTAATGTTAAGAAAAAAACCTTTGTGAGATAAAATAATAAATTGTAAAACTTAACATTGTCCTATATCACATTAGATTGGATGGAAACAATCATTCATTTGATTCCAATCAAATATTTCCTAAAATATGGAGTGAGTCATTCAGGTTCCTGTGGCAGGTTGCAACAGCTATACGCACATTACAACTTGGCCTAGTTGTGGTGTAAATAGGCACTAAGTCACAATTTATGAACTACTAAATATTTAAAGCATTGCACCATTAAAACTAGGTATGACATAACCCTACGTTTAAACTAAATATTTACGGAAGCCGACCAGGGTCTCTCTGCCGCCATTGAAAAAGAATGACTTCCGGTCGATTTGACGCTCTCGCCGCCTCTCCGTACGTTCACACCAGAGGCGGCGAGAGCGTCAAATCGACCGGAAGTCATTCATTTTCAATGACAGCCAGCGTCTCTCCGCGGCGAGAAGCGGCGCGGCGAGTCTTGGGCGGCGTGGGCGTCAGATGGAAGTTCAAGTGCAGTCAACATTATGGTAATGAGCTGTGACGCGGTTCGGCGGCAACCTATTGGAATATAGAAGTGCTCCGCTCTAGCGAAGTCTAGAGAACACAACCGTGTAAACTTTGGTTCCCACCAAGCATTCGTTCCGAAGATAAAATGGAGGAGAAACGAATTATTGCCGTGACGGGTTTCCCTGTAATATATGACCAAGACCACAGTTATTACTACAAATGTATTTTATTTTTTATAACAAACAACTATAATTTTAATTACTTACTGCCATCGATCGATTAATTATTTTCACATTTTAAAGAGTACATGAGGATATACGCTACTTGTGATAGGTCGGCAAAAAGTAAATGGTCGACATGTCTGGATGTTTAAATTGCGGCCCCTTTAAATATAGTTCACAAAACAAAGCATTCTGAACAAACGTTGCTGCCTATTTCAACTACGTCAGAGCGTCCACGAGCGTCCTTAAGCGTCGAAGGCAGGGCAGCCAGAGCGAATTTTGACGCTCTCGCCGCTTCTGGTGTGAACGTACAGTCTGGTGTGAACGTACGGTGAGGGTGTTTATCAGCAAATTTTCATTTTTGGGTGAACTATTCCTTTAAGGCAAGACTTAACTTGTAGGGCGTAAGCTCTCAGTAAAGTCATGCGTAGTTGCATAATATGACGTTTACTTGTTTGTTTACTTGTATATATTTTCTCTGTGTAAATAACAATATATATATATATATATGAATATTTTTTTATATATATATATAAATATATATAAAATTGATTGATGCCTGTCACGCAAAACATAAGCTCATTGATGTCATAAAATATCAGTCTGCTTTTTTGATCCATCCGTTACTCCTGGGGCTGGTTGCAACAGCTATACGTACAATATACGTTACAGCTTATCCTATTTGTGCCGTAAATGGGCACCAAGTCACAATTTATACACAACTAAATATTTGAGCGCTGCGCCATTAAATTTAGTTAGGACGTAACCCACCTATAAACTAAATAAGGGGCCTCGTGTATAAAACACTGCTTAGATTTCTTCCTAAAATGAAACGCAAGCACAAAAGTTAGATTTTGCGTAAGCACAAAAAAATTCAGATTTATAAGAACCTGCACATAATTCCCTTAATAAATCCCAGCTATATATATATATATATAAACATGCATAAATAATAAATGAATAAAAGTAATAAGCCAAAAATAAATAAAGGAATAAATGTCTTGATAAAACAAATATAATTAGTTTTTAATTACATTTATTCCTGAATTTATTATTGTATGACTTTATTCCTTTATTATTTTCTATATTTATTTTAAACTTTATTTTTATTCTTTTTAGCTTTTAATTATTTATTCATTTATTTTGTATATTTTTTTATTTATGTGTTAATTTATTTTTTATATTTATTTATTCCCACATATATTTATTTCCATATTTATATATTCCCATATATATTTATTTATTTATACATGTATTTATTTTTACTTTTCTGTGTGCAACATGTAAATAAGGGAGGCGGTCCTTGCGGAGCTCCAGTGCATCATTGGTCGAGAGCTCAATAGTATTATCGGAAGCAGATGGACGTCCCAACTTAGCACACTTTGACTCGTTTTGCAGAGAGTTTAACAATCCAGGATGTGCTTCTACATTCATACCCTACAGCTCTCCTAATATATCAATAAGCACCTCTACTCTATATGAAACAGTTATTTGATGCGTGATTATCCACTTCATTACCATGTCGCGCAACTCTCTAGCTATATGAGAAGCGTCAGCTATAGATTTATATGCATAAACGATCAGGGAAATGAAGCATGGTTGTATCTTTTACAATGAACAATCATAACAACAGAAAACAATATTATGGATTTGCAGATATCAAAATATGAAGTTATATACACAGAAAAAAAAGAAAAGGACAATGTTAAATCATATAATTTATGAAACTTGCTCATTTTGTGGATTTGTTGACGAAACAGCTCCCCATTTATTTTGTGATTGTAGTATAACCAATAAATCTTGGCTTGACTGAAGCTCTTATGTTTATAGCCCCACAAATAGCTATAGTTTACACGCGATATGGCTATGACCTAACGTCACATCAAAACGTCACAAGAGTAATCGAGCATACGCTTCAATCTACAATAAGCCAATGGTAAGCAGGCCCCGCCCACATCATTATCATACAAGAGACAGAAATGTAAGAATAAATACAAAAATAAATACATGTGGGAATATTTAAATATAGAAATAAATACATGTGGGAATAAATAAATATAAAAATAAATGAATGCATAAATAAATAATAAAAAAAATGAAAGAATACATTTTTTTAAAGAATAAAAATAAAAAGAGAAAATAATAAATAAAAAGAGAAAATAATAAATAAAGGAAAAAAAAAGTCATACAAAAATAAATTTCATTAAAAACTAATTATATTTGTTTTATCAAGACATTTATCCTTTATTTATTTTCTTATTATTACATTTATTTATTTATGTATTTATTTATTATTTTTGCATGTTTAGTCCTCCATACACAGTGGTGAAGTGGTGACAGATGTATGGCACTACTGGAGTGCAGGCTTTGTGGCATACTGAAATTCAAAGAAAAAATATAAATACAACAATATATTTCATTGATATATTTCATGCAAGCATTGCCTGGTTACTTTCTTACCTCAAAATTAGTTCCCCCTCTAAAATCTGCTGTGACTGCCACAGGGCTCTACTTCCTCATATGTGGAATAAGGACTAAACTGAGCACGTGTGAAGGGAATCGGGTGATTTGTAACTGGAAGAAGTTGGAAGTGTTCAAACTGACCCCTGTTACAACCATCCTCGCTTTCCCCTACCATATGCGTTTCACCATCAAGACACGTGATTACTGCGTTTAACGGTACGAGGAACTGTTTTATAAGAGATAAGACTGCATATGTCACATATACATTTAGATGCTACACAATGAAGAAACTTTATTAAGATATGAAGTTGTTTTCAAAGAATATATCTTGAATAGCCCCTGGTAAATTTTTTTTATCTTTGCAGACATAAATCTAACCTAAGCAAGTTTGCTTCTCAGAAAACCTTTTAAATCGTTTTAAGTGTGTTTTTATTGAGAAGTTAAATATTTAGTACTGCAAACAAAATGAAAATGATTAAAATTCTCTGTGCAGCATTGTCTGATATCATCGCATTACTAAGAATTTATATTTGACTGGTATTTATATATGATGAGTGGAGCAGGCAGCACATTTTATGTGCATTGCTGTACCTGTTTGCAGCTGTACAATATTGTTTCTGATGAGGCATGTCTCTTTAATGATCTGTTCGACTACTTAATTTGGCCAGTAGTCTTATAGGCGGATCTTTTGTGACGTCATTGTTTATGTTTGTCGCGTTGCATCATGGGAATCGTGTGGCAGGAAACACCGCTAGATACCTTTAATTTGATTGTTTTGCACGTTTGGAGGAGGATTTAGAGAAGAGGATGGTTCACTCTTGCTGTGTGGTCGATTGTACGGCTCGTTGGGGGCCTGATAAAAAGTTTTTTCGAATTCCCTCCGAAAAGGATCGCTAAAAACGAAAGAAATGGTTGTGTGCAATTACATTCTGTAGCTGTGCTTTGATACCTGCAAGCCTCACTAGTACATGCAGCATTTGTAAGTCCTATCCTGACAGCTGCTTCTACTTTAAACATTAAAGCTGCTACATGACTGCATGTTTCTCCAAGACTGGATTTGAAAGACGGAGAAATGTGTAAGCTGTGATATACAATTTTTCAATATATTCATAACATTTTCAATAAATAAATAAATAAGAACACTGATCAATTAAGACTTACCCGGCTTTGCAGTCGCAGTGAGCAGTGATTATTTTGCCGTTCTCTTTGGCGATCACCCACAGGAGATGCGAATCACGCTGTGACTCTGCTTGGCCAGGTCTAACCTCTGCTTTTAGCACGATCACTGCTTTCTGTTTGGCAGAAAAGATCGGCCCAACTTTTCGAGAAACAAAATAATCATAGGCATCCAGACTTTTGAAAGCCTTTCATCTTTCATGAGTGAAGGGTCCAGGGGTTTCTATTAAATAAGAATAAATGTCTCCCCAGCAGATTGGTGGCCAAGACACGGGCGAGTCGGACCAACGTTTTTTGTCATCCCAGATCTCATATGGGCTTTGAATAACTTCGATTTTGTCACCAATACAAATTTTGAGCTTCTCTCCAAACCTCCTCCGGTCTTCAGATGTTAAAGTGCTTATATATTGTGGATTTCGCCCGCTAACTCTCTTGAAAGTGCTCGTTGCGTCTTTACAGCCCGCCATACTGTTTGTTTTGTTGCCACACAACCACTCGCGCATGCGTACAAAGATGTCAACAAAGATCCTGCTGCTGTCCATTTTACCGAGGCATTTCACGTCATTCAGAATCAAGTGCACAACGCATTACAGATAATCTTTATTCAAATGCTGTACTTATCTGTTGTAGAGTGAGCTTTTGTAGATTAACCTATAGGGGACAATCTAATGCTTTTTGGCTTTGGCTTAAGAGTAGCAAAGAAGAAAGTGTTAGCAGACATTGATTCCACCTGGACTTGACTCAAGTGTATTGCTGGCTTGTGTTCCCTGAGTAAATCAACTTCTTTGAACAGATTTGTCTACTGCAAGTTATTACATTTTGGCGACGAGGATGGGATCAAGAAAAGAAATGCCTTGAAATGGAGAAAGTGTTGGAAGGTGAATAAATTAAATCCATACAAGTTGGAGCTTGGGAAAAGAAGATGGCCAACATGGTAGGAACAGTCACACCTTTTGATAGTCAATCTCAGTCTTGGGAAGAATATTGTGAAATCTTGCAGCATTTTTTTGAGGCAAATGAAATTACAGAAGCAGTCAAGCAAAAAGCAATATTGTTGAGCACTGTGGGAAGTCAAACATACAGTCTACTGAGGAATTTACTGAGCCCAGTTAAACCAGGAACAAAGACATTTGGTGAATTAGTAGAATTGCTTAAAGAGCATTTCAATCCAAAACCTAGTGAAATTGTACAGCGGTTTAAATTCAATTCAAGATCAAGAGAAGAGGGGGAAACTGTACTTGAGTATGTGGCAGTGTTAAGGAAATTGGCTCATGATTGTAATTATGGAGAAAAATTGACAGAAATGCTTCGGGATAGACTGGTATGTGGCATAAATGATGACCGTATTCAACGTAGACTGTTGGCAGAAGCAGATCTAACCTTTGAAAAGGCTTTGAAAATAGCTCAAGCAATGGAAACGGCCAATAAGGATGTAAGGGATTTGCAAGCTAAATGCTCAGAAACATCCATGTCAATGAGAGTACATAAAATGTCAGTAAAACAAGAAGAAAGGCAAAGTAGAGCATGTTACAGATGTGGAAGCTTGCAACATTTGGCCAATGAGTGCAGATTTGTTTTTGAGAAATGTCACTAATGTGGGAAACAAGGACACATAATGAAAGTATGCAAAGCAAAAAGTTTCAGCAGAGAGACAAACTTTCAAGGGGGAGAAAGACGTAAGAGAGTTGTGACCAGAGGACAGAGATCGTATTATGTGGGCAGAGATGAAAAAAGTGCATCTGATGAAGAGGGTATTTTTACAGTTCACAGTTTGAAAGAAACCGAGATTCCAAAGGTTTCTCCACTGACTATCACACTGGCTGTTAATGAGTCAATTATACCTTTTGAAGTGGATACCGGTTGTGGTGTGACTGTGATGAATGGGTCAAATTTTTCCAAATTATGGACGAAGTATAAAATTCCAGAATTAAAGACCTGTTCTTTGAAGTTAAAAACCTATACTGGCCAAACCTTAACAGTGTTAGGTTCTGCGCAGGTGGAAGTTAGACACAAAGGAAACATGAAGGAATTACCTGTAGTGGTAGTACCCGGAACAGGTCCCAATTTATTGGGTAGAGGATGGATTAAGGAATTGGGCATGGAATGGGAGGCTATACATAAGATTCAAGGGGTGGAAAATGTAACCTTGACTAAAGTGCTTAGCCAACATTCAGAGTTTTTAAAGAGGAATTAGGTGAATTGAGAGGTCCATCAGCAAAGATTTATGTGGACAAGGAAGCGGTCCCCAGATTTTTCAAAGCCAGACCAGTTCCTTATGCAATGAAGACGAAGGTAGAAGCTGAAATAGAACGCCTGTTAAAAGAAAAAATCATAGAACCTGTTAAACACTCTGAATGGGCTGCACCTGTAGTACCGGTTTTGAAACCAGATAATACTGTACGACTATGTGGTGACTACAAGCTAACTGTAAATCGAGTTTCAAAGTTGGAACAATATCCTATCCCTCGAATAGATGATTTGTTTGCAACATTGTCAGGTGGGCAAAAGTTTACCAACCTGGATATGAGCCATGCTTACCACCAGATTGCATTAGATGCGGAGTCCAAGAAATATGTCACAGTGAATACCCACAAGGGCTTGTTTACTTACCGTGTGTTACCCTTTGGAGTTTCTTCTAGTCCTGCCATCTTTCAGAGGACCATTGAAGGAGTATTGCAAGGTCTTCCGTATGTGGCAGTTTTCCTGGATGACATCCTGGTGACTGGTCGTAATGATGAGGAGCATCTCCAAACACTTGCCAGGGTATTGGAAAGATTGCAGGAAGCAGGACTGCGGTTGAAACGGAGCAAATGTTCCTTCATGGAAAAAGAGGTAACGTTCTTGGGCCATAAAGTAGATGAGACTGGCCTCCACCCAGTACCAGAAAAGGTGACTGCTATTCAAAACGCTCCCTCACCAAAGAATGTGACAGAGTTGAAGGCCTATTTGGGACTGTTAAATTACTATAATAAGTTCTTACCCAACTTGTCTACCGTTTTAGCCCCTGTGCACAAGTTGCTAAGGAAAGATGAAAAATGGAACTGGGAGGGGGAACAAGAGGCTGCTTTTGCTCAATCCAAGAAAATGATCCACTCAGTACAAGTTCTGGTCCACTATGGTGATTTTATCATGTGATGCTTCTCCTTATGGCCTAGGTGCAGTTCTTTCACATAAGATGCCGGATGGTAGTGAAAGACCCGTTGGATTTATGTCAAGGACTTTGAATCAAGCTGAGCGGAATTATTCACAGTTGGACAAGGAAGGGTTGGCCATCATGTTCGGCTTGCAATGCTTCCATAAGTATTTGTATGGTCGGAAGTTTACTATAGTTACGGACCATAAACCCTTGTTGTCTTTATTTAATGAATTAAAAGCTGTTCCCCAAATGTCATCTCCTAGGATCCAGCGTTGGGCTGTGACACTAAGAGCCTATGAATACAACATCCTCTATAAGCCTGGCAAAGATCATGGAAACGCAGATGCTCTAAGTCGGTTACCATTGTCAACAGAGTCGGACATTGAACAGGAGGAAAGAGTCCTGATGCTGGAGAATGCAGACATAACCTTGATTACTGCAGAACAAGTGAGAGGGTGGACGCAAACCAATCCGGTATTATCCAGGGTGAGAGAAATGGTGCAACGTGGTGGGCATGAATTAACTGGAGCAGAGTTTGACCCTTTTACATCAAGACAAGATGAATTAAGTGTACAGGATGGTAGTGTGCTCTGGGGGGCCAGAGTCATCATTCCCAGTGTGGGTAGATCAGAAGTCCTGAAACAACTGCATCAGTGCCACCCAGGAGTATCCAGGATGAAAGCTTTGGCCCGAAGTTATGTGTGGTGGCCCAAGTTAGATCAAGATGTTGAAAGGTTGGTTAAAACCTGTCATCTATGCCAAGAGCATAGGAACGTTCCGGCTGTAGCCCCACTGCATCCGTGGAATTGGCCAGAAAAACCATGGCAAAGATTGCACGTAGATTATGCTGGCCCATTCATGGGAAAAATGTTCTTGGTCTTGATTGATGCACATTCGAAATGGATCGACGTGTATCCCGTGAACTCAGCCACATCTGCTGCCACCATTGAATGTTTGCGTAAGAGTTTCAGTAACCAGGGACTACCGGAACTTATTGTATCAGATAATGCTACTTGTTTTGTTAGTGCTGAAGTTAAAGAGTTCCTGAACAAAAATGGAGTACAGCATGTTACTTCTGCACCTTATCATGCTTCCAGTAATGGGTTAGTGGAGCGGGCCGTACAAATTATTAAAGGCATGCTAAAAAAATGTGTTGAAGGAACTATTGCAACTAAATTGGCCCAAGTGTTATTCAGTTATAGGGTTACTCCTCAGTCCACCACCGGTCTCTCTCCAGCTGAAATGTTACAAGGACGGAAATTGCGGTGTTCTCTGGACTTTATGCATCCTGATTTGACTAGGAAGATTAAGAAACAACAACAAAAGCAGAAAGCACATTATGACAAGAAGGCCCACGAACGCAGTTTCGGTGTGGGAGATCCAGTACTGGTTCGCAACTTTAGCTATGGACCGAAATGGATTCTGGGGAACATAGAGACTGTGACTGGACCACTTTCTTATAAAGTGATGCTGGGCGATGGGAGAGTGGTCCGAAGACATGTGGATCAAATTCATGGCCGACAGAAATTGCTGGTGAAATTTTCAGGGGAGGAAATGGATGGTAAATCTTCTGATTATGACTTTTTTGACAATTCTGCCTCTGTGGTTTCTAAAAAGACAGAGGCAACAGTGGCTGAGGACATTCCTGGGGAAGTCAATCCCTTTGAAGCAGCTGACGATTCTTCTCAAGCTGCTGAGATACCTGAAATGAACAAATCTGTTAGCCCTGTTGTGATTATGAGAAGGTCACAAAGAACCAGGAAATTGCCTGGTTATTTGAAAGATTATGAAATTAAGTGAAAAAAAAAAAGAAAGAAAAAAGAAAAGAAAAAAAATTTGTAACTGTGTTGTGGTCACATGATTGTGGAATGAAGTTTATAGTATGGTAATTATATTGTAAACTTGGGGGGAAGGGGATGTTGTAGAGTGAGCTTTTGTAGATTAACCTATAGGGGGCAATCTAATGCTTTTTGGCTTTGGCTTAAGAGTAGCAAAGAAGAAAGTGTTAGCAGACATTGATTCCACCTGGACTTGACTCAAGTGTATTGCTGGCTTGTGTTCCCTGAGTAAATCAACTTCTTTGAACAGATTTGTCTACTGCAAGTTATTACATTATCTCAGTACATTATTGTAACAGAACAGAACATATCTCAAACTTAGAAATCTTCGTTGTCATTTTTAGTTACTGTATGTTCCTTCTCTGTGATGACACAGGAAAGTTATCCAAACGCAGCACATTCCAAACCAATATATCATATATATAACAAATACAGCTTATATTTGAATGCCTTTTAAATTAGTTACATAAAAATAATATAGCCTACTATTGGCTTGATAAAGATTACTTCTGTTTCAAGTGCTTAACTACATTATTATTCTAAATGTGAATGAAATGAAAATCAGAGTTTAAAATCAATCTGTTCAGTTCATTATTTGTCCAGCAGGAGTCACCAATTCACACACACACCCGTTGCACCAGTTATACGTCCGTTATAATTTAACCTAGTTGTGGCGTAAATGGGCACGGAAGCTCAAAGAGGTCTTGCGTAATTATTATTTTCCTGTGTCGTTTTCCCGTGATCTCGACATAACAAAAAGTTGTTTTTGCCTTTAATTTTCTCCAAACTCTATACAGTTTGAATTGGCCTACAGGATTTACACATTTATTATATGTAATATGTAAATGTGAAGTTATGTTAATTTATTACACTGTGGTTATAAAATATTCACCTGCCCTATCCAAGAGTCTTCTAAACCAGTCACCTATTACATAGGCTAAATAAAACATATTAATAAACACCAGGCAGCACGTCACAAACACTTAATAAACGCTTTTTCATCGATATAGTAAGACTCGCTTTCTTCTGCACTCAACAGGAGTCAAGAAGCACGTCTTTCTGTTCTTTCCGCAAAGTACCGTTAATACTGTAATATGCGCGCACTCGGATCTAAATCGCGGCTGGCTTGACCGCAGTCATTCAGACGTCCTGGTCCCTCAAGTTGGCTGGTAATGAAATTGACCAAACGTTCAGGGTCACTGTATTGTCTACGACAAAGTTGTAGACGTGAAAGTCTTCTTCCAAGGTGTCTGACACTAATCTGGAAGTTGTCAATGGCTGAGAGACAGACAGCTATTTCAGCTTGAGTGAGTCCTTGATCAAAGTAATGACGTATTCTGTCATTCGTTATGTAACAGTGGTTTTAGCTGTTGCCTCCAGATAGCCTTATTGAAAACAACATTTTGTTATGTCGAGATCACGAGAAAACTAGAGAGAAAAATTATCAACCGTAAAGAGATGAAGGTAACGCGCTGCTTTTTAATGTGTTCACTTCTGTGTATAAATTTGAAGGCTGCTTATTGGATAAATACAAGCAAACATCATATTATGCGACTATGCATTACTTTATGGAGAGTTTACGACCTACTAGTTAGGTATTGCCTTAAGAACAGGTGGTGCAACTAAATAAGCACTGACTTAGTTACAAACTAACTAGTTACTAAGCCTTTAGTGTGAACTTTACGTCCCAACTTACTTGAGAACTTACGCACAGCTGGTGCAACCCTACCCTGAAGACTACAAAGGACAGTTCGGAGTGCTGAGCAGATTATTGGTTGCCCCTTGCCCTCCCTTCAAGAACTGTACACTTCCAGAATGAGGAAAATGGCTGGTAAAACCTCTCTGGACCGCATTCACCCAGCCCACAAATTTTTTGAACTGTTGCCTTCTGGCTCTTAGCACCAAAACCTTCAGGCACAGATTTCCACCCCTCCCACAGGCTATCCATCTCATGTACAGTTAAAACTATAATTATGTGCAATACACAGCCTAGTCAATTATATTATTTAACGTATCCTACCTCTTCTGAATTACATTCCCTTGCACTGTACATACTACATGTATACTTTTGTCATATTGTGTATGTCTATATATATATATATATATATATATATATACTTATTTCCATTAGCTCTTTATTTTTATTCTTTTTTATTATCATATCTGTCTTGTATTGTTTGTATACTGGAAACTTCTGTCACCAAGACAAATTCCTTGCAACTAAGATGTGATCTAGGAGCATTATACCGTTCGTGCCACCGAGGAGATGGTAAGTCTATCCCTTACAGCCTCGTTGTCATTCCCATTAAAAATCAAAGTAGTTCTGTCCTGGTGCTACATACAGACTGAAATTAATAAAAGATAACACATGATGACCACTAAGCAACAAAGATCACACATGGAAACCCTATTATGTTCAAGTTTTCATTTAATCAAACTCTGCATAGATATGATTTACTTAATCCCTTAAAGCTCACTAAATAAACATGGCTTCTCTGCTCACCCTCAGAAAATCTTGCAAAATAAATGCAGAACCAAAAAAAAAAAATAAAATAAAAATTACCTTTTTCACTTATCCCAATGTTGGTATTTCTTCCTGATCAAATCATGCTGTCAAAAGCATACTAAATCATTTTATATATATATATATATATATATATAATAATAAAAATCCAGCAGAAAAAAATGAAATGGCGTATCTGATGAAACATCCAGAGATCAATTCTTCTAGCTCTAATTACATATTACAACAATTTTAAAAGTGGCAGTTTATTTTAAAGGACACTGAAAGTACATTTGACAGAATTCATATATTTTTAGATTTCAAGCTTTCAAACGTTCCAGCATACATTTAAAAAGAACAACCCTTTAAACCAAATGTGTGAAATTACTTCTAGTGTTTGGGAATGACCATACAGACAAGGGCCCGTTTTTTTCCAACATCATCTTCAGAGGAATGTCTGATTGCTCCAGGACTAACACTGATACAGCCAAAACTATTCCTCAGAAACACCAGACATAAACAAAACAAGGCTTTCTTCATTCAAAATGCTGAGGTTTACATCAGTTTCACACAAAATAAAAGCATAGATACAAAAATATTAAAAAGGAAGACACCCCGATATTGTAAGAAAGAATAATTAAAAAGCCTCACACTACTTCATGCAAATGTTTTTGGTCCATGCTGTCCCTGTTGAAATGGATCAGTTTTTGGAAGGCAGATCCAGAAGAATCTGGATTTAATGTTGAGTCTAGTGGGCAGGTGCTGCCATACTTTTACAGCTGTTTTAGCAGCATAAGGAAATGTGGGATACAGCCCTAGCCTAAATTCACACAGATCCAGAGATGCAGGCGGACACATGTAAACCACATAAAAAACACTATGCCATGCCATTCTAGTCTTCAATCTTCTGGTCTGCCCTCAAATTCTTCAACCGCAGCCATGTTTAACCTTACCACACCTGACTCCACCCCGAGTGACCCAACCCCAGCTAATAACACCCACCTAAAGTCTTGACAGATGTAGGCTTTGCTTCCACACAGCAATACCATCATTAAGTGATGCGATAACTAGTGTAATTATTCACATAGAACAAACCTCATTGAAGTATGCCATTCATGTTGATACAGTATATACATAACCGAAATCCAAGTATACAATTCTCAGTTAACATAAAAATTATAAAAATCCCCCCCACCCCATTTTGTTTTTATAAAAATGAAAAATATTGCTCATAGCGCTTTCCCATATCAATCAAACTCAATTCACTATAGTGCTCTCAGATTCAACTAACAATGAAAACCAGAAACGCAACAGCACAGAAAAGCAACAAACGCAGACAGCGTACTGTAAATCTATACACGAAATATAAAGCTAAGTAGGCCCTGCAGAACACCAATAAGAAAAAGAGTGTAATAAAACATTTATCAGGTGACATCAATATTTGATGTGAACAAAGTGAAGAATGTGTGTTGTGGTGTGTTTGTTTCTGGAGATGAAATGTTCTCTGGTTCACGTTGTTCCACTTGGTCTGCTGGTGAAGAGACTGTAACACTGGTGTTTGTTGATGTGCGAGTCAGTGAAGGGGGGGTTCTACTCTCAGTATTTAGGTACTTTGGTGTAATCCTCCTGTTGAACACTCTTGCACAGGCACATGGATAGAATCATCCCTAAAAGCTGAAGCAAGCAGAGAATATGATCACAATCTGGTCCCTCAAACACACACACATGCACAAGAATATCATATCAGGCTGTTGCACAGTAGTAACATATCAGAAACATGGAATAATGGGAAAATACAGAGCGTGATGTGTCCCAAACAAGTCTAGAAAAGGAAGAACTTGATATTAAGGGATGTAACACAAAACTGAGTTTAGTTGTTTACAGTTGTCAATTTGACATATTAATATAATTTAACTTTTGTTTGGTGTATATCAGCTATTTTACAATGGCTTTGTATATGGATTATTCAATTATATTGTAGGGCCGGAACTATCCATTTATTACTTAGCTTTTCTGGTTGTTTTACCGTCAATATTGACAGTACTGGTTTTAGTTTTTTTTAACTAGTGTTATGTGAAGCTGTTTTTGCACTGATGCCAGACTTATTAATTGTTAGAAATAATCTAATTTTATAGTTTGCATCCTTTAAATTGTGGTTAGGTATTTTTGTTCTGAAATACCAGCCTGGTCTGGGAAATTTACATAAGCATTGCAACGTTTTTGAAAACTGAAATAACGTGTATCATTACACATTTGGGTGGAGTTTCCAAGTGAAATGTCCAGCGGAGAGCACCAAAACAGAGCAAAATGAGGTTGTAATCAGACAAGGTTAAGTTGAATTTTAGAAAAAAAATACCTCCTTAATCTAAAACTTTACCCTACACCTAAACAATATTGTCCGAAAAGATAAATGAGAGTTTAACTAAACAGATATCCTTATCTGTACATCTAACCGATAGTGTTTTAAAATGCAAATTTGAAACAAAAAAAAAAAGAAATATAACTACTGAAGCAACCACGTCATTTCATGTCACTCCTATGCCACTTTCACTTTCGTGCATCTTTGGCTGGACTCAAACCACGGTCGTCGAGTCCAAAATCCAACACTATGAGGTGAGCTACCAAACAAGCTAATGATATAGGAATAAGTGGATAGAAACTCAGCAAAAGTACACTGTATTTTAAAGATTATTGTAAAGGGTTTAAACAATGCTTTAAACAATGCTTGTTCAATGAACCATAAACAATTAAAAACAATGCACCTGTGGATTGGTCGTTAAGACACTAACAGCTTACAGAGAGTAGAACACAGTTATAAAAACTTTGGACACTAAAGAGACCTTTCTACACACTCTGAAAAACACCAAAAGAAAGATGCCCAGGTTCCCTGCTCATCTGCATGAATGTGCCTTAGGCATGCTGCATGGAGGCATGAGGACTGCAGATGTGGCCAGGGCAATAAATTACAATGTCCGTACTGTGAGACGCCCAAGACAGCACTGCAGGGAGACAGGAAGGACAGCTGATCATCCTCGCAGTGGACGACCACGTGTAGCAACACCTGCATAGGATCAGTACATCCAAATATGACACCTACGGGACAGGTACAGGATGGAAACAACAACTGCCGGAGTTACACCAGGAATACACTATCCCTCCATCAGTGCTCAGACTGTCTGCAATAGGCTGAGAGAGGCTGGACTGAGGGCTTGTAGGCCTGTTGTAAGGCCGGTCTGAACCAGACAGGACTGGCAAAAAAGTGCTCTTCACTGAGTCGTGGTTTTGTTTCACCAGGGGTGATGGTCAGACTCACATTTATCGTTGAAGGAATGAGCATTACACCGAGGCCTGTACTCTGGAGCGGGATCGATTTGGAGGTGGATGGTCCCTCATGGTCTGGGGCGGTGTGCAGAGCATCATCAAACTGAACTTGTTGTCATTACAGGCACTCTCAACAATGTGTATTTCAGGTAAGACATCCTCCTCTCTCATGTGGTACCCTTCCTGCAGGCTCATCCTGACATGACCCTCCAGCAAGACAATGCCACCAGCCATACTAATCGTTCTGTGCATGATTTCCTGCAAGACAGGAATGTCTGTGTTCTGCTATGGCCAGCGAAGAGCCCAGATCTCAATCCATTGAGCACGTCTGGGACCTGTTGGATCGGAGGGTGAGGGGCTAGGGCCATTCCCCCCAGAAATGTCATGGAACTTGCAAGTGACTAGTTGGAAGAATGGGGTAACATCTGACAGCAAGAACTGGCAAATCTGGTGCAGTCCATGAGGAGGAGATGCACTGCAGTACTTAATGCAGCTGGTGGCCACACCCCAGATACTGATGGTTACTTTTGATTTTGACCCCCTCCTCCTATGTTCATGAACTCATTATTCCATTCCTGTTAGTCACATGTCTGTGAAACTTGTTCAGTTTATGTCTTAGTTGTTGAATCTTTTTATGTTCATAAAAATATTTACACATGGCAAGATTGCTGAAAATAAAAGCAGTTGAAAGTGAGAGGACGTTCCCAATCAGGCAATAAGAGCCATTGCAAAAAATAAATACAGAAAACAAGGTGAACAAAAAGAAATGAGTGTATGTGAATACAAAAGGAATACATTTTACAAGAAGATTTACCTCAATCACTGCTATTCCAACACAGACTCCCAAAATAACTCCATGGTTCCCAAGGAGCCAGTCCTCCATACTAGATATACAACCCTGGGTACAAGGAATGGAGAGAATAAAAAAAGCAAAGAATGAAAAGAAATATAAAAAATGTATTTGGAAATTATCCTGAACATACAGAGCTCTCCAAAGCTAACAAAAGAATACACAAACAGAACAAACCAAACGGGAAAGAAAATGAAAGTGTAGAAAAGTCACAGGAAACTTCATCGGGATTTACAGTAAATGTTTTGTAGTTTGCTTATTGATACAATGGCCATGTTTTATTTTAATGACTCACAACCATATTTTCAGAGTGAGAGCAGTAAACGTGCTGTGTGAATGGAACCACAGCTCAGTTTATATGCAAATATAATAGTTTGAAAGCTGGCATGCAAGTGTGGCATGGCCTTAAAGAGGGCATGCTATGAGCAGCACCACCTTTTGCCAAGTTTATAAATGTATTTCTCACTGATAAGTGCCAAATGCTTGAAAAGGGACTGGAATCAGAATTGTTGGCAGCGAGCAAATGGCGAGAAAGGAAATCCAGATCCATATATTGTTCTAAAAGATGATGGAAGGACAGGGGCAAAATGTGCACAGATGTAAGGGAACCTTAACTGGCAGTATGTAGCACAAAAGCCAGGTTTGAAGTAGACTCATTGTAATAGCAATTAGAAGTACTAGTGTATCTACAATGATTAGTGGTTCTAAAAACAGAAGGGTGAGGGCTGAGCATTCTGCTATCGAATTCAAGATCAGAAAAGCTATAATGTCAATGTCAATGTCAACAATAAAACAACTATGTACCATAGTGAAGACAGGCCACTCAGGCACCAAACTCTTACAAAGGCCTGTTTCTTTTATATCTGTGCCACTGATGGATTCATTCCTGCAGGAGCATGGATACAAAATCTGAGAGTTGTTCTTTATCGACATGTTCTCGGTCCAGTTAGATGGTCCTGTCCAACCACAGCATCCCATCTGAAAGAAAGAAAAGAAAATAACTTTTGGTATACATTGGAACAGTATATAACTCAAATTCAATAACTTAAATATTGTTTCTTTCACATATACATACATATATATATATATATATATATATAAAAAAAAAGCTTTGATGTACAACTAAATCATTTTGTACAAAAAAAGGTTTAGATGTAAAATAGATACTGACATTACAGTAAGAGACAGAAATAACAAAATGGAATGATGGGAAATGTGGGAGGAAATCATAGACAATAGCTTAAGGAAAACCTCACAGCTCACCGTTCTCTGGAGGTAATCCCAGGCATGCTCCGATGTCTTGTTATGACCGGTGTAGTTCACCAGAATTTTGTTCACAATTGTGGACATCTCTTGTTTCAGCTAAAAATAAGCATGTGGAGATGTGTTACAGTAGTTCTGCACAATCTGAACATTAAGTGAATAACACCCTTTTTACTAATATCTGCTATTTCAATAACAATAGAAAACATTAAATAATGCTTGAAAGTAGTGTTCTTGGTTTTTGGACCTTGGCGTGTACAATAAACGTTAAACCTTATACATCTAAATGTAAAACCTTTGAGCAGTAAAACACTTAATTTAAACATTACTAAGTGAAAAGTATGTTTGAAGTGTGTGTGTCTGTGTGGTGTATAAGAATGCTATAAGGGGGCAAAGGCCACGATAAACCAAAGCTTAAAAAGACTGCATGAGATTGCTGTGAACCCCACCCAATTCTGGGAAAGTAGTCACCATGCCCTGTGGTGAACTAAATAGAAAAAATGCCCTAGCACAGACTCCTATTAATTGCTCTCCAAGACTGGTCCTATAGGTAAACAGACTATATTGCAGGTTAAAAATCTATGCAAACATTACAGATATGTTGTCAATAAGCTCCATTTGAGAAAAGAGGGAGAGGGAGAGTGGAATCCCACAAATCAACAAGCCACCTGTTTTTGTGTTTCTTATGGCAACATCTCATCATGCCACACACACAAATTTCTACTGAAGGGTGAATGTTATGCAGTGGAAAGTGAATGCAGGTCCACTTCCCCATACAAATAAATAAATTCAGGCAGGCAATACTCTTTTTCTTTGTCCACTGTTTTATATAATTGTAAAAAGTTACTATACCCTGTCATCACCTGCTAACTAGCTCAGAAACATTTCCTGTAATGGCTAACATGGCAGCTCAAGAGCAAAAGGGGTTAAGATGTTACAGAAGCACAGCCTACAAGAAAAAAACATGTTGCAAGCTAGAAAGGCACTGTTGCAAGAAACATCCTTTTTAAAATACAGCAGTGATCAGAAATGCCATGTCACATCAAACAGCCATAACATCTCATAGCAAACAGAAATAACATCTATTGGGAACACATTTGTTAATATTAGTATATGCATTATGTGTTAATAAGTACCAATGAATAATTATGTTTTTACAGCATTTATTAATCTTGGTTAATTTACCAGGTCTCTCTGGAAGTAGATTAGGACAGCTGCCGTCACCTGGGCGATAAGGATGAGCAGGAGACAGGTGAAGTACTGTCAACAGGGGACAGAAAGGTCAATTAACAATTATTAGACAATCAAAAAAATGCTATACATCTCATTCATAGCCTTTTAGGTCTTAAATATCCTTTTAGTGATATCTTATGGTAATTTGATGGAGATTGGTTATACTGTAACAATCTTTTGTCTGATTAACAAACTAACAATAAACAACGTGTGATTAAATTAAGTAAAGAGGAATGACAGCTGGCCAACTTCATTTTCTAAATGGGTTAAACAGTTTAACAAAGACACTTGCTGTCCCCAAAGCTTATCCAGTGATCAGATGGGTACTAATATGGCCCCAAGTTCTTTAACAGACCTCCCCTAAATCTTACCAGCTTATCCTCGTCAATCCAGCGCAGTAAATCCAGCAGTATTAACCTCAGAGAGCCATTCAAAACAAACTATTTATCAATAGCAGTGCTATGTGGGGCTTGGTCGTTTCACCATCCGACCGGGGTGGGGGGTGTCAGAAGTTTTTAGGGGTCACAAAAAATTCTATTGTCACTAGCCCCCCTTTAGACCCCACCATGCTCTTCATCATTATAATGGAGAAGGGTTTTATGAACCTCCCCGAGCAGACATTCTGGGCATGAATAATTCTGCTTTTGCTCCGACTGCGATTACAAGGGTCTTCTTTGAATGTTCCACTCTCTCAAATAAACCTCAAACCAGCTGGCCTTGCAGGATGACAAACATAAACAAACACAGTGACACGATAGGCAGATGTCTACACTGGAAGTATCAAAGCTGCACGTCACCACAGACCAATTCGTTTGAAGATATACTTCAGCAACTGTAAAATGAGTGAAAATCTTACTGTACCTTACTTGATTTTCAATGCAAATCCATTGATATTAAAATGTATTTGCAGTGGCTACTTTAGCGAAAATAAATAAAAAATAATTTTAGTATTGCCCTAGATGCATATATGATTAGAAACAAAAACATTGTATTAGACCACAGAACAGAAACATTACGAGCTGGTGTAATGGTCAGATGTTGTCTACATACATAACAAAAAAAGCAATCAACTCATTTGAACATTTGTGAATACAATTATCTTATTTCAGACAGATGGAAAAGTAAAGTGGCTGAAGTAGCTGTTCAGTGCACATAAGAGTGTAGTCTGCTTTATTGATCGTAATGGGTGCCTTTAAATTTTTAGTTGTGTTCGTTGTAGACACCATATAATACTGGGGAACCTCTCTATCATAACTCACCAGTCCAAGTAAACAGCGGATCTCATAAATGGCACCAATGCAGCCAAGAAATCCCATGAGCATGGAGAGTGAACCAGTTCCAATAAGGATGTAGGCTCCAACTTTCAGCGTGTTGGAAGACTCGTCTGCATGGGCACAGAAGAAAGCAGTAACAGGATAAGAATTACTAGTATCAATATGTAATAAAGAACCAAAAAATAATCAGATCTTATTTAGCTCTCTCTCTCACACACACAAAATGGCTAAAAGTATATTACAGGGGGGTGTATATGATTTTATATGGACTCTCTAGAAACTTACATATCATCTATGGCCACGAAATGGCATAAAGGTGTAAAAGGTTACAAATGTACTAATACATGAACATTATAATCATTTAAATCTCTTACTAAAGTGGCACAGAAGTTAGGGCACATACTCCAGACACACTGAGCTCTGGAGTTGAAGTCCATGTTCAAGTGTTCTGTGAAGTATCTTTAGCTACACATAAATCAGTACTTTAAATAATCAAAAGATATGAAAACAGCACTCAGGAGATTACAAAGTATAGTATAAATCCCTCCTGCAATGCAAAGAAGAAACCAGTTTCAGCTGCACGTAGCCTTCGTTAGGGAAAGAAATTGAGCAAACAAATGACAGAGTTCGTCAAAACCACAAGCATCTATAACCACGTGGTCCAGATGGCTTTTACCACAAACACATTTCAATACCATTTGTAAAGAAAAATATTCACAGTATATAACCAAGCCATATCTTTTGTAAATAATTTATCACTGGCTTCTTATAAAGGAAACACTTGAATCTAAATCTTCCACCAGTTCACAAAATAGCACCTTAGTTATGAGGTTATGTTGGCCTTGAATAACCCTAAAAACAAAACAATGATATTAGTGACATAACTATTTTGTTTTATAAATGGAAAATAATAAATGGTCAGTTGGTTTGTGCTGTAACTCAGAACTTTATTCAAGCGGAAATTCCTGTTTCTAAACATCTAGTTCCTGCCTTGCTAATAACATCTGCTTGAGGGTAAATCTGCAGTTTTCACTGCCTCTGCATGTGTTTGCTCATAGTGGCTCGACGTACAATGGTAAACTCTCTTGTACATCTGCAAAAATACAGTCCCAACAGCTGTTTCACTAGAAAAATATTCTTAAATGTGATAGATCCTAAATCATCAGCTGAAACAGTTTAAATAGTTTGCAACCTTTGAAGCAATTTTTCTTTGCTATGAAAGGCAAACAAAATATGTAAAATAAAATGTTGTGAACTTGTCATTGAAAAATGACAATTCAAAACATAATAATTTGCTCACCCTCATGGTGTTCCAAACCCATATGACTTAATTTCTTTGTGATCTTTTAACTTAAAAAGTATAAAACAAGTAACTAAATCTTGTAATTAAGATAAAGCAATAAAGTGTATTTATGTTTCAACCCATTTTTTTATTAAATTCAATACTGTGATAATACAGAAAATCTGATACCAATATATCCCTAGCACAGACCACTATCCCTACCACAGTCAGCAAAAAACTACTCCTGACAGATCTCCAAGGGACAATAACAGTCTAAATGTGTTAGCACAAAGGCAAGGTCAGAGCTGAGGGTCCCCATGTATGAGGATATCCTAAGATATCCCCGGCTAGAGGAACATCTGAATCAGAACAAACAATTTCTGTGTTTCCATAATGGTTATGATAACAGAGACTCCAGTGCTAAGATAAGAGACATTGAAGCAAGACCAAAAGAGGACAGCGACAGACATGTAAATTATGAGGATAAATTACAGGGACAAAATAGTGTTATGACAAGGCAAACAATTTTAGAGCTGGTCAGTTTCGCATACAAATTTCCCTGCAGCTATTTGTTTAACCAAGCTTGAGCAATTTATAGACTTTTCTAAACCTCCATGATCTTGACTGAGGGAATTGGCTTGGTCTTATGTGCATTATTACATTTCATAAAGAGTGCTTTCAGTAGACTAATTTCATGATCCTTCAGGGCTGCACAATTATTCAAAATAACATCAAAATTGTGAGTTGGTCATCCACAAAAGGCTGCATTTTAAAGACTGATAAACATGGTCTGTGTGCGATTCAGAATAAACTGGTGACGCGCTGATCTGCATGGCAGCGCTCTCAGATCAGTTCACATCCATTGTGAAATCAAAGTAATGCAGGATCAAGCATTCACACAATTCCAAACATTAGTAACAGCTACAAGTTATTATACAAACGCGGCACAGAAAAGAAGGAAATTACAGTGTTTCAGGAAATGCATCAAATACACATTGCCTTTTCTGTGTCAAAATAAAAGCTCCTTGTGAATTTGAAATAAATACAACAGCACTTCTGTTGTCAAAATAAAAGCCCCAGGCAGAGGTGAAGTAAACAGGAAAGAAACATATTACTTTTGTACAGTATAACATAAATCTAATAATAAGAATAATAACGATAATTCAGCATTATATTATAATAAACCTGATGTGTCCCACAGTAATAATTTAGTATTATGCAATGTTTAACTGGGTTTCAAAATTAAGTCTGAAGTAGCTTTGCACACCTTGTTCGTTCACAAAAATATATTAGTAGAACATATGAAGGTAAATAATGCTTTTTATTAAACTACTATGTATCATTGTATATGAAATATAAATATAATGTGCATATCAAATGTAAATTATTAGATTTTATTATCCCTTGTTCTTATTTAATGAAATGTCTTTTACATATTGAATTGATTTGGCTATAATGGCTGTTTGGATAAAATGATGGCTCCTGTGATAAAATAAAAAAAAAAGAATAATAGCCATTTCAGAGCAAATACATAATTATCGAGACATATATTGAATATCATCAATAAGCTGAAAAATATCAAGATATCATTTTTTAAGACATCATAGGAGCACTTGGATAAATGCAGCAGTTTTAAAAATCTCAACTTAAAATGAAGTAACACTTAATTCAATGCTAAATCTGTGCAGAGCTTCTTGGAAGCATTCAAAATAATTGAGGGAGATTAAATGTTAGTTTTCCATTTTCGTATCCCTGTTCCACTCTCTTTCAGACCTGTTGGTCTTTGTGGCTTTGGCTGTACAGACCCAGTTAGTATAAGCATGTACAAGTCTTTGCTCAGAGTGTGATCAGCTCCTGAAACCACGTCAGTAATGGCGTGTACAGTTCATCTCTAATGTAATCTTTCATTTCTCTCTTCCATTATTTTGCAAACACAAGAAAAGTCATCTCTGTTAAGCAGCAGATGATTTACTTGCCATGTGTAGGCGCATATGCCTGTATATAGACAAACAGAGTGCAACACGGGTGGGGGTTTTGTGGAAAAATCGGTTACTGGCAAAAAAAATAAATTTCCCAACCCCAAGGACACGAATAGCAGCTATTTTTACAGTGTGTTCCCATGAACACCAAATAAACAGACACCCATGTGAACTAAAAGAGTGAAGACAGAATGTGATCAAATGTGTTCTTCACAACCAGCAACATACTGCTCTATGACTCGAAGACTATCGGTCAAATCTCTTGGAAGGTTGCATCCTCCGGGGGTCACATTTGTCGGCCTCATACGTCATTGAGGCTGTCTCGTTTCAGAAAAGCGAGGAGGACACTTCAAATGCAGCCTTCAAATATGACCTTCTTTCGTGGGAATTCGTGTGGATGCATGACATGTATCATTTGTGGGCACTCACAACCCACAATTCTTTGTTTCAATGGAAAGTAAAAAAAAAAAAAAAAAAAAAGTTCACCCATTTAAATCACCCTCATGTTACTCCATACATGTATGCATTTCTTCTATGGAACACAAAAGATGATATTTTGAAAATTGGCTCAAGTTTTTTCTTTTGTCCATACTATGAAAGTATGTTTTTAAAGTAGTGTTTTAGACCTCATCAGCCACTTTTCCTCCATCGGACCGAATGGTTCAGAGCACGGTACAGAACAGTTAAAGTAGCATTTCAACTGGAGCACCGTTCGGCATGGCGCGATTATAAACCATTTTCGCCTGAAATTCTTGGCATGGTTAGCCAACCGTACACAACCGTTCTCAGCCATGCTGGTAGAAATCAATTTAGTACCTGGTGACTTGTTTACTGTATCTTCATGATTTTATTAAGATGGTTTATCTAGTACCGATGCCTACATTTATTTTTCTACACACCTTTTTTGTCAGGGAATTGGATTACTATTTTCATATAACATGTATACTCATAATATTTTGTCAAAAAAATATCCTTTTTAGTTAGTCTGGGAATTTGTAACTTTCTGCATGTTCATGTCCGATGGCAAACTCAAGTCCCAACCAAATGATGGAAAACCCCATGCCTTTATCTCTTTACTTTCCTTTTTGCGACAGTACATGTCTTTGCTGTTTTTAGCAGAGTAAAACCAAGAATAAAAGCAATCCTAAAAACTGGAATATGTGAACATCGTCCAGAGCACACCGCACTCGCTCAAATGTTTACCTCTCACGGAAATGCCAAAAGACAGTTCTGTTACATACAACAGTGGGGGAAAAAAAATCTGCGCCAGCTGGCCCAGATTGGCACGGAACAGTACGGTTTTGCAATGGGAACTGCTCGGTCGATGGTGAAAAGTGGCTACTGACTAACTGCATTGACAAAAACAGTTTAAACTTTCTTCAAAACATCTTTATTTGTGTTCCACACAGGTTTGAAGCGATATGAGGGTGAGTAAATGATGACAGAACTATCCCTTTAACAATACTGCTGGTATTGTTATATATATAAAAAAAATAAAACTAAGTATCGATGTACAGTGCAAGCACTTTTGGCATCCCTACGCCATACTATAGTCCGAAATTAATTTAAAGAGACTTAAAGCTTTATATGTAATGAGAAAAGCTAAACAAACTGAAATATGGCTGACAGTAAATAAAAGCTAGACATTGAAAATATGAAACTCTGTTGAAATCACAGCATTAAGGCGTGATTCACACTAAATAGGTTACTAAAAATTTGTTAATACAGCCTGCAGTCCAAGAGAAAACAGCTGTGCTACCATAAGAAAAACAAAAAAGTCTATCCAAAAGCAGTCTAGAGTCATAAGACGACGAGGCCTCAGGAACACAATTACATACAACAGAACAGGAAATTATGTTACAGCTTTAGTACTTACGCAAAACTGTAATGAAACTCTGGTTATCCAGCATGACCCATAGTCCAAAGCCCATGATTACAGCTCCAAAAAACTACAGGGCAAAAGAAAGAGACATAAACAATTATGATGACATATTGGATGCATGTTAGTATTTTCTCCCTTATCCTTGTTTACGCATATGGTTCTACACAGCTGATCTGGTTTTAAGTGACTGAATTGAAGATATTGAAGAGAACACAGTAGAGATATCAACATACTTAAAGAGAAAGAGACAGACAAAAAAAATAGGAACTCTCAATTGAACGTCATATATTCTCATGCACCCCCAGCCACAAAAGTTCAAAACAAATGGGTCCAGTGTATTCAGGGTTCTGCATGCCTCTAATGAACTAGATCAGAGAGGTAATTTCCTCGTCAAGGGGCAGTTCCCTAGTATCAGTCTGGCGTCTGTGGCTTGCACAACTGAGGGTTGTCCCCTCTGCCACTGTGGAGAGGCAGTAAAACAGCAGGCTACTGGGCCAAGCCTTCAGAAGAGAATATGGGGACCAGAAAGAGAGGGGAAAAACTCACTCACTCACACAAGATGAATAATCGGTTAAAAGCTAAATGATTAATCACTGAAATAATCGCTGAATAGTCAAATAATCGTTCTAATAAACGTTAGATTAACCGCTTATCAAAATAATCGTTAGTTTGAAACAAGAGAGATATTCCATATATTTCATAAAGGTTTTTTTTTTTTTTACAGGTACAATGGTCTGAAAACTGACTACAAATCTCAGTGGGGATTTTATATGTGAATTTTCTTCCAGATTTCCCAAATGTTCCATTTTCACTTCAGTTCTCTATGGTAGTCTGCATTTCAAACTGCATTAGCTCATAGTGGACCTCAAGACCAGAGGTAATGACAGGGAGCCACAGAGCTAATGAGCTGAGAGCAATGGCAGTGTGCCCGCTGAGACACAGAATGAAGGTGTAGGAGTGTATAAACTTACAAAGAAGAGGAGATTGAACAGGAACAGGAAGTACTTGGTGGCTGTAATACATCCTTTCCCCATGGCTGCTGATCTGCAATAGAGAATGGAAAACAATAAAAGCTCTGAGAAAAATGATGATTGAAACACCAGTGCTAAAGTAGATACTGTAACTCAGAACTGACACTTAAATAAATACAATTGTTTATATAAATTTTACTCTATCGCGCATGCGAGCATCAATAACGCGCATGGATTAATGGCGTTGAAATGCATGTGACAAGAACATGTGAAATGTTCAGTTTAAAAGGATTCTGACAGTCAAACTAAAAATAAATGGCATAATGACTAAACATCAATAGAGATGTGAACTCTCCATGTAAGAATGAATGACAGTCATCCTGTGTTTGTAACGTTTGGTGTGTAAATTAGCCAATAAATGCCTTACAATAAGCCTACAATTTGCAAATTAATTGTATAAATGTAATCACGCCTGCTAAATCACACACATCTGAATGATCATTCGTGATGTTCATGTCTTGAGCTCAAAACGCACTTACAAACACCAACAATGTTTGAAATAACATGTGGATTCTGATCACAGAATTACATTCATTATTGAGTTATAGGTAATGCATACTCTTACGCATACTTTCATACTAAAATACCAGAGACCGCTTAGACAAATGTCTCATGTGCTGAGAATGTGCTATCGTGCTAACCATAAAAATATAAATCATAAATGTTTAAGAACCACTTCATGGTCAGAATGGCGACCTTTCGATCGCTCGCGCCAGAGTATTATTGCACCGTGACCTGTAATTGGCCAAAATGCTCAGTTCGAATTTTCCGAGACCCTCTACTCTTCCCTGTGGAACACGGAAGCTTGATCTCTGACCCACTTTCTGTAGTTCTGATTTTCTGAATTTTAGAATATTCTTCATCTTGAAAACTTGAAGCTGTATTTTTTTCAGAACCAAAAATTTGCTGTTTGAAAATACACATTTATAAAATTATGCCATAATAAAAACAATTCAATTTGGTTAAATATGAAATGTCCAGGATTGGAGTTTAAAAAATTCAAATTCAAACCTTTTTAAAATACAACGTAATATTACATTTGGCAAAAATCACACTTATAATTCAAATTCAACAGTCTATCATTCAAATTTACACAATTCTAATTCAAATTGTTTTGTCGTATTTCTGGCTCCATATTCCTGCAGAATATGTTCTAAAGAAAGACTCACTACTCATTTCAGGTAGTTTAAATGGCAGTCTGTCTTGCAGCATAAAGTAATGTGACTTGGCCAACACAGAATCTTAGGCCACATAATTCATACCGTTTATAACATTGTACCCATCCTTGGCCCCTTGAGTAGTTTATACATTTTTTTTGGTGACTTTTATTAAGCTTTCAGCTATCAGTAAGAGTGTAGTACTTGTGGCTTCATTTACCATGTTTAAATCTGTTCTGCAGAATTACCCAAAATGTAATACAAAATATATTTGGTCCCAAAGGATAATACATAATGGCATCATTAGAGGACTTTTCCAGGAAACATAAATCCCATGATCACTATGTTACACAAGATGAGCAGGTGTGGACTGGGAAGAGAAATCGGGCCAGGATTTTCCATAGAAACTGGCCCAAAAGGGTTGCTGTCCTTTTCTGCATATTGCTGCCCCCTTCGGCATATCGCGGCACCGTTTTGTGGTACATTCTGCATAACGCGGTGGCTCATTTCAGCTTAGTCCGGTACTCCCTATGGCCAGTCCACCCCTGATCTGCTCCAAAGTGCGTCGGCCCACCGGGAAAATGCCCAGAAGAAGAGTTTAGGTTCCATCAAAATACTCTTGACATTTATATTTTGAAAGAAATTATGAAGGTGTCAAGACACACTTTTAAATTTGCCATTCTTCTTAACCTAACAAAGCATTTAAAAAATGCATCCCTCTTGTGCGAGCCGCAGTGGAAACGGTCAAAGACATCTGTCCAGTGAATGTTTACATAGAAAAGAATGGGAAAAAGCAGAGATCAATATTGCCTCCTTGAAGTTTTTGATGGAAGCATCTTGTGTAGCGGACTACTTTTTAAAAGGTTAGCTTGACTATATTTTAATTATGAGTAGCCTCTAGTTTCGCACGCACACACACCCACACACCAGGAAATGAAGCCCAACAGTCAGAGATCTTGTTTTCATCTCTTGAAAGTACTACAGTGAGCAATAAACAAGTCTTTTTCCGACAATGAAGGTCATCTTTTTCTCTATTGTATTAATTTACAAAGGGGAGTTCAGAGAAATAAAATACACCCAAAGTATTCCCCTCTTTCCACTGGTAAGCATGTTCATAGTCATGACAGAAATATTGTACCGCACAGATTTGGCCCTCTTATATATCAACATTCAGCAAATTGTATTGACAGAAAAAACAAAGATAATAAATGTGGAAAGGGGAAGTACAAACTGCAACGAACACATATTTAAATCAAGCTTTCTATTCAGCAGTTTACAGCATTTAAAACCTCAGGAAAGAGGAATAACAAGTACTGTAAAACCTCAGCCAATATACCACAAAAATCTCATCTATGCCATACTATTTCAAGGTATAGTTCACCAGAGAAATTTTATATCATCCCGCATGTTGATGTAAACCCATTTGACTTTCTTTTGTGGAACACAAAAAGCAGAATGTTAAGGACTAATAGCTTTAGTCACCATTCACTTTCATTACATGGAAGTGCATGGTGATGTAGGCAGACAGTCCCTAACTTTCTACCTGATCTCCTTTTGTGTTCTATTGAAGACAGAAAGTCACATGGGTTTAAAACAACATGAGTCAGTAAATAATGACTCGTAATGATTCGTATAAGGGGAAAAATACATGATCTCTATAATTCACCATCAGAGTGAATGCACACTTTGGCTTGTGTATATGAAGATTGTGACAGATTTTAATGATGTAGTATGGGTTGCAGAAAGCACTTTTGCAACGTAAAAGCTGAGTTACCCTCTCATCTAGGCCTATGTTTTTTTTCTAATCTCTACCGTGACTGTTCCGTTATTGTGCAGATTCTCTAGTCAGTCATAACATCCCCTCCACAAAACACCCCCTTCTCCCCGAAACCCTCAATTATACAATGATGGCATGATGCCCCATTATATTCAAAAGACAAAAGCTGTCCTATCCTATCCTAGGCCTTTTAACACAACACAAAATGGTATCTGAGCACACCTAAGCAAGCATTTCACTGCTTATGTTATGGGGCTTTTCCACTGCACGGTACTGGACACTGCTCGCTTTTTGGGGATTTTCCACTGTGGATAGTACCTGGTACTTGGTACTTTTTTTTAATACCACCTTGGTCGAGGTTCCAAGCGAAACCCTGAAGATCACTGATTGGTCAGATAGAATCACTACTAGCATCATTGGATTTGCGACACGGGACATAATCCCGCTAGTTTTAAAGTTAACAACAGCGATAGCAGTATCATTTGTTCACACGACTTTCGAATTGTAAAAAGAAATGGCTCTGCGCAAACCACACAATGGTCAATAAACGAGGTGCAGACATTCCTCTCGTTAGCGACGAACGAAACGACGAGAAACGAAAAAGTCTTTCAGGAAATGTCTCAGCTGTTGGGAACACACGGCTACCACCGGACCTACCAAAAAAAAAACTTAAGTCATAACAGAACCATCAAGTACCATAACAGCCAGAGTGGTTCAAACAGAAGAAAGTGGAAGTGGTTCGACCAAATGGATGCTATCTATAGCAACAGATATGGGAGGGAGAGTGTTGTTGGAGTCCACAATGGAGGATGGTATGTTAACTCTATACTCTGCTTGAAAGCTTCACTTTATTTAGTTGACCAGCTACTGGAAAGCTCACTTCTAAAACAAGCAGGCCAATTTAACTGTTACACTTGTGTAAAATCACCATGCAACAACTGCTTTTTGCAGCACAATGAGCTAGTAGCTAGCAGTCATGTTATTGTTTACGGTCAGTAATGTTTGTGTGTCGCGTTTAAGATGATGTCACAGCAATAGAGGCGGCGCAACTATGGCGATCAGCCTATAATCCCACCCACGATGAGGCGGCACTAAAATGCAGTGGAAAAGCAAGCTCAGAAAAGTAAAGCGAGCAGAGTCGAGTCTAACCGTAATGTGCAGTGGAAAAGTGCCATTAGATTCTTTCTATAGATCACATGGCCAGAAATTTAAACCAGGATAATCGCTATAGACAAATAAGTTCCTCCAGCTAATGTTCTGATTTCAGGAGAATTCAGTGATATTGACTTTTATTGGTTTGACTGACAGCTAGGGTTGTGCCGATGGACGATATCATCGTCCATCGTGATGGCTGACCAACATCACGATGTAGAGCCACCATCGTGATGCCACGCCCCCTTTTGCGAGTCTTGCTAGTGTGACTCACTAATCCTAGTCTCTTCTATAGTTAACCTAAAAACTTTGCAGGGATTGCTCTGTAAATTAAATTGAGAATATAACTAATGCATATATGCTATTTTAAATACTGTGGTATATGCCAGAGACGTGACGTGTTAGTCTGTGAAAATACCGTGTCAGGCAGGCTACACAAATATTGATCTTGACATTGTTAGCTTCTTGTCTTTTTTTTACATGTCTTACACTGTACATTTAGATTAAAATATGTTATGTTGTAGGCTACAAGAAAATAGCCTTTATTAATTAATTATTAGTAGTTGTAGTGTCTCAGAAAATCTTGCTCATTGTCACATAGCTCTTGTATACACTGAAGCGGCAGTTTAAGATAAACCCAGACCAGCTAACGTCAAATAACTTTTGTCTGGTTAATACTTTTAAAGAAATATTTCCTTGGCCATAAATCCATAATGTCAAATCAAATGAAAGAAACAAGGTGAATATGAATAACACACATTTATTAAAACATAGAAGAACAACAAATAAAGAACAGGAAAACGGGAACAACACTCAGACCGAAACTCGGCATTAACATTTCACTTATAATTAGCAGCACAATTAACTTCAGCACAGGCTACAAAATAAATTATGTTATTGAAATATTGTAAAGTGGTCATATGAACTACACAAATGAACGTTTAAAAAATAATATGCAAAATCGAATAGCTCCGCAACGGATGGCGAAAAATGCGTAAAGAAGTCTAATATCTTTCACCACAGACCATGTTTAAATTTCGATGTTTCTGGCCAGAAATACCAACATATTCACTTTATCTGGTTTTAATAAGCTGCGGATTGGAGTAACTACACTACCCGCTGTGCTGAAGACCCGCTCTGATGGAGTACTGGTAGCACATGCACAGATATTTCCGTGCTAATCTTGCCATGAACGGAAACCTTTTGTCGTTCGTTTTCCACCAAGTCAGCGGGTCCTCTTCCCCATCAATGGCCATTTCCTGCAGGTACATGGTCATTTCTGCCTCGACCGTTTGCTCATCAGTGAGTAAAATAACGAAATTATAGTTTTTAAGTGGAAAATGTTATTTATGTAAAGAGATATATTAAAATAAAAAGTGCACAACTCTTCTTAAGTGAAAGCTAAAAAAAAAAGCTTCACGTGTTGTGCAACCTACTGATAAAGCGCCGACGAGTCATTAGTTGGGTTAGTAAAATAACGAAATAATAATTTTTCATATAATTTTTGAAAATTATATGAAATTATATACCCCCCCCTCCCCGCCCCGCCCCACCCCACCGACAATATCATCGACCGTCACGATGTTTTACTGTCAACATCGTCAACTGCCAATTTAGGGGACATTGCCCAACCCTACTGACAGCTACCATTCAGTGAATGGGTGAACCAGTGAACCTTTTTTACACAGGATATAGGCCTATGTATTATTTGAACACAGATAACTATATTTGCTTATGCCTAATAATTCACTAAATTACCCACACAATTATTACTTCAATTTTGTTGTGCCACTTTAAATGAAAGAAAGAATATAGCAGGATTGAAAAACTTGCAGTAATATCGAAACCGTAGACTTTTCTTTAGCAAAATTTGCCCCTAGTGGCCAAAGAGGTAAGTGTTTTACCCCTCCACCAACCCAAACCTAAACATCAGGGTAAACATTTTTTAGAAAAAAAAGCTACCTCTGAAATGCACTAGTCCCCCGATTATGCAAACACGATTACTTCCTGTTTCGATTCGGGATCTGAACCTGGGACTCCCGCGCTGCTGACGCAATATTCTTCCAGTTGCACCAAAAGCGAAGGTAAACAACACACTTGAGCTAATGAAAAAATGTCTGATGGGAGATGCCGTTTGTCAATGAATCGGCATAATGTGTCCAATCCTAGGGTACTGGAATTTTTGTAAACAACATGCTGACTTCCTGTGTGATCGTGTTGGAGAGCCACCGCTCTACATATTTCAAGCACATGCTCCAGAGAAAACAAGGAAATTGCAGGGGAAATATTAGTGCTGTCCTCAGGGAAAGGAGGTGGCAGTAAATAGGCCAGAACCCTTAATTAAATAAACCATTAGGTAAATACATAAACGCAATTAGCTTTTGTGTAAATGCCAAATGTATGCCTAACACAACCAAAGGATATTCGTCAACCGTTTTTCCCTCCTCACCACCAAAGAAAGTTGAAAAATAACCAAATAAGCCTATAGGCTGATCCAAAAGTCCCAAATTACTACTAGACATGCAATAACTTCCTAACTTGGGTCACAGAAGACACTATTTTTGCATAACCCTATGATTTTCCCCCAGCCAGCTTTTTTCATACACTAAGGGACTTAAGGGTATTCCTATGGCAACCATAATTGAGGCAGCATTAATGTTACACTTAAGAGGAGAAATAGTCTCACGCCCCAGTTACCCAAGAGTTTCCCTCTCACCCCTCCTCAAGAAGAAGGTCAAGCCAAGTCTTCAACAGCCACATCATAAGCATTGCAAACATGGGGGGAAACAATTATCTACCATCAATCAAATTTCCTGAGCGCTGTGTGCTATATTTGTCAATACACGTTGCTTGCATCACCTTCTGCAAAAAGAGCATACAGCAGAACTTACCTCCCATAGTTTCAGGAGGGTACAGTGTCTCTTGCACATTTCAGACCCACTATGGAACTCTATTACTTCTAATCTCCTTTCGATTAATCATTTGTGATGTTGTCCTCATTTGTAAATTGCTTTGGATTAAGTGTCTGCTAAATGAATAATATAGATAAGTTGTACATGTGTTTCTAACCAGTGACTGTATCAGTCATGTACATTTAAAAAAACAGGCATGTTTACCATGCAATATGATAAGCCTAGTTTGGGTAGTGGATACGCAACGCAACCGACGTGAATATATCCTCATCACAGCTGCCATAAGAATGTATAGTACATCTCTCCTCGGGAGCCAGCTTCTATCTCCTCGTGTGCACACACTGTTGTCTTCACAGGTCCAGAAGCAAAGCAAGAAGGGAACCGGCTGAGTAAGATGCTCTGCCGGACCCGCTCCCCAGATCCCCGGCGCGAGTTAGATGTGTTGTCGGGGTGAAAGAACAGGTTGCGGCCGACATGCTAGGATACCAGGCTGCCTTCCCATCACACAGCGCGGCCTCTGGGAAGACAGGCTACCAGAGAAGCCGGCGTCCCTCATGTCCCGGAAGGAGGGGAGCACTTTCGCCTGTCGGATCCCTCCCGCATCCTACACCATCCTATGGACACTACCCCTGCCTACACATACCCCATTTACCATGAATGCACTAGATCCCCCTTTATTTTGGACACTTTTATCCCCTTTTTTGGACGTTTCTGTTTTATTTCCAATAAACGCCTCTGTGAGGCCTGATGCCACATCCATGGTGTCTGTCTCTTGCTCATCCCGCCACAAGGCTTGACATTTGATCAGGCTTTCATTGGTAACTAGGCTGCACATAACAAGAGTATTGTAGCGGAATACAAAAAGGGTAAAAAAAAAAAAATCCCCCTGTAAAAGATTTTCCTTGAAAAATACCTTATATAACCAAAAATGTCAGATTCAAAAAGTTAAACAAGATAACAGAATATAAGGGGACTTCACAGAAAATATGAGGTAATAAATACAGGAAATAATAATCAGCTTTCTGTAAAAGAGACTGGCAAAACGTGTGCTTGCAAAATCCATTCAAAGCTAAATCAGTGCTACATCTTCAGATAGGCTACATTCTTCTACCAAATGTGAAAACTGATGCACTGCATGTGTGAGCAAAGTTTAACAGTTTGCAACAAAGAATGTTGCTCTTGCACGGCAACTAGGCATGCACATGATCTTTGAAGTCTTGGGGTTTCTAAAAAAAAGATTAAAAGACTTTTCCATTACACTCACAAAGAGTAATATGTGACCTTAGAATTACGCCAATATGTTTCTATCTGCCCATAGACCGTAGTTTTGTGATACAAGGCTTTACATTTTTGCCATTCTAGCTAGCAGACATAAATAGAAAGGTTCAGGTTATTTTTTATTAGACCAGAAAAATACAAAAATTACCACACAAGAGCATAAATGTACTGACCAAGTGCTTATATTTCACCCCAAAAACCTCTCATCATTTCCTCACCCTCATGTCATTCCAGATGTGTGACTTACTTTCTTCTGCAGAACACAAATGGAAATTTTTTAGAAGAATACCTTAGCTCTGTTGGTCCATAAAATGCAATTGAATGGTGTCCAAAACGTTGAAGCTCAATAAAGCATATAAAAGCAGCATAAAATTAATCAATATGATATAAGAATTTTAATCCATGTCTTCTGAAGCAATCTTGTCAATTTTGGGTGAGAGGAGACCAACTCTTTTTCACTTAGCATTGCAGTCTCTAGGCATGATCATCGTTTCAAGCTCAATTACACTTTCTAGTATTTGAAGCACGCATGGCACACTATGGTGCTGGGAAGTGTAATCAAGTTTGAAATCATGTTTGCAAAAGAGACTGCTGATGTCAAGATTTATAGTGAAAAAACAAAATAGGCATTTTGGTCAGTTCTCACCTAAGGTCGTGTGTCCACCAAATCATTTTTTTTTCCTGAGGCCAGCATATTTTTTCAGTGGTTTGCAATGGGAATGCCAAGCGCTTGCCATTTTTTCTGGTCGAAGAGAGTTGAAAATTTTTCAACTTTGGGTAGAACACAGTTCTCGTCACGGTCACTTTATATCCTGCCATACAATCACACTGGAGGAGGGGCAGGACAAATACCACACCGACCAACCATCATATCCTACTTGTACAATGACTGAACAACAATGGAGGAGAAGTTTGCTGGTCTCCGAGTATTCATGTCTATACCAGATGACATTCCTGGACTACCACAGTATTAATATGAAAAAATAATGGTTCAGCCTTCACTTTATCCAGAGCAAGGGCCAGAGCAAGTACTCTTCCTTGTGCCAACATTTTTACATTCAGTACTTGTAGATAACACAAACTATCTGCGAAATGAGGTACTTGCAACATTTCTTTCGTGGATATTCCATATCATAGCAAAGCGCCTCAGCTGAAAGAAAACGCTGCGCCTCCAAAGCGCTCTCAGCTGGGCGTTTTCAGAAGAGCGCCTGACATTTTCAGCTGCAAAAAAAAAAACGCTTTGGTGGACGCACAGCCTAAAACTGATTGGATCATTTCACAAGACATAAAACAGTTGGAGTCTTATGGATTACTTTTATGCTGCCTTTATATGCTCTATGGAGCTTCAAAGTTTTGGACCCTGTAGACTTGCATTGTATGGACAAACAGAGCTGAGATATTCTACTAAAAATCTTAGTTTGTGTTCTGCAGAAGAAGAAAAAACTGTAAATGAGAGAATTTTCATTTTTGGGTGAACTATTACTTTATTTCATTTTCGACCAAAATGCCAGATGGAACCCTGTAAAACGAAAACCGATTACGAATCTCTAGCTAATATTTTAGAACTGAGCAAATATATTTATATGAAGTATTTAGACAAAATCTAAATGCCTTTTCGTGACATTTTAAGACTTTACAAATCAACGATATTTTTTCAGGCCTTGAAATTTCGATTCTAAAAACAACCTCAAAACTCCAGGTTTTTCATGACCGTTGGAATATTAATACAAAAAACCGTGTTTGAAGCAAGCTAACTTGAACGCCCCTGATAATCAACGCTGTCTCGCGGCTTTATTTGTACAGCGTCGCTTGAAGTGAACTCCATTGAGCACCAATGGATTCCATCAGTCCCAAGCGAGCCGTAACTTAAAAAATAGCATAACAACAGCTGGAGGCTCATCCAATGACTTGAAGTGCGTTTGAAAAAAGTTAATGTGCGTGTCGAGTCGCATTAAAGTCAGCTGGAAAAAACAAGATTGTTCACGGGAACGCAGAGAAAATGATGCAAGCATCCAGTGCCACATCAGCGAACATTTACATATAAATAGAAAGAAAACACAAGTCCCCAAAGAGTTCAAAAAGTACTTAACTTAGTTTAAATTGCGTGTGGTGAGAAATGTAAAGGCACACACTGCGCCAGTAACGTAAATACCAACACGCACGTATAAGTTTACAAAAGCTTCTAGCACCAAGTTAAATCGCTTTTATTGCGTTCTGTGCTGTAAACTGGATATAACAGAAAGTAATTTACCTCTGCTGTTAGTCGCAGTGTAAAGTCTGTTGAACAGCTGTCAGTTAGTTTGACGTCGTCGACCGTCCAAGAGTCTGAACAATGAAGCACACCCAATGAGAGCGGCAGCATGAGAAACCCTGCCACGAGATTAACCTCCTCACCGCCTTAAAGGACTGAGCAACAGGTTACCATAGTAACCATGGTTTCCGCTATAACACATTTGTTAATTTTGTATGTTTTGTCTAAACTACAGTTGCCATGGTAATACTTTTCTGTGGATTTAAAGGAATATGTTTTGGTGAATTGCTCACTATATTAACATAATGCAATAAATGTAAATGTATTGCAATATAAATACAATAGGCCAACACAATATACACACATACAACATTGTTACTCAATTATATAATGCATGTTTACGCAGGGGCGCAGCCATCATTTCAAAAGTGAGGGGGCAGACTGTTTTACACGAGACATGAAGTGTAAGAAATATATTTTTATTTTAAGTCCTGAATTAACTTTTTGCTGCTTTAATATCTAATATTGCGCCAAATTAAAAGGGAGCACATGGGATTTTTTCAATTAATTTACCAGAAAGGTTTTGATTTCTTACAATTTACAATGTAAAAAGGCTAATTTCTACCTGATCTAACCGTAAAAAAAAACATTTGTTGCCAATGTAACCAGGTGGATTTAGTCATATATATATATATATATATATATATATATATATATATATATATATATATATATATATATATATATATATATATATATATATATATATATATATATTTAAAAGCAGTTAAATTAGATGTTACCACTGCAGATTTATTTTTATTTTTTTACCTAGCACAAGTGTCTGACAAAACATTTTGATATGCACTACATGAGAGTGGTAAAATCAGTCAAACAAACAACAACACTGTCCTTCAAAAGCAAAACACAGAAACAATACATTTGAATTGGGTTAATCTACACTCTTTAGAAGAAAAAACATAACCTAAAAATGTGATTTATGTGATAAAATCTATATGGTAACAGGTTTGATTGTCAAAAGACAAAAATTTTATTTAGCATAACTGGGGGGGAAAGCCAGCTTCAGGGGTTAGATCAAAAGTTTGCTTTTTAAGGTAACAGTTGCAGGTTTCCACTTTTTAGTGATCTGTCCTGTGACAGACGGGTTTGATTCAACTAAGATTCAGAGGAAATGAATTGTGAAAATTTGATAATGAAGATTTGCTGGAAATAAATCCAAAAAGTTTTAAGCCAGTTTCAGTGTTGGCATAGTTACTCCATTTCGCCTTTGTGGGGCAGAATTTGACAGCAAATTTCAAGAGAAAAACTTATTTTCCTGGCTGGATATCATTACATTTTATAAGCCATCTCAAACCCAGCATTGACACTTAAATTATATGGGTAATTTTAATGTTCAGCCCTTCTTCTCAGTCAAAATCCGATGTCAAAGAATCCCTACAAATATAATGTATTTATCTAATGATCATTTAGTGAAGACTAGAAAGCTTTTCATTTTTTTTAACCTATTGTCCCTTGTACCTGCTGCCGTTATTGTCGTATGTGGCTCACACAATCGTGAAAAATGATCCAGTGTTGGATGTAAATCGCGAATCATTTGCATGTAGGGCAAGTTCCGATTGCGCGCACAATTAAAAGAAAGCTTCTTCTGCTTTCCGATTCAAGCTATCATACCATAGTAATATCACTGATCATCATCAATGCATGAACAGATGCCAAATGACAACTTACATTGCTTGACATCACAGTAAAAACTTGATTGGAAAGTATTTTGCCACATTGAGTTTGTGACTAATAGCTGCATATCAAGCCCGGATGACTGACGTGGTTGCCATGGAAATGACACAACATGATGAGCTCATTCAGTGTGTGGTTGAGCAGCTTAAGAGATTGACCAGTATATTTGAATGTTTACATTTGCTGTATAATACAGACAACTTATACATATTTGCCCTGTGAAAAAGTGCAGGGTACGAACTTATGTTTTATTGAAAGTGAGGGGACACGTCCTCCGCGTCCCCCGCATATTCTACACCCATGTGTTTACACACATACACCTAGTGGTTGAGTTGGTTGTCTTGTGTGGTAGCAATCTGTCTGAGCCTGTTGGCAAGAAATGTAAACAGTAACATCTACAACAAAAACAGGACTGTGCGAGGTCTGTTCAGTGTGTTTAGTTTTGGTCATGATGTAATATTGTCAGACCAATGGCATGATTTAGATCAAAGGTGCTAATTATAAAATGTGCGAAGATTAATATCTTTTTACAGCTTGTGCAGCTGAAGCTCTTTCTCAATCCCCCGTTCTCTTCTTGTTCCTGTGTCCTGAAATAGATATCTAGTATCTAGATATAAGTACCCGACCCTACAGTAAATTAGTCAAGTCAAGGCTGCTCTGTGCCTGCTCAAAATTCTGTGTAAGATGCAATGTTGCATAAAAAGCCAGACTACTTAAACTTTGTTGTTGTCATGAAAGAGCATATATTTCATAATTAAGTTTCATATTTAAAAGTATGACTACTTATTTGTTTCATAATTTTACATTTCTAACATTAATCTCATTACATTATTTATGCATTTTTAACTGCTATGTATAAGCATTTATGTCATTTCTGAGCATCAAGTAGTCTGGGTAAATACAACTAAATGCCTCTTCAGATGCAGCTTCTGTGCCACCTTTGCAGTGTAAATATGGCTTAATACATGTATGGTTATAGCCTGAATTGTTACTCCAAATCCGCTTTCATTCAATCAGAAACTGCTCTGTATTTAAATATTTAAAAAAAAAATTAATAATGAAAACTTGAGCTTATTGTTTGACAATGTTGCCCTCCTTAGGTCAAAAGTGGAAAAAACTATTGTTGATTATTAATTTTGAAGAGAACCTACTGTACTTGAGTAAGAGTTAAATAGTAAACATTAAACAAAACCTCAATGAAAAAACATTTAAAACATTGTTTGTTTATATATATATATATATATATATATATATATATATATATATATATATATATATATATATATATATTTTTTTTTTTTTTCCAGCACTGCTTTAACCCTCTTGGGTATGGAGTTCACCAGAGCATAACAGGTTGCCACTGGAGTCCTCTTCCACTCCTCCATGGCAACATCATGGTGCTGGTGGATGTTAGAGACCATGTGCTCCTCCACCTTCCATTTGAGGATGCCCCACAGATGCTCAATAGGGTTTATGTCTGGAGACATGCTTGGCCAGTCCTTCACCCTCAGCTTCTTGGAGGTGTGTTTTAGATCGTTATCATGCAGGAATACTGCCCTGCGGCCCAGTCTCCGAAGGGAGGGGATCATGCTCTGCTTCAGTATGTCACAGTACATGTTGGCATTCATGGTTCCCTCAATGAACTGTAGCTCCCCAGTGCCGGCAGCACTCATGCAGCCCCAGACCATGACACTCCCACCACCATGCTTGAATGTAGGCAAGACACACTTGTCTTTGTACGCCTCACCTGGTTTCCGCCACACACGCTTGACACCATCTGAACCAAATAATTTTATCTTGGTCTCATCAGACCACAGGACATGGTTCCAGTAATCCATGTCCTTAGTCTGCTTGTTTTCAGCAAACTGTTTGCGGGCTTTCTTGTGCAGCCATGCAGACCAATTTGATGCAGTGTGCGGCATATTGTCTGAGCACTGACAGGCTGACCCCCCCACCCCTTCAACCTCTGCAGCTATGCTGACAGCACTCATACATCTATTTCCCAAAGACAACCTCTGGATATGACGCTGAGCACGTGCACTCAACTTCTTTGTTTGACTATGGCGAGGCCTGTTCTGAGTGGAACCTGTCCTGTTAAACCTCTGTATGGTCTTGGCCACCGTGTTGCAGCTCAGTGTCAGGGTCTTGGCAATCTTCTTATAGCCTAGGCCATCTTTATGTTGAGCAACAATACTTTTTTCAGATCCTCAGAGAGTTCTTTACCATGAGGTGCCATGTTGAACTTCCTGTGACCAGTATGAGGGAGTGTGAGAGTGATGACACCAAATTTAACACACCTGTTCCCTATTCACACCTGAGACTTTGTAACACTAACGAGTCTCATGACACCGGGGAGTGTAAATGGCTAATTGGGCCCAATTTGGACAATTTCACTTAAGGGTGTACTCACTTTTGTTGCCAGCGGTTTGGAATAATGGGACAGCAAATTTACAGTGTTATACAAGCTGTACACTCACTACTTTACATTGTAGCAAATTGTCATTTTTTCAGTATTGCCACATGAAAAGATATAATCAAATATTTACAAAAATGTGAGGGGTGTACTCACTTTTGGGAGATAATTATATATATATATATATATATATATATATATATATATATCATATATATATAAACAGTACAGTAAGACAAAATACACGTTATTTCTATTTCTTCTGCTTCAAACTTACTTCTCTATCTGCTCATAATGTAACACATCATAAGAAAGTGTTTCTCTGCTGTTCAAATGCACTTTGGATCGCATCTTTATATATATATATATATATAAATGTTTTCCATCTGAAAGGACTAAATATTAAATGAAACAAATGACAATAACATGCAAAGTAATCTCTTCAGAAATCAAAATACTTTTTAAATGTAACTATTCTAATTACCAATTATTTAAATTGTAACTATAGTGGAATTTTAAATACGTAAATGTGTATATATAATTACAGTGCTTAGGTGAGAGTACAAATTCTAAGAATACTGAAATACAGTTCAATGTGTTACACCATTGCTTCAGGTTGTTAAAACTTAATCAACTTTTAAAATGAACAGTGAGGCCAAGGTTGATTTTTTTAGCTAAAAATTAAAACTATTAAGCAATTGATAGATTTGAAGAATATCTTTAAGTTTCAGTTTAAACCAAACTATAGCTGAATAAAAGCTTAAACCATCATTCAAAATAAAAGGTCCTGTGAAATAACAATAACCTTGAAAACTGGATGTGATAAATGTTGTATGTTTTCTTTATTCCAAAAAGATAATGATGCAGATCCATAACAAGAACAGCTCTCAATAAAATATTTACACACTGATTTAAAAAGTACATCAACATCCTTTCAGTGACTTTATGAACACCATCTGAAGACAACTGAAGCCATACCACTATATTAGCTAACTAGATATTTTTTATTTTAAATGCATGGCAACACAACTATCAGGAGGGGTCATGGATAGCAAATGCTTCATGTATGGCATTTGTTGTCATTGCTATTAGAAACTAACATTTCCATTTATAGATGAAAACATCTGAAAAAATTTGCAGGACAGTGAGAGGAGCTCCATAGAGCAAATGTTTGGAATATTTGAGATTAGAACAGCTAAATTATGAACCTGTTTACATGTAAAGAAGACAACAAAAAGACTAAATCAAACTTCCATTAATATCTTTCGTGAAAGAAACTACATTCCGAGCCAATGCAAGGTTATTCCTTTCAATTTGTTACTACCCATTTTAAGCTACATAGATCAGAGATTTGAGCAGGATGGAACTAAATGCGAACAAGTAAATAGACCTTGCAAAGAGTAACTGCTACTTTTGTGCAAAGACACAAATGCACTGTTTTACCTAAACATACTGAAAGCAATATTTGCAGTGCATGAAATCCAACAAGTGGCATGGTTGTAAAAAACACATAAAATTTTTGAATCTGCTATATAGATTCTTGCTAAATGTATTGCTTCCTTCCATATAACCAATCATGATTAGCAGCAGCCTTATTTTTGCAGAGAAAATACAAAGCTAGAGATGAAAAATAAATTCAATGTTATTTCAAAAGGCTCTGAATTCCATTAAGTTTTATGGAGGGTTGTACAACATAAGCTACCAGATAAACACAAGGCAGCAGGCATGCAAATTCACACACTCACACAATGCTTTTAAAGAAATAGTTCACCCCAAAAAATGAAAACGCTCACCCTCATGTCATCCCAGATGTGTATGACTTTTTCATCTGCTGAACTCAAATGAAGATTTAAAAAATAATTTATCAGCTCTGTATGTCCAAATAAATGCAAGTGAATGGGTGCCAAAACTTTGAAGCTCCAAAAATCACAAAGTCAGCAAAAAAGTAATCAATTAGATTCTAGTAGTTTAATCCATATATTTAGAAACAATATGATAGGAGTGGGTGAGAAACAGATCACTTTAACATCCTTCTTGTTTTTGGTGATTCCCATTCTTCATGCATATCACCCGCTACTGGGCAGGGAGAAGAATTTTAATCAAAAAAATAAAATAGGATTTAAAATTGATCTGTTTCTCACACCTATCATATCACTTCTGAAGACATGGATTAAACACTGCAGTCATATGGATTACATTTATGATGCCTTTGTGTTTTTTGGAGCATAAAACTTTTGGCACCAATTCACTTGCATTGTATGTACCTACAGATCTGAAATATTCATCTAAAAATCATAATATTTGTTGTGCAGAAGAAAGAAAGTCATACATATCTGTGATGGCATGAGAGTGAGTAAATGATGACAGAATGTTAATTATTGGGTGAACTTGCCTTTAAATTGTAAATATCAGTAGACTGCACATAAGAACAATTGTCATCAAGGATATACAAGATCATTTTAAAATGTCTGGAATAAACAACAAACATGCAAGTGATACGTCTAACCTAATTAATAATAATAAAAATAATAATAATTAAGCAAAGACTTTAGGGCAGGCCAATAAATAACAACTGCTAAATCTTTGATCAACAGAAAAAATATATATACTGTAAATTACTTAATCCAGATAACATTACAAACAACTGGCAGTTTGCAGACATGTGGGACACTTGTGAAGTTTAGTATATTAAGGCAATATTATGAAAATTTGAGGGGAAAATACTGCTACATCGGTTATTAAAATTAATGCAACATGCCATTGTGCTACAAAACCATTGCGGCATTACTGAAAGAAAAAGATGTTTCAGCATGCACACTGACACCTTGAGATAACGGTCACATTCAAAAACAGAAACTGATATCTCAAATATGGACAATTAGTTCTCCTTAAAATACACTAACAATGGGGTTCCTAAAATGGTAAACCTGAAGAGGCTTCATTGCAACATAATTTCACAAGTTCCATGCACCAACTAACTACAGTAACTGGACAGTTGATCCGTTGTGTCTGTCGAAAAAAATGGACATTCATAACTGAGCTTTTCAGAACCATTTCCATATGAGAACCGAGAGACAGTGTGTAACAATATAAAGCAAGTTGATATGGTTCAGGGATAAATCAATCTACAAGAATAGAGATACACATGCCAGGCAGTCATGAATTGAATACATTTTTAAAACTCAATTTTATATGAAAAACCCACATGTAAAAACCACATTCTATTGCTTACTAGCTTATAAACATCATATAGCTAGGAACTAGAAGTCATTGGCTTTACTACATGAAATTGTTTACAGTTTTATTGATACCATACAGTAGCTACAGACAGTTTTGCATCATTCTGAGCTCAGCTACAGTGTGCAATACTTTACAGAAGAAACGCTGAATGAGGAGAGCTACACTAAGACCACACAATCCAAAAAATAAGTGTAATACATTTTACAACATTGTGAGCATTTCCCACAAAAAAACAAAAGCAAAAAGAGATGCTTTGTAGAGGCATACTCCCATGTTGTAAGCTGGATATTAAAATAAAGGCCTGGGGTTTGGCATTGTCCTTGCAGTAAGGCTCAACGCCAGGTGATGATGTTTGACTGTGTCACTGTTCAAAGCTTCTAATGAAATCTCCAGCCCAGCGGCCAGTCTCTCAACTCCCCAAGCACCAGGTGTATTGGACTGGTGTGTGGGGCTCTCAGATTTTCTTGGGCCGGCGTCCCAGATGATAGTAGTAGGACAGCGTGACAATGAGGAAGAAGATGCGACTGAGGAGCAGGAGGATGGCAGCATTTGGCATGGAGCCCAGTTCCACCAGAGTGATGGAAGTCACTGTAACACAGAGAAGGGTAAAAAATACATATGTGAACATAATGAGATATCTGAACATAAAATACATTTTTGAGGGACATATGGTACATTAATTAGATGTTATATTTAGGCATACTGCTTTCTACAGCACATTGGTATGCAGTTTATGGGGTGGTGGTGCTTCGAATCTGAAACTACAGCATCACTGCTAAATGAATAGAGTTAATTTACCTATTATTTTTGTTGCGAGCTTGCAGTCAGAATTGAATATGTGTTCGTTCATATGTAATAAATGACATTTTATAATAAAAATAATGTATTAAATATTTAAAACATTAAAATATTTAACCAAAATTGTTTCTTAATTCGTTTCTTTGTTTTATATACACTCACCTAAAGGATTATTAGGAACACCTGTTCAATTTCTCATTAATGCAATTATCTAATCAACCAATCACATGGCAGTTGCTTCAATGCATTTAGGGGTGTGGTCCTGGTCAAGACAATCTCCTGAACTCCAAACTGAATGTCAGAATGGGAAAGAAAGGTGATTTAAGCAATTTTGAGCGTGGCATGGTTGCTGGTGCCAGACGGGCCGGTCTGAGTATTTCACAATCTGCTCAGTTACTGGGATTTTCACGCACAAACATTTCTAGAGTTTACAAAGAATGGTGTGAAAAGGGAAAAACATCCAGTATGTGGCAGTCCTGTGGGCTAAAAATGCCTTGTTGATGCTAGAGGTCAGAGGAGAATGGGCCGACTGATTCAAGCTGATAGAAGAGCAACTTTGCCTGAAATAACCACTCATTACAACCAAGGTATGCAGCAAAGCATTTGTAAAGCCACAACACGCACAACCTTGAGGCGGATGGGCTACAACAGCAGAAGACCCCACCGGGTACCACTCATCTCCACTACAAATAGGAAAAAGAGGCTACAATTTGCAAAAGCTCACCAAAATTGGACAGTTGAAGACTGGAAAAATGTTGCCTGGTCTGATGAGTCTCGATTTCTGTTGAGACATTCAGATGGTAGAGTCAGAATTTGGCATAAACAGAATGAGAACATGGATCCATCATGCCTTGTTACCACTGTGCAGGCTGGTGGTGGTGGTGTAATGGTGTGGGGGATGTTTTCTTGGCACACTTTATGCCCATTAGTGCCAATTGGGCATCGTTTAAATGCCACGGCCTACCTGAGCATTGTTTCTGACCATGTCCATCCCTTTATGGCCACCATGTACCCATCCTCTGATGGCTACTTCCAGCAGGATAATGCACCATGTCACAAAGCTCGAATCATTTCAAATTGGTTTCTTGAACATGACAATGAGTTCACTGTACTAAAATGGCCCCCACAGTCACCAGATCTCAAACCAATAGAGCATCTTTGGGATGTGGTGGAACGGGAGCTTCGTGCCCTGGATGTGCATCCCACAAATCTCCATCAACTGCAAGATGCTATCCTATCAATATGGGCCAACATTTCTAAAGAATGCTTTCAGCACCTTGTTGAATCAATGCCACGTAGAATTAAGGCAGTTCTGAAGGCGAAAGGGGGTCAAACACAGTATTAGTATGGTGTTCCTAATAATCTTTTAGGTGAGTGTATGTAGATAGGGAAAATGATGTGGAGTTTGAATCATATGGGGAGAAAACAGCATTCTGTAGGAAACATTTTCAACCAACTATATATATGCAGTATAGCACAGGGAATTTATAAATTACACTATACAGTATGTGTATACGCTTGAATCCATTGAAGGAACACAACAACTAGAGGGCAGTGTCTTCATGACATTACACAGTCTATCCACAGCTGTGAGGATACAGCATGCATAAACCATACAGTTTTACATCTCACTACTAACCTAAAAATTGAATGGCAAAGTAGCAGGCTTCACTAAGTAATGTCCACTGGATGATGATCTTTTCAGCAGTGTACAAGCCATTCCACATGATCAGAGAGAGACCTGACAAAATAGTGCACAAAAATTAAAATGAATGAGGTAAGTGTGTTAAAAAAAATAAGTCAACATTCTGCAGGACCACTTGTAATTGTAAAACACACATTCAAACAAACAGTGTTGGTAACAACATTTAGATGAGAAGAATTACTTTATGTATATATCAGAATTCTCTCCAGGGAAAATTTCACTGGGGTCTTCCTGTTCATGTAACCCTGACAGTCACTAAAGAACAGCAGCTGACACAAGCACATTGACAGACATTACAATTACAAGAGGGATTAATTGAGCAATATTAAAAAGTCCTTTATAACTCCTCTATTTAATAAATGTTCGAAGGCAGGCTAAAAAGGGACCAGGTAAATAGGGGAATAATTGTGCTACAAATTTGCACAAATTAGTTGTCTGCGGTTGACTGCAGTGAGCCAGAAAGAATTGGATTTATAGTGCAACTGAATGAATGAGTGGCAGAGAGCATGCAGTCCTGGTGGAAATATTTCCTCCTCGCTTCTCTTCACAATCCATTGACTGACTGGCCATTTAGTCACTTAACAAAATACAAACACTATTAAGACTCACTTGTGTGGAAAGGTATATATATAGACACACAGGAGAGTCTGTTTTATGGCCCATTAATATATTTGCTGACCACAAAGTCTGTGAAAGATCATTAGGGTATCACAGTTAGAAGCATTCTGGAATGAGACAGTGCTCCATTATTCTAAATATGATTAGAGAGAACATGACTACTTACTCAGAATGGCCCCTCCATAGAGACGTATAGAAACACTGGTGGCTGTTTGCTCTTGATCAAATACAACCTCATACAGCTGGTTAGGAAAGGCTAGGGCCTAAAAAGCACATACATCATCACAGATCATTTGCATTTGATGGTGAATAGGTTTATTATCATATAAGGCTAAAGAGAGTAAGAGTAAGGAGGCATTACAAATGTGATGTTGCAACTCCAATGCAATAGTTACTAGAAGCTCACGTGTTGAGATACTAAACTCACCAAAAGGGCCATGACAGTGAAAACAACAGCAGAGAAGAGAATCCATAACCTTGACAAAGGAAAGACATCAGAGTGAATAAAGACAGTTTACTTTGTGTATTGCCAATTCTAAAATGCCCAGGGCAGTTACGCTTGATTATAAATTGGGGTATAAAATGAACTGAGACCTTATTGAAAACATGTAATTCAAAATGTAATTTATTTTTACATTTTAAAAAAGTCTTAGGATTTTGAAAAATTTACAGTTGAAGTCAGAAGTTTACATACACTTAGGTTGAAGTCATTAAAACTCATTGTTTAACCACTCCACAGATTTAATATTAGCAAACTATAGTTTTGGCAAGTCGTTTAGGACATCTACTTTGTGCATGATACAAGTAATTTTTCCAACAATTGTTAACAGACAGATTGCTTCACTTTTAATTGACTATATCACAATTCCAGTAGGTCAGAAATGTACATACACTAAGTTAACTGATGGCTTGGTGCAAATCAATGCCAGAACAACAGCAAAGGAAGATGCTGGAGGAACAGGTAGACAAGTATCTATATCCACATTAAAGTCCTATATCAACATAACCTGAAAGGCTGCTCAGCAAGGAAGAAGCCAATGCTCCAAAACCACCATAAAAAGATAGAGTATAGTTGCAAGTGCACATGGGGACAAAGATATTACTTTTTTTAGAAATTTCCTCTGGTTTGATGAAACAAAATAGAAAGTTTTGGCCATAATGACCATTGTTATGTTTGGAGGAAAAAGGGTGATGCTTGCAAGCCAAAGATCTCCATCCCAACCATGAAGCATTGGGGATTATGTGGATATATTGAAGAAACATCTCAAGATATCTGCCATAAAGTTAAAGCTTGGTCGCAAATGGGTCTTCAAAATGGACAATGACCCCAAGCATACCTCCAAAGTTGTGGCAAAATGGCTTAAGGACAACAAAGTCAAGGTATTGGAGTGGCCATCACAAAGCCATGACCTCAATCTGATAGAAAATGTTTGGGCAGAACTGAAAAAGGATGTGCGCCCTTGTAGGAGGCCTACAAACCTGATTCAGTTACACCAGTTCTGTCTGCAGGAATGAGCCAAAATTCCAGCAACTTATTGTGAGAAGCATGTAGAAGGCTACCCAATAAGTTTGACCAAAGTTAAATAATTTAAAAGCAATGCTACCAAATACTAACAAAGTGTATGTAAACTTCTGACACACTGAGAATGTGATGAAAGAAATAAAAGCTGAAATAAATAATTCTCTCTACTATTATTCTGACATTTCACATTCTTAAAGTAGTGATCCTAACTGACCTAAGGCAGGGAATGTTTTCTACAATTAAATGTCAGGAATTGTGAAAAACTGAGTTTAAATGTATTTGGCTAAGGTGTATGTAAACTTCTGACTTCAACTGTAAAACAAAGAGACTTTTATTTTGCAAAATGAATATTTTAAATATTATATGGCATTCTTACGATTTCTAGGTCACTAATCAAATAAACTAATTTGTGACACTGACCATTTTAACTAATTTTACTAAAGGTCAGATATCCTCGCTTCCATTGGAAAAACAAGATGACCTTTCAAATCATGCTGGCATAACAGGGCAAAGTTTTTGCACAAACTTGGGTCCATGCCAGCTTGAGTGCATGTTGGAGAATATACTTCAGTAACTAAACAAAAAAAAAATCATGATCATATGGCAACCAAAATTATCACTCAAATTGTTCTGCTGATAATATTAGTTTAAATGAAAAATGTTTTTATTGAATTTTAATTTTTTATAAATGGTTTCATTATGTGTACACAGACAGACAGATGTTTCTGTTCTGCAAAAACAGTATCCCTTACTCAAATACAGACTGTATATGAACACTTAAAATAGTTAATGGTTCAGCCACATCAGCTGTGGCCAGTCAAAATAACTGTGTCTTAATTAAAGGCATGCTATTTTGGTTTGGTGACCTAAGGCAAAATGTAATAAATGAGGTGTGCTAGAGAAAACTCCCCTGAGCATTGCAGTGCAGCGAGGGGAATGGAACAGCACAGGGATGTGGTCTTACCTCAGTCCCACAGGCTCCCGAATGGCAAATTTAATCTCATTCCCTAGCATCTGACTGATCTGAGAGAGAAGATGAGGAAGTGAAGTGAGTAAGAGAGAGAGAGAGAGAGAGAGAGAGAGAGAGACATAAGGGGCAAGAGAGAAAAACACTACACTCAGAATAATCAAGAAGTGAATACAATTTTAAGTGTAATTTCCAACAGAATCCAAATGTAATCATGAAAAAGACATGTATTTATCATTCTGCATTGCTTTCAGATGAATAATAACAACTATATCAGTTTGAAACACGATGAGTTACTGTAATAATGCATGCCGTTTTATCCACAGTAGTATAGTGCGAATCACTAAGACATCTTTAATTAAAGTGAAGAAACCTGTTGTCAACATTGACGACTGGGGGCCACGGGTGGATAGGTGGATAAATAGCACTATATTTAGTATAAAATCCAATTTGACAATGCATCCTCCCACATAAAGTCTCTGATGATTTACACAGATTCACACATATCCGAGTTTATGGCTGTCATTCAATGCACACACGTCATAGCTGTAAAAACAAAAGCGGCTGTACTACAAAGAAATCAAAGAGTTGGCAAGATGCTTTATTGTTTACTCGTCTTTTGGGAAGGTGAGAATGTTTTATGATTAACAGTGTATCCATGGATTCCCATATGGATGCTTAAAACGATTTGATAAATAAAAAGAGCATGCATTTCTCCTACAAGATACGCATTTTACTTTCAAGGGAAAACATTTTTCTGTGAAAGAACAAAGACAGAAAAAAGCTGGTGAGAATTGTTCTAGGAAAATATGTATCATAATGTATTGTACATTACAATGATAAATAGATACATGTAAACACTGACTTCAACTTGGCCTGCTAAAAGTTCACCAAAGCGTTGATTTACAAGCATGCACATTTACAGAGATTGGGTAATGCAAGCAATGACACAAATGCTATTGATGGATTCACAAGACATTGCTTATTACTTTTAACCATGGCAACTCTGGGTGTGTCTCCTGTATTACATACACATGGAATGGTAATTTAGCAGATTCACTTCCACATTTAAATTTAGGGATGTGCTTGAGTAACCGAGTAATAATGCACCAGCACCAGCAACTTAAGTATTAAAAACACTACTCAAATATCACAAATGAATTTCCTTTGTGCATTTGCCTGCCGCGAGCAGCAATGAAATACACTGCAGAAAATATAACAAATAAAACATAGTCGAAATTACCGTTTTATCAATGTATGATTATGAACCGGCTGCAACAGTTCTTGAGTCAATAGTACACTCACAGATCCGTGGACAGCAAAGCAGCTCTCGAGTCAACAGTACATTGAGTCACTCACAGCAGTTCTCAAGTTAACAGTACACTGAACAGAGAATCACCTCTTTCAGAGGTGTTCGCCATACTGAGAACCGATAAGTTACTGACATAGAGCATGCATGTGTTTAAGGGGTGAAATGGATGTTACTGGTGTTATTTTGCAGAACAGCATAAAGTATAACAAATAAAACATACTGGAAATATATTTATGACTTCATTGTGTTACCGTTTTATCAATGTATGATGATGATCCGGTCGCAACAGTTCGAGTCAACAGTACACTCACTGATCCAGGGACAGCACAGCAGCTCTTGAGTCAACAGTACATTTAATCGTTTGCAGCAGTTCTTAAGTCAACAGTACACTGATCCCAGAACAGCAGCTCTTGCATCAACAGTACATTCATTGAGTTGTTCGAAGATGTTCTCAAGTCACCAGTACATTGAACTGTAAATCGCCTCTTTTGGACATAATTTTGAGAACTGATCCCTAGACAGCAGCTCTCGAGTCAACAGTACACCGAGTAATTTGCAGCAGTTCTCGAGTCAACAGTACACTTATCCAGGACAGCAGCTCTTACGTCAACAGCACACTGATCTGGGGACAGCAGTTCGCAAGTCACCAGTACACTCAACTGAGAAGCACCTCTTTCGGACATAATACTGAGAACCGCTGATTAGTGAGGTGCTGATGAGCATGCGTGAACCAAGCACTTGAAGGAGGGTGTGAAACATTTCAATTGAGAAATGTAAATTAGTTTTACTATTGAGTAATGAGCATGCAAATTTTATTAGAAGTTGTTATGTGCTGTATAATTTCTGAAGACTAGTTTAATCACTTTATATGCTTTAGAAATGTAGAACATCTGCATTTGTATATAAGTGCCAGTACTGGGTGCTTTAGGTGCAAAACTTTTAATGTAGGATGTATTATAAGGTCACTGAAAGAAACAATGACAATAAACACCCTTATTATTCTACGACACGGGGGTATTAGCATTTTGTACAGTGCCGTCATTCGGTTATTGTTGGAGTCCAGCAAACCAACAGACAAGGATCTGCTTTTATTGGTGGAACACGGAAGCTTATCAGACCAATATGTGTGCATTAATTCTCTAAAAACCTGCAGAGAACATTTTATAAAAATCAAACTTTCACCATTTATTTTTCTGAATAATAAATATATAAAAATGTGATAGCCTTTATGTAGACTAGTTTATTTGTACATTGTTACCCTAATGCCATCATTATTGATTTCTTTCTAAGCTTTGGGTTTCAATCTTTTTTGTTTTCCATTTTTATTAATTCACATTGTTCATTTCAATATTTTCAATACATTTATTTTAGTTTTCTTAAACTACGTTAACCAAGTTATTATTTATATATAAATAATAATATATATATGAGGTTTGAGGTGGTTTGGGCATCTGGTAATGATGCCCCCTGGCAGCCTCCCTAGGGAGGTGTTTCAGGCACGTCCAGCTGGAAGGAGGCCTCGGGGAAGACCCAGGATTAGGTGGAGAGATTACATCTCCAAACTGGCCTGGGAACGCCTCGGGGTCCCCCAGTCAGAGCTGGTTAATGTGGCTCGGGATAGGGAAGTTTGGGGCCCCCTGCTGGAGCAGCTGCCCCCACGACCCGACTTCGGATAAGCGGTTGAAGATGGATGGATGGATGGATATATATATATATATTTATACTTAAATATCTTATATTGAAACCGTTCTTGGTAACGTTTGTGAATAAAATAAAATACACTGTAACGAAGTTCAATGGAAAGGAGGAGGCAAGAACCGGCTTAACAATATAAATAATTGTTTAATGATTACTGTAACTTAAACAAAAGGACAAACACATGCCGGGCATTATCTTGATCAGCCTAATTATGGGCCAGGTGTGCAGAATTACGGCTCGGACCTCCGCCCTGCCACATTCGTCCCTCGTTCTCTCAGGCCAGGAAGCCCCCGGCATGACGTATACCCCACCCCTTATCCGACCCCGGCTTCCTGGATCTGGGAGGGGACAAGGGGAGGGAAAGAGAGAAACAAATAATTTACTCGCCCGATTCTCCGATACGCTGTAGCCTGGTCCTCGGCCACTCCTCCATCCTCTAGTGGATGACAGCCATGCCTCCCCGGGTGGATCGGAGGCAGTCCTCCGGCCACTGGCAGACAGAACTCCCTGCCGCGTTTTCGGTAGATGAAAGGGGTCTACCCCGCCCCTGGCAGTGGTCCTGACTGATCCAGGTGGTCGGCTAGGAGCCCCTCCTCCCCTCGTAGTTGGCTGCTGTTCCTCCGATCTCTACTACGGCGCATCCCTCCTCCTTCCCGGGTTGCGGCACTGCCCTGCCACATACACCTCATACGTGTTATTTTTAATATGCATTTTAATTTATGACTAATCGAACACTCGTTTTATTAGGGGTTAGGGTACTCAACTACAAAATTATGAAACTGCTCATCCCTAATATTAATTTGTTTATCACTCCCAAAACTCTGCAGTGTGTACTGAATGTTCCCAGGTATGCTGACGTTGAGGTCAGTAGAACAGCCTCTCAGAGAGGGAATAAAAAACATTCTTGATTACTTTCCTATAAATCTGTGTGAGAAATACTATTTTATTTGAGTCACATACCCAGGTTTGCTGAGCTGCACAGATTGATGACATTATGAACCCTATCAAGCTGTTACGGATTAGGGGGATATGTTTAATATTCTCAGTAAAAAGCCACAACTCCAAAATCCTATTCATTGTGACAGATTGGAACAATACTGAGAAGGGAGGAGAGTACTGTGAGCAGGTGTGAATGCATCTGTGTGGCTTCCCTCAAAAAGAGTGTGAAAAAAGAGTGATAGAGGGGGAGAAAGAGAGAGAGACAGAAAGACAGACAGAATTGAAGCAAAGAGGTGCAAAGTAAGCATGCAGAGATAAAGACAGAAGGCACATCATGAGGGCCGGGATTGTGCCAGTCCCTGTGGATCGAGCCACAGTGATACAGCAGGCACTGCTGTTGCTGTTCATACTGGGATGTGCTAATGACTCAAAAATAAATTAGATTTACTTGCTGTCAGGTTGCACACCAAACCCAGCTAAAACCAAACAATCAGATTGCACACACAAACATTTTCTGGCAATGATTTTGCAATGACTTTGTGTTTTTATACTGAGCTAATGATTGCCATACTGGGGGGGAAAAAAAGCTGGTTTTAAGATTATCTTAAATCTTGTTTAAGCTGCTCTACCAGCCTGACCAAGCTGGTCTCCCAGCAAGAAGAGCTTGGAAGGACAGCCAAGACCTGCAGACCAGTCTGGTTTTGGCTGTTATTTTCAGCAGGGATTTTCCATCCTCAAACCCTCACAGAAAACTTTCTAGGGCAGGATCCAAAATAAACAAATCTTTCTGAAGATATCACACACACACACACACACACACACACACACACACACACACACACACACTTTCAACCTCTCATCCACTGAGGGATTGTTCAAGTTAATGATATAACAACACAGTACAAAGATATAAACAAAAGTAGCCAGACACAAGATCATTTCACGGTTGAGAATGAGAAAAAGAGAGAGAGTGGTGTCGAAGACAGTTAACACAATACACTATAACCTAACTTTACAAACACAATCCAAGATCACACTGTAAATCTGTGAATTATTCATGAAAGCCTGGAAAATGGACAACTGGAAAAACTTAAAACAAAGAAAATCTATGAAACAAAATGAGGAAATATATAAAATACTACACAATTTCTAGGTCAGTAATCAAATGTGACATTAACCAAGTAAACTCTTTTGTACAAAAGGTCAGATTTCTATGCATCCACAAAATCACATTGCTTTGAGCTTGACCTCAAAATTAAGCTCTAAAACATCTGGTATTTCAGACAAACACACAAAGGAAAACTCAATGACCTTCATAGAATGAGAAGTTAAATAGGACTAATCCAATGTTTGGGAGAAAGTCATGCAATGTATCAACAGCAAAACAAATAATAAAGTGGCTACCTGTAAATAGCCACTTCACACTGCTATTAGGGATTATAGATCAATTATAGTCCGTTTTCATGGCAGAAAGCTTAATTTGTCCTAAATCTGCATTCTGTTTAATAATTTGAAAAATTATGGAATTTTGACTGTCATGACAAAACTAATGTGCTATTTTTATAAACATTTTTCATTGCTTACTCTCGTGCAAATCCCTCATTTAAATGTGGGAGTGAATCTGTTAAATTACCATTTAAAACGTTTTAAATGACAATGGTTTTTAACTTAATTTCATAAAAGACAGAGGGTACTGTTTTTTAATCAACTCTTGATACCAAATGTATGGTAATTAAAAATTATAATATTTATTTGCACACTCTCGGATGTAGAATTCTCAATAAAATAAAACGTTATGTAGTGACACTGAATTCCTGTAAGTCAGTGAAAATATGCAATCATCACTCATGTGGAACTTCTGATCCGAGCTGATAAACAGATTGTAGAGTTAATTAAATCAAATTAAATGTAGTTTTATTTTTAAAGTTGTGTAATATTTCAAAGATAAAATACTTGAAAAAATAAATATTAAAACCTCCTATCCCAGTTTTATAAGCAGAGACAACCACGTAAACCAATTGTAGGTCGATTTATCTAAAAAGGGTAAACACGTTCCCACTGGGGTGCTTTCGAACACTAATCTGAGCAGCCCCATACAACAACATTGACATTAACCATTGGCGTGCGTTTATTCAGAAATTTGTCGGAAAACAATGTTTATTTTCACAGTTACATACAGACTTAATTTTTAACAAGAGAATTTCAACTTTCTTTTTTAATCTTTCTAGTTTTAAACTTTTCATTGGAAGCAAAACACTTTGAAGAGGGCTTTACCGACTGCAAATTGCAATTTATCTTGTGGATGGTTCTGTGTGTTGGCAGGACCTTACATCCTCCATTTAAATACCAAATAACTTTCTGAACCCTAAAACAGTATAAATGTTTACATTTACTGACTCTTTTGCCTCTAAGAGAAATTCTCAGCAAGTGCCGACAACTTGATCAGAGGCTACTGCAGGTCAAAGTCTGAACGTAACTGATGAAAGCCAAGCAGAGTGGTGAGGGTGATCTTATGGGAGCCATTACCAAAGCCCAGCTCGATGATTTGTTGTGTTGGAGAATATATGTAAACACAGACATGCTCTCAATGATATCTACATTGCAAAAGGAAATGGAGAGATCAATGGGGTCATGGTCATCTTTTCATCTGCTTCCAAGTCTTTCAACTACTGCCAAAATAATTGGCTGATGCAAATGTAACTTTCATTTCAATGATTTGAGGGCAATTACACCAAAGTCCCTTTATAGCAAATCAGTTCACTATGCAGCCATCATAGGCCCCCTTTTCACATGGTATTATAATGGCTTTCGGGTTATCTGATCATAAGTGGATAATGCTAAATAAAGGCATAAACGGGGTAAGCAAAACATTTTGTGATCAGATCACTCAAACACATTCAGAGGTAATCGAAAGTAGATGTTTGTAGTGTAAATGCTAGAATGTTCAGATATATCACAGAAAATATTAGCATTTACATGGACTTAAAACGTTTGGAATTTGTTCAGACTGAGACAATAATTCATCTTTTTAAAATGTAATTTAAACACTTTAGTCTGAATGAAATTGTACTGATATAAATGCATGTAAACGTATAGTACAAGTGAAAGACCAGCTGCTAACCTGTCAACCATCCACTGGGCTGAAATAAAGGCTTTAAACTTTGCAGTTGAAACTTCCTTGGTATAAAAATTTGGAAAAGCACATCCATGAATGCACAGAACTTCTTAACAGTATACCTAATATCAACACGCAATAACATAGATCAAGACATCCAAAGTTTGCATATTCCACTAAATAACTGAGAATTGTACTCGAAACATCACGTGTGTGCTTTAAATTTAATTCAAGTATATTTAGGAGAAATGGTGCAGCAATTTTTCAAACTTTCTTAACATGCATTTGACGTAATAGCTAGGTATGTGGTCAATTCAGAGATCCTCTCCTCGAAATTTAAGCATAAAGGAGACATGTTTGAGATGCATGTTACTACCAGGTGTAAACAACGATTTGTCACCTGACTACTGGCAATCGAATGGATCTAAATACCAAACGTAAACAGCTCCTTGATAACACCCTCAGGAAACTATTTTCTATTTTGGTAATAGGCATTCAAGTGAAGCTTTTATCTATTTGAACAGGGAAAGACCACGGTCAACAAGCCAGCAATCATGCCTGCCACGGTCAACGAGCCAGCGCCCACACCTGCCACAGTCAACAAGCCAGCGCCCACACCTGCCACGGTCAACGAGCCAGCGCCCAACACCTGCCACGGTCAACGAACCAGTGCCAGTGCCTGCCACAGTCAACAAGCCAATTCCTGGAGCCTCGTCCATCCCAGAGCCAGCACCTGAAGCCTTGTCTGTCCCAGAGCCAGCATCTGAAGCTTCGTCCATCCCAGTGACAGCATCCTCGACCAAGGAGGCCGTTCCCACAGCAGTGTTCACGGCCATCCAGAAGAGGAGAAGGGCTCCTACTCCCCTGTCAATGCCTGTGCTCACGACCACGTAGGTCATTCCCCTCTCACTGCCTGTACTCATTACCATGGAGGTCGTTCCACTGTCACTGCCTGTGCTCATAACCACAGAGGTCATCCCTTGTCATTGCTGTGTTCATGACTATGGAGGTCGTTCCCCTGTCATTGCTGTGTTCATGACCATGGCCTGTCCAGTTCCCCGAGGCAGTCGACAAGCCTGTCTAGTTTCCCAAGTCTGTACAGTTCCTAGAGTCTTCCACGGCTCTGCCCCTCGAGTCGTCGACGGCTCTGCTCTCTGAGTCGTCGACGGCTCTGCTCTCTGAGTCGTCGACGGCTCTGCTCTCTGAGTCGTCGACGGCTCTGCTCTCTGAGTCGTCGACGGCTCTGCTCTCTGAGTCGTCGACGGCTCTGCTCTCTGAGTCGTCGACGGCTCTGCTCTCTGAGTCTTCCACGGCTCCGCCCTCTGAGTCTTCCACGGCTCCGCCCTCTGAGTCTTCCACGGCTCCGCCCTCTGAGTCTTTCACGGCTCCGCCACCTGAGCCTCAATTGCCTGATCCTCCAGCAGCTCTGCCCGCTACACCTCCGGCTCTGCCCTGGAGTCTCAATTCCCTGCTCCTCCTGCAGCTCTGCCCACTTCACCTCTGGGTCTACCCCCCTGAGACTCAAATTCCTGATCCTTCAGCAGCTCCACCTGCTCCACCTCCGGCTCCATCTGCTGCACCTCCAATGGCTTAGCCTCCTCCAGCTCTGCACGGAACCCTTGCCTCCTGCAGCTCCATCTCCTAAGCCTGGCTGCTCTTCCCTACCTTCAGCGGCCCATCTCCATAGCCTCTGCCAGTTCCATCCTGGTCTCTTGATTCTCCGCCAGTTCTGGCCTCCTTGGCCAACGGACTGTCCACCTGATCTGCCCTGGTCTCCTGACCGTCTGCCTGATCTGAACTGGCCTGCTTGGTCTCCTGGTTTATGTCAGTCTTCAGACTCCCTGTTCACTTCGCCTTGGCTGCCTGGTCCCTTTTGCCCTCCTGTTTCTCCTGTGCTTTCTTGGACTGTCAGTTCCATGATGTCCTGCTCCGCCTATGAACAATTTGGTGTTATGTCTAGGAGCGCCAGGAGTCACTCCTTAAAGGGGGGCTATGTTACACCTAGGACATTTGCCCTAGCGGCCAACAATCTTGTCTTGTCATGTGATATCCTGTTTCCCTCATGTTCATGTGTCTCGTTCTCATTGGTTCATTGTCTTGTTAACTTGTTATCAGTTCTGTTCTGATATTGGTTCCTGTTTAATACTCTTGTTATCTTGTTATTAGTTTAGTCTTGTCATTGGATGCCTTTGCCAGGTGTTTTCCTTAACCGAGGTCCTTGCTCTATGTGGTCATTAAAAATCCCAGAACACTTCTTGAAAAGAGTAGGGGTATAACCCCAGCGTCCTGGCCAAATTCCCCCCATTGGCCCATATCAATCATGGCTTCCTAATAATCCCCATCCTTTAATTGGCTGTATCACTCTACTCTCTCCTCTCCTCCAATAGCTAGTGTGTGGTGAGTGTACTGGCGCACTATGGCTACCGTTGCATCATCCAGGTGGATGCTGCACATAGGTGGTGGTTGAGGAGAGTACCCTGTTCACTGTGTAAAGCACTTTGAGTGTAGTATCAGAAAAGCACTATATAAATGCAACATTCATTCATTCATAATACTAGATATAAACAAGGCCTTGATAACACCCTCAGGGAACTATTTCTATGTTGGTAATAGGCATTCAAGTAAAGCTTCTATCTACTTGAACAGGAAAAGTCCGTAATCAAAACTCTGTCAAAGTAACATCTCAGTAACATATTTCAAAACAGCAATACAATCTGACAACAACTGTTACCTGGTACCATAAATTGTACTTCAGCTCAAATCACAACTGGGACACATTTATACAAATGTGCATTTTTATAAAATTTTCAGCTAATGCACATGCACATTTTAACATGTAAATATATGCACATGCACATTTTTACATGTAAATATACTTTCAAAAATGCTTTTGTCTCTTTTAATGAAAAGGCAGTACTTCCATTTCTAAAGCTGTCATATGAAACTTTACAATTTCTTTTTCTTTCATTTTTCTAAAGTGGTCTGTCTCCTCCCAATTCTAATGACTCTGATTACATCAAAAAGGTGTACAAAAATAACAATGCTTCAATAGGTGCCTGTGAGGGACCGAGCAGTCAAGGAATGAGGGCCATGACAAAAACGGTTTCCCAAAATAGTCTTAATTAATCAGACCAAAATAATTCAAATAGAAACAAAAATAAAGTCCAAATAACCTAAATCCATGTTCAGGCCAATAAAAGAGGTCAACAGAACAAAACTAAACTCCAATAACGGAATATGAGAGAACTGAACTAACCTTCTAAATGAAACAACTGGGACACATTTATACAAACGGACTAGTCCACATTAACACACAAGGGGAAAACAGAAAACACAAACTTCAAATACAATTACAAAATTCATAACAAGGCCAGTTAAAGAATTAGAATAAAATTAAATGCATATCTTGAAGAAATAAACAAAGAAAGAAAACCAACAAATTAGAAATGAAAATCCACAACACAACCACCCCATTTCCCCACAGTCAATCTGCTGGTTGGTAGCGGCAAGCGGAACTAAAGCAGCGGTTGAAGCGCCATGCCAGTCCTTAAAACACTCGGACCACGAATCCGCAAACTCGCCAACCACTATTCACAGCCAACAGCTCCAGCCATCCACTCCTCAGCACCACAGCGGTAACTTAAACTCGTTTAAACTCATTAAAAATGCAATATTAATAAAAGTATATGCCATACACCATAAACTAGAATGTGTGCATTCCAACTAGTCAATGATGCACCAGAACTTAAATACCTAAATATTATTACCATATACCTATGATATGAATACAGAGACCCTTAAGATAATGAAAATAAGAAGCTCAAACAATGTGCCAGATAAATTAAAGAAAGCATACACATGTACGTATATGTGCACCTGTGTGTGGTATGTATGTGCGAGTGTGTGGTATGTATGTGCGCGTGTGTACCGCTCATTGTGTGGCTGCCTCGTGGGCCATCACAGTGCCTATCATGCATTTCTGACATCTTTATAAACATGTCTGAAGTTCGCCCTATAGCTGCTGTGATGGTGAATCATGCATTTGTGCAGTCATTCTGGAATAAGTGTTTTTCACAGGAACAGACCCTTCTACAGGAAGCAAACCTGAATCATGATTATCAGACACATTTAGCAGGAATCATAATTCAGAATAGTGTACTCGCTTGCCTGTGCCAGAGGCAGAGGGAGGCAGGAAAAGGAAGAAATAAACAATGCTTTTGTGGAGAAAATAATCCGGCCTGTGTGACTGCATTCTCTTCATCATTCATCAAGTACTGGCACTTGTGTGATGGAAAAAAGCTTGCAAAGCAGGGAAAGAAATAACAGTGAAAGCCTGTCATTGTGAGGTTGCAACCCAAATGAAGCTACTGTAAATGAGAAGATATTTTGTTGCAATCTCAGCAAATTAGATACTGTTAGATGTTTGAAGAAATAGTTCACCAAAAGAAAAGAATAATAAAAACAATTATTTACTCATCCTCATGTCATTCCAAATCCATAAGCGTTTATTTTTCTGTGCAAAACAAATGAAGACGTTTTTAAAGAAATGTTATGCAGTTCTTGCCATACAACACTTTATAGTGACCATGTCTGTCAAGCATCCAAAATGCACTGAATTAAATATAAGTGAATTTACATATGTGCATGACATATTTATACATTATTGCACTATGGGAGTCCTGAAGGCAGTTTCATTTTTCCATATGGTAAATGGAGGGTAAAAACTGTTCTTGTGTCTGGTTGTCCTGGCGCCGAGTGCTCTGTAGCGCCGGCCAGAGGGCAACAGTTCAAAATGGGAGTGGGCAGGGTGTGTGGGGTCCAGAGTGATTCTACCTTCACATTTCCTCACTTTTTGTAGAGGAACAGGTCTTGGAGGGTGGGCAGGGGGGTGCCAATAATCCTCTCAGCAGTCCTGATTCCTGGTGACTGAACCAAACCAGACAGTTATAGATGTACACAGGACCGACTCAATGACGGCTGAGTAGAACTGTGTCAGCAGCTCCAGTGGCAGCTTGATCTTCCTCAGCCGGTGATGGAAGTACAACCTCTGCTGAGCCTTCTTCAAAATGGAGTCTATGTGGGTGTCCCACTTCAGGTCCTGAGAGATGGTACTGTAGAGCCCATGAACCTGAATGAGTCCTGATTTCTCCTGAAGTCCACCATCATCTCCATTGTTTTGTGCATGTTCAGCTCAAGGTTGTTGTGACCGCACCAGACAGCCAGCTGTTCAACCACAAGCTGCCTGCTTGCTACCTGCTGCCTATCTGTCAGAAAGCTGTTGATCCAACGACAGATTATGGTTGGCATGGAGAGCTGGGTCAGTTTGGTTGAGAGAAGATCAGGCATTATGGTATCAAAGGCTGAACTGAAGTCCACAAATAGGATCCGTGCATAAGTCCCAGGTTGTCGAGGTGTAGCAGGATATAATGCAGTCCCATGCTGACAGAATCATCCACAGACCTGTTTGCTTACTAAGCAAACCGAAGGGGGTCTAGCAGCAGTCCATTGATGTCCTTCATGTAGGCCAAAACCAGTCTCTCAAATGACTTCATGACCACATACGTGACAGTGACAGGTCTGTAGTCATTAAGTCCAGTATACCATTTTTGATGGTACGATTATTGTCTGATTAAACAAATCATGATTTCACGATATTTACAATTATATGCAAATGTACCTATTATGCAACAAAAAAAACCTCCACAAACCTATCACAACTTCATCACATCACAAACTATCACAAGTTTTATTGCAGCATTCGTTAGGACATGCAGTTAACATATATATTCCTACTTTTAACTGAAAACAAGTTGAAAACAAGTAGGTAAGTTTTTGCAATGTTCTCTATCTGCCCTCCGACACCAAAACGTACTGTACCTTTTTAACAAAAATGTATACCCTTTCAATAAATACAAATAAAATAAAATATAAATAAAAAATAAATAACCAAAAAAAATTAATCACAGCACTTTTACGCTCACTGAAATCTTATTTAAGTAGGTAAAACTATTTGGAGGCATCGCATTCACAATACAAAGCTGAACCCATCCTCTTAAAATAAACAACTCTTCGGATTTACACAGTTTCCATTCAGTGTTTGACTTTACCAAAAGGTAAGTAGTACACTACTATAATATTTACTGTGTTTGTAAAATTATTACCTTCATCTGGACATGAATCTCTGGATGGTGATCCCTCAGGTGCAGGAACATATTAGAGGTTTTCACCACTTTTTTGCTGGCACTTTTCGTCTGCACGTTTTGCATACTGGATACAACTCCGGTGTCATTTTTTAGATAGACAAAATGCTCCCAAATAGCTAATTTAATTAGCTTTTTTGGTGGATACAACTCCGGGAGATTGTGTTGTTCTGCCATGATTCCATTTTGAGAGTTTTCACGTGTGCTGAAAAATCACGTTCTGCACGTGCCCCGCCTTACCTAGACAATCACCTTGTGAACTCTGTTACCATAGTAACAGCCTCACAGACCAGCCAGTAAGAGGGCAGAACACACACGCAGCACAAGTAGTTAGACCCACACCGAAAGACAAATTTTCAGTGTTTTTTCCGGTTTTTAGCCATAGCTTCCAAATTCTTACAGTTTAATAACTGTGACCATTTTAATCGTGGTTAATTGTGAAATCGGTTAATCACGACATACCTTGTCCAGTGATGTGTGTTTTTTTAAGGACCAGAATGATGGTGGAGCGTTATAAGCAGCAGGGAAATTCATCCTGCTCCAGTGATCTATTGAAGATCTGTGTGAAGATGGGGTCCAGTTGGTCAGCTCAGACATTCAGACAGGAAGGTGAAACACTGTCTGGGCCTGAAGCTTTCCTCGTCTGTTGTTGCCAGAACACCTGGCACACATCCTCCTCACAGACCATAAGTGCAGGTTGAGTAGCAGGAGGGGGGTTCCAGGAGGTGTTTGTGTATGTGTGAAGTGAAGATAAGAGTGGGGGATGGGTGTGAGACCGGGCTTTTCAAACCTACAGTAAAACATGTTCAGTGCATCAGCCATTTGTTGATTCTCTACAGAACGAGGGGTAGGTTTCTAATACTTGGTAATGATTTTCAGGCCTTTCCACACAGGTGCAGGATGAAAAGTGGGTTTTTTTTTCCAGCTTTTCCGAGTAGCTTCTTTTAGCCACTCTGATTCCTTAGTGTGTTTCTGGCCTGTTTATAAAATTTTGTATCCCCACTTCTGCAAGTATCCTCTTTGGCATGACAATGCTGTCTGGGTTTTCCTGTAAATCATTGGTTTATCATAATTGAATGATAAAAATGTCCTATAAGGGATACACATATTCTCACAGAAACTGATATATGATGCCACAGTATCTGTGAGCTCATCCAGGTCTGTGGCTGCAGCTTCAAAAACACTCCAATCAGTGCAGTCAAAGCAGGCTTGTAGTTCCAACTACTTCATTAATCCATTCTTTACAGTTCTTACTACAGGCTTAGCTGATTTTAGTCTCTGTTTGTAGGTCAGTAGAAGATGAACCACCCAGTGATCATCCTTTACAATGGTGTGGCAGTGGTCCAGTATATTTCTTTCTCTGGTGGGGCATGTGATGTGTTGCTTGTATTTGGCAGTTCACAGGTGAGGTTAGCTTTATTATAATCTCCCAGAATAAGAGAGTCCAGGTGTTGTTGCTCAGTGTCTGTAATGTGATCAGCCACCTGTTGCAACTGCGTTCACGCATGCTTGTGGCGTGATGTACAAACTCACCAGTATAAATGAGAAAAACTCCTGCAGCGAGTAGAAAGGCTTTAAGTTGATGAAGAGCACTTCTAAATTAGGACAGGACATATTCTTCAATGCTGTTACATCTGTACACCAACGCCCGTTAATGTAAACGCATGTTCCACCATGCCTCATTTTCCCTGATGATTTCGCAACATGATCCTCTCTGAACAGCTGGAAGCCCGGCAGGTGTAGCACGCTGTCCGGGATGGCTTCAAAAAAGAGAAGTCCTTATTTGATTGAGTGAGCAGAAGCAGTTCTTCCATTTTGTTGGCAAGGGAGCAGACCTTTGCCAGATTAATGGGGGATCTGTCTAACCCTAATGTCTCATCTAAACCATGCCCTTTCAGTCTATACACGGGGAACTTAACCCTCCTCCTCCTTATGGAGACAACACCACACTCGTTTTCCTGTGCATGTGCAGCTGAAGAAAGTGAGTAAAGTAAAATGGAGTGCTTCCCTCATATTTTTCTTCTTTCAAAGTCAATCCTTCTATCTCATATACAACATCAAAAATATTCTACTTTACTTGTGAACTCATGGCAAAGACAAACATCCTCAGATACTGCATGGGTACAAGCATCACAAGGATATTCGCAAACATGATTCAATGCAGTGTAAATCTATACAGTAGAGCAGGACAGCATGTACTGTAGATATTAAAAATGATTCATATCACAGAGAAGTTGGTTTCCCACTGAAATACCTGTGAGTGTAGATATGATCTCAATGGAAAAAGATTTAATCAAAATTGCTAGAGTAGGGTTATGTTATGCACAAACTGGTAAAGTAGAGCCAGAATAATGAAATCAGACCACATAAAAAATGGAATAGAATACAATCTTACATTGGTATCGAGTGTTTCATTGAGGTTAAATGTGCTTGAAAAAAAAACAGCTTAAGCGCAACAACCTTGGAGGTGAACTGACATTACCTCATTCTTACATCATGAATATTTCATACACCAATTTTGACTGCACTGCACAAAAGATAATGTTTTTTTATCTGTATTGGCTTGTACAACTCCTAATCACACATTGAAAATATGAACATGTTTTTACTACCAGAACTAGAGAGCAAACATGTAGGTTAGTTTGGTTGGTATGCAAGTCACAGGGAACTTTACAAGGTCATAATAATGTAACTTTTTTTTATAAACACTGACCTTTGACCTGTGCACCTCTCCCTCATCATCCTCCCCACCGACGCCCAGGATCTTGCGTGTCTTGAGCCGGCTCACCAGATCGGTCTGACTGTGTTTCTTCATTAGAGGAGGATGAGATTTAGAAGCCATTCCAACAGTCTACAGAAAATGAAAGATCACATCAGATTTGTCTCCACAAGTTCCTGCATGTACTGTAAATATGAGAGGCCACAATGCCCACACCCACTTCTGTGCACCGCTTCTATGGGAGAAGCTCAATCTGAATGCATCCATGTCACAGTGGATCTATTTCTGGATCCAAGTATAATTTACCCTGCATCTTAGCAAGGAACACTACAACAATTTTCCAGCTGCAAGTAATTTTTCTGTTCATACTGAATACAAAATGCTGCACAATGTGACACAATCAAAGCTGATGTTTGATGATTAAGGTGGTTGTGTGGAGTGAGCATTTGGACCAATGAGACTTCACTGTGGGCAGGGCTACCCAGCAGGACAGGCAGAAATAGGCTTTGTTCACAGACAGTGGACACAAATCAGATTTGATTTTCAAATCCAATCTTTGGCACTGATTGTTCCCAGAGTATTTTTGCAAGTTGTAAAATCAGATAAAATCAGAGAGTCAAAATCCGATGTATCTACACGTATATTGGTTGCAACAGTAATGATGTAAGCATCAGCCTCTCTACTATATGAGGAAAGAGTGAGTGAAAATTAGTGTTCGGACCAGCTCCAAGCAATATTTCACACTGTGTATGACAATACATATGCGCCACATCTCGAATAAAAAAAAAACTACTTAAAATCTGAACTGACCGTTTACATTTTTTTTTTTCCACATATGGATGCGGTCCAGTTAAGGTTTGTAGATATGGGCTTTTAGGTGGTTATTGCTGCTCAGACTATGAAATACTAAACAGATTTGAGTCAGATACACCAAATATATTTATTATTGCTGCCTATCTGAACAAAACCACAGAAACAAGGGAGGCCAACAAAATGTCATGTTGCTCATCGCAACTGCACCTGGTTAGGACAAAAGCTCACATTTACATCAACAAGATCTTTTGTTCGCTTGTTGCTTTATAGTTTTGCATCCGGTTAGGACACTGTGTTACTGGAATGAGGAAATGTTTAATGTCAGATGTAGAAAGGGCCATAGACAGTCCCCTGCCATGTACTGCTTAGCCTGCAGGAATATGATATCTCAGTCTAATAAGAAGTCCCAGGTATCCTCTCGAGTGTAAAAGGACATAGAGATTGTCTTTCAATGCATGTATGGATGTCACCTGCTTTCATGTGCTGAACAGCAGAAGCACAAACACCAAGATCTCCCTCAGCAGAGGGAGAGAGGAGTTCGGTGTCACAATCGATGAGGATGAAATGCGTGCACAGAGTCTGGAGTAGTTCAGGCAGCTGCAAGAGCAAAAGAGAGGAGAAGATTTTAAAGTGAGTAAAGTTATCAGCACTGTACTGCTGGCAAGTACATTACTTTGGCAAGATGCCAAATAATATTAAAAAGTAAAAGTACCACCACATTTTGAATGAAGAACATAAGACAATTTTAAATAAAATTAAAACATAAATTAATTAATAAATCATCCACTGCAACACTTTCTGATTACAATCTTTTTTTTTTTTTTTGCCAGATCGACAAACTAACTTTCCAAAGCCAACTGATGAAATGTAGCCATTCACTGGTAAAAAGTATAATTGAAGTTTACTGTGAATAATAAGGCTATGAATCGGAAATAATGCTTAAAAGCTGTCTGCAAGAAGTATCCGTTTGTACTTAACTGTTTAAAACTGCATCAAACAGACCAAACAACATTTAACTTTAAACAGAACATACACACAGTTAGTGATAGAACAATACAGTATATTGTCAAGGCAGATTAATCAGACAATATTAGGCCATTTTCATCATTAAAGGTATAGTTTACCCGAAAACGAAAATTATCTCATCATTTACTCACCATTATGCCATCCCAGATGTATATTACTTTCTTTCATCTTCAGAGCATGATGATTTTTGGAAGAATATTTCAGCTCTGTTGGACCATACAATGCAAGTGAATGGGTGCCAAAATGTTAACGCTCCAAAAAGCACATAAAAAGCATCATAAAAATATCCAGTGTTTTAATCCATGTCTTCAGAATTGAAATGATAAGTGTGGGTGAGAAACAGATCAATATTTAAGTCTCTTTTTGCTAGGAATCCTTCATCATGCCCAGTAGGAACCGATATGCATGAAGAACGTGAATCACCAAAAACACAAAAAGAACAAAGTGAAAGTGAAATTTTGGAGTGGAGATTGACTGAGCAGGGAGGAGAATTTATAGTAAAAAGAACTTAAATATTGATCCATTTCTTATCCACACCAATCATATTGCTTCTGAAGATACTGATTTAACCACTGGTGTCTTATGGATTACTTTTATGCTACCTTATGTGATTTTTGGAGCTTCAAAATATTACATCTTGCATTACATCTTACTTACATCTATTTACTTGCATTGTATGGACATACAGAGCCGAAATATTCTTCTAAAAATCTTCATTGAGTTCAGCAGATGAAAGAAAGTCATACACATCTGGGATGGCATGAGGGTGAACAAATGATGAGAGAATAAACATTTTTGGTTGAACTAATACTTAGCAGAAGTGTTCATTCCGGTGTCATTTAAAAATTCAAAGACGGATTTTGTCAGTGGGTAATTTTTTCAAATATTTTAGTCCATTTTGTACTAATATTGCAAAAATGAAGTGTTTATTTAAAGGAATAGGTCTCCCGAAAATGAAAATTCTGTTATAATTGACTCGCCATTCATGTAGTGAATCCCCCTTGGTCGTTCTTTCTTTATGCAGAACACAAAAGTAGTTGCAATAAATTCTTTATTATATCAGCCACCCTGCAGTCTAGATATTGGCTTCAGCATTGGCCATTTGTTAACCCATATCAGTCGCCAACTACCTAGTACCTAGAGCCAGAAAATCTGAATAATTAATACAAAGTTATGAGAGAAACAGGAGAATCGGACAGAACAGACAAGACAAGATGAAAAGATTTGTGCTAAATTCAAGTTGGAATAGTGGTAGCTTTGTCTAGTCTAATACATATACAGGTGAAACTCGAAAAATTAGAATATCGTGCAAAAGTTCATTAATTTCAGTAATTCAACTTAAAAGGTGAAACTAATATATTATATAGACTCATTACAAGCAAAGTAAGATATTTCAAGCCTTTATTTGATATAATTTTGATGATTATGGCTTACAGCTTATGAAAACCCCAAATTCAGAATCTCAGAAAATTAGAATATTACATGAAATCAATAAAAAAAAGGATTTTAAATACAGAAATGTCGGCCCTCTGAAAAGTATAATCATGCATATGTACTCAGTACTTGGTTTGGGCCCCTTTTGCATTAATTACTGCCTCAATGCGGGTAGACATACTGCTGAGGTGTTATGGAAGACCAAGATGCTTCAATAGCGGCCTTCAGCTCTTCTGCATTGTTTGGTCTCATGTCTCTCATCTTTCTCTTGGCAATGCCCCATAGATTCTCTATGGGGTTCAGGTCAGGCGAGTTTGCCAATGATGGTTTTCTGCACAACTGTCAGGTCAGCAGTCTTCCCCATGATTGTGAATTCAACTGAACCAGACTGAGAGACCATTTAAAGGCTCAGGAACCCTTTGCAGGTGTTTAGCTGATTAGAGTGTGACACTTTGAGCCTACAATACTGAACCTTTTCACAATATTCTAATTTTCTGAGATTCTGAATTTGGGGTTTTCATAAGCTGTAAGCCATAATCATAAAAATTATATAAAATAAAGGCTTGAAATATCTTACTTTGCTTGTAATGAGTCTATATAATATATTAGTTTCACCTTTTAAGTTGAATTACTGAAATTAATGAACTTTTGCACGATATTCTAATTTTTCAAGTTTCACCTGTATATATACAAGCACAAATCCATAGTACTGTATATGTAAGACTTTAACATCACAGATAAGGATGCAATGGGGCATGTCTTAGTCAATGTACTGCAAGTCACGTACACCATCCAGGCAATGCTATTCAATAGTGTGCTTTCTTGACATGAGGCTACTGGAGTGATGCGGTTGCAGTTGCCTAGCAACCCCACAGTTTGCGCATTTGGCACCCTCCCTCATTATTGAACATATATATTCTGTGATGAGGCTCTGTTCCTCTCGAAGACTCTCCCCACTGTTACCCTTCTGACTGTCAAATCACACCTTTAATGCAAGTTAAATATCTAATTGTTTTGTGAGTTAACTCGTGCCTGGCTGAGGAGAGGAAGAACACACAGCTCACAGTCCAGACGCACTAATACTTTCAAATAGCTTCAGGTGAAAAAAGTAAATACAGAAGCTCACAACTCGTTGTGGAATAAGCAGATCTGGAGCTGCCGCTCCGATGAAGCAAAACTTGCGAGTTGAACTTCTTTAAAGGAAACACCCTGGCGTGCCATCTTACATTTATGCATTTACATTTATGCATTTGGCAAACGCTTTACACTTATTACAGGGACAATCCCCCAGAGCAACCTGGAGTTAAGTGCCTTGCTCAAGGACACAATGGTGGTGGCTGTGGGGATCGAACCACCAACCTTCTGATTACCAGTTTACCAGTTATGTGCATTACATTTACATTTTATGCATTTGGCAGACGCTTTTATCCAAAGCGACTTACAGTGCACTTATTACAGGGACAATCCCCCCTGGAGCAACCTGGAGTTAAGTGCCTTGCTCAAGGGCCCAACAGTGGCATCTTGGTGGTGCTGGGGCTTGAGCCCCCAACCTTCTGGTCAGTAACCCTGAGCCTTAACCACTGAGCCACCACTGCCCCCGACCACTAGACCACATTAGACCACTACACCACAGTTATATAAATGCAGGTCATGTATAATAATAAATAAGCAGGTCATGTAAGCCTAATCAAGTTGTGCTGTCCAGTTATTATCTTGGTGGTTATAAATGGTTGCTTTGCATTTTTTTATAAATTTTTGTGTAAAAATTTCTAGACATTTCAGGCCAAACAAATAATGAGTCAAAAATAAGATATTAAAAACTGCAGTTGATATTACCTTCGTTTTTTTTCATCGCACTCAAAATGGAAGGTCAAATCAAGCACAAAGCATTGTGGAATACAGTTTTCAAAGCAGTGTGTTCAGGAGCGTACTTGTTCTCAAAAACATGTTTCCTATCTCTTAATAAGGCAATCCTGTAAATATTGTATTCCATGTTCAGTGTAAGTGATAGCTAAAAAAAGAAAATTAAATAAATAAAATTGTCTATTTTTCCAAGAGTGTGTTATTTCTCTATAACCACAAATAATACAGTACTCAGCCAAATTGTGTTTTCAACTTTAAAATCATGTATGTTGATGCCGATCAAATATAAACAAGTAAATTGTTCCACAGTTTAGGCGCATCTACCGCAAAAGCACGGTCGCAAGTCATCTTCAATTTGTCACAGGGGCTATCAAGAGCTTCTGGTCAGACGATCTGAGGGATCTCTGAGGATAGTGCATATCCAACAGTTAAGCAAGCTAGGAAGGCGCTCATCTATTTAGGGATTTAAAAAATTGGCAGCCAGTGAAGAGAGCGTAAAATAGGAGTAATATGGTCACGCTTATGGGCCCCTGTCAGCAGTAAGGCTCCAGCATTCTTGACAATTCAGTCTTGCAAGGGAAGTGTTGTTAATTCCTATATAGAGGGAATTGCATAAATCCAGGCGAGCAAAAATAAAAGCATGGATAACCTTTTAAAAATCCTTAAGAGACATGAAAGGCTTTACCTTAGATAACTAGTTTTAACAACATAATGTATCCGTTTATCGAACTTAAGTCCACCGTCACATACATAGCCTAAATTTCTAACTGACGATTTAAGGAAAGGGGCCAAATGTCCCAAAATTAACATTAGCAGAGCCAGCCATCTCAGAAGGGCCAAAAATAACTCTCTCTGTTTTTGAGTCATTGAGTGTTAAAAAGTTTAAAGAGATCCATGATTTCACATAATTTATACAGGCCAACAGGAGTACTATTGCATTCATGTTTTTCATTTTAAGCATTAAGTAAATTTGGGTATCATCTGCATAACAGTGAAATGCAGATGATGAACCGTGATACCACATGTTTCTTAAACACTTCCTAAAGAAGTATGTACAGAGAGAATAAGACAGGGGCCCAGAATAGAGCTCTAAGGGAAGGCAACAAATAAGAGGGACTGAGACAGATGAGAATTCTCCAAGTCGAACAGAGAAACATCTATTTGAGAGATATGATTTGACCCAGTTAAGAGCATTTCCACAATACCCATGCACTGCTCAAGGCCAGATATAAGAACACTATGATCTACAGTATCAAAGGCTGAACTAAGAAACAGCACCAGAATTGCCAGATTTCCTGAGTCAACAGTTAAGAAAGTATTGTTAAAAACTTTTAAAAGTGCTGATTCAGTGATATAAGTTCTAAAAAGGTGCATGAAAAGTACCGCTTTCCCCATGATCTTAGAAATAAAAAGTAATTTAGAAATAGGTCATCTAAAATTAGAAAAAACTGTCCTATCAATTTTACTTTTTTTTTTTTTTTAAGGAGAGGCTGCACAACTTCATGTTTAAAATACACTGATACATTCCCTTTGACCAAAATTCTAGGACCAACAGTGTCTATAATTTGTTTCAGGAACGGAGTCTGAATAATGTCTTGAGGTGAGGTAGTGAGCTTCAGATCTCCAACAATCTCTTTAAGAGTATGAAAAGAGATGGGTTCAAATTGCAATAGAGTAGTCAAACCTAAAAGAGGAAACGATGGATCACACACTGGTTGCTGGATGTTAGATCTGACCTCTGCAATCCTATCAACAAATAAAGTTGAGGATGCAGTGACATTTTTGGGGACATATCAAGAGACATATTTACAGGAGGATTGATAACAGAACTTATGGTTGAAAAAAGCACTCTTTAGAGATATATTTAGACCTTGCTGCTTTCATAGCTTTCTGAAACTTCGATAGAGTCTCTTAGGAATTCATATGACACCTTAAGTTAATCCTCCTTCCGTTTATGATATGATCTTCTGCATACACACCTTAAAGAGCAGACATCATTTACATTTACATTTATTCATTTGGCAGACGCTTTTATCCAAAGTGACTTTCAAAAGAGGAAAACATAAGCGAATCATCTTAAGCAGACAGTGGTACAAAAGGGCCATACTACAAAGTTTCACTAGCATCAGAATAGTATACAAAACAGATTTAAGTGCAACAAGAAATTTAATTTTTGGGGACATCATCATTTAACCAAGGGGCTGATTTGGGATTAGCATGTTTCATCCTCAGGGGAACAGCAGAATTAAAGAGTTAAAAACATTAACATGTACCACAACACTTCTGTGAGATGAAGAAAAATCTAACTCTGAGGACTGTAGTGCCTCTTTATATGCAGCAGTAAAATCTCCATTTGAAGTAGAGCTTAATATACAAGACCAGTGAATAGAAGAATAGATTTTCACAGGTTGGTATGGAAAAGGGAGAGTAAACAACAAAGGTTTATGATCAGCAAAACTACAGTCACATATTCCAATATCACAAATTGACAAATCAAGAGACAAGACAAGGTCCAATGTATGCCCACGAATATGTGTAGAGCCTTTCACCAGTTGGTCGAAACAGAGTCAATAAGATTTAAAAAGTCTTATATGGTTCGTTGAACAGCATACATGAATATTAAAGTCCCCAACAATTAGTATTCTATCATAGTTGGTGACAATACCCCCTAAAATCCATGAATTTATCAATAAATTCCCTGTTGAATATGGGGTGCCGGAACACCACCGCACACTAGGGTTGCAACTGTATGAGATATTCACGGTGCAATAACCATCTCAGAAAATATCACAGTTTCACGGTATTACATATACTATTATTACACAATTATTATTATCAGTTACAATGACCCTTAAAGGAGTGAAAACAGAAGGGTTTTCTTTATTTTTTTTGGTTGAACAAACGCTCTATTATAATTGAAACTTGAAACCGTTTTTTTAATGGAAGTATGTGTAAAAAAAAAAAAAGTCTCCCTTTTGAAATTAAATAAGAAAGCTAACAGAATTATAATAATAAACAAAATTATAAACATGATAAAAAAAATAGCATGATGTAATTATAACATGTTATATAACTAAAGCATGTTAGTTTACATGTTAGCATAGCATGTAAAATTAACTACTAAATGAAAAATAACATCAGCAGTCTGATTATTAACAATTAACATATACTGAAGGTGTGCAACAGCGAGGCAAGTCTGCTCCTGTCTGTAACTTTAACTCAGTGGTTCTCAACTGGTTTTGCTTCAGGACAGATTTTACATTGGAAGTTTTCTCTCCACCCTTTTAAAAATGGCTTTTTAAATTATTTCCTAATTTCAAACATAATTCAAACAGAACATACATATTACACAGGAGGAAAGGCTCCTCATTACCATGGTTAGGTCAGTGTGCTAGTCTTGAATAATAGTAATAATAATAAAAAAAATTATTATATTTATGAAAAAATAAATACTAGCTGAAACACATCTTGAAACTTGAACTACAACTGCCACTGTTGATATAAAATGAGGTCTAAAAGATTCTACCTTTAGATTATTTCATATGAAACTATAACATTTTGTCAAAACATAAGTTACTTTTACTCAAGTAAAATCATGAAACAATTTTCTAAAGGTGATGTATAATGAAACAAACAATAGTGCATAGCACAGTGTTGCTCTTTTCCTCCTCAGTGTTGTTTGGCATGTCAGGGCTGCCTACTGTTTGATGGGTTTGACTTGACTTCCTCCGTAATGCTTTAAACTAGAAAAGTCTCACTAAAATTGAAATTGGTCAAATCAGTTTTCAGGTCTGCACTCCACAATATCGAGGAAAGCCTGGTCGTTGCACAGAGAGAAGAGCAGATCATTAGCGTGAGCAGGTTCCATTACACTTGTGCAAAAGTCCAGATGATAAGCCTTTAGCTGATTGCGATATTATCATTAAATCTGCCTCAGCAGTCCTAAATAGGCCTATATATATATATATATATCTTGGACGGCTGCCAAAATATCTTCAATGGGAGAACCATGTCATTGTTCTTTCCCTGCGGTCCACGACCCAGTTCGAATAGACCTGCGACCCACTTTTGGGTCGCGACACACCAGTTGAGAAACACTGCTTTAACTCACACACCACTCACATATGTCAGACCCCCACTGCATGTGAGTGTGGGGGGCAAGTTGACGAGTCTGACAGTCAGTCGATGAGGAAAGGAGATGAGCACGCGCAGGTGAGATTCTCTGTCCGGTTGCATTTTTTTTCAACAATACCATAGATAAGAAAATGTACATGGTATGATATCCATACATTTTCACACCGTATACCGTGAAAACAGTATAACTCTGCAACCCTACCGCACACATGACAGGTTTCACCAGATCCAATAAAAATACTTGCAATTCAAAGCTTTCTACAGCTAATCTTACTTCTAAAAATGGATGCCAGTCCACCACCAGTTGCCTCGGGCAACTGGATAGGGTTAAACATTTGCATAATCTGGAGGTACAAGTTCTGAAATGGTCTCTGTAACAAGTAAAAAATCTAGGTCACGAGAGGAGATAAAATAATTTCAATCTGATCGGCGGCTGATCGTAATCCAGCAAAGAGTCACTGTCCTGCTGCGATTCATGAAGATTCATTTTTATCTTAAAATAGTTGTTGTTCTCCATCTAGAATACTTGTATTTTTATATTGCTTGCATTGTATACAAGACCGGAACAAGAAAACAGCCCAGCGGCAATTCGAATTATCATGTCGGTGCCCAGTAGTTTGTCAGGAAAACTGGATACTGCTAATTTTGGAAAATGTATAGTTTGTCATCCAAGTATGCTATACTGTCCACACCACAAAATACATACTACTTGCTGCCTAATTAATATTTAGAGTGGTAACTCTAGTGGTAAACATATCCTATGTTTACTTTCCACAAAGACTTATCCAGAGATTTAGGTGGTGAGTTTATGAGGAGGGACTAAATATTTATAGATTTTTAAAACAGCAATGCATTGCAACTGCTGAAAAACAGACGTGCATTATCTGTGAGTGAATCAAAGAAGGAATATAGCTCCAGCCCAAAAGCATTCCTCCACAGCCACAGTATGATGGGGATATCTACAACTATACACAACTTCTAATGAAGTCCTTATTTGGAAGTATCATCTAACAATGGAACTGATTACATGTCATGCACCTATTTTGTGAGGGGCACAGTACTTGCTTACTTGGTGACTAAACAGCAAACCACCAAAGAAAGACCAACACTTTTAAAATAACTTTGTAGTTCCTTAGCTATAGTATTAGACATGATAGTCCTACGGTACAGTCTTGAATTAGCATGCAAGGGGACCTGGGTTCAAATGCTGACCTAAAATACTGTACTGTATATATTTAATAATAATAATATAAAAAAACAAGAGGAATTTTACATAAGAATCACCATGTGGACTTAACCAGTAACCTTTAAGAACTCATTACAAATAATACATTAATCAACAAGCAATCATCATTAACATTATTTAGCCCACTAGAGTTACATATAATTGCTTGGCCAAGTCTGAGTCAGATAATCTTCCACAGTCTGTGAGGCAAAATCCATAATGAATAAGTGTAATAAAATACAAATGTCATTTTCCATAGAGAGTTATAAACAAACGCCTCCGGAGGGGGAAAATCACTCACAAATAGAGCTGTCACGATCATTAAATTTTGGCTAGTAATTAACTCTCTTAGAATTGCGATTATTGATCTAACTGTCTGTTGTTCATGTTATTCACAGTGTAATACATATCCAATATGTTAAGTCATTTATTCACATTGAACTTGAAATCATACAATAATATACATATGATTTATTTTAAGCTTATGTTAACAAATACTGCAGATACTAACAATGACATGACCAATAATATTTTACATTTTAAAATACTGAAGAAACCAATTTGGAACAGCCAGGAAGAAAATAAGCTTTAAAAATGAGCAGACTCATTTTCTCTAAAAGAAAACGAAAAGAAACCTAGCTGAAAAATAAATATATCATATACGGCATAAGAGTGACAAGGCAATCATTTTGAGAAAACCAATTATTCTCAAGAAGCCAAGAGATTATGACAGTCATTATTCACAATTGAAATAGATTCACTTGTTTACCTCCAGCCCAGCTTTTAAGTGCCAATGCGTGATATTTTGTAGGTTTTATGGCTTTGCATAGAAAAATAAGTCATCAGAACTTGACTGACTTGGTAAGTGCACTTATAAGTACACTTTCTAAACAAAACTTTGTAGATGATCAATGAGTTGAGTCATCAATAACTCCATTTTCATAGGTGTGCAAAGACCGTGCACAACATTAATGTGAGCTCTAATTTTAAGCAGCAATTTTTGTGCCAGTGCAAAGCACAGTGGGCATTGGTGGGAGTGTTTTTTGCTATTGTGGGTGTATGCACACAAACTGTGGATATATTGTATGTTAAAGTGCAATGTGCAATGTGAAACAGTTCATTAAACTGTATTAAAATAGTTTGGAGCCAATTTAAAAAGTTTTACACATTAACGAATGAAATGTTATTATGGAACACTTCCACCTTCTGGAAAAGGGTGGGTACAACACACTCAGAGGCGTCATGCCCATTCAGACTGAGGGTGCATGTGTCCCCTTAGATTTCTGAGAGTATTTTGAATGGATTATTTGAACTTTGAAAAAATGAAGTTTGATCCGAATGGTGTACACTAATTACACTCATACACACATGATGAAGACTGTACTCATAATAGTTTTCATTAAAAAGTGTTTTATTCTACATGTGTTTCGCCATGTTGAAATCACCAGCAGTGTAACATTGAAGAAGAGAATCCTTGCGCTCATTGGCTGCCGCCTATGTAGATACGCTTGGCTATGCTTATTTAGCACACAGTTTTGTTGTTTGGTGATGCGAAGAGCGAAAAGAACACAATTGAATATACTAATTTATCGTACTTTAGCAGCAGAAACAACAGGAGATCCAGTAGCTATACTGCCGAAGAAGCAAAAAAACGTCTGAAACAAAAAGACAGTAAGACCAGCAAAGGCAAAAAACTAGAGTGAACATCAGTAAGAGTACAACAGCATCTAAATCTTCATTAGTTTAGTGCAAAGTAGCTTGGCACAGTGATTATTGTGGAAAAAATGAGTTTGAAAAAAACAGTATTCATGGACATCCTATATTTGATCATCAAAAACTATTCTAATCTTTCCTTTACCTTGACATTCTGTGTAGCTAGATAATTGAGGTTTATTTTATGCCAAGCAGTTCTCTAATAAAGGTAATAACTGTCTTTAGAGATAGCGTGAAACGTAAACATTTATATGAGGGACAATAGTAATCTGTCCTTAACAGTGGAAGTCTGTTCACTTGATTTCGTTTGTTTTTAGTCAAAGCAATTATATTATAGTTTACTTTAGAATTTACCTCAAACTGACATTTTCCAGCTGCAAATTATATTCCAGAGCTGGCGTGGGCAGCAGAGACGATCATGCTGATCCACGTCGATAGATGGCAGTACAGCGTCTAACACCACTGTCACATCGATACTTAAAGTATACAAAGAAGAGCAATGCAAACGCTAGCCAGAGAACTACCTGTCACGATCTGGGAAATCAGGAGAAGGCAGACAGAAGGTAGGATCCAAACGCAGCTTTATTGAAAACCATAAATTAACAAAACACGGAAACAAAGGAAAGGTCCACAATGGGAAAACAGAGACAAAACCTTGGAAGGACACGGGGACATCAACAAGGGGAACAGGAACCCCGAACGGGAGAGTAGTCACAGGGAACTCGGGCTGGAAACAGGGAGCTAACAGATACATCCATTCACAAACAACGACCGACAGAGACTGAACAAACAGACAGGGTTTGTGAACATGAACAAGGGAAAAAGGGGCCAATGAACAAACAGAACTCAAACAAGGTAGCAAGGTGATGAACAGAATCCAATGGCAAATTAACGAGGGCAGGTGAAAACAATGAACGGAGAACACAAACACTAACAAGAAAACTATGGAAGTACAAGGGTGACAAAAGTGCAAAACTAAGGAATTACAAAAGTGACAAATGACAAACAAAGGGCAACAGTGAAACAAGACAAGGTAATAGAAGAAACTACAAAAGGACTACAAACACCAAAACAGGAGACAGGAACTAAACTAAGCTTCAACATAAAAGCACAAAACAAAAGACAACAGTGAACATGACAGAACCCCCCCTCAAAGGATCGGATTCCAGACAATCCTAAAAAAAATAAATGACAAAAAAAACCCCACAAGAAACAAAGTGAGGGACCCAGGGGCAAACAGACAGACCAAAGGGGGCACAAGGGCCAATCAGGCAGTCCGAGGAGGCAAAAGGGGCAAATAGGCAGTCCACGGGGGCAAAAGGGGAAATGAGACAGTCCACGGGGGCACAAAGGGCAGACAGGCAGACCAGGGAGGCCGAGAGGGCAGGTAAGCAGTCTCTGGGGGTGTGTGCAGGGAACCAGGTCGGGTGGCATGGGGGCCGTCCACCGGGTAGGGACCAGGTTTAGGTGGTCTGGGAGATGGCCGCAGAGCAGTGGCCGGTTCAGGGGGCCTGGGAGGTGGCCACAGGACAGAGGCCGGTTTAGATGGCCCGGGGGCTGGCCACTTGGTAAGGGCCAGTTCAGGGGACCTGGGAGGTGGCCATCGGACAGGGACAGGTCCAGGAGGCAGCCTCAGGACAGGGACAGGTCCCGGAGGCGGAGCTGAGAGGGGCTCTGGAGACGAAGCTGTGGGAGGCTCTGGAGGCTCAGGAGGCGGAGCCAAGGGAGGCAGAACCATGGAAAGCTCTGGAGGATCAGGGGGCGGAGCCGTGGGAGGCTCAAGAGGCCGAGCAGAGGGAGGCTCAGGGGGCAGAGCCGTGGGAGGCTCAGGAGGCAGAGCCGTGGGAGGCTCAGGAGGCTCAGGGGGCGGTGCCATGGGAGGCCCAGGAGACAGGGCATAGGGAGGTAGCGCCGCAGGAGGCTCTAGAGGCTACGACCTGGAAGGCTTTGGCGGCGGAGCCGATGGAGGCGGCGCCGTAGGAGGCTCTAGAGGCGGAGGCCTGGAAGGCTCAGGAGGTGGAGCCAATGGAGGTGGCGTTGTAGGGGGCTCCAGAGGCGAAGGCCTGGAAGGCTCTGGAGGTGGAGCCGAAGGAGGCTCAGGAGACGGAACTGAGGAAGGCTCAGGAGATGGAGCTGAGGAAGGCCTAGGAAGCGGAGCCGAGGATGGTTCAGGAGGTGGAGCCGAGGGCGGTGGTGCCGTAGGCAGCTCTAGAGGCGGAGGCCTGGAAGGCTCTGGAGACGGAGCCGTGGAAGGCTTGGGAGGCGGAGCCGTGGAAGGCTCAAGAGGCTTGAGGGGCGGAGCCCTGGGAGGCTTGAGAGGCTTGAGGGGCGGAGCCCTGGGAGGCTCGAGAGGCTTGAGGGGCGGAGCCCTGGGAGGCTCGAGAGGCTTGAGGGGCGGAGCCCTGGGAGGCTCGAGAGGCTTGAGGGGCGGAGCCCTGGGAGGCTCGAGAGGCTTGAGGGGTGGAGCCCTGGGAGGCTTGAGAGGCGGAGCCCTGGGAGGCTCGAGAGGCGGAGCTCTGGGAGGCTCAAGAGGGGCCCTGGAAGACTCGGTAGGCGAAGCTCTGGAAAGCTCGGAAGGCGGAGCTCTGGAAAGCTCGGAAGGCGGAGCCCTGGGAGGCTCGAGAGGCTTGAGAGGCGGAGCTCTGGGAAGCTCGGAAGGCGGAGCCCTGGGAGGCTCGAGAGGCTTGAGAGGCGGAGCTCTGGGAAGCTCGAGAGGAGGAGCTCTGGGAAGCTCGAGAGGCGGAGCTCTGGGAAGCTCGAGAGGCAGAGCTCTGGGAAGCTCGAGAGACTTGAGAGGCGGAGCCCTGGAAGACTCGGTAGGCGAAGCTCTGGAAAGCTCGGAGGGCGGAGCTCTGGAAAGCGGAGCTCTGGAAAGCTCGGAAGGCGGAGCTCTGGAAAGCTCGGAAGGCGGAGCTCTGGAAAGCTCGGGAGGCTCGGAAGACGCTGACTCTTGGACGGGCACGACCACTGGCGTTGGCTTTTGGACGGTCATGGCTACTGGCACTGGCTCTTGGACGGTCACGGCTACTGGCACTGGCTCAGGGACGGTCGAGGCTACAGGCGCTGGCTCAGGGACGGTCGAGGCTACAGGCGCTGGCTCACGGATATCTGAGGCTACAGGCACTGGCTCATTGACGTTTGAGGCTACCGGCGCTGGCTCACTGACGTCTGAGGCCACAGGTGCTGGCTCGGGGACGGTCGAGGGCTCAGGCTCGCTCACCGTGGCTGACGAGGACTCAGGCTCGCTCACAGTGACATGCGTGGGCTCTGGCTCGCTCACCGTGGCTGGCGCGGACCGGGAGGCGGGAGCCCGTCTTCTCTCCCTCCTCCGGGCAGACGAAGTGGGCCGCACTGGCTCATGGAAGGCGACTGGCGTGAGGGTGACCTCCTTGACAGGTGGGACTGGCATGACAGGAAGAGCCAAGGGCGAGCTGAAGGTCGCCACCGCGGCAGGTGAGGCAGGATTCTCCTCTGCCACGTACACCGTGAGTGACGAACCGCTGACCAGCAGAGCCTCTTCCACCATCTCCTCCAAAGTCCAGCCGAGCGTCGCAGGTGGCAACTGCTCCCTTAGTGAGGCATTCAGGTTTCCCTGGAAGAAAGATGCCAGGATTCGGTCCGGGAAGTCGGAGACAAACGCCAGCTCGAGGAAGTCCTGGACGTGGTCCTCAATCGGTCGGTCCCCCTGCTTCAAGCAGAGCAGCTGGTAGTTGGCCTGTTGGACCGCTGCATCCATTGTTGGTCGGTCGTTCTGTCACGATCTGGGAAATCAGGAGAAGGCAGACAGAAGGTAGGATCCAAACGCGGCTTTATTGAAAACCATAAATTAACAAAACACGGGAACAAAGGAAAGGTCCACAATGGGAAACCAGAGACAAAATCTTGGAAGGACACGGGGACATCAACAAGGGGAACAGGAACCCCGAACGGGAGAGTAGTCACAGGGAACTCGGGCTGGAAACAGGGAGCTAACAGATACATCCATTCACAAACAACGACCGACAGAGACTGAACAAACAGACAGGGTTAAATACATGAACAAGGGAAAAAGGGGCCAATGAACAAACAGAACTCAAACAAGGTAGCAAGGTGATGAACAGAATCCAATGGCAAATTAACGAGGGCAGGTGAAAACAATGAACGGAGAACACAAACACTAACAAGAAAACTATGGAAGTACAAGGGTGACAAAAGTGCAAAACTAAGGAATTACAAAAGTGACAAATGACAAACAAAGGGCAACAGTGAAACAAGACAAGGTAATAGAAGAAACTACAAAAGGACTACAAACACCAAAACAGGAAACAGGAACTAAACTAAGCTTCAACATAAAAGCACAAAACAAAAGACAACAGTGAACATGACACTACCGAATACCCCTTTTAAAACCCCGTCTGTTATCAGCGCAAAGTCTAAATTCAGTTCCTACAGTTGCAGTTTGGAGATTCCACCAGCAGGTGGTAATAAAGTTCATGCCCAAATTTCATGTGAAAATATACAGTAGTGTAACATCAAATGATGTCCCTGACAATCGACATTTTATGAAACAAAAATGTATTTGATGTGTTAAACTGTCTATTATTTTTTTTAATTATTATTGTTATTATTATTGTTATTATTATTATTATTATTATTATTATTATGTTTAGATTTACCTATAAATTGTATTTATGATAGAATTTGTATTGGTATTTTTCCACCTGTTGACAGAGGGCTTTTTAAATCACTGGATTATATAATAGGATGCAGATGGTGCAATAACCGGAAAAGAACCTCAGAATAAAATTGCATTTGACCCAGTCAATTAGTCTCATCTAACCTACTTGCACCTAGAATAAGCGCATGCTTGCATTAAAATACCAAAACTACGTGACCATGCCTATTGACTTTGTCCTTATGACTTACAGCATATCGCTTTAGCTTAAGCGTATTGTATTCATGGGTATTGTATTCATTCCTTCATGATTAAATATTTTTTTTTTTTTACTAATTATCAATTACTGATGCTTGTCACATAATTTTCTCTTAATCATAATCATTCCAATGATCATAATCATTCTCTTAAGCATCTTGGCTGAGTGGCCAAGTGGCCACCCGGGACATAATGCAGTTTATAGCTGGTATTAACATGAGCCTCAAATGTGGCTCCTGTGACCACTTTTGATCGGATTTTGTTGATTTCCACGAATCAGTGACGTCATCGATAGGTGGAGCCACAGACATTAGTTTGATCTATATTGTTCTAGTGTTGCAACCAGTGACTAAAAACAAAATGTTTTTCATTTCGGTTCGTTCTGAGCAAAAACTGATTTTTTTTTTAATTCCGTTTCAGAAGTTCCGTAGCCTCCTTTCCAAATGGTAACCGGCTAGAATAAAATAAAAGAACAGTTATTAATGTTCTTTTTAAAATGACAGGTCTATGCACCAAGGAGAGGGTGAAATACCAGTTGCAGTTTTCCCAGATCTTGCAAGAGAAACAATGTGCTCTGGAAACACAAGCCCAAAATAAGTCACAAGCCTTACCAAAAAATAGTTTTTTTCTGTGTGATGGATTGATCAGCATAGAAGTCATAAGCATAGAGTTAATTAACAGTTAAAACAACTGACTGCTTCTCAGTCAAAACTCAGCAGCATCAAATTTGTATGAATGCATCATGTCTAACAACAATTCAGTGAAGACTTTGAAACAACTGCGAATTATACTTTCTACCTCTAACAATGTTTTCCTTGTTTCTGAATTAGCTGTGCGTGTACAGTTTATGTAATTATACAGTACATAGTTTTTCAAAATGTCTACATTCACAGAATGCTGAAACAGAATCCCTGGTTGCAACACGACAGCTGCTGTTTTTGGTATTATTTGTATTGTTGTAGACTGGAAGCTCCTGTCACCTAGACAAATTCCTTGTATGTGTAAGCATACTTGGCAATAAAGCTTATTCTGATTCTGATACAGTTTGTTTGGATGTGCGTGCATTCTTGTCGCTGCAAGTTGGGAATGCAATTAAAGGAATAGTACACCCAAAATTTTGTATTATCTTATAATTTACTCGTCATGCCATCTTAGAAATGCATGACTTTTCTTTTTCTTCTGCAGAACACAAATTAAGATTTCTATGGGAGAATATTTCAGCCCCACAGAATGGTGCCCAGAACTCTGAAGGTCCAAATATCACAACAGCATTATAAAAAATATCCATATCACTCTAGTGGTTTAATCTATGCCTTCAGAAGTGATCCTATTAGTTTTGGGTGAGAACAGACCAAAATATAACTCCTTCACTGTACATCTTATTATTGCAGTCTCTAGGCACAATCATGATTTCAAGCTCTATTACACTTCCTAGTGCTTAACATATGTGCAGAATGCTAGATGGTGCTATTTTAAGTGTAATTGTGCTTGAAATCACGATTGCCAAGGAGACTGTTGATGTCAAGATTTATAGGTAAAAAGTGATTACATTTTGGTCTATTCTCACCCTAAACTGATTGGATTACTTCAGAAGACCTTGATTAAGTCGTATGGATTACTTTTATGATGCCTTTGTGAAATTTTGACCTTCAGAGTTCTGGCTACCATTCACTTGCATTGTGAGGACCAACAGACCTGAGAAATTCTTCTGTAGAAGAAAATGTCATAAACATCTGGGATAGAATGAGGGTGCGTAAATGATAAGAGAATTTTAATTTGTGGATGAACAATCCTTTTAATCCTTCTGATACTGAAACCATAATGGCCAGCATCATTCAATCACTGCCAACCATGTTAAAATAAAATCTAGCATTATAAAACTCTGAATCTATGTACTGATTACAATTGTCCCATGTCTGCCAAATGTGTTGAAATGGTCCAAACATCATCTGCAGCCTTAAACTGAACTTTTGTCAGGATTTTAGGAGTGAATGCACTTGCTGCATAGAAAGCTATAGGATGCACCCTTGCTCCCTATTTAGTCAATGACTTAACCTCCAGTGTGCTGTCTTTCTGCACTGGTCTCAGAAGAGTTCAAAATGCACCTTATTTTCATCCTAACTCCATTTAAAGCCTCTGAAATATATATATATTTTTTAGAGAAATATTTATCGATGCTCGCATGCTAAAAATGTATGCATTTTTAAAATCGGAATGTCAAACAAAACTAGAGACACTACTCTTTACAACCAGCCAGGTTTCTTACCAGAGGCACTTTATTGACTCTGCACCCATAGAAGAGCTTCACGGAAAATCAACGGCACATGTCACGTGCCTCGGTGCACCAGAAGTTTAAACCTTAAATGACAGTCTAGAGTGTTGTGAACAGTATTCAGTCAATTGAAATTCATTTGAATAATGTATTGCATAGAGCAAAGCCAAAATACAACGTTCAAGCATGTAGACGCGGAGTCACACAAGGTTAAACCAGCTAAGACCAGCAAACCAACATGGGCCCCCAGCAGGGTTAATTACATGTTGCGTGCATAGATGGTCCTTCAGTGTTTTTAGCATTTCCACTTCAAATGTGATGCTGTAATATGCGTACCTAGCCATTTGCTAAAGTGGTTTGAGTGATTGAATCACAATATTGTTGTGTGTATTGCAGCATGGATTAGCAAGGGAACAAGACAAGAGCAGTGATCAAAAATAAGATTAACCTTTACATTTTCTCACTCTTTTCCTTCCTTCACATCTCAGAGGTGTCTCAGTTCATCAGATCAAAAGGTGTCTCAGGTCATTTCGCTAGAGAACAGAGTGTGACTGCACTCCAACACACAACACAGAAACCTATGTAACAGTCATTGTGGGAAAAAAAATGTGCCTTTCCCCTAAAACAGAAACAATGTGTTTTATCTCTGAGACACAGAGACATGTGATTATGCCAGAAGGGTTAACTGAATATAGCTATTGCAATTAATCAAGTCATCAGAACACAGTTCCCTCGTCTCCCTCACACGCACACACATGCGCACACACACACACACACACACACACACACACACACACACACACACACACACACACACACACACACACACACACACACACACACACACACACACACACACACACACACACACACATTTTACTCCTATGCCGAAAAGCAGCCCAGCCTCCATTGCTAGTTCTTACATAACGTTTTTGAATTAGCAATAAAGTCTTGAGCTGTATCAAAGCTAGATACACTTGACCAATACAACAGTTTCTATACCATCTGAAATATCTGTGTGAAAAACCATTGCACCCCCCCTCTTACACACACACACACACACACACACACACTTGTGGACACACATTGTACGTGTAATGCACACACTTAAGGCTCAAACATACTTGTGAGAGGAAAAAAAAAAAAAGAGTCATCATGTCAGCACACTCCTGCATCTCAGTGGGGATGGAAAAAAAGTTATTAAGGTTTACAATGGGAATATGGCGACGCACAGCTTGGCAATTTTAAGCAATGTTACTTCTGACGAGAGCTGCAACAAAAAAAGGTAATCCAGGAGAGAGATATCTAATTTTCTCAGTTTCTCTTTCAATCTCTCAAATACAAACTCACACACACGCACAAACGTGTTACTCCAGTAAGTCCTCCAGTAAAGCGCGCAAGCCTCGTAATCCTCCATTGCTAGTTCTAAAGTGACGAACTAGCAACAAAGGCTCGGACTGTATTAAAGCAGGACACTGAATATGTGGCGGAAGAATGTAGCTCCTACAATAAGAGAATTTTAAGGATGAAAACCATAAAATGTCTTGAGATAGAACCTTGAATGATGTCTTAAGGTGTGTGTAGAAGGTTCAAGGGGAAAGGAGTGCCCATGACACAGGTTCTCTCCTTGTTCAGGTCAGTCTCTTTTATAAAATCAACAGAACGTTTGCTTACAGTGCAACGAAAACGGCTTTCTATTTAACAAAAGGGCAACAGCCCACACACAATTAGCTTGTCAGCTGGGCTCTTGTGCTCGGTCTCTCTCTCTCATCTGGTGGTGGCGTGGCCGTTTATATGCCGCTCTCCCCCTACTCACTGGAATTAGAGACAGGTGTAAGACATAATTTAGCTCAGGTGCAAGCCTTGGTATGAGTGAAATAATTGTCTCCTGTCCATTGAATTGGTTAAAAATAATGCACACCCGATACACACCCTGCAAATCATGACCGAATTACCATCTCGGGTGTGCGTTATTTTTAAACAATTCAACGGTCCGTCATCAATTATTCCTTACATACCAGCAACCTATTTGAAATTACAAATCTGCTTTGCACTTTTCAATGGACTGTTAAATCAACATTAGTAAAAGGTGGTAAAAACATTTTGTTATGTTGCAGGCTTATGCTAAAATGCTTTAAATTATTTATTTTTCACATCAATCTACACTCCATACCCCCAAAATGACAAAGCAAAAACCAGATACTTTATAAATTTGCTAATTTATTAAAAATAAAAAAATTAAATTTTGCATTGACATTGAAGTATTCAGACCCTCAACTCAGTACTTTGAATTGAAATCAGTTGAATTAAGACTTGCCCTCAAGTCTTTTTGGGTATAATGCGACAAAATTCGCACACCTGGATTTGGGGATTTTCTGCCATGCTGCTAAAAAACTCCCCCACAGCATGATGCTACCACCACACTTCCCCGTTGGGATGGTATTGCGCTGGTGATGAGCGGTGCCTGGTTTTCTCCACACATGACACTTGGAATTGAGGCTAAACAGTCCAATCTTCATTTCATCAGACTAGAAAATCTTGTTTCTCACAATCTGAGAGTCCTTTAGGTGCTTTTTGCTAATTCCAAGTGGGCTTTCATGTGTCTTACATTGAGGAGAGGCTTCCGTCTGGTCACTCTGATCGGGGACTTTTGCGGTGATGGTTGTTTCTTTCTACCATCTCCACATATGATCTCTGGAGCTCAACCAGAGTGACCATCAGGTTCTTGGTCACCTCTCTTACCAAGGGCCTTCTTCTCCGATTGCTCAGTTTGGCCGGGCAGCCAGCTCTAAGAAGAGTCCTGGTTGTTCCAAACTTCTTCCAGTTAAGAATTATGGAGGTCACTGTGCTCTTTGGAACCTTCAATGCAGCCAAATTTTTTTTATTTTTTTTGTAGCCTTCCCCAGATCTGTGCATTGACACAACCCTGTCTCTGAACTCTGCAAGTAGTTCCTTTGAACTCAGAACTTGGTTTTTTCTCATTTTCAGCTGTGAGACCTTATATAGACAGGTGTGTGCCATTCCAAATAATGTCCAATCAATTAAATTTGCCACAGGCGGACGCCAATCAAAGTGAAGCAAAGAAACATTTCAAAGATGATCCAGTGAAATGGATAGAAGAAATAAATAGATGCAAAGATGCAAATTGCAGTAAACACTGCTTGAAGTTTTTCATCAAAAGCAGTATCAAGTATTCAAGTAACCATTCAGAAACTGAAAACATTTACAATCAAATGTAAAATAAAACAATTTAAATTAATGGTAGTCTTCACTGAAAGACTAGATATAACACATTACTGATTCAATACTATCAAAGTTTGAATGAAAAGCAGTCCTGTGATTAAAACAAATGTTAGTTTCTTTTTTAGAAACATTTTGTTAAATTTTAAGGGGCTTATTTATACTGCTAAAATTCTCCAGCCAATAGCAGTGAGTGATTTTCTCTTTACCTAGTCAATATTGTTGTTTGATTAATGACATAATACACTAGGTCTATGCACTGCATTTACACAGCAAAGCCTTACGCACATATCTGATATTTTGGCATACATAATTAATGTCGTCCCACCCATTTACATTCACTCAGCAGAATCTCGAAGTCAGTCAAGTCTTGTATAAGATCACCCACTGACATTCAATATCTTCCCGCTGGCTGATAAATAATATAGAAGCTGTGGTTTAATCGACAGACCAGCAGTAAATCCCTAGGGAAATGGTGACATTAAGCCCAATGCTGCCAGAAAGTGGTACATCCATCCACAATCTTCATCAATGTGTCTTAAGAGACAACCTGTCAGGCATGCAAGAAAATTCAGAAGACATGGCATTTCCCTGGGGGGGGGGGACTCTCCAAATCTGTCTTAACACTGACATCAGTCAGGACATTGCAGAATATATTTGTGGCATTTAAAATATTATCACATAATTGATGGATCACAGTCCAACCAAACAATAAGACACAAAACCAATCGTATTCCTGCCACACCACAGAAAATCAACAATGGACCAGAAGGTATATTAGCCGAGAACATTCATTTAATCACTTAGTATTAAAAAACAAATTATCAAACCAAGTGTCATTTGTTTAAAAATGTATAAACTGGTAGCCAAAAGCTTGGAATAATGTACAGATTTTGCTGTTTTGAAAGGAAATTGGTACTTTAATTCACTAAAGTGGCATTCAGCTGATCACACAGTATAGTCAGGACATGACTGATGTAAAATAACAGCACCATCACTATTTGAAATTTTTAATTTTTGATCAAATCTAGACAGAACCCATTTCCAGCAGCCATCACTACAACACCTTATCCTTGAGTAATCATGCTAAATTGCTAATTTGGTACTAGAAAATCACTTGCTATTATATCAAACACAGTTGAAAGCTATTTGGTTCATTAAATGAAGCTTAACATTGTCTTTGTGTTCGTTTTTTAGTTGCTAAAGTATGAAATAGACTGGCATGTCTTAAGGTCAATATTAGGTCAGAAATGGCAAAAAAGTAACCGCTTTCTCTAGAAAATCAGTCAATCATTGTTTTGAGGAATGAAGGCTTTACAATGCTTGAAATTGCCAAAAAATCTGAAGATTTCATACAAAGGTATACACTACATTCACTCTAACAAGGACATAAAGAGATGTAAAGAGAAATACATCCGAGTTTCTAGTTTGAGAAATAGACACCTCACGTGTCCTCAGCTGAAAGCTTAATTGAATTCTAGCTGCTCAACACCAGTTTCATGTACAACAGTTAAGAGAAGACTCAGGGGTTCATTTCTCATGGGAAGAATTGCAAATAAAAAGCCACTTTTGAAACAGAAAAACAACAAACTGACAGCTAGAATGCCAAGGATCTGCAAAGCTCTCATTGCTGCAGGTGGAGGATTTTTGTTGAGAACTCAAAGTAGATTAAGAAAAAAAAAATCCAATTGTAATAGTAATTTTTCACAATATTAATGTCCTGACTATACATTGTGATCAGTTGAATGTCACTTTGGTGAATAAAAGTACACATTTCTTTCCATAAGATCAAAATCTGTACATTATTCCAAACTTTTGACCGCCAATGTATATAGCATTAATCAACATTGTCCCATGAGAATTCGTCACAATCCTACGAGGTGGCAAATTCGCACTAATTCGTATGACTTGTAGTAGGAAGTCTTTAGGGATAGTACTGATGGACACAGAAGGTGGGGCCCAGATAACGTCATTCACCTGTGAAAGGTGTGGAGGCAGCGTGTGCATCCTGAGGGTAGGGCATAAAAAGAAGAATGGTTTCTCGACTTGGATGTGGTTTTCACACACACACACACACACACACACACACACACACACACACACACACACACACACACACACACACACACACACGTTGTGTTTCCATGTTTTATGGGGACTTTCCATAGACATAATGGTTTTTATACTGTACAAACTTTATATTCTATCCCCTAAACCTAACCCTACCCCTAAACCTAACCCTCACAGAAAACTTTCTGCATTTTTACCTTTTCAAAAAACATAATTTAGTATGATTTATAAGCTGTTTTCCTCATGGGGACCGACAAAATGTCCCCACAAGGTCAAATATTTCGGGTTTTACTATCCTTATGGGGACATTTGGTCCCCACAAAGTGATAAATACACGTTCACACACACACACACACACACACACACACACACACACACACACACACACACACACACACACACACACACACACACACACACACACACACACACACATCCATCCATCTTGGTAGGACTGACTTCCACTTTATATTGCATCACTTGGGGACAGTTGAGTTTGCATGTTGTGTGCGGATGCCTTTTTAGCATATTCCCTAGACATAAACATTTGTAGCGTGTTTGCGGGCAGGGTTCCAGTCGTAACCCTTAATTTGTATGAACACATACATCAACCAAACACATATGCTTATTGAACATTCATTCAGAACCCAGAATGTTTGGTGTATAACTGAATATTTTTCCAACTATTAGTTAAATACTGGTCTTAAGAAGAGTGCCTTTAGTTCTAAGAAAGGTCTAGAATCATTTGTTTATAGATGCCTCTTGGTTTGATATTTTGCGTTTAATGCATTATGACTCAAGTGTCCAAATGCTGTACTTTTAGGGTCACTGTACATTACATGCGGATGCAAACAAAAACAAAAACAAAAAAAGCAAAAACTTTTCCTCTTAATTAACCTTGCAGTTTACACAAATAAGCATTCGGAGATTAAAGGATTGCATTTATTGACCTTATAGCCTGAGGTCTAGTTCTTAAAGTGAGTACAGTGAATAGGTGAATTCTACAGGAGTCAGAGGAGCTCATGTCATTCGGACTCTGAGCATGCAAAGACAGATGCCCTTGACATCAAAACATTAGCAGAGGAGATGATTCTGTTTTGCTTGGAAATAGATACAGTGGCATAATAAGAAATGTTCTGTCTTAAGCCATTTCACCCTTCACCAAGCAAAGAATGGAAAGCTCACAAGCACAAACATACACGCAGAGAAATCTTCTCCTCAGAGAAGGTTGGCCCATGAGTGGCAGCAGCTTGCTGACAGCTCATTAAACTTCTGTTCGTACTAATGTGATGAAAGTGTGAAGAAAATGCCACTCAAACATCTTGTCCATCACAGCATATGCCTCATCTTCCAACCAATGTAACTCTTCCGCTGAAGTAAACAACAAATGTCATTAGATCTTCTCACAGTAGGACTGCACGATTATGACCTAAATCATAATAGTCAATTATTCTCTCTGGTATTGTAATTGCGATTCATTTCAATAAAAAAAAACTACATTTAAATTTTATGTGGGCCTTAAGTATGCCGTAAGCCTATTCTTTATGTAAGATATACAACCCATACAATCCGAGAACTGTGTTCCGGACTGACTTTACAGTGCCTAAACGGTGTACCTCTTAAAATCATGAAAACAAAAAAGGTTATTCAAATTTTTTATAAACTTGTAACACTTTTTAATAAGAATCTATTTGTTAACATTAGTAAATGCATTAGGTTTCATGAACCAACAATGAACAATATTTTACAGCATTTACTATTCTTTGTTAATTTTCATTTACAAAGATAGAGTTGTCCATTATTAGTTCATGTTAGCTCATAATACTGTACATTATCTAAAGTCAACATATAAAACTTTTCATTGAAAAAATTTATTGGCATGTTGAAATTAACATTTACAATTTTGTTAACTAATAAAAACAAATACCTTATTTTAAAGTGTTACCAGCAAAACTACACATAGAAAGCGAGCAACAGAAATCTGCAATGGATTACAGTGCTAAACCATGGCAAAAAAACACATTGTACATATAAATGTTTTATGCAATGGGAGTAGACCAACTTTTTTAATAACTGCTTTTAATTTTTTTATTTAGAAACAGAGGGTATAAATATAGCAAGGAGCCAGCCTAATACAATTGTTTTAATAAAAATAAAAAATAAACTACAAATAATACAACTAAAAGTAAAAAAATAAAACAACAAAAAATAAATAAAAACAAATGACAAATACAAGACACAAATAAAAAGCAGACTTAAATATAATGCTGTATTTGACACTTTTCACAATTAGTTAATTGTGGAAACTGTCATTTTAATCTCGATTATTTGTTCTATTAATCGTACAGCCATACCTCATGGGAAACAGACGTTTCCACTGCACTAGCAGGATGTTGAAGGCCATTAGCTGTATATCTCACTGACATCGCCAATATGGCCCTTGAGCCAGTTAAGTACCGCAGAGCATGAACTTGTTCCTTGCCATTGAGCAGATCACACTTTCATCCAAAATTACTTCCAGCAGACTAAACTCTGGAGTAAAGTTGGGTCAAATGCCTTGCTCATGGGTACAACAGAGATAGGGCAGGTCTTTGTAGACCTCTAGGTTCTTACCAACCCCTCATTTCACACCTTGCCATGCCTACATGTGTCTACTGGCACGGAGCAAATGGGGCATGAGCAGCCATCTCCAAATTATTCTCTATAGTAGCTAAACGGCAGGTTTGCGGAGGGGTTATTGGATTGATAGAGGTGCAAAGCAAATGGTGAGCGTGTCAAAAATTTGGGAAATGCTGAACTTTATGCCAATGATAGCTGGATATTGGCCGATCAGTAATTAATCTCTGTGAGGGAAAGATAAGCTAAGGTTACGATGACTTCCTAAGCTTTTCAAAGGCATTTGCCAATGATGTTGTTGTTTTAGCTTCCACTGGTCAGCTAAAGACACTAGTGGAATAGAAATGACACACTTCAGCTTTAATTGTCCTGAAACACAGTTATAAGAGATCTGCCTTGTTTCGATCATAGATATGGCTCAATTCCCTCAACAATCTTCCTGTGTTTGCTGTTGTAGGTGGATAAGTACCGTTTCTCAGCTTGGATTTGGCACATACCCAACTGCTCTTTGCTCTCTGTTGCCTCATTATGTAGGAGAGTCTTATTATTCTCCATTCTATTAGTCTTAAAATTCTTTACATTCAAGAATTTTAAATGGTGGCTCCTTTCCTGTCACAATGTCCTTTGGATGTCATTACTAGATATCAGGTAATGCACAATAGGTGCCTATCAAGTGCCCTTTCTGATGTTCTGTGTGAGGAAAGAGGACACAAGTGTTTAAAATGTCCCAGTAGGAACAAGGAGAACACAAGTGCCCCTCTCTGTTAAAGTAATGTCTTTTATAGATTGTGAAATTCATAGAGCAGGAAGGCAAAAATGCCTAAAATAGCATCAGATTGATGAACTACAGTTGTTAAATATTTGAAAAATGTCATTTTCAACCTGTCTTAGCCAAGAGCAGGGTTTTCTTCAGTTGTTTCAAAACTAACAAAATTCTACACCAATTGTGTGCAAATGGTTGACAGATGTTGTTGAGAAACATGGCATAAAATGGTTTTTATGGCCCTCGCCTCTACCATCACTAACTGTGTCATTTCTTTCAGCAGGATTTTCCACCAAAGACAATTGACTTCTTGTAGTAGCTCTGAAATTACATTTAAAGTAAACATATTGGTTAGTTTGTCATCATTTCATTTAATTATTTTTATTCATTATTTTATTATATTTAATTTAGCAATGCATTGTAGTATAGTAACTAAATATTAATATAGATGTATTATATGTACGTTCCTTTTCATTTTGTTGGATGTTGGTAATATTATTTCCGCTTTCACTTGTTTCCGCGGGGAGTGTTATAAGTGTGACAGCTCTCTCATGAGAGGTAAACAAATGACAGGAGAATGAAGAGAAGTTTCTGGCCTCTACAGGTGTTACTGTTAATGCCGTTTGCTCAGCAATCATTTAATAAAGATGTTTGAATTATACCCAATCTTGTATTCTGCGTTATTATTATGATATCTGTGCATTGTGGAGACTGAGATGCTGCTACCGCAGATAATAATAAAAAACGATTCACGCAGTATGCGCCAGTTTAGTGTAAATAAAGCGTTTAGCGCATGTAAGCAAACGGAACCGAACTCGGAGCACTTCTGTTACTCTAAGCATGAGCGGGAGTTATGGAGCACAGAACCGCTCTGAAAATACAGCAACAATGCTCTAACTTAATACAGACAGGACAGAGCAGCGCAAATAAACTTTGATGGGAGCAGAATATTTATTTAATTATACTGCAGCCCTCTGCAATTTAATAATCGCACAAGGGTCGATTTTATTATGATTAATTGTGCAGCCCTTGTCTGGAACCAGATCAACGATTCGGGGGGCACCGGGAACAATCAAACTTAGTTTCGGAACACAGCAAACATGTCCATTGTGGAAACCACCTAAGTCTGGCATATTGACAGAGCTGTAGTCTCAGTGTAACTAATAAGAGCGCACATGCTCACACACAATTTATCTTTTACAGCACCCGCATTGTGCAACAAACAGGGTGGGAAATTAACTTATTTGCCCACCAGTATTATCAAGTTACGTTCAATTATAATACTGTTTTAAATCCTGACAGTTTTTTATTTTGAGTCCTCTTTAAAATAAATAAACCAAAAAGTGAGCTGAAAGATACATTTTTCTCCGTCCCTGGTCTTCTCAGTGGATTAATAAGTAACAGGTTTGTTCACTTACAACATTAGTGTGTTGCTTCTTTTAAACAACGTAATTTATTGACAAAGGCCAATCAGACAGGTCACCCACCACAGCGGCAGGTAGCTTAACAATTGCAATCAAATTGCCACACTGGAAAGTATCTTTGATCATTGGTATTGTATTATATCCTACCACAGAAAAGCTTCTCTCCCAACCCCTTGCAGACTGCAGGGATAGTATCAACTTCCATCTCCATATCTTTTTACCAATCCTAAATACATAATCCTAGAGGAAGCCGACTAGTCGAGCCCAATAGTAGAGTTGAAATCGACTAATCGTGACATCATTCTTCCCTCCAAATCTGCCACATCACGGGATTTTTAAAAGCTAAAACAAAACTATGTAGAATAAATGAATGGTCTCAAACGTGGAGGCAACTGAGATTCGTCCTCTGCCACCCAGATTGAGTCACTACGGCACCACGAGGACTTAGAAAAAAAAAAAAAAAGGACCGTTTCACAGCTTGCGCTGTTTTCCCTTTGCATTATTGCATGTGAAACACCACATTAACAGTACACAAACTTTTCATATTTGCCATACCTCTCCCACTGCATAGTTCTTAGCTGCTAAATGAAGTTTTCCATTTTCAATGTTCTATGATTTGGGACACACGTATTAATTTTAATCTTGCATTTAATTTATGGTGGATAATATGCAAACTAAAACACAGCATTTGTCTTCCTGGAAGTGAAGTATACTGAACCTATTGCAGAGTTTAAAAATGTCCCTATAATAATATTGTTGTTTCAACCTTTTGCCCAGCATTTCACCTATTGAACAACAGGATGGCGCCGCAGATGGCAGCCTTGGTGTGGAGCTCTCCAATATTTTTCCCTGTTTTTGTTTTTTCTTTTGGTTCTCTGGTCAGTAATTTTTCCAATCAGTTTGTAAGGGAATTTAGGGTCTTGAAATATGTGAGCTATTAACTAAAATTAAACTGTCCTTATTGTACATTATTAGGTTATTGGAATTAGTCGTGTTCGACTACCATTATAAATTAAATAAATGACAAATAACTAGATTATTTGTTTGAATAAAATTCTCCATCATTAAAATTGTAATAAAACATCTGACTGTATCCGCTCACAATTTCTACTGTAAGGAATTAGCTTTAAAAAGTGAATTATGATTAATTCGCTTGAGTGATTTTATTCTCATGGCTTATTGAAAATAATATCACACGTATTTAGGTACAGTTTTGAAGCTAAATCTTTTAGAAACAGGGATGAGATTGTTTATCAAAATATACCAGTCAAAATATCTTTAAAAGGGAAATATGAATTATTAATCATAACTTGTTATAATGAATTATGAACATTTTGGATCGGTTAATAGAATTAACTTGATGTAGCTGAATTAATATTACAATCAATTTATCTGTTCATCCAGCAAACACTCAGTATTGATCATCTATAAATTCTCAGAAAGGATATTTTTCATGGCCAAACAAAAATAACTCTTCCTTATCATGGAGCTGAGATTGAATCGTTAAATATACATTGATTTACAAGCAGACTAGAATCAACTCGTAAGAATGTACACTAAAGTTTATTGAACTAAAATACGAACACATAACTAATCTAAACAAAAACATACACACGAAACACTCATACATGGGAAAGTGAAAATAAAATGAAACCGGAACAGAATAGGGGAAATGGTATAGTATGTGCTGCTGAATGAACTGCTGAACATTCAGCAGCACATACCACACAATCTTTTTCTAGTTTTTGACTATTAGTACATTTTGCTGGACATTTTAGTTGGAGGCGCAGCTGTGTTGTTCAAGCATACTATGCGATGCAAGCGAGGGAAGCGAGCCAGCGCTGGTCAAGCTCCATCAGCGCGGCTTTCAAACAGCGTTGCTGAGTTTTCATCTAGCGAATCTCCACTCTCTTCCAAACAAAATGGTCAAACTTAAAGGATGCATGTTTCACCCACTTTTCTAAAATCCTGTGCTGACCAGTGGGCCCCCATCTTCAGCAGATCACTGGATCGGTGTAAAGTTCCCTGCTGCTTCAAACACTCCACCATCATCTCTGTCCCAAAGAAACCCCTAATCACAGGAATAAATGACTACAGACCCATCCTTCTGACATCTGTAGTCATGAAGTCATTTGAGAGACTGGTGTTGGCCCACCTGAAGGACATCACTGGACCCTTTCTGGATCCCCTACAATTTGTTTATCGAGCAAAACAGGTGGAAACTGTGGATGATGCAGTCAACATGGGATTGCGTCAAATCCAGCAACATCTGGACAGACCAGGGATATATGCAAAGATCATTTTTGTGGACTTCAGTTCGGCTTTCAACAACATCATTCAGCTATACTCCTATAAGTCTCTGTTCCCACCTCTATCGGCCAGCTTTCTGTCGGACAGGCAGCAGCTAGTGAGACAGGGGAAATTCACTTCCAGCACCTGTACAATCAGCACTGGTGATCAGCTTACATATAACTAGTTTTGACATAGCTGCTTATAAAAGTTAAATGATCAGCATTGATTGATGAGATGAAAAGAAAATTGGAGATCGGTATCGGATGTTAAAATCCTGATTGGAGCATCCCTGATATTCAAGTTGACTGTTTCAAAAACTAATGTTGATGATTAGTGGACAGAGATCCTGTCACAAAATGGACAAAAACAGGTACGGCAGATGGTGACATTTGGATATGAAGAAGAATTTGTTTCACTGTTTATGTATTTATTTGTTTGTGGTTGAACTGAAAAAAGGTCTCCGTTTGGTTCTTTTTAAGAAGGCTCCCCAGTAGCCTTTTTGCAGTTGAACATGTGGTAAACATTTCCATAATCACAGTTCAAATCGCAATCGCACTATTTTTCTAAATAAATCGCAATATGACTTTTTGTACAAATCGTGCAGCCCTAATATATATATATATATATATATATATATATATATATATATATATATATATATATTTACATTTTCTATTCACTTTTTATTCTATTTTTTATGATCTCTGTCTAGTTGCTGTATTGTTTGTTCACTGGAAGCTTCTGTCTCCAAGACAAATTCCTTGTATGTGTCAGCATACTTGGCAATAAAGCTCATTCTGATTCTATTGTTTTGTTGTTTTTCAATACAAACAAAAAAGAACAACACTTCAATCTCTCTCTCTCTCTCTCACTCTCACTCTCACTCACACACACACACACACACACACACACACACACATGTTGTGTTTCCATGTTTTATGGGGACTTTCCATAGACATAATGGTTTTTATACTGTACAAACTTTATATTCTATCCCCTAAACCTAACCCTACCCCTAAACCTAACCCTCACAGAAAACTTTCTGCATTTTTACATTTTCAAAAAACATAATTTAGTATGATTTATAAGCTGTTTTCCTCATGGGGACCGACAAAATGTCCCCACAAGGTCAAAAATTTCGGGTTTTACTATACTTATGGGGACATTTGGTCCCCACAAAGTGATAAATACACGCTCACACACACACACACACACACACACACACACACACACACACACACACACACACACACACACACACACACACACACACACACACACACACACACACACACACACACACACACACACACACACACACACACACACACACCAAGGTGCAAAGAAGTGTTTTTCACAGTTCACCACCAAGGATTTATTTGGTGTATCAATACAATGAAAGAAGATAAGAAAAGAAAACCTTAAGAAAACTATGACTACTGTTCCAGAGCTTTGTGCATAGTTCCTTGTCAGTTCAACAAGACAACATAGAAAAACTACATGGCTTTACATTACAGAAGCCTTCCATAATCTCTCATAATCCTGTAAATTTAAAACAAAAAAAAGCCGATCCGAGGTCCTGTGTAGCTCAGTGAGTATTGACGCTGACTACCACCCATGAAGTCGTGAGTTTGAATCCAAGGCATGCTGAGTGACTCCAGCCAGGTCTCCTAAGCAACCAAAATGGCCCGGTTGCTAGGGAGCTTAGAATCACATGTGGTAACTTTCTTCGTGGTCACAATTAGGGTTTCTCGCTCTCACTGGGGCACTGTGGTAAGTTGTGCAAGGATTGCGGAGAGTACCACGAGTCGGCACATGCTGCCACATGAGAAGATGTGCAGATTGACTGTCTCCGAAGTGGAGGCAACTACGACTTGTCACGCCTCTACGAGGACCTACTAAGTAGAGGGAATTGGACATTCCAAATTGTGAGAAAAGGGGATGAATATACAGAAAAAAAGAAGCCGATCCTTTATATTCTCTATCAATACTCCACTTACCTGAACTGAACTCATCAAAGTCAGCATGTGTACAGCATGAGTATGGCTAAATGCACTAGTGCAAACTGGTGAAACATTGTGGGATTACATTTTAATGTAATATTTTGCATAAATCATAAACCATAAAGCATGATTATTTTTTGTCATAAATGGTTAACATTTTCCAATTCAGGTCCTTCCATTATTTTTAGGATAAACATCACAGAATACAGAGCAAATATTTCAATACATTTCCTGATAATACAATGAGCTTTTCCAATTGCTTTTTAAATTAAACCCAACAGTGAGCACTCTTCCTCCCATGCCACATTTCAGTTCTTATATTGGTGTTTCTGTGTGTAACTTTTTTTTATAATTTTTGAAAAAGCATTAAACAGATGATTAAGACGAATGCAATTAAATTGTACTGAGAGAAATGAACTTGCCTAAGGGTAATATGTCTCCAATTTCTTCAACACAAAACTCGTGCCATTTTCCTGAGGGGATGGTGAAAATCAGTAGTGTACTTTAGTGCTTCGTAACGCTTTTTGGATTCAAGCTGCTAGTAAAAGACATGCTGCAAAGGGTTTGGCAGGAAAGCATAATATATGAGAATCAGGGCTGCCCCCAACCAAGATTTTCCTAGTCGACTACTAGTCGTTAGTTTAAGCCATTAGCCGACTAGTCGCACGTTTATGACATTAATTTACTAACACTATTCTACATTACAGAGAAATACTAAACCGTAATAATGATCCTTTAAAATATCCATTTTACAAGTGCACACACGAAGACAGCGACACTGGCAAAAGCGGTAATTCTGAATGTGTCAGAAAAACCAGTAAGAGACTGTCTGAACATTTTGTTAATTTATAGAGAGAAACGCACATTAGGGTTGTGCTGACAGACGATGATCTCTAGGATCGACGATGGTCAGAGTGATCACCAATAGCTGATGCCTTTGACTATGTCAAGATGATATTTGTCTAGTTTTTCCATGTATTATATTATTATTATTATTATTATTATCATCATCAAATTAATATTACAAATTACTTGCCTGTAGACACAGACACACGCTCAAAGAAACACTTTATTATATTATTAAGAACAGACGACAGCAGTCTATGCGCATGTATGTTTAATACGCAGGTGTGCAATCTCATGGAACACTTTCTTTCTTTGTTCATGTCTTCTGAATTGTTGCAAGAATTTTGTGTTGCAAGAATAGTGTCGTCTATGTGAATGCTGTAAATGATCTCAGACATCTCAACTCAGGAGGTGCTTTGAGTTCAGTTTGCTTTATTTACACAGAGCAGTTCATTGTATTCATTGTTTCAGTTCATTGTCAGCCTATATATTGTTTAATTTCTCTCAAAATTATTTGGATTTGTTACATTGTGCATTAAAAAGAAATATGTCTAAAATGGTCAATCAAGCAGCAAGTCATTACAAATGTGCAAAATTACATATTTTACAGATTAACTAGTCAGTGGGTTGCCTGAACAACCAGTCAGCTAATTGATTTTAAGGAAGTCCCGTATATTTGGGCTGGCTTCTGGGTTACCTGACCCAGACATGTTTTAGAGGGCAAATACATAAAATGGACTGACAAAAAGGTGGGGTTGTAATTTTAACAAAACAAATATAATATTATTATATTACATTAATACATATAAATACAATATTAATATTCCTGTATGTACAGTATCTTGATACTAAACATGTTTTCTTGTACTTCCATTTGTGTGTTTTAGACAACGAAGTGACTGAGGCAAGCTGTGTGCCAATTAATGCAAAAAAAATCTAAATAAACTAATTGACCTCAATAACCAACTAGTCAGTTGTTGGAAGATTCGACTTGTCAGCAATACCTACAGGATATTCAGTACGGTGTCTACGTTTATGAAAATCTTGAACTAAAATTTACCTGTAAGAGCTTGTCTGAAACCATTACTATTTTCAAGAACTCATTAAAAAATAAATCCATCACTTGCTACCAGTTATGCGCTAAGGCATGTCTGAATGTAATGAGGTTCTATTGATTCAGTTTTAAATTACTAGAAAACTGCACTTAGGGAATGTATTTAGAAATCTTACACACTAGAGCTTGAGGCTTAAACGCAATCTTTTAGATTACTGACAACAAAATAACTGGTGAACATAAATAAAAAATACAGATATTTCTTTTTCATTAAAAATGAATTGCCTTCATTTAAAGAAATCATAAATGCTTTCTAGCAATAAAAATGGTGGAAAATCCCCAATAATTTTAAAGGGTGCCATAACACTACCGAACCACCAAGCTTCCTGCATTCTGCGATGCCCACCTCGATGACCTCAGCCAGCATCATCTTGGTCATAGGATGGACTACACTCTTTTAAAAATTGAATATTATACATAGATGATAAATTATTGCCAACTAAAGCCTTCATCAACCAAGTAAAAAGGACACTGCATTTATATAAACTTCATCAGTCAATTCAGGATGGGCATAAAAACACTTAATGATTGATCTTAGAGTTCAAATTAAATGCTTTAGTTTTATACATTGCCCACCAACATCTACTAAGATTACTTGCATAAAACAAGACTTGTACTATACATATAGAACTAATATTGCAGCCTGAGCTCATTCATGTAGCTATCTGTACGTTTAAATGTACATGTTTTTACATTTGGATAGACACTAAAACGTACAATACGGATGTTAGAAAGCATCAGATCAAAAGATTTTTAAGATCATGAGGAACATTTCAGTGTTTCAAAAGTTTTGATCGGTAGTGTATAGTACATTATATTTTACAGCCGCTAATCCTACACCTACTCATATCATTACCATTTATTATCATTACCATTTATTAAGCACATAAAACACATAACAGGCAGATAAATTTAAACAAAAATGTATTCACAAAAATCCTGTGCAAAAGTAGTACAAAAGTAGTCCAAACGACAATGCGTTGCATCCGATGTGCTTCCTGACGGCATACAATAGCATAGTGTAAGGTGCAGAGTAGAAATGAATGTCATATCTCATTCAAACATATACATCGCAGAATACGACATGTTGCAAACGCTCACTTGAGAGCCAATAAGCATTCGACATCACTGCTGTAAAACCACTGGTTGTAATGTTTTTGAGACAGCAATTTTGGAATTTTATAATGAAACCAACGCGAGTTGACGGTTACGGCGGGCGTGATGGCACTGCGGAAGATAAGAGGCAGAGATTGTTCAATAAAATGCTTGAATTTGAGTCTGTTCTTAACAGAAAGCAATCTGAAGATTTGGATTATAGCCAACAAATGTATGGATTCATTATTATTATTATTTTATGGTGCTTTTTGTGGTTTAGTTAGTTTTGCCATATCCTGAAAACTACTTTTGTGTCCCATGACAAACAAAAATTAAATGCTTCATAAATGATTAAACGATTACGGAGTTTTTATTCATTTTAAAATGTTGTATAGGGCAGCAGAAATCACACAGAACTGAATGAAACCATAAAAATGTCATATTATAATGTGAACTGCATTAAATAAATGTGATGGCATTTAACTAAACTCACTGATTATAAACTGATCAATTTAAACAGCATGTAAACATTTGTACATTTCTATAGGTGTTAATACATAAAATGATGACATTTAGATGCTGTCAATAAGTCAAAATTGTACATTTCAGTGTCTGCAAACGTAAGAGAATGTACATTTGCTAGAACCAAACATTATGTAAGAATACATACGAATTCTCATGAGATCACATTGAATATTGAGATTATTTTCATGTTGTTTATCCAGGGGGGAACTATAATTTTGTTTAAAGCTGCTTTGTGTGTGTTGTGAAAAGTGCTTTACAAATAAATATGACTTGACTTTGTGCTTTATTCGCTTTCATTCATATGCATCAGAACACGAGTGAAAGTTTGGTGAACTCTCACCTGCAAATATGTAAAATGAAAAGACGTGTACATTGAAGATCGCAATGTCACACGCTGACTTATATTTCATACATACATTTTTTACTGATGCAGGAAAGTTGAGGAAAAACTCTGAAAAAAATATTATCCTATTTATGATCTAATATCAATTAAAAACATAAGCCTGGATTGTGGACATAATTTGCTGCAGGTAAGATTACATTTTACATGCTCAAAATCTAGTGTGACTACAGCTTAAGTGTAGAGCGACTGCAGAGTCCCTGGTGACTAACTAACATATAGTAAATTTTACGCTCTGCAAAACTGAATGAACAGGCATTTCAATGACTATAAATAAGTAATAGCATTTTTGGTAAATCTTCATTATACGCAACAAGCTGAGAAAATGTTATTAGTTTGAATCAACAGATGATGCTTGGTCTTGAATTCAAATAAATAAATGACTAAAAAATAAAAGACAGGAAACTCCCTCCACCCATTCCAGGGCCATTTTGCTACCAACACAAAATAAATGACAATAAACAAAGTGAATTAAGAACACTGTATTGAGTCATACAGGAAATAAACAAGCAGTATGTGTAATCTGTTCATGAGGAGGAAACTGGCTGCATAGCCTGCATTCCCCACTGCATATGGAGAAGAAACAGGAAATTGTGGCGCACAGAACATCCCCTCTAACTACCTGTAGGTACAACGTAAATTCAGAGAAAAGTATACATTCTGTACCCACTAAAAAAAATATAAATGAAAGTCATGAAAAATGCTAAATTAAATGTGGTTTATTTATGTTGTAAAACCAGCTGGACTAGCTATTAAACAAAAGTGGAACATTAGTGTTAAATGGCTTTACAGCGAGAAACTGATGTGAAATACTGTTGGAGAGTTGACGTCCTGCTGTGTGGCATCCTATACTCAATCTAAAACCATTAATTCTTTAATTATTATGCGTTTTTATATTAATATTTAGCATATTTTCAAATATTAATGACCTCATATTAATAGAATCCAATCATATTACTTTCTTGTTATCTTGGTACTTTTAAAAGTTAATTTGTCACACCACAGGAGCATTTAAAATGAACTAGTGTTCAAGTTTGAAAATGGTGAAAAACGCAGTGAAACCCATTACAGGACCTACGATATTCACTTTCCTTTTCCATATCCACGCACATAAATCTTAACCTAAAACTGATCTTGATCAAATCTTGATGTTTATAAAACTAATTAACACATTATGCAACTGCCCATACACAATAATAGGTTGACTACAACTCCTTTTTGTCAAATCTGTCTATATATCAAGCTCATTCAAGGAAAAAACCCTCCGAAAGCATTGGAGTGAACAGAAAAGGAGGAGAGGGAGAAAGATGCTACATGGAATAGAACAGTGAATTTTGGGGATTTATTGCAACTTCTCTTTCTATCTTTCATTACCACACCCTCAAACACTACCACGCAACCACAGACCACCAGTGAAACATGCACAGAGCATCATAAAACACAAGTGAAAGAGATCTGTGTTCACACTGCAAATGCAACATGACACTAGCAAGTCTTATGCACATGCCATAAAATGTTCTATTGTGAACACACATTATTTGCCACTACAATTTTCCATCAAAAGAGTGCTTCCCTTTGACAACACTGTCGGTTTTGCCTTGGGCTTGCAAGCCACCATTATTGCCTCTTTTATAAGGTTTTGACTATAAACAGAACCAGAATTTATGAGTAAGGCATATACCAACCTTGAGTTTTGCTGAATATTCTTCCATCATGCCCAAAAGACTATCTCCCTAAGTTCCTAAATGCAGCCACTTTTGCCTGCTCTAAACACAAGATACCAGATTGGTTGGCCCATATGGAATCAGTGCCGAAGGAGTTCTTCAGAAGCTCTGCACATTTTCTGCACCATTCACTTTCATTGCATAGAAAATAGATGCAAAGAAATTGAAGTGTCCAAGGCTAACATTCTGCCTAACATCTCCTTTTATGTTCAACATTTAAAAGAAAAACATATGGGTTTAGAATGACAAGAGGGTAAATTGTAAATAATTTTTGGGTGAACCATCACTTTAAGGAGAAAACAATATATAAAGGAAAGTGTTGCAAAAGTATTTAAACTCTCCCTTCTAAGGCAAGATAACTCATAAGGGTTTTTTATTGGAAAATTATTGAAAATTCTGACAGTTTCAAACAATGAAATACGTAAAATGTAAATGAATTCAGCATTCATTTGGCAAACCACCAACATTTACCTGCATGAATAAATACAATTAAAGTTTATATTTAACACTCAAACTCATTTTGTTTGCAATGGTGGATTTCACACCATGCTGGTCAATACATCTATCTCACTGGAATATGCTGATGATAACTCTGAAAACTAGAAGTATAAAGAACTAGATTGAATAGCAAGGTCATGTGATCTTTTCATGGAGGTCCCCAAGAGGGGACTACCCACCTTAGTTACAATAATACAGCCTTTTCTAGGCCACAGATATGACTGGGGTTGGTTGTAATATGAGTATATTAGCATACAGAATATTAACCTACTTCTCAAAAGCATTTACTTTAGTTGTAGGAAAATTGGTGCTCTTTTAAATATTTATTTGTTCCCATAGCTGTGACAAAATATACTGCACTTCTGACAAACAACATTAAATATTATATAAAAGTAGATTGAACTGTTATTAATAACAAGCTGGCAAAACAAAAAGGAAAGTCTCAGTGAAATTTGATACCCACAAGTTGAATTTAGAGCAAACAACAGCAGTAGCGGGCTAGGCCAGACCATTCAGGAGTAAGATATTTTGTCAAGCAATGGAATGCTTTTGTTAGACTGCTCACTGCTCTGTCTGCTTCACTTAAGGAGTCAAATAACTAGTTTCCACTCCAAGTATTAATTAAATAACTACTGTATTAATTTCAAATTAATTGGAATTACAGAGAATATATTCCACTGAGGAAAGAATAGAAAACAGTTCTTAAGAACATCTGGAGGTCCAACAAACATATGTTCTTCTCAATCTTATGAGTTAGAACAGATTTGTGATAAAGACTTGATGTCCATGAATACATTTCACTAAACAACCAATCTGCCTTATCAACAGCAACATCTAAAGGAAACATCCTGTATCACGGAGAGATAGGACCCTTGTAAAAAAATGACAGTGAACAGAACATTGGCACAGAGTGTACAGTGGGGCTGTCACGATTACTCAATTTAATTTAATTTAGGGATGGGCACGAGTACTTGAGGACTCGGGTACTCGGTCGTGGCAGCAATGATCGATCATGAAAACGATGATCGATAGTGATCACGCATGATGTGACTTTTCACTTAATTCGAAATCCAGTGACAATTACCGGACAATTACCGGTAAACACAAATGTGTCAATGAGGGGGCTTATTTTTAATTTGGAGATTGATTACATTGTGACTATGCGGGATAAATTGATTATCAGAGACTTCTCATGGCAAACAAACTGATACGACGCTGCAATGCTATTGTCACAATAATCAAAACAAAGCGAGTGTAATTAACCGTGTTATGGACACCTGTCTCTGCAAAACGTTTGCTAAACAAGCTTAATTATCATTTAATTAAGAAATTTGACTCGTTAATGGCTATTATTTAATAAAAGTGAAAGTCACTGACTAAACCTCCCTGCCCTATGTGACGTAACACACACCTGTATCTCGACAAAATGAATGAAGATTTCCGCTCGAATTTCGAAGTTAGATATCCGATATAAAGTGTCATTCCATTGCACTTTCCTCAGTTGAAAGGGGGAAATTCAGACTCCATGAGTTGAATTAAAAGCTTCAGAATCACAGCAACAGCAATACTGAGCATCGCGGCTTTCCTCACAAGAGCGAACATTGACACACACACACACACACCAGGCGCGTGTGGCAGTGTACAGCAGGCGAGTGATTCAAACAGCTAGACAGAGCGCAGTTAAATGGAACACAATGCAGCATCTTCAAAACTAACTTCAACTTAACATGCATTTTAAAACGCAATGGTTATGGCCTCTCCTGTTATTTGAAAATATACTGTTCAGACGGTCACTAAAAAAGCTGGTGCACACTTACTAAAATTAATTTTAGTAAGTGTTGGGCAGTGAATCTTCACATAATGACAAAATATGATGCATTATATTTTGATTATGCAAACTTTGGAACATGTTGTAACATACTATTTTATAACAGCCTATAATAATAAATAGACGATACACTGGAACAACAAGACGCAATGCAGAAGCCATAGACATTTGTCAGACATGTTATTATATATAGTTATGAACATGTAATCGCCCCTTGAGTACTCAATGAGCACTCAAGTAATTAGTCAGAGTACTCGAGTAAACAAAATGACCAAAATACCCATCCCTAATTTAATACCCATCCCTAATTAAAATAATTAGACAAATCAAAAATAAGTTGGAAGTGATGCAGTCCACGGACGAGCATGCAAACACATGACAAGAGGTGTTTTCATAAGCCCGCTCGATACATACACACACGGTAAGCTTATCACGTGACTGCGGTTTTGCGTGTCCAGACGCGCAAGAAAAGTTGAGCCCTTCATCGTCGCACGTGACACGCTTAACTCTTTTATATAAAATAATGTCATGAAAAAGATTATGCAGTCACAGTTACGGATGCACAAACACATTCTGTTCAATAAATCTGACAGAATCCAGATGATCTAAGAAGGTTATTTTTTATCAAATTATGGTTTGCGTTCTGTTCGGTGTAAATTATTTACCATTTGAATGTAATACGATCTTTCTCCTCATGTGAATTAGATTTTGTTATGATTGTTTAAAAAAATCATAATGGCCATTTTATGGTTTATGGCCATTATAACAGGTAAAACTCAATGTGGGAATCCAGAGAACTTTATTTAGGCCTACTGAATAAAACCACAGGTCTGTTTTTATGCTGTCAGTCAAAGCTCAAAGTGAGTCTGCTGTTAAAGCCACAGCTGAGCATCTCGTGGCCTACAGACACAATATAAAACTTTGGCTTACCTGTGGGAGAAATTTCACATTTTCTCCGCAACAAGCTTTTGTGTTCTGCATGTAGCAACTGCTGTAGCTCAACGCATAAGTGAAAAAAATTCTCATGAGTACTGTGAATATTGTGTTCTGTTTTGCATGCAAGTGATAATTAAAATAATAATAATAATAAAAAAATTAAAATAATTGCATTTATAGCTCTATAAAATAATAATTTTCCACATAAATTATCCTCAATAAACAAGATTGTTGGGCACACATTGTTTCTGAAAAGATCAATTATTTTATTTCCATGACCTGTTTTGCCATTTGAGTTCTAAACTAAAATGTGTAGATCATGTTGAACTAGTTAAAGAAAAAGTAGATCTTGCATTTAAAATGTTGGGCACACCTGCAGAAGCCAATCTCTGTCATCTTGAATATACACCTTTTTATATTATTGTAAAACAGTTAAAGGATGGGCAAGGAGGAGGCAAGAACCGGCTTGTCAATATAAATCACAATTTCTTGAAAACTCAAACCAAAACCATAAACAAACACACATGCGGACATGCCCGTAATTCTCTCTCTCTCGAACAATCGTCACCGGCCGCCTTTATCCCTCGCGCCTCATCAGGCCGATTGGGGACCGGGCGCGCGATATTCCGACCCGGCCCCGCCTCCCTCCGCTCCACAATTATAGATCTGCTTTGTGTCCATTGGATTTAGATATTGTTTGCACAATTGTGGTGTTGTTGTTATTCAATCGAAAATACACCAAAAACTAGGCTAATTCATGCATTATAGCCAAACGTGACTTCACCTCGACAACTTTGTGCAATCTGAGTTATTAAATAATTTGTCTGTTTACACAGAAAAAAAATTTGATTTCTAGATTACCAAAATAATCGATAGTGTCAACCCAGAATTGGGTTGGGCAGGCAATACAGAATTGTATTAGTACAACCCAAGAACATTTCACATGAAAATCATTCCTTCTCCAAATTATGTCAGCATGTCCATGTAGCACCCTGCTTATTGGCCAGTGTTTGCCTCGCATAAGTGAGAAATGTCCAGGGGGTATTGTTTCAAGAGAGCACAATTTTACTCACCAATGTAATGAAATAAACTGAGCCAGAGTCAGCATAATGAGAAGTTCAGTGAAGACTTCATGACCATTTCTAACACAGTGGAACAGGATCTCTGTGTCTGCCCTTTCTAATTTAAGAGAGTCATGTGTTGCATGGACACACTCAGTAACATTACCTGCTTCCATTGTTTGATGTCAGAGGGATAAAAGAGGCTATTCAAAGGGCCTTAGGGTGAACAAACAGATTAAATAAGAAATCAGTTAATAAGTAACAAAGCAAGAAACACAGTTAGGTTTATGTTTATATACTGGATGGATGGATGGACAAATGGACAGATGAATGAATTGGTTTTTGAACTTAAGGATGCATGTAAGCTTCTGTCTCAAGGTGAAATGCCCACAGAGGGGTGCCAAAAGTGAAGCAGAATTCGTATTTCATTAACTCTAATACTGAAACCCCAACCCTAGGGATGAGTCATTTTGTAAAAACAAAAGTATTCAATGTATGTGTATCTTATATTTTGTTTAGCGTAATTCGCAAACGTTACCAAGAACGTTGTTAAGAATAAGAAAACTATAATGAACTATGCTTGTCTTTTGGGAATTTTTTTTATTAACAATATGCATGAATAAAAATGTAAAACAAAAAAAGATCGTAAAATAACAGTAAAAAATATTTGCTCTCACCCGGAGCTTGCATAGAAACCAATACTGAGGGCATGAGGGGTTTCACGGTTAGATTATCATCTGCGAAAAAAAAAAGAAATCGTGGTTACCTGGTCTTACAATTATTTGCACATTTTCTTATTATGCAACAGCACTGATGCAAAAAATTTATATCATATAACAATTGTCTAAACGTCTTAGTGGATGTATTTCTGGGGGATATTTGGATTCTAAGGGAAGCCCTATAATAAGAAAACTGATAAATACACACACACACACACACACACACACACACACACACACACACACACACACACACACACACACACACACACACACACACACACACACACACACTGGATAAGAGACACTAAAATCTAGGGCACGACACCGCTTATGCGCATAAGTTACATGCTTAAGTGTAAACAGAGTGCTTCAAGTGCGTAAATGTAAGATTATTGTGGGTGCGAAACATCTTGCCTTGTTCATGGCATTAAAAAGTGTTCTCTTCAGCATCAGTTTATTAAAGCAATTCGTTGTCTGTCAGACACCCCAACATATCGGCAACAGACTCTAAATACATCCCACAACACCTTAAAAATAAACCTGTGGACTATAAATAATAACGGGACATTGCTTACAGCAGGCAATTTAAAGTCCGATCATGACTAAAATTGACATTTATTGTTGAATGCGGTGAATGTTATACAGAAGCAATGCTTTAAATAATGAGGACACTTTAAGATGCAACTTTCAAAGTTTACTCACTGATGGTAATTACAGGTATGCTGTCAGCACGCTTAAATTCTTTAATTCATCACTTTAAAATCACCACAGCTAAAAAATTTAAACTTACTAGTTTGTTGCTGGATGACTAGTGGAGCATCCTGTCCCATTTGTAGAATGTGTGTTTTTCTAGGACTTCTGTCTGCTTGTTTTACATTCGTCGTCTTCAGTCAGTCATTTAAATGCTGCCAAACAGCTGATAGATAAGAGTCTGGTAAATTGAATTCAACTGTTAAGGAATTCGTAAGTTTATGCTTCAGTTTGAATTGAAAGTTCACGTTCAGTTTGTGACACCTGGCCATTAAAGCACCACAGCCACTGTCAGTAACCATAGTAACAGCTCCAGTACCCACAAAGAGTTTTCCCATTTTGGCTTACAAAATCTAAAAAAACTATTTTATATTATATATAATATTTTTGCCACATGTAAATATTTAATTTCACGCTTTTTAACCGTGGATTCTAAATTCTTAAATTAACAGTGATATTTTTAATTGTGGTTAATAGTCCCTAATTCAATGCATACTCTTAAATATTTGTTAACTATATCATATCAAACATTTAGAAAAATCATTAGGGTTAAGGTTTCAGAAAAAGCTTACCCCATCAGAAAATTACAATTCTTACCTGCCCATCTGAAATGCCTGTCTGCTTTCCTCACCATGAAAAACAACTGATCATTTCTATGGACACCTTTAACATCTTCACTGACTCCACATATGACTCGTATTACATGCTTTCTAAATTCATACGAAAGTTCTGTGTTGGTAACGGACCTACAGACGAAATTGCACGATGTCTGCCACTGATTTATTCCTATAGAGGGCGCTTGACGCTTGAAAACCAAATCCTCCATTCGTCCACATTTAAAAATAAGAATGCTTTATATCCATTTGGAGACATTATACACTGGATATTTATAATTTTTTTTTTCATACCCTTAAATGAAAATCCGCCTCAGCATTATCTATAAAAAAAAAATCCTCATCCAGTAAAAATAAACGACTGAGTTCATGTATCCTGGCCAGTGCTGAGAAAAGTAACAGGTACCACGTGACACCAAATCGTACAAAGGAGGATTAACTTTAGTTTTGTGTCTCAATATGACAGACTCACAGCCATGCAATTGTAAGGTATCTCATACTAAATTATTTTCAGCGTTGATCAAAATAATCTAAAAAAGGACAGATGCATGATTGGGGGAGGAGGGGACAAATCACCCCTTCACAGTATTGGGGGGATGGTGCATTGTTTACACCATAAATGTTGATACTCGTCTGTTGGGTTGCATGACTCCAAAAAGAACCAAATGCAAACTGAGTAGAATTCATGCTCAAGTAGCTGGTGCAGAACGAGTACTTTATTACTTGATTACTCGTGCACATCCCTACCCTAAACCTAGCTGTCATTGGAGTAAAAAATAAATATAATAGGGAAAAGAGAACCTCCAAAATGGAACCTCTCTCTCTTAGTCACGTTTGATACTCATTATGTGAACAGGATTTCCTGGTTTCGACGTGGGACAAAACCCGAGTCTCCCACGCTGCTGATGCAACACGATATTGGTCACATCACAAGAGGATGTAAACTTATTGTAAAATGTCTGATGGGAGATGGTGCTTGCCAGTTACTCGGCATAATGTGGCTTATGTCAGGGAACTGGAACATTCAGAAGCAAAATGCAACTTCCAATGCGGTCAGTTGTAAACTCCATGTATTTTTAACAAGTCTAAAACATTTTCTGCAGTAATCGACAGCATGCCACTGATGCTACTGATAGACCTTAAGTTGCATTTAACCCTGAATATTTATTTTAAACAGATGTCATTTTGCCTGCTTCATAACAAACAAAAGCATGTTTTGTAGAGAAAGTACATGTCAAAACTCAAACCAAACCATGCACAGATGAAATAACACTTAAACAGCCCTCTCTGTAACCTGAAAAGGACTAACACAAGCCTCTGGGCAGCCATCTAACATTGCGAGTAAATTTCGTACTATGCGAAACTGGCCACTACACTGGCAAGTAAATATGAACATTTCACTCGCCAGTGATAGAGTTGTGTAGTGTCGAAGCACCGAGGCCCTTCTACTGAATAAAAAGCAGTTGATTAAGAAGCTGGATTCAGCCTTGACTTTCCCTGCATGCTGTCTCATGAGCGTGCAGGAAAAAGCAATTGTGTCTCATTCAGTTGAGCTTAAGGCAGAAATATTTTACTATTGTATAATATAATATAACAGCTATACAGGTTGGCTGGGTTGCAAAACAAAAACAAATCAAAAGTAAATCTGACAAATAAGTGAGATATATATTAGTTCCCTATCTGTAACTCCCTCGACGTTGTGTTGATGTTGTGACACTAGGGGTCACTCTTGGGAGCCCGAGATGCAACTGATCTTTGATAAAAGGCCAATGGGAATTGGCAAGTGGTATTTGCATGCCCCTCCCCCGGGCACACGGGTATAAAGGAGGGGGCATGCATAGCATTCATTCAGATTTTCTCTTTGGAGCCAAATGGTCACCGTTTCATTGAGAAATAGGCGAGCTGAATCCCCACGGCTTCCATTCACCTCTGCTGGATCCTTACGGTGCATTACAGCGGCTTTCTCCCCTCTCTGCCGCTGTAATGCAAAGATCACCCCTGGGCGTTTCAGCAGATCCTAAAAGAATATATTCTAAAAGAGCATTTTCCCTCACAAAAAGAGTATATTTTATATATATAAAAGAGCGTCAGGCTAGAGTGGAACTCTCCGCTCCCCCCCTGAACCCTCACGGCTCCACAATTGGTATCTGGGCTCGTGGCGCCGCTCAGAGCCACGCCCCAGTGCCTTTCTGAAGTGCACAAGGAGCTTACAAGTTCATGGGAGGCACCTTTCACTGCCCGGTCCCGATCTCTCAGCCCCCCCACTCTCAGTACCCTTGCTGGCGGAGTGGCCAAGGGTTAAACGGCAATGCCCCCAGTGGATAAGGCGCTCGTGGTGCACCTGTGCCCGCGAAGCATCACCACCTGGCATGGGTGCCTGATGCTCCAGTCCAAGGCCTGTAGGCTCAAGTCTTCCCTGATGGCTAGAACATACAGCACCACCAGACAAGCTGCCTCCACCCTGCTTCAAAAATGCCATGGTTCTCCTGCAAGCCCACCAAGCCAAGGCGCTGAAAGAACTGTACGAGGGTAATTCCGCTCTGGGATTTATATGCAGGAGCTGTGCTCAGCTCCGGGCAACGAAAGTCGGACGCGGTCTCTCGGTCAAAACGTGTCCACACTGTTGGCCCAGGAGCGCCAACCTATGGCTTAACCTGGTCGAGATGCACGAGGCCGACAAGACACACCTCTTGAACGCCCCATCTCTCAGGCTGGCCAATTCGGCGACACTGTCAAGGACTTTGCCCAGTAGTTCTCGACAGTGAAGCAGCAGACGGAGGCCATCCTGCCCAGAATGCGGCATGTTTCAAGACACCGCACTCCGTCTGCTCGTCGCCAAGGGCGTCTCCCTGCCGCGGCTGCACCCGCTCCCCCTCGGCCCGCCCCAGCGTCAAGCCCCCCACAGGAAGCAGTCGTCACCCATCTCACAGCCGGCCGCCAAGAAGAAGGCTTCGAATCGCCCCAGAGATGGGCGACCCAGGGACCAGGAGACCCGCTATTCAGGAGCTGGTGAACCACTACATCCCATCTCCCCTCCAATCTTTTGTTCATGCTCAAGTGGCTGTGGTACCCAAGGAACAGTTTTCTCAGTCCCTGGGTCACAAAACGGTGTCTACAGCCATCACCCCGACCACAGTCTTTATCTCTCTTTGGCAGGTCCAGCACCCCTGTGGCAGTTTCCCCACCCCTGCGCACCAAGCTGTGGCACAAACATACCCAAACCCGGACGTTTCGACGGACCGAGGGGACAAAACGCCTCCTCCCCCTTCCTCGACCGTTCTGCCAGTGAGAATCAGGTGTCAGGTAAGTGCTTTGATGTCTCTCGACATCAACACAATGTTGACACAACGTCGAGTGAGTGACAGATAGGGAACGTCCTGGATACTTTCACAACCTCCGTTCCCTGATGGAGGGAACGAGATGTTGTGTCACTCCTGCCACAAAGTTGAACTACCTGCTGAAATGGCCAGGACCTTGTCTCAAAACCTGAATAAACAGTATGCACGTCCCCTCCTTTATAACCATATGTCCGGGGGAGGGGCATGAAAATACCGCTCGCCAGTACCCATTGGCCTTTTATCAAAGATCAGAGGCATCTCGGGCTCCCAAGAGTGACCCCTAGTGTCACGACATCGACACAACGTTTCTTTCCCTCCATCAGGGAACATATTTTGATAATTAAAATATTATTTTAATCATTTAAATTTTATAATTTTATATTTGACATTCATATGTTTTTGAAGCCTGAAAAGGAAATCATATACCCTTATTTTATTTTATGACCCAAGCTAAATTTGTATAAATGACTTTGTTAGTAATTCCAGACTTACTTCCTGTACTTACCTATGTAATTTGGTAACAAAAAACCTGCCTCTGGTCTTCATTGGCTGCTCGTGAACAGCTTTGACCCACCCTCAAACACTACACCAAGTGGTATACCAATCACAACAGACTGGGACATCTGACCAATCAGAGCAGAGTAGGCTCTCTGAAAGGAGGAGTTTAGAGTGAATGCTTTAGAAAGGATAATTGAACGAGTCGTTTTTGACACTGGGAAAACAAAAAAAGGTAATGCTGCAATTTAAATGAGCAAATTAAAGTGTTTGTGACCTTGGATGCATGTAAATCTATTTTAGGAGACCTTTAAAACTAAATTAGGCATGTTTAAAAACCATAATAGGAGCTCTTTAATATATTTTTTAGTTACATTATGCTTAGATGTCTTCAAAAATCTGGCGAGTAAAAATTTAAATTTACTAGCTAATGACGATTCTTTCTCCAACATGATCGTAGAGGGTTGACTGGGCTTTTTTGGAAGACACTTCTTTGTCCATTTAGAAATATTTAGCCCAAAATGTGCGACACATTCTTTTCTTCTTGCATTGACCATTTTAGCATCTTGGCAAAAATCAAAAGGATTGTTTTCTATCAGCCGTGCAACAATGCAAGCTCTAAAGAGCCTGGGCTGCCTGGGCATAGTAATCCAATCTGTGAGAAATCCAGGGGAGGACATCTGTTCATTTTGTGGCACAGTGGTGCCCTGCTGACTTAACAGTGCTGGAGGAAATTAAACTAGAAGCTAAACCAAATCCTTGCTCTGAGAGCCTAATCAGTTAGAACACGATGCCGTGTTCTAACTGATTCGCAAGGCAACTGTGGTGCTACTGATAGCTCTTTGCGCAAGCCACCTCAGAGTCATAGGTTTTGTTAATTAGTACCAAGGAAGTAATCACGTTCACAAAAATCAATGATGAGCACGATTCGGAGGTTAAATTTTCTCAATAAGATTACATTTTTACTCCACTGAAGAAGGTTATAGTATGTTTATGGCTGGGGGTTGAGTTGTAAAATACAATATAGACATGATGAAACTGGTAGAAATTTGACAACAGTACACATTTTGGACTATCGCGGTTATGCAACTTCGGCACCACATGGCAAAAATATTGCACCTCATTCTATTCACATTGCACGTACGCGGTACACATTCTGTCTGAGAAATAGAGGAGCAAGGTGATGCAGCTTCATGTGAGACTTGAGAATTGAATAAATATGGACAGGGTTTTTCAGTCACTGAAAATTTTTCGACAAACATTCTAACAAACACTGATGAGGAAAACAGCTAAAGCACTTACCACGTTTTCATGCACTTAACAAAATGGTTTATTGCAGGGTTTTTGCAGAAAGCGGTGTTCTAAACATCATGTAAACTAGAACACTGATTTCCTTACTCAGTTTAAGGGATTAAGAGAAAGCAGTATAACACACCTAGGTTTCTCTCAGAGAATGCGGCATAATGCGGTCATGTAAATGCATAAGCGCCGTTCTGAAGGGGGTTTGAAGAGTGCGTGCATGGAACACAAACATCAAAGGATGGAGCTCAACAATATGTCAACACAGTGCAAAGAATTCAACTTTACTGGGAGTACAGTGGGAAAATCATAAAAACTGTAAACTATACCCATTTATACACACCAATGTCAAATATCGACTGTCCCATACTTTCCCGTATACACACTCCTACACTGGGGGAATCTCAGAGTTTTATATAAGAGAGAAACCCAACTACTGTAGTGCAATTCAGCTGAAGGACACAATAGTACGTTAAGGAAACAAACACAGTAACAACTCTGGAATATCTGGAAATAAAGTGAACCAACAGAGACTAAAATAGCAAAGTATTCCTGGGATCTCGTGTTTGTTATTTAAAGAAGCAACGTAGGTAAATTATATTGCTACCACCCCTGGAGTCGCTAGTTCGAATCCAGGGTGTGCTGAGTGACTCCAGCCAGGTCTCCTAAGCAACCAAATTGGCCCGGTTGCTAGGGAGGTTAGAGTCATATGGGGAAACCTCCTCGTGTTCACTATTATGTGGTTCTCGCTGTCGGAGGGGCACGTGGTCGGTTGTGCATGGATGCTGCGGGGAACAGCGTGAAGCCTCCACGCGTGCTATGTCTCAAAGGTAGCACTCTCAACAAGCCACGTGATAAGAAGTGCGGATTGACATCTCAGATGCATAGGCAACTGAGATTCATCCTCCGCCACCACAAGGACTTAGAGCGCATTGGGAATTGGGCATTCCAAATTGGGGAGAAAATAAATAAATAAAAAACCTAATGAAGTGTTTATTTTCATTGGATATTTTTTTAATTTATGTATTATTTCCTTTGTTGCATTGCTTTGTTGAATCATTGAGAAGATTTCAAGTTCTTAAAGAAAGTTAATAATAATAATAATACTAGTCAACAACATCAACAACACATGAGATGCGGCAATGTGAAATTTAGCAAGTTGATAGTGTTGGTGTGTTTGTGTGTGTTTTATATTTAACTAAACTTTTACTATGTTTGTCAATTTCCAAATAAAGAGAGAAAAAGTTTTCATTTATTAGGTATTTAATTTACTGACTGGATTATTTAATAATACATTTAAATGTGGTTATTTTATATATAAACCAATTGTGATTGATTCTTTTAGAGTACCATGACATATATATTGTTATCGTGATATAAATTATTCATATCGTGATATAAGATTTTTCATATCGCCCATCCCTATATTCCTATTGATGGTATTAAATTATTTACTAAAAAAGCTTGTTTTTGGTGCCAATCTGTAGGCATTTTACACAGAAAATCTCATGTTCCCATATATTCAACAAAACTAGGGGCAGTGGTTTAAAATTAGGTGAGCACAGACAGTTTTCAGTTGAAAAACTTTTAACCTGTTGCCAAACTCACAGCGAGATCATTCTGAACATGAACCGGATTTGAAATGTGATGTCTTAACCTGGCACATCAATATAACTTTTGAATTATATGTTCAAGTAAAGAGCAGTTTTTAGTCTAGACCATCCATTTTATAATATAAGTTATTATTTTAGTTTGAACAAGTGCTACAAAATTCTCTTTTAGTTTGTTGCCAGGAGTAAATAATAATATTTTTTTAATTTGTGAAATATTTACATGGTAATTTATTAGTAAACCATTTCTCAACTGAATTTCCAAGGGGGAAATAAATCCTTTATCATAATTCATACCATTACCATAATAAACAATTACTGATATCACAGCATAAGATCTTGGTCATACAGCCCCACTACACAGTACATCAGTATATTATATTCTTTTTTCACAGACAAAACAGTGGTTTCAGAAATAAAAGTCGAGAGAGGTTTCAAGCTCAGTAGCTTTCAAATTTATGTCCATCATGACAAAACATCAGTGTTCATGGTTTAGTTTGGTCCACCTATAAATATGGTGATCAAGATTAATTCATCATATGATGATTTTTATCATAGCATATGAAAAACAGTGGAAAGGATGAGCACAAACGCTTATAGAATTTATGACACCTTTTCTTCACACCTCTTATGTTGAAAAGGTCAGGAACTTTTCCATTCCAATTCAACACAGTGCATCATTGCAACGGGTATAAATTAACCGTTCTATACTAACGGTGGGCGATCTGAATTGCAAATTGTGCTCCTAAATGGAATCCAATATGGCCATTCTCATACTGTATGTGCATTCGAGAAATTATCTACAAACATAGCAGATGAAAAATGTAAATGCTGACACCAGCATTAATAATGGGAAATGTGAACTGATTCCTGGAGGGCAGGAGGGAAACATATTTTGTCAACAACAATGGATCGTGTCATATTATAAAGCCTGTTGATCAAACAGAGATCTTGTACACACAATCTATAATTGAAAGGAATATATGGTATTTGAGACTAAACAAACGTAAAAATAAAAGTAAATGCTGGTGTTTTTACAATCTAACATTGACCACTGAGCTAAACTTGAGTGTTTGTTCTACTTAGATTATTATATATATATATATATATATAGTAACAGTGACAGCCTGCTTTTTCCCCGGCCTTGGTTCAAGAAGATTTTGCCAAAGGCATTTAAAAAAAATGGCAACGAAGCTAGTCACACTAACTTCTACAAAGGCATTTATCATTGCTTAAAAACAATGAAACTCATGGAATCTCAATGTCTAGTGCAATTGTTAAAAAACAAATCTATTTATCTATGGAAAAAAATGTATAGGATTTTTACTTCCGTAATTTTTCATTTTTTTTTTACTTCTAACGAACTGTAGTGCTTTATTGACACTGCCAAAAATAATTTAGTTAGATTTTTTTTATTAATAAATTCCAGCATTTATACTCAGAAATATGAAGACATAGACTCTCCATCAATATGATGTAACTGAAGTTTCTAGACAGAGAATCTGAAAATACGGTGGTGTCACAGTTTCACCAAACAGTGCTTGAAAAATCAATCCAGAGATAGAATAAGACAGAAAACAGGTCACCATCTGCTTGTCTTACACAGAGTGCTGTAGGACTGTGCTCTCTAGGACTAGCACTGGAGCTCTGAGCATCTTTGCAGTGAATGTTAATTGATAATCATCAATGATAAGCACAACCATTGTACTATGGAAAAAAACTTCCCATCCTAAATATATTAAATCAGGTAAAAGCTACAAGTAATGGATAATGATGCTCTTTGTACACGTAATATTCCTTTAATGAAGATGACATTTGACAGGTTCAACATAAATTAATCTCAACTGACAGCATTTGTGGCATAATTTTGGTTACCCCAAAAATGTATTTTGACTCATCCCTCCTTTTCTTTAAAAAAAAAAAAAAAAAAGCAAAAATCTGTGTTACTTCATGAATTGAGTCACATAAAATGTTAGTTCACCCAAAAATGAAAATTCTCTCATTATTTTTAGAAGAATATTTCAGCTCTGTAGGTCCATACAATACAATTGAATGGGTGCCAAATATTTAATGCTCCAAAATGCAATCAATATGACTCCAGTATTTTAATCCATATTTTCAGAAGTGATATTATAGGTGTGGGTGCGAAACAGATCAATATTTATGTCCTTTTATGCTTAAAAGTCTTCTCCATATTCAGTAGGGGGTGTAAGCATGAAGAATGTGAATCACCAAAAACACAAGAAGAAGAATGTGAAAGTGATCCGTTTCTCATCCACACCTGTAATATTGCTTCTGAATATATTGATTTAACCACTGGAGCCTTTTAGATTACTTTTATGCTGACTTCAAATTTTGGCATACACAGACAGTTGGTGCATGAGTGCTACGACTGTTATAAGACACCTGACCATTACTCTTCAGGATTTTAAACCCATAAAGATGTCTTTATATTCCTTCAAGCTATGCAAATGCAGGTATCTCCTAACCTCCTCCCTCACGCACTCTTGACCTGCATATCCACTGTTGTTATTTCCATCTTGGTCTCCTGTTACTATCGGCGATAACATCATCTTCTAGCATTTGTTCTGACAGCAATGGCTCAAATGTGAGTACTGCCATCTTGTGAATCCACTAATTAGTGCAAAATTTCAAGTGCATGCACATTCTGTGAGATTTGAGTCATGCATATATTTTGGGCTTTAGACAAATACAGGCTACACAACTCTGCTGAATAAAAACAACTTAAATCAGCCTAATCCGATTTCCTGGTTTTAGCTGGTCTCCCAGCATGGTCATGCTGGTCTGTTGGTTGGTTTTAGAGGTATTTCTGGGCATGTTTAATCTAATCAGATAAGATTAACCAGCTGAGCAACAGCTTGGAAAAGCTGGGAAACCAGCAAACCAGCTTTTTCCATCAGGGCAGGAAATGGTGTTTTCTCCCATATTTTCACTACACCTACAGACATAACAACACACCTTGTCCTGGTCACCATTCCCTTTCAAGCCCCCTAAATTAAACATCTGCACTTTGCATGAAATGCATAACCCCTGCTTCCTTATGTTACTATGGTAACAGAATCAGAAAGGACGGGATATCGTTTTCATCTTCTTTAATACATTCACACACACTCACCGCCCACACCTGTCTCCAGAACGGTAGCAGCAACGTAAAAACACATGACTACAACTGCTGCTTCATGCTTTGATTAGCAAAAACACAGTTTCCAAAAATATGGTTCAAAAAGTGCTGTGGACTTTGGTTTGGATTAGGCCTTACAATTTAAATGAAAAGAGATTAAAATTATATCTCAATATTTTTCAGTCTATTGACAATATTCGATATATATCTCGATAATTATGTATTTGCTCTAAAATAACTTGTGTTTTATTTAATTTCATTTATTATCAGATTTACCTTAATTTCATCCCAACAGCCATTTTAGCCAAGTAGATTCAATATTTTAAAGACATTAAATAAAATCGAATAATTTGTTTTTCATTATATAAACACAAGGGAGAATGAAATTAAATCATTTTCACTGATACACTTTATATTTCATACACAACAACACATAACATCTTAATAAAAAGCATTATTTACTTTTGAAATGTTTTTACTGTGCAAAGCTACATCATGGACTTAATTTTGAAACCCCAGTTAATTGCATAATACTAAATTATTACCGTGGGACACGTCAGGTTTATTATTATAATATAATGATGAATTATCATTAATATTCTGATTATTAGATTTGCATTATACTGTAATATAATATATTTCTGTCCTGTTTACACCACCTCTGCCTGGGGCTTTTATTTTGACACTGAAAGTGCTGTCGTATTTACTCCAAATTCACAAGGAGCTTTAATTTTGACACATAAAAGGCAATGTGTATTTGATGCATTTCCTGAAATACTGTAATTTCCTTCTTTTCTGCTACTCTGCGCCACATTTGTAGATTTGTATAATAACTTGTAGCGATTAATAATATTTGGAATTGCACAAATGCTTGATCCTGCATTACTTTGATTTCGCAATGCACGTGAACTGATCTGAGAGCGCTGCCATGCACGTCCACACAGATCAGCACGTCATCAGTTTATTCTGAATCAAACACAGACCATGTTTATCTGTCTTTAAAATGCAGCATTTTGTGGATTAATAATCACATATGACCAACTCACCATGTTGATATTATTTTGATTAATTGTGCAGCCCTGAAGAATCGTTAAATTATTCTATTGAAGTGCTCTTTATTCAATTTAAAAGGCCAAATGAAAGCAGATTAAAATCATTGCGATCTTCACGATATTGGTCAATTTTACATCGTCAGCAAAATTATCTTGATCATATCATTAATATTCTATATATCGCCCAGCCCTTGTTTGGATCAGCACCGTAACATGGTTTTTCTAATTAAACAGGTGAAATACACTTGAGGATCACCAACTACAGGTACATCAGCTGCCCAAAGATTAATGTCAGCCAGGGACACCACAACAGTAACAAACCACACAGAAACAAATGAAGAAGGAAAGGACCATGGGCATTTCTTTGAAAGGTGTGAGCAAAAATGTGTGAACAAGACAGGAAATGAAGACATAAAATGGTCAGGCATTAGCAAAACAATTGCCTGGATCTGTCCTCATGTTTTATTGCATATTGTAAGCAACAATTCATCTCTGATACTAAGCAGAGCATGAAACACATCAGACCGGGAGCAGAGATACTGCCAAAAGCACATTTACAGACCATTACCACAACGATACTCGAAACCACAAAAACTATAAATAAAGTCTCACATGCTGGTAGTTTGAGAGGAGGAAATGTTAATTTGCTGTCTACGTTATCACACAACCTTGTTGGTCTTTGCCGAAGGCAACAAAGGTCAGTGGTTTAAAAACATCTCAAGAGGTATTTCAAATGGGAAAATATTGCAGTGCTGATGACATTCAAATGCCTTACTGCTTTTACTCTTAAAACTAAGCTACAGAAAACTTTCCATGTAATATTATTCCAATATAGGTTTCTGTAATGTTGCTCATCATCAAACATGTATATATCCAGCCTTAGCTGGTTAAAGGAGGTAACCCAGCCTGGCCAAGCTGGTGCTCGGCTGGTCTAGCAGATAAGCCAGTTGGTATTCCAAGCGGACCAGCTAAAAAGTGCTCAAAACCCCCTTAAAATCAGCCAAAAGACCAACCTGCAGGCTGGCGATCATCTAAAACCAACCAAGCACACTGCAAAAAAATTTAATAAAATACAAAAATAATTAAAAGAAAAAACTATTCACAATATTTTGGTCTTGTTTTCCAGCAAAAAAAATAAGAATATCTAAACATTCTTATAATATGATTAATCTACTTAACAAGCTAAATGCACAAGATGTTTTGTCTCCCACCCAGAGAAATCTAAATAAAGTTAGTGAGTTTTATGTTTAAAAAAAAATTATTTGCTGAAAAATAAGAAAAATAAACTTATTTGTAATGGAACACGTTTATTTTTCTTACCCCATTGGCAGATTTTTTTTTGGTAACACTTTGCAAAAAGGTTCCATTTGTTAAAATTAGTTAACAACATCAGTTAACATGAACTAACAATCATCAATAGTTTTGCAGCATTTATTAATGATAATGTCAACATAAACTAATATGTTTTTTAAATCAAATGTTAATGTTTTAGAAACATTTATAGAATTAACTAAAATAAACAAAATTAATAAATGCTGTAAAAAAAAACAGGCCCTATATTGTGCATTATTTGTTCATGATACCCAATTCATTCATTCATATTAACAAATGGAACATTATTGTAAGGTGTCACTGTTTTTTGTTTGTATTATTATTATTAGTAGTAGTAGTAGTACAGTATATGCGCATTAAAATTTTTGGATACAATTATGAAATTGACATAAAGAAGGAATGGACTCTAAATTAAAACACTTCAGCAACCCAAGGCTGTGGAATATAAGCTTGACGCCGTGTAGTAAAAACAGCAAACTGTGAATTATCTCTATTTTCTCCTCACCGATGAAGAGAAACCGCGCGAAGCGCACCGGTTGGACAATTATTTACGACACAAATGTGACTCAAGCAATGAACTCAGTAAATGAAATATTACATAACACATGTTTTGCCAATCTAACATTTTAAAAGAGTAAAAAAAAAAAAAACGTTATTAACTGTCAAACCAGTGGGCGTTGTGTCAAGTACTAAGTTGCGGCGTGCACGAGCGCGCATACCTTCAGTGTCTATGCTGTTAGTTTGTATACTACATATACTTTATATAACACATGTTGAGCAGTATTGACACTTATCATTTCGATAATTCGTTAAAATTAACTTCATTTGGCTGAAAACGCGGTTTTAGCTTCCCTAAAAAAACACATTCGTTTCTGAACTCTGTTATAAATTAAATGTGACTCCTCACTGTTCTAGTGTGTATAACTATGTGAGATGGACAGGTATTTTGACTACATAGGCTAAATAAATATTTAACCTGTAACGACAATACGAAAAATAAATTGTATCTTTCTCACCCGTTTCGATTAAAGAAGCCTTCGTGTTATTTTGTCCTTCTCTGCTGTGGTATGCCGTCCGATTATTCTGTTGATACATTTACATTGCAATGTATCAACTCTGATTCTGGTTGCAGTGCTCTTTGGGTTTGCAAACAACCAAGACACCGACGGATCTATACATTTACCGTAATATGTGAGATGCACAATAAATGCGCACTTCAATCTACCGTAATACACGTGATTTGCAGATTGCCCACTGGAACACAACAAATGACAAGGCTAAATTAGTGATTTTGAGAAGATTTCCATACATTGTGCTGAAAGAAGCTTGTCAAAGCTTTGGGGTTGTGAAAAATTAGATTTACTGAGGGAAGAAATCTATGACACTGGCAGTGACATTGCCATGTTGTCACTAAAACATTCATACACAACATTATATTAGTTATAGCTACAAATGCTCCTTGTGGAAATGAGATAGTTTACATTTAGTGACCAGCAGTGACTAGTGGTTTTAATTAAAGGTCAAGTGTTTACTGTCTGCACCACTAGCGTCACCAAATGGAATAGAACAATAATGACTGTTTTCAAACAGGTTTCAACATTTTTTCATTGTTTGGACAAACAGATAGCCCCACCCAAACTATGCCAGGCTGGCTGGAATGCTCAAACAGAGAAATGTTAGGACTGCACTACAGAGTCACAGTATTTCCATTTTTGGGGAAAATCTACCTACAAATGGCCAACATGATCATACAGGAAGTCTTCACGAATGTTACTGATGAGCGGCATCTCCCATCAGACATTTTGCATCATATCAAATGTCTACCTTCTCCTGTGGCGCAAATGATGGCATGTTGCGTCAGCAGCATTTGAGTCCCGTATACTTGTCCCTTGTTGAAATCAGGAAGTAAACATGCTTGCATAATCAGTGACAAGTCCTATGTGAAGGTACCATTTTCCCTCTAAGATTACGTTTTTACTCCACTGACAGATAGGTTTAAGGTTGGGGAAAAGGAGGTAGAGTTAATAAAATATGTATTTCTCTTGACTGTATTTCATCATTTACATCTAAAAACAAAGTTTACTTTAAATTTACAACTCTCTTTTGGCACCATCTCTGAACATTTTACCTGGAAATGTGAGGCTACACTTGCATACGTTCAAAAACACTTCCCACTTCAGCCACTGGGGGCAGCAGTTCGACTTTCAGTAAGGACAGACCGAGTTTTGCTCATAAACTGTCAACCTACTGTTGCCAAATTTGCAGTGAGAACAGTCTGAAATGGCTTACTCCTAGTTGTTCTGCAGCTGAGAAAGGAAAATGTTTTAACATTAAAAATTCCACATTTTCCAGATTCTCATTAGTGTCAGTCATTGAGATTTTCTCACACTGTAATTAACAGCCTTAACTGGTTGAACAGACTAGATGTTTAACAGTGCTGAGAGGAAGTTGGATTCAAACTTTAGCTATAATGAAGGAGAGATGATTAGCTAGGTAAAGCGTTTGCCTTTAAGATGCAATTTAATTATGAAAATCTTTTTTGATATTCAAGCAGTGCTGCTGACTTTCAAAAACGTTTTAGATACCTCCATAAATTAGTATTTCAACTAGACCAATTATTTAAAAATTTATTTTTAGGGAATTTTGAGTAAATTGTGTCATAACTGGTCATTTGATTTCAGCTATTTAATTTGCTGTCATCAAGTTATATTATGTATCAGCATTATATTAGCCTATAAATTGGCCTCCCTGGGCTCTAGCGATCACCATAATAATAAATATGTGTGTTGGCATGGTATCATCAACATGTAAATGCAACAAATAGTTGATATTGCTAACATCATACAGCAATTATGAGTCAATCATCCATTTTCAGTAATGTAATATCAGCATAAATTCTTTCTTCAAGGATGTCAAAGAGGTGAATGGGGTTCATCTATATTGATATAAGGGAACTGATGTTTTTGAGTGACCTCATAGGGGGAGAAGGGGTGTGTGGCATATTTGATCTTCACACATAAACAGTTCATTTGTTCATAAACAACCAGTTTGAACAGGAGATTTAACAGGAGAACATGAGGTTTTGATGGTATACAAGTGGACTCCACCAGCAATAAAACACCAAATCATTTATGCGTTTAATGTATGAATTACTCAATACCACACACTTATTTGTAGATGGCCAACATGCTATTTGTGATCAAACAAATGGGAATCAAAATAGATGTTCAGTCAGTATAATAAGACATTCTTCACAGTAGAGTAAAAGCATGTTAATAAATGAATGTATAGTTTGGACATAAAACCAACCCACATTGAATTCTGAAGTTATCTCCGGAGACACCAACCCACACACTCCTTTTAAACAGTAATGTCTTGCCAACAAGTGCTTAATATTTCAATGTCAATATACACTAGCGAAAAGAAACACTCAGTTCTCCATGTCCTAATTTTCCAATGAGGTAAGAACTTGAACTGAGAATTTGTTATATAAGCATGTCTTTATCATTATAAGCTCTATTGATAATTGTTTGTCAGTTAATGTAATGAATCCACAAAGGATAGACCTACATGGAATTCGACCAGTGCAGACCAAAATATTACATTTTACCCAAGAACTGGTTTTGAGATTGTTTGATGGAAAAAGATTGAAAGAGAGCATTGTATTATGAAGTGAGATACAGTTTATTTAGCGATAACTTATATTTTGCTCTGCTCAAATATTCTTGAAAACCATTGACCTCTAATGTTTAGCTCTTTGAATCTCTTTACAAAGAAATTAAGAGTTTCAGCTCAGTATTGAAAATTACTTGATCCGCTCACATGTCCGAACTATGTGAAACAGGTTTTCCAATCTGGGTTCACTCATTACTCTGGGAAATTAAAACAATTTAATAGATCCTAAGACTTTAATGAGAACAGTAATTTTCACATTGAGTTCATCTTGCAGTTCTTCCCACAAGAAATCCAATGCAGTGTGGAGGGCCATTACATTTAATGCCTGTTGTTTTATATTGTTTATAGAAAATTATTAAGTAATTTAATAGACACCTAGAGGAAGAACATATGCCATCCTCTTAAGTCTGTACTGCATGCAGGATGTTCAGATTTCTTTGAGACTAATCATTCCGTTTTAATTCTGCTACTAGATACAATAGCTTATTCTGATGATATACAAAGAAGTTTTCTTGACTTTCCATCTGGTATGCCAGCAAAAGCTATGTAAATGGATAAGGGCTTATGTATTAATTAAATTTGATTAATCCAGACACCTAATAACAATTTCAAGGGTATTTGCTTCAAGTCATTAGTCTGGATGTACTTAATCAAATTGTCAACATGGCTGTCAGTGGCATACAGTTGGAAAAGTATAATTAATTTTATAAAATTTTATATAATTTTATAAAAAATAAATTTTGAAATAATTTTTGAAATTCAGTTTTTGCAATAGTCTTTGCAATAGAAAAATAATCCTTTTTAAGAAATTATACCCATAATTTATTTTGATGAAAACAGCTCAGATATAAAAGAACATACTGCTAAATTAACTGATAGTGAGTGTTGATAGAGCAGATGTTAAAAAGCCAACAACACTTGGTGAAATAAACAACAGTCATTGCAACATCTTTCAATCTCAGCCTCTAAAGATAAAGGCCTTTATACAGTAATTGTCAGACCCAGGCTTTTGAAAATAAGAGGATATTAATATGAATGCATTCTCACTCACAGACCTTCATCACATCTGATCAATTTTGTATGAGAATGCTGTCTATTCAAGCATGCACTGCCAAGGAAGTTGGATTCGAAAGTTTACTTTAGCTTTCATGAAGGAGGGATGAGTCGCTAGGTAAATTGTTTAAGATGCACTTTAAAGAAAAACAATGATTCAAAGGTGCTAACAAGGCTCTAGAAACCAAGGCCTCAAATCTTCCTTCAGTGTGTCATTTTTAGTTCTACCACCTGCACACATCTGTATAGATTTCCCATTGATAAGAGCTCAGTGATGCCAGTTAGATCTATGAGAACATGTTGAGACACTGCTCTGTTCATTTTGCTGCTCTGTTCTTCAGGATAATATTGATTTGAGAGCTGTGATTAGTAGTGTGAGTGTTCCATCACATTGACTGTACCAGAAAGAGGGCAAAAAGTTCCCTGTAAAGCCTTGTTGCTCACAAACTTAGCCCACCATGTCCATATTGGCCCTCCACACTGCTGAGCCATAATATGACCTTCCAGTAAAGAATCAAATCAGTGATTTTGGCTATTTTTGTGTACCATGTTGACCTCCCTCTGATCCCCTTTTTAGTCCTCCACTCATCTGGAACATATTGAGTTAATCCAATATCAAAATAGCCTGTGATGTGCATTATTAGTCACGAGTCTTGTCTTTATTTGCCATACTGGGGAAAAAATTAACATAACATAACATACCACTGGATTCATCAGCCAAAATAAAAATAATTGTAATTTAAAGGTGATGTTTCATTTTTTTTTTTCAATGTTAAAATACTTTCTCTAATCCCACTCTACTGTGCAGAGTAAACTTTAAAGGAATAGATCACCATAAAATGAAAATTCTGTCATTTACTCACCCTCATATTGTTCCAAACAGAGGCATAGTTAGACCCTGGCTAATAGGGCTAAAGCCGCAGATCTTTTGTTAATAGCCTTGAATGTTTTTTATGATGTAAAAAGAGAGAGTAAGGCTTAACGTTCATTGCATCAGGATACAAAAGCAACAAGGCAGGCTGCAATTCTGGCTTCAAATATAAATCAGTTCCAATCAGTGAGCCCAACTTGCATTAATTGACAGTGCTCACTTTGACGTTTACCTGCTGTTCGTGCTCAAACTCATCTAACACATTACAAACGCATCACACTAGAGTGTGAGCTTTATATTTTCTCTCACGGGGGTGCAGTTTTTCTGTATCAGAGGCACTGCAGATTTTACAACCCCAATTCTGAAGAAATTGGGGTTGTAAACTTGGGACAGTATGAAAAATGCTATTTTATTTATTTATTTATTTATTTTTTTTAATGTTTTAAATCAGATGATTGCAACATGCATCAAAAAAGTTGAGACGGGGCAATTTAAGATCTAATAACAATTTCACGAGATGAAATAAGGTGATGTAAAACAGGAGATGTTAAACCGGTGAGGCAATCATGTCATATAGTATATATAGGGAGCTTCAAGAAACAGCCTAATCATTCGAGACTTCTCAATTTGCCAACAAATGCTTCAGCAAATAATCCAGCACTTTGAGAACAATGTTCTTGAAAGACAAATTGTAAGGCTTTTGGGCATTTCACCCTCTACAGTGCACAGTATCAAGGGCATAGATTTGTCTTGAACATTGGGGGCGTGTTAGTCAACACCACTCACCTCTGCATCCACAGATGCAAGTTAAGACTTTGCGATCCAAAGCAGAAGCCATACATCAACACTGTCTACAAGCACTGCTGACTTCTCTGGGCTCTGTCTCATCTTAGATGGGAAGTAGAACAGTGAAACCATGTTTTAGGTCTGACGAGTCCACATTTCAAATAGTTTTTGAGATACACAGCCGTTGTGTTCTCCTGGCCAAAGAGGAAAAGGACCATTTAAGCTGTTATCAGCTACAGGCCCAAAATCCAGTGTCTGGTTTATATGTGTGATATATAATGGTTTATGGTCAGTGTCTGGTTTGATATGTGTGTCAGTGCCCATGGCATGGGTAACTCCCATCTGTGAGGGCACCATTAATGCAGAGAGAGAGATATATACACATTTTGGACCAATATATACTACCATCCAGCACCGTCTTTTTTTAAGCATCCGTGCCTAAATGCTTAATAAGTTTATTAGAAGAAATTGTGAGTTTCACAGTGGTGTGTTGCAATCATCTGATTTGAAATTACTCTACATGAAAAAAAAAAAAAAAAAAAACATTTCACAAGGTAAAACATCATATAATGTTTAGTTGTAGTCAACTTGTTCGGTTATTCGGGTTTAGTCGGGAGTCTGTACATGGGAATAAAAAATATTTATTGCAATTGAATTTCCTTAAAGGTGCAAAATGTAGCATTTTTCATAAAAATATTTTTTTTGCCAAATGTGAATGGCTTGTAACACAACTTAAAAAATTAGCCCTTCCCTGACTTCCTAGGTTGCCTATAAAAACCTGTAGACTGATTTTCATGCAAAGGGAGAGGGTCGGTTTTACCGGGAAAATCCAAAGGATGTGACGTTTATGCGCACTACCGAGAGCCTTGCCTCAGGCAATAGCTTCTCTTCTGCCATTCAACAGCTTCAACAGTCTGCAAAACTAGGTAAAGTTATCTTAGAGATGGAATCCAGCAAACATCCGGCTCCCAGCACAACACCGACTCCTACACAAACAGACTACTCAGAGTAAACCAAAAAAAGATAATCTACTGAATCCCGTCTGACTAAGCGGGAATGTGATCGTGGTCGAGTGAAAACTAGAGTGAACATCAGCAGGGCATTTGATTCCTGGAGGGACCTTTGTTTGGTTTCAGGGATCAAAACCGGTTTTGGTGATCAAAACCGACCCTGAATTGGCATTCTTCTTATTGGTCATTCTTCTTATTTCAAACTACAGTCTCACATTGCCAGACCTATATCAACACTTTGTTTTAGCCATGTTCCAGCAATGGAGAGTCAAATATAAAATGCATTCTCAAAGTTTGTAGTAAAACAATCATAACTGTCAGCATGATGTCGGTGAATCACGTTCAGCCTCTTTGTACGCTCCGTCGTTGTTTTGGTTGGTGCTCGCTTGCATCCCTATGGAGTGTGTGCGCACGAGTGACTACAATTTGAGCTAATACAGCACGCTGATTACACTGATGGTGTGTTAAAAGTGTAGACAACCTCTGTTAATTTGTGCTGCAGTACAAAAGCCAGTGTCGGCATTAAATCACAGTCAGTTATAAACTAGCCTTCAATAGCCTAGCTTCACACAATCTCTGCTCTCAACAAAATTCCTGAGAGAAACTGCTAATGAGTTAAAAATAAGAAAACTATGGTGTGTTATCATAAATTATGACAGTATTGTAACTGCACCACAGCTCTACAGAAGGCTTGTGTTTAAATTGTGTGAGCAATTCTGAGTACACTTGGAGGTTTAGTCACTTTTCAGGTTCAAAAGTGGAAATGAAGAGTTATGAAGAGACGCAAGTGGCAATGAATCAACACTTGATTCGAAATTAAAGTGCAGATGCTTTCAGCTCCTTGGAAATGAATGTTTGGCTAGTGGTTATTTATGCAACATTTGGATTTGAATTGCATGAAAGAAGTCAGGTACAAATGCCAAGAAATGTTTGGTAATTTTATTTGTTAATGGATATGTTGTACATTTTTCACCAGTTCATTCGACGTTTGCATGGTAGGATGAATAGGATAATCGAAGATTTTTTTTTTTGCACATTAAACTTCAATTTAAAAAGAAAATGCTAACATTAAAGTCCTATATTCTCAGATTATGCCTCATTCACCCTAGACAAGACTTCTGTGACAGCTGGAAATGACCAAAAATGATATTCGAACTCTTCCTATTTGTAGTGTAACACTCTTACCAAAAACCCAGCTATTAAACACTCATATTTGTGTAAAATAATATGTCTAATAAAAAACATTAAAAGGAAATTAAGGGATTTGAAGACAAATGACACTCTATACCCTATGCTGTTATTCTTAGGTACAGATAAGAATGCCTAAACATTTTAATGTCCATGTACTTTCTCACTCTGACTCTGTTGAGCCTGTCGTTACATCTTAATACCCAGGTCACAGATGTATTCTGCCCAAGAAATGTCAGGTTTTTACTGGAAGCCTTTAACACCTGACATTTTTATTGTAGGAAAAATTATAATCCTAAAAAAAGCATCCTTTTAAGCAAGGATTGAAAAAATTCCTCAAAAGGTTGAGTGTCAATGCACAGTGGGGATATAAATGCCTTTGTCCAAACAACACTGTCGAGTTCTCACGCAACTTATGGAACTAGAGCAGCATTCTATATTCAGTGCTGCAAGAATCACTGTATGTTTTAGATGCAATGGTGTTTGAATTTTACAGATTACTTATAAATGTAAATTTTTGTCCATAGCTCTGTATTTAATCTAGTGCCTGTGGATGTGTCATTAGAGTGTACACAGAGCAGAGAGAATTAATGTCCAAATATTTTCATACATAAAACCTCATGAAAATTTACAATAAAGCAAATCATATGAGCCAAAGTGCTGTTGCACTGACAACTTGACCATACAGAAAATCCACATGTTGCTTCCGAAAGTTCCTGTACCTTGAAATCAACCCCATTATGCCAAATGACTGACAATCGCCAATCAGATATTTTTACATCAGTTCAAGTGTGATCAACTACCTTTCCAGCACTACTGATAGTGTGTTGCATTAGCAACTTCACAGTGTGTCCACTGGCATGTTTTGAGCTGCCGTTTTCAATTAATTCCCAAGGGAGTCAAGCACCACGCTCGCTCAGGGGATTCTGGGATTGACGGCAGAGCGGAGGAAGTGTGGCTAGAGGCCGAGGGCATCAAAAATGTTTTTTGACATTATGCATATGAGAAGAATAAAATACAGTGCGGAAGCAAGTCACTTTGAAATAAAAGCAGTGACATCTGCTCTAAGTGCTTAAAAATCTGAAGATAATGCTGAATTTTTGCTGGATTCAGTGCGTTAATCACATCATTATGTTTTCAGACTTCAAACCGATTTCAACGCTGCTCATGACCGTTGTGAGCATCATTGATTGGTCAGAAACACAAGTTCTAGTCCCATGGGAACCAGGAAGTTTTCGTGTTCACATAAATAATGGTGAGCATGATTCATTCTAAAATTAAATTTTACTCCACTGAGGTTAGATTTAGAGTTGGGGTTTGGGTTAGGGGGTAGAGTTAATAAAATATGTAATCGTGAAAATATGTCTTATATCGTATTACAACACCAATAAAATAGAGCCAATATGTATCACAACAACACTTCCAGGTTCTGACACTGGGGGTTGAGCGGTTTGAATTTCGGTAAGCATAGACCAAATCTTAGCATCACAGACAGATTCTTAAGCAGAAGAACAGCTTCGACATATTGTTGCTGAATTCACAGCTGGTAATTACAGCCATGCTGATATTCAATACAACAAAAGTGCGACTGTGATATTGCTTTTATACATCAATTTTAAAAAACATGAAGTTAATATTTGGTAATGCACATTTTAGACACATTACAGCCAGCTATTGTTTTCATGTTTGCTTCACCAATATCTCCACACACACACACACACACACACACACACACAAACACAATGTACAGCTGTCATCCGAACACAGTGAACACAGTGAAACAAACAGAGAAGTTGTTGGATTTCTTGGAAAATGGTGTGTCCAATAAAATAGAGTACAATAAATAACTGTTGTAAAAATGCAAAGAGTCATCCCCTTAAAAGGTTTTTTCAAGTGATGACTCTGTCTCAGCTTCTTGCTCTGCTGTCTGGCTTCACAATTGCACCCTCCTCTTGTTTAATTGTTCTCGTAAATTACGGCTGGGATAAAAGCTCCAATCAGAAGCCAATTAAATCAGTAGGTAGCGTGATCTGTGGTGACAAATTGCGTTTAGCCTTTGGTTTCTAGATTAACAGGTGGATTCAGTCAGCAGAGTTGTCAGCTTTAATGAGAAACATTGGATAGATGGAAGGTTGAGGAAATAATTAGCCACGGTGATGCTGCACACACCAGCAGGGGCACAGGGATTTTCTTGCCACAGCTCTGGGCTGTCTTTGTATGCACAAGACATTGAGACGTGTGGGGGGAACGCAAGTGGGAATATTACTATAATATAACAGGGAAAATACTATAAGGACAGCCCTGAAGAAAAGAATGACAGGGGAAGAGAGAAAGAAAGAGAACGAGAGAGACATTGCAGCTTTTAGGCAATTCTGAAACAGTGTTAATGCTTTGTTCAAGGAAAAGATGCTTAAATTCAAGCAGTCTCTAATGCCAGTTGGAGGAAATGAAAGTATGAATGAGGCAAATCTGTATTGAAGAATACAGCCTGGGATGCAACAAATGAAGAGATCCAAGCTGGTGGCTAAAGTGTGACAGATGGAGCTTTTAGACAAATCACAATACAGCATTAAGCTCTTGGACAACATTAAGTACTAGTCTTCATTAGTCAAGCCCTTATCAAATACCCAGTGACTGAAATGAGAAGTAAACAAATACTCTTAATGTGTGTGAACTGCCTGTGCATTAAATGTTTTTAAAGGGATAGTTCACCAAAACAATTTAATTCTCTCATGATTTACTCACCCTCCTGGCATCCCAGATGTGTATGACCTTCTTTCTTTTGTAGAACACAATATAAGATTTTTAGAAGAATATTTCAGCTCTGTGGGTCCTCACAATGGAAGTAAATGGTGCCAAAATTTTGATAAAGAGAGTATAAAAGTAATCCATATGCCACCAGTGGAGTTGTCTGGAGTACTTTCATATTGCCCTTAATTTTGGCACCCATTCACTTGCATTGTATGGACCTACAGAGCTGAAATATTCTTCTAAAAACCTTCATTTGAGTTCAACAGATGAAAGAAAGTCATACACATCTGGGATGGCATGAGGGTGAACAAATGATGAGAGGAATTTAAACTCCATTGAAAGCACAACTGTTTTGGATTGAAGAAAATCAACTCCATGACTAAAATAAATCAGGGGCACAGGCAGGTAAAGTGAAGAAATTCTGCATGACACAGGCAGCTAAAAGCTGCATTTGAGTATGAGTGCCCTGTTCTATATCAAACAGATGAGCTGTAAAGCTCCATGACCACAAGATGAAATGTAGATACGAAGAATTCTATGACATCTGTTGCAAGATGTTTCATTTCCTGCCTAATTGGGTAGGCTGACCTGCTGTATATAGGAAGGCAAAAACAGCTACTGTGATAAAACAAATGTATGTGCTGTTGTAACAATTATTCTTAAAAAAACGTTTATTTGCTCTTAAAGGGATAGTTCACCAAAATGTATATCTATATAAGTATTGTTCATTGTTAGTTCATGTTAACTAATGTTAGTATGTTACCAATTGGAAACTTATTGTAAATATGTTACCAAATCATTGTGGTTTGTAACAACATAAGGGTGAGTAAATAATGACAGAAATTTCCTTTTTGTGTGAACAATTCCTTTAATTCTGTTTTCTCTTTTGTGTAGAATGTTTGAAACACAGTTGGAAAATACCTCTATTACACATAATGCTTTTTGATTATAGTGACATATTGTTAATCAAGGGTTGTTTAAACAATTACACGCTCTAGGAAAAATCAATAGAGCATGCTTAAGATTGTTATGAATTCATAAACCAGACTCTCAACAACAATTGAGATTGTTGACAGTGCAAATGTGATGACGTCATCCAATGGTAGATGCATGAAGATGCCAGAGAAGAAAAAGTGTGCACTGCAACAGGAAGGACATCTATACAAGGCTTTGAAATGGAGTCATGCTCCCATTTGCCTTACTGAAAGTTAAATGTCACAGATGAGCAGCAAGTACTCTCAGTGCTCCCTTGTCTCTGGGGTGGACAATGACCACATGACCTAGCACAGGTGAGTATTTCCCACTGTCTCTTTCTTAACATCCTCAAAGTCTCCAAAGAAATAAGACGAGCAAGATCAAACCAGATGCTCATGGCAAGTGGCTTCTCGTGACTCACTGATGATTTATGGGGTGGCTGAAAAGATAAAGGTCATGTTTTGTTTATACAAGATTTCTCAATGTAGAAGTTGTCTGTCTTGGTTAAAATTCTTTAGCAAACTGCCCCATTATACTGTAGTGAGTGACTGATAACAGAGATACACTCAAAGACAACACAGCAGAAAAGTCCAGATAAGAAGTGCCTTTTAAAACTCCTCAAGCAGTATTGGATATGCCAATCAAATGGCAAAAAGTTAGCAAAAGTTTTCAATACTCCAGCATGAAAATAACTGGGCTTGTGTTTGAATAGACTTCCAGAGGAGATATATAGAATTTATATTATGATGATTACACCAATTTAAAACTCATTACATTTGATAAAGGCATTCACTTTCGATCTTACTACCATTACAGCATGGACATTTTCTTCGAGGAGGCAAGGGAAATAAAATGTGACAATTAATAATAACCAAACAACAGCTAGAAGTAGTTTTCCATTGATCCATAGTTAAACAAACTATGATTATGTATTATTGTAATCAATGTTAAAATTTTGTTTTTAAAAATGCCTAAACTGGATGGTGACTGTGGCAGGGTGGAGGGCGGGGCCGGGTCGTGATCCTACACACCCGGTACCGTATTAGGCTAATTATGCCTCCTTGAGGGATAAAGGCTGACTGCAGAGGATCATGCGGGAGAGAGAGATCGTTTACGGACATGTCCGTCATGTGTGTTTATGTTGTCTTTTAAGTTTACTATTAAAATATGATTTACATCGTCAAGCCGGTTCTCGCCGCCTCCTTTCCATTGATCCCTTTACACTGGTGCCGAAACCCGGGAAGGAGGAGGGATATGCCGTAGTAGAGTTCTCGCCACTACCGTCCACCCCAACGGAGCAGCCGCGGCCATCTGCCGGGGGATGAGGAGCCCAGCCGCCTGAAAGAGGACGATGGCCGCCGACCGCAAGGGGAGAAGGGGCTCCTAGCTGACTGCCTGGAGTGGTCAGGGCCGCTGCCAGGGGCGCAGGAGTCGCCTACCGGCCGCTGAAACGCACCGGGTTTTAAGACCGCCGATATATATATCGACTGTGTGTGAATTCCCTTAAGTGAATATTTCTGCTTAACTGAATTTGCCTCCAAAGGGACCTGGTTATGTCATACATTTTCTATTTTTAATATAGAATTTCTCTTCTTGCATGCCAATTTAAAGGGATAATGTTCCACAAAAGAAAGTCATATGGGTTGGAATGACATTAGGGTGAGTAAATGATGATAGCATTTTCATTTCTAGATGACCTATAATAACCCTTTATGGTGGAATATGTACAGTGTGTTCCAAGTGTCGGTCACATTGGGGACAGTGTCAAATGTGTTATCCTTTGAGACAGGTCTTGGAATATGTACATTAGCCATCTGGCCATGTCCCTGTCCCTGACCATCTGCGCCAAAGTGCAAAAACTGAACATCCTCATGGGAACAACAGTTATGAGTGAAAAAATGCTTAGGAAATGTGTTCCACATGACTCAAAGTTGAATCACATCATCATAGAAAAGAAAGTGCCTTGGGAATGACAGGAAAAGTTCCTAGATCTTAGAAAGATGCTCCCAGATCTATGGATGGGCATTTTCAGGAACATGTAGCAATAGCCAAAGGCGCTGTTGCACACATGAATATATCAAAGGGCTATATTAGACATATAAAGACACCCATTATAACTGAGTGAGATTCTAATTATACATATGAGTAATATAAATTGACTCATTGTGTGTTATCATGTGCAACCCAAGCCCTGCAAGAAAATCAATTGATGTGAATCAGTACGAATGTGCATTCAATGCAGAACATTTTGAAATAGGTTTCTTGGAACCAAGTCAAAGCAAAGACAAATTAGACAAAATAACTGGCCATAGTGTGTCTAAAATGTAAGTTACTTGATATTAATTTCTTTGTTTATAGAAAAGTTATTTAAAAGCATTATTACACTCTCAATTACACTGTTGTTTCCGATCTCAGCATGGCTGTGTGCAGCTTGATCTAACATTTGCTGTGCTCAGACCTCATAAAACAGATGTGGATTTCTCCAGTAAATTAGATGGATAGGGTGTTCCTTTCATGTATCAGCTGTGCTGGACTGTATAAACTCACACCGGGGGAGAGACAACATGTGAGCGGTCAGTGTATGGTGAGCAGAAGTAGGTCTGATGAAATTATTCTGCCAGTTACAGCTGAGTGACGGACGGGCTCTGCACCTGTTATTCAGGAAGAAGTGCACAGGCAGCTGGGAGCAAAGTGACCCCTGACTAAACAGCTGAATGGCTCAGATGGAGCCTGGCTCAGGGCAAAGGGTTGTTGCCATGACGGTGCACCCAGTTTTCCTCTAGAGACATTACCAAAACTGTGGAGGTGGAGCTCAAACAAAGTTTTTTTTATTTAGTATGGAAATGAACTTCTGTGGAAATTAGTAAAATGGTGAATCTCCAGAAAGCCACCATAGTCATATAATACACCTCAAAATCAACTATATTTTGCTTGAAGAAAATTAAGCCTACATTTAGGACCATAAAGACTTGTCAAATATAAATTTGAAGCAGTTGTACATATTTATCAATTTAAATAATAATTGTACTACAGTAATGAGAATCATTATTAGATTATAACATCACAATGAAAAAAATCTTAGTGGTAATAAAAAAAAGGCTTCAGTTTCCTTAATCAAAGTATTATTTCTTTTATTTCTATACATTTTTTTCTTTTAATTCTGGGAACCTGTTTTTGTGAGATTCACCCAAAAATCATACCATATTTAGAATATTGGATTGATGGATTATTGCGTTCATCATATTTGAAACAACAGGACAAACTAGATTAAATGACTTCTGAACTAAAGCCTCATTATGAAGTGGCCAATATAAACAAATGAATAATCTATCAGCATGTTTTTTCTACCCATTACTTTTTCTTTATTAACAGGGCAATTTGTGTTGATTTGAAATGAAGTAATTGTGAAAGGGCACGTACAGCAGTTCTTGGAACAGATGACTCATATTGTCTACTCCTCCCACCAGTGGTTTGTTCTCTTACAGAATACAGAGCGCATCATTATTTACAAAACATGCCAAGAGCAATTGCCTTTTGGTGATAACAGGGGCTTTAACACAAAATGTCTTAAAATAAATGTTTATAATAGTTGAATAATTGAATAATTAACTTTTTGACAACACTACCATGCAGGTTAAATGATGTATTTTTGTGGTTATACATCTATGAATACAAAAAAAAAAAAAACACATCTAAAATAAGAAAACATCTGAATTTATTCCCTATGTTTTGGTACACTGTTCAACACCTCTTTGTTTGATTTTCCTATATGATGAATTGATACCAAAGAAGCATATTTTCCATTTGATTTTGAACAATTCTGCCATCTGCAGTTGCAATGGAATATTTAGTACACAGACTTCACAAATTTCACTCAAACAACTGAAAACTTGAACCAGTTAAATGATTCAACATTGCAGATTTTAAGGAATGACATAGATTCAGTAGCAGAAATATATATTTTTAAATGTAGTAGGTGATTTAGGTTGGGTAAAAACATCCAAATTTAAGGTGCACTAAAAAGTTTTACTCCTAAAAAAATTAATTGTTAATTTGAAACATATGAATAAAATCATGACCACTCTCATGAGATGAGGAATCTCATAAGCCATATCAGCAACCTTATAAAAGCTGTTTTATTTCAACATGGGGTAGGGGCACCCTTATGGGGGCTGCCATTTTACAATCACATGACCAGCTGAATACTACTCACTTAATCTCAGTAACAGTCTTGTTATTGGACACTTTCACTCTTGGATTAAAATAATCATGGCAGACTGTGAATAGTGAAATTACACAATGGCATCTGTAACTGAAAACTACATTCTGAATGATGCTGCATCCACACTACTAGATGTCTATGTAAGTCCAAGATGACAATAAACAAAAAGTGCACCTTTAAGTCTGAATACAGGATAGAATCAATAATTTTACTATCTTAAAACAATGTTTATTATTACATTCATTAGAGACTGAAAAAATATATTGATGCAAAATATCTAAACTAAAATGTGCTGTTAAAATTGACACAAGTAATAAAATAAATTGTTTTAATGGATTTCTGACAAATGTTTATCCTGCACTCCATATTATTTTGTTGTACATGGAAATACAGTGCAATTATTTATTTTAATCAATATAAAAATAATTATTTTTTATAAAAATGAATAAAAAATGTTTTTAGTGGAGAAAATATAACAAATGTAGTCAAAAGGCGCTGTTGCACACATGAATATATCAAAGGGCTTTCTTAGACATATAAAGACACCCATTATAACAGAGTGAGATTGTAACAAATGCAGTCAAAATGCCAAGCAAGATTGTTTATGAAAGTTACACCATTATAGATGGCATAAATATGTAAAAATAAAGAGTATATAAATGGAATGTACGTTTAAAAAGTCTCAGATATGATAATTTCCCTAACTTTCCAAAACAGCAGATATCATTCATTAGGCATTCTGAGAAAAGATTATAATTCAAGCAGGCCAAAATGGTAGACATGTTGCACTACTGGCTACAGCAATTATCACAATTGGATAGATGTAGTTTTGTGGAATGTAAGTGTTTTGTGCTGCTTAATAATATAGTGTTTCATAAAAGCACAAACGTAGTCTAGTCAGTAGTGGGCTTGGTAAATACATCACAGATGGTGAGCTCAGTTTTAGAAACTGCCATTGCCGAATACAGTGGCACAGAGAACGTATGCTCAAAACTGTACAGCAAAGAAAGAGCCCCATCCTTTGCCACATTATAAAAAGACAAGCAGCCCTTATTAAAATCCAGCAGCACCCCGATCTTACAGAGTCCAGTGGCGCACACAGGTGATGCCATCTTATCATGCAGGGCTTCCACTTTCCCCTTTTCATATATTAGACACCAGGAATTGGGGTAGAAGCCAATACGACAAGCATCCTTTTGCCCCTTTCTGCCAATTTGTCCATCACTGACGCCCACCTTCCAGCGGCCCCCATCAAGAGAAACCCCCACCTCCCAGTAGCAGCAGCCCCTATCTAGAGCATGGGAGCCAAGAACCTGTGGGAAAATGTTGAAGCGAGTCTCCTGCTCAGTGTAATCCTGCTGGGTCTCAGTGTACTGTAACGTCCTGTTTTCATCAGACAGTAGCAGTTTTGGATGGGCAGTATCAGGATCCAGAGTTGGGCTTATCCCATCTGCAGAAAGAAAGTAAAGGGCCTACGTGTCAGATACAATATTTGTGTATATTGATCAAAGTCTTCTTAATATTTTGTTTTGCATGCCATGGCAGCACATATGGATAACAACCAATGATAAAATGGTGTCACAACATTGTAATGAAGATTTCTACAAGTATTTATGACATTTTGCAAACAACCAAGCGCAACGTCTTATCTAATTTTCTTGAGAGCACCAATTCTACATGCAATATTCGTGTCAGCTCAAAGCGCAAGTGGGCGTGGGTTGGGGCATTATCTGTGGGTGTATGCATGCAAACTGTGGGTGTTTTGTGTGTAAATTAAGTGTCGCAAAGCACAATTTGCGATTTTCCTGGGAAATAGGTCTCTAAGACATGCTCTAAGACATATCAAAAACACGTCTGTTTTTAGCGCTAAGTCTAAACTCAGTTGATGCATTTGCAGTTGATCTTGATGTAATCCTTCCTCATGATCACGCAGTGCATTTTCATGAGCTGAATGGGAGGCTAAACAAAAAGTTTAAATGTGACAGACTGCAGTATACTCAACAGATTTGTGCAACACGTGCAAGCCATTCACACATCACAAGCCGACAGCACTTCACTTTCGGTTAATCACGAGTAAACGCACCCGCTTTGCTTCGGTCAGGCTGCATGGATGACAGCCTACATTCCGTGTTTCATTTGTTTCTTTTTGCTTTCAGATCAACACGTGATGTAATAAGGAAAACACCACTATTAATCCTTGAGATTTCCAAACCAGCATACAGGTACATCCTCCTTAAACCATGGTCACTCACATTCAAAATGACATTAAATGATTAAAAGAGAAAATATAAACCCACATCGTGGGGTTCAAAAATCTATTCAAGTCTATTCAAAATATAAATTAAACCTGGAAATAAAGCTTTAGGATTTTGCAGGTGTAATTTACAGAAAAGGCTTTTGATGTGCGAATGGCTTGTACACGGAGTGCGAGTCTAGTTGTACTTTAATAGTGTTTAGCCTCCCATTCAGCGGGTGAAAAAACGCTGCGTGATCATGAGGAAGGATTATCTCAAATGCATCTCAAATGCGTCTCCTGTGACCACTTGTGACCGGATTTCAAGGGTATTGTCTCTGATTTCATGACTGCATACATCACTCACATCATTACAAGATAATGATAAAACTGATGGATGATTGACAAGTGAGCAGATGATTAGGGGTACATCAGGACGGATTAATGTTTACACTATTATTTCAATGTAACCACATCCATTTCTGACCTTCTCTGAAAGTGGTTTGAGGTATCTAATCAAAAAGTTTTGGAACCCGCATACACCTGATCAAATCACCCAAGACGAACGTTAATACCAAATGTAAGCAGGGCCCTACAAATACTTGCTACATTTTCTATTTGTCATACCATGATAAAGGCTTGGTCCTGGTATTGTGATGGCCCTTGTGTAGTGGTCATTCCTTGTAGGGTGTTTAATACGCTCTGGCTAGATATCAGGGCACCCTGCAAGGTGTCAAGCTGCCTCTCGATGCTCCCTAGCACTCTGTCCTTTTCCTGAGCCACACAGTGCAGTGCCTGCGCCTCTTCGTTCTCCAGAGCCTCCCGCATGGCCTGATACTTCTGCAGCACAGCTGCTCGCACTTTCTCCAGACCTGTCTGCAAGAATAGGAGAAAAAAAACAGTGATACAGGATAACTACACAAGAAATTGACAAAAGAGAGCTTAAACACTTACATTTATGCTAACTAATGCTAAACTTTTAAATAGAAAGAAATGATAATAGTCAAATAGTATATATCTATATCAGTCTTTTAGAAACAGATGCTTTATTCTACAAATGGTGCTGGGCACATTCATGAGCGTCACAATGCTGGGATCACATGACCAGATGCATATTGCTGGATTTATCTCAATAATCCCTTGGAATTGGACACTTTCAATAGTAGAAAAATGAATCATTGTTGACTGTAAATAGAGCATTTATTTTATTATATCAGTACTGACAATTTACATTTTTGGGTGACGCTGCATCTACACTGCTAGGTGCACCTTTAACAAGACATGGCAACACATTTTTTTTTAAATGCCTAAATAACTTTAACAATAAAATCAATACATTTCTAACACTTACCTGGGCACCATGTTTTTTCTCACTGAGCACAAAGGCTTTTTCCACAATGGATTTTTCTGTTTTTTGTATTTTTGTCATCTCATCCTTCAGTGAGCCCTGAGACAATAGTGTAGAAGAAAAGTGTAGAAAACTAAGCAAAAAGTAACAAAATGTATCTCCCAAATAGACCAATAAAAACTAAAAACTAGTGTTTGCTATTGTCTAACAATAGATATATGAATATAGTGAATCTTTTTTGGAAATAGCTTTGTACTATAAAATTACCCTTTCAATTATTTGTATTCAGAACAGGACAAACTACTTATTTAAGACCCCATGAATGAGTTTTGTGACTTTTTAGTTCATGTCTATGTAGCTTTGCATAAAAGTTGTCAAAATGTTCTTTTAGCATTTAGAATTTACAGTCTTTCTCTTCTGCGAATTTGGATTGAAAAACTTTTTGACTCTAAAGAGAAAAAAAGAAAGTAAACTTTGATGACAAATCTTAGACCCCCTTTTACACCTGGTATTATGATGCATCTCATGTGGTCAGGCGAGACACATTGCGGTTTACACCTGGCCGCTTAAATGCCTCTCCTGTGACCACTTGTGTTTGGATTTCAAGGGGAGATTCTACATCAGTGCAATACTGCATGACAATCTAAACCACAAGAAAGTCATAAAAGGCCAATAAAGTGCCAAATAAAACAGTGCACTTTTTTCTAACAAATGCGACTGAAACGTAATCTAAGCACAAACGCAATATTTCAAGCAGAATTCTCAGATATTTTAGAGGAGTATCTGTATTAACTGAGCTTCAGATCTTTGCTTTTTATTTGCATGTTGATATCAGACAGATTGAATCTTCCTGACGATTTGATTACGATTCAAATGATGATTAGATTGAGAAAAAATAATTAAATTAAAACATCACCAACATCTCCGAACCGCTGCCTTGTCATTATTTTCTTCTGTGTTTTCCCCCGTTGTGTGCTAATCAGTGCAATTATGGGTGCGAGCTCGTCTTTCAAGTTGTTTGTTGCCTTCTAATCATGAATTTCTATGTGTGTGGGTTTGTGAAAGAATGTCGGGATTGTAGTTTCATTCGGGCACAAATGGTCACGTGTTTGATACAGCTAGTCTGCAAACAGTCGTGTTTATGCACTTGACTTTAGTGTGTACACTTAACTCGCGTTTTTGCAGTATACTCAACAGATTTGTGCAACACGTGCAAGCCATTCACACATCACAAGCCGACAGCACTTCACTTTCGGTTAATCACGAGTAAACGCACCCGCTTTGCTTCGGTCAGGCTGCATGGATGACAGCCTACATTCCGTGTTTCATTTGTTTCTTTTTGCTTTCAGATCAACACGTGATGTAATAAGGAAAACACCACTATTAATCCTTGAGATTTCCAAACCAGCATACAGGTACATCCTCCATAAACCATGGTCACTCACATTCAAAATGACATTAAATGATTAAAAGAGAAAATATAAACCCACATCGTGGGGTTCAAAAATCTATTCAAGTCTATTCAAAATATAAATTAAACCTGGAAATAAAGTTTTAGGATTTTGCAGGTGTAATTTACAGAAAAGGCTTTTGATGTGCGAATGGCTTGTACACGGAGTGCGAGTCTAGTTGTACTTTAATAGTGTTTAGCCTCCCATTCAGCGGGTGAAAAAACGCTGCGTGATCATGAGGAAGGATTACAACACGATGTAGATTGGAATGCAGGTCAGGTGTGAAAAACAGCACAGCCATTGACCAGGAAAATAAAAAAAACACTCAATGTCAAAAAGGTTGCTGACCCATGATATAGTGGAACATCAAATTATGTCCTTGACAATCACTGTTGTAGCCATTTCATTAAAAAAATGTACGAGTTTATATTTACAATTGTATTTATAATAAAATTTGTATTGGTATTTTTCCACCTGTTGTCATAGAGTGATTTTTAAATCACTGCAAAAAGTGCAGGATAAAATGGATAAAATGTTTAGATTTGGTATATGATTTTTTGACCACTTCGTTAAATTTGATTATATGTTCATTTCGTTTGAAGTGTAATTTGAATTAAGAAATATTTTTGGTCAAATTTTCTATGCGTATAAAAGGAGCGTGTCACTGTTTTAGTAATATGCCTTACATTCAACAAATATGCAGTATATGCACAAAAGAATGTAAGTCCACATTTCTGTTCTTTTAATTAATTGCATTCAGTCTGTTTACACTACTAACTTCTTATGATTGTGCTGTCTTTGTTTATATTGCTGGTGCTTGACAGCCTGACAGGAAAAAGACTATATAATAGGATGCAGACAGTGTGATTTTCAGAGAAGAACCTCAGAATTGAATTGCACTCGACCCAGCCAACTAGTGCTTCACGTCTGCAAATTTTGCCAAATCCACTTGCATCAAGACTTATCACGTGCTTGCACGAAAATACCAAAACTTCATGGCCATGGCCATTGACTTTACATGTATGAATTATCGCTTAAGAGCTGTTAAAGCTCTTAAAATAGGGCCCTTTATATATTTATTTCACAGCTCTCAAGAACACTTGATTCTGGCTGGTCAATCGTGGCATTCTGCAGTCAAATATTTTTGTATATTGACTGCTAAAATATAAATGCATAAGACTGTTGACGCAGTCTCCTACATAGCTGTGCTAGTTTCATGTTTCTTGTATCATCCTCTCACCTAATAACATAATTGAAGCTCAAAATAACATTTCACAGCTATTTATTTACTTATTTAATTGAGTAAGTAAGTAGGCGTATAATAAGTTGGATAATCCTCTGCTTCACTAAAGTACATTTATTTTGTGCTAATGACCAGCTGATTGTACACAACCCATTACATATTACGAGTATGTAATGTATAGAACAATTAAATGTGTAAGGGACTCACATAGCAATCTGAACGGGTCTCTGTGAGGCAGTGATATGAGGACAGTGTCCAGTCTCCGCTCAGTCCAGGCTTGAAGACAGTCCAGTCGGCCCTGGTTTACATCCTGAGGAGGCTCGAGGTTTTGCACAGTATCAGACAGTCCATTCAGTCTGAACGAAGAATGGAAGATTATTAAAGATAACCACTAACAAATTTAAAGAGTACAATTACCCAATTCAAATAGAATTTGAAATTCAAAACATTACACTCACTGTGCTGCTATCTTGCTGTATTCCTAAAATAAAGGGTAACATTTGCATTATATTTACTACATATATTGCAAAAATAATGAAAACTTTAAATCTATCAATCAAGTAATGACATTTCTATTGGATTAATGTGTATTAGACAAAGTCTTGCAAACTTTGTTCAGAACTTGTATTAACATCCGTCTCTGGTGATCTGGTCACAAGTGGTCAGCTGGGACTGATTGCTGTTTACACCAGGTAGTAACATGCATCTCAAATGCGTCTCCTGTGACCACTTGTGACCGGATTTCAAGGGTATTGTCTCTGATTTCATGACTGCATACATCACTCACATCATTACAAGATAATGATAAAACTGATGGATGATTGACAAGTGAGCAGATGATTAGGGGTACATCAGGACGGATTAATGTTTACACTATTATTTCAATGTAACCACATCCATTTCTGACCTTCTCTGAAAGTGGTTTGAGGTATCTAATCAAAAAGTTTTGGAACCCGCATACACCTGATCAAATCACCCAAGACGAACGTTAATACCAAATGTAAGCAGGGCCCTACAAACTACTTGCTACATTTTCTATTTGTCATACCATGATAAAGGCTTGGTCCTGGTATTGTGATGGCCCTTGTGTAGTGGTCATTCCTTGTAGGGTGTTTAATACGCTCTGGCTAGATATCAGGGCACCCTGCAAGGTGTCAAGCTGCCTCTCGATGCTCCCTAGCACTCTGTCCTTTTCCTGAGCCACACAGTGCAGTGCCTGCGCCTCTTCGTTCTCCAGAGCCTCCCGCATGGCCTGATACTTCTGCAGCACAGCTGCTCGCACTTTCTCCAGACCTGTCTGCAAGAATAGGAGAAAAAAAACAGTGATACAGGATAACTACACAAGAAATTGACAAAAGAGAGCTTAAACACTTACATTTATGCTAACTAATGCTAAACTTTTAAATAGAAAGAAATGATAATAGTCAAATAGTATATATCTATATCAGTCTTTTAGAAACAGATGCTTTATTCTACAAATGGTGCTGGGCACATTCATGAGCGTCACAATGCTGGGATCACATGACCAGATGCATATTGCTGGATTTATCTCAATAATCCCTTGGAATTGGACACTTTCAATAGTAGAAAAATGAATCATTGTTGACTGTAAATAGAGCATTTATTTTATTATATCAGTACTGACAATTTACATTTTTGGGTGACGCTGCATCTACACTGCTAGGTGCACCTTTAACAAGACATGGCAACACATTTTTTTTAAATGCCTAAATAACTTTAACAATAAAATCAATACATTTCTAACACTTACCTGGGCACCATGTTTTTTCTCACTGAGCACAAAGGCTTTTTCCACAATGGATTTTTCTGTTTTTTGTATTTTTGTCATCTCATCCTTCAGTGAGCCCTGAGACAATAGTGTAGAAGAAAAGTGTAGAAAACTAAGCAAAAAGTAACAAAATGTATCTCCCAAATAGACCAATAAAAACTAAAAACTAGTGTTTGCTATTGTCTAACAATAGATATATGAATATAGTGAATCTTTTTTGGAAATAGCTTTGTACTATAAAATTACCCTTTCAATTATTTGTATTCAGAACAGGACAAACTACTTATTTAAGACCCCATGAATGAGTTTTGTGACTTTTTAGTTCATGTCTATGTAGCTTTGCATAAAAGTTGTCAAAATGTTCTTTTAGCATTTAGAATTTACAGTCTTTCTCTTCTGCGAATTTGGATTGAAAAACTTTTGACTCTAAAGAGAAAAAAGAAAGTAAACTTTGATGACAAATCTTAGACCCCTTTTACACCTGGTATTATGATGCATCTCATGTGGTCAGGCGAGACACATTGTGGTTTACACCTGGCAGCTTAAATGCCTCTCCTGTGACCACTTGTGTTTGGATTTCAAGGGAGATTCTACATCAGTGCAATACTGCATGACAATCTAAACCACAAGAAAGTCATAAAAGGCCAATAAAGTGCCAAATAAAACAGTGCACTTTTTTCTAACAAATGCGACTGAAACGTAATCTAAGCACAAACGCAATATTTCAAGCAGAATTCTCAGATATTTTAGAGGAGTATCTGTATTAACTGAGCTTCAGATCTTTGCTTTTTATTTGCATGTTGATATCAGACAGATTGAATCTTCCTGACGATTTGATTACGATTCAAATGATGATTAGATTGAGAAAAAAATAATTAAATTAAAACATCACCAACATCTCCCGAACCGCTGCCTTGTCATTATTTTCTTCTGTGTTTTCCCCCGTTGTGTGCTAATCAGTGCAATTATGGGTGCGAGCTCGTCTTTCAAGTTGTTTGTTGCCTTCTAATCATGAATTTCTATGTGTGTGGGTTTGTGAAAGAATGTCGGGATTGTAGTTTCATTCGGGCACAAATGGTCACGTGTTTGATACAGCTAGTCTGCAAACAGTCGTGTTTATGCACTTGACTTTAGTGTGTACACTTAACTCGCGTTTTTGTTTCTATATCTGTCTTTGGCGTGCACCACTCCTCTGCTGTGATTTAAACTGAACTCAGAATCGATTCAGAATCGTTTGAGTATGAATCGCGATGCATAGCTGAAACGATTTTTTCCAACAGCTCTAGTGAAGTTCCTGTGTTTGTACATGTATATGTATGCACTTTTTCACATTTTCAGATCAGACGGTTATTTACATTTAAAGCCACTGGTAACTGGCAAAGTGTAAACTTTTGTTTTAGCACAGCGGCTGATTGACATTCACTGCTGTCCGGGATGCATAAGGACAGATTAACGTTAACACCTCAAATGCAATGTGGTCACATGCCTTTTTGACTACCTATGTAAGTGTTTTTTGTGATCCAATCACAAAAGTTTTGCACCCTGTTTAAACCTGTGTTTAGCGCTGACCACAAGTTATCGGATCACCTGAAACGCTTCGTAATATCAGGTGTAAACTGGGTCTTAAGCCCAAAATATGCAGTACTTAGATTTTGACGTGAACACACAGTGTCTGCGTTAAATTGAATGCTAGCCTTCCAAAGCAACTCCATATAACTGTGTGTGCATTCACATTAATTTGGCACATGCGTGCTACAACTGCTATAAGACATTAGACTATTTCTCTTCTGGAATTTAGACCCATAAAGATGTCTTTATAGTCCTTCAGACTTGAGTTATACAATTGCAGGTATCTCCAGACCTCCTCATAAATGCGCTCTTGACGTATACATCCACTGTTGTTGTTTATACTTTTGTCTCCTGTTGTTTAATAGTGATCTTCTAGTGCTTCTTAGTGACAACAATGGCTCAAATGTGAGTGTTGCCATTTTGTGGACACTAGTGCAAAAAATTCCAGGCGTATGCGCATTCAAAGAAATGCGGTTACAAAAATCGGGCTGCACGCATTCAGTGCACACGCTCTATGCTGATGATGAGATTTGCGTCACATGGACAAAGAATACTTTGGGCTTTATGCCTCATCGGCATATCCAAATTTTGCTGCTATAAAATGCCCACAAGAATGAGATTGTCCCTGCCGCTACATTGCCTCTGATTAGCAATAGCAACTATCAAATCATGGTTAATGGGTGTGCTGTTTACCGAAGGCTATTGGCTATTTTAAAAAGGGGATGAGCTCTTCAATATGTCCCACTCAAACTTCCAGTTTTAATAGGAAACATGTCAACACATGAAAGAAAGCTGTGCTCATCAAGCCATTTCATGGGGTCTTTTTTTAAAAACTTTTTATAGAGGAAAAAAGTGGCAAGAATTTCAAATGTAAACAATGGTAGGTATTGACTCACTCTGAGTTCCTGCTCTGCCTTGCGAATGCTTATGCACTCATGGCCCTTGTGTGATCCAACCAAGGAACACACAGTGCACACACACACTCCACATGATTGACAGTAAATTCGGTTCATCTCCTGGTGCTCCTGGCATCTCCAGAGAGACACATCCTCCACAGGGTTCACAAGTGAATGGTTCTGGAACACTGGCTTTTCCAGATGTGCACGCAGATGCTCAGAGCACATTGATGCCCCACATACTAGGCAGGTCTTCACTGCCACCTTCTGGTCTGAAGAAGGACAGTAGTGGCAGGGCACATGGGTGCTACTGGAGAGTCTCTCTGTTGATGTACCTGGGACACTAAAGACTGAAGGCTCTTCAATATAAGAAGGACTCATTTGTGCCTGCGGCCTAGCCGAATAAGTGGTCACATTCACTCTTGGTAAGTCCGCTTTAGAAGAGGTGTCTCTTGTAATTGGTGTCTCTGTTGATGATTCTTTCTCTCCTTGAAGTGTGTTGCTTTTTCTAAGTGCCTCTGTGTTTCTACAGGAAGCAACAGTCAGGTCCTCCCTTTCTGAGCTTGTGTTCCTGTCTGGTGATGATGATTCTATATGAGGAGATGTGATTTCATTAGATGATGAAGTTGTTTCTGGAGGTGTGTGTTGTGTTGATGTTTCACATGTAGAAATATTCCTCCAAACCATGGATGGAGACTGGCTTCCAGATGGGCGCTGACCTGCTGTGGGCTTTCTTTTAGGTGGTGCTGGTGTGTCATCATCAGAATCAATAATGTATGTCATATTATTAGAGTCAGTGACATGGAGGAAACTAGATGGTGCTGAACCCAGTCTGTATCCATCACAGTACTTCCCGGGAAACGCAGAACTGGACTTCCTCTTCCCAAGCAATGTCTTGGTGGAATATCGGGCAGACAGCTTCTTTCCAAGTGTCCAACCTACATGAAAACAAAGTATTGTTTGAATGAACAGTGGGGTTCAAAAGGCTAAGTCAACATTTACCATGTTCCAAAGGTTTTCTTCCTTTCATTAAAGAACATAAGATGTTCTTTGGAACATCCTCAAATCAAATTGGGCTAACATGGATAATCAAGTTTTGCACAAACTTGTGGAGTTGTGTTTGAGTGCAGGCTCTCATTAAAGGAAAAGGGGGGCAAGCAAAATTCCAGTAGTAATCAATTCTGAAATGAATGCTAATTGTACATTTTCAGTTCAACTTTTCACTTTTATATGAATGCATCCCCTTCACTATTAAAAGGAATATTCCGGGTTCAATATAAGTTAAGCTCAATAGACAGTATTTGTGCCATAATGTTGATTACCACAAAAAACCTTTTATTTATAAAAGCAAAAGTCTGGGTTATAATGGCACTTACAATGGAAGCGAATTGGCCGATTTGTAAACTTTAAAATACTCACTGTTTCAAAAGTATAGCAAAAAGACAACAGTATGCATGTTAGCATGATTTTAGTGTGATGAAATCATTTACAAACATTTCAGTGTAAAGTTATATCTAATTTTTCAAGTTCGTTGTCATGATGACATAATGCAGTAAACCCTAAAATGACCATAAAAAACAACAAATAATCAGATTGAATAATACACAAGTTTTAACAGAAGAATTAATGTAAATGCATTTATAAAATTATACGTTTCACATTTCTGCCTTTTAACCCTCCAAAAACTGGCCCAATTCACTTCTATTGTAAGTGCCTCACTGTAACCTCGATTTGTTCTTTTTTTTTTAAGAAAAGGAGGGACTAGTCAGAATTAGTTTTTGTGGTAATCATCATTATGCTACAAATGCTGTTTCCAAGGCAAGTCAGTCCACTTGGTGGACATTTTGGGAATGCTCCAGGGCAGGTTTTTTTATGGATAGAAGCAGCATTTAAGTACAGCTATACTACATGAAAGGGAAAAAAATTTATCTCTAAAACAGTTGGTCCAGACTACGAACAAATAACATTTCAAATCTGCAGTAGAATCTTGACAACGGTATCATAAGTTGTGTTTCTTTAGCTCAGATCACACTAAAAATCTCTATTTGTCAGGCTGGTCCAGCTTATTTGCATGTGTGTTCTCGATTTGATTGACAGGATTTGGAAGAGACTATTTAACAAGAGACAGACAACAGGTATTAATAAAATGAATGGGAGAAATTGGAAAACAAAACGGGAAATAAATGGATGTAGAAAAGGACGTTTCGCCTCTATGGTTAAAGAGCCAATAACCATTTAGATACAGACATTGCCTGTCAGTCAACTCAACAATGCATATGCGCATTAGCTAAACCAGCCTGAAAACTAGCATTTTTAGCATGAATGCTAAAGAAGCACAATTTATGATAATTAGGATACATTGTTGTCAGGTTTTACTGCTGATTTTAAATTTTAGATATTTTTTTCTTTGATTTTAATCTTGACCAAATGTTTTGGAGAAATCAGTCTTTCCCAATTTAAGTAGATAAGAGCTGCACCTGTATGCCTCTTATTTACATACAAAAAAAGATGTCCAGCCCACAACGGAGAGTTCCAAAGATTGCCGCCGAGTGGACTGACTTGCATTGAAAGTTGATTGGCTCCTTTACCTTTAAAGCGGTGGTCACACTAGGCTTTGAGCATGCTATTTCTTTTTCAGACAACGCAAAAGACCAGGAAATGATGTCACGCAGAAGGGCATCTGGTGAATGTAAAAAAAATACATCACAAATAAATAATTTTAGATTAAAAATGTTAAAAACTATTGTTGTCTACCCACTTTCCTGTAACAATAAACACAAAACTTTAAAAAAATTTGTATTAGGCCAAGAGGTCAGCAAGAGGTTAGTGTGTGACATTTCAGTCTTCTATTGGTCACGCGTTGTCACGTAATACGGATTCATGATTCAGAGTTCACCAAACTTGAAGCCTAGTATGAAAAGTCTTCGCACGAGGTTGCATTTCCGGTCTCCTGCCTTTGGAATGCGTTTGAATGTGAGTGAATGGACGCAAAATGTTGTGTGACCGCCCTTAAAGGAATCGTTCACCCAAAAATTAAAATTGTCTCAGAATTTGCTCACCCATATGCCATCCCAGATTTGTATGACTTTCTTGCATCTGCTGAACTCAAATTAGAGATAGATCCTTTATTGTTATTGTCACAAGTACAACGAAATTTAAAGTGCTCACCAGTCAGTACATCATTCATAAATTCATAAAATAAAAACAAATAAAAAACATTGTATATAAAAACTGCCCAAGTATGCCCACATACCCACATAAAAGTACATTTTATCATTGCACATCCCTTTTTACAGTCAATTGTAAACAGTATTACTTCATAATTAATTAGCAGTATTGAGTGTGGTAATTGCTGTAGGATAAAAGCTGTGTTTGAATCTGTTTGTCCTTGTTTTGACTGATCTGAATCATCTGCCTGATGGCAACAACTCAAACAGAAAGTGTCCAGGGTGTTAAGAGTCCTTTATAATGTTCTGTGCTTTTTTGATGCAACTGGAGCTGTGTAGTTCTTGCAGTGTGGGGAGAGGGCAGCCGGCGATTTTTTGGGCCGTGTTGATGACCCTCTGCAGCGCTTTCCTCTGAGCCACTGTGTAGCTGGTGTACCATACACAGATGCAGTATGTAAGAATGCTTGTGATGGAGGCTTGATAGAAGGACACTAGCAGGATTTTTAAGATTTTTGAAGTATTTATCAGCTGTTTTGAAGCTCCAAAAGTCACACAAGTCAGCATAATAGTGATCCATATGACTCCAGTGGTTAAATCAATGTCTTCAGAAGCAATATGATAGGTGTGAGAAACAGATCAATATTTAATTAATTTTTTTTTTTTTTAAGTAAAATACATTTTTACAAAAAATTCTCCTCCCTGCTCAGACAATCTTCAATTTAAAGTACATTTTGACATTCTTCTTCTTGTGTTTTTGGTTATTCACATTTTCAGGGCTCTACAGGACAGTAAACACATTTGCGACTGAAACTACTATGTGCGACTGTGAAAAAATATGTTGGCATTTTACATTGTGTGACAGGAACATTAATTATGTTCAGCATTGCAGATGTCAATTTAGAGTTCTTAAATACATTTATGAGGACCACACTTCAAAGCTGAACATTGTGTTTTTGTATATTTATGTTCACAATGTGAAACAGGTTAACATGAGCTGCTGTTTTTTTTTTTTTTTTTTTTTAAGACAGCCTGTCAGATTAACTGAAATTTTTAAATTGGTGTATAAGAATTTAAACTCCTTTGTCATGACTCACTATGTTCCTGAATTTTGTCATAATTGATGAGCTCAATTTTCTCATGCCTTTTTGTGCATGTTATATTGTGGCACATTAACATTACCATCCTTGCCCTACTGGGCAGGGAGAAGAATTTCTAGCAAAAAAATATTTAAATATTGATCTGTTTCTCACCCACACCCACACCCATCACATCACATCTGAAGATATGGATTAAAACCCTGGAGTCGTATGGATTACTGTTATGATGTCTTTATCCAAGTTTATCCACGCACTGTAAAACACAATGAATTGCTTCTATGTATGAATTGTACTATATAAATAAACTTGCTTGCTTGCTTTATGTGGTTTTTGGAGCGTCAATATTCTTCTAAAAATCTTCATATGTGTTCTGCAGAAGAAAGAAAGTCATACACAACTAGGATGGCATGAGGGTGAGTAAATGATGAGAGAATCCTTTTTAGGCGGGACTTCATTTTCTGCATGTGCTATATTGGGCATTCAATTTTCTCTTATGCATTTTAATACAAGTGCTCTGTCTCGGGCTAAAACGACATAATTCACGCTAGAGTCAGCTTTGATTTTTAATAGCAATGACAACGAGACGGTGAGGGATAGACTTCTCGATGGCACAAATGGTATAAAGCTGTAAAAAACTCTGGAAATGTAGTGTGAAGTTCCCTTACGACTCAGCACACTTGACATTGCGTTTATTAATGCACATGAGAGTGCCTTCTTACATTGCCTAGTTGAAACCTCTCTATAATAACATCAATAGGCTATAGTGTTTGAGCCCCGCCTGTTTAGGTGCAAAGCTTTCCGCTATCAAAACAGGTGCACAAACACCATTTCCTCAGAATTTCTTCCTTCAAGCGATCATCTCTTGTCTAGAAGCCTTCTACCCTTCAACGCCGATATACACGGGTCAGCGGGCGGAATCTTCACGGCAACGAGAAGACTCTCTACTCCCCTGCAGTGCTCCGGCAAACATCACTCCACCTCGTCGCTTGACACTTCGCTGGTGAACGGGCCTCAGTATCATGATTCCCCGCAGCACTTCGGCATGTGTTGTGTATCCTTACAAAACAACTGCATATTATGTATTGTAAATTGTGTGAAATATAAATATATATTTATTTACATATCTAAAAGAGTTGCATCCATGTTTGCGTCTTTTTAAAGATGTTGTTCCGTTAGTGTTCCTTGTGCGAGAGACACATCCAGCCGTCAGATAAGCATGAGAGCAGCATTTACTGTCTGGGCTGTGCCCAACCAGAGTCAGCTCACATGGAGACAGACTGTCCTCGTTGCTAGGGCATGAGTCTCAAGACGCTACGCTCGCGAATCACCCTCGTTCTATGGAATGAGCCAGCCTCACGCGCCCTCCCACCCGCCTCTTCTGTGATACCAAAGGAGGTACAGCGGGGCCGCCAGGCCGAGTCCTCATGCAAGCACATGCCCCGCCAGCCCCTAAATCTCCACGAGGCGCATCTTTGCTGATACGCTATGTGCGAGACGAGCTCCGGCCCCAAGTAAGAGCGCGCAGCCTCATCTCGTTCAGAGGTTCTGATGCTGGGGATGATAATAACGATGACATGTCTCTCACTGCATCAGGCTAGTCATAAGTGGATGATACTGCCACCTCTCCCCCATTGAGGGCAAGGAGTGTGCACACGTCACTGACAGAAAAATGCTCCACGTCCTTACAAGGGGGGACGAAGAGCTTAACCTCAAGTGGTCTCCCTCAGATGTCTTGCCTCAATGAATTGTTCCTGCAGTCCGGATGCCGTCAAGCGGCCGCATTCAACAAATCTGCCCCATTCTTCCCAGAAGTTCATAATGAAGTCCTGCAGCACGCCCTTCACCGCACGCTCATGCAGTGACGCCATCCTCTCTATTGTGAATCATGGGGAAGAAAATGGTTATGTCCCATACATCCTTCCAAGCCATGTCTACAAACATCTGCACTGGCTGGAAAAGCTTACTCAGTTGTAGGACAAGCTGGATCCGCACTCCACGCAATGGCTTTGATCCAGAGACATTCAAAGAGCTCCACACCGCTACAGACTTAGCACTGCGTACCATGAAAGTCACAGCGCAGGCCATCGACAAGTCCATGAGCAACCTGGTAGTTCTGGATCGACATGGGAAAAAGCCACTCAGTTGGATGCTCCAGTGTTTCCAGCCAGCCTTATTGGCAGCTCTATGAATAAGTGTTACGTCGCAACTCAGCAGCAATCACAGGCTATGCCACAACGGAGTACATAACAGCCGGTTTGCCCTCGCTCTGTTTCGACCCAGAGCCCGACAAAAATCCCCATACCTGCTGCCTCAGCGCTGGCACCAGCCACCGGAGAGGCCACGCAAGCTGTGGCCCAAATGGAAGCAGCCGTATCAGCAAATCACATATTTCAGAATGGGTGCAAAATATGATCGTCCATGGTTATATGATCCAATTTGCACACCGGCCACCTCGTTTCAATGGTGCCACGGTTTTCTTACAAGCCATAATACACAATCTCCTTGTGAAAATCACGATAGAGGTTGTGCCAAACTTCCCAATTCCTCTCTGTTTAGAGCACTTGCTATTTCATTGGCCAAATATATATACTTATGTTCGTCCCTTTAAGGATGAACTCCCCATCTTTTTACACAACCGCCTGCATTCAGGCAGCTGTAATTTACCATAAGTCAAAAGCACTTACATTATAAATAAACTCCATTCCCAACTGGGTTTGTGAAGGAGTTAATTCATACTATATGACTATAGTTCGAATATGAATTCTGAGTGCTCCCCTCCTGGCCCAACACGAGGGTCAATCACTGCGGCATACTCATGTTGGTCGCTGACCTCGGTTCCCTGAGATGAAGGGAATGAGACATTGCAAACGCACTCCTTGTTCTCAGTCAGAAATTTTGAGGAAATGGTGTTTGTGCACCTGTTTTTATAGTGCACAAACACCATAGCCAATATTAGAATATTGGCGTTATTGTAGAGAGGTTTCAACTACATCGTGTAAGGCACTCCCAAATGCGTTAATACGCAATGTCTCGTTCCCTTCGTCGCAGAGAACAGAAAACGAGACGTTCTTTGTCTACTCAATGTTTTTGGAAATATTTTTTCAATGTTTTTTCAGCGGAACGATCCAAAAACACTTTAAACTGCAGTACAGCCCATTAAAGAGACTGTAAGTCTATCCCTCACAGTGTCGTTGTCATTACCAATAAAAATCAAAAAAGGCGTAAGCGTGGATGAGGAAGTCTCTATGCTTGCATTGAACCCGGAGTATTCCTTAATATGTTTTAATTGAAATAGATCAAATACAGATCATAAGCATGTGTCCTACTTCATGAGGAATTTATAAATACAATCAAAAACGCTCCGCTAAAAATTTTTTCATACTTTGTTCTTGCTTTAATGATACATACTTGCGCTGGGTCTGCCTGTTGATGTTGAGGCTCCATCCGTTAAGTCTGGCTGTTCCTTGAACTCGTAATTGCACTCGGGGCAGAAAAAAGGTCCAGTCGGAGATCCGCTCCATAACTCACCGATACAGCCCTGACAGAAGGTGTGCTCGCAGCTCAGCGTCACCTGATTCCGACAGTCTTCAAGACACAGCGGGCATTTGAGGGGTTTATCATTAGACGCTCCCATATTATATTGTTTGTGTACAGCAACAGAATTGACAAGTGAAGAAACGAAACCGACCTTACACCATGTGGGCGGAGCCTGATCTTTTGAATCACACAAATACAGTATAAATACAGTAACTTTTATTTGAAATAAATGAAATATCAAGAAATGGATTGGGCTCATTGGGTAATACAATGTTTGATCAGTTTCATGTGGGTTGTATTAATATAATGTGGTAGAAAATCTTGAAGAGATTATATACAATACAATGTGTGATCAGATAAGACCCAGTGTGTGATAGGCACTCAGAAAGCACTGTTTGACTCCAAATTTTCTTTGCTATATAAAATATTCATAAAACAATTACCTATTTAAAATATTTCCAATGATTTAGAAATGAAAATGCACAAATATACACACTCAAAGACTCACACTCATAACATTATGTTACTTTTACAGTTGTTTTAGTGTTCTTAAAGGGATAGTTCACCCAAAAATGAAAATTCTCTCATGATTAACTCACCCTCCTGGCATCCCAGATGTGTATGACTTCCTACCTTCTGCAGAACACACACACACACACACACACACACTCACGCACACACACTCACGCACATACACACACACGCACACAAACAAATATACATTTTTACAAATATTTCAGCTCTGTAGGTCCTCACAATGTAAGCAAATGTTTGCCAACATTTTGAAGGTCCAAAATCCACATAAAGGGAGCATGAAAGTAATCAATATTACTCCAGTGGTTACATCCATGTGTAAAGAAGCAATATGATAGGTGTGGGTGAGAACCACAACATTTTTTTAGCAGATCATATTGTCAATATTGTCGATCAAATTATCCTCCCTGCCCATTAGGGGGCGATATGTATATGTATATAAAAAAGATTAAATATTGAAATGTTTCTCACCCACACCTGTCATATCACTTATGAAGATATTCATTTAACCACAAGAGTCATCTGGTTTATGTTGCCTTCATGTGGATTTTGGAGCTTTTAAATTTCGGCACCCATTTACTTACACTGCATGAGCTGAGAAATTCTTCGTTTGTGTTCAGCAGATGAAAGAAAGTCATATACATCTTGGATAGCATGAGGGTGTTATGATGAGAACATTTTCATTTTTGGGTGAACTAACCCTTTAAGTTACTGCAATACTAAGAAGCATGTATAGAAAAAATAGACAATACAAGATGAAAGTGTTTGTTATTACACTGAAATAAAAAAAAAAAAATTAAACAGTAAAACAATACAGAATAAAACTTGTGGTCTATACAAGTCAATCACATTACTGTTAAATATGTAGAAACCTCCACATTGTAAAAGATTGTTATGTTGTTGAAATATTTATCTATGATAGCCCTTGATGTGTATTCTGGTACAATAACATAAGAGGTCCTCTCTAAAAAGGCAAAGATCAATGCTCAGTGTTTGGTCACCTGAGCTGGAAAAGTGAGGGAGCACAGAAGTGATATGGTGTCCTCCTGCCCAATACTGGCAAAAATCTAAGGTTTTGATCAGTCTGGCCATCATCCAGCCTCTCAATATGCTGGAGTATTGCGGATTGCACAGCAGAGGACCATGGTGAAGATCATCTCAAAAACCTACACACAAAGTGGAGAGAAATTATAGACACAAAATTATGCACAGGCTATGTATAAAGTAGATTTTTGTAGGAGTATACAGTTAACAAATCTGTAATTGTGCATAGTGAGTTCACTGGCATTTCTTTCTTACCATAATGACAGCGATCACTAGGGCAGCCAAGCCAATCACATGGAGTTTCTCAGTGAACAGGTTCCTTAGCTTTGTGTGGCAACTCTGGAGGCACAACATCAACATATCAATTCAGTCTACATTTTTATTGGGAATGAATGATTATTCTGTAGGTATACAGCCCTACAAAGAAATGTTTTTAAATATGCCAACAATGAAAATGAGACAAATGGCTTAAAAAAAATACTGTGAAATAAAATAGTTTTATTGTATTGTTTCAGTTTTTTTCTAGCTGAGTTAAACTATTTATTTTGCAGGGCAGATCATTGTCTATGCCTATTCACACCAAATACAAGACAAAGATGTGAAAGCAGTCATCAGCGTTAGATATACAGATACCTGAGTAATGAGCAGGTCAATTGGGTTGGTCATCTTGGGACACAGAGAGGTCTGAGCAGCTTTGAAAAGTTCATTATTATCCCCTTTACCACAGCACTCAAGCTGAGATATTGAATGAGAGTGAGTGTGTGTGTGTGTGTGTGTGTGTGTGTGTGTGTGTGTGTGTGAGAGAGAGAGAGAGAGAGAGAGAGTTATGTTCAAAATCAAAACAGAACAGCTGAGATGAAAGAACTGATTTAGGCAACTCACTGTTTCATGGAAGACCTCCAGAATCTTGGTGGCAGCCTGTTTGGATTCTGTGCCTACTGGATCCACAGCTTTAATATACGCGGTATCATAGAAGTTAATGAGCTCAGTGGATATCTGGATAGATAGAAACCGGACAGGTGATGTAGACTTCAAATGTAAAATCACAGTGATAGAAAGTTTGAGCGTGGATGCTCAGCCTTACCGTATCCTTGTTAATAAAGCCCCATAATCCTGCGGCCACCTCACAAGCAAACAGGATCACTAAACATGTAAAGAACTGAAGAAGAAAGAGAAGAGAAAAACTGTGAGATAGAGAAATAAAGACTAGTGTAACAGTGCTCTACTGAGTGGGAGGTCTCTGATATCATTAACGGAGTGTCTATTTACAATAAGTGCAAATAGCCCATCCTGTTGGCAGAGGCTATTTACACTAACTCACCCACCACTGCTCAGACCAAACTCAAGACAACCAGTATAGATTTATTTGGGGTCAACTTCTGATCAAATGAAGGCGGGCATATTTGAATTATTCTTGATGGGACAGAGACATTAAACTGGTTAAAGGGCTAGACATTTAGTAGATTAAGAGATTGGATAACAAAGTGACTGTTTGCACTCCAATAGTCTGGTGAAAACACAGGATTTTATGACAAACTGCGCATCCACGCGCTCTGGGGTGTTGTGACGGTACGTGTATGTGTGACGGTATGTGTATGTGTTGTCACGCTGGAAATCTTGGTTCGAATTGCACACCTTGACATACTTTTTCCCATGTCTCTACTCTTAATATTTCCTATAATATTACTTATAGTAATAAATAAAAGAGATTCCTTGCAGTGATTTGGTCACAGTGATGGTTGGGGAGTTGAGAGAAGGATTTGATCCAAATAAAATTAACCATGGTTTTGCTGTAGTAATATTGAAGTAACCATGTATTTTGGTAAAAACTAGTTCTGATGTACTAACCATGGTGTTACTACATTAACATGTTGTTAATAGTAGTTAATAGTAACCATGTTTAATTTTGTGGTAACTATGAGTTTACTAGAAAAATACCATGGTGATACTATGGTTACTGTAGTAAAACCATGGTTAATTTTTGTAAGGTAGGGTTAGGGGTTGGTATAGGGTGGCTGTGGGACTCCAAATTAACACAATACAAATTCTGCATGCCAATATACTGAATGTTAGTAAAGTATCTAATTGCACTAGTGTGCAAATAGCATCTAACGCTATTTGCACTAAGTGCAAATAAGATGCTTTTTGTTGCTTTTACACAGTGAAAATAGCATCTGCACTAAGTGCAAATAGCCTCTGCCATAATATGCCAATTCGTTTTGGTTAGCAATGAACATTAAATTGTCTATCTTCACGTTTCATTACTCTTTATGGGAGAAATTAAACTTCTAAGAAAATAACGCACGCCTCATGCATAATGAAATGCATGCATAGAAATGTTTGGACATGGACATTGTTAATTTCTATTTAGTAAAAAAATACCTAATATTTTTTAACTTGTTAAAGTAAAACTCTCCCCATGCTTTCAAACCACAAGCAAAGTGTGTAGTTAAATAAAAACATTTTAAGTGTTGAACAGTTAGATTTGAGTGATACCTACTGTTCCTAATAGACACTGAGATTCTTGAATGGCACCATAACAACCGAGGAAGCCCACAAACATCATTAAAGCCCCAATCGCTATGAGAACATACACACCTGTTAGAGCAAAAAAAAAAATGTTTGTTAAACATAAGAATTAGATATTTCTACCCATTCATTTATCAATTCCCACAAACTGCATTCCTCATATTTTTCTTTTAGAAACACTTTTTGTTAGTTGTAGAAGTACTGTGCATACAATCACTGCTAAATGCATTATGCAGCCACAAGATGGCACAATTTTACTAATCTGTGGAGATGTGTTGAACATACTTGAACCCTTTCAGCAGTGTATAAAATTGCTGTATATGTGCATTATATAGTTATCAATCCAGGCATCCCAACCTGCAAAAAGTCATTTCAGGGAGGTATCCCGGACCCCCCCCAACATATCATCACAGAACAAGAGTTTACTTGTATACTTATACTATTTATGTAAACTGCTTTTATTTATATTCCATTGCAACTTTAAACAGGTCTAAGGAGTTTATTGTTTTCATGTAGCCTAGGTAACTAGCCGGCCTTAATAATATGCACATGAAATGAAACTTGTTTAACTCACTTCAACATGTCTTTTACAATCATTTAACCCGCCATGGGCAATGCTGAAGTCACTGTTACAAACTGTACAGCGTGCAAGACTGTCATTATGTTTCACTCTTATTAGACAGGGGTACACTTTCGTGTAGTCTGGCGTAAAATGTGTCTTATATTTTCGCTTTTTGGGGCACTCTCCCTCTGTCATGGCGCTCCTGTGTCTAGATACACTGTCCTGATTAATTAGGTTCGGGAAAAGAGATAAAAGCCCTCCCACACTGACAATTGATTGGTTGACTTACCGAAACAGGCCAATCAGGATGCTCTCTGTTTTCACTTCTTGATGCACACACGCACACACACGCACACACGCAAGGTCTCTCGCTCTCTCCCTCTCTGCCGTGCGCGCTACACGGTTTGGAGCACAATCTAGCCGCTCTTGCTCGCTCGCTCTTGATTCCGGGAGATTTTAACTCATTTGCGGGCATCAGGGAGCCACTATCAATACGCGGGAGACTCCCGGAACTTCCGGGAGACTTGGGATGTCTGTCAATCTATCAACCATATTGTGTTTTCATAAAGTATATATAGAATAGATAACTTAAATAATGTATGTATAAAAATTTTCAAGGCAACTATACATTTTACTCTCTTTTTCTTGTCTCACTTTGCATATTTTGTTGTTGACGGTGGAATTGGTCAGTGCTTACAATTAGTCAATACAGCTAATCTGCATTCACCTGTCTGATTTGTCATCTTGGAAATAGTTTTAAGACTGCAAAAGAAAGAAAAAGAGAGACAAAAAGGGAAAAAAAAGGAAAAGCAATCTCTGTATGTTAAAGAGCAGTTCACAGTTGAGATTGGAAACAGCATGGGAAGAGCTCTAAACTGGAACCTTTACATAACAGAGCCATGCTGTCCTCAGTACTTAAGCCAGTCTGGTCTGTTTGTTCACAAAATGCTAAATTAGTATTTCAGCTACAGATACTCTTACCACAGCAACTCCAAATATCTTGTTCAGCAAATTTTCAACAAGCAAAACAGGAAATTATCTTTTGTATTTTAGCATCTAAGCATATTTTAGTTGACTGTTTGCCCCTAAAGGAGAGGACTTGCAACATAGAGATGATTTATTCAAAGTTTTTTTTTTTTTAAAGCAGACAAATACGTAGACCTTCAAAGGAATAGTTCACCCAAAAAATAAATTTCTGCCGAACCCAAATGGAAGATTTTTTGAAAAATATCTCAGCACTGTTGGTCCGTACAATGCAATTGAATTGTGGTCAGAACTTTGAAGATCCAAAAAGCATATATAGGCAAAATAAAAATTAATCCAGACTCCAGTAGTTAAATCCATGTCTTCTGAAGCAATATGATAGGTGTGGTTGAGAAACAACAATATTTAAGTATTTTTATTTACTATAAATCTCAAATTTCACTTTAAGTTCCACATTATAATTTTTTTGCTTTTTTTTTTTGGCGATTCACATTCTTTGTGCATATTGCCACCTACTGCTGACTGTATGTGCTTTTTGGACCTTTAAAATTCTGACACGTGACGCCATGCGAGGATCGGATATGTGAGTGTCGAGATCTGCGCACTTTGCTGATTTGAACACTTTTAATGACATAAACCGGTGAGATTCGATAACATAACTGTTCTAGAAGGACAATATGTTAAAGATTAAAAATCCTCTGGAGACATTAAAAGACACTTACGTGTTCACGCAGATGGCCCCGAGCAGGCCGCAAGCCTTTGAGTCGGTTTAATCGGGGAAGCGCAGCGAGAGATGCTGAACATGTTGGCAATGCTGATGAAGGTTGTTGCTGACTTGGAGGCTCTTGCTGTGATACGTTGATTGATTACTGCCATGGATGCGAAGTTCACTGATGTGGTGACAAGAGTGGGGGATGTCGAGAAATGGATAGATTATCTGGAGTCATCGGAGAGGGAATTATCTGCTAATCTGCCAGTGACCAAGGTCGATTTGGAGCATGTCTGGGAGAAGTTGGAAGACATGGAGAACCATAGCCGGCGAAATAATGTCCAAATCGTCTGAATTCCTGAGGGCGAAGAGGGACAGGATATGGTGAAATTCCTGGATGGGCTCTTTCCGAATCTGCTTGACATATCAGGCCATAAGCTGGCAATCGAGTTCCTGCTCGGCGATCCACTGAGGGAGGCAGGCTATGCAAGGCGAGTAGTAAAGGAAGGCTTTCTTGGAAGAAACACAGGATTATTTTTATTCCAGACTTTGCGAATTCGACAAGAGATAAACTTGATTGATTCAAGGAAAGCAAGAAACTTTTACAGAAAGTCGGAAAGTCATTTTGCACTGATATTCCCGGTCAAATTGAAAATAGATGATAAGGATGGCCGTAAAACATTCACATGCCCACAGCAAGTGATGTCCTTCATAAAATCAATGAAATCTTGTTGCATTCACATTGCAGAAGAGTGGACCGTCTCACTGAACATCTGCTTTGTTTGGGGAGTCTGCGCGCCTTTTGTGCTGGTTCCGCCTAGCAGCTGGTGTTTATTTTGTAGAGTAACATACCTTCAGGATGAATCTGAATGCTCTTTGTGCGTATTCCACCTATTGGCTGGAGTTTGTTTCATGGAGTACTTCTTGCAGGTAATTGGAGTAAGTAATTTGTTTGCACTCATGTTGCAGCCGAGAGAACGGCTCACTGAACATTTGCTTGACTGTTGAGGAATCTGTGCGCTCTCGGTGCTAGTTCCTCCTATCGGCTGGAGTTTATTTTTTAGAGTAACACCTTCAGGACGTTTCTATGGATGAATTTTGTTGGGAAAGAAGCCAGTTGGCGCTGTCGTGCGTGGGGTTAATGCGCATGTTTTCTTTTTTCATTTTTTTTTTCATTCTTTTTTTTCTAGATGTTTGGGGATTGATTGTTGCACTAATGTTGGAATGTGGTCTTTATAATCTTGTTTTTGACACACAATCTATTTTTTCTTATATGTTGTTAAATGTTAATATGAGTGGATTGTCTCTCTCCACGTGGAATGTGAATGGGTTGGGGCACCCCATAAGCATAAGAAATATGATATAGTGTTTCTTCAAGAACAGTGTATAATATAAATTAAGATCAATTATGAAGAGTCATTATTGTTTTATCTGAAATTCAGGGACAAAGTCTTATTTTGGCTAATGGTTATGCACCTAACATTGATGATCAGGGCTTTTTTATATATCTTAAAGGGTTGTTGCAAGCTGCTGGCACTCCTAATGATATCATATTGGGAGGAGCCTTTAATCTTTTGATGGACTCAGTCCTTGATCATAGTGAAGTATAACTGTGCAAGCCCCCTAGAGCAACATTGACCATTCACAGGATTTCCACAAATCTTGGTCTTACAGATATCTGGAGACTTTTGAACCCATCTGGTAGGGACTATACATTGTTTTTATCAGTCCATAAGATTTACTCTAGATAAACATTTTTAGTCCCTCATTTCATCTGTTGATGATTGCTCAATTGAAACATTTTAGTCTCAGATCATGCCCTGGTGTGTTTAGAGTTGCCACATACTGAGAAAAAGAAATCATATAGTTGGTCCTTTAATGTATCCCTTTAGCAAAATCCTGAATGCTAAAGGCTGAAATTAATGTCTATATGGAGACCAACTGGTCCTCAGTATCCTATGTGGACATGGCTTGGGAGGCACTTAAGGTGGTTCTTAGGGGCCGGATCATTAAGTATGCCTCATTCACCAAAAATCCAAAGCACAAAACTCGTGGAATTGGAAGGGAATATTAAAAGTGCCAAGGCAGAGCTGAAGTGCTGAATGTCGTCTAATGGCCTCAGGGAATTGACCCGACTGAAATACAGATACAATACTATTTTGCCACGGAAGGTGGAGTTTTGGCTATTCAGGGCAAGACAGTCGTACTTTGAGTCGGGGGACAATGCAGGGAATCCTTTGGCTAGATATATAAAACAAAGAGAGTCTTTTTCTACCATTCCCTCAGTGAAATCTGCTGGTGGTGAAATATTAAACTCAGCCATTGATTTTAATTATGCTTTTAAAGAATTCTCTCTTGAACTCTATAGGTCCACATCTTCGTCTACTGATGAATATATTAGAAACTTTGTGGAACCATTAGAACTTCCTAAACTTACGACTGATGAAAAAAATTCTCTTGATTCTGAGATAACCTTGGAGGATCTTGGCAAGGTAATTAAGGCCTTGCCTACAGGCAAGGCTCTGGGGCCAGTTGGAATTGCCGCTGAATTTCTTTAGATCTTAGGCTACAGAACTGGCTCCACTTTTGCTACACTTTATACATAAACATTAAAGAATAGAAAGCTTCCGCAAACCATGACACAAGCCCGGATCAGTCTGATTCTGAAACGACAAAGATCTAAGTGAGTGTAAGAGTTACAGTCAAATTTCTCTGATCCAGCTAGATGTTAAAATATTGTCACAAATTATGGCTAACCGATTAAGTAAAGTTATGACATCACTTATACATATAGATAAGGTGGTGTTTATTCAGGCTGTAGCTCTTCTAATAATATGAGGCGTTTCATCAATATCATGTGTTCAGTGGTGAATGATTAGACTCTGGTTACTACCATCTCACCTGATGCTGAAAAGGCATTTGATATGATAGAAGATGATTATCTTTTCAAGATTTTGGAAATTTACGGGTTCAGGAATACTTTTATTGGATGGATTAAGTTACTTTATAGACACCCGGTAGCTGCGGTACAAACAAATTGATTAGTTTCAGATTATTTTACTCTGGAGAGGGGCATCCAGCAGCATTGCCCTCTTTCCCCATTATTGTTCTGTCTTGCCCTGGAATCATTAGCAGCCACAATAAGAAAGGAGGAGGATTTTCCAGGGGTGGTGGTAGGAGATGTCCCCCTCTCTTATTTCAAGCAATTTGATAGCATAGCGAAGTCCTTCATTTGGAATGATAAATGTCCCAGATTACATTTCAGTAAATTGCATAGGCCGATTGACAGAGGTGGGCTAGGCCTACCCAAGATTTTGTTTTATTATTATGCATTCAGTCTCAGACATTTGTCATTGGTCACTTCCACCTGAGAGAGCCCCTGCCTGGTTTTGTATTGAAAAGGAAGTTCTTTCCCCTATTTCGGCATTGCAAAGCCTTTCTATCAAACTAACCGGAGAAGTTAAGTTACACCTCGTTATCTCACATTTGCATGTGGTATGGACAAAAGTGTCCAGAGTGTTTAATTTGGACATTTATTTAAATGTTGCTTCGAGCATATGGCTGAACCCAAAGTTACGTATTAATAAATCCCATTTCTGCTGGTCAGAGTGGATTGTGAGGGAGGTTAATAAACTATTGATTTATGTCAGTGACCAATATGAGAGTGGAGTGTTGAGATCCTTTGAAAATATGTTTCAACATTTTGGGATTGGGAACATTTTGCTTGCAGAAGATAATCCATACAAAAGTATCTGTACTTTAAAAATGCATATGATGATGAATCTTCTCCAAGATTTAGAATTTATTTTCTCTCAATTGGAGATGTGGTCTTGTTTTCCAAGATCTACGAAACATCTTACATGCTCAGCAAATACATACACATGCTACACAGCTGAAGCTCACACTGAAATCAGAATTCAGAGCAGATCAAAGTTTGATCTTTACCTATCAACACTGTTCAACACTGCTAAACAAGCTTCATGCTCTGTTTAAAATCATGTATATTTAGAAATGTTATGATCCTGCATGCATATGTCTGAAAGTGTTCTCAGACTCCTCTCTAAGCTATAAAGATTTGCTCTGTTTGGAAGGCCATCAAGGCTTGAAAATATTTTTAGGGTTGTTTAAACAGCACTTGGGTAAGCCCAACCATTGCTCACTCTAATTTGTGGTGTAACGGGCACATGAGTAGGGCTTTTTGAATTACATGGATGCTCAGCAGAAGCAGAAAAAAACACTTCATCTTTCTCTTCTTACACTGGGTGGGCCATACCATCAACCCAAACTTCTTTAATCAGAAAAGGTTATTGCTGCTATATAAAGAGACAGGCAGAACTACGGTTCTTCCATGTACTTACACTGAGTAGAGGGAGGCAAGCCAATGGTCTCTACATAAATGAATGGGTGGAACATATGCTAGTAACCACAACGTGCTGCTGAATTCTCTGTGTGCATCTACTGTGGCTAAGTATGTGTGTGTGTGTGTGTGTGTGTGTGTGTGTGTGTGTGTGTGTGTGTGAGTGAGCGTGTATTTATCACTTTGTGGGGACCAAATGTCCCCATAAGGGTAGTAAAACCCGAAATTTTTGACCTTGTGGGGACATTTTGTCGGTCCCCATGAGGAAAACAGCTTATAAATCATACTAAATTATGTTTTTTGAAAATGTAAAAATGCAGAAAGTTTTCTGTGAGGGTTAGGTTTAGGGGTTGTGTTAGGTTTAGGGGATAGAATATAAAGTTTGTAAAGTATAAAAACCATTATGTCTATGGAAAGTCCCCATAAAACATGGAAACACAACATGTGTGTGTGTGTGTGTGTGTGTGTGCGTGTGTGTGTGTGCGTGTTTTTGTGATTTACGAGGACAATTTTGTAAGTTACAAATTAGTAATTACAAGGTTATTATGCTATAAATGTGATTTATGAGAACATTTCTAGTGTCCCCATAATTCAAATTGCTTAAAAATCATACTAAACAATGTTTTATTGAAAATGTAAAAATGCAGAAGGTTTTCTGTGAGGGTTAGGTTTAGGGGTTGTGTTAGGTTTAGAGGATAGAATCTATAGTTTGTACAGTATAAAAGTCATTATGTCTATGGAAAGTCCTCATAATGATAGGTAGACCAACATGTGTGTGTGTGTGTGTGTGTGTGTGTGTGTGTGTGTGTGTGTGTGTGTGTGTGTGTGTGTGTGTGTGTTTGCGTGCCTGATCCTTTTAAAACACCCCTTGTGTGAGTTTCTAGAATCACTGACTTCATGTGAAAGCTGCAGAATGAAGCATTATTCTAGAGAGAAAGGGAACTTTTACAGGAAAGACTAACTGTAACACATTTACATCCTACAACATGACAAACAGGATCAAATCTCTTATGCAATGATTTTCTGCTGCTGTCATCATAGTTTGTAAACTCATACGCACACACAGTGATTGAGTGACCCTCAGCTTAGACCCTGTTTCCTATTTCTATCTTTTGAGGAGACTGTGTGGCAATGCCTGACTATTTCAGGAGTAATTGTGTCTCAAAGCTCATAGTGCAGAAACTCCCCAATTATAATGACAATATCTACAAGCTAGGACAACATTCTGTCCATTTACTTGTAAAATTACTTGTTATTAGGGCTGGAATAATCACGATTTTCATTTGAACAATCCCAATATAATTTTAAAAAACTTGCTGCGCATTATTGCAAACAACACTCTGGACATTGTACAGGCATTCATGCCTACATACATAGTAATAAAATATGCATAATGTTTTTTTTAAGTATTAAGAGTGATATAAAGTGATAAAATAAAACTGTATGAAATACTCCCTAGATTTTAAATATGATAATGTACAGTCCAAATACATTTCTGGTGTTGAATTCTATATACTGTATATTCATCTAAATCAGGCTAAATATGCCATGTTAAACAACAGGTAATATGATCATATAAACAGCTACAGCTCATGATGTCACGTTAAGAGGATATAATTAGCAACATCTGGCAGAAGTGAGCATTTAGTTTGGAAATGAATGGGCAAAGGTAATTTTCAAAGGATTATGATGCCAGGGTTTGAGTGGCTTGTTTAAATAACAAGTGAACTAGACATAGTAGTTAACATTTTACATTTCAGCCTCTTTCATGGATGAAACAATATAAACAGGGTCAAAGCTGCTGTTGCCACACTTACACTAAATGAAAGAATTTAAAATGGATCCTAATCATTAGAGTTTCCATGGAAACCAACTTTGTGATCAATGGTAGCCACATTTAGATCAGTAGAACCCACATTTAGTATGTAAAGGGGTTAATCACTTTACTTACTGACATAAAAGGTGCCTGGGGCTTGATTCCCCTCAAACTGAAGCATCAGGAGGTTGCTGGTTTGACTGTCATGGCGAAGCCATAACGCTACACCCAGAATCACACCACCAGCCAACTAAAAATAAGAAAGAGATAGTAAGAAAACAGAGGTGTTGCAGTGTTTACTTCTGCTATTCAGCAAAAATACAAAGATTTCTCCTTCATAAATGCATTTAACATTTGAAGCATGAACGTACAATAATTTTACAGATGTTGTTGCCCAGAAATGTTTATTCTGAGTCTTTTCCGGTGGTCATCCCAGAGGTCACTTCTTCCTGCAATGAGGTTAGAACTGTCTGACAGGTTTACTGTTATTCACACAAATATCCAAAGGATGGAGGGGGCCCTTTTTTACTCTGAGAGGGTAGGTTCTCTATGATCCGATGAGCACTCTGAAACCTCCACCCTGTTCTTTTCTTTTTTTTTATTCAAGCTGCAGGAAGCGACAGCTTCAGTGATAAACATGTGGAAGTCATGCAGATATATTTTTGTGTTGGCATTCACAATGACAGGAAGCTATACGCATCACGAGAGGCTTTGGGATTGGCTATGGATATGGATATCATTCTCGTGCAAGTTAAAGGCCTTGAATCCAAACAAGAATTTAAACTGGCATTGCAAAAGAGACCTGTATTAAGATGGGTCTGAAAAGATTAATTATAATGTACAGGTTTTTCACCTATTAAGAATAAGGGAACAGACAGTATACAGTACATTTTTCAATTCTTGTGATGAAGGTTGGTCTATAATGTCAGCATACACTATTAAAAGTTGAAGCCTGCAATATTTACCTTAAGAAGCTATTTCTACCTGATAACCCTCAAATTAATTTTGTTGATGTATCCAGGTTGATTTGACTAAAACCATTTAATTTAGATGTTACCACATAAAGCACATTTTTAGGTTAGCATTTTTCAGTGTAGTAGCTACAAATTACAATTTCCTCAGAATTCATGATGATTTACTATTGTCATTGAATAACCATTATGTGATGTTGATACTTAGATTAAAAGAGCCTGCTATTTTCTGGTTACAATTGTGATAATAGCAGAATGACAGATATTGTTATGGTCTGTCAGGACAGGATTGCTACATCCTAGCTGATGAAGACGAACATTTGAATCAGATTTTTTTTTACATGAAAAAAAAAAGTTATGATAGACAGCATTTATATTAAGTCCACATCATAAATTATTTTCTTAAATAATTATTTAATTATTTAAATTTGTCCCTCATCTTTTTTTGCCTTGGTTCTTTTATGGTGTATGTATGTCCCTAAAACACATGGGTATAATTATAGACAGTGTAAAAATACAGCAAAACCACAGAAAACCCTCTCCAGGATGCTCTAGAGACAGAGACACATATTCAGGGCCGGCCCGACCCAATAAACAACCTAAACATTTGTTTAGGGCCCCATGATTGGTTCGGGGCCCCACCCATCACCCCCATTTATTGTATTTTTTGCCCATCAATTACTCTAATCAACAAAACACACAACCGTATCAATTAAACGTAGTATGTTTCATTTCGTATATTTTTTCTAAATTAACTAGAATTTTCTAGAAACCTGTAGGGCCCCATACACTATTTTTTTTTAGGGCCCCCAAAACCCTAGGTCCGGCCCTGCACATATTCCTCATGTCTGAGAACACATACACAAGACAGAGAAACTTGCCAGTTAAAAAAAAAGTATTATTCATGGTATCGCACAATTAGCTATGACATGACATCCACTTAACATTCTGCAAGGCCTGTGTTCTAATTTGACTGAAGACTGAAAACTCCCCAAAAAATATATATTTTGATTTTATGTAAATCAGGACCTTGGGATTCATTTTAATCTAGAAAATTAATGATCACGCATACTAGTTTATAGAATAACAACTATTTTGAGTAAAATCTTGTGATCACACAGTGTTCTTATGTTAGTAAAAAAAATTGTAGATCACGGACAAAACTGTATTCTGGAAAATGGATCATTAATTTATTTATTATTTAGCCTAATAAGCCTTATGTATTTAAATTATTATGAAGACTAAAATCACTTTATATTTCAGAGTGTTTGCCTCAATAACATGGGATAAAAATATGGATAATGTTTAACAAAGATGGTATAGAATTGTTTCAAAAACTTTTAATGATGTATTAACATGTTTACTACTAGCATACTACTACTTCCACCACTACTACTAGTACTATTACTACTTATAATAATAGCCTATTATTATAATTATAATAATAAAAACAACAATAGTAGTAGTAGTATTTGAATTAGATATACTTACCCAAAAAATGAAGTTAAAGAAGAAGAGCATGTATTTAATGCATTGGGAGCAGCCGGTAACAACCATGGCTTATTGATGTCCTGCTGTTAAAAGTCAAAGACGCGCTGAAATAATGTTGATCTTGAGGAATATAAGTGAGTCCCAGTAACACAGACGGATATGTGAGCACACACATGCAGTCCGGATCTCAACAGATTAGACAGTGAAGCTGAGACTGCCCACAAGCTCATGGGTTTATATAAACAAACTGAGCCAGAAAAAAGAGAAATGTGCCGTGCAAAGATCTGCCCCATTCCACATTTACATATAAAAACTTTATTTTAATCGATTAAACGGCAATGCAAAACGTATTTAAATTCGCAGTTTTTACCAAGGACTAACGCTTTTTAAAGTACTAGGACTACTACCAGTGTTATATTAATGAAAGCATGCTCTTGTATTTTCAGAGCAATTTGCCTAAAATATTTATTATAATAATTATAAATATTTAGTGAAATTATTTTAATTAATAGTATATATATATATATATATATATATATATATATATATATATATATATATATATATATATATATATATATATATATTTCATTCAGCACTAGATTTTTTCACTTGTTTTGACTATGAAAACTCTGCCAGTAGAGTAAGACAAAATACACGTGTTAAAACATTCTCTGAAAAACCTAAATATCTTATGCAGTGTTGTTTCTAAAACAAGATCAGTTTAATTGATCTAAAGGATTTTTAGAGGAAAACAAACAAACAAAAAAAATGTTATCAAGAATATTAGAAATAGCATTTTATTTTAGCGTAAAGCTGACAATTTACACAAGTTTTATTTCTATTTCTTCTGCTTTACTTCAAACTTACTTCTCTGTCTGTCTCTGTATGAATGTAACACATCATAAGAAAGTGTTTCACCGCTGTTCAAATGCACTTTGGATCACATCATTTAAATGTATAAATATAACTTAATTTTAACTACACCTCCCATGATGCATTTCGCTGAGGGTCATTACAGTTCGCTAGTTGCTAAAACGCTGGAGCAGACTGGCGCTAGCTATGTTTATTTAACCACAGTAACAGTTGTTGAAAACCTTGCAAGATGAGTTCTTCTGACAAAAGATGTAAAGTTACAAAACGATCTGCATCTCCAGATGAAGTATGTGGTTTCCATCATAATACATACTTTAATCAACACAAAATGCTCTGACAATTACACGAACCTGCATCGTTAGCAATGAGTTAGTAGAGCAGAGTATTAGTTGCTAGCTCTTTATAAATGTTAGTAATGGGACAAAGGAGAAGCATATACTTCAGTTTGAAGTGTAGTCAAAACATTTATATTAAAATCACATTTATGTCGTGAATTATCTGCCTGTGTTTTGGTACTGTATTGTTGTTCTCTGAGCAGTTTGACTTTGCATATCTAGCATGGTAGGTATCAAGATTGTTCGGTTTAAGATAATATAAGTGTTTTCGTAAATAGAGTAAACATCACTTTTATTCTGAGAAATAAATTGTCTACGTTGATGCATTCATACTGGTCCTGTATGATTTTATCAGGGGCGTAGATTCCAGGATACATGTAAATTCTTCACACTCTAACCCCTCAATGTTAAAGCCAAATCTACGCCCTTTGGGATTTATAATGGACTTTTATGTGCCTTCATTTTGCTTTCCCTTTTCACATCTATGTAAGTGTATTTAATTATCATTATGTGTGAAATATGCTATTAATGTCAATAACTTGTCTTGCCTTATTACGGAGTTTAATCTGATTTGGCTTGATCAATGCAGACAGGATCCACACAATGGGAATCAGCGGACTTGGGGACAGACGAAAGGAAGCATAAGTTTTTGAGACTGATGGGAGCAGGAAAGGTACAGTTAAACTCCATTGGTCACATACTTTCTATAAGTAAATTATCTGCAGTTAAACTGTTTCAAAATATCATAATCTGCAATTTGCTGTTTGAACATGAAAAAGATCACACATTTTTGCTTCAAAGTGTTTTAATTTATTCACAGAAAGAGCACACTGGACAGCTTGTTATTGGGGATCACAAATCAACGTCCCATTTTCGAAGTGGTGAGTACCCATCTGTGTGGGGCAGCAGTGGTCTCTAGAGTGGAAGTGAAAGGATGCTGGATTTGAATGCTTGACGGGTCATCAAGCGATTGTGACTTCCCATAGTGCTTAACAACACACATAAAAATCTCTAATTGTGTAGGGAGTGCATGAAGATGACATCCTGTACACCATACATCCTTTTCCGAAGATGGTGTTAAAAGAGAACATGTTCTTAGCTTTTTACCATGTATCTGTAATGTCCTGTATTTTATTGTGCACACAGGACAAAGGTTACAATACAGTTTATTGAAGTAGTAGCCAATATAGAACAACTAGTTTAATAATACAGTACCTTCGACGCTGACTACCACCCCTGGAGTCATGAGTTCAAATCCAGGGTGTGCTGAGTGACTCTAGCCTGGTCTCCGAAGTAACAAAATTGGCCTGGTTTCTAGAGAGTGTGGAGTCACATAGAGTCATATAAGGATTGCACTCATAAGAGCAATTTTTAGCCTGTGCAATTCTTTAGAACTTAGAATAACTATAAAAACTATATTCACAAATATGTAGCTAATTATGCTTGGAAATTGCCATTTTAAATTATTGCAAGACTGTATTTCCAAGTTTTCCATGACCATTGGAACCCGGTGATATACAATGGATGAAACCAACCATGAGGAACACCTTTGGATGCAAATATGGGTTCTGGAAACAAAAAGTGATATTTTTCATTTGATTGTGTGTTGTCTCTAGGGACAGAGGATCAGAAGATCACTGCTGAGCTGGAGCACCAGTACCAGATGGGTCTTGATGGGAAGCTTTCAGGAAGGAATAGGAGACACTGTGGTCTGGGATTTAGTGAGGTGAAAGCACTCCCTCATAAGCTGTAGGTTAGGATGGTATTGACGAACTGAGAGATTTGCAAATTGGAAGTACTCCAAGAGGGCATATTTCCCTTTGAGATAAATTTGATGAACATATTTATTAACACAAATGTGTGCTTGAATCTGTTGTTGATTTGTTGAACTGCTTTGCTTCCTCCTTACAGCCCGATCCACCAGCTGAGTGTCAGAGCACTGCTGCCTCAGAGCAATCAGAGAGTTCAGATAAGACCCCTGAGCAACCATCAGAACAACACAAGGAAGAGAAAACACTTTCATCTGACACAGAGCTCAAGAAGCAGGTGCAGGTCACAGACAGAAAGGAGGACAAGAAAAAGACTTTGAAAATGGCATTTGTAAAAGCAACATAAATGGGAGGGAAACATGTTTATAACGTTGAGATTTTTTGCTGTAACCTTTAGTAAGTAATGATGGCAAATTATTTTATTTCTTTAAAAAATTGTTTTTCAATTTTCAATGTCATTTTGTCTGTGCCTGCCAAATTATTTGGACTTGCTTGGCCTTATCGAGTCACAGTGGGAACTGATTGTCTCCATATTGAATGGTTTACCTGCAAATTAAAGTTCTGTCATCATCTACTCACCCTCTTGTACTCTAATGAAATGAGGGTACGGGGGAAAATAGTGCATGGGTTTTGAAAGACATGAGGGTGAGTAGATGATAACAGAATTTTCATTTTTGAGGAACTGTTACTTTAAGCAGGGTTGTTGTCGAATTATCAGGTCTATTGGTCAAGAAGAATGAAATAGAGGAAATATTCAGATAAAAATGTAAATTGTGTGTATTTAAAGGAGTTTGAAAACTTGATGCCAATAAAGAGTTAAACCAACGGTTCTTTGATTAGAATAGAGATCAAAAAAAAAAAAAGTCAATATATTCCAGATAATATTTTTAAATAAGTGGTACTTAAATTATACTTAAAACGTCTATTAAAGGTGCTGTATGACATTTTTTCTTGGAAAAGTATGCAAAAACTTGTCCCATTCCCTTCAAGATATTCATGAAATAAGTGTCCTGAGATAGCTCACCAGTCTCTGTGAAAGCTGTAGACTTTGTAAACAGCAAACAAAAACAGCGTACTGCAGAGATTGATTCTTTTCACCTGTCAATCATTTTGCTCCTCAGTGTTGTATTTGAAGCAGACCATTTGAGGCTATGATTCATAATGTTTGTCAGTCAAGGCCGCTATTGTTCCACAGGAATGAGGCTGTTAATAAGTTTTTAATAAGATGCCATTTTAAAAAAGACATGCAATGCCTTCATATGTAATAAACTTGTGTCACATAAACAGTGTTTTTGAGGTTGAGATCCAAAATTATTGAATGGCATGGAGTATAAGAGTTTGAATGTGAATCTAATAACACAATGATGTCCGATTTATTGAGTTTTAGTGAATTGAAACATGCAAGCCATTTTTCTACATTTAAAACATTTAAACCGATTAAGCAATCACATAACGATACATACCTTTAGGCACGATTACTTGATTTTTATCAAAAATAAAGGCATGCCATGTAGCAAGTAAAGACGCTGACTACGTCTTTCTGAGTGACTCCAGCCAGGTCTCCTAAGCAACCAAATTGGCCCGGTTGCTAGGGAGGGTAGAGTCATATGGGGTAGCCTCCTGGTGGTCGCTACAGTGTGGTTCTCGCTTTTAGTGGGGTATGCCAGGTGGTGAGTTGTTCGTGGATGCTGGCTGCAGAGAGTAGAGTGAAAACTCCACGTGCGCTATGTCTCCGCGGTAACGTGCTCAGCAAGTCACGTGCGCGGCATGACGGTCTCAGACGCTGAGGCAAATTCGTCCTGGACTGAGGCCAATCACTACGCTAACACAAGGACTGCAATTGGGAATTCCAAATTGTGGAGGGGAAAACAAATGGCATGCACAATTTGCAAACCAATTTTTAAAAAGAGCCTTTTTATGTAATGTTTAAATTGGAAATGTAGTTGGCAAAGTGCACCAGTAAAATGAGTAAAAATTTCTACAGTACATAAAAAGTTTTGAACATCAGTGTACCTTAAAGATAATATATATATATATATATATATATATATATATATATATATATATATATATATATATATATATATATATTTGGGTATGCAAGCTTCTCAACAAGTTTTAGTCCTCAGACATGGCCTGCAAAATAAAACAACATAAATACTTTCAAAATAAAATTGCATAGAAAAGTATGCAAAAAATGTTCCTATTCCCTTTAAGATATTTATAAAATAATTATCCTGAGATATCTCATCAGTCCCTGTGACAGCTTTAGAGACTTTGTAAACAGCAAACACAAATGTGTCCACAGACTGAAAATGTAAGCTTTTCACCTGTCAATCATTTTAATTGTTCTCATACTGTTGTATTTGAAGCAGGTCATTAAGGCTATGATTCATAATGTTTGTCAGTTGAGGGCGTTATTGTGCCACTGTTGAATCTGACAGTCACAGGAACAAACAAAAAAAGCTGCTCTTTTGCTCAATTTTTGATCTCAATATGTCTTTGGATGGCGGGGTTTTGGAAGGAGGGGCGTGGCTAATTCAATGGCTCAGTCACATTATGGATTCAGAACACTAAAATTGCTTATGTACAGCACCTTTAAGGAAAATGTGCTTCTTCCTTTTTTTGGTCACACAGTGTATCAAGATTCAAGAAATGCATTTATTTGTATTGAAAAATGATGGAGCAACATAATTTGTGTGAAAAGAAATAACAACAGGTGGTTTGAATAATAATTTTATATATATATATATATATATATATATATATATATATATTTTTTTTTTTTTTTTTGTCCCACCATACCTTGGCCGGGACAAAATACTTTTTATCTTTGCTACATTTTGAGAGTGAGCCTCCTTCTCCTCTGGACTTAGGTCTTCATCTGATTCCATGTCCAGTAGTCTCTTAGGGATGGGCACTTTCTGGGGCATTGAGAGCTGAGGTGGGGTGGGGGTGCCGAGTCACAAAACAGTTGCACAAAAAGGTACTGACAATCAGGTGGATTTAGGAAGCTTTTTATGCATGGAAGCACACAATAACAACAAATGTATTTGAATATTTCTGTAATATTCCTCTCGGGTAAGATCAAACTCAAAGTCCACAGGCTCCATGTCCTGTTCATTCTTTGGCCTGGACTGAACCGTAATACATTCATCTGATGCAGACTGCTGACGTTTTTTCTTACGTTCTGATCACTGCAAAGCAATGTCTTTCTGCCAGCCCTACTAAGGCAAAGACAAACATTTAGGCATCATACACTGTAATTCACCATATGAGCCTTTTTCCTGGATTTAAAACCTAATAAGGATCAGACACAATATCTCTTACATACAGGTGACTAGGAAAGCTGATACCAATCAAGAAATTATAATACATTGCAGACAGAATAACTGGTACAAACAGTGAGTATAAATTTCCTTTGTTAAAGGAATAGTTCACCCAAAATTTGTAATTCTCTGATTATTTACTTACCCTCATGCCATGCCAGATGTGTATGACTTTTTCCTCTGCTGAACAAACAGATTTTTAGAAGAATATTTCAGTTCTGTAGGACCTCACAATGCAATGAATGGGTATCAAAATTTTTAAGCTCAAAAAAGCACATAAAGGCAGCATAACAATAATTCATAACACTCCAGTGGTTAAATCTATATCTTCAGAAGTGACTTTATAGGTGTGGGTGGGAAACAGATCAATATTTAAGTCCTTTTTTACTACAAATTCTCCTCCCTACCCAGGTGACACTATGCATGAAAAATGTGAATCGCAAAAAAACAAAAGAAGAAGAAGAAAGTGAAAGTGGAGATTTGTAGATAAAATTACTTAAATGTTGATCTGTTTCTCACACACACGTATCCTATCACTTTGTAATATATGGATTTAACCACTGAAGTCTTATGGATTACATTTATGCTGCCTTTATCTGCTTTTGGAGCTTAAAAATGTTGGTACCCATTCACTTGCATTGAATGAACCTACAGAGCTGAAATATTCTTCTAAAATCTTTGTTTGCGTTCAGCTGAAGAAAGAAAGCCATACACATCTGTGATGGCATGAGGGTGAGTAAATAATGAGAGAATTTTCATTTTTGGGTGAACTTTTCCTTTAACAGCTTATGGAAAATATATTTTCTGCACAGAAGAGAATATCTTAAAAGTTATTTCATGCAAGCAGTGTCTTCTTGAATTGACAGAAAATTAACATTCTGTCAGAATTTACATAACCCATTTGACCTTCTTTCTTCTGATTGACACAATGCTAAGTAGCATGTTAGTCCCAGTCAGTCACCGTTCACTTTCTTTTTTCCTTTCCATACAATAAGTGGTGACAGAGGCTTATATTTTGCCCAACATCTACCTATTGTGTTCCACAGAAGAAAGTCATACAGGTTTGGAACAACATGATGGTGAGAAAATGATGACAGAATTTTCATATCAGATGAAGCATATGGTGGTTAAAGACACAAAAAGAACTGAAAGCAACAGTAATTACAATTAAAAAGACAGTGTATGTAATTACAGGCAGTAGATAGTTGTTACAAATGATCAAACCCATCACCAAATTACAACATGCCGAATTGTAGAATTTTGTAGTTGAACGCATCAAAAGTGCAAAATCCGTTTAATGTTTCAACAATAAAAAATCATCATGTAAAACCACTCATTCATTTCCCTACTCATTGCCATGAGCTCAGTTAATAAAATCAACTCAGTTCATCAGATATACTTATGAAAAAACACTGAAATAAAAAACAAGGTGTTTATCCAGTTTCTGGTTTTATTTGTGCCTTTAGTGCAAACCTCAATTTTTGAAAATAAAGAGAATATGAAGTGAGTTTAGAAGTGTATTAATGAACATAACAATGTTATAATACTGTTTTACAGTTAGTCCACTTGTTTCAAATTTTTTCTTTTAGCCATGGTATAGATATTATTTAACAGTGTACAGCATCACTGCCTACTGACAAACAGATTAACAGCGATGAAGGTGCTGGTGAGGTTAAAGACCTACGTGAAATGGCTTGACGTGCACAGTATTATTTCCTGTGTTGACATATTTCATATTAAAAAAATATTGTATTAAAGGAGTTATCCCTTTTAATTGAACCTTTTCATGAGGGGTCTAAATTCCCCTGTCCTCTGAAGTGAATTATTTTAGCATGTGACACTGCACAGCCGGCAGAGGGGTGGGGGGTGGGGTGGGGCAGATTGTAGACTAGTATTTTTTGATTTTATTTAAATTTTTTGATTTCTTGTCATTGGGGGCAGATTGTAGACTAGTATTTTTTTGATTTTATTTACATTTTTTGATTTCTTGTCATAAAACTATAGTAAACCTGTGAACAAATGGGTTATGTTTGCTGTACTGTTTTTGTTTTATTTATTTTGTTTTTATGTAGCTATAAAAAACAAATGAACAAATAATATCAGCAGTCCGGTTTGCCTATGCAATGTTTGACATCTCAGACATTGTGTGCATATGTGTGACAAGCACTAATGTAAACAGACTTGGCTGCATGCATTGGAAAATCGTGCTCAATCAGCATGTTTTCATTGTGAGTATACGAGTTTTAAACTGTTATCGAGGTGCTTTTGAGATAGATGGGCTGTCTGTTTTACAAAACAAATGTATATTCCTAAAAAGAATGTTTGAGTTGCTGTTTGTGTGAATGAAAACCGCATCTGCACCTAATCAGCAGGCGTGGCTGCGTGCATGGGAAAATCATGTTTAGATACGATGGCTGTGCATATACATGCTGTGGACTGTTATTGTGGTACTTTGTTGACAATTTGGCTGTTTGTTACATAAAATAAACATATTATGTGTTTGAAAAGACAGGCTGCTTGTTTGATGAATGACAAACACTACTAATGTAAACAAATGGCAGCACGCATCGGGGGAAGATTGCGCTTGATGTATTAACTGTGCCTAGAAGAGCTGTACACTTTTTTTCTGTGGTACTTTGGTGATTAGTTGAATGTATGTATATAAACATTTATTTTGTAGTTTAAAAGATTCCATGTTTGAATGAATATAAATTATAGGCACTTGACCAGCGAAGTCTGTGTCAGAGCGAAAGCTGATTTCAATCTGGCAGCTTGTAAAATAACTGGCTGTAGCAGAAACACATATGTGTGAGGCTACACTGCAGGGCCCAGTTATTAACCATCACATATGTGTGACAGTACATATGAAATGGTTAAATAGCCAATAGATATTTTTACATTGAAACTGAGATCCATGATTTGCAACTTGCTATTGCTCATTGTCGAGCATTTTATTGGACATACATGCCATACATGAGTGTAAGATGAGTCATCAATATTTTAGTTTGTTTTCCCAGAAGAGAAAGACATTTTAAATGCTGAAAGTAAATTTAGTAAACTTCAGGAGTACACTAGTATCAAGATGGTTTTAAAATGTGAGTTTCACAATTTGAGATTAACAGACTCATGGATTGCATGGGGTCTTCTAAAACAATTCTAAAAGTAAACGAAAGGTTTCACCACTCTCATTAGCAGCTATTAGTGAAACTAAAAATATCACAAAGATTTTCAGACTTGAGAATGATTGAATATTTTTCAATGCAATCATTTGTTATTTTAACTATTGCTGAGCTGTTTTTTTGTTTTCGTGTCTGTTTGTCAGACATTACAGCTATAAGTGACTGACAAAAACCATGACCATGTTCTTTTTACAAAAGATTTTAATATTATCATTGTTAATAGTCTCATGAATAAAAAAATGGCTTGGCAGCATGACTTACAAATCTCTCTTACAAAAAGCTGTTCCATTTAGCTCTGAACTGAGTATTGCATTGGTTTTAATTGGATTAAGTGTTTGAATGGAATTGAAGCAGATCCCAACATTGACATACTGTAATCAATTGCTGAAGTCAGTGAAGTCTTGGATTAGAGAAAAGGAGTGACAGAAATACCATTGAATGCAGCATAATTTAAAAAAGACAAAGGCGATATACAGTATGAATGATAAGGAGAGACGTCAGGTAATTACACTGATTAATTGTTCTAGCAACAACAAGGTCATGGGGTTGATTCCAATAAATATATACCTTGAATGTACAATAAGTTTGGATACAATTTTCTTCCAAATGAATGAATGTATTATGTAAAAAAAAAGGAAAACATGGTTAAACATTGCTGATTGGGCCAAATCTAAATGACCCGATTCATCATAAGATTGCTAATCAAGACATGATGGTCCTACTTGAATACCATTTGCTAAAATTAGCAAACAAATAATGATTTACAATATCTACAACAGTTGTTAAAAATGACAAGTCCAATTGACTATAAAAATATCTGAACACATTTTGGGCAATAGTAACATTTAAAATGAGTCTCAGAGAGTTTCAGATGAAGCAGGATGTTTCTGATTGTGATACTCAGGTCAGAATAAAGAGGCACTTAACTTGATTTGTTCCTTGTAGGAGATTATGAATTATTAAGAATGAGATGATTAAGATTGATTGCACACAAAAATACCTTCATACCCAGTTAATTATCAACAATTAATGTTGTTAATCTGAGGCAACAGGGTCAATTCTTTCCACCATAATATCTTCATACAAAATATAACTTATACAAATGATCTCAGAAAATATATTTAAATTATTTAATAAATAAATTAGTAATTAACCTTTGACAAGACAGGCATAACATTTTTTTTTCAGATCCATATTGGGAGAAGGCAGTCAGGGAAAGGGTTATCCTTTTTATTCACATTCAAATATATTCACAAGTCTGTGCAGGAGAAGCCAGGAGTCCAGTGCAATACCTAAGCCTTCATTATGGCCCTGCGCACCCACAGCCTATTAATGCAAAGCTGTGCTTTGTTCATGGGGTAAAGGTGTGTTAGCATGTTAGCTCTATGTGATTCATGGCCTTATGGGGGAGGGGCAAAGCAAGGGTCCCTGTGTTTATTGGGTAGGGAGTAACGTACTAATCCTGGGTCAGAGTTGACCGTTCGAGTGGAGGAGCGGGAGCAGGTGGACTGTCGCTCACCCTGACACAAATAACGTTTGCGCTCGCGCACTAAAGCTTTCTGGTGCCGTTTCATCCTCTCCAGCTGCTCCTCCACACTCATCCTCCCTCTCTGCGGCAGCTGATGATCAGGCTGATGCTCTCCTGAGCACAGCCGCTCCAAGGCACTCTTTGGTCTCTCCTACATGGGAGAGGAAATCGAAAGAGAAAGAAAGACAGGGATGAGAGAATATTACACAGCATTGTGAACAGCCCTTAAATCTGAAGTGTGTAACTTTATCTGTGTTAAAAACGTTCTCTTATCCCAGCTTAATATGCAGAGACAACTTTTTTTTTCTGTAGTACCATACAGTACTTTGAAAAATTATGATGTTAGAAAATAGAAAACGATTCTAGAATGAGGCAATAAAAAGGTTGTATGATCAGTTCTGCTAACTCCTCTAGAATTGTGTTCTAAAGCATCTTGGCACTAACCATTGTGTGTAATGCTGAATCTCCTCTCCTCAGTGAGCAGGAGGCCACACTGCTGGACTGGTTTATCCTGGACAAGGAGCCTGACAGACCTAAGTGATCACAAAACCTTTTATCATTACTGTTACACTGGGATTAAACTGGCCAACATTTATTTTTACCCCTAAAAGCATCCATCCTGTGTCTTGGAGATAAGTAGAATGATAAGAAATATATACTGTATGTATCAAATGTATAATACAAATCAATTAATTCACCATAACATTGTGGCACAATTTTTGGGGAATGGTTCTTTTACAGGACAAAAGTTTGTCTTGAAAACGAGCTTCACCTCTTCTTTGGAGGGTCAGGTAGCCTGGGTCCACCTGATCTGATCCACAGTCACTTCCAGGAAGCTCTGGTTCACTTAGGAAGGACCGTAGTTCCACCTGAAGCCCAAATATTTCATTTCATTCATCTGAATTTGCAAGCAGTCAGTCACAAGAAATAAACTAACATTTTTTTATATATGTTAGACCACTGAATTCACTTTGTGTCCCTATCGAAGCTTACATCTCAAGAGCAAATCAATCAGTAAATGAATATGGATCTACTACAGTATTGCTTTATTATTCATACATTTGGACCCTTTCAGTAAAACTTGACTGCATACAATGAAAGAAACTTGACTTGAGTGAGTTAAATTTACCATGCAATCTCCGTTAATGTAGTTGCTCTCCCGGTCACGTTTCCTCTCATCAGATTGTCGCTTAAGGCCACGAACAGACGTGTGTCTGATGACCGATGTTTCTTTAGGAAGGGGAGGGACAACAGGGGGTGTGTCCTCATCATAGAGGAGGGGCAAGGGCGGTCTGGGAGGAGCAGGATCCTCTTCCTGAAAACCAAAATTATGCACTTAAGGAAACTGCTGTTTATTGTTAGTTAATTACAACTCCAATTCTGAAATAGTTGGGACTTTATGAAAAATGCTAATAAAAACAAAAAGAAGTGATTTGTAAATTATATTTACCCTTTGCAATATTGAAAGTACTACAACTAAACATTATATAATGTTTTACTTTGTGAATTTCATTGTTTGTATTTTTATATGTACAGTAATATCAAATCAGATGATTGCAACACACTAAAAATTAGTGTTGATGTATGGCTTCTGCTTTGCATAGTTAAGTCTTTTGTGTGCTGAATTGTGCACTGTAGAGGGTGAAATGCCCAAAATCCTTCCAATTTGTCTTTGGGGAACATTGTTCTCAAAGTGTGAAGCATCTGTTGGCAAATTGACAAGTCTTGAATGATCCTTGCTCTTGAAGGACTAGGCTTTTTTTTGGAGGCTCTTTATATACTATGGCACAACTGCCTCACCTGTTTAACATCTCGTGTTTCACATTGCCTTGTTATTTTAACTCGTCAAATTGTTATTAGTCTTAAATTGCCCCTGTCTCAACTTTTTTGGAACATGTTGCAAATCATCTGATTTGAAATGACTGTACATAAAAAAAAACAATGAAATTCACAAGGCAAAACATCATATAATGTTTAGTTGTTGTGTTTTCAGTATAGCAAAGGTGCAAGATAGAAGTTGAAGACAGAAGTTTACATACACCTTAGCCAAATACATTTATACTTGTTTAATTAAAAATACGTTTTTCACAATTCCTGACATTTAATTGTAGAAAACATTCCCTGTTTTAGGTCAGTTAGGATCACTACTTTATTTTAAGAAGGTGAAATGTCAGAATAATAGTAGATAGAATGACTTATTTCAGCTTTTATTTCTTTCATCACATTCCCAGTGGGTCAGAAGTTTACATACACTTTGTTAGTATTTGGTAGCATTGACTTTAAATTGTTTAACTAGGTCAAACGTCTGTGATAGCCTTTCACAAGCTTCTCACAACAAGTTGCTGGAATTTTGCCCAATTCCTCCAGACAAAACTGGTGTAGTCAGGTTTGTAGGCCTCCTTACTCGCACATCCTTTTTCAGTTCTGCCCACAAATGTTTTATCGGATTGATGTCAGAGCTTTGTGATGGCCACTCCAATACCTTGACTTTGTTGTCCTTAAGCCAGTTTGCTACAACTTTGGAGGTATGCTTGGGGGTCATTGTCCATTTTGAAGACCCATTTGTGACCAAGCTTTAAATTCCTGGCTGATGTCTTGAGATGTTGCTTCAATATATCCACATAATTTTCCTTCCTCATGATGCCATCTACTTTGTGACTTGCACCAGTCCCTCCTGCAGCAAAGCACCCCCACCAAATTATGCTGCCACACCCATGATTCATTGTTGCAATGGTGTTCTTCAGCTTGCAAGCCTCACCCTTTATCCTTCAAACATAACAATGGTCATTATGGCCAAACAGTTCAAATTTTGTTTCATCAGACCAGAGGACATTTCTCCAAAAAGTAGGATCTTTTTCCCCATGTGCACTAGGAAACTGTAGTCTGGCTTTTTTATGGTGGTTTTAGAGCAGTGGCTTCTTCCTTGCTGAGCAGCCTTTCAGGTTATGTCGATACACGTTTTACTGTGGATATAGATACTTGTCTACCTGTTTCCTCCAGCATCTTCACAAGTTCCTTTCCTGTTGTTCTGGGATTGATTTGCACTTTTCGAACCAACTACGTTCATCTCTAGGAGACAGAATGCATCTCCTTCCTGAGCGGTATGATGGCTGCGTGGTCCCATGGTGTTAATACTTGTGTACTATTGTTTTTACAGATGAACATTTTACCTTCAGGTTTTTGAAAGTTGTTCCCAAGGATGAACCCAACATGTGGAGGTCCACAATTCTTTTTTCTGAGGTCTTGGCTGACTTTTTTATTTTCCTATGATGTCAAGCAAAGAGGCACTGTGTTTGAAGGTAGGCCTTAAAATACATCCACAGGTACAGCTCCAATTCAGTACACATCCTGATTAAAGCTGCTTAAAGGCACAGTTAACTTACTGTATGTAAAATTCTGACAAACTGGAATTGTGATATAGTCAATTAAAAGTGAAACAATCTGTATGTAAACAACTACTGGAAAAATTACTTTCGTCATGCACAAAGCAGATGTCCTAAACGACTTGCCAAAACTATAGTTTGCTAATAATAAATCTGTGAAGTGGTTCAAAAATGTGTTTTAATGACTTCAACCTAAGTGTATGTAAACTTCTGACTTCAATTGTTATTTACAAATCACTCCTTTTTGTTTTATTAACACTTTTCATACTGTTCCTTCTTTTTCAGAATTGGGGTTGTAGGTGTGTCTTATTTTTAGAATTTGGAAACTAATCAAACTTACCCATTTTGGCACAGCTTGAGGATGCTGCAGGGTAGCTTTATTGTCCAGGGACAGTGATAACGGACTGGAGGTAAGACTGCGTATGGGTGACCGCATCTCACCAGCTGCTGGGGTCATGCACCGAGAAGGCACTGTTGACTCTGTTACTGAAGGCACAAGTTTTCTCTCTGGACACAAACATGCACGTGTACACAGTATTTTATTAAGAGGAAATTTGTAGTGTGTTTATTAAGCCTGTCTAAAGAGAGTGTAAATCACCCTAACCTGGGTCTTTCACTGAGTCTATGGTGATTTTAAAGGTTTCTTTGGTGGAACTGAGTCCAGTCATCACATCCTCTATCCTCCAGAGCTCCCTCCTCAACTGAGCTTTCTCCTGAGAACACACACACACACACACACACACACACACACACACACACACACACACACACACACACACACACACACACACACACACACACACACACACACACACACACGTTGGATTTACTATATCAGTGAGGACATCACATCCTCTGAGTTTCTTACAAAAGTAATGATATTTGCTATTCCCTACCCCTAAACCTAACCCTCACAGAAAGGACAAACAGAGTAAATTGAAAAAGGGAGAGCGTTAGCAAGACAGAAATGAAAATAATAAAAAAGGATTATGAAGAAATAGAGACATAAATGAAGAAAGGGACCTGAGGTGATGTGCAGAGATTCATCTGAGACTGCAGGACATCTCTCAGCTGTTCCACTGACTGCTCGAGTCTGCTATACTCCTCCCATGCTCTCTCCATCTCCTAAACAACACAAACAAATACATGCAGGAACTATTTTTATTTCTATACCTTCAACACATTTACAGTGAATAAATATTACAATAAATGTGCTAACATCAACCAAACACACGTTGAAACAATTCTTTATTATGATTTCGGGGGAAAGAATTCTAGCCAAATATGGATAAACATATACATAAATTGAATACACATTAACCAACATGCTACACTCACCGTTGACACTCTAGAAATGTCTGCTCGAATATGGACCAGGTCCTCCTGTAGGAGACGCTGTTGGAAGGCGATCTTCTCAGCATGAGATGGCTGATCCTGGTACTGCTCCATCTGCTGGTGAGACACATCCAGAACGGACTCCAGCTTGTCCTACAAAAACAAACATATTAATACTGATCTGTAACAATGAGAAGAATGTTACCATTATATCTGGAGATATTCTATAGGAAATGTACTACACCTTATCATCCTTCAGACCACTAAGCCTGAACTCAAGCTCTTGCAGGGTTTTGTCCTGTTCGCACAGTCGGCTCAGTGTCACCTACAATGGGAAATAGAGCTTTACCATCTAAATCGTTTCATAACAATAGAGTAACATATATTTTTTAGTAACACTAAAAAATGTATCACAATACTAACTTTTTTTTTAATTTACATGATTTTGTCTTTTTTGTTATCACAGAAGAGATAGTGTACAGTTAATCACTTCACTTTAGAAAATGTGGCAAGTACAATGCACAGATAATGAAAATACTAGTTACACTGTTTACATATTTTTGGTTTATGGAGAGATTTTGTGCACACAATATTTTTGCTGTTATATCATCTTTTCTTCCAAAATTGTTATAATAAACAATGAATGTTGATTACCAGTGGATGGAACAGTGATATACATCTGTGTATTTCACTTACAAAACAGTCCAATGAGAAATATGATATGGGTGAATGACCAAGCAGTGCCATAAAGTAAGATCTCCCATACAACAGCATTTGTACATATATCAATGTTATTCAAATCTTTCAATAAAAAGCACAACACAAATGTTTTTTTTTCTTAGACAAACACTAAGCTTATTTCTGGACATTGTTTTCAATACACATAGTGACCCAGCAGCCACTGCAGATACTTCAGAGCAACAACACTGCCGTATTATTTTTCTGACATGGACAAGAGAAGGATTTCATTACAAATCAGGATGTACATATAACAAAGTGAGAAAATCTGGGCCTGACTTATGGTTGAAATGATTTATGTTCAGTATAAGAATGTAGTCACAGATCATTTAAAGAGGTCTGGTGGATTAAATAGGAGTCAATAAAATCTTTACGACATTTCACATTTAGCACAAAACAGCTGTTCTGGGGTTGATACAGTGGCGCCTCTAAACCATTATACACATGCAAAAAATTATAACACACTGAATGCACTGCTACTGTACTTTAACATTTATATACTATGTACTATGAAGTATAAACAAACTGAATATGCAGTTTAAGTCTTAAGTCCAAAGTTTAAATGTTTTTTTCTTTCTGTTTGAAACAGAACTAAATAAAGTGAACTTTATTTAGACAGAGAGAGAGGTGTATTATGAAAAGAGGTTGTAATTTTTGTGCATAGCAACCAGTGATTTTATATAATCAATGAATCAGGTGACAATTGCGTTGTCTCCTGTACTCACATCAATGTCACTTTCTGCCACTTTCACTGGTTTGGCTGGCCGTCCTTTCAGAGTCCCTGTCTCACTCACCTACAAGACATTTCACAGAAAGAGCTCCTTATGTTAGTGCTTTACAGACAGCACAACACAGCTGTTCAACTCAAATAAAGCAAGACCAACACTGTACATTGAACACTGTAAAAGTCACAGTGAGAAGCTTTACAACAATATTCTTCATTTCAATAGCATACAGTACACACTGGGGCTGAAGCTTTTCTTGAAGCACAATGGCAGGATGGATGGAGTCTCACAATCTTCATGCCAACCAAATATAGCTGTGGGACATGAATGCAATGTCTAAAATAAAACCTCCACAGAAACACGCTGCATGGTGAACTCATAAAAGAAGCCCAAGCTCTGGATGACGATGAACTCAAGACCGCAAGGGAACTTTCAGAGAAAAATTGTACTGCTGCAACATGAGGATCATGCTGCTTTACAATTCATTCATTTGCACATATAGCCTACTCATTCACTTTCACAGCACTAAAGACAGAAAAAGAGAAAGAGAGAAACTGAAAGATAATCATAAGTAGATTACTACATATATTAGATCAGGCGTCCTCAAACTGTGGTATGCGTGCCACCAGAAGTATGTGGTAGTAGTTGTGCCCTCATGTCTCATGAAATAAACAATACTAGAAAACAGACGTTTTATTGAAAATTTTATTTCCATTCTTTCATGTTTTATTTTTAGTTTCCCATCTATATAAATTTAATATAACATTTAATATAGTCTTATGTGTTTAAGACTTGGTAATGCATGGCCTAAGATCTTAGTGGCCGTTCAGGATCAAAAAAATCTAGACACAATTCCAGGAATAGAGCAGAGCAAGACAGGTTTTTTTTTTTGGGGGTGGGGTTTCTTTTCTCCCAAATTTGGAATTCCTAACGCGCTCTAGGTCCTCAGGGTGGTTTAGTGCCTCACCTCAATCCAGGTGGCGGAGGACGAATCTCAGTTAATTTATCACGTGGCTTGTTGAGTGTGTTACTGCGGAGTGCATGTGGAGGCTTCATGCTATTCTAGACGGCATCCACTTACAACTCACCACGCACCCCACCCAGAGAGAGAACCACATTATAGTGACCACAAGGATGTTACCGTATGTGACTCTACCCTCCCTAGCAACCAAGCAAATTTGGTTGATTAGCAGACCTGGCTGGAGTCACTCAGCACACCCTGGCTGAACTACCCAAGCCCCCACAAGACATGTTTTTAACAGTTCAAGTTCTTTTTAACTTGACAAAGCACATACAAAACACAGCACTCCTGCATGAGATGTTGCAAAGAAAGCGAGATGTGCACAATGGTTAAAGATGTCCATCTAGAGCATGTATATGAAGGAAGACAATTGAAATAAAGTGCAGATGGATGCAAAAATGCACTCGGTGTGAACACCCCCTCACTTGTCATGTTATCTAAAAAAAATACGATGCTTCAGAGCAAGACTCTTAAAAACAGTGATGTGGCTCAACTGCCAAAGAGGTCTGCTATGCACATGTTGACAGACAAACAATTGAACAACAGAGCAGACTGATGCAAAACCAAATTCGGAGTGAACGGCCCCTCACTTCTTCAATGCAGAATGTAAATCGTTGACCAAGTCTTAGCACCATATTTTAGTTTGTGAGTTAAAAAAAAGAGTGTTTTTTTTTTCAAATTTGAGGCAAGATACTTTTCTCAATTTCATGAAGGCAAGCTTTAGGAGCACCTTGACCTTTTGAGCATGATGTCAATAAAGTAACCAGTCTGACAAATAAGTTCCAAGCGCTTCTAGAGAGACAATAGAAGTTTAAGATCAAATTCCCAAATTTATTTTTGATTTAGGTGTTTCAATTAGACAGCAAAGTGTACACATTAATGCATGCTATTACATTATAATTTGTTCTTAAGTGCTACTTTGCATTGATTTGGATATTGCTCTAATAGCGTCCTTCCACAGACCAGATATAATGTAAATTTGTTCAATGGTGAAAAAATGAGAGGGAACACTGTTGTGAGTTGGTGATACTTGGATGTTTTGATTTAATTAAAGGTGTTTTTTGGCATGAAATGCTTCAGAACCACTGTTTAAGATAAATTCTATAAATACAAGATAACTTAAATAGTATCAATATAGATAAATAGTTCATTAAATAGAGAGAAAGAGAGAATATTTGTTGTACCCTGCACATGCACTGAGCTTATCCATCCTATCCGGACCTGCCAACTCATTAACCAATCACACATACCCATATTACAACATATCACTCCAAAGGGCAGGGGGGATAGGCGTGCAGGTGCCAGGTTTGTGCCAACATTAAGCTATGTGCACCATGTTAAGCAATGGGAATGCTTATGACACTCTGGATGGCGACAGTTCTTACTTTCCAGAATGGTCTCAAACCCGCCGCAGTGCAGGTTTGTAACACACTGTGAACCATGAGGATCAATGGCTCTAAAGTTTTCATCTGTGGCAAACGGAGATAGACAGTTATAGATAAAGAAGGACTTGTCTTCTACATCACCCCATCCCAACTTATATGACTTTCTTTCTTCCGTGGAACACAAAAGGAGACACGATCCACTTTCAGTGCATCTTTATTTTATACAGTGAAAGAGAATGCTAACTGATCCTATTATACATCTCCTTTTGTGCAAGAAAAAAAAAAATTTTGCATTCTGAGGTAACTCCTAATTATGCCACAAAAACAATTCATCCTAAATGAAAACATTTTCTGAAGTAAAGAAAGTACATGGTTCCTCGCCCAACTGATGTTTTTTGACTGTGTTAGTGTGTTACTACAGAGGTTTTCAGAAGATAGTGTAAAGAAGTAAAAGGAGGAGTGGAGAGAGACAGAAAGAGTAAGACAGAAAAGACCCACCTTTAGATCTAAATATTCCAGGTCCTTCTTCAAATGCATACATGTATCATCAGCCTGTAAGGGATAGGAGAAACATTGCATCATGTGACTCAACACAAACAGAAATTTTAAACAGTGCACTGACACCAAAACAATAGCAGCGTTACAATTCGCAAACTTTGCTGGTGATGGGAAAGAGTAAGTAACAAGACAGTTAAAAAAGTAAACCTGGTTAGTTGAACTTGATATCCACATGAATTGATTGGATATAAATTTACACAGATAGGGTTTGCAAGCAATTCTATCACACAGTTTTCCCTCTTTTAAAACCATAACCATAGTGTGATAGTAGCAAACAGTATTTTACACTTCCATTATAAGTGTATCTTCTTTAAACATGTAGTCCCTTCATTTGTGCACATTGAGAGAGGTAAGTAGTATTTACTGTCTGTGGTAATCAACAGCATGACGCATGCTACATAGACACCATCGAATAGGAAAAAACTGGAGCATTAGTATAAAGAGATAGTTCACCTAAAAATTCTCTCATATACTCATCCTCATGCCATCTCAGATGTGCATGAAATTCTTTCTTCTACAGAACACAAACAAAGATTTTTAGAAGAATATCTCAGCTCTGTTGGTCCATACAATGCAAGTGAATGGTGGCCAAAAGGCTAAAGGTCCATAAAGCACATAAAGGCAGCATAAAAGTAATACATAAGACTTCAGTGGTTTAATTTACATCTTCAGAAGTGATTTAATAAGTGTGGGTAAAAAACGGATCAATATCTAAATCTTTATTTTCTATAAAATCGTCACTTTCACTCTCACTTCCACATTTTTTTTCTTCTTTTTTTTTTGTTTCACATTCTTAGTGCATTTTGCCACCTACTGGTCGGAGCTGGTCAAAGATGGAGATTTATAGTAAAGAAATTACTTGATCTGGTTCTCACCCATACCTAACATATCCCTTCTGAAGACATGGATTAATGCACTGGAGTCATATGGATTACTTTTATAATGTCTTTATGTGCTTTTTGGACCTTCAGAGTTCTGGCCACAATTCACTTGCATTGAATGGACCTACAGAGCTGAGATATTCTTCTAAAAATCTTTGTTTGTGGTCTGTAGAAGAAAGAAAGTCATACACATCTGAGATGGCATGAGGTTGAGCAAAGGATGAGAGAATTTTCATTTTTGGGTGAACTATCCCTTTATTATTACCTCATTCATCCTTGATACCAAAGCATTCATTCTATAATCAACAGTTTACATAACATTCCTGCACACATATATTATTGTCACTATTAACAAAGCATATAGATTATGCCATTATTGTTAAGCAGAGGTTGATTGACACTGATAATTTAACCAGGTCAATCAATGGTTTGCCCGTACTAGGCAGTCTTTTACACAAGGCTTTATGAGACAACAAACTTCATGCTTACATCTATTTCATGCAAGCAAAACATTTAGATTTTTGCATTTTCAAACTTTGGAGCAATAGTAAAGCATACTTTTGTAGTATGCAAAATGGCTACAACCAGTTAAATAGATAATACATGCTGATGGTAGGATAGCAAGATATAACTTGAATAGCATGACATGTTACAAAGCCACAGGAGCCACAGAAAGTCAGGCAGCAGAGGCAGACTACAGAGGCAGACTACAAGTGCTAACTGGGCAGGCCGAGCCCTGACCTTCACCCGAGTCAACTGCTGGAGGTGGGCCAGTGCATCATTGCGCACACCCGCCATCATGGCCTGGTGTCTCCGTAACTGGATGAGGAGAAGGGTAAGCTCCTCCGGCTGAAGCAAAGGCGAGAGGATGATCAGGACAGAGAGAGAGTTCCATGATAAGGTTATTTGTATAGATGCCATTTAATGGCATGAAAAGATGATGATTGGCTCCACCAACAGAAGACAATCATTCTGACTAATTGAGGTGAACCAAGAGATAACCAAAAGATAAACTTATCCAGAGAGTTGATCAGTTTATTGGGTGTGATTACAATTGATTTTAATTTGTTTTAGTAATAAAGGCAAACAAACAAAAGAGACAAACCACATACCTTAGGTGAACAAACTGTACACTATTTATACTGTATATACAAAAGTGATTTTTTTTTTTCAAATGGCTAAATATGTTTTTCTCAGAACATACATTTGTGTAGATAAAAAAACATCTTACTGTTTTTCCATGAAGGCTGGGTGCACTGACTGTGTGTGTGATGTAGCCAGATGGTGGCACTGAGCGTCTCTCTATTGTGGCAGACTGCAGATAGAGAAAAAATAAGAATTAAATGCACTGGCACGTATTGTATTAAAGATGAAGTGTGCAATTTCTAGTGTCACCAAACAAAATTGCACAAATAATGATTGTTTTTGTGCAGGTTTCCTGAAACCTACAATTGTTTTTTTAATTTTGGCAATTTAATAAATAATAATTTTCAGCAAAATATATGGATATAATATGTAAAAATGTAAATACACAAAAAAAGTAATCTGAATTACTCAAAACATATTCACTGTAACATATTTTATATATACAGGTTTAATAACCATCACGGATTGAGTCATGTTTCAAATCCTCATACATTTGGACGAGACATCTGTGCTTGCTTGGCGAAATGCTCATTTGTGATGGTAACTAGGCTTTTAAAAGACAAACAGAGAGTGAATTAATGAACTATATATAAATCAGTCTGGCACTCATTCCATTACAAAGACACAACTGATACTTTGTACTGAATGACGGCTCTGTTGCAGATGGATGGATCTTCCACTTTGAAAAGACTGATAGCTGGTGTTATTTGATCAGGAGCGTCTGTCTTTGTTTCTGAGAGGTATTAGCGTCCGTCATGATGGCTTTAAGTGTATGCTTCTTTCAACTGTTCTAAAGGAGAGTTCTGAACCCAAATAGCGTCGCATTACTACGTGATGTACTTTGTCCAGACAAGAGATTAGATGCTTGGGTCACATACGCATCAAAACAGAGAACACTGCAAAAATCCTTTCTTAATCAGTATTTCTGTCTTGATTTCCAGTCAAAATATCTAAACATCCTTTAAACATGATACATTTACCTGAGAAGCAATATGGTGAAAGATAGGAAAACGTATTTTCCGAGAATATATCTTGAGCGCTTAAAATCTTCGGTAGAATTTTTTACCCCAATGGTATTTTTTTCATTTTCTTGCTTTAAGCATAGATCAAACCAAATTTAGTAAGGTTTATGCATATCTTAAGCAATTTTGCTTCTCAGTTAAATTGATATCTGATTAGGAAAACTAGTTTTTGCAGTGTAATGAATAATGACACTTCATCCATTGTGCAATCTCACAGGCTTTCACACTTCCACATACTTCACAGCTAAAGATAGAAGTCTAACTACGTCTAGCACTATTGGTTTTCACCTGTGGATGTTGAATTTAGAATGCATACTATATGGATATGGACTATATGGTAAAAAAAAAAAGATTTTCTCAGTCAGTGATTTTGTCTTGTCCTATGAAAAATATCCAAACATCCTAAAAAATTATATATTTGCTTGATAAGGAAAATTACATTGTTAAATCTTGTTTTCAGAGAAATCTAACAACATTTTGTGAGGTTTATATTCTTACAGAAAAAGCTGCCTAATACTACATATGGTGCTGAGACCACATCATAGCCAGTCCAATATTTCTTGATTTATCTCAATAATCTCTTTTAATTTGATGTTTTCACTTGTGGAATAAATTAATCATTGCTGACTGTGACTAGCGCATGTTTACAATGACATCAGTAAGTGATAACATCTACGCCTCTACTGAAGGTGTCAGGAGAACATAAACACAAATGTTAATGAGTGCACATTTAATTCAATGTAAAAGCAAATCTCTTTTTCCTACCCCTTTGGCAAATACTTTTTGTCTTGTTTTAAGTATAAATGTTGTTAGATTTTGCTATTCAAGTACATCTGTCTTATTTCAAGGATGTTTTTATGTGGTGTAAGCATGAGAGTGGTTGCATTTGTCACCTGCTGACCTTATATGAGTGTGTCCGGTGAGGACAGTTTGACGGTGGCACCTCCACAGTTGGCCTGTCCTCAAGAGGTTTGACTGTAACACGTTCTGCGGGTGTGTGGGGTCTCCGAGGAGACAGCAGCCTGGGCCCAGGAGGCCCGGGTGGAGCAATGTCTGCCAGAATCGGAGGCACAGAAATGCAGCGAGAAACATCGGAGTTGACCCTGGTGGAGGATACAGCAGTGGAGTAGTCTGGAGCTGGGGTGTATATGGGGGCGGTGGGGCTGCCGTGGCGATATTGCTGTCTCTGTTGCCATTCATAGAGCTGCCACACGGTATTGTCTTGCGTCGGGGGTCGGTGGCTGTGGCCAAGGGTCATTTGGAAGTGATGAAGCCGGTCATGGGAGTATTTGTATTCACTGGGCACCTGACGCTGGACGCTAGGTGGGCTTAGCCGTGAGGTCTTAGGTAAAGATTGGTACTTCTCCATTGTGCCATACTTCGGATGAATGGGAGGGGTCCGACGTGGTATAGTGCCATCAGTAGAAACAAATCTGTGTAAAGAAATTGTCTATTTTTTATATTTTGAGGCTGTTAAGGAGAAACTACAGTAAATATTGGCCACTTTATCTGGTGTGTCACAGCCCAAAGATGGGTTGCAGGTCTGTTATGATTGGCACAGCAGGACAAGTACAATGCTAAGTAAACCAATTCAAGTTTTTAGACATTTTTGTACAATAAGCATATATGGTAAAGTGCTGGGTAGTCACTTGTCAACCAATGTAAAATTTGCATCCAAGTGCAAAACCAGTGATTTAGACCATTAGGGGGCGACATGTCCTTTGACTCTTTGCAGCAACATCTGACTCTTGCAACTAACTTTGGCACATACTGTACACTGTCTGAGCACTTCATTAGTATCACCTGTACACCTAATTATTCATGCGATTATCTAATCAGTCAATCGCGTGGCAGCAGAGCAATACATAAAATCATGCTGATATGGGCCAGGAGCTTCAGTTAATGTTCATATCAACCATCAGAATGGGGAAAAAACTGATCTCAGCGATTTTGATTGTGGCATGATAGACAGGCTGGTTTGAGTATTTCTGTAACTGCTGATCTCCTGGGATTTTTACCTTTTTGTCTCTAGAGTTTACTCAGAATGGTGCCAAAAGCAAAAAAACTTCCAGTGAGCAGCAGATATGCAGACGGAAATGCCTTGTTGGTGAGTGGTCAATTAAGAAAGGACAGACTGGTTCGAGCTGACAAGTAGTGAGCATAGTAGCATCTCAGAATGCACAAAAATGTCAAACCTTGTGTTGGATGGGCTACAACAGCACTTTGGACACTTTATTAGGACCACAGTGTTCCTAATAAAGTGCTCTGTGAGTGTATATTGCGTGGCATATAGATATGTATTTGTTTTTTTTTTTGCATGATTACATTTGGAAGTGTGTGTGTTTGCAAACTCACCCCCGGTGCTCTTCTTTCTGCACTTTAACCCAATTCTCCACCTGTTCCAAAGCACTCCTCCTCTGCACCTGTACTGGAGTTTGAGAAGAAGGCGTTGACCCTCTTTGATACCCAACCATGCCTGTTCCATTCTGTTCCAAGGGCGCTCCATTCCTCAGCACTACCGGAGGGGTGGAGACAGCCCTAGAAGGAGCTCGAGAAGGGACTTGAGACACTGGTGCTGATCCTGGAGCTACAATCTCCATCTCCACCATCCTGGTAGTTGGAGGTTTACCCCTCATCAGCTCCATCTCTCTCGGGGTAACCAGGATATCCACTTCTCCCACAAACCTGTCCTGCTTCTCCTCGAGCAGCCCATCACCCTGTATGACCTCAGGTTCAGTGATCACAAAGCTGCTGATGTGATTGGTCTGAGGAACAGCCTGCTGCTTGTGTTTCTCACAAAAATACACTTGATCTGGTAGATCCAGCTCCTCTCTGTGTGGCAAAGGCATGGCATGTGCAAAGGTCAGTGTAATTGTATGGGACTTTTATCAGATGCTCTTATCAGATTGCTGGATCACATATCATGACTGTTAGATTAACACTATTCCACAGCATGGAGTCTGGACCATAAATGGATCCAGCATTCACAGTCTAGCCTAAAGTAATCTGATCATCAAGCCAAATATATCCATCAATGTAAAGTCGCCATTCTCACTTTAGAATCACTTAAAACTAATGTATCCACAAATTCTCACATTAGGGGGTGTTCAATAGATTCAATAAAGGTAAGACACAAGCTATATTTAGGGACCAGAAAATCATAGACTTGAGGGTGGGATTCTTTGGCTTTGGCTAGTACCAAGCAACCACCCAGAACATACTTCTTATTTCTTTGGAAGTGCATAAAAACATGATAAAAATGACTGAACTAAACGAACATTAGCAGCTCCATAGCAACACCCTAACAACCAACCAGAACACCCTAGAATTGTGGTGGTGAGTTTTAGCCAGTGGGGATTGGCCACTCCAGAAAATGCACAAAATAAAATAAAAATAAAAACAGTATTATTACCCTTCACAGATGGAAAAGTCTGTCAAGTTCTGCTTGTTTTTGGTTTCTTCAAACAAGGATTGTGGAGAAGGTAAGAGTTTGTTTAATTCCTGGTTCAAATATAATATCCACATAGCAGTCTAACAGTGACTTGATTAAATCAGGGCCCTCACTGAAACTACATTTGGAGAAGACATGGCCACTGGGGGCTTGGCAAGCCTACTAAAGTTCACTTTACATTCAGACTAATAATAATAACAGCTGCTTGAACTAAAAGAAGTAACCTCTAGTGGATGCACATTCAGACATACACAAAGTCTATAACAGACCCATTCCCATTTGCATTTGTAACATAAAATATAAAAAAAACTTTTTCCTTGAGGCTTGATCATATCTACAGTACTTAGAGATGTACTGTAATTATTCTTCACTGCTAGGAGAACAACATTTATTTATTGTAATATGCACAGATTATTATGTAGTGTTCAAACTCTCTGGCTCTGATTTAAAAAGATTCCAAAAAAGTGTATTAATTTGCTGTCTGACAACTGCGTGTATTTACGGGCATATTGCAATTGATTTACTAAGAATACTTGCCCAAATAGCCACACTTGCAAAGAGCTTGGACACATAAAACATAAATCACAAAAATATGAATCACACATTCATAGAGTCAGACAAAAATTAGCACACAAATGGTATATGCAAGAACGCCTTTGCAAAGGAGGCAAAAATACAAAAAACACAAGGGCATCTATGAGAATGGAAAATCTCACGAGCCCCCACATAGAGTTATGAAAATATATGACTCAGAATAGCTTTTAGTCTGGACTACCAGTCTAAGTTTCTGCCTCGCTGACTGCCAGCTCAAGCTGACACCAACCTCATTAGTGTTGGGCTGCTATGACAACTCCAAAAATCTGACATGATCCCAAATTAGTGCCTTGTTAAAGGACATCACCAGCAGTTCAATCTTTTATGGCTAAAATAGGGCAACAGTCATTAACCTGCTCAAAAGTCCAGCATAGTATCTTTTGACCAGCATCTCAAAAGACCAACATTATGGATGCTGGTCACCAATCAGATTTTAGGGACAGGAAAAGGAGTTAAGATTTAGGCTTAGGGCTAGGTTAGGGACTTGAACAAAATTTGTATCAAGCAATAATTTCCATTATATTCATGACTTCTGAGTATCTTATAACATTTCTGCAGTTTCTAAGTTCCCTAAGTGTGTTTCTCTAAGTGTGTGCTGCTGTTTTCTTATTTCTTTTACCCCATTCACAGAAATACACAAGTTTTTGTCACTTTTCATCGCTCTTTCAGCAAATAGTCTGTTCAAACAGAGAAGACAATTTAAAATTGCATCTAAAAGTCACTATAGGTACAGGGTGGCTCCCCTTGAATGTATGCTCATTCAAGTTGTTTATAATTGTCACGAACCCCGCTCCTCTGCCCCATCCCCGCTTCCTCGAGCACGCACACACGCTCCCCTTCGTCCAGCTCACGCGCACGCTCGGCTTCACCGAGCACACACACGCACTCCGCGAGCGTACTCCTGTACACCTGCACTCGTCTCAATCTCCACATTAGTTTCACCTGTACTCGTCTCATCACCTTTCATTGTTTACACCTGCACTTTCCCCTATATATATCACTGCCCTTTCGTCTCACGCCTGTTGGTTATTGTATTTAGTTTCCCGTGTCTTTGCCCCCCGCTAGTCTCGTCTAGTTTTGATCTCCTCTTGTCCTCCTCTTAGCTTGCCAGCTTCCCTTGTTCCCCTGTCTTTTGCTCCCACTAGTCCTGTCTACTCTGATCCTGTTTCCCGGCTTCTACCTCCCCACTCTCGTTGACCACTCTCTCCCGGATTTGCCCCTTACTCAACTTTGTTTCCCCGGCTTTTGACCCTACGCTACCCTGACCATTCTCCCTCTGGATTTTCCGTGCCTTACTTTTGTTTGCCTGCAAATAAACACAGTTTTGACATACATTGTGACTGTCTCATCTTGTGTGTGTGTGTGCGGGTTACAGAATAACCAACCTCACCGTAGACAGTCACAATGTATCACGCGGAGGATTCGCGCAGCTCACTAGAGCGGAGATACACGTCACATTCAGCGCGAGGAGCTACTGTTTGGACACTTGACCAAGCGCTCGCGGCCCAGGGGCAGCAGGTATGTGCTATGTCTGATTTATTTCACCCTGTTTCACCTGTGTCTGCCCCTGAGCCCGTTGATGCTCTCCATGCATCCGCGAGCGCCGTATGCTCTCCATCCCCGGAGAGGTTTTATGGCTCTTCTGACGCTAACCAAGGGTTTTTCATGCAAGGCAGCGGTTGTGTAACTCATAACCCCGCCCTTGACATTATGGAGCCAGCAGCCCGACTCTTGGTTTTGCGCCAGGGGAGCCAACCCTTGGAGGCTTATGTTGTGGATTTTTGTGCCCTGGCTAACCAGGTGAATTTTGATGAGGTGGCTCTGAAAGACATTTTTCAATATGGACTGAATGAGCCAGCCTCATCATTCATGCCTGGTGGTCGCTGCTCTCTCAACCTGGCTCAGTTTATTGACCTTGCCCTACTGTACGCTGGTTCCTCGTTTACTGTGGGGGAGGCAGACACTGAAACAGCGCTCCACACCACGGCCCCCGTCTCGAAGCCTACCACGGCCCCAGTCCCGAGGCCTGTCACGGCCCCAGTCCCGAGGCCTGTCACGGCCCCCAGTCCCGAAGCCTTACACGGCCCCAGCCCCGAAGCCTTACACGGCCCCAGCCCCGAAGCCTGACACGGCCCTAGCCCCGAAGCCTTACACGGCCCTAGCCCCGAAGCCTGACACGGCCATAGCCCCGAAGCCTTACACGGCCCTAGCCCCGAAGCCTTACACGGCCCCAGTCCCGAAGCCTGACACGGCCCCAGTCCCGAGGCCTGTAACGGCCCCAGTCCCGAAGCCTGTCACGGCCCCAGTCCCGAAGCCTGTCACGGCCCAGTCCCGAAGCCTGTCACGGCCCCAGTCCCGAAGCCTGTCACGGCCCCAGTCTCGAAGCCTGGCACGGCCAGCGAGCCAGCGCCCATGCCCGCCACGGCCAACGAGCCAGCGCCCATGCCCGCCACGGCCAACGAGCCAGCGCCCATGCCCGCCACGGCCGGCGAGCCAGCGCCCATGTCTGCCACGGTCAGCGAGCCAGCGCCTGTAGCCTCGACCGCCCCAGAGCCAGCGCCTGTAGCCTCGACCGTCCCCATGGCCACGTCCCCTGTTGGCCGAAGACGTAAGAGAAGGAAGAGGGCCCCTTCTCCCCAGTCTCATCTTGTGCTCAAGACCGCAGAGGTTCCCTCAGAGTCTTCCACAGCTCTACCGACCTCTGCTCCGCCCTCAGAGACTTCCACGGCTCTGCCGGGTTCTGCTCTGCCCTCAGAGTCTTCCACGGCTCTGCCGGGTTCTGCTCCGCCCTCAGAGTCTTCCACGGCTCTGCCGGGTTCTGCTCCGCCCTCAGAGTCTTCCACGGCTCTGCTCCGCCCTCAGAGTCTTCCACGGCTCTGCTGGGTTCTGCTCCGCCCTCAGAGTCTTCCACGGCTCTGCCGGGTTCTGCTCCGCCCTCAGAGTCTTCCACGGCTCTGCCGGACTCTGCTCCGCCCTCAGAGTCTTCCACGGCTCTGCTCCGCCCTCAGAGTCTTCCACGGCTCTGCCAGCCTCTGCTCGCCCCACAGAGCCCTCGCGGGCTCCGCCTCACGAGCCTCCTAAGGCTCCTCCTCTCGAGCCTCCCAGAGCTCTACCTCCCAAGCCCCCCAGGGTTCTGCCTTTCAAGTCTCTCGAGCCTCCCAGAGCTCTACCCCTCGAGCCTCCCAGGGCTCCTCCTCTCGAGCCTCCCAGGGCTCCGCCTCACGAGCCTCCCAAGGGTCCTCCTCCCAAGCCTCCCAGGGCTCCTCCTCTCGAGTCTTTCAGGGCTCCTCCTCCCCTCGAGCCTCTCAGGGCTCCGTCCCTCGAGTCTTTCATGGCTCCACCCCTCAAGCCTCTCACAGCTTCGCCTCTCGAGTCTCTCAGGGCTCCTCCCCCTCTCAAGCCTCTCAGGGCTTCCCCTCTCGAGTCTCTCAGGGCTCCTCCTCCCCTCAAGCCTCTCAGGGCTTCTCCTCTCGAGTCTTTCAGGGCTCCACCTCCTTCCAAACCTCTCAGGGCTTCTCCTCTCAGAGTCTTTCAGGGCTTCTCCTCCCCTCGAGCCTCTCAAGGCTCCGTCCCTCGAGTCTCTCAGGGCTCCTCCTCCCCTCCGGCCTCTCGGGGCTTCGTCTCTCGAGTCTTCCAGGGCTCCTCCTCCCCTCGAGCCTCTCAGGGCTCCGTCCCTCGAGTCTCTCAGGGCTCCTCCTCCCCTCCGGCCTCTCGGGGCTTCGTCTCTCGAGTCTTTCATGGCTCCCCCCCTCGAGCCTCTCGAGCCTTCCAGGGCCCCACCTCTAGAGCCTCTCGAGTCTTCTACGACCTTTTTCCCCGAGCCTCTCATGGCTCTACTCCCAGAGACTCCGGAGCTTCCTAGGGCTCCGCCTCTCGAGCCTCCTAAGGCTCCACCTCCAGAGCCTCCCACGGCGCCACCTCCCTTGGCTCCACCTTCAGAGCCTTCCTGGCCTACCTCGCTAGAGCCTCCCACGGCGCCACCGTCATTGGCTCCACCTCCTGAGCCTTCCAGGCCTTCGCCCCTAAAGCCTCCTTCGGCTCCACCTCCAGAGCCTTCCAGGCCTCCGCCTCTAGAGCCTCCTGCGGCGCCACCTCCCTCTGCCCTGTCTCTTGGGCTCCACATGGCTCCGCCTCATCAGCCTCTCAGTGCCCCGCCTGCCGAGTCTCTCACGGCTCCGTCTTCAAAGGCTCCGTCTCCCAAGTCCTCCACGGCTCCGCCTTTCACGGCTCTTCCCTGGCCCCCTGACCCTGTCCGGTGGCCCCCTGACACTCTCCCTGTCCTGTGGCCTCTTCCCTCGCCTCCTGACCCTGTTCCTGTCCGGTGGTCACCTTCCAGACCCCCGGACCCAGTCCCTGTCCTCCAGTCGCCTTCCAGACCCCCTGACCCAGCCTCTGCCCTATGGCTGCCCCCTAGATCTCCCGACCACCCACCTGTCCTCTATGTTCCCCTTGACCTTGCCTTGAAACTGGCCACTGACCCCATGGACTGTCTCATTTCCCTCTGTGCCCCTTGGACTTCCCTCAATTTTGGTTTTTGTGTTTTGTGGGTGGTCTGTTCAGGGGTTTTTTTTGTTTGTTGGGATCGTCCAGCACCGCTTCCCAGGGGTCGCGCTCCTCGCTGACGGGCGCGGCCGTCGGGAGCCGTCCGTTGTAGAGGGGGGAGTACTGTCACGAACCCCGCTCCTCTGCCCCATCCCCGCTTCCTCGAGCACGCACACGCGCTCCCCTTCATCCAGCTCACACGCACGCTCGGCTTCAACGAGCACACACACGCACTCCGCGAGCGTACTCGCTCGCTTCCCGCTCCCTCGCTCCGCCCCCTCGAGCTTCTACGCTCGTTTTGCTCGCTCGAGCTTGCACGCTCGTTTTACTCCTACGAGCTCACATGCTCGTACACTATCTCCCCTCCTCGGGCTCGCATGCCCGCTCTCCTATCGCCAGAACATTATGTACACCTGCACTCGTCTCAATCTCCAAATTAGTTTCACTTGTACTTGTCTCATCACCTTTCATTGTTTACACCTGCACTTTCCCCTATATATATATCACTGCCCTTTCGTCTCACGTCTGTTGGTTATTGTATTTAGTTTCCCGTGTCTTTGCCCCCCGCTAGTCTCGTCTAGTTTTGATCTCCTCTTGTCCTCCTCTTAGCTTGCCAGCTCCCCTTGTTCCCCTGTCTTTTGCTCCCACTAGTCCCGTTTACTCTGATCCTGTTTCCCGGCTTCGACCTCCCCACTCTCGTTGACCACTCTCTCCCGGATTTGCCCCTTACTCGACTTTGTTTCCCCAGCTTTTGACCCTACGCTACCCTGACCATTCTCCCTCTGGATTGTCCGTGCTGTACTTTTGTTTGCCTGCAAATAAACGCAGTTTTGACATACATTGTGACTGTCTCATCTTGTGTGTGTGTGTGTGTGCGGGTTACAATAATATTCCAATTTCATCGGCACAGTAATGTGTACTAATTTGTTTAGTGTGTAACCACCTCTTTATTACAACTTTAATGCATATTTCTGCATATTATTTTCATATTTAATAAAGTATATTTCATCCCCATGATTATTGAATCCTCGTTTTGTGCTTTTATACAGTCTTATTGCTTGCAGTGCATAGACCTACTATTATAGTATTACGGTTCAACTGCATTATAAACTGAGGATGTAGACTGTTATATAAAAATAAGTGTCTTCAATTAACCCATATCAGCCATTTCACAAGTTTCACCTCTTAAATTGATATGTGTAGTTCAATACAAACATTAATGTGTAGTGGACAAAACACTTGAATGATAATTTAAAAAATATGCAATTAAGAGTGGTTTATCTTCTTCGAAAGAAAGTTATATCTCAGTTACAAATAGCATAATCTCAACGTAAAAATTGTACGGTGTGACTCTGGCTCTGCTGGTGAAAATCACAGTGATCAAAGGCTAAATAAAGATTCATCCACCAGAAGAGAAATGCAGAATCACAACTCACATAAAATGTTCCTCTGTAAATTGCTTGCAATTTTAGTTTTCAACCACAGATGTCCCTAGAGAGCCCAAACTTCCTTAGTGAAGCTTTAAATTGTATTGTACATAACATTAGCATTATATCGGACATTGACCACCCTCCTCTCTAGACATCAGTATGGCCAACACCCATATCAGCCAAGCTTTAGTTTTAGGATTAGGGATATGGCTTGGATTATAATTTTTTTTGACAGAAACATTGTTCCAGACTTATTAAAATCTGTGTGATCGAAGATGGTGTGCTGGTGTTCCAATCAGGCTTTTTAACTAGCTTAACCAGTAAGACTTCCTTGGTCAACCAGTGTCACCAGAAAAATCATGCTGGAGCTGACTAGATACGTTTTGCTGGTGTAGACCAGCATCAAACTAGAATTAACCAGCTTGGAAATTCAATGCCTGAGTATGTTCAAAGTATCTATCTATACATACTGTACTATGTCAGTGTGCTTAGGCTTAGTGACTGTCTCTACAGCACTGGCAGTGCAAACACACTGCAACATCAATGCCAGTCAACAAGACTTACAGCATGACAAACTCTTACAGACAAGCAATGTCCCTTGACACACAAAAGTGAAGATTGTAAAAGGCAGCGCAGACAGACAAACTGAACAGTACTCATTTAAAGACAAGCACACACACACACACACACACACACACACACACACACACACACACACACACACACACACACACACACACACGCACGCACGCATGCACGCACAGGCACACACACAATAAGTGGAAGCCATAAGCAAATTAACATTCAATGAAACAAGACAGACAGATATGGAGACAAGCACATACAGTGGGGTCGAAAAGTCTGAAATCGCACTGAAAATCTGGGATACAAAATTAAAATTTGGAAATAAACTGAAATTTTAGGATTTTTAACAATTTAAAACCAAATTAATAAGAAATATTAATAAGTTCAGAAGAAATATTCTACACTATTTCTAGGTCAGCAATTAAATATAAGCTAATTTATGACATTGGCTAAGTTGACTCCTTTGTACAAAAGGTCAGGGACCGTATTCACAAAAAAGCTTTAAGGGTTAGTTCACCCAAAAATCCTCTCATCATTGACTCACCCTCATGCCATACCAGATGTGTATAAATTTATTTCTTCTGCTGAACACAAACAAAGATTTTTAGAAGACTATTTCATCGCTGTAGTTCCTCACAATGCAAGTGAAATGTGATCAGACCTTTGTAGCTCCAAATATCTCATAAAGGAATCATACAGTAGAAGTAATCAATAAGACTCCAGTGGTTAACCCTTGTGCATCAATTAAAAAAAGTTACACATAGGTTCATTATGGACAAAAATGGCCATGTCCAAAAACTGTCATAAAAATATTATAGATTTATATTTTTTTCCACTTTCACTGACATAATTTTTTTAACCAGCATCAGCTCTAATCATAATGACCAAACATTCATTCATTTTTAGAATTTTAACCCTTTAAACGCTGGTTTGTTTACATAATGCCACTGTTGTTTTTTTTAGGAAAGAATTAAAAATAGTAATTATTTTCAATTTAATAGATGCTAAGCAGAATTTTTTTTCTTTGATTATTAGAGCCTCGGATATGTCAATGATTAACAACAACATTCATTTTGATGCTTTCATATTTTTTATGCAGTATCAGATTTAAAAAAAAGCTACCACTCAGGTCCATAATGGACAAAAATGGCCATGTCAAAAAGTGTCATAAAAATATTATAGAATAATATTTTTTCTACTTTCACTGACTTATATTTTAACCAGAATCAGTTCTAATCATAGTTACCAAACATTCATTTATTTTCAGAATTTTAACACTTTAAACGCCGGTTTGTTTACATAATGCCACTGTTGTTTTTTATAAAAAATATAATAATTATAATTATTTTCAATTTAATAAATGCTAAACAGAATTTTTTTATTTTTATTATTAGAGCCTCAGACACATACAAACCACACTCTGAAATCCATACCAACACACTCACACAATTATATATTCATAATGTATCTAATTGGCTCTATAATATGCATAAGCCAAAAACAGCAGAAAACAACAACAAAAGCGATGATATGCCAAACCTGAAAAAATGGCACGATCTGATAAAAAATATTTAAAATGTAAATTTTGAAGCCTTGCCAACATAATGAAAGCATGTTAAACAAGATTGCATAATTTTATAGTTAAATGGCACTGGGATTAAAAATCGCAGTTTTAATGGGTTTCAATGTGCCATTTTTGTCCAAAACGACGCTAAGAGGGAGTATTTTGTGTAACTAGTGCAAAAAATATTTTTTTAAAGAAAATAGGGTGAAATATTAAAATTCCAATAAAAATTCACACCTGTGGAAAATTTTATGCAGTTAGCATTAACACAGACAAAGTTATCAAAAAAAACAAAACTGAAAAAGCCAAAAATGTCCACAAGGATGCACAAGGGTTAAATCAATAGCTATGGGTGAGAAACGGTTCAAAACGTAAGTCCTTTTTACTCTAAATATCCACTTTCACTTTTACCTTCACTTTTACATCTGAAAGTCACACATGATGCCTGTTTAGCTTCACTTTTACATCTAAAAGTGTAAGTTAAAGTGGAGATTTAAAGTAAAAAAGGACTTAAATATTGTTATTTTTCTTGCCCACACCTATTGCTTCTGAATATGTGGATTTAAACACTGATGTCATATTGATTACTTGTATGTTTCCTTTATACTGTAGTTCTAGTCACTGTTCACTTGAATTGTATGGACCTAGATAACTCAGATATTCTTCTAAAAATCTTTCTAAAAAAGTCATACACATCTGGGATGAGGGTGAGTAAATGATGAGATAATTTTCATTTTTGGGTGAACTATCCCTTTAAGGTTTACAGTAGCTCCTAACTCCTAACTAATTTAGGAGTGGTAGAACCCATATTAACTATTTTAAAATTGCTTCTGTCTCTTTATACAATCTCAGTCTGACATGATGTTCAGTGGGGGGCTTTGTGGGGGCCATAACATCTGTTGCAGGGCTCCCTGTTCTTCTATTCTAATCTTTTCTATTTGCAAAGTAATGTTTGGGAGTCTAACATTTAGATTTCCTATTGACACACTAAAGCTGAAGATATACATAACCATCTTAAGACAAATGCTTTTGTGAAACAATCTTATGTGCCTAAGACTTTTGCACATTACTCTCTCTCTCTCTCTCTCTCTCTCTCTCTCTCTCTCTCTCATATATATTTATTCTGTATTTAAGCCTATTCTTACAATTTTGATTTATTTCAATTTCATGACAAAATTTCAACTAAATTAAACTAATACAACTATAATATATTTAAGTTTTATTAATTTAATTTTGTTAAAGAAAACTCAATTCAAGGGAATTCTGTTATGAAATTGAAATAAGTACATTTTAAAATAAGCTAAAGTATTTTTTGAGTGTGTATTAGAATATAATTATGACATTGACCTTTTAAATATGTATCGTCTGAGGCACGATGCTCTTTTCATTATTGTAGACTCACTTAGTGATGCAATTACCAGTCCTATGAACTGAAACATCCCAATTGCATCATCCCAAAAAAGGTTTTGATAACTCTGCGCTTCCTGGCCATAGGTAAAATGCAACTGAGTAGCGTGGATGAATTGGGAGTTTCTCAGTCATCCGTCAGCAGAATTATCCATCAAAATATAAATGCCCTCTCCAGACCCCAGATTGTCCATCAATTCATAGCATATGTTTTCCTTTGGGTGTTCACTCGCTGCAGAGAAATAAGGTGAAATTATATTTCATTGGTGGGCTCAGTGTTATTATTGCTTTGGGTTTTTAAATTTAGTTTTTATTTCTATTTTATATTCAATTTGTCATAACAATTTAGTTTCGTTTTTGTTAGATTTAACAGTTTGTCTGTTAGTTTTAGTTTAATTTTTGTTTTCTCAGTGAAAAGTTTCAGTTTAGTTTTTATTTTAGTTTTAGTGTTTTTAAATCTTGACATCAACAGCCTCCTTGGCAATCATGATTTCAAGCTCGAATATATGTCCCAGAGCCATCTAGCCCTCAGCAAACTGTACTGGTAGACCGCAAATGCAAGATGTACAGTGAAAAGGGAGTTCCATTTTGGTCTGTTATCACCCAAAACCACTTATTGATGACTTTTATGGTACCTTTATGTGCTTTCTGAAGCTTCAAAGTTTTGGACCCTGTTCATTTGTACTGTATGGACCTAAAGAGATGAGATATTCTTCTAAAACCCTTTGTTTGTGTTTAGCAGATGAAAGAAAGTCATACACATCAGAAATGGCATGAAAAATCTGGGATATGATCATAAGAGGGTCTTCAAAAGTTCTACTTCCCAGTATTGAATATTTCTTAATTTTTGCTTTTGACTAAGGTAGAAGATATCCTAAGCTTTTTCAAATGTATAATGTTAGGTTATGTGGCGATTGGATAATAATTAAAAGTGTCATGAAAAGTACAATTTCCAAAAGAGTCCCACTTTGCCCAAATTCACCCTATAAAATTATTTTAGTTTAGTTTCAGTTTTTCAAATAATTTCAGTTTTTATTTTTATTTTAGTTAACGAAAATGATGAGTTATTTTTAGTTGTATTTTTTTAGCTATAATAACACTGGCTGGGCTACCTGGTGTAGGTGCAGTTGATGAAAATCCCATTCATACATTGTATCAACACAGGATGAAGACACATTCAAAAAACACTTACATAACATAACATAACATAACATAACATAACATAACATAACATAACATAACATAACATAACATAACATAAAATAACATAACATAACATAACATAACATAACATAGTGAATTTGCTGACAGATAGTTGTCTACTATCTGAGCTGTGGCTCAGTTGGTAGAGCGGGTCGGCCACTAATCATAGGATTGGTGATTTGAATCCTGGCCCACATGACTCCACATGCCGAAGTGTCCTTGGGCAAGACACTGAACCCCAAGTTGCTCCCAATGGCAGGCTAGCGCCTTGCATGGCAGCTCTGCCACCATTAGTGTAAGTATGTGTGTATGAATGGGTGCATATGTCACAATGTAAAGTGCTTTGAATACTGTTAAGGTTAAAAAGGTGCTATATAAGTGCAGACCATTTACCAGTCACTTTGGGTTATTTAAGAAAGCACACTTATACAGTATAATGTGACATCATCCATAGCAACGAGATCAACTCTGCATTATGCTTACATTAAGATTTCCTTAGTAAAACTTGCTCTTAGCAGTTTTGTGTTTTTTTAAGCAAAAAATCTTTAGAGAACTCCTAGTGGTAAAATAAAAACCTTACCCAGATTTCATAGAAGCACACAAGATTCTCTTTGGAACATTTTCAAATCATCGTGGGATAACATAGATCATCAGATTTTGCACAAACTTGTGGAGTCCATGCCACATTGAGTGCATGCTGTCATTGAAGCAAAAGATAGACATACAATTCCAAATAATAAGAAATTTACTCTAAAAAAATTAAGATTGTGAAATTCATGTACATCATTCAATTAATAATTTCACATTAATTTCTAAGCAGTTCTCTTTTTGCTGTCTCACATTGTTTTACCTACATCTCTGTACAAGCTCCAACTTTTGTAGTTTTGTAGTAGTATTCCTCATTTGTAAGTCGTTCAGGATAAAATTAACTTCTAAATTAATACATGCAATGCCTATAAAACTATATGTAATAAAAAAGGGTACTACAGTACATTTTTAAAATGCAATTTCTCTAGTGGTATTAGACTTTTGGACCCCACTGCATGTACATCATAATAGAAACTTCCTCTGGAATGTTAACACTGTCAGACGGTCACTGACCTCTTTACTGTATGGGTCTGCATGAGTGCAGCCTGGTTCATGGCCCTGACCCAGCCGTTCATGTCCTCCTGTGTGTCCACACTGAAATAGTATGTCCTCATCCCAGTGTGCTCCGCCTGCGAGCCAATCACAGAGCTCTGTTTGTAAATGTAAGAGCGCATTCCTGTGTGTGTAGCCTGCAAGAAAGAGGGCACTAAAATCAGTCCAGCGCAAGACAAAGGAGAATCCCTCAAATAAAGCAGCATCAGCAAATGAGTCAGAGGAGCATCTCAGATGGATGCAGGAAAATTAGAGGCGAGGAGGAATACAATGCGACAGACACACAGATGTAAGTCAGGACGTAAGAATAACCCAAAGGAGCAAATGCAGATCAAGTCAAGCCAAAGCAAATGCTGTAATACTGTGATTTACACACTGGAACAGTGGAAAGCTACAGGAACACTGACATGAATCAGCATAAAAAAATGAACGAAAATACCAGAAGATTAATTAGCAGCACAATACCATACAATAAGAGAAAAGCAAAAAATAAAAAATAAACAAATACAATATAAATTAATTAATAATTCATAAATAAAAATACTAATACTTAAGTTTATTAAACAGTTATTAAGTTATAAAAGCAGTGATACATTTATATATACTGTACATACCTAACACAAATATTTACAAATGTACATGTTTGCAACAACTTTTCTTACTCTGTTTTGTGTTACACAGATTACATGTTACTAAAATTAAAATTACATCAATAATAATGCATCGCAAGGGCACAAAATATTATATTACTACAGTAGGTATTACATAAGCATTATATTAAGTAGCTCATTAGCATTACTCAGTACATATGTAAATAGAAAATAACATGAACAATGTAAAATAAAGTGCGACCAATATATATTTTAAAATCATACAGCAGTCTATTTCTTCAGAGTGTATAAAGTCATCAAGAAAAAAACGCAGATTGCCATCCAACAGAGGAGCACAAACACTGGTGTAATTAATGTGAATTCAATCCCCAATTTCCTCATTAGAGAGAGAGAGAGAGAGAGAGAGAGTAACTTCTGTTGTGTTCAATCTCGTAAAACGAAACAAAGTGGCAATTATAGTTCATTAGAAATTTCCACACTGCATTCTTCACTAATTCTTTCCTTCTCTCACAGTGTGAGCAAAAATCACAACACTAAATACACAGTCACATGAAGACACGTGTGTTTAGATGACTAGCTCATTAAAGGCAAGGAGCGAGGTGCTAAGTTGCTGCCTGTGTTTTAATGTTCCACGGTGGGAAGGCTCTGCAATAAAGCTGTAATATTCATGCAGGGGGCCCAGACCACTGCAGGTGACCAGATGCCTCGATCCACTTCCGTCTTAAATTCAGCCCAAAATTTAAGATTTAAATTTAAACTTAAATTTAAGGTGACTTAATGTCATTCCAAATCCTTACTTTCTTCTGTGGGACACAAAAGATATTCTAATGAAGGATCACACCAAAATATATAGTGACCATGGCAACCTCATAGTGAAAACGTGACTCTATATACATTTTTGCAAAACTTGTTTTGGTACAATTCCCTGCAGTTTCCAGGTGAAATGAACAATATAGGAGCTACAACAACTGTGTGTTTTATTCCCTTTCACTCAAATCATGACTATAATGGTTGATTATGACTTCATAAATACTTATTTTCTCTCTATCACTCAGAACTTTTACTAGAACTATACTCTGCTTTTTTATGATATCGACACACTTTTACTCAAACAAATCTTTTGAAAAATAATACTGTACTTTTGAATGTTGTTATTACAAATATTTATAGTCACAACATAATTCCCATAGTTCCATTTATGTTATTCCATAGTTTAGATGACTTTAATATTCTAAAATGTGAAAAAAAAAAAAAAAAAAAAAAGAATAAGTAAATGATCCTAAACTTTTGTTTGATAGTGTTCATATATACACTTCCAATATAGGCAGCTCACCTGATAGGTCGTTGGACTTACAGACGGAGGACTGCAATTCAAGTCCAGCCATGAAAACAAGCTGACACGTGACATTACAGTGTCATAGAAGTAGCATGAAATGAGGTGGCTGCTTCAAAAAAATGTGCTTTTAATTTAGCTTCTAATTTTTAAAACACTACTGGTTAGATTTAGGCATTGATGAGGTAAGGATGTCTTTTTTACTTCTCATATATTTTAAAACACTAATGGTTAAGTTTAGGCCTTAATTTGGTAAGGATGTCTTTTTAAAATGTTTCATATATATTTTAAAACACTATTGGTTAGGTTCAGGCAAAAGTTTTAGGTTAGGGAGGTATGTTTAAAAAAAAAATTATATTGATAATATATATATATATATATATATATACTGTAATTCACCTTAAAAACAGCATCTGAATACGACACCATTTTACTTGCTTCTGGCGCCCCGAGCTGAACATTTCACTGAATTTCATTTTAACCAAACGTGATTTATATCATGTTCACATAAAAAAGACAGAGGGGTTGTCAAGTTAAAAAAAGAACAAAAATGCATCAGATCCAGCATAATGTGTCATCACACACTAGGTATAAATAAGCAGAAGCATAAATGTAATTTGAGAGATGTGAGGGCTAGATTTTCAGTGAATAATTATTCAATTTTGGTTTGTTCCCCACACAAAGCTATAATATGTCTTCAGAAGACTTGGAATAAAACTCACAAGTTGTAAGGACAACTTTTACATTACATTTATGGTGTCTTTTCAAAGCTGGACAGAACTTGATCACTATATTATTTCATAGTATGTAAAATAGCAGTGTGTACATTCTTAAAAATGTCTAAACATTTTGAACAACATGAATGAGAATGAGCAAATTACAGAATTTTCATTTCTGAGTGAACTGTTCCATTTTCACTAGGGTGTGAATGCACATATAAATAAAAAGCAATGCGTAGATATACCAAAATGCACAGACAATTAAAAAATATATATATTTTGAAATAATCTCTTCCCTTTAACACTGTAATTAATAAGCAACGGTAGACTGGGCTTTAATCAAACTCATGACAAATGCACAAATTTAATTCTCCATGATATTAATACATAACTCAGATCTTGTGACTATGTTCCAAAGAGCAAAATTACATGTGCGCACAGCAAAATGCAGCTGTGTACACAAAACACACACATGTACACACAGCAGAGAGAATACAATACAAGGCGCTAACAATAGCATGCTGCATCCTTCCTTTCTGGCACCATGCATCATATCAGGCTATTTAAGTTGATTTTAGAATAACCAGACCATTCATTAATAGCACTCCTATTAAGTCATCCATGATCCATTATAAGTATGCAGTGCCCTGGTACAATAATGTTTTTATTAAAAAGGTTATGTTGGCTAAGATTAACAACTACAAAACTGAGGGCTTCAAATCGGTCAACAGACTTCTGCTGAATCAACTGTGCAATTTAAAAGGGATAAGTCACCCAAAAATGGAAATGTTGTCATCATCTCATGCACCGGTACTTTCAAACTGCTATGACTTAAACTGTTATGGTTGTTTTTGTACCTTTTTAACCTTGACGAAACCTGGGAAGGGTTGCACCAGCTGTGTCAAAGTTCACACTAAGGGCATAGTAACTACTAGTTAGTTTGTAACTAAGTCAGGGATTAATTTGGTTGCACCACCTGTTCTTGAGAACAGACTTAACTAGTTGGTCGTAAGCTCTTTGTAAAGTAATGCATAGTCTTGCAAAGTTTACCTGCATTTATCCAATAAGCAGCCTTCAAATTTATATATAAATATAAATTTATACATATATACATATATAAAATTATTAAATATATATATATATACACAGGACGACGCATCCTGAAAACTGCACCGCTTGATCGGTTTCATGCTGAAGAGCCACTTAAAAGTATGTTTTTTTTAAATGCAAACAAGTGTAAATGTCAACACCATAATGTATGTCGAAATGATTGATGCATTTCATACAAAACTTGAGCTCATTTATGTCATAAAATATCATTCTGCTTTTTTCCCCCATCCGTTACACCTGGTCGGAGGCTTCCTTAAATATTTTGTTTATACGTAGGGGTACACTCTACCTATGTTTAATGGTGCAACGCTCAAATATTTAGTAGTGCGTAAAATGTGACTTAGTGCCAATTTACACCACAACTAGGCTAAGCTGTAATGTATGTATAGCTGGTGCAACCGGCCATTGGTCACCGTTCACTTACATTGAATAAAAAAAGAGCAGCTTAAAATTGGCTAAACACCTACTTTTGTGTTCCACAAAAGAGAGAAAATCATACAGGGGGTGAGTAAAGGATGAACCATTCCTTTAATGATGTGTATGGCAAAACTGTCCGGTAGATATTATTCCATAAAATGCATTAGTTCCTATGAAGACATACATCACCTCAATAAGAGGAAATGCTACAGTTTTGAAAGCAAATGCCAAGAGCTTTTAACTGTACTGTAGTATTAAAGATAAAGGTGTACCTATTTATAGATGACGCTGAGTGTGTTACTGAGCCTTTCTGGACTGTCAGTCACTCATCACAGGCAGGAAGCCCACCATTGGGAATAGAAGAAGGACAAGGTTCAGCAACTAGAGAACAATGATTGGTCACCTAAACCAACACCTATTGTCTTTTCCTGTTAAAGGATGCAAATACAAGTACTAGGAAACTGTCAGTATAATTTAAGGACTGTCAGTGCCATCAAGATAAGAGGGTGACAGAAACAAATAGCAGGAGCGGAACAGCACAAACCACTCGCCAGACTGCAAAACAGACTGTAACACAACACAAAAGCACAATTGCCTACAGTTAGAAGCCAGAACAGATATATAAAGAGCCTAAATCTGTTTTGTGTCAGTAGCATTTGGAAAAGCAGGCTACGTGTCTGTACCACCTTCGCACCGATATATAGAGGATCATTGCCGAATCAGTGAAAAGGTCTCAGTCCCTCGACCACGTCTGTCCACCAGCATGTGAGGTGAGTTTGCTGGTTGAGCAGAATTCACTGCAATAAGACTTCTATTTGATAGGGATTAGTACAGATTACAGAGTCTCATCTGACCATCTGAGTCACTCAACACTAAATGCCTGCATTAAGATTCCAAGGTAAACAATTCCACATGTGCAAAGCTTATGTCATATATCCCTAACACTCCACATAATGTGTGATGCACAACAACTACTAGCTTTTCACCAAAAGGGTGAACAATTCTAAACAACACTCCTGGAGAATGGTGTGACAACATAGGCTATGTACGGTTTTATGTCAAGAATGAAAATGTGAAGAATGCTGTTAAGTGATATACTGATGCTACATCTTGAAAGACCTCATAAAATTTGGACATTTGTGTTGAGGTCCTGTACACATGGCATTAAAAAGAGCTTTGGGCGATCAGTTTGGGGGAGCAATGGGACAATGGTAAAGACAAGTGTAAACAAGGTCTAAAACGAAAGTGAAAGTGATTACGACACTGTTTTACTCGCTTTTGGTGCCCCTTGCTGGACTGGGAAACTGCAGTGTGACTTTTAATGAAGCACGTTAATTTGTTTTGCAAAAATGTTGCCACAGTCACATCATTTTCATGAGATCAGGCTGTAATTTTGTCAACTTTAAAGACTACAAGATCATACAAAAACATCTTTCTTGAAAACTGGAACGTCATCTCCTTCCACTTCCACATCAATATATCTCAGCAGTAGGAAAGAGAAGGGCAGAGAGAGGTACAGACTGGTTAAGTAACCTTTTTGCCCTCAGGCAGACCCATAGATGCACTCTGTGTCATGAACCCCATGAGGAGAACAAGAAACCGCAGAAGCCACAGGGGATGAAAACACAAACCATTGCCAAGGTCTTCTAAAACGCCTACAAATACATATAGGCACAAAGATATGCACCAAATCAACAGAGGGCTGTACTTGTAAACAAACAGACTGAATAATTGGTTGTGTACAAATTCATGGCCTTCATGGGGGAAATGAATTCTAAATGGTATGAAAACACAGATGCTGCATTGTAAATGCATTGAATGGATTGAGACTGCCTGCGGTAAAGCCTGCATGCATACACAGGGCTGAAGCCATGCAGGGAAATGAAACATGAATATTCACTGCAGATAGTGACTCAAAGTAATCAGCAATTACAGAAAAGCTAAACAAAGAAAAAGCTACACATGACAAAACATCAAGCAGTATAGAGACAGCTGACAGCCATCAAATACTCTCAAAACTGACAAAAATGGAACAGGTTGGGAAAATGCTAAGAAAATGAGATGACAGTCTGTTATAACGTATTGTACAATCAGCTGGTGAAAATACACCTAAAAGAGGACCTTATCCCTCCTAAGCAATTTATATTGTGATAATTATGACTGGCTGACTATACAGATTATTATCCAGCTTATTATATGGCTACTTACCAAATAAATTAATGAACATGAAATACTGACTTGCGTTTATATGATTTAAATATGTGAGAAGTGCAGAGTGTTAGCAGAGTCATGAAACTACTAGCACAGTAATGTAGGAAATTGGTTGCCTGGTATAATGGTCAATTACACAGTTTAGCAGTCAATTTTTGACTGCAGAAAGCAGCGATTGTCTGATTAGAATCAATAATTCATCAAGAATAAGAAGAAATCAAGAATAAGCTGTGTAATTATGTGGCATAGAACTCAAAGCAAGCTGTTAAGATTCTTAGAATTTTCTTTTAACAGTGCGAAATTGAGAATTACTTTACAATGACAAAAAAGAGACTGTCAAAGTGGCAAATTTTTGTGGCAAACTCAGATCTTACCTTGAAGGCATATTTGCGGCTTATGTGATCTTCAGGTCCCACAGGAGAGATAGTGTAACTAGGCAGAGGGATGCTACCCAGCACTGACTCTTCACGGCTGTCTGTGGGGTCAAAAACACCCATTTGAGCTGTCCAGTCTGGTTTTGCAATGCTTTGCTTGCAGTTCTCTCTCCTTATCTCTTCCTCTTTCTTTCACTCTTCCTTACAGGCATGCGGTACTCTCTGACCTGTCATTCTCACACCACTATAATAACATCATCACAATTCACACATTTAAGTTTAGCCAACTAATTCTGTCCTGACTGTTTTCGCTGCAGTTTGTCACACAAGTGTGTGTGTTTATAAGCGGTTGTGTTGGAAACAGAGATTATGTGGTGGGTTGATAATTGATAAGGCTGTATTAGGATGCAATTGGTTAAAAATATTCAAGGCTGTTTGAAGGACAGATTTCAAACCGAGTGAGCAGGGGGCAGAGGGGCTCTGGAGCAGGGAAGAGCAGACTGGTTTGAAAATTATAGGATAGACAAGATAGATTATTACATCCCATAAAAGCTACAAGGGGAAATAAGACAATAAGCAAAGCATGTACAGTACTGTTCTCATTGTATGAAAGAAAGAAAGAAAGAAAGAAACTTCATTTAATATCCCTATATTTAGAGTAAACCTAAATGTGTCATGTTAAACTCTAGGGACTGAAAACTTACATACTAGCTATGTAACACGCAATTACAAACAAAATAAAATGTAAATAAGTTCCAACTCCAAACAAACGTAATATTTCTAATGAGAAAATATCAAAGCAATGAAATAATAATACAAAAAAATAAAGGTGTTTTCACATTGGCAGTGATTTAATTGTTTACTGTAAAGTTTTTTCAGTTAACCTAAAAAATTACTTCATGTGGTACAATCTAAAAAGTTTTTATTCAACTGAATATTATTTAATATGATCAAATCAAACTGAATATATTAGGTTACAAAATAACTGGAACTAGAACTCTGATATTTGGATACATTTAATTTCTTCTAACAGAGAGAGAGAGGTCTAGTGAAAGACTGGATCTAACATAACCCTAACAGTATCAAGAGCAGTCTATAAGAGCTCCACTGTCTGTACTCCCATTGGTAGTTACGTTTCTGCTCATTTAGAAGACATAAACAGAAGCCTCATGCCGCCAAAACAGTGCCAACCAGATTCAAAATAGCATTAAACAGAGCAGTTATCTGAGTTACTGTACAATTTGTCAGTTCAAACCAGTCTGGCCATTCTCTGTTGACCTCTCTCATCAACAAGGCATTTCCATCCACAGAAATGTAATTGCAGCATAGTTCTAGTGGGAAGACTAGCAGCTGTACATCAACGTACCATTAGCTAGTTAACTCCTAGGATATCACATGTAAGCTATTGCTTTATAAGTCAGCTCACAATCTATTGCATTGCTGTTTCGGTGTGCTAACACAGCAACCTCCATCACCCCACCACCACCAGTTGAGTCCTGTCCTGCACGGGGGTAGGCTCCTCGCCCCGCCTCCTATCTCAGGATATGACAGTTCCGAGTACAACTTCTTCGTACCACCAGACGGGGCTTACTCCAAAGAGAGACATTACATTCCTGTTTTATATTCATCAAATAAATGCCATCTTAAATTTCACTCAAGTCTGCGAGTCTTACTGATAGAACTGCCGCTCACTGGATGTCTTGTTTTTGGCACCATTCAGAGTAAATTCTAGAGATTGTTGTGTGTAAAAAAGTTACAGAAATACTCAAACCAACTCATCTGGCATCAAAAATCATCCATGTGATTATCTAATCAACCAATCGTGTGGCAGCAGTGTAGTGCATAAAATCATGCAGATAAGGGTCAGGACCTTCAATTAATGTTCACATTAATCTTCAGAATGGGAAAAAAATGTGATCTCAGTGATTTGGACCGAGGCATGATCGTTGGTTCCAGATGGACTGGTTTGAGTATTTCTGTAACAGCTGATCTCCTGGGATTTTCAAACACAACAGTCTCTAGACCTATACAATATTAGGCAGGTGGTTTTAATGTTGTAGGTTATCAGTGTATGTATATATATATATGTATATATATATATGTATTATACTAGATATTCTTTTACTATTATTCACAAGATATAAATTTGGAGACATGATATACAGACACGGCATGCTTCTACATTGTTTTAATTTAGTATATTTGATTATATAATCAAAATATGTATTAAAGTGAGGATAAAAATTATATGAATATCATCAACGATGCCAGATTTAGATACAGAAAATCCCCACAGTGTAAAAAAACAAAAAAAACAATTGGCAAATGTAGATGCTGATTTTTGCAGATAACCGGCATTTCCAAAAAACAATCAGCTCCAATTAATCTGCAAAATTCTATCTCTAATGTAAATGTACTGACCAGTGATATGTACAACCCTTAACAGGGACAGGGGCAGAAGGATAAAAAAGGCACTGATTTATTTATTTTTTGGAATGAGTAGTAATTATAAATACTTAACTAATTTCTTTGCTTTTTGAGTATTTCACAATTTTCTTGTGTGTGTGTGTATATATATATATATATATATATATATATATATATATATATATATATATACTGTACATAATTTGTAAAAAAAATCCTTTATCACAAATAATAGCCTATTCTGTTATATTTCTCACAAAAATCACCATGGTATTACACTTGTTTATTAATTTATTTTCAGACATGGTCTGTGATAACCCCATGTTCTCTTTCATCATCTCGTGTTCGAGATCCACCTATGGGAAGGGCATCCGTACCTGACCTCTGCAGAAGCATCCAATTGCACCAAGTCTGGCTAGACAGACAGAAGCGCGTGTCCTATGCTCGGTAAGGTCCCGCCCCTTACCTAAGGGCATATAACAATCTGCACGCGCTGCTGCTCCTCAGTTGACATTCGCTTCTCGCGACCTCTGTTTTTGTACTCAGCTCGGTTGAAATTAGAGTTTTTCACTCACCCGTCTACAGGAGGATACATCGCACAGATCAGCCTCCGCCTGACGTGATTAACCTTTTTCAGCCAACTTAGCTGTTTATTGTTTATTGCAAGCCGCCCAAGCTCGCTCTAAACTACCACCAGGCTGCCCGCCTTTTCTCTCTCCTGCTCCACGCAAGGATTTTTCGGAGTTTTCGAACATTTATGGCATTTTCTAAGCCTACGGCCTCCTCTGGGGGCAGCCTATCGCGTGCCTGCCCGGCCGCGTGCGGTGCCCTCATCGCAGCCAAGGATTCCCATCCTTTATGTGTTGTGTGCATGGGTCTCAAACATGCGGAGGAGGCTCTAGAGTTTCCGGAAAACTGTAGCCACTGCCTGGCGTTGCCTAAAAACTCCGCCGCCGGAGGCTCAAGGTCGCCGCTACCCAGTGCACCGACCTCGAACTCTCCGACTCCGATGGGGGTAACGGTGATGACGACGCGCTCCTGGTTTCCTCCCGGGCGCGGCCTCGCTCAGCTGGGCTGATCAACACAACCCGGAATTTCCTGAGGAGATTCTCTCAGTGGACCCCTCGTTCGCCAATGAGCCGGCTGGTTCTGGTGACTACGACGATGCGGGCCTTCTTGAAGGTTCGGAGGACGAGGATGCCATCCCGTCTTCTGTGACTCAGGCTAACGCCCCTGCAGCCCTCACCCAGTCTGTCCTCATCGAGGTTTGTGAGCGAGCGGCCGCTCGCCTCAATATCGAATGGCCAGCTTTACAAAGTGCCACTGACCAAGAGAGGGACGTGTATGACGGGAAACTCCTGGGACCCCCTCCAGGCTCGAGAAAACAACTTCTCCCCGTCCTTCCTGCATGCGCAAAGCATATGAGGTACTTTTGGGGGGACCCGCTGGACCTAAAACACGGTCTCGCGGGCCTTGAAGTAAAGGACATGACGGCCCTTGGGATGGGTGACCCCCCGCCATCGAGCCCTCTGTCGCCAGACACCTTAATCCATCTCAAGGTGGTCTACTTGCCCCCCCAAACCTGTTCTCCCGAACAAAATGGACCGGTTTTCTGCCTCTATACACCAGGCCTCTTACAAAGCCTCGGCCTTGGCCGTCAGAGCCCTCAATGTCTCCTCTCTTCTGTCTGCATACCAGGCTGAACTCCTGGTCGATATGGGGCAACAATTGGAAAAAGGGACCCCCACACCCTCTCTGTGGAAGGAGATTGTTACGGTGAATGACCTTGTTCTCCGTAATGCCCGTCAGGCCGTCCAAGCCTGCGGGCGCTCTATGGCGTTCTCAGTGGCTGGAGAACGTGCTCTTTGGCTTAACTTGTCGGGCCTCCCTGACAGTGAGAAACGGCGCATTGCGGGTGCCCCTGTAGAGCCTGGCCAGGCTCTATTTGGCCCTGCCGTCGCTTTAATGCAACAGCGTTGCGACGACAAGAGGAAGGAGGACGAAGCGCTAAAATTATGCCTCCCGAGGAGAGCGGCACCGCGCCAGGCACCACCCGCGCGACCACCCAACCCTCCTGCTTCGGGGCGTCCTTTCCATTACCCCGGTAAGGCAAAGCCTCGGAATAAGCCACCTCATCAGCAGGGTAACCCGCCTTCTGCTAAGCCTTGGGGTAGAATGTCTTTCGCCGCGGCTGCGGCCAAGAAACCCCCCACTCTACCCCCTCCGATTCTAAACGGAAGCGGCCGGCCTGATCCATGGCCTCAGGGGGCTTTGAGTCCACGTTCTCGGGCCACCAGCCCCCGGACTCTTGTTCGACCCTCCAAGTTCTCAAGAAAAGGAGGGTTTCACTCGGTGGGGTCAGCCCCCCTACCAGTGGGTGCCCACCCTGTGTGTTCGGTTCAGAACCATGTGTGTTCCCCTGTTCAGCCCATATCAGGGAACTTCCATGTGCTGGAAGTGTTTACAGTGAGAAACAGTATGAGAGCAGTGTCACCACACAGCCCCTATTACATCTCTCCCACACACTCAATAAAGGCTTCGGCCCAAGTGTTTCAAAAAAGAAAAAGAACACAAAAAATCACAAAAATCCAGCACAGAGAGAGAACATCTCTCCACAACCCCTTATGTCGCCCCTATGTTGTCCACTAGATGGCGCCATTGTATTTCAAATGAGCAACTCGGGCATAAACGCAGCAATAAGCGCTTCCCCGGCTCAGGTGGGCTCACTTGCGAGCCACACAACAGCTTGGCAGGCTGTGTCGGCTCCCGAGTGGGTGATTCGAACCATAACGAAAGGGTACAGGCTCCAGTTTGCCAGGAGACCTCCACCTTTCGGCGGCGTTATCTTTTCTCACACAGAAAAGAGCGCTGCACACATTCTGAAAGAAGAAATTTCCTCCCTCCTCGTGAAGGGGGCGATTCAAGTAGTACCCCGAGATCAATGCAATCAGGGGTTTTACTCCCGTTATTTCCTAGTTCCAAAGAAGGACGGCTCTCTCCGTCCTATTATGGATCTCAGAGTGTTAAACAAACATTTGAGGAAATACAATTTCAGAATGTTAACACACGGCACACTCGCGCGCTCAATTCATCAGAACGACTGGTTCACATCAGTCGATCTGAAAGATGCCTTTTTCCACATCAATATGTACGCCCCGCACAGGAAATTTCTTCGCTTTGCCTATCAGGGCATATGCTACGAATTCACAGTCCTCCCTTTCGGCCTCTCGCTGAGTCCGAGGGTGTTCTGTCTATGTGCGGAAGCGGGCTTAGCGCCGCTGAGAATAACGGGTCTCAGGATCCTAACATACATAGACGATTGGTTAATCATAGCCAATTCCAGGGAAGAGGTGGTGCAAGACACTCGCCGTGTGCTCACGCACATCACATCACTCGGGTTCAGAGTGAATGTGAGCAAGAGCAATTTCACACCTGCCCAGAGTGTTATATTCCTGGGTCTGGAGCTGAATTCAATCTCAATGCGCGCGCGCCTTTCACAAGAACGCGTTCGCTCTCTAATGAATTGTCTATCACAATTCAAGGAGGGGACGAATGTGCCATATCGCAAGTGTCTCAGATTACAGGGTCTTATGGCATCAGCTATTCAAGTTTTGCCTTTGGGCCTTCTGCGTATGAGGGCATTCATGAAGTGGGTTTTATCCCTCCACTTCAGCCCATTACGCGACCTCTGCCGCTCTGTCACAGTGACGCGCTCGTGCACAGCAGCCTTGCGCCACTGGAGGAGTGCAGACATGTACGCACATGGGACCCCTCTCGGGGCTGTTATGTTGCGAAAAGTGGTAACGACAGACGCGTCCTTAACAGGCTGGGGAGCCACTCAGGAGGGCAGGACGGTGAACGGTTCGTGGCCGAGCGAACTTCGTTCAGCCCACATAAATTATCTGGAGCTCATGACCGTATGGAAAGCTCTGAATCATTTTCTTCCCCGTCTGCAGGGGCATCATGTGCTCGTTCGCTGCGACAATACCACTGCAGTGGCACACATCAATCGCCAGGGCGGCATGCGCTCGCCCAAGCTTCATGCCCTAGCTCACAGGCTTTTGGTGTGGAGCAGGCGGCACTTCCTGTCGTTACGCGCAACCCATGTTCCAGGTGTCCTGAACAGGGGCGCGGACCTTCTGTCGAGGGGGAACCCGCTCTACGGAGACTGGCGACTCCACCCCCAGATAGTGGGCATGTTGTGGGAGAAATTCGGGAAGGCGAACGTAGATCTCTTCGCCTCGCGCGAAAACTCCCACTGTCCTATGTTCTTCTCGCTAAAGGACGAGGACGCGCCCCTCGGCGTGGACGCACTTGCCCACCCGTGGCCCAAAGTGCTGCTCTACGCGTTTCCCCCTGTGCCTGTTAATTCCTACCCTGGCCAGGGTGAGAGAGCAGGGCCTGTCCCTAATTTTGATAGCACCCAGGTGGCCCAAGGCACCATGGTTGGCAGAGATAATTCCTCTTCTGCATGCCCAACCGTGGCCCCTCCCTCTTCGCACAGACCTGCTGTCTCAGGCGAACGGGGAAATATATCACCCACACCCGGACAGGGTGGCTCTGTGGGCTTGGCCCGTGAGAGGACAAACTTAAGCTCGATGGGGCTCCCCCACGGGTGGTTGCAACTATACAGAACGCTAGGGCTTCCTCCACAAGGTCCCTATATGACTGTAAGTGGCAAGTGTTTGAAGGGTGGTGTGATGAGCGTGGTTCAACATCATATCAGTGTTCAGTCTCTGATATTTTATGTTTTTTACAAGACCTTATGGATAAAGGCAGGACTTTTTCCACTATTAAGGTCTACCTGGCAGCTATTTCCGCTTGTCATGTTGGGTTTGATGGCTTAACGGCAGGGCAGCACCCCCTCATTCGTAGATTTATGAAGGGTGCCCGCCGTTCTCTCCCAGTTACTAGAAGGACTGTCCCTGAATGGGACCTCTCCATGGTGCTGGAGGCTTTATGTCAGCCACCTTTTGAGCCCCTGGGAGGCGTTTCCCTGAAAATTCTGTCTTTTAAGACAGCGTTGCTCCTGGCCTTAGCATCAGCTAAACGTGTCAGTGACCTACATGCACTCTCTGTTCATTCCTCGTGCACTAAATTCTCTCTTAGTGGAGATAAGGTTTTTCTTAAGCCTAACCCGGCCTTTATGCCGAAATGCTTCCCAGCATTCTCGTGTGAGGTAATGGAGCTTTCCGCTTTTCACCCTCCTCCTTTTTCATCTGAAGAGGATCAGAGGCTGAATGGTCTGTGTCCGGTCCGTGTCCTGCGGGCTTACTTGGATAGGACCAGTGCTTTTCGGAAGAGCAATCAGCTCTTTATCTCTTGGGCTCCTCCTCACTCGGGGAATCCCATTTCTAAGCAACGCCTCTCACATTGGCTTGTGGAAGCTATAATTTTGGCTTATGAATCTTCAGGAGTGCTGCCTCCAGAAGGCATCAGAGCCCACTCAACGAGGGGCATGGCCGCCTCTTGGGCTCTGTTCAGGGGAGTTTCATTGCAGGACATCTGTTCTGCTGCCAGCTGGGCTTCTCCCCATACTTTTGTACGTTACTACCGACTGGATGTAACCAGGACCCCGGTAGCTCATTCTGTCCTGGGGGTGGGTTCTTCATAGCCCCTCCCCTGTTGGTTCCTTTTTTCTTTATATATGTAATATATTTTATATATATATATAGGCCTATATATATATATATATACATATATGAAGTAGGGAAAAAGGGGTAATGGGCCGGTTGGCTGTACACATTCATGTCACCGAGCATGCATTAACATTCCTGCTGGGTGTTGTCTTTACTGGGTGCTGCTGGGCTGATATTTATGTTTGTGCCACTAACATGTTTCTTCAGCTCTGCCAGTACACAGTTCTCACTTGTGTGCTTCAGGGTTGCCATGTGTGTAATTACGGGACGTGTCAAGCACCGCCTCCTTGGGGCGACCGTTCCCTTTTCTGGCTTGCAGGACCTCACTGTGAGTGTATTGGGCAATCGGGGAGCTGTCCATGTCTCCCATAGGTGGATCTCGAACACGAGATGATGAAAGAGAACAATAGGTTACTCACGTAACCCCGGTTCTCTGAAACATCGAGTGGAGAGATCCACCAAGCTTGCCCCGCTTGCTGCACGAGAAGCGAATATTCTTACTGAGGAGCAGCAGCGCGTGCAGATTGTTATATGCCCTTAGGTAAGGGGCGGGACCTTACCGAGCATAGGACACGCGCTTCTGTCTGTCTAGCCAGACTTGGTGCAATTGGATGCTTCTGCAGAGGTCAGGTACGGATGCCCTTCCCATAGGTGGATCTCTCCACTCGATGTTTCAGAGAACCGGGGTTACGTGAGTAACCTATTGTTTTTGATATGTCATAGTAAAACCATTGTATTTTAGGGTGCTACGCTACTATGGAAGCCTAATTTTTCTGAAATCGATTAGTTTATGTCATTTTATCAAAGACTAATTTAATTTATATCACCGTAAGCAACAAAACTGCTCCCATTATAATTAATAAATCTGTCTACACTAGTGGTATACGATGTCGGAAATGCGGTAGCAATTAAGTATTATTCTTTTGATTACATTTTTATCTGACCCGTTACACATCTGAGGTAACGGAACTTCGATGCTCCAAGGAGCAAATTCAAAACTGCATTTTTCATTTCTTGAAGGGCACTCCTGAAGGAGGGGATGACACTCAAAAGCTTGTTCAAAACCAGGGGCATTGCAGTCATTTTATAATGTGTGTGGGGGAAACAGTAGAAGGCTCACACTGACCCAACACTTACAGTGCAGTATTAATATATTACAATATATTAAGATATAAGTATCATATTAATATATATACATATTATTTACTTGTAATATGTAGCGTCTGGAGGAATCAATGAAGGATAATCATGGACTCAGCTATTTTGGAGACAAAGAACCCCTGTAAGATCACGGAAATGGTCTGTGATATTACAAAGAACTATTGACAAAGAACCCGCATGTGACACCCTCGTGTTACCATGTGAGGAAAGCCATGTGAGACTTTGAACGTAAAAATGTGTGTGTCTTCCATTTAAACCTAGGAAGGCTTATTTTTAAAGAAATATGTCTACCCCTGTATGTTGTGTATTTCTGATGTTAGATCAAAATTAGTAGAATTGTTTCATTTGTGTAGAAATACTCTGAGGCTTGATATTTAACAGCCAAAGAGTGTATATCCCTTTTAAGTGATACCATCACATTTATCTTGGTATCAAATTAAACCTTACGACGTGTCCTAGCGGAATATGAGTATAAGATCACCTTTGAATCATGTTCTGCTATGTTTACCGTCTTTTGAGTGAGTCAAAGCAAAAGTCCAGACCAAATCATAAAGTATGCAAATGAGCCTTGACCGGACAAAGGGAGCAAATTCGCGCCCAAAACGGAGGGGCCTCATTGGGTCACTTCCCCCCAATGGGGGTGTGACCTCCCTACTTTAAAAGTCAGATCTAGCATTGAAATCGCTCTCTTTTGCTGCGCTCTTCATCCTCTCTTACTTCAACCCTCTTCTGCTGAACACTTCAACTTCTTCTTCTCGTCTTCTTGGCTGCTCCCAACTTCCCCATTTCACTTCAGGACCTCCCTTGGACTTCTCCCGGACCTCTTCAAGCCATCTTACATCTCTCACTTCTTCTCCCGATCTTCTGCAACCCTCCGGAACACTCGCCAACTATTCAACAAGTATTCCTAAGACGCTTCGAACTTCTCGGAACAACCCTTCAATTCCTCTTCAAGTGAGTTTCAACTCCACGCGCTGGAAACACCAAACCGAAATCCTCCATCTCACGGACGCCCCAAGGACACGGCATACACGCAGCCTTAGCCACACGCAAAGGCCTATTTGTGCAAGTATTTCCATTGAAATTCAAATGCATCACAGTGTGTAATTTCCTTGCTGGCTTCAAAGGGTTAATTGTTGTAATAAGTTTGCCATACCTCTAATAATTCTTTACTTTCCCTTACTGCATTTATTTTGTTTATTTTATGTTTATTCTATGTTACATGTATGTTTGTCAAGTGTAGTGATATATCACAGTGCCTTGTATTAAAATCAATTATACGCGTAATTGTCTGTGTTTGGTGGTCATGAAACAAAGCCTCTTTAATGTGCGATTTTAAGCTACGAGCTGATATTATCAAAGTAAGTTAACGTGCTTTTGATAAATAAGCTTATAACTAAGAATAACCCTTCTGGAGAATTGATCAGAAATATCTAATAAAGTGGTTCGGCGGACGAACTGACTGGTTGCGGTAGCCTACGGGTCAATTCCATTGAGGTGCTATTAAAATTAATATAGCCTGTCTGCATATGATGTATATTCCTAATTAATCATAATTCGTTGTGTTTAATTATCTATATATATTTGAAGGCAGACTCTTGGACTATATAAGCCCTTTTTGGGGCGTTTTTGTATGTTTTGTATCTGGGTCAACCCGTATGATTAATCATTGATTACGATCATTAATATTAGTCATACATTCCCCAAACCTGACCTGGATACCCTACAAATATTTGTATTATTTTAAAGATTCAAGTATTGCGAAATAAAATTTAGCTAAATTAGCTGCAAAAATAAAGGGCATCTTGCTTCTGTTTCACACATGACAATAAAAGACTGAGCACAAGCTGGCCCTGAATTAATGATGTAATCAATTACAATAATGACGATTGTGCAGAATTAGATTTTTTACTCTGTGCTTGTGCATTAAGGGATTTAAATGTATCCATGTGGCTCGAGTGTTTTGACCACGTTCACCAAAATTAGTTCAGATCCATTTAATAATTCTGTGACCATTTCTGGTGATGCCAGAAGGTGGTGACAAATGAGTGTCTTGTGTAAAATTAGTTAGTCACTATATACATTTTTTAAATCCTATAAAATGTTTATGTCTAGAGACCTACAAAGAGACATTAGTAGAGGATTTAAGCATTATAAGAACAAAACAAATCTATAATTTCTGTACAGTTTGTGAGCAATAATGTCCATATGTTTTCATGTATAAAATCTATCTAGTAAATCTATCTGTTATATGCCCTTAGGTAAGGGGCGGGACCTTACCGAGCATAGGACACATAAAATCTAGTAATCTGCTTAAATTGGCAAAAACTATAAAACTATATACGAAATGAAGACTCATGTGCTGATATAAACTCCACTTACAATGTGTGCTTAAAAGTAGGATTGTCCTTAGTTTATTTTCTGCAAGGCATTTCACGTAATGCTGCCAATTAAGAATGATATGCCGATAAATTGGAATCCAGGGCATGCTGACACCAACCAGGTCTCCTAAGCAACCAAATTGGCCCGGTTGCTAGGGAGGGTAGAGTCCCAAGGGGTAACCTCCTCGTGGTCCAGATTAGTGGTTCTCACACTCAATGGGGCATGTGGTAAGTAGTGTGTGGATTGCGGAGAGTAGCATGAGCCTCCATATGCTGTGAGTCTCCACAGTATCATGCACAACGAGCCACGTGATAAGATGCGCGGATTGACGGTCTCAGAAGCAGAGACTTGTCCTCCACCACCCGGATTGAGGTGAGTAACCGAGCCACCATGAGGACCTACTAATTAGTGGGAATTGGGCATTCCAAATTGGGAGAAAAAGGGGATAAATAAAAGAACACTGTATACAAATCCACCATTTGGACTCGGAATGGGTTCAGCTAGGAAAAGTGCAGGACACCAAAATCACCTTTTTAAACAGTGGGCGGATTCTACGCCCTAGTTCAAAATGAAAGTGAGAACATTTATTGTCTTCCCTCTTCAAGGGCTCTGCAGTTCAGAGTCAGTATAGGGCATAGGGAGGATGATTTGCAATTGGTATCTGCCCCTGATCTGCTGTAGTGCACGCTCTTAAAGGAACCTCAGCTTTTTTCTTTAATATGCCCGCGATTTACAAAGAAATCTCATAACACCGTATTACTGTTATTTTGAGATTATGACGAGATTTTAATTTTGTTTTATTTAACTATTTTAATTGAATTGTTACAATTTCTCCTCATTTTCTGGATGACCAAAAGGGCACTTTTGTTCTATGCACATCAGTGGTAATGACTGTTGCTTATGATGTTTCAATTTGCCAACTCTCATGGTCAATGAATGAGTTTTAGTCTTTTGTTACTGCCATCACTGTGAACGTGCCATAAGTTTTGGAGTATCTGAGGGTCAAGTTGGCTAGTAAATATTCATGTGAATCTGTGATTCTGTTTGGTGTTCAGTGAAGAAACTCACCTTTGTAGTAGAAGAGGCAATAGTCAGCCAGAACAAACCATTTCCTCTTCCACAACCGCATCCCTGTGCTGTCCTGAAAGTACAAAACACAGACAGCCTCAGGCAGGTGAAGACATCTGATGGGCGAAGACAGCACTTCAAACAGACTTCAAACAGGCAATTCATAGTACTCTTCCCTGACAGTGAAGCACCGATTTCTCTTCCAGTTAAACCAAACCTGACTATTTTCAATCTGGGTAAATATACTTTTGATGTTTTCATGACATGGAAGACCCTACAAGTGTATATCTGCTTCAAAAGCCTTCCTAGACAGCATTTTTGGGCATCATAGGCAGGTCTGAATGTCACAAAATGCAGTCTAGGTAGGTAGCTTGCTTGACTTTGAGGCAACATCATTGTTTGTTGCATGCATACAGATTAAGAAGCCATTCGTGGCCATTGTACCACCTCTCACAGTTGTGTTTTTTCATCTCACACCATGAGTGCTGTGTTTTTATGATGCAGTGCCAAGTTGTTGAACTATAAAAATGTAATCTTAAATGTTTTGTTTAATTCAGTTGCACACCCACCATTTTACCGCAATTGCACATCCTGTGTGAACGGCTCCTTACTCATTCTGTAAAGCTGTGCTGACCACCAATTCAAAATGTCAAGATAGATTTTTAAGCTTGTATTGCTCCAATTGGTTATTCCCTTAATACAGAATTTACATATGGGTCAGGTTGCATAAATAATAGCGATATTTTTTATTAAATCACAATAAATTAATGCATTGTGTTAAACTGACTGCTCTGTTATTTATTATTCTGATGTTTTCTTTACATTTAAAACCCTACGTGTGTATATGTTTGTTTCAAAAACCTAGAAAGCTTTCAACCTAGATAGCATTTTTGGGTAACACTTCACAAAAAAGTTCCATTTGTTAACATTAGTTATCATTAACTAACAATGAACAATACTTTTACAGCATTTACAGTATTTATCTTAGTTTATGTTAATTTCAACATATACTAATACTAATACTTTTTACAATCAAAAGTTGTATTTGTTAACATTAGATAATGCACAATTAACAAACAATGAGCATTTATATTTTTTATAAACAAACATTAACAAAGTATATTGTTCATTGTTTGTTCATTATACCAAATGCATTAACTAATTTTAACAAATAGAACCTTATTGTAAAGCGTTACCGCATTTCTACACATTGCAGGCATGTTTCAACATCCAAATGTTAAAATGTGTTCACAGACACTGCCCTAAAAATGGCTGTTTAGGTACACAGCTTGCTAGGTTTTGAAGCACCACCATTATATTTTGCATATGTGCTGAGTAAAGTAACTCTTACTGTCTTCCTGCCAAATGAGACAAAGAGAATATTTAGCAAAAGCTTTGTTAATCAATAATCAATCTCATTGAACAAATGATCTTACCTGTTTGTAAAGCCATCCACGAACAACCACAGGAACACTGGGATTTCTTTTTATGGCATTGTCCCGTTTGCCAAAGCTATGGACCCTTCCACTGGACCTAGATCCCTGTATTGCACACAACACACACACACACACACACACACACACACACACACACACACACACACACACACACACACACACACACACACACACACACACACACACACAAAAGAATGACCAGGAGGGATTGAGAGCTCATTTATCACATATTAGCCTGGACCATTATCCAGGGGCTGATCTAAGACACCATTCACTGGCATTCTCTGGGCACACAGGCGTAAGCCTACATGCTACCCACAACTCACACAAGCCATTGAATTAATACGCCTCATACATCACCATCACAACCAAAGCTGCCAACGACAAGAGTTACAAGCACAGCTGGCTGCTCTCATTTGTCTGGAATAGTCCAAATGCAGGCAGGAGATGACACGGGCAGCGTTCCTGCTGGTTTATTTCTCTGGTTCTCTTTAATCAAACCACGGCAGTCAGCCGTGACAGCTCTGCTTGAGTTTCTTTTACATGCATACATAAATGCTACAGTCCTTCTGTTATCTGTAGCCATTAACCATAAACTCGAGGCTGCAGACAATCACAGCCATGCTCATGTTTGCAAGTGTGATTTTGCTTTTACGCAACAGGTGAAGCAAGTATTTTCTGCACCAGTAGCATCACCAAACATAATTGTTTTTGAAAAGATTTTCTTCAACACGCCCCCATTCTGTTATTGGTTGATCAAACAGATAGTCCCGCCCCAGACTCCTGCCATTGGACAAGCCAGTGTTGCTATGTCAGGCTGGTCGGGATACTCAAAAAACAGAGCAATTTTTTGATAGTGCCACAGAGCCACTTCGGGGAAATTAGCCTACCTATTTAAAGGTTTAGTTGAATCTACACATTAAGCTGGGTATGAGAAAGAATTTTTACATCCAAAAATTTACACATTTTTCCTTTAATATCTAGAAACTAATTTCAGACACAATATGGCCAGCTATTTTGTTTATTTTTGTTTGGCTGCAAAAGTAGTTTGGTAACAATGTTTCAAACAATACAATTATAATTCTATGCAGCAAACACAGTCTTCAAAAAGTGGAGTATTACAAACAGTGAAATATTTCACATTTGAAGAAAAATAGCAACATTTCTTAGCTCAGAGGTCCTTCAAATGCAACTGAATGGAGATTTCTCATTTGAAGCTCCAAAAATCACAGAAAGTCAGCAAAAACGTCATCAAAACGACTCCAGCGGTTAAGTTAATGTCTTCTAAAGTGATACAATCACTTTTGGTGTAAAAAATAATCAATATTTAAGTACTTTTTAACTAGAATACAATGCTTCACGAGAGGGTGGTGTCCAAGCGGTCTCTCGTGTGATGTATTTGCATTGCCATGGATATAGATGTAATCTCACATTCTCCACTCAGTTGAGACATTCAGGATAAGAGCACAAATGCACCATTGTGAGTAAAGAAACAGATAAATACAGATCTAAAACAAAACCAACCAGGCTACTGTACAGTTTTCTGCCTTCTCACTTGTAAACAGCACTGCTCTTCCAGCTGTGATGCATGGTCATCAGTTCTCACGTGTTTCAAATGCCAATGCAATTACGTGGAGGCAGTGGTGGCTCAGTGGTTGAGGCTCAGGGTTACTGACCAGAAGGTCAGGGGTTCAAGACCCAGCACCACCAAGATGCCACTGTTGGGCCCTTGAGCAAGGCACTTAACTCCAGGTTGCTCCGGGGGGATTGTACCTGTAATAAGTGCTCTGTAAGTCGCTTTGGATAAAAGCGTCTGCCAAATGCATAAATGTAAATTTAATACAATATACAATTACGTCACATGCACATACCACTCCTGACCTAAAAAGTACTTAAATATATATATTTTTTGCACCAAAAGCGATTGTGCTGCTTTTAACAGCTGGTGTCGTATGGATGACATTTATACTGAGTGTCTGTGACTTACTGAGCTAAGATATTATTCTATTTTTCTTCCAATGTGTTCTGGTGAAGAAAGAAAGTCATACACACCTGGGATATGAGGGTGAGTAAATAATGAGAGAATTAAAATTTTGGGGTGAACCCTTTTAAAAGCTTCTTGTTCAATCAGATTAGAGGACTGAACAAACTTGTATACTTTTGTCTAGTTTGTTAGATCATTGTCAATAATCACTGTCAAATGTCTTTGACAGATACTTGCAGTTTTTGAATGCAATAGAAAGACTTTAAAATACTTGCAAAGACATAAAAAGCCAAAGTGTAACAATCTGCTAAAGCATTTAAAAATAATTTTTATATATCTTCTACTACAATATTTAAATATCTCTAAAAAGTATGTCTTTAATCTCATGTGCATCATGTTCAAAACAATGTGTCCTTGCATGGCTATGCACCAAATCACTCACAAAACATTTCATCTGCTTTCTCTGTCTGTTCAGATGGTAGTCGAGGGGCTTCTGTTCCACTCTGTGTTTGTGTCGCTAGTACTGGGGGATTGGTGCTACCTCAACCCAGAAGAATAAACACAATAATAATTACCAGAATGGATGCTAACCAAGCATGAATTATGCTCTACGTCAGGAGTGTTGTCAAACTAACTTGCTCATCTATTTCTGTATACAGACATCCTGTCTTCTACTTAGTGTCCTCATCACAGTCACTGACTGTAGGTATTAAACATCCAATTTAAATCCTTCTTTAAGAACAGATTGTGTGTTATACTGTATATAACATACTGCTAATGTTGTGTATGTTATGCTTTGACATGAATATCCCTGAGTAAGGAGAAGAAATAATGAGACTTGTCTGCTAAGGCCAGATAAGAGTTTGTGGTTGTCTTTTAATGATCTAATGCTTAGAGAGCTCTCTGAAGAAGAGTAGGAACAGGTGCTAGAGATCAGATAAACCTTGTTCTCTATGTGTGGCATGGTTTACAGCTTACAATTTTGTTTTCTATCCAGTAGGAGCAGGGGTTACAGACCTTTGACCCCGAAGTGGTGTCCACAGTGGAGGAGGTGATATTGGTTGAGGCTTCACTGACGGTGCTGGAAGTCCGTGCGGCCGTCTGCGGCTGCTTCAGCATGCGAATGCCCGTCCTGCAGGGAAGAGTGTCAGAAAAGACAGAGTGGTGGTCACAACAGGTACGTCAGGTCTTTTTGAGAAAGTAACTGTCCTGAGAAAGGAGATTTTCAAATCTCTTTGCGTTGAGCGTGCCTTCTGTAATTTTCTTCTGTACGTCAACTGAGAAATTATCTGTAACACTGTATCCTAAGCAGGTGCAAACGTCCAAGTTAATCTCAGTGTTTGTCCTGACAGGCCGCGATGAGCACCAGGATGTTCTGTCAGTTGTTCAGTTTCTATTTCGGCTTTGTCGAGCTTGCTAGCTCCACCCACTGTGAAATCTCATTGGCCAAAATCCCTTTTCACATAACTAAACATTAAATACGATTTGATTAACTACATTTAAATGGATATTTCAAGTTTAATACAAGTTAAGCTTAATTGACAGAATTTGTGGCATGATGTGGATTACCACAGAAATTATTTAGACTCGTCCATCCTCTTCTTTAAAAAAAAAAGAGAAAGCAAAAATCAAGGTTACAGTGAGGCATTTACAATTTAAGTGAATGTGGCCAATCTTTGGAGGGTTTTAAGACACAAATCTGAATCTTTTAGTAGATTAATTCTTCTGTTAAAATTTGTGGATTATTTGAGCTGTAAAATTATTTAAATCATTGTTATAGGATGTGTTATATGATGTGACTAAATGTTAGTAATTGATTTAATAACACAAAAATCATGTTAACATGCATATTGTTTACGTCTTGTGGCTATACTTGTGAAACGGTGAGGTAACAATTTTTTAAAGAAAAGGAGGGACAAGTTGAAATGTGGTAATCAACATTATCCCACAAATGCTGTCAATTGAGCTTAATTTACACTGAACCCAGAATATTCCAAATGAGTGTAAGTGTGTGTAAACTTAGCAGGGTTGGGGAGTAATGGAATACATGTAACAGGATTACGTATTTAAAATACAAAACATAAGTAACTGTATTCCACTACAGTTACAATTTAAATCATTGGTAATTAGAATAGAGTTACATTCAAATAGTATTTTGATTACTTAAGAGTAATCATGCACATGTTACCAGGCACGAACACATTTTTTTATCAAGAAAATTCATTCATTCAAGACCTTTGTTATTAGGGCAAAAATCATATTCTTGCTAATATTTTTGGTATTGTTTTCCTCTTAAAATCCTTAAAACAAGATCAATTTGATTTATCTTGTTTTAGAAACAATACCGCATAAGATATTTAGGTTTTTCAGAGAATGTTTTAACGTGTATTTTGACTTACTGTACTGGCAGAGCTTTTATAGTCAAAACAAGTCTAAAAAAATCTACCAGTGCTGAAGTAATCCAAAGTATTTAGAATACGTTACTGACCTTAATTAATCTATCGGAATATGTTACAAATTACAGTTTACAGCATGTATTCTGTATTCTGTAATCTGTAGTGTAATACATTTCAAAAGTTCCCAACCCTGAAACTAGCCACCACTTTAAAAAAGTGACTTATCTTATCACTGTTTGAAGAAGATCCCATATTAAGATCTTACTTTAACAATACCTGTAGTAAGTATGTTATCTTGGTGGATACAACGGTTACCATGGTAAATGTTAGTGAGGGTACACCTGGCTAGCATTAAAGATGTTAAAATTATGAATAAATGACCAACAGTGCAGTGAAAAAGTCCTCTGATAGTGCCAAAGCAATACTAATGGGCAATGAAGTCCTGCATTTATTTAATTAAAAAGTTACACTTCAAACAAACTGGAGTAATTAATTAAGTTACATGTAAGTCACAGAAAAAACAGTACACAAATGCATAAATGCATGATCAGAATATTGTTTTGGAAAACATATTTTGCTGAAAAATACAATCATAATTGTATAATCATACGAGTCTAATCATAATTGTTAATCAACATGGCTTTTCCTCAGCTCTAGTTCTGTTTTACAATGTCTTTAGGACAAATGGGTGTTGTTAGTGGGTTATACAATGTGTTATATAGTTATTTAATGCATATTTGATGTGTTGCATATAATTACCATTGATTTGAAAGAAAATTATATTTCCCACTAGTGCTATCAAATTGGAGGTTAAATTAAATCCCTCAATTAGTCAACAGTTGGCATATGAACTTCAAAAAACAGGCAACCACCTTGTACATTTCATATTTTGACCAGTATTGTTTCAATATTCTCTATTTATTGCCATAGATAAAATTAAGTAAGGCATCTTTAGGGTGTTCAAATCAAGGGTAATGGTTTGGCAAGTGTGGCCATTTAGCCCCTACTTGAAGATGCCAAAACCATAACATCTGGGCCCAAAAAGCATCTTTCTCTATTGATGGAAATTGAAAATAGCAATACATTTAATATAAATTACAAATACTTAATTATATTATAGTAGAATAGTAGAACTCCTCTTCAGTAAGTGAGAAACCAAAATGAATGTTCCTCTAAAAGCATCATTCTAAAAATCATCAGAGCTGACTCACTGTACTGCAGTTCCTTAATCATTGTCAGTGATGTAAATCTGTTCTTTTCTCTCTCTCTTTAATGCAAAAACGCTGCCAACTAAAAACAATTCATGCAGCTGAAGCCACTGCTGAGCTTCTACAGATCACGTGTCTCATCTCACAATTCCAGATGGCATAAAACACAAAGGAAACTGGCTTCAAGGACTGTGACTTTTAGTAAACACAATCTATGGCCTACACAACAATAAGGGTTGGACTGTGCATGTACTGTTGGCTGTCACTACACTCTGACCATGAGCACTTTGAAGTCTGTCAGAACATAAGAAAAGAGACATCTTTCCTGTTGTGTTGTAAATGAATTATCTTCTTACCTGCCTCATAAACCTACCCTTACAAGTTCTAAACAATACAATCATAATATCCTACTATAAATCAAACCATTAAAGACCCAATGAAAAGTTTTTCTTTCCTATGTTAGAGGCAGGTGGTATTAGTGGGAGGGGACATTCTCATTCTAGAGAGCATTTTATTGGACAACCATTTGGATAGTGCAAGATGAGTCATCAACATTTTTGGTCTGTTTTACTGGACGAGAAATAATGCACATTTTAAATGCATATATACGTGTTAAAAGTTTATTTGACTAAATTAAGGAGTATGAAAACATTAAGATCACCTTAGGAAACTTGAATTTTTATTTAATAAGGTTTATTTAACATAGAAATGCAAGACAAATAAGTGTTCATCAGAAAGTTTCAGCAGATTCTCCTTATATAAGAGGTAGAGTCAGTAGGGAAATAGTTCACAGCAAGACGTTCACACTTGGAATCTTGTAGCAGATGGCGAGACATACAAACAGCCGACATGAGAAACAGACTGTTTATTTAAAGGAACAAGCCGAGATGCTTACACCAATTTTCATTTGAAGAATCTGTAGGCTGTGGGCAGTTCAACCTCTCTTGCACCTCTCATTCAACATCTCTTTGTAAAGGTGTAAAACAAAAATATATCAGTGCAGTGTTGCGTGCGGTATGGTGTAACACCACATGAATGTCATGGAAGAACAATATCTCTAAAAGCATCTGTTTTAAAGTTTAATATATAGTGTAAATCACTTTTTTCTCATTTGAGGTGAGGAATGACAATATTAATGGTAAAGGTTAGCCTACAGTATAGGCAAATATCTATCCAGATTGGATATGCCCTGACTGGGGCCAGTGGTGGCTCAGTGGTTAAGGCTCTGGGTTACTCACCGAATGGATGGGGGTTCAAGCCCCAGCACTGCCAAGATACCACTGTTGGGCCCTTGAGCAAGGCCCTTGACCCTATCTGCTCCAGGGGTGCTATTTCATGGCCCCAGCTTAGTTTGGATATGTGAAAACAACTGCATTTCATTGGCTCTCTACCTGTACTCTGCACAATGACAATAAAGTTGAATCTTAAACAAACTGTGTGAGTTCACTGTGGAATTTGTAGTGTTTCAGGCAAGCTTGCAATTTGTAAGTAAATAAACCACACGATTACCTAGTGTAATACTTCTCACATGAAGGAGGACAGGAAACAGGTCTTCACCACAAGGTAAGCTTTTTAATTCCCTTTGTTTCTTACAATACCACTATCACACACAATACAATATCAGCGCACTGAGTTCGCTTGTCATCTCTCTCTCTCCCTGGAGGCCCTCTCGCTGCCTTTTTATGCCACTCTCCCCGTGCTCACTGAAATTAGAGACAGGTGTTCGACATAATTTAGCTCAGGTGTAAGCGCCCTTACCGCTTTTCTCTCCCGGACGGGCGCTTGACCACGCCCCCGCTGCCACATACCCCCACCGCCCGACTCAGGCTGGGGCGTCATCCGGCCTGCCTACCACCCCCCCCATTTCTGGAGAGGAAGTCGGCGACAGCCATCTGCACCCCCGGTCTGTGGACCACCTTGAATTTAAAGGGTTGGAGAGCTAGAGACCAACGGGTGATCCGGGCGTTAGTATCTTTCATGCGATGGAGCCACTGCAGTGGGGCGTGATCCGAGCAGAGGGTGAAGGCCCGCCCCAGCAGGTAGTAATGGAGGGTGAGGACCGCCCACTTGATGGCCAAACACTCCTTCTCCACGGTGCTGTAATTAGTCTCCCTTAAGGAGAGCTTACAGCTAATGTACAGCACCGGGCGCTCCTCCCCCTCCACCACCTGCGAGAGTACGGCCCCCAGCCCTCTGTCTGAAACGTCCGTCTGTAATACAAAAGGGAGAGAGAAGTCAGGTGCATGAAGAAGCGGCCCCTCACAAAGTGCAGCTTTAATCTGCATAAACGCCTGTTGGCACTGCTCCGACCACTGGACCAGATCTGGAGCCCCCTTTTTAGTGAGGTCAGTCAGCGGGCTGGTGACATCCGAATAATTAGGCACAAACCTCCTATAATAGCCAGCCAGCCCCAGGAACTGCCTCACCCCCTTTTTGGTCTTAGGTCTAGGGCAAGTCACAATCGCCGCGGTTTTGTCAATTTGGGGACGCACCTGGCCATGACCCAAGTGGAACCCCAGATACCGTACCTCCACACGCCCAATCGCGCATTTCTTAGGATTTGCTGTGAGCCCCGCCCACCGCAGCGATCTCAGGACGGCCCTCAGATGTTGCATGTGCCGCTGCCAGTCATTGCTATAAATGATGATATCATCTAGATAGGCAGCGGCGTACACGGTGTGAGGTCTGAGGATCCTATCCATAAGACGCTGAAACGTGGCTGGTGCCCCAAACAAACCGAAAAGAAGCGTCACGAATTGGTGTAATCCAAACGGCGTAGTGAAGGCGGTTTTCTCACGGGACATTGGTGTCAAGGGGATCTGCCAATAACCCTTCGTTAAATCCAAGGTCGAATAAAAACGAGCAGTACCTAACCGATCGAGCAGTTAATCAACACGGGGCATTGGGTACGCGTCAAATTTAGACACCGCGTTAACTTTTCTGTAATCCACACAGAATCGAACAGACCCATCGCTCTTAGGAACAAGAACAACCGGGCTGGACCAATCGCTGTGCCATTCCTCTATTATGCCCATATCGAGCATCGCATCTAATTCCTCCCGAACTATTTTCTTTTTATGTTCGGGTAAGCGATAGGGGCAGCACCGTACCACCACGCCCGGTTCGGTCTCGATGTGGTGCTGTATGATGTTTGTACGGCCCGGTAGAGGGGAAAACACATCTGCAAATTCCTTTTGTAAATCGGAAACCTCTGTGAGTTGACGCGGTGAGAGGTGGTCTCCACAAGTAACTGGAGTGTTGCGACTGTGGGCTTTGTTTACCTCCGGTCCGAGCTCCGCCCTCTCCGGAACTACCGTGGCCAACGTCACAGAGGCCGCCTCTTCCCTCCACAATTTCAGGAGGTTGAGGTGATATATTTGCTGCGCACCCCCTCTATCGGTACATTTAACCTCATAATCGAGGTCCCCAACTCGTCGTGTGACCTCAAAGGGTCCTTGCCACTTGGCGAGTAATTTAGAGCTCGATGTTGGGAGCAATACAAGTACCTTATCTCCCGGTGCAAATTCCCGTAGCCGGCCACCCCTGTCATACAGCCGGCGTTGGCATTCTTGAGCCTGGAGCAAATTCTCCTGTGTTAGTCGCCCCAGTGTGTGGAGTTTTGCTCTAAGATCAAGAACGTACTGAATTTCATTTTTGCTATTAGAAGGTCCCTCCTCCCAAGCTTCGCGGATGACGTCGAGGACCCCGCGTGGGTGTCGCCCGTACAGCAGCTCAAACGGGGAGAACCCTGTGGAGGCTTGTGGGACCTCTCGTACTGCAAACAACAGGGGTTCCAGCCACTTATCCCAATTTCTAGCGTCATCGTGTACGAATTTACGAATCATGTTCTTGAGCGTTTTATTAAATCGTTCCACTAGGCCATCAGTCTGCGGATGGTAGACGCTAGTGCGAATCGACTTAATGCCCAAGAGCTCGTAAAGTTTGCGGGGTGTTCGTGACATAAAAGTCATGCCTTGATCGGTGAGGATTTCTTTCGGAATCCCCACCCGGGAGATTATCTTGAAGAGTGCCCCTGCAACACTACGTGCGGAGATGTTTGTTCAGAGGCACTGCTTCCGGATATCGCGTTGCGTAATCCACTAGGACTAACACGAAGCGATGCCCACGTGCTGTCCGTTCTAATGGCCCGATGAGGTCCATCCCAATTCTTTCGAAGGGGACCTTGATCAATGGTAGAGGGCGCAATGGCGCTTTTGGGGTGGCCGGTGGGTTTACCAGCTGACATTCACGGCACGCCGCACACCACCTGCGGACGTCACCGCCAAAGCCCGGCCAATAGAAACGGGCTATTAGACGGAGAAGTGTTTTTCGTTCCCCTAGGTGACCGGCCATAGGATTATAGTGAGCCGCCTGGAAAATCATTTCCCAGAGGCTCCGTGGAATCAACAATTGGGTCACTTCCTCTTTTGTTTGAGCGTCCTGCGTCACTCTATATAGCCGATCTTTAATCATGGCAAAATACGGGTATGAAATGGCGATGCCCGGCCGAAGCTGTTGACCATCAATTACTCTCACTTGGTCAAGAGCATGTTTAAGGGTTTCGTCTCGCGACTGCTCTAGAGGGAAGTCCCCCTCAGGGAATGAGAGGAGGGGTGGCCACCTCGCCCCTTCCCTCGTCATTCAGAGCAGCCGAGGACGGCCCCGGCTCCACCTCCCCTGCCAGAGCATCGCACACCGCACACCTCTTTATGCAGGACCCATCCGCGCAAATACCCTTTAAAATATCTTTAAAACTCGGCCAATCAGTACCCAAGATTAGCAGGAACTAACCGCTGCCTCCACACTATGGTTTCTTCCCCTGAATTTAATTGCCAAAGTCACCATGGGATACTTGTGAACATCCCCATGCACACGCCTCACCCTCACCAGTTTAGCTAAACCCAAAGCCCCAGGTTGAACCAAGCATTGGTGGATGGTGGTCTGATTGCAGCCGGTATCCAGCAAAGCTTGGTAAATACCCCCCCTGATCCTTACCGGAATCCGGTATGCTCCAGCCCGATTGGGGGCAGCCTGCGGGACGTCGGAGACCGCACCATCAGCGGACACTGATCCGGGTCTCCGCACCTCCAACAGGCCGGCCCAGGCGTTGCGGCCGCACTTGTGCTGGCGGGCGCCCCCACCTGAGGAGGAGAGCGGCTGAATGACGGGGAATGGGAGGGTACATTCTCCCAAGGCCGGGAAGCTGGTCTCTGGAACCCTCCACGACTGCGCGGGGCATTAACGGGCCCTGGTGAGAAAACAGAAGGAGAGAACATAGGGGAGGGGGGTGAGGGCAGGGGCAGACACAAGGGAAGGGGAAAGAGAGAGAGAAGAAGAGGGCTCGTCCGCCCTCGGGATCACCGCCAAGTGGTCCTCCGCCAGCCGAACAGCTTCCTCCAGCGACGCCGGGCGATGGCACTGGACCCACCCCGCCGTCTTCCGAGGCAGCCGTTGAACAAACTGTTCCAGTACCACCTGGTCGATTACTCCCTCGACGTCGTGGTCCCCCGCAAGCAGCCACCTCCGACAGGCGTCCCGGAGCCGTTGAGCGAACGCGAACGAGCGATCGGACATTTCTAGTTTCATGCCCCGGAAGAGCTGGCGATTCTCTTCCGGGCTCTGACCGACCCGCTGCAGAATCGACCTCTTCAGATCGGTGTAGGCCAGGAGGTTCGTTGCCGGCAGCTGCTGTGCCGCAAGTTGAGCTTCCCCGGACAGGAGGGGAATCAGGCGAACTGCCCACTGTTCGCGGGGCCAGCCCCAGATTTCTGCTGAGCGCTCGAACAAATCGAGGAAGGCCTCAGGATCATCTGCTGCCCCCATCTTCTGTAGCATGGGGGGGCAGCGTAGCGCGGGTGTCCGGGGTCGCGGTTGTGGTCGACGCGGCCTCCTGGCTGAGGAGGCTCCGGATGGCGAGCCGGTCCTCTGCCTGAGCCCGCATGATTTCGAAAAACCGGCAATCTTGGTCCTGCCGGAGCTCAAGCAGGGATTGCTGGTGGCCTTGATGCAGCGTCGCGAGGGACTGGAGGACTTCTGCCAGCTGGGAGGACTCTATGGGGCGACCACTTTCCATGCTTCCTTTAAATTCCCGGGTTTCGGCACCAGTGTAATACTTCTCACATGAAGGAGGACAGGAAACAGGTCTTCACCACAAGGTAAGCTTTTTAATTCCCTTTGTTTCTTACAATGCCACTATCACACACAATACAATATCAGCGCACTGAGTTCGCTTGTCATCTCTCTCTCTCCCTGGAGGCCCTCTCGCTGCCTTTTTATGCCGCTCTCCCCGTGCTCACTGAAATTAGAGACAGGTGTTAGACATAATTTAGCTCAGGTGTAAGCGCCCTTACCGCTTTCTCTCCCGGACGGGCGCTTGACCACGCCCCCGCTGCCACACCTAATTATGATTTGCACAGCGTGATGTCATTTACTCAAGAAACAAATGGACTGAGGACATGAAGGTATGTTCTCTCATTTATCAAATGTTAAAAACCCAAGCCTGTGTCAAGAGTGGATTAACTGATTGTCAACACTGTTGCTCAAGTATTACCAGTTCAAATGTTTATAAGATTTTTTTAAAACTTGAAAATGTATTTACAAAGATACCATGTGCTGTGTAATAGTAGGCCTCCATGTTGAGTATAGCCCAAAATAATAAAAATGGCATTAAATTTACCAGCCAATTACGTTATGCAGTAAAGGTAACATAGTGGACTACAGGTAACATATTACTGTTAATGACTGTAATTGTTGATTTTGATAAGTGGTCACGCAATCTATCCAACCAGCTTACTTTGTAAATTCTTGGTATTTTCCCAAAGTAAAAAAAAGAACTTAATTTGTCTGTAACATAGTTGACCAATTAAGCAATTAACATCTCTATTTATATATTTTTTAAATATCTGAAACCTGGTTATCCTGAGTTTGTCTAATACCAAATATTTAGAATTTTAATTGTGCTATGTAAGATCATCTTGGCGTTTTTTAGGGAAAACATTACCTTTTTTTTCTCCCTGACAAATGTCAAAAGTCCCGCAATTATAAAATGACCCAGAGACAACTTCAAGTAAGGGTGGTGTTCGCTGTCCTTTTCTGCATAACGCAGCGGCTCATCGTTGCTTATCACGGCACATTCGGCACATTTTGCGGCCGAACCACTGGCCCGCTCGGTTTTCCCGATGGACATTCCGCCCTTGATCGGCACAAAAGTGCTTCGGCCCACCGGGAAAATGCCTGGTATGGCAGATTACCAGTCCAGCCCTGCACGTAGTAGCGGGACAACTCTTTGATCGACCAATGGAAATTGCGCACTTCAGCTTTAAATATTTCTTCCAGCACCAGCTGTCAACATACTCTATATAATGTACAACAGTTTGGTTATTATATGAGCGCTACAGCACATATTAGCTCTTTCCAGCAGATGCCAGGGCTGCTACACCATTAAGAGCCAATGACACATTACCTGCAGTTCTCACATAGCCTCATTCACCCCCACAGCTGTTAATGAGATGCATCCATTAGGCTGTGGCAGTATAATGTGGCCTCTCACTCACAGTTAGATGCTAAGAGAGGCCCAGCCTTTGTGATATACACAATAATATGAGCTGCTTTTAGAGAGAGGTAGGTTAGATAGGACTGGTGGGCAGCTGTTGAAATACTGTTCTAACGCCGGAGAGAAGGAGAGCAAGGTGCAATTTGAGAGTGCTCAAGCAGATATACACATTTAAGATTTACTCTTTATCTTTCATGAAAACAGACCATAATTACTGATGACTCATCTTGCGCTTCATAGATTTTTGTCCACTCAAATACTCTGTAGAATGTCCCTTTGTCTAAGCAAGCAACTTACAAGAAACAAATCATGGTTCATGTCTGTGAAATAAAGTCTATTGGCTATTAAAATAAAAAGGACAAGTCCTTCAGTATGCACATTCATAAATACATCAACAAGTAATTTCATGTGTTCTTTAAAGTTGCACTATATATGTTTTGGGATTCAATTAACAAAAGTTAATTGAGTAAGTACATAAACAATCCATGTTCAAAACCCTGTCCTTGTCTTACCCCGATTCACTACGGTATACCTACAATGATTATTTTTATTTAGAGCTTTTGGGATGGATTTTCATGGATGTTGATTGAGCTTAACTTGTACTGAACCAGTAATATTCCTTTAATTTCTCTTGTTTTGATGGGCTGCTGTGTTATGAAAAGCTCAATCAATGCAACTTCAACATCATGTATCATCATACATAAAATCAATTCTCAGTAGGTGGATTTGTCTTTATTCCATACCTTTTTTTTAAATGACAACAACAGTGAACATCTCATATACATGTCAGAGAATGAAGTCTGAGAGTGTAATGCCATACTTTTCTAAATATATTTACTTTATATAAGGGCCAAACCTTTCCTGAACACAGCATAACAATCCACGTGCTCTGTTTTGCTCACATGTTTGAGAAAACAGCTGTAATATAAGTTAGAACTTTATATGACTAAGAGGGGATCTGTTAAGAGTGAGGGTACAAACAAATACCAATGGTGACATATGAAACTAATGCCAGCTGTACCATTCTCTGAGCTCTACCTTAACTCCCATCATATGGATAACTCAATGCCAGCACTCTCAAATTTACTGTATGAGGTCATAATGCTATTAGTAATATCAAGACACAGTCCTTCTCTATGGCATCTTTCTCTGTGGTGCTCCATTTGGTTGTCATGCATGTGCACTTGTCACAACATGAAGTAACAACAAAATAAAAGTAATGGCGACTCGCTTGTTTTGCAAAATGAAAATTCTCACATTACTTTAAATTTATAGACATTTGCAAATAAGGATATAACAGTATTTTAACAATTAGATTTAGGAACTGGGGGAAACATCTTTTAAGCATATTAAACAGAACAAGCACTCTGTCAAAGCACTTTAACAGGGCACTTTTCATTCTTGAAGCTATATGACAGGTTCAGAACTTCTGTAACTGTGCTGGCTGCCTTGCCTTGGTCAACTAATTTTGGCAAGCTTGTGAACATTAGTTACAGGTTCTCCACTTCACAAAGAATCTTCCTCGTCTTACACGTATGACACAAAGAAAAAGACAATAGTGTGCTTAGGCTATTCTTTCTTTGCCTTCTGCATCACCATAAACCTTACGGATTAATACATTAAAATGATTCTGTTAACATAACACTGACTTGTGAAAAGTTCTTTTGCAATATTTGAAATAAATTTACTTTATAATGAAACACTAATTATATAATAGGTTCATATTACAGTATATACAGTAATACTGTATATGGTTCATTTTTATTCACTGAAATAGCAAAATATTATATAATCCTATTATATACTGTAGGGATGTTCGATACCAATTTTTTACTCGCCAATACAGAGTCCAATACCTTGTTTTTTTTTCTAAACTCCGTATCACTAGTTTATTTCAATTTAATCATCAAAATGGTGTTTAAATGAATTCATTATAACTTTATCAAATTAAAATATTAATTTTCAACATAATATTGCATTTTCCTTTTAGCAATTTAAGTGCTTATATTCAGAACCCCACAGCACAATCCAAAATACAACACTGGAGAAATATTTTAATAAATAAAGTGCTGCATAACAGAACATCACAGATGTTAAGATACTGCTTGACATTTAGTGTGAGATCAGATGGTTTAGATTGTTTATGGTCTGAAAAGTGTGCAAGGCCCCTTCATAAAATCTCTCAGTTATTCAAGGTTATACACAAGAACTGGGCTACTGAACTGAGATAGGACGTAAATAGAACTGAGCCAGAAATGACCTAGAGGTCAAGCTTCAAGCAACGTACAGTAGAAAGAAGATACTTACTGGTCCAGAAGTCTGAATTCAGTGTTCTCGGAGGAGATCTGGCCTGTCACTGGATGTTTGAATGTTGTCGTCCTCTGGTTATGGCTGCAGACAGGATAAATAAATAAAGTGGAATCGCATTAGTGTGATGATTATTATGCTTCCCTACAACCACTGGCACAAACAAACAAAAGCAACTGAACATCTAGCACCAGCAGTGCCTTTGATTGTCCCACACATGTATGGAGTGTGTAGGAACATATTAAATGTGCTTAAGAGTCAAAGACAGAAGCCAATAATTAAAAAAAATTGTCTGTTAATGCAAACGATATCTGTCCTAATACCATACAGAATGTGGAAAATTTCCCCCTAAAAATAAAATTCTATAATTATTTACTCATGTTGTCCTTCCAAACCTTTATACCATTGAACTCAAAAGAAGAATTGTTATGCAGCTCTTACCATAAAACAACAGTTTATAGTAACTTGTTTGCTGCATTTCATGTCTTCTAAAACCCTATGATAGCTTTGAGTGAGGAATAAACAAAGACACCTGGTGATGGGACGATATGGTTCTCACAATTCAGTTCAATATACAATATAAGGTTTACGGTTCGATATTATCTCTATATGCTATGATAACACTTAAACTGACAAAGTATGGCAGAAATGTTTAATGCACATTATAATTTCTGATCAAAATAAATATCTTTAATACACAATAGAAATCTTCAAAGTTTATAATTGTCATGGTCAGTGAGTCTTGGGGGTTATTCCCCCTATGGTTACATTCTTCTCATGTGTATCAGGTGTCGCTCGGCTCACAGAATCAGTGTCACCATGGGAACGCTGTGTGTTTCCATGGTGACACTGATTATTTCACTTTCTGCAAGCAAGCGGCACCTGATTGTGATTTGCTTTCTGCCTATATATGCCCCACTCCGTTTTGTGTTTGAAACTGTAAATGGTTCATAATTTCTTGGTTTGTGATATATAAAAATTCTGTATATCGTCCCATCCCTACTGACACCAAATCAACATTGATTATTCTGTGTGTAGTAACTAAACATTTTTTAATTTTGGACATGTATGGGGGATTGTCTGTGAATAACATCTAAAATTGTGTTCTGTTCCTCACACAAACCTATTGAATGACTTCAGAAGACTAGTCATATAGCAGTGGTTCTTAAAATGTGGGGCGTGTATTGTAAGGGGGTGCGGAAGGCTGCCCTGTTCTCAAATCTCATTCACTTTCACACATTCAAAAATTATTGTGACAATACACACAAAAACCATTGTGTGCAATTTCATTTCCACTGCCTTTTCTCCTTAAGCTTTGTTTATAGTAATACTTTTGCCTGGCACCGCAGTGCATGCTTGATGCCCCGAGGCATATTTGTTGCATCAGGTGCTCTCACTGTGCAGCGCTTATGTAAACAAAGCATTCTCGCGTGTCTGATAGATTCAATGGGCGAAGAGGTGAATTAAAACTTGAATTTTGATCTGTTTCTCACACAAACTCTTGTATGCTTGTTTTCTTGTTTTAAAGGGGAGTGTGGCCAAATATAATTGAGAACCACTGACATATAGGAACTATTTTTATGGTCCTTTTTGTCACTAGGACATGTTGTATGGCCAGAGCTGATTTCTACTTCTTCAAAAATGTCTACCTTTGTGCTTGTCCAAAAAGTCATGATTTTTCTTTTTCCTGAATCATTCATTTTAATTCACAGGAGAAGTCTAAGGTTTGGCAATATGTCAGCTGGTCAGTGCATTTCCAATGTGCCTATTTTAAGAAACTCTGCATCAACATCAAGCTTGTCCTCTGAGGAACATTTTAGGGGGATACGTCTGTATCTACGTCATATGCCAGTCATTTGAATAGAGGCATCATCAGATCTTGCTATCAGCCATGCATTCATGTTATTTAAAAAATGTTTCTAAGAAAAACAGAATAAACATATTAACTGTGCTTGCATATACACTCACCTAAAGGATTATTAGGAACACCTGTTCAATTTCTCATTAATGCAATTATCTAATCAACCAATCACATGGCAGTTGCTTCAATGCATTTAGGGGTGTGGTCCTGGTCAAGACAATCTCCTGAACTCCAAACTGAATGTCAGAATGGGAAAGAAAGGTGATTTAAGCAATTTTGAGCGTGGCATGCTTGTTGGTGCCAGACGGGCCGGTCTGAGTATTTCACAATCTGCTCAGTTACTGGGATTTTCACGCAAAACCATTTCTAGGGTTTACAAAGAATGGTGTGAAAAGGGAAAAACATCCAGTATGCGGCAGTCCTGTGGGCGAAAATGCCTTGTTGATGCTAGAGGTCAGAGGAGAATGGGCCGACTGATTCAAGCTGATAGAAGAGCAACTTTGCCTGAAATAACCACTCGTTACAACCGAGGTATGCAGCAAAGCATTTGTGAAGCCACAACATGCACAACCTTGAGGCGGATGGGCTACAACAGCAGAAGACCCCACCGGGTACCACTCATCTCCACAACAAATAGGAAAAAGAGGCTACAATTTGCAAGAGCTCACCAAAATTGGACAGTTGAAGACTGGAAAAATGTTGCCTGGTCTGATGAGTCTCGATTTCTGTTGAGACATTCAGATGGTAGAGTCAGAATTTGGCGTAAACAGAATGAGAACATGGATCCATCATGCCTTGTTACCACTGTGCAGGCTGGTGGTGGTGGTGTAATGGTGTGGGGGATGTTTTCTTGGCACACTTTAGGCCCCTTAGTGCCAATTGGGCATCGTTTAAATGCCACAGCCTACCTGAGCATTGTTTCTGACCATGTCCATCCCTTTATGGCCACCATGTACCCATCCTCTGATGGTTACTTCCAGCAGGATAATGCACCATGTCACAAAGCTCGAATCATTTCAAATTGGTTTCTTGAACATGACAATGAGTTCACTGTACTAAAATGGCCCCCACAGTCACCAGATCTCAACCCAATAGAGCATCTTTGGGATGTGGTGGAATGGGAGCTTCATGCCCTGGATGTGCATCCCACAAATCTCCATCAACTGCAAGATGCTATCCTATCAATATGGGCCAACATTTCTAAAGAATGCTTTCAGCACCTTGTTGAATCAATGCAATTGATTAGCATTAAGGCAGTTCTGAAGGCGAAAGGGGGTCAAACACAGTATTAGTATGGTGTTCCTAATAATCCTTTAGGTGAGTGTATAATCAGAGGTAAAATCCAGTCTACGTCTGAGGATTATCTGATGAAAAGCACCTTTTAATTCTGGTAGCACATACAGTACATCCCAATATCGAGATGCATATGGACATGCTGTTTTGATTCTCCCCTTCAATGTTTTTAGAAAAGACCTCAATGGAAATAGAGAACAACAATAACATTTCCTTTGCATCACTATGCTACACCATCTAGCTGTAATGAAAATAATTGAAAAAAACTCAGCCTTGGAGATGATAGTAAGCAAGCTGATCCCAGAAAGCTCAATGGTCCAACAATGATCCCTGAGAGATGAAGCAACTAATGTTAAACCAGAATACTGCTTTCACTTTACTTGCAAAGAGAAATACACAATGATATCCAGAATGTGAGGCAGACAAGCCATCAAGTGCCACAGCAAAGCTCATACATTCATCAAGATAAGCCAGAGTTCCCATGCTTTTACTATTTTTTGATTTATTTTATTTCCTGGTATTTTCAGGTTTTCCATGACAGTGGGAACCCTTATAAGCTCATAAAAAGAATTAACAAACAAAATCAGATGTAATATGAGAAGCTGAAGTGTGATAGAAAATGACCTCCAAGCCTTGAACTCCCAATCACTCCCTATCTGAGCAGGAATGCTTTAAGTCAAGTAAAGTCAATTTTATTTGTATAGCCCCTTTCACAACACACATCATTTCAAAGCAGCTTTACAGCAGATCATGCATTAACAGAAAATTAAACTGTAATATCTAAAATGTCATTGTGTAGTTTGATAAAACATGATAGTGAATTGTGTTTAAAAATAAGTCATTAAATAATAATTGTATTTAGAAACCCAGTGAGCAAGCTGAAGGCAACTGTGGCAAGGAACACAAAACTACATGTGACATCATTTCAACAGCAGAACACACTGGTGTGCATCAACAATAAAAACATGTGAACTCAACACGCATATAAACGTCCTCTGAGGCAGCGAGAGTTAGAGGTGAGGTCAGAGTGTACTGTTTCCTTTCCAGTCGCTCCTATATATATTTAAAGCGTAAAGACCATAATTCACAAGGTAGAGATGCCACATAGGCTGCATCTGTATGGTAAGCTATAAGATCCTTTGTGATGAAGCACTTCCCTCGCATTTCTTCACACTATTCTCTGCGGCATCCATGCACAACTCACCACACACTTTTGAAGAAGAACTAATTCCTGGATTTGCAAAAGTTGCCAGATTGGTGGCATAACATTTTTTACTATTCACAGTAAAACATAATCCAGAGTTTTGCATGAGTCACTTAGTAGAAGCAAGTAAACTTGTAGATATCCATGAGCCAAACCATATATTCCGCTTTGCTTTCGAGTTATATCTGTGAAATATTCTCCACATATGGCTTATGCACAGACAGAAATTCATATTGTTCCTCACTAAATATATAAACATTTTGTTCTACTATTGTGCAGCGGTGTTTTCAGTAATAACATTTCTTTTTATTCCATGTCGCTCTAATATTGTGATATAATCTGTTTTAGATAAACCTGCCCCTAAACAGAACATAAAAACAAAGCAAACTGTGGTTGATCACTTTACATGTCATTCAAAACTCTTCCAGTCTAAGTGGGCTTAAGTGTGTCCTCAGCCAGAATAAGCAGCAAAGTGGACCGGACCGTAGTCTGGCTACACATTTAGTCAGGCAAAATTTAATTCCTCACTTTTCTCATTTGGTCTGATGTCCCTGAGTCACTCGTCTCTGTTTGCTTTTTCTTTTAAGATGTCACAGCCAAGCCTGATGTTTCTTTAAAAATTGTGAGAAGACTCTCTAAATCAAAGTCCTGTTGATTAGAAGTTATGTCAAGCAGCCTTCTGCTGATTAGACCCTTGAGCAAACTTGGCTTTAACAAATGGCAAAAGAGTGCAAGTGAAAGGGCAACTTTAAATAAAAATGCATTTGTCCATATGAGGATGTAAGACTACATCCAGTTAAGTGGTGTGTGTCAGATGACTGAATAATTGTTTCTAGAGACAAAGTGTTTGAAAGCAACAATCCCTCAAATGATCAGGCTAGCCTAAAAATAATTGACTGGCACAAGACAGATGGCATGTTTTGAAGCAACAAGATGGAATTGCCTAAAACATTTATTTGTTCAATGAGTGTGTAAAGGCCAAAAGTGGTGTCTATTTAAAGCTGTTTGGATGAGCTGTTTAAACACCAGGAGCAGTGGAGGTTGAAAAGCATTCTGTGTAAGTGGTCTCTCACAGGGCCAAGGTCATTCCCATTAACATCACACAGATTGGGAGAGAGAGCGAGAGATGAAATTTACAGAAATCCGAGATACAAATTTTAGCTTCTGACATTTAATTTTAGTCCCCTGATTACAATGAGAACAATTAATCACTAAACAATCAGTTTAATAATCCCACACACTGCCACAGGATCAGCATGCAACGCACTGCCATTTAGAGCTGCCAAAACCTCTCATGAATGTTACAAGCCATTTTATGTCTCAGTTTATAACATTATAGCCTACACAAAGATTTATTGATTTTGTAAGTATTTCACCTTACATTTTTAGAAGACTAAGGAAAATACTGACCAGACAATGCCAGTGTTAGGCATACCTTGTCTTGTTTCACCGTTGCCCTTTGTTCTGTTATGTATACCTTGTCTTGTTTCACCGTTGCCCTTTGTTTGTCATTTGTGTCACTTTTGTAATTCCTTAGTTTTCACTTTTGTCACCCTTGTACTTCCATAGTTTTCTTGTCAGCCTTCGTGTGCTCTGTTCATTGTTTTCACCTGCCCTCGTTAGTTGTCTTTGGTTTTAGTTTATCACCCTGTTATCTTGTTTGAGTTCTGTTTGTTCATTGGTTCCCGTCTTTCTATGTCCATGTATTTAAACCCTGTCTGTTTGTTCAGTCGCTGTCTATCGTTGAATGTTGTCATGCCTGGTATGTGTTCCTTTCCCGAGTTCTCAGCTTTGTTTTCATTGTGTGTTCCGTGTTATGTTCATTTCCCCATCGAGGGTTTTCCTTTGTATTTATTGATTGTCTAAGTTAATAAAGTAAGTCTGCATTTAGATCCAGTCTCCTCGTCTGCCTTCGCTGCCTCATTCATAACAGCCAGGGGTTACCATAAATCGAATACCACGTGTTTTACCATATATCTCCACTTTCTAACAGTTCTCCTAAGCACTCCTTTGTTTTTGGTGATTCGAATTCTTCGTGCATATCGCCAGCTACTTAAAAAAATATTTAAGTTGAATGGGTTCCAAAAATAACTGTGTGAACTGTGAAAAGTTAATTAAATTAAAAGTGAACTGATGTCTTACAACTAAATTGAACAAAAATAGATCTGAATCCATAAATGTCCAGATGCAAGTTGAAACATTTTTGAAAAAAAATAAAAAATAAAAAAGGCAAAAATAAAACTTCCTTTCCTTTCTTTTTCATTTCTTTTCTGCTGAAGACTTGAAGACTGGAATTACTGTTAATTTTGCTGCTACATTATACAGTATACTAGTTAATAATAAAGTGTTTCTTAATAAGCTATACATAAATATTTTAAGAATTTTTCTGTTTCTTTACATAATAAAAGAGTACTCCCAATTAGTTCCACACAATAATGTAAAGATATTCTTAACTGATTTTGCAAAAAAACAAAACTGGTATCGGATTGTGATCAGTATCGGCCGATAATGAGATTTCAGATATCAGAATCGGAAGAGAAAAAGTGGTATTAGTTCATCCCTAGATAATTCATCCAAAATTTAAGATTCTCTCATCATTTATTCACCCTCATGCCATCCCAAATATGTATGGCTTTCTTTCGTTTCAGAACACAAATTATGATTTTTAGAAGAATATTTGAACTCTGTAGGTCCATACAATGCAAATGAATGGGTGCCAACATTTTGACGCTCCAAAAAGAGCATAAAGGCATCATAAAAGTATTCCATACGACTCCAGTGTTTTAATACATATTTTCACAAGTGATGTGATAGGTGTGAATAAGAAAAAAAATATCAATATTTAAGTCCTTTTTGCTTGAAATTCTTCTTCCTGCCCAGTAGTGTGCGATATACATGAAGAAAAACAAAAGGAGAAGAATGTAAATGTTATCTGTTTCTCACCCACACCTATCATGTCACTCCTGAAGATATTGATTTAACCACTGGAGACATATGGATTACTTTTATGCTGATTTATGTGATTTTTTGGAACTTCAAAATGTTGGCACCCATTCACTTGCATTGTATGGACCTACAGAGCTGCGATATTCTTTTAAAAATCTTAATTTATGTTCAGCAAATGAAAGAAAGTCATACACATCTAGGATGGCATAGGAGTGAGGAAATTATATGAGAATTTTCATTTTGGGTGAACTATTCTTTTAAATATTAATATGTTTCTCACCAATACCTATCATATCACTTCTGACGACATGGATTAAACCACTGGAGTGGTTTGGATAACTTCTATGCTGTCTTTATGCACTTTTTGGACCTTACAATTTTGGTCACCATTCACTTGCATTGTATGGACCTACAGAGCTGAGATATTCTTCTAAAAATCTTAATTTGTGTTCTGCAGAGGATAGAAAGTCAAACACATATGGAATGGCATGAGGGTGAGTAAATGATTAGAGAATTTTAAATCTGTGGGTAAACTATCGCTTTAAATGTACCACCTGTCTTCAGTTTGCTTGACGCATCCCTAGAAAAGCACTTCTAATAATATATCTCGGACAGATTATCAAATTCAATTGCAAAATGGAATAGATTAATCTGCATATCATGTAATTAATTTGATTAAAAAATTAAATCGATCGACAGCCATTGTACATGTCAGTGAATCACTCTGACTCTGTTTAATGCAGATAATCTTTGTAGCTAAATTCCTCTTGTAATTAACTTTGCAATATTTCTCAGTAAAGCTACCCAATACAGAGAAAGCTCACATTTCTCAGAAACACATAATAGTAAATCAATCCAAATTAAAATGTAACCAAACAGAGTATGAACTTCACACTAACACCCTCTAAAACAGGCAGACAACCTCTCCTTTTGAAAAACACTTCAGACTACTTATGAGACCCCTACTATTTAAGTGAATGCATTTTCACTGTGGTGACCATGACCCCGTCTCCGCTTATAATCAATAATAATTGTTCTCATGGCATGCAGTGTTGTAAAGAAGCAGCAGATATTTCTTTACCTGTCTCCTCAGGGTTAGGCTTCAATGCATTGTAACTCACTGTGTACCTGGCTTTGGACTGTCTAGCTGTCTCTATTACTGTATGGTTGGGGTAAAATGCCAGCAGTGTAAAAGTGTCTAGTGTCAGAGAGAGAGGGAGGATAAGAGGGAACTCAGTCTTACATGGGAAAGATTGCCTAGCAGGTCCCCTGAAGACAGCTCTCAAACACATAAGGAATAATTAACAACTGGCCATAGAATTAAAAACAATGCACACCATGTGATAGTAATGCTGCCACAACATGAAGCAGAGTAATGACCATTCCCTTTTGCCTGTGTCAATAGATGAACACCCATACTGCCAGCATGCGATAAAACGACACAAGTTTCCTTCATGCAATAAAATTATTATACAGAATAATAAACTAAAATACAAATAAAACTACAAAATACAAATAATGCCATAGCATTTCAAAATTTGGTTGTGAAACCTCATGTAATTGTGGTGACTATCAATGGGAGTGCAGATAGTAATCCTCGACCTCAAGGCAGTCACACACACACACACGGCAGGTGGACATCGCACAGCGTCCTAAATTTAGAAACAATTTTTTATGAATGTAAGCACACAACCACCACTGTCCATTGCCGTCCATTGACAGTGCCCAGCTATAAATTCGGAGCCTGCTAAAATATTTACACGCCACCCACATACAGTAGTGTGGAGCGGAGGGTGGCAGGGCCGGGCTAGAATGTCACAAGCCCGGTCCCCAATCGGCCTGATGGGGCATGCGGGGAATAAAGGCGGCCGGTGACGAAAGTTCGAGAGAGAGAGAATTACAGGCATGTCCGTCATGTGTGTGTTTATGTTTGTGCTTTTGGTTTAAGTTTATTAAATTATCATTTATATTGACAAGCCGGTTCTCGCCTCCTCCTTGCCCATCTTAACCCCCTTACAAGTAGTTTTCCAATAAATTAGTAATGTAAATAACTATGTTAATGTAAATAATGTTGGAGCGTTTCTCTATAATTGCACTTTTTTTCTGCACACATCATGATAGTGATTTAAAGTATGACATGAAAACAAGTACTGTTGATTTCTACCGTTTTATCCAAAACTACAATTACATCAGCGATCGCCGGGAAAGCACGAAGGTATTGTCAGCTGACATTACACTATACCCCCAGGCTATGTTATATACTGTGTTACGCAGGAGGTTATGATTTGACAAAATTTCTAAAGATCCAAAATATCACATGATCCACAACGAGAAGTTTTAATTAACTCAAATATGTTCACAAATTATATATCTTATGTATCTTAAGTTAGAAGTTACTAATAACAATATTTCAATTTCATTGCAAAATTAACGTTAACGATTAATCGATTGATAATTTCCATGTCGATCGATAATGAAAATGTCTGAAAATTGGCATCCCTATATGTAACTTTTGCTTCAACTGCTACATCTATCTGCTATCTGTTCAAATTATTATTATTCTATCTAGACAACAGAGATTTTTTAAATATTACCATTTTACCAATGTAATAATTTCATTTGTTAATGCTCAATAACAATTTTTTTTACCTTCATTAAAGTTATAACTCATCCATCTTCAATCTCATCAGGAGTTGTCTTGAGCTTGCGCGTAAGAATCGACACGTTCTGTGTGCAATACCTGTGCTTTATCCTACCTGTGACGTACGTGGCGTGGAGCTTCTCACAGTTTTCTCTTTGGTCTCTCCTCTTGGTTTCTCTACAGTTTTTGCAAATTAATTCATTAAGAAATGTGGCTATATTTATATGTACATAAAATCACCTTAGGTTCCAATTATGGTCACATCTTATGCAAAAATGTTTTAATTTCTTCAAAGTTTAAAATTACAAAAAGTTTTATGCATGAAGCCCTAGGTCACTGTTATAGTGCAGTAATCGATCAAAATGAACTCTAAATTTGCAGCTAGCAGCAAAATGAATTTGCAAGGGACATTGGGGCCCATAATGTTACTGTCAGCATTGCTGAACAGCACAGTATAAGGAACTGCTGATTGTGCATTTAGGCTAATGAGATATCGACACTTAACTTTACATGATACAAACTGAATTTCTGACAATTCAAAGTTCACAGAACAAAGTTTTAATATATATAAAAAGCAACTTTAACTGTAATTTGACTTGGAAAGTATCAGATCTTGGAAAATAATCAAGATTAATACTGTGCACATTAAGCCTGTAGAATAATGTTGGGATGCAGCCAAACATTGCCTCTTGAGACTTGACAGCAGAGTAATAAGAATAGAGTGAGGACCCTAATGAAAATGTGGCTTGGCTCCAATTGTATCTAAAAATACAGTAACTGTCTGTGGAGTAGCTAAATTAAAGTGTGCCAATACCACCTTCCTCTCTCTCACACAAAATATATATGATCTCTATCAGTAGTATCACTTTCCTAGTATTTGCCACTAACTTGATTTGTGCACTTTTGCATTTGTTGCTTTAATAGGAATGTGTCTGTTAAAGTGTCATTAATGTAAAGCAGCTTGTAGAGACTGCACATATTCATACACCATACAGTGCCAGCTGTTATAGTCATGTCAACTGTTCTCATATCCCTCAAGAAAAAATTCCTACTAACAGATTACTCATTAAATCTGTCATTGGAGAGGCATCAGCATTGTGTATGCAATAACAGTACAGTGGGAAGAGGCTCTATGAAATTGAAAGCCACATTTAGCAACAAAATGTTATAACTTTCTAAGACACAGCAAGACTACCAAGGTTAGATCATGCATTCACTGAAACTGAGTTTAACTAAAGGAGAGGGAATATCTGGAATGTCAAATCTGGAGGCCTTTGCTGATTGATCTCCATCTCTGGCTGTTTGGCCCCTCATCAAATTGCTTGAATGCATATGTGCATGCATAAATTATGTTATCTAATCCAAAACACAGCGTCGTTTGAAATATAGCAATGCTACAAACGAGTATGTCCAAACTTTTGACTGGTACTCTTGCGATTCCATCTGCATCCCTTCGCTGATTATTCCCTTCTCAATTTCAGTGGATGCATGAACTCTTGATCGCAAAAAAGGGTCCAGCAATTTAGGTTGTGTTAGATGGCAGACACACCTCAAAATGGTTGCTTATCAAATAGAGACCGGCTCTTGAGAAGACATGGAAAAGCCACTTCAACCATTAGGCCAATGACCTCACAGAGAGGAAAGAGATGGAAAGGTCTCTATTGCCTTTTAGAGACAGTGAATAGCAATTTATTCAGTATCTAAAAACACCATCAATACACTTTGGCACCAAATTAACTCATCATAACAACAACTTTCATCTCATGAATATTTCGACAATCTGGTGAGATCTGGTTTCTATTCAATCCAAAATTATGACAGAAATCTTTGCATTGGTCAACAGGAGACATTTATCTTAGTTAGTGTCTGTTTTACATCCTGTCATTTGACACAGGGGCATCAAAAAACCACTGTAACAAAATGAGCTCATTCACGGATAAATATAGATGGCAATTTTATGTCATCCATCAGGAGTTTTGGCAGCATGCTATGAGACTTTGAGGGCTGTTTATCTCCAAAATCGATTGCGACAGGTAGAGAGCCGGGATGCTGGAGAGAGAAAATGCAACAGGGATCAAAGAGAAGATGAATCAGTCAGGATAAACACTTTTTGGAATAAGAAGTCACTTTCACATGCAATATTTATGATGTCTCATTTCACGAGTAGGTACGATATAACCTACTAAGATACAGAGAAGTATGACAAGCCCAACTGAAAGCTAACCTCAGAGTATTTCAGTTGGTTAAGATTTGTATTTTTATTTGAAAGATTCTTTAAAACCAAATTTGAATCTATGTCTTTTACCTTTAAGACTATCTATGTGGCCATCTATCTTTTAGAGGCATACATGATTTATTTAAAAATGAACCATCTTTCTCATCCTTGAAAACAGAGCAGAAATATTGACGAGTCTTCTTGTACTCATATAAATGAAAAATACAGCCAACCTTTGACTAGCAATAGCAAGCAGCAAATCATTGTTTGTAATTCTTTATTAAGAATAAAGAAATTTAAAAGAAGAACGCTGCCTTGAGCTAAAAGTAATCCTAAAAAAAGGGTAGTGCTCATTGCTGGAGTAAGGTACCCTAGAATAATGTGTAAGTCTCCAATGGTAAAAAGCCTATCGTCTTCATAATGCTTTTATTTATTTTCTCCCTTTCTGATCTTTAATTGGTTGACAAAAAAATGGTTAAGACAACTAAAGGCATTTAGGTACTTCAAAAAAGTCCTTAGATACGTCCTTCCCCAACTTTCTGTTCCACTAGGTATAACGTCAACTCAGAAAAGAAAACATTTCCCGTCAAAACATTTATAGGGTCTATAAAGTCCATGCACATTGCAGATGGAGTGACCTCTGATCATAAATAAATGGATTAAGCAAACTTCTTCAAAAACTCACAAAGGTAGATGATGTTTTCAATTTCATTTCAACCTGAGGATTCCAGCACAGTAATGACAGTGAACAAATAAGTAAAGTAAATGCCATGGAGGAAAAAAAATTCAAAAACACCTTTTTCAATTAACTTCCTAACCCTGCTGTTGAATGAACCATTATTTGTCTCTGATGTCAGGAGTGATTCACATAGTCTCCTTCACCTCAGAACAGCAGCAAAAAGACATGAGATAATTCAATAGCTCTGACGTCTGGGGAAATGAGATTATCCAAAGAGTCCTTTCACTTGTTAACTGTGAACAAATGGAGCCTGGAAAGGTAGAGTGGGAGAGGAACAATAATCCTTTTTCAATGTTCCAGAAAGTTGTGTCTTGAATCTGATAACAGAGCTGACTATCTGAATGCTGACTGAGAGACAGTGAGAGCAAAATACAGAATGAACCAAGAAATCTGAAAGTGTACTGACTGAAATTGAGAATCCTCTAAAAACACTTTATCTGCAGGTTTTCATCTGCTGAACACAAAGATTTTTAGAAGAATTTATCAGCTCTGTAGGTCCATATAATGCAAGTGAATGGGTGCCAAAATGTTGAATAGCATAAACGTACTCCAGACGAATCTGGTGGTTAAATCCATATCTTCAAAAGTGATATGATATTTAAGTCCTTTTTTACTATAAATTCTCCTCCCTACTCAGTCAATCACCACTTCCACATTCTCTTTCTGGTGATTCACATTCTTCATGCATATTGCCCCATACTGGGCAGGGAGGAGGATTTATGATACAAAAATGACTTAAATATTTATCTATTTCTCACTCTTACCTATCATATTGCTTCTGAAGACATTTAACCACTTAAGTCATATGGATTACTTTTATGCTGCCTTTATGTGGACTTTGGAGATTCAAAATGTAGGCACCAATTCACTTCATTATGAGGACCTACAGAGCTGAGATATTCTTTTAAAAATCTTAATTTATGTCTGAAAGTCATACACATCTGGGATGCCAGGAAGGTGAGTAAAAAATTAGAGACTTTTTTGGGTGAACTATCCCTTTAAGATGTTCCACTAAATGGAAACACAAAATGTATTACTGTTTCCAAACTTCTCTTCAAAACATGCCTCCGTCTGCCATTGGTATCCAGAAAAATACATTCCTGCCCAGACTTACGCCATTGGCTGAGTAAATGTTATGACAGGCTGTTTAAGTAAACAGAACAATGTTTTAAAAGTAGCAGATATTTCAACACAAGAGGTTAACACCTCACATCATTAACATTTACATGCAATTGTCTAAATTTGCAAAGGTATTTACTGTTGGGTGTAAAAGAGACAATCCAGGAAGGCCTTACCATATTTCTAGTGTGGAAAATCCCTTTCTCTATCTAGCTCAACTGTTATCAAGTTTCAGGAAATGTGACAGGTCATGGGAAAGTCAAATTATGTCAGAAGAGCAGTTGAGTGTAAACAGAACTGCTCTGATGACATGGTTTTCAAATTAAATTAATAGTAACTTTACACTAACAAACACCAATGTTTGACAAACTGCAACTTCTCTGACTGGACAAACTGCACAGAAGTTTTTCACTTGTTAGAAGATTAAAGTGGATGTTGTCAGACAAAAAAGCCTACAAAATGTAATAAAATATATTTTTCAGTTTTTCTGGATTGTTTTTCTGGAATCTTTATAGGTCTAAACTAGAATATTTATTACAGTAAAACATGTAATATACTGTATGTATATACACTGGTGGCCAATGGAATAATGTATAGATTTAGCTGTTTCAGAAGGAAATTGTTTCTTTAATTCCCCAAAGTGGCATTCAACTGATCACGAAATATAGTCAGGACATTGTTGATGTAAAAAACAGCACCATCACTATTTTAATAAAGTCATTTTTGATCAAATCTAGACAGAACCCATTTCCAGCAGCAATCACTCCAACACCTTATTCTTGAGTAATCATGCTAAATTGCTAATTTGGTACTAGAAAATCACTTTCCATTATATTACAGTTTAAAGCTATTTGGTTTGTTAAAATTAAGCTTTACATTGTCCTTGTGTTTGTTTTTAAATGGCCACAGTATGCAATAGACTGGCATGTCTTAAGGCCAAAATAGGTAAAAATGGCAACAACAAAATTACGAAACAGCTTTCTCTAGAAACTCATCCGTCAATCATTGTTTTGAGGTATGAAGGATAAACAATGCTTGAAATTGCCAAAAAACTGAAGATTTCATACAAAGGTGTACACTACAGTCTTCAAAGACAAAGAAAAACTGGCTCCAAACAAGACAGAAAGAGATGTGGAAGGCCAGATGTACAACTAAACAAGAGGATAAGTACATCTGAGTCTCTAATTTGAAAATAACATGTCCACATGTCCTCAGCTGACAGCTTCATTGAATTCTACCCACTCAACACCAGATTCATGTACAACAGTAAAGAGAAGACTCAGGGGTGCAGGCCTTATGGGAAGAATTGCAAATAAAAATAAAAATAAAACGTTAGAGTGGGCTAAGAAACAGGCATTGGACATCAGATAATTGGAAAAGAGTGTTATGGATCTTAACCCCATTGAGCTTTTGTGGGACCAGCTAGACTGTAAGCTGTGTGAGAAGTGCTCAACAAGACAGCCACATCTGTGGCAAGTGCAACAGGAAGTGTGGGGTGAAATGTCACCCGAGTATCTGGACAAACTGACTGCTAGAATGCCAAGGATCTGCAAAGCGGTCTGAGTTTTTGATGAGACCTCTTTGAAGTAGTTTAAGAAGTTCTGAATTTTTAATTTTTTTTTCTCCAATGGTAATAGTAATTTTTCCCGTTATTAATGCCCTGACTATACATTGTAATCAGTTGAATGCCACTTTGGTGAATAAAAGTACCAATTTCTTTCCATTATAAATATTAACCTAACATCTTGACAGTGAATAAAAAAAAAGATCACAGATATGGGTCAACTATCCATATATCAATCATAATGATAAGTGGGACATCTAAAGAATGACATTGTAAACTTGGGAAAAACAAACAGGTGGACAGAAAAAGAGAATTGTCAGACGGACAAAAGATTAATTTAAGTGTAGCCTAAGAGCAAGGATATACAAAACAGCTTCAGAAGAAACCTGTTGAGGAAACCAGTAGGTTCAGAGCAAAAGCAAACATGTCACACCACGTCTAGTTCTGCTGCTCTGAGACTGATTATATTCCTCAGTGCATTATTGATGTCATTGTTGAGTTGCATTAAAAACTGATACTTGATGTCTAAAGTAAAAGCAGAGGCAGAGGTCTGCTGAGGCCAGATGAAACATGGATGTATTGATGGACCAGCGGTTTGCCTCTTCCACTCTGTGAGAGGAGAATTGGTTTGTCATTGAGGATATGAGAAGAATCAAAGTGTTGTAGTGGTGTGCAGGAGGAAATATAGCTCTTTGATCCAAGCCTTTTCCATCTGACCATTTGTTCTGCCATATATATTTTTCCCTCTTGATTCTATCTGCTGCCCGAGTGAGTCACAGCAGTCATGCACACACAAAAACACACGCACATGCACACAAAGGCACAGGAAGGGCAGATTATGTTAGATTTTTGGTATTCTAATATCCCAAGTCAGTGAATGCTTTACGGTGACTCATTGAGACCTGACTCTAGGCCAGCCTAAATTTAGCTACCAAAAAATAGCTTTAACATTGAGAATGAAGGTCACAGGTCATTTGCTAGGAAAATAATGAGGTCATAGTTGAAAATTAAAGGACAACCAGACAATCAATCATTCAATTATCTGTCTATTATTGACCACAAGGTGTCAAAAGTTGTTAAAACATGAAAGGGGTTTTGTTGTTGTTGCTTTAGCTTGTAGGAATTCACTGTTTTCTTACCATAAAAGTGAAAACACTTTAAACATTATAATAATCCTTACACATAACCATGTACATGAAAATGAACACTTTAAAACTAAAAATTATTGCAGATAATCTACTGTAACTAGTAACCAAAACAACACATTGGAAAATGCAGAAGCGCAAATTATACTTGAAAGCTATAGTGCAGACCTACTGTAGATTTTCAGAGAATGGCTACTTACTGTAAATTGAAAGAAATATAGTGCATGTCTGAGTTGTATTACGGTGCTTTTTTCTTTTATGAGCTTGACAATTGCAATCTATCTGCAGGGTTGGGGATTAACGGAATACATGTAAAGGAATTACTGTTTTGTTTCACATTTGATTTATGGTTTTTGGATTCCATGTTTGTAATAAACTGCACTTGAGTTCTTCACATCATCTTGTCATTGTCTGCCTGTCAATGCCTTGCCAGCCATTGTTACATAACTGTATTCCACTACAGTTATAATTTAAATCATTGGTAATTAGAATACAGTTACATTCCAAAAGTATTTTGATTACTGACGAGATTACTTTGCTTCTAATTGTCATTTGTTTCATTTAATATTTAGTCCTTTCAGATGGAAAACATTTATGCATATAAATGATGCGATCCAAAGTGCATTTGAACAGCGGTGAAACACTTTCTTATGATGTGTTACATTCAAACGAGCAGACAGAGTTAAGTTTAAAGCAAGTTTGGAGCAGAAAAAATTGAAATAAACCTTGTGTAAATTGTCAGCTTTACGTTAAGCTAAAATGCTATTTCGAGCCATTTTACATGATGTGTTACCAGGCACGATCGTATTTTTTATCAAGAAGACATTTATCAAGAAAATTCACGTTGGATCTTAATTTATTTTTTATAATAAGACCTTTGATATTAGGGCAAACATTTTATTCTTGAAAATACTTCTTGTATTGTTTTCCTGTAAAAATATCTAAAAATCAGTTTGATTGATCTTGTTTTAGAAACAACACAGCATAAGATATTTAGGTTTTTCAGAGAATGTATTTTAACATGTGTATTTTGTCTTACTGTACTGGCAGAGTTTTCATAGTTAAAACAAGTGAAAAAATCTACCAGTGCTGAAGAAGTAATCCAAAATATTTAGAATACATTACTGACCTTGAGTAATCGAATGGAATTTCAAAAGTAACCCTCCCAACCCTGTCTATCTGTATGCATTTGTTGTATAGAAGCAGTGAGAACACTTCTGTTTCTCCTTATGTGTTCCACTGAACTCATGAATTGAGTAAAGTATTACTCAGAATTTTCGATTTTGGAGTGAACTATTCCTTTAATTAGGGATGTCCCGATAAATTTTTTTTGCGAACAATTTTGAGTACCGATACTTAATTTTTGGTACTCACCAATACAGAGCCCGACACCTGTTTTTTTTTTTCTTCTAAACTCCATATCAATAATTTATTTAAATGTTATCTTCAAAATGGTGTTTAAATAAATACATAAATTAAAAATTTACTAAAATGAAAATATAACAATTAATTTTCAAAATAATATTGTATTATTTTTTATCAAATTAAGCACTTATATGAAGAATCTCATAGCCCAATCCAAACTACAACATTGGAGTTATATTTTGTCACATAAAGTGCTGCATAAAAGATCATCACAGATGTTAGATACTGCTTAATTATACTACAATTACTATGGAATTATTATTAGTAGTAGTTGTATTACAGTGAATATTACATAGTTACAGTAGTAATATTTTATTTGAACTGTGTCTGGGTTGTTTGACCAAGGAGTTCTGACGTTATGAAGCAGCTTCCCACTCTAGAACAGCCGGTCGTTACGTGACTCAAAGTGATTATTAAACCACAAAAGGCTGCTATTTAATTAAGTATGTACTCTGTATGTGCCTCGCGCTACAACGTGAATTTACATTATAATAATAATAATTCCTTACATTTATATAGCGCATTTCTAGGCACTCAAGCACTTTACATAGCATATGGATGATGATGCGACAGCAGCCATAGTGCACCAGAACACCCACCACACACCAGCTATTGGTGGGGAGGAGAGAGTAGAGTGATGTAACCAATTCAGGGATGGAGATTAATACAAGGCCATGATAGATAGGGTCCAATGGGGGGAATTTAGCCAGGACACCAGGGTTACACCCCTACTCTTTACAAGAAGTGTCCTGGCATTTTTAATGACCACCGAGAGTCAGGACCTCAGTTTAACATCTCATCGGAAGGACAGTGTCTTTTTACAGTATAGTGTCTCCGTCACTATACTGGGGCATTAGGACCCACACAGACCATAGGGTGAGCACCCCCGCTGGCCTGCCTAATACCACTTCCAGCAGCAACCTTGGTTTTCCCCAGGAGGCCTCCCATCCAGGTACTAGCCAGGCTCAACCCTGCTTAGCTTTAGTGGGCAACCAGGCAGGGTGATATGGCTGCAGATGACATTCTGTTTACTGTCATCAGCTACAAACAGAGAGCGATGCTCATGATGTTTTTTTTCCCTGTATGAGCCTTGGAGGAGCCTTAAAAGGCAGCCAGTGTCATCACAACACTGTCTTCGCATATTCGCAAGTGCTCTTATTTGAATTACATGCAAACTATATATTTATCTCATTAAATTGCAGATTTTGTGGGCTGAAAGTTTACATAATGATAATTTGTACGTCAGATGGTATCGTTTTTTGGTATCTGTGAATTTTTACGAGTACCAGTACATGAGCACGTATCAGGACATCCTTACCTTTAATTATGAACAAATTGGCTATATGTTAGAAATGCATGTCTCCATGCACAGGTTTGTTTCTACCTATGTTGGCTACTATACTGAAATTCTTTGACTCTGTACTTGTACTGCACAATAATGAATGCAGTCTATGCATCTAATCTAAAACTAGAGTTTTATTTATTTTTACATATCTGGCTATTCTCATAAATAAAAGCAATGGTTCAGAGTAATTTCTGTTGCACACTAATGTTTCTGTTACTCAAAATGGCCACACCAACACAAGCAACACAGTGGGGGGAAAGCACCCACAAAACCAGCTGAAGATGTAGCTTCCTAGATGCCTAGAGCCATTTTCCACCAACGTTTACAAAGGTCCAGAACATAATCTTGAATGCAGGCATTGTCTGTTTTGTTTGTATGGGTTTTAGAATATCCCACAACATTATTCTCGAATATTCCAGCTTTGGAATGCTCGCCACCCACTAGGACATCTGAAATTATTCAAGACATTTACAACAAGCTCTCCCCCGGTATTTCCCTGTGCCCTTCTCACAGCAAGAATTACTTGAATGAGTAAACAAAGTCTGTTTCTATTTCTTCTTGAGCATTATATTTTTAGTATATTTGTAGCGATTAAAGTAGGTGTCTCATCCACGTTCTTGTAGGGGGCAGCAAGACAAAAACATTGAATCAGTCCCTGAAGCCAAACACCTGGTGCTGATTCACACGGGCCAAATACACACGCATTACACAGAAACACAGACGCACACAAACCTCACACTACAGTTATTTTTAGACCTCTCTCATCCTACAAAGACAGATTATGTTCATATCATTTTCTGCACAGCTTAATTCACATCAGTGCCAATCTTTGCTAGGCTTCACATTCATTTAAACAGGGATTGAAATCTACTGGCCCTGACTCGTACAATACCAGATGTAGATTCTGTAATTTCTCACAAATTAAGAGAGATTAGAATGCATCTCCCACTTAAAGAGGGAAACATTCCTCAGCAACACTGATAGACTTTCATAAAAGGCTGGCATGAATTAATAATAAAGGCCTCACAGACACACAGACACACACACACACACACACACACACACACACACACACACACACACACACACACACACACACACACACACGTTGGTCTACCTATCATTATGAGGACTTTCCATAGACATAATGACTTTTATACTGTATAAACTATAGATTCTATCCTCTAAACCTAACACAACCCCTAAACCTAACCCTAACAGAAAACCTTCTGCATTTTTACATTTTCAATAAAACATTGTTTAGTATGATTTTTAAGTGATTCGAATTATGGGGACACTATAAATGTCCTCATAAATCACATTTATAGCATAATAACCTTGTAATTACCAGTTTGTAACTTATAAAATTGTCCTCGTAAATCACAAAAACACGCACACACACACACACACACACACACACACACACACACACACACACACACACACACACACACACACACACACACACATTGTTAGCAAGATGTATTCTGCAATATGGGTCCCTTGTTGAATGGCAGCATTTAAATGTCTGATGGGAAGTTTAGAGAAAGTCGTGAGAAGTTTAGAGATTGACGTCAGATCATGTTGATATCAGAGTTTTGGAAACTTCAAGTGTTGTAGAGGATAAAACATCACTTCGGCTGCCATCTGTTGAAATGAACCCTTTACAAATGAAATACCATCACATTGACAAAAATCATTTTATTATTGTATTATTTCAGTCTTAGATAAGTTTGGTCTTGAATGCTGATTGGTCAAAAGAGCATTCCATCTGTGCTATAATCTGCAATATTGTAACAGACCTGTTCGCCCTATCACTGCGCAGAACCCATAGCAGATTATAATTGTTGTTGCAAAGCAACATTCTATTATAATATAGTAAAATACATCCTTAAGACATGTCAGTATCCTTTGGTGTCTTATTGGTTTTATAAAACCAATCATCATAATACTTCATAATACAAATAGCAAAATTAGCATATTATGAACATGAAATTATGCATATTGTAATTTTTTGAAAAATGTGAGTACTATTATTTAGATTGGCACAAATAGAGGTGCACTTTGTTTTAGAAGTGCAAAGTAACCTTTTTCATGTTCAATAGAAATTATTTACTGTTGGAAAAAAAATATTTTTTTAAATGTTGTGCCTCGATAATATTTTAATATTAATTGCAAAGCAATGATCTGATGACAAAATAAGGTAAATTACAAAATTTCAGTATAGACCAAAATATTTGTTAAAATCTATATAAGCCAAAATTGTTCATATAAAAATGTTTTGTGCATCCCTAGTATACTGCATATATTGTGAATTTTAGCATGACTGGTACATTGTATTTCTCAAACAAAATCAGAGGCTATAGAATAAGATGGGACACTAACATATTTATATATTTGAAAAATCTAAATCGTCCTGACTTATACAGTTAAAAGAAACCATCACCTTTTTAAAAGACATCGCCTGTCAGTTGTCATCAAGAAATGGCTGCTGAGTGTCCTAACTTGCCTTTAAGGAATTTTGATCAACATCCAAGACCGGAACTATTCGTTTCATTGAAAAAAGCAATGAGGCACTGAAGGTTGAGCAATATTGTGAATATAGTCACAGCTGAAGGTAGGGCTAAACAATATGGAGGAAAAATGCTATATGTGATAAGTTAGTGTATGTGATAAGATATGCGATATGATTATTCAATGATGAGAGTCTAAAAAATTACGAGAGTCAATCCCAATGATCACAAATATAGTTGTCTTTTGTTCCAATAGCATAAAATATACAGTTTTCCCATTAACTATGTAGCAGATATTCCAATTTATATATTTTTTGGGAAAAATAAAAATAAAAGAAAGATAAAAGAAACATGGATGAACATCAGAGGGTATATTAAGAGTTACAGTTCAACTTACACAAATGTGTCTTATCTCTGCACATACAGTTTTAGTCAGAAGTTTACATACACCTTAGCCAAATACATGTTCACAATTCCTGACATTGTAGAAAACATTCCATGTCTTAGGTCAGTTAGGATCACTACTTTATTTTAAGAATGTGAAATGTCAGATTAATAGTATAGATAATGATTTAATTCAGCTTTTATTTCTATCATCACATTCCCAGGTGGGTCAGATGTTTACATTTACTTTGTTAGTATTTGGTAGCATTGACTTAACTCGTCAAACATTTTGGGTAGCCTTCCACAAGCTTCTCACAATGAGTTGCTGAAATTTTGGCCAATTCCTCCAGACAGAACTGGTGTAACTAAGTCAGGTTTATAGGCCTCCTTGCTCGCACATGATTTTTCAGTTCTGCCCACAAATTTTCTATTGGATTGAGGTTAGGGCTTTGTGATTGCCACTCCAATACCTTGACTTTGTTGTCCTTAAGCCATTTTGAGACAACTTTTTAGGTATGCTTCGGGGTCATTGTCCATTTGGAAGACCCATTTGCGACCAAGCTTTTACTTCCTAGCTGATGCATTGAGATTTTGCTTCAATATATCCACAAGATTTTCCTTCCTCATGATGCTATCTATTTTGTGAAGTGCACCAGTCCCTCCTGCAGCAAAGCACCCCCACAACATGATGATGGCACCCCCATGCTTTAAGTTTGGGATAGTGTTCTTCGACTTGCAAGCCCTTTTTCCTCCAAATATTTCGATGGTCATTATGGCCAAAAAGTTCAATTTTTGTTTCATCAGACCAAAGGACATTTCTCTAAAAAGTAAGATCTTTGTCCCCATGTGCTGACGCACTTTGGGGCTGAGACAATGTTTTTTTTTTTTCTTTTTCCAAGGACTGGCCCATCATGCAGGTCCAGCAGCCCATTGGTTTGTCTTCTCTACTGACAGAGTAAACCCAATCACAATGTGCCATAGATGGAGCGATTCAGTATTTTGCTACGCCAATATAAATATCGCTTCACCTCTCCTCCTCCATCTCCCAAAATGGCCAAACCAAAGCGCAAATGTGGTGCTGAAAATCTCTGGGATAAGAGGCTTAAAAGTTTGGAGGCGGATGCCGCCAAATGTGCAAAGATTACAGACATGTTTACTGTAGGGGCTGCTGCGGTAGCTACTACTTCGTCGGCTGTGCCAAAGTTTCTGCAGCAGCATAATCAAGTAAAAGAGCAGATGGCGAGCCATGAAGTACAGGCTTGTTCTGTTCTCAATGATGAAGGCCAGAAGGACAGGCAGAAGGAGGAGAAGAGGGTAGTTGAATTGGTAAGGAGTAGCTTCATGATAACAGGGACTCACAGGGAGGGAAGAGGGAGGTAACCTGTCCTAATGTGTTTGCACGCAATGGCGGATCCTGTCCTGGCATTAGCAATGTAGGCAGCAACAGTAGCCTAGCACGGCAACGCGCTGAGTGGCAGCATGCAGGGGCACCACCCAGGCACACAGCTTTTAGATACGACTTTCTTCTCTTCTTTATAGTTAATTTTAGGCAGTTTCTATGGCGTTATGTTCATGACAAATGTCGAGAGCGCATTATTGTAACGCAAACCACTTGCAGGGGAATTTCCTTCGCTGTCGCACAGTGAGTTTTCTCTTATGAATTGGCTCTGCTGAAGCTCAGATATTGCGTGTGTGCACTCAAACTTTGTCCTTGCATCAATGAAGACCAGAAGGGCAATTTTTTTTTAATCAGGTGAAGCGTAATCCCACTAAATGGAAGCAAGCTGTGGAGTCACTTCTGCAGCCACTATCCATTGCTCATGAATGCAGCATTGACCTAATCGCAATATGTCACATATAAATTCCTAATACCTCCTTTCTTATCATTAATATTAAACAAAAGGATGATCTTATCTGTTTAAACATTAATATATATTCATCATCAATATTTGGTTATTTGAAACCTGTGTGAACAGAATATTTAATAGGCTATCAAATGAAATATATTAGAACAACTCCATGCATTAAATGTTGAATAAACAACTCTGCTCATTACCAGTAGGGTTTTGTTTAAATTGTACAGATTTTAGCAAGACTTTGTCAGGGAAATACTTCAGTTAAACATCTCTCTATCTCTCTCCTCTCTCTCTAGTCAAGCCATGTTGTACAAGTGGAGGAGAGAGAGGAGGATCAGGGAGTAGATTACTTTGTTCGTCCCGACCCGTGCCCATGATTCAGACATTTTTAATACATCATCACAGACAAGATGTTAACAACCCTGTGGTGAAGGTGTTCACCAGTAGAGATGCCGCAATCAGAAAGTGGCTGAAGTATTGTAACAAACATCATGCTTTGTTTTGTTTTGTATGCCTGGCTTTCAAGGCAACTGACTTTTGTGACTGGAATGTCAGACTGAAGACATGTGCACCATAGAATTGAAGAGCATGAGAAAAGCATAACACACAGAAATTGTAGCTTATTTATTTTTTTAAATGTTCAAAAGCTGACATTAGCAACCTATTAGGAGCCAGACAACTGACCGTGCACAGAGATAAGGTAAAGAGGAGGTGTCAAGTTTTGGAACGGGTAGTGGAGGTCATGAAAGTTATTGGGAAGAGAGGCCTAAGCTACAGAAAGGTGGAGAATGAGGTTGCATATACTTTGGACATCCATAGCATTGACCATGGACATTTTTTGGAGATGATAATTTTATTGGGAAAGTATGATGTCTGCTTGAAATAGCATCTCAGCAATGTTCTTGAGAAAAGCAAAATATTTCATGCATCAGGATCAAAAGGTAGAGGTTTCCTCATTACTTTACTGTCGAAAACTGCAGTCAACTCTGTGACTGATACCATCCGTAACTTAATTCAGGAAAATATCTCCACTGACATCCAGAAATCTGGAATGCTTTCGTTCCAGCTGGATACAACCCAGGACATAACAGGACAAGACCAGTGCTCAGTCATTTTGAGGTATATAACTGATGTTGTTAATGAGAGACTTGTCGCAGTGGCCCATTGCCATGCGTCCACTGGACAGACCTTTGTGAAGTTACTGACAGAGGTTCTTGAGCATTTGAACCTGGATATATGCATATGCATTGGAAATTCCACAGATGGGGCTTCAGACATGCAGGGGCAGCACAGAGGCTTCTCTGCACTGCTGGCATCACAATCCGCCAACCATGTTCATGTATGGTGCTATGCACATGTCCTCAATCTTGTGTTGTCTAACACCCCTCAAATAGTGATTGAGAGTGGATCACTTTTTGATCTGCTTAAAGACACAGCAGTGTTTATCAAGGATTCATACCAGAGAGTGAACTTGTGGGAGAAACAGAGTCATGACAAGAGACACAGGCGCATTGCTCCGATTGGAGAGACATGATGGTGGGTGAAGCCCTGAAAAAAATATTTGGGTCTTTCAGAAATCCACAAGACTGTCTGTACATTGATGTGGTGTCCACACTTGCAGCCATACAGGAACAGAAGACAGTGAAAGCAAATGTACGCACCAAAGCCAGAGGGTACAAAGAGAGCCTACGATTGAGTAAATTTTGACAGCTCAATTGTTCCTCGGGATATTTGAGCAAACAGGTCCACTGTAAAGTACCTGCAGATGGTAGGAATGAATATCCTCTCTGTCCATAAGATGGTCATGTCAACACAAGATGCTCTCAAACAGATAGCCAGAGATTTCCAGGCTGTCAAGGATTCTGCTGACAACTTTGTGAAATGAAAAAATGTTGAAGCTGGATGAAGAGATAGTCATGGAGGTGGAGACTACACTGCCACAGAAGAGAATGAAGAAGAAAAAAGCCATGCCAGCAGAGATGGCTCAGGATGAGACCATGAATGATGCAGAGAAAGCCTATGAGGTGAAGGTTCACAATGAAATTCTTGATACAGCTATTGAGGGCATCCACCGAAGATTTCTGACCCATGGCACTCTTTATGCAGATTTGTCCTTTCTAGATCCTAAAAACGTCCCCCTGATCCGAACCAGTGCTCTCCCTGAATTTGCACTTGAAGAGCTCAGCAAGTGCCTGGTTAAATTTGATAGTAGGGCAACAGTTGACAACCTGCAGTCAGAGCTGAAAAGCTTAGCAGGCCAGTGGGACAAGCTGAAACAATCTCTATTGGAGGAGTATATGATCCACACAGTGGAGGAAGGACCTAATGGAAAGGAAGAGGACATGGATATTAAAAACAAAAGCTGTGAGTCCTGCAAAGAGTGCCCACTGTGCTGCTTTCAGATTCTCCATAGATTCAACATGCCCACAGGTTCTTGCTGACTCTCAATAACCCAGGTGGCCTGTGAACAATATTTTTTAACCCTTAAATATATAAAGAGCAAGCTCAAGTGTTGCCTGTCTACCAGTCAATTAGAAGCCTTCAGGTTGATGGCAATTTAAAAGGACATTCTTGTGGCTTTGGACACAGACACAGTTATTGACAGAATTGCAGAGAAGAGTGAGTTGATGAAGAAACTGCTGTTACAGTTAGGTGAGATTAAATTATTTGTTTTATTTTAAAATGATTCATAATGATGTAGCTTTTTACACTGAAGATATTGTGATCATGTGTCTAATTATTCCCCCCTCCACCACTCTCAGGATGTCCTCCCTTGTGTGCTTCAGTGTTCATTGTTGTTTAGTGTTTAGTGCCATGCAGCCTTCCACTAAGTAAGTATAAAGTACATCCAAATCTCTCCACATTGTTCTAGATTACAGATACCAGTATTGTTATTATGTAATTATCATGTATTTCCTGTGATTACTTCAGTCAATTCAATCTCTCGTTGTGACCCCCACCCTCTACAATCTCTCTTAAAGACTGTCCTTATTTGTTTGAAGAGGAGTCTAAACTGGAGTGTAATTCACTCACATCCTTTTTTATTTTGTGAGTTTGCAATATATGCAACTGTTTAACTTTTCTAGAAGGTTTTGTCACCATCTGAATCTATCATTAATCTAATTTCTCAAATACCCCCAACCCCCCCTCTCTCTCTCTCTCTCTCTCTCAATCTCTCAGAATGCCATTGTTTTTGAGGTAGTTCAAAGGACAATGCACCAATTTTTACCATGCAAGTATACAGTACAAACAACTATCTCAAAATGTTCAAGATTAAAGATATCAGTACTGTAATCACTGTGATAATTAATGAACTTCTAATCGCTTCTTTTTTTTCACATTCTTCCCCTCTTATTCTTTAAAAGGTTGCATTCTTTGAAGAGGCCTATGCTCTCTCTTGGAGTGGAGATCACTGGCAACATTTTGATTTCTTGTATATGTTGTACACAGTTGTATTCTTACATTATACTAAATAATTTGAAATTATACTTTGACCGTAAGCTCCTTTTCTTTGACAATTAAGTAATCAAGTAAGAGCATGGAGATTGGCCAACTCAGATCACCAGAGAGTAAGTCAAGAGCGAGTACACTGGTCCACTTAAACTGGTATACACAGTAGGTATACACACATAAACACAAACGATTCTGCGTGTGTGTATGTAATTTGAACGACAGTGTGTGTATATATATATATATATATATATACATATAAATATATATGGGTGGTGTCCGACTGGACCGATTCTGGATCGTAGTGGTGGGCCGTCTGGACCAAAATTCCAGGGCAGATTTTTTGTCCTAGTCCAGCCCTGATGTACACTGCATGTGCGCGACACACACACACACACACACACACACACACACACACACCAAGTGACAATCGTGTGCTATCTGTGTCGCCATAAACATTCATTTTCACTTATAAAAAGGATTCCGTTATTGCAAGCCCTTGCGATATGCATATCGCGACATGTACATTTAAGATATTTTGATAAATTCTATATATCGTGCAGCCCCAGCTGAAGGGGTTGCAGGCACTGCGCTGTGCAATGTGCCTAAAAACAGCTTTAGCCAAGACTACATTCAAAACATGTTACACATACAAAGGAATTTGGATAATGGAACACAACAAATATAAGGGGCATTCATGGAAAACCATCATTCTCTCTAGTGATGTGATGCATGATGTAGCTGCTGAAATGTTTCCAATAGTAGCCTACATTTCAACCAATAAAATGCTAAACTAGTCCTACCTTACGTAGTTCACTCCCAAGCAGCTCTCAAAGCAGTTGCTCCACATTATTTTAGCAATCAGTGGATTTAAGGTCGATAATATTCCTTGCTGCAATATCTACCTTTATATGTCCTCTCACAGAAATCGGAACAGTCCAGTTCATTTGCTGGATGTCCACTCATCAAAGAGAGAGAGACAGGAATAAGTGTGAGCCAAATCACACATCTGGATTATCCCTCTGATCTTTGATCCTCTCAACCTACTAACAGCACTGGATAAATCATGCAGCCACGTCAGAGTGCAAATTACAAGCCAGGATCCAGCTTGTATGAGTGTGGGACCTTTTTTTAGCCCTCTTCTGGGTAAGTGAGCTCTCAATGTGGCATCTCTGGGACCCATGCTGGAATGTGATTGGTTTGTGCCAAGGCAGAGAAACAGATGGGCTCCCAGTGATAATTCAGATTTTGTCAAAGACAATCAAACCAAAGACACTGCTGTAAGTGTTGTCTGAGCCAAACTCTTTTTTTTTTTATGAACATCTGCATATATAATCAGTTCTGATGTTACACTGCATATCGCGTACTGCATGAAGAAAATCAAAGAGCAATCTAGTACACTTAATAGATTATTGATTGATTGTGCTGGACATGTTTGACATGTGTGGTAAAAGTTGAGGAACTGATGATAATAGTAATAACCAGTAATGCTTCTCAGTTAAAAGGTTTTATATCAATAAGGCATAGGTCATATCAATGAAAGCAGCCAGACAAGCCCTCTACAAACAAATCAAGATGAATCAGGATTTGAATCAAGACAATCTGCAGTTTCAATCATTCCATGTTAGCCAATCCATTCACAGTAACAATAGAAACCATATCCAGCTGTACCACATTCACATACAGCATGCTCAGGCAAGGACACATGTGCACACATCCAACACAAATACTACACAGCTTTTAATTACAAAGATTTAATTGACAGACCACAAGCACACACTCATATATAGGAAACACAAACAATGCAAAATGGCATTTAATGTCCCAAACATCAGAGGGGCCTTACTAGTCCAATTGACGCTAAATCCACACGAAAGTTGACCCCAAATGTGACACCTCCATCCAGGACTTACACACCTGTGTTTGAAAGGTCAGTGGTCATATTCATAAAAATATCTTGCAATCAGTCATCTTGCTGGCTCTTTACAGACAGTGAAACCATGTGGAACAGATTAAAATACGGCTCTATTTATAATCCAGATTTACTTCCAAAATGGCATCTTTTTAGTGATATCAGATTTATTTATTTATTTTTACTTATTTATTTATTTTTATGAATTGCATTGGGTGGAGATTGCAGTCTCACTGATTAAAGGGGGTCTTGAGACATGTAAATGTTCAACCAGCACAGACCAACATGTGTCCATAGATCAACAATTAAAAAGACATATGCAGCCATGTACTGTAAGAAACTTTATTTCTATACAGAATAGCACTTTACAATTAGGCTGTATTCATTAATATCAGTCATATATATTAGTTACATTAATTAAAGGGATAGTTCACCCAAAAATGAATTATCTCATTTACTCACCCTCCTGGCATTCCAGATGTGTATGACTTACTTTCTTCTGCAGAACACAAATGAAGATTTTTAAGAGAATATTTCAGCTCTGTAGGTCCATACAATGCATGCAAAGTTCATGTGGATTTTAAGCTCCAAAATCCATATAAAGGTATCATAAAGAGTAATCCATATGACTACAGTGGATAAATCCATGTCTTCTGAAGGGATATGATAGGTCTGGGTGAGAAACATCAATATTTAAGTCATCTTTTATCCAAATTTCTCCTCCCCGCCTAGTAGGTGGTGATATTCAAGAAGAATCTGAATCACCAAAAACAGAAGAAGGAGAAAGCAAATATAAAAGAAATAGGACTTACAAATTGATCTGTTTCTCACCCACACCTATCATATCACTTCAGAAGACATGGATTTAACCATCTGGAGTACTTTGTGTTGCACTTATGTGGATTTTGGCACTTCCGAATTTTGGTACCCATTCACTTGCATTGAATGGACCTACAGAGCAGAAATATTCTTCTTAAAATCTTTGTTTGTGTTCAGCAGAAGAAATAAAGTCATTAATATCTGGGACGGCATGGGGGTGAATAAATGATGAGAACATAAAATTTTTTGAGTGAACTACTCCTTTGTGTTGGGGTGGAGTGGGCAGCTCACAATAATAGGTTTGGTATAATTATCTCATTGCAGCAGAAAAAAGTGGAGCATAAAAAGCAACCCCTGCTGTGTCTCTGAAAGTACATTGAAATAAACTCATAACAAATAGTAGTATTGCCACTGAATCATGAGAAATGCATCCGGAGAACAAAAATCTCCAATGAGTAAATAATGTGAGAACAATACACTCCTTTTTTTAACTATTAGGAAATGCTGACAGAGTTATAAGGAAGAGTTAAAACACTAGCACAAGTAATTGGCTGTAAATCTATAATGTTGCAGATGGTATTCAAGGAATACAAAACCTTCAATCAGACAACAATTTATGACATGTTCTTGGCATTGGGTCTTTATTTCCACAGAACTTACTCAACCTGCCAGTTCAACAGGACCTGTTGGAATTCCACAATGTCATAGCGTAAATAAAGCAGTTAATTCCATCACATTGCAACCATAATCCCTGTCACAGACGCGTGTGGTTTAAATTTAATCTAGTATTATCTAAACCTGCCAAACGTTCCAGGATCTACTGTCATGCAGGTCCAGCCTGATATAACCCCTCGACAGGCTTGTGTGGACACAACCATTACAGAAAGATGAAAAGGAGTACAGCACAATACCATTAGTCCAAAATCTGGAAACAACTGCATCACAACTGCAGGAGTACGGATCTTCCGAACTAACATACAAACATTTCATCATCTACTCCAATGAAGACTGTACTAAGAATCGAGAGTTTTAGTTACACACAATTACTTCTATTCCACCAAAATGCAAACTGAGAATGGGCAAGAAACAGAAATTGATAGCTTGTTTTATTTATAAGCATGTCTGTACAGATCCTATGTACAGCTAGACTGCAAGGGTTTTTGTTAATGATAAACAAGCTTGACCTAAGGTATGTTATTACAGCATGTGAATTTGTTTACTGACACTGACTACGTTAATTCCATGGCTATACTTTGAAGTAATGCAGGAAGTTCTGCACTTGTTGCACAAAAGTCCAATGAAGATGTAACAAGTGAGTAAAAGATCACAATATATCAGTTTAGAATCACAATATAATCATATTCTGATCCTAAAATATCAATCTAATATTGTATTGCAGGTCCTGCAGATTCATACCACCAACTCACCTGTAGGGTAAATGGTAAAAGGGGTGACCAGGCTGAGGTTGGTAGTGGTTTGAGTACCTCGACTGGTTCCACATGGCTTCCTGTTTAATCCAAATGGCCCCAGGAAATGAACTTGCAACTGAATGACTGAATAACTGACACTTAGAAAAAGTCCTGTTCTGTTGCATTCATTTTAACAGCAGAGAGAGAGCTTGACAGTCTTAATGAAAGTGTGAAAAAGACAAAGTGAGGCAGAGTAAAAGGAAAAAGCAGGTTCGAGACTACTGCAGTAGTTTTCTAAATCTCATCCATCTCGCTGGAGAGAGCAGCAGAGAGGTTGCAAAGCTTTGTAGCCATCCAAGCACAAAAACAGGTAAAACAAGTGGGTTCCCCCATCGAAACGGGCAAATGCATAAGCATCGTGATTTTGAGGTTGTCTGTGTGGTGTATCCTATCTCTGACGCTCCTGTTTCCTCACATGCTCACACAGTAACCAGCCTGCAATTGCACGCACACACACACACACCAGTGCTCTGCTCTGACGTACCGCTGCACACATTCACAGGGAGGAGGGAGAGAGGAAAGGAGGGGGTTGGAGAGAGCAAACCTGCTTTTTTTTTTTTATCTCTGCCTGCCTCTGTCACAAGCAGGATGTGTTGATGGGTAGGGACTGAGATACACTGAGCACAGGAAGGAAAATATATATCATTAATTAGAGGAAAAGAGAGAATTAGCTGGAAATGCAATTAATCAGCTAATAAATAAAGACTGCAGGTGTTCTTGATCAGTACTCAGAAAAAAAATTTAAAATCTGCATTCCAAAACCATAGTTTGGTTGTGTCAGAAACCTGAAAACTGCTGCCTTTGCAGGCAGTTTATAGGGATAGTTCACCCAAAAATGAAAATTCTCTCATCGTTTACTCACCCTCATGCCATCCCAGATGTGTATGACTTTCCTTCTTCTGTGGAACACAAATTAAGATTTCAGACAATCTCAGCTATGTAGGTCTATCCAATGCAAGTGAATGGTGACCTCCAAAATTCACAAAGTCAGCATTAAAGTAATAAGACAGTATTTTAATTAATATTTTCTGAAGATAAATGATAGGTATGGGAGAGAAACAGATCAATAGTGAAGTCATTTTTTTCTGGTAAATGTCCCCTTTCACTTCACATTCCTCTTTTTTTTTTGCCCATTAGCATTCATCAAGCATATCGCCACCTACTGGGCTGATCAAAAGGTGGATATTTATGGTAAAAAAGAAAAAGGACTTGAATATTGATCTGCTTCTCACCCACACCTATCATTTCACTTCTGAATTATGTATTTACCCACTGGAGTAGTATGAATGATTTTTATGCTGACTTTGTCCTTTTTGGAGTTTCAAAGTTCTGGACACCATTCACTTGCATCGTATGGACCTACAGAGATGAGATATTCTTTTAAAAATCTTTGTTTGTGTTCTGCAGAAGAAAGAAAGTCATACACATCTGGGATGACATGAGGGTGAGTAAATGATAAGAGAATTAATCCTTTAAGGAGAAATGGCAAGTCAGAATTCAATGTTTGCATAACAAAATATCTACTAAGATGCCTTTGTTTATTACATTTTTGAAGGTAACATAGATATGCTTTGCTGTCTAATATCCCTCAAGCTTGTGCGAGTGGTTCGGCAATTGGTGAAAAGAATAAAAATGGTGTCTAATGGAGTGACTAAAAGAAGTAAATTAATTAAAGGAATATTTCACCTAAAAATAAAAAATTCTGTCATAATTTACTCATCCTTATATCATTGTAAGCCCATTTAACTTTCTCTCTTTTGCAGAACACATAAGGAAATTAATGAATATGTCAATATGACTTTTCAATTCAATGACAGTTGATGCTGACTTACTTTAAAGCTTAAAAAAGGACCCAAAAGTATCATAAAATGAGTCCTTCATATTCCTTCATATTCCAAGTGTTCTAAAGACATAAGACATAACCCTAACCCTAACCCTAAGAAATAAATAAAAAAAGTAATTTCCCAGTGAAAATCTTGAATAAATGCCCATTTCTATCTAAAAATGTAATTTATACCATTAAATAAGCATTAAGGAGATTGTAGTGAGCAATTTGCTTGGTTATCTGTAGCTGACTTGAATTTATTCTAGATTATAACATGTGACTGATGCCTTGGTGCCTATGGTTTCCTTAGAAAGAAAATATCCCTAGCTGTTAAGTCATTGACTAACTGGGCAGCGAATCACCAATGGTGCTGCCTTCAGTTTTGGACACTCCAACATCACAGCAGCAGAAAAATAATAAGGCTGTTTATTAGTGTAGTTTTTCCTAACAATATAACTCGAGGAGAGAAGCATTTGGCTTTGTTTGTCATTTGCAGCTGAAACAAAGCCAAAGACCATCATAAAACAGCAGTCAGAAAATCAGAAAATCAGAAAATCAGAAAATGCAGTCGGGCTGCCTTCTTCTCAAAGGTTTTAAATCTAGGGAAAGATTTCCATTCATTTAAAAAAACGATAATGTCAGTTCAGTTGTCATAAGGAAATTATCTCATTTGGGCCTTAAATGTTGTTTTACATCATTGGCTGAAATTGTGTGATTGACAGCAAGTTTTTACACCACTGGCAGGCAAAATACTTTTTAGCTCCACAATGCAGAGATTATAACTGCACAATAATGCTGTAGAAAGTGCTTCAAAATGTGTCTTCTCCAAGATATGCTTAAAAAGGTTTTGGTTGGAGTCAGCACAAAATAAACTTTAAAGTGTTTTTAAATTATGTTGAGTTAAAGAAGTTTATACTTGTGCAAAATGTAAAGCAGAAATGAACATCAAAACAGAAGAGTATTTTAAATATCCTTCTTTAAAGAGTACAGCTTATCCTCTTTTTTGGGTAAATATTTAATTATCTAATAGTATAATTACACATTAAATTATCGCATGGAGGGTTTTAAGTGATCAGATCTTAATTTATATATTGTGTTCCAAAGCTACACAGGTCAAGCTGTCTGTTCTGATACGGTTGCAAACAGCAGAGAACAAAATTATGCTCAATGCAAGAAATAAATGCAACTAACCATTTAATTGACAACAATTAGGACAGCAAAATAAGTAAAGGATAATGGACAGTCAGCCTGTTGTTATTGCACAATAAACCCTGACAGGGTGATCAGGACAGGTGCGTGAAGTGGAGGGGTCTTGTATCAGCCTGAAGGGGTTTGTTTTGTGATAACAACCAGCTGACTGTACATTATTCTGCTTATTACACAGCTACTAACCAAATAAATAAACATATAGACATATATTATTGTTTTGCATTGAAATAATGTAATTTGAGATGATAGAAATCGCTGAACAGCTAAAATCAACTTCTGGTTTGTATCGGAGTTCAGTTGGTAATTATTTTGTGAAAATGACCATCTGACTCCTCATTATTCAACCTATTACAAGAATACTTGCCAAATAAACAAATGAATGGACATGAAACATTGATTTAAGTTGAAATTATTTTATTAGCTTACTTGTAGAGATCACGCAGTGATCCGAGAATCAGGAGAGAAGTACCTTTAAGAGCAGTCTGTTATGTACGCAAATGTGCGGTTGTGATAGAGCTAGATGGCCACACAGATATAAAAAAATATCTCAAATATCTTAGGCTATCATTTATTTTTATTTGTGACATCAAAAGCTGAGCGTCCACTCAAAATCCACTCAATTTTGGTGCTAATTCATATGTCACTTGGTGATATGACTAATACGAACACATATTTGACCCATTGTTAGTTCCATTTATCAGTTTACACTGCTGTTTAACATAATTGTAAATTTTCCAGCCAACATCATATAAATAATTTTGCATATTGTTGGGCCTAAGCAGTTCATTTTAATTTTAATAACTTTTATGTTTAATTTTAAGGACATTTTATTTACTTTTGTACAATAAACAATTTTTGGCACCATGTTGGGTCGCCAAGTGATGTCCAAAGTAAAATCTGGGCCCTGAAACAAAACAGGTTGAGGACCTCTGTTATAGATATGGTTTAATTCTTAACAGACCACTGCTGACAATCTTTTATCATGTCCTTTTAATTGTCAGCCACATTTTTAAAGTCTAATCCGTCCTTAAAGGTGAGCACACTTTAACCACAATCATAAGATTGTGCCTGCATGTTATTCTGCTTGAATTTGAATGTGTGGTCTGGTCAATGTCATCAGCTGCAGTGAAGTGTGTGATTAGTGACGTACATACAGCTTATCTACAGCACACAGCACTCTGCTGCCCACACACACAGCCCCCAAAGTCAGGGGGACATCTTCCCTGATGTTTAAGGATTTGGCCTATAAATCTCAACACCTCCCTCTTTTTCTCACTCTCTCTTTTATTCTCTACATTGAACACAGTTTTGACCTTGTGAAGACTGTTCTGGTATACTGAAAATGTCTTAATAGTAAAGTTCAAGTTTGTGAAATTTTATTATGAAAACACACCTATAACAACATGTTGAACTAGGGACTCTGAAGGTCTGAAAAAACCACGGAGAGATTCCATGAGGGGAACAGGCATGGCCTGGGAGGGTTCATCCTCCAGGTGCCTCTAAGGAACCTGATAATCAGATCATGCTTCCCTATGGGCTTACTGTTCACTCTGTCGTGGTGAGCCAATATGGCAGCTACATAGACCTTCAAGGTGGAGGGGGACAGCCTCCCCTTCAACCTCTCTTGCAGAAACGAGAGCACTGACCCGACTGTGCATCTCTGCGGGTCTTCAGATTGTGAAGAACTCCGATTTGCGAACAAGCAGCACTTTAGGGTGAAAAGTTGCCAGGTAGAGGGAGCTCGGGCTTGGTTGATTGTGTCTATGACAGCTGGTGGTAGGCCATTTAGATCTTCCACATTCTGTCCAGGGGCCAGACGTGGAGGTTCCAGAGATCTGGGCGTGGATGCCAGAGGGTTCCCCGTCCCTGAGAAAGAAGGTCCTTCCTCAGGTGAATTCGCCAGGGGGGGCTGTCACGAGGAGCATGAGATCTGAGAACCAAGTCCGTGTGGGCCAGTAGGGGGCCATCAGAGTGACTTGTTCCTCATCCTCCCTGACCTTGCACAGCACCCATGCAAATAGGCTCACTGTGGGAAATGCGTACTTGCGCAGGCCTCAGGGCACGCTTTGTGCCAGCGCATCTGTCCTGAGGGAGCCTCCGCTAGGGAGTACCAGAGCGGGCAGTGGGAGGTCTCTTGTGAAGTGAAAAGGTCTAGCTGTGCTTTGTGGAACTGCTCCCAAATCAGATGGACTGCCTGGGGTTGGAGTCTCCACTCTCCGCTGAGTGTACCTTGTCGCGACAGCAGCGCTCGACGCTGCAGAGCTGCCTGACCTTTGGAAGCCGCAGGAGGATGCCCTCAGGGAGCAGACCGAGCACGGCCCGTGCTGGTACGGTGGCGAGGCATGATGTGGGAAATGGCCTCCGTCTGTCTCTTCACCGCTGAGAACTGCTGGGCGAAGTCGTCAACGGTTTCACCGAATAGACCGAGCTGGGAGACGGGGGCGTTGAGAAAGCGAGCCTTGTCTACTTCCCTCATCTCGACCAGGTTCAGCCATAGATGACGCACGCTCCTGGTCCACGAGGGGAGCCATCGCCTGCCCCAGTGTCCACGCTGTGACCTTTGTGGCCCGGAGGGCGAGGTCGGTCGCCGAACACAGTTCCTGCAACACGTCGGGTCAGCACTACCCAAGTGCAGATCTTTGAGTGCCTTGGCCTGGTAAACTTGCAAGAGGGCCATGGCATGCAGGGCGGAGGTGGCCTGTCCAGTGGCACTGCAGGCTTTGGCAGTTAGTGACGATGTCATCCTACAGGCCTTGGAGGGTAGCACCGGGTGATCCCACCAGGTGCCAGCGTTCTCGGGACACAGGTGCAACTGCTCTTTCCACCAGGGGGACCTCCGATTACCCGTGGGCGCCCCACTGTCGAGGATAGGCAGCAAGGAGGTCGGATGCGGGCAGTGAAGGTGCCCTCCATGAACTTGTCAGCTCATCATGCACCTCCGGGAAGAAAGAACCTGGGGGGGTGTGGCTGTGAGCTGTAGCACTCGCCATTTCTTGTCAGGCACTTCTCACGCACCTTACAGTCTAACTGATCCCACAAAAGCTCAATGGGCTTAAGATCCATAACACTCTTTTCCAATTATCTGGTATATGTCTGTGTTGCTTTGCCAACTCTAACCTTTTCTTTTTGTTTTTCTGTTTCAAAAGTGGCTTTTTCTTTGCAGTTCTTCCCATAAGGCCTGCCTCCCTGAGTCTTCTCTTTACTGTTGTACATGAAACTGGTGTTGAGTGGGTAGAATTAAATGAAACTGTCAGCTGAGGACATGTGACATCTATTTCTCAAACTAGAGACTCTGAAGTACTTATCCTCTTGTTTAGTTGTACATCTGGCCTTCCACATCTCTTTTTGTCCTTGTTAGAGCCAGTTGTCCTTTGTCTTTGAAGACAGTAGTGCACACCTTTGTATGAAATCTTCAGTTTTATTTGGCAAAATTAAAAAAAAAACAATAATTGACTGTTGAGTTTCCAGAGAAAGCTGTTTCTGTTTACCTAATATTGACCTGACATGCCAGTCTATTGCAAAAAACTCAAAAATAAAGACAATGCTAAGATTAATTGAATGAACCAAATAGCTTTCAGCTGTGTTTGATATAATGGCAAGTGAAATTTAGCATGATTACTCAAGAATACGGTGTTGGAGTGATGGCTGCTGCCTAGATTTGATCAAAAATGACTTTTTTCAAATAGTGATGGTGCTGTTTTTTTCATCAGTAATGTCCTGACTATACTTTTTGATCAGTTGAATACCACTTTGGTGAATTAAAGTACCAATTTCCTTCCGAAACAGCAAAATCTGTACATTATTCCAAACTTTTGGAAACCAGTGTATCTTTATAGCCCCTGTCTCAAGAGAATCTATGAACCAGATACTTTATTCCAGATCTTAGCTAACCCACAGACCTTGCTATTAATACATCTCACTAAAACACAACCTGCAGGCCTTAGCCACACTAAAACACTAAACATGTTATCCTACAAGCAAATCATTTTGAGCACCAGTGCAACACAGAATGTAGGATGAGTAACCTAACAACCCAACATCAGCTTGAAGGAAATGAATTAATCCTTTCCTCCACAGAGCACTCAACACAGAATCCAGGATGTTGTTCTGTAGTAGTCTGTGTGTGTGTATCTGAAAAATGAGTCAAACTTTTACATAATAGTCACGAAAAATATATGCATGCAAAATGGTAGTTACAGAGAGGTTGGTAATTTAAGACAGTTAGGGATTTATTAAACTAGTCAATTACCATTTCTCATTGGGTTCTATTAACCTCCATTGCCTTCTTTAACAGACAGACACTGACCTAGTTTAATAAAAGACGTAAAATGTCAAAACATCAAAGGTTCCTTTCAACTAAATGTTGGTGGACCGAATCACAGATCGAACAATCTCCTCGTTTCATAGGCTTGGGACATCACTGGGAAGCTGAGATTGGAGTAATATCTCACTTTGAAAGGTGTCTTTGGGGAGGTGTGCTCGTGTCACGGAGCTTGGATGAGTGGCTCTCAGTTCCCAACCCATCGCACTGGCTGGCCAGGACCATCCGACTCGGCTACGCGATTCAGTTCGCCAGTGGATTGAGTGGATTCAAAAAAATATATATATTAATTTTTTTGCTCGCCATGCCTTGAGAAGAGATCATTGGACATGTGATTCCTATTTAATTGGGAAACTGTTAGAATACAATAAACATTTTGGGATGTTAATTTAATTGTGCAAACAAAAGCCAGTCTGGCCAAGATGAATTGCTCTGTGTTTAATCCACAAATACATATGTTGTGAGATAAATCATAGTAGCAGTTAAGGAACAAACTAATCACACATGTCAACACGCTTTAAAAACTTTATTATATTGTGCTTCTGTGTGGCACAACAGTCAAAGACATCATTCTTGTGCATTGAAAAGAGTATTTAAATAGAAAGTGCATTCAAATAGAATGAAAAAATAAGCACAGATGGAGACATGTTTGGTGTGAACGGCCACTTACGTAAAATGCCTGGATCTCTTAGTCCTTTAGATAAATGACAACTGCATGGTGATCATAGCTGGTTATGTTGTTTTATGTTAAAATATGTCATCCTTTCCTAGTTTAATGTGCGAAAACAGCTATAAGTAAGCCACTCGTGAAAACAGTAAACACTCTGACACTTGCTATGAATGCCACTTTCGGCAAAGTTCAGTTTGTCTGAATGGCCCAACATAGCAACACTGACTCCACGGATGACATGAGTTAAGGGCTGGATAACCTGTTTGTCAGAGTTGTTTCTGACAAAATACCCTATAGTCTTGGTGCTTGGATGAAACGGAAGAGTTCTTATTGATTGAGAGAAGTAAATCACAATTGAATTGGTACATCACGGTTATTAATACCAGTGGGCCTTTTAAACAGGACCAAATGTTATTGATTTCAGAGTAAACAACCATGCAATTCAATTCCATTCATTCTTCCATTTAATTGGAAGTGACTTCCATTTAAGGACATGAAGACAAGCTAGTTTGTCTCTTTGAAGACAAACTAGGTGATATTTTCAGAGCAGTAGTTACATGAACACTAAATCTCCCTTTGCATGATTTCAAAAGACTTCATCTACGGGGAGGGAAGAGCCAATCATGTATGTGACAGCACTCCAAAAACATCCAAAAGAAGATCTCTTCCAACTGACATAAAAGGACTTTGAAAGGGGTCTGAGTAAAAAACTTGAGAGTTAATCTAGAAATATGTGAAGTCAATATTTATTAGATAAATCTGACTGTTCGCTGGCTGTTCACTGAGAATCTCAGCAGATGCAGTATGTCATGCAAGTTTTGTGCGCCTATTAGGCTCTGTCATGAATACTAAGTTCTGGATATCTTATTTTGTCATTGCAACTTTGTGAACAGAAAATGTCATTTGTGTCCAACTGCGTGTCCAGATGCGTGAGAAAAGTTGTGCCCTTCATCGCCACTGTCATGTTCACTGTTGTCTTTTGTTTTGTGCTTTATGTTGAAGCTTAGTTTAGTTCCTGTTTTGGTTTTTGTAGTCCTTTGTAGTTTCTTCTATTACCTTGTCTTGTTTCACTATTGCCCTTTGTTTGTCATTTTTGTCACTTTTGTAATTCCTTAGTTTTCACTTTTGTCCCTTTTGTAGCTCCGTAGTCTCTTTGTTAGCTTTCGTGTTCTCTGTTCATTGTTTTCACCTGCCCTCGTTAGTTCGCCATTGGTTTCTGTTTATTTCCCTGTTATCTTGTTTGAGTTCTGTTTGTTCATTGGCTCTCGTCTCCCCATGTCCATGTATTTAACCCTGTCTGTTTGTTCAGTCTCTGTCGGTCGTTGTTTGTTGATGGATGTATTTGTTAGCTCCCTGTTTCCAGCCCGAGTTCCCTGTGACTACTCTCTCGTTCGTGGTTCCTGTTCCCCTGGTTGATGTCCCCGTGTCCTTCCAAGGTTCTGTCTCTGTTTTCCCATTGTGGACCTTTCTTTTGTTCCCGTGTTTTGTTTATTGTTTCAATAAAGCCACGTTTGGATCCTACCTTCTGTCTGCCCTCTCCTGATTTCCCACATCGTGACAGCCACACGTGACACGTTGAATTCAGCAAAAAACATATTGGAATGCAGTCTAAAGCTATTTATCTATATAATCATTTTGCACTATGTCCAGATGCTTAAGGGCATTTTATATGGTACTTGGCAAGTGACAAGCTTTTGCGATCTGCATGAAGCACACGTGCAACAATGCCCACAACTGCTGCAGCCCAACGCAAGAGTGAAATATTTCCCTCACATGAATACTGTGAATTTTGTATTCTATTTTGCATGCAAGTGATAGCTAAAAAAAAACAACAACAAACAAATAAAATGACTTTTATATCTCTATAAAATAATAATATACCACATAAATTATCCTCAATAAACAAGATTGTTGGGCACACATTGTTTCTGAAAAGATAAAATATTTTATTTCCATGACCTGTTTTGCCATATTTGAGTTCTAAACTAAAATGTGTAGATCATGTTGAACTAGTTAAAGAAAAAGTAGATCTTGCATTTAAAATGTTGCGTACACCAGGAGAAGCCAATCTCTGTTATCTTGAATATACATCTTTTTATATTATAGATCAGCTTTGGGTGTCTGTTGGCTTTAGAAATGGTTTGCACAATTGCTTTGTTGTTGTTATTCAATCGTAATTAACAAAAAACTTTAATACATTTTAGCCAAACATGACATCACCTTGACAACTCCATGCAATCTGAGTTATTAAATAATTTGTCCGATTTTTTTTTTAGATTACTCTATTACCAAAATAATCCATAGTGACAGCCCTAAACGTAATCCATATAGACAATTTTAAGGATGTAAACAATAACAAAGGAATTTGTGTTTATCTGAAGGGACTTATCCAGACGTGTTGTTGAAAGTGTATCGTAGGTTAGATGCTCACAAATATTTCTTCAGCAAAACGGTCAGAAATATTGGATCGCTCCTATTATAATCAATGAAGCCATTCAATGAAGCTGTCTGTGAGCTGTGGACAAGGTAAGGATTTACTTTTTTGTGTTGCTAATTTGTAAGTCCTACCAGAGATAAGATGTGTGCTACAACTGTTAGCACTGCATGTATCCAGCCGTCTTCCTTCACAGCTGCGGCTCATGTGTCCAATTGTGTTTGCTTTGACATTTTATCACAATCACGTTAACGTTAGTAAAGTTAATCGTGTTAAAAGTCTCTATGAATAAAGCTCATCCGACAGTTTTTTTTAAATGAGTTTGAACAATAACTGGAAATGTATAAGGGGCAAAGTTGTTACTTCCTTAAACTGACAAATAGTCCTTGAAATGGTCTATAATACAATTTTATAGAGAGAGCATCTAAACCTGCTTTGTTGGTAAACTGTTCTCTCAATCCAGTATTATGCTGCAGTTTTGATATATTGCACTGTTATGGGAGTCAGAATAATTGTGTTACCAACAAAGGTGAGATTTAATGATTCAGAAATAATGATACAGCCTGGTGCTATAATGTTGTAATGAATAATTCAAAATACCTTAGTTTTCACTAAAACAACAGAGACCATTTAAAGACCATTTAATTGTTATTGTTCTTAAGGATAAGCTAGCAAAGTATTAAAAAATTATGATTTTTTTTCTGTACAATGTTCATCTTAATGCGCATTATTTCACATGTATTTGTATTAATCCATACATTATAAAAAAGTATTTCGCTTTGGGAGTCCATTTGTAATATACTCGTGCAAAAATACATGTGCAAATATAAATAGGACATATATTTATGCAACAGTGCTCTTTATTCATCTCACTCACATAAAAACACAGATTATTTACTCCTCAAAATGTATCAACACCATGGATAGAACATAATGAAACAGTTATGCCAAAGTAGGTAAATTAATGCTTAAAATGGGCACTCGGTAATTCTAATCCAATACACTTTTTGTCAAATTCTGCAAATATTTACTCACAGTCAGCTAGCTGTCTATTCTGTGGGTGGGCTGAAATTTTCTTAGGATTTGTACACAGCCCTGGCTCTGTAAATGGTACAAAAACAAAGTTGAACAGACCGATCCGCTCAACACTACTCCAGCCAATCAGCAACAGGGGTGGTTCTTGCACATGCACAGGATGGGAGGTAGGGGCAGAGCGAGAGGGAAATTAATTAGAAGAGCGACGTCAAATCTGGGTGATGCGAACTTTCTAAACTCAAGGGAGGACAAATGGCAGAGAAACTGACCAAGAGAAAAAGGTCAGACATATATAAATTAAAAAAGAAGGATTATGATAAGTCAATATGGTGTGAACAGGCCTTTAGTGTGGGCAAAACATTGGTCTCTCGTGTGTCAGGGACCTATTGAAGAACCCTGGATTAGACCCTGACAGATTTGCCGTGTCTAATTGAAAACTTGCAAAGTACAGTTCTAAATCATGGAAGTGGCAAATGGATAATTTATCTTCATTCCTGCAACTTTGGCAGCCATGTTAGACTATATTGATTAAATGGTTCATAGCGTAATAGAATTATTAGAGGTTATAGGAAATTGTATTTAAAATCCAGTGAATTTTGCATACTGCATGTCATTCAACAATATATAACAAGGCTTTCCAACATTCACAGACCATTGGATGCCTCCTCCAGAATCTCCGCCAACCCAGGCACCCCAATACAAAAATAAAAACCTGGGTAACATTCTATAATAAATTTACATTCTGTAATATCTATTGCATTGTGTAATGTTATTTAGAAATAGCCATTGACATGTATACGATGTTTATATATATATATATATATATATATATATATATATATATATATATATATATATTTAAAAAATAATAATAAATAGAGTATATGATGTTCATTGTATATATGTCTACAAACCCCCTGCAAGACCTTTGTGGGCCACTGATTGAAAATTCTGGCATTCATTTGTAATATCCTAGCAAGAAAAAATTTAAAATACAACTAGCAAAATTTGTTCATCAGTGTGTACAAACAACTCTTTATAACACATTTATTGGGCATGGCCGAAATTATACCTCCCTATAGACTCGCCATAGAAAGTATCAGCTGCATGTGGTACTGCAACCTGTGTTTACTGCCTAGCAGACTGTAGAATACAAAATAATATAAGAACAGTGATGAATGGACTGTTGTGCTTTCAGATATGAAAACAGATATGTTTGCATTAATTAAAATACTGTATCTTTAAGAAATGGAGAGAAGTGCCAAACTGTGACTCATCTTGAAAACAGATCAGAATGATGACCCTGGTATCCAGGTACCCTGGTATGCAATTCAGACTGTATCTGATCAAAACACGTCAATATGCCTTTTACAGCAGCATATTTTAAACCGTTAACAAATTGAACTGAAGTATTGTTCACATGTCAGGCTGAAGGTGTTGGAGAGATAAGTACCTGATTATTCCGAAGATAGCCTTGTTTGTCCTTGGCCAGGCAAACTTGTGTCGGCCCAGAACCGTCTCCTGGCCTAAGTCCCTATCACAACCGAAGCAGTTCCCCATTCTAAGAATCACAACAGCACCGACCCTGTCTCTGTGTGTGCTATCTCTTGTTTTTCCTCCTTTCTGTCTCTGCCAGAACAGGACACACAATCTGAAGCTGCACTAAGATGCCAATGCTGATATTTACAGTGAGGGCACAGTGGGTTCAGGGAGCCAACGCCTCCTGCTGTTACAAAGCATACCATTAGCTTGCCGCCTCTGCCTCTCAATCCCTCCTTTGTCGGGCCACCACCAGCTAGAGCTCTGTCCTACAGACTCCACAGCACAACCCCACAGTCAGTGACAGCCATCATGATTCCATATCCTTGAATGCTGTGAGACAATGACAGCAAAGAAGGACTCTTTCATGCAGCCTGATCTCATGAAATTTATGTCAGCATTACAAAGTTTTTGCAAAACTGGAATTACATGTCACATTACACATTTGGCTTCAGTTTCCAAGTAAAATGTCCAGCAGGGGGCACCAAAACCAAGAGAAATTAGGTTGTAATCAGACATGGTTTTTCAGGTGAATTCAGGTAAGGTTTTAATGAGTAAAACGTACCTAAAACTTTACCCTATACCTAACCTATAGTGTCCTAAAAGATAAATCAGAGTTTAGCAAAACAGACATCATTAACCCTTAACAAATACCTAACCGATAGTGTTTTAAAATTCCAATTCAAAATAAAAAATTAATTTCTGAAGCAACCAAGTCATTTTGTGTAGATTCTATGGCACTTTCACCTTTGTGAGTCTTTGGCTGGACTCAAACTGCGATCAATGAGTTCAAAGTCCAACTCTCTATCAGGTGGTCTACCAAGCAAGCTAATCACATTGGAATTAGTGTGTAAATGAACAGTAGGTGGGTCTGTAATTCAAGCATTGAAATGTCCCTTTTTCAAATGATGCGTTACAGTAAAAGTGTTTTGATATCATCACATCTAGCTGGGGTGAGTAATGGAGTGAAAAAAACATGTTTATAAAGTCATAATTAGCTATTGTACTCAGGATTTGTGTGACAATGTATACAACTCACAGTTGTTGTAGTGCTTCTAGTGTTTATTTTACCAGGAAACTGCAGCAAAACATGGAAAGCAGCACATTATTGTCAGTTTGCAAAAATGTATATGGAGTTATGTTCATTCTATGAACCAGGTTGCTTTCACAACTGGATAAGTGGGGAAATGAGTTTTTTTAGTTGTGGCATTTGTGTTATGCCTCTCTATATTGTGATATTTAAGCATTATTATAGCTCTAGATCAATTAATCGACTGACAGATTAACAGCGTGATTAATCAGTCATATCTGGTATTTAGAGATTACCAACATTGGCTGAAAAAGTGTGCCCACTTTGCTGATTAACAGAGGCATTGACTTCTGAGTGCACATTCTGTTTTCGCATATTTGAGTGAATTTTGAATCAATTGGATTTATTTGAATCAATGTTTTACATGTTTATATACAGTACTGTTCAAAAGTCTTAGGCACATAAGATGTTTCGCAAAAGCATTTGTCTTAAAATAGTTATTTATATCTTTAGCTTTAGTGTGCCAATAGGAAATATAAATGTTAGACTCCCAAACATTACTTTTGCAAATAGAAAAGATTAGAATAGAAGAACAGGGAGCCCTGCAACATATGTTATGGCACCCACAAAGCCATACGAACATTGTGTCAGTTTGAGATTATATAAAGAGACAGAAGCAATTGAGCCTAAATAGATAGAAGAACTATGGCAAATTCTACAAGAAGCTTGGAACATCCTATATGCCAACCAAGAAAAACTGTGTCCAGGTGTACCTAGGAGAATTGATACTGCTTTAAAGGCAAAGGTGTTCACACCAACTATTGATTAAGTTTTTTTTAATGTTTACTGGACTTTGTATGACATTAAGTGATAAATGAAAACTATTTGTCACTATTTTTGAAGATATCCTCACTATGCAACATTTTTCAGAAGTGCCGAAAACTTTTGCACAGTACTGTATATTGCCTAGGGTGACATAAGTCCTCTTTTTAACGGACAGATCATCTTTTTCGGACCTTGGTGAGGGGTGAGAACACCACTGCCCTGCGTGCAGATATCGTGATCCTTCTGTAGATAGAGCCTGTCCCTCCAGCCGAGATGAAGAATGAGATTCACTTTCGTGAGTCTTTGGCTGGACTCAAACTGTGATCAATGAGTTCAAAGTCCAACTCTCTATCTTGGACCTGCAAATGCTGAACCAGGCCCTGCACAGGTTCGCGGCGGTAGACCTGAAGGATGCGTACTTCCATGTCTCGGTTTTACCTTGGCACAGACCCTTTCTTTGGTTTGCTTTCAAGGGCCGGGTGTGTCAGTACAAGGCCCTCCCCTTCGGTCTGTCCCTGTCACCTCACGTCTTTTCGGAAGTCGCAGAGGCAGCCCTTGCCCCGATAAGGGAGTTGGGCATCCGCATCCTCAATTATCTCGACGACTGGCTGACTCTAGCTCACTCTCAACATCTGTTGAGTGTGCACAGGGACCTGGTGCTCAGGCACCTCAGCCGGTTGGGGCTTTGGATCAACTGAGAAAAGAGCAAGCTCTCCCCGGTTCAGAGCATTTCTTTTCTCGGGATGGAGTTAGACTCTGGATAGTGTCCAGGCATGTATTTTTTATGATAGACACCTCCAAGTTAGGCTGGGGCCTATGGGATGCGCAGCTGCGGGCTCCTGGACAGGGGCTATGCAACTACGTTGGCATATCAACTGCCTCACGTTGTTGGTGGTATTGCTGGCCCTGTGGAGGCTTTGGCAGTTGATCCAGGGCAAGCATGTGTTGGTCCAGACAGACAGACAACATGGTGACGGTAGCGTATATAAACCAGCATGGCGGTTTACACTCACGTTGCAAGTCGCAACTCTCCTGCCGTCTCCTCCTCTGTAGTCAGCAGAGACTGAAGTTGTTGCGGGCCTCTCACATGCCGGGCGACCTCAACCACGCAGCGGATGCACTTTCACAGCAGGTGGAGAGTGGAGACTCCACTCCCAGGTGGTCCAGCTGATTTGGAGTCGATTCGGTGAAGCACAGGTAGATCTGATTGGCACCCGTGCCCAGACCTCCGAATCTCCACATCTCCACACATGGAAAACCTAAAAGGCCTACCACCATTGTGGTAGACACTATCACTTAGGCCACGGCTCCCTCTACGAGGCAGCAGTATGCCTCGAAGTGGTGTTTGTTCGTGAATTGGTGTTCTTCCCGAGGTGAAGACCCTCAGAGATGCACAGTCGGATCGGTGCTTTCCTTCCTGCAGGAGAAGCTAGAGGGGCAGCTGTCCCCTTCCACCTTGAAGGTGTATGTGGCCGCTATAGCAGCACACCACGATGCGCTGGACGCAAGTCCCTGGTGAAGCACAACCTGATCATCAGGTTCCTTAGAGGTGCTAGAAGTCTGAATCCTCCTAAGCCGTGCATCGTTCCCTTGTGGGATCTCTCCGTGGTCCTGCTGGGCCTGTGAGAACCCCATTTTTAGCCTCTAGAGACAGTTGAGTTAAAGGCTCTCTAATTGAAGACGGCCCTCCTGACTGTGCTCACGTCCATCAAGAGGGTTGGGGAACTGCAGACGTTCTCTGTCAGCGACACCAGCTTGGAGATTTGTCTGGCGCACTCTCATGTGGTCTTAAGACCCGTATGTGCCCAAGGTTCCCACGACCCCTTTTAGGGATCAGGTGGTGAGCCTGCAAGTGCTGCCACAGGAGGAGGCAGGCCCAGCCTTTTCGGTGCTCTATCCGGTGCATGCTGTGCGTATCTACTTGGACCGCACAGAGATCAGAGCAGCTCTTTGTCAGATTTGGGGAACAGTGGAAAGGGAACGCTGTCTCTAAACCGAGGATTGCTCCCTGAATCGTGGATGCCCTCACTTTGGCATACCAGGCCCAGGGTGTGCTGTCCCCTTTGGGACTATGAGCACACTCCACTAGAAGTATTGTGTCCTCCTGGGCACTAGCCGACTATGCCTCTCTAGAAGACATCTGTAGAGCAGCGAGCTGGGCAACACCCAATACGAGATTTTATAATCTCCGGGTTGAGCCAGTTTCGTCCTGTGTGTTGACAGGTACAAACAGGTAAGTGTGCGGGAAGCTTGCCAGGTGTACCACTTTTTCACGGTGTCTTTCCCCTCCCTAAAGGGAAGACTTGCGCTTTTTTCCCCATGCGAGTTCCCGAGACGGGTGAACACTGGATGTCCTTCCTCCTTAGCCCTGCAGCAGGCAAATTGGGCGGAGGAATTCAAAGCCAGGCCCAGTACTTGTGCTAGTATGCCCTATACTAGGGTAGGTGCACCACATGTGCTGGTTACCTGTGGTAACGTATTTTCCATGGTATAGTTTCCCTGAGGGCAAATCTGTGTCTCCCTTGCCGGGAGCCTGGCCGGGACCCTGTTTCGGCTCCTCAATGCAAAACCTGAAAGAGTGGTTGCGATCCAGTTCCTTTTAAACCTGTTTGTCCATGGGAGTGGCATGCAAATTCCACTCAGCAATTCCCATTGGCCTTTTCTCAAAGATGAGAGATGTTTGGGGCTCCCAAGAGTCATCCCTAGTGTCGACACAACCTCTCACTCCTTCCTTCAGGGAATGGAGGTTACGACAGTAACCAAGACATTTTGTGGTGGTGAAGTGATTTTTTTTTTGGATGTGCAGTATATTTATTCTTTTTGCTTAATAAATTTAAACATATCTTTTGGGTTGCTGGTTATGAGATAAAGATAAATTACAGATGCTAACATTGTTGCTGGTAGTTAACATACAATATTTAATCTTGGCTGTGAGGTCGAGGGCAATAAAAACAATAGTTATTCAATACAATTTTTATGACTTTATGATCTTTAAATAGGCAATGTCTAATAACTAATGTCTGAAGATTGTTCTTGAGTCATCAGCTGATCAATATATTGTTCTTTGGTACAAAAGATTTAACCCACATCAAATAATTATAATGTAGGTCCCACTAAGACTTTTGTTTTAAACACAAATTATTACCCTGGAAAGCCAAAAACCCTTCAGTATTATTAAAAACTACTGGATGAATGAATTTGACACAAATAAAGCGCTTTTTCTGACACTACACTCAAAGCACTTTACATAGTGAAGAGGGAACTCTCCTCGGCCACCTGGATGATGTGACGGCAGCCACAGTGTGCCAGTACGCTCACCACACACCAGCAATTGGTGGAGAGGAAATAGTAGAGCAATAGAGCCAATTCATGGATGGGTTTTATTAGGGGGCCATGATTGAGAAGGGTCAGTGGTGGAAATTTGGCCAAGACACTGAGGTTGCACCCTTACTTTTTAAAAAGTAGTACCCTGGGATTTTTAATGACCACAGACAGTCAATACCTCAGTTTAATGTTTTTAACCGAAGGACAGAACTATTAAATCAATTACATTATTACTTTGACGTCTGCTTGCATTTGAGGTATAGCTGGATAGTATCATTTTTCAACAGCAATTTTTTCTTTTTATTCCCCCAAGCATGTAAAATTCTGACTTCTTGTATTGTTGTTATTTTGTGTCAATATTATGATCTAGTCTTCCACAATCAAATGCTATTGATTGTACCATTTTGTAGGCAGAGGTATGTTTCTTACTGTAAGTGTTTGTTGCATATAATTTCTTACATGTTTATATGGAAGCCACTGATCACTGCCTCTGTGATTTTATACTGTTGGACAAAAGCTGCAATATGCCAATTGTTCGCTTTCTGACAGACAAAGTTTCCTGCAAAAACACAGCCTGTTCAATCATTTGATTTAATTTCTAAATTACATACACAATTGTGCTTACAGTCCCAAAGTGTATCTTTTTGCAGGTCATATGACTCATCAAACATGTGTTTTAAAAAATGCTGTCCACAAAATCTAAAATCCAAAATAATTCATAAGAACCAAACACGTTAAAGACTTTATCATAACTCCCTCAGTCCCTAAGTGATGGAGATGTAAGTCAAGTGTAACAGTAAAGGTGAGTATGAGAATCAAGACAATATGCACGGTGGATTTCACCCACCCTCACAGCCTGCAGGGCACATAAATATGTAATACTTCTCACACGCTGCTATCTTTATGAGAAAGAGATTCATTAATATGAACCACGTTGAGCTGTTTGGCTCACACCATCCTTCAGGCCGCAAAAACATCCTAGTTTCATATCCCAAGGGTCTGAGCTGCGCATGATTAATAAGTTGGTATGGAGCCTCGACTCAACCTCAAGCTCAAAAACAGTTTGGAAAAAGTTATTAACCAAGCAATTGTGGTCATTTTCGTGAGGATGTACTACTGTACATGGGATATCCTTATACATATTACCGCTAATTGACATTCAGATACATATAACATGCTAAGAATTATAAGGCAGGGAACCTTTTGAAAACCATGTAACTTCAGATTGTTGATCTCAAAGTACATTCTTCTTCAGTTAGAGTAAGTACTGTAAGCCCAGGAACATTTACATTTACATTTATGCATTTGGCAGACGCTTTTATCCAAAGCAACTTACAGAGCCCTTATTCCCTGGAGCAACCTGGAGTTAAATGCCTTGCTCAAGGACACAATGGTGGTGGCTGTGGGGCTCGAACCAGCATCCTTCTGATTACCAGATTACCAGTTATGGTGCTCAGACCACTACACCACCACCACTCCATGAACAGGATTCCCATTCCCACCCCCTGCTGACTGTTAGGATTACTGCAGTCTGGCTAAGCTGAAAACATGCCAATGTTCACAGACAATATATTCTTATTATACAAAACATTTAATAAAAAAATGTGCTAGCCCCAATCAGATTTAGTGGCTTCTATGCAATTCTCATCAGTCAGAGGGCCCAGGTTTTGGGAAATCAGTCTCAAACCACTTAGGATCTTCAAACTTAGGTAGCTCCTGCAAATATTTCTTGAATAAAGTTCATTTTCTAATTCCATTGGCACATTGTTTTTTCTTCTTTAAAAAAATAAAAAAGGTACATTTATGTTAAAACAAGAAAAATAAAATTGCCAATGGGTGAGCATAATAAACCTATAATATTATACGATATATTCTCTGTATCTTACAGTTTTCCTTCTCAAATTCAATATTTTTTTTTACATTAAGAATTTCTAACTGGAAAACAATAAGACAAAATAATGCTGAAACTTTTTGCTGTATATTATGCACATAGTAAAAACAACACCAAACATGTTTCTCTCTCTCTCTCTTTAAGAAATTGATCAAATAAATTCTGCAATAATAAAACAAATTATAATTGGTTTGTCATAAATTGCATTTGAATAAATGACATTTGGCTGTTGTGTTGATATAGTATGAAGTTATCAATTATAATCTTATTTGCATGGGTGCAACACAGAGGAGCAGATAAGGAACATCAGAGAAAGTAGGTTTATGTTCTATTACAAAACATTACCAACCTATAAAGTGTATGACTATGACAGCTGATCAGTGTACAGCGAACAATATGCACTTTACTGGAACTAAACATTTACTTTTTCAAACTTTTTAAAGAGAGGTCAAAAGTTTGAAAGTTTGAGAAGCAGAGCGATGCTGAGCCTACCCCAACACAGAGTTCTCTACATTACTGTTAATAAAAACGATGCTTCCTATTACCGAGTCATTACAAACAAAACAACAGTATTAATTACTATGTGGTAAAAGTATTCCTACTCATTTTTATTTAAAATAATAATTAAAATAACGAGAAGAAAATAATATTCATTGGCTCAATTCAACTGTTTCAGTTCAGTTCAATATTTTTAACGAAATGAACCAAAATGTACTTTACTTTGCATTCAACAAAGTATAATTTTGTGTATTCTGAATGAGAGTTTTTATTTATTCTATATATAAAAGTCATCACAAAATTATGAGGCATTTGTGAGTAACTACTACTAAAAGAGATCTAAATAAGATACTTTCCCTTTGCAAAACTAGCCAGTCACAGTGTAATTTAAATCTGACTGTCATCATTTAAAAATGTCATTCACACACTTTCATAATCAGAAGCCAAGTCTTAGCAAGATTATCTCAGGCTAATTTAGCCACTTTTAAACTGTTAAACACTGATCATTTGACAGAGATTTTAGTTGCCAAGTAAGAAGCACTTGCATATACGGTATACCAATAAAGCCTGCCTTTACAATGATTTTTATGTAAGGAAAAGTAAATATGTCCCTAAATGTGAGGAGTTTGTTCAGTTTGTTCAAGTCTTACATACGGATAATGAATACTGAATCTCACTGTCTCCATAAAATCACTAGTTCATCCATTGCTTTGAAAACAAAGGAGGATACAACAGGTTTATTCCAACACTGCTATGTGAGCAGTTTGCTAAATACTGTACGCAATACAAAATTCTGTGTACATTCAGCAAATAAAGAGTACAAGCTAACAAACACTTCAAAATCAATCAGCCCCCAATTAATAGAACTGGCAACATATCACTGCACAACGCTTCAGTACATAATCAAAGTATACTCAATAAGTTACAGTTCATTTGTGAGGCAATTAGAATCCAAACTGCAGTAGTCTGAAGGACTAGAAACAGAAGGACGTCAACAGAAAGCATCCAACCACAGAAGTCACATTTCAGAGGGAACAATACTTTCACTCATTTCAAGGGCATCCGGATGTACAGTATATATTAAAGCATTCACATGCACAAACTCACGGTTTGTCTTTATTTCTGACAGCAACAGAGCGCATACGGAATGTTTTCATTTTAATTTGTACAGCAATATTTTTGACAACAATAAACGCACAAAAAATTTGGAGTGAATTATGTTAAGGATGTGAAAATACATGGGTTGCTAACTACTGGTTGGCCAATATTGGATTATCAACGACCAATGGGGACAAACCAGCTAGACAAATGTTGATATATATATATAGTACCGGGTGGAAAATGGCAGATATAATGCCAATATATACAGATCAGTATTATACTGATCATTATATATACGATGATATCCAATGAGACGTACACTATATTGACACTTTTTTCACACAAGATTTACTTAAAATTCAAAAGCAGAAATCATGTGCTATTTATTGACAAAGTTGCTGTTAAATTTTGAACTGATAAAATCGGGCAATTAAGCACATGCCAATTCCTATAATCTCAAAATGGCCAAATATCATATAATGATGGCCTTGCCGATATAATACTAATACTAATGTTGCTAATACTAACAAAATTGGGAGAACTTCAGTGTTATTTATTGACAAGGCTGCTGTTTGATTTTGAAACTGACACACCAATCAATCTGTCAATCAAGCAATTATAAACCAATACAATAGTCTCAAAATGGCCAAATATCGGCCAGTTACTTGGCCTGGTCAATATATCGGTCTTTCACAAGTGCTAACAAAAGTGAAAGTAATTCTGTTCTTTACTGACCAGGCTGCTGTAAGATTTTGAAACTGACAGAGGAAATGGCACTTATGTAAATCAGTTAATGCCGATAATCTCTGCAAATGAATTCTGGCTAATAGATAAGTCTATCACTAGTGCTAGCTAAAATGAGAGAAATTGTGTGTTATTTATTGACAAGTCTGTTGGTACATTTTGAAACTGACACAAGGGAAAGACCACTTTTAATGATCGGCAAATCGATAAAATTTTTGGCCCATGCCGATAATCTCGAAATGGCCAAATATCAGCCAATTAACCGGCCTGGCTGATATATCTGATATATCACTTGTGCTAACAAAATGGGAGGTGCTGTGGTCATCTTGCTGAGAGGGAGTCAAAGATCTGTAATCGGGGGCTAAAGATCCAGAGTTGTGGAGAAAAGAGGTCACAGATTAAGTGCCAGACTTGAATATCATGCTTTAAACTGACATTTGCAAGCACTCAGTAAACTGGTTTTGCCAAGGAAAGATACCATAGGTGTATAGTAATGAATTAAAAATACTTTATTAATGTACTTGTATACAGTTTCTGAATATTTGTACTTTACCTGAGTATAAATATTTCTGTTGACTTTCACTTTTACTTCACTACATTTTAAAGAGAAAATGAATACCTTTTCATATTCCTCCCGACCCATTGGTAACTTTTGCAACTGAACGTCGCAAAAAATCAAAAAGCTGTAGGTGTATATTGCATGCAGATCTGCAGAAGTGAGGTCTGGTTCATGAAAGAATCATTTGAGTAGAATCTTTTCAATTTGATTCATCTGAATAGGTTAAAAAGATTCAAAAAGTGCTGAATAATGCATGTCCAAAAATGCATGTTGCGTCGTCTCCACTGGGGAAGAAAGGAAAACGCTCATGAAAGTTTTAAATGATTGAATTAGTCAGAGCAGTTCTTGAGATAACTCATCCAAATACAGTGTGTGTCTCATTCAGCTCCCTAGTTCAGTAGTCAGGGCACTGATCAGGGAGTCAGCCATTTCTAAGGAGGTCTCAATCCCAAAATGTTCCAGTGCACTGAACTGTTCCCTCCCTAAAAACTCCAACAATGCAACATGACAACCAGGGAGCATCGTCGCGCACTATGTCCCCTTATCAGAAATGTCTTCTGAAGTCTTTCAAGTCGTTAGAGCAGAAGAGTAAAACCAAGTCAAAGCCTTATATTCTCTTTAAAAGAGATGTTGTTGTATAGATTAATGGTGCAGATAGATGCTTTTTGGAACTATCGGTTATCAGCAAAAATAACCTGATAGTTGATGATAGTTTTTTTAATTATTATTCCTCCGTGTTACTCTGTGGCCGGCCAAGTCTCTGCCATTTCAACATAAGAGTCTCTTCTATGTTTTGGTCTTGTTTATATTACAATCAATAAATCGTTTTTAAAAACAATCAGCCCATGAATCGGTTATCGTCCTTTTCCATCACCTTTATTATCGGTATCAGCAAAATCCACTATCGGTCGACCTCTAGATGTTTGTAATGACTTTCATCAATAATGACCATAAAGGGGAAACAATCTTTTACATATTTGAGTTGTTAGAAGGTTAAAAATGCACTCCTTCATATTTCTGTTTGTCATTTATCTTTCAAATTAAAACTACATTTGAATATCTACCACAAAAATCTGTGACAGTGTCATTTACACAGCAACGTTGATAATTAATAAGAGCTGCGTATAAACACGTGACCTTGTTATTGTGTCACTGGGGACTGACTCTGAACTGTACCAATGTTCAGTGGATTAGCACCCATGCCAGTGGCCAAATTCATGTTCAAGAAAGCCTATAGATCCACAACATAGGGAGCTGATTGAGACACAGGGACTACAGCATGCACTGCCACTCAACAAAGTTGCCATGGGCATAAAAATCTGTGCTGTAAGTGATGCGTTTTACTTGTACTTTTGATATATAATTTACTTCATTACTTTTACTTAAGTATTTTTCTCATGAGCTACTTTAACTTTTGAGTCAATTTCTATGAAGGTATCTTAACTTAAGTATGACAAATTGATACTTTAAATATAACTGAAAGATGCAATGCTGGATTTATGACAGGTGACGTGGCACAGAAGGCATTGGATGTGCATCACCAAGCTCTGCTAATATTGCTCTATTTTTATGGCTCATCTCTCGGCCACACACTCCTATTAGAGGCTAATTTGTGAGGAGGCGGATCCTCCACCACACCAACCTCTACTGATCGCTGGTCATCATTCTTCGTCTTCTGCTTCCCCGAGTTTGGAGCAAGGAATGGGAGGGCCAGGGCAACAATAATTGGAAGGTAGGCGAATCATCAGTCACACTGCACGTTATATCCATGTCAAACCCCCATGTGCAGGCATCTTTTCCAGAAGCAGCCAAAGCAATATTGCCCAACTGAGAATACAACTCACTTTCAGCATTAATTAAAGTTAATTATTTACCTGACCCACAGGATCACAAGTTTATTTGACACTTTTTGCATGAGGTTTTATTGTTGTATGGTACAGGCTTGTATGAGTGAATTTGTATGTTGCTGATCATTATGCACATAGGCCCAGGTTGTTAAGAGACTAAATGGAAGTAATATAAGAGTAGTAAAAAAAAAAAAACAAAGAATAGAAAAACATTCTTGAACTTTCAGTTCCCTTTTTACTGAAATTAAACTGCTTTTAAGTATACTCAAGTGAGTAAGCGATCCTTGAATCTATTGTAGGACATGCAGTGTTCTTAAGTCCTTCAAACTTTTGTAAAGATGCCACTGAAGGGATAACATCAAATGCCTATTTATGGAAATACTCAGGCTACTGAATCAATCTTAGATTAATTTCATGTTGCGTTTGGAACTTTGAGAGATTCAAAAATATACCAGCAGATTCTGGTCCTTGCTGGAAAGGTGGGCTCAGGCTGATGGATATTAAATAGCATTTATTGACATAATGCATAATTTACATTTTTCCATATGGGTGATTGTCCTGAAGGTTAATATTTCACCCCAAATATTTGCATAAAGCCTATGTTTAAGACTATTAAGATTTTTTTGGCATTGTGACATTATTTTCAGGACAATTAAACACACTGACCCAGACATATAGTTCTCATTGCTGAAATGTGTCTGGTTGCTCTCTTTTACTATTCCCATTATATATAAATTCTTACTAAGTAGGCCAATAAATTAAAAGTGCTAAAACAGATACTACCATGATGTATAAATACTTTATTATTTGAATAATAATATCCCAAATGGCCTGTAATGCCTGGTAAACCACACATTTTCAAAACAATTCTTGTAAATTTTGCACCAATCCACAATCATTTTAAACCACATGTAACATATTAGTAAGATTTAGCTTTGTATTCCCTAATCACATTGCTATTCATGCTGTACACAGTATTGGTCAGGTGAATAACTATTACATCTTGGTCATCTTTATTAAAACAGGCTCCACCCATGTAAGATCCTCAAACAGATATATTTTTGAATTTGTCAGCAAATACATTACAGTCATGCAGGTGAAGGTGCAATCTGACTATATTTCACTCTTTCATGACACAGTCTCAGAAAAAGCACAACTCTGATTCCCACACTCAACATCACTGCTCTCAATGCAGGTATATGATGATAATCAAATGTTATCTGTACATTCTCAGAAAACTCAGGGCTTTGTGCTGACATCAATAAAAGCATTTTTTTTAAACTCAGTGCCAGATCCATCCCCAAATGAGCACTCTATTAGCCCTTTTCCACCGAAATTGCAATAGTTCTTGGGCTGAGCCTGTGCTCCGCTGGGCAATCTGGAGCCTATCATAACCCGGCCACACTTTTCCACTGACCTGAGAGCCGAACAGTGACGTAACGGATTACTGCCTCAAACATAAACAAACATGGCATATCAAAGTGTGTTTGTATACAACTTTAACTCTTGTTTTTGAGGACATATTTAAACATACAGATTAATGCCTTCTTATGGTACTTGTACTCCCTTAAGAGTTTTCAATTTGTTTAGGAATTGGTAAATTGTCTGACTGAAGGTGGCGTGCATCATTTTGCTGTGAGAGTGCTGTATCTTCATTCTCGTAGAGAATTTTTTTCCTTTGCGATCTCTCTAGTTTATCTTAGATTGTCGTAAATACCATATCGCAAGGAAAGCACTCGTTTCATAGTGTTACCTGAGCACTTTTGATGTCTGATAATTTTGTGGGTTTTTTTGTGGGTCGAACCAAATTTATGGCCGCAGAACAGTCATTTCTGCAGTGGAAATGTGCAGTTTGAGATTTCACCCAGGATCCCACACCCGAAACAAGTCGGTGGAAAAGGTCTATATGAGTTAAAATCCAGAAAGTTACTTATGCTAGGTTTATTCTAGCGTTTCCTTCTTTTCATCCATAAGACATATCATACGAGAAATCTTAAACACACACACCTCACAAAGATTTGCAAGAAATTAAAGCTCTCTACCAATGCAAAACTCCTGGAGCAGAACAGCAAAAATAACAGGCTAATAATCCTACATTATATATCATTTCTATATTAAGACTATATTTTTATGGTAGTAACATGGTTAAAGCACAAAGGTGGATAATTAATAGGGATGAGCAAATTTAGTCGACTTAATGGTTCTGATGCTGCTAGTTGACACTGGAATTACCTGTCGGTTAATACTTTTCCATTAAACTGTTCAACATTTTTACACATTTACGTTTGGCTTTATATTTTTACAGAGGCTACACTTAAATTACTGTCATGTTAAATGTAACACATTTTAAATATAATGAATAATACAAATATTATTTAAAAAAAGAGGATATATGACTGGAGCAGATAAAAAGTTTCATTTCATCTCAGGCTGCGTGTGCTTCTTCCCTCTCACTTGCAGCGCAGGCAAGAAAATGTCTTCTCGCTAGACAAGCAATCTCAGCAAAGTAGCTGTGAAGTCACGGTTGTGCGGGAAGCAGATTTCCGAAACGTTGCCTTGAAAGTTGGATGTTGTCACATTTGAGTCTTCTTTAAATCTGTGCATGATTGTTAGTTATTTTTCTGCTGAGCTGGCTTTTTCAAGAGCAGGATAGACACTTCGGCTGATTCAAATTCCGTCTTTCACCGGAACACACTGTTAGACATTTCTGTAATTTTTACAGTTATTTACAACATATCACCCAGTATAATACTGCTATTTATTTTTACAAAAAATAACAGTAATTTAAATTGCATCATGGGAATTTTCTGTGATGTCAAACACCACATACAGCGATTTACTGTATTTTTTTAAATTGATGTACATTACTGTATTTATCGTAATGGCTTTTAGTAGCACAGTTTTTTGAACATCGAAGTGCCGTTACCTCAGATGAGTAACAGGTCAGATAAAAAGTCAAAGACCACCATCACCCTAAGGTGATGTACCAGAAATTCCAATGGCTGCCCTTATGGCTCCTACACACTACACGTCTTTCAAAGACTTCGGATCGTGGTACCATTCATATTACACAACTGTCTGTCTTGTCACTGAAGTTGTAGCGGTTTCAAATTACACAAGGAATCCACAACAGGGGTGAACACATTACAAGACATTTTACTATTGACGAATCCCCGATGACTCCAAATTACGTTTCACAAAAGAATACACGCAGAAGTGATAATAGTGATAGAGCCAGAGACGTGATACCAGATACGAAAACAAATGCATGATCATATGTTATGCATTTCAGAATATGATGTGTATGTTTTTAATCGCCTAAAGGCATCATATATTTTATTGGTTACAATATGAAAAAGTACCTCCAACTGTAAAATCTAACTATTTGCTTACCTTACTGTCCAAGAGAATTGGCAATATTTCTCCAACTCTTCTCTTTCTTCACCCGGTTGTGGTACAGTTCAGATGAAACATAAAATAGGCACTGGTGCTCCTGCCAATGATCCACTAATTTGTCCTCCATTTTTTCGGTCCAATGAGACTTTCTTGATATTGCAGCCATGCTAGTTGATGTTCTGTTGCAGGTACATCTGGACTCCTCCCACTGAAATTTCCCATGCCCAGTTTCTTGCTCTCTCATTGGCTGTAGGTCGATGCTACTGTTGTATTCAGTCAAAATATATTTCACATTGTGCGATTTGGAATCGCAGACGGGTCCAGATATTTAACATTCTAGATATCTCACTGACATCGGCGATGCGATCTCAAATCGCATCTTATGATAGTTCATACATTGCGATCGTCGCTCATGGAAGCGAGCTCCGATTTGCCCACGATTTCAAATTTTTGTCGCCGACCTCCACAAAACTGTCGGTGAGCGAAAATCGGGCTTAGAATCGTGTAGTGTAAACTCTGCATTACTCGCATGTTATACGATATTCAAGGACCCTGTAGCATTTGCGGAACACAGTTAATCGCCTCAGTGCCATGGCACTGAATGATTGACCATGTACATATTTCATGATACTGTCATGGTACTTTCAAAAATACCATGGTTTTACTATGACACATGTCAACAAAAAACAAATAAATAAAAAAAGTGTAATACAATGGTGCTTTTTGTGAGAAATATAAAAGAATAGGCTATTATTTGTGATTAAGGAAAAATGGAAGAAAAAAAATATGAACAACATATTAAAATGGGCGTGTAGACCTGTTCCACACATTTTGTAGTTTATCACCTCTCTACAGTGTGTCAAAAAACAATAACCGTGCTAAGTAGCGAAATGAAAATTGACCATTGATACTAATCGTACACTAGGCTACACAATATTCTCTTTTGAACCAGAAGTGAAGCTCTTTAATAAACAACTTGAACTCTTCTTGTAACTGCAAAGTCGCGCATAACACTGCAGGTATATGACCAGTAATGCACCTGACGCACTCAGATTACAGCGAGATATAATTACTATAAAAAAACACTTACTCAATAAAGAAACTCGCTCCTTCTTTCGTATATCCTTCCTCCCAGCCTGTCGGTAGATCTAGGAGACATGCACAATAACACGTTTGCAAAACTTTTACCGTTCCGCTTTTCCTAAAGCATAAACAACACGAAATAACACTGAAGAGTACTGGAATCTTGCAAGCTTTAAGAAGCACATACCAGACCCAATCATGTGTCCAGAATTGATAGGTTCACAGGTACGGGGATGAAGCCAAGTAGTGGTGCTCGTCTTATCGCTGTCAGGAAAACAAACCACCTGTTAGCGGTGCAAGCGGCTGGGAAATGCTCAAACGGCATGAGAAAGAGATTTATCTATTGCAATAATGCACATATAATCTTACTCGATGAAAAAGACCCTGCCGTCTCTGCACACCCCAGAAGACCAGTTCTCAGGTAAGGTGTCCCGACAGAGCGGCGCCTCCATGATTCCTGTGTAAAGTCCTGACTACCTCATATTTCCTCTCTGTCTTCTCGCTGTAGCGATCACCGCTTCGGCGAAATACGATTTAAAGGGGAGGGCTGACTCTGTACAGTTGTGGTTTGTCTTTCAGTCAGGAAGCTTGGCCGACAAAAAAGATAAATTAATTATACTGGGAGAGCTGGGCTAGATACCACACGGGTAAGTTGTCACAAGGGCTGTTTTCAATTACATTCAAAGTGCTTTATTGGCACGATTAAATTATTTCGTATTGCCAAAGCAACAACGTAGAAAAACAGAATAAGAAACAAAATTACATTTAAAGGGATAGTTAGTTCACCCCTAAAAAATAAATTTCTCTCAACATTTACTCACCCTCATGCCATCCAATATGTGTATGACTTTCTTTCTTCTGCAGAACACATACAAAGATTTTTAGAAGAATATGTCAGCTCTGTAGTTCCATACAATGCATATTTATTATTTTTTTATTTTACTAATAAGGTCTATTTAAAGCTTTGAGTCAAAAGTCTATTTACACAAATGTGTGTTTTCGCTATTGGTTTTGTTTTTCAATTTATAAACTACCCTAGCACACATTTAGGTAAGGGTCATCTGTAATGAAGGTATCTTACTAAAAGGTTGAGCTATGTTCTCAGGACAAGGATTTTTTTCATAAATCCCAGGTCAGGGCAAGCTAGCTCACATGTTTATAATTACAAGTAATTACAATATTTGTTGGTCAAACCAATGCTTTGATATTTTTGTATGCTACATTTTAATTTGCTGTTTCATGACTATGAATCAAAATGTTTTTACTGCATAGAAATTGCTATTAAAATAGGCTGTAAAATAGCAGGTTCCATTGTGACTACTTACCTCATAGTGCTGGGAAGATTACTTCTGAAATCCAATCCGGTACTGATTAAAAATTACAGGATTAAAGTTGTATTCTGTAATGTAATAACACTTTTTATGTCATCTAATATTATTACATTTGAACTCTAATTTATTTGATACCACAGGCAAGAATAAAAAGTTATGCATGTGTAACCAGTCCTGCTCGCCCCGTTCCAAAGGGCATTTGAACCGGTGTCTCAGGCATGGGAGGTGGGCGCGCTAACGAGGAGACTAAAGGCTACAGCCCTTCATGTCAGTCGTTAGTGCGCCTCTTGAAGCAAGGGGAGTGAGGTTTACACATACTGCACAACTTTCACGTATTAGCTGGCTCCCATTACATTCACCTTCCTAAACGTCACTCCCATCCGGGTCACGGTACCATTGTAACCGGTCCTGCTCAAACTTCTCCAAACAGGATTTGAAGTGGCATCTCTGGCATGGGAGGTGGGCGCACTAACAAGGAGATTAAATGCGTCACTAGTGTGCCTCTTGAGGCCAGGGGAGTGAGGTTTACACTTACAACACAGCTATCACACACCAGCTGGCTCCCATTCACATGGCACTACCAGAGGTGTGGATGTGTTAGAGCAACTAGGGTAGCGCAGTATACCGTTACAAACTAAATATAACAATACCAAAAAAATGTACTTAAACCATATTTAAGTATGCTGCCATTAGTAAAATGTAATGTGAGAGTTTTGAGATGAAACCAAAGACTATTTGAAAATAATAATAAAAAAGTCTTGATATGGTCAGTTATGATCATTAAACGGCAGAAGGATGTCATTAAATTAAATAATATACATGCGCTGAGTGCCACAGAATGAATGAGAGGCTCTGTCCTGCTCTGTCATCTCCTTCACATAAACAGGGACGCATGCACACACACACACAAAAGCAACACACATAACTAATGCTTGATTTTCATGCAGTGTGTCCAATAGTATCCATCTTAAGAGCTGCAGAGCAGTGCGTTTAGTGTATAAACATCTGTGAAATCAAATAACCTTTTTCACCATCGCAGCTGGAATATTTCAGCTTGCGAGTCACGGGAAGCTTGATATAACAAACCTTTCAAAACAGGAAGAACTTCAAGAATCTTTCAAAATAAAAGTCCTGCTGAAATGATAGCTTTATTCAACTGGATGCATGAAATTGAAGACATGAAAGAAAAATATACTGTATAAAAGTGTAATATTCAAAGTAGTAGCAATAATACTTATAATAACAATAATATAATATTAAATGGTTATATTATTAGTATTATTATCTGTAAGCAATTTCACAAAAGCTGAACACCAGTACAGAATATCAGCATGTTGTGATTCAGCCATGGCAGCCTTTTGCCTCAGTTAATCAGACTGTTTTAATTTAATGTTGTCAATAATACTGTATTAATAATTTTACCAAAAGTTATTATTTATAAATTATTATATTTTCATTTGATCAAAGCTGTACAGTATGTATTGGATTAAACCCAATTTGATCATAACATTGAAATAATAAGTTTAATGTGGAATCCAGAAAAATTTAAACATAAAAGGCATCATGTTTATCTATAAGACTTTTTAAAAATCGTTTTTATTTGTTAAGTATCGAGTTAGTAGCTAATGAGGTACCAGGGCTGGTATTGTACCGAAGCCAAAATTTTGGTATTGTAGCAACCCTATGAGAAACTAATTTCAGCATGGAAAAATTGGAGATACAATTTAAAAAGTTAAGTGGCCTTACTACCGGTGAAGCTCCAGCCATGGTGGGTTTGCTTAACTGCATTGGTGATAAAAGAAAAGAGTCATCTAAGGCTTTATCTGAATGCATTTAATTCAGGAAAGCCTGTGTGCATAGTCCATGAAGTTCAATATAAAAATGTAAGCCGTAGTGTTGAGCATAAACTTTATCAAGAGCAGAGGACTGAACAGTTGCCAGTTTAAGATTTTAATCAGAGGCTGGTGAAGTTCCATGGCTGAGCTGCGGAAACATACTGAGGCAGTTCTTAACTGAGAGAGGTTAAAAAGTTAATGGAGATGAATGGAAAATATGTTTCAAATCTCAGCTACAGTAAATGGCTGTGAAATTTGGTCTTCATGGTTGACATCACCAATTGACATGTACCTGTGGGAGCTTAATATCAAGCTTCAGGGTCCTAACCAGATTTCAGCTTGGTGGTATGAAGTGTTCCATCATTCGAAGCAATATGGAGAACCTCAATCTACAAGCACTGAAGCCTACTACAACATTAGATTAGGCAGATGAGTGTGCAAAGCTCCTTTTGGCATTTTTGGAGTTTTTATAGTGCACTGTTTACCATCCCATCAGTTGCTTACATATGCAGTGTTAGTTCACTAAATATCATCCTATCAACCATTAGTGTGATCTTTCTGTGATTCTCATGGTCTAGACTGCAGAGAGGAAAGAGAGAGGCTGCACTGCAGAAGAGCCTTAAGAGGTCATGTGTGCATCTGGAAAGGAGCTACCGTACTATACTTGAGAACCGGTGCTGTGCTTCCATCACTGCTTATTTCCTATCACAACTTTGATCTCTGTCAGTGAGACACTGCCTCAGGAGGAGCCTCTGCTGGTCAACATCAATAGCAACAAGGAGCACAACAGTATATATAGTACAGTGGTGGCTCCCAAGCTTTGTGCATCCCTACAACCTACATGTTGGATGTACTTTTGGATCAAACAATGCCTGTAGGACTCTCTGCAATATTCCACCCTGCAACAGACAATGGCCATATTTGTGCAAGCCTGTACCCAGCCACCAGGAACACATTTAAAAATGTATTTTCTTGTAATTTACTGACCCTCATGCCAACCCAGACTTGTGTGACTTTCTTTCTTCTACTGAACAGAAATTAAGATTTTTAGAAAAGTATCTCCACTCTGTTGTTCCATTCAATGCAAGTGAATGGTGGTCAGAACTTTGAAGCTCCAAAAAGCATATATAGACAGCATAAAAGTAATCCACATGACTCCAGTGTTTAAATTCATGTCTTCAGAAGCTATATTATAAGTATCGGTGAGAAACAGATAAAAAAATGTAGTCCTTTTTCACAATAAAATCTCCTCCCCACCTAGTTGTAGTCCTTTTCCACCAACATGGTTCGGGGGCAGGTTCCTGGGCCAGTGCGAATTCTTGAACTGTTCTGCGCATTTCCACTGCAGAAAAGGCCGTTCCATGGCTGAAAACCTGATTCGAGACTGGCCCCAAAAACTTGCTGGTCTCCACGCAGGAACCGATTACGTCAGGGAGCGGAGGGCAGTATATAGTCACCTAATTTTCCCCAAACAACAACCACTACCATCTGCAGCAAAGAGTACTTCTTCCATCTATAAAAAAATACCCCAAAAATTAACAGACATCAAAAACGTTCAGGTAACGTGGACAAAACGAGCACTCCACTTGTGATATGGTCTTTACGGAGATCCAAGATGAACAAGAGAGGCCGCAAAGGAGGACAAATTTGTATACGAGAAGATACAGTACGAAATGATGCACATCAGCTTCAATCAGACAATTGATCAAATCATAAACAAATTAAAAAACACTTAAGGGAGTACAGGGACCATATGAATGACCTGAACAAAAGCAACAGTGGACGGAGCAACAATGTTTTGTATGCGAACACCGACCAGTGTTCCATCTTACTGGGGCATTGAATTCAACAGTCATGCTCGTGATAAACACTGAATCACTGGTGTCCTCTCCTGCTGATTTATGTAAGTTAATATTTTTGCCAACTTTGTTAGCTGTCCTTACTCTGTTCCCCTCTTATTTAGTGCATTGTTTTGTTCACTAAGTTCAGAAGATTGCGATTGATTCTCAATCAAGATGTAAACATAATATTATATGCTATGGCATATCTCCACATATAACCATCTGCTACACCAATGTTAATAATGATTCCACTGTTACAGTTCACAGGATTTAGAAAGTTAAGCCATAGTTCATACAAAATAATATCATTACATTAGGCTACCTGTCGTCTTTATCATAGATGTCGTCTCTGGCAATCTTGTTGAGCAATGTAATAATGTTGGATTGCATAACTCTGTATATTTAAATATGTCCTCAAAAACAAGTAAAAACGAGTAAAAGCTGTACACAAACACTGTTGTGACGTGGCATGTTTGTTTTTGGGCAGGTAAAGTAGCCACGTAACCTATTATGTCACTGTTCAGTTCTGAAGTCAGTGGAAAAGCGCGGCTGGTTTACGAAAGGCTCCAGACTGCCCCGGCTGTGAACCAGAGGTAAGCACAGGCTTGGCACGTGAACCAGAGGTAAGCATAGGCTTGGCACGTGAACCATTGCCATTTCGGTGGAAATACATTAAGAGTGCACTAAGAATGCATATCGCCAAAAAGAAAAGAAGAAGAATGTAGCAATGAAAGTTTTATGTTTTTCAAGTTTTATACTGCCTTTATGTGCTTTTTTGATATTCAAAGTTCTGGCCACCATTCACTTACATTGTATGGACCAAATATCCCCAGCTGGGATATTGTTTCTAAAAATCTTCTTTTGTGTTCAGCAGAAGAAAGTAAGTCATGCACATCTTGGATGGCATTAGGGTAAATTAAGAGAGAAATTTCCATGTTTGGGTGAACTAATCCTTTAAGAGGCTTGGATGTTAGTGGCAAACTCTGCCTAAGCCAGCTGAGGAAAAAAAGAAAGAAAAAGAGACAGATATTGAAGCGATGACATACTGTATTACCATTAAATATAATTTACTCTGAGCAAATAATATATTAAACAAAAATATTCTATGCATATCAAATTTTACTGTACATTAACTATAATTATTCTATCCATATGAACTATTACTGTGCATTAATTATTCATTTGTTCCATTTATCAATTTATGTTTATTAAAATGTGCAACTTGAATTGTTGTCTCAACTTTTTAATTTGTAGCATATCTAAGAAATTGTATGTATTCAGGACAGCATATTATACTAAGTTTACATAAAACAGCTTATTAAACCACATTAATCAACCAGTTTAATAAAGTTCAGTGCTTTGTGGAATTCGTTCATTAGCAACTTAGCTTTATATTTTAAAAATTTCTGAATGTTGAATACAGCATACAGTTTAGTAGGCTATGTTTGGTGCAATGGTAACGCAGCAATAGCCTTCACATTTTTAAAGATTTCTCTAAATATGAAAATATAGTTGAATCATATATTCAAAGTGCACATGGGAGAAAGAATGGCATATTTTTAAAATCACTTTTAAAAGAATCTGCATTTCAGTCCAATGTATCAAATGGATCCCATTAAAAAATAAATAATAATTATAATAATTATATTTAAATATATACATACATATATATATATATATATATATATATATATATATATATATATATATATATATATATATATATATATATATATATATATATATTTAAATATAATAGAGCCTGCATGCTCACCACACAAGGACCATTTCAACTGTAACAATGGCAAAGACAATAGCTTAAAATCAAGCAGAATTTACCTCTATATTTAAATGATCACATCAGAAACTGGTTTACTAGTCTACGGGTTCCAAATGCCAAAACAAAAGCCTTGTTCTCACACAGAAGTGGACAGGCCACGTTTATTTCAGAGAAATGCGGAGTTAAAAGTGTTCTTGCGAGAGTAATTTGAATATCTCGTATCTGAGAGGCTGTTTCTGTAACACCAGACCGCTTAACCCTTGTGTGCTGTTCAGGATGTTTTCAGCCACTAGGGGGTGCTGTTGAGTCGTAATTTGGCCATAACTTTCTCCGTGTTTCAGCAAATGGAATGATTTTTGGTGACAAATCTTATTTTCACACATATTTTAGGAAAATGCTTTGAAAATTTTCAAAAACTCAACAGTACACTGTGGGCAAATTCACTACCCTTTCGTTATGTTCGTGGCTGAAAACAGCCACTACTTTAAACTGCTGTAAAAATGTATCAGATAAATAGTTTTTTCACATTGTTTTTGCATAAATCTATTAATCAACCTCAGTCCTGTTCAAAACTACTAAATGTTTAAAAAAAAAAAAAATAAAATCAGGATTTTAACTCTTTAATTGCCAAATTCATAAATGATGTCACTGATTTGGGGGAAAAAAACACACAAAATGACGTATTTTCAATATAAAATGTGATTGTGGACTGGATTTTTTTTTTTACCTTTTATCACAGTCTTGGACATGTCAAAGATTAGAAACAACATTGGTTTCGATGCATTGTTAGTTTTTGTGCAGCATCAGATTTTAACTTTTTCTCCCTCATTTACTGTTCGTGGCTGTTTTTGCCCCATTGACTTCCATTATAACCACATTTTTTGATTGCAAAGCCATGACACCATATAATCATGCATTTTTGATTGTTTGTGGTTTTCCCTGTTGGGAAGAGGTAAAATTTGTAATTTTTACTGTTGATAACCACGTGGCACCATTAACCCTTTTAAAAAAAAAGCTTAGTTTCTGGCTTTTACATGGAGTTATATGGAGTATAATAGCATATTAAAAAATAACGTCTGTGGCCACCGATTGGTCCTCCTTCTGCAGCTGTAGGTGCCGACAACCTACAAAAATAAAAGAACAAGAAAAGAATAAGTACAGATTTCATAATAAGTATTTTTTAAGCTGCACATGACAATGAGAATAATCATGCAAACATTGTCAAAACACAAACAGTATCTCCTAAATTTATCTCTAACAAGCACATGAATTCAAGTAAAAATTAACAGGAATAGGATGCATGTAGTAACAAATGTGTAATGGCACATACCTTGTCTAGATTGTCAACACCTCCCTTGCAGCGGTTGTAATCTGCAATTATCTCTGGCTTCTTTTTTGGTCCCTCTGTCACCACTGCTTTGCTGACAATGAGGTCAATCATCTCCTCTGTGAAAAACAGATTAAACACAGAATCCATGTTCTGGACCCTTGCGATGGCATAGCGCGTCGGCCCTGGAGTCACGCCTCTGGCAGGCTGAAGAAAGGGAGTTGTCTCCACGTTGGTGGAAAACCACACTTCGCCGTTTCTTCCAATCCACCCAGATCCAGGATCCTCCGAATCCTCCTCGCCTTCAGTGGAAGCTAGAGAGGATGATGAGGGTGCCACATCCAAATCAGGATCTGACTCTGCTGAGTCTGTGGTGTCAGAGGGAGAAGACAATACATCCTGCAGCTTGCTGGAGGGGTCAGGCTGCATTATCATCTCTAAAACTTCACTACAAGTCAAGCCCTTTCTCATGTTGCTTGCTGCTCTTCTCACCATCAAATGACCAGCAGGCTTGCATGCAAGTGTTTAAATCCACTTGCTTTGTTTTTGATTACTCTGCATTTCTCACCATCAAAAGGCACTTTGTTTTTGTTTACTCCATGTAGTTCTGAGAGCTGAGGTGCATGTTTTGATTTTCTCAGACGCAACAAGGTGAGTTCTCTCTCTCTCTCTCTCTCTCTCTCTCTCTCTCTCACACACACACACACACACACACACACACACACACACACACTTTAATATGCTATTATTCTCCATATAACTCCATGTAAAAGCCAGAAACTAAGCTTTTTTTTGCACAGGCCTATCTAAAGGGTTAATGGTGCCACATGGTTATCAACAGTAAAAATTACAAATTTTACCTCTTCCCAACAGGGAAAACCACAAACAATCAAAAATGCATGATTATATGGTGTCATGGCTTTGCAATTAAAAAATGTGGTTATAATGGAAGTCAATGGGGCAAAAACAGCCACGAACAGTAAATAAGGGAGAAAAAGTTAAAATCTGATGCTGCACAAAAACTAACAATGCATCGAAACCAATGTTGTTTCTAATCTTTGACATGTCCAAGACTGTGATAAAAGGTAAAAACAAATCCAGTCCACAATCACATTTTATATTGAAAATACATCATTTTGTATGTTTTTTCCCCAAATCAGTGCCATCATTTATGAATTTGGCAATTAAAGAGTTAAAATCCTGATTTTTTTTTTTTTTTTAAACCTTTAGTAGTTTTGAACAGGACTGAGGTTGATTAATAGATTTATGCAAAAAAATGTGAAAAAAATATTTATCTGATACATTTTTACAGCAGTTTAAAGTAGTGGCTGTTTTCAGCCACGAACATAACGAAAGGGTAGTGAATTTGAACAATGCACAAGGACAATGTCTCTAGTTAGTTAGGACCTTTTATTTTTTATTCTAATCAGGAATTGAAAATGTCAGTATTGGAATTCAGCGCAACCACATGCCATTTGCATCTCAGAGACGCCCTGTTCACACCTGGTACAGGATTAGGAAACGTTGCGATCCAGTGGCCTTATTTTAATCTAATAGTTTTTCGTAAAATAGTAAGCGGTCTTGAAAAATAAAGCAGCTAAGTAAAGGACTGTGGTTAGCGCTCAAGTGTAGCCTAATTAAAATCAAAGCAAACTTGAGGATACAAAACATGTTCAATGGTGCCATCTAGTGGTGACTGTCATGCAACACATAAAACAAAATTGTTTTGAAAGCAAAGGTTTTACATTATGACTCTATGCTATCATCTCTTGTGTCACACAGGCTGCAACATCCTCAGTGTTGTATATAAACATACACAGAGCTGCTGCTAAAATTTCAGAAGAAATGCATGCTGTCTGTCTATCTTCCCTGACCTGGATCAATATCCTCTGGGTAAATATTGATATTATTGATCCTATATATATATATATATATATATATATATATATATATATATATATATATATATATATATATACTGGCTGCCAAAAGTTTGGAATAATGTACAGATTTTGCTCTTATGGAAAGAAATCTGTACTTTTATTCACCAAATTGGCGTGCAACTGATCACAATGTATAGTCAGGACATTAATAATGTGAATAAGTATTATTACAATTTCAAACTACTTCAGAGATCTCATCAAATAAATCCTCCACATGCAGCAATGACAGCTTTGCAGATCCATGACATTCTAACTGTCAGTTTGTCCAGATACTCATGTGACATTTCACCCCACACTTCCTGTAGCACTTGCCATAGATGCAGCTGTCTTGTTGAGCACTTCTCACACACCTCAATGGGGTTAAGGTGTAACACTCTTTTCCAATTATATGTTGTCCAATGTCTGTGTATTTTGCACACTCTAACCTTTTCTTTTTTCTGTTTTTCTGTTTCATAAGTGGCTTTTTCTTTGCAAATCTTCCCATAAGGCCTGCATCCGAGTCTTCTCTTGACTGTTGTACATGAAACCTGGGCTTTAAGTTTGCGCACTTTTGAACTAATATTGACCTTAAGACATGCCAGCCTATTCATACTGTGGCAACTCAAAACCAAACACAAAGACCATGTAAAGCTTCATTTAACGAACCAGATAGCTTTCAACTGTGTTTGATATAATGGAAAGTGATTTTCTCGTACCAAATTAGCAATTTAGCATGATTACTCAAGAATACGGTGTTGGAGTGATGGCTGCTGTCTAGATTTGATCAAAAATGACTTTTTCAAATAGTGATGGTGCTGTTTTTTTACATCAGTAATGTGCTGACTATACTTTTTGATCCATTGAATGACACTTTGGTGAAGTAAAGTACCAATTTCCTTCCGAAAAAGCAAAATATGTACATTATTCCAAACTTTTGGCCACAAATGTATATATATATATATATATATATATATATATATATATATATATATATATATATATATATACCTTTTTTTATGCAGGAAGATCTTCTTAAAAGCGGTCATGTTTTCAGCAAAATAAAATTGCTGTTTATTTTTTGCCAAAAATATTCGTAAATAATATAACTAATTAAAACACAATTGAATAAGTGATAACAATGAGTTTGTCAACCAATGTCAACACATATGAAAAACTTCATATACATTTATATTTCTCTATTAAAAGATTCCCACTAATACTCAAAACAAAGCAGAAATACTTGTGAGCCCAACTTAAATATATTTCAGGTTTACATAAAAGTATTTAAACCATTTATAACAGGAAGGTTCTAGGAAATGCAAAAAAGTAATTAATGATATCGAGAGGCAAATATATTTGAGCAGACCTCTCACTCATATGCACAAAATGGCTCTGTGAAGCTGTTGTAACTACTTAACATATTTCAATATTTCTACATATCACATCAGACAGGGAAGCATAAGCTCAGTAGTCAGATTTTTTATCACCACATACAATGACCATGCACATTATTGACGTGTATGTGTACTCACTTGTGAAATTCAGTCTTTGCTTTATTGTTAACACCTCAGTCAGTGCAATCTCACTAGTTCAGAACTGATGCTGGTATGCAGAGATTCTCTCTGAAATGTGAGCCGTGACTGTTCTGCCCTCTTTTTTATTTAATTTTTATTTTCTTGTCTCTTACATTGTGGCTGCTGACTACTCTATTGCATCAGGCAGTCTGTGCTTTGTAATTGTGACTCCAGAGATCCACCTTATCAAGCTTTGGACTCTCCAGGATGAGTAATAGAGTCTGGGGCTGTTCTGGCTGCCCTCCCACAACACACCAGCCACTGCTGCAATCATATGCAATCCTCTCACAATGCTGTGTTCTGTTGCCTAGAGACCAGGGTCACCAGGGTGAAGGCACCTTAGGAGAGGAAGACACCATAGCAGCACCACCATCATGCATCCAGCTAATAACCTCACCCTCAATCTACTCTCAGATCAGTTGATTTCTAAGCTGACCCTGAAAGAACAACCAGTGAGTTATCATGTTACTGCCATATTCTGTAACAGCAGCCAGTGGAAAAACAGGCCCACCCAGTGTCTTTCACAATAGCATACGCTCACCTATACATTATCCCATAACATGAGCAGACAGGGAGGTGTTCAGAAAAGACAACTATTATCTGTGGCTCAAGGACAAAGGATAATTATATTAGCAAGACTTGAAATCTGTTGCTGCAGCCAGCATGAAAGATTGTGTAAATGATTGCTTGTCTTTGCACCATGCAAGTTTGTGTTGCCGCTGATGTTAATTGATTTCTCCTCAAGGGACAGAATTTCATCACGCTTTGTTTTTTAACCCCTCTCATGCAAAGGCTGCACACAGCAGTCTCACAGGAAATCTCTACCTCTGCATGAGGCTACATACAGTCAGTGTCAGAGTCTGAGACACAATGAACTAGTAAGACGCAACCAAATCAAACGAGCCAGGACACAGTGTTCAAACAAACAAATTGTACATCCAACGATGTGAGGAGAGATAATTACAATATGAAGCGCAATAAAGTTTAAAATGTAAAAAAAAAGCAAACAATTGCTGTAAAGCGAACGAAAGGTATTTCAAATAACATGTTTAGTGCCATGTAATTTAGCCCCAAGTACAAATTGCAATTATTAATGAAGACAAAATCAGCAAATATCTGGTAATAGTATTTGTTCTTGATCTAAATTAAGAACATATGGTGTAGAATGTGACTTTCTAGAGGAAAACTCAACATAAACTGAACAATTATATATAAAAATGTAAACATTGTAGTGCATTGTAACTTGCCATTATTACCTTTTTTGCTCTTATGCATTTCCTTACACTAAAATAATTCAAAACAAAAAAAATCCTACTTCAGTGGTGTTAAAGGAATAGTTCACCCAAAAACGAAAACTCACCCCATGCCACCCCAGATGTGTTTGACTTTCTTTCTTCTGCATAACAGAAATATTTGTAGAACAATGTGCTCCATACAATGCAAGTGAATGGTGACCAAAACTTTGAAAAAAGCAAGTAAAGGCAGCATAAAAGTAATCCATTAGACTACAGTGGTTTAATCCATCTTCTGAAACAATCCACTCAGTTTTGGGTGAGGACAGGCCAAAAATATAACTCCTTTTGTCCTGTACATCTTGCCTTTGCAGTCTCTAGTCACATTCACGTTTCCAAGTTCTATTACACTTGTTACTAAAGTGTAATTGAGCTTGAAATCATTATCGCCAAGGAGACTGTTGATGTCAAAATTTATAGTGAAAAAGGAGTGAAATTTTGGTCTGTTCTCACCCAAAACCAATTAGATCACTTCAGAAGACATTTAACCACTGGAGTAATGTGTTTTCCTTTTATTTTGCCTTTATGTGCTTTTTGGAGCTTCAAAGTTTTGGTAACCATTCACTTGCATTGTATGGACCTACAGAGCTGAGATGTTCTTCTAAAAAATCTTTGTTTGTGTTCTGAAGAAGAAAGAAATTCATACAGATCTGAGTGAATGATGAGAGAATTTTCATTTTTGGGTGAACTATGCCTTTAAGTGAAAATATAAAAACATGTCTACTATTCTAATATATACCTAATATTTGTGTTAAAAAATAAATATTTGTAATCACATTAGTTACATTGTAAGGCATAGCAAAAACATGGTTCACATTCAGTTGCAGTGAAGGAAAAATGTGAGGTAAAACTGTCAATATAAGTCAAATTAACAGTCTTGGAACTATATGATCAATGATAACAATCAGGATTCTTAAGACTTTTATGCAGATCAAGAACCAGTTACTTCATCTGTATGCTGTCCTTATAAGCCCAAAGCTTTTCCCTGTGTTGTGGACTAAAACAATAGCCAATGGCCTTCTCAGTCTCACTGATTCTTTTTCGGAAGCGGTCTCTATCCCGGGCGAGCTCCTCCCACAGTCCCTTACGAGATGCATGAAGGGCAAATGACCAAGCTTGCATCTTATGAACTTGCACAATGGGAGAAAATTTGACCTGGAAAACATTAGCATCAATACTTTTATTACGCAATGACAGATATGCCTGGCATGCAATTGCATAACATGCTTGTCATGTTGTAGACATTTTAATCATGCAATCCAAATAAATGTATAGGTAGTAAAGAGATAATTACCTTCTTCAAAGTAGGACATTTACTCTGGTTGCACCGTTTAGCTGTCTGACCAGCATGCCTTCTCCATGGCACCACAGATAATGTATTGACAGAAAATGTGTGGCAGCAATGGCGAGCAACATTCCTTTGCAGTACAGGGGGCTTTGTGCACCTTGAAGATTTTAAGTTTCTGACTGCCGAACTTTGCATGTTTTGGCTGGGTGGACCAGAACAGTGCTTCAAAGCTGTCGGGGTAGCAGGTGAGCTCTGAAGAGTGGCTCTGAAATTCAGTGGGTGATAGGGGTCATGATTCTGAGAGAGGGACCTCCATAAGGCTTCTTCTTCTTCATCTTCAGAACCTGGTTTTGAAGAGTCAGAGCCTGTAGATGCAGTGGACTGCGACGCAGTGGGACTTTCAGACTTTTTAACTGGCTGTGAAACAACTTCTGCTTTGCTTTTTTCTGTAACGGCACTGGACAAACATGCAGTAAAGCGCAGGGGGTGATATGGATCCGAAGAGCTGGTCAGAAGCTCCCAGAGTCTGTCACTTTCATCTCTCTCTCCTTCTAAGCAGGAACTGTCTGTGCTACCCCAGCTGAACTCACTGTCTGAAAATTGACCTACTGACTTCAATTGACCTGGTCCTTGAACATCCTCTATAGATGATCTACATGAGCTAGGATCATTGATGGGTTTCTCTGGCTTTCCAATCTCCTTTGCTGAAAATCCTGACACACATGCAGCGAAAGACACTGGAGAGCACCTGCTCTCTCCGCATTTCCTCTCCGAACCTCCTAATACACTCCAGTCATATCCATGTTTCCACATGGAGTGATCTCCAATGTAGAGGTCTTCACTGTCTGTGAGACACTCTGTTGCGTGGGACACAAAGTCATCCACCAAAGAGCAGCAGAGCTCATCGTTGACCAGACTGGATAGGACGGCCCTGGAATGAGAGCTTACGTCAAAGGGGTCCCTGGCAAATTTTGAAAGCGAACCAGAACTGCCGACCACCATGTTTTTGTTGGTTTCAAACAAAGAGGAGAGCAGGAAACTGTCAGAGGGGTCCCCTGACCCACTTGTCATATGCTGAATGTGTTGCCCTGTCTCGTTTGTAATTCTCAGATGGACTTCAAACCTGAACATCTGGAAAACTGGGGATCAAACAAGACAATAAAATTTGCTGGAGTTACTTTTGGGGCCATTATAATATACAAACACACCTCTAAATAAATAAATGTAAACATATTCTAACCTGAAATTTCACATCCATTTCAAACTGTGGTCCGGGGGAAATTTCAGAGAAAGAAAAAACGTGTTCTAAAAAACTATATTAATGAAATTTTATATTATTGCCATTTCAGGTTAATCTAAATGTTTCTCTTCAGTTTCATACATTTAACAATTAACAAAGTAGGCTTACTATTTTTCAGATATTTTGGGATGCATTGATATGAACATTTTTGGCCGATGTGTTACAGACTTTAACCAAAAAACTATAGACTGATACGATACTTAATTTTTGCTACTTGTATCTGATGGATCAGGCCAACGTTTTAAGAGAGCCACAATCAAAGATAAATAGAAGATTAAAAGATAAAAAATAATAAAAAAAACATTAAAAAAACATATGACAATTTATGTGGGATTTTTTTTTTTTTTTTTTGCAATTCTAAATAATAGAACGCACATTTTTACATATTTGAATAGAACATTACAAATTAATACAATTAATTATTATATTCAACGTGATAGGCTATTCTTTTCGGAAATGATTTATTTTGGCTGGTATTACACATAGAAAATCTTTTATAAAATGTAACTTAATACAACGCAATAAATTGTACGTAATTACTTATAAAATAAACTATCGGCTTTTCATATAGGCCTAGCCTATGCGTTTTCATTATTATGATGGCTGATATGAAATACCAATTGTTGATATTTCTCGGTTAATATCGATGGTTGCAGTCAATAATTGGCCGATCTGTGCATCCCTACAGAATGTTGTAATAGTTGATTTGGGCTTTAGTACAATATAATATAAAAGTTAATTAGATAAACTGTCTTCATAATTTTTTTCTGGTCCTTGTACACAAAATATCTAGCGACCTATAGGACCTTCGCAAGGTGATTGTCATATTTGGGCGTCCTTGGCATCAAAACGCCTCATCTAGACTATTCTAGTTTACTGTTGAATAAATCACTTGTGCTGTGTATAAAAGCGTATGTTAAATATATGTGTGAAAGTGAATAAACAGGATAGAAAAACTCATCCAATTATTTAGTAGGCTACCTGGACACAAATCTCTGTTAATAAAACTATAAAATTAATCCTTGTACCGTAATCGGAGGAAATGGGCAACTAACATATACAGAGCAAGTGGATATTGCGTAAAAATACATTTCAATGCAAAGATACTCTGTAAAGATCGTCAGTTTGCAAATTACCCGTCATAAAAGTGCAGCAGATGATCTGGACCAGCAGTCGTAAGTGGTCCCACACCACACACAGTATCTGTTTGGTCCAGGGCAGCAGCATCATCCCGCTGTCCCCGAAGCGCCGCAGCGCTGTCCGCTCTGTTCCGCTCCTCTCCATCTTCAGCCGATCAAACGTCACGTATTCTGATACTCGTCCCTTGGTTTGTTTTCTTTGTGGTACTTTATCAACTGATTTGTGAAGTTTGCAAACCACATTTTCCCAAATGTATGAGAGTTAACTCCGTGCGAAAGCTGCTGATGTCCACATGATGACAGGTAACCGTTAACGTTTACAGCACCTCCGAAATGAACGTCTACTCAAACTTATGAAAATGCTCCACTGTAAACAAATATCTCCAGCCCCTGATGAAATGAACTTTGATTTGATCGCATATGTGTCACTCAGATTAAGACAGCCCCCTCTCATAAATAACCACGCCCACACTATGACGTAGTAAGTTGACGCATGGTTTATTTTCCCATGTGTAATCTGTTGTGATGCCAAGTTAACATCTGCTTCTCTTACATCATTACGTTGAGCTTAATACCTCCTATTGCCAATGAATTTAAGCCACTTCATTGTTTTTTTCGTAGCCCTGTTTAAAAATATAATTATATCATAAAGTCCACCAGTTAAAGAGACCAAATTACTAGTATTGAGAGTTAAGGTTTCCAAAGCTGTGTTTGGAAAAACTATGTAGATGACTAAGAAGTGTGATAAAATAAAAAAGGTAGGGATACAAATAAAATAGTCAGTTATGAGATGTTCTGCAGAATGTTAGCCTCAGTCTTCATCCCCTTTCATTGCATATTTTTTCCCATACAATGAAATTAAATGATGACAATGTAAAAAATAAACAATTGTGTCAAGTACTAATGTACAGTAGGTTTGATACATCAGTTCTTAAGTGGCATGGACAAACCATATAGACACTATATAACACTATATGGAACTCTACACAGATTCCACATGTGCCTAAATCAAAACAAGTCAGAAGATGCCATGAACACAAGGCAACTCGTTTAGATTAAGTTCTAGTTTTACAAAGTGTGCAAAAGTTTATTCAAATGATGTAGTATTTGTTTCATGTAATACATTAGAATCTGAATGTACACCATCTACAACTTTAACATTCCGGTGTGAACCCAGTGGCAAATCGTTCATATTGCTTTTGCAGCAAGCCATCACCCAGGAGACAAAACAATTGTGTGCACTGAGTAGCTTTCTCTCCAGATGCTTTCTTACAGCAACAGCCTTTTTAATGAGGTGGTACAGATCCTTTGGCAGATCTAGGGTTGATCTGTGCCCAGTTGCAAAAAAAACCCCTCAATTTAGGAAAACCCTTAGTGGTAATAGATTGACAAGGAGTTTTTTCATTGACCATTTTAACTTCATGAGGGCAATTCATTTTGTACATATTAAAAATACAGTGTAAGAGTACACTTACAGTATGACTAAATGAGATAGATTCTCATTCTGAGTGTCATTTCTGTGCCATTGGCACCCCCAAACACAATGTAAAAAATTATCAGTTTTCAAACAGATTCCAAAAAACTCCCCGTCTTCATTTGGTCAGAAAACCGCCCCAAACTCACACAACTGGTCGAGGCAATGTTGCTGTTTTGAGCTGGACAGTCTGCTCAAACAGAAAGCTCCACAGAACCACAGAGTTCACACTTTTAGGTGAAATCAACCAACAAATGGCTACTTATATTTGACTGCATTAGAAGGTGGTATATGAAGAAAAAATTGTATGAATTATAGAATTCAGATCTCAGAATTCAGTAGAAAATAATTACAAGTATTAATCTCCTTGATATGAATACACTGTGAATGCATTAGTCACCCAAAAGGTTTTGTGTTCGTTGTCTGCCCCCTACTGGTTAATGTGTGTTTTATTGTCAATTATTAAAGGAATAGTTCACCCAAAAATAAATATCCTTTCATCATTTACTCACCCTCATGCCATCCCAGATGTGAATGACTTTCATGCCATCCCAGATGTGAATGACTTTCTTCTGCAGAACACATACACAAAAAATATTTTTTAGAAGAAAATTTAGCTCTGTACAATGCAAGTAAATGTTGACCAAAACTTTGAAGCTCCAAAAGCACATAAAGGCAGCATAGTAATCCATACGACTCCAGTGATAAATCCATGTCTTCAGAAGCGATGCGATAGATGTGGGTGAGAAACAGATCAATATTTAAGTCCTTTTCAATCAATTACAACATTCTTCGTGCATATCGCCACCTACTGGACAAGAAATTATGGTAAAAAAGGACTTAAATATTGATGTTTCTCACACATCAAATTGCTTCAAAAGACATTTTCACAAGACCACTGGAGACGTATGGATTACTTTTATGCCGCCTTTAAGTGCTTTTGGAGCTTCAAATTTCTGGCCACCATTCACTTGCAGTGTATGAACCTACAAAGCTGAGATATTTTTATAAAACTCTTCATTTGTGTTCAGCAGAAGAAAGTCATATACATCTGGGATAGCATGAGGGTGAGTAAATGACAAAATTTTCACTTTAAGGTAAACAAGGCATTAACTTCAGAACACAAATTCTAGAGAATGATGTTCAAAAACTTTAGGAGAGAGACAGAATTACAGAAAACATTGATTCGGTCAGGTTAAAGATAACCAATAAATAACTGGTCACAATTATATAAATTAGAATGTTTCTTTTAACAGCCATAAAAGAGCGAATCAAGTCAATATTTGCGGAGTGAGTGAAAACTTGCATCTTGTAGATGATTATAAAATGCCTCCAGGTAAGCTCATAGATTATTATGAAGCTGAGGTCAGCCAGTAGCTTTTAACCACAGGCACCATTCCCTTTTGAACAGGGTTCATTACACCAATGTCAAAATTCAAAGTCCCTTGGTGCCAAGAATGTTTCATTAAAAGACAGTTGAACAAAAGTGACATAACCACTTAAATGTGTGTGACCTCGTGGTAAGAACATTTTACATTAAATTTACAAAACAGGTATTTCAGTTAGGTATAACACAAAACTACTAAGAAAAACAAAAGGAGAGCATATCAAGGCACCCTGTTATTGTTCCTACAGACTGGTCTTAAGTTGTTTCAGTTCATTTGGCACATTATCAAAAGCACACTGCTGTGCTTAGCTAGATACCTCAAAACCTTAAAGGCTTTTCATATTTCATATTTGCATATGTAGAAAAAGAATGTGTAAAAATGAGCAGTTTTAAAAATACAAGTGTCGATCTCTCTCTATATATACTTATATATTTATAGAATAATATAAACTCTTCTTTAAGTGAGCCATTTTGGTCCTCTATGTCCCAAATGTAAATAACCCAATTTTGATTTCTCTTCACACACAAAGTAAGGTGGATTGCTTATTTCAACAAGGAATCAGCCTTGATTAGTGCTAAGAGAGGGGTTGAGGGAATCAGAGTAGTCCTGTAAGGGCACCTGCTGTAGTTGCAACACCCTTTGTGAAAAGACTGCTGGGGAGGGATTATTACTTGTTGGACCTAGAAGTAGGGCACCATGGTGAGCTTGTACCACTTGATAGTCTCTTTGCTCAGGTCAAAGTCCTTAAGGCTGAGGGTGATGCCACCCAAATAGCAGTTCTCTCGCAAAGACTCTGCACTGAGCACGCTCAGCTGAAGTTCCCTTTGCTTCAAGGTTTCCTTACTGTAACCACTGTACACCAGCTAAAAACAGAAAGAAAACCAAGGGATTAGAACCTCTAAGTTTCAGAACAGCCAAAGACTGGTTGGAAAGACTGACCCCATTTGTTGGGCTAATGTTTCTATGTCGGTCTAGTCAAGATGCTTAAACAGAGCAAAGGTTTGATAGTGCCACACAGTTACTGTACAGTGTTTACACTTTTTAGATTGATGCTAGGTTGCAGAAAGGTCACTTACCATTTCATTAAATGTGGGGTTCCTAGTCTTCCTCGCAATCTTTGTTTTGCGTTTGGAGGTTTTGTTGGGGTCTGGGAGAAGATATGTTTTTACATAAGGGTTTGGGTCTGCTCCATCATTTGACAACTGTGAAATGTTTTGGAAGAAGGATATATAGCATGTTTAATAAGCCAGAAGGATGCCTCCAATAATCATGAACATAGCCATAATAATAATGTATTTAATTCTGGAAATGGTTTGAAGATTTTATTTTACTAATAAGAGTTATTTCTTACCAGGTCTTTAATGTGCATGACCATGATGAAAAGTGTACTGTTTCGGTAGGACACTGACAGCTTCACCTCACCCTCTACCCGGCCAGTGGTGGGACTCACTGGAGCCATCTCTGGTAAAATATACATCAGTAATTTTATAACCAATTATGGGAATTTGAAGATTTCAATCCTAATTCTGATAAAATTAGACGATACTAAAGACTGAACAGTTGGCAGTAACCATTTAATCTTGTGCCACCTCGTACGGCTTTGCTATTCGCAGCGCATATTTTAAATAAATGTAAACCAACTGAATACTGTTCACAACACTCTACGCTGTCATTAAACTTCTGACACAATGCGTCATGTGACACAACAGCATGCCATGAAGTGCTTCTACTGGCACAGTGCCAACAAAAGTGCCTCTGGTAAGAACCCTCTTTAAATTGTTTTGATTGAAACCTGTTTGATTGTAAAGAGTACTGTCTCTAAACATGAATAAACTGATAAACTTCATGCATACACCCTCTACTGGGCAGGGAGAAGAATTTCTATAAAAAATATTACTTAAATACTGATATCCTTCTCACCCACACCTATCATATCACTTCTGGAAAATATGGATTTAACCACTGGAGTCATATGGATTACTTGTATGATGACTTTGTGATTTTTGGAGCGTAAACATTTTGGCACCCATTCACTTGCATTGTATGGACATACAGAACTGAAATATTCCTCTAAATATCTTAATTTGTGTTCTTCAGAAGAAAGAAAGTCATACACATTTGGGATGGCATGAGGGTGAATAAATGATGAGAGATTTTTCATTTTTGGGTGAACTATCACTTTAACATCAGTAAATGCATTCCTATATATTTACTGTGCATTTTCACATTGAGAATCAATGGGTTCATTCAAAAGCTGACAAATATTGCTTTCAGAGGATTTATATGGAGTTAGGATAAAAATAAGGTGCATTTCGATGATATGAGACAATTGCAGAGAAACAGCACACTGGAGGTTAAGTCATTCACTAAATAAGGAGCAAGGGAGCAATGGCGCATGCAGCTTTCTATGCAGCAAGTGCATTCACTCTTAAAATCTGACCAAAAGTTCAGTTTCATGCTGCAGATGATGTTCAGACCACTCAACATGTTTGGCAGACATGGGTCAATGGAAATCAGAACATAGATTTTATTTTAACTTGGTTGGCAGTGATTGGATGACGCTGGCCATTACTTTGAATAAGAATCAGCTTTATAGAAATTCAGCTGTAATGTCTCAAAAACATGAATAACCAACACTCCTGGAAATATAATGGACAATTTGATTAAAAAAAAAATCTGACTTTCTATAGCTTGGAATCATTTAAAATTTCACAACTTAGTGTCCACATATGTGGACATACATTTTTAGGAAAACGATTTGCTCTAGGAAAATTATTATTTTTTTGCTTGTTTATTAGATGCAACTAGATAAAAAAAAAAAAAAAGAAGTGAAATTGAAGATACACACAGCAGTCACACTCCGGTCTCAGGAGGTTAAAGCATAAAAAAACTGCAGCATATACAGTATACTGTTTCACAAGTTCCTGAAAACAATCATATAATCATCCATAGTTTCATCCATCCATGTAAAACAGTTTTCCTTAAAATGTTGGATGCTACGTGCATAAGGCTGTAACCTTAAAGGGCACCTATTATGCCCCTTTCACAAGATGTAATTTATATATTTGGTGTCCCCAGAATGTGCATGTGAAGTTCCAGCTAATAAAACAGAGCTGTTTTTGTGTGTTTGTCTTTAAATGCAAATGAGCTGGTACTCCCTGCCCAGAATAGGGTGGAGTTTTGACATCTCGGTTTCGGATAACTAGACATCATAGTGAAAATAGTGGTGTTCAGCCCTATATGATTTAACCAGAGCCAGACACTGATGAGGGAGAGACTCTGTCCTGGTTGAACTTTGAGAATGAACCAGGAAGTTTCTGAATGTTTATTTGATAAATGTATTTATTTGTTGTAGAGTTTTTTTCAGCAATTTTGCAATGATGGATGAGCAACACCCACACCCACACCCACACACACACCCACCCACACACAAATACTGTTACAACGTACGCTACGCACTATAATGAAACACACACAAACAAACATGTTGCATAATGTTCACTTATTAACTGGTGTAGAGGTGCGGCAGTGTCCGTCAACAGTCGTGGGCAGGGCCTGTACAAAGTGACGTCACTTTGTACAGAATCTACGAACAGCATGTTCTGAGACAGTGCTTATGATTAATGAGGATAAAAAAAAGGACTGGGTGGATTTTTATCATTATAGGGTGGTGTGTACACACACTACCAACACACATTTATGTTCAAACAATGTGTACCACCATATAAAAGTACATTTTGCATAACAGTTCCCCTTTAAATTATGGCTTTACAGGAGTATTTTGCTCACATACCTGGAGCTTTTGGGAGTCCATCAATCCCTTCTTGCTTGTCATCTCTCACAATAGGGTGAAAGAAGGTGTAGATAAGGTCACACTGCCAAAAAATATATATAAATCAATACATAAAAAGATAACTAAATAACAATACTAGTAACTTTTTTTCTGAAAATGTAAAAGGGCATGTAATGAAAATGTTAAACCCCATAAAATCAAAATTCATGTTTTATTACTTTTAGGCCATTAATATTAGCTTTAAGGTCATCTATATGCTATTGTACTTCTAAACGCATTTCAAATTTGCAGTCTCTCTTCCAACTAAAAAGACCCAGGAAAATGCATGATGTCACAAATCTGCTGGGAAATTGTCTAATCAAAGGCTTTCTAGCTTGAGAACGTACCCTCCCCATATGTCTGAGTGCACATGGCTGTGTTCTTACAGGCATAGAAGATGCCTTTGCACTTCAAAGGGAGAGCAATCCATGCTGTATGGTCATTACAAACAGAATGTAAATTAAGTTCTGAATACCATAATCACATTTCAGCCCCAGATGCTCTCACAGTGGAGGGTAATTGTCTTCCAATGGAATAGGGCATAGGGATGATCACTTCTGAATGGAATGTGGGACCTGGCCTTGAAGAAACTGGCAGGAGTTTATTCATGTTTTCAATGCAGACATTTTCTAGAGATTTCTTGGGATCTTAGCTCTCTATATTTAGTGTACTGTGATTCAAAACATGAATTTATTGTGATCTTTTACTCGCTTGTTTCTCATTCATCTGCATTGGTCTTGCACACCTTCCCTCCGATCGTTTTGGAGGATCAAGACACAGTACCAATGCGTGCTGGTACACAAGAGATAGCTCCTGGTGCTATGACACAAACTGTGCATTATTACCAGTTCAGTGTCCCACTGTGTGATTGTTCAGTTCTGAAGTCAGTGAAATATTTTTTTTGTTTGTTTTGAGATAAATTCTCCGTTCCCTGGTTTAACACTGGCTCTGGCATGAGAAGCTTCATTTCAGAGGAAAAGGGGTATGTGTTTGGCTTTGCCAGCTAAAGTTAAAGTCCGCTGGCTATTTCTAAAGAAGGGATGAACCCATTGTCATCCCACCCCAAGTTCCTGTTTCAGTAAGAAATATGTCAACACACCACAGAAATGGCGCACGTCAAGGCAGTCACGGAAACTTTAAAAATAAGTTAATTCTCTATGTACTCACCTGATTGACCTCAGCTGAACTCCTCATCAGATTGTGCACATAGCTGTTTAATTCCACTTTTCTCTTTGATGCCACATCCTTGATGTGCGTGCGCCCCAGCACCATTTTATTAGGGAATCTATAAACAAGAATATATTAATTTCTCAGCAGGAATAAGCGAGAGCAGAATTTGACAAACCACGGTACAAGAGAGTTAGAGTTCACCACATTTTTTTAATTCTCATTATTTACTCCCTCATGATATCCCAGGAGGGTTCTTTCTTCACTAGAACACATTTGAAGAAAATGTGAAAAATATCTTGGTTCAGTAGGTCTTTAAAATGCAAGTGGATGGTTATCAGACTTTAAGCTCCAAAAAGAACAAGTAGTCAGCATAAACATCATCAAAACAACTCCATGTAAATGTCATGTAAAGTGACACGATTGCTTTTGGTGCACAGAAAGCGATTGTGTTTCTTTAGAAGACATTAATTGAACAGCTGGAGTCGTATAGATGAACTTTATACAGACTTTCCATGATTTGTGGAGCTTCAAAAGTGAACGAAGATATTTTTCTAGCTTTCTTCAAATGTGTTCTGTTGAAGAAAGAAAGTCAAACACACCTGGAATATCATGAGGGTAAGTAAATTATGAGAGATTTTTAATTTTTGGGTGAACTATCCCTTAAAGAGAGACAGAGGTAGGTTGCAAACCCTGGTAGCTTCCACAGAGGAAAAAGTATGGTCAGCTTGTTGTGTAGTTCCTGGAACTCATCAAAAGTGCGGAAGACAAACTGGGGCTCACTCTGACCTTCCCTAAGGAGCCGCACTACATACGTCTGTGAAAGAAAGAGAATTACCATAATTACAAGATGATAACTTGAAAATTCCACTTTAGGCTTTTTTTTTCTCCACGTCCTCGGCCAAGGAAAATATTGGCTTCTGTTGAAATGTTCATAATGCCAAAATAGATCCATATCTAGCTTTGATGGTAATGAAAGCACATAAATTCTCCTCTTACAAAATATTGAAGGAAAAAGAAAGCAAACTAGGTAACAAAGGCTATAATAAAATAGCACATAAACCCCCTCGTAATTACAGTCATTTCGAAATGATGTAAAAGCAACTTCACAAGAGTCAAACATATTCAGAGAGCTTATTTTTTAAGAATTACTGGTTTGCCAATAACCTGGACATGAAATTGAAGTAAGGTTTGATGTAGGTCTTACATAGTGCTTGTCAGGGTTGTATCTCTTTTGAAATGAATATATGGAGGCATCTCGGATTCGGCCGTCCTGCTTCATTGTGTAAGTGCGGGGAGCAAACGAGAGGATGGGCTCATCATTGGAGGGGAGGCCAGAGAAACGCATCTGAGCCAAATTATGGATGAAGAAATTAAATTTTGTGGCAACACTGCCCAGACTGGATTCAATCAACCTATTAGAAAAAAAGGTGGAGGAAGAGAGACAGATATACATAGATATTTTTACAAAGCAGCCAAAAAGTATAATGATTGTGATCTGATCCTGGTTTAATAGGAGTCATGTAGAAGTCTACCTTGTGAAGAAAATGGTAGCCTCTACATCCGAAGTCTGAGGTTGAAGAGCATCATGCACATATTTAAGATCCTGGACTCCAGTCAGCTCAGGTAAACCCGATTGTGTCATCTGTAAAAGTCCAACACACAGATAATAAACTGGTGAATAAATAAGTATACAGTACAGCAAGACATGTTGTAGGCTGATCAAATATGTCCTGGGATGTGCAATGACTTGCCAGGTAGATTCGGTCTCCTACAATATTTACATAAGCCTTGAGCGATGACACAAGACTTTAGAGACGAGAACACTTGTGTGTTACAGTGCATTCATTACCAGAGACAGCAGGTTGAGGAAGAGGTTGGAGTGTTTGCGTATCAGGTTGTAGGCTTGAGAGCAAAGGTCAACAAAAGCTGGAAGCGACTAGTGGGTCTTTCTCCTCCATTGATGACGTAAGCCATGTCAGAGGTCAAGACAAATGGTGCACGGTCCCTAAAAATGGGAAAAGCATTGTGATCATATTTAAATAAACTGAAACAGGAAAATAACTGCAACCTTAAATGCATAATTGTTCATTTACCTTTTAAAACTCCCAATCATCTGTGCATGACCCAGGAACTTCCCAAAATCTATGTGGAACATGTGGCCGGTGGAGCGCAGCATTATGTTGTCATTGTGGCGGTCACAAATTCCCAGGATATAAGTGGCCACACAGCAACCTGCACAGCTGTAGATGAAATTCTCTGAGGCCTGGTGAAAGAGAGTTGATTATGTTTAAAAATAATCACTTTTGTTCTTGCATATCCCCTCTTCTACCTCGATACACATAGGAACCAAAGCGATGACCAAATACTGTATGTACTGTAAAATTTGACATAAAAAATAATAAAGCTGGCATAAATCATTCTTTAGTTTAAAAGTTTATGCTTTAAATTTACCTTCTCATATTCGTCCTCAGCAGGGTTATACTTGCGAAGCCACTCAGCCAGAGGTTTGTCTTTGAATGAGCCAGTCACTCCGTACTCCAACTGAATCTTCCTCAGTGTTTCAGAAGATGGCACCAACTCCACCATTCCTGTCCAACCAAAAAACAACTCTATGATGTGAAGTCCACATGAGTAGAAAAAGGACTGTGGTCTTTTAAATTGTATTTATTCATGTTTCCTAATTTAGTTTTTCCTGACCATTTTCCATCTTCACTGACTTAAAATTGATTCTATTCTGATGTTTAAGAATACTAGTATCTATTCTACTTGCTTCTTTTAACTCCACTGTTACTGGGTGTGCCAAGGTTCTGAACACTCATATGTTAGTCATATGTTAACATTTATTTATCACCACTGCAGCTTTAATTTCAATAAATGCTCTTTTTTGACTGTGGAGGAAATTTTGAGTCCTGAAAGTTATGGTATGTTTTCATAGTATAATGAACTCCTATAGCAAAAGAACAAGAACATTTTCTTGTATGACTCCTTTAACATTTAGTTTAAACAACATATTCATAAATCAATGTCACAGTATTTCAATCAAAATGTAAAAATTATTGTTTTTTATTATTTGTTGAATACGTCTTAAATTCGGAGCAGAATATACCTTTGTCTTTACCAGTAGAGATGCATTTAAAGTTGACAATACGCAGGTCTAATCCCTCCTGCAGCCAGATCCGATCCATAATGCGAATCATCTGCAGTGCAAGCATATCCTGCCTCAGGTCCTCTCCAACCTAAATTACAGTGAAGACTTTTTGGATATTCCTCAAAAATCTCAAGGAGATTTCAACACCCTGTGCTGAAATATATTGGTAAAAATTTGATATTTACTTTGCTACTGATTCTACCACTAGAGGGCATGTTAATGCCTGAGGTCAGTGTTTAAATACTGTTTATTATATGTGGCCCATTTTTAATGAGAAGATTAATATCCCTCATCCATACTCCTATAAGTTTCTATTTAAAGTTTAATGGATGATCCCACCACAGCAATTTAAATAAAAAGAAAGGGGTATTCTAACTAATGTAATGCAAAACAATTACAAAGCTTACTGGCTCAACCCTCTAACTGTGGAAATGTTCCCATTAACAAGAACACTTTATGAGCAGTTTCACACCTTAAACATGACGTTAATCTCCTCTCCCAGTGGGTCTGCGTTTTCCAGTGCAATCTTGAGAGGTACAGCATTTGAATTGAAGAAGGAACAGGCCTAGTTTTAGGTGAGGGAAACAAAAGCAGCACCATGTTACAAAAGCACAACATTAGCCTAGGGGTTTCAGCAAGATTTTGTGCCTCAACATGGGAACAAAGAGGCCTTTGACAAGAAGAGATGTTGGGATTGAGACACTGTTTAGTCTACGCTGACTGTGCAGTTCTTTGAAACAGGAAGAGAGGGAGAGCGAGCAAGGATGATAAGGAAGTGAATCACATGTGAATGATTCCCATCAAAATGGAACAAAATCTGGCAGACATTGCATGAGAACTGAAGGGACAAATCCCTTGGCTGAGTGGTTTATGAAGCCTCTGTAACAAACGTCAAGGGTGCTATTCAATAGTAATTGTGTTAAATCCACCATTCACTCCACAGAGAAACATGACTAATAATCCATACATGACATTTGCAACCCATTTTACTTCCGTAATATTATGCATTTCTGAGTGAAACAATAAAAAATGGAGGGTGGGACTTAGTTTTATGCAAACTAATCTCTATTTGAGATATGGTTAAAGGGATTGGTGACATCAGCAGAGAAGGAATGTTGTTTAAGAGGTGAAGCAAGTTAGGGAAAAATTACAAAGATGAACGCATTTCTTATATATATATATATGCTCTGATGAATTTTACACAATAAGACCAAAAATGTGCCTTAAGAGAGCAAATAGAGTCAATTACGATTTAATGTCATCTAAAGGCACTCACCTTTATATTGAGTTCTTTTGCCACAAGGCTGGGGCTTATGGGGAGTCGACAGTTGTTCTTCTGGAAGAAAGACTGAACCCTCTCTAGACCCTCCAGCAGCACAATCTGTGAAGAAAATTTTTTGAGACTGACTGAAGTTCTTAGATGACAAAGTACTGCTTTCTGAATTTCTGGGATTCTTTGGACTAAAGCAAAGACAGAAACCGAGATAACCCAATAAAATGCATTTTAAATCTAGCAATAAAGACCCTGCTTTCTATCTGAAAGTACATTGTAAAACACTTATTTAGATGGGAGAAGACCCAAGGGTTCATCCAAATACAATCAATAATGTGTAACAGGCTGCTTTACGTTTTAAATATGTTCGCTAGGATTAAATGTCAAACATTTGTTAAAAAACAGAAAATATCTTTCTTGTGTAAAAATATTTTTTAAAACAAGAGATTCCTGGTGCAGCCATGTTGTCGATTTTGGAACATGTTATAAATTTGATTTAAAGACCAATTTTAAAACATCTTCACTGGTTTTCCAAAAATCTTTGGCTACACTGAAACTTCACCAACTGATTATAATAAGAAAAAGAAAAAAAATGGCAGCAATGAAAGCAAACGTTTCCAGTGTTCAAAAAAAGGGATTTAACTAAGACCCGATTGCATTAAATTCAAATGAATGGCTCAGAAATAATTTTTCTTTTCTTTCTGTGATGATGTGCTATGGACGATATACATCGGAAATATGTAAAAAAAAAAAATTTAAACAGGTATAGTTTGTAAATCACAGAACCTATCCATTAAGGTGATGTGTTCCTATGGGAGCCATGGTTTACCTGTCGGGTGGAGTTGCTCGCCTGTCGCACCTTTTCGGCAAGAGCACCCAGCAGCTGTACAAGCCTGGTCTGCTTCTCAAGTTCAGCCCTCAGTCCTGCCCCACAGAGACACAGCAACACTCCAAGAATGCGGTCATAACGCTGACCAAACGCTAGATCCTGCACGGCATCCCTCAGCAGCCTGCATCCAAACAGAAGGCATCTAAAATTTAGGTTCACTGAGACACATATCTCATATGTATGATCTGAATACCAAAAAAGGCTCATATTCTTAATAAAAGAACTTCACCAGTAAAGATAATGTGCAATGTTGACATTTCCCAGAGCCCGAGACAACAGAAACATAACCAAGGCATTGTTGAGGTGGCACTCGAACTTCACTGCCTGCAGACAGAAACGCTAATCATTTAAACTATATTATAAACAAATTTGCTTGATCTACAACCCATCAGAAACAGCAATAATCACTCTGACAAAGGATATACTGTTTATAGGAGCACCAACATATGTATAAATGTGTGTGTGTGCGTGCATACGTGCATACTTAGATGTAGTTTGAGGACACATCTGTCTCCATAAATGAGAAAAAATCTGATAAACTTTTTTGGGGACATTTGTGGATATCCTCATTTTTTAAAATTATACATAAACCATGCTGTTTTTTTTGTATGTGTGTGTGTGTGTGTGTGTGTGTGGGGAGCGGTAGTGTAGTGGTTAGTGCACTGCGCTATGAACCTGGCAACCTGAGTTTGATTCCCGCTCATAGCCAACACCAGTGACGAATATCTGAACCGGTCCCGGCCTCCCCTAGGTCGACTCAGCCTAAAATGAGTACCTGGTGCGGTGTGTAAAACGTCGCCACTGGGGAGACAAAAGGCGGTCGGGCGTGGTGCTGGCCACCCACCCCCTCGTGTACCGTTCCGGCCTTCATAGGTGCTCGCTAACAGCACTTGCCCCTACAGTCTGTTAAGGCTAAATGGGGGATCTTTGTTTATCTTTGTTGTGCGCACGCATATTTAAGAATAAGGTTAGAGTTAGTATATAGTAATTTCATTCAAATTAGCTTTATGTAAAAAAACAATACAAGTCTATGGTATGTTCATATTTAGATGAAACAAGTGTGTTTGCGCACACCTGCACCAGCTGAGGGAGATAATCAGCCAGTTCATCATCACTGCTGCTCTCGATCCAACTCACAGCTACTTTCCTCACTTCGGTATCGGCAAACCTGAATATAAAAATAATCATGCACAACTTAAACAACATGCTCAGCTACCAGAGATCTGTGCTTGCACATACACTTCAATAAATTGCAAAAATGGAGCGAGTCATGAGATCAATAAAGTGGCGGAAAAGTCTTAAAGCAAGTCATATAACTACAAAAAGAGAGCTGACATGGCCAACGTGACACATTAAATGGCAATATAGTTAAAAACAAGTACTGCTTTAGTTCTAAATGGGTAAGAGAGAGAGCATAGAAGCAAATTAAAAATCAGGTGAAAGTTAAGTACACCAGAGAAAGACACATACTTTGCTTCAAGGAGCTCCAGGGCTGACACAGGCGACAGAGGGGGCCAGTGGTGCAGGAGTGAGTGGATCTCGCCCATATTGCCCCAGTCCCAGCTGGGTGCACTGGCCAAGATTTTGGGTAGGCTGTATTCAAAGTCTCGGCAATGGTACCTCTGGTCCCACAGCAGCTGCCTGTCTGCATGCGTCAGTCTGGTGAGAAAAAGCATGCTGGGTGATCTCAAGGTAGACAGAGCTCTTCCTATGAGCTTCAAAACAACCCAGGCAGCAGACACTCTAGCCAGTAAATCCACAAGCCATAAATTAAGAGTAGCACCAATCCAGTGATAAGACCCACAGGAAACAAGTCACACCTCTTAAAATGTGTCTGCAAATGTGCTGTCAAGCTGGGAGCCTGGCAGCTGTTGGCACTTGGTGGGCATTCGGAGACAAACACACACAAAATGGGTATGGAGAGCTGCCCAGTTTGAGGCTGAGTGTTGTTGGGCTGTCTAAAAGATGACTGAGCTTTCTGTTCTACCTCTGGGAGATGCATTTTCAGCAGACCATCCTAAACTAGGCCTGACAAACTGCCTGATTTTCAGCTACAATCTCTCAATGTTATTCCGAGTAAGTCTCAGTGCAGGTCAAGTCTGATTTAATTGCAAAGAATCAAGTATACAGATTATTTTGGTTCCTTTGAAAGCACTGAGCCCTCTGAAAAGTAATTTATATGAAAAACTAAACAGCTCTCTTAGTTTTCCAAGTGTTGTGGTTTGGGTAACTGATGTCAGTGCATTTAAATAGAACTTTCTATATCCCAAAGACCTCAAAATTACTTGATTCTTAAGTCAATAAAAATGGTTAAATAAGATAAGCAAGCTAAAGGGGAGCAATATAATCTGAGTAATTATCAGAATTCTCTACAATTTATTATGAAGCTACTGATGCAGGAAGACAGGAAGCACCAGGGTTGTTATAGATTGGGATTTATAATTTTGTATATATTTATTTCTATTTTATACCATGGTCTATTCAAATACTTTATTCTGACTGGCTGGAATACATGCGTTAAAACTGTTTAATGCACAGATACTTCCAGTCAGTTTTAATCATCATTCTATATTAATGCACCTACTCTGCTGTCCTACGTATTGAGACATTGTGAGAGTTATATGCCTCTGTACAAATTACCACCGGATGTGAATATAGTGTAGAAATCCCAATGAGTCTCAGAACCAGGATTAATCATCACATCCCTAATCACAACAAAATGAGTCAGGCAGACTTCAAGTCATATTGTGCCATCTTTAAATCAATTGTGAAGAGCTACATGAAAAACTGAAAAGACAAAAGTGTATTACATAGTCCAACCTGGAGAAAATTAGAAATGCACCTGCACTTTCACACCCACAGGGCTTGCAAAGAAAGTACTGTATGGTTTGACATTCAGTAATGTTTTGCATGGAGAGGGAGAGAAGGAAACCGGGAACTATCAAATGTGTCTATCACTGTACGGCAAGACTATTTGAATTGCAATTTGATATGCATCATCTATCATTGCTGCAATTTTCAGCATGTGTAGCACAAACCCGTTAGAGGGCACCACTCGATCATGCGTAGCTGACTTAAACCGTCAATGCAGTCTATTTCAAATGCCTTTTGTGGTTTGTGCGCAAGTCCATTTTCCGATTTTAATCTTAAATTGCAGCCTTACTGAATACCATACTGATGTCTAAGAGGTCAAATTCTGCAGGTTTCGAAGTGCTTTGGATGGTTTTCCCTCATCATGAACATTAAGTGCCACTTTTACTGGATATCCTTTTGATGGATATTCCCTTACTTGTCAATCTATCCTTTCAATTTAGTTAAGTGTTCATTAGTTTTCTCTATGCCAGTTTGCCTATATACAAAATGTACATTTAAATTGTTCAAGGTAATTTTTATTTTTTGTTAAATTTGGAATCATGCAAATGTATTTTAGTTTTTTCCTACTGTTTTTATTTCGGTGATTTTTTTTTCCGTTTCTGTATTAGTTTTTATTAACATTTCAAAACACTGGAAAACACATAATTTATTCCAAAAGGTCTTTTTTATGCAAACATACCCAAAGGCAGAGGCTCGTGCACACAGCTTTTCTACCTCACTTCTATCCCCTGCATCAAGTGGCTCAAGAGACTGAGGGTCTGGGCAGCCATTCTCCTGAGGACCAACATAGAGAACGTCCACTGCTGGACTGGGGAAATCAACCTGCGAGTGGCCAGATAAAGATATTAAAGTGTCAGGTCAATCAATGCGAGTGAAGTGCAATGGAATCTTTCAGTCTGATGCAAAACCTGCTTAGCTGCCTTGCACTCTAATGCATAAATAAGGCAGCTGCTTTCTAGTCTCACACATGACTTATTTAGAACGTACATTGGCAGCATCATACAAACAGCACTCTATGCAGGAGACTCATCTTGCCATCAAATCCAATAGAGTTTGAAGTCAGCATATTGCCACACTGACAATGCAATACTCTTGGAGATGGAAATATACGGCATGCCTTAGACTTTGCCCCAAATTAGTTATCTTTTAAGGTAGTATAATTATAATTCCAAAGCCATTGTATCTGTGTTAAGGGTACACGACTGAGCAGTTGAACCATAACTTGTAAAAAGAAGATGAAAAATACTACAAAGAAATGAATGGAGAGAATAAGGCAGACAGATAACAAGCAACATAAAGAACCTGCAGTATGATCCTCTCTGTTTGATTCTTCCCTCTGCCTGCAGCTCCAAGCTGATGGGCTTGAGGAGACATCCACAAACTCAGCAGCTTGCTTCCTCTGGCCAGCACCCTATAATACACGAAAAACACAAAAACTCATGGTCTTTATGTTTTCTAGCTCTTCTGTTTGTCTGTCTGTCACTTCACAGGCTGGTCAGTTAGCTGGTTTCAGAGGTGGTTTGAACACCAAGCCAAGATTTGAACAGCCAATACCACCCTGGCCAGCTAGGACCAGCCTGAAAAGTGTTTAAACCCCTTTAAAACTAACCTGACCAGCTATGACCAGGCTGGGCAACCAGATAAAACCAGCCAACCGGCTTATGCTGGTTTTTGCTGGTATTTTCAGCAGGGCAGCATTTAATGATTATTTCAATGTCTTTGCAATGTAAACATTATGAAGTATGTACATACAATAAATGGCAGCCTACCATACACGTTTTTATAGGCATAAAATGCAATGCATATTTATATAATATGTAACGGGGGTCCTGGCTCCATCTCTCTCACCAAGGGGTCCTTGGACTGAAAATGGTTGAAGACCCCTGGTCTAGAACAGTGGTTCTCAACCGGGGGGGCGCGCGAGTAGGCTACGATGGAAGGGAAAAAAAACTGGGAAAAAAATTTTTGGGGCACATTTTATTTTATCACTAAACTACTGTCATAAAAAGTTATAGTTTTGTATATACATAACTCCTGAATAAAAAATAAAATGTGTTTGGACTGATTTAAAAAAGTTTTAAAAAGTTTTGAACAAATTTGATTGGTTTGTCGATAGTGAGCGCAAATGCATGTGATAAGCGGTTTCATTAAGCGAGTCATTGAGTCGTTCATTCAAATGATTCGTTCAAACGGCCAATTCATCAAGAATGAGACAGATGTTTGTGAATGGGTCATTGAATCTTTGACTCAACCGATTCGTTCACAACACTGAATCATTCAAAACACGATTGAGTATTGCTGTGAGATGCGCTATGGCTATGCTGTGATCTTTGTTTGGATTCATCTGACCTATTTTCGCTGCTAAAATAGACCAAAACAGTCATTATTTCGTCTAAAATGGAAGTGACTTAATATTATTAACTTGTTTGTTGAACTGTCATATGAAATCAGTGTCACATTTTCAATCGTGAGGGGATGGTAAATTAAGTGATGGTCAATTGTCAGCTCTCTTGGTCGTCAGGTCGGTGTGATGTATGTTGCTGAACTGTATTCAAATATTATAAATATAAAAACACCACATTTTGAAATTTAACTGCAGTATGTCAATTTAGTTTATTTGTGTGTGCTGCGCTCATAGACTTTAGAAAATGGCGCTCATTTGTTTGATTTCAACCTGTCTTTGCAAGGCCGCGAAACTCATATTTTGCTCCTTGCAGACAAAGTGCACGCCTTCACACAAAAACTAGACCTCTGGCATGGCCGCATCAGTCGAGGGAACTGCGACATGTTCCCCAGCCTTGCAGACTTTATCACTGATGCAGGCACGTCACACGATTTCCCTCCCTATTTCAATCAGCGTCTGAGCACCTGTCAGCAATGAGAAAACAATTTGCGACGTACTTTAAAGAGGATTATCGCTCTTTTGCGTGGGTTCGAGATCCGTTTGTGCTCACAGCAAACAAGCTATCAATTGATATGCAGGAACAGCTTATTGAGCTGAAGAGTGACAGTAGACTGAAGGAACTCTTTAGCTCCTGCCCTCTTTTGTCATTCTGGGCAGCACTGATGCAGGAATACCCTGAACTCTGTGACGTCGCCTTGAAGATTCTCCTTCCTTTCGCGTCGACATATTTGTGTGAGGCAGGATTCTCAAAAATGACTGCACTCAAAACGAAATACCGCAATCTTGCACAAATCGAGGATGATTTGAGGCTATGTTTATCAAACATTGATCCAAGAATTGAGGATCTTTGCAAGGCAAAGCAGGCTCAGGTCTCACATTAACATCACCTACCAGCAAGCTTCTGTAAAAAATGCAGATGATGCCTACTATTAGGCCTAGTAATAATAACAATAATAAAGCATAAATTAATATCAGAGGTCTGGTGCCAATTCCCAATTATAGCAATAGCCTAGTAATGATAATAGGCCTACTGATGATGATGATAATAATAATAATAATAACAACAACAATAAAGCATGTAACCTCATATAATTATATAGCAATAGCCTAGTAATGATGATAGGCCTACTGATGATGATAATAATAATAATAATAATAACAACAATAAAGCATGTAACCTCATATAATTATATAGCAATAGCCTAGTAATGATAATAGGCCTACTGATGATGATAATAATAATAATAATAATAACAACAACAATAAAGCATGTAACCTCATACAATTATATAGCAATAGCCTAGTAATGATGATAGGCCTACTACTACTCATAATAATAATAATAATGCCTGCAAGCTCACATTAGAATTCTGGTGCTACTTCCAATTATAATAATAATAATAATAATAATAATAATAACAACAATAAACCATGTAACCTCATATAATTATATAGCAATAGCCTAGTAATGATGATAGGCCTACTACTACTCATAATAATAATAATGCCTGCAAGCTCACATTAGAAGTCTGGTGCTACTGCCAATTATAATAATAATAATAATAATAATAATAACAACAATAAAGCATGGGGCGGGGGGCACTGGGGCCCCAACTGCAATGAACCAGCTTTGGGGGGGCCCAGCTTGCAAAAGGTTGAGAACCCCTGGTCTAGAACATACAATAAACTCTCAAAGTGCTCTGCATGTAATGTATTTGAAGAAGGACTGTTTCATGACTCACCGCCTGAAATCAAACAGGGGCATAGATACTTTTCTCAAGAGCTCTGGACCCTTTTGTTGCTTGTTGGAATCCGGTGAGTTGTTAGCACTTTGGTTGAGGACTCCAAAGAGAGAAAGACTCAACATTGCCTCCAGTGGTAACAGGGTCACTGAAATAGGAAAGTTTATCCTAGAGAAACAGAGGAAAGCGTCACCAAAGCAGAAACTGGCAGCAATCCTGAGGCTGATCTCTTTCTTACTAATTCTAGAAATTGCATGAATTAATATACAGTTAAGAGACATTAACACTTACAATTCATCCCATTTGATGTGGTAGAAAAAACTCTTGTATGTTCCCACTTTTTTGGACTGGACAGGCTTGAAGAGATTCCTGCTGTTGTGTGTCAGTGCACACATCAGGTAGTATTTTTCAAAACTGGAAAACAGAAAGAACAAATTACACTATAACATGTAAAGGAAAGAAAACATTGGCGTATGAGGCTTGTACTAATATATTGTCTAAATATTATATAAATTCTCCCCAATTTGGAATGCCCAATGCACTCCAAGTCCTCATGGTGGCGTAGTAACTCGCCTCAATCCATGTGCCAGTTGCCTCTGCGTCCAAGGCCATCAATCCACGCATCTTATCATGTGGCTCGTTGAGCATGTTACCGCGGAGACGTAGCGCGTGTGGAGGCTTTATGCTATTCTCCGCTGCATCCATGCACAACTCACGTGACCCATCGAGAGCGAGAACCACACATTATAGCGACCACAAGGAGGTTACCCCATGTGACTCTACCCTCCCTTGCAACTGGGCCAAATTGGGTGTTTAGGAGACCTGGCTGGAGTTACTCAGCACGCCAAAGAGGCAATTGAGATTCGTAATCCGCCACATGGATTGAGGCGAGTCACTACGCCACCATGAGGACTTAAAGCGCATTAGGATTGGGCCTAAATATCTCAGCTCTGAAGGTCCATAAAATGCAAGTGAAGGGTGATCAGACCTTTCTGGCTCCAATAATCCCATAAAAGAACACAAAAGTATTCCAAATGACTCCAGTGTTTAAATCCATATCTTCAGAAGCAGTATGTGTGAGTGAGAAACAGAACAATATTTATGTCCTTTTTTACTCTAAATCCCCACTTTAACTTCATTTTCAGAAGTGAAAGTTAAACTAAACAGGCACTACATGTGATTTTCACAAGTGGAGAAAGTGGAGATTTAGAGAAAAAAAAGGACATAAATTTATATCATAAAATAGCCCACACCTATTATATCATTTCTGAAGATATGGACTTAACCACTGGAGTTTTATGGATTACTTTCATGTTTCCTTTATGTGCTTTTGGAGCTACAAAAGGTCTGATCACCATTCACTTGCATTTTATGGACCTACAGAGCCAACATATTCTTTGAAAGATCTTTGTTTGTGTTCAGCAGAAGAAAGAAAGTCATACACATCTGGGATGGCATGAGGATGAGAAAATGGTGAGAGAAATTTGTTTTTTTTCAGTGAACTATCCCTTTAAGGGTATCATACACCCAAAAATGGAAATTATGTCATCATTTACTCAACCTCCAAAACTGTATGACTTACTTTCTTTCTTGGTCACCATTCACTTTCAGTGCACCTTTTGGTCATTCAATGAAAGTGCCTGAGACAGACATTCTGCTGAAAATCCCCTTTTGTGTTCCACAGAATAAAGTAAATCATACGATTTTGGAATAACATGAGGCTGTGTAATTGATGACAGAATTTTCATTTCTGAGTGAACTATCCCGTTAAAAATTATTCTGGTTTGCATAAATCTATTCAAATACGTGTTTGCAACATCTTGCAACCATGATGCAATCATTCCCCCTTGGCTGTCTCTGGCAAATGTCATAGTTCTGCAAAACCAATCAAAGTTTAAATACTTTTAGGATTAGGAATGTTATTGGGATACATATTTTGAATCTCTTTTGGTGTGGTCTAAAGAAATATTTCATGCTTCTATAAATAGACTTCAAGATGAAGCACTGTGGTTGAGAGAATCCTTACGGGAAAATCAGTAACAAATGTCAGCTTTGCCCTTAAGAGAACTGGATCAAAAACAGAACCAAGCAGTGCAGAACTTTGACCTTCTCCTGCCTCCTAACACACCCTGCTGCTCTTTCCAGCTCTGCCTGCTCACACAGCTTGGTTTGGAAATCTCTAGTCATGTCTATTTCAGAGAGGACTGATAAGTGCTGCTGTTGAGTGCAGATAAATAAAAGAGGTAGAGATAAAGGGTGGAATACTATTATCCAATGTTAGGCCAAACTCATATCCTAAACCAGAGATTAGCTCAGCCTCCACAGAATTAAAAGTGAAGTGTGTCATTTCTGCACCACTAGCAGCACCAAACGAAATTGCAGTATTAATGACTGTTTTCCAACAGGTTTCCTGAACACTGTCACAGACTGTTTTTGGCCCGACAAACAGGTAGCCCTGCCCAAAACCAATTCCATTGGTTGAGCCAATGTTGCTGTATCGGGCTGGTTAGGATAAAAACTGAGCAACGTTTTGATAGTGCCATAGAGACTTTCACACTTGAAGGGTTTCAATAGCCTGATGACGGAGAAGAGAGAGTCATTTTAAGGGTGCTGGGTGTTCGCGTACAGGACAAGTGATGCAAATCTCGACATCAGCAGAGTGCGCGAGCACTCAATGCGCACAGCCCGATTTTTCGAACAGAATGCGTATGCGCCTGGAATTATTTGCATTAATTTGTGTGTCCACAAGGGGGCAATACTCACATTTGAGCCATTGTTGTCACAAAGAGGCATTACCAGATGTAATTGCCGCTAAACAACAGGAGACGAAGGTATAAACGTCAACAGTGGATGTGTACGTCAATAGAGTGTGTGAGAGGAGGTCTGAAGATACCTGTAATTGTATAACATGAGTCTGAAGGACTATAAAGACATCTTTCTAGGTCTAAATTCCTGAAGAGAAGAGGCTTGAGACAGGGCTTTAAAAAGTGGAAGTGTTTACCTTGGCTGCGTTAAACAAAGCGATTATTCATCTGAAGTAAATTAAATGGTAGTTAATGCTTATTTAGACATTAGACATTATTAAAATATGATGCTGATGGTTTAGACTGGATTCAGAAACTCTCATCTTCCATGCACTACGGGTGCTATCTACTAGGGCTTAAGGTGCGGACCTGAGGCCGTTAGAGCGAATTGTACCAGAGTTCACTTAAAAAAATGGTCTTAGTGTGATTCATGTGAACTGCAACCAAAAATTCAAACAAGAGTAAAACTGTTTAATAGGGACACAGTGCTTACCTGCTGACCCAGGAAGCAGGAATGCCATGAACGGCAAAGAGGGTGAACTGTAGGTGGTCTGTGGTGCCAGACGCCTCTCTGCTGTCCCTCTCATCCTCTGTGCGCTCCTCCATTGTGCATTTAGGGGTAGTTGGGCAGAAAGTGCGCAGATAGAGCTTAGCGAGCTCATACACAGCGTCTGTGAGTGCTGCTAAACTCTCCTCCACTGGGTTGGCATAACCTGATGGGTCAAAGGATGATGAGGACTGAATACTGTAGGTGGACAAGATACTTCCAAAACCCATTAACACTCAGAAATAGGCTTAGCCCACCAAAGTTTTGGGGAAAATAGGGGTCTGCATTAAAAATAGTCAATATCAGTGTGTCAATAAAGAAAATGTATTTTGGTTTTGAAACCAAAAAGAAAGTCTAGATGTTCCAAAAGGAATTTCTCCAGCATTAGTCTTGCATAGCCAGGCTAAACGGAAATAAAGTTAAAGTTCATCCAAAAATAGAAATTCTCTCATCATTTACTCTAGCTCATACCATCCCAGATGAATATGACTTTCTTTCTTCTGCTGAACACAAATAAAGATTTTTAGAAAATTATTTCAGCTCTGAAGATCCTCACAATACAAGAGAATGGGTAGCAAAATTTGAAGTTCCAAAATGCATATAAAGGCAGCATAACAGTAACCCATAAGACTCCAGTGGTTAAATCTATATCTTTAGAAGCAATACGATAGGTGTGCATGAGAAACAGATCAATATTTACATCCTTTTTTACTATAAATTCTATAAAAACACACTAGTCTACAAATACATGCTTACTCTGTGCAATATCTACTTTTTTGTGTCAACTCATCTTCATGATATCAATCAACAATGCACTGTCACTTAAATTCAGCTTGAGCAGCGCAGCAAAAATAGACTCAGCACTGAAACTCCCATTTCTACCTCACACTGATGTGCTGCTTCTGATCTAAATACACTAATTCATTAACATGAGTGCCAAAAAAACAAGCTCTGCTTCTGCGTGCAGTGTAAAACAGGCATAATACAGAAAACAATGACAAAACAGCACGAAAAACCTCAATGTTAAAAGCCTTCTTGCTGACTGATAAAATTAAATGTTCACCTTTACCAAGATGCAAAAAACTAGCCAATCAGATTAGAGCTTGCTAAATCTAGAAAGGGTTTCCAATAGTGTGTGCAATATGTGGTGCAAAACAGGCTGTGGGTTAACCTTAGACATGCTGTCTGAGCCTTAAAGAGAAGGATATTTAGATGGGGTTGAGCTTACCATTAGCTGAACCTGCAGAAGACGTGGCACCAGCCTAATAATCAAACAGTGCTTTTTTTTAAAAACATGTATATGCAAATGTAAAAACTAAATCATGAAACTAAATCATGACAAAAATTGCTTTAATTTACACTTATGGTTCTCTGACCTCTGGAGAACGTGTTCTAGGGAGGTTGACAGAGCGTTTGAGTCTTTTGATGGCATCAGTGATGGCTGGTGTCTCAATTTCATCCAAAGCACAACACAGATTTTTGACAGACTGAACTACATTGTCCACTGTTTTATACTGGGTGCTCTAAAGAGAAAGAAGTGTGTGAGAGAGAGAAACAATGGATTTGTTTCAAACACTTTTGTATTTATTTTCATACAGTGTTGGATTGCTGTTTTTCATATTACCTCATTCTGCAGGCAGATATTGACTTGCTTTTGATAGCCCTCTAGGTATTCAGCAAGTCCTTCTCTAAAGATGAAAAACATGGAAAGGTATGAAAGAAATCAACAAACACAATCAGGGACTTGAAAAGCTACCTGTGGCTTTCCTGGCACTGGAGTAGGACTGGAGATAGGATGGAGCACATTCCTACCTTGTGACTGCCTCTTTAAATGGCCTCTCCACTAGAATGAGGTGTTTCTCCAAGTCAACAGGACAGACGTCATCTTCTGGCTGTTGGCACACATAAAAAATATATATATCTTTTACAGTCTTATAGAGACAATATATTCGTTTATAACCAGTAAACAGGTAGTAAACATCTAGTTTTTATTAATGTACTCTAACCGTGTCTTACCGTTCGGGCCAGATCTCTTCTCATCGTGCTGAGAAAGAGGAGCTGTAGTTTGATTTCCGTCTCCCACTTCCTGCAATTCTGCACATATTCGTGGCTGCCGAGACTGTGTTTACTGGGAGATTAATGATAACAATGCTTTAGACACTGACCAGGACAAAATATAAAAATATCTCAGAATAAATGAATGAAAAACAGGTATTACACCAAGTTCAAGTGTAATTAGCCAATACATTAAGTATATGCTAAAACCTTAGTCAGACTAGGGCTGTGTATTGCCAACATTGCATATTTCAATTCAATGCATTCTGATGTATTACAATATCATAGTTAGATCGCAACTGAAACCGTGGCAAATGTGTGTGAGAAACCCAGCTTGTCCGTGAAAGAGAGCACAGAGACACAGTTCACTTGAACCCTTTCGGCACCTCTTATGACCGCATAGAGAAATGTTGATATCAGAGCTTGCACTTTAGATGACCTGCTTCTTCCTTAATTAAAATTAGAATAGTTCACCCAAAAATGTATTTCTGTCATAACATGATCACCCTCATGTCATTTCAAAAAAATATGGCTTCTTATGCAGAACATAAAATTATGTTTTAATGAATATTATAGTGCCTCACTTCAAAGCTTAAAAAAAAAACCACCCAAAAGTATCAGAAAATATGACTTCAAATTCTATAACCGTGTGTAGGTAAAATTCTAAGAATTCTGAAGGCATACAATGTGTTTTGGTGAGTATCAACATGAAATTTACACAATTTTTCAGTGAAAACCATGGCTTGTATGTTCACATGGAATTTGCATTGTTTTTAGATCAATATTTTAGTCCTTTTCCTTCTATAAATGTCCACTTTCACTTCCAAATTCCTCTTTTTATGTTTTTTTGTCCATTAGCATTCATCATCCATATCGCCACCCACTGGTCTGGGCTAGTCAAAGGTGGATATTTATGGTAAAAAAAGGACTTAAATATTGATCCGTTTCTCATCCACACCTATCATATCACTTCTGAATCATAGATTTACCCACTGGAGTCGTACAAGTTATTTTTATATTGACTGTGATTTTTAGAAATTCAGTGTTCTGGTCACCACTGGTAGCAGGCCCTAGAGAGCGGAGATATTCTTCTAAAAATCTTCTGTTTGTGTTCTGCAGAAGTAAGTAAGTCATTCACATCTTGGATGGCATGAGGGTGAGTAAAAGTATGAGAGAATTTTCATTTTTGGGTGAATTATCCCTTTAAGTGAACACAAAAACAACTGTAAATAGATTATTTTACGGCGCTCATTAACTTACAATGGACATAAACGTTATCAATGAAAAATTCATATGGTTTTAGAAATGACATAAGGGTAAATTATGTCAGAATTAAATTTTTTGGATGAACTATTCCTTTAACTGAATAATAGGACATTAAATGAATGTACACTAGGGCTGTACGATAATGGTAACCATTATAATCAAGATTATTTTGCTCTGATTTTAATTACAATTATTATTTGAAAACGTTTTTTAATTACAGGGCTGCACAATTTGAACATAAAATAAATAAATAAATAAATACTGTTGCCACTGCTTGAATCTTGATTCTAAAAGAACAAAAAACATAAAAAACGCATTAAACAGTAGCTCTCATTTTAAACAAGTTGTTAGAATTGCAAACTAGTAAATGATTCATTTTGACCAAAATGAAGGCATGTTTTGCCCATTTTTTACTGCAAACAGATCCATTCTTTAAATTATTATTAATATTATTATTATATCCCCATACCCTACAGTAATATATAGGCTAATAGTAATAATTTCAGTAATAATTGAGCACACAGAGTTGCTATACAGTCTCAATCGTCTATTTTGAATGAAGCCTAATAATTTTATCATGCCTTTTATTTTGAATGAAGACAGTGTTGTTTCTGTGTGTTACCAGCAGAGGAGATGGTGGCGTTTTGTGCTCCTTTCATACATGGAAGCGTCTCTTCCTCGCTCCACACAACCCCGGTGCCGTGGGGTTACATTAGATGTTACACACTTGTCATGGCCAAATATATACGGAATTAGGGAAACGTGCAACTGAGGTACAAGCATAGTGCTTCAAAATAACCCGGTCAGCGCACGTTAGCGACATGCACGAACCCAACTCAGAGCACAGCTGTTCTGTATACAACACACATTGTCAAAGCACAAGATCGAATTAATTTCCTGTGCATCGAGCACAGAACACCATAATATTATCCTTGTGTGCTGCACATAGGAGACTCGTGAACATCTGCTGCGTGGTTCTGTATTTCAGTGCATGCTTGAAAGAGAAACAGTGATTGGTCTGTAGTGAACTTCTGAAGAGAGAGTGATTGGCCAGGTGGTGAAAACGGACTAGGAAGGAGCTTATGATTTGGTCTATCATCTGTAGACACCGATTTTGGCTGACACCTTCTGTTTGCTAGCACACTAATATCGCAGACTATTATGCTTAACTAACCGTGAGAGGCAGAAATAATTATAGCGATTCAAATACGATTAATCGTGCAGCCCCAATGTACATGTAAATATAGGCAGATAAAGTATTGATGAAATATAAATCAGAAAATATTGGTAACACATACTTCAATAAGAACTAAAAAAAACATGATTTAAAAAATTGCCACAAATATAAGAAAATGACAAAAAAGCTTTAGAAGTGAGTCAGATTTGTTAAATGTACTCCGGGATCATTCCAGTTACTCTTGGAAATGTGTCCTAGGTGACTATGTGATCTGGAAGGCCTGAGCAGGCTCATTTGTAATAACTGCTCGAAATGATTTGCCAAGGGCAAATGAGGACAAGACAGCCAGCAAGAAAAAAAGACACTGAGGAACTACAAAAACACAAAGCGAAACTAACTAAAGGCTTTCAAAAATTCAGCAATGAACACTGGATTAATCAGGGACAAAGTAAATAAGGGAGGATGCCTTACATTAAGGAAGGCTCAATTATCCCTTGAGCTTATAAGAGATATGTTTTTGCCCAATTAACTTTGTTCCTTATTAAATGCAAGCAAATCCTCCCTTAGCACTGTTGATTTTTCTCTGCCAATGATGTGGGTAAAAAGGAAACAGTTCCCTAGCACAATTAAAGCAAACTAGCCCAGTTCTCAAGGAATGTTGGCAGGGGACTTGTTTATGTAATACAACAGAATGCCGGAAAAAGGGAAAGAGAGACACTAAAGGGAGGACTTACTTCTGTAGAACCTCTTCCTGTCCGCATACCTTGAGAACGTAGCTGCTGATTTCCACCTGGTTCAGGTCATCATGGACCCAACACAGAGCCTGCATTATGAGGAGGTCCACTGGAGAACTCACTTTGAAAAAGAGAGAAACAGAAAACAAAGTAGAAAGATGAGCATAGACCAAAAAAAGAGAGATGGAGAAGTTGATGAAGAGGGGGAAAAAAATAAGGGAGATATTCAAGGACCAATGGACAAAGAGGGTAAGGTAGTTGAAACTGATAAAAACCAGCACAGTCCAGCTTTACATGGGACAGTTTTTGAAAATCTGTTCCTAATGATCAATACAATAAAATAAATGATGGGTTTAAATGTATTGACACCATTGTTAAGGTGTTGTCTGCTAGATGTTGTACAAAATGTAAAATGATAAATACTTAGGGTACTCTAAGGCATGGGATATAATTTGTGTTCTCCTGCTACTCAACCATTAGTCTATTGGTATTAAGCCATTTGGCAGCACTGTGCAATTTAAGCTTTAATGCCAAAATAAATCACATCCAATTGGTTCTTCTCAATTCATGACCTTAAGAAATCTGCTCATCAATCTAGTCGTGCAAAACCTACAAAAGAAATCTAAGAAGCATTTGAGAACCAGTTTTGAAGTTCACAAAGGTGGAGATAAACCATGGCAAGTGATTGACACAAAAATGTTGCATGAGTTGGCATGAGAAGCTTCACTCTTTGGAATGGAGCAAAAATAAAACTAGACACCCAACATATTGTTCATGGCCACCCCATGCTGCAGAAATAACAGGCCCCACACCCCTCCTTGGAATGGTCTTCTCTTCAAGCTCCAAGCCTGAGGCTGGATTACAGTCAGTCTCTTTACATCTGCCCTGATTTTTAAGTCTGTAGATGTTGTGATTAACATTATTATTGATTTACAAAACAAAGCAAAACATATATGTAGAGTGGAGGAGGGCGGGGCCAGGCTGTAACAATGCACCGCCAGTCCCCAATCAGCATGATGGGGCGCACAAGGGATAAATGTGGCCAGTGACGACGGTTCAGAGAGAGAGAGAGAGAGAGAATTACAGGCAGCTGCTCTGTGTGTTTATGTGTTTGATGTTCAGTTTTTCATTAAATTATTATTTATATTGTCAAGCCGGTTCTAGCCTCCTCCTTTCCGTTAACCCCCTTACATTGGTCCCGAAACCCGGGAAGGAGGAGGGATGCCCGTCGCAGAGTCCTCGACATGGCCGTCCACCCAGGGGAGTGCCGCTGCCATCCTACCGGGGATGGAGTAGCCTGACTGCCTGGAGTGATGGAGCTGCTGCCAGGGGTGGAGGAGTGCCCTGCCGTCCCCCAGAAAGGCGGAGGGGTCGAAAGAAGATCGCCATCCGCAAGGGGAAGAGGAAGCGACTCCCCGACCGCCTGGAGCGGTAGGGCCACTGCCAGGGGTGGAGGAGTGTCCCCACGAGTCACCGGGAACACGGAGGGGCATTCTGTCCGCCAGAGGGTTGTAGGTTTGATTCCGTCCGCTTGAGAGGGTGGAGTGTTCGAGGAGCACACAACGGTGCATCAGAGAACCGCTGAGTGAGTTTTTTTTCCTCTCTCTCTCCTCTCTCTCTCTCTCTCTCTCTCTCTGTCTCTGTCGCTCAGTGTTGGCCTTTGTCCCTTGCCTATTTTGTTTGTTATTGTTTTTACCATCCTGCCTCCTCTCAAGGCGGGGAGGAGTGTAGAGCGGAGGAGGGCGGGGGGGCAGGGCTGTAACAACGCACGCCCGGTCCCCAATCAGCCTGATGGGGGCGCGCAAGTGATAAAGGCGGTTCGAGAGAGAGAATTACAGGCAGATGCTCTGTGTTTTTTGTTCAGTTTTTCATTAAACTATTATTTATATTGTCAAGCCGGTTCTCGCCGCCTCCTTTACCGTAACACCCTTACAATATATATATACAGAATTAATATTTAACCCCTACTTTCACACCTCCCCCTCCAAATCCCCAATCCGACCCTCAACAAACACCCCTGTGGTCACACATGAGAAATACATAATAATAAATCACACATCAATAACTACACCTCTCTCTCCACTGCCCCACCCGAGAGCCCTCCAAGAACGCCAAATATTTGCCCCATTTCCCAACAAACAAATCCAAGTTCCCCAGTCTTCTAGATGACCCTTCTTCAAAAGCCGCCATCCTCCCCATCTTCGTGCACCACTCCTGAAATGGGGGCACTCCTGTCGACTTCGATCCCTTTAAAACAACTTCGATCATGACACTGGTTTGGACGCAATTTTTGTGTGTTTATTCTCTACATCAGTGTTTCCCCAACTGGGGTACATAAGGTGACAATGGGGGGTATAAGAATAACAATCTGAGATTTACAGTTTCCAATTTCATCACATTCTAAAATAATATTCAAACCCAGTTTATGTATTTCTCACTGGCAAAAATTATTTTGTGTGCCCTCTAGTGTAGACACACCAAAATGGTTGTGTCATAAAGGTCAGAAAAATATGCTATGAAATAACCCTATATTTTGCGGTTAAAAAATGCATCTACTCATGCGTTGTGCGTCACAAAAGTATCTTTTTTCACCAGCCCAGCGCTAGGTGACATACCTTAGTGATAGCAAGTAAAATACTTCACTGTTTTACAAGAAAAAGATGTCAGTCGTCCACGATTTTAGTTTATTTATTTATTTTTCGCTGTTTAAAACATAATTTGTATTTAAGGTTAGATGCATAGGGAGTTTTGATACTGATGGTATAAGTTCAAAATCTTTGATGACAGGTGTCAGACATTCAGCAGCACCAAATAATTTTTCATATTCACACGCAGTAATTTTAATCACATTTGCTTGCACGGTAGAGACCTGTTTTTACAGTGTTGCATGATGTTTTTTCAGCAAATGAGCTCAATTTTGCTAACAGTGTCAAACAGTGCACCTTGAGCTGACCACGCAATTGCACAGATACACAGATACTGCAATGCTTAAATTCGGCCGGCAATGCCCTACCTACAACGCTGCACAATTCCTTGCATGTCAGCTCTGCCATCATTGGCGTGTAAATGGGTGAATGGGACACAGTGTAAAGCGCTTTGGTAACCTCTAAGGTTAAAAAAAATATATAATAAGTGCAGACCATTTACCATCTCAATCGGTAAGCCATTTGTATGATTAATATAACGTACAAAACATGTACAAATATAACATGTTTAATATAAGGGAGTTGTTTTACAAAGATAATTGTGTTAAACAGAAATATTTTCAAATGACCTTGTGTGAATTTTATCTATGCGTTAGAGAGGGGGTACGTGAAAGGATGTTAAATGTTTGAAGGGGTACGCCACTGTAAAAAGTTTGGGAACCACTTCTCTATATTGATGGCCGCCTCATCTCCTAAAATACTGAGTCTGGGGCAAAATGAAATTTGAGTGCCCAATACATCACACCTAAAACTCTGAACCTTCAACCAAAATTCTTAGATCTTAACACACCACAAAAAAAACATGGGTTTTGTCTCCAACTTCTGACTGGCATCGCTAGCAGGTGGGTGTGTCTTTAAGACCAAGCCTATACAATCTAGAAGGAATCCAATAGAATCGATGTAAAATCTTTAAAATCTTGCATAAGGCACACCTTTGCATCTCTAGATGCAGACTTGACATTTTTTAGAATTCTAGCACACACTCCCTCCTCCAAAACCAAGTTTAAATCTTTCTCATATATTCTCTTGATAGAAGTTAAAGCTCTGTCCCCCAGACTCTGAATTAGCAGGGTGTAATACACTGATTCCTTATGACCTCTTCCAAAAGCAGTAATCGCCAGGATCTGCTGCTTTAGGGGGGTGTATGCTACTCCCAAAAATAGTACAGAGTACAGAGCAGGTGGCAAAGCTGTAAATACCTAAAGAACTGAGATCTGGGAATCCCAAAATGTTGAACCAAATTTTCAAAGGATCTCAACACTCTCATATATTGTATTAACTGTATTAATTGTATTTTACTCACAATTGTATTAACCTCACAATCCCCTCTGACCAGCAGAAAGGGGACTTATTAATACATAATTTTGGGTTCTGCCATAAGCTTGGGCAACATTTAAATAAATGTCGGAATTAAACACTGTGACAGGACGGAGGGCGAGGCCAGGTCATGATTTAACATACCCGGCCCCTTATCTGGCAAATCAAGCCTCCGAGAGGGATAAAGGCCGACTGCGGATGGTGGTGCAACAGAGCGTTTACAGGCAGCTGTCCATCTTATGTGTGTTTGTGTCTTTTGGTTTATTTCTTCATTAAACTATTATTTATATTGTCAAGCCGGTTCTCGTCTCCTCCTTTCCCTTAACCCGGAGGAGCCCGGCCGCCTGGAAGCGGGAGAAGGGGCTCCTAACCGACCGCCTGGAGCGGTCAGGGCCACTGCCAGGGGCGGAGGTGACCCCTACCAGCCGCTGAAACCGCTGAGCCAAATGTCGAGCAGAATAGGAAAGAGCCAGTCCAGGAATTTCACCATATCTTGACCCTCTTCGGCCTGAGGAATTCCAAATATTAGGACGTTATTCTGCCGACTATAGTTTTCAAAGTCCTTCAACTTCTCCTAGACATGATCCAAATCCACCTTGGTCGCTAGCAGATTAGCAGATAATTCCCTCTTCTCGACATCCTTCACTCTTATAACACCTCAGTGAATTTAGTCTCCATGGCAGTGATCGATCAACCTTCAAGTCAGCAATGACCTTCGTCAGCATTGCAGACATGTTCAAAAATTCTCTCTGAATTTCCCTCACTTCTCCAGCCAAATCGCTCAGGCCTCCTGGAGGTGGGGGGCATTAGCTTGAGCACGTAAGTGTCTTTTAATGTCTCCAGATCTTGAGGACTTTTAATTATTTTACATATTGTCTTCCCAGAACAGTTATGGAACACAGTATATCGAATATCACCAGTTTAAGACATTAATAATGTTAAAAACTAGCAAAGTGCAGAGAGCTCGCCATTCACACGTCCAAACCTCGCATTGCACCAACCAACTCCTCTCAAGCCTGAAGATCTGATGGTTTTGTCTAATTGGTGGTGGATATGAGGTTGCTTGGTGGGTGTTTTGAAGGGTAGTGGGAAGCCAGTAAACTCTATGGGGGCCATTTCTTGGCCATTTAGCAGAGGCTAAAATCTTAGGATCTAAACACAACAAACTGGGTCAGCAGTTTCAGAGGAAAAACAAGCAAGAAAGGGGTGATCTTGAGGAAAAGCTACAGAGAACAGTGCAACCATCCAGTTATTAACATATTAGCTGTCTGAGAGGCAACTTCAGGGCCTGATAGACACTGTGCCCCCTTTTCCCACCTAAGACCACCGTCTATGCTGGACTAATCCACGACAAAAAGAGCTATGGGGCTTAGGCAGTAACAACACAGAAAAATTCTTTAACACAAAAGGCCAATCTTGATTTTGTGCCAGGAGTGAGGTGGCCAGAATCTCAGCACTAAAATGAGGCCCTGAAGACTTCAGAACATAACCGCTTCAGAGGGAACTGAGCCAAGGCCACTACAGCTCTATGAAAAGGCCTTTCCATGCCTGCACCACAAAAAAAAAAAAAATAATAAATTCAGCATGTGACATGCAAGCTGACAATTGAAAAACACAAGAACCCTGGCAGGAGTATAAATCTGTAGAGCAGACGTACAATGACAGTTATCTAAAGAGAGAATGCATTGCTGCAGCCAAAGAATGCTCTCTGGCACGGTCATGACTTCCTCATTTAAGAGCTTCCAACATACAGTAGTAGAAATTCAAAGCAGCTTATGATTTAAAAATAGTGAGTACATGATTAGTCCGTTCACACTAAAAGTTAAAATAGAGTTTTAGATTTTTATTTAAAACTATTAGTTTGTAAAGAATAATGTGGAGCAAGATTGGGAAGGAATATTTTAATATAATCTAAAAAAAACATGAGAGTAAATTTAATTGCTATTATGTTAAGATTGCTACGCTGCACCACCATGGTCACCAATATACAAAAATAATACTTTTTTTTAAACAGATTTCTAGAACACTCCCGCTGTCTGTTTTGGTCATATAATCAAATAGTCCCACCCCAAACGTAAGCTACTGGTCGAGTCAATGTTACTAAGTTGGGCTGGTCGAGATTCTTAAACAAAGCAATGACTGATGGCACTACATAGTCAAAACTGCTTACACGTTTTGGAGGAATCAACCTATTGTATGGGTGGCTTACTTATAGTTGCCTCTGCATATTAAGATGGACAGAAGTATTTTAAACATAGAAAAATGTACACACTTCACCTTTAATGCAAGTTATTCTGTCAAAATCTTATTTTGCAATGACCTAATCCCCAGAAGAAACACTTACCATCACAAGTAAAGGTTACAGGTTGTTGTGAATCTGAAATCTCAATGGACACTTTAACACTGCCTCCATTGTCCCCTCCTGCATCCCTCTGAGTGATCACAGGGCTGAGAACATAGCCAGGATTGGTAGAGAGGTCATCATGAAGGAAATTTGACCTCAGTCTGCAAACAAGAAAGATAAAGTGTGTGAACGAAGAGCTGTCCAACATAAAATAGGCAAAGTCCCGTGTTCCATAAGCCTCTGTCTTGGGTCCTGTCTTAGTCTTCCTGCACATTCTCCCTTTGGGTTATTAGGAAACATAGCATTGGCTTTCATTGTTACTTGGGCAACAATGGTGGTGGTATTCACCATAGAATTTGAGAGGACATTTTGTCTACCAGTATTCAAAATAGTGGTAGATCAATATGGCTTTTCAATAACAAATTCGAATCCAGATTATCTTTACGTCCTCTGTAGAATCTTACATTATAGGGCTGATTCAGGTCTCCTGGTACCTTCTGATGTCTTAAGAAAAACCTGCACAACACAGTTGCTACAGTAATGTGATCTAATTTATGATGGAAAGGGACATCTGCATTTGCTGGAGTTATCGATTTTATCAGTCAAAATCTGCCTTAAACACACAAACAAACAACTTTCAAAAACATAAAAATCCCAACTCACTTTGAAATGTCTTCAGAGAATGCTGCAACTTCTAGATTCTGGGCTTCCTTGCCCTGCAAATTGGAGTACTTTTGGAGTTCATTTGCACTTCCCTTATTGTCCTGTTAAAAACAGACATGAAACAGTGGTTATACTAATGAGCAAGCACAAGGTTCTTTCAGACAGACATTCAGTTTACTATCCTGAACATTCAATCAAATTCACTCATAACATTGACTTGTAAATAGTGAGAATTATGTACAGTGGTCTAAAATGTTAGTGATTGTTGACATTAACATCCAATGGCAAATGTGGAACAAGACAATGTCTGTTTGGTAGGAGGATTTAAAGAATGTGGAGAATGTCTGGAATGACAAAAATACTTCCTTTAGGAAGGAAATGGGTCAAAAATACATATCAACACAGAATTACAACCAAGATTTAAAATTTCTTCAATCAGTTCAATAATGGCTAAATAGAAATAAGTTTTAAGATTTTGTGTGTGTGTGTGTGTGTGTGTGTGTGTGTGTGTGTGTGTGTGTGTGTGTGTGTGTGTGTGTTTATTTGTTTTTCCAATGGGAATAAGCTTATTTTTGTTGGTGCAAGTGTAATATTTTCTCTTAGCATGGTTTCTAATGAGAACATCTGCCAGTAACACATTCAACCTTTCACATAAAAGGATAATCAAATTCATAAAAAAAGCAAATACAAAAAGGAGGACAGATCTAAGATCTGTTACAATTTAACTGTACACAACCAACTAATCAATTATTTGAGGTGAAAGATAGCTGCAAATAGGTAGCTGATGCATAACATGCCTGTATTAAATGTATATGAATGTACAACTTTAAAGTATACATTTTAAATTATGTAAAATGTTTCACCAATTTTAATTATTTGAATTTTAAACTTTTTTATTAAAATTTTAATTCAAATTTAAATAATAAACTTTGCATTCACTGGTTTATTTTAAATGGTCCTGCTGTGTAATTAAAAAAATGTTGGTACAATAATTCATGCAATCAAAAGCTACATACATAATAATTATTTAATACATGCTAAAATAGTTTTAGATTGAGTATATATTGAGTATGGCAGAGTGCAGAACTTCCCAAATGTAGTTTTGCCTGTCATTTAAAGTATTTATAATGTCATTATTGGTCAAACAGAGAAGGTCACGTGTTTTATTGCAGGCGAGATATCCAAACGTTGGAAGATATAATGGTGTCTTTAGCTGTTTACTAGGCCAGAGTCCTAGGCCTAACCATCAGGAAAAATGAGATGCCATGTGACACATATTCACAAATTATTCATCCCCTTTTGCTTAGAGCTACAGTTTTACTGTTCTGGCTGCCCTATATAGAAACTGTCCCACCCCAAACAGACCTTTTCCACAAGTTAAAAAGTACATGAGGTAACTGCTGAACAACAATGTAAACATCACTCACACAAAGCTTAGTACTTGCCTGAATTAAAGTAAAATTTTGTCTACTTTTGCATGCAGAAGAAATGGTGACTGCAACTTCCTCTTCATTATCTATGTTAAAGGGATAAAGTTCACCCAAAAATTTAAATTCTGTCATCATTCACTCACCCTCATGTTGTTGTAAAACCATATGATTTTCTTCAGATTAAACACAAAAGGAGATTTTAGGGAGAATGATGAAAGAATGACATATGGGTTTGTAGCAGTATAAGGGTGAGTAAATGAAAGACATTTAAATTTTTGGGTGAACTATCCATTTAGGGATCCTGATATAACTGGACTTCAACCTGATTGTAATTCCACAGAAAACAAATCTGACTTAACTTCCATCAGTTGGTTTAATAATTTCAGATACTACTGACAACAGAGTGCTTCACAGTAAACAGTGACTAAGTGATTTGTTTACAGACGTAATTACTAACAGTTACATTAAACAAACTTCTTTTTTTGTTGTGGGACAAGCTTATGATGAGTCAGAGTTTCTGGTTCATCAGCAGGTGGTGTTCTGATAGAGCACATTTACAAACAAACATACAGGTACCACAACAGAAACCAAATGCTCACAATGTCAACTGAAAAAAACAACTCACTGTGTGTGAGTGAGCTTTTGTGAGGGCTATGTAACACAAATACACCTTTTATAACACTATGTTTACATTGATACTAGAAAGTAGTTTATTGCAAAAAACAGCATTTCTGTTTATATGCACTGTAAGCGGCATACTCTTTACTCCCGTACACATGCGGCTCAGTCAGTAAGCAGCTTTCTCCACAGCAATGGAATTTCCCTGCAACGTTTGTGTAATTAACAAACATGGAATGCAAGGAAGACATGCCATTTTATTCGCTTTATTTCCAGATATTACAGAGTTGTTGCTGTGATTGTTTCCTTCACTTTCTATCGAGGTCTGCAGCAGAATTGCACTGCAATAGTGGGGATTCCTCTTACTTCAAACTCTGGGATTTCCCCAATGTACGAGTGCAAACGGGAACGTCAGGGAGAGTCAATATTTTACATTGGAGTGTATAAATATGTATGGTTTATAGTTTATGCGATTTTCCCTTTGGACACTGTAAGGCGGGTGCCAGTGAGTCTGGGCTTCTCCTCGAGAAAACAAAAGGCTCTCATGAGAATTAACACCTGAACCCTTTCTCGCATATGTAATAGCAACATCCGAGATGCAACAGACTGTGCAGCTAACACCTCCCTTCTAAAGTCTCTTCATCTCACTCCTCCTCACTTAAAGCTCACTAAAAACCTATGCAATGTTAGGTATATTTACTGTTTTTACACACATGTTTGGTATCATTTAAAGTGTCTCAGTGCGCCTGGTAAGCTGGTCTCATTCTCCCAGCCATAATGAAATGTTAAAAGAAGTTATAAAATATGTGAAATGTGGTGTGCCCCTTAAAGGTGTGCCCTTCCCCAGATCCCCCATACAAACTACCCCTGTATGTAAATCTACAGGAAGCAAGAACCCATTCAATTACAAAATCTGATCCCACAGTTGTGAACCCCTCAACAGGGGACCAAAATCTAATTATAATGACAGACACCACCATTTGGTAAGTTTATTTAATTATCTGGGTTTATAAGGAGAAGGGACAAAAGGTTCTGACAGTCTGTAGGTAGACTTCCCACACGATCGCTGTGTGTAGTTCTTGTCATAGACACATTTGTGAATGTGTGAATTCCTCAATTTCTGAATTGCTGTTATTATACTTGATTGATGATTTCACGAATGGGATTTTGAATTATTGTTCTATTTACCTGGTCAATAAATTGTCAACATTTGATTTGATTCTGACTGACTCTGACATTGCGTTTCCCAAACAGATTAAACGATTCGTATGTTACCGCAAGTCTGCGTCAGATTAGTGACGGCTAATATTTGGCATCGATTCAAGTGTACTTGGTTTGCAAAGACAAAAAGGGAATTTCCGTTTAGAACAGCAAACGCTGCTTGACCAATCTAAATCCGGGTGTCTTACCTCTGTTTTGATTTGATGTTTCTCCAGATAAGTGTACGTGGGAAACCACGCATGGCCAATCCAAAGCTATTACAAGAGAAGTTATGTTGGTCAACTTACATCTGTAATAGTGGTCGTGACGTCTACTGAAGAAAACGTTAAGTTACATTCAAGTGTATGCAATTCCATGGGGGCTATACTGAAGTATCTTTGATTGTGTATACATGAACGTGACCGATCTCAGGTATATAGCAATTACCTCTGTTTGATGATCCAGTACTGGCCGCTTGTGATCGTGAGACCCGCGGTGTAGAGAAAACACGCGAGGACCTCAAAGCGACATAGTTTCTTAATCTAAACGGGTAAAAATATAATTAAAGGAGTTAAAAGAATAATCAAACATTCGCTCACTTTTAATGATACTCAGATATCATTAAAAACCTTTTTCATTTATGGAGTCAGATGAAATAACGAGGTATAGTAACGAGGTAATTAAATAGTATTTCATTTAATATTGTTGTGTTGCGTAACAAGAAAGACAGTAATGCGCAGAGACCGTCACCCGTATTATTGGAGACCGCCATTGGACCGATAAACGGGCTTACAACACCAAGAAATGTTGAATTCCTTCCACTATGTTGACATTTTGTTGGGCTCCATCCTATAACGTTTGTTATTCTAGTCTGTTCCACGTACGCACACTCTTTAAATAACCATCAGAATGGCATTTATCCGTTAACATGACCACATTATGCCACCTTTTCTGAGAGGAACCTAGGTGTGTTATACCGCTTTCTCTTAATCTCTTTAATGGTATAAGGAAATCAGCGACGTATCAGAATGCTGATTTCTGCTAAAACGTTTTCTAAAAGGAATATAACGGGTTCAATACAAGTTAAGCTCAATTGACAGCATTTGTTGCGAAATATTGATTACCACAAAATATTGTTTTGAATTGCCCTTCCTTTTCTTTAAAAAAAAGCAAATATCAAGGTTGAGGCACTTACAATGGAAATTAATGATGGCCAATTTTTGAACGTTAAAATACTCACTTTTTAAAAAGTATTCACAAGACATAAACAGTATGTGTGTAAACATGATTCTAGTAGGGATGCACCGATACCACTTTTTCTCTTCCGATCCCGATATCGGAAATCTCAGTATCGGCCGATACCAATCCCGATCCGATACAAGTGTTGTTTTTTGCATAATCAGTTTAGAATATCTTTACATTATTGTGTGGAACTAATTGGGGGTACTCTTTAATATATAAAGAAACACAAACCTCTAACTACACATTATTTCAACATAAATGTATAGCTTATTAAGAAACACTTTATTATTAACTAGTATACTAGATAATGTAGCAGCAAAATTAACAGTAATTCCAGTTTAAGTCATCAGTAGTTTTATTGCAAAAATGTTTCAACTTGTATCTGGACTTTAAAAGATTCAGATCTTTTTTTTTTTTTTTCAATTTAGTTGTCAGATATCAGCTCACTTTTCATTCACACAGTTATTTTTTGGAACACATTCAATTTATATTGTATTATAATTTGTAAACTAATAATAATAATAATAATAATATTATATTATAATAGTAATATATAGTAATACTGTATATCTCAATGGTGCACGTTTAACTTTTAAACCCTCACGCTTTTATTTTGATATTCTGAACTCTCCAGGAAGTCCTGTAATTGTGTCTGTTTTGTAGGCAAATTTACAGTAGTTTAATTTGCTTCTTATTCAAATTCTGGTAAAATGCACGTCTGGTGCCGTTCTAAATGCATATTATAAAGTGAACCGAACTATTGGGCATCTACATCTGAGATGTTGTTTGTTAGTAGCGCTCATATATTGAAGGCTAAAAATAGCCGTGAGTGTGGGTGTAAACAGAGCAGCGCCATTCAACAACGCGCTGGCACAGCGTTCTGGTTTCACTTTAATGTAATGTCAAATGTTCCTGGTTCATACACACAGAGGAGATGCATGCTTACTCTATTTCTGTGGAGTGATAAAATGATCAAACTAAATCTCATGGGTTTGATTCATGACAAATAAGGGCTTGTGGGTTTAATCAGAGCATTAAAATAATCTATGAAAGTGGAGAAATTAGGAGAAACATTTTTTAATATTGCATAATATAATTTAAAAAGTTGATATACATATATGTTATATTTTATTATATATATATATATAAAAAAAAAATATATATATATATATATATATATATTTCAAAACAAGTGTAATGTAAAATTTACAAAACTAAAGCAGAAATAAAAGAGACATATTTTAAGTATTTAGTAATGTTTTTATATTTAAAACATAATTTGTCCTGTCATTCATAAGGTTTTAAATCCTTAAAAAGGAAATCATAGTTTATCCTAATTTTATTATTGCGTTTATATATTTGAAGTTAAATATGTAAAAATGTAAATCACGAAAGCCCTTAACAAGATAATTCATCGTCATAAATCGCAATTATATGTAATAAATATACTGACAGTAATATTTGCCAAATTTCAAATTTATCACAGCCCTAATTGTTAGTGCCTCACTGAAACCTCGATTTTTCCTTTTTTTTAAAGAAATGAAGATATAAGTTGAAATACTCATTAAAATAACATTTTATTGAAATAACATTATGCCACAACCCTTACAGAAAATTTAAACTAGCCGCAAACTTGCAGCTCATTATTTTCACATGCAAATGAGCTTGGGATTTGTCTCATATGTTTGCCAGCAAAAAATTATGTTCTACCAAGGTTTCCCAAATGGGATTTGTGAGATTGAGTAATGCCAATAATGAATAAATTAAAAAAAGTACACTATAATAAAATATAAGAAAAATATATCTGGAAAACCTAGAAAAATAATATATGGTAAAAATGTTGTCAAATGTTGTCAAATGTATTAGAATTCTAAAGGTTAACATTACTTCATATTAATGGGTACTTCAAGTAAATATTTTAGATTGTATGTGGTTGAGCTCAGTCTTGAGAACCCCTGTGTTACACAACTCGAGGCTCACATGAATCCCAAATACTCTAATGCTCATTCAAATCTTCTTTTGATGATGTGTTGTTAACTGAATCAGTAAGCATCAAGTAATGCAATAGTGAGCCACTTACACTGAGGCTGTTGATACACACAACAGCAAACAGGTCTTTTAGGTTGTGTGTGCTGATAAAGGCTAAAATATCCAGAGCTTGAGATAAGAGTATCTGATGTTCTGTGCAGTGAATCAGAGTAACTTTACACCAAAGCCAAAGCTCAGATTAGTTTCGCCGCTCTAATGCACACTCTGAACTCTGAAAGAAGGCTGCCATGGCAACATGGAGCTGCGCGCCCCCACTGCAGGCACGTCAGGGAAGGACCCATGGGGCAAAGACAGCTAGCTGGGGCCTGTCTCTGCTAATGAGACCAGCAGTAGTCCTCACTACACTCACACACATAAAGCCAAGAGCCCATTTATTCCAAAACACTAGGATAGCAGAGTGCTAACTTGACTATGAACTTGGCCTGATATATATACGATCCAGACAAATTAAGATATTCCTGTATCTTAAACTTTTACACAGTACACAACTCGGAGCAAGACCAAAACTTACCTCACCCTAGCCACTTTAAAACTGTGACAATTACTGCAATAAGATGCACATAGAAAACTAAATTCATGTCATTGTTGTGTGAGTGTTGGACAACATGTTTAATGCATACTTTGCCTATTGTTTGTATATTGTCTATTGGGTCACATTTTACAATAAGGTTCAATAAATTAGCATTAGATAAAGCATTAGGCATCATGAACTCACAATGATTAGTCTACAGAATTATTTAATATTAGTTAATATATGAATACACGATAGTTCATTATTAGTCCATGTTAGTTCATAATGCATTAACTAATGTTAATTTTACAACCAATAGATGCATTCTAAATATATTGGTATATGTAGATATTAACATTAAGCTTGAATAAAAAATGCTGTAAAAGTGTTTATTGTTAATTCATGTTAACGGTTATATTATCTAAGATTATACAGACATATTGTTAAGTGTGGCCATTTGTTGTGTGTATGACTATGAATAGTCTGTATTTATTGTCACTTGTGTCTATGTATTTTATGTGACATTGTAATATGTTATTGTAAATAGTATGATCAAAAATGCTCAATATTTGCTCCAAGGTTTCTTGGGAAACTGCATTAGATTTGTTTCTCTTCCCCACAAAAAAACATCACAGTCAACCTGACTTTATTTTAATCCTGAAGTGACAACTGTCCTGGTTTCAGAAGTAACGGGAACAAATCCTTCCAGTTCTGTGGGAAATGTGTGACAACAGCTAATTGTCCTAGTCAGAAATGAACATAATGAGACAGGAAGTGGGATTTCTGGGAAATAACGCACACATTTACACACCCTCCCTATAATGAATCAAAGTCTCACTCATTGTGTACTCCTCTCAGGAAGTCATTCTTTATTTTGGCAATCAGCGACAACATTTCTAAAAGACCAAAGATAAAACAGGGATCTAGATAAAATGGTGGTAAAATGAAAGAGACAAAAGCATTTGAATTTAGCTAGACTCTGATAAGAAACCAACCATAAGGAAAGGAAAGATGCCAAAATGAAAGATGCAAATTGCCTGCAGCTTTAAATATGTCAGTGAAATTCAGCATGCTGTCATAGTATAATTAGAAATCCACATGAACACATTTTTACCTGCTACATTTTGTCACATCAAAGAGCATAGTTTTGTTGTTTATTATGAAAAAGTGCTAGCATGCGTTTTTGAAATAGATACACTTGTGCATTACTGAAGGGATAAGCATTTTTGTCCTTTTTTTTCTGCTCACATATACGACAATATAAACCATGTATCTGGGGAGGTGAGGGGAGTGGGGTTCCATTTGTGGTATTTTGTAATTTTCGTCCTATGTATGTGTGTCAGAGAGCCGCAAGATGCCTCGCAACGGATATAACAGAACGTAGGTATCTCAAGACATGTTTTTAAAAGTAAATGATATCTAAAAAACATAGCGTTCCTGCACAAAAAGCAGAAAAGAACAGCAAGACTCCGTGAAATGGTAAAAAAAAAAATGTGTCTGGTGCAAGTCTATATTGAAAACCAATAGGAAAAAAGCATAGATGGACAAAAATCACATTCAGTGTAAACAGCACCTTTTGTCTATTACATCGCATCTCACAGTCACGTCACACATGATCATGTTTAATCATTGTGTTCACAAGTACTTGTCCTATCCCTACTACATTGTTGATTATATGGTCAAAATAGCATTTGTTAAGATTTGCAGTCATTAAACATCAGACAGAGCAAATTTGAATTTACAGATCTCCTGCTCTATTGATTGTTTTGGCAGTGCAAACATGATATCTGGCCAATTCATTGTAACATAATCAACTCTAGCTGTTATAGCTGGAGAACACCTGTCTGGCAGTGTGCTGTAGACACAGGATAATTTTTACTTCCACCAACAGAGCTATTAATCTGTGATGGTCAGGTGTACTATGCAGAAGAGGATGTGGTGATGACTTCTGCTGTTAGTACTGAACTGTGTTAAAGAGAAAGAGCTGCCAACATGTTCCCGGTCAGCAGAAACGAGAAGTTCTCTTACCTGTTTACTTGGGTTGTGATGCGTTGAGGTTGCAGATATATTGAGGGAATGGCTTCTAGTTATGGCCGCCCCTGTTGATGCTCTTCTTGGCTGAGAGGCCAAAGTAGCCTTGTTTTTCAAATGTGCTGGAGGACTGCCATTATCCACACTCTCAGTCTCTTCCTGAAGAACCGCATCCCATGGGTCTTTGGCAGTCTCTGATTGCTCTGTGCAAGGGCCGCCTGATACAGTTGGTTTCTCCTCTACCTCCACCTTACGCTTGTTAAGCGGATCCAGGTCCAACCACTCAAATCGGCTGATGTTGGGAGGTTCTGAGGGCTGAGGCATGGGCTCCAGGGATTTGGTACTTCCTGAGTGTACATCCATGCTGGACGTCCTGCCATTCTTCAAGTATTCCGAAGTGCTGGCAATCTTGTCAAACAGCTTGGCCATCTCTGGGGTGATGGCAGGCTGCTGGTAGACTAGAGCAGCAGGTGACTGGATGTGAGCAAATGAGATGTAGGGAGACGGTTGGGCAGGCATACTAATAAACGGAGACATAGCTGGACTCAAGCCATTCTGGAAAGAGCATGGAGGTTTTGGGAAGGGAGCAGAGGAGAAGATGGGAGTCTGTGGGTGTGTAGGGGTCTGCAGAGCACAATTAGCTGTCCAGTGGAATGATGAAGTGTTGAAGGCATGTCCTCCAGGATACGAGGCACTGAGGTTGCAACCTAACAGGGAAGAAGGCCTAGTCACTTTGTTGGTGCCAAAATTTTCATCCAGAAGTAGCTTTTCCAGCTCCTCCTTGGTCAGCTTCTCTACATCGATGTCCCCAAACTTGTCTTTGTCTGCTTTCTTCTGTGTTTCTGATTCAGGAAAGACAATGAGATCTTTCTCCTGCCGGCTAGAGGAAGATGCTTGTGCACTCGCATTGGGAAGGGGATTAGCAGAACATGCTGTGGCTAGGAGTGTGTGTCTTTTCTCTCGCAAAAGTTTAGCTAAGGCCTCTTCCTCCATTCGTAAAGCTTCCTCCTTTCCCACCATCCCTTTGGGCCGGACCACCCCTGGAGAGGCTGGCCTGTCATGCTTAAACCCATTGCCACTGGATATGTGGGCCATGGTTTCAGCTCTGCCTTGATATGCACATGGGGAGACCGGTCAAGACTGGTACAGCTGGATTCTGATGGAAGCTTTACAACAGGTTCCTATGGGAGGAAATTGAGAGAACTTTGGTTATCAAGCCTTCATAATGGCTCATGGCAATATCTTTCAAAACAAATGCAGCCAATTATTATGTACTTGTAGAGCTATTTTTAGAGGCAGTGTTCAATATAGTGAGTTGCTGTGGGCCCCTTTTAACAATCAAACATCCTTTCCATGATTGTGGGGTCTCAAATATGAGCTTATAATAACACAATTACCCTTCTAAATTCAAATGACATTTTCTCCTAAATCAAATGAATGAATCCCTTTTTATATGTTTGGTTGGTAATTTAATTGCTTAATAAAGACCTCTTGCAATTGAAAAATCTATTTGAAATTTGATTTCAAAATGAATTTGAAGCATTACAAATCTATTTGAAATTAAAATGGAAAATTATGAAATGCTTGAAGCACAAACGTCAGAAGACAAATACTGCCGAGTTCATGTGAGTGACTAGTGAGGGTGTGTCAAACTCTGTCTGGATTTAACGGGTGAATGGCAGGTGGTTACAAGCACATACCAGACATTTCCCTGTGCCTTGCAGGGCCAAGACAAGCCAGCTTACAATTCAAACAAACCAATTAGCAGCAAACTCAGACAGAATAGGAATTGAGCTTCTCATTTATAACATATATGCTAAAACCCTAAAATGTTAACTTCACAGAATGACAGTAAAACATGCATTAGTAGAAAAACGTCAACCGGTAGTGTTTTGCTATCCCATTTATATGGCAGTAGCTGTAATTGTGTGGTATATCAGTGGGCAGGACTGCTTTAAATTGTTTATGCCTACATGTGAATTAGATAAAGAAACATGGACAAATGCTAAAATACATAGCAGGACATGTCCCAAACAAGTCAAGGCAAGGAAGAACATGCTATTAAAGAATGTTACACACAATGAAAAGTGGAGTTAAGATGTTCAAAGTAACCAAGCAATGTTAGATCTTTACATTGAGTCAGAAATAAGAATGAGAACTATCTATTAGTTTTGATGTTTGGGGTCTTTAGTTTTTAACTCTAATATTAGCCTACAAAATGTAAAGCTATTTTTGCACTGATGCAAGACTTGTTCTTTTGTTATGGACAATCTTATCCTTTGGTTTTGCGCCCATCAATTTTCAAATAAAAATATAAAATAAACTACTTATTCATTAAACCACCACCAGCATATCTATCAATCAATTTATTTTTTCTCGATACATATTGCGTCCATGGTATAAAATTACTTGTACTATCTGATATAAGACTTTGGCCACGTCGCCCTACTAGGGATGGGCGATATCTTATCGTTTGCGATATATCGTTGAAAATTCTCCTCACGATAAAAATGTGTCTCCTCACGATAATAACGATAAGTCTAGTTGATGACGTAGTTTTGTGCGCGCGCGCACGATTCACTGTTCACGTGCGGACATTCTCTGTGCGGAGTGAAAACGAGCATGGCGGAAGGCGGACGTGAGGCTGAGGAGGAGCTTGTTGTTAAGCGAGGAGCTACCTCCACGTGGGCCACTTGCAGATGGTGAAAGCAATCCCCTTACGTGGTGGAAGGTACATGAGGTGAATTTCCCTAACATCAGTCGTTTGGTGAAAAAGTACTTGTGCATCCCCGCCACTAGTACACCCTCAGAAAGGGTGTTCAGCGCTGCTGGAAATGTAGTGACATCCCAAAGGTCTCTTCTGAAACCAGCTACAGTGAATATGTTGGTCTTCTTGACCAAAAATCTTAAGGTGTGAGCCCTGTTCTCTTTTTGAAAGCTACTGAATCAAATCAAATCACTTTATTGTCACACTACCATGTACACAAGTGCAACAGTAGGTGAAATTCTTGTGTGCAGTTCCGAGCAACATAGCAGTCATGACAGTGACGAGACATATACCAATTACAATAAACAACATACTTACACAACACAATTTACATATCAAATGTACACATATTTACACAACACAATAATAATATACAATGTACAGTAAACAATACACACAATATAGAATACACATACAATAAAAATGTAAAATAAAAAGTATATAAAAACAAAAATATATACATACATACACACATACACACACACACACACACACACACACACACACACAGTAGTTGTATTGTGAAGAGAATATAATTATGACAGTCCAGTGTGAGATAATAAGATTAATAAAGTGCAGTTCTGATGTATATTGATAGTGAGAGATCAAGTGTTCAAAAGTCTGATTACTTGGGGGAAGAAGCTGTCATGTAGTCGGCTGGTGCAGGTCCTGATGCTGCGATACCGCCTGCCTGATGGTAGCAGTGAGAGCAGCCTATGGTGGCTGGAGTCTCTGATGATCCTCCGAGCTTTTTTCACACACCGCCTGGTATATATGTCCTGGAGGGAGGGAAGCCCACACTTTGCAGGGCTTTGCGGTAGTGGGCGGTGCTATTGCCGTACCAGGAGGTGACGCAGCCAGTCAGGATGCTCTATACAGTACTGGTGTAGAACCGTGTGAGGATGTGGTGGTTCATTCCAAACTTCCTCAGCCGTCTCAGGAAGAAGAGGCACTGGTGAGCCTTCTTCACAATGGCCTCAGTGTGGACGGGCCATGTGAGCTCCTCAGTGATGTGGACACCGAGGAACTTGAAGCTGCTGACTCTCTCCACCGGTGCTCCATTAATGGTGATGGGGCTCTGTCCTCTGTCTTTCCTCCTGAAGTCCACTACAAGCTCCTTGGTCTTACTGACGTTGAGGGAGAGGTTGTGCTCCTGACACCAGCGTGTCACAGTGTGCACCTCCTCTCTGTAGGCTGATTCAACATTGTCAGTGACCAGACCTATCATCAGCAAACTTAATGATGGCATTGGAGCTATGTGTTGCCACACAGTCATGTGTGTACAGGGAATACAGGAGTGGGTTGAGAACACAGCCCTGCGGGACTCCAGTGTTGAGGATCAGTGATGAGATGTTGCTGCCCATTCTAACCACCTGACGTCTGCCTGACAGGAAGTCCAGGATCCAGCAGCACAGCGAGCTCATCAAGCTCGGAGGGCACTATGGTGTTGAATTCTGAGCTGTAGTCTACAAGCAGCATTCTCATATATGTGTTCCTTTTTTCCAGGTGGAAGAGAGCAGCGTGTATTGTAGATGCAATGACATCATCAGTGGAGCGGTTGTTGCGGTAAGCAAACTGCAATGGGTCCAGTGAGGTGGGCAGCACAGAGCAGATGTAATCTCTGATTAGCCTCCCAAAGCATTTGCAGATGATGGGGGCCAGAGCAACAGGATGCCAGTCATTTAAACAAGTGATTTTTGATTGCTTTGGTACAGGCACAATGGTGGATATTTTGAAGCATGTGGGGACTACAGACAAGGAGAGGGACATGTTGAAAATGTCCATAAAAACACCAGCCAGTTGGTTTGCGCACGCAATGTCCTCTACGCACTTCCTGATGAAACACGTTACGCTATCAGCGTAAACCTCAATGTCATCATCAGAGGCGGACCGGAACATCTCCCAGTCCGCGTGATCAAAACAGTCTTGTAGCATAGAGTCTGATTGGTCCGACCAGCACTGGATCATTCTGAGGGTGGGTGCTTCCTGTTTCAGTTTCTGCCTGTAAGCGGGCAGAAGCAGAACGGAAGAGTGGTCTGATTTGTTAAATGGTGGACGGGGGAGGGATTTGTAGCCATCCCGGAAAGGAGAATAGCAATGGTCCAAAACCCAGTCCCCTTGTGTGTTGAAGCTAATATGTTGGTGGTATTGTTTTAAAATTGGCTTTGTTAAAGTCCCCGGTCGCAATAAACACGGCCTCAGTGTGCTCACTTATACTCCCATACAGTTCCTTGAGTGCCCGGTCTGCGTCGGCTTGTGGGGGTGTACACAGCTGTGATATTGACCGCTGTGAATTCCCTCGGTAGCCAGTATGGTCGACACATAAGCATGAGAAATTCCAGATAAGGAGAGCTGAAAAACTTGATAAAATGTACGTTCCTCTGATCACACAATGATTTTTTGATCATAAAACATACACCACCACCTCTGTTTTTACCTGAGAGGTCTTCGCTCTGTCCGCTCGGCGTACGGAGAACCCTGCGGTTTCGATGGCTGAATTTGGAATCTCTGCAGCAGATAATGCAGCAGTCCCTCGTTGGAAAGAGATCTGCAATCTCAACTCACAGAGCTTGCTGTCCAGAGATTGAATGTTTGCAAGTACAATACTGGGTAACGGGGGTCCACTTGCGCGATGTCTTACTCTGATGAGAACGCTGGCTTTTTCCCCTTTTCCTTCAGCGTTTCCGCGGCCAGGCTACCCAGACAAAGGGCTCCGCTGGCGTGTTTGTAACAGCGGGTCGGCATTGAGGAATATGAAGTCCGGTTTACAGTATGTAATTGCAGAATCAATGGCCAAAATCATTTGTCTGTCGTATACAATAAGGCAGACAACATCCAAGACAAAAAAACTAAAAAACTGCATTGTTGTGTTGGAGCTCGCAACGCAGCAGCCATACTCGGCGCCATCTTGAGTCAAAACGGCTGCTTGTCATAAAAACAATGTATAACGTGTGTAACCTTATATCTAGCTAGCTAACGTTAGCTAATTATCTAATGTAAATGTTATTAACAGCGGCTCTGACAACTAGGGGTGTAACGGTTTAAATTTCTCATAGTTCCTATCATGGTTTCGGCACGGTTCGGTATTTGTTATGTTCAGGGAAAAATTAATATTACTGCTAAATCCAAGTAAAAATATTCTATTTGGTAACAGACACTTTAAGAGATTTGCCCTCACTACAAATAACCATGGTTTTACTACAGTAACCAGTTTAAACATTGTATTTGTAGTAAAATCATAGTAAGCACAAAATTAACATGGTTACTGTCATGGTTACAATACTACAGTAAAATCAAGGTAAATATGGAAACTACATTATTACTGTTGCAAAACAATGGTTAATTGTATCAAAACTATGATTTCTGCCAAGAAACAATGGTGACAGCAGTCATTGTTACTTCAGTCATAGATATTACAATATCACTATAGTAAAACCATGGTTACAATATGGCTACAACAGTATTACTACATAAAACCATGGTTATTTTATCAAAACTGTGATTTATGATAAGAAAACCATGGTGACAGCATTCCTTGTTATTACAGTCATGGTAACTACAGTATTACTATAGTAAAACCATGGTTCATTTTCGTTAGGGTCCTTAACAACAAAAACCCTCTCTAATTACTAACTCAACATTTTTAATTAATACCTGAATTATTGCACTACATGCATCAATACAAAGTGCATTTAATTTATGTCCATCTACAGAGCCATACAGGTGCATTAGTGGAGGTTACAACTGTGCATGTCTATTTGGTACCTGATTTTCTCCACCAAACTGTATGATCCAGATGCTTTATTCCACTAGAGATGAACTGTGGAGCAAATGCTTACCGAACTGTGGTTGGCAAACTGTATGGTTTGTTTTTTTTTACCAAGAACCATTAACTAATTAGCTAACTATTTTCAGCATCTGAGGAGTAAGTTCAACACAGGTAACCACATTTGCTTAAATTCTTTGATTGTTCACAGGGCTCGACATTAACGCATCCGGGACAAGTGGATTTTTGAAGGGACAAATGAAAGAGAATTTTAGTTGCCCAATCGGACAATCAGACAGATTAAAATGTCAATAACAAAAGAATAACCAGCTATATTTGTGATAGCCTAGGCCTGTAATAATAATAATAATAATAGTGAGTTTCAATAATATTCTTTCATCATTGTAAAGCGCATTTCAGTTGAATCAAGGCGTCAACGCTCCGTTCAACACCAGCGTCAAGCGCCACTTTGCCCTCCACATGACAAGAGTTGCATAAAGCGTCACAGAGGGGCAATATTATGAGTTTGCAACAAAAAAGTGGGAGGTGTGCACAATACACATTGAAAACGAGAAGAGAGAAAAAAAGCTTGCGGTTGCTTTGATAGCAGAAAGTAATAAAAGGACTCATTTATGTTTAGGTCGAAGCTTTTTCTTAGTGATTTTAAATTAGTTCAATAACTGGGGTCTCTGATATTCGTAAACGATAAGGTAATATTTAAGAAAAACTAATTATGAGACATTCAATGACTCTTCACAAATGTTGAAATTTTTTAAATATTTATTGTTGCTTAGTACTCTCACAGACATTATTGAAGCAAAAACGTGCGTGTGAAAAACACTTTGGTGTAAAGTGGCGTCACTTCATAGACTTCAATGTATTCTGCAGCACTGGCGCGAGTCGTGTGAAAGACCCTAAACATATATAAATATCACTCACTTTTACACATTAATCATTGCTCTTCACAATCACAAAAGTGACCGATTGTGGTTTCTAAATGGCAAATTTCTCCGAAAGGTGAGGAGTTTGGATCCTTGAAATTATTTCTTTTTTTCATGCATTTATTTATTTTGGGAAATTTGATAATTTCTACGGCACACCTGACAATCTTTCAGGGCACACTAGTGTGCAGGGCACACTAGTGTGCACGGCACAGTGGTTGGGAAACACTGACACTGGGTAACCTCCTTGTGGTCGCCATAATGTGGTTCGCTCTCAGTGGGGCGCATTGCGAGTTGTACGTGGATGCCGTGTTAACTTGAAGCCTCCACACGTGCTACTTCTCTGGGCTAAGGCGTTTAACAAGCCACGTGATAAGATGCGTGGATTGACGTCTCAGACAAGGAGGCAACTACTATTCATCCTCCGCCACCCAGATTGAGGCGAGCCGCTACACCACCACAAGGACATAGAGCACATTGGGAATTGGGCATTCCGAATTAGGGAGAAAAAAGGGGAGAAAATAAATTAAACAAACACAGTCTCGTTTACCATGCTTTGTGGGTGTTACCTTTTTGCCATGTCATCACCATTTATGGTTGTATTACTACTAGAGCAAAAATTGTTTACAAGAGCACATATCTAGCCTCTTAATTTTGATCTCAAAGTGCACCAGACTTTGCATTTAACTTTAAAATGTAAAAAAAATTATTCTGGGGGAGCATACCCCCGAATGCCCCCTGAGGGTCTGTGTTCCACCCACCACAGTCTCACAAAATCCTGTGGGAAACACTGAGATAGAAAGTCATACATAGTTGGGATGGCATGAGGGTGAGTAAATGATGAGAGAATTTTCCTTTTTGGGTGAACTATTCTTTTAAATTTCCTTTTCACAAAGACAGAGTGTTAAGATTTAAAAGCCAGGTGGCATACTCTGTGCTCTGTTTTATCAAATCTTTGCAGCGGAAACCTTGTGGGAATGGTTTCCACCCTGGGTGTATGCCTGACTGCACTGTTTTAACAATGACAAAACATCAGTCATTTCTGTATTTGAAACCCCAACTCTAATCTTCCCGTTTCCAACACAGGTCTCTATTCGTAACACAAGTCAGAAAAATGTATTTGTTCGCTTCACTGTAAAAGCATTTATTAAGCTCCTGTTCACCAGATCGAAGTACAGAAGTCATTCTCCAGACAGAAATGAATAACTAGATCATGCATACAACTTTAAAGGTTTAACAGTGCAATCGTCAGTTGATTAACACAGTTTACAAGGAATTTGGAAGTGTTTAAGCATATCACATAAATACAACAACCCTATATAGGACAAAACTGCTCATTGCTTGAAGCAAGCAGGCATTTGGGGCACTGAGATGTAAACAAGGCTGTCTGCATGGCACCCTTTTATCACCCCTACCCAGAAATGCATTGAAATACACTGTTTTGTTTCAGATGCTTTGCTAAGCCCTTGCAAAACATGTCTAGTAAAGACAAATATTTCCCTGAGATTGAGAATGTTCAGAGTGGGTGACAGAAGTGTGAAAGACAACTAAATAATACAGCACTCATAATGTACAAACCTATCATTACACATGTCCTGTTTACTGTTAACACAATGTAGTCTGTTTATATGACAGAAAACTACTTCAAGACAGAAAAAAATAAGTTACACATGCTTATCCAGCTAGCGAGCCTAAGGCACATGACTCACACATACAAATATAATGACGCAAGATGAGCAACACAATGACACGAAAACAGTTCAGCTGAAGTTGTAAAGTCTGTCTTTTAAGAGACCAAAAATGCTGATTCCACACATTTACACCGTATTTCAGTTTTGCCAGTAAAAAGACACGAGGAAACCTGCTTCTCCAGTCATTTACCACATCAATACTGACTCAAAGGGGCCTACAAAAGAGTTTTATTCCCATTAGAAACATTAAAATAATGTTATTATCATGAAATATACATGTAACAACCATGTTGTTACAACTTGTTTGAACTGAGAAAAGAAACACAATGAAATTACCACAAGTAAATAAGACGGTAGTCCATTACATTTTCTTGCATAAAAACTATTAATCTATGCTGATTAAACTTAAATATTAGATATCAAAAGTCACATTATAATAAATGTTATCATTTCATAAAAATGTTAGAGGCTTTACCCAGGCTACCAGGAAACTGTAAGTGAAGGTTCATTGTTAAAACCACAATTTGTGTGTGTGTGTGTGTGTGTGTGTGTGTGTGTCTGTGTGTGTGTGTTTCTCTGGGTTTACCATTTATAGGTGTGAGTTTGAGTAAAATTAACATTTTTGTTTTATTTTATAAGGTACTGACAACATTTCTCCCAAATTAAAATATTGTCATTTAGATCATTTATTTGCAGAAACTGACAACTGGTCAAAATAACAAAAAAGATGCAGTGTTTTCAGACCTCCAATAAATCAAATAAAATAAGTTCATATTCATTTTTATTAGTAAGCATTGTCCTGCTGGAAAAAACAATCCTCAGAGTTGGGGAACATTGTCAGAGCAGAAGGAAGCACGTTTTATTCCATGATAATTTTGTACGTGGCTTGATTACTGAGTCCTTCACAAAGACGAATTCCAGCCTGGCTAAAGCACCCCCAGATCATCGGGGCAAATTTGTCTTTGTGAATTACACAAAGGTAATTCTGGAAGTAAATTAGCTTCTTTCTGCTATGAAAATGTTCCCCAACTCTTGAGGATTGTTTTTTCCAGCAGGACAATACTTCATGCCACACAGTCAGGTCAATCAAGGTGTGGATAGAGGACCACCGGATCAAGACTCTGTCATGGCAAGCCCAATCTCCAGACCTGAACCTCATTGAAAACCTCTGGAATGTGATCAAGAGGAATATGGATGGCCACAAGCCATCAAACAAATCCAAGCTACTTGAATTTTTGCTCCAGGAGTGGCATAAAGTCACCAACAGCAATGTGAAAGACTGGTAGAGAGCATGCCAAGACGCATGAAAGCTGTGATAAAATCGGGGTTATTCCACCAAATATTGATTTCTGAACTCTTCCTAAGTTAAAACATTAGAACTGTGAGTACTAAATAAAATATGAACTTATTTTCTTTGCATTATTGGAGGTCTGAAAACACTGCATCTTTTGTGTTATTTTGACCAGTTGTCAATTTCTGCAAATAAATGCTCTAAATGTCAATATTTTTGATTGGAATTTGAGATAAATGTTGTCAGTGCTTTATAAAGTAAAAAAAAAAATGTTCATTTTACTCAAACACACACCTATAAATAGTAAATGTACTGATAATTTTGCAGTGGTCCCTCATTTTTTTCCAGAGCTGTATATATTTTTTATACTACTTGAAATGCTCTACAAAGTAAGCTATAAAACTGGAAATACACATCCCAAACTTTACTTATTTTCATTTAGGAATAATCAAAGAATAAATACTGTTATTTAAGAGCTTAAACAACAGTTTATAGCGCATCCAAAGTGTGCGACTAAATCCAACTAATAAAAGCCATGTTACCATAACAAACCAGTCTATATGTTGTCAATAACAGATTAATATTCCTATCAATGTAAGTGTCAGCACGGTAAAACATTTACTATGAACATACCATAATTCCACACGTAGTATTAAAAATCTTAACATTTCAATGAAATAAAACTCGTAGAAAGTTGTTTACGAAACTTTTACACAGTGTCTGTGCAAGTGTTTCGGAATCTCGGAGGACTCATCGCGCCAACAAAACACCAGCACAAGAAAAACAAACCGTGCAAACATGCAGACAAACACGACACAACATAGCTGACAGGGAAACTTAAGATATGCATAGTAAGAGTTTGTGTGAATAAATGACTATTCCCACCTTCAGCCTCACTGCTCTTTGACGCTGGACGTTCTCCTCCACCAGCTGGAAAATATGCTCATGTAGTCGTAGACACAAACGTCAGTTCCTGCTGGAGATCAGAGAGAAAAGATCACAGAGAAACAGCGACGTCTGGAGGCCACAAAATATACTCCAACATTCACTTCAGACACTTAAAGAACTTCAGAAACAACGAAAGTAAAATAAATAAATAAATAAATAAATAAATAAAAAAAACAACGAAAGTAAAAATGTTCACAGGTTTGAAAGTGCAGATTCACTCTTTTTACCGTCATGTCACGGGTTTATAACCAGGGGTTATTTTTACTGGGCGTGTTATAGAAGGTAAAATAGTCAACGGGTAATCTTTATCAACGTGTGAACTTTTTTTTTTTTAATTATATATATATTTTTTAATTTATTTAATTAATTCATTTTCTTTAAACTGTTTATTAACATACATAACATCAAGAGAAAATTTCACATAATCAACATTGTATAATTTCTATCTCAGGTACAAAGGATTCAGTTATTCAAATAATAAGATACAGAAAAATGAAACAAATAAAAATAATAATGCCAGAGTATTATAAAACAAAACGATGCCATTTATCTATCAATTTTGAATTTGCAAACAATATTACAAGCCCTGGAAGATTTTTTATTTTTACACTTATACAAAATATTACAGTATTTTTTTAAATCATTTATAAAATGAAAAATGTATCATTTTTAATTTAATGTACATGAAACTTCCCCAATAAAACTAGCAATTGAATGATATATGCTTTATCCTTTTCTATCCCACAGTTATTTACAAATATCATTATATCAGTCCCACACAATTTTATATCTATATCGAGTTTCCTTTTAATGAAATTTTCGACATCAACCCAAAACATCTTTGTGTAAATACAATGAAAGAATAAATGAAAAATGGTTTCTTTATCATTATTACAGAATTCACACGAGTAATCAATATTCAGTTTGAAACGTTCCAATACATGTTTCTCAGGATAAATTCTATGCATTAGCCTATTTTATATGAAACTTCCTTTATTTTATTATTAACAAAGAATTGATCAACTGTTTTCCAAGCCTTACACAAATGTATATTTCCAAATATTAATGACCAAAAAAATCGAGCTGGGGGATATGTAACATTATTTATAAAATTTCTAATGCAATTATTTGAAACTTTATCTATTAAGATGCTAACGTTTCCAATAAAAACATTTCTTTTATATATAATCATGGTTAAGGTTTTCGCTACAGTTATTCTTGAGAAGAAACAATACATTTTTGGGTATAGTGTCCATCACAACTGCAAATTTTTAGGTCTAATTGGGATTTTAAACTTGTTAAGCAAATCTGTGTATGATATCAAACCATATATTAAAAAACAGAGATTTGTGCTTGTATAAAATATCCTTATCATTCCAAATATAGTATCTTCTAGGGGGAAAATTATGCTTATAGGCCAGTGTCCATGCTATGACAGCTTGTTTATGAAATCTTGCAAGTTTCACTGGAATTTTATCAAGATAATAAATTAAATTTGAACAAGAATTCAAGGCCACCGGCTGACTCAAACAGGAAGTTGGGAGAGGTGTTCCACATATTATCTTTCTTTTTTAAGTATTGTGTAATCCAATTAATTTTGAATACATTATTTATTGTATCATAACTAAGTACCTCTAGGCCCCCATATCCTTCAAATTGCACAATACTTATTTTTTCAAATAATGTGCTTTTCTTTTCCAAATAAAGTAAAAAAGTAATTTGTCCAACTATTTAACAACTTTAGAAGGCATAGCAAGTGATAAGGAAACATAAACTGATGTGGAAATTCCTTCAGCTTTGGACAAAAGGATCCTCCCTTGTAATGACAAATCCCAAGGGAGGATCCCAATGACAGTCCAGAAAAATGACTGGTATGACCAATTGGCTTGGGATTAAAATCAGGGCGAAACTCTGGTAAGTACCTTTCCCCACGTCCCCATATAAAACTAAGTTCAGCATTTATGACCCTCACAGGAACAGCAGAATATAGCCTAATGTAGGTTTAAAAGTGTCCATAATGCATTTTTTAAATGGTGAAAAAAAAAAAAACGGTTTTAGTCAATAATTTACAAAAGCAAATAATTGCTAAATAAAAATTAAGAAAGAGAGAAAAGTAGCAACACAAAGGCGGAAAATATTTATTTGCTTATTTTATATTGTTAATTAATACACTGCAATAAATGTTCTGATAGGTCAGTTGGATCAGATATGTGGCAACAGTGTGTAAATACAGAAGACACACCCATCTCTATGATTTCTGCAGACATCGCTTAAGTCCCATCATGCAAATCGATGGTAAATTTACAGACATCTGTGGTAGTAACGTGGCGACACTTGTCCGACAAATTTATCCTGCTCGAATGGGGCTTTCCTTCCCCCTTAAAAGTCCCCTTTACTGCATGTATCCCTTAAAATCTCCCTGAAACAATAGTTTTTACACAAAATGCAATCTACATTTGTGTATAAAATGTTTGGAAAACTACAAAATATTGTTAAGCAAGAAACCTACGTCGCCTTCTTCTTCATAATTCCCATTTATAAAAGACAAGTTCAATACAGCAACATTTTTCTCACTTAACCAGCTCTGCAATATATGCCAAAAAGGCATGCGAGAATTTACAATTGAAATAGGAGTTACAAAATCTACAAAGAGCATTTTCAATATTAAGTCTAATATTTAGAAACTCACTTGAAGGATAAATATCAGCTAAAATAAAAAAATGAGTATCTTTGACTTTAGGATGAATCAGAAGTTTTAAATAGGCGGTTCTAATATATTTAAGAGTTTGCTTGTAAAAAAAAAAACGATCCAAAATTATTTCTTACTGATCGAAAAGGGTAGAGAATATTGTTAAGGATTTGTCCCCACGTAAAATATATATTAGGCCTCTTGAATTGACTCCCCCTGCTGGTGTCTTTTTTAAGTGTTGATGAGAAGAGTTGTAAAAATAGGAGGTTTGTTTAGATTTTCGTTTTTCTTCTCCAATTTTAGAGAAACAAAAAATAGAAAAAGTCTAGAATTCTAAAATAACCACGAAACCGTTAATGTGTCACATTTCCGTTATCTCTCTTTATCACATGGCAACAAATTATGTCTTATCTGCTTGTTTTGCAATTAAAAAAGAAATAGCCAAAAACAAGAAACCACATTTTTCATTTGTGCATATAAACCGAGATTATAACTTGAATATTTGTTTTTCACGTGTGTGCAGGCCTGTTTCACTGATTGGTCAACACGCACCATCGTTTGTTCTTCCTCAACCCCGTTCATAGAAAATAAGAGTTCACCAAGTTCAAATTTAATGACTGTATTTGCAGATAGATTCTAATTATTTGTATGAAGAACATTAATATAGAATAAAAACTTCTGACTACTGCATGTTTACTGCAATCTTATCAAGCAATGGACACCTGGATACGACAACCATTGAACTCACCAACACGCTTTTGTCACCACGGGATGGGGTCAATCAAGGTGTGGATAGAGGTCCACCGGATCAAGACTCTGTCATGGCAAGCCCAATCTCCAGACCTGAACCTCACTGAAAACCTCTGGAATGTGATCAAGAGGAATATGGATGGCCACAAGCCATCAAACAAAGCTGAGATTATTTAATTTTTGCTCCAGGAGTGGCATAAAGTCACCAACAGCAATGTGAAAGACTGGTATTCCACCAAATATTGATTTCTGAACTCTTCCTAAGTTAAAACATTAGAACTGTGTTGTATAAAAATGAATATGAACTTATTTTCTTTGCATTATTGGAGGTCTGAAAACACCAGTTGCCAATTTTTGCAAATAAATGCTCTAAATGACCATATTTTTGTTTGGAAATTGGGAGAAATGTTGTCTGTTCTCGATAGAGTAAAAAAAAAAAAAAAATGTACATTTTACTCATACACATAAATGGATAGTAAATCCAGAGGAACTGATAATTTTGCAGTGGTCTCTTAATTTTTGGTGTGATTATTTTATTATTTCAAAATATTATTTTACCAGGATTATTATATTTAAATTAAAATAATTTATAAGTGAGTTTATTATAGAAAATGACAAAAATCTGAATGAATATTAGCCAGGTGTCTTGAATGATGTAAGCACCATGACTTCCTGTTTGACTTTATTCAGCCATAACAGGGGTATAAATGTGAGGTCACACACAGGCCAAATTCCCTTAATCATCAACCACAGTGGGTTAGACAGTGGATTAGACTGAAGAATATAGTTCTGATGTGCGGCAAAAGGATGATGAGCTTCACAAAATGGGAAGTGGCTATAAGAAAATAGCCAAAGCATTGAAATGCCCATTTCCACCATCAGGGCAAAAAGTAACACGTTCCAATCAAACAGAGATCTTAAGAATAGGCCTGGAAAAGGATGTGTGTTTATATTGTCTCCACGCACAGTGAGGACTATGGGTCAAGTGGCCAAAGAATCTCCAAGGATCACAGCTGGAGAACTACAGAAATTAGTTGGGTCTTGGGGTCAGAAAGTCTCAAAAAATATCAGACAAGTTGTTAAGGAGGGTTTCAAGAAAAAAAGCCTCTGCTCTCATCCAACAACAAACTCAAGCTTCTTCAGATTGCCAGACACTACTGGAACTTCAAATGTGACTGGGTTCTATGGTCAGATAAAATAAAAATAAAGAGATGGGTTTGGAACATACAGAGATGAAGTACCACCCAATGCCCGAGGTTAAATGTGGAGCTGGATCTTTTTGTGGGGCTGTTTTTCTGCCAGAGGTCTTGGACATTGGAGACATGGCATCACTCTATGAAATATCAACAGATAAAAAAATCAAAAATTGGCTGCCTCTGCCAGAAAGCTTACAATGAGCCCTGGTTGGATCTTCCAGCAGGACAATGAATAAAGTAATCATGATGATAAATTAGGAAGAGTCATTATTGTTTAGCAGAAATTCAGGGGCTAAGGGTTTAAATATTTAGTCCTTGATCATAGTGAAGCAAAAGAGTGTAAGCCCCCTAGAACAACATTGATGCTTCACACGATGTCTGTAAATCTTGGTCTTTCAGATATTTACATGTTTTTCATCAGTCCATTAGATTTATTCTAGAATAGATTTTTTTGGATTGGATATTGGATATTTGCTAACCAATAACAAATTCACAGTATGCCCACCTCTGAAGACACTACACCACTGCTTCAACGTAAGTATTTTTGTGTCATGTATGGTCATTTCTGTGCTTAGTTGCATATATCAGATGTAGTAGTGTGTTAGCTTTTCCATTAATTTACATTTCTTGAGGTGTTCTCATAGCTTTTTGAAGTAATACTATTTTTGGAGTTAGCGACACGCACAGGCACTACGTTTCCCATAATAATTTCAGTCAGAGACGTCATGCCCAGTCAAAGTAAGGGGGCACGTGCCCCCTCAGATATTTGAGCCAAGAAGATTTTAAATGGATTAATTTAATTTCCAAAAACATATTTGGTGTGCTAACAAGGAGGCTAAAGACTACAGCCTTTTACCATCAGTCACTAGTGCACCTCTAGAGGTCAGGAGAGTGAGGTTTAAATACACATTGTACAGTTAGCTTGTAACGCAGGGAAAAAGCCAAGAGAGCTGGATCTAGGTGCAGCGAAGGATTTTAATGAAAAAATAAACAAACACAAATAACTGGGAGACACAGGAACAAAATAAAACATCCACAAGGGCGGGGAGACAAAAACATAGACAGGAGAAAACATCCACGAAGGGCACGGGCAAAACACGGTAGGTCAAGATACATTCACGTACATAGATTCAACAACTGACCAAGACTGAACAGAAATCAGGGCAAATTTTATTTTTGTTATTAATTTTGATAAATTTGCACCTCATTAAATAACATTACTTTATTTCACGCTTTTGTCAATGTACTATTACACCATATCTATTCTTTTTTAGTGTTATATTCTTATTTCTTGTTTTGTACTTAGTTAATACACCTGAACGCATAGCCTAGATCATGATGATTTTATGAGCAGCTATGCGTAATGTCCCACACGCTTTTACTTTGTTTATATTCAAATGTATTAATTTTACTCGTTATGTAATAAAGACACAAACAAAAAGAGGTATTGATAAAACATGCATCTAAGGGTGAAAAACACAGCTACACCAAACAAAACACCACAACAATATTTTATTTTATAACTTTTCTGCACGAATTTTGATGACTTTGACAGTTTTGTGAAAACAAAGGTTATAGTTATTAAGCTTATTTATTTTTTGAATGTCTGTTATCCTATTGAAGGGCTGTGCTTAGTGTCTAAGAAACTCATCTGATTGGTGTCTTGTGGAAATTACTCCAACCTAATTTTACAGGGCTTTGACTAGTGTGGATTTTGAAATTATGACGTTTTACACATCCCTAGGCGTTGTGTTGTTGAAATTATATTAAATAATATATTCATTATAAACCTTAATACCTCATGGTGCACTGTTGTATGTGACAATTATAGTTTATTAAAACCACAAAGGTGAAACTTGAATTAGAAATGATATGCCAGATGATGGCCCAATAATGCCCTATTAAAATGTAAAAAATGCCCATGAAAAACAACTCAAGAGTTCAAATATGGAGTGGTGGTGGCATAGTGGGCTAAAGCTCTGAACTGGTAGCAGAAGGTTGTCGTTTCGATCACCACAGCCACCACCATTGTGTCCTTGAACAAGGCACTTAACTCCAGGTTGCTCTGGGGGGATTGTACCTGTAATAAGGGCACTGTAAGTCGCTTTGGATAAAAGCATCTGCCAAATGCATAAATGTAAATATTGCCCCTTAATGGAAAGGATAATATACATCACTCTGGTATGAATGGCCTGTTTTAGAAAGGCTTTAGCCAATAGATGCATATGTACTTAAAACTTCAATCTAAGGAACATATCTATCTATCTATCTATCTATCTATCTATCTATCTATCTATCTATCTATCTATCTATCTATCTATCTATCTATCTATCTATCTATCTATCTATCTATCTATCTATCTATCTATCTATCTATATATATATATGGGTTAAAATTGTTTCAGTATGCTGCCTTTATTTTAACCCATTATGTTGCACTCTTCAATATTATTTAAGAGGCTACCTGTGGCATTGGAGTTTGTAACCCATCATCACAAGAGGGCACTCAAGATCGCCTTGTCAAAGATGGGACCCGGCATGTTTTACTTGTGTGTTTTTCAGTTTTAATAATTTGATACACCGCTCTCTTGCTGCATACGTATATAACCCACTGTGGTTGTGACTTTATTAGAATTACAAAGCGTGCTCTCTGTGGCTTATCTTGAGGAAATCACGTTATGAATACAGAGAGTGGAGATTTGCGCTGGATGATGCTGAGGAGCATTTCCCTGAGTTTGACACAAACAGCCATGGACTGGTGTCTTGGGATGAATACAACATGGTTATGCATGTTCATACGGTGGAAGTGGACGAAAGATGCTGTTCTTGAGGACCCAGAGGAAGAGTCTCTCAGATTTGCATGTAGGATATAACATTTCTTAAAGGTGCACTCGGTCATATTTTACTCATTAAAAAAGTATCACTATTAAAGAAATGAATGGTATTTTTGCAACAGATGTATAAGAACATGACTACTCGCATGAGATCAAGACTCCAGTCATGTCAGTAACCTTATAAAAGCTGTTTTATTCTACATGTAGGATGTCCCTTCATGGGGATACTAGGTTTGGATCACATGACCAACCGAATACTACTCGCTTAGTTTCAGTAACTGCCCTGTTATTGGACACTGTCACTCATGGATTAAATTAATCATGGCTAACTGTGAAAAGTGAATTTGTACAATGGCACTGGCAACTGAAAACGATTGTGTTTGAGTGATGCTGCACAGTGCTCGAATTGAGTCAAGTCTTATGGGGGGTCCCCAAGTTTGTAGGTCCCCAAGGTATGTAGGTTTAGTCTTGCAATATACACTTTATACAAAATATACAATATATTTGATCATAATATGCCTATATATATATATATATATATATATATATATATATATATATATATATATATATATATAATTATTCTTTAAATTACTTACTAAAGTAATACTGGATTTAGAGGGCAGCAGACCCAAAACAGCAACTATGGCAAATATACCAGGGCACTACATATAAGGCTCTTGAAGACCCGTAAAAGCAAGTAACTTCAAAATACATTGAAATGTCTCAAAAACAGTAGAAAATAATCAGATGGCTTCCAGACTCACTGGATTTCATTGATGTACAGCCATGGGGAGTATTGTTTCCTCCATATCTCTAACTGATTTCTCCAGTTATCAACTTCCTTGCTCTGAGTTTTTGTGGTGCTGAGCCGTTCAGAGCTGTTGGTGGGAGTTAGCTGTTCTGAGCTGTTGCTGACCTGCTCTTTGCTTTTGTTGATCTGTGCTGAGCTGCTGTTGGTGGTACAGACCCATATAAAGCTGTTATCACTGCATTTGTCCTCTTCTGAGATCTTGTCACTGCTAACCTGTGCTGAGCTCCTGCCACTGCCCTCTGCTAAACTGGAATGGACTGTGCTTGCCTTGGAGGTCCTCTTTACCTGCACACTAGACAATGCCATGTTTTGGTTTCAAAATTTTTATTTTTAAATAAATACACATAATGAAATGAAATATACACTACCATTCAGAAGTTGAGATCGATACAATTTTTTAAATGTTTTTAAAAGTCTCTTCTGCTCAAAGCTGCATTGATTTGATAAAAAAAAAAAACAGTAATATTGTGAAATATTGTTTTCTATGTGAATATATAGTAAAATGCATGATCAACGCTGAATTTTCAGCATCATTACTCCAGTCTTCAGTGTCACATGATCCGTCATAATCACACTATGTAATAAACATTTATTTTATTTTTCAGGATTTTTTGATCAATAGAAAGTTCAAAAGAACAGTTTCTATTTGAAATAGAATCTTTTGTTACATTATAAATGTCTTTACTGTCACTTTTGATCAATTCAATGCAACCATACTGAATAAAAGTATTAATTTCTTTCCCAACATTTTTAAAAAATACATTCTTACTGACCACAAGCTTTTAAATGGTAGTGTATAATGCTACAAAAGTTTATATTTCAGATCTGAAGGATCATGTGATGAAGACTGGAGAAACGTTGGTGAAAATTCAGCTTTGATCACAGAAATAAATGATATTTTATTGCATTATTATTTTAAATTGTAATAATATTTCATAAAATTACTGTTTTTACTGTATTTTGCATCAAATCAATGCAGGCTTGGTGAGCAGAAGAGACTCTTGAACAGTAGTGTACATCCAACAGAATGATTCTAGCTTTTTTACCAATGTAGTTTTTACCCTAAAAACAACTGGATGATTAATGTGGATTATGTGACACTGTGATAATAATGTTTGTTCCAAAATACTTTAAAGATTAAATGATTAAATGGATGAAACTTGTTTATTAGATATTAAACATATAGATTGTGACAAAACAGGCTGTCAGTCTGTGTGTTGGTGGGGATTTTTCAACTATTTCAGCACATGCGATTTTTACATAGTTACCTCCAGTAGGTGGCGGAAAAGCACTGTTATGATTGAGTAAGTCAGCAACTATTCAACGACCACTTCAGTGAAAAAGGCTGCTTTATTCAGAAACAAACAATGCCATGGCAATCAATGTCAATTATTGCTATTTCAAGAATGAAGTGAATCCCGCATAAATGCGTATGTAATTCCCGAAACTTTGTGTTTACGTGGCCATTGGTCCTGGCTGGCAGCATGAAAAACAAGATTTATACAAATTCTGAATGGAAATTAGAAAGCATAGAAAGCACACAACGATCGCTCCCTTTCCTAAAAAGCTGTTATCCATCTCCGTCGAGATCTCTAGCACTCCCGTAGAACCAGGACTATTAATAATGAAAAAAATAGTAACTTAAGCCTAAATGTTTCCAATTACGCAAGGAATACAAAAGCCCCGATATGGTGTGGGTAGATATAAAGTAGAAAGATATATAGAGAGAGACAATTACTCCTCAAAAAAGTCGGTAAGAAGCTTTCTCTTCCCGACCTCGAGTGGAGGTTTATTTTTCTCCATTTTTTAAAAGTTAAAATTAGCTTCAACGGAGCGGGCCAATCAAACAGTCCTGTCAGTCAACGATGTCATGCGCACAGCACTCTTTAGATGTGGGCGGGCGTTTACATTTTAAAGAGACATGGCAACTAGCCAACTTTAAAAAAAATTATTGTAAATAATCAATTCACAAAATTTACCGTATCCATTGCATGCATTTAATCAGATTTGTTATTATTATTTTTTACTAAAATAAAAATATCTGAGGGACCCCCCTAATTCTATTTTTTACTTCTTATGGGGGGTCCCTAATACCTTATGGGGGGTCCCGGATCCCCCAGCCCCCCCTCAATTCGAGCACTGATGCTGCATCTACACCACTAGGTGTCACTGTAAGTTCAAGATGACTTATTAAAAAAAGAGTGCACCTTTAACAGGTTGTATTGTGAAATAGTTGAGAAAGATCTTGAGTGATGGACAGATATTGTTGGTTTATCGGCCCAGCTTCATGTCAATGAAAAAAGTCATTTTGACTTAGCTGGCCTGAACTTAACCGAGTTTCATTAATTTACTTATCCATCTGAGGTGACCTACCTACCTACCTATCAATCAATCAATCACTTGGGATGAATGCATATCTATCTATCTATCTATCTATCTATCTATCTATCTATCTATCTATCTATCTATCTATCTATCTATCTATCTATCTATCTATCTATCTATCTATCTATCTATCTATCTATCTATCAATCACTTGGGATGAATGCATATCTATCTATCTATCTATCTATCTATCTATCTATCTATCTATCTATCTATCTATCTATCTATCTATCTATCTATCTATCTATCTATCTATCTATCTATCTATCTATCTATCTATCTATCTATCTATCACTTGGGATGAATGCATATCTATGACTACACATACATGACCTTGTATTGTGTGGTTGCATTTCTTTTCCATGATTTTGCCATTGAAAATGTGCTTAGCAAATATGACTTGGATAATGGTATATTAGCTTGAAACCTCTTTATAATACAGTTTTTTTATTTGCTTTGGCACTATTTTCACAAGTAAGGTGTACATTTCCAAAACTCTTAGTGCTAATATCACAACAGATCATCAAAAGTGCACTTTTTTCAAATATTTCATCATGTTTTGAATTGTGTTAGTACAATTCACAAAATCACAAAGTATCCTTTTCACAACACAAAATAAGTGTTTCATCTACATTATTGTTTCATTCACAGTAACTGCCTTTCATATAGCTCTTACTATCAAACTTTTGATTTGCATCTCTTTTTGTTCAGTTTAAAACATTAGTCTATTATTTAATCCAACTGATCTTAATGGTTAATCAATTAATCATTTGGTAAACCTATAGATTTTCATTTCAGCAATATACAGTATATGGATTTTGAGAACTACAGAAATAAAATGTGTGTTTGTATGAACATTTATGTAAATTACGTGTAACCACACATGATGAATACTCGTTATTGCTAATTGATTTCACATAGTGGTAACCACAATTGGCCACTATAGTAGGGGTGTAAACACCGGCATTTTCTTTCAACATGGAGCAGGATAGACAGCAAGGAATAGGAAGAGCTCGTGGACAAGGGATCCGTCAGAGAGGTCAGAGAGGTGGGCATGGGCTAGGTCAGAGAGGTCAGAGAGGTGGGCATGGGGCCCGTCAAAGGGTTGGTCATCAGAGAGAGGGAGGCAGAACTGTTGTCTCTAATGAAGTCCGGGCCATCATCGTTGATCATGTGGTGAACCGAGGCCTTACTATGGCAGAGGCTGCCAGATTAGTTGATCCAAATCTAAAAAGATCAACTGTCAATTCTATCATCCGAACTTTTCACCAAGAAAAGTGTGGAGGATGTATACTATATTAAATTTACAGTAAATTGTAATGCATGTAAATTCATCAGACATGTTACAGTATTGGTACAGTATGATTTATTGACAGTATACTCTTTTATGCTTAGAATTGACAGAAAACCCCATAGTGGTGGCCGTGGCCATGTGCTGACCGACCAGCAAGAGAAGGCAGTGGTGGAAATGGTGAGGGCCAGGAATGATATACGGCTGTCAGAAATAAAGCAGGCAATTGAGGAGAACAATGACACCTTTGCCAATGTGGCATCCATCAGCCTACCAACAGTAGGCCGCCTTTTAAAGAGGCACCAGGTATCAATGAAACAAATTTACCTGGTGCCTTTTGAGAGAAAAAATGACCGGGTGAAACAACTAAGGGCTGAGTATGTTCAGGTACAGCACTATATATTGTATTACTGTTACTATTTGATGCATCACTTACGTCATATGTATATTGGAACAACACTGTAAAAAGAACGAACCAAATCATATTTTTTAGAGGGTTATGGTGCTTGACGCTGATGTAAACCATCATAAGTACATTTTTGTTGATGAAGCGGGCTTTAACCTGGCCAAAACTCGTCGCCGTGGACGGAACATCATCGGCCAACGGGCCACTGTCCAAGTGCCTGGACAACGTGGAGGAAACATCTCCATGTGCGCAGCTATCTCTGAAGATGGTGTCGTCAGACATAGGCCATTACTTGGTTCCTATAATGCTGCACATCTTTTTGAGTTTCTCAATGAAATTGAGCCGGCCTGTCAAGGTGAAGGGGTCACCTATGTAATTGTGTGGGACAATGTGAGGTTCCACCACACAGAGGTAGTTCAAGCATGGTTTCAGGCCCATCCCCGATTCATGACCCTCTACCTGCCTCCATACTCTCCTTTCCTCAACCCTATTGAGGAATTTTTTTCAGCATGGAGGTGGAAGGTCTATGATCGCCAACCCCTTGAGCGTGCCACCCTCCTTCAGGCCATGGATGATGCATGTGATGACATCAGTGTAGACCAATGTCAAGCATGGATTCGTCACGCCAAAAGGTTTTTCCCAAGGTGCATGAACAATAATAACATTCATTGTGATGTGGACGAGAATCTATGGCCAAATGCTCAAGACGGGCTTGATCCAAATTAATGTAATGTGTGCATTAAATGTTATGTTTTGTTCTCATTTAGTTACATTTCATTATAGAAAGTATACCTTTGTTATATCTGAAAAATAAAAACTACAGTAATTTGCCCAAATGATTGTAGAGGATGTCTTCATTGATCCTTCACTTGATTACACATATGATGGATATTTTGGAAATTATAGATTATGTAAATACTGGGTAATGTAAGTGTATTGCCCAACTGTAATGAATGCATGGGATCATGTTTTGAAAGAATGACTAGCTGTGTTACAAGTGTGATCAGTTTGGATTTTTGTACTAAGACTTTTGAAAATGTACACCTTACTTGTGAAAATAGTACCAAAGGGAATAAAAAAACTGTAATGGCAGTATTCTAATATTGGCTTTGGTGTTTGAGCCCTGCCTGTTTTGCGCAAAACTGACTGCTATAAAAACAGGTGAACAGACACCATTTCCTCAGAATTTCTGACTGAGAACAATGAGCGCTTCGCTCGTGCCTCAAGAACTCTGAGTCTTGTAGTGCGGCTAGCGTTCAGAATGTCTCGTTCCCTTCCACTCAGGGAACCGAGGTTACGTACGTAACCGAGACGTTCCCTTACTACTCAGTCCACTTGACATTGTGTAGTAATGCATATGGGGAACAGAATCCCATCCGCCGCACTACAAAACATAAATTCCCAGAGAGGAAACATGGCGGCGCAGTCTTATGGGACGATGACCAAAATGAGCATGAGTGATCCATTTACATTTACATTACATTTATTCATTTGGAAGATACTTTTATCCAAAGCCATACTACAAAGTTTCACTAGCATCAGAATAGTATTCAAAACAGATTTAAGTGCAAGAATTATAATTTTTATATATATATATCTATATATCCAGAATCCAGAATCGGTCTGTCTTTGCCGGCCAAAGGTGGTCAGCGCAGACCACAACGATCTGCCCAGGTCTGTCGGTCCTGGGCGAGTCCCATCCAATTGTGTCCCAGATCTTGTCGTAGCGAGTCGCACCATCGTGTCGCAGGGCGCCCGCGTGACCGCTTGATGTCGATCGGCAACCAGACGGTGACTTCGCGTGTCCATCTTTCGTCTGTCCGCCGCATCAGGTGCCCAGCGCTTCTTGGCCTTGTTGGCCAGGTCCACCGCGTCGGCCACCCTGGTCATGGCCCGCAGCTGCTCGCTGCGGACGTGGTCGATCCTTTTAACCCCGACCATGCGGCGCTCGATTGCGCGTTCAGTCACGGCCAGCTTTTGTCGGTCGGCCGCCGTCGTTGCCCAGGTCTCGGCCCCGTAGAGCATGGCTGGCAGGACGGTGCTGTTGAATAGGGCGGCCCTGATGTCCGGGTCGATGGCTCTGTTCGTGGCCGTCTCGGCAATTGAGCCAAAGCTGACCCAGGCGGCTCGGCGTCATCGTGCCAGTTCTCGACCAATCTTGTGGTCGGTAGTCAGCTCCTGGCCCAAGAAGGCCAGGACCAGCGGCATCTTATACTCCCTGGCCCGCTCGAGCAGCTGGTTCAGTACCTGCACATGGTCCATGGTGCTAAAGCCAGATCTAAATCCGGCCTGCTCGACGGGCTGCTGTTCGTCCAGCTGCTTGGCCAACCGGTTGAGCAGCACCTTGGTGAAGATCTTATACACGGCCGACAGCAGTGTGATCGGCCGGTAGTTACTGAGCAGCTCGCGGTCGCCCTTCTTGAACAGCAGTACTGTCTTGGCCGTCTTCCACTGTTTGGGGATTTGGCATTGTGCCATGTAGCTACTGAATCGGGCTGCCATAGCTGTCCAAAGAGAGTGGCCGCCGGCCTTAAGCAGGTCGATCTCAACGCCGTCCAGGCTGGGCTCCCGGTCCGCCTGTGCCTGCTCGACTGCATGTCGGACATCGCTTTCCAACACTGGCAGGATGGGTGGCAGCTGGTCGAGCTGAAGGTTAGGTGGGGGGACGGGGACCTTGCTGGTGAACTGGTCACTGTAGAAGCGCCTGCACTCGGCCTCAATACCGGACCGAGTCCTGGTCGTCCGCCCGTCGGCCGTCTTCAGTGCTGGTATCTGGCCACGCTGCTGCTGCATCGCCCGCCTGCACTTTTTCAGGCTCTTGCGGCCCTCGGCTGTCGCCAGCAGGCGCCTCTGTCTGTACTGGTCGAGGTCGGTCTTGAGCTGCTGCCGGATCTGCTTGCACAGCAGGCCGTACTCGACGTGTGTGGGTCCATCAGTGCGCATCTGCCGCCGCCTCTGCATCAGGGCCTTGGTGGCGTCCGAAATTCGGCTGGCTCGGCTGTTGGTGGGCACTGTAGCTGCATCGCGGCTTGACTTGAGCAGGCCTATAAAGTGGTCGTAGTCCTGGTCAATGTCGGCTTCAAGCTGGGCCCAGTTGGTGTGGTCGATCAGAGTGTGGAAGACGGCTAGGTCAGTGGTGGCCGGCTGCTTTGCCCGGTTGCTGGCTGCCAGTGCGCGCTTTGCGGTCCTGCCGTCGATGACCAGCTTGGCCCTTACCTGCCAATGGTCGCTGCCCGTGTCAAAGAACTTGCGGCCGATGACAGCGACGTCCTGCAGGATGCGGCGGTGGCTGCAGAGGACGTAGTCGATCTCGTTGGTTGTTTCTCCATTGGGAGACATCCATGTCCATCGGCGGCCGGGGCGCTTCTTGAACAGACTGTTGCCGATGAACAGCCGGTTGGTCTCGGCCATTGCAACCAGTCGCTCGCCCGGTCCGTTCCTGTTGCCGCTGCCGAACGGGCCGACAAAGCGCTCGCCATCCAACCCCTTGCCCACCTTGGCGTTGAAGTCGCCCATCAGGACGAGGTAGGTGGCACGGGGGGTAGTGGCTGCCTCGACGGCCTCGTAGAACTGCTCAAGCACATCCTCATCTTGCTCGGCCGCAGCCGCTGCTGTTGGTGCATATGTCTGCACGATCCGGATGGTGGCGCCGGGTGAGCACGCCGACTCGGGGGTTGGTCACGTCGACCAGGTCAATCATCGGCGACCATCGTTTGGATACAATGAAGCCGACGCCACCGACAGGCCGCATCTCTTCCCTGGCACCCAAGATGACCGTCCTGCTGTCATCGCGGCGCACGTGCAGTGGCTCCCGGCGCTTGGTCTCGCACAGCCCGAGCACGTCGCAGCAGATGCTGTTCAAGCCTTCCAGGATGGCAGCCAGGTTGGCCTTATTCAACACAGTCCTGGTGTTGAAGGTAGCAATGTCGAGCGCCATGGTGTTGGTAGTCTGGTCCTTTGGTCGGTATCCAGATGGCGGCCTGGTACCTGAGATTCTTAGCAGCCTCTCGTCCCTGACCAGATCGCTCCGCCGCCGTAGAACGGGCGCAGGGGCGTGCAGGGTACTGAGGCCCTTGTTTGTCGTTGTCGTTGCAGTTGGGTTCAGACCTCGGCTTGCAAGGCCACTAGGTCTGTGCCCTCGTCCTTAGCCAGGTGTCTGTCATCTTCTCAGCATGGTTGAACCTGCCAGGAATTGCTTCCCGCTGTACATCGACAACAGACTCCTGTTTCACCCCCCCACCACGGTGAGGCGGACGAATAGGACTTGGGGGGGATATATATATATATATATTTTTAGTGACTGGTTATGTGCTCTTGGAAAAGATGTGTTTTTAGCCATTTTATGAAGACAGAGGGTGAGTCAGCTACACAGATGGAGTTGGGAAGGTCATTCCACCAACATGGTATGATGAAACTGAAAGTCCGGGAAAGTGTTTTGGTGCCTCTTTGTGTTGGTAAAACAAGGCGACGTTACTGAGCCGACCGCAGGCTTCTGGCGGGAGTGTAGTTTTGCATGAATGATTTTAGGTATGCTGGAGCAGACCCAGTGACTGTTTTGTATGCCAGCATCAGAGCCTTGAATTTAATACGTGCATCAACCGGCAGCCAGTGGAGAGAGACAAAGAGTGGTGTAACATGCACTCTCTTTGGTTCATTAAAGACCAGACGTGCTGCTGCATTCTGGATCATTTGCAGAGGTCTAATTGCACATGCAGGAAGGCCTGCAATGAGAGCGTTACAGTTGTCCAGTCTAGTTATGACAAGTGACTGAACAAGCAGTTGTGTGGCATGTTCAGAGAGGAAAGGTCATATTTTCCTGATATTGCAGAGTGTAAATCTACATGATATGGTCTTTATATATGGTCTTTGAGATGTGGTCTGTGAAATTTAGCTTGTTATCGATGGTTACCCCTAGATTTCTGACCGTTTTGGAAGGCGATACTGTAGTTGAATCCAGCTGCACGGTGATGTTGTGTTCAACAGCAGGGTTGGCTGGAAAGACAAGGAGTTCGGTCTTGGTTGGGTTGAGTTGCAGGTGGTGTTCCTCCATCCAGGCCGAGAAACCTCCTAAGAAGGGGCTCCTAACCGACCGCCTGGAGCGGAGGAGTCCGCTACCAGCCACTGAAATGCGGCGGGGCATTCCGTACGCCAGGGGCTGGGGGACTGCCTCCGATTCGCCCGGGGAGGTGCGGCTGTCATCCGTTAGAGGGTGGAGGATTGGCTGAGGACCAAGCATTTCTGTTTCCCTGCTCTTGTCCCCTCCCTCATCCATGTAGATGGGGATGACCTGCCGGCAGACGGGGCGGAAGGCACGCCCCTCCCCAGGGAAATGGGGGGGGGTGTACGTCATGCCTGGGGCTGAATGAGGGAGGAATGTGACAGGGCGGTGGGCGGGGCCGGGTTGTGATTTTACATACCCGGTCCCTTATCAGGCTAATTAATCCTCCGAGAGGGATAAAGGCCGACTGTGGAAGGTGGTGCGACGAGAGAGAGATCGTTCATGGTCAGCTGACCGTCATGTGTGTGTTTGTGTCTTTTTTTAAGTTTCTCATTAAACTATTATTTATATTGTCAAGCCGGTTCTCGCCTTTCACTTATATTCCCATTACAGTTGTAGAGTATGAACGGAAAATCACGAACTCATTAATGCTGAATGCAATGCACACATTCTTGCAAGGGTCCTAAAGCCCCCACACACTGTTACTCTCCCCACACCCCCCTCCTTAGATGAGAAAGGAATGTGAGATTTTCTTAGACACACACGTTCCTTTCATTTAAAACCCAGAAATATGTTTTAATCCCGTATGCTTGGGTATTTCTGCTGTTATATCAAACTAGTTAAAGGGGTCATGACATGAGAAACCAAATTTGCCTTGATCTTTTGGTATATAAGAGGTCTTTGTATCATTAAAACGTCCTGCAAGTTTAATATTTTAAGACGTCCTCCCCATTCTAAACGAATCATTTATTTAATCAAGCTCAAAATACAGCTCGTTCTGGATTCATGGTTAGAAGTGACGTGACGGTTACAAGTGACGTACCAGCGTTTGCATATGACCGCCTCCAGCACAAGATAACTACGCTTTAAGCGCAAGACAACTACGCTCATTTCAGTATCGCCGTCGCCTCACAAGTGTTCAGTCGATGGACAGCGAGCTCTGACAGAGACTACTTGTGCACAGGAAATTACGATGCCACACAGATGTGCTGTTCCTGGCTGTGGTCAAACAAAACCTCTGAATAAGCTGCCGAAAGATCCAGACGTCAGGGAAAAATGGATGCAGTTTATTTTTTGCGGACGTCCCAGTCACGGCAGTGTTAACTTAAGCGTTTGTTCTGTACATTTTAAGGATGACTGTTTTGAGAACAAATCTCAATATGATGCTGGCTTTGCCAGAAAACTGTTGCTCAAAGATAAGTCCGTGCCGACTATTCTGGGAACAACGACGACGCAAACTGTAAGTAATCTATTTTAAACTTTAAACTACTTTTTAAAGCGCAATTTCATTCATTATGAATAATCACAGTGTTTTTACTTAGTTTACTTGCATATTGTTCTGGCTGGAGGCGTCAATAATTGATACATAGGCACTGACGTTAGCCAATCATAACAGTGGGCGTTAACACTGAAGTCTTAAATGGAAAACGCCCCCAAAACAGACTGTTTGAATCAGAGGATGAGAAACAGGGTGGGAAAAGGTCATAAATCACTAGATTTTAAATTTTCTTAAAAAAAAATATATTAATACTATAATTGCACCTAAGGGAACATAATAATACAATAAAAAAACCCATGTCATGACCCCTTTAAGATTGTTTAGTTATGTAGTTAAACTCTGAGGGCTTATATAAAGAATCTAAGAGTATATATTCACTTTTAAGTGTACCAAATACAAGTTTCTTGGTATCAAATTAAATCTTACGACTCGCCCTAGCTGAATATTTATATAAGGTTACATTAAAATGTATACTGCTATGTTTTACCATCTTTTGAGTGATTCAAACCACATCCAGGACCCTGTCGTAAATTAGGCAAATGACTAGCCTTGACAAGACAAAGGGAACCACCTCGTGCCAAAACTGAGGGGCCTCATTGGGTCATTCCTCCCAAAGGAGGTGTGACCTCCCTACCTTAAAAGTCAGGATCTGGTGTTGAATCACCCTCTTTTGGTCCTCTTTTGTCTTCGCTTGTGTTCTTCTCTTTTATCTCTCTTCAAGCTCTCTTGCTTTTTCTTCCCTTTTTGTGTTACTCTCGTCAGACATGTCTTTTGTTTTATTTGGCATTTATCTCAGTCTTTTCCTTGTCTTCGGACAAAGCTCAACACTCTACGTTTTTGGAGCAGTCCGATATCCTCCGGGTGAAAGGACTCTCTCTCAGTTTCAACCATTACTCCTAAGATGCTTTGAACTTCCCGCGAGCGATCCATGCTCGGGGAGCACCAACAGAAATCCTCCAGCTCACGGACGCAACGAGGACATTCACAAACACACGCAGCCTTGTTCAGCGACACAAAGGTCCATTTTGCAAGTATTATTCCATCTAAATTCAAATGCGTTAAAGTGTGTAATTCCCTTGCTGGCTCTTAAGGTTTAACTGTTGTAACAAGTTTGCTATCATTTTCCTTACTGTTTTACTTTGTTTGTTCTATGTTAAATGTTTGTTGTTTAAGTGTGTTCTATGTTTGTTTAAGTGTAGTGATATATCCTAGTTCCTTGTATTAAACCCAATTATACACTTGATTGTCTGTGTTTGTTGGTCATAAAGCAAAGCCTCTTTAATGTGCGATCTAAAGCTACGAGCTGATATTATCAAAGTAAGTTAACGTGCTTTGATTAAGTAAGCTTATACTAAGAATAAACCTTCTGGAGAATTGATCAAGAGTGTCGAGCAAAGTGGTTCGGTGGACGAACTGATTGGTTGCGGTACGGTTTAATTCCATTAAGGTGTTCTGAAAATTAATACAGCCTGTCTGCATATGATGTATATTCCTAATTAATTATAATTTGTTGTGTTAATTATCTATATATATCTGAAGCAGACTTTTGGGCTATATAACCCCTGTTGTGGGGCAATTTAGAATGTATTGGTATCTCGTTCAAACCGTATGATTAATCATTGATTACAATCATTAATATTAATTGTACATTCCCCAAACCTGAACCAAGAAACCCTACACAGTCATATAGTATAATTAACTCCTTATGAACCCAGTCGGGAAGGGAGTTTATTTGTAATGAAAGTGCTTGTGACTTTATGGTAATTAAAATGGCCTGAATGCAGGCAGTAATGTAATGACGGAGAGCCCGTACTTAAAGGGAAATGCACAAGTATATATTTATATGGCCAATGAATAGCAAGTGCTGTAAACAGAGAGGACTTATGAAGAAAGAGACGCAATATCTAGGTTGTAAAACCTAGGGAATGTGCTTTGCGAGGACCATCCTGCTGCAAAACATATGTCTTGTAAGGACACACCATTCGTTCATGCCCATGAGGAGGCCATGCCTCTAGTTGGGTGTGCTTTAACACCAATTGGGCAAGTCTGACCCTGCGACTCATAAGCCAGGGTTATTGCATTGACAATCCAGTGAGAAGTCTTTGCTTGGAGATGGACATTCCTTTTGTGCGTCCTCCATAGCATATAAAGAGCTGATCAGACAGTCTGAACTGGTGGGTGCGCTCAACATATGCGTGTAGCGCACACAGAGCATAACTAATGCAATGATTGTTCCTCATCTGAATTAAATGGAGGAGGCAAGAAGGTCAGAATGTGAACCACCTGTGCTTTGAAGGGTGCGGTCAGCACCTTGGGTACATAGCCTTTTCTGGGTTTGACAGTGGCTCATGACAGACCGGGGCCAAACTCTACATGAATTGTCGACTTATAATGCATGCATGTCACCTACCCATTTTACTGAGGCCAGAACCAGCAGTAGTGCGATCTTAATGGAGAGCATGCGCAAATCAACAGAGTCCAAAGGCTTGAAGGCGGGCCCTGCGAGAGCTTTTAGGACTAAAGTTAAGTCCCAAGTCGGGACTGTAGCTTAAATCATGCTTGCCTATAGAGGTCATATATAGTTTATTTTAGCTATAGTTTCATGTGCGTGATACGCAGATATAGTTGCCACATATACTTTGAGCATTGACGAGGTGACTCCTGCGTCTAATCACTCTTGAAGAAATATTTGAATTTCGTGTAAGGGGCAGTTTACTGGGTCCTTGTTGTGTGAGAGACACCAATAAGCGAACACCTTCCATTTTAGTGCATAGAGGCATTTTGTGGACGTGCTCTGGCTTGTAAAATGGTGTTCATGACTGAACGCATCAGTTCTGTTGCGTGTAGTGTGCTCTGTTCAGGGGCCACACATGCAGGTTCCACAGCTGGGGATGGGGATGCCAGATTGTGCCTAACCCTCATCAGTGGTATTTCCCATGGTGAGCTGTACAGCATCTCCATCATTTCCGGAAATCATGGTTGGCCATTTTGGTGCAACTAATAGAACCGTTAGGGATGCTGCTGCCACAAATCCCAATGCTTTCTAAAACAAGTTTCAGTGGAAATGTTCTACCCAGTTTGAACTGAGACGGACACTGTAAATGGCTGCAGCAGTAATTCTGTGCTGGCATAACAAAGCCTCTGATTGCGGCAGTAACAGCCAATTGTTGAGGTAGTTCAGGATGTGCATGCCGATCAGTCTCATATATGGGGCGAGATAGGGGCGAGAAACGCATCAAGGCACGCATCAACGCATCAATGCACTTTGTGCGAGGAGCCAAATACAGTCCGAAGGGCAGGACTTTGAATTGATAAGCTGTTCCCTCGAATGCGAAACTCAAAAAACATCCTGTGATGTCGTACAATTTGGATATGAAAGTACGCTTCCTTCAGGTCTATCAACGCAAACCAATTGTGTGGGCATACATGCGATAAGATCCGTTTCTGAGTAATCATTTTGAATAGGTGCTTTATAAGTGTGCAATTTAAATGTCTCAGATCCAGGATATGCCGAAGCCCACCATCTTTCTTTGGAACAAGAAAATAATTGCTGTAAACCCATTTTTGTGCTTGACAATTTGGCACAATCTCTTCTGTTAACATCAGTTGACATGCCTGATGTTTTTCCACGATGAGTGTATTTCGGCTCGTAACACTGGCGCATCATCGGACGAAACCGTGGAAGACAGAACGCCATTGAAACGGGGTGGCCGGTGTGCAAAATTGGATCGTATAACCATGTTAGATCATTTTTGCACCCATTCTGTAATACCCGTTAGGGCTCGCCACGCATCCGATTAATACACTGTATGATATGATGCGCCACTCACTATAGGGATGCGGCTGCGAATAATGTATGTGCATTGAAGAGGAAAAAGAGGCACTTTATTGAGAATGTGTGAGCTTCTCGTGCATTTGCAATGAATGCTGTATTCTTTTTGCACTTATTGCATTTTTTATTCCATTTATTTGAGTGCAAGACACAGAAACAACATTTTGAACAATATTGTGAACAACAATATTCCTTTCCCGACAAAAAATAGTGAGGAGATGGGATTAGTTGGGCGCTGGCTCGAAACAGAGCGAGGGCGAACCGGCTGTGATATACTCTGTGTGGGCAAAAAGTCTCTCATAGCCTTTGGCTGCTGAATCGTGACATAACGCTCAGCAAACTTATTTATAGAGCCGCCAAAAAGGCAGGCTGAAGACACTGGATTTCCTTATCACTCATTTCTGCCCTGGAGCACCGCCATTGTGTGGAGTGCTGATCCAGCTTGTTCTGCTGCTGAGTAAGCTTTTCCCGCCAGTGCGGACATTTGTCGACACTGTTTGGAAGGATGTACATGTTACTCACTGGGCAGAGGTGTGCCACTACCGCCTCCTCCACAGGGGGTAATTGGGCATAACAATTTCTTTCCCGCAATCCACATTAAAGATGATGGCGTCACTGCACAAGTGGCCTGTATAAGGTCACGCGCCAGGACTTGAATAGTTTGTTATGAACTTCGGGGAAGAATTGTGCGGGATGCTGCCATTTGATGGCGTCCGGACTGCTGGAACATTCATCGAGGCGAGACTCTTCAGGTTCCTCTGGGGAAAACAAACAGGGTGAAGCTCTTCGACTGCCCTTGTAAGGATGCGGAGCATCTCCCTCACTGAGGGGAGGGTTGGAAGCATCATCTACTGACCATTTGCCTGATGCGGCGAGAGACATGACGTCGTCATCATCCCCAGTGTCAGATCCGCCAAACTAGAGGGCCGGAGATCGTCTCGCTCATAGTGTACTGGGAAACCTGCACTTTGTGGAGATTGAGGGGCTCGTGGGGCATGTTCCTTGAGGAAATACACCTCAAATTCATTCTGCTTGACCTTGCGGCCCCACCGTGCCTCCTCGTGTGAACCCACAGCTATCACAGAAGAGGTGGCTGGGAGGGCGCGAGAGGCTGAATCATCCCTCAGAACGAGGGCGATTTGTGAGCGAAGCGACTTGAGACTCATGTCCTCACAGTGAGGACAGTCTGTCTCCATGAGAGCTGACTCTGTGTGGGTGCGGCCCAGACAAAAAATGCAGCTCTCATGTTTGTCTGACAGCGGAATGTTTCTCTCACACAAGGAACACTTAAGGAACAACATCTTGAAAAATACGCAAACACGTAAGTGAATATATATATATATTTATATTTATATCATACAAATACAATTGCTTTTTAAAGGATACGCTACACCTGCCGATGTGCTGCGGAGAATCAGGATGCTGAGGTCTGTTCACCAGCGAAGCGTCAAGCGATGAGGCGGAAAGAGCATTGCAGGGGAGCGGAGTGTCTTCCCGCTGCCATGAAGATTCCATCCGTGACTCGTGTGTATCGACGGCGAAGAGTAGAGGGCTTCGAGACAAGAGATGATTGCTGTCTTGAAGGTATAAATTCTGAGGAAATGTGTCTGTGCGCCTGTTTTTATAGCAGTGAGTTTTGCACCAAAACAGGCGTGGCTCAAACACCATAGCCATTATTAGAAAATTGCCGTTATTATAGAGTGGTGTCAAATAGGTTGTGTATGAAGGCACTCTACATATTTACTACGCAATTGAGTCGTAAGGGAACACAGATTTTTAGGGAAACAAGATGCTAGCATCTAGATATTCTTAGAGTGTGGTGCATTATTATTAGAACATACTGTATATGTTTGTCTTTTTATGTTTAAGAGCAGGAAGAGACTTCGCAGTGGGAGGTGGAGGAAACAGTGTGCTCTAAGGATTTGTATGACCAGGATAAGGATGGAAAACTGAACAGGGATGAACAACTCAGCTGGGTTTCTCCGAACAGCTATGCCTCTGCACGAGAAGAGGTAAGAGTCAATAAATGCCAGTTCACATATATGCAAACATATTTTTTATCTGCTTAAAGAAACATTTCATAAACCTGAACACGAATTCTGAATATTGTATTTTCTTGAATGTTGAACTATTCGTCTTATCAAGGAAATAGATCAAGATGGTGATGAAAGGCTCTGGCAGAGACAAAAAAATATATATGTCTGTTCATGAAAAGACATTTATGACTGATTACGGGTGACAGCTCCATGTGCAACATTATGAATTGTAATAATTTAAATTTGAATAAATATCAACTTTTACAATTCATTTTTGTAGTGTCACAATGATAGACTACTTGAGGTATTTTGTTTATTAGATAACTGTAGCAGGGCAGGACAGGGCTGTGATTCCGCACACCTGGCCCCTAATTAGGCTGATTAAGCCTGAGACGGCAGTGCGACAGAGAGAGAGAGAGAGTTATGGGTAGTGGCTGATAGTGAATCTATGATGATGATATACAGAGCAATGATAAGATCAATTATTGATTATGGCTGTGTGGTATATGGGTCAGCAGCCCCTTCAGTGATTAGTAAACTTGATAGAGTCCAAGCAAAAGCCTTAGAGTATGTAGTGGGGTGTTTTGTACAACTCCATCACCGGCACTATTAATAGAAACAGGGGAGATGCCATTAGAAATAAGAAGACGTAAACTTGGTTTGAAGTATTTAATGAAACTAAAAGGGCAGAATGGAAAACTACCAACAAAAAGCCTGTTGAGTCAGCATTGGGAGTTTATGGGAACAGCAAGAAGGGCCAAAACAAACTTTACAGAAAAACTCAAATCTATGGCAGAGGAAATTGGTATTATGAATTTGAATGGATGTCCATCAATATGTCGTTCAGATATACCTTCATGGTTGATTCCAGATCCCATTGTTGACCTATATTTTATTAAAACAAGCAAAATAAATATGTCAGAGGCTGTAGTGAAGGAGATAAAAGTCCAGATGTATGAATTATGGGGAGGCTACTTACAAATCTATACTGATGGGTTAATGGATCCTGAGAGCGGCAAAGTGGCTTTTGGTGTTAGCATACCAGAAACAGGTTATAAAAAAGGGTGTAGGATCCAGACCACATGTCAGTCTTCACAGCAGGGATGGTGGCAGTTCTCTGGGCATTAAGGTGGGTTGAAGATAATAAACAGAAGCATTCAGTTATATGTAGTGACTCAGCAGCAACTTTAGTTACAATTAAAGATACCTGATTTACTTGTGGAAATTATGCAGGTGTTATATAGAATTCACAAAGCAGGGTATGAGGTGGGGTTTCTGTGTATTCCAGCGCACATGGGTGTGGAGGGTAATGAGGAGGCAGATGAGGTGGCAAAGAAGGCGGTGCAGGAGGAAAGAGTTCAAATCAATTTACAGTTTGGGTCACCAGATTACACAGAAATTATAAATAGGTCAGTTAAAGAAATGTGGCAAAAATCATGGGAAAATGAAAGGAAGGGGAGGGCATACTATTCAGTACAAAGAATTGTAGAGAAAGGAAAATGTGAATTTAGAAGTAAGAGAAGAGATGCAGTAGTCTTATCCAGATTGAGGTTTGGGCAGAGTGGGCTGGCTCTGATTGGTAAACATCCTGATGGAAAATGTGAATGTGGAGACAAGGAAACGGTGAAGCATGTATTAGTTCATTGTAGAAAGTTCTCTCTTCAAAGGAGGAAATTGTTCAGAGACCTTGGAGCAATTGGAGAGACTATATTTAGTCTATGCACTCTACTTAATTTGGATTGTTGGAACAAAATGAAGAAACTGATCGAGTACCTACATGAAACTGGATTATACAAAAGGATATAGGCAATCACCATTAATATGTGAATAACGAACAGTGGAGGGCAGCAATACGCCAAAGATGCGTCTAGTCTGCCGGAAACAAGAAGAAGAAGAAGTGTTATGGGTAGCTGTCCAACACCTACAGTGCATCCAGAAAGTATTCACAGCGTTTCACTTTTTCCACATTTTGTTATGTTACAGCCTTATTCCAAAATGGATTAAATTAATTATTTTCCTCAAAATTCTACAAACAATACCCCATAATGACAATGTGAAAGAAGTTTGTTTGAAATCTTTGCAAATTTATTAAAAATAAAAAATGAAAAGAATCACATGTACATAAGTATTCACAGCCTTTGCCATGACACTCAAAATTGAGCTCAGGTTCATCCTGTTTCCTCTAATCATCCTTGAGATGTTTACAACTTGATTGAAGTCCACCTGTGGTAAATTTAGTTGAATTTAATCCATTTTGGAATAAGGCTGTAACATAACAAAATGCGGAAAAGGTGAAGCGCTGTGAATACTTTCCGGATGCACTGTATGTGTTTGTGTGTGTTTGTGTGTGCTTGCGTGTGTGTTTGTGTTTGTGTTTGCGAGCACGTGCATGCGTGCGTGTTAAGCCAGTTCTCACCTCCTCCTTTCCATTAAACTGTGTTGCACTAACATTTACACTTTTTGTGCATTTCCTGATACTTTAACACTGTTCATATCTGTGTAAAACAAAGCCACGTTGAATGTAGAGACAACAAAAGACTTTAATCTTTTTAAGATTATCTTTTGTTTTGATCAAGCTGCGTAATACTTTTTTTTTTTTCCAATTACTGTGCAGTTGCTCAGAGTTAAAAGATATTCAAATCATTATGCCTTTGTCTTGATTTAAACTGCCACTAAACAAGCTTGACCTTTAAGTCATGAAAAAGTAACTGAACTTTGCTTATTTTTAGTAGCTAACTTTGTGTGTTCAAAATGTTTTATAAATCTAAATATTTACACTATATTTTCCAAAAGCCTGCTGTTTTAGATCCTGTTTCAGGTCTCATCCTATCTAGTAGTCAAATGGCAGCTAAATGCAAGCCTATTATCTGTCAAGCATGCTGTCCATGGTCATTTACATCATAGGAGAGAACTTCCTTATCTGAGTCAAACCTGAGTACCACAAGAGTATTGTACAACTTCTGGTTTCCTGTGTATGGCATTATTTGTTTCCTTTCAGTTCTCTTAAGTTAGCCTCGTTGTACCTTCTCTGTGCCTCAGTCACTTTTACGATTGTAAATAGTTTTCAAAATGACACCATTACAGTTCAAAGACGCGTTTTGGGTAAGTGAACAGGTTTAATACATTTGACAGTTTAGATTGCATGTTATTAGTTCCATGTTAGGGCTGACATGCCTGATGTTTGCAACATTGCATATGATGATTAACAAATTACTGCAAGTTACCAATGTATCAATTAACTTGCAGTATTTCACAGATGTCACAGGTCAGTCACCTTCTGCATTCATAATGCAGAATGAATGTAACTTGTCTCAGTAAGACATTTTTGTGCACTGCTAATTTCATGAATTTGTTTAAAATGGTTACTTCACCCAAAATTTAAAACTGTTTTAATTTACTCACCCTCATGTTGACTCTCTCTTCCATGGAACTCAACAAGAGATTTTAGGTAGAATGACAGCCTCCAAAGTTGCAATGAATGAAAAGTGACTGAGGCTAACATTCCACCTAACAGCTGGTTTTATTTTCCACTGAAGAAAAAAGTCATACAGTTTGAAACAACATGAGGAAACGAAGACAGAATTTTGTTGTTGTTGTTGTTGTTGGTGAACTATACCTTTAATATTTACTGTCTTGTGTCTTAAACAACACTGTACGACCAATTAAGTATAATCTGCCATCGCTTTCGTTTGTGAGTGTAGTGTTATAAGCAGGTTTAGTTATATATGGACAGTAAGGGATTAAGATAGAGGTCACACAATTATCTTGATTTTTCACATTATGAAATTAAATAATAAATGTCTCTAAATGAAAGTGTTTTGTCTAAATGTTTTTTGGGAGAGTAGGGTTTTTGGTGTTCATGTATAGTCATACATGAAGAGTTTGTCAGCTTTATGTTGTCAGAGCATCAATCTACAAAGCAACTTCTGGGTTGGATTGCATGCCCCGCAATATAATCCTGCTCGACCTTTGAATGTTCTTTCTTTTTATATAAAATAGATATACAATGTAGAGGTAATTTGTGTTAATTTGAAAATAGTTGTGGGCTACTGTGTTTTTCTTTGTATTTAAAATGTATTAGAACTAAAAAATGATCATGTTCAGACACACCAAGGTTTCAAATATCAGAAAATTACATGAGTTTTAGTTTTAGTAGTCAGTATTTTTGCACATCAGTGAGCAGATTAATGATTAAAGTGTTTTAAACACCTTAGTGTGCAACCACATTCTTCCTCACTCACTCACATACAGTATGTGCTAACTGCTTCAAATAAAACCTCATTTTGATTCATTTAATGCTAGAGCCCAGAAACATCCCCATATCTAGCAAATGTATCCCATGGGTTTTCTCTTGGGAAATCTATTCCTAATGTATTAATTCTTGAATATGTTTTAAGATTATTAATGCCATTGTGGCAGTGTTCCATTACAGTTTAATGCTGGTAGAGTTATGTTTTATGGTACTATATATACAGTGCCTTGCAAAATTATTCAGACCTCTGACCAATTCTCTCATATTACTAAATTATAAATGGTACACTGAAATTTCATTCTGATTGATATTTTATTTTAAAACAGTGAAATTCAAAATCAATTATTGTAAGGTGACTGTTTTTTTGTTGGGAAATATTTTTATGAAAAATAAAAAACGGAACTATCTTGCTTACACAAGTATTAAACCGTCACACATTAATATTTGGTTGAGCCACCTTTTGCTGCAATAACTGCTTTGTCTTTTGGGGTACACATGTACCAGCTTTGCACACAATGACAGAGTGATTTTGGCCCATTCTTCCCAGCAGATTTTCTACAGATTATTCAGGTTGGTTGGGGGATGCTTGTGGACTGCAATGTTCAAATAGTGCCACAGATTCTCAATAGGATTGAGATCAGGACTTTGTCTGTGCCACTGTAGAACATTTATCTTTTTGTTCTTGAGCCACTCTGATGTTGCTTTGGCCTTGTGCTTGGAATCATTGTCCTGCTGAAAGGTGAATTTCCTCCCAAGATATCTTGTGGTATTTCCCTATATTTTGCTCCATCCATTCTTCCTTCAATTTTAACAAGATGCGTGGTCCCTGCTGATGAGAAGCATCCCCACAACATGATGCTGCCACCACCATACTTCACTGTAGGGATGGTGTGTCTTGAGGCATAGGAAGTGTTAAGTTTATGCCACACATAGTGCTTTTGGGCAAAAAAGCTCTATTTTTGTCTCATCTGACTACAAAACCTTCACCCATATCGCAGCTGGGTCACTCACATGCTTTCTGTCAAACTCCAGATGTGATTTCAGATGGTAATTTTTGAGTAATAGCTTCTTTCTTGCCACCCTCCCATACAAGCCAGCATTATGCGGTGCTCTTGATATGGTTGACTGGTGCACCATTAATCCACTCTCTGCCACTGAACTCTGTAGCTCCTTCAAAGTGATTGTTGGCCTCTCTGCGGCTTCTCTCACAAGTCTCCTTTTTGTTGAAGCGTTGAGTTTTGAGGGACGACCTTTTCTTGGCAGTGCCTTGGTGGTGAAGTGCAGCTTTCACTTCCTGATTATTGATCCAACTGTGCTCACTGGGATATCCAAACATTTGGATATTATTTTGTACCCGTTCCCTAATCTATGCATTTTTATTACTTTATCTCTAACTTCTGTAGAATGCTCTTTGGTCTTCATTTTCCTTCAGATTCACAACCTCACCAATGATCCTTCAACAATGGGTTTTTTTATCCAGAAAATGTGATTGCAACTTGAATGATTCACAGGTGGATGCCAATGGTAAAGTAATTGTGTCCTCTCTAGTGCAATTTATTTCATCGGTGTAACCTGGCAGCTTCCACAGCACAGGGGTTGAATATTTATGCATGCAAGATATTTCATTTATTTATTTTTATTTATTTGAGTTCCAGTGTATTAAAATAAAATATCAAACAGAATGAAATTTCAATGCACCATTTGTAATTCAGTAATATGAGATAATTGTTTGGGGTCTGAATATTTTTGCTAGGCACTATATATATATATATTCTCTTGGTTCTAGAGCCCAGAATTCACCAGTGACTTTGGCTATGAGACTCTTATCCAGAGGCTATGTGATGGCAGACGAACTTGCAAAGACATGGAGGAGCTCTTAAAAATGAGGTACCAAAAATGGCATATTTATATTGTTTTTTGACAAGATAAACTGTTTATTATTGGTTAAAATTATTGGTCTGTTATGATCTAGTACAGCTGTGAAGTATTGGTTAGGACTAGTATCCTTCTACTTACAGGGCAATGGCAGAGGAAAGGTACGGCAAGGAATTGATTACTATAGCACGCAAGGCAGGAGGTCAAAGTGAAATTGGGTAAGTACATAGCCTATTTCAAAGACAGTGATTGCAAAGCTGTTTTACATACTGTATGTTATTTTTATGTCTGTGTGTTTTAATATTTTGCATACAAAACAATGTTTTTGAGCATAAATCTTTGTTTTCTTGCTCTGGTAATGTAGCAATTTGAAAGCATCATTTGACCAACTAAAATCTCGTAAGTAACACACCAAATTATAATTTGCTGATTTTTCTTTCAAATTTTCTTTTCTTTAATTTTGTATTTATTTTTTGCTAAACTTACACCTTATAAATCAAATATGCTATATTCTCACCTAGAAATGGAGAACATTGGAAATTTGCACATTCAGCTCTCTGGAATGTTACGAGAAGAGGTCAAACGTATGGAGCAGTTCAGAGAGCGGCAGAAAGAGCAGCGGAAAAAGGTACTAGATTATGTGTTGCTTTGCTAATTTGCTAAATAATCACAGGTAACCTTTTTTTAGGTATGGTAAATGCTGATAGAAATACACATGCTCAAACCAAGTATTGGTTATTTTTTTCAGTTCTCACTTATTGTATGGTTTTGTATGAGATGCATAATACCTTTGCTTTAGTAAAATATATCTGAATGTATAATTTATAGGTATTAGTGCATAAAGCCCTAGTTTTAGAGGTTTCTAGAAGATTAAGAGTTCTAGAGATTAAGTTTAGTCACTTAGAGAACTGACTTCTGAAAAAAAATGTTGTCTTGTTACAGTTTGAGGGAGTCATGGAAAAGGTTCAAAAGAGCAAGGTGTCATTATATAAGAAAACCATGGAGGTGAGTGTTGTATTGCATACATATTGGCTGATAGTGTCCTGAAGCTGAAGTATGTAATTTCTACGCAATGAAACGGAATTGCAAAAACATTGTTTTCAAACATCAATCCATCCATTTTCTGTAGCTGCTTATCCTATGTAGGGTTGCGGGTAGTGCTGAACCGGAGTCTATCCCAGTGAAGGCAGGAAAACACACTGGACAGGGCCAGTCCATCACAACACACAGACACAAAAACACATTCACACCAATGGGCAATTTAGAGTCTCCAATTAACTTGTCCAGTTTGTCTTTGGACTGTGATGGAAATCGGAGTACCCACGCGAAGAAAGGGAGAACATGCAAGCTCCACACATAAAGGCCCAAGTTGAGCTGGAATTTCTTGCTGTGGGGAGACTATGCTACCCACTGAGCCACCATGCCACCCTTGTTTTTAAACGGCTTTTCCAAATACTAACTCCATTTGTTGTTGATCAAACGAACAGATAGCCCCATCCCCAACTCGGTCAATGTTTACTGTTTTCGAGCAAATCAACATACGAATGGCTGACTTATAGTTGTCTCTGCATATTAAGCTGGGATAGGAGAAATACTGTAATACTGAAAAAGTTACTTCAGCTTTAACCTTTGTAACTTACATTTTATAGACTCATGAATTTTTCCTATTTGTCCTAATAGAGACTGAAAGCAAAAAAACAAGATAAGGAAGGGTGAAAGAGAGTGATTTAAATGATCAGTGCATGTGTTAACCTCTGCAACTAACGTGCAGGGAAGGGTGGGGGCTGGGTCTTCTAAATGTGGTAACTGTCATGCCAGGAAGTCTCACTTCTCTACCAGAAGTGTATTCTTTCTTGCCCTCATGCTTATACACTACCTCAAACACTGCCTCTTTTTTCTTCATGTTTGGTTTCTCTCTTCCTCATAAATTTGCAATTTCCTCTAAACAGGCACTTGTTATATTGTCAAGAATAGATTTTTGAGGCAAAAAGACATTGAAGGAAGTATAGGGTTACTTGGTATAGTCATGAAGAATATTAGAAAACCATTAAAGGAATATTCCGGGTTCAAATACAAGTTAAGCTCAGTCGACAGCATTTATGGCATAATGACGATTACCACAAAAATACATTTTGACTCAAAAAGCAAAAATGTAGGTTACTGTGAAGCAGAATCTGAGAGAGACGAGGGGAGGGAGAGGGGAGAGAGAAAGGGCTAGCAGGAGAGACAGAGAGAGAGGAGAGAGAGAGAGAAAAGAAAACATTCTTCTTTGGCTCCCGCGGGCAGGCCGCCCACCTAGTCCTCAGCCGCCTGGCAGACAACAGCGGGCTCCTCCATCTCCTGTTGCTGTGTTTTCATTTTGATGTTCTGTGTAATTAAAGTTAGTTGAATGTGGATCTGGCTCCCGCTTCCTCCTTTCCCAGGTTATGGCACCAGTGTGGAAGATCTCTGTTCGTCTGGGAAACGAGGAAGTGTGAGCCGGATCCACATTCAACAAACTTTGATTACACAGAACATCAAACTGGAAAAACAGCAACATAAACACACACACAGAGCGGCCACGTGTGTGTCTCGGGCATAACCGGCTCTCCCTTTATTTCTCTCCCTCTGATTATATGGCATATATCCTCACGGCCCAGCCAAGCCCTCCTCGTCACACTAGGTTACAAAGGTTGATAGGTTACATTTTTTTTGTTGTATTTATTTCATTTAGCAGACACTTTTATCCAAAGCAACTGACAAATGAGGAATACACCATAAGCGATTCATCCTAAGGAGGCAATAATATGAGAAGTGCTTCAATACAAATGTTTAAAATTTACTAACAGAAGTACAAGCAGAGAGGAAAGTAAGAGACAGTGGTGAACATATGAATTAAGAGTTTTCATTTAAAAAAATGTTTTACTGTTAGTGCATTAACGTTTCTTTAAAGTGGCAAGGGAGTTGGGTAGGGAAGGTTTTTTCCTCCTGAAGCGAAAGTCCAGGTTTGCGCTAAGAGGTTGACCGATAATGGATTGTGTCGAAACAATAATTAAGGTGGTGGAAAGTGCAGATAACCGATTATTCGGCTGATAGTTTTAAAAATAGATTTGATACATACATACTGTAAAATGGGACTTTAACTCTTAACAAGCCCTAACTAAATAGGGGACTCTTATTTTAAAAAGGCTGTGCTTCCATCTCACACAAACATAAGAGAAACAAAACATGCACACGTACGATCATCAACATCATATTCCACTACAGATTACAGAATACATGCTGTAAAATGTAATTTGTAACGTATTCCGTTAGATTACTCAAGGTCAGTAATGTATTCTAAATACTTTTGATTACTTCAGCACTGGTAGATTTTTTCACTTGTTTTGACTATAAAAGCTCTGCCAGTACAGTTAGACAAAATACACATGTTAAAATACATTCTCTGAAAAACCTAAATATCTTATGCTGTGTTGTTTCTAAAACAAGATAAATCAAACTGATCTTGTTTTAAGGATTTTCAAATATTTTTACAGGAAAACAATACAAAAATTATCAAGAATAACATGTTTGCCCTAATAGCAAAGGTCTTACTAGAAAATAATAAATTATGATCCAATGTGAATTTTCTTGATAAAAATATTATGGTGCCTGGTAACATGTAAAATGGCTAGAAATATGGGATCAATTCCATGCCACATATATTTGCAAAAATATAAATTATTGCAAAAGAAAAAAAGTATTGAGCAAACAAAAAATAAATTTGAAACAAAAATTAAGTATCACAAAAGTAAAATAAAGTATCGGGAGAAAAAAAGAAAGTTTTGCAAACAAAAATAAAGAATTGCAAAATGTAAATAAAATATAGCAAAAACCAAGATATAATTAATTGCAAAAATCAATGACTGTTGTAAAAGAAACTAAAGAACTTTTATCCTTTTTTATCTCTGCAACAGATTTTTAGGCAGCAATGATTTTGCCACACATCTTTTTCTTTGCAATGCCTACTAATTATTTTGCAATGCTCCTTTTAATCTGCATTTCCATCACGTGTGAGCTCGTGATACCGTTTTGCCTTTGCGCTTCACTTTTCTGTGCGTTTAACTTTATGGCACTGTTTTGACGTGGGGGTGGAGTCAGGGGATTGGGGCGTGTACAACGGGCTCAGTGATGCCTCCCTGGAAGTTACGTCATTAGCTTGAGACACGGATCAAACATCATGGCTGAGCACAGGCATGCAGGTGGATCTCAGGCAGGGGCGGGTCTACGTGGGGGCCAGGGGGGGCACCGGCCCCTCCTGAAATTCGATTGGCCCCCCCCAGGTGCCCCCCCTATAAGATGTCTTGTGATTGGTTCATTTTACGGCCAATCAGTTTCTAGACTCTGCTGAAGTTCGTGATTCAAAGAAGTTATTTATTTTTTATTTTTTAAAGCTTAATAAAGTCATCTTTATTGCCAAAAAAAAAGGATACAAATCACAAGTGACTTATCAAAATATACATAACAATTTTCTCAAATAACTACTGTCTACAATTGCCGTAAATTGTTTCGACATACATTTTTTTTTATTTTTATTATCCTTCAACAACACAAACAAACAAGGTACATCAACAAATCTCTGAATATAACCTCAATTGTTCAGCCATAGGTTGAGCATAGCTAGTACAAAGAACAGAAAACACACTATGAACAAACCAATAATTAAATAGAACAAATAGAAAAAAAACGAAAATAAATAAAATGAAAAAATAAATAAAAAGGGACTTTTTAAATTAATTTAAACATATCCAAAAGAGAAATCAGTTTAAGGGCTTTCTGATTTTTAACAAATTTTAAAGATTTGCACAAGAGTTTAACCTCATTCATTCAGTGATTAAAGTTGGGTTTAGATTTAAACCATCTGCATTTATGAATGAAAAACTTTCCAAAACATAACAAGAAATTAATAACAAAATCACAATCTTTGTTTTCCAGACAAACACCAAACCTAATTAACTTCCACGTGAGAGGTGGGAGTTCAACCCTCCTAGACCTTAACCAATTCTGCAGCTCACTTCAAAAGGGTTGCACCAGATCACAATCAAAGAAGACATGCTCTAGATTTTCAATATTTGTTTCACAAAAAACACAATTATTCACATCAAAATTAAATTTAAATCTTACAAATTCCTTAGTAGGATAAATCTCATTTAAAATTTTGAAGTTCACCTCCTTAGCTTTAGGAGGGAGAGGAAAAGACAAATAATTTTTCCTAATTTTTTTTTATTTCAACCTTATCAAAATCTTTAAGCACGTATTCCCGTCTAATTGGGTTTGGGTAATAAGCCTGTAAAAAAAAAATTCTTATGACTCTATTTGTACATTTTTTATCACAAAAATCATAAACTTCTAAGGAGAGCTGTCTCAGTACTGGGGAGATTTTGGAGTACAACATGTCTTCTTTAACCATTAATCTTAACGGAATTGGTATAGCTCTAATCATTCTATTAAAAATATTAACATGCACTGTACTTGGAATTTCTCACAAAACTCTCTATACAGTAACAAATTCCATTATCATCCAAGAAATGGGCAATAGCCCAAATCCCTTTAGATATCCATTCCTCAAGATATACAGATTTTCTGCCAAATATTATATATCTACTATTCCAAACTGGAGTGTTGTGAGGAGTGAAGTTATGTTTGAACAATGGTTTCCAATAGAGCAGCACTTGCTGAAGGAAGGCTGAAAGTTTAACTGGTAACGAGGTGCACTCAAAGTCACAACATAACAGAAAGTGTATTCCCCCCAGTTTGTTAAAGATAGCATTGGGGACAATAAACCAAAAGGAGTGGCTATTTTGAATGAAGGATTTTAACCATTTCAATTTCAAAACACCATTCATAATGTCAAAATCGATAGCATTCACCCCACAGTCTTCATATTTTTTAATCATGTCCTCCTTTCTAATGTACTGACACTTATTTCTCCAAATAAATTTAAAATTCACCTTATTTATTAATTTAATCATTCGTGTCGATATGGGCAAGGAGAAGGCTGGATAGATGAGTCTGGACAAACTATCCATTTTAGATAAAAGAACCCTTCCAAAAATTGTAAGATCCCTCTGCAGCCATCTATTCAAAATGGACTTAAATTTATCTATGTTATTCAACACATTTTTATTCTCCATAACATCTTTATCTTTAGAAGTAATAATCCCCAAATATTTAACTTCCCTTTTAATTTGTATATTAGATAATGACTGCAAAGGAAACTCATGCAGTGTTAACATTACACATTTGTTTAGGTTTAAATGTCGCCCCGAAGCTTTAGAAAACTTGTTAATAGAATGTAAAGCTAATGGAATTTGATATTCATTCTTTAAAAACAATGTTGTATCGTCAGCAAACTGGCTTATAAGTATATGTCTATCCAACACTGAAAGACCTTCAATACCATTATTTTTAATCAATATAGATAATAACTCTGCAACCATTATAAATAATAATGGTGAGCTTGCCAGTCACCACCGAAACAGAAGAATCCAGCTGTTTTAGTTGAGGTCTGCCTTCTTTCTTTTTCGACTGTTTTCCTCTCTTTCTGCTACTGTTTTTATTGTTTCTAAACTAAAGACTGTTCTTTAATATATTAGCAGAGCACAATGTAATGGTTCCATATTTTATTTTTAAACTGTGGTTTTTTCATTTGAACTGTTACAGTGCTAAAACTTTAACTCTGTGTTACTCAGCTTTTTTGTAAATTAATCTGAAAGAAATGTTGAATGAGACACTATGATGTTTTGGCCAAACCATTTGAATTATTACAGTGGGGGGGAATTATTATTATTTGAAAGAGATTGTGAATAAAACTACTGTATATTGTAATGGCCAAACTAATTAAAAGAAAATAGTTGACATTGTTTCTGCTTCTGGGTTTTTAAAATTGCTCATTATTAAAATTGCTTTTATTTTATAAACTTGTTAGTTTTATGAAAACACTAAAAATAATAAACACTGGCTCTCAAATGTAACTTAATGGATATATACAGGGATGACAAAAAACTAAATTAATCAAAAATGTGCTTTATTACTACATTTGTTTACAAGTAACTTTATTCAAGTTAAAAAAATAATAAAATCAATAGGATTTACGTAATATACTGTACAGATTCTTCCAAAAAGCAACAATCATAAAAACTATTAATTAGTAAAACCAATATATCGGTCGACCCCTATTTGTGCCTATTGACAGTGTTTACTATTTATCTGAAAGATGCAGTAGGAGTCAACTAATTAATATGAGTGACACTGGACTATGGACCAAACCTAGAAAATTGGTTGCATCTAAGAATACTGTTTCTGTTATGGACAGTAAAAACATTAGATGTCCCCTGTAGTATTTTCAGAATAATTTTGTTGCCAAAAAAAGGGCAGAGATTGCTTGAAAGTAACAAGAAAATGGGCAGAGTGTATTGCAAAACTATACTATATCGACACTAGATTTATCATGACTTATTCATTAGGAATTTGTGAGGAGAATGATGGTGTGCGTGTATGTTTGGGTCAGTTCAAAATTTGGGTGAAGCCAATTGAGTCAGACAATAAATGGAAGAGTGTAAGTATCAACTATCATGTAGAACTTAAAATATAATCTGACCTTTTCTGACATTAAGATTAGGAGAACAGTATTCTAAGGCTACCTGCAGATGGATGTTTTTATGGTTTATGGATGTAGATCTCATTAATTTAACCCTGTTCCTCTTGCTTCGCTTAGTCTAAAAGGACGTATGAACAGAGATGTAGAGAGGCTGATGAAGCTGAGCTGGCGGCTGAGAAGCTCAACATTACACCCACTGTCACCCCTAAACAATCTGAAAAGGTAAAATGTGGATTATTATGGGTAGAATTCACAGTGTAATTAACTAATAATACATGGACATCTATGGTTTATTAAGTAAATTAATATATGATCTATGATTTGTTAATTTGATGACAAATTGTGCTGTGACAGCAAGTTTATTTATTTTAGTTTAGGGATGCTAGTTATATTTTTTATGCCAAAATGACAGATACATTTTTTAAATTTTATTTGTAGATATACAGTATTTTGTATTTTGTTATTTATACCCTAACAGACACAAAACAAAGCAAAACAGTGCAGGGAAGCAGCCACAGATGCAGGTGAGAAAAACTATACTTGTTTGTTTATTTCACACTTTGCAACATCTTTTGCAAGACTTGCTATGCAAAGAAGTAGAAAATACTATTCATACAGATAAACCAAAAACAATCTGTAATGTTTAAGATGCAACATTTACATTGCTCCAATCAGTCAGAAAAATAACATTTGACATATTGCCCCCTGGAGTTGCTTTTAGGGCCATTTTCTATATGATGGTATTTTTTGCCAACCATTAAAACACTTGCCCTCCATTTATGTAAACCATTACTAAGCCGTTATATTCTATCTATACTTTGTATACTTTGTATAGATAGAATATAAAGAAATATATCAAAGGTTAGATTTGATGGAAAAAACTTTGGGAGCATTTTTCAAATGAACATACATTTCAAATGCTGGAAAAGCTGTGATACTAATGTATATTATTGCTTCACAGAGAAGCAATACATGTCAAACATTGAACAGCTGGATAAGATTCGTCAGGAATGGGAGACAACGCATGAGTGCACATGTGAGGTAGAGAGAAACCTACACCGTTTTCTGTCTTTCAGAAATAGCTATACCTCTCTATTGAAGCTATGAACCACAGCACATACTGAAAGTGAACTTCCCTTTTTATCTTTTTGTTTTACCCATTATGCACCACAAGCCACAACTACAGAATTAAACTGCAACAGAAACTTTGTTTCAGCCTATTAAAACAGGTTTACTTATAACACCAATTCTGATCACCAATGTTTACTACTGATATTTGTAAATTAACATTCATATATAATCGGTTTAGCAATACCGTATGGATTAAAAGTTTGATAATGTCTTGATTAATTCACCATATGCCATTCTGCAATTGATTACATTTGCTCTACTCTATTTTGCATTACTGTTGAAATGTCAATGTCTAATTTATGGGCCTTTTACATTAGAAGATTATAGTTGGCATAGATATACCATATCGTTATGATATTGTTATGATGTTGCGATGATTCGATTTCCTGTGAATTTCTCTAGGTCTTCCAACAGCAGGAAAATGATAGAATTAACATTCTGAGAAATGCTATTTGGGTCCACTGTAATCACTTCTCCATGCAATGCGTAAAAGATGATGAGGTCAGTATGAGATTTCCTACCTATTATTTAAATATTACAGCATTGCTAACAATTATTGTCATGATTACATACAGTGGGGTGCAAAAGTCTGAGACCACTTCAAAGTCTTGGACCCCCTTTTAAACTTAGCATAACAATATAATGAAAAATATTTATTAAAAAATATATATAATTATATACTATTTCTAGGTCACTAGAAATATAAATGAAATGCAAGTAAATTTGTGACATTGACATTGAAAATTTGCAAAACAGAAGCATTATCATTAATGGTTTCTTTTAACTTAAGTGCTGTTCAGATTGTCAGATTATTGATCACAGTTTGTATGCAGTGTTTTGAGGAAGTGAGAACAGTTCTAGAAATGTGTGACATTACAGCAGACATCAACAGTTTCATCCAGATGAAAAGCACTGGCTCAACTCCTTCAGGTTAATACTGTTCCATTCCGTTTTCATTACATTTTTAAATTATGCTACATTTGTCAAAAATCTATTCTTGTCCTGTGCTGATGCTCTGTAATTCAAGTAGAAACAATCAAAAACTTTGCCATTATGACATAGTGCAGTTAATCGCTAATGATAATGATATAGTCAGGTGAACGTGCTGTTGTGTGTTTTCTTGAAAATTTCTCCACTGTGTTCGCAGCACCCATTGTGTTTGAGAACTACTATGACAAAGAACCTATGACGGACAGCAATGGTGTTGCTCGCTTTGGAGGTGTGATAAAGAAGTGAGTTTTCTAAATTCTAAATATGTAAGACTACATTATGTACTTGCCATGCCGGAAAAACAAAACAAAGGATACACGTATAAGGCAGTGTACCGTTTTTAGTCATATGGCAATTCGTTTTTTTCCTTCCATCACAAATACTGGTTTATGGGTTATAAATTGCTAGCGGATGTCACACAAACAATTTGCAGGCTGAACTGTAATAGAGGTTTCCGTGCTGGTCTGCATAGTGCAATGAGTCAAAAGTATAATTATATTGCAATAAAAATGTGTTTATATTGTACATGTCAGAGGTTATCAGTGATTATATCTGAATCGCTTATGTTAATGTGCAGTGTTGATAAGTTTATGCAATTTTATTTCCTTTGAAAGGTTTTCAAGTCTCTTGCAAGTAAATTGTGCAGTTGGCTCTAAAAATAATTTTCATGAATATACTCTGCCATCAGCACTTCCATCTGGTATGTATCACAAAAACATAATGATGTTTAGTTTCAGTAACATATTGTGTGCTTCTGCATTTTTCATAGCTTTTTGTCTCAAGTAGCAAATTTTTTTTTCTCAGAATTCTTGTCATAAAACATTCTTGTTGTAGCTTAGCAGCATCCACATTTTGCATCTACAGCATACAGTACAGTTACATTTACTTGTGTTTTAAAGGTATTCTGGGTTCAATACAAGTTAAGCGAAATCAACGTTATATGTGGCATAATGTTGATTACCACAAAACTTTGATTACCTCCTTTTCTTTTCCTTTATGTTTACAGGCATAGTGTTTATGTCTTGTGCCTTTTAATGTTCAAAAATTGGCCCCCATTCACTTCCATTGTAACCTTGATTTGAAAAGAAAATTATACATTCAAAATGTGTTTTTGTGGCATCAGCATTATGACACAAATGCTGTCACTTGAGAACTTGTGTTGAACCTGGAATGTTAATTTAAAACTAGATGACAGATGTTCTTCACCACAAGGAGGCACATTTGGATCACCATTTCTTTGAATAGGACTTGGGTAGTTGACAAATATCACAGATGTAAATATTGTTTTCAGCATTAAGATCTTAGGTTAAAATGCATATGTATCAGGGAAATTATATGTATGTATTGATCACATTAGTGTTTACAAGAACAAATGCACATGTAGTTTCTCAATTAATAGGACTATTTATATTAGGATCTAGAATAATTGATCTAATTGTTTATATATATATATATATATATATATATATATACACACACTCTAGGTGACAACTCAGATGGGGTATATGCGTCCATTCCTGGATTTCAGCAGGAAACACCAAACAATGCAGCCTTTCAGAGTGAGAAATACCAGGCTCAGTATGACTATGTAGCTCAGGTAAGTTAAGAGAAAAACTGATTAAAATTGGCCCGTAAAAAGAATAGCAACACTATGCATTCACTAGGGGGAAAAAACAATTTTGGAGACTCACAAATAGTGTTTCAAGTTGAGTTCCAAATTCAGTCATCACTTAGAAATCTGTAATTAAGCTTTCAAGAAAATGTGTGTGTAGTCTGTGTTAAGATTGGCATGTTTATTTAGCAAAATATTTATTCATTTTTACCCAGGCTGTTACCTAATAGCAGAAAAATGTTAATTTACTTTTTTAGACAGTGACTGAAATTTTTATTATAGTTTGATATGGGACTGAGGGAGCTTAATTCTTGTGTGTGCAGTCCACTGATGAGCTCTCCATCTCTGCGGGGGAGGTGTTGCTCGTGGTGGAGCAGGGAGAAGATGGCTGGTGGATGGTGGAGAGGGATGGTCAGACTGGGCTGGTTCCAGGATCCTACTTGACCAAGATATGAATCAAGAGTAGTAAAAGTCTAGAGCACACTGGAAAGTCTCCCCCCTGTCCTTAAATGGCATTTAATATCCGAGTTATTAAGGGCACTTCTTATAAAGTATCTCAGAGGAGGGCTTCTGAAAATCTGTATTGATCATTGAATCTGATATTAGATCAGCTCTCTAACAGGTTCAATTGTAATCAACAACTGGTGATTATGGGTGAACATTCTTAATGTTGAAATGTATATTTATTGTTTTATTAGAAAGATTATTTATTGTAAATAAAAAAACATCAGAATGTATAGCAAACAATGACCACTACAGCCATGATTTCAGTTTGATTTCAGTTCACAGAGAAGACTGTGTCAGTGCATTGTCTGAATGGAGATTTTTGTGTACAAATATGTTTATAGAATTTTAGACTTGGTCTCTACAACCTCTGGCAAAAATTATGGAATCACCACACTTGGATATTCACCCAGCTTTTTTAATTCATAGCTAATAAAAAAATCACAGATATGACACAAAACAATTTTTTGAACCTTCTGGCTTCAGAATGTTCAAAACGCCTCAAATACATTAAATTACACTATTTTAATTAACTGCGTATTTAAAAAAAAAAATATGATGGAATCACTTAATGTTGAGGAAAAAATTATGGAATCATCAAAATCATTGCTCCTCCTCTGGCTTTTATGACAGCCTGAATTCTTTGAGGCATTGACTTCACCAATGAAAAACAATATTCTCCATCAAGCTGGTTCCAACTTTCTCGAATAGCGGTTGACAGATCAGCTTTGCAAAGCCTTGTCATGGACAAATTATTTCAATTTCCATCATATATTTTCAATCGGATTGAGATCTGGACTGTTTGCTGGCCATGCTCATTGAGTTGATATGCCTTTCCTGAAGAAGAGCTTTAACACTCTTTGCTCTGTGGCAAGATGCATTATCATCCTGAAAAATTACTTATTTTCTGTCAATGGAACGAGAAAAGTGATCAATATTTCAACGTACACTTTCATCCAATCATCCACACTCCAAGATTGCTTCTCTTTAGCCCACTGTAGCCTTGTTTTCTTCTGTTTAGGTGTTAATGCTGGTTTTCATTTGGCTTTTCTGTATGTAAATCCCATTTCATTCTGCTGATTTCTTACAGCTATATCACAAACATTGACTCTTTGTTTCCACCCATTTGTTTTGTTGTGCATTTTCTATTTTCAAAGTATATTGCTTTGAGTTTTCTATCCTGACACTTTGACGTCTACCTGTATGTTTTCCTTTTATAACCTTGCCATTTTGTTTATACTTGAACCAAATTTTAGACACAGCTGACTGGGAACCACCAAATTCTTTTGCCACACTCCATGATAGATTTCCTAGATTTCCATAGGAGGAGTTTTAAAATCCTTTTCACTGATTTAATTGACAACACTCTTGTTGGGGCCATGTTTCCTTTCAATTAGCCAAGTCCAACAGCTCAGAATGGTCTATAAGCACTCTCTTTTAACTGTAGACTAATTTGCATTAGTCTTGTGCATTTGTTTTAGGAATGCAAATTACAAGGTGATTCCATAATATTTTCCACTATTTGATCTGGAAATAAATATGCCATTAATTATAATATTGTAATTTAATTTTTTTGAGGGATGTTTCACAAAGCCAGAACTTTCAGCTATTAAACAAAAATAAAATGTGTGTCATCTATGATTTGTTTATTTGCTACGAAGTAAAAAAGCTGGGTGAGCATCCTCCAAGTGTGGTGATTCCATAATTTTTGCCAGGGGTTGTATTTACATTTTAGAAAGTAAATCAATGGGACAAAAGTAACATAGGATTGGACTTCATGGTCAACTAAAAGTCAAAAAAAAGTCAAAGTCATGGTCAAACTAAATATCAATTAAAGTTTATATCATCCATAAATAAATATATAACTCACTGAAAGACTGATTCTTTAAATGATCACATTTATTTGTGGGATGGTTTGAACACTATTGCGGTGTTTTCACACTATCACATTTCAATGGCACTCTGCAGCACTGTCAGGCAGTTGGTTGAGTGCACTCAAGAGCACAAGTAATGAAACAAACCAGTCACAAACTTTTTAAAGTTTTAAGTTTCCAATGTGACCACGATGTTTGGTCAGGGAACATTTTAAAACTTTGTAAGCATTTCACAGGCATGCTACTGCACATCTTCTATTAGAATCATATTTCAACACATAATTGTTTAATGGGAATAATCTGCCTAGTGTTTGTGACATCACAAACCACAAATAAAAACTCATTATCCATAATACTTTGTGCATGTATTATGTTTCTTGTTGGAATCTAGGCTGATTCCTCAACCTCATATTAAAGATCACTTGCCAAAATTTGAAATTGAACATCATTATTAGGACTCCAGCTGCTTTCTGGCTGTCTCACAAGCAACAACAGAAAGCCAAGGAAGTAACTCAAAGGTCATCTTTGAAAATGTATGCAGAGATCTGTTGTCCTCACACACAGCTTTTTCAGCACTTGCATAGCAAGGGTGCACAGACACCCAGCAAGCCAACACCATGTTAATTCTTTATCAGGTATCTGGTTTCACAGTTCTCTTTTCAAAGATCCTGTTTTAATGTTGATCCTTCATGTTCTTTGTTAAACCATAAACTGTATGTGTAAACAAAGATGACAAATTAATTCATTATTTTGCCAGGATGCGTTTCAACTATCTATAAATAACATAACATTAAATCTCACAGCTTTTTTTTTTTTTTTTTATCCCTGTGTTATAGAGGGATTCAAGAACACAGCAATCTAACTTCCCTTTATTTGCTGAGAAATGGCCCAAAATAATAATTAAATCTATAAAATACATATACAATATACAAGTCAGAAAATGTATAATTACATTATTGTGGCAGAAGAGTAAAGCATTGATAAGACCATACAAAAAATTAGCTTTAGATGTCAATATACTGTTCGTTTTATTTCCATATCATTGAACATAAAGTCTCAACTATTGTCCACAGCAATCAATCAGGGCTGCATTTCCCAAAAGCATTGCAAGCTTAAAGTGTTAGTTAATCCAAAAAATTCTCATGATTCCAAGATGTGTTTGGCTTATTTTCATCAGAATTTCTCAGCTCTGTATGTCCATATAATGCAAGTGAATGGGTGCCAAACTTTTGAAAGTTCCAAAATCCACAAAGGCATCATAAAAGTAATCCATACGACTCCAGTGGTTAAATCTATATCTTCAGAAGCAATATGATAGGTGTGGGTGAGAAACAATCAATATTTAATATTTAATTTACTATACTTTGTCCTCCCTGCTCAGTCAATTTCCACTTTACATTCACTTTCTTATACTACTAGAGAGTAAATCATGAGAGAATTTCCATTATTCGGTGAACTATCCCTTTAAGTTAATTGTAGAGATCATTGGTGCCAGTGTGAGGCTCTTTTAATCATTTTGCACTGCCTGCTATCAGGAAGTGTGGTTTATTGCCTGTACAACTGCATGTAACCTTTACATCTGTAGCTACGCAGTCTGCAACCTGTTGACTGACTCGCAAAACATTAAGGTGGTACTTTAAGCTTGAAATGCAACATTGGTAGGAAAAGTTTCTAAATCTAAAACAGACAGCTGAAAAAGTCTTCATGAAATGAAACAAGTCAACTTATGAAACATTTATTTTAAGATCAAAATTACAAGCTTAATTCATCATTTTTTCTCCTTAACTATTTACATTCATTTAAAATAATACACTGTTGAACCTGTACTAAATACCAATCCAAAGTAACTGTTAAATCTACATATTACTAGAATAGTAATGTTCACACTATAAGCAATGAAAAAACGTTGGGGTAAAAAGATTAGGGTTCAGTAAATGGTAGGTAGTGCATGTAGATTATTCCCCAAAGCATCTTTACACGTATACTGATGTGAACCCCATTTTGAACATAGTTCATTTTAGCTGTCTGATTGGACCTATTTTGCCAAGCAATTTTGTCTGGTCTCTCACACTGCCACTGACCCTGAGCAGCAGACTGGTGAAGGGTGACATCATAGACAGTGGTACCGTGTGTGGATCCTCTCTAAACATATCAAAGCATTTACCCACCCCAGCCATTTACCAGATTCACCTCGGTATTTGTAACAGAACTAAAGTGTACACTTAGTGCAAACTAACAAATGAAGAAAGTATACATTCCACATATTATTCCATATAATAACGGCATCTCTTCTTCACTCACGCGAAAACTCCATATAACAGAGAGAAAATATTAAGCAATTTGTGTGTTAAAGTCTTCTCAATGGGATTAACAATTGGTTCGCCATTTTGCAGTTTGGCCTGAAGCCTTTGAGAAAAAAAAACAAAATTAAATTAAAATGCAATTGTATTAAGTGACATATATAAATAAATAGGATGCAATTTGCTTCACCCATCACCAGTGCACTGTGTGAGCAAACCCGGTGTGATGTGTAGAAACAGAGATAAATTAGGGCATATCCAGTGTGCCACCTCACACCGACAGAACCCGGAGCCCAGTGGGGGTGTGTGTGTGTGTGTGTGTGTGTGCATGAAAAGAGTCTGTCTGGTATATTTTTTCATGCATACGTTCCTCCAGTCATGAGTAGCTCATAGGCTGGATCTCGGCCTCTGCGACACAGCACCACACTGGCACACAACATTCCCAGCATCTGGAGAAAAAACAGAGTTAATTTCCAATTGTCTGTGCAAATATAAGGACAGAAGGCTGTATCCTCTATAATTTAAATCAAGATTGGTCCATAAATGATGAACAAAAAAGCCAGAGGAGGACACTACAGCTCCACCATAAGCACATGATAAGCAAACAACACAAGCATCTAGAATTACTGCCATGAGAAACAAAGTCAGTGTGTCCATGACAACCTTTGTTGTCATACATTTATAATGGAAATAAGTAGATTCTGTTCCTCAAACTGGCTTATTCAGCAAAATTTGTTCTGAAAGTTCTACCAAAAAAAAATCAAAACAGCCCTGCAGAACAGCTGGTTTAATTCATGCCCATTTGCCAAGAACAACCTACCCTGTTTCTTGCCTTGTTAATTCAGACAGGCTAAGTCAGTTACCATGTGAAAGCAGTGCTTACCAAAACTCTTATTTATTCGCCCAAATAAAATCACCACGAAGGGTTTTTGAAACTGTATAAATGTCAAAGTCAGTGATTCAGCAGCTACAGGCTTATGGATGCCCAGTTTGAAACTCCCTAAAATGCTTTAGTGTCTATCTTCTCTCCCCATAAGGCAGATCTCTGGCACTGAGGCCACTGTATAGCCTTTTTGATTCACAGTCTAAACGTCTTAATGATTAAGAATGCTAAAAAAAAAATTAAAAAAACTGCACTACCTGCAAAAGAGAGGCAGAACCAGACTTGAAAGATTAATGTTCTTGTCTAAAAGACAAAGATTTAGCTTTATTCATAAAATAATCTGACAGTAAGGATCTGAGATAGGAGATGGCCCACTTGTAGAAAAATGTATGTGAGAAATCACAACACTCAATATGGCAACAGTAGAAAGGGAATGGAATGTTATTCCCTTGTAAATGCTTACTGGTTAGAACAAAATAAAAGAATGGATAATAACGTTTAATATGACAGTCCTCTGTGTTAAGGGGTGGGTGAAATACCAATTGTGGTGTTGCCTGATCTCACAAAAGAAACAAGTGGCCTGGTCTGGAAAAACGAGCCAAAAATAAGCCACTTGCCTCACTAAAATAAACAGCAATTAAAAGTTTTCCTGTGTGGTGGATTTATCAGCATAGAAATTGTAACAAGCATAAAGTTAATTAACAGTTAAGTAAATTTTTTTTAAATGAGTTTCAGTTTCCGTTTTGTTCACGAACCGTTTTTAGTCCCTGGTTATAGGATCCAATCGCTTTTTGATACAGGCTCCTGGTTCTTTTTTCTCTAGAATGTGCATGCAAATTAGCTTAGCCAGTCTGAAAAAAAATTATTATTTGTTTGTTTTTACATGATTTTAACTAAAGGGGAATTTATGATATCATTGTTGTCCGGTGTTATTGCTGATTTGAAATATATTAGTGAAACATAGTCTTGGTCTTGACAAATAGTTTGAGCTTTTTGGAGTCTTTTCCCATTCAAGTAGATAGCAGCTGTCATTGTATTTGTATGCAAGTCTTCAGTTGATCCAACATCTCTTGTGGTACATTTTATAAAATCAATCTAAATTGTAATGCTGTACTGCGATGATTTGTTGTGTGATGTTTTTTGGCCTTTTGCTTTGGTGGCATCTTTCTCTACACATTTGCAACTATACAGGTATGGTGGTGCTGAAAGCCCTTGTATGGAGATGGTTTGAGTGTTTTATGCAAATTACTTGCTCCTCTATTTAGTATAATCCCGACTTGATGACATTAGAACAAGGGTAAGAACAAATTCATGTGCATACGCACTGTAATGAATCTGTGAGAAATTTTTATACAAGTATGCAAAATCCATGCAATAATTATAATAAACTTTATTTAATATAGCGCCTTTAAAGAGGCCTCTCAAGGTGCTTTACATAGTCAGGATTCAGGCAGTCGAGTTTTGCACATATTGCAATTTATTTAATGTAGATTTTGAGAATCTAGCAAGGAGAGCATTGCAATAATCAATTTGAGAAAAGACGAAGGTACTGATGAGCTTTTCAGTCACAGAGAATGATAACAGGGCTCAGCCTTGCAATGATTCAGAGATGATAAAATTATGTTTTAGCAGTATTTTTTACACATGGATCACATGAAAATTTGTGTCAAATATAACACCCAAATTTTTCATTTTTCTTTGAAGCTTCAAAACAGAGTCCTCAATGGACAGAGTTAAGGAGCCAGCCTTACGGAGCTGGTGAGGCAAAATAGGATTTGAATACACTAGTTGGTACAGGATCAACTATGCTAGTGGTAGCTTTCATACGTGATACCTGATTACCTAGAGTAACATGGTCGAGTTGAGAGAAAATTGAGAGAGGTGTGCCAGAGAAAAAAGACAGCCTTAGAAACGAAACCGAAAAGACAGATGTGGTAGCAAGAATATTTTTCCGAACAGTGTCTTAGTGCTAAAAAAAAAAAAAAAAAGGGTGTAAATACATGTGAATAAGACCCCATGTCTTTAATAAGTCAGAACAGATAGCATACCTGAATCGCAGCAAACGTAAGCGCGGCCCAGATGACATACATCATAATCTCTTTCAGTTTCTTCACAACCAGGGCTTCACATCCCTAAAAAGATTCAAAATTAGATTAGTCACATTCTAGCTTCCTCTGCTTAACTGGTAAATCGCAACCGCATACTCCATCTCACCTCAGGGTAGAGGTCTCCAGGGCGGGAGAGGGAGCCAGTGCAGTTGCTCACGTTGGGTTTGCAGCAGCTCTGCGGTACACTGTTGTTCCGAGACTCCTTGAACCAGCTTGTGTTCTTCCAGTCAGAGTAGTTGGCGATTCCGCAGCAATGGAGCTTTACATAAGGCACAATGGGCAATAGGAGAACTTAACTTGGGTTGGGAATGATATATGACATTCGGTTTGGTTAAAAGTTCTGAAAAGTCCACCAATGCAGACAGAACACTATGGCCACATCCACACTAATATGCTGTGGTTGAAGACTCAATTTCTGTTTCCTAATATCACTGTTTTTCCAGAGCATGTGATACTAGAAGTATGTTTTCAGTGGCGGAAAACACCATTCCAGTGCGGATACGCATACGTCATAAGTTTTTTTTTTTTTACCAAAAATGCATTAGTGTGGACATGGCCATGGAATGTAGCGCATCAGAGCCATTGTCATGATGATCAACATGCATCTTATTTTCTATCGGCTGTGCATGTGAATCAACAATCAACTTTCAAGCGTGTGATTCATGGTTTCTTTTGATTAAAAGCTGTTTAAACCTTCTTTATTTTATTTAAACACCATTTCGGATTTGTTATTACTTTTCTGTTGAAATCTGAAATATTCTCATAATTTGAGAACAGGCATCTGAGGGCAGTGAATGCAATAAGAATTGTTTTCATTCTTTCTCAAAATGACTTAAAGAATCATTAAAGGAATCATATAGGAACCAGAAACGTTTAGTGAAATCAGAAGAGCAAGAACCGTTAAATTCCTTACAACTCCTATTCTTAGATTTTACTGTGTTTTTCTATAGATGAGACAAATCCACCAATTCATAAATGTTTCTTATGTAAATTCATCTCATTACACAATCTCACCTGTCTCTGCACATAGTCAATAGCACGGCTGGGAGCATCCGAGTTGGTGCCATTGTATTCATTATACACTTTCTGGATGGAATGATTGACCTCATCTTCCACCTAGAAACAAATACACATTTATTAACTAAATCCCTTTTCTTAATGTTGCAGGAGATGCAATTTTGTAGTCTATATGACAAACACAACATTACTATTCAAACAGTGCCATCTGAGTACAATGAGGAACAGGTATTACATTGCAAACTGAATTCTTCGTTCACCTTTCAACACAATTGAAAGGTCTCACAAAAAGAGAGCAGCTTTTATATTAAACAAAAGAGATGCATTCACTCCTCATTTCTCAAATATTGACTCTTTAAATGCATGACTCACCTTCGCTCTGTAAATGTAGCCAAGCACCACCACGATCACCTCAGTTACAAACACCAACATAAGAATGATGACAAACTGTGAAAAAGGAATGTGAAAAAAGTGCTGTTAGCATAGAGCAAGACATATTGCTAATTATTGTTTATAAAAGGTGACGCATGTAATTTCATTGCCACTAGTGTCACCAAACATAATTGCAAAATAATTACTGTTTTCAAACAGGTTTCCCAAACACTCACCACAGGATTCAAAGTATATTAATTAACATTGAAAAAATTACACACTTCAACTTTAACCCCTGTTTGTTAAAGGTGCTGGAAGCTATTTTTTCATGGAAAGGTATGCAAAAAAAATCTTCCTACTTCCTACAAGATATTAATAAATTAAGTGTCCTGAGATATCTCGCCGATCAATGTGACAGCTATAGACTCAAAAATATGTCTGTTGGCCACGGTCTCTGAAGCTTTCTGCCTGTCAATCATTTTGCACAATCTCATAGTATTGAAGTTGTAGCGAATTATTGAGGCTTAATACCATTTTTATGCCACGATGCTCATAAGAGTTGTCAGTTGAGGGCGGTATTTTGTTTTTGACAACCGCTTTTGCTTGGTGTCATCTCAAAGCTCATTTGGTATCTTACGAGTGCAGGGTTTTGGAAAGAGGGGGCATTGCCAGGTCAACGGCTCAGCTCGTGGAAATTCTAGAACTGCTAATATCACTTACAGCACCAATAATGAACTATTACTTGTGTCTCATTTCAAACCATCCTTAAGGGAAACACAATAGGAGAGTGTCACGGATATGACAATACAGTAATCTAATAGCTCACTAACCATGGCAAGACCGCAGCGGCTCTCTCGAATAGTGGCACAACATCCTATGAGTCCAATAATGAACAAGAGCGCACCAACCGCGATAATGACAACAGCTGGTATCAGGGTGTACACATCCTCAAAGAAATGGTCATAGTCATCATACGTGATGAACACGTAGGCTCCAACATAGCACAGGATGCCAGCAGCCGCCTATGAGAAGGAAATGATCAGGGTCAGTTATATAGAATGGTGAGGGTCAGTTATATAGAAGTTAATATGCTGTGATTTCATCCCAGGAGTTAAGAGTTGAGTCAATCTCACTACACTGTAAAAACCAAGTTGCCTTAAGTATAACTTGAAATGTCAAGTTTTGGACTCATAACTCAAATATTTAAGTTATTTTAACTTATTGTTAATAACTCAAACTACGGAGTACAAAATTGAGGCTACAAGGAATACCCACAATCCCTTGCTGCTTGAATTATGTTGTCTTGGTCAGAGGGAAAAGATTGGGGAATCTAAATAATTGTTATTAAGAATTCCTAGATGTTTTAGCTCTTTGGTCGTATTATTTATGCTTTGTTGCAAATATTGTTTGGTGTAATGTCACCATTAGGGTGATCAGTGCCTCTTTGTTTAAGTTGGACTGTGGTCACACTATTTCAGTTCTCTCTGTGCATGTGTAGCTGAAGTGCATGCATTTCTGTAAAGAATTATTTAATAACTGACCTAGAATCAGTTATCTTTATTTGAGCTGTGCTGTTGTTTGATCCAAAATTGAATCAATTAAATTAAAATGTACAACAGTAGAAACAACAATATTCAAATCTGACTTAAGTCTACTTGCATGTAGTTCTCAACTTAAAATAGTTACTCAATGGAACTGAGAGAGCAAATTTACTCAAATGAGTGCAATTAACTTATTTGGGGTGTATGTGAGTGAAATACAAATATAATTCAGTTATTGGATTGATTTGATGCAGTCATCTTCCCAAAAAAAACCCAAAAACAAATGAAGATATTAGCGTCAAAGCAACTGATATTCAGTTAATTTTGGTTTTCATGAGGACTTTGCCAGGTGTAATGACACACACAGCACTGAGAATGATTTTTGTGAAAGGTCTTCAAAGTTTTTGAATGTTAGTTAACCAACAAGCCAGCACCAAATGGCTAGGAAAGGATTTGCATTATGGTGTTTAGGGAATTTCAGAGGATTCTGCTTTTAGATTCCACCCTTTTCTTTGCAGTACCACCTGCTGTAAGACCCCCTATGAGTGTAGTGCAACTCTCAGGCTCTGATATAATAAATTGGGTATTACATATAGAAGCCTAATTCCTATAAGAATAAACCAGTGCAATTCTAACAATATCTCTCAAAACAAGACTTTAAACTTCATTCAACACCAGATTAAACAGATTAATAATATGTGTGATCCCATAGCTCAATTAAAGTCTTATTATATTCAAAAAACTTTGCCCCCAAAGACCTAGTTCTGTCAAAGTCAATATGATGGACAATGCGCACAATCTCAAGCTGGTAGGTGTTTTTCGTAGCATTAGGCTTAGCCTATGTGTTCGAGGTTATAAGCAACTCAATTGACTAAGAAATTATAGGTTTAAAGGGCCGTTCACACCGAACTCTTTTGCGTGCATCTGCGCTGTTTTTCAATTATTTATCTATGTAAATACTGATGTTTTACACCGTTGTGCCGCGGTTTTTAGACGCCGTGCCATGTTAAAAAGATATTCAACTTGCGTACTCGTATATGCGTTGAATGCATTCGGTCTGAACGGCCCTCAACTCATTAATGTCAGCCTGTTCTGCGGCTATAGGGAACAAAAGAAGTGAATGACTGGCCAATTTACGCACAGCAGCGCATATCATGCACATAAACAAATAACAGTTTAATAAACGATGAAGTGATTCACATACACCGACATAGAATCTGATTGTAAACAAACATTGCAGTGCGCAACGACTTTTTTTTTTAATAATAACGCACCATAAAAACAGTCGACACATGGCATTTAACAAAGTGTGCATGTATTTAAAAACTCTATTTTAGAAATGTATCAGATAAATAAAGGACTGGGTGTAATTCTAAAGCAGCTGCACGACACCTGACTGTGTCCATCCATCTGACAACACTGACGCACCCCCAAATTGATCCTCAAACGCAACAAACTTACCCAAAATATCAGGTTCAGAAACACCAAGACGGTCTTAGACGACGTGATCCCACACTGGCCCATCATTAAAAGATGGACTAAAGCCGTTTAAATGGCAAATGTAACAGCCAAGCTGCGGATTATAAAATGGCCGTGCGTTTCACTGCTATGTAAGTCTGCTATGTCTAGAAGGTAACACCCCGTCTGTATAAATCTCGCGAGAGTCTCATTCGCTGTAAGATTTAGTTTAAGGGTTAGGTTTGGTTAAGGTGAGGGTTATGTGAAGGGATTGGGGTGTGTGTAGGGATTTTGTGGGACACCGCCTAACACAATAGACTTGTTAAATATGTCAAATGCCTCGCCTTGAAAGTAGACGAGCGACCTACGGAAGCCCTGAACTGCAAGGTGAAAATAAAACGGTGAAAAAAAGTTCCTTCAATTCCTTCTTGAGTCTTAATTTTTTTCTCTCTTCAAACATTTTTTTTTCTCTCTTCAAAATAGTTTTTTTCTCTCTTCAATTTTTTTTTCTCTTCAAAATGTTTTTTTTTTTTCTCTTTAAAAAAAAAAAACAAAAAAACAAATGAATGAGGTACCAACCTTGGCCACCAGGTGCCACTATCAGTAAACATGTGATCTTATGCTTTTAATGCTTTCTCTTAATTATTTCACCTTTAACGTTTCATTTTGATAAACTGGGTGTAAAATGTGTTAATGTGATACAATTATATTTAAAAACGTAGTTTCTTAAAAGTCTCTTTCAATCTCTGAAAGTATCTCCTGTTTTATCTCCACTGCAGTCGTCCGGTTAAATGTGCGTTTAGTCTACTGACTCATGCAATAACATTACCATGAACTCCTAACACCCGAGAATGAGTCAAGTTGCTAAACTACTAATAATTAAAACCATTAAATGTAAAATTAGACCATCATTTTATAAACTATATATTTTAATAATAATATTCCCCCTGTTGAACCCGGAGAGCAATACTATATAGGTGATTCCTCACCCATCACCACTTTGTCTGGGATGAGCGTTTTACATCAGCATGACTAGTTCATGTTTAGACAGATCAACAATATTTGGATATTTATTTGACATTCTTCATCTGGAACTCTTCACTTATGCAGTAGACAGTGTGTTTCAAAAGCATAGACAACTTGTTATATTAAAATATATTATTATAATTAAATTTCACCTTGAAAGTCTGCACATATAGCAACAGAGAAAGCATTAAATTAATATTACAGGTTTACTGATAGTGGCACCTGGTGGCCAAGGTTGGTACCGCATTCCTTTTTATGAAGATAAGACACATATTTTCAATATTTCAGAAATATAAAAAAATCGCATATCCCATACTGAGATTGAACTGTCAGAGTGTTGGGAATACTCACATATAATTTATACACTTAAAACATGATATTAGAGAAAAATCTAAAAGATTTTAGAAGAGAGCGAAACAACATGGTTGTTTAATCCAATAAGCATGAAGTTGTGTCGTTAGCAAGTCGTTTCCCATCATGCTTGCAGTTTGCGCAGCTGGAAAAATCCAACTGCGCCACCGGACTGCTACAACTGCATTCGCCTCGCTCTTGCGATACTATTTTGGCATACGTCACCATGACATCACAGCAAGTAGGACAGATGTCTGACCGGCATGCACATGCCGCTGATCACCGTTGATCGGTTCTGCGCAGAACTTGCTCATCTCAAACAAGCCTATTGTCATCTGATCCACGAACAGCCACCTTTTTTGTACATTACTAATTCAATTTTTTACTGCAAATACATTTTAAACAAAAATATAAATTGCTGCCCGGGAGCATCCAAAGATCGCCGCCGAGTATACTGACTTGCAGTATTTGCTGTGCTTCCCTTTTTACCCTGGTTGTCTCTTTATGCAAGTTGTGTTTCAAATTCATAATACAAACGCTCACGCTAAACTGCTAAATTGTTACACAAAATGGGAACTAACAAAGGGATACTGACACCTGCTGTTAGTGAATTGAACTGCATAATCACTCTTCATTTAGAATAGATGGTGGTACATACTTAAGATAAAGCTGAAAGGTGTTTATGGCCAACTATCGTATGAAATAAGCAACACACTGGAATGGTTTAACGAATGTTTAAATTTCCACTTGCAACATCCAAAGAACGACAGACAGATCCATTTACATCTGGCATTGACATGAGCGCAGCACAGACTATTTTTAGTTTTTATACACTACTGTATATTAGAGAGACATTTTCCCTTCTCACACATTTCTTCATGGTGTTACAATGAAATTTTGTTTTACCATTTTTTTATTACACCATGCTTGCTCTACTTCCACCATTTATGAGCAACAAAAACATAAAGGAAAAGTTTATTCAAAAATGTATATTCTCTCATCATTTCTCTCTCTCACTCTCATGCCATCCTAGATGTGTATGACTTTCTTCTGCAGAACACAAATGAGGATTTGTAGAAGAATATCTCAGCTCTGTTAGTCCATACAATGCAAGTGAATGGTGGCCAGAACATAAAAGTTGGCATCATAAAAATAATCCATAGTAATCTGACTCCAGTATTTTGATCCATGTCTTCTGAAGCCATAGAACTATGGCTTTTGTGGGTGAGAAATTGATAAATATTTGAGTCCTTTTTTTACTATAAATTCTCCTCCTTGCCCTGTAGGTTGCGATATGCACAAGAATGTGAATTTCCAAAAACAAAACAAAAGAAGAAAAAGAATGCAAAAGTGAAATTGGAGATTTATAGTAAAAAAAATAATGATTTAAATATTGAAAAATATGTTTTTCACCCACACCTATTATATCACTTCTGAAGACATGGATTAAACAACTTGATTTCATCTTGACATTCACTTGCATTTTATGGACCTACAGAGCTGAGATGTTCTTCTGTCTTTGTTTGTGTTCAAAGAAAGAAAGTCATACTCGTCTGGGATGGCATAAGGGGAGTAAATTTGGGTGAATTTTTCCCTCAATTTAAAAAATCATGCACCATAAACTGGAGTTGGTTAAAGTACAGCCTGAAGTAGTTTTAAGATCAAACATGCAATTTTAATGCTTATATACAGCTACATGCATGCTGTTTCATCACTCAGTTTTGACAAAACTAAATTCAGCATGAGTACCAAACACTTTATCACAGTGACTAAAATGGGGTGCAAAGTTTGTATTTGGTTTCTGGTGGTGGACATCATGCTTGCTTGGATCTCCGTAAACACCAAATGGGATCAGACGAGACATGGACCATGGAAAATCATATCCAGAATGGTCCTCCACTGATACATACACATGAACATCCAGGTGGTGAGCAGATGTCTCCTCAGTAGAACCAGCTTGAGTGTGGTCCAGAAACCCACTGTGACCAACTCCCATCCCCCAAGGCACTGTGTGGCTAGAGCAAAGGTGTCAGAGTAATTGTGGTGAATGGCATGGAAAGTGACATACAGCCAGCAGATCTTGTGATGCAAAAAGTGTCAAATGAAGTATTGAAAGTTGAAGAGGAGCAGGTTTCCAACCCCTCCACCCACAAGTTCTAATAATGTAGGTGCTCGTTCAGGCAGGGGAATGGGAGGTCTCCACATTCACTGAGCTACTGCAGCTGGGATCACAAGAAGGATACGGTTATAGAGGGTAACTCCACTGCATTGAAGGAGTATTGCAGTTGTGGGCATCTTGCCTGGCTGGATCTTTTACTGGTATATAGCTGGCCACCTCTCACTCATGATGTAGCCGACTAGGTAGTGTAGGCAAAGAACAAAGTATGAGGGCACTGTCAGAATCACAGGAAAGAGAGGCGACCGAAGAGTGTCAGAGTGGTTGAGTGGCTGTATTAAAATTACTACCCAGGGTGCTGTATTAAAATTACAACAGGTAGTCCGCCCGAAGTAGGTGCTTGAGCTCACCCATTAGGTGAAGAAATAGTAGCTCTCTAGACAGAGAGGACTCGCGAAGGGATGGACGCCAAATCTAGGTTATAAAACCTAGCAAATGTTCCTGTTCTGCGAAGACCATCCTTCTGCAAAGCATATATACTGTAGGGATATACCATTTGTCCATTCCCATGAGGAAGCCACACCTCTAGTTGAATGCACCTTTACACCAATAGGGCATCTAATGCCATGTGACTCATAAGCGAGGGCGATCGCATCAACAATCCAGTGAGAGAGCCTTTGTTTGAAGACGAACATGCCTTTTGCATCCTCCATAACAATCGAAGAGCTGATCTGACAGTTTGGCACTATTCGGAGTAGTCATTCAGCAAGCTGGTGAGTGCACAGCAAATACATGTGCAATGCCCGCACAAGGCATAATAAATGCTTTAACTGCTCCTAATCTAAATTAGACTGTAGAGAAAAAAATCTTGCAGGTGCACTATCTGAGCCCTGAAGCCTTTTTTGTGTTTGATGGTGGCTTTTGAAAGCCTAGGACCGAATTCCAGACATGAACTCTCAGCCGAAAGCGCCTGTATATCACCAATCCGTTTTACTGAGGCCAGATCCAACAGCAGTGCGGTCTTTAAAGTGAGCACATGCAACTCAACGGATTCCAATGGTTCGAACTGGGGGTTCGTGAGTGCCCTCAGCACCAGATTTAAGTCCCATGTTGTAACCGTAGCAGGACGAGTGGGGTTCAAGCGCCTTGTCTGCCTATAGAGGAACCAGGGGCTTGAAATGCCGATATGGTCGCATCATTGGCCTTAAGCATTGACGGAGTAAGACCTGACTCCATCTACTCTTGAGGGAATGTAAGGATTTCCATTATGGAGCAATTCACTGGGACTTTGTTGCGTGAAGAGAAACAATCCACAAACGCACACCATTTTAGTGTATAGAGGCATCTTGTAGATGGTGCTCTAGCTTCGAAAATGGTGTTCCTTATAGACTGAGCCAATTCTGGCTCATGCACTGTGCTCCATTTAGGGGCTATACATGATGGTTCCTCAACTCCTCCTGGGGATGTCAAATCGTGCCCTGCGGTTGAGAGAGCAGATCCCTCCTCAGCCGTATTTCCCACGGAGGGCCTCATAATACCTACATCATTTCCAGAAACCATGGCTGGTTGGGCCATTTTGGTGCATCCAACAGAATCGTTTCCTTGTCCTCTCGGACTTTGCTGATGACAGAGTGGAAGAGAAGTATTGGGGGAAACGCATATTTGAGTTTCGTTGGCCACTTGTGCACCAAGGCGTCCACACCCATTGGGGATTGGAATACCAAAGAGGGCAGTGGGTTGTCTCTGAGGAGGCAAATAGGTCAACTTCTGCTTTGCCAAACATTTCCCAAATTCTCAGAACTGTCTGAGGATGAAGTATCCATTCCCCTGCCATCGGTCCCTGGTGCGACAGCACGTGCGCTCCGCAGTTCAGACAGCCCAGAACATATGTCTCGCGCAGGGAGAGGAGATGGCGCATGCTCCACATGAGGAGGTGTTGCACCAGTCTCATTACTGGTATCGATCTAGTGCCGCCCTGGCGCGACCACTGACATATTGTCTGACCGAATCAGAACATGATGATTCGCTAGTCAAGTCAAGTCAAGTGGTTTTTAGTGTCGTTCAACCATATACAGTTAGTACAGTACACAGTGAAACGAGACAACGTTCCTCCAGGACCATGGTGCTACATAAAACAACATAGGACAAACACAGAACCACATGAGACTACACAGACTAAATAACATACCTATATAAAGTGCACGTACAAACGTGTGCAAAAATTACGGGACAGTACAATAAATTACTAAAAATTAACAGGAAAATTGGCACAGTGAGAAAAGATGACAGTTTCAAAAATGCCAAATGTTATGATGGGAAGGAAAGCTTTCACTACTAAGAATACGGCTAGCATTTTCATTCTCGCAGCAGCGAGTCATGGTCATGTGACCCCTACACCATACATGACTCAGTACATGGTGTTTGAGCCAGTACTGGAGAGGTCTCATATGTAAAAGACCGAAAGTATGATGGCAGATATTTGCTGCCATAAAACCTAGCATTTTCTGAAAAGACTTCAGTGGAAACGCTTTCATCAGTTTGAACGGAGACAAAGACTGCTGAATGGTCTGGACACGCTCGCACGTGAGGTGCGCACATATGCACATGTAGTCGTGTCGAACCCCCAAAAAGGAGATTTGTTGGCTGGGAGAAATTGTGCTTTTCACCCAGCTGACATTGAGACCCAGGCTGTTCAAATGGTGAAGTATAAAGTCCCTGTGCTTGCATAGCAGAGCCTCTGATCGGTCCAGTAATAGCCAATCGTCGAGATAATTAAGAATGCGCACGCCATTTATCTTCAAAGGAGCGAGAGCCGCATCGACACATTTCATGAATGTGGACAGGGCCAGAGACAATCTGAAGGGAAGGACTTTAAATTGATATGTCATCCCTTCGAATGCGAATCTCAAGAACAGCCTGCGATGCAGTACAATTTGGATATGAAAGTATGCATACATTAGAGCTATTGATGCAAACCAGTCCTGTGGGCAGATGTGCGAGAAGATCTGTTTCTAAGTAAACATTTGAATGTGCGTTTTGCAAGCTTGCTGTTCAAGTGTCTCAGATAATCGTCCAAAGCCTGCCGCCTTTCTTCAGAAAGAAAAGGTAGCAGCACCACGATCATTTGACTGTGGCATTCATACAGATGAGAATTTTATGGCTCGACAGGAGGCGACCACTCAAGGCTGAGCTCCTCGACCACCCACGCAATGACGTGGAGTAATTCGTACCAGTGGCCAGTGCGTGCTCCTCACCTTCGCTGGGAGGGAGTGCAACATCCTCCATGGACCATCCTCCGATGCACGGCATCATTATTATCGTCAGATCCCCCGAATACGACAACACCATGCTCATTAATAGAGAACCAGAGGTCGACAGGTGTGTACTACACTGGCGAAGATGCTGCATGGGAAGACTTAGGGGCTTATAGGACTTGAGCCGGAACGAGAATTCTTCCATTTCTACCTCTCATGTGGTCCCTCGAGACTTAACACAGAGGAAGCGGTCGGGAGGGCACTGGAGGTGGAATCGTCCCTCAGAATGAGGGTGACCCTAGAGCAGAGCATCTTGAGACTCATGTCCTCACAGTAAGGGCAGTCTGTCCACATGAGCACTGCTTCAGCATGGGTGCGGCCCAGGCAGCGAACGCAGCTCTTGTTGGTCTGACATCTTTAAAAACACACGCACGCACACACAATCTCTTTTATGTGTGTTTTATATCATTTGGATGGAATTGTGGAAGAAGGAATAAATTCTGAAAAAATTATGTTTGAGCACCCACTTATATAGGGCAAATGCATACCTAAAGGGGAAGAGGTCATTTGTCCTTGCCAATCACAAGTTTGCCGTTATGATACAAGGGATTCAACTAGGTCGTGGAAAAGGGATCCAAGGGATGGGCGATACCACTCCTTTTCGATCCGATACTAATAATTTCAAATCCAATATCATTTATACCAATCTCAATATCGATACTTCTATTAAGTTTATTTTTTCATAATTAAAGTCATAATATTTTTTTTTTGACATTTGTGAGCCTAAACAGAAAGTTATTAGACTTTTATTTTTTACCCTTACAAAAATTAACCATGCTTCACTACAGTAACTATAGTTTAACCATGGTATTTAGTTAAACCATAGTTACCACAAAATTAATCATGGTAACTACTACAATATTACTATAGTAAAACCATAGTTTCAGGCCCCCAAAAAAACAACAACAAAAAAAACATGGTTAGTACAACATTACTTAAGTAAAATCAAGGTTAACTATTTCAGCCCATCTGGCACCAACAATCATACCACAGTCCAAATCACTGAGATCACATATTTTCCCCATTCTGATGCTTGATGTGAAAATTAACTGCAGCTCCTGACCCGTATCTGAATGATTATATGCACTGCACTGCTGCCACACAATTGGCTGATTAGATAATTGCATGGATGATTGTTGGCGTCAGATGGGCTGGTTTGAGTATTTCTGTAACTGTTGATCTCCTGGGATTTTCACACACATCAGTCTCTAGAATTTACTCTGAATGGTGCCAAAAACAAAAACATCCAGTGAGCGGCAGTTCTGCAGACAGAAATGCCTTGTTGATGAGAGAGGTCAACAGAGAATAGCCAGACTGGTTCGAACTGACAAAATCTACATTAACTCAGATAACCGGGCTGTACAATTGTAGTGTGAAGAGTAGCATCTCAGAATGCTATTATGAGAAGCTTTGGCGCTGATTTGGCAGCATGAGGGGGACCTACACAATATTAGGCAGATGGTTTTAATGTCGTGGCTGATCGGTGTGTATATATATATATATAATTCACTCAACGGTGCTGCGGCATAACGTTAGTAGATTGAAAATGTTCCGGGTGAAAAGACTACTCATTGTTCTGGCGGCCATCACTTATTTCAGGTGGACATATGCTAAATCCTAAGAAAGGGTTTGAAAGTTTCTCAGCCTAATTTTCGTGAGTAAATTAATATCTGGTCTGCTACGGAAGTGCCACTTAAGCTGCGTACACACAGGTTGCCAGTGGCTGGCAGTGAAATCGCTAGTGGGCGTTCCCACTACTGGTTGCCTAGTAACGTTTATAAATGACATTCACGGATGTCATTCCATTGCTCTTGACAGCAAATCGCTTTTCTTGGTGCTAAAAGCAAACATTTTGGAGGGAAAAGACTAAATATAAATGGAATCAGTACATAAAATGCTTTATATTAAAGATGAATGAGAAACAAGGCGTGCTCATTGCCATAGCGGCTGTTTATCTGCGGCGAAAACGCAAATGCCGGTCTGTCTGGATCCACAAAACCATTTAAATCTCGGAGACAGCACAGCAAGTACCACCGGCTGGTGCAAGAGCTGTGGCTGGATACACCATATCCATATCATAGAGCACAGGAAAATTGCTAACAGCAAGAATGAACCTTTCATCCATCTTTCCGTTACTGCAGGAGCTGAGAGAGAGAGAGAGAAGGATCACGTGAGCTCTCCCGTCTTCTCTCCTATTGGCGCTTCCGTTAGTCTTCATTTGAATAAAGTTGAACTTGTCTCAACTTTGTCGCGTCGCTTAAAGCTGCGTACACACTGCCAGTGACATCGCGTGCGACAGCGACTCCATCCCATTCATTTTCAATGAGAGCACAGCGACTTCCGGCGACACGAGCTGTCGCGACCGTTGGAGACTAGATGTGGGCGTGTCCAGCTTGCCACTTGGTACCTGTTATTCTTCACTGCGCTGGTGAAGCTTGAACAGTCAAGATAACAACTATGGATTTTTTTACTGCATCGAATTTTAATTTGTATATCAGGCACAAATCCTTAGAAATGACTAGATTTAAATGATTAGACTTTTTAATAGGCAAATAAATGAAGACAAAAAAGTCCTGCATTTAAATGCGGCTTGAAGGGGGATTCCGCTTTTTATTAGTATCATTGTTGTTGTTGATATTATGTGCTGTGTGTTTATTTTTCTATATGCTCCCAGGGGTTGTTTCATAAAAGAAGCTTAGAAAAGCGGGGATTAAGCTCCAAAACCCGACTTGAATTAACCTAACAAATCAGTTGGGGCTCAAGGCGGTTTCATAAAAGGTAATTCAAGTTCACGCAATCTCACTAATTTGAACCAGGTTTATCTAGTCTAGATAATTGCGCGTGCACGCTATTCTTAAGAAGCCCTGATGGTGGAGCATAGATTCATCAATTTAACATGGCAACTAAAGGGAAAGAGAGAGCAGCGATGTTCACGGCAACTGATACACATGATAAAAAAAAAACATCTTAAACACATGATTACAAAAAAAGGAAATACCGCAGCAATTAATAAAATGAGAGAAAAAGGCTGGCAGGAAATTGCTGATCGTCTCAATGCGTAAGTAGCAATTAATGTAGGCCTACATTACTATATTTTATTAAAGTTAAATTAAATGTTTGTCACAATACATTGAAGTGTGTGCGTGTGTGTAACTTTTACAGCAGCAAATTAAGTGAAGAAAAAAAGAACATGGCAGCAGGTGAAAATAAAATATAAAAATATTGTTCAGAATGGTAAGTATTAATTATAAAGTATAAATCTATGTAAGTACTTAAGCATAACCAGCTTGATGTTACAACTGTCCAGTCTCATGATGTTTAATAATTGCAGCTGCCAAAAAGAAGAGTGAGGTTGCTGGCACTGGGGGAGGGCCACCGACAGCCAACTTTACTCCTGCAGAGGAGCTGGCATTAGACCTGAATAAAGGGAGGCCTGTCATTGAGGGAATAGAGGGGGGAACAGCATCTGGATCCATTCCATCCAGTATAAGAGATCACTACTTAAAAGGTATTTTGTTTATTTTATTTATTTTTATTCTTGCATTCCTATCTAAAGCTCTTTGTTTTATAGTGATGCCAAATTCTGTGTGCTTTTGTGTCGTGCTATTAACAAAAACATTGCCAATGCCATTCCACCTCAACGCCAAAAGAAAATAAAAATAATTCACACCAACATGATTTTTAAATCATATTTTCATTTAAACTTTAGATACGTTTAGAATAATCTAGGAGTAGGCTACTATATGAAAGCACTTCCTGGTCCAAGTGTGTGTAAGTACGTTCGTTCATTGAAATGAGTTCATAGTTCACTTTTTTTGAGTAGGCCTATTATGAAAACTCCTGCTGTTAAGTAGATTTACATGCATGTTAACAGGGAACCCGTGCTATTTTGTGGTACAATGTGTCGCCTGTATTTGCCTGAATCAGGCTTTAAGCCTATATTTTTAAGCAGATTATGAAAATGCCTAATTAAGGATCTGTTTTTCATTAGAATGCATTTAGTTATAGTACACCTCTTGACCCCTCATTAAAGCACAATCCTACTGTTTAAACAAATGTTATACAATTAAGTACACTCGTGTTATATTGTTGAAAGGTTTAGAATAATTACATATCCTTCCTAGAGTGGCTGTACTTTGGCTGAACTGTATGTGAAAAGAATTATGCAATGTTCATTAAATTTGGTGACAAACTGGTCACAATTGTGGGAACATGGTTTCACAATCTTCGGGGGCCTCAGTTAAAGGGATAGTTTGCCAAAAATGAAAATTCTCATAATTTACTTGCCCTCATGACATCCCTGATGTGTGTGACTTTCTTTCTTCTGCAGAACACAAATTAAGATTTTTCTGTAGGTCCATATAATGCAAGTGAATGGTGACCAAAACTTTGAAGCTCAAAAAAGCACATTAAGTCATCATAAAATTAATCCATATGACTCCAGTGGTTAAATATATGTATTCAGAAGCGATTTGATTGGTGTGTGTGAGAAACAGATCAATATTTAATTCCTTATTTACTATAAATTCTCCTCCCTGTCCAGTATGTAATGAAATACACAAAGAATGTGAATCACCAAAAACAAAACAAGAACTCTTAGGAGAGAACAATGCTAAGGCGATTTATAGTAAAAATAGACTTCTATATTTATCTGTTTTACACCCACACCTATCATATCACTTCTGAAGATATGAATTCAACCACTGGAGTCATATGGATTACTTTTATGCTGCCTTTGTGTGCTTTTTGAGCTTCAAAGGTTTGGTCACCATTCACTTGCATTGTATGGAGCTACAGAGCTGAAATATTGTTCTAAAAATATTTGTGTTCTGCAGAAGAAAGAAAGTCACACACATCTGGGATGACATGAGGGTGAGTAAATTATGATGTGTATTTTCATTTTTGGGTGAACTATCCCTATCACTATAACTAAACACCTGCTCAGTGTCTGATTCCACCCACGCGGGGATAGAGGGAACGAACCGAGTGCGGGGATGAGCGGGGGATTGGGGGCACCTGAGACTCGTAGTGACGGATTAATTGAGAGCTGCTGTCAGACTCTATGTTACTATTATTCCTCACACGGTCGCAAGACGACATGTACATGAATCTGGCGTGGTGAGCTGGAACCTGCTTACGTCAGCTGTCACCGCTTACGTCACGAAGTACCGCAACAGCCAGTAGGAAAATTCAACTGCAGTAGCCACCGTTCAACCTGAAGAGGGCAGCACTCAGACGTTTTTACACCATATATTGTAGAATTAAAACACTTTATACACAAATGTCAAAAAAATTACTTGAATCAATGACCAGTACTAATAAAGCCCCATGCTTACAGATCATTAACTAAAAAACGTTGGTTTAGGGTTTAGTTACCCTTTAAGGCTCTCAATGGCAGCCATTTGCCAAGGTTGACTAAATGTATTTAGTCAACTGGCTTGTGTATTTAATATCTTCAATCTAAAAATAAATATTTATTGGAAATGTGAAGGTTATCCTTGCCTTTTTTTATGAGAAATGCTGCATCACATGCCAAAATTGCATGTTGCGTGTAAAGTGACATATAACAGACACTCTTATTGTCATGTTGATTTTATTTTTGTTTTATAGTCATTGGATCCTGAGAGTGAACTAGCCTCTTTGTCCTTGTCGACAGAAACCGAAAAGGAAAACACAAGCCATAATAAGGAGATCAGCAAAAAGGACACTCTGCAGAAGGCTGGTCAGGTGCAGCAATGGTGGCGTTTCTACTCTCAGGGCAGACATTGCTATTGCAGGAAGAGGTGCCGCTTTATTCACCAGAGAGCTACAGCCATACATGCACAGAAAGAGGTACAGAACCGTTCAGCTTCACAGGCAGAACACAAAGAAAAGGAAGAAAAGGTGGATGGCCACCCATCAGACCCTCAACAGCAGTCAAGGAATAGTGGCCATGCTGGTAAAGAAGAGATTCTTCCGCTGTCCCTTTTAGCACCCCCAGCAACTTCTGCCTTTGGAGGACTGGCCTCATGGCTCGAGAGAGGAGCAGCTTTAGGCCCTCTGCTCAGGCCACACATCCTCCTAAAACTCAAGAGCAGGTCCAACTGGCTGAACTTACTGAAGAAATCTGCAACCAGCTAAGAGCCTCTGAAATCCCTCAACTGATGAAGAGATTCCCAAAAGACAAGCTCATTATCCAGTAGAGAGAATACGGCCAGTTTACCTACTAAAGAGTCATGATGCAGGCCACAGACCCCGAATGGGTAAAGACTGTTTGTCTAGATTAGAGACAGAGTAGATTAGAGTACTGGCAGTGTGCACATGTAGAACAACCTGAGCAATATTTTGCCAAATGTTATTCGGTGTTATTTCTGAGGGAATTAATGAGTGCTGAAGTGTTTCCCTAACCTTTGTACCAGTACATACAGCTGAATATGCACAATTGAACAAAAATCACATTATGAACTCTTAAGAATACAGGTCAAGAGAAATAAGATCAAGAATGGATTACTGTAGGTTTTTTTGTGTGTTTTTTTTGCTATGTCTCTTTCAGACATAAGGCTACAGAAGCCTGAGTGGACTTTCCTTATTTTTGTTTTGAAACTATGGATTCAAATAACGTCTATGGTTTTATTTAGACTCCCAATTTGAACTTTGACACATTCATTGACATTTTCTTTGAAACACAAAAGATGAACATATTCTGAACATGTAAATTAAAGTGGATAAACAGCAATTGTATAGATTTATTTGTTTTATATTTTACATTATATTTAAATATAAACATGAAGTTTAATCTGATTCTATCACATTCTTGCAAAATTCACTTAACTGGCATGCCAGATACAGTTATGGTATTATTATATAGTGTTAACAAAACACAGTTGTGTTTAAATTTTTGGAGGGAACAGTTTGCCAAACTAGTTGTGTTTTGCTATTGGTAGATATAAATACTTGTATATGTAATGTTAATACTTACAGTATGAATCTACACCATATACGTGATTTATGCTAATTTATCATAGGTATTCACTGTGGATGTCCCAGAGGACCAGGACATACCATCCCTTATGGACAGGGTTGGGACTCAGGAGGGTAACTTTTGAAATGTATTCCACTACAGATTACAGAATACATGCTGTAAAATGTAATTTGTAATGTATTCCGTTAGATTAATCAAGGTCAGTAACGTATTCTAAATAATTTGGATTACTTCTTCAGCACTGGTTTTGACTATAAAAGCTCTGCCAGTACAGTTAGACAAAATACACATGTTAAAATACAGTCTCTGAAAAACCTAAATATCTTATGCTGTGTTGTTTCTAAAACAAGATAAATCAAATTGATCTTAAGGATTTTAAGAGGAAAACAATGCAAATTTTTGTATCAAAAATAAGATTTTTGCCCTAATATCAAATAGTCTTATTAGAAAAAAGAAAGTATGATCCAATGTTAATTTTCTTGATAAAAAAATACGATCGTGTCTGGTAACATGTGCATGTAAAATGGCTAGAAATAGTATTTTAGCTTGGCGTAAAGCTGACAATTTACACAAGGTTTATTACTATTTCTTCTGCTCCAAATTTACTTCAAATTTCTCTGTCTGCTCGTAAGAATGTAACACATCATAAGAAATTGTTTCTCTGCTGTTCAAATCCACTTTGGATCGCATCATTTATATGTATAAATGTTTTCCATCTGAAAGGACTAAATATTAAATGAAACAAATTACAATAAAATGCAAAGTAATCTCATCAGTAATCAAAATACTTTTTGAATGTAACTGTATTCTAATTACCAATTATTTAAATTGTATCTGCTGTGAAATACAGTTACTTATATTTTGTATTTTAAATACGTATTCCCATTACATGTATTCTGTTACTCCCCAAAACTGCGTATGGAGAGGCGAGAATAAAAACTGGAACTGGTTTTGGTTCTGTTGATTGGGTGATTGCACACAAATTTGATGGCATTGTTCACACAAAAATGAAAATGTATTCAAATCATGTAAGTCAGATAGTAAACCAAATTACTTATTATTTTATTCTGTTCGAATGCAGACATGTTCAGAAAGTCTCAGAAGATTGGTTAATGTGTATACATGCCACTAATCAGCTGATGGGGAGTGTTGAGTTGCTATTTAGGCTGTACTTATGTTGGCTGCACTGTAACAACTGTGAGCCAGACAGATGAGACTTATTTTATGACCTCTCCTGAGAGTATAAAGAGTGGTGTATATTGTAACCACTGTGTGGATTGACCGTATCTGATTAAATGATGTCAAGGAACAGCAGTCTGAAATCTAACTCGAACAACTATCTGAAATCCAGTCTTGGCAAGGCAAGACAGATCTATTTCCCTCGTTTTGCATGACACTGTAACCTCCGCTAGTCTTTTTGTGTTGTTCAGGCTTAATTTGAACTACTAGTAACTGTCATCTGCAAACTGATTGAGAAAAATGGTAAAAGCAATTAAGCCCTAACTAATAAGAATATTATGAAATAATTAGGCTTTGGTTTACCTGTTACAACAGAGTGCAACTTTAAAGGGATAGTTCACCCAAAAATGAAAATTCTCTTATCATTTTCTCACACTCCTGACATCCCAGATGTGTATGACCTTCTTTCTTTTGCAGAACACAAACAAAATTTGTTAGACAAATATCTCAATTCTGTAGGTCCATACAATTCATGTGAATGGCAACCAAAAGCTCCTAAAATTACTTAAAGGCAGCATAAAAGTAATCCATATGACTCCAGTGGTGTATTCCATGTCTTCTGAAACAATCCAGATGATTATGGGTGAGAACAGACCAAACTCTAACTCCTTTTTCACTGTAAATCTTGCAATGCAGTCTCTTAACATGATTATAATTTTAAGCTCGATTACACTTCCTAGTGCTTGACGCAGAGAACTAGATGATGCTAGGCAGTGTAATCGAGCTTGAAATTATGATCTCCAAGAAGATTGCTAATGTCAAGAGTTATAGGAAAAATTCCTTACATTTTGGTCTGTTCTCACCCAAAACTGATTAGATCACTTCAGCAAACATGGATTAAACCACTGAAGTTTATGAAATACTTCTAAACTGCCTTCATGTGCTTTTGGAGCTTCAAAGTTTTGGTCACCATTCACTTGCATTCCAATGACCTACAGCGCCGAAATATTCTTTTAAAAATATTAATTGTTCTGCAGAAGAAAGAAAGTCATACACATCTGGGATAGCATGAGGGTAAGTACAAGATGAGATAATCTTTTATTTTTAGGTGCACTATTATTGAAATGGCTTGACGCACACATTTCTGTTTCCTGTGATGGAAAGGACATATTATAGGGCTCGTCCCCCCCTTTTTAATTTACATTGTTAGTTGCTCATGCTAATTAGCAACATTTTCTAATCTCTCTTCCCAGTTGAAAAAAGACATTGACCTAGAGAGGGCTGGAATACAGTTTGTCCCCTATGAGCAACTCAAGGTAACAGTTTTTAAGAGCTAGGCCAAAAAATCTGACACTCCTGAGCATATAGTGTCACTCACTGTGGTTTCAGGGGAAGATGTGGAGGAGGAAGAAGAAGAGCATGGTGAAGCTGGAGGAGAGGAGGAAGAGACTGCTCTCAGTAGTGCTGGGGAGGAAAGTGGTGAAGGTGGAGATCATCAAAACCAGAGAACGACGGAGAGGCACTGGGATCAAACTACTTGGGCTCAGACTGAAAGAATAAACAACTACTGTGGTGGCCAGACAGCTCGTGGTGTCCCTACAGTGCAGCAGGTGAACTTCAGTCTCTATTACTGTGTCCAGAGAAAACCCCAGTGGTTGCATATGTTTGTTTAGATGTTAATCAGAGATGCTGAACAAAACTGTGGTCTGTTTTCCCCTGGTATTAACCTCCAGCTTGAGTTATCAGATCACAAGTGGTCTGTATATTCAACACATTTTGTTTATATATACACACCGATCAGCCACAACATTAAAACCACCTGCCTAATATTGTGTAAATCCCCCTCATGCCATCAAAACAGCGCCAACCCGCATCTCAGAATAGCATTCTTTGATGAATTTGTCAGTTTGAAGCAGTCTGGCCATTCTCTGTTGACCTCTCTCATCAACAAGGCATTTCCATCTACAGAACAGCCCCTCACTGGATGTGGAAGAAGTGCAGTACATAGAATTCATTCAGATACGGGTCAGGAGCTTTAGTTAATGTTCACATCAACTATCAAAATGGGGAAAAGTTTTTTTTATCTCAGTGATTTGGCGCATGGCATGAACTGTTGTGCATGAAAATCCCAGGAGATCAACAGTCTCTAGAATTTACTCCAAATGGTGCCACAAACAAAAAACATCCAGTGAGTGTCAGTTCTGTGAGAATGCCTTGTTGATGAGAGAGGTCAACAGAGAATGGTCAGACTGTTTCAAACTGACAAAGTCTACGGTAACTCAGATAACCGCTCTGTACAATTTTGGTGTGAAGAATATCATCTCAGAATGCTATTCTGAGATGCGGGTTGGTGCTGTTTTGGCAGCACGAGGGGGACCTACACAATATTAGGCAGGTGGTTTTAATGTTGTGACTGATCGGTTTAAACAGTTGAAGTCAGAAGTTTACATGCACCTTAGCCAAATACATTAAAACTCAGTTTTTCACACACATTTTCTATCAGATTGAGGTCAGGGCTTTGTGATGGCCACTCCAATACCTTGACTTTGTTGTTCTTAAGCCATTTTGCCACAAATTTGGAGGTATTCTTGGTGTCATTGTCCATTTGGAAAACCCATTTGTGACTGAGCTTTAACTTCCTGGCTGAAGTCTTGAGATGGTGCTTCAATTTATCCACGTAATTTTACTTCCTCATGATGATATCTATTTTGTGAAGTACACCAGTCTCTCCTGCAGCAAAGCAACCCCACAACATGATGCATCCATCCCCATGCTTCACAGTTGCGATGGTGTTCTTGGGTTTGCAAGCCTCACCCTTTTTCCTCCAAACATAACTATGGTCATTATGGCCAAACAGTTCAGTTTTTGTTTCATTAGACCAGAGGACATTACTCCAAAAAGTAAGATTTACCCCATGTGCACTTGCAAACTGTAGTCTGGCTTTTTTATGGTGGCTTCCTCCTTGCTGAGCAGCCTTTCGGGTTATGTCGATATAGGACTCGTTTTACTGTGGATATAGATACTTGTCTACCTGGTTCCTTTGCTGTTGTTCTAGGATTGATCTGCACTTTTTGCACCAAACTACATTCATCTCTAGGAGACAGAATGAGTCTCCTTCCTGAGTGGTATGATGGCTGCGTGGTCCCATGGTGTTTATACTTACGTACTTTGTTTTTTACAGATGAATGTGGTACTTTCACAATTTTTTTTTTCTAGAATATGGTAGGTGTATATTTTATTGGTACGTCATGCTTCTAAACTGTTGATAAATCATGTGTGGAATGCTCTCGCTCTGAGGGAGGGAGAACACTGGAAAACTTCTTCAGGTAACAGGGTTTTTATTCTTTTTATTGGGTACACAATGCTGTCTTTCGTGGGAACACTGGGTTCCCTTGTCATTCTCTCTCTCCCTGAGGCTCTGTCGCTGCTGCTCTTTTATGCCGCTCTCCCCATGCTTACTGAAATTAGACACAGGTGTTAGACATAATTTAGCTCAGGTGTAAGCGCCCTTACCCCTTTTCTCTCCCGGACGGGCGCTTGACCACGCCCCCGCTGCCACATACCCCCACCGCCCAACTCACGCCGGGGCGTCATCCGGCCTGCCTACCACCCCCCCCCCCATTTCTGGAGAGGAAGTCAGCGGCAGCCATCTGCACCCCCGGTCTGTGGACCACCTTGAACTTAAAAGGCTGGCGGGCCAGATACCAACGGGTGATCCGGGCGTTAGTATCCTTCATGCGGTGAAGCCACTGGAGTGGGGCGTGATCTGAGCAGAGGGTAAAGGCCCGCCCCAGCAGGTAGTATCGGAGCGTGAGGACCGCCCACTTGATGGCCAGACATTCCTTCTCGCACCGGGCGCTCCTCCCCTTCCACCACCTGCGAGAGTACGGCCCCCAGCCCTCTGTCTGAAGCGTCCGTCTGCAATACAAAAGGGAGAGAGAAGTCAGGTGCATGCAGAAGCGGCCCCCCTCAAAGTGCAGCTTTAATCTGTATAAACACCTGTTGGCACTGCTTCGACCATTGGACCGGATCTGGAGCCCCCTTTTTAGTGAGGTCAGTCAGCGGGCTGGTGACATCCGAATAATTAGGCACAAACCTCCTATAATAGCCGGCCAGCCCCAGGAACTGCCTCACCCCCTTTTTGGTCTTAGGTCTAGGGCAAGTCGCAATCGCCGCGGTTTTGTCAATTTGGGGATGCATCTGGCCATGACCCAAGTGGAACCCCAGATACCGTACCTCCACAAGCCCAATCGCGCACTTCTTAGGATTTGCTGTGAGCCCGGCCCGCCGCAGCGATCTCAGGACGGCCCTCAGATGTTGCATGTGCCACTGCCAGTCATTGCTATAAATGATGATATCATCTAAATAGGCAGCGGCATACGCAGTGTGAGGTCTGAGGATCCTATCCATGAGACGCTGAAACGTGGCTGGTGCGCCAAACAAACCGAAAGGAAGCGTCACAAATTGGTGTACTCCAAACGGTGTGGTGAAGGCGGTTTTCTCACGGGACATAACCCTTCGTTAAATCCAAGGTCGAATAAAAACGAGCAGTACCTAACCGATCGAGCAATTCATCAACACGGGGCATTGGGTACGCGTCAAATTTAGAGACCGCGTTGACTTTTCTGTAATCCACACAGAATCGAACAGACCCATCGCTCTTGGGAACAAGAACCACCGGGCTGGACCAATCACTGTGGGACTCTTCTATTACTCCCAATTCAAGCATTGCATCCAATTCTTCCCGAACTATTTTTTTTTATGTTCCGTAGCTGATAGGGCGGCTACTGAACCACCACCCCGCTCGGTCTCGATGTGGTGCTGTATGAGATCTGTACGGCCCGGCAGAGGGGTAAACACATTTGCAAATTCTTTTTGTATTTCTGAAACCTCCATGAGTTGGCGGTGAGAGGTGATCACCACAAGTAACCGGGATGTTAAGATTGGGGGTTTTGTTTACCTCCGGCCCGAGCTCTGCCCTCTCCGGAACTACCGTGGCCAATGTCACAGAGGCCGCTCCTTCCCTCCACCATTTCAGGAGGTTAAGGTGGTAAATTTGACGTGTGCCCCCTCTATCGGTACGTTTAACCTCATAATCGAGTTCACCTACTCGTCGTGTGACCTCAAAGGGTCCTTGCCACTTGGCGAGTAATTTAGAGCTCGATGTTGGAAGCAATACATGTACCTTATCTCCCGGTGCAAACTCCCTTAGCTGAGTACCCCTGTCATACAGCCGGCGTTGGCGTTCTTGAGCTTGGAGCAGATTCTCCTATGTTAATTGCCCCAGTGTGTGGAGTTTTGCTCGAAGATCAAAAACGTATTGAATTTCATTTTTACTAGTCGAAGGTCCTTCCTCCCATGCTTCGCGGATGACGTCAAGCACCCCGCGCGGGCGCCGCCCATACAGCAGCTCAAACGGGGAAAATCCTGTAGAGGCTTGCGGGACCTCGCGTACTGCAAATAACAGGGGGTCGAGCCATCTATCCCAATTCCTAGCGTCTTCGTGCACGAACTTACGAATCATATTTTTGAGTGTTTTATTAAATCGTTCCACTAGGCCATCCGTCTGCGGATGGTAAACGCTAGTGCGACTCGATTTAATGCCCAACAGTCCGTAAAGCTCGCGAAGTGTACGTGACATAAACGTCGTGCCCTGATCGGTGAGGATTTCTTTCGGAATCCCCACCCGGGTGATTATTTTGAATAGTGCCCCTGCAACACTACATGCTGAGATGTTGCTCAGGGGCACTGCTTCCGGATATCGCGTTGCATAATCCACCAGGACTAATACAAAGCGATGTCCGCGTGCTGTCCGTTCTAATGGCCCGATGAGGTCCATTCCAATTCTCTCAAAGGGGACCTCGATCAGTGGAAGGGGGCGCAATGGCGCTTTTGGGGTGGCCGGCGGATTTACCAGCTGACATTCGCGGCACGCCGCACACCACCTGCGGACGTCGCCGCCAATGCCTGGCCAATAGAAACGGGCTATTAGACGGAGCAGTGTTTTCCTTTCCCCTAGGTGACCTGCCATGGGATTATAATGAGCCACCTGGAAAACCATTTCCCGGTGGCTCTGTGGAATCAACAATTGTGACACATTCTCTTTTGTTTGAGTGTCCTGCGTCACTCTATATAACCGGTCATTTATAATGGAAAAATAAGGGTATGAAATGGCGATGCCCGGCCGGAGTTTTTGACCATCAATTACTCTCACTTGGTCAAAGGCGTGCTTGAGGGTTTCGTCCCGTGACTGCTCCAAAGGGAAGTCCCCCTCCGGGAATTCCCTGAGAGGAGGGGCGATAACCTCACCCCTTCCCTCGTCATTCTGACTGGAAGCCGTCGAGGATGGCCCCGGCTCCGCCTCCCCTGCCAACGCATCGCACATCGCACACCTCCCTATTTTAGTGCAGGACCCATCCGCACAAATTCCCCTTAATATTTTCTTAAAGCCCGGCCAATCAGTCCCCAAAATCAGCGGATGAGTGAGGCGGGAACTAACCGCAGCCTCCAAGCTATGTTTTTCCCCCCGGAATTTTATCAGCAAGGTCACCATAGGATACTTGTGAACATCCCCATGCACACACCTCAACCTCACCAGCTTAGCTGTGCCCAAAGCCCCGGGTTGAACCAAGCGTTGGTGGATGGTGGTCTGATTACACCCTGTATCCAGCAATGCTTGGTAAGTACCCCCTTGATCCTTACCGAAACCGGCACGCTCCAGCCCGATCGGGGCAGTCTGCTGGATATCGGGGACCCGCACCACCGTCCCCACCTCCATCAGCGGACACTGATCCCGAAGTGGCCCGGTCTCCGCGATCTCCAGCAGGCCGGCCCAGGCGCTACGCCTGTACCTGCGGCGGGCGGCCCCCACCTGAGGGGGAGAGCGGCTGAAGGTTGGGGAAGGGGAGTGTGTTGCTTCCCACGGCCAGGAAGCTGGTCTCGGGGGGCCTCCCCGCCTACGTGGGGCAGGAACGGGACCTAGAGAGAAAACAGAACGGGGAGGCAGAAAGGAAGGGGAGGGAACAGGGGAACATACAGGGGAAGGGGGAAGAGAGGGAGAGAGAGAGAGCTCCTCCGCCCTCAGGATAGCCGCCATGTGGTCCTCCGCAAGCCGGACGGCTGCCTCCAGCGATGCCGGGCGGTGGCACTGGACCCACTCTGCCGTTCTCCTAAGCAAGCGCTGGTCGAACTGCTCCAGCACCACCTGGTCGATGATTCCCTCGACGTCGCGGTCCCCCACTAGCAGCCACCTCCGGCAGGCATCCCGAGCCGTTGAGCGAAGGCAAACGGGCGGTCGGAAGTCTCTAGCCTCATGCTTCGGAAGAGCTGGCGATTCTCCTCCGGGCTCCGACCAACCCATTACAGGATGGCTCTCTTCAGATCCGCATAGGCCTGGAGGTTCGCCGCCGGCAGTTGTTGCGCCGCGAGCAGGCCGGCCCAGGCGCTACGTCTGTACCTGCGGCGGCGGGCGCCCCCACCTGAGGGGGAGAGCGGCTGAAGGTTGGGGAAGGGGAGTGTGTTGCTTCCCACGGCCAGGAAGCTGGTCTCGGGGGGCCTCCCCGCCTACGTGGGGCAGGAACGGGACCTAGAGAGAAAACAGAACGGGGAGGCAGAAAGGAAGGGGAGGGAACAGGGGAACATACAAGGGAAGGGGGAAGAGAGGGAGAGAGAGAGAGCTCCTCCGCCCTCAGGATAGCCGCCATGTGGTCCTCCGCAAGCCGGACGGCTGCCTCCAGCGATGCCGGGCGGTGGCACTGGACCCACTCTGCCGTTCTCCTAAGCAAGCGTTGGCCGAACTGCTCCAGCACCACCTGGTCGATGATTCCCTCGACGTCGCGGTCCCCCACTAGCAGCCACCTCCGGCAGGCATCCCGGAGCCGTTGAGCGAAGGCAAACGGGCGGTCGGAAGTCTCTAGCCTCATGCTTCGGAAGAGCTGGCGATTCTCCTCCGGGCTCCGACCAACCCATTGCAGGATGGCTCTCTTCAGATCCGCATAGGCCTGGAGGTTCGCCGCCGGCAGTTGTTGCGCCGCGAGCTGGGCTTCCCCGGACAGAAGAGGAATGAGGCGAGCTGCCCATTGATCGTGCGGCCAGCCCCAGATCTCGGCGGTCTGCTCGAAGAGATCCAGGAACGCTTCCGGATCGTCTGCCTCCCCCATCTTTTGTAACGCGGGCGGGGGCAACAAGGCACGGGGGTCCGGGGTCGTGGCTGCAGCCGGGGCGGCCTCCTGGCTCAGAAGACTCCGGATCGCATGTCGGTCCTCTGCTTGAGCCCGCACGATCTCAAAGAATCGGCGATCCTGGTCCTGCCGGAGCTCAAGCAGGGATTGTTGGTGGCTCTGATGTAATGCAGCGAGGGACTGGAGGACCCCTGCCAACTGGGAGGACTCTACGGGGCGATCACCTTCCATCGTCTCGGGAACGAACAGAGCGGAAAAAACAACAACAACAACAAAAAAAATATATATATATATTTCGTCCCGGGTTTCGGTACCAGTGTGGAATGCTCTCGCTCTGAGGGAGGGAAAACACTGGAAAACTTCTTCAGGTAACAGGGTTTTTATTCTTTTTATTGGGTACACAATGCTGTCTTTCGTGGGAACACTGGGTTCCCTTGTCATTCTCTCTCTCCCTGAGGCTCTGTCACTGCTGCTCTTTTATGCCGCTCTCCCCATGCTTACTGAAATTAGACACAGGTGTTAGACATAATTTAGCTCAGGTGTAAGCGCCCTTACCGCTTTTCTCTCCCGGACGGGTGCTTGACCACGCCCCCGCTGCCACATCATGTTATCTGAGCAACTTGGCTGATTTCTTTTGATTTTCCCATGATGTCAAGCAAACAGGCACTGAGTTTGAAAGCCTTAAAATACATCCACAGGTACAACTCCAATTCAGTACACTTCCTATCAGAAGCTAAATGGCTAATTGTCTAAAGGCTTGACATAATTTTGTGGAATTTTCCAAACTGCTTAAATGCAGTTAACTTGGTGTATGTAAATTTCTGACCCACTGGAATTGTGATATAGTCAATTAAAAGTTAAAAAATCTGTCTGTAAACAATTGTTGGATAAATGACTTGTGTCAAGCGCAAAGTAGATGTCCTAAACGACTTGCGAAAACTATAGTTTGCTAATATTAAATCAGTTGGGGGATTAAAAATGTTTTTTAATCAGTTAAGCATATGTAAACTTGTGAATTCAATTGTATATTTTTTTTTCACCAGATGAGGTTTAATGAGGAAAAAGGTTTATTATTTTGGTATTCATGGTAATTTCCATATAGTTGCATATTTCTTTACACACCCTTTAAAATAATTGATTATCTATTCAAAATAACAAAACATGCATTGAAGTGAAGATACATTTTTTTAATGAAATTGTCAGTGATGAAAGATTTAGAGGCTGCAAATTGTTTTTTATTTCACCTCTAGAGGCTGCTGTTGTTTTGCAGAACCAAGCTGTTCTAACTAGAATCATCCAGTGCCCACCATAGAGGAATACAGAGAAATAAAAAAATATCTTCAGCTATTTCGTTGACAACCAATAGTTCCTAAACGCAACTATTATTGCAGCAATTATTACAAAACCGATATATTGGTCTACCTCTACCCCAGTCTTATGGCTGCTTTGTGACAACGTTTTAGTAAAAGTAAACGGAAGGTGTATTTGCAGGCAACATGCACAGATACAAACAGTCCGTTTGTATTGAAAAACTAGGTTGTCCGTGCTTACTGTGCTGATTTGAAATTTGCGTTGTGCGCTTATGACCACCTCTGGAAGTGGTTTGAGTGAACTGAATCACAAAACATTTTGTACCTTATTCTGTTTTCAGTGCTCTCTACTTGTGATCGGATCACACAAGATGGATGCATGTTAATACCAGGTGTAAAAGGGGCCACACAAACTGTTAAAAACGCAAAGTATTCTATGTGCACCTTCTTGTACTGTAGGTGTAAAGTAAGCGCACAGCTCATTGCCAAACAATGTGAAGCAGTGATCAGGGCAGGCCCAGTATGCTGCACCATTACGGTGATGTTTTGGGCTATCTGGACCATAATGCAACTGTACATGTAGACCTGGTACTGCTGGACTCTGAGTTTAGTGTGGGTTGCCTTAACTGCAATAAGGATGACACAATTCAGGTCTGGGAAAGATTCACTGGAGACACTTGCATTTACTTGACAAAATTGTTTACATTTCTATGCAGCCAGTCTAATGTGTGTGTATATATAGTGTGTGTGTGTGTATACATATGTTCTTCCAGATACTTTTTATCATAGGAAATACATTTACAGGAAGAGCACATCTCATCAGCCATGTGTGTTTCTGAAGATGTAAACCAAAAGCTGGCACATCCTTTAGCATTTGAAATTATAGTTACATCCAGTGTCCAGAAATCAGACAGGTCTCAACTTTGTCCTATTTTCCAGTTACCATTGAATCTGTAGATATTGTGTCAGATTTAGTCTTGCAACGAGTGAGCTTCTCATTACCCTAGACTATATAGAGACCCTGACGTTCAGTAAGGGAAACCTCCACTCGATAAAGGTGCCTGCTAGCATTACAAACAAAGTCACCGGTGGCTAAGGTAACTACAGATAACAGCACATTTGTTCCACTGAATTACATTCCAGGCACACAATATCCGGGTCTTTAAGAGGTTTGTTTTGTTTCAAAAAGCTTTGTCTAGTTTTTGGCTTGAAAAGTCCTCTCGCCTACCTGTTTGACCAACAAAATGCGCTTGGCTCATTTTTACTTCAGCTGTATTGTAATGATGGTGTCTCCTGCCAGATACCCATGCAATGTGTGCCACGATGAGGATCAGGACCATCTTATGGAGCTGGCCAACAGAATGATCTGTAGTTTTTGTGTCAAAGAGCAGGTCAGCCACCCTAACTCTCCTAGACATCCAGAATGAGGCTTACAAATTTAACAAATAGAAACTGTGTTTACAGTCTTTGAATCGATGGGAATGTTTCCCCTCAGTGGGTCAAACAAAAAGGATTGCCCCACATTTTACAAGCCAAGTCAAATTAGAATAGTCTAACATGAAGCATGATATAATAAACCTGGCATTGGGGTCTAAATGTCTGAGACCTCCTCTAATTTAAACCTGGAATTTAAGTTTTAAAGATTTTGGAAGAAACAAATACAAACAAAGAAACATGAATAAGAAATATTTAAGAATCTGCCCACTGCAAAAAATGATTTTCTAGACAAGTATTTTTGTCTTGTATTCCTGTCAAATTATCTAAACTTTCTTAAAACACGATTTATTTACTTGTCAAGCAAAATGGGATAAGATATTAAGTCTTGTTTTAAGATAAATCTGACTAAATTTAGTGAACTTTAGACTCAAAACAAGAAAAAAAATCTGCCAATGGGGTAAGCAAAATAAACTTAATACAAGTTTATTTTGCTTATCCCATTGGCAGATTTTTTTTCTTGTTTTGAGTCTAAAGTTCACTAAATTTAGTCAGATTTATCTTAAAACAAGACTTAATATCTTATCCCATTTTGCTTGACAAGTAAATAAATCGTGTTTTAAGAAAGTTTAGATAATTTGACAGGAATACAAGACAAAAATACTTGTCTAGAAAATCATTTTTTGCAGTGCCCTATTACTTGGAGACTAATCAAATAAGCAAATTTGTCAGGTCACCTTTCCTTGCTTACACTGAAGAACACTTTGAAACATTCTTAAATCATATAATGAGATAACATGGGAAATTAGGTTTTACACAGATTTTTGGAGTCATTCATCTTTGTCACCCAAAAAATATGACATGCCAAATAATTAAATTCATATAAATATAGTTTCTACTTTTCACTCCAATTGTTATCCTGATAATGTAATGAAATCATAGTTTTAAATTCGAAAAAAAAAAAAAATAAATAAATAAAAAAATAATAATTCTCTAGTGATCTCAGAACTTTGGACCCCATTGTAAAAACATAAAGCTCTTGTTTTGTTTTTTTCCCTCTAGCCATACAGCAGGCTGTGGGGGTATGATGACCATAGTGACCTACACAAGTCACTGGGAGGGTGACCCGTGTAGGAACTAGGTTAAGATGAGCAGGTACATGCTGCTTTCCCCACACTACCTGACACTGTTAAAGTATTTAAGTATAGAGGGTTATGAGCAATGTTGCAACATCTAACTTACTCATTGAGGGTTTGATTCATACCAGTAGAGCACACAAGCACAATTACAGAAATGTCTACTTTGAACTAAAAATTACTTGGTAGTTCAGTGGCTAGACTATGGTAGGTGTATATTTTATAGGTACGTCATGCTTCTAAACTGTTGGTGATCCATGTTATCTGAGCGACTTGGATATGACCTGGTAATGAACTGTACAAAGTGTCTTTTTTATCTATGAACTGTCCGCGAACCATTGCTCTTATCTTCATTTTTACACAGGAATGACTGTCACCAAGACACCAACACATCTAAAATGGTGTCAAAGAAAACAAATAAAGAGTAAAAGTAACCAAAGACAAAGAAGGAAGGAGATTTTATTTTCATAAATGTTTCATGACATTCAACTGATCACAAAGTATAGTCAGGACATTACTGACTATAACGCATTTCCAGCAGCCAACACTCTTATCTTATCTTATAACACCTTACCCTAGAGAAATCATGCTAAATTGCTAATTTGGTACTAGAAAATCACTTGCCATTATACAGTTGAAAGCTATTTAGTTCATTAAATGAAGCTTAATATTGTCTTAGTGTTTGTGAGTTGCCACAGTATGCAATATGCTGGCATGTCTTAAGGTCAAAATGGCTAAAAAAGTAACGGCTTTCTCTAGAGACTCGTCAGTCAATCATTGGTTTGAGGAATGAAGGCTTTACAATGCTTGAAATTGCCAAAAAACTGAAGATTTCATACAAAGGTGTACACTACAGTCTTGAAAGACAATGGACAACTGGCTCTAACAAGGACGGAAAGAGATGTGGAAGGCCAGATGTACAACTAAACAAGAGGATAAGTACATCAGAGTCTCTAGTTGGAGAAATAGATGTCACATGTCCTCCGCTGACAGCTTCATTGAAATCTATCCACTCAACACCAGTTTCATGTACAACAGAAGAGAAGACTCAGGCCTTATGGGAAGAATTACAAAGAAAAAGCCACTTTTGAAACAGAAAAACAAAAAGAAAAGGTTAGAGTGGACAAAGAAACACAGACATTGGATAACAGATCATTGGAAAAGAGTGTTATGGATCTTAACCCCATTGAGCGTTTGTGGGATCAACTAGATTGTAAGGTGCGTGAGAAGTGCCCGACAAGACAGCCACAGTATCTGGACAAACTGACAGCTATAATGTCAAAGATCTTCAAAGATGTCATTGCTGCACGTGGATGGGTTTTTGATGAGATCTCTGAAGTAGTTTAAGAAGTTCTGGACATCTTTTTTTTTTTTCTTCACATTTTTATAGCAATTTTATTTAGTTATTAATGTCCTGATTATACATTGTGATCAGTTGAATGCCACTTTGGTGAATACAAGTAACAATTTCTTTCCATAAGAGCAAAATCTGTACATTCTCTGTTGACCTCTCTTATCAACAAAGCATTTGTTGCTTTGAACTACTGCTCATACAGAACTGCTGCTCACTGGATGTTTTTTGTTTTTGGCACAGTACATTCTAGAGACTGTTGTGCGTGAAAATCCCAGGTTACAGAAATGCTCAAACCAGCCCATCTGGTACCAACAATCATGCCACAATCCAAATCACTGAGATCACATTTTTCCCCATTCTGATGATTGAACATTAACTGAAGCTCCTGACCCTCCCTGACTGCACTGCTGCCACACGATTGGCTGATTAGATAATTGCATGGATGAATGTTGGTGCCAGACCAGCTAGTTTGAGTATTTCTGTAACTGCTGATCTCCTGGGATTTTCATGCACAACTCTAGAATTACCTTAAGTTTTAAATGACTTAAAGAATACCTGAAAATATGTCAGTCAAAAGACAACAGTCATTCTGAGGGAGCTCCCCATATATCACCACAGAACAAGAGTTTACTTGTATACTTATACTATTTATGTAAACTGCTTTTATTTATATTCCATTGCAACTTTAAACAGGTCTAAGGAGTTTATTGTTTTCATGTAGCCTAGGTAACTAGCCGGCCTGAATAATATGCACATGAAATGAAACTTGTTTAACTCACCTCAACATGTCTTTTACAATCATTTAACCCGCCATGGGCAATGCTGAAGTCACTGTTACAAACTGTACAGCGTGCAAGACTGTCATTACGTTTCACTCTTATTAGACAGGGGTACACTTTCGTGTAGTCTGGCGTAAAATGTGTCTTATATTTTCGCTTTTTGGGGCACTCTCCCTCTGCCATGGCGCTCCTGTGTCTAGATACACTGTCCTGATTAATTAGGTTCGGGAGAAGAGATAAAAGCCCGCCCACACTGACAATTGATTGGTTGACTTACCGAAACAGGCCAATCAGGATGCTCTCTGTCTTCACTTCTTGATGTACACACACACGCAAGGTCTCTCGCTCTCTCCCTCTCTGCCGTGCGCGCTACACGGTTTGGAGCACAGTCTAACCGCTCTTGCTCGCTCGCTCTTGATTCCGGGAGATTTTAACTAATTTGCGGGCATCAGGGCGCCGCTATCAATACGCGGGAGACTCCCGGAACTTCCGGGAGACTTGGGATGTCTGAATCATTAGTCATTGGATGGACCAAATCTAATTTTGTCCAAAATGAAATACATGAATGAAACATAAATTACTTTGTCTATCAAGTACAAGACATCAATTTGTCGGCCAATAATCAGAACTGAACTGAACTTGAAATGTTATTTATATAGACATTACAGTTCCATTCAAAGTTTGGAATTGCTATGAATGGTAGTTTTATTCAACAAGGTTGCATTCAATTGATCAAAAACTACAGTAAATACATTTATAATGTTACAAGCAAATTTTCTATTTCAAATATATTTGTAAGCTTTTCTTAAACCTCACTCTTAATAAAATGATTCTCCACTTTCAGCTATGAAAGCATTATGGTATTCGAGCAGTCACTTTAAGTAAATTAATACATTGAATAATATGTAATACATTATCCCATGCTTTCTGTAGCTCTCAATAATTGATACATTTCATAATTAAAAAGTTTCCATGCATGGCTCTATGCAGACCTTATGATCAAGCTATTCCCACAATACTTCAAACTTTTTAGTTAGATAACTGTTAATTATTCTGCCCATTTTAAAGTTTTGTTAATTTTTACGACCTCCCCTGTCTGGGGTAGAGGAGGAGGAACCGTTGTAAAATAAAAATTAAGGAAACTAAATAATTGAAAGGAGTTAACTTTACTGAGCCCCTGTTTTCGCATCCCAACACTATTGAACACACAAGTTATCAAATCAACAATAAAGTTTTATTTTGGGAACAGAAAAGAACAGTGACATAAAGAAACTTAATAATCTTACAAGGAAGCAATAAATTAACTTCAGGAGGGGGGCAATGCCAAAATAACAAACAAAAGAAGTCCACCTGTGTTAGTCGACTAAATAATCTATATACAAAACAAATATGCAAACAAAAGACAATACTAAACCTAACTCCCTAAACCTAAAAAGATATACAAAATAATTGGCGCCCACCTCCCTACAGCTACCTTAAAATGAACGCATTAAATAAAGAAACACAAGATAATACAACTCGCCCTGCACTCAGGCATAACAGTGAATGTCTAACTACAATCACTGCAACAAGATTCCCTTGCGAAAAGCATTATACGGTACATAAACACAGGGAGGAATTATCCAGCGTCTGGGACAAGAGAAAGGGACTCAACAAGATAGACTGTAGTAAATGTCTCTGTCGGAAATCCAAACTGGATAGATTTAATTTCAGAGCACCCGGTCACAGGTGCCAATCAGAAGACTCGTTGAAGGTGCGTTGATTAGCATCAGGTGCAGCATCCTAGTTGAGCAGAATACAACACAGGCAGAGAAACATATATACTCCCAACATTCACAAAACAAATAACATTCTGGAATGTAACAGTCATATAGGATTTCATTTTGAACACTTCCTAAAAGGCCAGAACCCCAGAATCTTCAATATTTCAGGTGATACTGTTTCAGATGTTTGGCGAATCTGCCATCTGAGGACTTGTTTCACTTGTTTCTCAAACTAAAACTCTGATGTACTTGTCCTTTTGTTGTTGTCAGGGACGGATTACCGACCGGGCCAATGGGGCTAGTTCCCAGGGCCCCTTGACTACCCGGGGAAGCCCTGGGCTTTAAGGCTGCGTGATCTAGTTTGGTGACACCCCCCTGCCACGCTTGAAATCCCTTTTGGGTGGAGAGTGGCCCTTGGAGATAATTAGCCCCAGAGCCTTTGCAAGTCATAATCCGTCCCTGGTTGTTGTGCATCCACTTCTACGTCAAGCTTGTTGTGTTCTTTCAAAAACGGAGTGCATGGAATAACCTTTTTCTTCATGTAGAGAAATTATTGAGCAGCTAAAGTAAAGTAGCACAACAGTTTGCATCTATTCTAAGATATTAAGAAAGATTTCTCTATTACCAAATTAGCACATTCGGTGATCTTGTATTCTAAAGGATTATGGAGTACAGTGTTTTCTTATACTGAAGTAATGCCTGCTGTATTGCAAACAGTAGCCTAATAATAATTTGCAACATCACTAATGTTTTGTCTACATTTTATCAATTAAATGTGATCTGATCAGATTAATTTCTTACAAAAAACATAGAAAAATGTCTTCCACGCTTCTGAAATGTAGAATCAAAAGTTGCATTTAAACAGAGTTTCATTCAAAGTTACCTGTTGTTGTTTTGTTTTTTTCTAAGTCTACATTTGGCTACACCAAGAAAGATGATCAGTTCAAGAACTCAGACATTAAAGGGAGGGAAAATGGTGTATGTAGGACAGGTTCTTTTCTGCCCCAGGATTTGGAGGAAGTAATCCTGCATAACATGGCCTTACCAATGAAGAAGAAAAAGCTTTATTGTGGGGTTGGCGGGTGAGAGAGTGAGTAAGGGAAATATGCCTTATCATGCTATACACGAGGTCCAAGTCTGGCCCAGTAATATAAATAGGGCTGGATTCTTACTCCTCAGCATTCACTTGCCATTGCTCAATCCAGCATCAAGATGTGGAACATCAGTGAATTTGCTCTCCAGCTCCAAACCTCCACAGCTTCACACCACCTCCTGCAGCCCTTGTGGGACCACTTGTTGTTCCGGCACTACACCCTGGTATCTTCTCCTTTTTTCCCTGTCCTGCTTGCATTTTCCAGTTATTTCATCTTTAGTATCCCTTTTGCGGTCCTGGATCTCCTTGGAGAGAAATCACCCCTCTTTGAGTACAAGATCCAAAAGGAGCGGCGTGCCACCATTGGCATGATGTTGAAGACTCTGGGGACGGCAGTGTACAATCATCTTGTGTTTGTGGTACCAGCTGTGTTGATCACCAATGTGGTGATGCCTGCACCTCCATTGCCTACAATCGCTCCAACAGTTTGGGAGTTGTTCTCAGGCAGCTTGGGTGCACTGCTGGTCTTCGACGCCCAGTATTTCCTCTGGCACATGGTGCACCACAAGAATCCTCACCTGTACAAATGGGTCCATGCCCTCCATCACGATTATATCTCACCTTTTTCCTGGTCCACCCAGCACCTCAGTGCTGTGGAGCTGATGTCTGTGGGCCTCTGGAGCAACCTTGATCCTATCCTGCTCAAGTGCCATCCACTGACCATATGGACCCTGACTGTTTTCAGCATTTGGATGTCTGTGGAGGACCATATCGGCTATGACCTGCCCTGGACACCCAGCCATCTGGTTCCATTCGGGCTTCTTGGTGGGGCTATGGCCCATGACATGCATCACCAGAAACCCAGCAGCAACTTTGCACCTTTCTTTAGTCACTGGGACAGACTTTTTGGCACTGCCATCACTGTGAAACGGACTCAAATGAGCATTCTGAGTGATAAAGAAAAGTAGACATGTTTACTACACTCTTAAACCTTTAAACTGTAAATATACAAAGCGTTTCGATACTTCTATTTTTCTATACCTGATTTTTGTCTTCTTGCTATGTTATTGTAACTAATAAATACATTTGATTGTAAATAGCTTGCTGTGAAATTTCATGAACACTTTATTTGCAGTCCATTATATTACAATCAAATCTTTTTAAACGAATAATACATTTTGTTGCACTACAGAATAAATTAGCAGCACAAACATTAGGCTACTTTTTAACAATATTGAAAATAATCTCATTAATTTATTCATTAATTCCAAAGATATGCGCAGCACTTCAAAATCTCTAGTTCTCAAAAATATTACAGTTCACCTCTTTCGCCAGAAGGTGGCAGCACATAACAACACTTGTCTTCATAATACTTTGAGCAAATTAAGTGGTATTTTACAGCTTTGCAGTAATCAAGCTTTCTCTTACGTAAACACCATAATATCTGGTAACTAATCCGATTACTGAGTGGAGAGGTTTCCTCGTGTAACAAAGATTTACTGTTTAAATCTTAAGTTTAAAAAGGAAGGTATTTTTTTGCTAACCTTAAAGGGATAGTTCAATGAAAAATGAAAATTCTCATCATTTACTCACCCTTATGCCATCCCAGATGTGTATGACATTCTTCTAAAGAACACAAAGAATTATAGAAGAATATATGAGCTCTGTTGGTCCTCACAATACAAGTGAATGGTGACCAAAACTTTGAAGCTCCAAAAGCACAATGGAAGCATAATATTGAATTTACATTTTTGGGTGAAATATCCCTTTAAATCTCTTTTTCTACATGACAGCCTTCTACTAAAAGAAGGCTTTTTTAAGAGGTATAAAGGTGAAATAAGACTTGGATGCCAAATTTTCTTACACATCAATTTGGAAGGATTGTGATCAAATCCTCTGTTTATACTAAAACCACCCTCTTAATTTTGGAGGTCACTATTTTCTGTTCTAAAAATGTTCTGTGAACATTAGTTTGGATATAAAAAAATTAAACCTATAAAAAGCCATTAACATTAGTGAAAGATATGTATAAACGCTGTATTTGTTAGGTTTTCCAAAAAAAATAAAATAATAATAACTCCCTGTGACATTGCCAAAATGTTAAGAATTGGTTTTCAAACATAACCAAATGGGAGCCATGTGCTAATTAAAAGCTACATTTTTAATTATGATATTTTGTATTTTAATTATAAATAATTTGCATATATATTGAACAGTAGGTTTAAGGCCTATCAGTTAAGAAAGAAAGGGAGGGCTTGATATACAGTACGTATCTGTACATATACTGTACAATGCAAGAGAAGAACACATGCAACAAACAAAGTTGTAGAATATTAATTGGAGTGAAGCAAATGTATACATAAGCAAATTATGAATGTCGTATCTTAAATATGGACCCACAGTGCACAAGTGCAAACAAAGATTGGCAGGAAATGTATTTGAGTCAACTAAATCTGTAACAATCTTTTTTTTTTTTTGTAAATTCCTAAGATATAGCCAACCCAATTAACCCTGTTGCTATTTTCACCATGCAACAGAGCATGAGAGGTCATGAGAGAAGTATCAGAGTGCATAATGTTTTCAGATCATATTTACCACATTGCAATTGCACACAAACAGCTAGACTGATTTCACCCAGTGAATCACTAATAGAAGAGTAAATAAGGCACTCAAAATGCTTACATTTGGCCTGAGGCATAAACAAAGGGCTTGCATGAAAAACACTAAAAGTCAGCGTCTCAATGAGTTTAATGGTTTATTTCATTAGCCTGAACAGATCTGGAGAGAGAAAACATCTGGATGTAAATGTTGATGACTTAAAACAAACCTTCACTCATTTTAAAGTCCATCAATTACTGCTCAAGACACAAACATCATCCAACATATAGCCGAACCTTTTCCAGGAACATGATCTCTGAGTCAGACAAAATGAAGTAAAGTTAACTCCATAATGTATATGAGCTACATGTTGGCCTAGTGTTTATGTGCACTGACATGTTGAGCTGTAGTGCTCATACAGGTGATGCAAGTTCAAATCTGGCATTTCGTGATCACATTCAGCTTTCTTCTCTCCATGATTTCCAGTCCTATCTCTCACTGTCTCAGACAATAAAATATGTGGGTTATGCTGAGTTAAATTTTTTTTTAAATATTATAATTATTTGATACATCTTGGATGAAAAGCTGTTGCTTTATCAAAACCAAACAAACAAATAAAATCGTAAGTAATAGCATTAGAACATTATTGTTCTGAAACAGTCCGGGTTCTTTCGACCACAGCCTTTTAATCATTCGTATGAATAAAACATATACTTTAGAAAGACAAACACTGATTTAACATTTTATTGCACTCAAAAGATATACACTTTTAAAATGCACATTGAAAACAATAAATATGACCTAATCAATCATTTATAAAAAAAGAGAATACAACAGTAAGAACAGTTGTTAATGCATACTCTTATTGAGATACTGCTCAAATGATTGGCAATATGTCCAATGTTCGCTGTCGATGCATCTTGGTATAACTGATGAACTGCCATCTCTGTTTCCTCAACTCTACCATGTTAAGACTTCTTGTGAGTTTGATGTATTAAAGAGGTTAAGAAAATGAAGCTATTACAATATAGTACATTACATTAACAGAATCATAAAACAGTTTTATATTGATCAGCTGTCATGCAAAGTCAATTGGCATATGCCTATGCTAGAGACCTTGAAAGGCATCAAGCATAAAGGGTAGATTTCTAGGAATATCCCTCTTGAATCATGGATTAATCCAAAAGGCCACTGGTCACTTCCCTCTATCTACTGTGTTTGAAAGCTAAAGCTGTTATAGAGCGGTCACTGGACTGCAATTGCATCAAAAGGAAATAGCACACTTTTGATGTGTGTTTTTCCATCACATGCACATAAGTCATTCTTGTATATTACTTTAACACATATTCAATCAGAATGAAATGGCTAAACTTTTTGTTAAGGGAGTAGTATACAAAATTTCAGTTGAGGTTATTAATATTCCAGACTTGACCTTACTTTCATGCTGTAATCTTTTCATAATGCCTTGCTGTATGGCAGGACATTTCTGCGTTGTCACAAAAATATTTGAGAGATATCAGAGCCGTGCTGACTGGTGGCACAACACAGCAAGTCAACATGACATTTCCTCCCAAGAATCAAAGCAAAAGAGAACACAATTTATTACACAAGGCATGAAAAAACATTTATGGGAAAAGGATATCTTTTCTGTTGCTCCAGTAATGGAAAGGTGATCCCCAGGGATGCTGGTCTTCCGTGAGTCAAGAACAGACTGCATCGTAAAACAAGATGGCACATACTATTGATACTGTTTTGCTTTGTAAATGCTATATATAAAATCTCACCTGTAGGCAATGAATCTCAATGCATTCTATTTTTATAACGGAACACCTGAAGGAGATGATTATATTTTTACATCATTATTTTTACCATCAAGACATCTTGAGTAACTTTGTCCAACTCGTACAGAAAGTTGGTAGAGGAGAGTGGTTGATGTGGCATTCAAAAGAGTAAAATGGATCTGATATGTATTCAAAGGCAATTAAAAGTAACTAATGCAGCTAAATGTTAATGCATAATAAGGACTGGCATTCTTACACTTAGTGTGGACTGATTAGGTGGTGGTGCTTTTCTTTTGAAAAGCACATCACAGATGGCTTCAAATGGAAGTGTGTCCTTTTTCTGAATCGAAGAGAGTTGACCATCCCATCTGTTCCTTGAATCAGGTGCTTCAAATCTCAGTATAAAACCATCAAGACTTGATTAAAAGATCAGAAATTATGTTGGAGATAATTGATTCAGTGACCGTAACAGTTATGTTCATCTTCTGAAAATGTACTTACAAAACAGCAATTAATTAAAATGCATAGATGGAAAAAATGATCAATGCTTACATTGCCTGCATGTACTGAGAATAAGCTATTCTATTCCATTCTGAGCTCACATCAGCTGACATTAAACAGTACACCTGTAAGTGTTATAAAACCCTTCAGGAGTTTACTTACCAAACAATGGGGTGTCTGTGTATGTTTGATAAGACGAAACAGCTCATATCTGTAGCCTGGGAATGAAAGACAATCCTATATCTTCTGTCAGGCTGAAACATATAGCTGAGTGTCTCAGGCAAAAACTGATGTTGAGACTGAGCTCTGCTACTTTTCTTGTTTTAGTGTACAAACAGAGCAGAAGCCTTAATGTCACTCCATATAACATTAATAAGCATGTTTTACTCTTCCACAAATCATTCCATAGGATCAATACATTATGAATTGATCAAAATGTATGATCTTAAGTAAAATTAATGACATTACACATCACAACCGAAATTACATTTTCTTTTATCAGTGTTTTAAGCAAAGGTGTGAATGCATTAAAGGGATAGTTCACCCAAACATGACAATTCTGTCATCATTCTCTCACTCTTATGTCATTCCAAACATGTATGACTTCTGTGGAACTCAAAAAGAGATGTAAGGCAGTATGTTAGTTTCAATGACCTTTAACTTTCATTGCTTATTTTAACATAATGTTTTCTCCCGTATATGTAAACAAGTGTTATGCAACACATGTCGAGAGCTCTGAAGCCTGGCAACCAAAACATGAGCTCATTGATGTCATTAATTCAGTCTGCTTATTTATCCCAATCATTACTCATGGTCGGAGGCTTCTGTGAATATTTAGTTTATTAGTAGGGTTACGTTCTACCTAAGTTTAATGGTGTAACGGTCAAACAGGATTGTAAATCTAGTTTATTTATTGTTTTTAGTTTAAAAGTTCTAATTTTCCATTACAATGATAATGTAACACTGTCATCAAACATAAACAGATCTTCATTTTTAGTGTAGCAATTTGCCTTCATCTTACAGATATGGCAATACTGAGCATGACTTTTAACAGTCGATATTGACTTTCAGAAGCTTCTTCTCAAATGCATTCACAGAGTTCTTGCAATTCCTTGAGCTTCATCTCCAACATTGTGAACCATTCTTTCAGTATTTTGTGTTAAGTAATCTCTCAGTTCATGAGCTTATCTGGTTTTACCACTGCATGGGTATCCACAGATCACAACTAAAGGCATTTAAATAACACAAAGCTCTGGATGACAAGAGGAGATTCATGCTTTTCTAAAATGATACATGAGGGAAATGTCTGTTTGCTATTTGCTGTCCTCTACAGGTCAATCATAAAACATCACAACTCCAAACATACTGATGCAATGAAGTGGATAAAGAGCTGTCATCAGTGGAAATCCCATTAGCCTCAAGTCCACATTCGCTTAACTTGCCTTTCACAGAACATGATGTCAAGTCCATAAAAGTATTGCTCTCCTCAGCAACGAACAATTAACCTTGAGTCTCTATAACAACGCAGCTAGGGCACAACAGGGCTAAAGCCCCCCCTGCACTTTTGATTTTATTTTCTCCACAAAAACTACCAAAATACTTTCCTGAACACCTGTTTGTCACTATGCACTGCAAAATTTCCCTGTTCCATGAGATCAGTGTGTGCATTGTCTAAAGGTTGATTTTTAGGACATTTGATATCATATTTAGGCTAATAATGAATTTTTAATGTTGCAAATTTATGCAGCTAATGAAAATCTATTTATTAGAAAAAAAACTATTACATTTATTTGAGACAAAATCTTTTTTTTTTTTTGTCATTTTCAGTTTATTCAAGGTGATTAAATAAGGTTTTGGTTAAGGTTAGGTCCGATAACTGACTGATAAGATTGTAAAGATTGTATTTGGGGTAAAAAGCCCCCTGTTGCATGGGCTAAAGGCCCCCATAGCACACTTCTGTTGTTATAAAGAAGCCCCGCTAGCCATTGTTTTCATTTGATTTTTTATAATTAATTTTAATCAAAACAACCGTCTGTTGTTATTTCTTTTAACTCAAATAATGTTGCTCCATCAATATTCAATAAAAATAAAAAAAATAAAAAAATTCAGTCTTGATACACTTTGTGACCAGAAAATAGGAAACATTTCCTATAGGTGTGTATATCCTGTTGTACCCTACCTTTTTTTTGGTAGTTATAAACCAGAAATGTGTATTTTTAGAACTTAAGAGGTCTGCTGTGTTCAGATGATGCCCAATTCCAGCCTTACTGAAGCACCCCCAGATCATCACCGATCCTCCACCTGGTCATCTAATGGTTAGACAGAGACCTGGAGAGGCCTTCAAGCCACAGTGTCTCGCACCCTCTGTGAAATTTGGTGGAGGATGGGTGATGATCTGGGGTGCTTCAGCAAGGCTGGAATCGGGCTGCAATCGTCTTTGTGAAGGATGCATGAATCAAGCATGTACAAGGTTATCCTGGAAGAAAAAGTGCTTCCTTCTACTCTGACAATGTTCCCCAACTCTGAGGATTGTTTTTTCCAGCAGAACAATGCTTCATGCCACACAGCCAGGTCAATCAAGGTGTGGATAGAGGACCACCGGATCAAGACTCTGTCATGGCAAGCCCAATCTCCAGACCTGAACCTCACTGAAAACCTCTGGAATGTGATCAAGAGGAATATGGATGGCCACAAGCCATCAAAGTAAGCTGAGGTAATTAAATTTTTGCTCCAGGAGTGGCATAAATTCACCAAAAGCAATGTGAAAGACTGGTAGAGAGCATGACAAAAAATATTGATTTCTGAACTCTTCCTAAGTTAAAACATTAGAACTGTGAGTACTAATAAAAATGAATATTAACTTATTTTCTTTGCATTATTGGAGGTCTGAAAACACTGCATCTTTTTTTTTTTTTTTTGACCAGTTGTCAATTTCTGCAAATAAATGCTCTAAATAAAAATATTTTTATTTGGCATTTGGGAGAAATTTTGTCAGTACTTGATATAATAAAAAAAAACATACCTAAATGGTAAATCCAGAGAAACTGATAATTTTGCAGTGGTCTCTTAATTTTTTTTCCATATATATATATATATATATATATACACCATATGTAAATAAATACATGCTATCTCTAAAATTAGATATATAGATCAGTAACTTAATTAATGACATTAACGAGAAATTATGAGACTTATTTGCTCCGCATATTTATTTTTAAAATGTCATATTTTATATTTTTTTGATATAGTCAATTCTTTCTTTCAACTCCAGTCAAAGCAATAGCAGTTCAAATCAGTTTACTATTTCAACATTTAACAACATTAAGGCTCTTGTAAAACACAACAATAAAACGACTTTCTCAAAGTAACATTTTATTACAATGTTCGCTGTCACTGGCATTGTCACGCCGCGTCTACTTCCTTTTTTCAATGTAGTTTTTCAAAAGCTTTATCTTGAAGTCCATATCCTGAAAAATATGTAAAAATAAAAACGTATGATGGAAGGAGGACGAAACAATGCAATTTTTTAAATCTTTAAAGTATATTTTGTGTTAATATGAAAATGTTACACATTATGCTATATGATTTACCAATTAGGCCTATGTGCATTTTGTTTAAACATTCTAAAATTGTTGTAATTACCTGATTATACAAATCTTGCGTCCTTATTGTATCTTCAAGATCAGCCTGCAGAGCGACTTTCAGCACCTCATCAGTGATCAGCTCCCTCAAATATTTTGGGTTTCCCGATGAACTCACTGAATCTTCCACAGTATTCCTTCTAGTCTCAGAGGGCAATGGATAGTCTTGTAGCTGGCTGTTTGAAATACTCTTCTTGCCCATAAAATTACCTAAACAAAATGATGGAAAAATGATAGTGCTCAAAATATTGGACATTTATGAGCAGATTTAAGTTCTGGAATTTCAGTGAAATAATATTCAAAGGAATAGAAGAAACATAATTCGCATACAATATGTGATAATCATTTTGAAGATATTTAAGCACATGATCCAATTAAATCTCCAAAGATTAATCGCCTACCTATCGCCCATTGATTCCCCCATCTTTGTCCAACTTTATTTTCCAACTTGGTTAAATCGAGACTGATGGATGTGCTTAAAGATATGTTGGAGAGCATGATGAAGGCAAACAATAGTCTATATTTGCCGAGTTCATCTTCAGTCCTCACAGCCATCATCTCGATGAAGATTAGTCCGTTCAGATTCAACTTGTTAGCGCTCCTCTTTCACCGTCTGGTTTTATACGACCACAGTGGGGTGGGATACCACACAGCAATGAGGTCATAGTTTTTTTTTGTCATTAAACACATTTGAATGTGATAATTTAATATACACTGACTCAGCCTCAACTGGAAGGTACTAGTTATTTATCCACATCGGAATTGTAGTCTTTCATAATGTTTCTGTCTTGAGGATATTGCTCTATGCTTTTTAGGCAAGTATTCACCCTGTTGAATTATAAATCCACATACAAATGATTTGAAAACATCTACATTTACACAGAAATGGAGTTTGGAATTTCTGAAGGATTCCATTCAACAGAGATGAGTGACGTGTGATTATGTAATATAGCAGAATGATTCTTATTAACTCTGGTTAAGTAAATGGATTGTTATATATTTTACATGTATAGTATAGTTATATTTATGATATGCTATGCAGTGCACCTAAAATACATTATGTAAAAGATGCACATTCATTTTTTGTATTTGGAAGAGTGAAATGAACCTTTCAGGTGCTTCTAAAATTATTACAATATGCTGCTGCTTGCATTATAAAGACTTAATTAGTCAGTTGTAACTAAAGGAATGTTATAGGTACAATACAAGTTAACCTCAGTCCACAGCATTTGTGACATAATATTGATAACATAAATATTACTTTTGACAAGTGCCTCCTTTTAAAAACAAAACAAAACAAAGTGCAAAAAAACTAAAGTTTATGGTGAGGCACAATGGAAGTGAATGGTTTTAAAGGCAAGAATGTAACACATAGAATTCTATAAAAGCACTTACCTAAATTCTTTTGTTAAAATGTGTGTATTATTTGAGCTGTAAAGATGTTTAAATAATAGATTTTATGATCCTTTTAAGGTTTTAGTGTTACGTCACCATGGCAACAAAGTTCTAAAAATTAGATATAACTTTACACACACACAAAAAAAAAGAAAAAAAATCCTGTTAACACACATAACTTACGTCTTGTGGATATACTTTTTAAAACAACAAGCACTTTAATGTTTACAGATTGGCCCCACTTATTTCCATTGTAATTGCCTCACTGTAACCCAGATTTTAGCTTTTTTTTAAAGAAAAGGAGGGACAAGTTGACTATTCTACATCTTGGAATTAAGAGAGTGAAAAAGAAGAAGCTTAATCATATCAGGCCCCATATCTGACCTAAAAAAGAACACAATTTCAAAATTGGCTCAACAATTTTATTCCATAGAAAAATTTTACCTTGAAGAAAGAAGTTAGACAGATCTCAACATATGGTGCCATGACATCTATGCGCAAAGTCAGATCAAACGTATGACATGGAAGAAATTAACAAGTATCAACAAGTATTAACAAGTTTTTTTTGTGTGCATCTCATGTATGTACATGTATTTTTAGAACACAGAAAAAGATTATTTGACCTTTATCTCTAAGAGCAAGAACACAATCAAATAATAAAAAAACTATTAAAAAAAAGGTCACCAGAGGGATGTGTTCCATGGTTTGACTGACTTTTACTCTTCACTCTCTATGCACCAACACAAACAGTCCAAGCAAGCACAGTACAGCATACTGTCAAGGCAAAACAAGGTGTTAGATTAATGTTAAAACTTTTCACAAAAATAACAGCATTGACATTAAAAGATGGCATACCTTAAATTTGGGATAGTCATTCATCAAAATTGTGACAATTCCAATGTAAGGCACAAACCTGCCACAGAGGAAATGTGATCAGGGTATGGCATTAAATAAACAGAAACTTTCAAACTTCCATCTTTAAATACTAGGATGAGATTTGTTTGTGTATTAACATCCAAGGCTTCTACTACCATTAATATCACATTGAGAAGACTAATATGGAGAGAAGCCTGTTTTTTTAGCTTACCCTTTTGCTCTGCCCACCACATCTTTCTTCTCCAGCCAGTGCTGGCCCTGCTTGTAAAGGCCTCTGTCATCCACAGAATTATTGTCACCTTTCGTTAAGAATTTGATGTCACCATTTTCACTGAAGTCAACAGGGATTTATGGTTATTGAAATGAACAAAGCTATCTGTATTTTCAGACATTCACTAACAAAACAACATGACATACTAATAAAGCTTGTGTGTACTCCCCTTCTCTGACAATAAAAAAAATTCTCATGACGTGAATAAGGATATTGAGGATTTTTTTTTTTTATTTAATTAATAAATAAATGCCCCAGATGCTAAAATTAGGGCCCCTGCTATGCTCCACCACTGGTGCAGAAAATGCATTTCAAAACCACTCTCTCACTCAAGAAATTACGTGCATTGAACCAATAATTTTACTCACTTCTCATGAATTTTTAGGACTCTGTGTACAATAGGAATTTCTCGTCCCTCAATCCTGAACACAACAATTTCTCCCACTCTGATTGGATCTTCAACACAATTTGTTAGAAAGAGGAGGTCTCCTCTGTAAAATGCAGGTTTCATGCTTCCACTAAAACAATGTAATAAAATAACATTAACAGTTACACTTCACCGATGTACAAATGAACAGTGAATTTTGTTTTCTGCTTCAATGTGATCATCAATCAACTGTCAAATCTACCACTAATATATTCATGGCTTTTATGAAAATACTTTTTAAAAACAACAAGACATATTCATAACTTGGTATCAGATTAAAAAATGTAGGACCAAGTAAGCTTATGGTTACACTTTATTATTATTTTTTATTGCAGACACAGGTCCATATAACACATACATACATACATAAATACATACAAATTTCCATATTAGCCTATAGGATATACAGGCTATTGCACCAGTGTCGTCTTAACCTAGAGGTGTATCTATAACAGCTTTTCAGCGGACTGACTAGGGCTTCAATTATATGGTTCACTGACCTGTCCAGGCGACACATAAAACTAAACATCAGTTGTCTTAAAAGTGCCTCACAAGATGGCACTCTAGTAGCCACAAACAAATGACTGGCACTATGCCACCTAGGGACACGAAGCAGCAACCTCATTGCATCATTGTATGCAACCTTGAGTCTCTGCATACTCTTTTTCTTATAGTTAGACCATAATTGAGCAGTGTATAGCGGTGTGATGTAGGTTCTAAACAGAGAGCACTTCACAAAGTCAGAACACAAAGAAAACCTCCTTATAAGCATGTTAGCTTGAGAGTAGATTTTACATCGCTGACGATATAGGTCTTTGTCATCTGTCCAGTCATTGGATATTGGACATTTCCAGTCATTGGATAGCACTTTATTTTAATGTGTCCTTGTTACAGTGTTATAACACAAGTAACTATTGTTTACTACTTATTAACAACATGTACTACTTATAGGTTTAGTTTAAGGTTAGTTACTTGGAATTACACAATTGTTATTAACTGTTATTACTATAGTAACTACATGTAATATAACAAGGACACATTAAAATAAAGTGTTTAAAGGCCTATTTATCTAAAAGTCACACAGTACTCCAAGCCAATGTGTACACTAGAAAAATGAAAATATATGTAAACCGTAAAAGCAATATGACTGCGGTGTCCATCAGCTGAGACTGAGAGCAGACATCATACTAGTTGTCTTACCTGAGAACAACCACAATTGGGCTTTCGCTTCCAGTTACAACCATCAAGCCTTTCCAGATCATTAAGGCTGAAGATACAATCATTCCAAAATTCAGCACCTGATAGTAAAGCTGAAAAGAACCAGAAATAATGCTCAATGATAGCAGCATTTGGTTTCATGTCTTTCTCCCCTTTTTCTATTCCCCTTTTGCTCATTCTTACACTGCTCATGAAAGCATTGATTCCGGTGCAGATTTAAACTCTCTGGATGTGCAGTGACTTACACTAAAGTTAAAAGCATTGCATGAATTAAACAGTTAGCAGAATAGCAGCTGTTTTAAAAAGATTTAGCTTTTTTATTCTCTGTGCGTGCGCAATAACTGACCTATATCGTTAGCCTCATAGCATAATTGCCTAAGTCATATTTCAACGTTTTTGGAAAACACGAAAAAACACAATATTTAGAAATCACATTGTGATTTTTTATTGATATTATAACAGTACATTCAACCAGATGTGCGAACAAGTATGCAAAAAGAAAAAGATCCATCACCAATTGCCTAACAAATAAAAGTGACTTAGGCAGAACATGCCATGACATGCCATTCTCTCAAATGCAAACATAACATAACAAAAGTTGTTTTTCTCTCCTAAATATAACCAAGATGTGTAACTTGCCAACCTTAACCAAGTTGTTTCTTAATGTCTAACCGTAACTACTGTTTTCCTTTTCCACCCTTAATCGAAGTTCCACTCAGGTGCTGTGCAAACATAACATAACCATAGTTTTTTTATTCTCCTAAATATAACCAAGATGTGTAACTTAACCCTAACCAAGTTGTTTCTTAATGTCTAACCTTAGCCACTTTTCCTTTCCCACCAAGTTCTACTCAGGTGCTGTGCACACTCATTTTCACACTGTCTGTTGATGAGGGAGGTTGTCATAGTACTGGTGGGCCACTCTTGGTAGTACTGGTTTCATTGCCTGCAAGTCATTGAATTTCCTGAGAGTAATTGGCAATTGGGCAGGAAAGAGTGGGACCCAGTGGAATGGTTCTTTGGGGATGTTGATTCGCTGAGGCAGGTCCTCCCATTCAGACTCAAATTCCAACTTGTACCGGATTTGACCATCAGCCAAGTACTGGAGAGCCCGGAGGCCATGGACTGTGGGGTCACCAACCTTTTTACCTGGTCGAATATTGGTGACATAGGCCCCAGATAACTTCATGAAGTCATTGTGGTATAGTTGAGTCACCCTGTATGGGGATGCATGCATTCGTGCAGTCTCAAAGATGACAATGTAATCACGTGGAGTGTGAATTTCTTTGACGATGCGCCGCTCAATGAGGTTATGCATGGAGTCACACTCCATTTGTGTGTGCCCAGCAACCAGAAACTTCTGCTCTATGGTGACACCATGCTTCATGGCCAGATGAAGGTAGGTGTTGCTGATGGCACCACACCGATTTTGATACCCACAGCCATCACTCCAGACAATGACTTTCTCAATGTTTCCGTTGGCCTCTAGGATTGATTCGAAGTGTTTGGACTGCAGATGGGCAAAAACCTCACTGCTAAGGGAGCCTTCATGCTCTTCCGAAGCGTAACAATATCCATCTTTGTTGTTCATGTTGAAGCAAGTAAAGTTGTGCATCTGTAATTTAGTTTTGTAATACATGGTACTCGCTTTCGTCTGGGGGCACAAAAGAATGCATTGAAGGTCCATTGTCCACACTGAAAGTTTGTCACTGGACTCCTTTTTATCCTTAGCTTTTTCAGCTTGAGCCTGAGCCTTTAATTTCAAGTGAGTAGTAAGGGTATCCTGATCTGTATTTCCTACCTTGGCCCTGACACATACATCACACTGGTCTTTTTTTGGTATGAACACAGAGTAATTCTGCTCACTGAACACTTTTCGAAAATATGTCTCACTCACAGCACATGCTCCATTTTCACCAGCAGCTTTCTGATATTCCTTGTGAAGATCACTTACAACTGTTCCTGGCTCCAGGAACTTCTTTTCCTGATAGGAGGGAACCTGACGGCAGTAATGTGATGGGACTGTAGGCAATCCAGAGAGCCATTCTTTCAGGAAGGTCTGGTCAACATCTGATATGGGCACATGTGGGCCAGTCTTGTTGTTCTTGGGTTTACACGGATCAGTTTTGGATTTCATGTCCACAGTTAACCGATCCGATGGTTCTGGGGGCGATGCCAAGTGTTGAACAGAAAAGATTCTTACACACAGGTAGTTTACATCTATCTGCCTGTTGCAGGTGGTAAAATAGGGACGTTGTTCTCCTTGATGCAACACCACCTTTCTTCTGTTTTATGGGCACATTTTCAACTAGAGTCTGGATATACAGCTTGCGTGTCTCCCAGGAGGGCATGGACCAGAAATTGTTGAAGATATCGGTTCTCTCCTCTTCAGTCAGTAGTTCACAACTTTGTTTCTCTTTTAATTTACAAATTAATCTTTGTAAATGTTATTTAATAGAAATAAAGCTGTTCATTGTTTGTTCATGTTAGTTCACAGTGCATTAACTAATATTAACAAGATATTAATAAAGTATTACTAAATGTGGAAATTAACATTAACAAAGATGAACAAATGCTGTATAAGTGCAGTTCATTATTAGTTAATGTTAATTAATGTAGTTAACTAATGAACCTTATTGTAAAGTGTTACCCAAAAAAATCTAAATCTTACCAAATACTTCCTATGTCTAGTCAAAATGTCTAATTTCTAAATGTCTAATTTTCTAAAACAAATCTGTTTGCCCTTAAAATAAAAAGTAAATGCTTGAAAAATTACTTCACTTGCCTAAAATTAGCTAAATGTCTTTTTATGGTGATGTTCTGACCAGAAATTAGGTAATATTTAGCTAGTGTTTGCTACTTATCTTGTAGCAAAAAATGTGATTTCAAGTTTAAACACACAGTTTATAATCCCTTTGATTGACTGAAATTACATTTAGTGTCTAGAAAATTTAAGAAATATGAACTCGCTACGTTCACACCGGACGCGAATAGCGCGTCAAATTCGCGCCTACCGCGTCTAGTTATACGCTTGACCACTTTGAATCCATTCGCGCGTCAAGAGCGAAATTGACGCGCGTAAAAAACAAAAGTTTGAAGCGCAATTTACACGCGTGACGTGCGTCGGAGGCGAAATCCGATGACGGCCATCTTTTTACAAGATGGCTGATGTTGATCGAGCATTCGTGGAGAGAGTCACCGCTCTTTATTTGCTCTGGAGAGCAGAACAGCGGCGTATGTGTCGTCGTCGCCGTACTTGGGTCCACCAGCGAGGGGCGCGGGACATGCTGGAGAGGAGCCACTGCCAGGTCTGGGTCGGGTTGTGGCCAACAACTCCTCCATAGTACGTGTTAAAATTCGCGTATATTTGAACTGCCTGGCGTTCCATACCAGAGAGGCACTCCGGGTGAGGGATGTCTTCATGGCACACTTCTCGGCGGAGGGAGCAGTACCATGGCGGCCGACGGAGTAGCGTTTGAAGTCCTTCTCATGACTTCCCCACAACGGCTCTTTTAAGAGCAACCCACAAACCTATAAAGAGCTAAACTATCTAAAAATAGTCCATTATTATTATATTTTGTATTTTTTTTTCCCAGGTTGTCAGCCCCAGTTCCAGGATGTCAGGTCCACAACATGCACATTTATTAAGTTGAGACTTTTTAAAAATGTCAGGTTTTCCATGGTAGTATATCAGGTTAAATTATTTATTTATTTTTGTTTTGATGATAAATGGAGCCAGCCTCCAAAAGTAATTAACCTGTCCTGTGTTTTTTTCCTTATTCAACACTGTCCAGACACTAATGTTGGTTGTCTTTACATTACAATAATAATGAAAGTTTACGTCACTTTACCTCCTGAGTAACAGCAGGCAGCTAGGCTCCTGATTGGTTAACGCGGCGCGAATTGACGCCAAAGTTCAGATTTTTCAACTCGGGCGGCAGACGCGAATTCGCGTCAAACGCGTGAATGCACAAAATGCAACATTCGCGTAACGCGCGTAACGCGCCAGTCTTTGCATTGACTTAACATTGAAATCACTCGCGCCTGACGCGCTATTCGCGTCCGGTGTGAACGCAGCATTACCAGATGAAAACGAATCAAACAGAAGAGCTAATACATCACTTCTGGACATCTGTCTTTCCACTTTCAAAACTGCCTAAGTCAAAGAGATGACTAAGGCAGACAGTGTTTTTGGATCCTAATAAGTGTTGTGACTGGCTAAGGACATTGGCAGAAAGGCAGGATGATGCAGCAGTGGAAGGACAGTAAAAATAGGCAGATATCACAATTTGGCAAAAAAAATGACTTAGGCAATTATGCTATGAGGCTAACGATATGCAGAGCAATTCAAGCACAATTGCATTTATACTATCCTCAGTAAAGAGTAGTAATAAATGTTTAAGAACGTTTAAGAACGCAGCTGTCAGTCATTCAGTCTGACGTGTAGTAACAGAAAGCAATGAAAATGAAGCATCGAGCTAACTAGCTAAATATATACACACCTGACGCTTATTCATTCGCCGGACATCATCGAGGAAGTCTAATGTTAACATTTTGTCTCTAACCTACATGTATATGGCAACAGTCTAACAAAACAATTGCAAAATTGAGAAGGATGTGTCTCGTTTGGAAGGATGCGTCCTCCGGAGGTCGCATTTGTCGGCCACATACGTCATCGAGGCTGTCTCGTTTCAGAAAAGGTTGTAGGACACTTCAAATGCAGCCTTCTTTCACGGGAATTTGGAGGATGCATGAGGTGTATCCTTCGTGGGCACTCACAACCCACAATAATTTCTTTCAACGGAAATTTACAAAAAGAATTATAATAATTTTTGCCCATTTGCTCGCAAATATGTTCAAACGCAAGTAGCCTACTGATAATAAATATATAAACACATGTAAACTGTATAATTAATACATATGTATACATACCTGTATATGTGCTCACGAACACTAATAACATTAGTAGCCTACTGGGCAATTCCACGAAAATGCCAACCATACCATGGAAAAATGCAGATTTCAATCTTATTTAATTTCATTATGCAGCCTTTATGGGTATTATAATGTAATATATGTCTCAGAGGACAAAATCAGCAGATTTCGAAGCATTTTGGATGGTTTCCTCTCATAACGTTGCATTCACAACTTTTACATCCATAACGCTGGTTTTTCCCCATTTATGTGAAAATGTGACAATGAATAAAACATTTATATTGCATGTTCTTAGGGAAGCCAACCCTTCTAAATTCTGTAGCTAGTATTATTTCTGGATTGTGCATTTCAATTCACAATGTTTTACTAAAATGTGTGGTCTCCCAAAAACATGTGTCCATTTTCTAATTTCCCAATATAAACTTTTCTGATGTCTGGACTCTATCTGCAGGGAACTAGGATTATACATAAAAATGTTTGATATACTGGTAATGAGTACTTTATATTAAGTTAATTTTCACATTTGTAATGAAAATGTCACATCCATAATGCTAGAATTGCCCTACTATGTAATTAAATATGTAGATCATGTCACACTAAGAAAACATTGAGAAAGTCAAATGCCTTGGACGTAAAGTTTTAATCTGAAACATTATTGGTGAAATAACGAACAAATGACAGAAACAATAACAATCTTAATATTTTACATTTTAAAGGCCCCCAAAAACATCAAAACTCTACTGATATCACGTAAATTTGAGTCTCTGTTGTCTTTAATCTGAGAATATGGAAATTATCAAATACATTTTTTTCCCAATACACATTTATAAAAGTGCTAAATTTGTTATAATGGCTGACTGAATATAATTGTCATTGAAACTAGTCATCTACATGGAATGAATATGAAACTATATTTTCTCTGAGTGCAGATACCTGGGTTTAAGTGAATACCATTTAGAATAATGTAATCTCCATTGTACCAATACTGTTCTGCCAAAACTATGCCACCAAACAAATATTTTATATTTATCAGATATCCCCTTCCTTCAATACCAGCACAGCATAGGCACCACCAAAGATTGAACATCAAAGGTACTAAATTCTTTAGTATTTTCCCTGACGACATATTTGGTGACCCTGAAAACAGCCAAAGTCTTATTATGGCAAACATATTGAACATATAACATTTTGTGTGGACAAACCTGTTGTAACATATGACATTTGTAACATTTAATGTTGTGCATGAACAAATACATAAAGGAAAAGGAAACACATACTGACAAAATTACATGAAAATAAATTATGATTATCCACATACATAAAGAGACATACTTAACTCAATGCGAAACATTTTAAAAAGTGACGATTAATTGTATGAATTCATCAGTTTTAAATTAATTCATATAATGCAATGAAAGTCTGAACTTCATTGAGACTGTATGTGACTTGAGATATAGTATTTTACTGTAAGGCAACATGGTTGCAGGTACAAATTGATTAGCTGCATATTCAGTTAGATGCAATGTTCAGCCATCATTTGATTGATATTAAGTTGATTTGCATAAGAGGGACTCATTGCTCAGGCCTTTTCTTCCTCAGTGAATTCACCTGTTTCTGATGCCTGTGTGTCTTTGCCAATGTTAAAAGCACTGTTTATGGACTCACAAGTCAGAGTATTACTAGGGTGTTTGCATTGCTTCTCTGTGGACAGGCCAGTCTTTTTTGGCAAAAGACGAACAGGTTTACTTTCATCGGTCAAGTCTGCTGAGTTTGCGCCACCTTGCTCTGTTAACTGATGCTTAAAATCCTCCTGCTCCTCCAGTTCTTTGACCTTATGCACAATGAAGAGGTGTCTGCTGAGTGCTAACTGAGATGTAAAACAAAGGCTGCAGTGTTGGCACTGTGGTGCGTTGCTATCGGACCTGTGTTGAGGTATGTGCTCCTGAAATTGGGCTTGGTCTTCAGAGGTAAAGCCACATTTGGCACAGCGATAAAGTGGCTTAAGACGCTTGGCAGGGAAGCCATCTGATTTCTCACCCTTTGCTGCCTCCTCTGCTCTTCTTTTGGGCCTCTGAAAGAGAAACATAAAGCTGCACATTTAGACACATTCACAAATAGGGTTCAAAACAGTGCAATGAATGCAAACTTTAATACAATGAAAAAGACACTCTATTAGCATAACACACACACACACACACACACACACACATTATATATATAATTTCCAACATTCTTTTGAATGTCCATGTAGTAAAAATCAATATTTGATGCCATGAATGTACCTTCATTTACTATTACTTTTATTTTGAATGGCCATGGAAAATGAAGCAATGTGAAAATGTTTTACCTCATTGCAAAAAGTAGTCCATTAATTTACCTGATGACCTTTCAGCTTTTGCTGACCCGTTATGGATCGCAGAGCTAATGTGTGCTTCTAAATCACTTGCACCTTTATTAGCAACTGACACATAAGTGCCAGATTTACATGTCATACATTCTGCTTCCCACGGATCTCGACCTGGACGAAAGCATGGGAATTTGTTGTGGAAATCTTCTGTAAATTTGCACTTTCATTTGGGCATTGTACTGTCAAGCAACTCTTTGATGCCGACACAACACAACCGCGTGTTCGCAGAGAGATTGACAGGCAGGAATTTGGCCAATAGTTGCAAGCCTATAATCGACCAATTATAAGAAGGCGGGACTTACAAAGAGGGGTTAAAGCAATGTAAATATGTGCGCAAACACAATGAAGTATTAGACCAGATGCACATCATAATATAACTAAAGTAGAATCCCGGACATATTCGCAAATTTAGAAATCCCGGCCGGACGCTTTTTTAAGGTCCGAAAAAGAGGACATGTCCGGGGGAAAAAAAAAAAAAAGAGGATGTATGTTCACCCTAGCGATATGGAAGCAAATAAAGGGTGTCATGAACAGCAAAATTGGATTGACCCGTAGAATCAGTCTGTATGTGTAAACTACTGCAAATGTGTAAATGATTTGTGTTTATAGCATACATATTTTCCAGAAATAATCCGATATACACTATTCCATTTTCCCTTTGTTGCGATCACACTTTTGGGAAGAATTTCTCACCGAAAAGAGTTTTGCATTGCAAGGGGGAAGGTGGGTCTACCTGCTTCTAGTGACCAATACAATTAGGGTTTCGTTGACCAGTTTACTCTGACCTAATTGGTTTAATAACGTGACAGACAGACAATCTACTAAATAATGCGATGCAGCAGCATCGTTGACTGAATTGTGTGTGTGTGTTTTTAATAAGAGTATAGAGATTCAATCTAAAGACGCACGGGGCTGCGGGAGCGCCACTGATTGCACAGGCAAGACAGACAGTTTGACTAATCTGATCCACCAATCAGTGTGTTCATTTCAGACAAGATTGGATATTTGCTAACCAATCATATTTGTCGCTTCAGTAAGGGACGGGACATTTCCAGCATCTAATGCTGATGCACATGCATCTCTGGAGTAACCATAATTTGCGCTGTAAAATTATTGTATGTATATATATAATTTTTTTGTTGCCTTATACTGCTGTCAGTGGTGCCTTTTCTTGTGATATCAAATCATTAAAAAAACATTTCTAATTAGGAAAACAATTTCACTATACACAGAAAAGCACATTATAGTACACAAATAAAACAAATAATCATTCATTCTTATGTAGGCCATATATAGTAATACAAGACAATGTGTTAATGTGAACATTAATACACTCATATTAGCTATACAATGCTTAATTGTTTTGTTGTGTATTATATACAGTATGTATTCGTTTATTAATTAGATAAAGTATTATAAAGCATCAACATTTTTCTTAGTAGCCTTATGAAAAAGGAACATTAATGACATTAATTAATTTAAATAAATATTTAACATCAAGTTACCATACCATGGTTCTTAGTAGTGTACTTAGGGGTGGATTATGACTAGCAAGGGCCCCAGGGCCAATTTTCTTTTGAGGCCACCCAGAACCAATGTTTTTTTTTGTTTTGATGATTTTAGTTGAGATCTACGCAATCGATTTTCATTAACCGAAGTCACTTTTAATACTGGTTCTGTTATTTACAGTCAGATTAATTAAAAAAGCACAGATGTGGTAAAGACACTGCTCAACCGAAACACGTTTGCTGAACAGCCACTGTTCTTCAAGAGACAGTACCATTTTAGCATTTGTTATACATAATGTAAACTTAATGTAATACTAGAAATTAAGCATACAAAATGCATATATTTAAAGGGGCCATAATAAATTATGAAATATTTTAACTTTAATAAAATATTTATGAATTGAACAAATTCAGTATGCTCCTACAGTATCTATTTGTAAAATTCTGCAAAGAGTTCAGTCAGTTCTGGCTTGCACGGTGATATCTTTTCTGAACTCATCTGAGTGAAGGGGTGCATTTCTATTTCTGTTTGGAATGACCCTACAGCTTGCCTACCATTATTATTCTTGCTAAGCCCAGCTAAGGCATCATTTAAGCCTTTTCAAAGTGTCCAGAAATCCCTAGACTACATTTCATTGACAGAATATTTAAATGAGCAACAAGTCTGTTTTGGAATGTTTGTAATTTCAAACTTCAGCTGTCAAAAAATTATTTTTTGTAATGCAGGGCAAAAATGAAGTTGTAGCAATGAATAGCATAACAAACATTTTGGTTCGACAGCCCTTTTATACAAAGAATAAAGCTTAACCTCATAAATCCTAACATATGAAATAATAGTCAGAAAATTATATTTTTAAATTTGTTTAAACCTATTTTTCTATAAAATAATGAAATTTAAAGCATGTGTTGCTTGAAATTAATAAATACTCATTTTGAAATATTAGTAAAAATATGAACGTTATTGTTAATTTTCATCAAAATTAGCAAATAGTTCGCATAAAAAAAGATGAGTGCATCAAAATATGAAGGTAGCTATTTTGGAAATTATTTTACCAGGTCGTCGTCGTCTTCCAGAAGAGCATGGATATTTTCACCAGGTGGCATTTTGAAATTAAAGAGTGGCTCAAAATTTGTTATTACAATCAGGAAGGCAAAACGGTCCTATAAGAGGGCTAGGGGCCCTCATAGTAACAGGGCCCTATTGAGGGGGCCTTGTATAAGACGTGGGGCCCACATAACTGTATTTAAGCATATATAAACATTTGTTTTCAAAGTTGATGTGCCGCGAGACCTTGCAGCCCAGGGGCCCGGTCCGTTATTCACCTATGAGTGTACTGTACACTATACCAGCAAGAAATGTACCCTGATATACATTTTGTAAGTTCACGTTGGACTTTTTTTTACAAGAACAATATATTTCTTACACATTTTACATATGTACTGCATATAAATAAATGTATGAATTTTAGAGACCAGTTGCATGTTTTATTTCACAGAATGCCCACCACTTCAGACACTACTACACCACTGTGTCAATGATACCAGCAAGTTCCATCCATACATCCATTTGCCATGACAATGATAATTGAAAGTAATTAAACAATAAACAGCAACAACAAGAAACATTTGAAAACCAGATTGAGATTTATATAAATAAATGGTGTCAACTCAACTTTACACTCGCAATAAAAGAACATGTATTAATATTTCAGTTTAATATTTAAGAGGAGAGATACCAGAGGAATGATGCTGAGCCATATGACGAACAAGCAGTCTGTCACATTATTAAACCACGAATCAAGTCAAAGTAAACTGGTCAAACATAATTTGATTGGTTAATACATTTACATTTATGCATTTGGCAGACGCTTTTATCCAAAGCGACTTACAGTGCACTTATTACAGGGACAATCCCTGTGGAGCAAGGGATCTGGAGTAGAAGCAGGTAGACCCGCCTTCCCCCTTGCAAACTTTTTTCAGTGAGAAATTCGTGCCAAAAGTGTAAGTGCAACAAAGGGAAGCCAGAGCAGTGTATATCAGATTATTTCTGGAAAATGTTTGCGCCACAAACACAAATTATTTACACATTTGCAGTAGTTTATTTTACACATACAGACTGATTCTATGCTGTTCTTGACACCCTTTATTTGCTTGCATATCGCTGATTGCAGGTTTGCAATGATTTTGGCCATGTTTAAGCACAAAAACAGTGCCAAAAGTTTAAACTTGAAAAAAGGAAGTCAGAAGAATACACACCAAATTTACTTTGTGTTTATACTCAATTACAGATTCACAACACATGAATTACACTTATGCAAAGCATTAAAAGTATTGCTAATATTTTTTCTTATGCTTGCAACTTGATTTACACCTTTACAAAACGTTCTGTGTGCATGCAATTTATTTTAATGCTTGCAATTTGATTTACGCTTTCACAAAACTTATCTGCACATGAAAATCAATTAAACATTTTTACCATCATAGTTATTGGTGAAAAATATTGGTTTAAATCGGTCAGTTAAAAAATGGCAGCAGACTTGCTTGAAAAGTGAATATGTTGGGATAAATGACAGCTTATTTTAAAAGTTCAAGGTAACATTATAATTAAAGTTATTGAAATTTATTTTTGACAATAATTGTTTTCTTTGTCAGACTAGCTTATCATTGTATCAAAGCACTATGCTTAAGTTAATAAATTACTATGTTAAAATTATGCATCACATTTGATACATTAGTCTTTATGGATTAAATATGCCATTGTCACTCTGTTGTGCACCTGACAAACTTTACAAAGTGTTATATTTATAATATTATTGTTCTTTCCTCTTGAAAGAATTTTGGCAGTACATTGTTGTAATTTAATTTTTTTTTTTTTTTTTATAATTGCAAAATTTATAAGAAAAATATTACATTTGTTTTTTAGAGGGCAAAAAGGTATCTTAGATTTCAAATATGACAACTTTGAAATATGACATGCTGTAATAGACAAATTAATTAAATTATAATAAATACGAAGCAAAATATGAATGTATATGATATGCATGTCTCTACATCATTTAATCTATGTAGAAAATGAAACAGGACAGTCAAAACATTATAAGGAAGATTACTGAAATAAAACTGGGTGCAATGATTTCAATATATATTACACACACACACACACACACACACACACACACACACACACACACACACACACACACACACACCATTAAAACCACCTGCCTAATATTGTGTAGGTCCCCTCATGCTGCTAAAACAGAGCCAACCTGCGTCTCAGAATAGCATTATGAGATTCTATTCTTCTCACCACAATTGTACAGACTGGTTATCTGAGTTACCGTAGACTTTTGGATCAAATAATTTTGGTTGAAGGTTCAGAGTTTTACATGTGACATATTGGGTACTCGAATGTAATTTTGCCCCACACTCTGTATTTTGGGCGATGGGGCGGGCATCAATATGGGGGATAAACACATACAAAATGTGTTTGATTGGCAGGCAGAATATTTTAAGGGTATTGAAGTCAGCTGGAGCGCCCTCATTTCCAGAGTGGTGTGCGGAGATGAGGTGGGAGGCAGCTTTCGAGGAGGTGTCATGTAGAAAGCTGGGGTTTTGGGATTAGTCTGACTGGAAGTGGGGCAGTTATTTGGCATTTTTGGGGGGCTCTCAGGGTGGGGCTGTGGAGAGAGAAGTATAGTTTCAATTATGTATGATTATTATACATAGATTTTTTTTGTGTGTGTATTCTTATATGTGACCATAGGGGTGTTCGTTGGGGGTCAGGTTGGTGATTGGGGAGGGGTAACAGTGGGGGTTAAATGTTGATTCAATGTATACATGTTGTGTTTTTCTTTGTTATATATCTACGAGTCAATAAAAAATGTTTTAATTGAAAACAAAAAAACAAGGTGTTTCCATCTGCAAAACTGCCACTCACTGGATGTTTTTTTGGTTTTGGCAACATTGAGTAAATTCTAGAGACTGTTGTGTGTGAAAATCCCAGGAGATCAGCAGTTACTGAAATACTCAAACCAGCCCATCTGGCACCAACAATCATCCATGCGATTATCTAATCAGCCAAACGTGTGGCAGCATTGCAGTGCATAAAATCATGCAGATACGGATCAGGAGCTTCAGTTAATGTTCACATCAACCAAAACTTTTAAGGTGCATTTTACCAGAATTTAAATAAGAAGCGAATTAAACTACTGTGAACTTGCCTACAAACAGACACACTTACAGGACATCCTGGAGAGTTCAGAATGTAAAAATAAAAGTGTGAGGGTTTAAAAAGTGCACAACTTAAATATATTACTGTTGTATTTAAAATTAAAAGTCAATAATAATAATATAACAATTTATTATTATTGTCATAATTAGCATTTATTTACAATTTATAACCATATTTAAGTTCAATGTGTTCCAAAAAATAACTGTGTGAATGAAAAGTGGACTGATGTCTTACAATTAATTTAACAAAAAAGATCTAAATCCTTAAATTCAGATGTAACATTTTCGAAAAAAGAAAAAGAAAAAAAAAAGCATAAAGAAAACACTGGTTTCTTTTCTACTGAAGACTGGAATAACTGTTAATTTTGTTTCTACATTATCCAGTATACTAGTTAATAATAAAGTGTTTCTTAATAAGCTATACATTTATGTTGAAATAATGTGTAGTTAGAGGTTTGTGTTTCTTTATATATTAAAGAGTGCCCCCAATTAGTTCCGCAAAATAATGTAAAGATATCCCAAACTGATTATGCAAAAAAAACAACACTGGTATCGGATCGTGATCGGCCGATACTGAGATTTCTGGTATCGGAAGAGAAAAAGTGGTACAGGTGCATCTCTAAAAATTACTTGTGTAATACACAAAGTAGATGTCCTAAACAACTTGCCAACACTATAGTTTGCTAATATGAAATCTGTGGAGTGGTTACAAAATGAGTCTTAATGATTTGTACACTACTGGTCAAAAGTTTTGAAACACACATTCTTTATTTTTTTTTACATTTTAGAATAAATGTAAAGTCATCAAACTATGGAATAACATACATGGAACTATGGGAATTAATTAACAAAATAAATCAAAACTGTTATATTGGCTGCTTTTCTTTATTATTCGGTCCAAGTCATCAATTTCAAAACGTTTCTTTAATTAAAATTTTAGTTTTATAATTAAATAAATTCATATGGTGGCACAATAATATTTTTGTCTACAAAATGAATTTCAAACATTTAAGCATATGCCTTCAGATCAAAAGATTTTTAAGATCATGAGAAACATTTCAGTGTTTCAAAACTTTTGACCGGTAGTATATGTAAACATCTGACTTCAAATGTATGTTTGTGTGTGTCTTATGTTATGTTGAAGTTCATTTGTATCATTAAAACTTTATGTTGACTGCTCAGCCGGATCCCAGCTTCCTCCTTTCCTGACTTGTCTTTGTCTTTTACAGAGATCTATTTATATTTTGTCTAATGGTACTAAATAAGTTTAATGTAATTTTGTTTTTTCATATGTAAGGCTTTACAGGGTTAATTATCTAAACCTTGAAAGACATGTTTCAATAAAAGACTAAATTAATATCTTGTGATTACCTCGCCTGTGGTTTTCCCCATCTGCTGAGATGCTAACTTTGCCATCTGGCCGAAATCTGGGTTCTTAATTCCATGCATCAAGCTGATGTGTTTCTTCAGCATAGAATGTGAACTAAAGGATACCCTCTCATTTGTGCAATACCTTTAAGATTGGTAAGGAAGGATAGAAAAACAAAGTTAGACACCAAGGCTATGTTACGTTGAACAAAGTGAACATTAGATGTGCTAATTTTCTGCGATATAATGACTTTACCAGCATGTGTAAACATTCTTTTTCCCATCATGGTCACTACGAATGTGTCGTCTAAGACTCAAGGGTGAATTGAAGGACCTTTCACATAGTCGACATGGATGCCTCTTTACAGACTGTGTAAGAAAAAAAAAAAGAGGCATATTTAATCATCAACATTTTAGATCAATAACTGACTACGGCTAAAAAGTACTGAAATAAACTTGGGTAAACAGGAATAGCCAAAGCAGAGGAGAACTCAAAAGCAAACATTTCAGACATACAAGCACAATCAATATTACTTTTTCCCCATGTGTTTGACTAAACAAAATTATCTCACCCTGCCATGGCTGGTCTTCATATGATTGACAAAGGTCTCTCTGTCAGGGATCCACAGAAGGCATTCTCCACAGGTCCAACCAGCATTCTTCATACTACATCCACCACTTGACTTCGGTGCAGCAGAGCTCTTTCCTATCTTCATGCAATCCTCATTAACAGGTTTGCTTGACCTTGGTTGGAGGTTTTGGGGTGATATTTTATCACAGAGAGATGTCATCTCTGTCTGTTTTGAGCTTTTATCTGCCTTACCTCTGAAAACACCACCATGAACAATCTGTAGTTGAGAAAGACAGTGTTTGAATGTGAATGATTATTTCAAAGTAAGTTTGATACAAATACGGGGACATTTTTGTTTGCTGGTCAACAACGACAGAAATCAGAAAATGAGACATCACTTGCACTAAGGCCAATGACAAATATTCTGCATGGATAAACGTCCATTATCTGAATATAAATGTATAGAAAATTGTGCTGCCTTCCATTCCAGCCCAAAACCACCCTTGCCATGATCTTGTTGTTTTGTTAGACAATTCAGTCTCACCAACACAAAGACAGCCAAGAACATGGGTCGCAAAAACACATATGGAGGAAGTCAAAAACACATGTGACCAGAGTTTAAACCATGCCAGTCACATGGGGCTTTAAAAGAAAATAACCGCCGTCCCATCGGAAAATTAAAAAAGGACGTGCCAAGAGACTGCAATGTAAGATGTACAGGTGAAAAAGGAGTTACATTATGGTCTGTTCTCACCCAAACTGTTTGAATCACTTTAGAAGACACTGTCATATAGATTACTTTTATTGCCTTTATGTGCCTTTTGGAGCTTTAAAGTTTTGGTCACTATTCATTCACATTGAACGGACCTACAGAGCAGAGATATTCTTCTACAAATCATAATTTGTGTTCAGCAGAAGATAGAATGTCATACACATCTGGGGTGGCATGAGGGTGAGAAAATTATGAGATTTCATTTTTGGGTGAACTATCCCTTTAATAGCAGGTTGAAACAGGACCTCAGATTCTGGAACAGGCTCTAGTCTAGTCTGCGCTCATATTAACTGCAATTCATTCCAGGCCTACCTCCAAGCATTCACAATCAAACCTCTGCAGCTCATACAGAACACTGGAGCCCGACTGATATTCAACCTGATATTACTTGTACATAACATTAGAAACTGCCTGCTTGCCAAATGTTTACCACAAGTCACTGGCATGAAACTAAGGTACTTTAATAAATTGCTCTGGATTAGCGCATCTGCTAACTGCCTTCAATGTAAATATTTTGTTTAGCAGAAAAAACTGAAATGCTCTAAACCATTCTATACAAAACTGCATTGGATTAACTAAAAAAATAAAATAAAACTTATTTTAAAAAAGTTGGATGGTTAGGCATTGTGTAGAAATTACTGAATCAACTTATACATGTATATTTGGAAAATATGACAATTTTAAAATGTTGTCTTGTTCTGTCTGACAGAATGAGATGTTGGTGGTTAACAGGAAAAAAAAAATTATATTTTGAGATAAAAAGGGTCCAATTTTTGTCAAATTACAATGGATGACAGAAAGATACTTGAGCATTAAGAAACAGTGACATTTAGACATGGAAATTACTAACACAAGTAGATACAAACCTTGAAATGTTGCACCAAAAGTATTTTTTCTGGAAATAAAGATGTGCACTCTGGACACTTGAACACACAAGTACGGTTATGAAAATGCTGATAATACAACTGCTTTCTCTTAAAGACAGTTTCACAGGAACACTTGTAGATCACTCTGCACAGAAAACAACAGAAATAGTCACTCCCAAGTAACTCCTCAAGACACTTTTTGGAAACCATTCAATGGCTGAGCTTTTGATAAAAATAAATAAATAATATATGCACTTACTGATGGCTTGGTTCACTACCACCATGTTTGCTTTTTACATGTATCAGACAGCCATCAAAAGATTTGAAGGCTACAGGACAGATAGTGCACTTATAGAAGACCTCATAATGTTTCTCCTCAATGTGACTCTTGAAGAGGGACAGTGACATGAAAAGCATTCCACAATGCAGACACCTGAAAGAAAATGCATCCGAGTGAATCAAAGAGCGAAAACAACAACAACAACACAAAACACATTAATTGCCACAAAGTTCATTACTTTAGAGGTAACAGTTAAGTTACTTACGAATAACCAATTTTGCGGGCATAGTGGAGACAATTCTCTTTCACATGCTTCTGGATGTCCACAGAGCGACTGAGCGCCCCACACTCAGGGCAGCAATAAGGGGACTTATGTGTGTGAATACGATGATGGGCCCTGTAGCTGCATTTGTTGGGCAGCAACATTGAGCAAACCTTGCACATCTGCATATGAGGTGAACAAACAAATAAAAGTAAATCATGAAGTTGTATATATGAGCAAACGACTGTAAATTGTCCCACAATTTGATTTGCTCTTATTTAGCAAATAGGAAATGTTATAGCCAAAACATACTCTACGCAAGTATGTGAATGCAGATGCTTCTAACCACACAAGCTAGATTTCATGTGTTGTTGCTTTCCAAAATCCATCAAAATGCAATTCATAAAACAACCCAGGTACATGTTGCATTCTCAAAATTGCTGTCAGGGGTGATATAGCGGGCATTAGTGTGAACTGTCTGCTTCTACAGTGAGTATACTATTTCAAGTGAACTACTGAAATAGTGAAGCAACAATTTAAAAAGAATATTGGTAAGAGAGTAAGTTAATGTCAATATATTTATAGCAACTTAGCTAAATAACACATTCAGTTTAATGGCACAGACTTTTGAAGTTAACTATCACCACCTTGATCTGGTTTGTTACTATTACAGTAATGCAAGGACGCATGTTAGCCTTTTCAGCAGGACCACACATTGGCAACGCATTGACCAAGCAACTATATCTGCATATGAATGCTGGCGTAACGTATGTTTTTGGACTTACAATATGGATACCAGTAGTTACTCAATATTTTACTCACCAAACCTTTAGCATCTACTGATGAATTCTGATAGTGACCTGCAAGTGCTGTGTAGTCTGACATTTGTTTGTTACAGTCCAGACATTTGAATCCATGTCTGATAACTTTGTCAGGAAAAAGAGGCAAGACTGCTTGGCTTTTGGATGACTCTGTTGTGTTGTTCACATAAGGTATTTGATTTACATACTGCTTAGTCTTCGTGGGCACCAACATCTGCTCAACAGCAATGGGCTTCATAAACAACTGAGTGCACTGCATCACCATGCCTTTGTTCTTGTGTTCTCGAGCATGTGCCAAAAGAGCACATTTGTTAAAAAAGACCAATGTTTTTGAGCAGTAGGTACATGCTACTTCAATATGCACACTCCTCCGACTATAATGGTAAGCAAGACTCTTCTCCAGCCCGAATGCATCTCCACATTCCAAACAGCAAAAGCCTTGCAGTGGGAGCTTGATATTGCTGCCTGGTGGTGGACTCAGGTCAGGAACATATGTTGGCACAGGGTTTGAGAAATTCAAAAGTCTGTTTAAAGTTCCAGCTGCAGTATTTGAGACAAAAGATTGTGTGTTTGCTGACACCTTTTTAACTTGGTGCACTAAAGGTACAGAACTGCACACCACTGGAGATGATAACTGAGAGCGGTCCTGTCTGTTAGTGGAAGACCTTGCTGTAACCGAGGCAGCCACGCTATGTGGGACTAGATTAAGGTTAGCTAAGTGTAATGCCTTTGGAAGGTAATTTGTATTAGCAGAAGAACCCATCTGAGCAGAACAAGACTTCCTTTGATTATTCCCTCCCTGTGTTCTATTTAGAGTGTGACCATTACTTTGGAATTGAGTTTTTTTTAAGGTCCTCACTGATTTCATGCTTGCTGATTTGCTTCCCAATAAAGCAGTGCTTGAAGTATCCTGCTTTTCATCTTCAATATCAACTTCAGAAATTACACTGTTCGAACGATACACAGGCAGTGTTTTAGAGAAGGTATCTTCAACTGAAGACTGAGATGGCGATGACCCAAAGGGTGACAGGAGATCTTCGGTTTCAGAATCTGGCAATATGCTTGTGATGGTGCGTTTGATTTCTCCTGATGAGGTTTTGATTGTCTTTATTCTCACTCTTGGTATGGCTGGAGGCGAGCCAGTAGCAACAGCTGGAGATGCTTTACCACTGCTATCACTGCAAATACTCATTGGGCTGTCAGGCTGTTTGATAAAACGTTTCACCACCTCTAAAGGACTTCTAGGGCTCCTTGGTGATATGGGTATTTTTTGATTAATTTTCATTGTCTCTTTTGGGGCAACTGGTAAGTCTCTTGAGATAGTCTGCTCACGAGGATCCTTTTTAGAATTCAGGGCTGCTAATGCATCAAGGCAAGAAGACAACCTGGAGGTCTGAGCATTGACACGTGGATGGGAGGCAGAACTGCCTGTCTCAGGAGCCGAATATGCATTAGTTCCAAAATTCTCCATACAGTCACTCTTAATCGCCGAATCATAACTTTTTTTATCTGCATCTTCTTTGTAGCGCATTGAGCTACTGTCTTTTAAAGATGAGGCATCACAACCAAGATAATTTATATCTTTAAACCCAGGAAGTGTTTCATTGCTGCTCTCACACCCCGCTTGAGATTTTTCATGATTCTCTAACATAGAAAGAGCTGAAGATGTAAAGAGTGAATCAGACGGGAAGTATGAGCTCTCTACCGATTTTGGATAGATTTCTATTCCATTGCTCTGAATGTCTTCAGATTCTGGGCTAGATATAGGGCTAAAATGAGGCATAGACCTCAACAAAGTGGGAACTTTTTCAGTCTTGTAAAGGACAGGAATATTTTCCAAAGAGTGTCTTGTACAGTCCCCATTGACAGGAAACATATCAAGCCTTGGATAGTTGATGGGATGTGTATCAACATGATGTGTCTCCAGTGAGCTTGCAGAAGTCTTGAACCCATTTTCTAAAAGGTGTCCCAAATGTGAACCCTCTTTCTCCACAAGAAGTTCATTGGAGTCCTGAAGACTGGTATTCTTTACTATAACACTGACTGCAGGTGCATCTGTTGGAGTCACTGGGTGAGGGATCAAAGCTGTGGCATCCATACACATCTCTGTGTGCTTCAGGTGCCCCTCTCCCTCATCATGATTCTCACGAATGGCCTCTTTGGCATCCAGACTGGTCGCATCTGGGATGTCAAAGGCAGCCAAGAGATCATCAAAATCAGGGGTCTTCATATCACCCATGGTTGAAGTCCTTCAAAACCTGAACCAAAAAACATATGTAAATAAATACAATTCTATATAGCCCTTAGCCCACATATAAGTGACTTTGCAAGTAAATGTAATGTATGACGCCAAAAAAGTAAAAAAAAACCACATATATAATAATGGTACCCCTCTATTCTAATTTACAATAATGAATCCTTATGTGGGCCTTTTAAAAGCAATTTTAGCAGATTTAAAAGACGTGTAAGACCACAACATAAACTGTCAACTCCATTGCACACAACAAAACATAATTTCACATTCAAGATATGCAATGCGTACAACATATTGCATTGCAATGATGCCTAAATGTAAAATAAATAAATATGCATTTGTAATTACCATTTGTTTCTTGGTTAATTCATCTCAGCCGATTCGGTGTAAATATAAACCATGTTTGATATTGTGTACCTCCATGTACTGCACTGACACTTCGAAGAGCTTCCATAGTATCTCAGTCCAGCCAATTCCAAGATTTAGAAGGCATGTTTAGGGAAACGTTTACTAATTTCTTAGCATGTTGATAGAAACTGCTATATTTAACATAACTCTGATTTACTTATCAGCAAGTCGAATATACTTTACATTATAATAAGCTAGCCTCTGTCAACAACACATAACTTATCGATAATAATCGAATATTAACCGACAGAGCATATTTTCACAGGTGTTACATAAATACGAAAAGCATTATCGAGATTTATGCGCATTTATATGAGATTGAAAGTAGCTTAATTTAGCTTAGTGCTAAAAAAAAAAAAAATCTTCGACAGCCTACCAAAAACACTATTTACAATCAAATTGGCCTCATTTCACTCCGCAACACATGGCCTGATATTTCCACAGTGATTTCTGTTATTACGCGTTTTTATGAAGAAAGCAAAACGATCCGTTCTGACCGAAGCTTTAGCTGTCCAGTCGGACGCGCGCTTGACTAGCTGCTTACATCCCAGCTTTATAAATAACCAAAACCTTCTTTACAAATTCACCAGTCCCTAGGTCTACAGCCAAACACGACTTTTTAATACGGGTTCTAAAATTCCATGCAAATGGTTAAGCAAGTTAGCGTACTGTCTGTTTGGTTTGTGAGGTTTATAAACGTGAGTTGTTTACAGTTGTTCGCGGCTAGCTAACAGCTCTCCCTCCCCTTCCTGTGTGCGGGAAGCCACACAAGGTACGCCCAGTGTTGCCAACTATTTTCAATGGAAAGTAGCTAAAGCCTGCTCGAAAAGTAGCTAAATGTCGCCAGATGACGTCATGCGTCATTAGCATATTAATGACGTCATCGCGTCGTATTTGCATTCTGCCTAATTTGTCGGTACTGTAGACTACTTCAGTTTATAATAACGGTTGTCTCCCCTAAACCGTGCTCATAAAATGTATAGAGTCTGTAAATATACGATCTGAAGTCGGAGAGTTCAGAAACCGAACCGGAATGAACTAAAACTCTGATTAGTAGTGAATATAAGCGCATGCCAAGAAAAAACGGTCAAATTAAATGTTTTGAATTAAAACAAAGGAGAAGGCAGCTGCTATGTGATCACTGATTGGTTCCTGCTAACACAGCGTACACATGCGCAGCTCATTCATGTCTATGTCCGCTGGCGTGCAGTCAACTGCACAGAGCAGACGCAGCGGGGAAGTAAGACCTCACGCTTGCAGTACTGGCGATATTTGGAATTTGGAAAGTTGCTAAGGTTTGTCCAAAAAGTCGCTAGATTTGTCGCTAGTTGCTTTTTTGAAAAAATGTCGCTAAAGGGGTCTGAAAAGTCGCTAAAAATAGCGACAATGGGGTACGCCACGCAACGCACTGGCTGGCTTTCAATACCTACCGAATCGTCTACCTAGTCAGCATTTTGGGGCAGCACAGCACAGGCGCTCGTGACACGACCAAGGGCTGTCTCTGTAGAACATTACAAACGCGCATAATGTGATGATAAAAAAGTGCTGTCTAGGTAAGAAGCTCTCTTGGGATAGAGGCACAGCTACACACAGCGATATTTTCCAAAACCAGACTAAAATAAACTGAATAAAAGATAATTTCATGTACAGTGAGTGTTTACAAGGGAAGATATGGATATAAAATGAGTTGCAGTCTTAAAAAACAATGAGACAGGAATACAGGAAAATCAATGACTGTGCCAGATCAAAAATAGCTAGCAGTGTCTTTCAAATGTAGAACCAATATTGTTCAATATTAAATAAATGAATATTGTTCTTCTTACTAGGTCGCTAATTAAATCCATATAGCGTACTTGAATTTAGCAATTTTACTCAATTGATCGTTTTTGGACATTCAGGGCAAAGCTCTTTGGAAGCGCACTGAAAATATGTAGCCTATTGAACTTTCTTACAAAAATATTTAATGGATAAGACACTTTTTAGTCATGTTGCACACAGGTGGATTTCCACGAAAAGGCTATCTATTGTGGAAATAAGACGTAATGAATGATGTTTGATGTGTTCTCTTACGAGAGGTTCTCTCGTATTGCGTAAGCTAGCTTACGCTACGGGAAAGATTCATCTTTTCTGAGATACTGAAGCCAAAAAATTATCCTTAATTTTTGTATCCATTGTCAACGCAGTGCGGCAGCTGCAGACCTTGAGCGGGCTAGCTAGCGAGCTCATAGGTTGCTCTGCGGCAACTGCTGCAGCCTATAGACGAGCTTGGGCGAACTCGCATCCAATGAGAGGCGTGGGCGATCAACGACTACCCGTCGCTCTGCCAGAAGGAGTAATAAACACCATCATACACGCTAAAGCCCCTTCCACGAGAAGACTCTATGCGTCAAAATGGTCTGTGTTCTCAAAATGGTGCACCGACCGAGACCTGGACCCGCGGACATGTGGGGTGTCGTCGCTGCTCGTATTTCTACAAGAGCTGCTGGATAAGGGCAGATCCCCATCCACGCCAAAGTGAGTGGCGGCCGCTGCGGCGCTCGCTGAACCCCTGCACGGCCAGTCATGGGGTAAAACGAGCTGGTCATCCGCTTCCTCAGGGGAGCTAGAAGGATGAACCCCCGCGCCTCCATCGGTTCCTATCTGGGATCTTTCTATAGTTCTCAAACTATGAAAGCCCCCTTTCGAACCACTTCAATCCGTGGATTTGAAATACCTTTCACTCAAAACCGCTTTCTGACTGCCCTGTCATCAGTCAAACGTGTGGGAGACCTTCACGCTGTCTGTCAGCGCTGCGTGTCTTGAGTTTGGACCAAGTGACTCCAAGGTCATTTTAAAGCCTAGACACGGCTATGTTCCCAAGGTGATCGGTACTCCTTTCAGAGCACAGGTCATTTCCTATCGGCGCTACCAGCACCCGATAGCGAACGCGACGCCAATCTCCTTTGCCCGGTCAGAGCACTGAGATTGTATACTGCGCGCCCGCCGCTTTCAGACGCTCTGAGCAGCTTTTCGTTTCGCTCGAGGGCGCACCAAAGGTCTCGCCGCCGAAACAGACACTATCTAGATGGATAGTGGACGCTATTGCTGCTGCATACGCGTCAAAGACCTGCCATGCCCGTTGGGCATTAGGGCTCACTCCACTAGAGGCATGGCATCCTCGTGGGCATGGTCCAGCGGGATTTCCATTCACGACATATGTGTGGCAGCGGGATGGACTTCCCCTCCACCTTTGTCAGATTTTACAATATGGAAGTGCCCGCTCTGCAGGCAAAACTACTAGCGGTTTAATACGCTACAGCTCCCCTGGTGAGCTGCACTGATGGGACACATTCCACACAGACCGGCACCGCCGCTCTGTCGTTCCCTTCCCACTATGTGCTTATGTATTACACAATCAATGACCCGCATTCTTGCCGGCCAAATATTATTTCCCCACTCATAAGGGCTCCCCCGGGTCCCCCCTTAATTCCCTGGGGCTCATACAGTGGATGCTTGGCGCGCACGGCGTTGACAATGGGTTCCCGTAGCGTAAGCTAGGGGAGCGCGTCCTCGCAATGGTTCCCGTAGCGTATGGGTTCCCGTAGCGTAAGCTGGGCCAGCGCGTCCCCAACTCAGTATGCGTTTCGTCAGATGGAAGAGGTTCCTGGCTCTGACACCACCCTGACGGTTTAGGTAGGATACCACAGATCTGTTGTCCGAACGGACCAGGACGTGGTGACCCTGAATGACCGCGAGAAAGCGCACGAGCGCGTACTCAACCGCTATCATTTCCAGACAATTTATGTGAAGGAGCTTTTCCTGAACTGACCATAGGCCGAAAACCGGAGAGCCCTCGCAGACCGCGCCCCAACCCGTGTTGGACGCGTCTGTCGAGATGACTTTTCGGCGAGATACAGCTCCCATTGTCACTCCCCGCTGATACCCTTCGGCCACTGTCCAGGGCTGCAGAGCTGAAATACAGGTCTGAGTCACCTTGATGGGCTGGCGGCCTGTGGCCCAAGCCCGGCGAGACGCGCGGGTGTTTAGCCAATGCTGAAGCGGGCGCATGTGCAGTAAACCCAGCTGAAGTACTGCTGCGGCTGAGGCCATGTAGCCTAGCACTCTCTGAAATTTCTTCAGAGGTGTGAGGCTGTTCATCTGAAATGACGCAGCTAGTAAGCTAGTTTGCAATTCCTTTTTCAAAATTCCAGTTTGCAATTCCTTTTGAATAATGTCCGAATATCGTTCCATACATAGATTTGTCAGGGTGGTAATGGTTTCCATCCTATCCAGAAAACAGATATCTTACACAAGAAGCAGCCCAGATAAAGGTATAGGTTGGTTTCGGGTTAATGGCAAATCTGGTGCAGTTCATGAGGAGGAGATGCCCTGCAGTACTGCAGCTGGTGGCCACACCAGATACTGACTGTTACTTTTGATTTTGACCCCTTCTTTGTTCAGGGACACATTATTCCATTTCTGTTAGTCACATGTCTTAATTGTTGAATCATTTTATGTTCACACTAATATTTACACATATTAAGTTTGCTGAAAATAAAAGCAGTTGAAATTGAGAGGACATTTCTTTTTATGCTTAGTATATGTGTGTGCGTGTGTGTGTGTGTGTGTGTGTGTGTGTGTATACTGTCTTAATGTGTATTCTATATATACTTTATTTTCTATGTAATTTTTATTTCATTCAATTTTTAAAAATTCTTTTTTTATTATAATCTCTGTCTTGTTGCTGTATTGTATTGTTGTGCACTGGACACTCCTGTCACCAAGACAAATTCCTTGTATGTGTTAGCATACTTGGCAATAAAGCTCATTCTGATTCTGATCACTGGAATGATCAACAACATGACTTCTCTAAAAGTGGCCTCTGGGTATCATCCCTTAGAGTATTTTTTTAACTTTTAAATGTTTTTTTTTTTTAATGAAGAATTTCAAATAATTTTACAGCGGGGCATTAATAAACTCTTCCCTGACAACAACTCTCTTCCCCTTCAATTCCAACTGGCTTTACTTTGAAACAATCTATTGATATGTGATATTTGCACAGAATTGTAGAAATACCTCTAACACAGGCCTTTCCATTTCAGTGTACTCTTGGAATGTCTTTACAGAGCTCATGCTTGTCTTTTACAGATCTGACCTACACTGGTGGCCAAACATTTGGAATAATGTACAGATTTTGCTCTTATGGAAAGAAATTGGTACATAATTCACCAAAGTAGCACTCAACTGATCACAATGTATAATCGGGACATTAATAACGTGAAAAATTACTATTAAAATAAAAAAATCTAAATGTTCAGAACTTCTTAAACTACTTCAGATCTCATCAAAAAATCCTCCACATGCAATGACAGCTTTACCCATCTTTGGCATTCTAGCTGTCAGTTTGTCCAGATACTCATGTGACATTTCACCCCACACATCCTGTAACACTTGTCATAGATGTGGCTGTCTTGTTGGGCACTTCTCATGCACCTTACAGTCTAGCTGATCCCCCAAAAGCTCAATTGGATCAAGATCCATGTGGCAGTGGGGGTGTGGTCAAGCGACCGTCCAGAGAGAGAGAAAGCAGTAAGGGCACTTGCACATTAGCTAGATTATGTCTAACACCTGTCTCTAATTCTCGTGAGCATGGGGAGAGCGGCATATAAGCAGCCACGCCACCAGAGGGAGAGAGAGTCTGGCACGAAGCTACTGAGTTGTGACTTTAAAGAATTGTGATAAGTCTGTGTGATGATTAAGAGGCTGTGACTAGGAGCCTGTAACGCTAAAGAGTTTGTGAAGATGAAGACGTTACGGTGCCAGTTGTGACTGTGTTAACCTAAAGTTTGTGATTGAAATCTCACCTGAGACCTGAAGCACCCTGTCCCAGTGTCCTCCTTCCCTCATTCTGAGTGTCTTTGCTTACAATCCATAACACTCTTTCCCAGTTATCTGTTGTCCAATGCCTGAGAATGTGGCCTTTTCTTTGTAATTCTTCCCATAAGGCCTGCACCCCTGAGTCTTCTCTTGACTGTTGTACATGAAACTGGTGTTGAGCGGGTAGGCTGTAAGCGGAGGACATGCAAGGCATCTATTTCTCAAACTAGAGACTCTTATCCTCTTGTTTAGTTGTACATCTGTTCTTCCACATCTATTTCGGTTCTTGTTAGAGCCAGTTGTCCTTTGTCTTTGAAGACTGTAGCGTACACCTTTGTTTGAAATCTTCAGATTTTTGGCAATTTCAAGCATTGTAAAGCCTTCATTTCTCAAAACAATGATTGACTGACGAGTTTCCTGAGAAAGCTGTTTCTTTTTTTGTTTTTGCCATTTTTGACCTAATATTGACATGCCAGTATATTGCATACTGTGGCAACTCAAAAACAAACACAAAGACAATGTGAAGCTTATTTAACAAACCAAATAGCTTTCAACTGTGTTTGATATAATGGCAAGTGATTTTCTAGTACCAAAATAGCAATTTAGCATGATTACTCTAGGATAATGTGTTGGAGTGATGGCTGCTGGAAATGGGGCCTGTCTAGATTTGATCCAAAATGATATTTTTCAAATAGTGATGGTGCTGTTTTTTTTTACATCAGTAATGCCCTGACCATACTTTGTGATCAGTTGAATGCCACTTTGGTGAATTAAAGTATCAATTTCCCTCAGAAACAGCAAAATCTGTACATTATTCCCAAATTTTGGCCACCAGTGTTGTCTTTTTTGTTCCGCAAGTAGAGATGCTGTTCTGCAATACTTTAACTATGATGTCATTTACACCTTCATATGTTCTGTGAGTGCCCTTATATTAAATTGACAATTAATTTCTGAAAATGTATATACTGTATTGTTCTTTATATATATTAAATGTAGAAGTCTCATTGATCTTTGGCTGACACAATTCAATTAATTCAATTTGATAATTAAACACATATCAAATATTTTCAGAAAATATACTGTATTGCAACATACTGGCCATTTGTTGAAAAGGACTGGATCCTGTATTATTTGCTATTTACTATGTTGTAATTTTCTTGATAGCGTGCTTCCTGTTAGAGTTGCGAGTTAGCATTCTTGTCATGTTAAAGTAATGTGGGCTTAATTTGTTTTTTTTACAGTGGTTATTTTTGTCCATGGCTGCATGAGAAGTCATGTGGATAAATGAAAACATCCTATAAAGTAATGGAAATTTCCCACTGATAAATTAACGTGTGATAAAGGCCTAAATTAAGGCAAGCAGAGCAGACCTGTTCCTTTGAATTTCTTCTCTGTTAATGGACATACTGTGTATACTCATATTACTTCATCTTACATAATCAGCCAATCAAATGACTGAAACAAATATTTACAATTCAGTTACTCATGTAAATAAAAATGCCACTCTCCATTTATGAAAAGTGAAAGGTTAAAACATAATCTCTATACATAGCATTCATTAGTGGGTTTATTGAGTGTTAAGGCCGGGTTAAGATCTAAATTATTGGTGGATACAAATCATTAAGAGTATGATAATGGTTTACAATAAAAGCATCAGTTTACTTCTTTATCAGTATACAGTACGTTTCTATTCATGTTGTACTTGTAGTTTTCTTAAGTTGTTGGTGTTATTCTCATTAATTTAATGTATTGTTTAGGCTTTATTTACTTATATTTGACTTATAAAAGGGTTGTATGCATGTATCAAACACCAGTGTAGGTTTTCATCTGTGCATGAAGTGTGTTCACCATAGTAAATTATGCTATAAACAACTGGAAGTAAGAAATTTGTGTCTTTTTGGTAGTTTTGGTGCAAAAATAATTTTTAAATGTGGAGGCTGAGAAATGGACCTCAAGAGAACAGATGAGAATAGAAAAAATTGTGTACAACAACACACTGACAAACTACATGAAGCTGAAACTGACCTGGTTCTTTTGCCTGAAGGGTATATAAAAACAGATGTATACAGTTTCTCAGTAAGATTTAATCTACATGGAGAGATAAGGATATGGCATGAGTAGGAAGTTTTACGGTTTGAATCACACTTCCCCTCTCTGAGAGATAGTCTGTATAAAGAATAAGGACCAAGCTACAGCCTTCTTCATTCTTAATTTTTTTAATTTAAACAAATACATTTACTGTATGATATGATGAAACTGCACAGGAATTATTTTGCACAAAGTGAAATCTTAATACCTTTAGTTTGTGCACAGGACAAAATGTGCAGCAAAGATGTGTAGTTGATATTTGTGAAACATAACCACTTACTCCAACAAAGCGCATAAAATGCCATTGTGAATGTCTGTTAATGTATTTTGTACACATCAGAACTTAGCAATAAAATTCAGCGACGTGAAAGTCTGTTAAAGATGGCAGAATGTGCCATCCTGTTTTACCTAAAAGAAGTAAACCCATTAGCCATTTAATTTTATGAGGATGCGCAGAGACAGTCATAAATTCCACATATTGTTATGTCTGATGGTTGCAGTTCAGTTGAATAAACTTTGAGTATTCTGTGGAATCAGGCGATTGGTAATGCTTAATAATTGCAGGGAGTAAAAACTATCCTTGCAATACCTTAGCAATTATCTCTTTTAAATGGAAATTTAGCTTAGCTGTTATTTTAGTTAAATTTTTATTTTCATGCTTTAGCAGTCCAAAAAGTAATGATGCCACTTTGCTTTATTTACCTTGGTGGCTTCAGTTCACTTTCTTGAATGCATTCTGTACCTTCATGGAACTTCAGATTGTGGTCAGACAGACACTATATTTTATAGACTACTTCTATTTGAAGTTGCATGTCTGAATTTCTGTGTAGTTTCTCTACTAGTAATAAATACAGCTTGTGCCATTTACACAACTACTGTATGTATCTGTATTATCTTTCAGTGTACAAAAATAACCTAAAAATTAATAACTTGTAGTCAGAATGGATGTACTAGGAAGGTGTACCTGTGTGTGTGTGTGTGTGTGTGTGTGTGTGTGTATATATATATATATTTTTTTTTTTTACTATAAATTTACTATTCTAACTAATACAAAGATCTCATCAGTTTGAATGAAAACTGTTCATGTGCATTCTCTTCATGTAGTTTTCCTATTTGTTATCAGTGTATGTAAAAGTACCTTGGGCTCTAGAAAGGTGCTATCCAAATATAATTTATGATAATAATCATAATAGGTATATTAATCGTTTTCCATATTAATCGGAGTAACACATTATGTGTATGTGTACAATGTGTATTACTTATTAGTTACTAAGCTCAGTAAGGGATGTAAAACTGAAATGGACTCTACAATGTGCAACACTGTCATCTTGTGTCCTATTTTTGTGAGAGCTTGTTAAAAGCTGTGTGTTTTTTGTTGAGTAGCGGCCCTCCTCTTTCAACCACCTGCTCAAGATGTGGGACGGCCTTAGTACTGCAGAGATGGACCCTCCATTACCATCACTTTTTAATTTTTTTTTTTTTTTTTTAATAATAGTTTGCTTCTCTTCCTCTATTTCTGTATTGACTTCTCCGGGAAGGAGGAGCTTACTTGCAGTAAATGATAAAAAGATGCTTGTTTCATTACAACTCAGTCCAGTCAGCATTAACTAGTAATCTGATTTCAACCTGCAAGTGCCTCAAATAAAATAACTTTTTTTTTGTAGTTAATTAATAATAACATTTCCAAGTAGGCAGAGAAGGCTTTATATCCCAGCTCAAGGTTCAAGACAGCTGTTGTCACAGAGAAAGCAGGATGGGTAAGCCATTTATTTACATCTCCATTCTTTAGTTAACTGTTGTTTAAACAGGTGTGAAACAGGTATTTTTTTAATTGTTTGTATAAATTGGTGTTGGTTTTGTTTTTGTAGGTAATGGTTAATGCTTGTTTGAATGAAATGTGAAAATGAATATGTTTAGAAACTTAAACGCTTTTGCAAATACTAAGGACTTGTTAGACCAAAGTCCATTGGAGCGGCTTAAATTTTTAATCAGAATCTTTTATTATACAGCAGACAAAGAAGATTTACAGTTGACTACTGTCTCATATGGAAATGAACTGACTGGAGTGGACAATCCAGGATTTGTAAAGGTAGGTTTGAGTTGTCTAGTAGTGTCATTTGTTGTCTGGAGATTCTTTTGTATGAGTTAAGAAAATCTAAATGTTTTGATCTTCAGGAGAATAAATTAGCAGAAGAAGCAGACTTGAGTGACAGTGAAAAAGAGGAGTCAGAGGAGGACTCAAAATCATGCCTAAGGTGTGATTGTGAATCTGAAATGTGGATACGATGTCATCCATAATTCACTGCCAAATTATTTGTTGATTATGTCTGACTAGAAGGAGTTTTAGGAGGAGATTTAAATAAATTAAATAATAGGTCATATTTAATCCATCCTAATGAGTAAATAGGCTAACAAAAGTTTAAATATATTATTTCCACCTCTGTGTGGTGGCACCAGTTCACATGTGGAATGCAAAATCTTAAGTAATTTTTTCAACAGAAAAGCTTGCATACCCATCACAGCCACAGAGGCCTTCTTCAAGACTCATTCCAAAATAATCAAGAACATTGCTCTGGCAATACTTGCTGCAGGTAACATACAGTATATACATCTTTACAGTTTTACAGCTATAATTGCTATAACTCTACAATCCAGGTGCATTGTACATATCATTCATTGCTCAAACGGACAACACACAATAGTATGTTTTGTGTTTCAAATTGTAGGTTTTTTGGCATACTTTATTGCTGCAGTTTACTTGAATTTCCAGAGGGCAATTTCTTTGGTTGTCCTCACTTGTTTGGGGGTGTTGATCATTGTGAGCAATCTAGTGAATAAGTACAAGGGTGAAAGCATTAGGAAGTTCTTTAAGCCAGCTCAAAGATGGTTTAAATCCCATTTGAGATGGATGAAATGGTAAGTAGGACACTTTCTATCCTAATAAATTGTAGCCCCAAAAAGTTTTTTGAAAGCTTAAGCTACACTTAAATGTCTAAATGTCATTGCATTAGATACAACATATCAAACCAAGTGGCGTCTGCAAACAAATTATGCTAGAATTATGTTTTTATTAAATCTAAATTCAATTTTGTTTTAGCCATTACTGCAATTACTTTTAATAGCAGTAGTAATCCCAAGAAGTTTAAGTAGAAGTAGTCATCGTGTCAAGTGGATGTATGTAGTCAAATTCCTTCAACTTCACACAGATTAGCAGAGGAATTACAGTTGTAGTTTGTGACAGTAAACATGTTCCACTTACATTTGACAAACAAAACATTTCCAAACACTTTTTAACCTTCATTTTGAACAATATTCTGGATGCTCTTATATCCTTTGAAACCTAAGCTTTGTGTGAAAATTGTGTTTGTGCTATATTTATTTGAAATAAATGCCAGTTAGTTTGATATTTTGTTATACTGCAAAGACATGTACATTTTAAGGGTGGCTTAAGTGTATATTTAGGTGTTGGAATGACTTGGAGGTGGCTAATTAGTATTGACTCTAAATAGAATGCTAAATGAATGCAGGTAATCGTTATGTTTTAAAATAGTTTTCCCCAAATTAATCTTAAAGGATGCTATGTGCAACAAAAATACTTGCAACAGATTTGAGTCATGTTTGTCCATATTTTTCTACTTACTACTGTATTTCTTAATGATGATTATAAGAATTTTATAACATTACAATGACTTGGGATATTAGGGGCACAGTTGGATTGTAGACATGTCATGGTTGATGTATCTCTGTTTGTTGCAGGGTGTTCATAGTAATCGTGTTGGGACTACTGGTGGCATGGTTGGTAGTTGACACTCGAAAGCGCCCAGAAAACCTCATCTCTTTTGCCGGTGTCTGCATGTTTGTTATTGTCATATTTCTCTTCTCTGCACACAGGACTGCGGTTAGTGATAAAAACGTGCACTCACACCTTTGGTTATATCTGGATTACATTCACTCACACACTCGTACATTATTGAACATGCTTATCTCGGAATGCATTTTTTAGACTTTGGATTTCCTGCCAGGCTTATCGGAGTGTTGAGGTTTCACATTTCACTTCACACAAATTAAACAGTTGTACAGAAAATTATTTCAATCATCTATAAATGAACAGACCAAAGGCCCATGTTCTAAATGAGTGCTTTGAATGGGGTGTGGTAGTGGACAATAATTTTTTTGTGTGTTAAATTCTGATCAGGTGTGCTGGAGTACAGTCTTCTGGGGACTTGGTTTACAGTTTGCCATTGGCCTGTTTGTCATCAGGACAGAGCCAGGTCTCATAGCCTTTGAATGGCTTGGAAAGCAAGTTCAGGTATCACTGATTAAAATCTCACAAACATATATTGCGCAATTTCCTTCTTAGTAATCTATTTTAATGAAGTTAATATGTTACTGCGATGACTTATTTAAAAAAAAACAATAATGAATGATTATTTAAACGAGAAAGTGGAGCCATAGTTTCTTTGTTTTGAAACTAAAGTCTACCAAAGCAGTCACAAACTGAACTACCTGAGTAGTTTCTAATATTCACAATTAAAAATGCACTCATTACGTTTCCCTCATTAAAAGGCCATACACATATTGAAATGACCAATACTTTAATAAAATATATGTTTATAATAATTTTTGCTTACATGCATAGGCGGAAATCGCGGGGTGCGAAACTTACTGGGGAATCGACCATTTCTAGGGCTGTCTCAATCGCAAAATCTTTCCAGTGCACTGAAACGTTTGCCTCCTAAAAATTCCCACAATGCACCGTAAAAACAAGGGAGCACCATGCTCATTATGTTCCCTTACCAGAAACGTCATCAGGTGTTCTGAAGACTTTCAAGTCTTTGGAAGACAAGCACAAGGGTAAAACTACGAAATCAAAGCCTTATATAAAAGAGAATTCATTTTTTAATGTCTTTCATACATAATTGCATGAACGAGAAACAATCTTTAAAATATTTAAGTTGTTTTAAGAAAGGTAAAAATAAACGTCTTTATATTTTCATTGATAATTACTTGAAAATTCACGAAAATTCACAACAGTGTCATTTATACCATGGTTGTCGTTGATTTATCCTAGTGGTGTTTTAACGGTTGGCTCTTGATCGTGCCGCAGGTGATTGAGTCATAAGAGTTCCAATATTCGTGTTCACGATATACTGATTCATGACATAGGGAGCTAAGCAGCTGATTGAGATGCATAACCACCCTGTTATTTGACCCTTTCATTCGCTGAATAAATTAGTCAAGGAAATGCGAAAAGAGAATTTATACTTTTATACTTATTGATATACATTGATAACTGAAATCTTTTGCTTTTGCATGCTGGATCAATGTTGATAGTTGTCATAATAAGTCCAAGACCACTGTCATATTGGCCAGCACAACATAAACAAAAATGAATGAAAGTACCTTAAAGTACAGTAAATCAAGTCATTACATTACATCAGAAAATGATGGGCTACTTATTGTATGGCTGCCATGTTCTAAATCGTTCTTTCTTTCACCTTCTTTTCCAGATATTTTTGGACTACACAAAAGCTGGCTCTGAATTTGTGTTTGGAAACCTCATTGAAGGCATATTCGCTTTCCAGGTTAGTAATGACAAATACTTGAAATGTAATGCATGGATGTTTTTTTTGTTGCACAACTGGATGTTGTTGTGTATACCCACAGGTTTTGCCAATAGTGGTTTTCTTCAGCAGTGTAATGTCAGTCCTGTACTACTTGGGGGTCATGCAGTGGATTGTCATGAAGGTAAGAGTGTTTCAGTCCAGTCTGATATTCATTTAACTTGTGAGAGCTTTAGAGTATTGTTCTTCAGATGGGATTTTGTCTATTAACGATATATCTTTCTGTGCACAGATTTCCTGGGTTATGCAGGTAACAATGGGAACCTCCTCTCCAGAGTCTATCAGTGTGGCAGGGAATATATTTGTTGGTCAGGTAATATTCTGTCATCATTTTAATCATTTACATAAACTTTAAAAATACACTGGAATTAGATGTAAGAGAAGTGTTTTAATTAATTAACTTTCTAAACATAAATCAGATTTCCTGAAAGCTAACTTGACAGAAATGAGAACATGAGAAGTTCATTTCAAAAGGGATTCGTATTACCAAATTTGGCAATTCTATTTTAGAAAAATGCATCATTGGCTGTAATTTATTTCTATTATTAAAGAACTGTCAATTGTAAGGCCAACATGGAGGGCTAATCCGTTCTGGGTTCCCTCTGGAATTTCTAATAATTTTGAAGCCGTTAAAGATAAAGTCTGTTAACATTATTTGAAGAGACTTGCACTTTTGTTCTACATCCTAAATGACACATCATTCATACATTAAACTACGTTTTTTTCAAGTTTAGCTAACAAGTTTCTACATAAGGATGATGACAGATTTCTCATTAACAACATGTCATTCACCAAGCATGTAAACTCACATTCATACTAGGCAAATGCCATGTAATTCATTGCACAACTGTAGTTCTTATGTAGCAACATGTTACAGAGTTGTAATTTATGTTAACCACATACAGTACCTGATTTAAAAACCCATTATAAAAGTGGGATCCCATGGCTTGTAAATGCCAATTCTCATCTGGATTTTAAGACAACAGACTGAACAGCTCTATAAAATAAGACTGGATTTGCTGTGTTTCAGACAGAGGCACCCCTCCTGATTCGTCCTTATCTGAAGGACATGACCAAGTCTGAGATTCATGCTGTGATGACTGGAGGATTCGCCACCATTGCTGGGAGTGTTATGGGGGCATTCATCTCATTTGGTGTATGACAACATGCTTCATTTAATTTGTAAAATTCTCGTAAACCCCCAGTGCCAAAATGTTTTAAGTCCTTTCAGTTATGACCTGAAATGCTCATTTTAAAGAGCATTTAACTGAACAAAATTTGGTGTCATGCAAGATCTGTCAAAAGTTTTTATTCCCTGAAGAGTAAGACTGTAAATTTTAAATGTGTATCTACAAAAAGTTATTATTTATTTACTTTTAAAGTACACTAGAATGTAGATGACCTCAAAGCTATACAGTACATGCACTAAAAGCCACAAAGCTATACATTTACATTTATGCATTTGGCAGACGCTTTTATCCAAAGCGATTTACAGTGCACTTATAACAGGGACAATCCCCCCGGAGCAACCTGGAGTTAAGGGCCTTGCTCAAGGGCCCAACAGTGTTATCTTGGTGGTGCTGGGGCTTGAACCCCCGACCTTCTGGTCAGTAACCCTGAGCCTCAACCACTGAGCCACCACTGCCCCCTATAATTTTTAAGGTTTTCCCCATTAAAAAAACTTTGACATGGCATGTTTATTTCTCTATAAAATTATAACTAAAGTCCACCCTACACAGATTGATGCATCATCTCTAATTTCTGCATCTGTGATGGCTGCCCCATGTGCTTTATCCATTTCCAAACTATCCTATCCTGAAACAGAACAGAGCAAGTTCAAATCTAAGGATCAGATTAAAGTTGACGGCAGGTGAGTCCTCCTCTCAGTTATCATCATAGACAAGATTGTTTTGATTTCTAAATACTATACGTTGCTTTTTAAAAATTCTTTCAAATGTTCTTTTGTTTGTGCACAGTGGTGAACAGAATGTCTTGGAAGCTGTCAGTAATGGGGCATCTGCATCTATCGGAATTGTGGCCAACATCGCTGCTAACTTGATTGCCTTCCTCGCCATTTTGAACTTCATTAATGCAGCTCTTAGCTGGTTGGGAAGCATGGTTGGATACCCAGAAGTCACTTTTGATGTGTGTATAGTGGTACCCAAAACCTAGGTCAAATCAGTGGTTGTTTTCCAATTCACAATGCTCAAGATCATTTCCATTCCACAAATCTTTATATTCAAAAGTGAAGTGTTTTTAACAGAGCCATTACCTTCATCCTCTCAGTTAATCTGCTCGTATGTGTTCATGCCGGTGACTTTCATGATGGGAATTCCATACGATGAGTCATTTATAGTGGCTGAGCTTATTGGCACTAAACTCTTCCTTAATGAGTTTATAGCCTATCAGAAGCTGTCTGAGCTCAAGAACAACAGACTTAATGGCATTCTAGAGAATGGTTCAGACAAAAATTGGATCTCGGTAAGTACTTCTTCTTTCTCTTAATCTTAAATTTCCCTTAAATCTATATTTTTTCTAATTATTTGACATTTAAAGGCATAATTAGTCAAATGCATAATCTAAAGGCTGATGTAAGCATACAGATTTTGTGTTTTATTTAAAAATGTTCTGCTTTCAATTAATTTATATCACCAAAACTACTTGCAGGTTCGATCAGAAATCATTTGCACCTATGCCCTGTGTGGCTTCGCTAATTTCGGTTCTCTTGTTATTGGGATTGGAGGCCTGTGTGAGTACCCAAACTACAGTATGATAAGTGATGTATCTATTACAAGCACTTGAATTGTGACAGTTTGCAAAAAAAGTTATATTATCAATTATTCACCCTCATGTTGTTCCAAACTAGTGAGATTTTCTTTATTTTGCGGAACACAACATTAGATGTTAGAATGTTAGGGACTGACATTCTCTGTTGCCATACAGTATCTTTTTATGGACAGTGTTGCCAGTCAGTTGTGCTACTTGCAATAGGTTTGTGCCTGGAAAAATGTGCTTGGGTGGGTGGTCAAAATTTGGGCTGCTTTGGAATGATTTTGGCAGGTATTTAAAATGATAAAATTAAGACTTTCCATTACCCATGCAACTAAAATAAAGAAAACGTCTCAACACACAATCATTCAATCAAATGGCCAGATAAATGATTGACAGAAAATGTTTTTGTATCCTGTTGAGAGGAGCTACGAGTTGCCACACCCACCAGTGAGTTCTGAATGTGTGCGATCTACAGGTGTTGCTTGTTAATTTTTGAGTTAGAAATTAGACAATCTTAACAATGACAAGCGGTAAAAATGTAAGAACATATCGAAAATGGGAAATTACCCTGATATCAATTGATGGTTAATGCCAGGACATATCTGTAGAGTTTTTCTTGGAGAAATTGCACCTTTGAGTCTCTCCCATGACTAGGCCACTGATGCCTTTTGGCTATAAGTTTAATGCTGTTGAGAACACTGTGGGATATATTGTGAAGTTGGCACTCATGGTGATCATAGACAGTAGTATAATAAAGTAACATGACTTAAAAGTGACTTTTTAATTTACTGCTCTTTCTTGACCTATGGATGTGCATACAGGAACATGGAATGATTGAAAATCAGCGTGATTACATCCACGATGACAGCTGTCTAGGACCTTTGACTGTTCTGCATATTAGTGAATTCACCTTACTTGACTACAACAATTTATTGGAATTTGGAATGAGCCATAACAGCGTAAATAGGAAGGAAAGATTATATTTAAACTTTATATGACATATTAATTAAATGTAGGCCTATTTAATGGCACACACATAACTGAAATCACAGCACAATGGCATACTTTCATAATTTGGCTTCTTGAAATCCCAGGGCAGCATATTTGTTCCTTTATATGTGTGAATAAAGAAAAATGGGTAAATGGAAAGGTTTTTGGAAATTTTATCTTTGCGTTACTTAATTGTGTTGTCAAGGTTGCCAAAGCAATTTTATTTTCACATATATTTGGGCAGATTTTTATACATTGGGGTGGGTTTTGAGCAATTGTTGGGCTGGAAAATGTTAAACGAATCTGGCAAAACTGTGTATGGACAAAATGCAATGAAAGTGAATATTGACTAAAGCTAACATTCTGTCTGACAAAAGTAATGCTGATTTAGAACAAAATCAGGGTAACTAAATGATGATGTAAAATTTCATTTGTTGGTGAACTATTCCTTTAAATAATTGAAAGATTACCCTCTATTCAAATCACTCAGTAACTGACCTGTCATTCTTTACATATTTACAGTAAATGTTGTGTACTGTACACATTATGACAATAATTACTTCTTATCTCAATTATTATTATTTACTGATAATGTTTTTCATTATTTCAAATACACAGCCTCTATTTGCCCATCAAGGAAGGGTGATGTATCAGCTCTAGTGCTCAGAGCCTTGTTCACAGGCTTTTGTGTTTCCTTGATCAATGCCTGTATTGCTGGTAAGGAAGCTTTAATCAGATGTAACTAAATCTAGTGTTTTTAACCTTTGTCTAACACAACAAAAAAGCAACATCACTGTGTTTGTGTATCACCGCAAGCCATCTTGCAATTAGATCGCAATTCTGTGGTTCCCAAGATCATGGGTGATTCTAAAATCTGGTGATTTTACAGTTTTTCTCAATTGCATTTCCCGAAACCAGTGGCTGGCTGTGCATTAAATGTCTAGGCCTTTAGTGTTATTCATGTCATTTAGAAAACACAGTTTCACAATGAATAAGACACATGTGAAAGACTCCACAACACTAGGGTAGGAGGACACAGGGAAGTGGGTTTTCCAGACAAGGCAAGTCTTTTAATCGCCACTTCAATGCTTTACAACTTTCAGAGACTCAACCGTTTCAGAGGCTCGTAGACAGTCAAACTCATTTAGCTTCACAACATAAACTCATTAGCTTCACAAGCATCGTAGGCTTCCTTGTGCCAGACTCTCTGTGCCTCTCTGCTGGTGGCTTGGCCGTTCACATGCTCACTGGAATTAGAGGCAGGCGTTAGACATAATCTAGCTCAGGTTTAAGCACCCTTACTGCTTTCCCTCTCTCTGGACAGATGCTCGTCCATGCCTTCTCCTTTCTTGCTCCACGCCCTCCATGGCTCCTCACTCCATGCCCTCCACGGCTCCATGCTTCATGCCCTCCATGGCTCCTTGCTCCATGCCTTCCATGGCTCCTTGCTCCACACCTTCCACAGCCCCTGTCTCCATGTCTTCCATGGCCCCTTTCTCCATGCCTTCTACGGCCCCTGTCTCCACCCCTTCCATGACCCCTGTCTCCAAGGTAACTCCTCTCTATACAATTCCCCTAAATAATTAACTTCCTCTCCAAGTTATGGTGGTCGATTCCCCGCCACAGTCAGCGGTAATGACTATGGAAGTTGTATTTCCCCTGTATGCTGTGTATGCACTCAAGGCTCTGCATGCCTTCATTGTGCCTCTCGTGGCTCCACTTATCTCCGTCGGCCCTTCCATGGCTCCGCCCTCTATGTCTCCCATGAATCTGCCCTCAATTTCTGGATCTCCACCTCCTACGTTTCAGCCTACTTTACCATGCTCTACACCTTCTAGCCTTCCAACTCCTATTTCAGCTGCTCTACCTCTGGATCCACCTAAGTCTCCACCTCCTGCGGCCTAACCGCCCGCTCTTTTCCTTTCCTAGAGCTGCCTCCCTGGCCTCCTGACCCAGTCCCTGTCCTGTGGCCACATCCCAGGCCTCCTGACCCAGTACCTGTCCTGCGGCATCCTCCCAGGCCTCTTGACCCAATTTCTGTCCTACGGCGGCCTTCCAGGCCCCCGTATCTATTCCTAGCCCTGAAGCCACCCCCAAGGCCCCCGGATCCATTCCCAGCCCTGAAGCTACCCCCCAGGCCTTCTGATCATCTTCATTGGATCCATCCTCACCTTCTGCATCACCCTACATTCCTCATCCATCTTTGGGGCGCCACGAGTCTCCCTTTAAGGGGGGGGTTGCGCAGTCCTAGGACTCTTATTTTGAAATGCTTCCCTTGACTACATCTCCCATAATTCACTGCCTTCATCACTTCCATCTGTTTCCAATCCTCCTCACCTGTCCTCCATTCCATCATCTGCCCTTGTTTGTATAAATACCCTCCAGATTTGTTCATTCATTTGTCAGTCCTTGATAGTGTTATGTTGTATTGTCTCGTTGTATTGTTATGTTGTGATGTTAGCATTATATTTTGTTCCACTCCAGTGTTTGTTCCACTCCAGCGAGTTTCCTTGACTGATTCTATGCATTTGTTCCACTCCAGCATCTACTATTAAAAGATTGAAACGCTCCTGCATCTCCTCTCTTCCTCTCCCTGAGAATTCTCCTTGAGAATTTCTGCACGAGCCTACAAGTTGTAATTCTGACTTCAAGATGCATTCCATTGTACTTTTCCGAGTAGGAAGTCGTAAAATCCAACTTTCCGAGTTGAATGGAATGCAGCACTACTTTATAAACTTGATCCGACACTGAATGCTCAAGCAGCCTAATTTACACTTAGAAAACTCCTGATGTTGCTAAACAATGCAAAAAGCACTTACCAATTTACTTGAAGTGAAAATCAGCCCTCCTTTCCTGATTAATATATTAAACAATCACACAGTCATGCAGAACATCTCAGGTTTTTAAATCCATAAGGATTTCTTTCTCAATGCGATAGCGGCAGTAATGACAGTCGACTCGTTAGCAAGATCTTGCGCTCTTTGCTTTCAAATTACATCACTTAAAGCATGATTGCGTCACTCAAGGCCAGCTAGAAGGCCTCAACCGGGACGTATCCTAAAGATCACACCCACCAAGAACAAATAAATTAATCAGATTGGCTGATGAATCTGACAATAAATGCGCATTAGTTTGCACTGTGAAGGCCTGAGGGGGTGTAGCTCAAAAAGAGTCAAAAAGGTGATTGAGAATGAAAGAATGAAAAATATGTATTTATTTGGCATGTTAGGCCAGCCCCGAGAATTCACCACTGCCCGAAATCTATAACACACTTTTTGAAACCTTAACCACAAAATGTAAAACTACAAATTTAACTGTTGAAAGCATCTTTCCGCTGGGCTGGTTCAGGCCAAAGAACCTCATCAACATCACTTGCAATGTTAGTCTTGGCCAGGCAGCCGTGGAAGTACCCCCTGGTATGCCTTATATACCCCTAAAAAGAGTCTAAAGCAATGTCATTACAAGCATACTCTATTGCTTGAGAAAGGTTTTCTCGCTGGTAAGGATATCTATCATAGTCTTTCCATTTCCATGATGAGAAGAACTTCTCTATAGGGTTGATGAATGGGGAGTTTGTTGGGAGCAAAAGATTTGAAAATCTGTGATTGGCAGTGAAACACAATGTGGTGGAAACTGTCATTTTCCCAGATTACAATGTTGCTTGACTGTTGAGACTGGCCTGCTGTATCAGTTCTTGTTGAAACAAATGATCTTGGGGATGATCAAGATCAAATGGGAATTGTATACTGTAGATTACCCGGTAAAGTACCCTATGTTGGCTGATGGCAGCACACATTGTGTCATTGCCACAACGTTGACCAGGAACATCCACATTTGCCCGGTGGCCAATACTGTTCTGCCCTCTTCCCCGTCACCTCTTTCTCTTCCACCTCCATCTCCTCCTCTTCAAACTGCACCTCTACCATTCCCTCTCCATTTTCCTCTTACTTGACCTCTCTCTGATTTGTTGGATTATTATTATTTCCAAAGCCAGTATACTCACCCTTAGCAATTTTTTACAATTTTAGTAATGTTCACATCGTGAGAACTGAGTGATAGTTAAGTGCAGGTTGTGATGACATTGTGAGAGTTTTTAAATGCTGTTACTTTCTACATGCTCACGTGGTGTAAAATGCTGCGTTGAGTATTGAAAAAAAAATTGAACAGATTTGCAACTTACATAGTTTCAAGAAATTAGTCTTTCTTTTGGAAAATTATGTTATGGTTTAGGCTAGGGTATTTGGCTCATGGAATTTATTATAGTGTCTAAGCAATTGAGAAAAACTGTATAATTGTGTTTTCCAGGCCTGGAAAAGTTATGAAAATGGAAACTTATATAGTTAAATATATTTTCGTAGTAACATTTTATCAACTAAATATTGTTCTTGAATAAAGATTGTGTACTTGCCTGCAAGCCATAGTGGTGTCCAATTTGTGAGTGAATCCTTCTTTTGTGTAGGTTCTTTTCAGTTAAGTTCTAAATAATTCAAAATTGGTTCATTATGAATGAATGATTCATTAGCGAATCAGTCTGAATCATGATGATTTGTAAACATTGGAATTTCTTTGCTGAGAAAGTATGGGAACCCTGCAATTCATTTGAGCAGGCATGTGTGCACAGTCATCAGTATTTGGCAATTGGATTTGGAAAATTCTTTATTATATTTTGTCAGTCATTTGATTACTCATTTAGCAAATAATTTTATCGAAAGCAACTTACATTACACTTTACAGGGACAATCTGTAGCCTTGCTCAAGGATATCATTGTATTAATACTGATAGCTTTTTGTCCTTTGCGGTGTTCAAACCTAACCCTTTAGGTGCAAAATCTTTATCCTGTCACAGCCACACCACACCCAGTTGATTGTTTCATGTTGCAACTGTTTCATGTTGACCTAAGTTTTGTAATTACTGCTCTACCTATAGGTATTCTTTTTGTCCCTTCACTGGACTGTGTGAGTGTATTCCAGGATTCAGTCTTTAATGCCAATGTCTCCAACATTGAAACTTGCTGTTATGACCTTTTAAATAGGTAAGGATAAAGAATATTGTTGCATATAATGTATTGTTGCATATGTAATATTGTTATAATTTATAAACACTCTGGCCATGTAAGATGCCAAGGGTCTATAAAATATGTATTCAGCTATCTTTGTTCTTTTGTTCGCAGCACTATCAACAATGGAACAATTTATTTTGAGGGTTCTTGGAGTGAAGTGAAAAATGCTACAATTTATTTTGCCAACTGTTGTGGTCCCTTCAATGTACCTGTGTGCATGTAATTCGAACTAGAGGTAACAGTATCAACTGTGCCAAAAATCACTCTCTACTATCTATAATGACATTATTTATTAAATTGTCACATTTTAAAATCAATTTTTCCAGTTTATACATGGTTTTATATATTTAATTTTATTTGGTCATTTGACAATTCATGCATAATTTCTTTATAAAGAAAAAAGCGTATTCAGGCACTATTTTTCTTTTATGCACTGTAAATGCTGTAAATGTCTTTGAATATAATTGTGTTAATTGTGTCTGTCATTTGTAAATGTAGAATAATTTGTGTGGATTTTAAAAGATAATGTTCATGATCTAAGATTTTATGATGTATTATATAAGTCTATTATGATGTAATATATAATTGTATTGTATTGTATTGATTTACATGATTGTATATTTTATAATAGATTAAAAGAAATTGTACTTGTACAGTTTTTTCTATAAGCCATGCTGAAATCTCTTTGGTCATGTTTTTAATATAGCTATGAAACACTGAATTTCACCTTTTGCCTGGTTAAAATGAGCCAAAGAAGTTCCTACTGCTATTTACATGTTTATACTACAAAAAAATTAAATAAAACCAACAACAACAAACATAAACTACATACATAAAAGCCCTAGTATTTTACATAAAACTTGCAAACATACATGTATAAGCATATTTTCTCTTATACTCTTCAAACTACACAAACTTTCCTTCTCTCACTCTGTCACACAGAGTACGAAGACACGCACCCCTTTACAGACCAGAATTCCCTATGTTACATCATACAAATGTTTATCATTATTGGACTCCATCTTTCTTGAGCACTATCTGTGGTAATCCTTTATATATCAGCAAGAGCAATAACCACTAAATAATGCTCATCTCATGTGGAAATAGGGTAAAGTTTAGGCAGCTATGTTTATTGATTTGATATTGTTTAATATGAAATGGAAATAAATTTCATCAATATATATATATATATATATATATATATATATATATATATATATATATATATATATATAAAGAATAATATTTATAAATATTTGTTCATAAACATTGTGAGCATTAAAAGTTTACAGATATGCATATTTTTTATTTATTTGTCCATTGCATGAAGTTGTAGGGTTCTAGAGATGTGAACAGTCAAAAAGACAATAAAGCTCTTAATTTTCCCTTTTCTAGGAAACACGTTTAAGATTAAAGCAAATCTGTATTGATTATGAAGCTAATATTTTGCCTCTATATAAACAAACAAGAGTTGCAAGCTGGTGATTCATGATGTAAAGAGTGGCCTGTCGCACCACAGATTTATATTTACATTTATGCATTTGGCAGACGCTTTTATCCAAAGCGACTTACAGAGCCCTTATTACAGGGACAATCCCCCCGGAGCAACCTGGAGTTAAGTGCCTTGCTCAAGGACACACTGGTGCTGGCTGTGGGGCTCGAACCAGCATCCTTCTGATTACCAGATTACCAGTTATGGTGCTTAGACCACTACACCACCACCACTCCATTTATGGCCATATCCTTAAAAGCATAAAAGTCCACTATAAAAAGTGTATCAGTGACAGCTACCAAAAAAAGCAGCATTTCAGCTTTTTTAGACACTTACATCACAGATGTTTGAAGAACTCTTATATCGACCCTCTTTCACATGTACATTTGACATAGGAACATTTTAATAATCATACTGTTCCATAGTCTATCTGAAAACATGGTTAATCTATCTACAGACAGTCCTGGTTTTGTACTTGTTTCCCCAGTGAGAGTCTTGAATGGGGATAACCTCAATTCAGCTTAAGTGAAGTGATGATGGTCTCAAGAGGTATTAAGGGGGACTTACAGCTGCAAAGCAGTTCACAGTAGTATAATAAATTGCCAAACACCTCTGGCCATTCACCCCTTTACCAATCTTGTATTATTACAATAATTTCCTTAGCTGTTGCATTTTAGACACTTGTGTAGAAGGACTATAGACATTATCCTTTGTCACAGCTTAACAAGCCAGTCTGTTTACACAAGGAAGCCCTTTGTCCTGTACAACATTAGCTATAATTAATGGTATAGGCACCACACAAAAGATTGGTAAGAAAATCCAAAAAGTATGCACTAGTTACTTTGTATTTTGTTTACATTCATACTACCTCATCTTGACAGGTTTGGAGACCTCTACTGTTTTGTGTTTAGCAGCAGGTTTGTTCTCCCCTGATTCATCTGACTTTTTAACTACTTTGGGGCTAGAGGTGCCTTTCCTGATGGACTGTGGGCTAGTTCCTTTCTTCTGCAGCTGGGGGCTGGATGAGCCTGTAACCCCTCTCCGAGCCAGTAGAGGGCTCCTGGAGGTCTTTATCTTTGGTTGCTGCAGAGAGTCCATGGGTTTTAGGGGTCTTAGGCCTAGCAACCCACAGTAGTAGTTACACTGATGTTGATTAATGAACTGCTCCATTATGTTTGGAGAACCTTTTTCTGTGAGGCCTTGATACCTGCAGCATGGATGGCAATATTAGTCTCTCCAAGGTAAATGGAAGAAGATCTAAAAATATATTCTCATAGGGTAAAAATATACTAACCCTCTAGACTTGGATACAATTTCAATACTCGTGATCTTCGTATCGACACCTGAAACACAGAAGTAATTACTCTGTACTTAGTTTTAGATATGATTTCATATATAACACTTTTTTTACCTAACTACAGTGACTTACTCAAAAGTGCATGAAACGTTCTGCAGTAAAAACATATTTTTACCTTCTAGTCGGGTAACAAGGAGGTTTCCATTGGTCCATTGATGGATCCAGTGCTGGAAAGTGCAACATTTCTGCTCCACCTCAGTGCTGGCTCTGGCAATCAGTTTCTCAGTGCTGTCCATAAGGCAATATTTCACATATTCACCGTTCAAATCAGCCTCCACAGAAGCATATGGGACTGTGTTGGCTGGTCGATACATCAGATGAAGGGGGATCACTCTGTTTATTCAGTGGAGCAAAGAAGACTCAAATAAGTCAAATAATTTTGACATAATCTATTATTTGTAATAATATTATAATTTTCATTGTAATCTAAAACCCACAGTTCCTGTAGTGAGGATAGTGTAAATGAGTTTGGCTCACTGTCCCTGGAGAAGGGCCCGAGGCTTGAGACTTGACCCGAGCTTGAATACCCCCCAGGACTTGTAGAGATAATGATGAAAGGATGGAGGAGATGGGGTGGATGGAGGGATGCTAAAAGAGTCGTAGTCTCTATGGAGGTAAGCAGCTGTTTATATATGCTTACTCTGGCGACGAGATTGGTTGAAATAAATGAACACGCTCCTCCCGATCTTTGTTATGAAACTCCATTTCAGTAGTTTGCAAGTTAATGTAATCCTGTAGTGAGGATAGTGTAAACGAGTTTGACTCGCTGTCCCTGGAGGAGGGCTCAAGGCTCTAGACTTGACCCGAGCTCGAATACCCCCAAAAGAATCCAAGACCGGGTTTTGCTCTTAATGTGATATCTGATGGTATTGTTGTAAAGGATTTGCAACTCAGAGATAGTGGGATGATCACTGAGATAACATTTTTCTGTGGTGGTGAATTCAGCGGAGGAGACCAAAAAAAAGAGAATGAACATGGCATCGAGGGCTTTGGTGGTGTTTTCTAAAATATAACCCAGATGGAGTGTGGTTTGGCATCTGGTTAAGAGATCAATGGTTAGAAGCTGTCTGATGTTGATTCTGGTGGGTTGGGCTTTTTAGATGCTCTTGACTAGGAGTGAGATTTGAGGGTGTTTTTTTTGCAGAATATTTATGGAAAAATGGATACTGCTCAGGTACCCTTTGATAGTCCTGGCATAAAGACTTTTGGATTGGTTGAGATGTGAGATGAAGGATGAGACGGAAAGTAGAGAGAAATATGGGAAGGGCAGTTTGTAGATTTCGAGAACATTTTTAAAATATTTCCAGGCTGTCCAGATTGTTTGGTGTGTTCGCAGAGATATGGCTTGGAGAATGGAGTCCAGAAATGCTTGGTGGAAGGGTGATAGAGTGGGTGGTTTAGTGGAATTTCAGCTCTAAACAGGAAGGAACTGGGGTTGGATTCGGGTTTGCCTCTGGCACCAAGGTTCTGATTCTCTGGAAGAGAAAGCAAGAGAGAGTGTCAGCGATCAGATTTTTTAGCCTGGCATGTGCTCGGCCTTGGTCATGAATTGGTTGCAGATGGCAAACCATATTAGGCGTCTAAGAAAAGGTGCCAAATCTGGAGATCGGGATCTGCCTGTTTTAACGCACTGGACAGTAGCCAGGTTGTCACAATGGACTAAAATGTTTTTAGCATTCAATTCCGACCCCCATTGGGAGGCCGCTACTAGGATGGAGTAAAGTTCAAACAGGGCAGAGGAAGCAGAGTGAGGAGGTATGTTAATTAGATCGGAGGGCCAGGTTGACGTGAACCGGCGACACTGGAAGTATCCTCTGAATCCAATGGATTAATTTGGAGACAAATGGATGTCATCAGGGGAGGAAATTAAATCATCGTAAAAGAAGGTGAGACCATTCCATTTGTTGAGAAAATGTTGCCATAGTTGCAAGTCTGCACTTCATAATTTGTCTAGGTTTACAGTGTTGTTTATGAATTGACGGATGAGGCTAATGAGATAAGATGAGATATGAAAGGGCGACCTTTAGCCCAGTCAATACAAATTGGGATAAAGACATATCAGGACAGTTAGCCAGTTCTTTGGCTAGGGCAGTATTAATGGAGGGACTGCTGAGGTACTTTTTGAGAAGGGAACATATAGCGAGCATGAGCACCTCCAAAGAGATTGCAGGTGTGCAGGAAACGGCACTGATCTTTGGCGCAGCCGTAGTCATTAAAATTGTTACTGATTTGTTTACCTGAGTAGTTCAGTGTTCTACCTTTGAAATCTTTGAAGGAGGAAGCCGAATGGCTGCTGCTGGGTTGAAGAACATCATTTGTTTGGTTTGTTCATAAGCGGGTTATCGGAGCAAGGCGGTGTAATTGTGGGGCAGGACTCGGTTTGGTGTTTGATAGACCTTCAGACTGCGCACTAGATGCTCCTGCATCCCAGGAACACCCTGTTGTGTAAATCTAGAACTAGTGCTCCCCAGTACTGAGACTGATTCCACAGCGCTAATTTCGCAGTGCATTTTGCTGAGAAGAGCCAATGGTAAGTGAAAAACAAATGGCTTCAGCTCACAGCATCTGTGTGGAAACATTGCGCAAATGGCATTGGTGTTGTGTCCGAATGTGATGCAGAATTCAATGAGAATTCAATGACTCGCCATAGTCTATTGGGTCAGACTGCATTACTGTGAAGGACTGCTGAAAGGAGAGAAGAGAGATCTATATCCACACCTGTTAGGATTTGAGTGCGAAGGTGATTGGAGGCTGGTGGAGGCTCTGTAGCAGAAGCATTTGAGGGAATGGCGAGAAGAATGGCTGTTTGAAGTGTAAACATGGGAGGATGAGCTAGAAGAGTAGAAATGGGGGGGAAAGAATTTGGAAACATGTCATTTGTGGAGACAGCCTCACGCTAGGATTGGTTCTGAAGAGAGAAATTTGGCTTGGTAGTTAGACAGGGGTATAGCGTAGAAGGGAATAGGTCTGGAGCGGTAGTCTCCTGTGGAGTCAGCCTCATGGGGGATTCCGCACCAGAAGCCCATGAATAGGGAAGGACAGAATAAGGAACATTGGTAGAGAGAGCAGGTTGCATGGGATAAGCAGAGATATTTAGAAGAGCTGTCATAGAAGAGAAGGGAGGATGGCCAGTATGTGCAGTGGAAAATCCTGGAAATGGAGGATAATCTGATTGCAGATCGGGAGGGAACTTTGATAAAAACCTTGCTGTTGAGTGAGGATTTTCTCTGGGTGGTTGGAGACAGGAGGGAGGTAGGGATGGGCAAATGAAGCCTTGTGAAGCTCTGAAGCTCTGAAGCTTTTCCCTGATTCCTCCAGGAAAATATTAATATCCTCGGGAGTTTCAGAAACTGTGCCATCTGGTGGTTGGTCAAATTTAAAGCAGCCATGATCCCAGGTATGCAGCTCTGTTATAAGAAGCACCTGATGTAGTTTTGATCCAGTGTGCACAAATAAAAGCCTAACAATGCTAAGTGTGTTGATTTTCACCTCCTGATATTGGCTTATTAGATTTGAGTAGATGTTGATGGGGTGAGTAAATTGCCTTGTTTTGCTGAGGTGTACAGATCGTTGAGCTGCATTTTGTTTGAACAGCACGAGAATGGGATGTCTGCGGCTAATAAAGCATGTGGCAAACCATTAACGGTCCATTTGGAAATGTTGGGCATAGCTGGGTAATTGGACATGTTGGAGGCAGCAGTCATGGATGTTTGGGCACTGGGGGGGATGATTCCAAGCACATAGCTTGGTGACCCAGATTCATGTCCGGAGGTTGAGAAACCACATTGGGAGAAGGAGAGATGATCCCAAACTCGACAGGCTGCTGTGGAGAGTCAGTGTCAATGGAGAATTCCTCATTGGAGGTGAAGAGTTTGAGGGACATCTTTGGGTAAGTGTGGGGCCGAATGCCGGAAGAGTCGTAGTGGCCGTGGAGGTAAGCAGCTGCTTATGTATGCTTACTCTGGTGATGAGACTGGTCATATGTATATTGAAATTATCTTAAAATGCTTTTAGAAATTCTTCGCATATTCAAAGCACATCACAGCCCATTTAGAAGTTATTTAGGATACTTTAAAGGTGCTGTAAGCATTTTGTACAATATATAAAAGGTACCTAATACCTGACATAGGGCAGTCTAATTCATTGGCTGGAATTCAAGTCACAGGATAGAATAACAGCTGGTCTTAGTCACCAAGTAGGGTGCAACCTGATAACTTATAACTTATAATGAGGCATATGTTGTTTTTAAAAACATTTGAAACAATATTCATACATATGTTCCAATAATAATGTTGTATTCTATGACCTACTCTAATGAGAATCCAAAATTTTCGATCACCCTGGCTTCAGCAGCAAATATCTTGCAGTACTCCCGAACAGTGTTCTGGATTTTACATTCCTGAGGATAAGAAAAGGACAGCAAACCTTTATTTGAAAATACCCAAATTGGACATTGTTTGTAGTAAAAATCTGTCTGGAATCCACATGCTGTGTTCCAACATCAACAGAAATATTTGCAGCATGTAATGCAAATTGTGATGCATTAAAACCCAAACCTGTTTGGTGATCTCTAGATTTCTTTCTGCCAGGTTGCTCTCCTCCTTCGCACCATATATGATGTGATTTCTTACTTTAGTGATGCATGTGATGCCTGACTCAAAGACAGGGTCCAAACCATAGATGACCTTTGCCCTGCAGGCCTTGTGTACACAGCCCTCTCCAATCTGCACCTTCTCCGTCATGATGCGACCAAATAATTTATCGCCCCAGTAACCTGAGTCTGCCAGGCCTTTGGTGAACATCATTGGCGTCATCTCTATCTCTTCTCCCACTGTTGAGATGACAGAATAGAGTATAGCTAACTCATTGCAGTAAAACAAAACAACACTTGAAAAACTATTTATAGCAATAAACACTGTGTTAGCTTCAGAAGTCCTACCTTCTAAATCATCCCTTAAGAAAAATTCTGCCAGTACTGGCAAAGGGGAAAGAAAGAAAAAAGAAAGAAAGAAAGAAGAGTAGGTGAAGGTATAACAAAATCTTAATTAAATATTATGTTGATGAAGAGACCCAATAGTTATATTTTACTGTCTGTGCTGAGCAAGTAATCAGTGATGTCAGTCCCATATTCATTCTTGATAGAGCAGCCATAAACTCCACAGTCTTTGCTGGAAGCCTGGACTATGGCCATTGCCACTGGACTCTCATCCCCAGCACTAAAAGAAAGAGAGAGAGAGAGAGAGAGAGAGAGAGAGAGAGAGAGAGAGAGAGAGAGAGAGAGAGAGAGAGAGAGAGAGAGAGAGAGAGAGAGAGAGAGAGAGCTTCTTTTAATTTGACATATACATTTTTGTTCAGACTTCTGCTCAAGTGGCACACTGGTGACCTATTCATGTGGTACCTGTTTCTTTTCTCAGCTCTGTTCAGGACTGACCAATTGCAGTCATTTATGATTACTGGAAATAGATTTGCTGGAGAGAATTTCTATCCACAGGAATGAATACTTCCAATTAACAGGTGTTTTTATTTTATTACATTTTTTTATGACTTTTATTGTACAGGCATAACATAAGAGATGTAAAATGTCCTGAGGCTCAACAGAGGGTTCTGCTTTCTGAGCCGTCAAGCGACCCTTGTGGATGAAAACTTTCACTGCTTCTAAATATCCATACTTCCCTACTATAAACCATATGCCAAAAACAATATGCCAATGGAGTGGTATGCCAACAAAATAGCATGGTACTGTTGAAGATATTTATCATTGAATAATATTGTTTAATTTCCTATTTTTAAGTACTCGGCAGTATACAGTGTATACAATTGACAATTTTAGCAATTGTACTCACACAAAAACTGTCATACGACTTTTGAAAACATAGACTATAGCACATGAGTTATATGGACAACATTTATGGTGCTTCGAGCTTGACAGCCATAGGTATTCAATGCTTGGAAATGAAGCTAAAAGTATCCTTTTGTGTTACACTGAAGAAGAAAAAAACTTATGTGTGGAACAACATGAAGGTGAGAAAATGCCAGAATCTTAATGTGTACTTTGTTTATATAATATCCTGGACCAAATGGTTATACTTTAGGTTACAGTTTTATCTGTAACAGTAGATAGGTTGAGTAGGATAGGTTCTTTGGTGCATCCATTGTCAAGGTAATAACATTGCTGTTGATGTCTTTTGTAAAGTATGACTTCTTATTATTTTATTTTATTGTTTTTACTTTTAGAAGGCTTAAGAATGTGATTGAATGCTTATGGCTTAATGTTTGTGTAGGCATGTTTTATTAGTAGTAAATATTTGTAACTACTGTAGAGTTCAGGACTGGGGAAGCAGTGTGTTCTTCTGTAAATTGTAGATGAAATTGCTTGTTATTATGGCCCAGCAGTGGACAGAAAAATGCGGCTATGTTTGGAATGATAAACGAACCTATTACTTACTAAATATACTAGTACAGTATACACTGTGCAGTGGCGTGTCCAGGATTTTATATTTGGGGTGGCAAAGGGGGGGGGGGGGGGCAAGAGCTGAATGAGGGGTGACAACTAGGCTTCCCATGTAATATGTAAAAAAATTAAAATAAAAGTGTTATACTGGTTATGAGGGACATGTGCTTATTTTAATGAATTTCTGATGTTCAGAGAGGGCTAACAATAAAAAGCTGAACTATCAGCAATTTCAACTGAAAGATGAAGGCTGTAATACTAACGTTGGATAAGAAATCTTTAAAGTACAATCGTTTTCAATCTGTTTCTAACATTGTGTGTAGGAGTATGTTTTTGAGTGTGTGTGTGTGTGTGTGAGAGAGAGAGAGAGAGAGAGAGAGAGTGAGAGAGTGTGTATGAGTGTATGCCCTTGCTTTAGTGGAGATTACTGGTAGAAACAAACACTTGTAATTAAAATAAATTGATTCCTTAATTTGTACTCAAAGTGCATTTATTTATTCATATTGATCAAAAAGCTAAGGAATCCAGAATATTTTGATTACCAAACAATAAAACTTGCATTAAATTAAATTAAATTATGCATATTCTGCAAGATGCAGTATACTACTGTAACTGATTACAACAGTTCCTGTTAACTGATTTACAACAGCCACTAGGCGGACCAAAGTTCTTTACAGAACAACCAGATAGCCTAACTAATGCGAAAATAATACCTGCATAACATCACATAAAACACAAATAAAAGCAGCAAAGCTAAGAGCAACCAGAGTAGCAAAACAGTATCAGACTCAAATATGAAATAGTCAAACATGTAAGGCAGCAGCCATTAACTCATTATCTGTACAAAAAAAATCTGAATATGACACAGAGAAGTAGAAATACTACTGTAAATGATTATGTTAACCAGTTAAACAGACTGTCAGACTGACTCAGACAAATAGTCAAACATGAGAACCCAAAAAATCAGAAGAGCTGAATTCGCCGGTTACCATGCTGTGCACAAAAACGTTTAAGGAAAACATCCATGTCTATAGCCTTTGACCGCTCAGACTCAGTACCAAGTATTGACAAATTGCTCAATCTACCATCTGACATAGTGGAGCGCAAGTGTGTTTTAAAACAAGTTTCAGCGTAGAGAAACTGCGCTCACATGAGGCACTACTCACAGGTAGCACAACAGCTATTTTTGCAAGACGGAAAAGCTCAAAGAAGACTTCTTTAAAAGGTTCAAGATTTTTTTGGAAAAAAATGTATGATACTTTTGAACATCAAACTAAACTGCCAGTAGGTGGCAGCAAGTCACTTAGTCTAATAACTGAGTCATTGATTCACCCGATTCATTCAAAACGATGAATCATTTAGTAAAACACCGTTGAGTGCTGTTTTTCTTTGTTTAGAACTATTTTCGATGGTAAAATAGAACAAAAACAGTTAATAGTGTGTCTAAAATGCAAGTAACTTAATATGAACTACTTGTTTATTTAACTTAAATCAATGTAACATTTGCAATCGTAATAATATTCGGCAAAACATAGTCATGTTATTAATAATAAACTCAACATTTTGAATGTATGTTTCTTCTGTGAGTTTTGTTATGCTCATTTGGTTTGATTTCTCCACTAAAGTCTCTCACAATGAGACAGGCTGCGCTGGCCTCAGCTTTACCAGAAATACAGTATTATATTTGTAATCGCTGTCTAACGTTAAATGTAATAAAATCAGAACCGTTCTCGCTTTTCTCCTAGTTATTTTTCTCACTGAAGTTTTAATCAGGCTACTTGTCCGGTCAGGCAAGTAAATGTCTTTTACTTACTTGCCCTTTCAAAAAAATCCACTTGTGTCGCCGCGGACAATGTCGTCATGGCCTAATGAGCTAACGATAGCAACTTTGCATTGATTGAAAATATACATAAGTCATTATAACAACCACCACTCAGGTAACTTTTGTAGATTAACGAGCAAGATAGACACATGATTGACTTTACCTGTTTCTGTGCATTAAAAAGAAAACAGTCTAAACGGCTTCAGCCTGGTGGTCGCGGGCCTGCCACATGTTGTAGTTTTGGTGAAATGATTAAAGAATGGGGGAGGGGTGAACTTAAGATATGCCAGTGACATCACTATATGACGAACACTGTCCCAATAAATATTATTTAGTTTGCACAGACATTTTATTGCTTTGCCATTTTAATATTTGCTTAGGCTATATTTGCTTTTGATACATTTACATTTTAATAGCAATTAGTAATTAATCCCAAACCAAGTAAGATCATCTTGGAGATATGTTAAATGTTGAATATATGTTTTAATTATGTTTATGTAAAATTAAATAAAAAGCTTTTAATATATTAATTTAAAAACATTTATATAGTTAACACATATAATTTCTCCACATGCTTTTTTTGTCAAGTTTTGTCTCCTGAAATCACTGTGATTTGAATGACAATTTCAATACCATTACACCTGTCAGAATATGCGATTCAAATGAAAAATTTGCTTTCGTGATTCGTGGAGATTCTCACAACTATAGGCTACTCGAGTCCACTCTGGACAAGACGAGCGCATTCTTCCTCCGAGACGAGTCCGCCAAGACTCCAGTCAGGCTACTGCAGCAGCGCCGCTAGCGCCCGTCACCCGTGGATTTACCGATCTGCCGCTTACACTAGCCTGCTGCAGGGGCAGAAATGCACTTTATCTACATAATAAAGACATCAGACTTAAAACTAAAACTATTGTGAATTATAGATCATATTTGATAAGTACTTTTCGTGACCCAATCGATTGAAGTAGCCTAAGATGGGGGGAAGTTAAGCCGACGCCCCTCCGTATCCGAGCTGTCATCTGGGGTGGCAAATGGGGTGGCAAAGGTATTTTTTTAGGGTGGCAGCTGCCACCCCGTGCCACCCTTGTGGCCACGCCCCTGACACTGTGTACTACCAAGTACTTTAAAATTAGGTGGTGAAACAAGATTATTCAATGACATATGTCTATTTTGCTCTTTTGTTGTCATGTGACCTCCTCACGTTATATACACGTAGGCTACACGTTTCTATTTATCATTTGGACAAAAACAAAAATTGTCATTTTGTATGTTGAATTAAATTTTTTGTCAAATTATGTAACTTTTTGCTGTTTGATCAAATTATAAAAACAAAGTTAAAATGCAGCTGTACAGAAGATTTGCATAAAATTCACAGTATACATGATATTTATTGCAGAAATAGTAAGAATAGTATGTTAGTATGCTAATTTTAACACCACTGCTGTGCTGATAAAGCTATTTCATGGGGTCTTTGCTTGTACAAACTTAAAGCCACATGAGGCCAGCGTTTTACAGAAACAAGCATTGATGACATTTTAAGGGCATATGGCTGCAAGAACAGCATCACTGTGCTGATGCAGCTACTGTGAGAAACACATTTAGATTGTAATATCCCCCTGGTGAATCTGACATTGAGCAGTGTGGGGTTACAGACTCTACCTCACAGCTGTGTGGGTCATGATATAATGGTCAAGTAACTCCAGAATGGGAAGAAATTAATGACAACGGTCTATGATGCAGTTGAACATTTAGTTTGCAGCTTTTAAGGTTTACTGCATTAGCAGTTTTCCATCTATAGATACTTTTTTAACCCAATAACTTTAAACCTGCAAGTTACTGTCCAATTTACCCTATTGTTTTAAAAACTGTGTACATTTAGATGAAGTTGAAGGGACAATTCACCCAAAATTCCATCAAAGAAAAAAGAATGTTCCATGGTAGAAAGAAATTCATACAGGTTTGGAACAAAATGAGGGTGAGTAAATGATGACAGAATTAACCCGTTATACATTTTAGATCTGTCTGAATGATTACTGAGGCATTTACCATCTTTCCATCTCCACAATTTCCTCTTCGTCTCTGTACCACTTGATGGTGGAATCACTAAGGATGTTGAAAAACTGGCACCACAGCTTCAAGTGGCCTGAGGCATCTGAGAACGGCTCTCCCCTAATCTTGCGGATAACCTGAGGAGCTGAATGGAAAAGGGATCAAGAGTAACTTGACAGAGGCAACAAGGTAAAGATAAGTGCTCTCTAAGAGCTCCCTAGTGTTTACTCGTACCCCATATCAAACATATATCAACACTATATTCCTATATCCAACACTAGCAGCTGCTCTCAGAACACTGTCAGAGTCTACAGCAAAATTTGAAGGTGTGCTTAAGAAGTACTGTAAGGAGATTAACCATAATGATAAGCAGAGTCTTGCATACAAATTGTGGTCAAATAAGGAATGAAACTTAGGAAGACTTGATTGCATCATTCACAGTGCCTCATGGAAGTGGGTGGTCAAAGCAAAACTATTTTTGCATACATTGCTGGTCATATTTCTCTGATTCGAGGATTTTCAGGGTCATGTATAGTGTAGTTCTTCACCAGAAATTCTGCTATTAAACAATTTATTTTTAAATCATGAAGACCGATGGCTTTAGCTGAAGCATATAACATTAACAACATTGGAGCTCATGGTAGGTCTTTTTTAAAAGGTTTCTAAGTTATTGTTAAAAATTATGGGATTTTTACTTCCAGAACCATACTGTTATGCTCTTTAATAATGCCTTCTCTGCAAAACAACAGAAGTGTTAGCTCCTCTTTGTGCAGGTTTGACAACCTTGTTTATATGGAAGTATCCAGTTGGTTCCTGTTACTTACCCAAATGGTCTAGTACATAAGAATAAACACGTGTTACCTTTGAAGGGGTCCAACTTCTCCTTTTCTGCTGGTTTTGTTTCTGTCTTTGCACTATCTGCCACCTCTGTGCTCTCCTCCTTAGGTTTTGGCACCTCTAACGTGGCCTTGCGGCGGGCCATCAGTGGTGAACGTCTCTCTGTGGGTGGTGTTTGCTGCCCACTTTGAACTTGCAGGAATGCGGCCCTGCGTGCCTGACTAGGTGACATATACGGGCTGTCTCTCTTACCCTGCGTGTCAGATCCCTCATCCTCAGACTTGGTTTTGGCGAGGTAGATTTTGCGGCGAGCACCAGAGGCCAGCTCTTCAGGCGTGGCGGAGGGGATTAGGGTGAGACTGTCTCGTCGCTTCATCTTGGGGCTGCTTTCGCAGGATAGAGTGGATGTAGGTGTGCTTCCTCCACTCTCTTCCCCTTTCTTTTCACTTCCATCCACTGATGCACCAGACATGGACCCCTGATTTTCTAAATTAGGGTTGTTCTTTGCCATAAGCCTTCTCAGACTGGCAGGACTAAGTGGAGGGAGCGTAGGTCCCACTGGGGCTGTAAGGCCAAGTTTCTCAATGGAAGGTTTGTCTCTTTGAAGCCTGTCAGCTAAAGCTTCATGTTCTAGTCTTGTGTCTTTTGGAAGCGGAAGACTGTCTGTGTCTTGGGTTGAAATATTTTGAAGTGTTTTTGTAGATAAGGACAATGGCATATCAGGGCTCAGTTGAGACATGAGCTGCTCTTTTGTCTTCTCAGAAGACATGGCTTCATGGTCACTGTCATTCTTCAGCATAACCACTGAAGTTTCGGAATCTTCTTTCTTTTTTAAACTGCCATTAGCATGTCTGTCTGCATCTATGATGGAATTGGGAGGAATTGTTCGAGGTTGAGCGCTATCTTGGGAGATTACAATGCCAGGAAGTGAGGACTGGCCAAATGTGTGCTCTTGTTCAAGATCAACTATGTTGATTATAGGGATACTTTTGTCATCTTCTCTGTCCCAACCACTGCTAATACTTCCTTGTGTTTCTCCACCTCTCACTCGTGCTTCTAGATTTTTCAGCTTTACTTCCTGTGATATGTCCCTTGGAGGTGCCGACGGAATGTTCCTTGTCACTCCTAAATGCTCTGGAATAACTAGAGCTCTGTTTGATTCTCCTGATGCTCTTGTTGCATCATCCTTTGGTCTGTCATTTTCTCGAAATATATGTGCAACCTCATGTGTTAAAGGTTGCATAACTCGCTCAGGCTCTAATTTCAGAACATTACCTCTGGGTAAGATAATGTGTTCTTCTTGTTTTACTCTCTCTGGCACTGTAACCTTGATTTCTGGTATGAGTGGTGTGGCTCTCTTCTTTGCCACATTTTTGATGACAGTTTCCCTTGTGTCAGGGAGAATTATGATTGGTTGGGCTGCTTGCTGGTCCTTCTCCACCAAATGCCTCTCAGCTTGTGCTTTGGTAAAGATTTTCGGTTTATCTATTTTGTATGGCTTTGGTTGAGTTTCCATGACCTCAGTCTCAGCTCTTAATCTAGCATTTTTGTAGATCTCTTTCTCTGGAATCACAATGGACGCTTCTGGCTCTAGAAAAACATTCGTATTTTTCTCGACATCATCTTTGTTTTGTTCATTGGTGTTTTCCTTCTTATCTTCAGTGCTAAAATGACCCTTTTCCTTATTTGCATCATCCTTCTCTTTCTCACTGTTTTTGTCCATTTTATCTTCAATGCTGTAACCTCCCTTTTCTTCAACACTTCTATCCTGACTTGGCATGCTATTATCATTCTTGTTTTCTTCCATATTATAGTCATTCACTGAAGCAGAGTCAGCTACAACTTCTTCATTCTTTTCAGAACTAACATATAGTACTGGTATAGATTTTTCATCTGGTTTAACATCTATTTCCATTCCATTCTCATGCAAACAAGAGACAGAAGCTTCTTCTTGATTTAGACCCAATGCTGGTGACAAGTCTTTTTCATCAATCATATCATCTTCTGTACTACTTTCAACAACATCTACAGGAAGGGCTGACTCTTTCATTACAAAGTCATTCTCCCTTGTTGTGAAAAATTCTCCTTCTGTTGTATCATCCATCCTCTCTTTAATTTTCTCTGTCTGGGAACCTCCCTCTTGTGTTTTCATAACACTTGCCTCCTCTATATAAGGAATTACTTTCTCATTTGAGTGTGAAACACACTCTTTGCTCTCATCCACCCTCAGTTGTGCTGACTGGGTTTCAGCATGCATAGTGACAGATATATCGTCAGCTAGCTGTGAAAGCTGAGACTGTGGCTGGCTCTCACAACACTGCATGCTTTCCAGGTCTGTCATGCTGAGGTTTGTCAGGGGGGCCGCTGAGACTCCCTGTTCCTCTACCATATGTATTTCCTCAGCAGCTTGCATGACCTCATCCACAGAAAAGGTAAATTCCAGACCTTCAGTCTCACATGAAGGATTGGTGAAGTCCAGAATGCCAGGAACTTCATTGCGGCTGGGTTTGGTATGCTCAGTGGTTGCCTGGAGACATAAACAATTCCTTGTTTAAATAGGTAACACAGGGGCCTCATTGCCCTGACATAAAATGCAAATATATAGAGCTTCTGAAGTTTGCTATTTCAAACTTGGTTTGATTGCTTGGTTCTGATACCCTTAGGTCAGAGCTCAATGCTTGGCCATGCATACATGGACTGTAATAAATAAAATAATTATAAAAGTGATTGATATGATTGAGATCATACTGTCTAATCAATGACTTAAGGGAATGTTCCGGGTTCAAAGCAAGTTACGCTCAGTCAACAGCATTTGTGGCGTAATGTTAATTTCCACAAATAATAATTTTCATACCTCACTCATTTAATAAAACAATATGGCTACAGTAAGATGCTTACAATGGAAGTGATTGGGGCCAGTCCATAAAGGTTTAATCTAAAAAATACAGCTATGAGTAATACTAATGATTATGCATTATCTTAATATATGTTGGGGAGATTGAAGGACTTTTTACATTTTCCTACATAACTAAGACTACTACAAATGTGCCATCTTTTAGTATGGAAACATTTAGACAGGAACATTAAATGTGCCAAAAGTAACTGTATCTTTGATAGATTCATATCAAATGATCAAAAACCACGGCTGCATTAAGGTACTTATAAGGGATATTTATTTGGCCAGTCCATTAACATTAAAATACACAGTTTCAAAAGTATAGCCACAAGATGTAAACATTGCAAATGTTAAAATGTTTTTTATTGTGCTAAAATGAGTAACAAACCTTATCTGTGTAAAGTTATATCCATTATTACCTTGTTGCCATGATGACACTAAGAGATTTTACACACTAAAATCACACTAAAATGTATTGTATAATGTTTACGTCTTGTCACTGTACTTTTGAAACTGTGTATATTTAATGTTTAGGGACTGGCCCGTTCACTTCCATTGTGTGCCTCACAGTAACTGCAATGTTTTTTTTTTTTTATACATTTTTTTTATTAACGAGGGTTGAGTCAAAATGTTTGTCTGTATAATAACCAACATTATTCTACAAATGCTGTTGATTGAGTGTAACCCGGACACACACACACAAGATGAGACAGTCACAATGTAAGGCAAAAGTACAAACGGGCAAATCCAGTGAAGAGTTGTCGAGGGAAGCGTAGGGTCAAAAGCCGGGGAATCAAAGAGAGTAAAGGAGGCCAATCTGGGAGAGTAGTCGAGGGGAGCGAGGGTCAAAGCCGGGGTAAACAGGATCGAGAGGCGGGTAAACTAACAAAGGGAGTAGACAGGGGTACTAGGGGAACGAGGAGCTGGCAAGCTAAGGGGGTAATCAAGAGGAGTTCAAGAGGAGATCAAAACTAGACGAGACTAGCGGGGGCAAAGATACGGGAAACTAAACACAATAACCAACACCCATGAAACGGATGTGCTGTGGTATTTATAGGGGAAGGTGCAGGTGTAAACAATGAAAGGTGATGAGACGAGTGCAGGTGAAACGAATAAAGGGGTGATAGAGACGAGTGCAGGTGGTCATAATGTTCTGGCCATTGGGAGCGGGCATGTGAGCCCGAGGAGGGAGACCTGCTACGAGCATGAGAGCTCGTAGGAGCAAAACGAGCGTGGAAGCTCGAGGGAGCAAAACGAGCGTGCAAGCTCGAGGGGGCGGAACGAGTGTGGAAGCTCGAGGGGGCGGAGCGAGGGAGCGGGGTTCGTGACAGTACTCCCCCTCTAAAACGGACGGCTCCTGACGGCCGCGCTCGGTTGTGAGGAAGTGGTGCTGGACGAACCCAACAAACAAAAAACTCTGAACAAACTCTGTGAACCACAAAACACACAAACAAAATTGAGGGCAGTCCAAGGGGCACAGAGGGAAATGAGACAGTCCATGGGGTCAATGGGCAGTATCAAGGCAAGGTCTGGGGGAACATAGCGGACAGGCGGGTGGTCGGGAGATCTAGGGGGCAGCCGTAGGGCACAGACAGGGTCAGGGGGTCTGGAAGGCAACTGGAGGACAGGGACTGGGTCCGGGGGTCTGGAAGGTGACCACCGGACAGGAATAGGGTCCGGAGGCCAGGGAAGAGGCCACAGGACAGGGAGAGTGTCAGGGGGCCACCGGACAGGGTCAAGGGGCCAGGGAAGAGCCGTGAAAGGCGGTGCCATCAGAGGCGGCACTGTAGGCGGCTCTGGAGATGGGGTTCTGGAAGGCTCTGGAGGTGGAGCCGAAGGAGGCTTTAGGGGCGAAGGCCTGAAAGGCTCAGGAGGTGGAGCCAATGGAGGTGGCGCCGTGAGAGGTCCCCGAGGCGACGACCTGGCAGGCTCTGTAGTCTCAGGGGGTAGAGCCGTAGGAGGCCCGAGAGGCGGAGCCATAGAAAGCTCTGGAGTCTTTGGGAGCAGAGCCGTGAGGGGCTCGGGAGATGGAGCCGTGGGAGGCTCTGGAGGGGGAGCCGTAGGAGGCTCGGGAGGCGGAGCCGTAGGAGGCTCTGGAGTCTCTGGGAGTATAGCCGTGAGAGGCTCGGGGAAAAAGGTCGTGGAAGACTCGAGAGGCTTTAGAGGTGGGGCCCTGGAAGGCTCGAGAGGCTCGAGGGGGGGAGCCATGAAAGACTCAAGAGACGGAGCCCCGAGAGGCTCGGGAGGAGGAGGAGCCCTGGAAGACTCGAGAGACGACGCCCTGAGAGGCTTGAGGGGAGGAGGAGCCCTGAGAGACTCGAGAGGGGAAGCCCTGAGAGGCTTGAGAGGGGGAGGAGCCCTGAGAGACTCGAGGGACGGAGGAGCCCTGAACGGGCGGAGCAGAACCCGGCAGAGCCGTGGAAGGCTCTGGGGGCAGAGCAGAACCCGGCAGAGACTCCGGGGGCGCCTCTGCGGTCTTGAGCACAAGACGAGACTGGGGAGAAGGGGCCCTCTTCCTTCTCTTACGTCTTCGGCCAACAGGGGACGTGGCCATGGGGATGGTCGAGGCTATAGGCGCTGGCTCTGGGGTGGTCGATGCTACAGGCGCTGGCTCGCCGACCGTGGCAGACATGGGCGCTGGCTCGTTGGCCGTGGTGGGCATGGGCGCTGGCTCGTTGGCCGTGGCGGGCATGGGCGCTGGCTCGTTGGCCGTGGCGGGCATGGGCGCTGGCTCGTTGGCCGTGGCGTGCATGGGCACTGACTCTCTGGCCGTGGCAGGCATGGGTGTTGACTCGCTGGCCGTGCCAGGCTTCGAGACTGGGGCCGTGACAGGCTTCGGGACTGGGACCATGACAGGCTTCGGGACTGGGGCCGTGACAGGCTTCAGGACTGGGGCCGTGACAGGCCTCGGGACTGGGGCCGTGACAGGCCTCGGGACTGGGGCCGTGTCAGGCTTCGGGACTAGGGCCGTGTAAGGCTTCGGGACTAGGGCCGTGTAAGGCTTCGGGGCTAGGGCCGTGTCAGGCTTCGGGGCTAGGGCCGTGTCAGGCTTCGGGGCTAGGGCCGTGACAGGCTTCGGGACTAGGGCCGTGACAGGCCTCGGGACTAGGGCCGTGACAGGCCTCGGGACTAGGGCCGTGTAAGGCTTCGAGACGGGGGCCGTGGTAGGCTTCAAGACGGGGGCCGTGGTAGGCTTCAAGACGGTGGCCGTGGTAGGCTTCAAGACGGGGGCCGTGGTATGGAACGCTGGTTCAGTTTCTGCCTCCCCCACAGTAAACGTGGAACCAGCGTACAGTAGGGCGAGGTCAATAAATTGAGCCAGGTTGAGAGAGCAGTGACCACCTGGCATGAATGATGAGGTTGGCTCATTCAGTCCACATTGAAAAATGTCTTTCAGAGCCACCTCATCAAAATTCACCTGGTAAGCCAGGGCACAAAAATCCATAACAAAAACCTCCAAGGGTTGACTCCCCTGACGCAACCCCAAGAGTCGGGCCGCTGGCTCCTTAATGTCGAGGGCGGGGTTATGAGTTACACAACCGCTGCCTCGCATAAAAACCCCTTGGTCAGCGTCCGAAGAGCCAAAAAACCTCTCCGGGGGTGGAGAGTTCACGGCGCTCAAATATGCATGGGAAGCATAAACGGGCTCAGGGGCAGACACAGGTGACGCAGGGTGACAAAAATCAAAAATCGCGACGTACCTGCTGGCCCTGGGCTGTGAGCCGCGATCATGACTCCCACCGGTAGATCCTGGGGCAGAGTGCGCTGAAAACCTCCGCTCTAGTGAGCTGCGCGAATTCTCCGCGTGATGCATTGTGACTGTCTTCGGTGAGGTTGGTTATTCTGTAACCCGGACACACACACACAAGATGAGACAGTCACAATGTAAGTCAAAAACTGCTTTTATTGTTAACAATAAAAGCAGGCAAAAGTACAAACGGGCAAATCCAGTGAAGAGTTGTCGAGGGAAGCGTAGGGTCAAAAGCCGGGGAATCAAAGAGAGTAAAGGAGGCCAATCCGGGAGAGTAGTCGAGGGGAGCGAGGGTCAAAGCCGGGGTAAACAGGATCGAGAGGCGGGTAAACTAACAAAGGGAGTAGACAGGGGTACTAGGGGAACGAGGAGCTGGCAAGCTAACGGGGTAATCAAGAGGAGTTCAAGAGGACATCAAAACTAGACGAGACTAGCGGGGGCAAAGATACGGGAAACTAAACACAATAACAACACCCCTGAAACGGATGTGCTGTGGTATTTATAGGGGAAGGTGCAGGTGTAAACAATGAAAGGTGATGAGACGAGTGCAGGTGAAACGAATAAAGGGGTGATAGAGACGAGTGCAGGTGGTCATAATGTTCTGGCCATTGGGAGCGGGCATGTGAGCCCGAGGAGGGAGACCTGCTACGAGCATGAGAGCTCGTAGGAGCAAAACGAGCGTGGAAGCTCGAGGGAGCAAAAACGAGCGTGCGAGCTCGAGGGAGCAAAACGAGCGTGCGAGCTCGAGGGGGCGGAACGAGCGTGGAAGCTCGAGGGGGCGGAGCGAGGGAGCGGGGTTCGTGACATTGAGCTACTTGGATTGAATCCGGAACCCTTCAAATTCTGTTCCAGCTTGATGATTTTTCTCTATGAATTGTAATTATCAATGTATATAATATAAGTCAAGTGCTTGATATAAAATAACAGACTGATTTTAAATCAGGCAAACATATTTCGAGAAGATTTTAACATTTACCATTTATTGTCATTCAATTTGATTAATTGTTCCTTTTAGCGGTTTTATTTTAAATAATATAAAATTTGTACACTTGTTCTACCAGCCTTGTGTAACTTTCAGAGTATGTAGAAGGAAAACAACAAATATTTATGACCTTTCAGAATTTTTGTGACATTTGATATGGCTGACACCATAAAACTAATAAAGTAATGTGTCAAAAAGCACTGAATTTCACTGAGGATAAAGTGAATGAACTTATAATATAGAATTAATAACACTTTACAATAAGGTTCCATTTGTTAACATTAGTTAACAATATTAGTTAACATGAACTAACAATGAACAATCCTTAAGCATTTATTAATCTTAGTTAATATTAATTTCAACATATACTAATACATTTTTTAAATCAAAAGTTGTATTTGTTAACAGTAGTTAATGCACTATGAACTAACAATGAACATTTATATTTTTATTATCTAACATTAAAAAAGAATAATAAATGCTGTAAAAATTATATTGTTAATTGTTTGTTCATGATACCTAATGCATTAACTTATGTTAACAAATGTAACCTTGTTGTAAAGTGTTACCATATGTCTTGAAGTTTTCAAACTCTAAGTATAAGTAAAGCTTTAAACTACTGTATATAATCCATATCATTCATATTATTCAGTCAGAACAAATATTTTATGATTACTGAAATGAAAACAACAACAGCAGCAACAACAACAACAACAACATCAACACATGCAAAAGTATTTTAATGAATTAACTTTTTTCTCAGACAAAATAGCCAGCATTTTAAGTACATACTGCACATTTACATTACCTGGCCACTGAAAATAAAGTGACATTTTCAATTGTGACAGTAAGTGACATCACATTTTATTGCAGAGTCCAGATGAATGTGCAGAGTTCCTCTAACTGACATACCACAACAACTAACATTAACTTCACACAAGACACTAGGATAGTTGCACTTCCACTTTAAAAATAGGAAAAAACAGCCAAATATGTTGCATAGCAGGTGCAAAGTGATCACATGTTTATCCTGTGTCGACTGCAATATAAAGCATATGTGAATTAATTAAAAGTAACATTTGACAAGATTATGTCCCCCCTCTTTTAGTCAAACACAAAACTTTACCCTGTTGACTAATAATAGAGTCAGGTTTTAACGGATGATGCAATCATCATAGTTCAACTGCCAATCTGACAGCCTCATTTCGGTCTAATCTTGAGCAATGACATTTTAAAAACCATGTAAGTGCTAACATGTGCACATTCATACCTTAGACAGAAAAACCTTAACTGCTTAATATAGTTACCTGCAGAGCTATATTATGTAAACACGAAAACACTGCAGATTTAGGTCACACTTTCATTTAGAGTGTTTGTGTTACTGTGCATTTACATAAAAGTAATATTAATTATTAACTACATGTAAATATTGAGAAACAGTTTTGTGCACTTGCATGTAAATATACAATGTTATAAAAATAAGGTTATTAGTTTTGGTAACATGTAGGCTAATATTATATTCATATACCACTGACTGAACCTTGGATTTAGGATAGACCCCACCGAACCTCACCGAAATGATCAGCTGATTGAACTGCAATGCACCTCACTGATCTCTGCCTGCATCACATTGGTCTAATGATGGACTACACTACTGAAATGGAATACATAGACTACCAATTGCCAACAAAAGCCTTCATCAGCACACTAACAAAGGACAATTGCATCTATGTGAACTCCTGCAATTAATCCAGGATGAACTTTATTCATGTATCTTACAGTTACAAAATCTTTGTTTAAATACTGACCCTTAACACTTACTTTGTTTACAAATTGTAAATCATGAATTGAACTGCACAAAAATAACTAATATTGGCATTATATTCATGGTATTTAGCCAGAGGGGAATTGGACCCCATAGTAAGCCTGATTTCTCCCAAGGTTATTTTTTCTCAATTATCTTGCTCACTCGGGTTCTAAACACAATTATGTTTTAATTATTTATTTTTATATTAAATTTACAATCACATTTAATCAAACTACACAATGATCACTCTGAGACTTTATAGATATTACAGTTTACTACTTTGAAATTATGTGTGTCGTGAAAAGCACTATTCAAATAAAAATGACTTGACTTAATATGTGTAACACAGACACTGTAAAATAAAGTGTTAATGAGAATTAAAAATAAATACAATAAAAAATATAATAAAAATAACTAAATATGTTATGCTCATCCAATCAGATTTAACAGATAGAACTATCTCTTTTATAATAAGCCATTTGGCACTCAAAGATAAGGTTCACATACTCAAAAGGGTGGAAAGATTTCTAAAAATCTGGACCCTCTTTTCAATGACCTGAGTTGTCAGCTGACATTAGTTTATCTTACAAAGCATATGAGTTTAACAGTTAGAGTGCAGTCTTTGTATGGTGTGACTTCCCTGAACACAGATAAGAAACTATTTTAAGACACTGTGAAAGTGAAAGAATGTGGAAAATGTAAAGAGGTTTTGTCTCCTTGCCTTGGTGTCCAACAACTGTTCTTCAGCATCTCCTGACTTACAAACATTACCACACAAGTCTACATGAAAATGTACCATATTTACTTTTTCATTGCACATTCCTGGTCTTGCTTGGCCTTATTCATGAAACATGGGCGTAACAAAATTCTTTCATGCAAAAATTAGTTCTGCTCTTTTTAATGCAAAAGGACATGATTCATCAGTAAGTGTTTATAATGTTCCCTTTATAATGTAAATCAAAATATGATTTCCGTTTCTCCCTAACCACTTGTCAAATAGAGACCACTTTTTATGATTCAATCAATTCTAGGAGTTCCAACCTAGAGTACATATTTTTTCTTGTTTCACTCGAAAATATGTCACATTACAGAAAGTACATTTAAATGTATTTACAACCATTGTCATTGGGCTGTTTCATGTTGCTCATAAGAATAATATAACTGTTACTGCATTAACCAAGTGGACTACTTATCTGCCGGAAATACTAAAATAGGATTCTACTTTTAGAATAAGGCTACATATCATAGACATGATCATTCTTTATTTTTTAAAGAGTAAATGTGTTCTATTAAAGGGGAGTTTGCCATGTATACTCATTGCTCTATTCTTTTTTTTTTTTTTTTTTTTGTCTGTTTTTTTTTGCTGACGCATTGTCTCTATTCTAGATAAGACAAAATCCAGCCAGTCTCTCACTCAGACTTTCTGTTTAAAGGGCCAGGTGGCCTCATTCAAAGTCATAGGAGAGCCGTAAATACGGCAGAAGCAGAGCAATTTACTTTAGAATGTGACTTGAGTTATTTTGGGCTTACACCAGGGGTTCCCAAACTTTATGTTAGCTGAACCTCTTTGACCTAAATTATTTACTTGAAGTACCCTCTTATATTCATTTAGTGTTATATTCATGTTAACCTTTTGAACTTTGAACTTTTAACAAACCTTTATTACATTTATTGTTCTTTTCTTATGATATTTATACATTTTAATTTAATTCACATTGGCATTTGAATCCCAATCAGAGATTGCAGAACTGTTAACCCTTACTGTAGTTGAAAGAGTAAATAACTGTAAAATTACCAATAAAATACTGTAATAAAATCATACAGTATTTAACTGTAATATGCGTTGCATCATGGGAAATTTCTGTGGCATCTTTCAATAATTACAGTAAATTACAGTAAATCTTTACAGTGATCGTTACATCATGTACAAGCACTGATGTCCGGCGCAGCTGTCTGAGGAAAGCTGCATTTGGGTAGATTAGAGTCTAATAGAGTTAAATTGGAAAACATCAAGTTAAGTAAAAGCAGAATTAAGACAATAAATAAATACAATATTTATGGAGAAATAAGAAACTTAAATGTTTTTGAAAGGATGCCATTAAAGTTAACTTAATGCAGTGTAACGTTTTAAAATTGGTCTCAACAACTGCACCTTCCCATTGCGTTGCTCAACATTTTGCTGTTTTGGGCACAAGAACATGTCTTATGTGAATGGCAACACAAAACGTTCATGGAGATTTTGGGACTTTAACATTAACACTGATCAAATATTCTTTTCTTTTAGTGTTCACTTGATCCTGGTGGCTTTGCACTGACTGTAGGTGACCACTCCCTCAATCTGTATACATTTGTATTCTTGTTACCTTTTTAATCGCTGTATATGATGTGTAGACTTTTACTTAATGTTTTACTATGTAGAATTACTATATGCTCTAATAAAAAAATACAAAAAAGAATTAACTAATGTGTGTCTTTATTATTAATAAACTTAACATAATAATAATAATAATAATAATAATAATATATTTTTTTTAAATAGTAATAATGTATGGGATAATTACAGCTAGTTACTGTACAATTAACATTTTTAAAGTAATATACCTCAGCCACCAATTACAGTTATCAGTAAACTACTGTACACAGCAATTGCAGTAGCTTATTGTTTTTAGGTGTTTACAGTAACTGGCTATCAACAGTGTTGCCAGTATGTTACTGTAAAAAAAAAAAGCATGATATGGTCTAATAAATATTATCCTTCACAGTAGTAAAATTATTAAACCCTACATTAAAGTGGCATTTATTTTAAAGAAATATAGCACACACAAACACACTTAAGCAAAACATTTCACTAAAAGAAGATTGTTATGTTTCAAATGATAAAACAATAGATATATTCTTCAAAATTAACTCAAAAAGTATTTGGACACTTTCTGGTTGTCAAACGTGTGGTTACATACATCCACAAAATATTAACTTTATGCCATTTGGTTCAGAATTATTGCACAAATGGTCTAATATCATATGCAGATGCCAGGTGTAAATAAAGTCATCAAAAGTGTCTAAATAATTTTGGGGGTTCTTATCTGTATGTTTCATGTATCCCAAAGCAATGTGGTTGCAAAATTATTTTGAAAATTATCTATGACCAAAATACTGAAACCCCCAACAGAAGCAGAATAGCAACAAAAGGTCAAAGATCAAAAGATCTCAAAGCTACCCACTGTGTTCTCTTGAGTATATTTTGTGTCGTACTCTTGGCCACGGACTGGTGTCATTAAACTCAAGTCTTGTCACACAAATGTACTCTCTATAAATGGCTCCCATGTGCTGTGCTGCTATAGAGCTGGAAAAAAATGCCCTACAGAGAGACAAAATCAACAGATAGCAAACTGAGAAATGTGATGAACTCACCTCGAAATGTGGTGAATGAGAATTTTGGGACACCTCTTCTGGGCTGCTCTCCTCCTCAGCTCTACTTGGCATTTCGAGTGTGGCTCCAGTACTTTCAAGATGTCTTTCAAGAGTGGTAGACACATAGTCAGGTTTTTTTGCTTTCAATTCAGAAATGTATTCAACTGATTTGGAAATGACTGTCTCATTGGGGACAGTTGAATCTTGTGTTTGCTGTAGAAACTTTCTTTTCAATTCCAAATCCACAGTTTGAGATGACTCCTCTGCTAGCTTTGGTACATCATGCTCAGAGGCCTCACCATAAACCAAAATCTTAAGCTCTGGTTCTTGAGGAGGTGTTTGTGCGGGTGGCAAGTATTTCTCATATGACAATTTATTTTCCCCAATCGTATCACTAGTTCTCCTCGTGTCCTCTGCTTTCTCTGTAGACTTCTTACTTTTACCAAAGAATATGTCCTTTAAGGACTGGAGAACCGAGGTTATGGCTGACTTGTGTTGATGCGCTGGCTCTTTGTGTGACACTGTCTTGGTTGTAGATGCAGATGCAACTTTTTGTTCTAGTTCCATTTGTACATTTTTCTCTCTTTCTTTCTCCCGAGCTTGTTCTCTCTCTCTGTCCCTCTCTACTTCTCTTGATTGCTCCCCCTCCTCTTCTCTTAATCTTTTCCTCTCTTTCTCCAACTTTCGCTCTCTTTCTTTTTCTTGGACAGCACTGATATCAACAGCCATAGTGTTGTGCGTCTGTACAGAGCTCTGATGTTGCTCAGCGGCTTGTGACTGCACAGACTTGGCTAAGTATTTTGCCAGGCTCATTTCTTCATATCCATCCTCTTCATCTCTGTTGCTCTGTTTGGGCTGAATGATACCTCCTTCATCAAATCCATTAGCAATGGGCATCTTCTTTTCGCCTAATTTCTCTTTGGCAGACTGCTTTGAGGTCACTATCGCCAAAGTGTCGCATACATGGCTGAGTTGCTCATTGCCATTCTCTATTGTAGCCTCTGTGTTTGATACAGAAGCCTGTACTGTGATATTATCAGATTTATCCTCTATAACTCTTGGCTGTTCATCGGTGTCTATTGCATGGGAGGTCACATTTCCCTCTCCGTCCTGGGTTGCAGGAGAAGAACTCATTGGGTCAGTCCCAGCAGGAGACCTGTGCTTCCTTAGTAAGCGTTCCTGGTTGATGACATTTAATTGTTCCTTCTGAATGTTCTCCTTACCACGAAGGCGAGACTCCTCCAACTCTCGTCGCTTGTTCTCAGCTTTCTGTTTCAGTTTGGCGAAGAACCTTTGGTGGATCATGTATTCGCTCATGGTACCCACCTCCAGCACCCCAGAACAGGAGACGATGCCCTTACTATTTCTTGCTGAGGCCTGATATATGGCTGCATCTTCCTCTGTACAACTGCCAAATGAAGTCAAGTTAGGTATAGTCATTGTGTAGTCACTAGATGAAGCTACTATAATATAATTTATTTGAGTGTAACGTGAATGCATTATTTAAGAAAAAGTAAGTTAACTTAAAAAATGAAATTGATTTACAATAACAGAAATGGACAGGATTTAGAAATCGAAAGGCATTTTGAAAATGTGCTGTCTGAACTTACTTGTAGATGTGGAGCATGTGAATTTTTCCATTGCGAAATATTTCATATTTAGGAAGACCACAGTATCTATCTAATTCCATGTCATCTTTGTACCATGTTAGCTCAGGAGCTGGGTATCCTGTAGAAAAAGTGCATGGGTTATTTTAACACTGAAAAAGAATCCAGACAGTTTACTTGAATTACATAAAAAAAATTAAATAAGGCACAGTAATTTGACCAAGAAAATATTTTGTTCTTGCAAATAGTTTTATTTGGGCTATATGAGAACAATTTAAATAAAATAAATATTGGTCAATTTTACACACTAATTATGATGGATTTGTGTAAACCGTTGTTTACTTATTGTTCAGTAAACATTTAACAGAATTTATATTTTTCAGTGTTTTATATTTAGTATATTGCACACTTCACAATATGGTTCTATTCGTTAACATTAGTAAATGTATTCGTTACATGAACCAACAGCAGACAATATTATTTGCAGCATTTACAGTATTAATATTGGTTAATGTTAATTTATAAATGTACTATTGTTCATTGTTGGTTTATATTAGTTCACAGTGCATTATTAAATTAAAAATGTACTAGTATATGTTAAAATTAACATTTTTATCCAAGATTAATAAACGCAGTGAAAGTATTCTTTATTAGTTCATGTTAACAAACAAAAGTTTACGATTATAATCTTATTATAAAGTGTGACTGATGGGTATTTTTAAGTAAACACAATATTTTTAATTGCACCAGGTGCAAATTGCAACTGCCACACAACATGGCTATTTGCACTTAAATAGTCAAACTGCGCACACACGTGTCACTACATGGTGTGCGGTATGTGTTTTTGTCGTTTGGACGACCCGGGTTCAGTTCCATATTTTGCCCCACAGTTTTTCCCATCCTGTTTCCTGAGTCTGCGGGACTCTAAATAAATTCAATTAACTTACTGCTGTGATGCCCCTATACTGTATATTAATATATAATTAGAGGTGCAAATAGCATCTAACACTATTTGCGCTTGGTGCAAATAGCCTCTGCCTTTTATTTTCTGTATTACTATTTCAACTGGTGTTAGTCTTAATGTGACATTATGTCTTTTAAGCCATACAAAATCATAAAATGTGAAAATATCTTATTTCACCAACTTACCTGTAACCACACATGAGAATTTGACATTACAGGTCTCAGACACTGCCTTGGATTTTAAGGTGGTCTCGAAACATGGCTGGGTCTCCTCAGTCAACTGGGCCATGACGGTACATAATGTACTCCTGGAGATGGAAAATACAAAGAGTCATCTTTAACAAACAATATATTTCATGACTCCATTTTAGAAATATATACATCAAATCAATCCATTAATTAATCAGTCAATCTCATTAGCAAAGGGTTTGCTTAAACACAGTGTATTATTAATAAAGTAATAATTATTGATGTCAATGTAGAAAAGGCTGCAAAGTTAATGAATAGGGTTGAGAGGATATTATTTTTAGGCTTGGTTATAGTAAACGTTTACTTTGCAACATTTATAGTGTGCTTTGTAACCAGTGTTTCATGTCAAATATACAGGGGTTATTTGGGTTTTAGGTTGGGGCAGGGGAGTTGAAGTATACAATAAACACAATATTGTCATTATCACACTGCAATCAAATGAAACTGGATATAGTTTGGGGGTTCATCTGAGATTTTAAGACCAAAGCACAAAGGCCTGTTTGAGGATAGATAGTTATTTGAAATGTAGTTAGTTTAGGATTGACCTTTTGGGAAGCTTTTATTACCTCGACGGTCTGTAGTTTGAATACCTGTGTGATGAAAAGCTATTTAAAAGAGGCAAATCAAATGGAGACTCATCAGACAACAATTTCTACCTAGTGACCCTGTTTTACCTTGTGACCCCGTTTTCAATAATAGAAATAATAGGGATGATGATACTGTCATGCAAATACTGTTGGCCAATACATGTTTTGGTCTCTTTTAGCAGTATAGTATTGCTTCAACACAACATGACCAATGTGGTAACCACAATTAAAATACATTAATTAATGATGTTTCAACATCAGAAAAAAAACAAACTGATGAAAACATGAGCATACAAGGTTTTATAAGATTGTTTTGGGAAAAGTCTTCCTAAATTGACAACTTATTTAAGAATATAAGTACAGCATCAGCACTAGAAACATTTAGCCAGAGAAGGTTTTGTATGAAATGGGATATTTTATGAATATGTTTTTTCCCCCCATAAATATCAGTGATTGCAGTAAATATCAGTCAATATTATACTTATGTTTTTCCTAAATATATCTAAAATGAATCAGTGTAAAAGTAATTCATCGCTAGATCTAAAGACCATCATAGACATCAAAGGCAACATTCAAACGGCAGGTACAGAAGATTATAACAGAAGCAGAGAGACTTTTAATTAATACAAACAGACAAAAATAAAGCTTAATTAAACCAAAAAAAAAATAAAAAATTTTGTACCTGTTTTCAGGCCTAACATTGGAGAGGTAGTTGCAACTTTCTGACCTCCCACTTGGTGCCGAGACATCCTCCCCATTTTGGCTTCCCGATCTCCCATTCCCTGAGTAAGAGCGGGTCATAGGCCTCCTGGATGTCATTGTCCAATTTAAATAACTTTAACAGTCCAGAAAACCCACCAATGTCTTTCAGTGGGGTTTCAATATTTCTGTCCTCTTGGCTTTCAGAACCAAATTATAGAGCTACTCTTTGTTACTGCCTGGGGAGCAACTGAAAAAAAGACAAATTCAAAAGTGAAATTTAAATACTTGAAAAAAGTATTATAAAACTATATAATTAATATAATTTTGAAATTAATTTTTAGAAATATAGTTTAGAGATAGCATTTCTGCTGTGGGATTGCTAGGATTAATAAGCAGACCATTTGAACAGAAGTTATAAACAGGCACTGCTGTTTGTTACTTTTACTTTGGTCACAAACTGTTATTTCTATTTAATTACCAACCAACAGATATATTGTCTCTAACTTGGAATTGCTTGAGAATAATAATAATAATAATAACAATAATAAAAAAATAGAAGATATTACAGTACAACACAAACTCACCATTCGTATATTTTTTGCCTGTTCTTTAGATCCCGCTGTCCCAGTAGCACTAGGATTGTCAATCACAGCAGAGCATGTGTTGCCAGAAAGCCCCTATTTATAGCAGGCCTACAAATAGGCGCTAGAGCACATCACATTTTCCGAAACTAGCCATTGCTCTGAAGCCACTTAAAGCAGTGTCCAAGGAAAAGACAGCAAAAACTTTAAGATCTGAAGATTTGAAGTTTCATGTGATCTTAAAATTCTCAGACTGATCATAAAGTAACACCAAATTCACATAGCAGTATGCTGACAAATACATCCAGAACAGAATGCATGTTGAAGGTGCAGTGTTTGAATTATTATGGCCCTTGATGACAGTTGACCAGCCAAGCTCAAAGCATGACCCAGGTTGAATTAGGACAGCCCCCTCTATGTCACTCTGTCTGTACACCCTCCCAATATCAGTCAACAACCTTTCACACTGCTCATGTGTCATTGCTTCATTTTCCAGTCATAAATGGGCTCTGATTTCATGCTGTAAAGCAACCACTCTCACAAACATACTGTGCATCATTTAAACAAGAGACAACACACATGCTCAATGATAATAAATAACAATAATAAACTTTTTATTTAGCCTAGTTTTTTAAGCTTTAAAAGTAAAGTAAATTTTGTATTAATATAGCATCTTTTACAACAGTGTTTACAAAGTGCTTAAAATAAAACTTTTGTGTTTTGAGATATATATATTTTACAATGTTTACAAAGTGTTATACAGTATATAGAGACAAGAACATTTAAAATAATATAACAGAACATTCATTATAATTATAATACATTGCCATTAGGAGAACATAAAAAGGACTGTGAAAACTAACTAATCAAAAAACAAAAAACAAACAAAACACAAAAACACAAAAACAAAGCAAAATCCATCTCTGCATTGTTACTTGAACGATACCTGCAGCAACAACTGCAGATATGTAAGGCGCAAATACACTGAACACAGCGGTAGTGGGAGGTCCAGTCCGTCATTCTTACGGGAAACCATTTAATAGTTGCCATTGAAACTTGAATCATTGTCGTAGCAAGTTGAGAATTGAATTTCCTCATCAAGATACAGTTGACGTTATACGCTTGTTTGTATGCGGAGGTTTAAGAGGGCAATGTGAGATTGATCGCTGTCAGGTGGCGTACTTCAAACGTCAATGAGCACTACGACAGGTGAGAGTAATCGACACTGCAAGCGAGCGACGCGTCAAATCAGACGCTCCGCTTCGTGTTGACAGCTTCGTACTATATGAGAACATACTTGTTGCGACGCGTAAACAGCTTTAATGTTTCGATGTGGATTCAGTTAGAACATTATTTTACTGTAGTGTGCGTCTTGGAACAGCTTAAAAAAAATCTTATATAATCCCTAAATTAGCATTAATATGGTTTTGTTAAATTGCATTAGCCTAAGGAGATAAGAAGTTTTAAAAACGAGTCGTTTAAAAATAAATGGATGGAAAATTTGAAGCATAGATCTCCTCCAATACCCTTAAACACTTAAGTGGGTCAAAATATAGTTGATAAGACATCATTTGTACACGAAGTGGTCTTTAGATCTGCCACTCCAGGCATTCCTCAGTTAATGTGTCTTCTATCCTGTGTTAAATTTAGTTGAATATTTTTAAAATTATAAGAGAATTTGCATCACATATGTGGGTCCTAAACATCCAATATTTCCTATGGTTCTCAGTGCATGTAACACTGGTGTTATTTTAGTAATACAATGATTGTTTTCAGTTTCCATTTGCTGTAATATTAAACATATAATATGCAATTTGTAGTATACTATATAGGCTATGCAACAAGTACAAACAGTTGTCATTTAGCTGATGCCCATCAGGAATAGTCCTCATGAAGCAGCCTGAGGTTAGAAGCCTAGTTCACGACAAGGGCACTATGGTCATAGATCCTGGACCACTTCAAGGTGTATTTGAACCTGCAAATTTTCTTTTTTCAGTACGCCTCACCACTCTGAACAACAAATATAGCTGCATGGAGTAATATGCTGTATAATATAGTGTCATACGGCATTATAGAGTACATGAGGTTTTCATGTTACAAAATGTTTATAAATGTTTATCCTAGTCAATTGTACTTATATGTTTGTGTTTGTATGAGTAGAGTTGTTGGGACATATTTTATTACCAAACATGGAAACTGCCCATTTTTCTGTTATACAGGCATTTTTTGGAAAAAAATGGAAAAGTCAGTTTTTACAATGTCAAATGATTTGATGATTGGCCATGGCTGCCATGTTTCTTAATATATGCAACTGTCCTCATTATCAATGATGGCAACTCCCACAAAGACACTGAATGCAAAGACACAATTTTGAAATTAATCGGACCAACGTTTCTATAGATCCACTTTCACTGTTATAGCGCCACCAAATGGCCAAACCCAGCAACTTTTTCTGTGTTCTCAGGTTGAGACTTTATATAAATGTGTCAAGTTTGGTGGAAGTATCTCATTTCACTTAAGAGTTATATGAATTTATGTAAAAGCAGAGACCACTTTTAAAATTCATCGGCCTGTTTTTGGCGTTTACGAGCAAAATTTTGCCATGTTTTCTGTTATCTTAAGAAATTTACTAATGACACTTCTCATTTTGGTGGTTTCGTTCCTATCGGATGAATGGCTTTGAAGCAATTAGATAAAGTAGTTTCTGAAATATTTTCGAAGTGGCAACAGGCCATAAGGTGAACCATAGCTAATATATGGTATCATTGCGCTCAGCAAGTCCTCCCGAACTTAACGAGACCAGTTCTGTGAAAAACTTCTACCACTAAGTGGCGTTGGTCCTGATGACACATACAAAGTTTCGTAATGATATGCCAATGTGTTCATAAAATACAGCATTTTGAAACTAAATAAAAATTAGCTGATGCCTAAAATGGCCGACATGGAAAAATTGAGTATCGTTTGACTCTGAATGTTTCATTGAATCTAAAGAGACCAGTTTTAAAAGCGTTCAAGAGTTATAAGCCAAAATAGCCATTTTTGCTATCTCCTGACAAGTAGGGGGCAGTGTGGCAAAATGCTACAGGTGACCTCAAGGCATGATGGCGATGACACTTACCAAGTTTTGTCACAATAATTTTGGCTCTAGGGATTACAGTTCAAAAGTTATTAACGTAAACATGAGTGCAATTTTGACCTGTTGGTGGCACTAAAGGGTTTGAGTTACAGAATCCAAATTTGCTGTGGTATGAGTTCAGACTGTCCTCTAGATGTGTGCAAAATTTCATAACTTTCCTGTGAATAGTTATATGACCTGCCATAGCAGAAAAAATAAAGAATAATAAGAACACTAACGATTACAATAAAGGTCTTCGCCCTTTCAGGGCTTGACCCCTAATTACCAGATACACGTTTTTTTTTTTACACAATATTTTTGATAGTATCTTTTTAAATGAGTTTAGAACAAATAACACAGATTGAAAATGAATAATCATTGCTTTTACTCTGCAGACATGTTTCAAATCATGATACAGTAGATTTGTCTCTTACAATAATGAACATATTGACACATTCTTTGTTAACTTATGCAAACAGTGATTTGAAGGTGTGGCTTAACTTGAGAGGGATGGATTTCTCTGCATATCGTTGTTTGGATTTTGAGTTTCAGTCTTGTAGTCATGAACGCTGTTCATACTTGTGCTTTCTTTTACACAGGTGCTAAGATTTTGAAATGACTGACTGGCTTACAAGAGCAGCAATTTTCAGACTAAAGAGTTGTGGAGACAGCCATGAGATCTGGTATTTAGCCTACTGTTTGATGCTTTTCCTAATGTGTAACTTAGAACACACCATGTGTTTTTTTTTATTTATTATTCTTTCCCCTTTTTTAAAAAATTCTGCTGTGTATTCCTGAATTACAGCAGTTTCAAGTTATTAATATGTATGGTAAATAAAGTTATGATATCTTGTTCTTTCGGCAGAAGTTGTTATTCTGCAGCAGCCAATATCTGTGTGTGTACCACCAAACCATGAGGTGACTTTAATAGTTAAAGCAATTGGCACTAGTCCTTTGAGGTATCAGTGGTTTGATAAACAACAGAAAGAGGTGTGTATGACTTGATTTTAAGAAACTGTTATTAATATTGTGAAAAATATATTTACAAGAAAATAATCCTAATTCAAATCAAACGATGTTATGCTTAAACTCTTCAGGTGGAAGGTGGGACAGAGCCCGAGCTTACCGTAACTCTACAGAGAACGGGAAAATACATTTGTAGAGTGAGCGACCTGTACTGTAACTATCAGTTCACAGAATGGGTTAAAGTGAGAATCCTAGATGCACCAGGTATGTTTCTTTATGTTGTCTGTTATCCAATATAGCACTATCAGGACATCTAACTTACAGCTAAAATGGCATTGTAGCTATTTTATTACAGTCTGCATTAATCATTTGTCCTAAGAGTCAATTAACCCACATTGTTATTGTTCATCCTGGTATAGTTAAGACAAAATGAAGACAAATGCTTTTTGAACACTTTCTGGTTGTCAACTTTAGTTTTATTTTGTAATGTTTGATGTGGAATGTTGTGTTTAGATGTTTCTCGCACTTGGAGAGGAGAACTCCATATAGCCATTCACCCAGTTTGTCAAACAGTAAAACTAGGGGAGACTTTTACTCTTAGATGCACAGCTTTAGGCAAGCCTACGCCTTCCTACCAGTGGTACAGAAATGGTCACCTCCTACCTAAACAGAATACAGAAACACTCAGGGTAAGACCACACCACTCAAAAACATATAGCACTGTCTCTATTGCTGTTTTGTTATTGTGTAGATTTGTTTTTATGTTGGGTTAGGGTTACAAAGATCATTGCTTTCAAATGTTAATGCTTTGATGTAATGTATTGAATGACTCGGTGAGTAAATTGGTGCCTAAAAATAATTATCTTGTGAATTTGGTCTTCCTTTTTTGTTTTTTTTTTAGATTGAAAATGCCAGTGCAGACAGCACTGGTTCATACCTCTGTGCTGTGTCAAATGCTTTGGATGAGAGATGGTCTGAAGCAGCTGAAATTGAGATTGGTAAGAGTAGGCAATGATTGTTTATTTAAAGCTTAACTATAGCTTATTCCTGCTGAAAAAAAAAACTAAAAACAGCTTAAACCTGCCTAAGGGGCCATTCAGACCAAATGCTTGATGCAGCTCAGCAAATAAAACAGAATATAGGTGTTTCGATGCATGCTTTTAAAAGTTTGTTGTTTTTAACCTAACACCGCCTAAAATATACAATGCTCCTTCAAGAGACACAGCACAATGGTCAAAGATGTCAATCTATTTCATGCTACTTACCCCCCAAATAATAAAAATAAAACCGCGCAGGCAGATGAAAAAGAGAGTTTGGTGAGAACAGTCCCTAAGATGTTCAACTGGTTTAGTCAGCCAGCTGGTCCACCAGCTTGACACGTGCTCTCTTTAAAACCATCAAAACAGACCAGCTAAGACCAGAAATAAGAAAAGCAATACAAAAAAACATTAAAGAAAACCTTTCAATCTTTATCTATAAACCATGGATTGATTGTTTTGCCACTTGAGTTTCAAATTGTTGGTACTTTCCCCAAATTGTTGTAGTTAAGAATAATCAGGAACTGAATTGTATTTTGAGTCTTAACAGGTCCCTAGATACATGAGAGTAAAGCTAATGTAGAAACCAGTCCTGTGAGAGCTTCCCTTTTTTCTTGTCACACAACGGAACACAAATAATGCAAACGCTCAGAGTTTTTTTTTCCCATTGTGAAACCAGTTGCTTAAGGACGAAATACAGCTTCTTTGTAACATCCAGTAGCTAGTTGTGCTTAGTTTATTTACATTTCTTACTAACAGTCATCTTTCAACTTTCACTTAAACTTTTTCCTCTTTGTTTTCTTCCCAAAGCACCTACGGATCAACCACCAACACCCACGCTTATGGGTAGGTCGCAGTGGAATTAAAAACATTTTTTCCCCTTATCTCTGCTCTGTTTAAAAATAGACTTTGTACTCATCTGGGTATCCTAATACTCCCACCTTCAAATATTTCCTAATGTTTCCCTAGAACAGCTAGACCCTATCATTCATACAGAGTTACTACAGTTATGGATAACCTGGAAATATCAAATTTTACAATTTAAAAATCATGATGTAACAGTGTAAGGAATGGGCAAGGAGGAGGCGGGAACCAAAGTTTTATGATATAAATTAATTTAAAACAACATAAAACATAAAGACATGCATGCAGACACACACAACGCAGCTATGTGCATCTCTCGCTCTCGAACTGGCGCCTCCGGCTCGTCTTTATCCCCCTCCCAGCTGATTTGCCCGATTCACCCTCCTCCTCATCACACATGATTTCCTTTTGAAATATGTGACTGCATCAGAAAGTGAAATCCAAGTCCTCCATTAAGCTAAATTCAAATCAAGAATTTTGTCTTATTAAAGACACTTGTACACTATAAAGTTTTACATGCAATTGGAAACCTATGTAAAAAATCTGTATCCTTTGATCACAAATGACTTTGAAAGTCATGCAAAACTCATGGCAATATATTGGTCTAAAAGTATGGGAACCCAGTCCATGTTATCACACAACATCTTTAAAATCTTCCACTTAGCAACTGACAAAGTGGCATTGCTGATTGGGAATCTGAACTACAACCACCACCCTGGTTTGATGGCCCCCACTATGGACGTCCATGAGCTAGGCAATCTTCTGCAGCAGCTTGGCTTCAGAGTGGTCTCTCTGCTAGATCTCACCCTTCAGGAAATGCAGGCTGCCATTGTCAAGTTCTTGCAGCTTTTGGACCATGGAGTGTATGGTGAGTAACTTGTTGTGGGTTGCTGGAGGAACCTTGATTATAGGCCTGGTCTATTTAACGTGACTGCTTTAACAGTAAAATTGTTTATCTGACAGGAAGTATGTTGTACGCTCAGGGAAATGGTTTCAAAGGTTTGTTTGCGGTAAAAGTTTCAGGTTCCTGGCTACACATTAATAGGGTCTGCAATGACACAGATTTAAGTTCTTTCTCATAGTAATTTCCTATCAGTCAACTCTATGTAAGCCATTCAGAATGCGGCTCTGTGGCAATATCAAAACATTCCTCTGTTAATTTGACCAATTCAGTCTGACACAGTATGGAGTGGGACTGTATGCTTGTACAACCAATTCAAGATGAGGGGAGTTTTCTGGAATTGGTTTAAAAAAATAAATAAAAATACATTGAAATTACATTTGTTGATGTAGAAATGACAAACTTCACCTTTAATATTCCATATTTCTCTCTTTGAACTTGCTGCTAACAGTGCTATTAATTGTGTGTCCATACGGTTTCTGATGGAACGTGTTGTGATTGTGAAGACCTACTCAGACCTTTTGTAAATCTTAATGGAATACAATATTGCTCAGTATGCGTCTCTCACTATATCTGGGAGTGTTAGTGACGAGCCAGAGGAAGTTCCGCCTGAGTGAAAAAAAGAACTTTTTCCGGTGATACAGTGTGTGTCATGGGTCACAAAACCACTGTGCTTTCAGCCTCAGGACTATTTTCAGAATGTAATCCGAAGTGCTGTAGCCTGTTTATTGGCTGATAAGATATGTGTGGGCAACAGCATGCTTTGCTACTTTTATCTGTAGAAGCTGTGAAAGGTTTTTAGCCAACTGCCTGCTCAGCTAGCTCAAGTTGGACTTTATTATAACCGTATTTGTGAAGTGGAATTATATCTAATACAGCTGCATGATGAAGATAATTGTGGCATACAGTGTGTACTGTAAAATAGAAAGTGGAAAATGGAAATTGTTCAGTCATTACTCCACTCTGCATGATGCAATTTATACAGTGAAACATACCTCTGTATTGCTGTCAATGTGGGTTACAATTCACAGTTGTCACTTTTTCTTTGATCTCAGATAGCAAGAGTTTTTGTTTGTTTTTTGCCAGTGATTTAAAAAGCTGATGGCTGCTTAAGCACCAATGATGACTAATCACAAGTTGTGCTGTCTTGTTGTATTTATGCAATGTCCTGCCTCCTTTTATTAACTAAAAGATCAAATCATTCACCTATCACATTTTGTTGACTTTTTAACTCTGTTAAAACTCTTGTGACAATCAAAACAAGTTACAAAGTAGTTGTTATTTTGTCTAAGTATGTTCAGTATGTTAAATACATTACAATGTTGTACATTTAAAGGAATAATCTGGGTTCAATGCAAGTTAAGCTCAATCGACATAATTTGTGGCAAAATGTTGATTATCACAAAAAATTATTTTGACTTGTCCCTCCTTTTTAAAAAAAAAAAAATTCTGGGATGCAGTGAGGCACTTACAATGGAAGTGATTGGTGGCAATTTTTGGAGGGTTTAAAGGCAGAAATATGAAGCTAATTATAATTTTATAAAAGCACTTACAATAATTCTTCTGTTAAAACACATGTATTTTTGGAGCTCTGAAGTTGATTAAATTGTCATTTTTACAGTCATTTTAGAGTATTAAGGTTTGTTGATGTTACATCGTTGTCATGGCAACAAAGTTGTAAAATTGGCTATAACTTTACACAGAAAATGTTAGAAAGCAATTTAATCAAACTAAACTAATATTTTTTTTTAAATACTATACTTTTGAAAAAGTGAGTATATTAATGTTCAAAAATGGGTCCCATTCATTTCCATTGTAAGTGCCTTACTGTAACCTCAATTTTGGCTTTTTTTAAAGAAGTCAAAAATGTTTTTTTGTGGTACAACAAACATTACGTCAAAAATGCTGTTGATGGAGATTAACTTAACCCGGAATATTCCTTTAAGTAACTCTAAGAAAAAATAGCTATTTCATGATATTGTGATCAGAACAATGTACTCTTTCTCTGTCCTCATATCAATTCCAGCTGTTTTTTATTATGCTGGCCATGGGTACGAGCACTCTGGTAGGAATTATCTGGTGGCCATTGATGCTCCAAGACCTTACCGAACAGAAAACTGTGTGTGCGTACAGAGAGTGATGCACAGTATGCAGGAGAGAAAAGCCCAGCTCAATGTCATTCTTCTGGACACCTGCAGGAAATGGTACACCTGAAAGAACATAATGATGACTTGTGCATCTGTTTGTTAGAAAGTGACAAAGTCTTTTAAGAATGTAACAATCACAAACCCTTCTCAATGATCTTGCTAATTCATATGTTGTATTTTCCATAAAAAGTATTACCACAGTTCACATAGTTTAAGGCAGTTTAGAGTTGACTAATCTTTAACCACTAGAGAGATACACCACTATAAGAAGGCGACAGAGGTACTAAACAGAATCATTTTTTTTATCTACCAGGTACAAACAGAAAGGTCCTTCCTCTGAAATAAAGCCTTTGGCTCCTCTGGGCAACACAGTGTATGGATATGCCACGTAAGTACTGTAATAGCTATGTAACAAGTTTTTTTTTATAATTTTGTTTTTTACCAAAAAGTGCTCATGCTGCTGTCCCTCACAGGACTGAAGATTCAGAGGCTTTTGAAGTCCAGGATGGAGGCAAGAGCACAGGGATCTTCACCAAGTATCTGAACAAACATATCTTACGGTTGGAGAGGGTGACCCATGTCTTAGAGCAGGTCTCTGAAGGTGGGTTCTGCAAGCAGTTCATTGACAGTGCCAAATCACTGCTTCTTTAAAAGTCAGCTCCACTATATACACATTCCTGTAAAGTCTTGCAAATATATGTATGAAAGAAGACCAATCACATTTCACTATGCAAGTTTTATGATAATGTCATCACTGACGAATATAGTTGAGTCATTCTGTGCAAAATCAACCAAAGGTCCCTGGCTCAAAGTTTAGTTTTTGATTAAAAAAAGTATTTAACAAACATAAATAATGAACAAAGCCAAAATATTAAATGTCACAAAAATGAATATTTTCACCTATGAATAAATAATAAATAAAGGTACATTTCTAGTTTTAACAGATTTTGTACTACAGACTAGTTTACTGAAGAAAAATTAGCACTGTACCATGTGACCCAGATTCGAGTTTCAACCATTAAAAATGAGTAGCCTAACGTTTAACTATATTACTTGGAGTCACACTGAGAGCTCCAAATTAAACCATCTAGGGCCTTAGATATCAACGAACCATAAGGAAAGTTTGTTCTGAACCAGAATCTTAAAGGATATTAAGATATTTTTAATACTTCTGGAGTTATAGGCATTTCAGCTTTGGAAAAACAACACAAAACGTGTGTTGGACTCACACATTTGGCATATATTGCAACAAGGGGTGCTGATGTCAACTGATTTTAGTAATATACCTATCGATCTCTGTACAAATAAGAAAATAATTTAGCTGAAAACTTTTTCTGTTCTTTTTTTTACCTGTAGTTATGCTACAAATTATAGGTGAAAATTAGCATTTGGACCACCGTCTACAAAATTACTCTATAAATATATTGATCCTTGGCATTTAATATTTTGGCTTTCATCATCATTTATGTTTATGTTTCTTCAGAAAAAGAATAAAAAATTTCAGACAGGAAAGTTTAATACATTTTGTTGATTTGACATGAAATAATCAGTATTGGATGCTGAAAATTCTGTCAATATAAGTAAAAGGGAATTTTCAAATGTTAATCTTAAATTTCTTAAGAAGTATAAAATGAAAACAAAAAACAAAAATAAATAGTAAATCTAAGTTTAAAATTATTTACAAAACTAATGAGTCTGTTTGGTTTGTTCTGAATTAACTGCTGAATTTAAATCACTTCATAGTCTTAACCACTAACTTGAATGTTTAAGGAATATCAATACAGATCTTGCTTGCCAGCACTGTAATGGCAAGATATTGGCACATCATATTTCAGAGTATGTAGTGACATGTAGTTAACAAGGTCACAGTGTCTTTCAGTGCTTTTGATTATTAGCGGATTTATACTTTGTGCAGGAACAACTGGTTGTCATCTACTGTATGCCAGACACTGGTTTCCTCCTTTGATCCTTAACCTCAATGGCATGATGTGACTGTGGAGTTAATCATCCCTTTCTCCACAGAGAGCTTATTTGGTTGTATGATTAGTCTCTTTGGTAACAGCACTTGGTATTATAAATTGCAACTGCTTCAGCATGTGACCTCATTCTTTGGCTGGCCTCAGGTGGGGAAATTTGAGAGTGTTTAACCTAGGAACGGCTGCCCCACTTGCCCTCCTACTGTCCCTCTCCTCCGGTCTTGTACACTTGTTTCAAGTTTGCACCCTGTCCCAGTGCCATTATTGCCACTTTTCCACTGCACGTTACAGTTCGACTCGCCTCAACTCTACTCTCTTTAATTTTCGGAGCTTGCATTTCCACTGCAGTTTAGTGCTCTACTCTACTGCCGTGGCATCATCTTAAACACGACACAAACTGACCAAAACAATAACACTTAATAACACATAATGAGCTAGTTCATTATGCTGCATAAAGCAGTTGTTGCATGGTGATTTTACACAAGTGTAACAGTTAAATTTGCCTGGTTGTTTTGGAAGCAAGCTTCCAGTAGCTGGCCAACTAAATAAAGTGAAGCTTTCGAGCAGAGTATAGAGTTAATGTAACAAAACATACCATCTTCCGTCGTGGATAAACGCCAGTCCAGGGCACTCTCCCGCCCATTGCTCGCTGGTTTATATGGCGTCCATTTGGTCAAACCACTTCCACTTTTCCTCGATGGTTCTGTAGTCAGTTTTAAGTGTTTTTAACTTTTCCCTGCACTGTTGGTAGATCCGGTGGTAGCCGTGCGCGGCCAACAGCTGAGACATTTCCTGAGAGACTTTTTTTTTAATAATTTTTTTTATTATCGCTAACGAGTGGACTACCTTCACCTCGTTTATTGAACACGGCGTGGTTTTGCGCACAGCCATTTCTTTTTTCACAATTCGAAAGTTGCGTAAACAAATGATACTGTTATCGCTGTTCCTAATTTTAAAACTAGCGTGTTGATGTCACGTGTCGGAAATCCAGTGACGCTGGTAGTGCCGATTCTCCCTGACCAATCAGTGCAATCTGCAGGATTTTGATGTCACATGTAGTATCGATTTGGCTCGCTTGGAACCTCGACCGAGGTGGTACTAAAAAAAGTATCAGCTACCAGGTACTATCCACAGTGGAAAACCCCCAAAAAGTGAGCAGAGTTGAGTGGAGGTGTACCGTGCAGTGGAAAAGCCCCATAAGTCTGTGTTTGTGGAAGCCAAAAATGACTTCACTCCTTCCATCCTGCCTGGAAAAAAAAAAAAGAAAAAAAAAAAGAAACTCACTGCGGCATCACTGGTTATATGGTGAAGTGTAACTTAAGTCATTGCACTCAAAAACGGAACCTCTGAACCAAAGGCCCTTTCTTAACTGCACTTTTTTCTTCTTCTTAATCAGTTCTTTGTTTTCTTTCCCAGTGAAAATATGTACTTATTCCTAAAACAAGATACATTGTACAGTATATATCATTTTTATAAATTAAAAATATAAAACAATAATCAATTTGCCCCTTAATTTAATTATCAGGGGCATTTGTTTTACTCATATTTTATGTCACAATATGTTTAACTAGGACTATAATAGAATAGTAAGAACAAGATCAGATTAAGAACAATATAAGAAGGGCATATTTTACCCCCATATTTTGAACCTGATATATATACTTAGTAGAGACTTTATAGAGATAGAATATATCACAGATATACATTTAATTTTATTAAAAAAAAAATGTTTTCCTAGTTTCTATAACACTTTTTAAGTTCCCATTGGTATGATCATCTTGCTGAGTCATGTTTGTCCTTGTCCCTGTTTTGATTTCATTGTGGAGTGACTGATAATAATGATAACAACTAGTTATGGTAACATGGCTGCATCAGAGCAGATATCTTTACTTTGTAATTGAAAAATGTATCCAGTGGTTTGTGTTTTGTAAGGAATCTGTTACCTTTGACACAGATCTGGGAAAGGACCCACTGGTGCATGGCAGACAGGTAGTAGAAATCAGGCACACTCTCACGGAGCCACGGGCCTTGACCGATCCTGTGCGAATATCTGGACACACCATGGAGTTCCGTCGAAGAGATGCTTGCTGGAAACAGGCTAATGGTGAATTTTTTTTCCCCCATTTGATGTCATCAGTGTCTGTCTTGAAATGTGTCTGCATATTTAAGATCTCCATCGTGATTGGTTAACCTCTTCACATGTGAAAAAAGTTATTTATTGATTATTTAAAAGTGACAGTATAGTTACAGTGTTTACATGGTACATTGAACTTTATGACCATTTTAAAATGCCATATTCAACACCAGTGATGATGAAACTGATGTTAAATGCAGTGGAAATTATCCAAAAAAGGAAGGCAAAGATCAATCTGTGAAAGCTTGTTTAGTCAATGCTTCCTCTCAAAAGTGCTCCATCACCATTACCCATCACACAGTTGTGTGACTTCCATTTTAGTTCCCTTTTTGGGCTAGATAGTGATGCATGACTCATGGTGTAGGATCATTCATAAACAATGTGTTTGTATTCAAAGTAAACTGACGTCCTCCCAAAAGGAAGAAAATTACCACCAGTAAGCTGACTCAAACCAGTTCCATTTTTCCACTTTAAACTGTGACATTTTCCACTTCTGTTTCCATTTGGCAATTAAAGACTAGAGCCAGTCATTTAGATTTGAGATCAGTCCCTGTTTGTTGATTTGAGCAAGTAAATAAAGGAAAAATATAAGAAGGAGGCACCTATTGCTACAGTGCATAAATTAGATGTTAATGTAAAGCAAACATTTCAAATTGACATGCATGTATCAGTATATTGCCATATCAACCTCAAGACATTTACATTTTATATTAAAATGTTTTCATTTGGCAGACACTTTTATCCAAAGCTACTTACAAAAGAGGAAAACATAAGCGAATCATCTTAAGGAGACATTGGTACGAAAAGTGCAATATTACCAAGTTTCACTAACATCAGAATAGCATTCAAAACTTTTTTTTTTTAGTATTTTTTTTCAGGAGAGTTGATATGTCTAAATATTAGAATAGCTTTTCATGTACTGTATGGCGGCTTTCTTTAAAGTTATAATAGTAAATTCTTTAGTATGCATAATATAGCCGCACTACAGTACCTTGCTTTTGTCCCATATACAGTATAATTGGCAAATACAGTATAATAGTTCAATTACAGTATACATTAGTGATGCACAACATAATCTAATACTCTTTTTCTATGTTATATGTGTTTCTATGTTTTCTGTCCTTTTTATTGTCAGTAGATAAAACAACATTGTAACATTTCTTGGTAAACAAATTGCTTGTTTTTTGTTTTGTTTTTTTTAGTTCTTCCTGGCCGCAAGTGTCTGAACTTTCAGGACTGTGGTGTTCAGGTTGAGCTCAGTTTCTCTGCTCTGTTCTCCAATGTCCTGATTGTGTTTGGTACACTGAGAAACACAAGCACTGTGGCCCAGGAGTGCACGCTGATTCTTGAGAGTGAACCAGTGAGTCATGGATTTTTAGGTCCTTTTTTGTTAACACACACACTTGCACGTGCGTAGGTACGGCTTATCCATATGAGGACTCTCCATATACATAATGATTTTTATACTGTACGAACTATAGATTCTATCCCCTAAACCTAACACAACCCCTAAACCTAACACAACCCCTAAACCTAACCCTTACAGAAAATGTTTTACATTTTCAATAAAACATTTAGTATGTTTAAGTGATTATAATTATGGGGACTCTAGAAATGTCCTCAACCCACATTTATATCAAAATACCCTTGTTATTACCAGTTTGTAAATTGAAGAAAAATAAAGGCTAATTACAAGAAAAGCAAATGATTGAAAACCACACAAACACACACACACACACACACACACACAAAGGAAGGATATGAGAGTCGGGATGTGTGGGCCCAAAAGAGAAGGGGTATTTTTACAGTGGTTTGTATATGTGTAGGTGTCGGTTGCCCCTTAAGCCCTTCCAAACTTAGAAATGTAACATAATGCAAGCAAGATTTTCATCCTCTTTTCTAGACGTTAAACTTCTTTTGACTGTAACATGTAAGATGCAAAGTCTATTTTCTGAATAAGTAGAAATAAGCAATGCTGAGTTCATTGAAAAGCTAGACCACATTCATTTTGCATGGGCAAAAAAATCTTAAAGTACATCTAAATATTATCCAAATTATTTCTTTTTTATATATTATGTTTTGTGTTGCATTGATTTTTTTTTTACCTCACACTAAACATGAAATATTTTTACATTTGTATTACTTTACTGTATGTGCCAAGTTTACTAACATTCAAGAGGTGCAGCAAAAAGGAAGTAGAATGACTTTGTGAAAGAAAACTATGAATCTACTGACCTCTAGGGGTAGAAACTGCTTCTGTATTTAATTTGATTTAAATGGTTTGATGTTATTCACTTTTCATTTACAGTATATGTTGGTTTGATTACAATTTATATTGATATCTTTGATATATTTGATATCAAAACATTTATACCTCTGTTTTTAGATGATGCAGGACATTTTCTCTGCTTGTGGCAGATCAGAAGAAATGGATACTCCGCTTGTGAGCAGTGGTAAAACTCCTGACAGTACCCTCAGATTATGTTGCCTTCAGAGGCTCCAGGTACATTTACCAGAGTTTTTTTTTTTCCTCATTTAACTTGTGTAATACTTTAGAAATACATTTTGAATAATAATTTCAATAATGACCAGCTGTCCACTATTCTGCTTATTAAATGGCTACCAACTAAATAAATAAATGGACATGCAATTTTCATTTCATTTAAGGCGCATTATTGTTAAAGGATATTTACAAATACTGTTTAAGGAAATGCAACAATGCATTTAAACCAAACTTTTCTAAATCTTCCTAGGGATCACTGGTGATCAAGGTCAAACTGCACTACACCCATACAGAAACTAAAGAACATCACACTCAGAGCAGAGAGCTAGACATAGGCAAGCCTCTTATTGCCTCCTGCAAGCTTAATCAGATGAAGGCAGTGGACAGAAGACAAGAAAGTCATGTCCATACTGTGGACCACCTGGCCAACATCAGATGGCCACATCATCAGAACCATCCTCAACCTGGTCAGCCCTGCATGCGCAAGGCAGAGAACAAGTTACAGAGCTCAGCCAAAGCCACCTCTGTGAGCAGTAATGAACCAGAGGAGAATGATGAAAATGACTATAGTGGATTCACTATGTGATCTGCCTTCCCTTTACAAACACACAATACAGTACGGCATTGTTTTGATGCAACAAAGGATTTTTCTTACATTAAGTGTTTACCTTTTGCTTACTAATTGATATGTGTGTGTCTGTGTGTGTGTGTGTGTCTGTGTGTGTGTGTCTGTCTGTGTGTGTGTGTGTGTGTGTGTGTGTGTGTGTGTGTGTGTGTGTGTGTGTGTGTGTGTGTGTGTGTGTCAGAGAGAGTGAGAGCATGTAAAGGAAGACGTTCTCATGCATATAAATATATTTATACAATTATTATTTGTAAATCAAATCAAGTGTAATATTCTGATATAATCCATAAAGTGGTACTACTGGAACTTGCTTGTATGATTTTTATCATTTAAATGTATATCTTAATGTAAGTATAGTCTTAGGACTGAAAGGTAATTAGTTATCAAACTAATTAAAGTTAAGCTTTAAAGTGAGTATCTAAATTACCAAATATTAATCCAGTTGACCCTCCTTTTGTTTGTACATCTAATGGAAATACAGAAACTATCACAAATTTGAACGAACTGGAGAAAAGAGAGGATTTATTAAAATACAGTAATATTTCTATGATCTACAAATGTGTTGAAAGAATAGATTAGGCATTTAGGTTTAGATAATCATTTTATTAAATTTTTTAGTTGCGCTAACAAATTCACACACATTTGTAGATAATTCAGCGATATTTGTTTTTAAATAAAGGTCTAATAAACTACCGGAAAACAGAGAATTTGCAAATAACAATTTATATTACATGGTAGTTACATTAAATGTTAAATACTGTCTGCCCATAATGTCTATAAAAGACAGGGATTTTACTCATTTTAAGAAAACTAGGATTCATTTTCAGGTTCAGGTTATTTCTAATAATCTATATATTAATAATAATAATAATGTTAATTTAATTTCTAATAATAATCACTTTCTAGGATTTTATATATGCTTATTAATTATATACAGTACACTTATTAATTTTGACAGTGCATGTTAAATATAATTTAAGATCAGTCAACAGTATTTGTAGCATAACGTTTCTTAAAAAAAAAAAAAAACTCTGGGCTATAGTGAGGCAGTTACAATGGAAGTGAATGGGGCCAATCCATAAACGTTAATATACTCGTGTGTGTTAACATGATTTATGAAAAAATTGGTTACTAAACTTTTCTGTGTTAAGTTATATCCAATTTTACAACTTTGTAAAAACAATGACTTCAAGCTCAAATATAGAGTTTTACATAAGAATGAATGTAGGTGTTTTAATTGAATTATAAGCTTCTAATTTCTGCCTTTTAAACCCTCAAAAAATCGGTCCCATTCACTTCCATTGTAAGTGCAAAAATGTAACCTCAATTGTTGCATTTATTTTTAGTTTTTTTAAAGAAAAGGGCAAAATGGTTTTGCAGGAAGGGTACACATATGAGGTGACCACAGGGATTAGATTGCAGACTTTAAAAATTATTATTTCTTATGCCGCAACATGGAAATGAAATTCATCTTTAAATAAAGAGGGGCCCCAAGAAAACATGCCACATGCCATTTGTATTACTATCTGTACAGCAATACAATACAGGTACCATTTGCCCCATGTATTGTTGTAATACATGAAAGTGTGACAATGTATATTAGCAATAATCAATAAGCAACTTTCGATGTGTTTTCATAAAAATGGGCCATCTGAAGAGATGAATAAAAAAACAAAAACATTAAAGTGACAAAACTTGCTAATTATAAGTTAATGAAACTAACATTATCTCTCCTCCTATGATTTTTGCCATGGGACCCCCAAACTGTAAACCTTTTTCTAAAATCTTACAATGACCTCAACAGCAGCAGCAGCACCATTATCATGTATTGTCCATTTCAAACAGAGTTCTTATTTGGGAAGATTTACCATTGGCTGGAAGGAGTGTCAATCATGCATGAAGCGCCCACCCACTTGCTCAAATATCAAGCGGTGAATGGTCAACAGTCGGGCTGCAACTGTCTGCTCGGAACCACAGCGACTTAATCTGAACCTGGATACGTGCTGGAGGACTCACACTCATCCGATCAAGAGCGGCGGATAAAGATGCTCTCATCCTCGGTTAACATGTTTCATTTGGGCGATCGGAGAGTTTGGTCAATGTGACACTGCTCGAGCTTTGTGTTCTGGTCCCGGACGCAGACCAGAGATCGTGCATTGAGAAGATGTTGAGTCGGCTGATGAGTGCCAGCGTCAGAAACCTGGAGAGAGAATACATGTGCACCGTCAGATTGCTGGATGATACGGAGTATACCTGCACTATTCAGGTCAGTCTCACCAGCAGCACCTGTGCTACTGAAAAGCATCGATCAGCCCGCTTGCAGCAGATCTTTTGTTGCGGGCTCCGAGAAGCGTGCGCAGTGGGTTTAAATAGCAGGTGCAAGCAGCATCCTCCCAAAACTAGCTCCTATACAAAATGTGCAGTTTGTTTGACCGCAGATCAGTGGTGCATAGGTTGTTTGATTCGAAAGACTACTAGCCTTTAAAAGCAATTTAAATGATGTTTTTCTTTAGACTTAGTTTTTGGGATAGATTGGGGGTTGTTTTGCTCTCGTGACTATTGGTGATGTGTTGCATGTCTTGAGTGAGCATCAATCCGAACGCAATCACTCAACACACTGATGTGCTGCTACTGTACTTAAAGGAATATTCCAGATTCAGTGCATGTTAGCTCAGTCAACAGCATTTGTGGCATAATGTTGATTACCACAAAAAATATTTCATAACAAAAAAGCGAAGTTACAGTGATGCACTTGAAATAGAAGTTAATGGAGTTTTTGGAGGGTTTAAAGGCAGAAATGTGAAGCTGATCATGTTATAAAAGCACTTATATTAATTCTTCTGTTAAAACTTGTGTATTATACAGTCATTTTAGAACTTATGGTGTTACATCGTCTTAGCAACCAACAAAGTTGTGAAATTGAATATAACTTTACACAGAAAAGGTTAATAAGTGATTTTATCACATTAAAATCATGTTAACACACACATTATTTACGTTTTTTTAGCTATACTTTTTACATTTATGGACTGACCCCAATCACTTCCATTGTAAGTGCCTAACAATAACCCAGATTTTTTGCTTCTTTTAAAAAAAGGAGGGACAGGTCAAAAATAATTTAGTACGTTTCTTGTCCGCCAATTAAAGTAGTTTCAAAAGAAGCCAAAGCATCAAACACAACTCATATGTTAGCACTGCACTCAAACTCTGGCATTAGTTGTGTTTTTTTTGTAAACAAATAAATGTTTTTGAGCGAAACTTTAATGTGAACAGATTTTTCTCAATGTCAAATGATGGAATGACTCACACATAAGATAAAAGACGCTTATATGTTGCCACCTACTGGCATAAATATGTAATCTCCAGAAATTGTCACTAAACTAATCAAAATGAAGGATGAATTTAAATCCCCACCACTATTTAGAAAGCCAGCGGACGCTGCTGTGTGTCTATTCAAATTTGAGTATTGGAACTAACTGATGTGTAATGAAATGTAAATGTTATTGTGAGCAATGTGACCGGTTTATTTAAATGCAGACTAGTGGGTTTTATTTCATTTAAATGGCTGTTATTCAAACTGGCTGTGCATTTCAATCTGTATAATTCACACCTATAAGCTTTGTAAAGGCAGCCCAACATTATTTTTGAAATTCCACCCTTGTGTCTCAACAGAAATGATCAATATATTTGAGCAGTGAGAAGGAAAGTTTGTTGAACTTTTGCTTGTGCATCATCAGCATCACTCAAAAAGTTTGAACTAGGGATCCAAAACACTGCATACTTTCCACCTGCTATGCTCCCTTAAACACCATTTGGGCTAGTGAACTGGCTTAAGAGAATCAATTTATTCAAAGTGCATATCCCATTTACAGTTTATTGTCATATATTATTGGAATTGATCCAGATCCAGAAAAGTGTTGTATGGATTTTGGCATGATATCAACACAACACATCCATTAATAATGCACTGTTTCATTCTCCAAAACTGTCCCCTGGGCACTTGTAAATCAAGCAGTTTAGTAGAGCAGCATGGATGACTGGTTTAGCAACACTGGCAGTACAGGAGTGCATGAAATCTGGCAGATAATGGGAGGTCTGTTACTCAGTTAGGAATGGAGGGTTACATCATAAACACTGGGGCTTGGAAAAAGGCAAAGTATTTCATTCTGTTCAACTTTTATTAATAGTTTTTTCCTCAAATATCTGAGACTTGAAAATTGATTTAATTGCATTGACTTATGATTATCTTGGCTTAGTTTAATTCCACATTAACTGGCAGTTTTGAGGGTCAGGTTTAGTAATCATGATGTATACGCAGTATTTTGGGACTGTGAAGGTCTTATTTATTTCCCTGCTGAGCTTAAGGGAAATACTATAGGCTAATTGTTTCTTTCAGTCTAAATGTTTAATTTGTGTTTAGTTAACAGTGTCCTAGTCTTTATAGTGACCGTTTCACAATTCAACATTCTTATTTTGTGTTTTTTCTGTATTGATAGAAATATTGATTTATTCTTTTTATAAGGACACTGTTTACTATCTTACTGATACTGTAAAATACAGCAGATTTTAGACAATATTCAGATTACTGATCGACCGATATGAGTTTTCTAATGGTTGTTCTAAAATTATTTTGAAAGGTTTACTTTAAGGCTGAAGATACTGTACATCTTTGGCAGATAGAGCCATTTAAAAATGTTTTTTTTTTTTTTTTAAAGGACTGTTGTCCTTTAGTTATTTCTAGTTAAACAGAATTTTTTAATGTAAGAGACTAATGTGATTTCCTTAGAATTATAATTTGGTTAAGGTTGCCATTTTTTTTTTTTCTTGTTTGGAGCTGTTTGTCTTGCTTTGAGGATGCATTTGTTTCATGCGTAGCTTGAAGTGAAATGGGAGACCGCAGATCGCTTTCCATTACAGTCAATCTGAAAGCATCCTATTTCTCAGCCCTCAGAATTCTGAGAGGACGGCGGTTCCTGGATGACACAAACTCCCTCAGGCTTTTATACTGTTTTGAAACCTCAAGACAATCATTGTGTGTTAGGATTAGAGGATAAAAAATGGGAAGAATAAAAACACCCGAGTGAAGACTTTAAACAGCCTTTATGTGAAACAGATGTTTGTTTTATTGTCGCAACCCTTCGTTAAATTGAACTGTTGATATTTAAAGCCCTGTTGGTTGGTTTTCAATAGTAGGAGAAAACTTGAGTGAAAATGAAGGTAATGTGTTTGATATTTGAGAGACTGTAAATTATTATTCAGTCCTGCAGTAAAAAATGTGTCTGTCTGTTTAAAAAAAATGTTTACAGCAGTGGAGCATTTGTCAATCACAAAAATTGTCTAAAACAATTCATAATTTTGTAAAAAAAAATACAAATGTGTTTGTTTAATTTGTGTTTCATGCTGCTAAGGGCACTGGTGTAAACTTTACCATTTAGGCACTGACCTTATTTACTGATGGGTAAAATAGCAATAAATTAATTCTGAAACTGTTCTCTTGTAGCCAACATGATATGCAGATGAACCTAACAAAGTACGAATTTTAATGTAAAGCTATTTAATAATTGAAATCAAATCGCAATTACAATATCAAGGTAAATAATATGTTAATTTAGTAAAAAAAAAGAGTTGAACACATGCCTTTGTTGTTTTTAACTAGGGCTGTCAATCAATGAAAATTCGCTGTACTTTTCTGCATATCGCGGCACTGTTTTGTGGTCCGTTATGCATAACGCGGCGGCTCATTTGAGCTTATTGTGGCCCATTTCGCAGCCGACCCACCGGACCTCTCTGTTCTCCCAATGGCCAGTCCTCCCCTGATCGGCCCCAAAGTGCGTCGGCCCACCGGGAAAATGCCTGGTATGCAAGATTACTAGTCCAGCCCTGGTAGCACCTAAATACGGATTGAAATCCTGTTTGAAATAAATTACATTATTGAGGCAGATGAATAAAGCATTGATTTGACAATGTAAAAAGTGGCTTGAGAACTCAATATAATGTTTTTTTTAGCCCTACTTTATAAAAGTTATTCTATGGTATTTTGCAGATGAATCTGTGAATGCTAGATACTTTCTTTATATGGGCTGTGCGTGTGTATAGAGAGAGTGCCAGGCAGGGAGGTGAGCAGCAGTACTGATATGGAGCTGGAGTTGGGCCAGTGCAGCCAGCAGCAGGTGTTCCATGTGCAGCAGCGCTGTGTTGTTTGGCACATTGACGTAATGGAGGAGAGGCTGTGCAGGCTGACAGCTTTTCTCTCTCACTCTCTTGATCTCTCTCTGGCCAGGGGAATATTTCATCCTCACTAGCCTGGGCAGTGGAGGTTGAGAGGGCACATTCATTGTTTAACGTCCTCTCTGCTCTCCAATGGTCCCACTATACTGATCGCAGGCCTGCCAGCTCAGCCTCGGGGTTCCAGGACACCTAGTCCAGGGTTGGAGCAAGTGAAAGGCGGAACTAGGTCAAGCTTTTATTCTCTCCCTCTCTCACTTCCTCTTTACCCCAAATATCTTGTTCCCACTATGCTGCGATTCAGTCCCTCCAGGAAGTGCTTTCATCACAAGCAGATCCTTTAAAGCTCCCCAGTGGCTTCAGACCTGGTTGTGAATTGGCCTAGCTTGTGTTATTTTTATTTTTTATTTTTTTTTGGCAATTAAGAAACACCGTTTGTGTGTCATCTCAGCTCACTGGAAGACTGGTTCAGTTAAAGTGTCAAAGTCATCAGTATGGTAGTTCAAATACACACCAAGGTGTGATATAAGGGAATCTGGATGATACAATTAAACGTGTTAAGTGTAGCATGTTGAAGCTAAAGTTACACTGCAAAACACTGACTGTACAAACTTTGTGGCATACTTTCTCTGAATGTACATAACTGGCTGAATTTTATTACAAACTCAGGTTGAGTTTAAAAATCGTATTACATCAAAACATGTTAGCTGTACCACAATCATTATCATTAGTATTTTAAAGTCAGAGTGTGTAATTTTGTCACTAGCATATCAAAATGTAATTGCAAAAATTATGGTTATTTTCAAACAGGTCTACCCTGAACACTCGCCCAATCTCGCATTATTTGGACAAACAGATAGTAATGTTGCTGTTGGGTTGTTCAGAATACTCAAACAAACAGAAATCAACCTAAACCTGGCTTGTTTATAGTATCTGTATAGTAAACTTGAATATACAAGTATTTTAATAAAGGAATAAACAAGAAAGAATATCAGCATCAGTGTTTTCCTAAAATATGCATTGGCTGTCATAATTTTAGAAGTTGGGCTGGCATGAATTATGCATCGTCTCTCTATATTTGAAAGATGAGGGAGTGCTCATCATTATATGTCCTTGCAGAGGGAGTTTGAATTCTACTGAGGCTGCTTCCCTCTCTCCCTCTCTGCTGTTCTCAGTGATTGCAGGCAATTTACAAGCTCTTCACATCTACAGGTCACAGTTAAAGGGATAGTTCACCCAAAAATGAAAATTCCCTCATCATTTACTCACCCTCATGCCATCCCATATGTGCATGTCTTTCTTTCTTCTACAGAACACAAATGAAGATTTTTAGAAGAATATCTCAGCTCTGTAGGTCCATACAATGGAAGTGAATGGTGATCAGACCTTTTTAGCTCCAAAAATCACATGAAGCAGACATAAAAGTAATCCATAAAACTCCAGTGATTAAATCCATATCTTCAGAAGCAATATAGTAGGAATCACCATTCACTTGCATTGTATGGACTACAGAGCTGAGATATTTTTCTAAAAATCTTTGTGAATAAAGAATAAAGAAAGTCATACACATCTGGGATGGCATTTTTGTGTCAATTTTCCCTTTAAAAAGCACATAGGCAAACACGGCGTGGATTCTGTTAGCAGTGAGAACATGATGAGGGTGTTTGTTTGAGTGTGTCGAGAGAAAGAGAAATCACAAATTAGCACACACATTGCACACTCACAATTTTCCTTTAATCCCGAACACAAATAATGGCATTTTTGTGCATTTAAAAACAAAAAAATATAATTCTGTAATATTGACCCTCATGTTGTCCTATTGGGAGATTTTTGGAGACGTGCAACCTCCGTCACCATTCACTTTCATTGCATCTTTTTTTTTGTTCCACAGAAGAAGAAAGTGATACACATTTGTAATGACCTAAAGGTGAGAAAATGACACACTTGTAGCTTTGTTTTATTTTTTTATAAATTAACCATTTAAAGTTGATAAGATAGATAGTACGTGCCTTCCTGGATGTTATTCAAAAGGTCACTTGTGGATTTTAGATGATATTTCAGTGTAGAATACACAATACAGGTCGTTCTGTAATCTGTATTTTTTTTCTTTTCCTTTTTTTTTATCTATTTAAATATTTTTATATATTTTTTAAATTAATATATATTCTTATTTGTTGTCCTTATTTGATTTTAAAATAGATTTGTATGTATCTTTTATTCTTGGCATTAAATGGTAAATAATAAACTAGCCTTGCCTTGCTTAGTGACAACTTGATTTGTGGTCTTATCCTATGAAGCTTTCCGACTTCATGTTCCTGGGAGGACATGCGGGCATCTCCTCTTATCACTTCTTGTGTAGTAAACCCCTGAACTCTAATCAGCACTAATTGCGAGTGCACTCAACCATGCTGAAGATCTATTTCTGAAACATGCCCATTGCATATTGCACTTTCTAACCATGTGTGGTGGAAATGCTTTCAAAATGCATTCCTGCATGTGAGAGGAAAAAGGATTATGCATCTGCCATTTGCAGGAAAAAACATGCTGTGTTATTTCTAAGTAAATGACCCCACAGTGTAAAACATAAGTGAGTTTTGTGGTGTATATAGCAGGCATTCTGCTCTAGGATCACTCAAGCACAGTTAGAGAGCTATTTACAGGCCTGTAATGAAATCACCATTTTTTATCAAAACGCAAAACTTAAGAGTAGTACTACCGAAAATGAAAATCCTGCCATTGTTTACTTACCTCAAGAGTTGAATCTATGGAACACTAATGGAGAAATTTTGAATAATGTAAAGCACATGCTTTTCAAGCTTGTCCAGCTTAAAAAAGGATGCAAAGTACAATGAAAAAATCATCAAAAATAAAAGCGACTTAAATGTAAGTTTTTTTCTCACCCAATATGACTTCAGAAGACTTTGAATACAGCACACAAGGTGTATAAACCACTTTTATGGTGCTTTTACCTTCTTTTTTTGTGTTCCATGGAGTCATACGGGTTTGAAACAACATTAAGGTGAGTAAATGATGACAGAATTTTAATTTTTAGGTGAATCATTCCTTTTAACAGAAGTGTGTCCCAAAGAACTCTCAGTGACAGCAGGTCAGCCTATCACAGTATCTGATAAAAATATTTTATTTAACCCACCTATATGTTCTGCTTTTCAAAGTAAATAAGCAAACATCACAGACCTCTTTATCTGCAATTCGTGCCATAATCTTTTGCTTTCAAGCAGCAACGGATTCTGTTGATCATAATCGTGTTTCTAAAATGGGTTTGAGGTATGATTTACCGCTGCTGGGTCTGCTCTCTTTGGCCTCCTCCACGTCGGAAATCCTCTTATGAAGGTTTGATGAATGAAATGAATGGCTCTGTAATCTCGCTGGTTTGACGAACAGCGTGTGTTTTTTGGACGGTTTAATGATTAGGGCTAGCATGACTATAGCATGTTTGTGTGTGCAGTGCATATCTGTACATGTGGGAAGGTTGAAGAGGGTTTGAGTAAAGACATCTCACTCATAATAATCCCTGGCCCTTTAAGAAGCTTTATTTTGAACAGCTCGAGCTAAAAGTGGGGTGCTCCTTCCTCATCATGAATTTCTGCTTATCAGCAGCAACAGCGGATCTCTTGCGTCAAATTTATGAAAGACGCTTCCTAATAATTATGTTGCTACTTACAGAAAATAAGCTAAACTTGAGAATCCTCAAGGTGAAGATGTCTAATTTGATCCCTCAGACTGCTGTCATGGTGAAGAGAAGATTGGAAAGCTAGTTATTGAGGATGCTGTCTTATGAATTTATTTTTAAAAGCTTTATATAATATTCCTTAAGTGAAGAACTGTCAGATCTTTCACAAGACCTTCTTATACAGTAAGTGACATGTAAAATATATATTTTATGTATTATATACTACTGTCTTACACACCCTGTTAAAAGTTTTCACATCCATTTATTGTTTATTATTATTACTCTTTCCACATTTTGAAGGAAAAGTCATCAAAACAATGAATTAACAAATTAAAGTATGGTGATTGATTATGTGGTGACCAAATAAATAGTTCCCCGTCTGTCACTCACTTGACGTTGTGTCAATGAGTTGACACTAGGGGTCGCTCCTGCGGAGCCCAGACATCTCTGATTTTGAGAAAAGTCCAATGAGAATTGGCGTGTGGAATTTGCATGCCACTCCCCCGGACATACAGGTTTAAAAGGAGTGACGCTGCAAATACACATCAGATATCTTCTTCGGAGCTGAGAGAGCAGTCACAGAGCTGAATTCCTCTGCCGTTCATTCATCTCTACAAGCTGTTGGTTTTACGGCACTTTCCAGCGGTCCTCCCCCTCGCATACTACGTTGTGCTGAGCACACACCCCTGGGCACTTCAGCAGCTGAAAAAAAAAAGAGCTCACGGAGTGAATAACTTCGTTTATATATATATGTATATTCCCATATATATATATATATATATATATATATATATATATATATATAAAAACACCAATAAAAGAGTATATTTATCTAAAAGAGTGGCGCAAATGGTGAAGCGTCTTTTTCAAGATGTCTTTCCATTTGTGGGTACGATGTAGTAGGGGCTGTAAAACCCCTTCTTCATCTCGGCTGGAGGGACAGGCTCTATCGCACCCTTCTGTAGGAGGGAGGCGATTTCCGCACGCAAGGCAGCGGCGTTCTCGCCTCTCACCATGGTGGGGCGGACGCCGTTGAACCTGGGCGGGCGCCTGGTGAACTGAATCGCATAGCCGAGTCGGACGAGATCGCGGGTCCGCTGTAAAGCGAACCTGCAACCGCGCCCCAGCGCTCAGTTGGAGCATACGAGCGTGCCGGGGAGTGGGAGGTCCGTGGGATTGTACCCGGCCGAGAGGCTCCCACTGAGGTCCCCATATCACCCCCAGTGCTAGCCGACATTGCCTCATACCCGTAGGTAGAAGGACAGAGTCGGGGAGCGGCTGGGGTGGCTCGCGCTCTTACAAGTGCGAGCCGCGACCGCAATGTAGCCATGGCCGTGCTCTCGCAGTGAGGGCATGAACAAATGCTGACTCTGCGTGGGTAGCACCCAGACACAAGAGGCAGCGATCGTGGCCATCAGACGGGGAGAGAGAATGACCGCAACCAGGAAACCGGATCTGAACCGGGCTCTGCACAGACTCCAGTTCAAGATGCTTACGCAGAGACGCATTCTAGCGAGCGTCCGGCATCTGGATTGGTTCGTGGCGGTAGACCTGAAGGACGCGTACATTCATGTCTCGATCCTTCCTCGACACAGACCCTTTCTCCGGTTTGCCTTCGAGTGTCAGGCATATCAGTACAAAGTCCTCCCCTTCGGCCTGTCCCTGTCCCCTCGCACCTTCACGAAGGTTGCAGAGGCAGCCCTTGCCCACTGAGGGTCCGCATCCTCAACTATCTCTACGACTGGCTAATCTTAGCTCACTCGCGAGACATGTTGTGTGCTCACAGGGACCTGGTGCTCAGGCACCTCAGCCGCTTGGGGCTTCGGGTCAACTGGGAAAAGAGCAAGCTCGTCCCGGTTCAGAGCATCTCTTTTCTCGGTATGGAGTTGGACTCGGTCTCAATGTTGGCGCGTCTCACCAGCAAGCGCGCACAGTCAGTGCTGAGCTGTTCAGACGGAACACATTGGTCCCACTGAAATCCTTCCTTGGACTGGCCCGTGACTGCATTGGCACATCAACTGCCTCGAGTTGCTGGCATTACTACTTGCCCTGAGGAGGCTTTTGCCGTTGATCCGGGGCAAGCACGTGTTGCTCCAGACTGACAACACAGCCGCGGCGGCGTATATCGACCGCCAAGGCAGTCTACGCTCTAGCCGCTTGTCATAACTCACCCACCGTCTCCTCCTTTGGAGTCAGCACTGACTCAAGTCGCTGCGGGCCACTCACATCCCAGGCTACCTCAACAGCACAGCGGACGTGCTGTCGCGGCAGGTTACATCCAGGGGAGAGTGGAGGCTCCAAACAGAGGATCACCCACTGGGTCGTCGATGCCATCACGATGGCATACCACGGCCAGCACGTGCCGCCCCCTGCTGGCCTACGAGCCCATTCTACCAGGGGCGTTGCGGCTTCGTGGGCATTGTCCCATGGCGCCTCTCTAGCAGACATATGTAGAGCCACGGGTTGGGCAATACCTAACACCTTTGCGAGGTTCTATAACCTCAGGGTCGAGCCAGTTTCGTCAGGTGTGTTATCAGGTGACACAAACAGGTAAGTTCGGGTCAGCTGGCTGGGTGTATCATATGTGCCCTGGATGTTCTTCCTCCCTAGGATCGCTGCCGCCTCGGTACGGGCGTCACTAGGCCCCCGTACTGAGGTAAGTGCTCCATATGTGCTGGTTGTCCCCTTCGGCAACCCCGTGTGATGTATATCCCGCAAAATGTTTTCCCTACCGGTAAACCACTGCTAACCGGTAAGACCGTATGTGTATTCCATCTACCCCCCCGGGGCTGGGTGTGGTCTCCGCGGTGTCCTCGTTGGAGGGACACCCCCCAGCTTTGACCATATATTTGGCCCCCAGCCGAATGATTTCTTTCACTTTACAGGGGAGAATAATAGAGAGAAGGCCCCGGCTGGGCCAGCCAGTCCTTATACTTCTGAGCAGTTAGATTATATCTTGCAATTTTGAAAAATAGTCAGAATTACCATTTTTATTGCCTTCTTGCTGGGCAAGATCAGGCTTTCATAAAATTCAGTGGATGGGAAAGAGGAAAGTTCCTGATTTAATTCACCGCTAAGGGGGTATGTGCTCAAATACGCATGGCATTAGGGGTTTAAACAGTTGCTAGGATGGCACCGCAGCAACACGGCCAGAAGTGTTGGCTAATTGTTTCGGTATCCCTTTGCTCACACTGTAAAAATAGACAAATGGACTTTACACTGCAAATAAATAGATGGAATCTTGTTGTTCTCACGCTGACCTTTCTCAACAGAAGCTTGTAATGGAAACTTGCCAGTAATGTGGGTAAAAGTGCCAGTCCATCGTACAAAGACGTCATCCTCTCTGTCTTCTCCCGCCTGTACCTGACCTCATTCTCTCTTTCCCACGCTGGCTGCTCTTCAGCCCCACTGATGCTTCTGTGCCAGCCCTATGAGAATTTGCAGTTACAGTATTAAATGGTCTATTAAATGTCCTTTTCCATTTCTATATTGTCATGTTGTGGCCAATTGAAAGGAATATGTCCAGGTTGCAATGCATTGTAATGCCCTTTAATGGAGTTCCTGTAATTTAATGCTGGTAATTTCATTGCTCAGCCTATCTTTGGGGGAATGCTATGCTTGTTTCATTGGATGGCCTTTAGAGCAGACCATGCAGTCTTTAACTGTAGAATGACTTCCTTTAGTGTTTCTTTGTTAACTCTTATTTCGTGTCATGAGCTCTTTGTATAGTGGCTCTCTTTCAGTATGTTAGTCTAATGCTTCAGTCTAAACAGTGTTTGCATTCTGACTAGCTCTATGGAAATCTTCTGGAGCTTGTTCATATAGTAAATGCCAGCTAGCAAATGATTTAGTTAGAGGTTTGGCCATCACAATATAATTCTATCAAGCCACAAATACAATTTCACCAAATTTTAGTGATATTTGGCTATTTTCATATTTTTGATTTGTTTTTGGGATAGTTCACCCAAAAATGACAATTCTGTCATCATTTACTGACCCTCATGATCTTCCAAACCCATATTATCTTTTGTAGAACACATCTGCGAAGCCTATAAATAGTTGTCCATGAATTATAAAGAAACATTGGTTTTATTTTATGTTTTGCACTTTCTTCTGTATACCACAAAAGTACATTTTAGGCAGAATGAGAGCCATAAACCTGTTTCATATAGCAAGCTTGAGCGAGGCATAGGCAAAATTACATTTTAATTTGTATTTATTTTTTACAGCATTACAGCCGTGGCTCTATACTGAAAATAAAGTGATTTCTATGTAACTATGGTGAGATTTTGGGTTATTAATGGCATAACTAAAATGTTTAACACATAAAAATGTTTATCAGTAGTTGGTGATTGAAGTATTACATACTTTATTGCCATGAAATCTTATTTACATAATGCTGGTGTAACCTGATGTGCTCTTATAGAATTATTTCATTTAGTGGCAGCCAACAGAATAAGCACTGCTCCTTACAAACATCATCCTTTATTTGAAAAACTAGGAATGTACATGAGGGGTAAGGGGAGGGTGAATGATGTTTTGATGCAATCACTCGTTTTAGTTTGATCTCTTGGCTTTGTAGTCAGAAATTATTTATTACTTACAACCACTGATTGTGATATATATCACATAGTGATATATCTTTGTATAGACATCAGACAAAACTTTTACTGTAAGTGTTGACTACTTTCTACATAAGAATAAGGACACACATCCAAAGAAAAATGTTAACTCACCATTTGCATCAACAGCCGAAGAAATTGTATCCAGTGCTTTTTCCTTTAGGTTGGGAGTCAGTACACTCGGCTGTTTATAGGGGCTTTGCTGTTTACACTTTAGGCCTGCTCTCTATATAATAGTATGTAATAGGGAGTTTGATTTGAGTATAATGAGGTTTTAAATGATAAAACCATAATTCGGTTTAAGCTATATCATTTAAATTATTATTATTTTATTTTATTTTGTCAATTTACATTAGAATTGTTTTTATTTTTTTCTCGCCACATTGCCTAATTCATATTTAAACACACTAGACTACACATATATTAATAAACTCTATCCTGAAACGCCAACTGCACAGCAGCTCATACGATGCTCAATCTATGCTGTGGCATGCTGTTGAAGCTTCCGATGTGAATGCTCTAAACTTTTAACATGGACATTGTAACAAATTTACTCTGCTCATGCTGGCGATGTGAAAAATACCTTAGTCACCATTCACTTTTATAGCATACATTGAAAGTGAAGGGTGTCTGGGGCTGTAGGTCTCCCTAACGCCTTTTGTGTTTCATTCTACAAAGACATTAGGTTGAGTAAGTTATGACATAATTCTCATTTTTGGGTGAACAATCCCTTTAAGCAAGTATATGTACATGCTGACAATAAAATTGTATTATGTGTATACAGTATTAGTCTACCTAGGATGCTCCTTTTGAGATCAGCTATTGAAAAACTCTCATCAGTTGACCACTTAGTGTATTTTATCTTATTACAGTAATATTAGACATAGAGTTCAGTACACTATTTAGTAAATTGTTGTTTAAGGAACAGTTCACCCCAAAAATATAATTCTCAACCAAAACTGACCGATCACTTCAGAAGACTTGGATTAAATCACATGAGTTGAATGGATTACCTTTACCTGTCTTTTTGATGTTTTAGAGCTTGGAAGTGTTGGACCCCATTGACTTACATTTGAATGGATAAAAACACCTCATGCCACCATCAAAATATCTTTGTGTTCCGTAGAATAAAAGTCTGGGTACAGCTGAAAATTAATTATTTGCTATTTTCCAACACATTAGGGCACACATAATACATTTCCATGTTTTTTGTTTTTAAATAATGGTTTTATTTTAAAGTGTATAACTTGTAGAAAGCATGAAAATAACATTGAATAGATAGGAGCATTTGCCTTGAGGTCAGCTGCGTTCTCAAAAAATGCTACCTTTTTACTTTTAAAGATTGTGAACTGATGCCAGACCTTATACACAAAGTCCATGTTCCCAGCCTCTTAAATGTTTGTATCGCCCAGGATACAAAAGCCTTTTGTAAATTAAGGGTGAGTAAATGATGAGAGAATCGTTTTTTTGGGTGAACTGTTCCTTTAAGAAACACGACTTAGATAAGACAGACAGTCTGTTCCAGCAGTATAGCTGTGCACTGCATTACTGCATCCCAAGCACAGTATTGCGCTGTCATCATTGCACCAGTGCAGCTGAAGACAATGCTTACACACTGTATGTGACCAAAACACACAAAGCGTATGGTTCAAAGCAAGGTGATAATAGTTAAAAAAAAATCGTATTTATTTTTTATTTCTATCTCATTTAAAAATGTTCGCTCCAATTTAGTTTTCATTTTGTTTGTTAGTTCTTTGTTAGTTTTGAAATATTTTATTGTTTAGTTTTTCATGACATTTAGTTTTTATATCAAGTGATACATATTGAATGGGGAAAAAGGCAATTTTGCAAGGTGGGTCGTTCATATAGCTGGACACCCAAATGTACAGTTTGTAAATAATATTTACAATATTCAAATCTTCATTTTATTAAAATGAGCTGAATTTCATTACTGATATTACAGTAGAAGAAAACATTCCAATTTAAGAATGCCTCTTTTTTTTTTATTGAACTTTAACCACAAGTCCTCTTTAGTGCATTTGACATGAGAAAGTAAGTCTTGTCGCAACTCTGAATATCAAACAAAAATCTATACCAATTCCAAATGAAAATGTTAAACAAATCACTGATTGATGATGTAAGACAGAATGTGGGGGGAGGGAGAAAGTCAGAATAAATTAATGGATATTATATTGTTTCTTTTCTCTTTGTTTTAACATCATGCATTGGCAACACAAGCAGTCGTTCCAATAATGGTTCAACTATGTCATAATAGAAGTCCCAGACATGGTGTTACAACCCCCTCAGGTATAGTCAGGCTCATATAGGGGAGGAGGTAATGTAGCTTATGCTAGTTGGGTATGAGACAGTCAAAGTAGTGGTGGAAGTTCTGATTTACAACCACAATGTGTGTGTGTGTGTGTGTGTGAGAAAGGGTCCAACTAAAATTCAGGTGTCTTTCAAAAACAAAATGGTAGTCTCTTCAAGATGTGTCAAGCTCAAATTTTACTCCGATCAAACAGCTCTCCTCCAAGCACCAGCCCACTGAACTCACAACAGGAAATAAAAAAACAAAAACAAAAAGGCTCCTGCCATTCTATTCCTCTTTTTTCTTAAATAAAAATGACCCAGTCCTCAAGAAAACAAAAACATCCCTTTTCTCTCTATTTTAGTTCTTTTTCCTCTTTTTACACACACACACACATACTTATTTTCACCATCACTTCATAATCATAAGATTTCAGTCAATCTAAGGCTGAATATTTTCTCCAACACTTAAACTCTTATTTTCCCTTTCATGGAAAGCCACAAAATGAGCCACAAAATATAGGCCTCCTAGTAACCTCCAACACCTGTGAGTACTAATTAACACAACCCACTCAATTCAGCCCAATAGTTGGTTTTACACATTCTATCCATACAAGAAGAGGGAGCAAGAGCGAGTTAGTGTTTACATAATTAATACATTAAATAAATAAATAAACCTGAATCTAAAATTAAAACAGCTTTACCAACTTTTGACCCAACTTCATCCCTTTCTGTGAGTTCTTTGGGTGATGCAATACTCCGGGTTTGTTTAACACGATTACAACTGGAGGCAGATGAAAGAGTTCAAGCTAGGAAGGCAGATCACAAGTTTCAACTGGCAGTAAGAAAACTGGGAATTGAGGCTGAAAAAGAGGTCAAGCTTTGGCAGTTAGAGTTGAACGCAATGGGGTTGCTCCCTCCCCAAACATTATACCATCTCCTCCTAGAGTTAAGACTCCACAACCTTTTGCTTCAACAGTTTCAGTTTCTCATGCCCCATTTTTGATATCAGCAAAATATAGTGCTGGTTCCTCCATTTCAGGAGACAGAAGTCGACAGTTATTTTACTGCATTTGAGAGGCTTGCTAATTTGTTAGGGTGGCCTAAAGAAATGTGTTCGTTACTTTTACAAGTTTGTTTGACTGGTAAGGCTGAAGAGATCTGTTCTGCTCTTACTACTGAAGACAGTTTGAATTATGATGCTGTAAAGATGGCAATTTTGAGGGCATATGAGCAGGTACTTGAAGCATATCGGCATAAGTTCAGAGGACATAAGAAAACTATTGGCACCAACATTTTTGAGTTTACTCTAAAGAAAGCCAATCTTTTTGACAAATAATGTACATCATGCCAGGTCGAGGACTTTTACTCTTTTCGTAAATTAATTATTTTGGAGGATTTTAATCCACCTATGAGGCGGCTGTGGCAGCTGTGGCTCAGGTGATAGAGCGTGTTGGCCTCTAATCGCAGGGTTAGTGGTTCAATTTCCGACCCACATGACTCCACAAGCCGAAATGTCCTTGGGCAAGACACTGAACCCCAAGTTGCTCCCAGCCTTGCATGGCAGCTCTGCCGTCATTGGTGTGTAAGTGTGAATGGGTGAATTAATTCACAGTGTAAAGCACTTTGAAAACCACTACAGTTAAAAAAGCGCTATATAAGTGCAAACCATTTACCTAGAAAAGAAGAACGAAAATGTTTTTACTGCCGTAAAGTGTGACATGTTATTGCTGGCTGCTTAGCTTTGAAAAACAAACAGCTGTTCCAAGACACTAAAAACACCAAAAGTGTTGGTTTGGTTAAAAATATTAATATTAATATTTATATATATTATATAAGAGTCCCCTCTGCTGACCCATGTTATGCTCCGTTGGGTATGAGACAGTCAAAGTAGTGGTGGAAGTTCTGATTTCCAACCAGAATGTGTGTGTGTAAACTTCAGGAGTCTTATAAAAACAAAATGGAAGACTCTTCAAAAGTGGCTTGATAGTGGCAGTATCAAAGGCAGGAGTATTCTATTACACTTTCCTTAAATACAAATTCCCCATTCCCCAAGAAAACAAAAACATATCTTTTTCCCACTGTCTAAATCTATAATTTCTAAATCAATCTCTCCTTTCATTCCTTTTACACACTTACTTATTTTCACCATCACTTTATAATAGAGATGAACCGATCGACCGGCCAGGGACCAGAATTAGCCGAATTTCCGCATGCTCGGCCCGGATCGGTGACCGGCCGGTCAGCCTCACATTTGTCCGATTCCAAGCCGGTCCGTTTTGTTGCCAGCGGCGCAGGCAATAACGTCACAGCCGCATGTAAACATGTCATTGGCGTGGAAGATCTTCACTGTGTGAGTGAAGAATACATAAAGTTCGCCAAAGTAAACCGTGGGGGAACCAAAACAATAACTTTCAGATCAACAAACCTAATTAGACATTTATAACACAATCACCCAGCTGAAAATGCCCATTTTAAAAAAAGAAGCTAAAAAGTGAAAGCGGCTATAGCTAGCCAGAGCTCAGAGCCAGCCACAAGTCAGCAGCCTCTCCTATCATTCCTTGATATGAGCAGCGAGAAAAATTACGAGGAAAATTATGGAATTCATGGTCCTGGATGACCAGCAGTTCTCCATAGTTGAGGACAGAGGGATCAGAATTCGGATACATTTCCTCGATACAGAGTATGAGGTACTTTCCGACGTTATGTTGCCCGAGTTGTTTAATCTCGTGTCATGTCACACACGCAGCCTGTTATCTGTCAACATTTGGGTACACAAATCCGGAAGAGGGGAAGGGGGCTGCTGGATGGCAGAGGCAGGCTAAATACATACAAATTGTGCTGTTGTTGATTTAATGTGCTGAGTAAAGTAATTTTTCCCACCGTGTCCGATATTAAAATAAGTGCGACACACATTGCAAAAGGCGTGGGCATTGTCGATATGGCTTCGGGATATGAAATTCAATTCTTCCATCCAGTTGTTGTTAAATTTATATGTACATTTAGCTTTTTTCACCGGAGCACCAGCTGAGTCTTCTCCTCCCATCTACCAGCGATGCTTGATTTAACATTCCGTGTCTACTGCCTGCGCAGATATAAACAGCGCAAATGGATTGTAGGTTGCCAGTTTGTGGTCACAAATGATTTGTAATGTGTATGATGTGTTGACTGTGTGAGTAGGATGCGTTTCATTCAAGATCTGGCAACTGGACCACCTTGGAAAAATATATTGATGTGATTATTCATATAACGTGGTTTCGGCCATACAAATTACAGGAGTTTTTTTTTGGGAGAAATAACAAAATGGGAGACTCCCGGGAAAAACGGGAGTGTTGACAGGTATGAAGTTACAAGCCGTTCCTGAAGCAGTGCTCAGTTTTACAACTGATATTTGGACATCTAACGTAAGTTGAGCGTATTGGACACTTCAGTTTTTCAGATCTTTGGAATTGTTTTGTTAGACGAGTAATAAAGATAAAAAGGTCCATTTATAAAAATAGTGGGAAATTACATCTGTTATATAAAGCAACTTATTTGCAGTTAATTGTTATTTCTACCTCTTTCCAGTCACAGAGCACTTTATTTTGAGAGTTGTTTAAGTGAGAGAAGATCCTGTAACTGGGGGAAATTGTAATGTTTAATAATTAATTTTGTTATGAAAATAAAGTTTAGCATTGAAGAAAGGTAGATTTTGTTTGTATATGTGGTCAATAATAGTTCTTAGAAAGAAAATCGGAATCTGAAAAAAATCGGTATCGGCAGGTCACACTTGCAAAAAATCGGAAATCGAAATCGGCCAAGAAAATTGCAATCGGTGCATCTCTCTGCATAATCATAAGATTTCTGTCAAATTAATACAAAATATTTTTGTAGCATATATATATATATATACACACGTTGTATTAAAATATGTAGCTACATTCAATATAAAATCTTTTAGTATTTGAAATGTTATTTTAATATATTGTTTTATATGATTTTAACCACATTTTATATCTTTTGTAAAATATACAAATTCCATATAGCCTATTCTATCCATATGATTTCATATGGATAATAATGATATGACTTGTCAGTGCTTGAAATTTCTTGTCAGCTACACATTTTTACACAACATATGCAAGAAGTTAAAATACAGTACAATTCCACATTTCCACATTTAAGTGCTTGTACTATATAAAAAAATACAGCTGTATGAATATGACCAGCAATCTCTTATTTAACACTGTGGCCATGGGAAAGTGGAAATTTACAGTGATAGCAAAACATTTCAATTCCATTTTCACATGTTGTGCAAAGAAATAGATTGGCTTCTTTCAGCTTGTTCAACATGCATTTTCATTTGGGCATTTCTAATTTGCATTGGATGATTACAGAGAGGAGCAGAGAGCGCCAAGTGCACGAGTCGTTGTCATGGTAATCTGAGCAGATTGCTGCAAAATAAAATTACTGTCAAATCATTGTGCAATGCAATAAAAGATCTTCTCTTATCTGCAATCGATACCAGACACAATACCAAGAAGGACGTTGAGGAGATTTAATTTCAAATAAAAACTAAATAAATCAGTGAGCCTAACAGCTGAAACAGGTACAATACATCTTTTATAGAAATGACGGGACACCGGGACACACGTCAGGCGTAAAACCGGTACCGACTTCTGGTCACTCTAGTTTTCTACCTGCTTTGCTTCTCTCCATGATGTACTGTAGTGACTCCCTCCCGCTCTGTGTTTGCTAATGTAATGAGGGCAATAGACCATCTGCTTGTATCACCGCCTAGTGGCATCAATATGTTAAGGTGATAGCGGCTTTAAATGTTTAAAAATCACCACAAAACGAAAACGAACTATTTTTTAAGATTAATTTTATTTTATTTGAGTTTTTTCACAGCCATGAAAATGTATTTTAGTTTAGTTTCAGTTTTTCCAATTATGTTGATTATTATTTTTATTTCAGTTTGCGAAAAAATTTTTTTTATAGTTTTATTTTAGTTTATAATAACCTTGGTTCATAGATTGAGTTGTTTTTTCTCAGCTGATTTACTAGTCATTCTACACTTAATACTACACAGCATGCTCTTCAGGTGTGTGTGTGTGTGTGTGTGTGTGTGTGTGTGTGTGTGCACTTGCGCTGTCATGCATGTGTGTTTGCTCGTGAATGTGTGTGCGAGACTTGTTGCTGTCACAGAATTTGCTCACAGATCATTCCACACAACACACTATTTCTATGCTGGGATATTAAATATTAAAATGTGTGCTATGCCTGAATGTTTCATGAAGAGCAACGTCACTAGTGCATGGCTGGTGTTTACACTTGTCACGGTGCAGGAGAGATGCTATTGGCTGGCATAGAGAACACATTGAGACTGAACTAGAGGATTACATCAGTGGAGAGCAGAAAGAAAGAGTGGGAAAGCAGGAGGGTTAAACACAGATATTAATGTGTAATTGTCTATCCTAAAATTGGTCACTGTGGCTGTGTCTTGTTTGGAAGGATGCGTCCTCCGGAGGTCACATTTGTTGGCCGCATACGTCTCGTTTCAGAAAAGCGAGGAAGGACACTTTGAATGTGACCTTCTTTCATGGGAATTCGGAGGATGCATGAGGTGTATCCCTCGTGGGCGCTCACAACCCACAATTCTTTGCTTTAACGTAAATGTAAAAAAAAAGTATGGCACCAATTTGTCTGTAAATATGATGTTTAAACGCAAGGAATTCCCAAGCTGAAGTACCTCAGTAGATGGGTGCAGAGTATATAATATGTATACTTATTTTAATATATAATTAAAATAAAGTATTAGACTAAAAATACACCTGTAAAATCTATTTTCTTTTCTCGTTACTCATTTACATCTTTATAACTCTCCTAAAATGTACCTCATACATCTCATACATTCCCTTCCAGAAGGAATTTGTTACCATCTCACTCAAAGCGCTCGCACTTGTAAACAAGTGGCATGCTGTGATAGCAACCATGTTACGTTCCGTTTCAATTTGTCCTACGAAGGCCATCTCGTTTAAACCCTTGTTTGGAGGGTGTGCAGTGAACATTTTACCCCTGAGGATTTCAGACGATCGAAATAAACAAAGGGTCAATATCTGAATTCATCAGCTGTGCCCATGCTGTTTTTCCAGCAAACTCAGTTATGTGTGAAAGCTGTCATTGTCATGCCTCCCTCGGGCTCTGCACCTCCGTCAGCACTCCGCTCCTTATCGCCCGATTTCTAATTAACCACACCTGCACTCAATTCACTCGCTCATCACTGCCTGCATAAATAACTCATCTTCACGCCACTTCACTGTCAAGTCTCACACAAAGGACTTGCAGTGCCAATTTACCTGTCTGTATTTGCTAGATTCCCTATCTTTGTTGATATCTGTTTACCTGCTGTTTCGCATGTTACCTCTTCTTCTGTTCTGTAGACATCAACCTTGTGAATCCCTCTTCAGTTTGTGAAGCTTCTCTTCTGTGTGATATCACATGTACAATTTACCTCACTGTGTAAACCCTGTAAATCCTGTGAATCTCAGTAAATGCTCTTGTACTTGGTTTCACTAACTACAATTTGTGTGGCTTGAATTCCCGATAGTCATATAGCCTATATATTTCTGCTTAAGAAAAAGCACAAGTAGATAAAACAATGGCATTGCTCCGAAATAAAGGATGGTTGTTTACTGCAGATATGCTTTTATTATTATTTGGAAATTATTTTGTATTTTAATTTTATATTGCTTTGGTTTGTGAATGACGCTTGGTATGTAGTCTGTGCAAGTTTCTCTTGTAAACAATGGTGCTTCCTGCCTTCTCCTCCACGTGTGACTTACTAACAAGCCAACGTTATCCCTCTCATGAGCGCTCATCACAGAGATGTACGGAAGCCAACTTTTGTAGTTAAAAAGTATATTAGTATAATTTTTTTCTAAAAATAATGAATTGTTTGGGATCAGAAGAACTTTATGTGTCGACTGGAGTTGTGTGGATTATTTTGATGCACCCTAAATATGCATTTTGGACCATCAAGTGAAGTCACAATGCAAGTGAAGTACATTCACTTGCACTGTTTAAAGGAGGATGCCTGAAATGAAATCCAAAAATCTTAAATTCTGTTTTGATGAAGAAAGAAACTCCGATGCATCTTGAATAGCCTGAGGGTGGGTAAATTATCTGCAAATTTTCATTTTTGGGTGAAAAAGTCCTTCAACATTAGACACAATGATTGCTAGTCTGATAAGGTCAAACGTTGTAAAGTTTATATACAGGTATCTGCAGGATATTCTGGCCAAATAGACCACAGTAGTAACTAATTTATAGATTGTCATTGTTACCAACCAGTGGTAACATAATTTCAAGACTCACATGTCTTTGGCAAGCCTAGGACTAAAGGATTTATTTATATAATTTACTGCATGTATTGGGCCCTATTTTAAGAGTGCTACGTGTATAAGAGTGCTATTTTTAAGAGTGCTATGTTTAGTGAATTAAGCGAAGTGATATATCATATGGTACACACAAAGTCGGTGGGCATGGCCATGATGTTTTGGTATTTTCTAGGCGCAAGTGGGTTTAGCAAAACTGCATGCGCAAAGCTATTTAATTCTGTGTTTCTCTGGATACTGCACCATCTGCGTGCTATTATATAGTTTATTACCTGTCAAGCACGAGTGATAATGAACAAAGACAGCAACTTTATACGAATTGAGTTATGTAAATAGGCTGTATGCAATGAATTTAAAGAATAGAAATGTATATGTTCTTGCACATTAACTGCATCCTTTTTGAATATCAGGCATATTTCTTTGACAGTGACACTCTCCTTTAATATGAATGGAAATGTGGTTTGGTCATGAACTTTATTTCCACATGCTGGTGGAATCCCCAAATTGAAAATGCAGGAACTGATTTTAGACTTTGCTCCGAGAACAGACGTGCTTCTCAAACGTCTTAGCACAATTACCTATTTCTCAGGAAAATAACAAATTATGCTTTGTGCCACTTCATTAACATACAGTACACCCACAGTTTGCATGCACACAACCACAGGTAGCACAAACACTCCTATGCACGCCCATTTGTGCTTTGTGCTGGCATGGACATTGGTCTTGGAATGAGTACTCTTAGGAAAATGAGCTAAAATGTAGTCATTGTATGTTGTGCTGTGCCTAGCACGGTCATGAAAATAGAGCCCATAGGCTTCATAAATGCAGGTCATGGTCATGCACTCCCTTCTTCATTTGATGGGCTGCACTATAGCACAGTACAGGCCAACTTGACATTTCAGTCCTATTTTGCTAAAGGAGGATATTCAATACTCATAACATTCATTTGACTGATGTAAACTGCCATACACTCACTGTAGTGCAGCAGGCAGGATGCTAACAGACTTACACTTATTCATGCAGAGCACACCCACTCCATATTGCAAAATGTGCATATGTCAGAGTAGGAGATAAAGCTTAGATATTGGATGTGGGCCAGTTTCAAATCTCTTTGAAACTAGACATTTTTGTGAGTGGTTGCTTGCACATGCAAAACTCGCTGCAACAATGAATGTTGCTATGCAGTTGCTAAGGTGTTCTGAGAGTTTTTCGTACATTGTTTGGTAGTTACCTAATAGCCAAAGTCAAAAGAGCCCACCCCAAGTCTTGATATACTGGTCTCTAGATATGGCTCAGTAGTATCTAGATTTAAAATGAAATAATATAAAAATACCATACCATTGTACCATTGCTGCTTCTTTACATTAAACACTAATTTCTGCTGATTTTTTTTTATTGCCTAGCTCAATGGGGAGAGTTGTGTTTCTTGGCTTGTTTGCGTTAAAGTGTGATTGTGCACGGTTGCAGTATTGATAACCATTTGTATTCTGAGCCTGCATTGTGCTGTGTAGGCAGTATTGGTGTATGATAGAGAAATAAGTATGAATGCTTGATAAGTCTTGATTTCCAGTATACTGAAAAGGAATAAGACTTTCAGTTTATGGTGTTATTCATCCACTTGGACAATCTAATAAAAACCAAAAACGATGGATGTGCTGTATTGATTCCTAGGCGGTAAACTTTTGGTGCAAAACTGCAAAAACAATTTTCTCCAGGCTGGTGCAGTTGTGCTTAAAGAACATTATTCTTTGCACTGTGCTGCAGGGAGACAATTATTTCAATTTAGAGATTTACCAAGTCCAATTAAGATAGTCTTCACTATATGGTGCATTTGTAAGAAATAAATAAAGTTGTAATTAAACAAAGAGATAGTGATGCTTGCAATGCCATGCTGTGATATGATTGACCTGTTATTGCATAACATTTTGTAGAGTTGGCAACCAAGTATGCACAGATTTCAGCACTCAGCATACACAACTCAACAATGGTGACAATTTACAAACATTGCCATTTAAAAAAATATACATTTGAGAAATGTGAATCTACAACACAGGACTGCTACATTACAGAAATTGAATGGACCTGTTATATGTAAATTCACAGTATATAGTTGTTTTTTTGTTGTAATAAATTGTAGAAATACTGTAAAATATACTGTGAAAATCATATAAACTCACACAATTTGTTTTTACAGTACAGCTCCTTCATTCAGTGACTGGCACAGGGAAAAAGCCTCAATTGATTGCAGGATAAACAATTCGACATGGCTTGTTGGTCATATTCATGTGCTTGAGTGGCATCTCTAACACCTTATTAAGGTGCTTGGAGACCCGGAGGGGAGCAGCTCAAAGTAGACGCAGGCCGCTCTTGTGGTGGGTGAAATTAGCTGGTGATGATTGGGCATGCATGCAAAAAGCAGGGTTAGCAAAATTTGCCTTTTCAAGTCAACAAAGGTAGATGATTATCTCCAGCTGCTTTGCTGAAGTAGCACATACATCACCAGAGACCCATCTCTCTGAGATTACAGCTTCAAACGCTGACCCAAGACTATCATGACACAATCTCAAGATTGATTTAGGCATCACCGTAAAAAAATTAGTGGCAGCTTTTAATTATTTCTTTTTTTTTTTATACACAACAAGGAATGCTAGTAACTGTGGGGTTAGTTCAGTAGTCTCGCATAGCCAAACTTTTTACTATCTGCATAAAATCTGGTCCACATTGTAACTTATTTTTGGATGAAGGACCAACCACTTAGGAAGGAACTGTCTGACTGACATGTTAATATAATAATCATAATCATCTGTCTATTTATCATCTGTTTGTGTTAGTTTGCATAAACTCAGACATTATATTATCCTTTAATCAAATTGGCTCAATAATTAACATAACAGTATTATTATTATTTTTTTATTATGAACCAAACACCTTGTACTCAATAAATACTAAGAATGTTCGGAAAATATATTTTAGAATCTTCTGACTGTTGCATTCTTTTGTTCAACACAATGCATTACACATTATCCACAATTACATTTTTGAACCAGTGAATGTAATATAAACCCATGTGTATTTTTTTTGTTTTTGTTTTTTTGGCGTAAATGTTCCTGCATAGTGCAAATTATCCCACCATGCAATAAGCATCAGACAGTCTAGAAATGGTTTGTGGGCATTCTGTGTGAGGCTGAGACTATCAATGCATGTTAAGTCATCCCAGATCATAGAGAGCTATATCTATGTCTTATTCATTCCAACTCATTGAATCTGATCAGAGCTCAAAATAGTCCTCAAATCAGTTTAGTAGTTAAGCTCTGCTCTTGATCAGAAAACAGAACAAGACCTCAAACCTTATCCACATGTCCACTTATAACTCTATTCTGTTTTGTATTCATGTTGCCCACCCCTGTTCTTTCAACTCATGATAACTCTTAATCTCTGTTGCTAGGCTGGAGAGTTCCTTCTCTTGTGGAGCTGTCAGAGTAAAGATCTCCATTTCTTCCCGTTTTAGCAGAGCAAATTGACCCAGAGGCATTTGTGTGTTGGCTTTCTCATCGCTGTGATCTGTGCTGTGAGAATAAATGATCTGCAGAGGTCTTTGTGTCCTGCTCACTGGAGTGGTGTGCTTGTCTGATGGATTTGGATGCTTTTAGAAAAATGTTTGTGTTGTCTTTCATTGATTATATGCAAATATAATTTTGTAATGCTTTGAGAGAGAGAGAGAGAGAGAGAGAGAGAGAGAGAAATAACATTTTAATTATTCTGCTCTTGGAACAAGAACAGTGAGTAAAAGTTAAAGGGATAGTTCATCAAAAAATGAAAATTCTGTCATTATTTACTCACGTTCATTCCAAACCAAGTTACATTGTCAAGCCGGTTCTCACCTCCTCCTTTCCATTGACTACGTTACAAATTTAAATTAAGTCCGATTCCACACTATCAGATGCCTTCTCGGCATCATGCGAGATGGTAGCGATCAGGTTCTGATCATTCGCTACTGTCTAATATTATCAGAAGAACTACGACCATGAAAAAAACCCATTTGATCTATATGTATAATAGATGCATTTACTCTACTTAATCGATTAGCCAGAAATTTAGACAATATTTTTACATCTAACTGGATCAGGGAAATTGGATGATAACTTTTACAATAATTTGGGTCCTTATCTTTTTTAGAATGAGACTGATCAGGGCTTGCATCATGGTTGGCAGTAGTTCACCTTTCTTTACTGACTCTGTGTAAATGTCTATGGCAGGTCTCTGCCTTCCCTATCAAAGGAGGTAGCGGGAACCGGGTGAACACTTCACGTAGGACTTTAATGACAAACTGTTCAACTTAAACACAATATAAGAATGCTTTTTACCATTCAGGAACACCGGCACACACACAGCTCTGTGTGATGCTCACACTGTTGGCCGTCCTGGCCCAATGCAGAATACACACATTTAGACGGCTGCGTGCAACTCTCTCTATCTCTCTCTCGAACTGGCGGCCCCGCCCTCCGTCCTGCCACAAAATCTTTTTAAGATTTGGGAAATGTATGGGTTTGGGAACACTTTTATTGGGTGAATTATGTTACTCTATATACAACCATTAGCAAGAGTTATAACTAATGGATTAATTTCAGATAATTTTTTTCTCTTGGTAGGGGAAGCTGGCAAGGCTGTCCTATATCCCCTTTATTGTTCTGTCTTGCCCTGGAAACATTAGTAGCTGCAATAAGTAAATAGGATGATTTTCCTGGTGTTATAGCTGGAGGTGTGGTGCATAAACGTCTACTCTACGCAGATGATATATTATTATTTGGCTCTGACCCAAGTAGATACATTTTTAGTACAATTTTTCAGGATATTTTAAATCGAAAGCTCTTGCTCTGACAGCATAATGACTTGCCACAGCTTTCCAACCTGGTGCCTTTCAATGGCCCAAGCAAGGCATTAAGTATTTAGGCATTTTATTTCCAACAAATTTGAGAGATTTATTTAGAGTTAATTTGGACCCATTCATGAAAAGGTTATCATGTGATGTGGATAGGGGGGCTTCACTACATTTGTCTATGGCTGGGAAGGTCAATCTTATAAAAATTATTTGTATCCCAAAATTGTATTATCTACTACTATCTTTCAACCCTTAGAAGTTCCTCTTTCTTATTTTAAATAATAATATCTAAGTCCTTTATTTGGAATGGTAAACAACCTTGTTTGCATTTCAGTAAGTTACTGTGGAGCTGAAGGGGGCGGGGCCGGGTCGGAATATCACGCGCCCGGTCCCCAATCAGCCTGATGAAGGGGGCATGTCCGTCGTGTGTGTTTGTTTATGCTTTTGGTTTTGAGTTTCATTAAATATTATGATTTATGTTGACAAGCCGTTTCTCGCCTCCTCCTTGCCCATCATTAACAGTGTTACATTTACTTAGACCATCCTCCCCAAAATGTTGTTTTATTACTATGTTTTGAATCTTAGATATGTGGCCCATTGGTCTCTTCCACCTGAGATAGCCCTTCCCCTGTACTACATTGAACAAGCGGTCCTTGCCCCAATCTTGGCATTGCAAAGTCTTTTTATGAAACTGCCTGCCAAGTCCCCCTTTTGCTGGAAAGAATGGATTGAGAGGGGTGCTGCTACACTTGATGACCTTTATGAAAACCGAGCTTTGAGATCATTTGAAAATATAACACAGCAATTTGGGATTTCTAGGTTTCAGTTTTTCAAGTATTTAGAGTTGTGCCATTTACTTTGTACTATTTTTGGTGACAGCCGCCTAAGGCTGCAGACATATGGTGCTCACAGCCTTTGAAAAGGGGCATGAAGCATCAGTATATTATTCCTCGTTGATTCAGAATCTTGGTGATGGGGCCTTAAGAGGTAATGATGTAGTCGTACCCACGTACTCAGGGGTTATTATGGGAAAGAAGTTTAAACTTGGTATTGGAGGTTGGGGAGTGGGAAAGAATTTGTAAAAATGTTAAAACTATGTCTAGGGGGCCTGGGTAGCTCAGCGAGTATTGATGCTGGCTACCCCCCCTGGAGTCATGAGTTCGAATCCAGGGTGTGCTGAGTGACTCCAGCCAGGTCTCCAAAGCAACCAAATTGGCCTGATTGCTAGGGAGGGTAGAGTCACATGGGGTAACCTCCTCGTGGTCGCGATTAGTGGTTCTCACTCTCAATGGGGTACGTATTAAGTTGTGTGTGGATTGCGGAGGGTAGCATGAGCCTCCACATGCGGAGTCTCCGCAGTGTCATGCACAACGTACCACCTGATAAGATGAATGGATTGACGTCTCAGAAGCGTAGGCAACTGAGACTTATCCTCTGCCACCCAGATTGTGGTGAGAACCGCACCACCACGAGGACCTACTAAGTAGTGGGAACTGTGCATTCCAAAAGGGGAAAAAGGGGATAAAAAAACAAAACAAAGTATGTCTAAGGATGCAAAGGTACGCCTTATTCAGTTTAAGATTTTGCATTGATTCTACTGGACTCCCTCTAGATTGTTTAGGCTTGGTTTAAAAGTCATACCTACCTGCTGGCAATATCAGTTGGAGGGTGGATTTCTGTGGTTCTGTGCTAAGATTTAAGAATTTTGGTTAAGAGTCCAGAATTTTATCTGTGAGGTTTTAGATACTCAAATTTCTTTCTGCCTGTGGAGGTGAGGCCATGGTCGAGCGCCCATCTGGGGAGAGAGAGAACGGTAAGGACATCCACCTGAGATGAACTGTCTATTTAATGTTTCCATGTTCACAGTGAGAGTAGGGGGAGATAAAAGACGGCCCAGTTCACTGAAAGAGAGAGAGAGCCCAGCTGAAAAGCTGCATGTATGTTGGGCACTGCCATTGATCTTTTATATTGTAGAGTTTGTGTGCGTGTTAAGCTGTACCATTGCACTGTAAAACGAACAAGTTTTGAGTTAATCTCCGTCTACCACTTCCTACTTTTGATCTAAATACGAACATCTGTTACACTGCCCCAGACTATGTATATTGGGTGATGGGACGGTTATTAAAGTAGGTGACAAATATACAAAAGGCTGGGTCCAAACAAGTTTAATGATTGGCAGACAAATAATTCTTAGAGGATGGAAGTCAATTGGTTATGCCTCTGTGGCAGGGCGGAGGGCGGATCCGGGTCGTGATCAATGTCTGTAAACAATCTCTCTCTGCCGCACGGTCCCCTGCAGTCAGCCTTTAACCCTCACGGAGGCATAATTAGCCTAATAATGGTTGACTTTGTGCATGTGTATTTTGCTTTGTTCTGTGTTATGTTTGAGAATTAACCAATAAAAATGTTAATCTGAAAAAATTAAGTACTGGTCAGAAATGTTCATGCCTTTACAATAAATGGAGACTAGGGCTTTCAGGCTTCATAAAGGATGTACAAACACATAAAAGTATCAATACATTTTGTCTGCTTTATTCCAAGTCTTCTGAAGTCATAGAAAGAGAAAAAGGCCTAAATTAAATTATTAGTTAATTATAATCTTCCCCACAGTGAGGTGTTAACGGAATATTCAGGGTTCAATAAGTTAAACTCAATCGACAGCATATGTGCCATAATTTTGATTACCACAAAAAAATATAATTTCGACTTGTCCCTTCTTTTCTTTAAAAAAAACAAAGGCTGGCAGGGTTAAATGCAGACATGTAAGCTTAGGCTATAATTTTATTAAAGCACTTACATAATTGTTTTATTTTTTTTTTTTGCAGCTTTTGTATTATTTTAGCTGTAAAGCTGTTTAAATCATTGAATTAAATTGAATAAAGCTTTACACAGAAAGTGTAATCACACTAAAATGTATGGATATTTATAGAAATATTGTTTGTCTTGTTGCTATATTTTTGAAACAGTACGTATTTTAACATTGATGCATTAGCTCTTATTTACTTCCATTGTAAGTTCCTTAATGTAACCTAGATTTTTGCTTTTTTTAAACTAAAGAGGGACAAGTCAAAATAAATTTTTGTGGTACTAAACATCATGGTGTAAAATGCTGTCTATTGAGCTTATCTTGTATTGAACCCAGAATATTCCTTTAACTCCACAACCGCTGTGACTGGATCATTGAGTCAATGAGTTGAACTTGAGAACTAGATCATTCTAGTGAACGAATCATTCCGACCAGTTTTGTGAACCAGATCAATCAGTTTATTTAAAAAATCTGACAAAAAAAACAAAAAAACAATCGGAATCGGATATCACTACTTTTCATTATGTGCAAAGGAGAGCAATTCATGTCTATCACTTTGATGACACGTGTAAGGTGCTTTTTGCGTTTATTTTGAAGCTTTAATCTTCCAGTCCTCATTCAATGCAATTGAATGGAAAAGAGTGACCAGTGCATTCTTAAAAATGTCTCATTTTGTATTCCACAGCATAAAAAAAGAGTTTGAAACAACATGAGGGAGGGTAAATAATGATAGAAATTTTAATTATTGAGTGAACTGTTCCATTATTTCAGGTAATGTGCAAAATGGTTATTTGAGATCAATGGTTATTGCTTCTTGCCTTTCTTTCTTTCTTTCTTTCTTTCTTTCTTTCTTTCTTTCTTTCTTTTCTTTCTCTCCCTCTCTCAATTAAATAAATCAAATTCAAATTCAAAAAGCTTTACTGGCTGGCCAAAGCTTTCTTTAACAACAAACAAACAAACAGAAAAATAAATAAAAAAAAAAAACATCAACAAAGAAAATAACAACAACAAGATGTATTACATACATAAAAAAGTCAAATAATTAAATAATAATAATACTCATCATAAAGGTAAGTGCACAAAATGTAAAGAAAATGAACTACAGAGAAAAATGAGTAACAGTAAATTAAACTGAAATTGGGATGGCTGTGGCTCAAATGGTAGAGCGGGTTGGCCACTGATCGCAGGGTTCGATTCCTGGCCCACATGACCACATCCCGAAGTGTCCTTGGGCAAGACACTGAACCCAAAGTTGCTCCCAATGGCAGGCTATAGCACCTTGCATGGCAGCTCTGCAGTCATTGGTGTACGAATTTGTGTGTGAATGGGTGAATGAGTCACAGTGTAAAGTGCTTTGAAAACCGCTAAGGTTAAAAACATTCTATATAAGTGCAGACCATTTAAACTGACACTTTCAGTATTTAGTGAGGGGTCACCCTCTCTCCCTCAGATCATGACAAGAAGACATACTCTACTAAATCTATACATTCCGCTTTCTCTCCTAGAACATGTGAAAGTTTCTCCGCATTACTCAATCTGCTGAATTCAGGCAGTATCTGTTCTACATGTTTAAAAATGTGTGTCTGATGGTCTTATATTTACTGCACTCAGTGAGGAAGTGAAGTTCATCCTCTATGACTCCTTGAGTGTAGTGTGAACACAGTCTGTCCTCTCTGGCTCTTCAGTTCTGCCTGTGCCGGCCCGTCTATACTGCCTGATGTGCTCACTCACACAATACTTTGTAAGGAGCTTCATGTAACAGTAGTCTTTAATTTTGGTCAGATATGATGTCAGTGTATATTCTCTTAATTTTTGGAAATAGGATCATATGTTTATTTCTTTGAATTTTCTTGATGAATATATTCTTCTTGAGTAATGTTTTGTATTTATTTTAATTTTGCCTGCCTGAATTTAATTGACATATTTAGCTGGTGTTTGTTCACTAAATACTGTAAAGGGTCACTCATTGGGTGTGCTGCTCTGTGTATAAACGCACAGTGATGGTCTGGGGAAGAGTTTGATAGATGGAACCAGAATTTACTGGCTCTCTTTTTAATGTCAATCAAGAGAGGGAATCTGCCCAGGAATACGACAACTTGCTTTTTAAAGTAATGACAACTGTAGGGTTTACAGTGTGCCATACAGAAAGATGGGTTTGATGACACTGTCAAATATTTTCAGCCACATTTTGATTGGGGGGTTAAATTTGAATATTTTTCTTACACTGTAAAATGTCCTACGAGCCTTGCCTGATAGGATCTTTACAGCCATGTAAAATTGTCCAATAGCCAAGATTGTCATACCTAAATAATTGTAAATGGTAACATGGCTAATAATTCCTCCCCCAAATGTAAAAACATATTTTTTGTCTTTTAAGACGATTTTTTTTTTCTTTAGACTTATTCATGACTCCATGTTTATTGGTAAGGCACAATTACTACAGTAATTTTCTAGAATCGAGAGGCTTTCACGTAATCCCTCTTCAGGTGAGAGCAGCAGGTCATCTGCATATAGAATACATTTGATTTCTCGAGTTTTGAAGCATTGCGGCCAATTCATTTATATAAATATTAAATAAAGTTGTGCTTAGGCTGCAGCCTTGACCTCAGAGAAGTTGGGACGCCATATAATTAAACCATTACCAAATCTATACCATTTTTTTATGTTTGTGCTGATTTGTGCCTCAAAAATGAACATTTGTGCTGATTCTATGTTTGAGATATTAGACATAATTTCTTTGGCTGTGTGACGTTACTTTCCACCCCATGTGGCCTTAATCGCATCAAACAGGGTTTCAAACAGCCGTTCATTTGTGATTAATTTGTGCCAGCTTGTGCCATTAAAAGAAACATCATACAGATTTCCTTTGTTTGTATTAAACAAGATAGCTTTTGGGAGCCGTGAAATCGTGCTGGCCAAACTCCATGTCAATGACTCTCACCTGTCTATCGTTTGTGCTTGCTTCTGGTTTGTGCCGTGTTTGGTATCATCGAAGCATTAATTTTTGGCAAATATTTAATCTTTCTCCCATCAAACTCAAACACATCTATTTTTTCTCTGTCAGGAGGAAATTTCAGATTTGGTCTGATATTTAAACCTGGGATGAAACCAATTCACCTTTCAGCTAAAGTTACCTAATTTGCTAATTTGATCAAAATGTTTGATAAAATTTCTAAATAGTACTTATTAATATAACTTTAAATGGTTATTTTAAGCTTAAAAACTTTAACAAAAAAAAATTAACTCAATTATCCTAGATTTATCTACAGCAATAGCAAAACACAACCAGTCCAAAGGATACTGACTAAGTTTGTCGCTCAAAATTGTAAAACATTTTGATCTAAAACTTATGGTCAAACTCTTGGGATTATTTCTGTACTCAAAAATAAATTGTGCCTAATTATAGATGTCTATACAAACCTTTTATTTATATATTTAATATTATTTTTTAAAGAAAAGTAGCCAACAAGTGTCCAGCATATGAAAGCATTCAATACTGTTTAAAAAGCATCCCATGATGCACCTGAAGTTGATTGAGAAAATGAGCCGAGTGTGCAGATCTGGAACAGACAAAAGGCTACACCTGAAGGAATTCAAATATAAGATGTTTCTGATTTAATTTGTTTTTGTCACTGCATAATTTCCATACTTTTGTGTTACTTCTCAGTTTCGATGACTTTATACTCGAAATTATAAAATGTGCAGTAACAAATAATAATGTATTTAGGCAAGTGTGGGGCCGTTCACATTGAGCACGTTTTTGTGTCCTTCTGCACTGTTTTATAATTTATTTTAATGTAAACATGCGCTAGATGGACTTCTTTGACAGCTTGTTCATGATTTTTAAACACCATATCAAGTTGAAAAGAACCTAAACTGTTAATTGTTTTGCTCTTTTGTGGCGCTGCATGTAATTTTAGTGCAACAACAAAGCATTCCAGCATCTAATATGTTTTCAAACATTGCCCTGAAATTTGAAACAAATATTTTGAATATTAGCTACCATACTGGAATATGGAATTACACAAACAGTCAGCGCAAGTTGCTCCAGCTTCTAGCAAAATTAAAATGTATAAAAGCAAATTCAGAGCTGAATACTATGGCTTTTTACTTGTGAAAACTCAAAATAATTACCTATATAAAGCATTTGGTCAGCAATGTCACATAATGCCTATAAACAAATAATAATTTGCAGCGCAAAAACTGACAAATGTGTTTTATTTTTATTTTTTTTAACCTTTGGAGAATGATGGTGTGAAAAATTCAATCTTTGCCCAAAATTAATGCTTCAACAATACCAAACATGGCACAAACAAGAAGCGAAAGAGTGAGATAGAGACAGGTGAGAGTGATTGACATGGGGTTTAGCCTGCACGATTTCATGGCTCCCAAAAGCTATCTTGCTAAATACAAAGAAAGGAAAATGTTATGATGTTTCTTTTAAAGGCATAAATTGAGCTCAAACGAACAACACCGGTTCAGAACGATTTGGATGACACGGGGTGGAAAGTGACATCACACAGCCAAAAACATTAGGTCTAATATCTCTAATACCGAATCAATACACACATTAATTTTTGCGGATAAAATCAGCCCAAACGCAGCACAAACAAATTATATATATTTGGTAATGATTTAATCATATGGGGTGCCAACTTCATGGAGATGCAGCACCTCGACAAACTCCCTTATTCTGGCTGAAATATTCAGTCCTTTTGTTGTTTATTTTAAAGCAACATTTGTTGTATTTGTACTTAATTTAATCATAAACCTTTCCTCCTATTCCACTCTGAATCAATTTTAGGAGGAGTCCGTTACGCCAAACTGAATGAAAGGCTTTTTTTAAATCAGTGAAGCAACCAAATATTTTTCTTGTTTTGTGTGCTGTGTGTATATGATCAGCTGTTCTCTGTTTTGACATGAATCCAATTTGTCCATTGTTTAATGTCTTTAGTTCTTGGAGATAGTGGACTAATCTGTCATTATCAGTGTTGGGGAACAAAATACAAGTAACGGGAATATGTATTTAAAATACAAAATATAAGTAACTGTATTCCACTACAGTATCAATTTAAATCATTGGTATTTAGAATACAGTTACATTTCAAAAAGTATTTTGAGTACTGATGAAATTACTTTGCATTTTATTTTAATTTGTTTCATTTAATATTTAGTCCTTTCAGTTGGAAAAGATTTATACATATAAATGATGCGATCAAAAGTGGATTTGAACAGCGGTGACTTTCTTATGACGTGTTACAGTCTTACGAGCAGACAGAGAAATTTGAAGAAAGTTTGGAGCATAAGAAATAGAAATAAAACTTAAATTGTCAGCTTTACGCTAAGATAAAATTCTATTTCTAGCCATTTTACATGTTACCAGGCATGATCATATTTTTTATCAAGAAAATTCACGTTGGATTATTCGTGGATTTAGTTTAATTTGAATGAAAATATACTGAATAGATCATAAATATCAGAATTCAGTTTAGCCTTAGTTATAGTGTGGCATCAGCAAATATACTCAGGCTTGGTGATTAGTGTGGCCAAATTTAATCTTTATAGGAATCTCCTGTCAAGCACAATAGATGCATTTCCCCCCAAAAATCCACTTTCTTTCTTTCTTTCTTTCTTTCTTTCTTTCTTTCTTTCTTTCTTTCTGCGTTTCATTACTTCAGCTTTCCGATGCAAGGTCTTTTTAACAAGTACAGAATTCTCTTTATTTCTAGCCACTGCAGCAGTTCAGCAATTTTCCACCAATAGCTCCCTCTCTTCCCTTCCAGTTCTTTTGTCCTTTGTTAGTGACATGCCGTTGAGGAAATCTCAAGCGGTCTCTGTCTGGGCTGCACAGATAGTTGCAAGTTGCCTGAGCAGCAGCACAGAGAAGACAATTAAGGGGCTTTGCAATAAAAATGCCCTGATTGCAGTTTTTTCTCATTTGCTGCCCTTCCTTTCCTAATGATGATGAGATAATGGGAAGTAGAACACTGAGCTGACACAGTAGGCACTGCATGTACGCCTAGACAATTTGTGTATGCATATGGGAAGGAAGTTGAAATATTACACCTGTAAGTTGTCATTATATGAAGTAAATCTTTAAATATTATTGGAATGTGGAGGAACTGCAGAAGATGCATGTGCTTTAAAGTCCATACATGAATTATAGAATGAACACATTAAGCATAATAACAAATAAAATTAACAGTTTGAAAATGGACTGAAATAGATTCAAACACGTGTCCCTTCCACATGTAACAAGCCAATTCATGTAACAAGCCATTTCCCCTGTTGTGTTTGTGTGACTATACTTTAAAATACAGTACCTAAAAATAATAAAACTTTATTAACTTGAAAATAACTCATTTGTTTACATTCCATTTAGATATTTTCATTGACTCAACAAGTGTTTTTAAGTTTTATTTAATTGCTTACAAGTAACAAGTTAAATGAATGCTTCTGAGAAAAAAAAGGTTGCTGGTTTGTGGAATTTTGTGAGGTTCATGGCATTGTGTTTTAATAAAGGAGCTTTGGTTGTGCCTTCAAGCTGAAGTATGTAATTTCTGCGACCACCAAATGGAATTGCAAAACTAAATTTGTTTTCAAAACAGCTTTCTAAATACACCCCATGTCTGTCATTGGTCAAACAAAGAGATAGTCCCAACACCCTTATTCAATAATAGCTATCAGAATTGTGTCTTGAAAATACAGTATTCAGTACTTACATTTTGATGGAAAGGAACTTTGTCCAAAAATCAAATAATAGGTTCCAATCATTTCTTTGAGGTTGTCTGCAGAACGAATCGCTTCGCCATAATTTAATTGACCTTTGCTTTGGTGCAGAATAAACTAACAGAATAATCATTGTGCACAAATGATTTTATTAGTGACAAAAATGACCATTAGCACTTAATGCACAAAGCAAAATGACAAAAAACTTTCTGATCTTTATTAAAAACATTCACTGCTTAACCCCGTAAAGTCCACTCCTAGAACCACCCATGGCGGATATTTGCCATGGAAGATGGAAGTAGTAGCCATCTTGTTTATGCACCTCCTAATACCCTTATTTCTTTGGGCCATTTTTAACCAGTTAAAATCCACGATCTAGTCTTCAGGACATGAGTCATAGATGTTAGATTGTGGGTAGATATAGATTGTGGTCTCTTCTGAACAGGCACAAGATTGCATTTAATAATTTTCAGCCAGTTAGACGACATCTTGTTTTCAACAATCACCAATGTTCCTGCTGTTTTAAATCACATTTAACTTGGAGGCAGGCAGCAAAGAGCACATTACATTCCCGACAAGTCACAGCATGCCAGACAAGCCCTTTCCCATCAAGAACAGTGTTAAACAATGATGCTGAATTGAAATTCAATAATAGTAGATCATTCCTTTCAGAATAGCTGGTCGATAACTATTGTTAATTTGATGTCTGGCCCTAATGCCAGTCCTGGTCTATTTTTAGCATGATGCATACATTTCCCACAATGCAGGTGTAAAGAGTGGAGATGTATCTGCAATTTCAGCTCTTTTATCATTGTGCTCGCTCACTCACTGGCTTGGAAAAGAGCTGATTTCTATACGTCACTGTGGGCAGAGTTAGGCCAGTTTCACACTGCACACATAAGCAGTGTGTAAGCAAAGCTGCAACGTAACTGAAACAGCAGGCTCATGCTGTACTTTCACACTGACACTCTGCTGTGTTACAGAAATGCAACTCTATACAGAATGTAATTTTTTAGCACACATTTCATTTATTTATTTAGTTTTCTTTAGCATTCATAATTTAGTTATCAGGGTTGCGCCAATGAGAACTATTTCCTTAAAGGTACAGTTCACCCAAAAATTTAAATTCTGTCTTAATTTACTCACCCTCTTTTCCTTCCAAACCAGTATGACTGTCCGTCTTCTGTGGAACACAAAAGGAGATGTTTTAATGAATATTCGGGTTCATCTTTTGAATACATTTGCAGAAGATAGTGTCTCACTTTAAAGCTTATAAAAGGCCAAAAAATATCATAAAAGCAACATAGTTCATGTGACTTGTGCATCATATTCCAAATCTTCTGAAGGCAGACGATAGGATTAGGTGAGAAAGAACACAAAATGTGAATGTGAAACTATGGACTGCTACAGTATTTCACTGTACCTTTCACATAAGATCCTCTCGTTTCTGTCTGTCAGTTCATCTTTTTGGTGAAAGCAGTACATTGTTGTCAGCAACCCTTCTTTAGGTCTATTTCTGGAGGCTAAGCTGCTGTTTTTGGCCGGGATGCCTGAGGGCAAGCCAGACAGGTGAGATGCAGCCCTCCTGTTGTCTTCTGACAATTTCCACAAGAGAATATGGTGAGGACTGGGGGATGTGTCAGTTAATACCAGAGAGTGATGAAGAGAGAAAGAGAGATCGGCAGTGAACGTATGACTCACTATCACCTGGCTCTCTCTCTTAGTCACTGACTTCTCTCTGTTCCTTTTATTGGTGATATACTAGCATGGACCAATCTGTGCTTATTCCACTGCTTTTACTTCTTTACCTCAGTGTTTTTACAGCGTTTTTCATGATACTCAGAGGAGAATATGATCAACATGTTTCAGAATGTTCATGTACCCTGAAATCAACTCCATTCTGCTGAATTACACTGGTTCTTAGTCCCTTGGAATCCAGGTAGTAATCACTTTCACATAAACAAGCATGACTTTGGGTTGCATTTCATATTTACTCTACTTACGGTTAGGTTTAGGGTTGGGGTTTGAGAGAAGGGTTAATACAATATGCATTCATGTTTATTACATAATTTACAAGTGAAAATACAAATCACTTTTGGCACCACCCTGTGGACATTTCACCTCAACAACACTTTTAGCTTTGGCCACTGGGGGCAGTGGTTTGAATTTCGGTTTGCACAGACTAATTTCAGCAGCAGAACTTTTGACCTACTGTCACTGAATTCACAGTGTGATTAGTCTGTAGAGGCTAAGTTTTAGGTCAAAGCCCTTCTATTGGTTTAAAACCAACATGAAATCTAAACTGACCCTATACTTAATGCATGCTTCTGGTCTTATTGTGCACAATTCAACATTGCACATTATTCCAATATATATATATATATATATATACAGTGAGGAAAATAAGTATTTGAACACCCTGCTATTTTGCAAGTTCTCCCACTTAGAAATCATGGAGGGGTCTGAAATTGTCATCGTAGGTGCATGTCCACTGTGAGAGACATAATCTAAAAAACAAAATCCAGAAATCACAATGTGTGATTTTTTTACTATTTATTTGTATGTTACAGCTGCAAATAAGTATTTGAACACCTGAGAAAATCAATGTTAATATTTGGTACAGTAGCCTTTGTTTGCAATTACAGAGGTCAAATGTTTCCTGTAGTTTTTCACCAGGTTTGCACACACTGCAGGAGGGATTTTGGCTCACTCCTCCACACAGATCTTCTCTAGATCAGTCAGGTTTCTGGGCTGTCGCTGAGAAACACGGAGTTTGAGCTCCCTCCAAAGATTCTCTATTGGGTTTAGGTCTGGAGACTGGCTAGGCCACGCCAGAACCTTGATATGCTTCTTACAGAGCCACTCCTTGGTTATCCTGGCTGTGTGCTTCGGGTCATTGTCATGTTGGAAGACCCAGCCTCGACCCATCTTCAATGCTCTAACTGAGGGAAGGAGGTTGTTCCCCAAAATCTCGCAATACATGGCCCCGGTCATCCTCTCCTTAATACAGTGCAGTCAGCCCTGTCCCATGTGCAGAAAAACACCCCCAAAGCATGATGCTACCACCCCCATGCTTCACAGTAGGGATGGTGTTCTTGGGATGGTACTCATCATTCTTCTTCCTCCAAACACGGTTAGTGGAATTATGACCAAAAAGTTCTATTTTGGTCTCATCTGACCACATGACTTTCTCCCATGACTCCTCTGGATCATCCAAATGGTCATTGGCAAACTTATGACCATTTGTCATAAGTTTGTCATAAGGGCCTTGACATGTGCTGGTTTAAGCAGGGGAACCTTCCGTGCCATGCATGATTTCAAACCATGACGTCTTAGTGTATTACCAACAGTAACCTTGGAAACGGTGGTCCCAGCTCTTTTCAGGTCATTGACCAGCTCCTCCCGTGTAGTTCTGGGCTGATTTCTCACCTTTCTTAGGATCATTGAGACCCCACGAGGTGAGATCTTGCATGGAGCCCCAGTCCGAGGGAGATTGACAGTCATGTTTAGCTTCTTCCATTTTCTAATGATTGCTCCAACAGTGGACCTTTTTTTCACCAAGCTGCTTGGCAATTACCCCGTAGCCCTTTCCAGCCTTGTGGAGGTGTACAATTTTGTCTCTAGTGTCTTTGGACAGCTCTTTGGTCTTGGCCATGTTAGTAGTTGGATTCTTACTGATTGTATGGGGTGGACAGGTGTCTTTATGCAGCTAACAACCTCAAACAGGTGCATCTAATTTAGGATAATAAATGGAGTGGAGGTGGACATTTTAAAGCCAGACTAACAGGTCTTTGAGGGTCAGAATTCTAGCTGATAGACAGGTGTTCAAATACTTATTTGCAGCTGTATCATACAAATAAATAGTTAAAAAAATCATACATTGTGATTTTTGGATTTTGTTTTTTTAGATTATGTCTCTCACAGTGGACATGTACCTACGATGACAATTTCAGACCCCTCCATGATTTCCAAGTGGGAGAACTTGCAAAATAGCAGGGTGTTCAAATACTTATTTTCCTCACTGTATATATATTAAACAAACCCTCCACTCCAATCACTCAGAAATACATTATTATCGTCATAACTTTTTCATGTTGATAGTAGGGATTCGCATTTTGAGTAATTTTGTATTCGAGTACTGTAACACAAAAACCATAATCAATTATTTGATTTGTAGAATTTAAGTTCTACCTTCAACCTTTTAACCTGTTTTCCTTGTGGAAAAATTAGCACTATGCATGAACAACATCTAGATTAAAAAATTACCAAAAGACTTTTACACTTAAACATAGAGAAAAAATATATATATTTTTTTGGCTGAAATATAGTTTTTTTACAATATTGTTCATTTCCAACAAGTTCCTTGTAATGGCAAGATATAGGTGAGAGATGCAGTTTCACGGTTTACTGGTTGAATATTTAAAGCTGAACGAGTATTCAATTAATCAATTACTCGTGCAGATCCCTAGTAGATAGACTTAATACAAAGAATAAAAATAGATATTTGTATTACACTCCTCTTCAGTAATATGCTATTGTAATAGTGTGTCAGCCTTCTAATAAACCATCTAGAATCTAGTACACCACCCAGCCCAGAACTTGGAAATATCACTTTGACCTTCTCTATGCCAGTATATCATAGCACTTAACCCAGAAAAATAAGTCATGCATAACTTAATGTCTTACTGGGTTGTGCTGTTCTGCTTGATTGTACTCCACTTTTCTCCTTGACCACCAGTTTCCTCGGTGGCTCCCAGGGGCCCCACCCATAGAGTGCTCTTTCACTCCAGGCAATAAATGCCCTTCATTATTAATGAGTATGTCATACAGTGGAGTTTCTGCACTGATCTAAGCAGAGTCCAAAGGACTGCTGTCAACAGGTTATTGAGTATGTCCTGTTCCACCTTAAGCTTATCAAGGGACAGGTCTCCTCACTATTGTAATGACTTCGTAATGGTCATGACCATTGTGGGGTTGGATGACCTAGTTTTGATCTGGTCTGTTTTTAGTAATATTTGGCCTATGCTAAGAGCTATGCTACTTCAATGGCTCAGCACTTGTTGCTCAAAGAACCAAAATCCAACACAAATGAATAGAGACAAGTGAGTAGAAGATGAAAAATATGTCAGTTTTGATTCACAATACACTGAACACAAAGATTGAATTTCAGCACAGATGTCAAAATCATATCATATTGCCAGGTCCCTGCTGATTTGCACCCCAGTAATTTGCAATGCTGGAGTTTTAGATTCTGAATATTTTTGTATTTAAAAAATGTGTTTTGCAAAGGGCCAATATGACTCTGTAATAACCAGCTTGGCGAGGGAATGGCTTATGTTAGAAGGTGTAAGTGTGATGGGGCTTAGTAAAACAAGAAAAAAATTTGGTGAAGGTTTGAAAGTCACCCATTACTTTGAGAAATGTATGGTGATGAAAGAGACATGCAGGTCTGAGAGGCCTGCTAATATTCTGTACTAATTACATCATTACAAATGCCTGCTTAGGAATTAGTTATACGTGAAAACCTTGTTAATTTTTTATGCATTCTGACATGCATAAAAATCTCCTTATGGTGATGTGTGCTTTCCTAATAGAATAGAATCTGCTTACTGAAAATGTCCTGTGAACTGTGTAAATTCATGTTGTTTGTCTGAGACAGATAGCTGATTAATCATCCAATAATTTTAAAAATGTATAATATGAATGTAAACTGCCATCTGGAATGAATGAAAATATTACAGGTAAAATGTGTTCCCTATCTGTCACTCACTCGACGTTGTGTCGATGAGTTAACACTAGGGGTCACCCTTGGGAGCCCAGACATCTCTAATCTTTGAGAAAAGGCCAATTAGAATTGGCGTGTGGGATTTGCATGCCCCAGACATACAGGTATAAAAGGAGTGCTGTTGCAAACAAACACAGATTTTCTTCTTCGGAGCCGAGCAAACATATTCACAGAGCTGAATTCCTCCAGCTGTTCCATTCATCTCTCTCTCTAAAAGGCTGTTGGATCAATGGCACATTACAGTGGTTCTCCCCCTCACACACAATGGTTGTGCTGAGAAAGTACCCCTGGGTGCTTTGACAGCTTAGCAGAGCTTCTTATATATATACACGAGTAAGTCATTTAGTTTTCATTAGTTGATATGCTATTTTATATAAACATGTACATATTTTACTAGTGGGACTGTTTCCAGACTTGCCAGCCAGGATTCAGAGTATTGAAATTTGAAATATATACTAAATGTAACTAAAACTTGCCTATTAGGACATTTATTTCAAACATATTAGTCAAAATGCTGTTTTGACTAAAGCAGGTATTTAAATTGTATGCTGTATGATATAAATATGATATGTAATATGATATAAAAATAATATGAATGTTTAGATTATATTTTAACTAGTGTTTATGCTGCCTCATTATCATTAACAAAGCTTGTGCTTTAAAACACATGCAAATATGTGTTTTAAGTTAGTAAAATGCACTTTAAATATGGCCATATTAGAAAATCACCATCTTATAATGATTTCTGAAGGATCATGTGACACTGAAGACTGCAGTAATGATGCTGAAAATTCAGCTTTGATCACAAATGCATTTTTACAATATATTCAAATAGAAAACTGTTCTTTTAAATTGTAAAAATAGTTAAAAACATCACTGTTTTTACTGTATATTGGATCAAATAAATTTAGCCTTGGTGAGCAGAAGAGACTTCTTTTAAATGGTAGTGTAGATCTAATATTAAGTAAAGTCTCTATGTAAAGAAAGTGTATAGTCCGATTACTTCTTTTAACTCAAAATTTGATTTTGTTCATTAAGTCTCCTCACATTCATTTTCTTTCTGTCACATTCCTCATTAATAGGCCCAGAGGAGTTTTTTTTGTCTCCTCAGGTTTGAATTACTATATTGTTTTGTATGAATGAGTGATCAGGATGGTTTTCACATCATTTTGTAGCATAAACTCTAGGCTACAAGATCCAGTTCTCAAAAGGCTTCTGAACAAATGTTTAGTATGTGTTATTTGGCCTTATTTCAATGACTTCAACATTTTGTTTTTTCAAAAACCATGCATAAACGTTATTTTCTCAAAAATACAAACATGCACACACATGTTGCTCACATATTATTTTAGCCCAGTTTGTGTTGAATACAGAATACAGTGCCGTACTGTGGTAAGTGCTCCACATGTGCTGGTTGTCTCCTTACGTTACCCCATTTGATGTATATTCCTCAAAATGGTTTCCCGCTGGTAAACCTCTCTCCTTGGTCACCGTGTTTGTAGTAACTCCTCCCCTCCTTGGGCAGGATGTACCCTGGTGCTGCTCCGCACGACGTGCATCCGCTCCAACCCGTTAAGACGGTTCCGCTGTGTCCTCCTCTTTGGAGGGACTCCCCTAACGTGGACCTTATATGGCCCCCAGCTGAAAAAATGTATTCTTTTTTCTTGGGGAGAATAATAGAGAGAAGGCTACAGTTGGGCCAGCTAGTCCATAAACTTCTGAGCAGTTAGCTGCTCCCCAGGGTGTAGGGGACTGCTTCATGCCTGCCAGTGTGTTGGGGGTAGTTACACGACGGCTTCCTGCGCTGGCTACGAGGCACACAGAATTCTGCCCGTCTAGCACCACCAGTCTGCGTAACCCGGTTCAGCTCCTGTGGCCTTTTCCATTGGGACCCCTATTGTCAACTCATCGACACAACATCGAGTGAGTGACAGATAGGGAACGTCTTGTTTACTGATGTGACCTCCGTTCCCTGATGGAGGGAACGAGATGTTGTGTCCCTCTTGCCACAACACTGAACCAGCCGCTGAATTGGCCGGGTCTTTGGCTCGGCTCCTCAGTGTGAAACCTGATGTGTGTTTGCAATAGCACTCCTTTTATACCCGTATGTCCGGGGGAGTGGCATGCAAATCCAACACACCAATTCTCATTGGTCTTTTCTCAAAGAAAAGAGATGTCTGGTCTCCCAAGGGTGACCCCTAGTGTCCACTCATCGAAACAATGTCTCGTTCCCTCCATCAGGGAATGAAGGTTACATCAGTAGCCGAGATGTTAGAAGTTCAGCAGTAACATTAAACATTGACACAATGCCAAATAGCGACTGTATGCTTCATCACTACTGACAATATATATTACATAAATTTATTGTCATATTAAATCTATAAATTATGTACAAGAAAGGGAGAAAGAAAATTGGATAGACATAAAATCAACTCAAGTCTTGTCTTCTTAAATGTCATTTTAGAATGGCATTGTCTATAGTATATTGTTGGTACCGATTAATCAGTAAATACAATATACGTATCAGTAGACCTCTAGTTGTTTGTACCATTATAGTTGTCCTGTGATTTTAAGACTTTAATTTCAATGCTTAATCTTTGATTTAAATAACTTTGAATGCATACAACTTGTGGATATACCAAATACAAAAAAATGGAAATGTGGACTCAGTATATATATATACAGTGAGTATGGAAAGTATTCAGACCCCTTAAATTTTTCACTCTTTGTTATATTGCAGCCATTTGCTAAAATCATTTAAGTTCATTTTTTTCCCTTATTATTGTACACACAGCAACCCATATTGACAGAAAAACACAGAATTGTTGACATTTTTGCACATTTATTAAAAAAGAAAAACTGAAATATCACATGGTCCTAAGTATTCAGACCCTTTGCTGTGACACTCATATATTTAACTCAGGTGCTGTCCATTTCTTCTGATCATCCTTGAGATGATTCTACACCTTCAATTGAGTCCAGCTGTGTTTGATTATACTGATTGGACTTGATTAGGAAAGCCACACACCTGTCTATATAAGACCTTACAGCTCACAGTGCATGTCAGAGCAAATGAGAATCATGAGGTCAAAGGAACTGCCTGAAGATCTCAGAGACAGAATTGTGGCAAGGCACAGATCTGGCCAAGGTTACAAAAACATTTCTGCTGCCCTTAAGGTTCATAAGAGCACAGTGGCCTCCATAATCCTTAAATGGAAGACGTTTGGGACGACCAGAACCCTTCCTAGAGCTGGCCGTCCGGCCAAACTGAGCTATCGGGGGAGAAGAGCCTTGGTGAGAGAGGTAAAGAAGAACCCAAAGATCACTGTGGCTGAGCTCCAGAGATGCAGTCGGGAGATGGGAGAAAGTTGTAGTAAGTCAACCATCACTGCAGCCATCCACCAGTCGGGGCTTTATGGCAGAGTGGCCCGACGGAAGCCTCTCCTCAGTGCAAGACACATGAAAGCCTGCATGGAGTTTGCTAAAAAAACACCTGAAGGACTCCAAGATGGTGATAAATTAGATTCTCTGGTCTGATGAGGCCAAGATAGAACTTTTTGGCCTTAATTCTAAGTGGTATTTCTGGAGAAAACCAGGCACTGCTCATCACCTGTCCAATACAGTCTCAACAGTGAAGCATGGTGGTGGCAGCATCATGCTGTGGGGGTGTTTTTCAGCTGCAGGGACAGGATGACTGGTTGCAATCGAGGGAAAGATGAATGCGGCCAAGTACAGGGATATCCTGGACGAAAACCTTCTCCAGAGTGCTCTGGACCTCAGACTGGGCCGAAGGTTCACCTTCCAACAAGACAATGACCCTAAGCACACCGCTAAAATAACGAAGGAGTGGCTTCACAACAACTCCGTGACTGTTCTTGAATGGCCCAGCCAGAGCCCTGACTTAAACCCAATTGAGCATCTCTGGAGAGACCTGAAAATGGCTGTCCACCAACATTTACCATCCAACCTGACAGAACTGGAGAGGATCTGCAAGGAGGAATGGCAGAGGATACCCAAATCCAGATGTGAAAAACTTGTTGCATCTTTCCCAAAAAGACTCATGGCTGTATTAGATCAAAAGGGTGCTTCTACTAAATACTGAAAAAAGGGTCTGAATACTTAGGACCATGTGATATTTCAGTTTTTCTTTTTTAATAAATGTGCAAAAATGTCAACAATTCTGTGTTTTTCTGTCAATATGGGGTGCTGTGTGTACAATAATGAGGAAAAAAATTAACTTCAATGATTTTAGCAAATGGCTGCAATTGGCTAGTTGATTTTACGAACGTTCCATGATTGTCAGACGTCACTGGTGGGCGATGGTATTTCCGGTCTAACGTTAAGTTAGCTTCATCGACGACGCCGGTAACTGTCAGGTAAGACTAGGACCAGATAAACATGGCTTTCTACACCAGATCCCTTCAACATCTGCCAAGGATAACGATAAACGACGTACACCGAATAATTCAAGCGTCATCATCGGCTCCCAAGAGCAAGAGGGAAAAGGGTTTCAAGATATACGTCTCTTCATTCATGGACAATTATGAAGGTAAGTTATGCTATGTCTTTAGCTAGCTGTAGCCCTAACGTTAGCTATGATTCTAGGTGACGTTAGGCTAGAAAGTAACCTTTACAAAATTCTTATTAAACGATTAATTTAGTTGTTGGTCACATGTGGTTTATTATATGTTCATTTTACTATCTGACATTGAATAAATGTATGGGCGTTTCTTCAACAAGGGGCACTTTTAGGCTTGTGAAGTTGAATAAAAAAACTTGTTCAGAAGTCACGTAACACAGTCTCATAAGTTTAAATAATTTGTCTAGTTTTAAGGTCTGTAAGAGGACAAACTTAGATTACAAGAGACTGTGTTAGTCTCATAACTAAGAAGACAATTCTTGACTGACATAAGTTATTCTGTTTTTAAATAACAGCATTGAAATGTTATTTCCACCACATCTCAATGCTGTTATTTAAAAACAGAATAACTTATGTCAGTCAAGAATTGTCTAAGATAATTTTTGTAACTAGTTTTATCAGTTTTTCCACAATGTACAATAATTATACATTTGTCAATGAGATAAATTAACTGCCATAAGGACCAAACGGTGAACTGTACACCTGTCACACTCTGAAATGTAATATTGGTTTGGGCAAGAGCTTATTAGAAAAACAATTAAACTCATCACACTCAGTAAACTCAGTTCACAAAGCCATTAAACATAACCACAACTGTTTTTAGTGTAGTGCTGAGTTTGATGTATACAACTGATTTGTCTCACAGATGAACGGTTACAGTGCATACTGTAAATAACTGACACAACTGATGGCAAGGCAAAAATATAAGCAATAAATAATGCAACAAAATTGAATTTTCATTCATCTAAATGAAATCAATTAATATAAAAGTATAATTTAGAAATAAAAATAATATTATAATCTAAATATAAAAAGTATTGTAATTTATTATAATATAAAAAGTATTACACAAATCTACTCTTGCAATCCATATCAATTGTACTTTGGTCATATTTTAAAAAATGACATTTATGGTTACAAAGTACATAAAAGTGCCCATAGTCTAAGACTCACCCATATACTAATGACTTGTGTTGTTCAGTTACATGTATTGACAGTATTTGGTTATCCCCAGTATCAAGTAAAGACAGACAGGGAGAGTCAGCATCCGTGCTACCCGTCATAGATCTTTGAGGAAACATGAGAAACCTCACACCATCAGAGTAGGATGAAAGACAGTTCAGTTGTTCGTCTGATCCAACCAGTTCTGTTCCAGTTATGTTCTGGGGCTTCAATTTGGCAATGATGGGTTAAACTGGCAAACAAATGTATAAATACCTAAACAAGTTGAACATCTTAGACAACTATCTAGCTAGCCAAACGTTTGAAGTAGGTAACACTATGATGACACTTGCCTGCCCTATTAGTGTTCTAGTAGACCTACCATTCCTATATGAAACCCCAGAAGCTGGTTGTTGAGACAGTTGCTTTGCTGTTTATACTGTGTTGTGTTTAACTTACTTACTTTCTTACTAACCCTAAAGTAACCTCATTCTCTAACTCATAGTACCTAACTTGAAAAATAATGCAAAATGCACCTTTGACTTTGAGATATCTGATCAGTTTGTGATCTCTGCTGATTATAACTCACTTTTTTGTTTTTTAAAAGATTGTCCTTGAAGACTCCACCCCTGTTCAGCTCTATGAGGTCGAGTGCTCCTGTGTAATCATAATGTTGCATTACTGTATCAGACTGTACAAAACATTTGTTTGTGTGAAAATCAATGTTAATGTAAATAGTTCTCTTTAAGAAATGCACATGTATGTACATAAACAACAAACCTATACAAGGTACCTTTTGTTATTATGAATTCAGTGTTAGTAGTTATTAGATTACATTACATTTTATTGTCATTTAGCAGAGTACAGGTACAGAGCCAATGAAATGCAGTTGACATCCAACCAGAAGTGCAAAGAAGCATTAAAGTACTGTTGAGTACTGTATTATGTGCAGTTATGTGGACTAGTTATCTACAAACTCATACAAAATGTCAAACGTTGCACCACAATGTTTATTTACATAGTTCATCATTACAAATCTATACAATGTTACAATTATAGGAGCCATGTTATTGTTGAGTGTAGTATGACAGCTTGTGTCTTTGTATAATAAATGTCTGAATTAACTCATGTATTTGTGTTCCTCCTGGCAGTGTAAAAGACAATAAATGACAAATGTAAACATTGTCAATATTTCAGACAATTTTCTGAAAGGTATATCACAAGATACAAAAAAACAAACAGCATAGTAAATTACAAAATATATAAGCAGTATATGGAAGCTCATAGAGAAAAATACAGTCCTTGGCGCTGGTAAACAAAAATTGTTCCACTCAAGAAGACATGGCACAGCTCCTTGAACAAGTTTTCGGCGTCCTGTGGTTGTTATGATGAAATCTTCTAGCTTAAAATGTTGACTGCAGACCCGGGTGTTATCGGTAGGAGTGAAGTTCTCGCGTCTTTTCTTGACTAGCCACTGAGCTCGTACCTCAGGCTGATGCGGAAAACGTCTCGGGTTATGACTATAACCCTTGTTCCCTGAGAAGGGAACGAGACACTGCGTCGTTGAAAACGACTCTTTGGGGAACGCTCCTTAGCGTGCGCCTCTGAAGTATGAATGAAACTATTCCAATCTTGATTGGTGTTAGCGCCATGACGTAACATGTGACGGCATAACCGATGCATAAAAGTGACGCCGCACACATACACATTAGCCTAGCGATGAAGCAAGCCGCCTCAGGCCTTGAGGGGCGTGGCAGGACGACGAGTGTCTCGCTCCTTCTCAGGGAACAAGGGTTATAGTCATAACCCGAGACGCTCCTTCCGAGGGAACTCGCGACTGCGCCGCTGAAAACGCACTCTTTGGGGAACGAATGCCCACTAGGCCACGCGACCTAAAAAAGGCCTGCCCTAGGGTGAAACTGAACTCAGGCACTCAGCTAGGACGAGAGCACACGCGCCAGGCGTACTAGGGAGGTGCAGACTGTAAAACCTGATGAAAGTGTGCGGGTAGCCCAACCGCTGCCTCACAGATCTCCTGGAGGGGTACTCCCGATAAGAGAGCCCTAGAGGACGCCATGCCTCTAGTTGAATGAGCCCTCACGGCCAAAGGTGAAGGCAATTTACGCACCTTGTAGGCCGAGATAATAGCCTGAACAATCCAATTACTAATGGTTTGTTTCGAGGCAGGGAGCCCCTTCTTAGGTGACCCAAAACACACTAACAGTTGGTCCGACCTCCTCCAAGAAGAGGACCTCTCGAGGTAACGCCAAAGCTCTGACAGGGCAGAGCAAATGGAGCCTCTCTTCTTCTGCCGACACATGAGGTGGAGGATGAAAAGCCTGCAGGATCAGAGACCGTGCCGTGTTAGACGGCACCTTAGGCACATAGCCAGGTCTCGGTGTAAAATGGCTTTAACTCCGCCAGGGGCAAACTCCAAGCAAGCTGGCGCCACTGCCAGGGCTTGAAGATCACCCACCCTCTTTAGAGAGGTAATAGCTAAGAGAAAAGCCATCTTGAACGCCAGGTCCTTGGGCTAAGCCGACTGAAGGGGTTCAAGGGGGCCAGGGATAACCCTTCGAGAACCACCGCCAGGTCCCAGGCAGGAACCCTGGACCTGGTTGTCGGTCTCATCCTCCATGTACCACGGAGAAAACGAATGACCAGCTGGTGCCTCCCCAGAGGCCCATCACTCAGTGGTGCATGGAACGCAAATGGCAGCCACGCACACCTTGAGTGTGGAAGGGAGAGACCAGCAGAGAAACGATCTTGAAGAAACTCCAGAACTGAAGCCACCGGGCAGTTAACTGGATCTACTTCATGTTCTCTACACCAAGTGGAGAACACATTCCACTTGAGGCCATATAATCTCCTAGTAGACGGAGCCCTAGAGCTAAGTATGGTTTCAACCACCCCGCTGATAGACCAGCATTTAGGTACTGAACCCCTCAGGGGCTAGACCCACAGTTTCCACAGCTCTGGACGCAGGGTGGAAGACTGTGCCCCTCGCCTGAGACAACAGATCCCTCCTCAGAGGAATCTGCCATGGCGGAGCTATCAGGAGTGAAATTATGTCTGAGAACCATACTGGCCGGCCACATGGGGGCAACCAGAAGTAGACTGATGCCCTCTTGGCGGACCCTTTCCAGGACTCCCGGAGCAGAGCGATCGGGGAAATGCGCACAGGCTAAGCCTCGCCAAGCCTGTACCATGGCGCCCAACCCCAGTGGGGCTGGATGTGAGAGGGAGAACCAAAGTGGACAGTGGGACGCTCTCGAGACGCTAACAGATCCACTTCTGATGGTCCAAATTTGTCCCATATCAACTTCACCACCTCTGGATGAAGTCTCCATTCCCCGGCCTCAGCCCCTGCCTCGACAGGATGTCTGCTCCCTGATTCTGAACCCCCGAATATACATTGCTCTGATAGACAGTATTTTCCCTTGGGACCAAAGAATTATCTGATGCGCCAGTCTGCACAGAGGGCGCGATCTGAGTCCTCCTTGTCGGTTCAGATAAGCTACCACTGATGTATTGTCCGAACGCATCTAGGACATGGTAACCCTTGATGTCTGGAAGGAAGCTCCTCAGAGCCCTGAACACAGCCAACATCTCTAGACAGTTTATGTGCCAAGAATGATGATGGTCCTGCCACAGACCCCTGGCAAAGCTGGCCGCCCATGATCAGCGCTTCAGCCAGTGAGGGAGGCGCCTGTCTAAACGGTTTTCCCGCGACATGACGCTCCCAACACTGGCCCTTGGGACAGGAACCAAGGTTTCTTCCATATTAGCAGAGAACGAAGGCACCTGCGCTGCTACTCTGATTATACTGAAATGGATTCCCGCTGGGGAAAACCCCTTGGCTTTCAGCCACCACTGGAGGGGCCTCATGTGTAGAAGGCCCAACGGTACAATGTTGGATGCCGCTGCCATGAGGCCCAGCAGTCTTTGAAATTGCTTTACAGTGATGGCCTGGCCTAGCTTTTAACCCGACACCATCGCCATAAGGGACTCGACACGCGCAGGAGACATGCGTGCCTGCATCGTAACAGAGTTCCACACAACGCCCAGAAACGCTGTGCACTGGGATGGTTGTAACACACTCTTTTTGTGTTGAGTCTCAACCCCAAACTTCGAATGTGGCCAAGAATCCACATCTCGATGCCGAATCGCCATTTCTCGAGACTGGGCCAGAATGAGCCAGTCGTCGATATAATTCAGTATACGGATGCCCTGAAGTCTCAGTGGAGCAAGAGCTGCATCCATACATTTGGTGAATGTGCGGGAGATAGTGCTAGGCCGAACGGAAGAACCCGATATTGGTAAGCTTCACCTCAAAGCTTAACCTCAGGAACCTCCTGTGACATGGAAGGATGGATACATGAAAATAGGCATCTTTTAGATCTATCGTGACAAACCAGTCCTCGGATCTGATCTGACTCACGATGACAGGAATAGTAAGCATTTTGAACCTGAACCTCCTCAGAGACCGGTTCAAAACTCTGAGATCTAAAATCGGCCTCAACCCCCATCCTTTTTGGAACTATAAAGTACCGGCTGTAAAGACCGGACTCCCTGTCTGAATGATGAACACGCTCTATGGCCTCCTTCAGCAGCAGAGATTGCACTTCTTGTTCCATCACCTGAGCCTGCTCCGAACCACTGTAGTCTGCACCACCCCAGAGAATTTGGGGGCGGTGCCCGAACTGCAGTCTGTACCCTGAATTTATTATATGCAGGACCCATGCAGATATGTTGGGAAGATGATTCCATGCCTCTACAAAATCTACTAGGGAACCAGCCTCTCGAGGCTGGTCTCGGTAAGCTGAGCACTGTTCTCGACTTCCTGAAGCGGATACCGGCAGGATTTGGTCGATACAGTGCTTGTGACCACAATTGATGTGTGTTTTTATTTTTTGACGCTAACGGCACGGTGTGCTGCTGGAGATTGGTGTGGCCCAGCGCCAGAGACGGCGGAAACCAACACCGATTTCCTGAGGACTCCGCCATGCAGAACAACCTCGGTTGCTCTGCAGCTGGGGCAGCCCTCCGAGGTTCTAACACCTCGTTAGGACCTTTTCCCAAGCCCTCCTAGCCTTAAGGACGCCCCTCAGGTCGGCCCCTGGCTGGAGGGCTTGCTGGGAGCCGCTTCCTCTGTTGCCAAGCTCCTGGAGGAGGGGCTCTAGAGGAACGCCTCCTTTTGCTCAGCTGCGCGAGGAGCTGACTGAAGGCTGGGGCTGATGTGTTTGCCCCACCCTACTTGACTTAGACTTGGATTTACGGGGAGAAACTGCTTGAACGCCGCAGATTGTTTCTCGCCTCTTGAAACCTGTCGACGACCGATGTAACGGCGTCGCCGAACAGGCCAGAGGGCGAGAGCGGGCATCAAGCAAAAAAGCTCTGTCTTTATCTTTTATACCCGATAAATTTAGCCACAGATGCCTCTCCGTGGTCACCATAGCTGCCATAGAGCCGCCAATAGCGCGGGCCGCCTCTTTAGTTGCCCGGAGAGACAGATCTGCGGCTCTGCTAACTCCGCGATATCTTCGGAGTTGGCCCCTCCCCTCGCCTAAGTCTTTCAGGAGATCGGCCTGGTACGCCTGCAAAATCGCCATTGAGTGCAGGCACGAACCAGCCCGACCTGCCGCCATGTAAGCCCTGCTTATTAATGCAGATGTATCTCTGCAGGGCTTACTAGGCAGCGCCGGGTTTTAAGGGAAGATGCCGACTCAGGAGAGAGGTAACCGCCAAAGCCTCCTCCACACCAGGCATCTTCCCATAGCCCATATCCCGTGCCCCTAAAACGCCGCTGTAATCGACCACACTGGGGGTGGAGACACGGGATCTAATGTGGTTTATCCCACGATCTCGAGATCTCTTTGTGGAGATCGGGAAAACGGCAAACCCCGGCGCTGGGGTTGTGACGCTGCTGCAGGAAACGCCGCCTAATTTGCTTCCGACGTGCGCTCTCTGCTCATTTTGTGGCCAGCTAATGTTAAGTCTGGCCACAGCACGCCACAACCTGAATCAGCTCCTCAAAAGCCTGGCCGAAAACCGGCGCGCTTGGCTGCTCACGGTCGCTCGCGATCAATGCTGAGCATTTCCACTTCCTCGAAGCAGAGAGCTCGAGCATTGGGACCTGATCGTGGGCAGAAGAAGCCGCGACGCCGGCTTCTGCACCACTCACAGTAGGCTCGGATCCTCAAATGAAGAATGAGAAAGTGCCGCAGCAGTCTCATTCTCATCTGCAAGATCCTCGCGTAACCCCACGATCTCAATCGCCGCTGCCTCAACAGACGCTGGACCAGAACCGTGGGGAACGCGAGCCTGACCGTGCTCATCAAAGCACGCCAACCGGAGCGCAGCACTCTCATGGGTAGTGCTTACAACTTACACAGGCAGATCCCTCGAGAGCTGCCTGCAGTGCTAGGCGCCCCAAACAGTTCACATCACAAATCGTGGCGTGTCCCTACCCGTAATAAAACGAGGGCAGGGGTGCACGCACTTCTTGAACTGCTTGGTGGCCATAATTCTTTTAAATAGGACAAACAACACCAAATAAGACAAACAATATACATAGAGCGCTTGCTGAAGAGCTGAAAGCTAATGTGTATGTGTGCCGGCGTCACTTTTATGCATCCGGTTATGCCGTCACATGTTACGTCATGACGCAACACCAATCAAGATTGGAATAGTTTCATTCATACTTCAGAGGCGCACGCTAAGGAGCGTTCCCCAAAGAGTCGTTTTCAACGACGCAGTGCGAGTTCCCTCGGAAGGGAACGATGAAAACTTACTTCAGAATTATACCTCGATGAAACGGCACATCGAGGAACACTACAATGTAATTTAGAGTTGCCAATTTGATACTGATATGTAAGACGTTTCTTATTTACTGTTAACATTTTACATACGGTACTCACTGATAGCTTGACACTCACTCTTCAACAACATCTACATCGGAAATACCGGTAGTAACCTAAACCAGAAGTCCCCCCGCCCACCACACAGATTTCGAACGTTCGTCACGTCACCCTGTGCACAGAGCGAATATAACAAAGAGTGAAAAATTTAAGGGGGTCTGAATACTTTCCGTACCCACTGTATATGTATATGAGATTCTGAGCATAATTATACTGTTCATGAAGTTATGGATGATTGATGCTGGTTTAGAGGATGAAATTATATTTTGTTATGATGATGTAATAATTGAACTTGAGTGATTATTCAGATGTAGCCTAGAAGTGGAGCCTGTGCTGTTACATAGGTGACAATATACTTGATAATTCTTTAAAACTGTGAGCAGGTGGGGCACAGACAAACTGACAGTACATGTCAGTTATGTGTCAATTGCATTAGCAACCAAAATCACACGTGTTAACCGATTTGTTTTCTTGATTTATCTCTGTAACACCCCAAAAAGCTGTAATTGCCCACTGAATGGCGTAATTCCACACGCCACAAAGCATTCCACAAAGTCGATTAGCACCCACCCAGCAGCAATACCTGTCTGTTATCCTGAAGTGTGAGTGATTGTGAATGGGTTTTGATATGATTTCCTAAACTGTTTGTGCACCTCTGTTATGGCTTGTGGCATTCACAGCTGGATAAAGATGGTGACTTTTTCGTTTATCTATTTTCTCTCTGAAGTCATAGAATGAGCGTGAGAAGTGTTTTATAATAAGTGGTTACTGTATGTTGGAGTAACAAATGGTGGAATGTGGCACAATGCATTAGATGTTACATTTGTTTTATTGTATGCTATGCAGTCCATATATTATGTAATATAAATGAAATCAAAGAGCCACGCAGCAACATAACCACTATGCTTGCTGGGTTTTTCTTCAGTTAGTGATATATTACGATTTTCTTTTGCTATACCTTGCAACCACTGACCTTACCTTCACAAATGGTGAATAATGAATTCTGTCACAATTAAAGCATTTATAGAATCAAAAGGCTAACAGAGTTGATAGCACAGAGTATTGCTTAAATTGCAATACCATAAATTGCTATAATGAAATCAAATACAATTGCAATAGAAACTGGAGATCCAAACAGGCTTATAGATTTTAGATTTAGCTTTTTATATTTCAAATGTTGATGTTAAATTTCCTTGGACTTTTACATTGGGAGGAGTGACCATTCAACTAATGGATATGAAGAATAAGAAGCTGATGTGAATCAAGCAAGCTTTGTATAGGACTTCCAATCATTAAAAGTCATTGCAATGTGCTTCTTTATCAGGTAAAACAGTCTGTGTTTCTGCTTTTCCCTGCCTGTGAGAGTGAGCTGAAGAGATTTTGTTAAACCTCAAAAAAAAAGAAACTCTTTGCTGAGGAGGCTGTTGTGTACATTACCAGAATGCTGATAGCCGTGAAACAGACATTTGCAGTTATCTGGAGATTCTTGTATTTGTGCAGCTATGAGCAGCTGTCTCCTGTACATTTCTACAGCAAGGTTAGTTCACCTGTATACGGCAGTGTCACCTCTCACCCAGTTCAATTTGTTTCCTCCCTGTGAAGAACCTTGTTATATTAGCTTTTGAGGTGTGATGCAAATTGAAGGAATAACAGAAAGAAGATTTTTGTGAGATCTCATGTCTCATTAGCTCTCCATTGCTACAGCTGTGCCTGCAGGCTAATAGTCTATTCAACATCTGTGTATTTGCAGAGTGTCATTGTGTTTTTCTTTAGGTTAATTTCACTGTTCTACTTATTCTGTTTCTATTGCCCCTTTTTGCTGCTGTATGTTTAGGTCCGATTGAGTCTCACTCTGTGTTTATTTTTATTTTGTTTATTAAATAGAACTATTTTGGGCTTAATTTAAAAAGTAGTGAACCTAAAAAGTGTGCTTCATGTGGTAACTTCTATTAAACTGGTTTCACTCAAGTCAAAAATATAATTTAACGTTACTGAATCAACCTGAATACATTAGATTAGGTATAATTAGCTGATTAAGGTAATAATTGCAGGTAACCACATATTTCAGTGTTTGAAAATGCCTGTTTTGTAGTTTGGAATGCAAAATCAGGCTTTAAAATCAAAGATGTAGCCAAATAGTCAAAACTCTGATCAGCCACAACATTAACCACCTGCCTAATATTGTGTAGGTTCCCCTCATGCCACTAAAACAGAACCAAACCGCATCTCAGAATAGCATTCTGAGATGCAGAATAGCATTCTGAGATGATACCACAATTGTACAGAGTGGTTATCTGAGTTAACATAGACTTTGTCAGTTCCAACCAGTCTGGCCATTCTCTGTTGACCTCTCTCATCAACAAGGCATTTCCATCTGCAGAACTGCCACTGTTCTTCTGGATGTTTTTGTTCTTTGCACCATTCAGAGTGAATTCTAGAGACGGTTGTGTGTGAAAATCCCAGGAGATCAACAGTTACAGAAATACTCAAACCAGCCCATCTGGCACAAACATTCATCCATGTGATTATCTAATCAGCCAGTCATGTGGCAGCAGTGCAGTGAATAATATATATAAATTAAGAATCAGCCATTTTGATTGACCTGAAAATTAAAATCTCATCATAGATACTAATAGTTTAAAATGAGAAAGGACTCAATTTTAAACTTGAGAAATCTTTTTAAACACAATGACCATATTCTTGAGATGTAACCACATATTCAGGAGGATTTGTGGGGACTAAATGTAATTTTGTAAAATAAATACAAAAATGGCATATTAATTATAAAGAATTTTGGATTAGAATATGGATTAGGATTGTTTGACAAGGATATTAAACATCATATTAAGAGGAATTACATTTTAATTTCTGATATGTGGCTCATTGTGGGCCATCTATACCACTTCACCCGTCACACACACACAAACCATAACAACATGAGATTGATTTGAAAGAACTGATAATATTTTTCTGTCCTTGAATGTGTGTGATTCTGGCTACACAGTCTCCATGGCAACATCTATTTGCAGTGTCATGCATGCCCAGACTCTCAAACCCTTGTTCTGCTCCACTGATGCTCCAATGCAGCGTAATATTCCTTCACGTTTGCACGTTTATCTCATTCATTAGAGTGTGCCTACCTTTTAGTAAGGACAAAGACGCAATAAAACAAAGTTTCTCTGCAAAATGGTTAAATGACTAAATGGTTGATAGATTTGTTGGGAATCCTGCTGTACGAACTGTGTATTCCATTAAACAGTCTCTCATAATGAGACATTTATCAGATTACCATGTAGTGTGGGCAGGTGTTAAATCATCAAAGCTCTCAGAATAATCTTTTTTGTCAGCTCCTACTGAGGCAAATAAAATATAGAGAGCAACTTTTTTTAATCCCCAACCCAACTTTTATTTCTTCTTTTATTGCCATTTGATGTGGCCTTTTACCCCTGTTTTTGTCACAAGTAGGGCTGGGCGATTAATCAAATTGTATTTTCAATTATGATTTCAGCTTCCAACGATTATGAAAACATGATAATCGTGATAAAACCATTATTTTGCCACATTCTGTTTCACAATGAATCACCCCTGTGTTATATCTTTAAATCATCCTTTATTAATGTTGAAATAATATGGAAGCGGGTTATGAAAATAATCTCAGAAACTGGCATTTCTCTGTGCGGTCAGCGTCTATGAGTTACCTGAAGTGACTGGGGAAGTGATTGAATCTTCTACAGCCTGATGCACACTCTGGCTTGGGGATGCTCGTCATGCACGCGCCTTTGCTGCTGTTAAATTATAATGTGATGGCTCACGATGAAGTGAATCATAATATATGTGTCATGTTCACTGTGTGAAATGCAGGTCTACTTAGAAGCTAAATTTTTTTTTTTGGAGTTAAAGATGGATCGATGTGAAAATAAAGGTGAGAGAGTGTAGTTTTGGCCTTTTATACACTGGAACAATACACATATTTTCTGGCTTTTTATCCAAAATAATATTGAAAACTCCTTTAAAACAGTAGGAGCTATACAGTAGAAGATAAAATTGCTAACTGAGTTTATGTTGAATACAATATTTAATCAGGGCTCGACAATAATGCTTGTCTGGGACAAGTGGATTTTTGAATGGGCAAGTGAAAGAGAATTTTAGACAAATAGACTGATTAAAACATCAATAACGAAAAATAACTGGCAGTATTTGTAATAGCCTAGGCCTGTGTCAGGCCAAATCACTTCATATTATTCTGCTGTTGAAAGTAATCCAGAGCATTTAATTTTATAATTCACTAGTGATCTAGTTAGAGATACACCCTGCTTGATTGACAGGCAGCATATGTGTGTGTGCTGAATATGTGTGTGTGTTCCGAAACTGCCTAACCTGTCAACATGTACATGGCAAAATTCCTGTCTTGGAGAGGTATTCATGTAAACACAGAGAGTGATGTCTAAAGAGAACGTAAACAGCGGAGAAAAAAAGCAGATTTGTATTAAAATGGTATAGTAAGTATAAATGTAAGCTAATAGACCTGCTGCTGTCTAGTGTGTCATTATTATAATCAAACAACCATAACAAGAAAATGAGAAAACAATCACTGCTCTTGACTGGATAACTTTAGTAGCTTTAAAAAGTATTAATGTATTATAATCATACAGTGAAGACTTGTATGTTGCATTTCATTCTGAATGTTTAATGAAATACTTGATAACCTACTGCTGTTACAAACAAGTTCCACTGTTAAAAAGATAAGATTTATTTTTTCAAGTTCAATAAATGCATGAGGTTTCCAAAGTCAATGAGCAATCGTGTTAAACAAGTGTGTTCCCCTTACAAAAAGCTTCACTTTGATGCTGCGCTGCTAAGCGCTATGGGGAACAACTCTAGCTGTGCACCGAGCTGAAATAGTGTGTGTAACACGTCAATGAACATTGACCGGAATTTATAGCCTCGGCTGATGTAATCATTAGATGCACCTGTGGCCAGGCTATAAATGGATACGTCACCAGGTGTCGTCAGAAACTCTTTTTTCAGAGCGATTCTGTTTCTGTGTGTTTCACAAACCCTGTAAAACTTTCTTTCCTCTGTTAGGAGTTAGAATCAGTTAGGCAGTGTGCAGTGAACGTTGTTCTCTTTGTTCTCTTTTTCTCTTCTGTTTAGAAAATATTATATATATATATATATTTCTAAAAAAAAAAAAAGAGAGAAAAAAGAGAGAATGACTGAAAGCCGCAAACGGTGCGTGTTCCCCTCTTCTTGCTCTATAGCTGAAGAGGACACACATCAGTTTTTGCTCTGTTTGTTTGGGGGTAAGAGCACGCTGCTCACGCGTTGCAGCAGGGCGGGTGCGAGCACTGCGATTTGCTTTAACAGGCAGAGTGCTTCGTGCTCGCCTCGCTTGCTTCCGGGAGTCAGCACTCACGAAAAATAAAAAAATAAAGATCGTTCGTGGGGCTCTTGCATGGGCTTGGCTGAGGAGCAAGAGACGGGTTGATCCCTTTCTCTCACTCTCTCCCCAAACCCAGCTGGTCCTTCACATGATCTCGATGCGCGTTCTGACGCTTCTTCGGATCATGAGGAGGATCGAAATTCTGTTCCCGCCTCCAAGCTTTCCGTCCGTGATAAAAAAATCTACGGAGGAATTGCTCAATGTTGTTACTCAAGCGGTTGCCAGATTGGACTGGCCACGCGAAAAAGAGACACCAAACCCTCCAAATTAGGGGATAGATTTTATCTTCCAGTCTAAGAAAGGGAACGCCTCATGAGTCCCTTCCCTTCTTTGATAACTTCCATGAACAGCTTTTTCGCTCATGGAGGAACCACTAAAAAAATATATAAATAAATAATATATATATATATATATATATATATATATATATATATATATATATATATATATATATTTTTCTTCCGTGTTCACATACCCTCGACGTCATTATATTCAACCATTGTGGGTGCTGAGGCACGGGGTATTCAGTGATGCCGCCGGTCGAAGAGACGCTATGGGCTATCTCTCGCCGGGCTCGGCATCGTCACTTAAGAAGCCCTCTCTCCCCTCAAAGCCTTGTAGGACAACCTCCACTTTAGTGGGAAGGGCTTATCAAGCAGCAGGTCAGGCTGGTGCTGCTCTGCACACTATGCTGTTTTACAGGCGTACCAGAATGACCTCCCGGACGACCTGAGTGTGGGTTCTGCGCTTGAGTCCTGTCTGAACAGAGGCTCAAAAGCAAAGCGTGGCGAGTCGTGCTCCTCCTCCCAGGGATTGGGGACAGTCTCGCGTCCCTCGCCAGCCCCCGAAGCAAGACCTCAGGGCTATCATTTCTAGTAAGAGAAAACCCTGACGGTCTTGCACCTAGATTAGGGGGTAGCTCCCCTCGGGACGGGGCGCTTGCTTCACTTCACCCCTCCCGGTACCCCCTCGAAGCCCCTCCATTCCCACCACCTCTTGGTGTTTCGGGTTGCAGAGGCTTCCGTCAAAATTGGGTGTTTTCGCTGTTCCTGCATTTTATTCAGGACGCGAAACAACACCCGACAACCCCTCAACAGGAAGTGTTAAAATATAATACCCATCTCAGAGATCCTGGCAGCGTGGAAACTTCTGCCGGATATATTCTTTTCTGTGGGTCTTATAAGGGCGTCAGGATTTAATTCACTCGCCGCTTTTCCGTGTTTCAACGGCGTGTTCTCACTACCGTAAACTGGATTTCTTTTTTTTGTAAAAACAAAAAACTCAATCTCCTGGTTAAAGGGGCCATGGTATGTGTTCCCCTTCCAGAGAGAGAGTTAGGTTATTACACTAAATACTTCCCGTTTCCCATGGAGGGTGAGGGGTGGCGTCTGGCTTAGATCTTAAAGCTTGAACTACCCGTGGGTGTTCAAGTCCAAGATGATGCCTGTCAAGACGGTCGTGTCTCAAGCCCTACAACTCGTTTGGCTGGTCACCATCAATCTTATGATGCACTTCTATACTTCATTTAGAAGTTCTGCCACAACATGGAAAGTTCCTGAGGTTCACTTCTGGGGGCGAAGTCTTCCAGGGTCAGGTTCTTTCACTCAGCCTAGCCCTTTTTACCCGCACATTCACAATGCATGATGTAGCGCTGGCTCCTTGCGACTCCGGGGCATCTGCATTCTGAATTATGTAGACGACTGGCTGATCCTAGCGCAGTTCCAGGAACTGGCAGTTCAGCACAGGGACATCGTCTTAGCTCATCTGTTTCTCTGGGGTTGAGGCTCACTCAGAACACTGTCTATCAGGGCATCGTATGGAGTTCAATCACAATGCGGGCACAACTGTCTCCCACTAGTATTGAGTCCATTCAGATCACCCTGAGCAAAGTCAGGCTAGGTCAAGGTTGCACTGTTATCAGTATCAACGATTTCCAGGTCTCAGGGTGACCGCATCCACGGTGATCCCTCTGGACCTTCTGCTCATGAGACCGTTTTTGTTGTGGCCAAAAGCCAGGGGTTTTCTTCCAAGGGCCAAAACCCCTAGGCTAAATAGGGTTACGCGCCTCAGGCTTCGTTCCCTTTCTATGTGGTTCAGACCCCAGTTTTCTGCCTTGGGTCCCACTCTAGGTGTGTCTTGTTGTCGCAGGCTGCTAACGACAGATGCCTCCCTGATGGGAAGGGTAGCGGCCTTAAGTGGTCGTCCAGCTTATGGGGATAGGAGGGTCGTCAGCTCAGTTGTCACAGTCACTGTCTCGGGTTGATGGCTGTATTTCTGGCCCTGAAATACCTCCTCCTGAGGCTGCCATGTCTTGGTGCGGGTGGACAATACAGCGGTAGCCTCTTACATAAATCATCAAGGAGACCCACGTTCCTGTCAGCTGTATTTCTGACACGTCAGATTCTCCTTAGGGCCCAGGGCAAGCTCCTGTCACCAGGTCAGTTATATCCCTGGATGCCCGTATTTGGGAGCAGATTTACTGTCCAGACAGAAAATACCAACGGGGGAGTTAAGAACTCCACCCTAAGGTAGTAGTTGGCCAGAGTTCGCCAGCAAGGGTTTTTGCCTCTTTCTGATAGCACCACGCTGGCCGAACAGGGCTTGGTTCTCGGAGTGAATTTCTTCCTTCGACGGCTCGCCTTGGGCGATTCCGAAGAGGCAGGATCTTCTATCTCAGGCACAGGGCAATATTTCATCCCTGCCCCGAGCTGTGGAATCTTTCATGTTTGGTCCCTAAGGGTACCAACTGAGGGACACAGGGCTCTCTCCTGAGGTTATCGAGACCTTTTTAAATGCCGGGCTTTTTCCACTTGGAACAAGTTTGGGTGAGATCTTAGGGCAGAAGAGGACCTCTTCGCCTCTATGAATAGCGCAATGTCTCCTCTACTTCTCCCTGAAATCACCCAGCCCCCTTGGGTCTGGACGTTAAGACACATACATGACCCAGAATGCGTCTGTATGCGTTTCTTTCCCCGGTTTCTCTGCTCCCGGGAGTCTTGGCAATGTTCACCAGCATGGGTCGAACAGGATATGTTTCTCAGAGTTAATTCCTCTCCTCAACGGCTCGCCTTGGGCGATTCCGAACAGGGAGGACCTTCTCATCCTTGGCCCGAATTGTGAAACCTTTCGTGTCTGGCCCCTAAGGGTACCGAATGAGGTTCACAGGGTTTTCTCTTGAGGTTATCGAGACCATTTCAAGTGCTAGGGCTCCCTCCACTTGGAACTGATCTGGGTAAATTTTACAGGGCAGAAGAGGACCTCTTCGCCTGTGTTGATAGCGCAATGTCTCCTCTACTTCTCCCCAAGTCGCCCAGCAACCCCATGGAGGGGCTGATCGTAGTAACGCATTCATAGCACAAATGCACCTGCATGCGTTTCCATCTACTAATGTTGTTATTACAGAACCAGCTAACTGCCAGTTTGCTTCAGTTCTGGATTTTCTGTAGAAAGAACTGTAAGCGGGCACTTGCCTCGCCACTGCCAGGTTCTATGTGGCCACTGCGGTTTGCCACGGCTTGGTGGGCGGGGTGCCCTCAAAGAGGCATCCTCATTATTGAACGGGCCTACGAGGCGCGCTGTCAAGCTTCGCCAGTAGGTTTTAGGGCACACTCTACCAGAGGGCTCTCCTCCTCTAAAACATTGGCTAGAGGTCTCCCTCTGCAGCAAGTTTGTGATGCGGCAGGTTGTCCTCTCCGCACACATTCATTAGATTTTTATAGTTTGGATGTTCTGCCACTCCGGGCTCTTATGCCCTTGAGTCGACATCTCAAACTCATGTCTGGACAAGTTTGTGATGCGGCAGGCTGGTCCTCTCCGCTCACATTCATCAGTTTTTATGACTAGTTTGTGTTGCAATAGGGTTCTCTTCGCACACATTCATCGAACTTTATGGGCTAGATGCTTTGCTACTCCGGACTCTTATGTCCTTGAGTCAACATCTCAGCCCATGCCTAAACAAGTTTGTGATGCGGCAGGTTGTCCTCTCTGCACACATTCATTGGATTTTTCTAGTTTGGATGTTCTGCACTCCGGGCTCTTATGCCCTTGAGTCGACATCTCAGCTCATGCCGGAACAAGTTTGTGATGCGGCAGGCTGGTCATCTCAGCCCATGCCTAAACAAGTTTGTGATGCGGCAGGTTGTCCTCGCCGCACACATTCATTGTATTTTTCTAGTTTGGATGTTCTGCTCTTATGCCCTTGAGTCGACATCTCAGCTCATACCTGAACAAGTTTGTGATGTGGCAGGCTGGTCCTCTCCGCTCACATTCATCAGTTTTTATGAAAAGTTTGTGGTGCGATAGGGTTCTCTTCGCACACATTCATCGAACTTTATGGGTTAGATGCTTTGCCCTTGAGTCGACATCTCAGCTCATGCCTGAACAAGTTTGTGATGCGGCAGGCTGGTCCTTTCCGCTCACATTCATCAGTTTTTATGACAAGTTTGTGTTGTGATCGGGTTCTCTTCGCACACATTCATCGAACTTTATGGGTTAGATGCTTTGCTACTCCGGGCTCTTATGCCCTTGAGTCGACATCTCAGCCCATGCCTAAACAAGTTTGTGATGTGGCAGGCTGGTCCTCTCTGCACACATTCATCAAAATTTAATGGTTTAGATGTTTATGCTACTCCGGGCTCTTATGCCCTTGAGTCGACATCTCAAGCTCATGTCTGAGACCTCTCGCGTTTTTGTGAGTACACTGCACAACCGTAGGGGTCTGGACAGCCCCAAGTGCGGCGGCGTGGGTATTGCGTTCCCCGTAGCGCTTAGCAGCGCAGCATCTCATTCCGCTTTTTGTAAAGGGAACGTCTCGGGTTACATTTGTAACCCTTGTTCCCTGAAAAAAGCGGAATGAGATGCTGCACTGCTTTGCCACACTGGGACGTCCCAGGACTGCTCTTCAAAAAGAAGTATCTGACGACACCTGGTGACGTATCCATTTATAGCCTGGCCACAGGTGCATCTAATGATTACATCAGCCGAGGCTATAAATTCCAGTCAATGTTCATTGACGTGTTACACACACTATTTCAGCTTGGTTCACAGCTAGAGTTGTTCCCCGTAGCGCTTAGCAGCGCAGCATCTCGTTCCGCTTTTTTCAGGGAACAAGGGTTACGCATGTAACCCGAGATGATCTCAATATTGACCAAAAATAATTCTTATGATTTTTGCCATAATTGAGCAGCCTTAGTCACAAGTATTAAAAACTGGAAGCTGTAATATACTGGATAAAACGAATGACATGAATCCACGATTTCTCTTGCATTGCTCATCAGATATATGAATCAAACCCTTTTCAACTTGTTTCCCATTTCCATGGCTCAGATGAGTCACACTTTACTGAGAGGAGAGATAACATGATAAAAGATAGCAGGTATATGCTCTTTTGAAGATATCTAAGAGGCCATTAGCCAGATATAGACATATATCCAGAGATTTTTCAGATGCCAAAAGAGCAATCTCAGTTATAAGGTCTGAGTATTATAGCTGTGAAGGACACACTATTATGTGAGCAACAAAGCCTTACAGATTCGATCACCCATTCCTGGGCAGTAATTGTACTTGAAAAGCTGATGAAGTAAACAGGTGAATCACATTTTAAGTTGTGTGAAAGGAATAATTCACCCAGAAATTAAACTTTCATCATAATTAACTTAACCGACATGTGGTTCCAAACCTGGATGACATTCTTTCTTCTGTGGAACACAAAAGGAGATATTTTGAGAAATGTTCACATTGCTCTTTTCCATACAATAAAAGCATAACATGACCAGGGACTGTTAAGCTACTGTTGAAAAAGGACAAAGAGTGCCATGAAGTCCTTTAAATATAGTGTCATGTACCTTGAGAGTTTTGTGTGAGGAACAGAGCAACATTTATGTTGTAACCACTGAAAATCCTGTCCAATACTGTAACTCTCAAATATCACTTTTTAAACTTGGCATGCTGCGAATGGTTTTGAGATACACAAGAACCAGTGCTGTTTTGCATCATTGATTTTATACCTGGTACAACACCTGGCACCAAGTTTAATTATGGGCAAAAGACATTTGAGAGTAAAGTGTTGACAGAATTTTTACATTCAGGCAAACTATTCTTTGAAATAGAGAGAAAGTGGAGTGAGTTAACATATTGATTTTGCAAACCCTGCACTGGAAGAATTTAGTAGTTTTAACAAAGATTAACAAATCCTTGAAGGACAGGATATGTGTGAGCCTGAAGGCTAATTTTACTTCTAGCAACTTTCAACATGCTCTGATATCAATAAACCAGATCTTGTTTGACATATTGTCTACTTTCAACCAATTTGTTGAAGTTCCTGTACAAGTTCCTATAATTTTACCATGCATAGTTCTTTCTATCTATCTATCTCTCACTGAAAATTACTTTTAATGATTAAAAGAGAAAATATAAACCCACATCAAAATATTCCAAACGACTCTATTCAAAATATAAATTAAACCTGGAAATAAAGTTTTTGGATTTTGCAGGTGTGATTTACAGAAAAGGGCTAAATAGTTGATCACTTGTGATACGCAAATTGCTTGCATGTGCAGCGTGAGTATTGTCATACTTTAATAGTGTTTAGCCTCCCATTCAGCTGATGAAAGCACACAGCATGATCATGAGGAAGGACAAGATGTAGATTGGAACGCAGGTGTGAAAAACTTCATATAAATATATTGCTTGCATGATAGTGATTACATGATTACAATTGTTACGAATGGAGGCAGACGAGGAGAGCGGATCTAAATGCAAACTTACTTTATTTCCCTCAATGGGGAAATAAACACAAGACTGAGGAAAACGGGCAGGGAGCGCACACACACACCAGGCTAACAACATTCAACGATAGACAGTGACTAAACAAACAGACAGGGTTAAATACGTGGACATGGGAAGACAGGAACCAATGAACAAACAGAACTCAAACAAGATAACTAGGTGAATGAACAGAAACCAATGATAAACTAATGAGGACAGGTGAAAACAATGACAGAGAACACGAACGCTAACAGGGAGACTGTGGAGCTAAACAAAGGAAAAAACTACGGAAAACAAAAGGGACAAAAAAGGTAAACAAAGGGCAACGGTGAAACAAGACAAGGTATCCCTAACATAGCCCCCCTCAAGGATCGGATTCCAGACGATCAAAAATAACAGAACAAAAAACAGGAAGAACAAATGTCCATTGACTGGGGGGGGAAGCTTGTGGTGGGCAGACAGACCAAGGGGAGCAACGAAGGGCAGACAGGCAGTCCAGGGGGCAACGAGGGGCAGACAGGGAAAAGGGACCGGTTCGGGGGGCCTGGGAGGTGGCCACAGGGCAGGGACAGGTCGAGGAGGCCTGGGAGATGGCCACAAGACGGGGACAGGTCGAGGAGGCTTGGGAGGCGGCCTTGGGACAGGGACAGGTCTAGGTGGTCTGGGAGCTGGCCACAGGGCAAGGGTAGGTTCAGGAGGCCTGGGAGACGGCCACAAGACGGGAACAGGTCGAGGAGGCCTGGGGGGCGGCCTTTGGACAGGGACAGGTCTAGGTGGTCTGGGAGATGGCCGCAGAGCAGAGGGCAGCCCAGGGGACCTGGGAGGAGGCCATCGGACAGGGACAGGTCCCGGAGGCGGAGCCGTGGGAGGCTCGGGAGGCGGAGCCGTAGGAGGCTCGGGAGGCGGAGCCGGGAGAGGCTCGGGAGGCTCAGGAGGTGGAGCTGAGGGAGGCGATGGCCTGGGAGGCTCAGTAGGCGGAGCTGAGGGAGGCTCAGTAGGCGGAGCTGAGGGAGGCTCAGGAGGCAGAGTCGTAGGACGCTCTAGAGGCGGAGCCCTAGTAGGCTCTGGAGTCCCTGGGCGCAGAGCCGTAGGAGGCTCGAGAGGCGGAGCCATAGGAGGCTTGGGAGGCGGAGCTGTAGGAGGCTCAGGAGGCGGAGCCCTAGAAGGCTCGGGAGGCTCTGGGAGCAGAGCCGTAGGGGGCTCTAGGGGCAGAGACCTGGAAGGCTCTGGAGGCAGAGCCGAGGGAGGCTCGGGAGACGGAGCTGAGGAAGGCTCGGGAGGTGGAGCCGAGGAAGGGGGTGCCGTAGGAGGCTTTAGGGGCGGAGCCGAGGGAGGCTCGGGAGGCGGAGCCATAGGAGGCTCTAGAGGCGGGGCCGAAGGAGGCTCTAGAGGCGGGGCCCTAGAAGGCTCTAGAGTCTCTGGGAGCAGAGCCGTAGGAGGCTCTGGAGGCGGAGCCGTAGGAGGCTCGGGAGGCGGAGCCGAAGGAGGCTTGAGAGGCGGAGCCGAAGGAGGCTCTGGGAGCAGAGCCGTAGGAGGCTCGGGAGGCGGAGCCGTAGGAGGCTCGGGGAGAAGGGCCGTGGAAGACTCGAGAGGCTCTGGAGGTGGAGCCCTGGAAGGCCCGAGAGGCTTGAGAGGCGGAGCCCTGGGAGGCCCGAGAGGCTTGAGAGGCGGAGCCCTGGGAGGCTCGAGAGTCTTGAGAGGCGGAGCCCTGGGAGGCTCGAGAGGAGCAGCCCTGGGAGGCTTGTGAGGAGGAGCCCTGGAAGGCTCGAGAGGCGGGGCCCTGGGAGGCCTGAGAGACTTGAGAGGCGGAGCCCTGGGAGGCTCGAGAGGCGGGGCCCTGGGAGGCTTGAGAGGCGGAGCCCTGGAAGACTCGGGAGGTGGAGCTCTGGGAAGCTCGAGAGGAGCCCTGGAAGACTCGGTAGGCGGAGCTCTGGAAAGCTCGGAAGGCGGAGCTCTGGAAAGCTCGGGAGGCAGAGCTCTGGAAAGCTCAGGAGGCAGAGCCCTAGTAGGCTCTGGAGTCCCTGGGCGCAGAGCCGTAGGAGGCTCGGGAGGCGGAGCCGTAGGAAGCTCGGGAGGCGGCGCCCTAGAAGGCTCGGGAGGCTCTGGGAGCAGAGCCGTAGGGGGCTCTAGGGGCAGAGACCTGGAAGGCTCTGGAGGCGGAGCCGAGGGAGGCTCGGGAGACGGAGCTGAGGAAGGCTCGGGAGACGGAGCTGAGGAAGGCTCGGGAGGCAGAGCCGAGGAAGGGGGCGCCGTAGGAGGCTTTAGGGGCGGAGCCGAGGGAGGCTCTAGAGGCAGAGCCCTAGAAGGCTCTGGGAGCAGAGCCGTAGGAGGCTCGGGAGGCGGAGCCGTAGGAGGCTCTAGAGGCGGGGCCGACGGAGGCTCTAGAGGCGGGGCCGAAGGAGCCTCTAGAGGCGGGGCCGAAGGAGGCTCTAGAGGCGGGGCCGATGGAGGCTCTAGAGTCTCTGGGAGCAGAGCCGTAGGAGGCTCTGGAGGCGGAGCCGAAGGAGGCTCGGGAGGCGGAGCCGAAGGAGGCTCGGGAGGCGGAGCCGAAGGAGGCTCTTTGAGCAGAGCCGTAGGAGGCTCGGGAGGCGGAGCCGTAGGAGGCTCGGGGAGAAGGGCCGTGGAAGACTCGAGAGGCTCTGGAGGTGGAGCCCTGGGAGGCCCGAGAGGCTTGAGAGGCGGAGCCCTGGGAGGCCCAAGAGGCTTGAGAGGCGGAGCCCTGGGAGGCCCGAGAGGCGGAGTCCTGGGTGGCTCGAGAGGCTTGAGAGGCGGAGCCCTGGGAGGCTCGAGAGGAGGAGCCCTGGAAGGCTTGTGAGGAGGAGTCCTGGAAGGCTCGAGAGGCGGAGCCCTGGGAGGCCCGAGAGGAGCCCTGGGAGGCTTGAGAGGCGGAGCCCTGGAAGACTCGGGAAGTGGAGCTCTGGGAAGCTCGAGAGGAGCCCTGGAAGACTCGGTAGGCGGAGCTCTGGAAAGCTCGGAAGGCGGAGCTCTGGAAAGCTCGGGAGGCTCGGAAGGCGGAGCTCTGGAAAGCTCGGGAGGCGGAGCTCTGGAAAGCTCAGGAGGCGGAGCCATGGGAGGCTCGAGGGGTGCTGGCTCTTGGATGGTCATGCCTACTGGCTCTGGCTCTTGGACGGTCATGGCTACTGGCGCTGGCTCTTGGACGGTCATGGCTACTGGCGCTGGCTCAGGGGCGGTTGAGGCTACTGGCGCTGGCTCAGAGGCGGTCGAGGCTACTGGCGCTGGCTCGCTGACGTCGGAGGCGACAGGCACTGGCTCGCTGACGTCGGAGGCGACAGGCGCTGGCTCGCTGACGTCGGAGGCTACTGGCGCTGGCTCGCTGACGGCTCACTGACATCGGGGGCTAACGGCTCGCTGACCGTGGCAGGCGTGGGCTCTGGCTAGCTGGCCGTGGCAGGCGTGGGCTGGGGAGCAGAAGCCTGTCCTCTTCTCCTCCTCCTCCGGGCGGACGAAGCTGGCAACGCTGGCTCTGGGAATGATGAGGCTGGCAAGGCTGGCTCGTTGGCCGTGGCAGGCACGGAAAGCCCAGAAGCGGAAACCGGGATCGAGAGAGGTGGTTCCCCGGCAGCGAGTTCTTTCAAGACTAGACTCACATACTCCTTCCACGTGAGGTCTCCAGGGTCCGGCAATTACCTCTGCTGGTGCCTTGGTAGCCCGAGCCGGTAGATGATCTTGAGGGATGTGTCGTCAAAGCCGGTGTGGATGGCAACAGTGGAAAAATAGTGGGAGTACTCGTGGTAGGTCAGATCTGCCTGGGCCAGTTCCATAAAGAAAGCTGCTAGATCCATATTTGGGCAGTCTATCGTTCTGTTACGATTGGACGCAGATGAGGAGAGCGGATCTAAATGCAAACTTACTTTATTTAATTTAGACAATAAACAAACACAAAGAAAAAACCCTCAATGGGGAAATAAACACAAGACTGAGGAAAACGGGCAGGGAACACACACACACACACACACACACACACACACACACATGTTGTGTTTCCATGTTTTATGGGAACTTTCCATAGACATAATGGTTTTTATACTGTACAAACTTTATATTCTATCCCCTAAACCTAACCCTACCCCTAAACCTAACCCTCACAGAAAACTTTCTGCGTTTTTACATTTTCAAAAAACATAATTTAGTATGATTTATAAGATGTTTTCCTCATGGGGACCGACAAAATGTCCCCACAAGGTAAAAAATTCCGGGTTTTACTATCCTTATGGGGACATTTGGTCCCCACAAAGAAAGCAAGCAAAACGCAAGCAAAACGCAAGCAAAACGCAAGCAAAACGCAAGCAAAACGCAAGCAAAACGCAAGCAAAACGCAAGCAAAACGCGCGCGCGCACACACACACACACACACACACACACACACACACACACACACACACACACACACACACACACACACACACACACACACACACACACACACACACACACACACACACACACACACACACACACACACACACACACACACACACACACCAGGCTAACAACATTCAACGATAGACAGTGACTAAACAAACAGACAGGGTTAAATACGTGGACATGGGAAGACAGGAACCAATGAACAAACAGAACTCAAACAAGATAACTAGGTGAATGAACAGAAACCAATGATAAACTAATGAGGACAGGTGAAAACAATGACAGAGAACACGAGCTAACAGGGAGACTGTGGAGCTAAACAAAGGACAAAAGTGAAAACTACGGAAAACAAAAGGGACAAAAAAGGTAAACAAAGGGCAACGGTATCCCTAACAACAATGACATAATATAAGAAATATTTAAGATTCCACACAATTTAATGATCAGTAATCCAATATGCAAATTTGTGTCATTAACTCTTTTAACTCATTTTGTAAAAATATTTATTTCATTATAGCACTTTCACAAGATGTGAAAAAAAAAATTCACTCAAGCTGTTATACTGATAATATAATTTCTAATGAAAATTAAACTATTAAATTAGACATATGCAAAATATAAAAATTTTCACAAGTGGACTCAAACTTTAGAAAATCACATACATTTGCATGTCGGCAAAGCCACTGACCAGGAAAATGAAAAATGGCACTCCATGTCCATATATATATACTCTATATATTTAGGGCAAATGGTTTTTATTAAAAATGTATGTCCTCATATGGGGATAGCAAGACTAAGTTCTGACATTTAAAATAATACCAAGCTATAGAATGTCAGAATATCAAATTGTTTATTATGTTTCCAGAAGTGTTTTTTAGACGTTACATACATTACAGCTGATTTTCTGTAAATTCTGCTTTGTTTAAACATCTCTGATGTTTTTTCTCCAACTTTTGCAACAAAATCTCAATGTTTTATCTTTACACTGTCAAACAAACAAGTGAAAGCCAGTGCTGAAGCATTTTACAAATCAGAAATTAGCATAATTAATTCTGATTCAAAGTAATGGCCAGCATCATCCAATCCTTGCCAACCATGTTGAAATAAAATTATACATGATAAATGCTGAATCTGTGTACCGATTACCATTGTCCCATCATGTCTGCCAATCATGTTGAGTGATGCAAACATCATCTGCAGCTTGGAGTGTATGCACTTAGCTGCAAAAGAAAGTTATAGGATGCTCCCTTGGTCCCTTGCTCCCTGTTTAGGGAATGATTTAACCTCCAATGTGCTCTCTTTCTGCACTGGTCTCAGAACACATTGAATATAGGATTTGTTAGGGAGAAACAGCCCTACAGTCCTCGTCTGTGGTCATTGTGTTTAACAGAGTGCCGTTTTGTGATAAATCACTTACATTTTTAAAATGGCGTATCGGATGAAACTAGAGACTCTAATATTTTGACTCAAACAGGTTTCGATGTAAAAACATAATGAGGTTTCTTACCAGATGTAGTTTTGTTGGCGTTTCTACAAAAGACAAACTCTGCTTTGATCGGCACATGTTGTTTTGTCACATGACTATGTGTGTTGAAATTTTAAGGCTTTAATGACAGCCCAATGTGTCCTGAACTGAGATCAGTCAGTTTAAATGAAATAAAATTGTCCTTAGCATTTAGTGAAGACAAAACATAATGTACTAGCATGAGGACGTGGGGTTGCACAAGGTTAATTGAAACAGCAAGTGCCTCGTCATTTTTCCAGGTCCATCCATTCATCGTCTACAATGCTGTAAATTCTATACAGTTTTGGGGTGTTATATGATAAATGCACGGCTGGATGTGTAGATGTATGACATAGATGCATTTACCCTAGTTTGACTCACACCGTGGGGGAGGTTAGGTCTGTAATAAAAAGCTGTTTAATCAATGTCACAAGACTGGCTCTAGGACCATGTTGACTGCTATGTCAAGGTCCTTGAGTAGGGATGCATACATGCAAAATTACAAAAAGACCACTAGTAAAAATGGTTGTTTTTTCTTATTTAATATATTTTTTTATTACAAATTATATTGTCAGCATTGCAATTTGAGTGAAAAAAATATATGAATTTCTTAATTTGGTATGTCCCCCTATTGCTTTAAAAGACAGCATGTGCTTAAGCTTGCATGGACTTCACAGTTTGTGCTAAATCTGATGATCCATATTATCCCAGCATGATTTGAAAAGGTTCCAAAGAGCATCTTATTTGCTTCATTGGAAGCAATAAAATCTGTTTGCATGTGCACTTTATGTAGAAATGTTATTTAGTCTGTGTATTCTCATGTGGTTCTGGGTTTGTCTTATGTTGGTTGAAACAACAATAAAAACCATTTGACTTGACTTGAAATTTGCTTATTTAATTACCTGTGACCTAGAAAAAGTGCAGAACTAGGGCTGTCAATTTAACGTGTTAATTCAGAGTGAGTACTATTAGAGGAATTTAAGCTTGAAGTACCACCCTCATATCAGCAGGAAAGTGCACCTCAAGCTCTACAGGCAAAGCGTAGCTGTAAAGACAACAAACCGCCACAGATAGCACAAGAAGAGATCACGTTCTTGCGTTCAAACACAGCTGGACAGAGCGCAACTGCAAATGCAGGGGTGTCGAGATGTGTTTTTCTAAGTTTCAAACCACATTTAACTTGACACAGCGACCAAAAATGCTTTTTAAGATGTGACACATCCAAAGTGTGATGCTATAAAAGCGTCTGACTGACGCATGCACATATTGTAGGTTTGGCCTTAGAAAAGACCTTATAATAAGTCTTTCTCGGGTAGATTGACAAATTAAATTGCTTAATGGTAGAGTTGGGGTACTTGAGTTTGGACTCTGACTCGAGCCTAAGTCACGAGTCCAGTTTTAATGGACATGGACTTGTAATGGACTCGGATGCATTTTTACTCTGACTTGACTCTGACTCGAGCCTTTGGGACTCTGGATTGTTTTCCGAGTCCAGCCGAGTCCTTGGCATTTGTGATTCAATGAAATAAATAAATATATATTAAAACAGAAATTAATGAACACATCTCTGTCTGCATGCAGCTGTATTAGCCCCTAAAGTCGTAGATGTAGCCAGAATTGTTTCACTGTGTTTAAGCAAAGACACGCACACACAAACACACACATATGCAATTGCACTAGCACGTCATCAGTCAACCAATAGGCTTGAATGTTACTACCGAGACTGCTGTATAACATCGACTACTGAGGTGGCTGGCATGACGGAAACATAAAGACGGGTATGTATCCAATGTAATAGAAACTAAACAAGGCAGTTTCACATGACACAGGTAAAATTGTGTGTGCCATTTGTGAAGCAAATATGGTGCTCACATCGCAGTTTTATCATGGTTAAAAACTTAAACTCAAGAACTTCATTGAGTCAAGTCACCCACATCATGTCTCTCAAAGTTTAAACAACATATCGAAATAAAATGACATAAAAATAGTATTAATATTGGATATTAAGTTTTTTAGGCGTAATGTATCTACAAGGCTTCTGTAGTCTCTTGTGGTTCACGCAGTGTTGTCAACTTTAACTGGTCCATAATAGCTTGATAAATTAACTGTGTAACTTTTTAAATAGTTTGGGGGAAAAAAGCATTATTGCTAAAGCAGACAGCAACAATAAAGAGATAAACAGAACCTATTTATTATTGATTTACCATTTTCAAACCATTGACAAGCTGCTTTTTGTCCACCATTTACATGCACAACCATGCACAATAAAATATTAGGATATTTTATAATTTAAAATTTAAATATAGACTATAAAATAATTGTGTTATTCGACGACAGAGTTTGTGTATGAAGCTAAACTTCGTGTTTCGAGATTAATTTAGTTGGTTATGACGTTTTTATTTTAAATGTTTATTTATTTTATTTTTATTGTAAACCAACAGATATCTTATGCACATCTTTTACTAGCCTATATCTCTGACAATTTTGAAGGACAATTCTGTTAAATATATGACTCAAAATTACTATTCTCCATGTTTTTGCTGTTAAAGAAGATATTTGTTGGTATTTAAAGATTTCAGACTAATAGCAGACCAACGCGGCTGACACGCAAGCAAATATCAATTATTATTATTTATTTTTTTTTATCTTCTTTGGCAGCTGCTGCGAGATGCACACAGATGCATTAGAGATTTAAGAACACGAGCAGCACGCAGAACTGCCCTGAGTTGTGCGGTTTCACACAAATTAACTATAAAACCATGTCCCTGACGACATGGCCCTAATATTATCAGTGGACTTTTCCAGTATTTTTGGATGTAGAATTTGCTGTCAAATCGTGAGACGTAATTCTCAGTGAGTGCTAATTACTAATTTGTTGACTCATTTTTATATACTGTATTTTCCCAAATCAGTCGGCAGCTAGAGAAAAAAGATGCTTAAAGAAATCTCAGATAGGGATAATTTTAAATAAAACTAAATTAAATTGAATTGACAAATTGAAAATGAAGTAGAAATAAAAACTACATTAAAATTAAAAACATAATAACCTTGGCTGTAATGACAAACACAGCTTTCACTTTCTTTAGTCTGTGTTTGAGCTGAGAGGAAAAAGCAGCACATAATTGAAATGTCAACAGAACGCAATAAGAAATGTGTTGAAGGACAGTTTTGTCTTTATACCCCTAAAGCAATATGCTTTCATTCTGAATCCACTTTGAAGTTTGTTCAGCCGGATACTAATCATAAAGTGTATATGAAATGCAACAGAGGTTTTTCGGTTACATTTATATTGACAATCTGTTTTTCTTATTTGTGAAGGTTAAAATAAGCTTAAACTATTGATGTTGTGTTTACGGTTGAGTCCGATTCGGCCCCTTTTGGACTCAGACTTAACTCGTATTCGATTGTTTATAGACTAGGACTTAACTTGGACTTGACTAAGGCGGACTCGAACCCAACACTACATAATGGATTGTAGGTCATTATAGGCTTGTTCAATAATATAGAAATAAACAATGTAATGCATTCTAAAACTTTTTGTATAGCCAAATCAATGCTTTCCTTTTCTGCCACTGTAGTGTAATGTGCATTATATTCGAGTTATCTGAATTATTAAATGTATTATATATTTTATTTATAATTATTTAATCATTATAAACGGAATAATTTTTATTTGGGAGACTTTCTCAGCAAATTTTGATATATGTGATAAATTGCGAATAATTGTTTTAATTAATCAGAATATGATGTATTTAGTTTGTTTTAAAAAAAAAATAATTATAATTAAATGTGATCCTAGAATTTGGTTCTGAAATATTTGGTTCCACTGTTTTTGTAGCACTTTCATTCTCACCACAACAGTACCATTCATTACACCAATGCAAGTTCATTGAAATCATCATCATATGGTATAGCTCTTTGGTACCCACTAGCAGCTACTCACTAGGAATATTGAGAATTGGAATGATTCATAAAAACCTCCCTGATCCTCATCCACCCCAGATCAGGGATTAAGTCTTGAGCACAAGTGTTTGTCAATTAATGCTTTAATGGGAAAGTTAAATGGAAGCATGAGACTCATTTGGATGGATATAATCAGATTTACTAGCTGTAAGTAGTCTTGTTTTTCTGTACAATAAGGAAAGGCCCCAAGAGCTCCTTCTGACTGGATGAAAGATAGCAGTGCCGCTCCCTCATTGGATGGCTTTTTTTCTTGTTGCTATGTTTGCTCAGGGAATACATGCGGCGCAAAGGACAAGGGTGGTCACATCCTCATCACCTTGAGGTGGCCGAATGGCCTGGCTGCCTGATTTGACTCCTCACACTAATGTCATCTGTCATTTGCCATTTATGTATGTGTCATGATGTCATTACTAGAGACTGTGGGAGGACAGTAGGGAACACTATAGGAAATGAAAAGAGGGAGACAACAAGTAAGAGAGATAAGACCTCAAAGCACACTGATGCTGGTCTAAGAGATAGTGACAGAGTCCCCAAGCCCCGGGAGATTTGACCAGTCCTCACTCCATCCCCCGCTTGCATAAGTCCAAATCTGTTGCCTGTGCAGTAGCTAAAATAGCATCAGCCCTGTCAGCACGCAAGGCTGCTTGCAGCAGTGAAAGGTATGAAAATTTAAAATTTAGAAATTGACAGAGGAATACGGCTGACTTCAGGCATACTGTATGTGTCTTTTCATCTTTTCTTCTTCTTCTTTTCACTTTTTCTTTTACCACTCCTTCTGTGTCTTTTCATCATTGATGGAGACACTGAGGATATACACCTCAGAGAGTCAGTTACTTTCAGGAAGAGCTGTTTTTGTTTACATTGTGACAGATGTCTCATTTCCTACTGAATTATTACTGTCAGACCAAGCAGAAGGAATGTGGGAAAAGTGTGTTTCTCTCACTTAAATCAGAGTGAAAGTGTCTCAAAAGTGTGTCCTAATTTAGTCTCAGATGGCAAACTAACACCCACAGTCTGTTCCCTGACTATCTCATGTATATTTTCACAAAACTGGCATGTTTTTTCTCAGTTTGGCAGGCTCTAAACTGATTAGGTGACCTGACACATTGTCTAGTAGTAGGGGCACACACAGGGGTTTTAAAAGTTTTTTTTCTCTGTAAAGCAGTTCAGTGAGACAGCGCAGAATTATATTTATTATATTTATTTATTTTTCACGCCAGTCTGTTATTGTGCTAAAGTACATTTAGATAAACCCTCCCTTAAGTAGCATGTACATAAAAAGAAAGAAACTGTGGTTGGTTGCTTTACATCTCAGTCATACGGTCTCTTTCAGTCTCAGTGGGTGGTTTTTGGTCAGAATAATATGCAACGTGGACCAGACCATATCCTGTTATTTAGTTGAGACTAGATGTTAGACTAGAACTCATTTAACTGTAGACCCATAGGTATCAAATTTTTCTGAAGTCAAATTTTGTGTCTGATGTGTGTGTGTACAGACTCCCCAGAACACAGATCTGACTAAATAGATTGAGTTTGTATCATGTTGCTGTGTAATATATGCGATACTCTGCCCTAAAGTGTATTAAAGTTGGAAATAAGGTTATATTAAGGATCCCCGAGAGTTATATTTGCACTAAGCATGCTCAATTTTGCCTCTCCAACGATCACACTGCAAAAAAAGATTTTCAAGACATGTATTTTTGTCTTGTTTTCCTGTAAAAGTATCTAAACATTCTTAAAAAGGTATTTATTTACTTGTCAAGCAAAATGGGATAATATATTAAGTCTTGTTTTAAGATAAATTTGACAAAATTTTGTGAACTTCAAACAAGAGAAAACAAATCTGCTAATGGGGTAAGAAAAATTAACTTAATTCAAAGGGAAAACAAGTGTATTTTGCTTACCCCATTGGCAGAATTTTTTCTTGTTTTAAGTATAAACTTAATTTTAATTACATAACTTTTTATTATGCAGGCTATTGTATGTAAATGCCACATTCCAAGCATGTGTACATCGCGGTCTATTAAAGTGTCACTGCAACATGGATATCATCCAGATACTGGATTCTAAATGTGACAAAGATCAAAGAGTTTTCAGTTATGCCTAAGAGTCTACTGTTTCTCCTCTCTAGTTCCATACTGACTGGACTTCGCTCCGACTAGTTTAGCAGGCAGCAGAGTTTGTGACAAGAATGAGAAAGACCCTGGAACAGTCCAGGGATTTACTGACTGTCAACCAGCCCATTCAAATTGCCTTGTTTCCAAGGCACTCAAAGGCATCACTCACTTTCTGTACCTTTCACAGGGCTGGCTATTAATAGATCCTGAATGCGGAAGTGGGTAAAATTGCCCCATCTCAAGCACCCTGTCTCAAAGCTTCACAGAAGCCCGAGTTGGCCTATGGTGTGCACAGATAAGGGGTTTTGAAAGAACATATTCATCACAAAGTAATTGCTTTTCATTGTAAGGTTGTATCTGATATAGTGTATGGAAATTAACCATTGTCTTATAACTTTATGTTTTACTTTACTGTAGATGGTGGAAAGGATATTTATAATTCTGCAATACTTCCCTTGCATTTTAATAGTATGTATTTAAGGAGGTTAATCAAAACTAGATTTCCATTTTCTGACCAAAAAACCAGGGCTTTCATGGCAACAAAAGAATAATTTAAAATGTTTAGGTAGATTCTAGGCTTTTGTTCTGGTTGTTGTTGTCATTCCAGGAAGAAAAGGAAAATCAGAATTTAGTATAGAAGATATGCAAGAAAGAAGACCAATCCCAATTCAGTACGCAAATAGTACAATGATGTCATCACTACAAGTAAGTCATGGTGGTGGCATAGTGGGCTAAATCACATAACTGGTAATCAGAAGGTTGCTGGTTCAACCCCCACAGCCAACATTGTGTCCTTGAGCAAAGCACTTAACTCCAGGTTGCTCCAGGGGTAATACGTGCACTGTTAGTTGCTTTGGATAAAAGTGTCTGCCAAATGCATAAATGTAAATGTAAACACCCATGGTGCAGCTTCACTGCCACATAGTACCAAAACAGACCAAATCTGTGCATTTCTGTGCAGTACAGAGCAGACAAGCATACACATCACCAGTGCTCCTACAGTCTGACCATATGCAGCCCATGTATGGCTGTTCTTGACCTGCCCACCTCCCTCAGGCATGCTCATCTCTTTTTTAGCCCATTCATACTCCATTCAGAGCACTGAGCACAGGCAATCTGTTCCTCTTAGGTGATTCTCTGTGAAGTGACCTGTCGGCTGCACACTACCAGCTGCATCCTTCACCGGTTGACTGGATGCACTAAGGTTTTCCTCTTGATTACTGTCAAGGCATGTAAAGAAAAATTAATGTGTTCTTTATGGCTGATAAAATTCACCAGAGAGGTGAACATAAATCAGAAATTAATATTTATAAATTTGTTGACAGTCAGGAGAGGCAAGAAACACAAGTGAGCATTTTTTGCCACTCTAGCCCAACTTGAGATTGCCTGAGGGGTCTCAGTAGTTTGTAAACCCATAGTGCGTCTAGGCCTTCTTCACCATCTTGGGATTCATTCCTGCCCTGCAAAGTGGACTTCATGGGGTGTTTGACCATCTTGAGTAAGATTGCAAATCACAAGATGTGTACGAAGGGCACTGCAAGCGGCAGTAAGTGTACATTGATGCAACCTTTGCATTACCATTAACCTGACCATGGGTCATATAATAATAAAGAGGCTTCCACATGACTGTGTTGGCCGGCGACAGCACGGCAGCTTACTAGGTTGTAAAAGAATCATTCTGTCATCATGTTATGATGCTGTAGGAAATTGAGATGAGCGTTTTTATAAGTGAATTGAACTCTTGCAGATATCCCCTTCTCAGTGTGGAAGGAGAAGTGAACACGACAGTACACTGTGGATAGGATGCAGCCTTGGTCAGTGTCACAGTTAGCAAGTGACATCATTGTCACATTTCTTTTTACCTCAGCATGACTACAATGCCCTGATTCAGTCACTAAGTCTCTGTCGTGTTCCAATCAGAGCATGCAATAATCGTCTTGAAGGTGTATTTAAATATCCTTCTAAAAGTGTAGCTATGTCAGAACATTATATGCCAAGGTTAGGATCCTGAATTGTGTCATTCTAATTGTGTCAATTATAATTCATGTGAACTAGAAAATGAATCCATAACATGTTCATTTGAAATGTCATTTTGATACATTATTGACTGCTTTGTCAGAATGTGACATATGGGCTTTATGAAATGGGCAAAAAGATCCCAATCCTCAAATAATCACAAGTGTTTTTCTTTTAAGTATAAGTCTATATATTGGATCTATAAATTAAAATATATATATTTTCTGATATTGTTTGGTGATCATAAAAAAAACTGTACTGAAAGGTCATGAATCCCCCTTTATATATATATATATATATATATGTGTGTAAGAAATTGTTCACATTACAGATGCTCAAAGCATGACTGTTGTTGGCAAAATGCAAATCATGACATTTTTTATTGCAACTGTAAATGCACAATTTCAGTCTTGTTATTGTTTTTCATTATCTTGAGTTATTTAACCATATTAAAGCATCAGTCATGTAGGCATCAGTAAGCATGAAAGATGAGGGTCCTGTGTTATAAGACACTGTTGGTTGTTTATTGCATAACTTTCTGAGCTCTTTCTACTCTTAATGTTTGGTGCTGAGGCTGCACCTTAAAAATCTCTTCTGTCAACTTATTTGGACCGTTCCGTCACCTCCTGAGAGGAAGATGGAAAAGTTGATACTCTGTGACTCAGTCTCAGGTTTAATTAAGAATCTTAGGTGAGGTGCTCTCAAAGATGCATAAGCTAACTGAAAGAGAATTTTTGTTTTCAGGGAATTATGTTAATTTGTTAGAAACCAAGGGTGTACATGTTCTGTGAAAAAGTATTTGTCCCCATCCTGATTTCTTCTGTTTTCGTGTATATCTCATACTAAACTGTTTCAAAAATTAAAACAAAATCTAGCATAAAAAAAGGCAATCTGAGTAAACACAAAATACAGTTTTTAAATGATAATATTATTTATTGTAGCAAAAACGTTATCCTGTGTGAAAAACTTAGTTACTAAATCCCCAAATTTATGAAACTACATTCATAATGGGGTTCAGCTGAACTAGACACACCCAGCCCTGATTACTGCCAGCAATGTTCAATCAAATAAACACCTAAATAGAAATTTTTCAGCAGCATGAAGTTACCACAGTGAGAGCCATTAACTCCAAATGGAGAACGCTGTACAGTAGTGAACCTTCCCAGAAGTGGCTGACCTTCCAAAATTCCTCCAAAAGCAGAGCGACGACTCATCCAGGAAGTCAAAAAAAGCCAAGGACAACATCCAAGGAATTGCAGGCCTCTCTTGCATCAATAAAGGTCACTGTTCATGACTTAACTATCAGAAAGACACTGGCCAATAATACCATCCATGGAAGAGTGTTGGGGCAAAAACCACTGCTAAACCAGAAGAACATTAATTTTGTCAGAATTTTGCCAAAACACACCTTCCCCAAACCTTTTGGAAGAATTTTCTGTGGACTGATGAGTCGAAAGTGGAACTGTTGGAAGACAGGTGTCCCGTTACATCTGATAGAAATCAAACACAGAATTCCACAAAAAGAACATCATACCTATGGTCAAGCATGGTGGTGGCAGTGTGATGGTGTGGGGATGCTTTCCTGCTTCAAGGCCAGGGTGACTTGCAATAATTGAGGGAAACATGAATTCTGCTTTCTACCAGAAAATCCTAAAGGAGAATGTCCGGTCATCAGTCCTCATCAGTCCGTGAGTTGAAGCTCAAGCAAGGATTGCAGCAAGACAATAATCCAAAGCATAGGAGTAAGTCGACTCCTGAATGGCTCAAAAGAAGCAAAATTCAAGTTTTGGAGTGGCCTAGTCAAAGTCCTGACTTGAACCCGTTTGAGATTGGAAACCTTCCAATGTGGTTTTCATTGAAGATGGGTTTTTGAGCAGGGGGTTCGCCAAACTAGACTGCGCAACCATAAAGCCCAGGGCCCCCCCGGGCAGTCAAGGGCCCCTGGGCACTGGCCCCATTGGCCCGGTCAGTAATCCCTCCCTGGCTGCTAAAGGTGGCAAAACCAGCTATTAAGTTTAAGGGGGTGATATAGGTGTTGGATAACTTTTTAGCTTCAATTAAAAAATATACAGTATATATTCGAAAACTGTGTTTTGTGTTTACTCAGGTTGCTGTTGTTATATATATGTGTTATATCTTGTTTGAAGATATAAAAACAATTTAGTATAAAAAAATACAAAAAAACTGAAGAAATCAGGATGGGGGCAAATACTTTCCCACAGCAATGTAGAGCCACTGTGTGTGTGTGTCATTGTGAGGATGAAATGTATTTTAATAACCATTGATGAATAGCAAACTGAAAATATACTTAGCTCAGTTTAAAAAAGAATAAAAGACAGAAGTCAATGCAAAGTCCCATCATATGAAAACAAATGTTTGCGTGTTTGAGGCATTTTGGGGTATAGAAGTGGCCTTGTAAGGCTAGAAATGTGGAGCCATTAATGAATGGAGTGCTACTGTTAATACTTTAAACTGTATCTGCTTTATTGATTACACCAACTTCCACTCTGTACAATATGTGTGTAATGTATAATGCTTGTGGTTTGAATTGGAGAGAGAGAGAGTAGAGTGCTTGCTATTGAGATGTATTATGGTCTCAAGTGATTGTTTGAGTGCTTCCATGCAAATATTAACTGGTCAATGACAACAAACTCCATTAATGTATTCTACAAATCCTTCCACAGAGCATTCAGATTACTCTTATTTAAATCAAAGCTAATAGTCTCTAGCATTTAGTTTGTATCTTATTACAATATCCATTACAGTTTATGCTCTTATGTCTATTAAATAATTCATGTTTGTATGTAACAGATATGTACTTTCATTATGAAACTCATTATTTAAATGTATCTCTTATTGTATAGGAGTCTTATGGGAGTCATTTCCGTCCATTCTTATTCTTATTATTTTTAAGATATTTGGTCTAGCTACAGTATAAACAAATCCTCAATGTAATGCTGAACCTGTTTGGTGAATCAGGCTAAGAATAAATGCATGTGTTGGTTTCACATGTTTTCAACTATAAATAAATTATTAAAGTTCAGAATTGTAAATCAATGCATTATGCAAGTGGGGTGTAGATAACTGTGGTGTTCAAGTACTGTATATGCTGCATGCAAGATTGGAGTCTCCAGTCAAAGAAAAGTCTTGCATAAAAAAAAGTTACAGAGAGCTTTAAAGGCAACATGAAACGTATTTTACTTCCATAATGTAATGGATTCCTGATTGTAAAACAGGACTGATCAGGAAATCATGTACAGTTGGACAGTACTTCATGTTATCCATTGTGATTGATTGGATTGTAAAAAGTCAGGCTATGATGTTATTGGTTATTTTGTCCTCACCCACAAGGCCTTGATTACTTCTGGAGAAAAGTTGTTTAATTATATTTATTCATGTTGATTGTGATATTAGCGGCACAGAAATTACACACTTCACCTTTAAAGGGCCAAAAAGACTTGCCTTTAGTTTTGGTATCTGCTTGATAAATTGTGCTTCAAGGGTTTTTGATAAGCTGGGATAGGCTCCAGCCCCCCGCAACCCTGTACACAGGATAAGCGGTTGACGATGGATGGATGGATGGATGGATGGATGGATGGGTTTTTGATAAAGGTTTTCTTGTGATTTGAAGAGTATGGGTGGTGGACAAAGATTATCAATCATTTGGTAACATTTTCAGTAAGACTAGATAAATCACGACATGTCAGGTCAGGCTGAGTACAGTGAGTCAGCATCCGGTGTGTCCTCTCTCCTCCTGCTCTGTGCTCCTGGATCACTTCCCCTGATTTATATTGCACCCTCTGCCATTGGCACACAGCAGTGTCACTGCCACGGTTAGAGGAAATGTCATTATCTGACATCATTGTTGCACTTTTTAAGCCAAATGGTCTCAGCGATATTAGAGTCAGTTGCACTATATTCAACCCCACTAACATTTTATTTTTATTTTACTTAATACAAAAAGCTAAATACTTATCCTGCATATAAATTCAAATATCTACATGTTATGGTGGTTTATGCTAACTGCAGGAGCTGTAATGTAGTCAATTTGTGTCCATCTAGATTATCCTCTAGTATTTCATTGCTTATGTCCTTGTCACAGAAGCAAACCACCTCATTGTTGGGACATGTGTCCCTCATGGGAACTGGATTCATCATCTCTGCTCTCCTGAGGAGACTAAGACAGATTGTTTCAGAAATAAATTAAAAAGCTCAGAGATTCATTTTTAGAAAAAAAGGACCTTAAAAAGACCTATTTCTTACTGACCTTTTTGGTTCTATTTTAAGGGTTTAATAAGTTATTACAGTAGATTAAGTACCAGATGCATTTCTGAATTGCACGCAGGCCAATTAAACAGCAGTCTTCAGAAACTGTTGCTTTCTCCTAACAAAAGCAGGAAAGAGAGTCACTCCACCAAATCTTCAGTCAGTTCAATTCTTTAGCAACAGCCAGACTCATTATTTTTTAAGGGATTGTTTACCCCAGAATGAATATTCTGACATAATTTACTCACCCTGATGTCACTCCTAACCTGTACACAAAGGAGTTCCAAGGAAGAATGTTCAGAACAACTTGAAAGTGAGTAAATGATGGCAAAATATTTTTGGGTGAAATATCCATTAGCTTAAGGTATGTTCCAGGTTCAATACACATTAAACTCCATCATTGATTACCACAAAAAATTATTTAGACTCGTTACAAACCTTTTCTATATAAAGTTATAGCCAATTTTACAACTTAGTTGCCATGACATGTAATGTCAACAAACACTAAAATGACTGTAAAAATTACAATTTAAACAATTTTACTGCTTAAATAATACACAAGTTTTAATAGAAGAATTAATGTAAGTGCTTTTATCAAATTATAAGCTTCATATTTCTTTGTTTAATCTTTAAACCCTCCAAAATCTGGCTAGATTCACTCTAATTTTCCCCATCTCAGTGCCTCACTGTAACCTCGATTTTTGCTTTTTTTTTAAAGAAAAGGAGGAATGACTGGAATTAAATTTTTGTGGTAATTATAATTATGCCACAAATGCTGTCAAAAGGGATTTAACAAGCTTAAATTTGTCCTTTGTCTTCAGGCCTTTGTTTGTATTAGCTGAATACCAAGGCAAGGTTATGCATTCAGTTTGGAGGAAATTACAGTTAAAAAGGGTAGTTTCACTATAATAAAGTGAGTCTCTAAAAATCTAAGAGATTAATTTTCTAAATAATTTCCTGGCTTCTCCAAGCTTTATAATGGGATTGAGTGGTAACTTAGATTTTGAAGCCCAAAAAAGCGCATCCATCCATCAAATAAGTAATCCATACGGTTCCAGGGGGATAATAAAGGTCTTCTGAAGTGAAGCGATGCGTTTTTGTAAGAAAAATATCCATATTTATAACTTTATAATCTATAATCACTTGCTTCCGGTAACGGTAGTCCACATGTTCACAAGAGAGTCGAGTTCCGGTGTATGATGTAGGCGTAGTGTAAGCTCTGGTGAGAAGTGACTAATGTGGAAGCGTGCATTGTTTACAGCAAAGGAAAATGCCGAAAAGAAGTGAGTTGTTTTAGCTATGCTATAGATAGTATTAGTCTTAAAATGGATTGTTCTTGCTTCTATCCAGTCATTCCAATCGTCCATTCATGACAGCAAACTCTCTCAGCCTCTGCTGGCATTACCTTGCATTTCCTGCACGAGCACCACCATGTCTCCTTTACTATCCATCTACCAGATTCTTTTGTTTTGCTGCTTCTGCATCCTCCTCCATCTCCCGGAGTTCCAGGTTGGTGTACTCCGGTTCAAACAAATAGGGCTGAGCAAATAACTCAATCTCCTCTTCTCTTATATCGAAATCCTCCAACATTTTTCTTTAAAAATCCATGCTGTTGTCTTCTAATTCGTGATCAGCATTTTGTTTTGCTCTATCTTCTGCGCTTCCACGTTTGTCACTTATCACCTTAGCTACTCCTACGCCATATGCTGGAACTCGACATTACCGTAAACCAGTGATTATCGTTTATAAAGTTATATATATGGATATTTTTCTTACAAAAACGCATCGCTTCACATCAGAAGGCCTTTATTAACCCCCTGGAGCTCTATGAATTACGTTTTTGATGGATGGATGGATGGATGGATGGATGGATGGATGCGCTTTTTTGGGCTTCAAAATCTAAGGTACCATTCAATCCCATTATAAAGCTTGAAAGAGCCAGAATATTTTTTTATATAACTCTGATTGTGTTTGGCTGAAAGAAGAAAGTCATATACACCTAGGATGTCTTGAGGGTGAGTAAATAATAGAGTTATTTTCATTTTTGGTTGAACTAACCCTTTAACATTAGTTATCAACATTAGTTAACATGAACTAACAATTAACAATACTTATTAAGCATTTATTAATCTTGATTCATGTTAATTTGAACATATAGGATTTGGACCGCAACAAACGTGCCCAGTATGAAAACCACCTTAGAAAGAAACTCTATTACTCCAAAAGAATAAACATAGAATGCAAACTAACAGTCCCTTAGACACTTTACTTGGACATTTACCAAGACAACCTATAACAGTTTACTGTGTACATTCACACACATTAGCTGACATAATGGGGTTTGAAGGAGCATTGCTGAAAGAGGTCTGAATATCCACATTGAAATGTGTCATTGTGCTATATAATCTTATGTGCCACGTATGTTATTCTGTGTCTTTCTGTGTGTGAGCATGCGTGCGTGCGTGCGTGCGTGCGTGCGAGAGAGAGAGAGAGAGCATACTTGGCAATAAAGCTCTTTCTGATGCTGAATCATGCATTTTTACTCTGGCTCTAAATTAATGGTCTAAATATTCAAGAAGGGATTTTTGAATTTCAAATTAAGTAAAGTTCCACAGCCATTTGTAAATGGCTTTTTAAAAGTCAGTTCATATGGATTTTAAATGGAATTATAGTCTGCGTCTACTTTCACTTTTAGTCTGAAATGCACCCATGTTGACAGTCACATTTAAGTCTAGTTTTACTTCCAAGCATTCTGGCTGAAAAGTATTTTTTTCCCAAAAGTTCATATTTTTTTTTTTTTTTTTTAAGATTGTTTATGCTTGCACTGCACTAACAACTATTGAAAAGCTATGAGAGTTTATTGGTTTTCAGACACAGGTCCCTCCCATGTGTAGAGCAGAATGCCAAGTTTAGAAAATGATTCATGGTGGATGCTTAATTGACAGAGTAACAAGTCATCCATTACCTCTGTTTTTTTTCAACTGCTCGCAGCATTTCAGATATGAATGCAGTAAATAATGCATGTGGCTAATTTCCACTGCCACTAAACATATGCTTTCAACCAAATTCTTAGTGTTATTTAACTACAGAAAACTTTCTGTCTGGACTAATGTCCTAATTAAGACTTGTTCTACAGTATTTGTATTGTGAGACAAACCGAAAATGCGATTTAAAGTAAGATACGAATAGACGAAGCAAACTCCTACTTGGAGGCCTGACTATACATGTAGAAGAAAAAAAGTAAATATACAACTATAACATTTTGTGTGTTAAATTTGTATTAAAATCGAATGCCTCATTTACACTATTACAAGCATTAGTGTACATAGTATTTAACCCTCATGTGTTCACAATCATTTCAGTGGTCTGATGTCAAAGCAGCAAATTAAGTTATGCTTAAAAACAAAATATTTGATTGATAAAAACATATTTCTCCTTGTTATTATTCCTCAGAGAGAGAGAGAGAGAGAGATCTTAGTGACAAACTGTAATAAAAGCTCAGCAAAGGATGTTGTGACAAGGAGGTTAACAAATCCAACAGCGAATCTCTCAAATCGACTCTAACTCGATTTAACTGTACAATCCTGTGTAATTTAATTACTAGTGTAAGTATACCAGTGTAACACATCCTTGCCAGGCAGGTTTTTGCACCTCTGTTTCTTTATATTTATGTTTTTCCACACAGCCGTATTTCATCAAGAAACTGATTAATCGTGATAGATTAGAGAATTGATCTTATTTTGGATAAAATTTTGAACATATTAAAACAATAACATCCAGTAATTGGTGAGGGTTGAGTTGCAGAAACAACTGCTATCTAAGCATGTGCATAATTTCATGTTCCAATTTATTCCATGTGGAATTATTTTGTTGGCAAGTTTAGAGTTTAGTTGTATAGTTTACAGTACAGAATCTCGTTTATTACCTTTTTGGGCAGCGTATGAAGAACTTGCAGAAGTTCATATGTCAGGTTCTACAAAGCCAGACTTAAGCAATAAAATGTCACCAGTTCCAGTAGCTGGTTAAGCAATAACCCTTCAATATTTGTTTCCCATTATATCACTGTTGTATTGCAGAGCTAAATTTGCGTTCATTTCATATTAGTTTTACTGTAATTATCAGTTGGAAATTCAGAGATTCTCTGAGCCGTCCTGGGACCTCAGAAGTTATTTGTTACTGTGGCAATACTCATAATAGCAAAACAGCTTTGTTTTTAAACAGCATATTTATCACTTGATTTAATTCATTAATTCACCTCTATATATTATTGAAAAATGTTTAAGGACAAAGAGAGTGCCCCAGGTAACAATGGCATAATAAAATCACATATCAAACAGAAATATGTGTTCACTACCTTAAACTGTATAGGTGTTTTACACAACATAACAAATGACTGACAAGTCAGGGCTTTCATAGAATTCAGAGTTTACAACTTGTAATTACAAGTTTTACGAAGGTGCAAATGCCCTTAACAAGTCAGTATCTCATAATTATGGTAATTTCGACATGGTGTGAACACACCATAAATACTCATTGAGAATTGTCCCAATAATGACATCTTTGTTTCCAAAAAAACTTTTTGCTGCTTTTTCAATTTAGCTAAATAAAATGAGTTGATGCAACAATATGAACTACTTTTTTAATCTAACATAATCTAATAGTATATAGTTTATTTAATGTAGTACACTACACAATTAAAATGTTTGTTTTCTTTATTTCTTTTGTTAACTATTAATAGCCAATGTTTTTAAAAAAGTTAATAAAACATGTATTCAAATTGTGTAATAGGATTATGTAGTAATACATTTTATAATATTCTTAATAGTGCGATAGATCGATTTAAGCAGAAAGGAATATGTGGTGCATGTGGTCTGATGTATTGTGTGGCAGTGCAGATATAGGAGACCTCTATTTAAATCTCGTCTTTGAAACTGCATCTAGCAGGCTTATTATACTGTATAACTGTAAAAGTTCACTCAAGTCCTCAAGTCGCTCAAGTCAAGGGGCAGGCACACTAGGAGGTGCACTTTGGGCACGCAAAAATTTTTCGTACAATGTCGTCTTGTTGTACGAATTCACGGTTCAGAGTTCACCAAGCTTGAACTTTGGTATGAAGCGTTGTACTGAATTTCTTCGCATGAGCTTGCGTTTCCTCTCTGCTGCATTCGGATGTGTTTGAAAGGGAGTGATTGGAGCGTGAAGTGTAGTGTGACTGTCCCTAAAAAAATATTTTTTTTACTTCTGTGGAATAGGCTTAAAATTATTGTGTGCATATGCTTTTCATAATTTAATGATGTTCAGTGAATAAAACTTTACTAAAGAGGTTTTTTTTTATTTTTATAAAAAAAATTTGGTACTATATCACTCCAAAACAAAATAATAATAATACAAAAAATGCGATAAATCAATGTTTTTGCTTTATCATTCTCCCCAGGTTTCATCAAAGCTGAGGTTTTATAAACACTCTATCTGGATGCTTTGGCTTTTATTTTCAGCAGTGACATTGTATGTTAATCTGACCAGACTGGTGATTTGGGGAGGCCTAATGTTATGAAGCAGATGACAAATCGTGTTGCATTTTCACTGGGCAATCCTGTCTCGTATGACTTAATGACTCTATACAATGTCCCTTGGTAGTTATTATTTAAGAGGACACTGTTTTAGAGGACACTGGAAAAGAGTGGAAAAAGAAGCCTTTTGTGTCACAGGGCCAAATCGCTTAGTATGTGACAAATAAGATTATTTATTAATAACCTGCTTTAGATGGGATACTCATCCATGGATATGAAATGTGAAGCTCAAGGGATACATTTTCCACAAAAGGGCACCTTGTTTTTAAGAGTTTAATCCTATAGCTCAGGAAGCTTTATTGCGATATGGAAGAGTTGTCAGTTTGAGCTCACTTATAATGCCACTGTCTGAGACTAAATTCGGATTGTTCCTCACCTGTAAATACCACTCTTATCTTTATTTTTCTACTGACAGGGCACTAGTTACCTTAAAATGTGAGATCTAATTAGAATTGGAGGCGGTTTGTTGTGTAGTTGTGTGTTCACAGACACAGCGAGCATTCCTTTTAACGGATGCTTCTGTGCCCCTGTGACAGGAAGCCAGCCCACTAATCAAATGCTTGGCTAGATTAACAACACAGAAACTGTGTTTGCTCTCTTGATTTGCCTTTCCTTTTCCTCAATCATTTCACCCATTCTAACCATCATTTTCAACTCTTTCACTTCTTCATTTTTTGCTAATGAGATTTACATCTCAATAAATATTTTTGTACTAAGGCAACTGTTTTCTAATCAGTGGAAATTTTGTTACATTTTTAGATTTGTGGACATTTTATATTGTGGAATGTTACAATTATGATTACCAGGTCTGGCAGAGTCATGGAAATTAATTGCATCTTAAAAGACATGGAAAATCCTAAAAAATTTCTATAGTCAATAGACTTTTTGTCTTATTTCAGTCATTTGTAAACAAGTGTAATCATTTAAATCTATTGATTACAAAGATTGGATCCTAATACACAAATGACAATCCAACACAGAAGTCTATATCATTATTAGGACCACATATTGTTATCCCATGAGTATTTGTAGGTATTTTAGGTGTGATTCTAACACACGAGAATTCGTATGTATTGTTAGGTAAAATTTGTTTCTAGCAAATGTACATTCTCGTACTTTTGCAGACACTGAAACGTACAATTTAGTATTTGACAGCATCTAATCATCATAATTTTACGTATTATCACCTATAGAAACATACAAATGTTTACATGTACTGTTTGAATTGATTAATATCAAATAATTCATAGAATTAATCAGTTAATTACATTTAATTTATAATCAATGATTAGTTCAATTCCATCACATTTATTTAACGCATCCTGGAAGGACCTCATGAGGCAGCAGGATGTCTTGCCTGCAATGACAACAAGCTCAGTCCAATGATGCTGTTACACACCACCCCAGACCATGACAGACCATCCACCTCTAAATCGATCCAGAGTACAGGCCTCGGTGTAATGCTCATTCCTTCGATGATAAAGGCAAGTCCAAAAGGCGAGTGAGACAAAACTGCGTCTTGTCAGTGAAGAGCACTTTTTGCCAGTCCTGTCTGGTCCAGCAAAGGTGGGATTGTGCCCAGATGCGACGTTGTTGCCGGTGATGTCTGTTAAGGACCTGTCTTACAACAGGCCTACACGCCCTCAGTCCAGCCTCTCTCAGCCTATTGCAGACAGTCTGAGCACTGATGGAGGGATAGTGCATTCCAGGTGTAACTCAGAAAGTTGTTGTTGTCATCCTGTACCTGTCCCGTAGGTGTGAAATTCGGATGTACCGATCCTGTGCAGTTGTTGTTACATGTGGTCTGCCACTGCGAGGATGATCAGCTGTCCTTCCTGTCTCCCTGCAGTGCTGTCTTGGGCATCTCACAGTACAGACATTGCAATTTATTGCCCTGGCCACATCTGCAGTCCTCATGCCTCCATTCAGCATGCCTAAGGCACATTCATGCAGATGAGCAGGGATACCTCAGTGATGTCAAATGCTTATTGGCTCTCACGTGTCTTTTGCGACATGACATAATTTTTCAGGTGATGTTATATCCAGGTAATATATATTCGGGAGATGTTTATCTGTATCTAATATATCTATAAAATAGTACAAATGTAACTATACAAATATATTTATAATATAAAGGATTAAAAAGCATTTTTAAAAGCTGTACATGTATAAAAAATTTACGTACGGTAACACATATAAAAATGAATGTGTAAATGTTATGGATGAATACCTACGAATAATACAATTATTATAAAAAATTATTAAGCACAAACAACTGTAATAATGCAAAAGTAATAGAAATGTATTGGTCAAAAGGTGTGGAAACCTTGGTTTTAATTTAATTAAAACAAACAAGTCTGGCTATAATCACTGACAAAGCTTTATATGTACAGTATGTGTTGCAGTGCAGTCATCTGGTTCTGTTATGATCCAAAGATTTAATTATGCCTCTTTAACCTGACATGGACACACCAAATGCACTTTCATCACCTCTGCCTTCTCATTCATCCTTTGCCTCTGTCTGGAGGGACGATGAAATGAGTGTTGCTATGATATCCTCTTTAGACTTAATAGCCAAATCCTATTAATAATAGGACATTCTCTCAGGGTAGTTAGCTTTGTTTCTGGATGAGTTCTGTGCTGGAAGAGTTTAGACATGAGAGCTGCTCTCATCCTCTGACAGGATTCAACAGTGGTGGATGGCATGGGTGGCTCTAGCTAGGCTCTAGGCTGGACCACACAAACTGTCGTCTCTTGCTGTCTCTCTCTCTCTCTCTCTCTCTCTCCCTCTCTCTCTCTCTCTCTCTTTCTCTCTCTCTCTCTCTCTTTTATTTTTAGTAATCTATGTGGTTTAAGTCTGTCAGGGTTCACTTAGCATTCAAATTTAAAAGAATGATTAAATATCTTTATTTTAAATAGAACACAACTAAACTAACTAAATATCTTTCATTTCAGTTATGAATAACAAACGGTTTAAGCAAATACAGCATATGTAGATATTAGCCCAGTACCCCAATTTAGCTTTGCATCATGTTTACGTTTTGACATCAAAAACAGAGAATAGCCCAATGATTTCAACTCTAATGTAAACACGTTTTTTTTGCTGAGTTTTTTTTTAACAAGCTGATTTAATTATTAGCATACTGGTGTGCATATAAATTCTGGTATAGGCTATCAATATGCTATTTGTATCCATATTACTGAACATAAGCCAATCATTGGCCTACAGTCCACAGCAATAATTTTTGCAATTGAATTTGTCAATCTGTCCAAAATAGATTTATAATAAGGGCTTTTCTTAGGATGAGTTAATAAACACTGGCGTCAGACAGACGCTATTAGGGTGTCTCACTTTGCTGCGTCATGTCACAAACACAGCATTTTTAGGTCACTGTGTAAAACTTAAACATAGTTTGAAACTTCACACCTCGAGATTTTCATCTTGTGCTATCGCTAGTGTCAAGCAAGCCTGATTATGTTTTGTTGTCTGTACAGCTGGAGGTTCACTTACTGCCTCCTACTGAAAACAGGTGGTAATTCACATGCATGAATTTCTCTGATAGTATAATTACTCCATATTATGGTTGGGACATGATTAATTTTGTAAATTTTTTTACATGATTAATCACACCGAATTAACGTGTTAAATCAACAGCCCCAAATTAAGTTATTAGAAGGTTTCTGAAAACATGTTGCAGGTAAACTATGACACCTTCCCAAAAAGTTTTGCTCAATATGACTTGGAATCCAATTGTATTTTCATTTTCAATGCTGTAATAACTTCCCTCCCTGTCTCTTTGCAAAGCATTATAGGAAGGAGCTGATAATGGTTAATAGATTATTACAGCTGGCATTGTGAATGCTGCTGGCAAAAAAGAAAGCAATATCTGTGCAGAAATACCTACATTATGATCTGAGTCATTCCTAAAAGTCTGAACCTACAAATAAAATGCCACCTACAGTACAAATGTTCCATGCAGCACAAGGAACATAGAATCTTACCCAGGAAGCAGCTAACGTCTGATATATATCCAGAAATATCAGCTTGCCAGTTATTATTCATTTCAACAATTAACCAACCAAATCAATGAATCGCACAACCAGGCTTTTTTTTTGCTTATACCCAGCATTACTCAGACATACTCAGATTTTTTTTTCTAAATAATGACACGTGTCACACTCAGTCAGTGACAGCCTGGCAAGCTGTTTGTGCAGTGCTCATTTGCTTACAGCACTGAGTGCAGTCACTTAGATCCAAAGCCTTGAAGGCTTGTCTTTCACTGCTTGTCAAGCCTGCTCTCTCTTAACACTACTGGCAGTAAAGTGAACAGCAGCATGCATGCTGTGTTTCTCGTGCGTGGGATGTTTTCAATGAAATGTTTGTTTTATGTGTTTATGGTAAGATAGCTACTCTTGGTTGTGAACTGTATATTGTCTTTTCCGTATCACTGACTGCATAGATTAACAATATAATAAAGTTCTTGTGTCACTGTCTGTCTATAAAGTTCTTTATCTATCTATCTATCTATCTATCTATCTATCTATCTATCTATCTATCTATCTATCTATCTATCTATCTATCTATCTATCTATCTATCTATCTATCTCTCTCTCTCTCTCTCTCTATCTCTATCTCTCTCTCTCTCTCTATCTATCTTTCTATCTCTCTATCTCTCTCTATCTCTCTCTCTGTCTCTATCTCTCTCTCTCTGTGTGTCTCTCTCTCTCGCTCTCTCTCTCTGTCTCCCCTAAGGCTAGTCTATTATAAACGTTTTGTTGAATTTGTTGTGTGGGTATTGTAGGCTGGCTAAAGAAGCATCTGCATTATAAATAACTGAAAGTTATTTTCAAATATGAAGACAAATCTATACAATGGCTTACACTCAGGGGCGTAACTAGAGGGAGGGCAGGGCGGACAGCCGCACTAGGGCCTGGGGTGAGAGGGGGCCTGCAACGGTCGACCAAAAGAAACCAAAAAAATGACAGCAGGCCTGAGGGGTGATGAAAAATGACCATGGCCTCCCCAAGGAGGGGGCCCGGCAGTTTCTTTGCACTGGGGCCCACAAGATCCAAGTTACGCCACTACATACACTGATGAATGAAATATCACAAAATTTATTTTTGTTGCTGAAATTCATTACTGGAGTTCAGCTTGTGTTTCTAGCAGTGCTTGGAGCATGTGCAGGATCTCTCTGTTTCCATAGAGAGATTGTTGGGCAGCTGATGTCAGTGAGGGTAAGTCAGTGTGTCTTTGTACTGTTCACTCTGCAATGCATTTGTTTGGGTCTTAACTATGCTATGGCTTTGTTCATATTTTTGCTAAATGAAAAGTATAGCAAACGCCCTCAGAACTGAATGTAGGCCACACAATGGCAGCACACTGAAGATTAGCATAACGACAATGTGTAATGTAGGGTGTCTGCTTACAGCAGTTGCATCGGTGTGAGCTCACACTGGCAAACTCTCTAGCCATGACTCAATGAAAAGATCACCCTCATTGACCCTCATGACTTTATTTTTACACATTTTATCCCAAGAAATAAATAATAATAAAAAAAAGAAAACATGAATAGAAGTATTGGTATTGGTATTGTTATCGGTTCTGACGATATTGGACTTGTAATTATTGGTATCGAATCGAAAAAGAAGTGGTATCGCCCATCCCTACTATCAAGTTGTGGAAAAGTCTTAATTTAAAAAAACTTGTAAAGAAATAAAAAGTGCTACTTCCTGGAAGAACCTTGTTCTATAGTTGTAAAAGTGCAAGAAGGTGCTCTTTGGTTTCTTTTCAGTCATTTAATGTTGAAGATTTGATAGTCCAAGTTATTTCTTCTGGGACAAATGTTAAAAAGACTTTATTTTTAATTAAAGGTGCACACATTGTCATTGTGGCAGTCATCTTGATTTACACTACCATGATTAATTTAAATCAAGTGTCCAACAACAGCGTAGTAGTAATTTGGCTGGTCATATGATCCTAACATGGCAGTGCCCATGAGGGGATCCTCTCCATGTAGAATACAACTGTATATGAGTATATGATTGGAGACTTCATTGCATGTGAGCACTCATGATTTTATATATATATATATATATATATATATATATATATATATATATATATATATATATATATATATATATATATATTTTTTTTTTTTCAAATTTTCTATACATTTCTTTAGTAGCAAAACTTAGCAACTTTAAATAAAGGATTTGAATGTTTGCACCAGAAGCAGTGCCTTCTAAGCACAAAAATATAGCTCCTTTTCCACCATTGGGCCAAATGGTTCTGAGCACGGTATGGAATGTTTACAGTTGTATATCCACTTGAGCCAGGTTCAGGATGGCATAATCAACTAAATATATATGGTTATATAATTTTTGGCATAGTTTGCTAGCCATACTCAACTGTGCTGCTGGGATGGCTTTAGTACGTGGTGACTCGTTTAGTGTATATTCATGATTTTATTACGATAGTTTAACTAGCATTGTTGCTTACATGTATTTTTCTACATGAGTTTTCATCAGGGAAGTAGATTACTAGCTCATTAAAACTCAAAATACATCAATATATACTCTTATACTATATTCATATTTGTCTGTATGTATCCTTTTTAGGTTGTACCTTTCTGCATGTTTGTATCCAGTGGCATTCACAAGCCCTCATGATGAAAACCTTTCACGTTCTTCTGTTTGCTTTCCTTTTTGTGTCATTGGCCATGTCTTTCTGTATATTAGCAGAGTAAAACTAAGAAAAAAGGAATATGCTTTCATCCTCCATAGTGCACTTGCTCCACTGTTTACCTCTCACATCGTCAACGGACATTCTACTGATTTCACTTTACCATAGAGGAAAAATAAACTTTATCCACACCAACTGGCACAGTACTGTTTAGGAAAATACATGTATCTAGTTTTGCACACCCCTAGTTGATTCCACCACTATGACCTTCCTATGTTGAATAAGTTTTGAGTTGTAGAGTACAGTACATGTAGGCTTACAGTACTAAGAGGAGTGAGTTTGCACTCTCAGTTTATTTGAAAGCTGTGAACTGTAATCACCTGGGTTTGTGTAAACAATAGCAAGAGTATAGTACACTTAATAGCTAGGCCTGGCATTCCAACCTTTTCCGTGCCTCCAAACGGTTCAGCTGCTGCCCACTCACTAGAGAGAGACTGGCTTCTCTGGCCCTTTGACTGTGGCCTCTTATTTGTAATGTATGCATAGACACCCACTGTGCCTAGTTGTCCTGGTTCCATTCCAGCTCATATTTGCATAATTGCCACTCATAAAGAGCGGATAACGTGATAACCTGCTTGTAAGGGTGCATGCTCAACGTGTCATGCCCAGACTTTTCTCTTTTGCTTTCACCCTCTGTCATTTCATGTGCTCTGTGCTGAGACTCGCTTTGTTGTATTTATCTGGGATTTCTTATTGGCCTTTTCACATTACAATAACCAAGTTTAAAGGGATAGTTGTCACAAAGAAAACAAAATTAATTCACCCTCATGTCTTTCTAAACCTGTATGTGGTTCTTTTTTCCATGGAAAAAAAATGGGTAACACTTTATATTAGGTGGCCTTAACTACTATTTACTAACATTAAATTCATGCAAGACAATGTATTTACTGTGTAACTACATGCTGTTCTGCAAAATTCCCACATTTGCTGCCACAGAGGTTGAGGTACTGGTAGGTTTAGGAGTAAGGGTGGGTAAGGGTTAGGATTAGGAGTTAGAGTTAGGTTTTAGGATAAGGGTTGTGTTACATTTAGGGGTAAAGTTAACAGTGTAACTACAATTATAATTAAATGCAAGTACTTTTAATGTAATTATAATGCAACAACATGTACGTACATAATTAGTACATTGTATCAAATGTGTAAGTACATAGTAGTTCAGGCCACCTAATATAAAATGGGTCCAAAAACGTTGCAGTGATTTTTGCAGTAATAGCTCACTAGAAGGATCTTCTTCTTTCGACTGTTCCGTTAGGTGTCCCTACAGCAGACCATCCCTTAAAATAATAAATAATAAATAAATAAATAATATTTTAAATTGTATTTTAAATGGTAGATAGCAGTTTCTTCAGATTTCTGTTCAGTCATCAAATTTTAACCCTATCACCTCGGTCTAATGATGGACTCTTGAAATACAATACATAGACTCAATTAATTGCCAACAAAACCCTTCATCAGCCAATTAACAAGGACAATCGCATCTATGTGAACTTCTGCAGTTAATTCAGGATGGACTTCAAAGACATTAGTCATTAATCTTACAGTTCATACTAAATCTTTGTTTAAACACTGATCCTTAACACTAATGTTGCAGGGCGGAGTGCGGGGCCAGGTCGTGATTATACACATCCGGTCCCTTATCAGGCTAATTAAGCCTCCGAGAGGGATAAAGGCCGATTGCGGACGGTGGTGTGGGAGAGAGAGATTGTTTATGGACACGTCCGTCATTTGTGTGTGTTTGTCTTTTGTTTCAGTTTTATATTAAACTATTATTTATATTATCAAGCCGGTTCTCATCTCCTCCTTTCCATTGAACTGCATTATCCTTGAAGGAGGAGGGATACGCCGTAGTAGAGTTCTCGCCACTACCGTCCACCCCAACGGAGCTGCCATGGCCATCTGGCGTAGCCCGGAGTACGAGGAGCCCGGCCGCCTGGAAGCGGAGGAATGGCCGGCGATCGCGAGAGGAGAAGGGGCTCCAAACCGATCGCCTGGAACTGTCAGGTCCGCTGCCAGGGACGGGGGGACCCCTTTTGTTCCCCGAGAACTCGGCAGGGCGTTCCGTCTGCTAGGGGCTGGAGGACTGCCTCCGATCCACTCGGAGAGGTGTGGCTGTTGTCCGTTAGAGGGTGGAGGAGTGGCCGAGGAACAAGCTACGGCATATCGGAGAACTGGCGATTAAGTGTTTTTTTTTTTCATATCGCTCTACTCTCTCTCTCACTGCCGCTCCGTGTTGGCCTTTTCCCTCTCGTTTAAATGTTACAGTGTTTGTTTTGGGGGGTACTACACTGTTACAGGAAGTACCCCCCCCCCCCCCCCATTTTTATTATTTCTGTTTCCCTCCCCTTGCCCCCTCCCTCATCCAGGTAGACGGGATGACCGGGGCAAAAGGCACGCCCCGGGGGGGTGTACGTCATGCTGGGGGCTCCCCTGCCGGAGAGAACGAGGGAGGAATGTGGCAGGGCAGAGGGCAGGGCCGGGTTGTGATTAATTAAGCCTCCGAGACGGATAAAGGCCGATTGCCGACGGTGGTGCGGGAGAGAGAGATCGTTTATGGACATGTCCGTCATTTGTGTTTGTTTGTTTTTTGTTTCAGTTTTATATTAAACTATTATTTATTTAGTGGGCTAAAGCACATAACTGTTAATCAGAAGGTCGCTGGTTCGATCCTCAGAGCCACCACCATTGTGTCCTTGAGCAAGGCACTTAACTCCAGGTTGCTCCGGGGGGATTGTCCCTGTAATAAGTGCATTGTTAGTCGCTTTGGATAAAAGCGTCTGCCAAAAAAAAAAAAGCACCTTATTTTCATAATACCTCCATATACAGCCTCTGGAGGCAGCATTTGCCTGGTTTCATATGCAGCCTTGAAGTTGCACTCATGTGGTCATTTGGATCCAGTGCCAGCAGCTATCTTCATTATTTGTGAATTGATCCTGATCCTGAACTTTTTGAGTTCAGCTGATAGAATACACGCTTCAGAGGAAGATATTAGAAGAGCGCTCGAAGGAAGCGCTGGAATTTCGTGATGTTCGTGAATTACATCCGTTTAAATTAGATATTTGCATATTTGCAGATGGTATATAATAGAAGTATTATTGATATTTGCCTTTTATCATTAGAAAAGTTACAGGGAACTGTTGAGGATAGGCTGATAGAATATGTGCTTTAGAGGTAAATAAGTGTATTATAAAAATAAAACTGGATGCTAGATCAGAAATTGTGTGAGGTTGGTTTATTACATCTGTTTAAATGAGATATGGGCATATTTTCAGACAGTATATGATATTACTTTTATTGATATTTGCCTTTTTATCATTAGAAAAGACAGTTAAAAGTTACAGGGAACTGTTGAGGAGAGAGAGGGAGAATGAAACAGGTGAGCACTTTAACGTTATGAGCTCAAACTCATTTGCCGATGCTCTGATATGCGGACCATTGAATGACACTGTGTTGCACACCAGTCTATTATTTTAGTAACACGATGGCACGAACAACAAAACAAACCATGAATGGTCATTTATATGTCTCAGACGCTTCATATGCAAGCAGACGATTTTCAGCGCCAAATCAAGAAACAAATTGGCCAAACGAGAATATTAGAGAAAACCTAGAGAATATATCGGTCGACCACTACTCCACACAGAAAGGTGCAGTTGAGCCTGGATTTGAATCTGGGACCTTCTTGCTAACCACTGAGCCACCATGCCAACCTTTAATAGGTCAATGAAATGATGATTTGCAAAAAATTTATTACAGTTCTTTCCTCTCACAAAGCTACAGTATCGTATGGCTTCAGAATTCTTGAAATATAGTAATTGAGACATACTGTGTGGACTACTTTTATTGTGCTTTTTGATGTTCTTGGGGCTTTGGTCAGCATGAACAGTTTTTATATGGCCATAAAATGTTTCAGAAATTGCTTTGGTCAGCATGAACAGTTTTTATATGGCCATAAAATGTTTCAGAAATTTTACATAATAGTGGTTTAGAACAAATTTTGCATGAGTAAATATTGACAGAACTTTCATTTTGGGTAAATTATCACTTTAAATGTTTGACTCTAATGTTTGTCTGTTAAAACCGTTTTGGTGCTACTTCTGAAACATGCTGCAAATGTATCAGATGATAAAAGGCAGCTCTTTCAATAAACTTCAGATACAAAAACAGAAAAGAGATTTGAAACACAGCAAAGAAAAGAGTCTTTCCTCAAAATGAAAATAGCCACCCAATGTGCTAATGGTTTTCTTTTCAATTTGAAGCAAAATAACCTCATATGTTGAAGGTAGTTCTTTCAGAAGAGTCTTTGCCTTTGGATTTGTTTCATCTACTGTAAATTAATGATAATATTATTAGGGCTGTCGATTTAACTTGTTAATAAAGTGCGATTAATTTTACAAAAAATAACGCGTTAAAAAATTAACGCAATTAATCGCAATGCTTTCCTGAGGAATTCCTGTGAAATGCAAGCTTGTAGTACCACCTGTTTACTCCAGAGGGCAGTAAGTGAAATTTCAGCTGTGTGAGCAACACACAGTTTATTACAGTGAACAAAACATTAACAACCCTTTAGTGGACACAAAACACAAACATGTGTTACGTTCTTGCGTTCAAAACTCATACTCAAAGATTGAGTATTAAACTACATTTAACTTGACACAGTGACCTAAACATTTTATTTTTATGACGCAACACACCCGAGATGCGACACAAGCATGTCTGACCCAGGTTGTATGGTCTTTATTTCACAAATATGTAATTACAAACAAGGTTAAGGAGGTGTCTTTAAACTTTTACACCATTTTTACCCAGTCGATCTTTATTTAAGAAACATGCTCCCTGAAATAGATTCACTTTGCTCCTTCTGTAATGCTGTAGATGAATCTGCCCCTCACCTTTTTTGGGAATGTGTCCACGCTGTAGTATTTTGGAGAAAATTTAGTTTATTTGTACGCACCTCTATTTTAACCAGTTTTTCTTTGCTTTATAAAGACATTTTATTTGGTTTTCACAGTTTTGATACCTTAAGTTAATATTTTCTGATTAATCTGTTTAAAAAATAAATAAAAACATGTCTGACGCAGGTGTTCATTGACAGGTCCTTAAACAAGCCCTCATAATTAATCTCCAACTGATTGACAAATTCACTTGTGAAATGGATTGCTGTGAACTGTGTGCCAATGATTGACTTATGATCAATAATATGGTAATAAACAATACATTGTATTCTAAAGTCGCTTTTTGTATTGTCTTATCAATGATTAACTCATCTGCCGCAATAATGTAATGCATTTTAATTATCTGAGTGTATTTATATATATATATATATATATATATATATATATATATATATATCTCATATTTGTAATATTTAAAGATAACTATGTAGAATTATTTCATCATTATATATTGAGTTATTGTTATATGAGGGGCTTTCTCAGCAGATATTTGTATATGTGATTAATCGTGATTAATTAATCGGGAGACCATGTAATTCATTCGATTAAAAATGTTAATTGATTGACAGCCCTAAATATTATATATTAACTGGTCATTTCACTGGCAGTTTTTTTTTTATTTTCTTCTCTGTTAAAGTAAGCATTGCAGAAGTTTTCAGGCTAATTGGAGCTGAGATTGTAGACTATTTCTACAGATTTTGCCTAAAAACTCATTCAGTCTTCCGTATATTTTATTATCGAGAGAAAAAAACGTATATGGATGGTTACCAAAAAATAATAAAAATAAATAAATCTGTTATTATTTACTCTGTTATATCTGTGTTATATTACTCTGTTAAATCTGTTATTATTTACTCACCAGCAGCGTCTCAACATTCTGCAATATTTCTCCTCATGTGTTCCACTGAAGATTGAAATTCATACAGGTTTGTAATGACATGAGAGTGAGTAAATGAGGACAACATTTTATTTTTTGGGTGAACTATCCGTTTATTGTTTTAAATTAAGTTTCCAATTGTTCCATTTGGCAGAAAAGGCAATTGCCTCACGTAGAAAATACAGACAAATTTATGTCTGTAACACCAGTGGTGCAGGACGAGGAATGCACCAAGGTTTATTTTTTAGGGTTAGGAGTTTTAAAAAAGCCCTAACCCCCAGTATGTGCATGTGACAATTATGAAGGTGTGGCCGGGCCATGAGGATGCACGCCTGTTGCTGAATTGCCCCAATCAGCGGGAGAAAGAGATAAGGAGGAGCCGGAGATGCCAGTGAGAGAGAAGAAGACACATGGAGCTGTGTGTGTCGATCGATGTTTTGGTTATGCTGAAAAGCAGTTTTATGTTGTGTTTTGTTTATTAAAAGTCTTTTTGGTTGATAACCTGGTTCCCGCTTCCCATGAACAAGAAGCATGTCTGCCACAGTGGTGCCAACACGCTGGAATGGAAGAAGATATGCCGTCAGAGAGCCCTCGCCGCTGATGGAGGATCGTGACACCGAGGATACACGATCCGGTGGTACTGGAGCAGTTCGCCAGAAGGCTGAGGAGCCCCCTGCCATCTGCCAGGAGGCGGAGGAGCTGCTGCCATCCGTCAGGATGAACAAGAGGTGTGTCTGCCACAGTGCAGTAATGATAATGATGCTTGTATTCACCACTACTTATGAGGTTTGGCTGACATGTGGCTTTATACATTGATCAAGCTTGTTGGCATCTTTTATCCTTATTTGCATGACAGCAAATTTATAAAGAAGATCCAAGAAGAATTTCTGGCAGCCTTGGATTTGTTCACACCAGCTTTAAAGTTTTTCTGTCAAAAATGCATTTTGATCTTGCTTAGTTGTGAATGTTAAGGGGATTTTTCTCTCTTATTTAGAGATGACACTGTAATTTTGATTAGTGCTTTTTTCAGTTTTAACATGGCCAACAATAGAATGGTGCGACCTTTGTTATTGAGAATACCTTACAGTATGTGTGAGAGAGTAGCACTATGAGATACAAAGTAAAAGAAAGAAAGCGATGCACTGGTACGTAAGGATGGTCGTTGAAGCCATCAGCTAGAGTTTGATATTCACTGATAGATGTGCCCTAGGGTCCCTCCAGAATTGTGTTGTCAGGGGGCTCTGACTTTCCCCTGTCATCAAGAGTTATTTAGCACAATCTTTACATGTGGCCACCTCAATCAAAATAGAGCTGCTGTGAACCAAGGCCCAGTGCAGGGGAAAGAAGTGATGACAACCAATTCGGTGGTGTTTGATGAATAGCTTCAGCCAAACGTGATGGACTTGAGATAAAACCAGGCATATCTGTGTGTCTCACAAAAGATTGTACCTGAATGTGAATATGTGTCCACAGTTTTTTACCAAGTCTAGTTTCTGCCAAATTGTTGGTGTTGGATCATATATTTTTACCCTGAAAGAAAAAAAAAACTGCCATATTTTATTGTAATATTTCATTGTTGATTTTATATTTTATTCTGTTTGTTCCATTTAAGTTGAAGTGCAATTTCTGTGTCTTTAACAACAGAATTGCAAAAATAATTATTGTTTTATAAATGATTTGAAAACAGAAAGAAAGAAAGATCGGAGTGTGTGTAAATTAGATGAATGCAGTAAGCGTGGGCAGTTCTAATTGGAGCCGTCCCTATGTGATGGATGGGAAGTCATGCCACAAGTCTCCATTGCTTGCTGTGGCCCAAACAGGAGACAAACTCTCCCTTCTGCATAATTAAGAGCATTTGAGCAGCCATAGCTATTTTAACACCCTTGTTCCTGCCATGCCAGAGCCAGCCATGATGTGCAGAATTTTAATATTCCGCAAACTTCTCATACTGTATATATTCATATGCATTAGGTTCCATAAAGACAGTTATAAAGGAAATTAAAGCCCAGTTCCTGGTGGATCTATGTTGCAATCATTCATACTCAAACAGTTGTACAACAATCATATGCAATCAACTATACTGTTTTTCCCTGTTATGTACTGTAGGGAAATGATGCTGATAGTATGCAATACTTTGCCCCTAAGGAAATACAGCAAATGCAATCTAGTGGAGTCTAACAGTTTGAGAAACCTGTAATGCTACAATACCCTTCTTATCCTTGCAAAGGCACAATGAGGAGCTCTACTGCCCACACATAATAACCTTCCCAGTGCTTTACAACACCCACTGAAACATCCTTATTTACTTGGCATAAGAGCACTCTTGAGTTAGGAGCAATATATGTTGGATTGTACTGTAACATTGAAAAAGATTGTATCATCAAATGTTTAGTTAGAAGCGAGTGTTCTTACAGTAGTTCCCTGTTTGTGCAATATAATCACACAGGAAGTCGTCATGTTGTTTCTAAGAGTTCCGGTATCCTAGGACTGGCCACATTATGCTGACTCACAGACATTTTTAGAAAATATGAATTCTTCTTCACTGTAGGACAGCCTGTACATCTGAAAACAACTTGATTTTGAAAATGGAACTCACACATGCCCATAAGCCCAACAACATTGACTGCTTTGGCCACTGGGGGCAGTGTTTCAAATTACGGTAAGCACAGACTGATTTTAGATTTAAAGAAAAGTCAACCTACTGTTTCCGATTTCACTGTAAAATCAGTCTGATTTGTGAAGCAGTGGTTTCAAGAATTCAAAAATAAGTTTAGATATTTTGCCTGAATTCTAACAACTTTACAATGACCTGGATGAAGAAAAATTTCTTCATAGATGACTGGACTGTCAAAGGATTTTTTTATATATTAAAGCCTTAAGTCATATCAAATTTATTTATGCACCCTACCCTAAACCTAACCTTAAGTGGATATTTATTTATTTTTGTTTGTGAAAATGCAATCTTCATATCATGCTCACCTTAGTTTACATTAACACATTTACTTGGTTTCCATGGGACCAGAACCAATGTTTCAGAGATTGCTCATGCAATGTGTGTCACACAAAGCGCTAGAATGGTTTGATGGGGTATGGTACTTGTCAGTAATTTGGCAGAATGGGTTTGATTTCAGCAGCAAGCAACATGCCAATTACCCATGTGATGAAGTTGGACAAACACTACTTAACATTTGATAAGTTTGCAGTGTGTGGCAGGGTAATGGGTTATGCTGAATTCTAGCAATAGAAAGAGCAGTGAACTCAGTGTCCATCTGTGGTGCCTGTAGCAGTATTTTCACAGTGAGTGGGCAGGTAGTTCTGATTTCTCTGACTAAAGTCAGTCCTACTCAACATGAGCCCCTCAGCCTCTGTGCTCTCCTCTATGTTAATGAGCAGTTAGGTCAATGTAAGAGTACAGACAGAAATAGCCAGTTACCTTTAGCACTTCACTGTGGGAGAGATGCTGGGTGTTACCGGAACTTGTCGTATGGTATCACTTTGCAAGATGTTATGAGAGATATTGACTGTGTGTTAAAGGCTGTTGTTGCAGAAGTGGCTTTAGGTTTTCATTATGTGGTCTCAAACTGCAGCTGATTACCAGTTATTATATTTTTAAAGAGTTGCATGAATCTGCCAACCCTCAAGGCTTCTTGATGTTGTCTATACACAGTTTTACTCTTTTATGTTTACTCATATTCTGCTCATGGCCAAGTGCATCTACATATATATATATTTGTTTTTTTTATTTGTGTTGATATATTATATCTATATTATATCCATCCATCCATCCTTCCATCATATCATATTCAATGTTCCCCAGGGATCTGGAGCAGCACTTAAGGACATCAACAGCCTAGAAGTTGACACTGTGACACAACATATGTCATACCTCAGGCCTATTCATGATCATTCATGAAGGGGTTTAAAATACCAGTGCTTCTGTACTGTACCCCTTGTGTTTCCCAACCCTGGGGGAGATCACTTACCACTAGTGAAGTCAGCCATAAAAATGCAGAAATCTATTTGGCCTTTGAAACTGGCTTCCTGTGCTGGCAGGCGTAAGAGGAATAGTACCATACTGCGTGACAGAGCTTTAATGGTGGCCCCAGGGATCCGCAATCTAGACCATAAATTATTCACAGTGTCATGGAATGCAGGATTCATAGATCTTAATGCCATTTCACTAGACTTTCTGCCAAAACTTTTGGTAAAGACAAAGTTTAGAATCAAGTCAAGTTATTTTTATTTGAAACACATTGTTTCAAAGCAGCTGCATATTGTTTGAGGGAATAACTGTTGAGTAAAGCCTAAAAGGTTGGTTTGAAACTGTCATAGTCATTCATCACTCTTTGAAGTTTGTGATATAACAGGTAGGTTTCATTCAGAGATATTAATTGCTTAATAATTGCAATTAATGTCATGCATATGTATCATGCATCCATTTTCTATAGCCAGCTTATCCTATGTAGGGTCACGGGTATTGTTGAAGACTCGCCCAGCTGTCTCGGGCCGAAGGAACATAATGTCTGTCTTCATCTGTTCATTGAAGAAATATCTCTGCAGATTGTGTGAGGAAAAAACAGTTGATTAAAGCCTAAAAGGTTGGTTTGAAATGTCCACCCAAATATTACAATTATATTATCATTTACATGTTGTTCCAAACTCGTATTACTTTCTTTCTTTTATGGAACTCAAAAAGAAATATCAGGCAGAATGACAGCCTCAGTCACCATTCACTTTAATTGTGTGGACAAAAAGATGACATGAAAGTGACGAGGCAGTCATTCAGTAACATTTTACCTTTTGTGTTCCAAAAAAATTAAGTTATACGGGTTTGAAACAATATGAGAGCCAGCAGCCTAAATGGTGACATAATTTTGGGGTGAACGCTCCCTTTAATTGCTTTATAATTGTGAACTTAAAGCTGAAGTGTGTGATGTCTTAGACACTAGACACAAACATATCGTCCTGTCCAAAACTCATCATATGTTGAGCCAGGAAACACTTATTGGGTAAATCAACCTATTAATCACTCTTTGAAGCTTGTAATATCAGCTAGGTTTCAAATACATTAATTGCTTCATAATTGCATCTAATGTCATACAAATGTATCATCCATCCATCCATTTTCTATAGCCGCTTATACTATGTAGGGTCGCAGGTAGTGTTGGAGCCTGTCCCAGCTGTCTCGAGTCGAAGGCAGGGAACATATGAATCAGACATATCAATAAAGCCATTTACGATGTTACTATATTGATCAAATATACAGTGACCTTAAACCAGGTCTAATATCACATAAGGCTGCCAAAAGATTCCAAACATGTGTCTAGAAGAATTTTTAATCACTCTTTGAAGCTTGTGAAATATCATGTAGGTGTGAATTTATACAGTCTCTTTGATGTTATAAGTATGGCCCTGTCTCTCTATCTCTGTTGGTATGACTGTATCTCTGAATCTATCTCTTTCTTGTGCTTTCTTCTAGGGCAAATTCACCCTCTTTCCCCTCCTATCTCTCACATGCCCCACTGTGTTTTGATGGCCCAGTTTGGGTATGCTTAGTCTTGTTTTATTCTTTCACGCAATGACATAGCGGGAATCCTCTATGCTGCTTTTGGGATTTGTAACACTGAGCAAAGCACTTTGTGAGATGAGAGTCCTCTGTCAATGCAGTTTAGTGATTCAGGAGCGAAGTCACTATCACTAAACAGTTGCTACACTTTTGCATGCTATTTTAAAGCAAAAACCTGTGATTTATTCATTTAACACTCATAGTCCAGTTTAATCAGGTTGTAAATGTGCAGAAAAATCATTTTCAAAATAATTTCTTTTCAGTAAAAATAATTTCTGAATAAAGAAGGTTTATTATAGATTCAACCTTAGTCTGTCCCCACACTAATATAATACATTTTGGTTTGAAAACGCATTGAATTTGCTACGTTTTTTCTTCTTGTCCACATTGTAACTGTGTTTTCCTCCTCTGAAAATTGAGACTTTTGAAAACACTCTCTAGTACTGCATACTTTGGAAAATGTTGCCGTTGTTGAAATAATTAAATTGAAGTTTAGTTTTTGTTAACTAAAACAGATTAGTTTGGACATGGCCTGAGTCACAGAACTTTTTGCCTTGTGCAATTAACATTACTTTGTTACCAGTCATGGACAGCAGGCAGTCAACATAATTTCACTAAAAATTGTCGTTTGTGTACATCTTTTTATCATGGCAGAAGTAATTCATCAAATGATGGAGAAGAGCATTATGACGGACATGCAGTATATTTAGACACACAATGAAGTTAAATAGAAAGTCGAGTGAAGTCCTCCCTCTGCAGCATTAATCTACAAACCAAACACCAGAGAGATCAAGGAAATTTTAAAACACACCCTGTTTCAAGCCTGATAGTGAACTGAGTGACTTGGACATTGCTGTGATAGTTTACACTGCCCTACATTACTTATGTTTATGGCTAATTTGTGTGGTTTGATGTGGAGCTCTGAGGAGTGGCTGGGGTCTATTGGTCTGATTTAGCCCTGAATGGTGCAGTGCTCGGGGCCTCATGGACCCTTGTGTGTATACAGATGGCTGTCTGGCTGTCTATCATGGTCAAGTATTAATGCACTAAAGTGTCCAAATGCTTTTTGGGCCCTCTGAAGACACCCAGATGCATGCTTACCTTTTCTCTGTTTTTATAAAATTATTAAGGTGACTCAAGTATTGAACCATGACACAATTTCTTAAAAAAGGGCCAGGGCCAACTGCTTTAATATTAAATAAAGAACCTTAAGGAACAGAACTGCAGAGGAAAAACAGAATTTATTTCTGGCAATGCATTATACTGAAATAGCTAATCTTTAGCTTTGACTTTGCCATTCTCATGCTAAGCTAGTGCACTGGAGACCTTGAGATCAATACACACTAGGCTAATTGCTTGATAAATGTGCTGGCTCCTAAACTTCATATTTATTCTCAAATAATTACTTTTCATGCTTTGTACCTTTTTATTAAGTGATTAAGAAGAAATAGCTCTTTCTTTCTTTTCTTTCTTTCTTTCTTTCTTTCTTTCTTTCTTTCTTTCTTTCTTTCTTTCTTTCTTTCTCAGTTCATTAATTTATGTGATACCTTCCATAGTTTGCTAAAGAAGATGAGATTTACTTAAGGCCATGAAACTGGAAATTACACTTCAGTTTGCTACATTACCCACTGCCATCATTCACAATCCCCAACAGCCAATCTACTAATGATAAAAAGGCCACACAGCCTTTCTTAGAAATACATTCTCCAATGTTGTAAAACAGTATCATGCCATTGATTTAAAATTTGGGGACATATGGGAATATATTTATATCATAAGTAAAAGCCTAGGATGTGTCCCCAGCAACTGAGTTACTGCCATTGTGTTGACTGGAACATGGACCTTTATTCCAGTTTGGTGCCGTTGACTGCAATATACTGCAATACTGTGTGCTTTCCTCACCATTAGTGCCATGCTACCAGCATTTAATGGATAAATTCACTGTCATTTATTTGAAGGCCAATCTGTATATGTGGATGTTTTGCCCTCTAAACAGTTTGTCTTTCTTGATGAACAGAGCTGAGATACAACATTAGATTTAATTAGAAACAATCTCATTAAGCTTTATTTCCTCTGTCCCAAAAGTACACAATTCCTGCAGTTATGTATTGTTTCCAGGAAACAGTACAACCTTTTGCAGTGAGAGTGGATGGGAAAGAGAGGTAAACATAGGTTAATGGAGAGATGCTCTGGAAAAGTGGCATGTTGTAAAATACTAATGTCCTCTCTCTCACTCTCCGTGGCAAATATTTAATATACTGCATTTTGTAAGCACAAATGGATGTGGTGCAATTCTCCGGTAAAAATATATTTCAGAGATAGTGCACTTATTCACTGAAATTAGCTAAATTTAAATTAATTTAAAGTGATTCCATATATGCTATACTTTACTATACTATACTAAACTATAACCCTTCAAATTGTGATGCCGTTGAAGACAACATTAAATTTCCATCCTTGTTTGGTTTTTGCAGATATATTTTGGTGTAACTGAAGGATATGTTGTTTTATTGACAAAAAAACACTGATATTCCCAATGCAGTCTCATTATCCAAGAGCTGTGGAAGATGGATGATTTTGCCTTTGTGTTATCTCTGGCTAAGTGGCTATTTACACATTCACTCTGATGAACAATGAGCATTGTCCAGCCATCTCATTTACTGTAGATGATGAATGGCCTCTACAAATATTTGTGTACTGCTCTCCACTGTGTTAAAACATGGGCTGGGATAGGGTGTGTTTGAATGTGCTCTGTTAAATATGTGTGTTCGGGAAATTTAATTATTTCAGAGCTTCTTTATGTCGCTTTGGTGGCTTACTCCAAAGGCAGTATAAGTGAATGTAAAAACATTAATCTCTCATAACAATGGATGACTTATGCTTAGTCATTGTCACCATGCATTTGCTCATTCAGTCCAAGTGTGTGTGTGTGTGTGTGTGTTACAGGCCTGAGTGAAGAGATGTGGTGTATGAGAATGTGTGTTTGCCTCTTTTAGCTTTACTCTAGTAAGCAGACATGCCATAATGGGTTATGGTGCTTCAGTGAGGAACCTGCTCAAAAGGGACAGGGGTTAGCACTTCTGCATAATCCCTTGGGCCTTTGTCTGAATGCTGACAAGTAAATCACCATGAGCTATATGAATATTACTTGCCACATTGTGTCCAAGGCTCAACCCCAGGCTCTTCTGTCTGGCCTTTACCACATTTCCACAGAGTGCTGGGTCTTATAGAGGTCTATTGTAATATCTGAACATATCAGTGCACCCCAGGAAAACTGATAACTCTGGATGTCAAAATGATCTTCAAACTGCTCTGGTTTGAAATCCTGTTGATACTGACAGTGACTTGCAGCATAAAACTGACCAGAAGTCTTTAAATAAGTAGGCATGCAGTGTTGGGCTCTATTGGAACACATGTGATCCGTCTACTGTGAGATATTGTAGTCCATTGTAGGCAAGATGGGGGAAAAGTTCACATTACTGTGTGTGATTTCACTGTGATTTGTCTCTGCCCACATACAGGGATGTAATTAAAAAAGTATGCATGGAAAACCATGTCATAAATTTGCAGCAATCTGAGTGAGTTTGATTCATATATTGATAATCGTTCGTCTTGATCATGATAAAATTGTTTATGAACTGTGGCAATATACATACGAATGCTTTCCCATGCAGAATGTTAATTTTAGCAGCAATGGGGATTTTTTTTTTTCAGGCAACTCCGTTTCAGAAATTACACACACTTTTTAACAGTGGTCTAGTACAGGGTGAATTCAGTCAGATAAATTCCAAATCCAGGGACTCAACACAGCTGTTGGCACTCTCTGTCCTGTCTATGACCTAATGCGACACCCAACCAATTCACTGATTTCAGTGTGGGCCGTAGGTCAGTGGATTAAATAATACATTTTATTTCTTTTTTTATTTGCTTATTATTTTGCTGAGATTTGCTAATTTCTCTCTCAACAGCGAAGGTGTTCTGACCTGCTCGCAAATAGGGGACACTTATTTCTCCAGTTTTGGCCCCTTTGGCAGTGTTTGTGTGTTCCAGCACTTCTGTGTGAAGCCAGTGTGTTGTACAGCTTTACAGTCGGCTCTAGACACCCACAGAATGTTCTATTTGGCATTATCCAGACGTATGCACTCATGCTCCACTGCCCTCCATCTGCTCAGTTACCCGAAATAGAACAGTAAAAGTTTGGAACTAAAAGATTTACTAATTGTCATGCAGAGAACTTGAGATGAGAACTAGAATGTGATTTTTGACAATGCTTGACAATAAATTTTCGGCTCACTGGCCACTGTGGCTAGTAGTATTCCAAAGTCACTAGCCACTCAGCATTTTCACTAGCCAAAATCCCCACAACTAGACCTACAAAAAGTGATACAAGTAACTTTAAACTGTAACTGCATGGATTTCTTTGGAAATGTTATTTGAACAAGAATGATGTGAGTTCAGCAGGACACAGGTCTGATGATTAAAGTCATCTCTCTATACCTGACAAATATGGTCAGATATAACAGGAGTAGGATGTCAATAATTAGTCTATTTGTCCACTGAAGTACAGATTTTAAGCCCATTTAACTCTTGCACTTCACATACTTGCCTTCATGAAATTTTACTGTAGTTCTTCCATTATTATTGAGGGGCATTTGTAAGAAAGCCATACAAGGTGAGTGAATGATGACAGAATAATTATCAATAATTAAAATTTAGTCTTATAGATTCACCCTAATCAATTTAATATGCATCTATACCAGTTAAGTTAGTGTTACTGCAAAACATTTTAGTCTGAATGATGAAGTGTATTTCAAAAAACCTTGTAATTTATGTTGATACATGGCACACTATTGTCTCTTCACCTTGTCAGGGCTGTTTATTAGGGCTGGCAAAATGGCTGAAAAACTAAATTGGAATTTCTTACTTAAATAATAGTAATATTCAAATTATATTCGAATTCTAAAGACATAACTTTATGTTATTGGAAAAAAGTACTGTATTGTCTCCTAAACCCACAAGAGGGCGCAAGTGAGTGCAACGAGCAAGTATAATCCAAATAAAGCATCGCATTTGTTATTGAAATGAAATGTTATGACTTTGTTTAAAGTGCATAACGTTTTAAACAATCGTTCATAGATCAAATATAATTTCTTAAATGTGCACGCAAGGAAATTGAGGTAACAAAAGTGCATATAAGTGGAAGAGCATCAGTAATATGAGAAAACACACTTCAACAGACAGCGTAATGTATTATGTTAACACAAATTGTTATTCTGAAACTATCCACTCACTCATACATCTACATATTGTTTGTCAAAAACACCAGACGGTCAACTTGATCTGCCGCAAGGGCTGAGTGTTTTTGTTGACAATGTTTCCAGCTGATGATAACACATGCTCAGCTCTGACCGATGTGCCGATACCTTGGACTGTTTTAATAATGGCCCCTCATCATGACATTCTCGAGAAAACTCTTCGGGATAAGTAAACCCTTCAGGATGAGAAGACTGCATGTGTGTTCTCAAGTTAGATGTTGTGGAGTGACATAGCAGCGGTTTCTTACACAAATTACAAATGTGTAAATGTTGGTTTTGTCAACAATCTCGCTTTCGATACTCCAGAATTCAAAGAAGCCCCACACTGCAATTTTTAGGTGTTTTGGTGTAAGTAAGATCCTCTCCAACCCCAAGTTCTCACTCTCATTTATCAACGCAGCCGTGCTGCATCTAATGGGTTGAGCTGGATAGGCTAACAAAAACAAACGCATCATCTACGTCATCATCATGTCTCGAGCGCCTCCTGACACACCTAAAATTCGAATGCACGGTTTTTGCATTCGAATGTGCATTTTTTTTTTAAATTCGACGAATATTAGAAATTCGAATTTTAATTTGACAGCCTTACTGTTTATAATGTCAGGGCTGTCTAGCAGTTTGAGAATTCTGACTTCCTACATATAGGACTTTAAAGTTGAAGATTCTCAGTAGAATTCAAATGGGTCATATAAGTTTTGTGGTCTCCACCGGTCACCGCAATATCGAGTGAAGCCAGACTGAATCACTTGGTTTGTGTTGTCCCAGAGCTCTGACGATCTTTCTCTGGACCATGCTGATGTGTGCTGCGGCGGTTCCGTGCAAAAGCATACTCCATCCACCCCCCAGATATGCGTGTGTCAGATATAAGAAGCATATTTACTGCTTATAAAGCACTGAAAATTAGATTAATACAATAAAATTTGCTTTGGCTGCGGCCACCTGCCAAAGTGGCTGTTAAAGGCAATGGAGTTACCCACCACTGCCGATTTCTACCCGCATTTGGCGGATAGGAGGGTTTTAATGTCAAGTGTACAATACAGCATCAGACTCATGAGAGTGTTTTTCCAAACCTGTGTACAGTATGCATGTGTGTGTATGTTTGTGTGTATGAGTTTGCTTTGATCAACATTTTTTGAAGCTTGACAGGTCTGGTCACAATGAACTATCAAATCAAAAATGTCTCCCTTTGTGTTCCTAAGATAAACACTACAGTATACACGTTTGGAATTATATGTGATTAAATATTGACAGAATTTTCATTTTAGGGTTTAAGGAATATTCCAGGTTAAATACAACTTAAGCTCAGTCGACAGCATTTGTGACAATGTTGATTACCACAAAAAAAAAAAAAAATATATATATATATATATATATATATATATATATATATATATATATATATATATATATATATATATATATATATATATATATATTTTTTTATTATTATTATTTTTATTTTTTTATTTCTTAAAGCAGAAATGTGAAGCTTAGAATTTTATTAAAGCATTTACATAGATGTTTGTGGAGGGTCAGGGTGGGCTTGGGGATTGGGGATTGGGAGGGGTAATAGTGGGGGCTAAATGTTGATTCTGTGAATATACAGTGCATCTGGAAAGGATTCACAGCGCTTTTTCCACAGCGCTTTTTCCACATTTTGTTATGTTACAGCCTTATTCCAAAATTGATTAAATTCATTATTTTCCTCAAAATTCTACAAACAATACCCCATAATGACAACATGAAAGAAGTTTGTTTGAAATCTTTGGAAATTTATTACAAATAAAAAACGAAATACTTTGTTGAAGCACCTTTGGCACCAATTACAGCCTCAAGTCTTTTTGTGTATGATGCTACAAGCTTGGCACACCTATGTTTCTTGGCTATGTACTTAGGGTCATTTGTCCTGTTGGAAGATGAACCTTCACCCCAGTCTGAGGTTCAGAGTGCTCTGGAGCAGGTTTTCATCAAGGATGTCTCTGTACATTGCTGCATTCATCTTTCCTTTGATCCTGACTAGTAGTTCCTGCTGCTGAAAAACATCCCCACAGCATGATGCTGCCACCACCATGCTTCACTCTAGGGATGGTATTGGCCAGGTGATGAGGTTTCCTCCAGACATGACACTTGCCATTCAGGCCAAAGAGATCAATCTTTGTTTCATCAGACCAGAGAATTTCGTTTCTCATGGTCTGAGAGTCCTTCAGGTGCCTTTTGGCAAACTCCAGGTGGGATGTCATGTGCTTTTACTGAGGAGTGGCTTCCGTCTGGCCACTCTACCATACAGGCCTGATTCGTGTAGTGCTGCAGAGATGGTTGTTCTTCTGGAAGGTTCTCCTCTCTCCACAGAGAAATGCTCTCTGACAGAGTGACCATCAGGTTCTTGGTCACCTCCCTGACTAAGGCCCTTCTCCTCAGATCGCTCAGTTTGGCCGGGCAGCCAGCTCTAGGAAGAGTCCCGGTGGTTCCAAACTTCTTCCATTTACGTATGATGGAGGCCACTGTGCTCATTGGTACCTTCAATGCTGCAGAAATTTTTATTTTCCCTTCACCAGATTTGTGCCTCGATACAATCCTGTCTCGGAGGTCTACAGACAATTCCTTGAACTTCATGGCTTGGTTTGTGCTCTGACATGCACTGTTAACTGTGGGATCTTATATAGACAGGTGTGTGCCTTTCAAAATCATCTCCAATCAACTGAATTTACCACAGGTGGACTCCAATCAAGTTGTAGAAACATCTCAAGGATGCTCAGTGGAAACAGGATGCACAAATTGGCCCCCATTCACTCCTAATTTAAGTGCCTCACTAGGGGGAGAGCAGGGCACAAACTAATGCAGGGCTAGTTGTAACACGTGATTTAAATGTTTCTACACACGCTTGTAAGACAAAACTTCATTTGTTTAGTTGTTGCCATATCAACACTGTGTAGAAATAAAAATTTGCGGAAGATATCGGCAAAGGTTCACTTTAAAGTAGCAAAATAACATTTTTTAACAGTCTTTTTATTCTTAGATTGCCAGCAGAAGTGACCAGCCAGGTTTAAATCCCAGTTGCGCCTAACATTGCTGTACAATGTGCCCCAATTCCAAAAAACTGTATGCAGTTCCATGCAGTCAGATACGTAATTTACATTAATCCCCTTAATTCACGTTTGTGTGTGTGTGTTGTGTGTGTGTGTGTGTGTGTGTGTTTTGTCATCAATCCATGCATTATTTCGGTCAATGCTGTGGCTTTGTTGTGTATTTTTTTTGAAGTGTCAAAATGATTGCTATATTATACAGTGTATATGACAGAGTTAATAAATGGCTTTTATTTACAAGAAAATTTAGATTATTTTCTAGGCTTTTTAACTATATCAGATACAGTTGTTAGAGGGTGATTTTAAGCTGTTATATGTACTTTTACCTGTTACAAACTGCCTATGCATGTTGTAACATTTCACTTTTTTTGAGGTAGATTCTGAAAAAGTATACGCTGTATTCATGAAACAAGACCACATATATGTAATAGAAATGTGTGAAATTAGTCAGATTTTTTTTTTTTTACAATAATACTACATCAAACCCCAAGTACATTTACACAAATTTAAGAACCCCCACACCCAATAACCCAGATTTTTTTTTTTTTTTTCTGTGACAATCACTATTATGCCACAAATGCTGTCGATTGAGCTTAACTTGTATTGAACCCGGAATATTCCTTTAACTATTCCTTTAAATCCTGAGGTTCCTCGACTTGGGCACTGCCACTGAATCACTCTCCCCATGTGTGTTGCCCCCTCTGAAAGATTAAAAATATATTTCCAAGAGTAAACAAACAAGCGTGATTCTCTTCTGCCCTTCTCCTGCCTTCTTGAGGCACACAGAAACACCATTAGTAAGTTCAAATGACTGATATCTCAGAAACACCTCTGTAAATGCATTTGAGAGCCTGACCTGGTTTTCAAAGCTGTTTGGACTGATGAAAATGCTGGATTTATTGTTTGACCTTTATGTCTTTTAATTTTCATATTCCACATAATAATATGAAAAGCTCAGTTTGACTGCATGTCTGTAAGAGCACCATATTTTTAAGAGCGTGTTTTTATCTAGAGCAGGGGTTGGCAACCTATGGCACGTGTCCCAGCATTTGTGCAATCACTGGCATGACAGCAACGCCGAGAGAGGAGTACGCTATGTTATTTATATATATTCTGCACCAGAATTCCAATCTACATCTTGATGTATACCTTCTTCATGATCACGCAGCATGTTTTCATAAGCTGGATGGGAAGCTAAAAAAAGTACAAATGTGACGAGACTGCAATATACGCAACAGACTCATGCAGTGCGTGCAAGCCATTCAGGCATCATGAGCCGGCAGCACTTCACTTTAGGTTAATCACAAGTAAACGCACCCGTTTTGCTTCAGTCAGGCTGTGTGGATGACAGCCTACATTCCGTGTTTCATTGGTTTCTTTTTGCTTTCAGAACAACACGTGATGTAATAAGGAAAACACCACTATTAATCCTTGAGATTTCCAACCTAGCATACACCCTCCTTATTCCAGGATCACACTCAAAATGACATTAAACGATTAAAAGAGAAAATATAAACCCACATCGTGGGGTTCAAAAATTTGAGTCTATTCAAAATATAAATTAAACCTGGAAATAAAGTTTTAGGATTTTGCAGGTGCAATTTACAGAAAAGGGATAAATAGTTGATCACTTGTGATACGCAAAGTGCGTGCACTCGCTCTCTCGCTGTTGCTTGCATGATAGTGATTACATGATTACAATGACATAATATAAGAAATATATAAGATTCCACCCAATTTCATGATCAGTAATCAAATATGCAAATTTGTGACATTAACTGTGTTAACTCATTTTGTACAAAAGGATAGGTTTTCTGTTATTAAATGATCTGTGAAAAGTCACATGCAGAATCATGATTATATCATAATCATCGGGCTTTGCACAAAACTTTTACTCAAACTTTATGCTGATAATATTATTTATAATGAAAAATAAACGATTAAATTAGAAAAATACAAAATAGAAACAATTTGACAAGTAGACTCATATGGAAAATCCCATGTTTTTTTATTTGTGTTTTGGGGGGTCGGCACAGCCATTGACCAGGAAAATCAAACATGCCACTCCATGACAATAAGATTGCCGACCTCTGATCTAGAGGTACAGAACATGATGTATCCTACCTAATGGAGAAGGGACAGAGTGAGAGAGTTCTCAGTTGTTTCTGTCACTGTTTTAAAGGTGAAACAGTTCAGTTGAATCATCAGTTCTTCTCAGTCATGCTCCAGTGTGTGAAGCACTGCAGTATTTTATTTAAGGTGCAGAAAGACATCAGCGAAGCGAAGGATTTTAGTGCATTAGGGAAAACTGAAACTTTTGTTTTAAAAACAGGATGTAAACCCTTTATAACCCTCCATAATCACATTTAGTTATTTTCTGCGCAGGTTTCGGATTAAAGTTAACTTTATTCCATAGCTGCCATTTTGTACGTTTATTTGTTCTGACAGTGTAGTCAACATTTATGTTCAATGCTTTCTAGAGAAATGAATACATTAGGCAACAGGTTTAATTTTGGAAGAAGGCTGACAGAATACTCAAATACTTACTCATCATTTATAAAGATAAGTTCAACCCAAACCACAACTGGAAGTCAAGAAAGAGATAACATTCATCAATTAAATAAATTCACATTAACAAACTGTGGCAGCGGGGGCGTGGTCAAGCGCCCGTCCGGGAGAGAAAAGCGGTAAGGGCGCTCACACCTGAGCCAAATTATGTCTAACACCTGTCTCTAATTGCAGTAGAGCGAGGAGAGCGGTTAAAAATGCCAGCAGCCACAGGAGAGAAGAAGAGAAACTGACAACGAACTCAGCGTTCGACTAGATGGAAATTGTGGATACTAAAGATTGTGTGAATATTGTGGGCACTAAAAAAGGGGAATTAAAAGACGCACCTTGCCTTGAAGTCTTGCTTCCTGTCGTCTTTGTTCCATCAGCGTTACACTGGTGCCGAAACCCAGGATATTATTTGGAACACCTGCCTTCCAAAGGATGGAACAGAATCGCCCCGTAGAGTCCTCCCAGCTGGCGGAAGTCCTCCAGTCCCTCGCGACACTCCATCAAAGCCACCAACAATCCCTGCTTGAGCTCCGGCAAGACCAGGATCGGCGCTTCTTCGAGATCATGCGGGCTCAAGCAGAGGACCGGCACGCCATCCGGAGCCTCCTCAGCCAGGAGGCCGCTCCAGCCGCAGCCGCGACCCCGGACACCCGCGCCACCTTGCCCCCACCCGCGTTACAGAAGATGGGGCCGGCAGATGATCCAGAGGCATTTATCGACCTGTTTGAAAGAACGGCGGAGATTTGGGGGTGGCCCCAAGACCAGTGGGCAGCCCGCCTAGTCCCTCTCCTGTCCGGGGAAGCGCAACTCGCGGCACAACAACTGCCGGCATCAAGCCTCCTGGCTTACCCCGACCTGAGGAAAGCCATCCTGCAACGGGTTGGTCGGAGCCCGGAAGAAAGTCGCCAGCTCTTCCGGGCCTTGAAGCTTGATAAGTCCGACCGCCCGTTTGCATTCGCCCAGCGGCTCCGTGATGCTTGTCGGAGGTGGCTGCTCTCGAGGGACCGCGGCGTCGAGGAACTAATCGACCAGGTGGTACTGGAGCAGTTTGTTCAGCGTTTGCCCCGGAAGACGGCCGAGTGGGTCCAGTGCCACCGCCCGGCGTCGCTGGAGGAAGCCGTCCGACTCGCGGAGGACCACATGGCGGCGATCCCTAGGGCGGATGAGCCCTCTCTGTCTGTCTCCCCTTCCCCTGTGTCTTCCCCTGTTTTTTTCCCTCCCCTCTTCCCTCTCGCTCTGCTCTCTCCCCAGGGTCCGTTCCTGCCCCCACGCAGGCGCTGAGCGTTTGCGCGCCCAGCTCCCCGGCCTTGGGAACACCCGCCAAGCCCTTCCCCATCCTTCAGCCGCTCTCCTCCTCAGGTGGGGGCACCCGCCAGCACGGGTGCGGCCGCAGCGCCTGGGCCGGTCTGCTGGAGGTGCGGAGACCCGGACCACTTCCGGGATCAGTGCCCGCTGATGGAAATAGGGGCGGTGGTACGGGTCTCCGATGTTCCACAGGCTGCCCCGATCGGGCTGGAGCGTACCGGATTCGGTAAGAATCCAGGGGGTACATACCAAGCTTTGTTGGATACCGGCTGTAACCAGACCACCATCCACCAACGCTTGGTTCAACCCGGGCTTTGGGCTCAGCTAAACTGGTGAGAGTAAGGTGTGTACACGGGGATATTCACAAATATCCCGGGGTGACTCTGGCGATCAAATTCAGGGAGAAAAACATAGTGTAGAGGCAGCGGTTAGTCCCGCCTCACCCATCCGCTAATTTTGGGTACGGATTGGCCGAATTTTAGAAAGTTATTGGAGGGAGTTTGTGCGGATGGGTCCTGCGTGAAAGTGAAGGGGTGTGTGATGTGCGATGCTTTGGCGGGGAGGCGGAGCCAGGGCCGTCCTCGACTGCTCCGAGTGACGTGGGAAGGGGCGAGGTGGACGCCCTCCTCTCCGGGAATTCCCGGAGGGGACTTCCCTTGGAGCAGTCGCGGGATGATACCCTTAAGCACGCCTTTGACCAAGTGAGAGTAATCGATGGTCAACAACTCCGGCCGGGTGTCGCCGTCTCATATCCGTATTTTTCGCTGATCAAGGATCGCTTATACAGGGTGACGCAGGACGCCCAAACAAAAGAGGAAGTAACACAATTATTGATTCCACGGAGCCGTCGGAAATGGTTTTCCAGGCGGCTCACTATAATCCTATGGCCGGTCACCTAGGGGAACGAAAAACACTTCTCCGTCTAATAGCCCGTTTCTATTGGCCGGGCATTGGCGGTGACGTCCGCAGGTGGTGTGCGGCGTGCCGCGAATGTCAGCTGGTAAACCCACCGGCCACCCCAAAAGCGCCTTTGCGCCCTCTACCATTAATCGAGGTCCCCTTCGAAAGAATTGGGATGGACCTCGTCGGGCCATTAGAACGGTCAGCACGCGGACATCGCCGTGTTAGTCCTAGTGGATTACGCGACGCGATATCCGGAAGCAGTGCCTCTGAGCAACATCTCCGCACGTAGTGTTGCAGGGGCACTCTTCAAGATAATCTCCGGGTGGGGATTCCGAAAGAAATCCTCACCGATCAAGGCACAACTTTTATGTCACGGACACTTCGCGAACTTTACGAGCTCTTGGGCATCAAATCGATTCGCACTAGCGTTTACCATCCTCAGACAGATGGCCTAGTGGAACGGTTTAATAAAACGCTCAAGAACATGATTCAGTAAATTCGTGCACGATGACGCTAGAAATTGGGATAAGTGGCTAGACCCCTGTTGTTTGCGGTACGAGAGGTCCCGCAAGCCTCCACCGGGTTCTCCCGTTTGAGCTGCTGTACGGGCGACGCCCCGCGGTGTCCTCGATGTCATCCGCGGCGTGGGAGGAGGGACCTTCTAACAGTAAAAATGAAATTCAATTCGTTCTTGATCTTAGAGCAAACTCCACACACTGGGGCGACTAACACAGGAGAATTTGCTCCAAGCTCAAGAACGCCAACGCCGGCTATATGACAGGGGTGCTCGGCTACGGGAATTTGCACCGGAGACAAAGTACTCGTATTACTCCCAACATCGAAGCTCTAAATTACTCGCCAAGTGGCAAGGACCCTTTGAGGTCACACGACGAGTGGGGATCTCGATTATGAGGTTATACGTACCGATAGAGGGGCGCGTCAAGTTTATCACCTCAACCTCCTGAAATTATGGAGGGAGGAGGCGGCCTCTGTGACGTTGGCCACGGTAGTTCCGGACAGGGCGGAGCTCGGACCGGAGGTAAACAAAACTACAATCTCAACACTCCGGTCACTTGTGGAGACCAACTCTCACCGCGGCAGCTCACAGAGGTTTCTGAGTTGCAAAAGGAGTTTGCGGACGTGTTTTCCCTCTCCGGGCCGTACAAACCTCATACAGCACCACATCGAGACCGAGCCGGGCGCGGTGGTGCGTTGCCGCCTTATCGCTTACCCGAACATAGAAAGAAAATCGTTCGGGAAGAATTAGATGCAATGCTTGATATGGGCGTAATAGAGGAATCCCACAGTGATTGGTCCAGCCCGGTTGTTCTTGTTCCCAAGAGTGATGGGTCTGTTCGGTTTTGTGTGGATTACAGAAAAGTCAACGCGGTGTCTAAATTTGACGCGTACCCAATGCCCCGTGTTGATGAACTGCTCGATCGGTTAGGTACTGCTCGATTTTACTCGACCCTGGATTTAACAAAGGGCTATTGGCAGATCCCCTTGACACCAATATCCCGTGAGAAGACAGCCTTCACCACGCCGTTTGGATTACACCAATTTGTGACGCTTCCTTTCGGTTTGTTTGGGGCACCAGCCACGTTTCAGCGACTCATGGATCGGATCCTCAGACCGCACACCGCGTACGCCGCTGCCTATTTAGACGACATTATCATTTATAGCAATGATTGGCAGCGGCACATGCAACATCTGAGGGCCGTCCTGAGATCGCTGCGGCGAGCAGGGCTCACGGCAAACCCCAAGAAGTGCTGCGGTTGGGCGGGTGGAGGTGCGGTATCTGGGGTTCCACTTGGGTCATGGCCAGGTGCGTCCCCAAATTGATAAGACCACGGCGATTGCGACTTGCCCTAGACCTAAGACCAAAAAGGGGGTGAGGCAGTTCCTGGGGCTGGCTGGCTATTACAGAAGATTTGTACCTAATTATTCGGACGTCACCAGCCCGCTGACTGACCTCACTAAAAAGGGGCTCCAGATCCGGTCCAATGGTCGGAGCAATGCCAACAGGCGTTTACGCAGATTAAAGCTGCACTTTGTGGGGGCCGCTTTTGCATGCACCTGACTTCTCTCTCCTTTTGTATTGCAGACGGACGCTTCAGACAGAGGGCTGGGGGCCGTACTCGCAGCTGGTGGAGGGAGGAGCGCCGGTGCTGTACATTAGCCGGAAGCTCTCCTTAAGGGAGACTAAGTACAGCACCGTGGAGAAGGAGTGTCTGGCCATCAAGTGGGCGGTCCTCACCCTCCGATACTACCTGCTGGGGCGGGCCTTCACCCTCTGTTCGGATCATGCCCCACTCCAGTGGCTCCACCGCATGAAGGATACTAACGCCCGGATCACCCGTTGGTATCTGGCCCTCCAGCCTTTTAAGTTCAAGGTGGTCCACAGACCGGGGTGCAGATGGCTGCCGCCGACTTCCTCTCCAGAAATGGGGGAGTGGTAGGCAGGCCGGATGACGCCCGGCCTGAGTCGGGCGGTGGGGGTATGTGGCAGCGGGGCGTGGTCAAGCGCCCGTCCGGGAGAGAAAGCGGTAAGGGCTCACACCTGAGCCAAATTATGTCTAACACCTGTCTCTAATTGCAGTAGAGCGAGGAGAGCGGTTAAAAATGCCAGCAGCCACAGGAGAGAAGAAGAGAAACTGACAACGAACTCAGCGTTCGACTAGATGGAAATTGTGGATACTAAAGATTGTGTGAATATTGTGGGCACTAAAAAAGGGGAATTAAAAGACGCACCTTGCCTTGAAGTCTTGCTTCCTGTCGTCTTTGTTCCATCAGCGTTACACAAACCTTTAAATAATACACATAATATGTATAAAAGACATAAACATTTTAAGAATAACTAAACTAATACATTAATTAATCATCAAAACTATTGCAAAGATGTGAACAGATGAATGAGGGACCCTCCTTTCTAACCAAAATGGTTTAATCCAATTTCCTGCTGGCGTGGCATAAAAGGTGGAGCTTCTCTTCTCTTCTCTTTTTGTCTGATAGTGTCAGGAAATGATTCAACAACTCTCGCTGGCAGGTAAAACAGCTTAGCAGCTTTAAAGTGTGCACCTGCTGCTAGAGTTCTTAATAAAAACTTTTGAACTGGCTTCTCCTGCTGTGTGATTATTTGAAACTGGTGAAAATGGCATAACTTGTATAATGTAAACAGAACACATAAAACAAACTAGTTTAAGTAAAAAAAATGCTAGTGTTTAACTTTTAATTGCCCCAACTCTTTTCATTATTAGGCATGATACAATGCCTTTGTACACTTACTATGTTGTCTAGGGGTACATGCATATTGCAGTCCTTACAGTAAATCTTAATACATAACTATCACTCTTGCCTGAAGACTTGCCAATAAGAGGGAATTATCTTGAGTTGCACTTCAAATTCTGAGCACTTGCAGTTCCAGAAAAAAGATTGAAAAGGGGAAATGGATTATGAATGCAAATGAGAGTGATATTTGTGGTACACTGAGAGAGACAAGTGACTTGAGGTTTATTGATTCTCATTCCTTCCTCAACTTTTTTCATGGTTATGAAGTATTAAATAGGTTAGTGTGTTTCTACCAAAGTCCAAAATTCTGAGAGCACTTGTGAAAATGCTTCCATTTTGCATTAATGATGGCATGTTTGTCCAAAACTTAATGATCTGTGTTATCCCAGCCTGATTGGAGAATGTTCCATAGAGCATCTTGTGTGCTTCTGTGAAAGCACACAAGGAAAAGTCCTTGAAATTCATTGGTCAAGAAATGTCGGAACCCTGGGCTTTGCAGATAGCAATTCCCCTGCATTATTATTGCATATATACAGAATCTCTCCAAATGAGTCTGAGGAATGAAGAAAAATGATTTCTGTTATCAGTCATTAAAATCCTCAGCTTTCCACCTCATCCTTGTATTTACAAAACTCTTAATAATTTTATTTGCCCAGTTTTCTTAAGTTCTCCCAAATAAAACTGCTTACCCAGACAAATAATAAATCTACTCAATTGATGATTTTTTTCTATTTGTCTTTCAGAGGGATGCCAAAGGCCAGTATTTATTCGACCTCATCTGCCACCATCTAAACCTGCTGGAGAAGGACTATTTTGGCATTAGATATGTGGATCCAGATAAACAACGGGTGAGTGTCCCAGCATGTGCCTTGCCTCAAACAGTCCAAGGTTAACAGTACTGCAGAACACCAATTCATCATCTTTAGTGTTTAATGTTCAAGTTTATAACTTTATTTTTTTTTTGCTCTGAGAATGCTACCACATTGGTTAGGATGCTCAAAGCAGCTCTCATTTCTGTGCATTGGTAGTGATCCTAATATGTGTGGAATTAACGTGTTCCGGGTGGACTGTATTTGTGTTGATTTTGTAGTGGGAAACCTGACAGGTTTATTCTCGATAATCAGGAAATGTCTAAGAGAGAGACAGAGATGATGAATAATGGCATCACCTTCTAGAAGGACAGGTTGAAAATCATAAATCATTTGACTTAATCACGTGAGAACATAGATGTTTGTCCTTGTCCGTGGTGTGTGGAGAACCAGGAGGATTGTGCTTAGCATGTAAAGGTTATTCCTCTACAAAGAGAAAATGGTTACACACACACACACACACACACACACACACTCCAAAATCAGTAATTAACTGATTTTTAAGCATTGACAAATAATTTAAATTGCTTTCCTTTTTGACAGATTAAAAAATAAGGTATTTGTAAAGCTTAAGTAATAAACCGCATAAACGATCAGATTTAAATTCTATGAATTTGATCCTATGGCAAAAGTGAGGGACAAATTGGGATTTGTAAGGCAGAAACTGTGGTGAAAATAATTGTGTGCATTCTCTAACTGACAAGCATGCATACACATTTTTTATAAATCATTTGTAGTAACATTAAGAAAATTGCCATACGTTTACATTTAAAATCATTCTACGAACATATCTATAAACGAGGCCCCAGGTCAATTGTGTTACTTTTACAAATTGTGTTTACTTTTCCCACTGTAAAAGACAACCTAGTCTCATAGAATAAACATTATTATTGCTATATTTTCGCAAACTTGTCTGAATACATTTTTTTCACTTGCTTTTGGCACCCCCTGCTGGACATTTCACTGGGAAACTTCAGCAAAACTTGTAATGATGCACGGAATTTTGTTTTGTAAAATTGTTGCCACGGTAACATAATTTTCATGAGATCAGGCTGGTAAAATATGCTAATAGGGATTAAAAATGAAAATAATGAAAAAAGCCAAATAAGTAAATACGTTTTTTTTTCCCCCCCTTGTGAAAATAGACCATGATAGAGACATGAGTGTGGATTTGGGGCAAAACAAGAGTTTCTAAGTGGAATATTTCATGGAATATTGTTAATTAAATAGACTAGATTGCAGGGTCTGTTGACTTTTTCATATTGCATACAGAATAAAAAGAAAAAGTAAAGAACCCGAAACACAGCTCTTGGTAAGACTAAAAGAGCTCTTGCCACAGGAGTTCTTTTGATAACAATATCCCTTTAAAACACAATATTTTATAATTAATGTTTGTAGCACAACCTCTAGTCAGTGTTTGTATTTAAGTAAAAGGACTAGCTAAAATGTGTTTTTTATGTAATTGTATAAATCTTTGAATGAGTTTAAATCAACATATTTTAGCTCCCTTAAGGCGATAAGAAAAATGCTGTTTCTCTCTAGAATTCGAGATCTGTTCTGATCTGAGTCTTTTAAATGCGAACCTGACAGAACAAGGATTTTACACACACTCTTGAGTTTCATCTTGTCTGTTTTTTCTATTGACCCCCTTTGGGAATCTCTTGCATTGAGTGACATTAATAATAATGAGGGCATCTAAAGGATCTAGTCTGATGTAGACGACACATGGAGACAACGCTAGTGCCTTCCGATTGCCCACAATTCCCATTAGATTATTCCTAGTTGGAAAAATATGCCACAAATAGCATTCTAACCAGAATCCCATAATGTGAAAAGGGAAATATTGGCAAAAAGCTTTCAGCTCACAACAACCTGAAACCGAATCCAGTTAAAGAGCCTGATGCTATTTCTAGACTTTAGCCTACTGGTGCTAAAGCCTGAACATACATTTTTATCAAATCCAGTGGCTTATCTATGACTACACATAATAGCAGTAATAGAATCTCAGCATGGTGTGGAAGATGTGCTAATGTTTAGCTGCAGAGAAGAAAGATGTAATTATTAACACTGATATTGAAATTCTCTGTATATCAACCCACACTGACCACCTGCTCCTGCATAATAAATAATGTGTTAGATGGAAAATAGATGCATATCTGTTTGTGTGTGGTTGGGGATAGAAAAGATCTAGCTCAGTATAAATGTCACAGAAGTCAATAGAAAACCCACATCAAAAATCTTAAAAATCAAACTGGTCTTACAGCTCTAAAACTCTCTCCTTTGTCATTTTAGCACTGGCTGGAGATCACAAAGTCAATTTCTAAGCAGATTAAATGTAAGTATCATCCTTCATCTTATTTATAGAGTGCTAGTTGCCGTAATGGAGCAATTACAGCCATCATCACTATGGTGACTAATGAAACATGCTTTATTGAAAACAAATGGGCTTTAGTGGTATTCTACATGTACAGATGGTGTCATCTTAAATAGTAACAGTCATTTGATGAAGCTGTTTGTGGTTCTGACATGCAGTGGGTCAGGATTCCTTTGCATGTGTTAAACTAGCTGACCCATGTAAAGGGTGATGTGACTTCATTTGGTATATGACTGGTTAGTTCTGTGATGTTGATTTTCTCCACACAGCACAACCTCCATTTACCATGTGTCTGCGGGTGAAGTTCTACCCACCAGATCCTGCTGCTCTAAAGGAGGAGATCACCAGGTATGAACCGAGACAGTGAAAAGATTCTGCTTTTTGCGTTCAGTACTTGAGTCATATGATGAAATGGCACCTGGTTACATTGCTAGCTCAGTTTATGACTTTCTGGCCACTCAGAAAAAAAAATTCTGTAGTTTGTTTTAGTTGCCCTCATGATCTTAACCTGTATGTTGTAAAAAAAAATTGTTGGCGCAAAACAAAGGAGAATTTTGAAGAAATCCCATAGCTCTTTAACATCAAAGACCATGGCTAAAAGACAATTGTGACCCTTGCTGTTCAGCTCAAATATAGAAAAGACTGAAATTTAAGTTGTTTATTCACAGAAAATCGGCCCCTTTGCTGCAGCATTAGACTTTTTTCGCTATTCTCTGTATTCAAACTGACGCATCATGTTCAGTTACAACACACTCAAGAACCAGTGGTGTTTTGACTTCAATCAATCCTGGCACATTTTTTTCTTTAAATGCAAACATGAATGAGATTTCAGAGCTTTTGTGGAGTGGAAGAAAATAGGCTAATCATGGAATTTACAATTTGAGTGGTGGTGGTGTAGTGGGCTAAAGCGCATAACCGGTAATCAGAAGGTCGCTTGTTCGATCCCCACAGCCACCGCCATTGTGTCCTTGAGCAAGGGATTTAACTCCTGGTTGCTCCGGGGGGATTGTCCCTGTAATAAGTGCACTGTAAGTCACTTTGGTTAAACGTGTCTGACAAATATGTAAATGTAACAATTTTACTTTTCTGTTACTTACACAAAACTTTTGAATGGCTTAAGAAAACTTGAAAATTAAGCGCCCAAGTCGTATGGATTACTATTGATCGCCATTGACCTTTACTATAAGCTTTCTTTGTATAGACCTTATTAAGAGAAAACTGAGAAATAAAGCTCTTTTTTAAATAGTGTTGTAAACAAATAATTGCAACAGGTCATTGGCACCTGGTGGTTGCACTGATTAAGAAGAGTTTATCCTCAAAGATTGTAAAGCTTTTGATGGACTCTGCCTTTAAAATTAAAAACTGAGTGTTCTAAGTGTAAATAGTAGTACTGAAAGCACTTTGCTGTTTTTTTTTCTTCCAGAGCTTAGAAATTATATGTGAGCCCAGTTAAGTAACTTACCAAGATTGCTCTCCAAAATAGAAAGGATCTGAAAGCACTTTGAAATGTATGCAAGTGCCTTTGCCACTGTCTCTCAATCTCTCTCTCTCTCGCTCTTTCTCTTGCTGCTTCTCTCAAAATTTAAAGAGATTCAAAGCAGTTCACTTTCTCACGCTGCCTCACTGCTATGGGAAGATGTGCTGTTTGGTCAATGACTGCTAACAGATTCCACTAAATGATACATGATTAGCCTCTAGCTAGCAAAGTCTTGACTGCCATTATAATGCATTTCTCTGCCTGTTCCATCCTTTCATGCAGTCTGCAATGAGGTCACCCAGAAACTCTTACATTCTGACCTGATAAGAGATATTTAATATCCCACTGATATGGTTTGCTTCTTGACTTCTGTGTGTGCATGTATATGTAGTGTTTGAGTAAGGTGCACAAGTGGTTCACCAGCAACTCACATTGTGTTGTTCAGGTAATGTTTGATGTGTGGAGTAGGAAAGTGTTTACTGTACTGTGAAATTAAAAGGTTGCAGGGTACACAAAGTAATAAATCACAGTGAAATGAGAGGAGAGGTGAGAGACATGAAACAAGCGTGCGTGCATGTTGTGCAAGTTAATCTTTTATTTTCACAAATATGTTAGCATTGGGAAAAAAACATGTTGATTATTATTATGATAAATATTTTCACACAGCAAATTTTATAAATTGTCTAAAAAAATTGTAAAAGGACTTCCGGTGAGCATGGAAGGAGAAGACATGTAGTCGTGCAGCTCGTCCACATGTTTAAAGTTTATACTTTGCAAACTTTTATTTGCATGTTATCTTTGGTTTTAATGTTATATATTGCTACATTAAACATTGCGAAGGTATATGATGCCGAAGAGTGGACATAAGACAAAGGAGGCACTTGCATCGACTGGAGCCTCGGCAGCTAAAACTCATGATGAAGTCGGATTAGCCGTGGCTATCGTGAATTTTCAAGATGCAATCGATAACTGCGCTGGGAAAACCTTGACTCCATTGAGTCTTTTCAGAAAACATGCTGTGATACTCTGAAGACTCTGCAACAATCTATTACTGACCATGAAATCATAAAAGGGGAGCAGAGAATTCCCTTTCTACTTTGGGTGACAATGTGGCGAGCTCCAAAATTAAGTGACCCAGCTAACCATATATAATAAGGAGATGCAAAAGCAACCTGACGACCAAAGTAACTATACTCGCAGGGAGAACTTTCGTATGGTGGGTTTGCCGGAGTCAGTCGAACAACCGAGATCAACAGACCTTGTCAAGATGCTGTTATGGAGATATTTGGCACTGAGGCTTTTGATATGGAAGTAATAGTGGATAGAGCACACAGTTCTTCTGCTCCAAATCCTCCACCGGGGAGGAAAACCAAGGCCAATAATTGTCTGCATGCACAGCTACAGAGTTTGTGAGCTTTTCCATTCTAATTTTAATTAAAAAAGCAGAGGAACTGCCATTCTTATCCACAAGAATGTTCCCTTCTCTGTGTCTCACTGTACCTCTGATCCTAATGGGCAGTTTGTACTGGTCTCTGGTCTATTTTACCACACTTGTGTAACTTTTCTCAATATCTATGCCCCAAACTGGGATGATGACAATTGTCTGTAAATTATTCAACTCACTACTGAATTTGGACATAAATTAATAATGGGAAGAGATTTATTTTAGTTATAAACCCTGACCTTAACCGTTCTTCCAAAAAGACTTATTGTCTGTCTAAATCTGCTAAAGTTTTGTCATATTTTCTTGAAGCCTATAATAATATTGATCCATGGCACTTCAAATTTCACACCTCCGGAACTTTTTTTTTCTTTTCCCCACTTCATAATACTTTTTCTCATATAGATAATTTCTTTGTTGACTCATCCCTTCTTAGCACTGTGAAAAATTGTGAATATTAAAGTATTGTTATTTCTTATCATGCCTCATTGAAACTTGAACTTTTTTCCCCAAATATGACTTGGAGCAGGTTCTGCCATTTAAATCCTCTGCTCCTTTCTGATCAGATTTGTGAATTTCATGTCCCAACAGACTGATTTGTTTACTCAATGTAACCCAGAGGCTGACACTTCTCATTAAACTCGTTGGGAGACATTTAAAGCATTTATCCGTGGCCAGATTAAACAAAATTTAAACAATAAGGGCTCTTGGTGGCCAAAATACACATAAATGAGTAATTGGGGCTTCACACTCTAAATGCACATGTAGCCAACTTTCTCTGTGGTCTCTCAACCCCCCCCAGACTAACATATATCACTGTAATGGTCTTGTCAAGGGACTCTTATTCCTGCCCCTCTCTTCTACGCTTTCCTAAATATATATATATTTTTCTTTGTCTCTCTCTCTGTCTCTATGTTGTTGATTTTTGTTTGTTTTTTCTTTCAAGTTTCTTATGTTTAAGAAATTAAAAGTTTTATTTATTTTATTACTTTAGATTATCACGGAAAGACAAATACAACTTCATCTATGTACTTATTATATACTAAATATATATACTATATATTTTTCAATTCTAATCCTTAAGACACGTGTGCTTGCACATAGGTGGTGAATATTGTAAATTGCCTTCTAATAAAGTTGAAAAATGAAATATATATATTTTTAACAAGACATGTAATTATAAGGTCAATTTGTTTTTTTGTTTTTTTTTTTAAATAAGTTTTTAGTAGAAAAAGTATGATTTAGCTTATAGTTAATGGTGAGGATTTTTTTCAAAAAAGGTGGAGGTAAAAACATTCACAAGAAATAAAGAGATAAAAAAAAACCTAATAACGAAAGTTAGATTTTCTAGTTGTTAATTTAGCATAAGATCTGTTATAAAAAAAAAATATATATTTTTTATATATATATTTTTTTTTAAATGATGCTTTCCTTAAAGTTTTGGGAACATGTGTCTCTTGTTTAATAATAAACATAGTTTCTTGGCAATAGTGCTTGACAATAGGGTGATGACAGGTGTTCTATTCCACTGACCCCAGGTTACTGGAAGCACATAACTTACATGAACTTATAACAAAAAATGATATGCACTACTAACAATATTAAAGGTATTAATTTGAAAGGAAACAGTTCCTTTTCACCCTCACCATACTGAGATAAATAACTTAATATTACATATTTGTGTATTATTAATATTTATTCTATTTTCTCTGTTTGTTATAAAATAACTTAAAAGTGCATATTTTACAGAACAAAAACAAGCATCTCAGCCCAATACTTTGCCATTTAGTTCTTCCTGTATTTGGTTTGTCCTACACCAGAACCAAACAACACTGACAAGTACAATATCGCTCCATAAAAAGAAGTTAGAGATATAAATGGAAAGCGATATGTAGGTTAGAAATTGACTGATGGTTACAGAAATTGCCATTTAGCTGGTGTCACATAGAGAATTCAGGCTACATAATTGAATTTTTAGCTCCTATGGCCTCTTAAGTGAAAAGATATTAGCTCTAGCTGGGCTGGCCTACTTTGGGAAGTTAAAGACAAGCATGTCGCTCTTTACTCACAGGACATCTGTTGCACTGAAGGTGAGAGGTATCGACCAGCAGATGTTACACATTGCTGAGGGACCGGATTTAATTATGAATAGCAAAATGTGATAATAGTGGTGTAGGCCGGGAAGCTACTATCTTTATGTAAAAAAAAAATTTAACAGCTTCATAAATTCAGAGATAATGTGTGTCAGTTATTTTGTTGTTTTGTGTATTTTAATGTTTAATTTACTGAACTTGACTTACTGTAAAACAAATAGATAAAATCATATTAAATAATCCATCTTCTTACTGTATATTGAACATTAGTTGTTGCCATATTATAAAAGCAGTAAAGCCACTTAAGTCTGTGCATTACAGTGATTTTACTGTGGGGAAAGCTCACCACTGATCATTCTACATTTGTGTTCTTAGGTACAACATTTGAGACATACCTCATACTTGTAAAATCACTGTAACACACTTATTTAAAATTACATTTTACTGTACAAAATCAGTGTCAAAAAGATTAATATATTGTTGTGTTTTTCCACATTGCATTCAGTGTTAAATATATTCTGATTTTACGCTTTCCTTTCCAGAAAAATCTAGTCTGTCAGCTCTAAAATGCATTAAGTAGCATCTGTTCTTGTAATATTATAGAACTGCTAAACAGATGTTAATCCCAAAGAGGCAAACGTTTGGGTGTGCAACAGTTTTTGAGTATTGAGTATTGTCTAATATCTCCCAACTTAGAGAAACAACAGTCTGCTTTGGGCATCCCTTCCCAAAACAACACTGTTGTTTTTAATTCACACGTATCCTTGTTCTGAAAGCAGATAGCAATTTAACAAAATCTAAAAACAAATATTCAGAATTTTGGTTAAATACACAATTTGTTTTTTGTTATCTTTCCTTCTACCATGACAGTGTAATGTTCCCTTTACAAAAAGCTTCACTACGATGTTGCGCTGCTAAGCGCTACAGGGAACAGCTCTAGCTGTGAGCCAAGCTGAATAATGTGTGAAACACGTCAATGAACATTGACTGGAATTTATAGTCTCGGCTGATGTAATCATTAGATGCACCTGCGGCCAGGCTATAAATGGATACGTCACCAGGTGTCGTCAGAAACTCTTTTTTCGGAGCGATTCTGTTTCTGTGTGTTTCACAAACCCTGTCAAAACTTTCTTTCCTCTGTTAGGAGATAGAATCAGTTAGGCAGTGTGCAGTGAACGTTGTTCTTTTTTCTCTTCTGTTTAGAAAATATAGAGAGAATGACTGAAAGCCGCAAACGGTGCGTGTTCCCCTCTTCTCGCTCTATAGCTGAAGACGACACACATCAGTTTTTGCTGTTTGTTTGGGGGTAAGAGCCCTCTCTCCCCTCAAAGCCTTGTAGGACAACCTCCACTTTAGTGGGAAGGACTTATCAAGCAGCAGGTCAGGCTGGTGCTGCTCTGCACACTATGCTGCTCTGCACACTATGCTGCTCCTCCCAGGGTTGGGGACAGTCTCGCCACCCTCGAAGCCCCTCCATTCCCGCAACCTCTTGGTGTTTCGGGTTGCAGAGGCTTCCGTCAAAATTGGGTGTTTTCGCTGTTCCTGTATGTTATTCAGGACGCGAAACAAGCGACAACCCCTCAACAGGAAGTGTTAAAATATAATACCCATCTCAGAGATCCTGGCAGCGTGGAAACTTCTGCCGGATATATTCTTTTCTGTGGGTCATATAAGGGCGTCAGGATTTAATTCACTCGCCGCTTTTCCGTGTTTCAACGGCGTGTTCTCACTACCGTAAACCGGAATTCTTTTTATGTAAAAAAATAAAAAAAATAACTCAATCTCCTGGTTAAAGGGGCCATGGTATGTGTTCCCCTTCCAGAGAGCGAGTTAGGTTATTACACTAAATACTTCCCGTTTCCCATGGATGGTGAGGGGTGGCGTCTGGCTTAGATCTTAAAGCTTGAACTAACCGTGGGTGTTCAAGTCCAAGATGATGCCTGTCAAGACGGTCATGTCTCAAGCCCTACAACTCGTTTGGCTGGTCACCATCGATCTTATGACGCACTATACTTCTATACTTCATTTAGAAGTTCTGCCACAACATGGAAAGTTCCTGAGGTTCACTTCCGGGGGCGAAGTCTTCCAGGGTCAGGTTCTTTCACTCAGCCTAGCCCTTTTTACCCGCACATTCACAATGCATGATGTAGCGCTGGCTCCTTGCGACTCCGGGGCATCTGCATTCTGAATTATGTAGACGACTGGCTGATCCTAGCGCAGTTCCAGGAACTGGCAGTTCAGCACAGGGACATCATCTTAGCTCATCTGTTTCTCTGGGGTTGAGGCTCAACGCCAAGAAAAGCGTCCTCTCTCCCACTGAGAACACTGTCTATCGGGGCATCGTATGGAGTTCAATCTCAATGCGGGCACAACTGTCTCCCGCTAGGATTGAGTCCATTTAGATCACCCTGAGCAAAGTCAGGCTAGGTCAAGGTTGCACTGTTATCAGTATCAATGATTTCCAGGTCTCAGGGCAAATGCGTCCACAGTGATCCCTCTGGACCTTCTGCTCAAGAGACCGTTTTGTTGTGGCCAAAAGCCAGGGGATTCTTCCAAGGATAGGGTTACGCACCTAGGCTTTGTTCCCTTTCTATGTGGTTCAGACCCCGGTTTTCTGCCTTGGGTCCCACTCTAGGTGCGTCTTGTTGTCGCAGGCTGCTAACGACAGACGCCTCCCTGATGGGCGGGGTAGCGGCCTTAAATGGTCGTCCAGCTTAAGGGGATAGGAGGGTCGTCAGCTCGGTTGTCACAGTCACTGTCTCGGGTTGATGGCTGTATTTCTGGCCCTGAAATACCTCCTCCTGAGGCTGCCATGTCTTGGTGCGGGTGGACAATGCAGCGGTAGCCTCTTACATAAATCATCAAGGAGACCCACGTTCTTGTCAGCTGTATTTTTGACACGTTGGGTTCTCCTTAGGGCCCAGGGCAAGCTCCTGTCACTCAGGTCAGTTATATCCCTGGATGCCCGTATATGGGAGCAGATTTACGGTCCAGACAGAAAATACCAACGGGGGAGTTAAGAACTCCACCCTAAGGTAGTAGTTGCCCAGAGTTCGCCAGCAAGGGTTTTTGCCTCTTACTGATAGCACCGCACTGGCCGAACAGGGCTTGGTTCTCGGAGCTAACCTCTTCCCTCGACGGCTCGCCTTTGGCGATGCCGAACAGGAAGGATCTTCTGTCTCAGGCACAGGGCAATATTTCATCCCTGCCCCAAATTGTGGAATCTTTCAACCCCTAAGGGTACCAACTGAGGAACACAGGGCTCTCTCCTGAGGTTATCGAGACCTTTTTAAATGCTGGGCTTTTTCCACTTGGAACAAGTTTGGGTGAGATCTTAGGGCAGAAGAGGACCTCTTCGCCTCTATGAATAGTGCAATGTCTCCTCTACTTCTCCCTGAAATCACCCAGCCCCCTTGGGTCTGGACGTTAAGACACATACATGACCCAGAATGCGTCTGTATGCGTTTCTTTCCCCAGTTTCTCTGCTCCCAGGAGTCTTGGCAATGTTCACCAGCAAGGGTCTTGCCTCCTATTAATGGCGCTGCACTGGCTGAACAGGATATGGTTCTCGGAGTTATATCTCTCCTCGACGGCTCGCCTTGGGCGATTCCGAACAGGTAGGACCTTCTTTCTCAGGCTCAGGGGACATATTCATCCCGGCCCGAATTGTGAAACCTTTCATGCTTGGCCCCTGTAGGGTACCAACTGAGGTTCACAGGGCTTTCTCCTGAAGTTATCGAGACCATTGCAAGTGCTAGGGCTCCCTCCACTTGGAACTGATCTGGGTAGATTTTACAGGGCAGAAGAGGACCTCTTCGCCTCTGTTGATAGCGCAATGTCTCCTCTACTTCTCCCTGAGTCACCCAGTCCCCCCCCTCGGGGGTGCTGATCGTGGTGGCGCATACATGGCACAAATGCGCCTGCATGCGTTTCCTTCTAATAAGTTCAATTACAGAACCAGCTAACTGCCAGTTTGCTTCAGTTCTGGATTTTCGGTGGAAAGAACTGTCAGCGGGCACTTGCCTCGCCACTGCCAGGTTCTATGTGGCTTCCACTTCGGTTTGCCACGCCTTGGTGGGCGGGGTGCCCTCTAAGAGGCATCCTTGCTAGGACCTCTTCATAGGGTAAGACCCCCCCTTTTAAACCCTCTAGAGTCAGCATTTGGTAGACATCTGACTCTCAAGATGGTTTTTCTTATGGCAATTACGTCTCTGAGGAGACTTGGGTACATACAGGCTCTGTCTCTCTTGCCGGCCTGTTTTGAGTTGCCCCAGGTAGGACCAAAAGCATTCTTTGCACCCTCACCCTGACTACCTGCCCAAGGTGCCTTTCGCGACCCTTGGCCGGTTATTCTCTAAGCCTTCTGCTCCCTGCCATTTGCAACGCCGGAGCAGCTAAGACTTCTCAGACTTTGTCCAGTCTGTACCCGTCAGACTTATGTCCACCGCATTTGCTAGTGGCGTAAAATCAGGGCAGCAATTCTTCACTTTGAAGCCGTGACCGGGTGGCGGTCACGTCCTGACAGACTTTGTCACTTTGGGTGAGGGACATTACTGCCCGGCCTACGAGGCGCGCGATCAAGCTTCGCCAGTAGGTTTTAGGGCGCACTCTACCAGAGGGCTCTCCTCCTCTAAAGCCTTGGCTAGAGGTCCCCCTCTGCAAGTTTGTGGTGCGGCAGGTTGGTCCTCTCCGTACACATTCATCGAACTTTATGGGTTAGATGCTTTGCTACTCCGGGCTCTTATGCCCTTGAGTCAACATCTCAGCTCATGCCAGAACAAGTTTGTGACGCGGCAAGCTGGTCCTCTCCGTTCACATTCATCAGTTTTTATGACAAGTTTGTGTTGCGATAGGGTTCTCTTCGCACACATTCATCGAAATTTATGGGTTAGATGCTTTGCTACTCCGGGCCCTTATGCCCCTGTGTCGACATCTCAAGCTCATGTCTGAGACCTCTCGCGTTTTTGTGAGTACACTGCACAACCGTTGGGGTCCGGACAGCCCCAAGTGCGGCGGCGTGGGTATTGCGTTCCCCGTAGCGCTTAGCAGTGCAACATCGTAGTGAAGCTTTTTGTAAATGGAACGTCTCGGGTTACATGTGTAACCCTTGTTCTCTGAAAAAAGCGGAACGAGATGTTGTGCTGCTTTGCCGCACTGGGACGTCCCAGGACTGCTCTTCAAAAAGAAGTATCTGACGACACCTGGTGACGTATCCATTTATAGCCTGGCCGCAGGTGCATCTAATGATTACATCAGCCGAGGCTATAAATTCCGGTCAATGTTCATTGACGTGTTTCACACATTATTCAGCTTGGCTCACAGCTAGAGCTGTTCCCCGTAGCGCTTAGCAGCGCAACATCTCGTTCCGCTTTTTTCAGGGAACAAGGGTTACACATGTAACCTGAGACGTTTTTCACAATGCATTTGTGTCCCTCATTACAGATAAGTGGTTGAATATTTAGCTTTGTAAAATTTTCTCCCGTTAATCACTTACATATTCAAACACTAATGTGGAGGATAAAGGCATAAATTAGGTATTTTCTCCCTCTATTTGACATCTCACTTTGTGTCTTGGTTGCAGGTATCTCATCTTCCTGCAGATCAAGAGAGATCTGTACCACGGTCGTCTACTTTGCAAAACCTCTGACGCGGCCATGTTGGCGGCTTACATCTTACAAGGTAAATCAGAATTGCCAAGTGGACTCTGGAACTTCACACACTGCTCAACACACACACACACAAACACACAGGTTTGTTTCTCTATATAAGTGAGGAAATCTCATAGACTTCCATTGATTTCATATGAAATTTCATTTAATATCTTTAGCAGACTAAAGATATATTATATCCCCTAAAAGTAATCCTCGCAGAAACCTGTGCATATATCCATCCATCCATCCATTTTCTCCTGCTTAATCCAGGTCTGGGTCACAGGGGCAGTAGTTTGAGCAGGGATACCCAGACCTCCCTCTCTCCAACCACTTCAGCTAGCTCTCCTGGGAGGATACCGAGGTGTTCTCAGGCCAGCTTAGATGTAATCTCTCCACTTTGTCCTGGGTCTGCCCTGAGATCTCCTCCCGGATGGACATGCCCAGAATACATCTACAGGGGGGCATCTGGTGGCATCCTAGAAAGATGTCTGAACCACCTCAATTGGCTCCTTTTGATGTGGAGGAGCAACGGCTCTACATTGAGCCCTTCCTGAATGTCCAAGCTCTTTACCCTATCTCTAAGGCTAAGGCCAGACACTCTATAAAGGAAACTCTTTTCCACTGCTTGTATCCACAATTTCATCCTTTTGGTCACTACCAAAAGCTTGTGACCAAAGTTCAGGGAAGGAACGTAGATTGACTGGTATATCGATAGCCTTGCCCTCAGGCTCAGCTCTCTCTTCACCACGACGGCAGCCACTCATCTCCAACCTGATGAGGGCACTCTACCTTTTTCCAGCAGAGGACCATGGACTCGGACTTGGAGGTGCTGATCCTCATTCCTGCCGCTTCACACTCAGCTGCATACTGTCTCAATAAACACTGGTGGGCACTCCCCGATGAAGCCAACAGGACCACATCATCTGCAAAAAGCAGGAATGTATTCCTGAGGTTACCGAATTGGACCCCCTCCACCCCTTGGCTGCACCTAGATATTCTGCCATAAAACTTTTAAACAGAACCGGTAACAAGGGGCAACCCTGGTGGAGTCCAAAATTCACTGGGAACAAGTTTGACATACTGCTGGCAATGCGAACCAAACTCTGGCTCCGGTCATAAAGGGACCGGATGGCTCGTAGCAGCGAGCCCGATACCCTGTACTCCCAAAGCACGATTGTATACCTTTTCCAAGTCCACAAAACACATGTAGATTGGTTTGGCAAACTCCCATGATCCCTCCAGTATTCTCAATAGGGTACAAAGTTGGTCCAGTGTTCCACACCCAGGACGTAATCTGCATTGTTCCTCCTGAATCCGAGGTTCAACTACCAGCCGAACCCTCCTTTCCAGCACCCAGGCATAGGGTTTTCCAGGGAGGCTGAGGATTGTGATCCCCATAAAGTTGGAGCACATCCTCCTGTCCCCCTTCTTAAAAATGGGGACCACCACCCCACTTTGCCAATCCAAGGGTACTGTACCCCCTTCCATGCAATATTGAAAAGGTATGTCAACCAAGACAGCCCAACAACATCCAGAGCCTTCAGATATTCTGGGCAAATCTCATCCACCCCCGGAGCCCTGCCACCAAGGAGTTTATTGACTACCTCAGTGACCTCAGCAACCGTGATGGTAAGTCCTTCTCAGAGTCCTCTGAATCTGCTTCCTCCCCAGAAGGCATGTCGGCGGGGTTCAGGAGGTCCTCGAAGTGTTCTTTCCACCACCCAACTATATCCCCAGTTGAGGTCAGCAGCTCAGCCTCGGGCAGATAGCCCGACCACCAGGCACTCGCCGACGAGCTCTGGTTTCCCTGTTCCAGGCGAGGTTTCTGGTTCTTTGTTTTTGAAAATCATAGGTTACTTTTTAATCGCTCTTAGTCTGTCCTCTCACCCAAGACCAGTTTGCCTTGGCAGACCCTACCAGGAGCAATTGCCCCCGGCAGCATAGCTCCTGGGCTCATTGAGGCACCCAAAACCCTCTACCATGGTATGGAGGTGATTCACAGAGGGGCCTGTGCATATATGTGCATTTAAAGCTAAACATAATTTGGCTGATTTATTAGGACCCCTTAAAATGTCCTAGTGTATTTTCAGCCAGATTCACTATATTAATGAGGACATTTTCAAACATGTGGCACTCACAAGTATAGCCACACACACACACACACACATATTTCTGACATTCAAAAGATCATATAGTTTATGTTCTGTGCTTTAAACTTTTTTTCACAATTTAATAAAAATATTAGTTGGCAGCAAACCAGTATAAGTATTCTGCATATACTGTATATGTGATGGTATATACTGATATGTTAAAGTACAGTATGTGTAGTTGTTTTTTGGGTTTTTTGATGATGATGATTATGCAGACAATGCATTGTTAGATTTTGTTGTTTCAGTTGGCTGGAATATCAGAAAAAAAATTAATATTCAATTTGGCTCACATTTGTTTCTTTGCCAACATTTATTTCAAGCCCAGAAATATGAGATTTTAATTTGCTGCCCCACATGAATTAAACTAATATTTTATCAGTTTATATCTCACAGAGTAGTGTACAGGATGTCTTGGGCATTTGCTCATAGAATTCTTACAAAAGCCTTACAATAAAAGTAAATGATGCATGTGGCAAACATGCCTAACATCTCCTTTTGTGTTCTATGGAAGAAAGTAAGTCACATTCATTTGAAAAACATCCCTGATAGCACACAGGCATCACCCAGATGTCTATTTGATGTGTGTGTTTATATCTGGAAGTCATATTTTTTAGGTTGTTTGCTCATATGCAATATGTCTATAAGACATTTCACCTCGGATGTCAAGAAGACATTCAGCAAATGTCTTTGAGATGTTCATGATTTAGAATGTTTTTTAATCTGATATTTGAAAGATGTTTAGTAGGTTTTAATCAGTGATGCTTTCCAGATGAAACACTCTTAAACAGACATCTCAGAGACATATGTATGTAGGATGATTCATTCATATTTGGGTGAACTGTCCCTTTAAGTCGACATTTTAGCATTCCCATATGTTTACAAAAACTAATTTAAAATTAGCGTAAATGTAGCACGATGAGCGATTGATTTTAGTGACTGCTTTCCTGCTGAGAACTGAAACTATGAATGGATGCATGGTGAATGATTGATTTTTGTGACTACTTTGCAGCTGAGATTGGAGACTATGACCCAGGAAAGCATCCAGAGGGCTACAGCTCCAAGTTCCAGTTTTTCCCCAAGCACTCAGAGAAGCTGGAGCGAAGGATTGCAGAAATTCACAAGACAGAGTTAATGTATGTGTACTCTTTTAATAATGTATGGGGGGAATTTAATTATACACTTTACGTTAAGGTTAAATACATGAACACATGCACATGTAACGTCTAGGTTACGTATGTAACCCCCGTTCCCTGATGGAGGGAACGAGACGTTGTGTCAGAGAAGCGACACTAGGGGTCTCTCTTGAGTGCCGATATTCACCTCTGGACTATGAAAAAAGGCCAATGAGAGTTGGCAACCAGTATTTGCATGGCCCGCCCCCGGACATACGGGTATTTAAGCGGCGCAAATACGGGAGTTCATTCAGGATTTTTCTGAGGAGCCGGAAATGGTCCGGCCACAACAGTGGCTCGGCTCAGCGACGTGGCAGGGGAGACACAACGTCTCGTTCCCTCCATCGGGGAATGGAGGTTACATACGTAACCTAGATGTTCCCCTTCTGTCGCTCTCTCCACGTTGTGTCAAAGAAGCGACACTAGGGGTCCACTTATAAAAGTGACATGCGCTGAGCCGTGTACGTGAACTGCTGATACAGGAGCGAGCAGGTAATCTTACGTGCAGGATGACCAACTGCATCAGGCTGCACATACCCTTCCCCAATGCCCCATTTAAGCCATCAGGATTCCTTATTGTTACCCTGGAGGGGGGAACAAGGTGCTGGCTGCCAACCTGGGAACGGGAGAAGCCTGGCCGGGCCTCTTTTCTCTCTATGTTTCTCGCATAGAGCAACTAAGGCCGGGGCCCTTACACGCATTGAGGGAAGGGGGTCTTAGCCCTTATTCAGGGCGGAGAAGACCCTGCGGAGGCCACGCCTACCCGAGAGGGGAGGCAAGTTTCAGTTGCAAAACCATCAGAGGCCTACTTAGGGCCTATGTGGAAAAGTTGGTGCGGTGGTGGATCCAGCCTCATAGAGGGGGGAACATACAGCACGGCAACCGAGGCAGCCATGACTGCCTAAGGGAAACACGGGAGTCCGCTCGCCAGAGGGGACAGAACCGTGGTGTTACACACAGGGGGGGTCCGAAGGAGGCCTTACCTGTGGAGCACCTATACCAGTACAGGGTAGCTTAAGGTACCCACAGTGGCTTGGGTCGGCGAGTTCCTCCGCTGAACTGCGACCCACGAGGGCTAGGGAGGAATCAACCAGTGTCCCAAACCTGAGATCTCCTGGGAATGAAGGCGCACTGTTTCCCCTGTTTAGGGGGAAGGGCGCTAGGTGCAAGCGATTCACCCGGTCAGATCGTGGGCGTGCTACCGAGTTCTACGGGCTTGGTACCTGAGAAAACTCGGGACGATACTGACTCAACTCGGAGATTGTAGAATCTCGCAAAAGTGTTAGGTGTTGCCCAGCCCGCTGCTCTACAAATTTCTGCTAGGGCAGTGCCCCTAGCCAGTGCCCATGAGGGCGCAACACTCCTGGTGGAGTGAGCTCGGACCCGCAAGGGGGGGCGCGGCCTGGGTGTGATAAGCCAGGGAAATGGCGTCGACAACCCAGTGGGCGAGTCTCTGCTTGGAGACAGCGTTCCCTTTCTGCTGTCCCCCAAAGCAGACAAAGAGCTGCTCAGAGCGTCTGGTGCTCTGTGTGCGGTCCAGATAAATACGTGAAGCACGTACTGGACATAGCAGTGAAAGGGCTGGGTCTGCCTCCTCCCGGGGCAGCGCTTGCAGGTTCACCACCTGATCCCTGAAGGGCGTGGTAGGAACCTTGGGCACATAGCCCGGTCGCGGTCTTAGGATCACGAAAGTATCTGCCGTACCGGACTCCAGGCAAGCGTCGCTAACAGAGAACGCATGCAGGTCCCCGATCCTCTTGATGGAAGCGAGCGCAATCAGCAGGGCAGTCTTGAGAGAGAGGGCCCTGAGTCCAGCTGAGTCAAGCGGCTCGAAGGGGGGTCTCTGGAGTCCCGTAAGGATGACCGAGAGATCCCAGGAGGGGAACAGGTTAGGCCGGGAGGGAGTTATCCTCCGGGCACCTTTTAGGAACCTGACGATTAAGTCGTGCTTACCAAGAGACTTGCCGTCTACCGTGTCGTGGTGGGCCACGATAGTGGCGACATACATCTTGAGGGTGGAGGGGGACAGCCTCCTCTCCAGCCTCTCCTGAAGAAACACGAGCACTGACCTAACTGCGCACTTTTGCGGGTCTTCTGCTCGGGAAGAACACCAGTCCACGAACAGACGCCACTTTAGAGCGTAGAGATGCCTGGTAGAGGGGGCTCTGGCTTGATTGATTGTATCTATGACGGTCGGTGGTAGGCCGGCTAGATCTTCCGCATCCCGTCCAAGGGCCAGACGTGGAGGTTCCAGAGGTCTGGGTGCGGGTGCCAGAGCGTGCCCCGTCCCTGAGAAAGAAGGTCCTTCCTCAGGTGAATTCGCCAGGGAGGGGCTGTCGTGAGGAGCGTGAGGTCCGAAAACCAAGTCCAGGTGGGCCAGTAAGGGGCTACCAGAATGACTTGCTCCTCGTCCTCCCTGACCTTGCATAGCACATGTGCAAGAAGGCTCACTGGGGGAAATGCATACTTGCGCAGCCCCGCCGGCCAGCTGTGTGCCAACGCATCTGCCCCGAGGGGAGCCTCTGTCCGGGCATACCAGAGTGGGCAGTGGGAGGTTTCTTGGGAGGCAAACAGGTCTACCTGAGCCTTGCTGAACCGGTCCCAAATCAGCTGGACCGACTGGGGGTGGAGCCTCCACTCTCCGCCAGGCAAGCTTTGTCTTGACAGCGCGTCCGCTATCACATTGAGGTTGCCGGGGATGTGAGTGGCGCGCAGTGACTCCAGTCGCTGCTGACTCCAAAGGAGGAGACGACGGGCGAGCTGTGACATGTGGAGGGAGCGTACTCTGCCTTGGTGGTTTATGTAGGCTACGACCGTGGTGCTGTCTGTCCTGACTAGGACGTGTTTGTTCCGAATTAACAGAAGAAACTTCTGCAGGGCCAGAAAAACAGCCAGCAGCTCTAGGCAGTTGATGTGCCAGCGCAGCGTGCCTCGGTTCCACCGGCCTGCGGCTGCGCGCCCGTTGCACACGGCGCCCCAACCCAGTTTGGAGGCGTCGGTTGTGACCAGAACGCGTCGGGACACCTGCTGCAAGGGTACTCCTGCCCTTAGAAAGCAGAGGTCTGTCCAGGGTTTGAAGGTTTGGCAGCAGGCAGAGGTAACTTTTACGTTGTGCGTGCGCGGCGCCATGCTCGTCTCGGGACTCGAGTCCGGAGCCAGTGCTGAAGTGGTCTCATATGCATCAACCCCAGCGGCGCGGCCGCCGCGGAGGATGCCATATGCCCCAGGAGCTGTTGGAAACGTTTTAGCGGGACCACGGCGCCTGGCTTGAAGGAAGCGAGGCATTTCAGCACTGACTGAGCACGCTCGTTGGAGAGACGTGCTGTCATTGGGACTGAGTCTAACTCCAGACCGAGAAAAGAGATGCTCTGGACCGGGGAGAGTTTGCTCTTTTCCCAGTTGACCTGAAGCCCCAAACGGCTGAGGTGGCTGAGCACCTGGTCTCTGTGTGCGCATAGTAACTCTCGGGAGTGGGCCAGTATGAGCCAGTCGTCGAGGTAATTGAGTATGCATATGCGGCTTCTCGGAGCGGGGCAAGAGCTGCCTCTGCGACTTTCGTGAAGACGCGAGGGGACAGAGACAGGCCGAAGGGGAGGACTTTGTACTGATATGCCTGGCCGTCGAATGCGAACCTTAGGAAGGGTCGATGTCGAGGGCGAATTGAGATGTGGAAGTACGCATCCTTCAGGTCTACCGCTGCGAACCAATCTAGATGCCGGACGCCAGATAGAATTTGTTTCTGGGTGAGCATTTTGAACGGGAGTTTGGACAAGGTCCGATTGAAAACTCGCAGGTCCAAGATCGGTCATGGCCCCTGGCGGCAGGTTTGTGGCAGGGCAGGATGCTTTTTTTGCTTGAAAATAGCCTTCGTCTGTTTCTTCACCACTGAGGACTGGGTGAAGTTGGGTGAAGTCGTCAAGTGGTGTCGCCGAATGGATGGAGCTGGGAGACGGGGGCGTTTGAGAAAGCATGCTTTGTCTGCCTCCCGTACTGCCTGTCCATTGTTGCGTTTCTGGACCACGGAGTGTTCATCGTCTGTTTGAGTGCAGTTCCTGCAGCACGTCAAGAACAGGACCACCCAAGTGCAGATTTTGAAGTGCCCTGGCCCAGTGGACTTGCAGGAGGGGGCCATGGCGTGTAGGGGGGAGCGGTCTGGGACGTTCTACCACCGAGGGTAGCGAGAGCGGAGGAGCGAGGAAGCTGGGCTTGCTCAGCTAATCATGCACGTCCAGGAAGGAATCCGGGGGGGAGGGGGCGCGGCTGTCAGCGGAACCAATTAAGCCCGGGGAAGCATAGCGGACCTTCTTGCATCAGGCTCAGACTGGGCGGAGACCCGAAGGTGGCAGCCCAGGCGAGTTATCAGCATCCGACGCCGCTGTTACGCTCTCTGATGCAGCGGTGATGTCATCATCCAATGCCGGGGAGCTCGAGGGACCGGACGGTAGGCTGTTAAGCGGACCACACTAATCCCGAGCTCGGGGGAAGCAGGCAAGCATGCCGGGGAGGCGGGAGGTTTTCGAGGGGATTTACCCGGCGAAAGCGTCTCGTTATTCTCCCCAGATCGTTCTCCATCGCCCGCGGCGCCTGCCTCAATCCTGTAGGAAGGTGGCGAGGCGCGGGGGGCGGCTGAAATGGCTCTCTCTCACTACAAGAGAAAGCAGAGATCGCAACGCTGCCACGGTTATGTTCTCACACTGAAAACATAACCCATTGGAGAGAATTCTCATTCCGAGCTCGGACGGAAACAAGCAAGCGTGCCGGGGAGGCGGGGGGTTTCGAGGGGGTTCACCCGACGAAACGGAGCCCGTCACTGTCCCCAGATCGTTTTCATCGCCCGCGGCGCCTGCCTCAATCCCGTAGGAAGGAGGCGATGCGCGGGGGGCGGCTGAAGCGGCTTTTTCTCACTACAAGAAAAAGTCTACGACCGCAATGCTGTCATGGCTATGTTCTCGTACTGAAAACATAGACCATTCATAAAAACGCTGCCTGCGTGTGATCGCAACCCAGGAATGCAAGGCAGTTTTTATGGCCGTCAGAGGAGGGGAGAATCAACGCATCCAGAAACTACACAGAGGCGGAAAATCGTCTTTAAAAAGACGCGTCCTGAGAAGGACGTTCAACTCTTTTAGAATAACTCTTTCGAGTTGTCTGCGCTGTCGAAGCGCCCAGGGGCAAGAATGCACAGCTGTGCACGAATGAGAAAGCCGCTGTTATGCGCCGTCAAATCCAACAGCATGCAGAGCGTCAGAGGTTTAAACAGGAACTGGGTGTGTAACTCGCAGCAGACTGCATGCACGACCATCGGCTCCGAAGAAATTTTCTGAATGAACTCCCGTATTTGCGCCACTTAAATACCCGTATGTCCGGGGGCGGGACATGCAAATACTGGTTGCCAACTCTCATTGGCCTTCTTTCATAGTCCAGAGGTGAATATCAGCGCTCAAGAGAGACCCCTAGTGTCGCTTCTCTGACACAACGTGGAGAGAGCGACAGAAGGGGAACAAGTGTTATATTCCAAAAAAGGTTTCAAGATATAACATTGAATATTGTTGCAACAAATAATGCATTTGTTCATCTTGGAATTCTTGGTTAATGTTTTATTTATTTGTTTTATTTGTTGCAAATATCACTCCATATTGCTATAATTTGCTATCATTATATGGCTTAATTCAACTTTTTCTTGGTTCAAACAGTGCATTTGTGAGTAGGGTTGTTTCTGAAGTGATTCATTATTTATTCATTATTCTTGAAAATATTATTCAGTATGACTTGGCTTTTTATCTTATTTTCATTTAAAATAAAACACTACAATTTTGTTTTTCGGCCAATTTTTGTTTTCGGCCATTGATGATTCTGTAGATTCAATTCTGAGGCATTGGGAATCAAGAATCACCTTGAAACTTTGGAATCATCTCCAAAGCTGGAGCTCAAAATACCTAACAGATCGTTTATTCTAGCACGCCTTTATACTCCTGTTTTATAGCCCTGTTCCAAACTGGCTTTTTTAGTGTCTGTAGCTTTAAATGCAGAGGAGCTGCTGCTCCCCACACCTCTTTCTGGAAGTGGGCTGTGCATTTCCTGCTGGTGCCATGGATACACTGGTGACAACAATAGGAGAACTTAATCAAGTAAAGAGTTACAAATAACACAGAGTACACACTAAGTGTAGTACAAAGGTCGAGTTATGAAATATGAAAAACTGCTATAGTTGTCGAAAATACCACTATAGTTTCATAATTGTTTATTAAATAATGACCAGTTTTATTACACTGAAAATCTTCATTCCATGACCACTCAAGCGGGACTGTGGATGATGCCAATCAGTTTATATTGTAACCGAAACAGAGCTACAGCTTCATTCTTACGGAAAGTTTTAGTTAGGGACCATTTGCTATGTTACACAAAGCAAAATGTTTTCAAAATAAGCATTCCCCTTCTGTCACTCACTCAATGTTGTGTCGATGTAGTGACACTAGGGGTTACTCTTGGAAGCCCCAAAACACCTTCAAATCTTTGAGAAAATGCCAATGAAAATTGGCGAGTGGAATTTGCATGCATAAAAGGAAGCTGGAATGCAGGATTCATTCAGATTTTTTCTACAGAGACGAGCAGTTGTGTATCAGCAAGCTGAATCCACTGCTGTTCCAATTCACCTCTAAAGAAGTGTTTACTGTTGGATATACAGCGTATTCCAGTGGCTTTCACTTCATCTGCACAATTACTGCAGAGCAATGCCCCTAGGCACGTCGACAGCTCTAAAAGTGTGTATTTCTCCTCTAAAGAGTATATTTCCTCTATTAGAGCAATCACTTTGACGTGAACGTATTTTTTAAAGATGCATCTTCTTAAAGATCCCTTTCCATATCTGTGTAGCTATGTGATTCTATTCGCCAGGCAACCGCCCCGGTTCCACAGCGGTCACTTCACGTCCTACATGCGGAGCTCGCAGTCCTTCTGCAGAAGGACATGATAGAGCCTGTCCCTTCAGCTGAGGTGAGGCAAGTGTTATACAGCCCTTCGTTGTTCTGAAGAAGGGTGGTGGGTTATGGTGCGGAGGCTATTGCCATTGACTCCTCTCGAGTCAGCGGCAACTCAGGTCGCGGCAGGTGATGCTCAGGGGAGAGTGGAGACTCCATCCCCAGGTGGTCCAGCTGATTTGGATTCGGCTCGGCAAAGCACAGGTAGACCTTTTTGCTTCCCGAGAATCCTCCCACTGCCTGCTCTGATATACCCTGACGGGAACTCCCCTCGGAACAGCCGCACTGGCACACAGCCGGCCCTGGGGGCTGTTCAAATACGCGTTCAAATACGCATTCAAATACTGTTCAAGTCACCCTTGTTGCACCGTACTGGCCCACCCAGACTTGGTTCTCGGACCTCACACTCCTCGCGACAGCACTTCCCTGGCAAATTCCCCTGAGGAAGGCTCTTCTTTCTCAGGGACGGGGCACAATCTGGCACCCATGGCCAGACTTCTATAATCTCTACGTCTGGTCCCTGGACGGGATGGGGAAGACTTATGTGGTCTACAGCCTGCAGTGGTAAATACGATCGCTCAGGCCAGAGCTCCTTCTACAAAGCAGCTGTATACCCCGAAGTGGCATGTGTCCATTCAAGGGGGAGGACACCGCGGAGACCACACCCCACCTGGAGAGGGGGGCATTTGAGTGGAAATACATCACATGGTCTTAACAAACCTTGTCGGAAGCATCTCATGTGGAGAAGTCCTGTGGTAGGTCCTACCGGGGGTGGGGAGGATTTCTACAAAGCCGGTGACCAGGGGCAGCCTGCCCAAGGAAGATGCGGTTTACCAACGGGGATACATATTGCATCGAAAAATACATCACACGGGGTACCTATGGGTAACCAGCGCATGTGGAGCACCTACCCCAGCACAGGGCCTAGTAATTACACATACTGGGCCGGCAGTGTGTTCCTCCAAAAACTCACTTGCCACAGGGCTAAGGAGGAAGTACAGTACACATCCAGGATCCACGACTTTGTGAACACTGGGAGTAAAAACGCACATCTTCACCTCAGGGTAGGTGAAAGGCGCTATGCTCAAGTGGTACACATGACTCTGTCATGCACGGAATGAATGCTCGTCCTTGAACATCCTTGTTTTTCTATTTAGGCATGTGCTAGACGGACATAATTTACTGTTGCACTGTGAATTGCTGCTTTTTCCCACGTCAGCGGAAGCAATGTAAATGGCAAAAGTGCCAATATATTACAGTAGATGTTTCACATATGTTTTCATAAAGGGCTTTTAAAGGGTTAGTTCACCCAAAAATGAAAATTATCCAATAATTTAAAAAAAATATCCTGGCTCTTCCATGCTTTATAATGGGATTGAGTGGTACCTTCATTTTTGAAGCCCAATAAAGCACATCCATTCATCAAAAAAGTAATCCATACGGCTCCAGGCGGTTAATAAAGACCTTCTGAAGTGAAGTGATGCATTGTTGTAAGACAAATATCCATATTTATAACTTTATAAACAATAATCACTGGCTTTCACAAGAGAGTCGAGTTCCAGCGTATGACATAGTTGAAGCACAGAGAATAGAGCAAAAAAAAATGCCGGTCACGAATTAGAAGACAACAACAAAAACAAAAATGTCGTAGGATTTCAATATAAGAGAAGAGGAGATCGAGTTTTTTGCTCAGCCCTATTTGTTTGAACCGAAGTACACCAACCTGGAACTCCGGGAGATGAAGGAGGATGCAGAAGTGGTACAAACAAAAGAATCTGGTCGATGGATAGTATGGTGGTGGTGCTCATGCAGGAAATGCAAGGTAATGCCAACAGAGGCTGAGAGTGTTTGCTGCCATGAATGGATGATTGGAATGCCTGGATAGACGCACAAACGCACCATTACTAATACAAATCTACAGTATAGCTACTCACTTCTTTTCTTCTGTCCATTGCTGTAAACAACACGTATTTCCGCGTTCGTCACTTCTCACCTCACTTCTCACCATATGCCGGAACTCTACTCACTTGTGAATGTGTGGACATCCGTTACAGGAAACCAGTGATTATAGTTTATAAAGTTATAAATATGGATATTTTTCTTACAAAATGCATCGCTTTGCTTCAGAAGGCCTTTATTAACACCCTGGAGCCAAATGGATTACTTTTTTGATGGATGGAGGGGTTTTTTGGGCTTCAAAATCTAAGGTACCATTCACTCCCATTATAAAGCTTGGAAGAGCCTGGATTTTTTTTAATATAACTCTGATTGTGTTTGGCTGAAAGAAGAAAGTCATATACACCAAGGTTGGCTGGAGGATGAGTAAATTATGGGATAACCATTTTTGGGTGAACTAACCCTTTAAGAGTGTGAAAGACGTGTGTTTATCAGACTTACTCTACTTTGGCAGAAAGCTCTATGATCAACCAATTACTGAGTATGATTCCTGCACACACTGTGTATACTGCTGCCCTCTTGTGTTTGACCGTTCCATGACGAGAGCAGCCCCATTAATCTTATGGAATCTATCTTCAGAATGTATAGCGGGGTGGCCAGTTTAGAGCTTCCAAATTGTTCCAGTAAATTAATCTTGTAATCTAAGAGTTATCATTTTCTCTCGATGTAAGAGTGTCTTTTCTTTTCTGATTTGTGTTGAAATACAAGGCAGACGGTCTTGTTACATTAAGGTCTTGAATGTTGTATGGCCAGTGTTAAATAAAACATGAATTGGGAAGAGGTTTCTTAGAGTGATGATACTAGAACCATCTGGCTGAATTGATTTCTATGTAGTAACTACTAATCAGTGTGGTTTAAGTGTAAAGTGTCAAAATAGATCTATACAAAACATTGCCTTCTGGACAGATGATTTCTTCAAAATGTTGTGATGTATTTCCAACTTGTTAAGGATACACATTAGGTACAAACCCCACAAAGAATGCTGATTCAATCCATTCTGTATCTTAAAGACTTGACAAATCACTTGACAGGCAGGTTTCTACCCTGTGTTAATTTATTTCCTATTGAAACAGGAAGTTTTGGCAAGACATATGGAAGGACTAAAGTAGCCAATAGGCTTTAGTTATGTCACAACTATTAACCATAATTTGCAACTTGCTTGTAATTTGCAGGTGAGGGACATTCTCACTCTAGAGAGCATTTGATTGGATTAAATTGATTTTGCGCCATTTTCCAAGACAATGACTGATGGAAGAGATAAAGGCCTTTAAGTGTTAAAAGCATATATCGGGGAGAAAAAAAATAATTTAGTAAACATATTGGGGTTTACTAGGATGTAGAGCACATAGACTAGAAGCAACTAAACTGTCATTTTGATTTCATGGGGTCCTTATGACAGTTTTGAAATGTAACTGGGGATTCTTTTCTGGCTGATTGTTCCACCATTAAATGACAAAACGGTGTTTTGGTGTTGTTTTGCAGAGGTCAGACTCCAGAAACAGCAGAACTGAAGTTCCTGCAGAAAGCACAAATGCTTGAAACATACGGTGTGGATCCTCATCCGTGCAAGGTTTGATGGCGCTATCTAACCCATGTATAGCTTGGATCCAGAAGCTATTGTCAGTAGTTTCCACAGTATATAAGCCCCAAACTACCTGCCTTTTAGATGCTGAACGTAAGGGAAACTATATTTTTCATAAGCCTGACAAGAACACTGTGCTGTTGTGCTCACTGGATAGTCTTCCTACAGAGAAGTGAAGGTGACGTGGTTCTCTTCTATCACTTTTCATCACAGGATGTTTCTGGGAACCCAGCCTTCCTTGCCTTCACTCCGTTCGGTTTCGTTGTGCTTCAAGGGAACAAGAGAGTTCATTTCCTCAAATGGTGAGTGACTAAACTTGCCTCTTTTCCCCACCGAACTTCTACTGACGTCTTCGGGGCTGAGTAAACACAGATAGATATACATATACATTGTGAGACTGAGTCATTTTCACCTAGAGTATACAAGTCATAGCTGGTTTTATTATATTGTATTATATGTTCCTGGCCGAAAGGGCCCAGCCATCTGCTTCTGTCTGTACAGCAGACAGGTGTCCAATTATCCTTCAGCAGCTCTCCCTCCAGAGGGCATGTTTAAAGTCAGCTGGCCACGACAAGCCGGTGCTGACTGTCAATACAAAGAGAATGAAAAAGCGTAAAATGCTGTCCATTGTGCTGTCTTTCCTTTGTCTGGCTGTCTCTTGGTTTTGTTGTATGTGGATTATTCTGTTTTGCACATATATTTCACAAGTGAAGCAACCTAGCAACAGTGCATTACAGTATAACAATATCTAGTTCTAAAGGATAAATTCTTTATACTTTTATTAATTAAAATGTTATGATATGTGTGTCTTTTCTTTTTTTAAACTAATTGTTACAATTGTTGAAATGCAATTTATTCAAATAATTCACCAAAAACTGAAGAACGTCATCACGATCATACACATCAAACATCCACACTATCATAAAATGTTCAAAAATCTTGAATGTTGATCAAGGCCACGATCTTATCCTTATTCCAGAACATGTGATAAATGTTTTAAAATAGTGTGTATGTTATCTTTAATATAGTAAGCATAGTTTGAAGATGTTACATTTAAAATTTCAAGTAGGTAAAAGTACGACGAGTTGAAAAATAACTCACAAATTAAATAGCTTTGTCTCCTCTGTCTCTATTTGTGGGAAAACAAATCAACAGGAACAATGAACTGTGGTCTCACATGCTATAGCAGGTTGCTGCATCACCTTTAAAGACCCTTTTAATACCTGAAACAATTAAATGAATAATATTTATTCTATAAAAATACTGTCCATACCAGAACAAAAAGACACAAACATAAACACACACACACACGGCAGCTGCGTGTGTCTCTCTCTTTCTCTCTCTCTCTCTCTCTCTCTCTCTCTCGAACTGCCGTATCTGACTCATCTTTATCCCTCTCCACGGATGATTAGCCCAAATTTTTTTATAAAATTGTAAGCTTCAGATTTTTGATATTTGTTAAAGAAAAGGAGGGATGAGTCTTAATTATTTTTTGTGGTATTCAACATTATGTCACAAATTCTGTCATTTGAGCTTAACTTGTATTGAACCCAGAACATTCCTTTAAGTGTGCAGCCTAAAATCTACCTCAATCAGAAAATGATCATCAAGAGTTTTTGTATATCATTTAAGATTAAGCCTTTTATTTAGAAAAGTGAATTTAAGACTTTTTAAGAACCTTTGGGAACCCTGTATAGTACATGCTGTGTTTGTCTAATTATTTTAGTGGCCTGTCTTTGTTCTATAAATCCTTCTTTATCTTGAACAGGAACGAGGTGACCAAACTGAAGTTTGAGGCAAAGACATTCCATGTATATGCAAATCAGAAGGAGGTGAGAGCAGTAATCATGCAAACATCGGTGGAGTTGTACAGAATTACAATATACAAAAGTCCAATATGATAATGGAGACACAATCTATGCACATTTAATAATTCTCTTTAATGACAGTGCTGTATCAGTTCACTTTTAATGAAAATGACTTACTTTTATGCACAGGACAAAAAGATCATCTTGACATACTTTGCACCAACACCAGAGGCCTGCAAGCACCTTTGGAAATGCGGTGTTGAAAATCAAGCCTTCTACAAGTGAGTTTCAAGGACTCTTTTTTTTATTTGGAGGCATATTTGCTTGGTTAGAATAGAGAAATGCATTATTTTTAGCCTTTCAAATTGAGGAGAATGATACAAAAGTTGGGCTTGGGGGGATGAAACAGAGGGAACAGATCAGGACTTGACCCGGACATGACCCAGGCCAGCTTTAAACCCAGGTCCACCCATGAGCCAACAGCTCATATACAGTATATATTGTGAGCAAGTGAGCTACCTTTTGTGCCACAGCTGAGCTCCATCTTGAGATACTTCAGAAAGGGCAACTGCACAAAAAACTAGTTGCAGCAATAATGTGTACCTTTTTTAGCACTTTCAAATTGCCAACACTGTCATTTCCTTTCCCCAAGGTGTTTTATTTACAGTAAGACTGCTAAGTAAGCTAATTTCCATTGCAGTGAAACTTATAGCACAAGACACTACTGCAAGTGTTGTCTCGACACTTGTGTCTAGATATCTTAACTGGGTTGTTACCTCACAGGGGGACATTTTTATGGAACAGCCACATGTCCAGAATGACCTTTAGTGAGTGAGCAATGAGAGACATAAGGCTGAGCATTCTGCTTGCTCATCTGGAGGGACGCCCGTGGTCATTTCAGTCAAGGCCGTTTGTACGTGACCTTGCACACTCCATGGGAAGTGTTTAAAGCAACCTGCAGTTCAAGACAGACTGCAGTGTTACAGATGAGCAGGCCAGGTTTCTGAAACGAGAGACCAGTTTTACAACACTGTGGAGTCACCGCTGATATTTACATTTACATTTATGCATTTGGCAGACGCTTTTATCCAAAGCGACTTACAGTGCAATGATTACAGGGACAATCCCCCTGGAACAACCTGGAGTTAAGTGCCTTGCTCAAGGGCACAATGGTGGTGGCCGTGGGGTTTTTTTTTTGAACCAACGACCTTCTGATTAACAGCCCTGTGCTTTAGCCACTACACCACCACCACTATCCTGATATTTGTCTCCATCGTTTTTTGATGAACGATTTTGGCTGACCAAGGTGACATCTTTGGAACCAGAGTCCGTTTCGGGGCACTCCTGAAGTGTTTTAGGAAAAGAGGATGGTGTAAGCACTGAATTGGCAAGGTACTCACAGACGTGTGAATTCATTCCTCTGGAGGAAAGAGAAAAGGTTAGCCAAAGTTAAAGTTCCCCAGAGAGATATTGTGGCAGGTGAAGTAAGATGAAAATTGAAAAGTGAGTTTTATGTTGCACAAAGTATGTATTTGGGGAAGGAGATCCCAAACTTGGTGATGAAAAGCCTGAATAAAATGTTCTCCAAAGGCTGACTGAGCCAAAACACTCAAGCTCTGCCAGCGGATTCATTACGAGGTTTAGACAAAGGGTGTACAAGCTGAAACAAAACTTCTTTTAGCACAATATCATTCATCAGGGGTGGGTTGTATGACCAAAATCGTATATCACAGTTTGAGTAATTTGATATCACCATAACAGTATATATTATGATATGCAGTATTTTTTTGACCTGGAAAGTGCTTTATATACATTGCCATTCAAAAGTTTGGGGTCATTAACTCATTCTATATAATTTTTTCTTCACATTTTAGAATAATAGTGAAGTCATCAAACTATAGAATAACAGAAATGGAACTATGGGAATTATGTTGTGACTAAAAAAAAAATAAAAAAAAATTACATTTTAGCATCTTCAAAGTAGCCACCCTTTGCTAAGAATTTAAAGAAATGTACATTTTCTCTACCAACCCTGGATTGAAGGAGTTTCCATCTATGCTGGGTACTTATTGGCTGCTTTTCTTTAATATTCGGTCCAAGTCATCCAATTCAAAAACATTTTTTTTTTAATAACATTTTTGTTTGTAATGAAATAAATTAACATATTGACACAATTATATTTTTTTCTACAAATATCATTTCAAACATTTAAGCATACGCCTTCAGATCAAAAGGTTTTTAAGATCACGTGAACATTACAGTGAATTGACCCCAAACTTTTGAATATTAGTGTATTACATTATTTTTATGTAAAATCTACTGAATTAAACACTTAAATTTGAATGATACACACATTTTATTTGTATGTAAATATAATAAAATTGTATAAATGTCTTTCATTATATAACAAATTATCAAACCAAGTGGCATTTATTGTAAAAACAGATACTGCCTTTTTAGGCTATTTATGGAGGTAGAATAAAAATAAGGTGATTGTACAAGAGATATATATATATATATTAGGGCTGTCAGTCTATTACAATTTTTAATCGAATTAATTACATGGTGTCCCGATTAATTAATCGCAATTAATTGCATTTAATCGCATATACAAATATTTGCTGAGAAAGCCCCTCCTATAACAATAATTCAATATATAATGAAGAAGTAATGATACATAGTTATCTTTAAATATTTAAAATTTTATATATATATATATATATATATATATATATATATATATATATATATATATATATATATATATATAAATAAAAGAATATTCAGATAATTAAAATGCATTACATTCTTGTGGCAGAAGAGTTAATCATTGATAAGACAATACAAAAAGTGGCTTTAGAATACAATGTATTGTTTACTACCATATTATTGATCATAAGTCAATCATTGGCGTACAGTTCACAGCAATCCATTTCACAAGTGAATTTGTCAATCAGTTCGAGATTTATTATGAGGGCTTGTTTAAGGACACGTCAATGAACATCTGCGTCAGACATGCTTGTGTAGTGTCTCGGGTGCGTCGTGTCATAAACATAAAATGTTTAGGTCACTGTGTCAATTTAAATATAGTTTAATACTTAGAACACATATTGAGATCCCTTAGTTCGGATTTGCGCTCCATCAAGTGTTTTGAACGCAAGAACGTGTTTTCTTCACTGTATAAACTGTGCATTGTCACACAGCTGAAGTTTCACTTACTACACTCTGGAGTAAACAGGTTGTACTACAAGCTTGCATTTCTCAGGAATCTTCCATATTATGCTCTGGGGCACTGCGATTAATTTTTAGTCAAATGAATTGCACTGAATGAATGTGTTAAATCGACAGCCCTAATATATATATATAGGGTTGGGAGGGTTACATTTGAAATGTATTCCACTACAGATTACAGAATACATGGTGTAAAATTGTATTTGTTATGTATTCCGTTAGATTAATCAAGTTCAGTAACGTATTCTAAATACTTTGGATTACTTTTTTTTAGCACTGGTACATTATTTTAAATGGTTTTGACTATAAAAAAGACAAAATACCTTTAGTTAAAAATACATTCTCTGAAAAACCTAAATATCTTATGCAGTGTTGTTTCTAAAACAATGATTTTTTATATTTTTACAGGAAAAAAAATATATATATATATATATATATATTATCAAGAATATGATTTTTGCCCTAATTTTAAAGGTCTTATTAGAAAAAAATTTAGTATGATCCAACGTGAATTTTTTTTATAGAAAAATATGATCGTGCCTGGTAACACGTGTGTGTAAAATGGCTAGAAATAGCATTTTAGCTTAGTGTAAAGCTGACAATTTACACAAGATTTATTTCTATTTCATCTGCTCCAAACTTACCTCAAACATATTCTCTGTCTGCTCGTAAGAATGTAACACATCATAAGAAAGTGTTTCACCGCTGTTCAAATGCACTTTTGATCGCATCATTTATATGTATACATTTTTTCCAACTGAAAGGACTAAATATTAAATGAAACAAATGACAATAGAATGCAAAGTTATTTCTTCAGTAATCAAAATACTTTTTGACTGTAACTGTATTCTAATTACCAATTATTTAAATTGTAACTGTAGTGGAATGTATTCTGTTACTTCCCAACCCTGTATATATATACACCGGTGGCCAAATGTTTGGAATAATGTACAGATTTTGCTCTTATGGAAAGAAATTGCTGCTTTTATTCACCAAAGCAGCATTCAACTAATCATAATATATAGTCAGGACATTATTAACATGAAGAATAACTGTTATAAACTACTTCAAAGAGTTCTCATCAAAAAATCATCCACGTGCAGAAATGACATCTTTGAGATCTTTGGCATTCTAACTGTCAGTTTGTCCAGATACTCATGTGACATTTCACCCCACACACTTCCTGTAGTGTCTTGTCGAGCACTTCTCACGCACCTTACCCTAACTCACAAAAGCTCAATGGGGTTAAGATCCATAACACTCTTTTCCAATTATCTGTTGTTCATTGTCTATGTTCTTTGCCCCCTCTTACATTTCCATTATGTTTTTCTGTTTAAAAAGTGTCTATTTCTTTGCAATTCTTCCCATAAGGCCAGCAGAGGACATGTGATTTCTCAAACTAGAGACTCTGATGTACTTGTTTGTCTAGCCTTCCACATCTCTTTCTGTCCTTGTTAGAGCCTGTTGTCCTTTGTCTTTAAAGACTGTAGTGTACACCTTTGTATGAAATAATTTTTTTTTAGCAATTTCAAGCATTGTAAAGCCTTTATTCCTCAAAACAATGACTGACTGACAAGTTTCTAGAGAAAGCTGTTACTTTTTTTGCAATTTTTTACCTAATATTGACCTTAAGACATGCCAGTGTTACGTTTGAGCAATGAGGCAGACGAGGAGGTACGGATCCAAACGCAGTTCAAACTTTATTAAATGAACAGCACAGGAAAAACACAAAGGAACAGCCCACGATGGGGAAATGAAACATAAAAGTATAAACTAAACACGAGATGAACAAAGAGGGCATTCGAGGGAGAATCACACACCAGGTTGACATCAAACAACGATCGACAAAGACAGCACAAAGACACGGGGTATAAATAGACAAACGTGGGAAAGGTGGCCAATGAAAGGACAGAACTCAAACAAGGTAACAAGGTGATAAACAGAAACCAAAGGCAAATTAACCAGGGCAGGTGTAAACAATGAACAGTGAATACGAACGCTAACAGAGGGTTGTGGAATCAAATAAAGGACTAAAGTGACAAGATGGAAAACGAGAGGGCAACAGTGAAACGAGACAGGGTGGACTGTGGAATTAAATAAGGGACTAAACTGAAACTTAAGTGAAAAGTGACAAGATGGAAAACAAGGGGGCAACAGAGAGACAAGACAGGGTAATCATTACATAGCCCCCCCCCTCAAGGATCGGATTCCAGACGATCAAAACAACAAAAGACGAAAAAGACCCACAAAGAAAAACCAAAATGAGGGCACCAGGGGCAAACAGACAGAGACAAGAGGGCACATGGGCGGACCAGGGGGGTACACTGGGCAGGCAGGAAGTCCATGAGGGGCCATTAGGCAGTCCAGGGAGGTGGAGAGGGTAGATAGATAGACCATGGAGGCCGAGAGGGCAGGCAAGCAGTCTATGGGGGTGTGTCAAGGGACCAGGGTCAGGTGGCCGCAGAACAGAGGCCGGTTTAGATGGCCCGGGAGCTGGCCACTTGGCGAGGACAGGGACCGGGTCGGGGGGCCTGGGAGGAGGCCACTGGGCAGGGACTGGGTCAGGAGGCCAGGGGAGAGGACTCAGGACAGGAACAGGGGCAGGAGGCCTGGGTGGAGGCCACAGGACGGGAACAGGGTCAGAAGCCCTGGGAGGAGGCCACAAGACAGGGACCAGGTCAGGAGGCCTGGGAGGAGGCCACAGGACAGAGGCCAGCTTCGGTGGCCTGGGAGGTGGTCGTGGGCCAATGGCCGGTTCAGGGGACCTGGGAGGTGTGGCCACTGGGGAGCTGGCGGAGCCGGAGCCAAGGAGGACCTCTGAGGCGGGGCAGTCGAAGACTTGGGTGGCGGCACCGCAGGAGGCATAGGCAGGGCCGCAGGAGACCCTGGGGGCGGAGCAGAGGCAGGCAGAGCCATGGTGTACCCTGTGGGCAGAGCCGTAGAAGGCTTGGGAGGCGGCGCCGTGGAAGGCTGGAGGCGGAGCCGAGGGAGGCTCGGGAGGTGGAGCCGGGGAGGCGATGGCGTAGAAGGCTCAGAAAGCGGAGCTGAGGGAGGCTCAGGAGGCGGAGCCGAAGGAGGTTCTAGAGGCGGAGCCCTAGAAGGCTCTGGAGGCGGAGCCCTGGAAGGCTCGCGAGGCTTGAGGGGCGGAGCCCTGGAAGGCTCGAGAGGCGGAGCCCTGGAAGGCTCGAGGGGCTTGAGGGGCGGAGCCCTGGGAGGCTCGAGGGGCTTGAGGGGCGGAGCCCTGGGAGGCTTGAGGGGCGGAGCCCTGGGAGGCTCGAGGGGCTTGAGGGGCGGAGCCCTGGAAGAGCAATCGGAGGCTCTGGAGGCGGAGCCGTAGGAGGCCCCGTAGGCGGAGTTGCAGGAGGCTCGAGAGGCTCTGGGGGTGGAGCCGTAGGAGGCTTAGGGGGCGGAGCCCTGGGAGGCTCGAGAGGCGGACCCCTGGTAGGTTCGAGAGAAGGAGTCCTGGAAGACTCGAGAGGCTCGAGAGGCGGAGCTCTGGAAGGCTCGGGAGGCGGAGCTCTGGAAGGCTCGGGAGGCGGAGCTCTGGAAGGCTCGGGAGGCGGAGCTCTGGAAAGCTCGGGAGGCGGAGCTCTGGAAAGCTCGGGAGGCGGAGCTCTGGAAAGCTCGGACGGCTGAGCTCTGGAAAGCTCGGATGGCTGAGCTCTGGAAAGCTCGGGAAACTCGGATGGCTGAGCTCTGGAAAGCTCGGGAAACTCGGATGGCTGAGCTCTGGAAAGCTCGGGAAACTCGGATGGCTGAGCTCTGGAAAGCTCGGGAGGAGGAGCCCTGGAAGGCTCGAGAGGCGCTGGCTCTTGGACGGTCACGGCCATTGGCACTGGCTCTTGGACGGTCATGGCTACTGGCACTGGCTCTTGGACGGTCGAGGCTACTGGCACTGGCTCTTGGACGGTCGTGGCTACTGGCACCTGCTCAGGGACGGTCGTGGCTTTGGGCACTGGCTCTTGGACGATCGGGGCCACAGGCGCTGGCTCAGGGACGGCCGAGGCTACAGGCGCTGGCTCAGGGACGGCCGAGGCTACAGGCGCTGGCTCAGGGACGGCCGAGGCTACAGGCGCTGGCTCAGGGACGGCCGAGGCTACAGGCGCTGGCTCAGGGACGGCCGAGGCTACAGGCGCTGGCTCAGGGACGGCCGAGGCTACAGGCGCTGGCTCAGGGACGGTCGAGGCTACAGGCGCTGGCTCAGGGACGGTCGAGGCTACAGGCGCTGGCTCAGGGACGGTCGAGGCTACAGGCGCTGGCTCATTGACGTTTGAGGCTTGCGGCACTGGCTCATTGACGTTTGAGGCTTGCGGCACTGGCTCATTGACGTTTGAGGCTTGTGGCACTGGCTCATTGACGTCTGAGGCTACAGGCTCTGGCTGGGTTACCGTGGTTGGCGAGGATTCGGGCTCGCTCACGGTGACATGCGTGGGCTCTAGCTCCCTCACCGTGACATGCGTGGGCTCTAGCTCGTTCACCGTGACATGCGTGGGCTCTAGCTCGCTCACCGTGACATGCGTGGGCTCTAGCTCGCTCACTGTGACATGCGTGGGCTCTAGCTCGCTCACCGTGACATGCGTGGGCCGGGAGGCGGAAGCCCGTCTTCTCCTTCTCCGGGCAGACGAGGTGGACCGCGCTGGCTCGTTGACCGGCGCGAAAGGACGAACCACGGGCGAATGGAGGGTCAATTCTGCGGGAGGCGCTACGGGGTTCTCCTCGATGATGTCCACAGTTAGATGAGAACCGCAGATCTGTAGGGTCTCTTCAACGAATGCGTCAAGCGTCCAGTCGCGCGTAGCCGGTGGCAGCCGCTCCTTCAGCCCATCATTCAGGTTGCCTCGGAAGAAGACCACGAGAGAGTAATTTGGAAAGTCAGAGACGTTTGCCAGAGCCAGGAAGTCGTGAATGTGGTCTTCAATAGGTCGGTCCCCTTGCTTCAGGCTGAGCAGATCGTAATTTGCCTGAAAAACTGCTGGATCCATTGTGGTTCGATCGTTCTGTTACGTTTGAGCAATGAGGCAGACGAGGAGGTACGGATCCAAACGCAGTTCAAACTTTATTAAATGAACAGCACAGGAAAAACACAAAGGAACAGCCCACGATGGGGAAATGAAACATAAAAGTATAAACTAAACACGAGATGAACAAAGAGGGCATTCGAGGGAGAATCACACACCAGGTTGACATCAAACAACGATCGACAAAGACAGCACAAAGACACGGGGTATAAATAGACAAACGTGGGAAAGGTGGCCAATGAAAGGACAGAACTCAAACAAGGTAACAAGGTGATAAACAGAAACCAAAGGCAAATTAACCAGGGCAGGTGTAAACAATGAACAGTGAATACGAACGCTAACAGAGGGTTGTGGAATCAAATATAGGACTAAAGTGACAACAAGATGGAAAACGAGAGGGCAACAGTGAAACGAGACAGGGTGGACTATGGAATTAAATAAGGGACTAAACTGAAACTTAAGAAGTGAAAAGTGACAAGATGGAAAACAAGGGGGCAACAGAGAGACAAGACAGGGTAATCATTACAGCCAGTCTATTGCGTAATGTGGCAACTCACAAACACTAAGACAATGTTAAGCTTCATTTAATGAACCAAATAGCTTTCGGCAGTATTTGATGTAATGGCAAGTGATTTTCATGATTAGCATGATTACTCAAGGATAATGTAAACACACTCACAGTATATAAATTATAATATTATATATAAAGTAATATACTGTATATAAATATAATATATATTCTAATATACTTATATTGTATATTATACATGTGTATATATGAATGTTTCATCCATTTGATGACATGCCATTTCATCCTTTACGTTTGGCTACAATAGATCATCGTTTATGCAGAATGAGGTGTCTTAACCTTTTTTATTTTACTTTGTGAATGACCTCTGTGTGGCCGGAAAAGGAGGAAGCTGGAGCCGGATGCACATTCAATGAACTTTAATCAGACACCAGATCAAACTAAAAACATAGCGACATAAACACACACAGATGTGTCTCTTTCCCAGCTTTATTCCCCACCTACTCATGCCATCATCATTCACAGCTGAGCAGATCATTTGCCACATGTGCACACCTCAGCCTCGCTCAATTCCGTCCTCGCTCTGCCCCGCCTGTCCTGCCACAGACTTCTTTTTCATACAAATGTATCTGATTGTGTTTTTTTGTCCTTAAGAATTGAACCATCCCTCTCTGTCACTCCTCAGGTTGGATAAGTCGAGCCAGGTTCGTACGGTGTCCAGCAGTAACCTGTTTTTCAAGGGGAGTCGTTTCCGCTATAGGTAAGTGTGAACAGACAATCACAGCACAGGTCAATGCAGAAGGACTGCTACAGCCTCAGAGACCTCTCACAGAGGGATGGACCCCCTGCTCCAAAAACAACCTACTTTATTCATCACAGTCACATAGAGGTGGCTTCTTTGGAGCCAATGTACCAAAGCCTTCTGCAGATGTAGCTGTGTACACAGGCCACCGTTTAGACACAAGTATTTAATATCAGCAATTGTAAAAGTTGAATGGAGCCATTGGGGCTCTTAAACAGTAACCAGTAACAATTATTATAGTGGGCTCACAGACTCAAGCAACTACAGTAATTAGGAAATTGATAATTTTTCACTCCTTTACAAGGAGACAGACAGGATTTTAAAGCATTTAAGGACTCTGTGGGTGAGCATTTTTGTTGGGAGAAAAGTGGTTCAGTCACAGACTGAGAGACACAGATTGAGTTAGGAGAAGTGACTCAATAAGTTTAATCTAATTCCTGAGCTTCATAGACTGTAGTGGCAGTGGTCACCATCGCTCAAAGTCACAGAAAACACAGTTCCCATCGAACACGTCAGCGGTTGAGAGGATTTGAACATGGTTGGAAGCGGTTGCCATTTTATCCTCAACTTTTTAACAATTTCTTCTGGTTGATTTTGATAGATGAAGCTGGTTTCAAAAGCTGATTTCTGGCTAAATGTTCTTAGCCATTTAAAGTTTTCACTCTGGCTGTTTGAGTTAGGGCATGCCTGCACTTATACATTTTAAGTTGAAAACTCTTTCTTTCCACATCCTACTGTTTTCTAAAGAATACGATACTAGAAATAATTTTTGATATCTCAAATTTGATGAGAGGTGTAAACAAACTTTTCTCTGTAAAATGTGAATCCTTAGATGATCTCATTAACAATTAATTGTATACAAGTGTACTTGTTAGCTCAAACTAAATTTCTGCTATTCTCAGTAGGTGCAAATGCACATACAAGTGTTAGAACCTCATTCTAATGTTGACAAATCCAGATTGAAATAGTGCTTGCCTACAGTTACTAATTCGAATAATAGACACCCAAACAATCTCCATTTAAAAGCTTTTATCCTGAGTTTAAAAAAGAAGTTGAAATAAATCATGATTTCTGCATGAAAACACATTTGCAAACAGGTTTTATTCACTAATATGTCCGGACACATAGTTTGTAACAGAGACCAACTGCTTTTGTTTCATTACAGTGGAAGGGTAGCCAAAGAGGTCATGGAGCAGAGTGCAAAAATTAAACGAGAACCTCCAGAAATACACAGGTACGCACAAGTTCTCAGCTGTATGACTGTTAACTGTTCAATTGCTTACAAAGTGTCAGGGTCTTGGGAGGTGACATCATGTATGTGTGTTTTGCAAGTGTGTCCAGTAAGCCCTCCTGATTGATGCTTGTATGTGTAGGGTGTACTGTAATTAAATAAATCAGGGTGTTGTTGATACAGTACAGTGCGTTTATGTGGTCACAGGGCTGGCCTGGTGCCCAGCAGAAGCTGTCCATCCATAACTCATGGGCCGCGACTGAGCAGTGTACCGCGCACCCGCCGGAGAGCCGTACACATATCCATCATGGAAGGTGAGAGTCCAGCTCAATCTGCTGAAACCAATGAAATAACGAAACCCTGAAACTAAATATTGCACTAAATGTTAAAGTACTGTATGCTTTGGAATATCATCAAAGTGCTGTGGGGAACCAGCAAACCTTCAATTTAGACTTATAATTGCAAAAAAGTGCCTAACCTATAATAATAATAAAAACCAAGTTAAGCCTGAACCTAACTGAAATACCACATTTAAGGAATGTTCTTGCCTGTTTGTTCAGCTTATATTTTAGAAGATGATTTTGATTGTTGACGAATAACATGGACATGAAGTTTTCAATTGCATCAAAATTTTACATTAAAATTCATATAAATATGCAAATAAGAAAGAGTTTATTTTAGGGAATGAAACTAGTTAATATTTTGTATATATATATATATATATATATATATATATATATATATATATATATATATATATATATATATTTTTTTTTTTTTCACCCTTTTCAATTAGCTTTTAGCTTTGTTGTGGTTAATTTAAATCAGCCTGAGATGTCACAAATTACTTTTTAATTGTACAAATATTCCCTGTAGTCTCTCAATTAATATGAGCTCATAAGAGCTGCATGCATGGTAATTATAAAGTAATTTATAATTGTTTTCCACACACATATAGTACACATTAATCACAGGAGTAATCTGAAGCTGACCAAGTCCTATCTTATGGGAGTGGAATTGCAGAAGTCCCTGTCAGTCAGGCCACTCTATTTCTGTGCCAGCTGTGTACAGGTAGTACTATACGCTGCCCTGTGGCACCAGAAGTGCCATCTTGTTCAACCCATCCAAGGCTCATCAGTGTCCCTCTACCCACCTCCCTCATTTGGGTTTTCATCTGATAGGTGTGGCATTCATCACAAGCAACACAGAGGACTGCCCACCTTTAAAAGGCTACAACTGTGATTACAGTGTACATAGATGTTCAAGGTGTTGGTGAATCTCTGGTCACTGTATTCTCTCTAACTGTGTTTTAACTAAGTAGAGGTAATCTTCAAATGTTGTGAAGAGCTTGCTAGTGCATATAGCTCAGAGAAAAGTCAACTATCCTACATGTGCTGACTGTGTCTTCAAGGAGTATTAATACCCTCTTCTGAAAATAGACAGGGCCTTTCTCTCCATTTAAGTCACTGGCTGTGGGAGGGAGGAGGTGAGGGGCCACACCAGCCTGGGTGGAGTTGAGTCATTGCTGTCTTGGGGTGCCTATTCCGTGTCATGTGCTACCAGTTACTTTTACCTGCACGGCAAAGTCTTTACCCAGCAGCCCACGGTGGAATGAGGACAACAGAAACAGGGTTTGTACTTGTTTGCATACTCTCTGAAGAACTACGGTAGCTGCATACACTCTCATTTGGAACCAAGCATGGTGAAGTGCCTAATCCGCATCACCACGCAGGTGAACGTTCACCTGCGCATGATCAACCACTGCTATCGGGATGTAAAGGTTCGGGTGCTGAGTTTGGGGCCTCGCATGCTGGGTAAGGCCCTTGGCGTGCTTCCTCTTTACCCAGCCCTCACCGGGCAGCAGGACCAGCTACGGGCATCACCTTTGTCAATGACTTCACCTGCTTATGCAACGCCTAGCACACCTTTAGGTAAAGACTAATGTGTGTTTTTGCAAAACATGCTTGAATGAGTTTGAATTTTAAATCGCATATCATTTTGCATAAGTTTTCATGGTAGACCATTGATGTTGACAGAATGATGGACAGTGGTATATCCTCACATGTGGGAGCTTTTCAATCATTACTGAATTGGCTGACTGTAGGAAATGCTTTGATTTTCACCTTTTGGTCTGGTTTTGGGTGGTAAAGCTTTGCCTTTTGTTTATTAGGATGTTTTTTTGTTTGTTAGGCTTATATTAGTTTCAGTAAGACAGTTTATTTCTGGCTTGTTCTGGTAAAATTGAACTCTTTAAAGAGTAGCTGTCTGGCAAAAATAATTGCCAGAGTGCAATGTGAAATACAGCAAGTAGAAAAAGAGCCTAGATGTAACATGACTTTGGGGTAAAAGAACCTGCAGAAATAAAATTTTTATGTTTCCTGGAAATTGCAGTAATGCGTAACTCTGACTACATCCGAAACCGTAGGCAGCTAACTTGCTGTCTAATCAGTTAATGGCTTAACCGACAGCATTTTTGAATGAAAGAAACTGGTCTCAAAACAGTTTGAAAAGCAAAAACCTTATTTTCATTCTACCTCCGTATACAGCCTCAGAAGGCATACTTGTCCAGTTTTCTGACACTGCCAATGTTTGGAGGAGTGTACACCAAAACTACATATCATCCCTGTGAAGTATGGTGGAGGGAGCATCATAATAGCAGAGTAGATATTCATCACCTCAAGTTGGGTGATGCAAGGCAGTGACTCAACAGAAACAAATCACAAATTACACTGAAGTTTTCATCCAGCCATTAATTCTATTGAAATGCCATGGCATAACCTGAAGAGAGCTGAACCTGCAAGGAACAGCAGATATCAATGAACTGAAAGAGTTTTGTAGGGAGGAATGGTCTAATAGTTCTCAAATCTAATGTCTGCATCTCAGCTATAGGGAATGTCTGTTGGATGTTATTGCTGCTAAAGAAGATTCAACCACCAGTTAGTGGTGGTTCACATAGCGTTCACAAGTTTTTCCAGCTTTGATTGTGATTAACACAATGCTTTATATAGTGCACTTTATAAGTTCTGTTTCAGTCAAACTAAAATAATATTTTCTTTTTCAAATGTAATTTAAATACTTTAGTCTGACTGAAATCATACCAGTTTTTGCAAAGTCAAACTAATGCAATTAGATAATGTGATATCACAGTATCTCGACTTTGTCCAGCATGGTCTGTATTAGTTGGACCACAACTGGCCTGTGTAGTGTGATTGCTCCGAAAGACATAGGATACTTAGACAGACATAAGATGACTGTAGCTTGACTACACGAAAACCCACTGAAGCTTGTTTATATCTGTGCATGAAAATATAATGATTGTTGACACAAAGTGCAACCATTTAGTGTGTTATTATAGCAGATTGTATTTTTCTATTATTGAAAGTTGAAGAGCAGAGCATGTTTTTATGAATAATTAATGCAGGAAAACAGTAAATCAAAAGAGTTCACAGGCTTTTTCTAGAAATTGTACAGTTGTTAAATGTGTAGGGCTCTTTAAATCCAAATGAATCACAGCTGATTTCAGCTTTGAATCTTTTTTGCACAAAAGCATGCACTTTCATGTCTACTTTGACCATTTTTCTCTTTGGAAGTGCTTTAACATTGTGAACAAGAAGCCTTCAGTAGAGCTGTAAAAATGTAACATCATGAAAAGATGGAATCCAAATCCATCACATCAGAATAGAGATGTAACATGCAATGACACGCTCAAGAATCTAAAGCTCAGCAAAAGCTCATCTGTTTCTCAGCTGCGCTGACTTTCACTTCCTTTAGAAATAGGGTGTGCAAAAATTTAAGCACAAGGATTTATATGGGAGATTTGCTGCATATTCTCACTTTGTGATGATATGGGACTCTGTGCTCTCTTACTGTGGCAAAATCCTCTTAAGATGAAGCCACTTGAGATGCTTAAGCTGTCATGTTTAAGAACAGAAGAACCAATATCTATACTGCAGAATCACTCAGTGTTGGCTTCTGTATACTGTATTATGTTACTTTTATTCTATTCAGTTTTTTATTTTATTTATTTTACTTTTTAGGTCTGTTTAGTATTTGCTTTATCTCAGAAATTCTCTTACTGTTGAAAGCACACTAATAATTATAAAGACCATAATTATAGCTGGCTAAGGTCACAAAATCAGTTTAAGGAAGTGAGTTTAACCTAAGTGAGCGTCTGTTTGAGATCCAACACTAATAACATTAATATTTAAAAACAGCTGCATTCTTGTGTTTCTTCACAGAAATCCTATGATCTCTCCTATAGTATTACTTAAAGAGACTTTTGTCTTTTAGAGCCATAGAGCTGTTTAGCCATGATGTCAATTTGTAGGCTGACATGGAATTCTAATTTGCTGCAGATTCCCTCTGTACAATGTAAAATTATAAGTAAAATGAGGTCAGTGTTTAAAATGATTTGGAGAGACATGAATTACACACATTTATACATCAAACATGAATTATTCCATTGCTGAATAAGGATTATTTAGCAACTTATTAGCAAAATGTTATTTCAATAATAAAAAAAAAGGCTTCAAATTAACATTTGAGGTATGACTGTGTAATTGATGCTGTAAGCATCAAAAGCACGAGTTTCTTTAGGTCATTTTAACCATAAACATTATTTTAATCATCTATCCAAAACTTTCCAAAAATCCAGATGGAACCCAATAAAATATTCTGCTAAATGTGAGTAAATGTAAATTTATTATTTTATTCTGTGCCTGGGATAATAGTCAGAACAGAGTGAAAGGAAATAATAACTTAAGAGACAGCATATAGTCTATCAAATGAATGTTTCATCGTGAGGCCTTGTCATTATGATTTACCTTGTGTTGCTAACTATTACACTACAGCAAGTTGGTTCTTTGTCTGTTAATACGTGTGATTCCCAGTGCTTTGAAGGCGAGGGCTTGCTATCAAAACGTACTTTGTCTGTCAGAGCAAACAAGCTGAGAAAGGTCTTTTCACATTAGCACCCTGTTCTCTCATGCTTTGAGGACATTACTTTAGTCAAGGCTGAAGTATCTGTGTATGATTCAGTATCTGTGATTGGGTTTCCTTTTGTAGCTGATTATTCACCACAAACTCCAAAATATCAATGTAATCTGCCTCTAAAATTGTGCTTTGTGTCTTTCCCTTTTCATCTTCCTACTGTACAGGCTTGGAATCCTTACGAGATAGTGCACACTCCACTCCTGTGCGCTCTGTGTCCCATGGTGAATCCTTCATCCCACGTTCGCGTAGCCAGGTGACGAATGCCAGTGACGGGCCAGCAGTCATCTCGGATGAGACCTACAGTCCATCTGACAGCGTGCTGCCCACGCCAGTGGCCGAGCACAGCCTGGAGCTGGCTGTCGCACGCCAGATCAATGGTGCCCCCTGCAGCATAGAGGAGGAGAAAGAGTCAGAGGCAGGCACGCCCTCTCTGGGCGATGTGGCTGAGTTTGGAGCAGACAGTTGGGTGGCGGGCCCCATCTCGAGTGCAGGTGGGGAGGTTGCACTCAGCGAGGCAGAACAGGTGAATAAGTTTGTTTTAAGTGTACTCCGTCTGCTCCTTGTGACCATTGGACTCCTCTTTGTCTTGCTCCTCCTCCTCATCATCCTTACTGAGTCTGACCTTGACATTGCATTTTTACGTGATATCCGCCAGACCCCCGAGTTTGAGCAGTTCCATTACGAATACTTTTGTCCCCTCAGACGGTGGTTTGCCTGCAAGCTCCGCTGGGTGGGCGGGCTGCTCATTAACAAGTGAAAGTGAGGCACTAAAGCAATATAAAGCCTCCCTCGTGGGGTTGAGAAGACACTAAACACGTGGAGAGAAATAGAGGAGGGCACCGACCCGTCCCAACCATGAACACAGCTTCTTTCATGATGCTCCAGCTGACTTGCGGTGGACCATCAGTCACACAGCTCCTCTTCTCTGCCACTTTCAGTTTTTCTCCCCACTATTTGCGTTTTTAATCCTTTTTGTCCTTTATTTTTATTTTTTTTATTTTTTTTAACAGACAAAACTTTTTCATTACTTTTTTTTGCGGGATTTCAGGTCATTTCAGGTATTTTATTTTTTACAAAAATAAATAAATAAAAATTTTATTTAAAAAAAAAATACATAAAATGTTAATTCAATGAACTGAATTATATTGTTCCTTAAACAGGGATGAAATATTTTGTTGCAACAAGAAAACGTTGCCTTCGTTAATATTTATTCTACAATAATTATTATTAAAGTCTCTAATAATGTGGTGCATTAAGTAATATGGCAAGGCTTATTGGCATACAGTGGTACAGTAGGACTGGAAACCTGGAGAATTGGACACATTTTGGAAAATGAGAGCATAACTTCATGCATAATTCACATCATCATCAATTTATCATGTAACTCTTAGTAATTTTCTAAAGGCTGCTATAATTTACCACATTGATGATCAGATCAGAAGAGGGCTATATGTAATGTAAGAATGAGCAAGTTATTTCAAAAGGCAAGACTGGATAAGATGTTATTGAATAACACCAGTGGGTACTTTTGGGTTCTGAATTTGGTGGCTTGATTTTTTTAGGGTGTCAAATATGTTTTAGGAATGTAATAAGTGTGTAGGCGGTAGAAAGCTGTGAAGTAGAAATAATAATACAAAATAAAAAAATTATAATGGATACAGAAACATTAATCAAAATAAATTGTGTTCGGTCATGTGACCCAATAGTGTTAATATATGTGAAAGTATTCATGGTTGACTTAAAAGCAACTAGCACCAATAGAAACAGTCTAACTAGATGTGCAATACTGTAAGGTTTTATTTTATTTTAAATAAATGAGTACATCTATTTATTGGTTTTCCCGAGGATGTGCATTTGCTCTTTTTATTACAATTCATTAATCCGGAGTCTTTTAAATATAAACTGTATAAAGAAATATTTTGCTTTTTTACTCCATATCAACCTTGCTCTTAAGTTTGTACTTTGTGGATACCATGCTATATTTAATCTTAACAATAACAATGCTGTACTTTTTGTACAATAGCTAGTTTCTTAATATATCGACAGTTTTTCCATGTATATTTTAACAGTACTGAAATGTTATTTTGTTATTAAAGATTAAATTATACCTTTTTTAGCTGTGTTTCAGATGAGGTCTAGAATTTATGGCATTTCTGCCAAGGGAGACACAAGAAAGATTTTTATCAAGATCTACAGTAGAACCCGTGTCCAGTTCTGTCACTTAACCAGCAATGAGAAAACCATATTGACTTCAAATGTTCCTGTGCTTTGTATAATGGTAAAGGCCCTGCATTTGAACAATACTGATTGCTTAAACTCAGTTTAGCCAAAAGACTTTTTGAGAGCGTTTTTGTGTGCTTTTTTTTTTTCTTTTACAATCAGTGTTATTGGCAGATTAGTCTATAGTGCACCATGTTCTGATTTATCTAAATAACTGATTTATTTGTCTAAAACGTATTTAGCAATTTATTTGAATTCAGAAATTATTCTTCCAGTGGCATGTCAGTTGGACAGGGATTGTTTATTTCTGATAATACATGATTATCTTATGTCTGCCCTTTTGAAACTGTTATTGATGCATTTGTTTTTGTATGTATGGGAAAGTGAAAAACACAAGAAAAGACAATTTTTAACTTATTTTGTGTACAGAAAAAGATGGGATTGAGAAACAAGTAACATATAGGCAGTGGTAATTACAGTAGTAAAGACGACGTTGGATGGGTGATGTTTTAGGACTTACATAGGTATTACACTACAATAAATTATTATAATTGTCACAGCAGCTTTTGCCTTAAGCATTAGTTTGTGGCAGCTCAAACAGTTTGGTTGTACTCTTCTGGTATGGTTATTTTAAATGAACATGCCTCTATCCACCAATTGCAATCTCCTGTTGTCACTTCAATACAGCCACTATGGTGCTAGGGAATGAATGATTAGTTACCATCTTATAATTTACCACTGTGTAAACCTGCAATCAACAGTGGCTGAAATGTGCTATCATTAATTATTAAATTAGCCAGACTGCAAAACTGCTAATTAGCCAGCTAATGTGTTTGACTATAAGAATGGTGCAGTCTAGTCACATGCCTTTTATATAACAATTTTGTAGAACTGCTGTCTTCCAGCATTACAGGGGCTGAAGTGAAACCTATTTCAGCTTCAACAAACATGAGATGCATGGAACAATGAAGCAGAAATTGTAAGAATCCTCTAATACATGGAAAACATGGGTAAGATGTAGATAAATTCAAAGAAGGAATTTGAAAGGCATTAGAGTTATGCATGTCTCTTACCTTGAAATATCCATGCATGCATTATTAACATCTCTGATGTGCCAAATAATTATTATGGTGGCTTATGTCCATTTAGATTTTTGTTGAACTTGATTAAAGGGTTGTTTTCACAGTACAATAAAGCAACAGTTGCTCTGATGGCTACCAGCATGTCATTAAGGTTGGGTATTATTGATTTAGAAAATCAAATCAAACTTAATTGGGTGAAAAATTGCTTTAGCAAGCAATAAAAGTCTAGTAAAGGTTTCACAAATGAAGTGAATTGACGAATTGATCAAATTTTTACTCATTGACAGCATTATGTAGCCTCAGTCCTGCATGGCAGCACCATTCAATAAGCAATAACCTGTTGAATTATAGAATAGGGATGAGTGAACTTTTAGATGGTTTGTGGGCTGTTGTGTAGCAAGTCCGACTACCTAATGTTTTTTTAAAAAGGAATGAAACATTTAATTTGAGTTAGACACAAAAGTGTAATTGACAACAAACCCGGAAGCTAATTTTATAAGATGATTATTTCCTAAATTTGCTACATTTTATACTCATTGTAATCACTCATAATTGTGTTTTGATTCTGAATGGTTAGCCTTCTGGAGTTGATTCTCTTCGTTCTTGAAATGTTATTGCACAAGTTTCAAAAGGAAACTAGCACAGGCTCTTTCCTAGACTTGTACATCAAAGGCAATCAGTACTACTACTTTCTGTCCATGTGAGCTACATTTGTCTCTAGACAGTTTACTTGTACTATACTGTATGGCCATGTTTGACTGTGATGAATGCACTGGTCCTATAAAGGACAATTGTCAGCTAAATTGGTTCATCATTTCTATAGACAACTAAATGGGTTATTCATAAGGTCTCTGTGAACGTAAGCTTAAATGCTGAAATAGAGGGAGCTGCAGTTAAACACCTGCCGTGACACTTATCAAATGAAAAGTAGACTTTCATGAGTTTTACACTGCAGATAAAGTACTTCACTAGCTTAAAATATATATTCTGACACCAAGTGCAAAATGTTATTTAAGTGATCCAACTTAAATTTGAGCCTATTAAAGATGGTGGTTTTAACATTAAATGCTGATCTGCAATTTTGAAATCTTGTTATTGACTGGATTTCCTCCAGGTTCATAAAGGAGGTGCCAACAGAAGATAGACAAGGGTTTAAATGTACAAGAACAACTTGTTCTGCCTCCGACACTCAATGATAGCATGATACTGAAGCTATGGGAGCTCTAAGAGTTTCTGGGTTCATTACTGATAATTGTTCTCTCAAACAAACTTTTTTACCCTCATTAACCCAGGGACTTACCAGAATGAATACATAGCTCCTTACATAGAATTTCCCTGATTATTTGGTCAAATCTGACTTCACCTGAACCGTAGCAGTCAGATCCACTGCCACACTGAGATTCAATAAAGATCAGTGGTGGTAACATGCTTCACTTACTGTACTGAGCTTTTGTCAGTTTGCCAGCCCCCACAGTCCCCTCAACAGCAGCTATGCATAACAAATATTTGTTTATGTGTAGATGTGTTTGTGGGTGTGTTTTTCTGTAATCTGCATCTGGACTGGAGGTTGCCATTTAGTTGTTTGTTGTATAATCAAATATTTACAAAATGTGAAAAATGCAGTTTGTGTTAAGTCAGATTCATTCCAAATCATCTTTGACACACTGGTCTTAGAAATTGTTTTACTAATAGTCTCTTGTAACTGGTGCCATGGAAATATTCAAACTTGAAATAAACTTTCAAAAGAGTTTAAGGAGTCTTGTGGTTTATAGTTTTTTAGAGTGTAAAATTATTTATGTTCAGTTGGCTTTCTAATTCAATAAAATAAATGTTCACCTTCAGCCTTTTGTAAAAATCTATATTTGATGAACAATGCAAATAGGGCTTCTTTGTATCACTATGACATTTCCCTTAAGCCTGCCAAAATATATTAAATATATTTATATACACACACACATATATATATATATATATATATATATATATATATATATATATATATATATATATACTTAAATATGTATGTCTTGCATATAACTTACATATGCAAGACATACATATTTACAAAGTCATAGAAATTATTACATTCTGGGTGGTAATATTCTGCTTACTAGAAGTGAGAGAACGCTGGTTTTAGAAATGAACGAGCAGCGCTCTGAGGGGTGGGCAAAGCCATGAAGCCGGGCCTCTTCCCTGCTGTGGCTGATGTAGCTGGCCTGGAACCTCTGCCTGCACTCTTGATGAAGACCAGTTATTGCTGTATTCGCTACATCAAGTATGGAGAGGGTTTCATTTGGTAATGTAAGCCACAAACAATCTTAGAAGCTTAAACAATTTCATAAAGCTGTGTAAAGGGATTAATGGAAAGGAGGAGGCAAGAACCGGCTTGACGATATAAATAATATTTTAATGAAGAACTTAACCAAAAAGACAAACACAAAGGTGTCAGACAGCTGCCAGTAAATCTCTCTCTCTGTCTAACTGCAGTCGCCAGTCGGCCTTTATCCCTCTCTGAGGCTTGATTAGCCTGATTAGGTGCCGGGTGTGCAGAATCACGACCCGGCCCGTCCATCCACCCTGTCACAAGCTGACATGAACTATATATTCCACAGACTAGGTTCAAAACACCCAAAACACTAATTTCTTCAAATGACAAGCATACTGACACTCTCGAGGAGGATGTCTGGCTGCTGGAACCTTTCCTACTTTTAGGTTTTCTAGAGACAGGTGTTTTCTTTCTCTTCTCCACCCATCTAAAGGTGTTTCGGAAATGAGTTCATGTGCCGGTCCCGTCATCATCATAATCCTCATCGTTCTGATGGCCTTGTGTTGTGTCAATCCATCCTGAACTCTCGGATTGCCCCTCAGCTGCAGAGGGAGTTAGAGAACTAAGTATTTTTTTACAACTGTGTAAAGGGATTAATGGAAAAGAGGTTGTGAGAGCGAAATTGAAATTGCAATCATTGTGGTTCTAACAAAAAGTGCCCCATTACTGGTCAGTTTCCTATTGCATTAAATTCTGTGTACTTACTTATGATGCAATATGGAGTACAAGAATGAAGGGATCCATATCAACCTGATCAGAATAACAATGAGTAATATTGCTGGACCTCAAGCATTTTATGTATCATACACTTTTACAATTACTTCATAAAGTGTATGAAGCTTGATTGAAAAGTTTTAGCTTCACTCTTTCTCCCAAGGACATGCTGGGTCTCTCTCACACAGGTTGCGGCAGTTTCAATCATGATGCAATTATGACATTGTGAAGCATTGTGAAACCTTCTTGGAATATGTATTGCATTATGTATTGTATCGTGACTCGTGAAGTGTTTGGTGATTCCCAGCCCTAATTACTACTTACAGTATGAGAACTGCACTAGTTGTTGCCAGAGAACCATTCAAGATTAAGACCACAAAGGATTTCTGCAATTTAGGATTTTTCAGTGTTTTAGTGAAACCGTCATAACAGTATTTAGCACCATCTTGAGGACATAAGCCATAAAAAGATGAGCAGTGTGCGTTGTAAGACCCTCACCAGGTAGCTGCCACTCTGAGTACTTCTGAAGCAGTTTGATAAACTCAGCTCCATATTTCTCCAATTTATCTTCAATCAGACCATCAATCTGCAGCAGAACATCTGGATCAGCTGACAGTATCGCTGCACAGAAACATCACAATGCACTCAGCACAGAGCACAAAGGGCTGTATCAATATCAATGGAAGGCAATGAATTACTTCAGCCAATGGAGGTCTTTCATCCAAGTAATGCATTGAGAAAAACTGTTTGGGACAAAGAACAGATTGGTTAAGTAATGTAGTATAAAGTTAATTTATTCATTTGATCCCTGTTTAACATAAGCTTATAAACAAATACATGGAATACATTTTACCAGGTTTTTAGAAACACTTATAAGTGATAGTTATCCAAACATAAACTTTTTCACATAAAATAAAATCTGCATTTTATCAAGACTTTTATCAATACTTATCTGCAATTGTTTTGAGTATGGCTGTGGAGAAAATGTAGTAATGAATACCAAAGACTTTTCCCAACTTCTTGCACAGATTGTTGAGTTCCTCTACATTTCTTAAGTATCTTTTCTCTCTTAGAGAAACTCTGAGTGATGGAGGCTTCGTGCTTTCTGATGCTGGACACACTCTCAGTCTCAATGAATTCAATCTGCAATGGGGAACAGTTGTTGATTTTGAATTCACAAATCAAAGAGTAGCATTACAAAAACATAAAATAGCTATTTAACAAATTTTAATAGAAACATTTTTGACAAGCATTCTTACCTGCATGCTGCCACTCAGTATGCACATGACTTTGGGCCCTGCTGAGATATAGGCCACTGCCTGCCTGTTGTTAATGATGTATAGATCCTCCATCAGAACACTATCCAGCACCAGTTTCTTAAAGAGCATTGTGTTTGGAATATGCTGCTCCTACCCCGAACATTACAGTCTGGATTCGAGCACTTTTATGTCCTGCCAAACAGAGATATTCTTATTGAGGCCTTGAGCAGCCAACCTGACAGGCATTACATCTCAAACACTTTATAAAGCAAAGAATATTCACTCTATAAGTTGTGACAGCGAATACCGCTAGCCTTCTAACACAGAAATGTGTCGACCAGCATGTTGAGGGTAAGCCTGTTCTGCTGGTCGGTTTTGCCATATCTGTTTCCAACCTTCCCACACTTCTCCTGCACAAACCTCACAATCTTCTTTACATCGTCAGTGACATTTCTTGATTTGTATTTCTGAAGGCGAGTATTAAGATCAGCAATGATCATCAATTTACAACTAAATGTATTCTAATTAATGTTTATAAGCAATGACTATGTGAAATTATGCAGTTCATGATTATTGCAGAATGTACGCTGTGAAGAATAAAAATGATTCATAAAAGTTCTTAAAATTGGTCTGGCACAATTGTCACATATGACCTTTGGGTGCTCTTTACAAAAGCTTGTATTAAACGTGTGCTCACCAATGTAAGCCAGGACCTGGATCCTCCTGCACTCGGCCACATTCTCACAGAAATGAACCATGCTGTGCAGGTTGTTGATGTGGGTGGCTTTGGATTTCTGGTTGCCATCTTTATCCACTGCAATTATATTAACAGTTATCTAGGCCACGCTCACACAGACAGATTAACTATGAATGTATAATAATGTTTTGGTTTCAGTATCCCACATCAATTTTTCAACATCTTAATTCTACACAATGCCTTAAAGTATTTAGACTCTGAAACATTGCTGTCATTTTACTAAATAACATACACAATGTTTAAATGTAGTTATCTGTAATAATTTCGTCTCATTCAGTTTTGCCATTTTAATATTAAAAGGAATTGTATACAGTTAAGGCATCACTATTCATATCCTAACTTTATTACAAAATTAAACAAAAATCTGTCCATGCCTGTACCATGGCTTAATAAAGTACGTACTAGCAATGAGTCCCTTGATGCAAATAACATCAGTGTAGGAATAGAAGAGCACACAGTGGGACATCTCTCCATCTCTACCAGCTCTGCCTGGCTCCTGGTAGAAAACCCTCTACTGACTTGGGCAGGCTGGCATGGATCACATAACATACATCAGGCTTGTCGATACAATGCCAAAAGCAATGGTGGCACAGATAACCTAAATAATGAATGAAGAATGGTAAAAAAAAATGGTTTAGGTAATTGTGTGAACATAATATCAACTATTAGATTATAAAATAAAGCAAATAAAGCACATGCACTGTCTGTTATTTGTAGTCCGGGTTCAGCCCTTTTGACTGTCACTAACATTATTTTTAATAATAGAGTGCCTCACCTGGCATCCATCATGGTTGATCCATTTGCTCTGGACATATTCTCTGTCACTGTCACTCAGCCCAGCATGATAGGCCAGTGCTGCAATCCTGGCCCTGTGAAGACTGTCAGCCAAATTGTCACAATCATTCCAAGACAAGCAGTACACAATACCTGAGTCATCTACACACAGTGTTGGGGTGTAACAGAATACGTATTTAAAATACAAAATATAAGTAACTGTATTTTTAAATCATTGGTAATTAGAATACAGTTACAGTTACATTATATTATATTCTGATTACTGAAGAGATTACTTTGCATTTTATTGTCATTTGTTTCACTTAATATTTAGTCCTTTCATATGGAAAACATTCTATACAAATAAATGATGTGGTCAAAAGTGCATTTGAACAGCGGTGAAACACTTTCTTATGATGTTACATTCATACCAGCAGACAGAGCTCTGCCTCCCCTGAGAATTTGAGAAATAATCTGTCCATCTGTTGTTTTGAGTGTAGCCCCGAATGTATTTTGAATAGTTGACTGACAAATATGAAACCGGACAAAAGCCTATGTAAACCCCCGAAATCATAAGTTGCCTTATTTCATTGTGCTTTGGCTTTGCAATACTGCATACAGCCTGTAAAAACAGACATAGGCATAATCTAGCCTATAGAATAAGTTCATTTGCTGTCGGTAGCCTATGGGCAACTCCGTTTCTTCCTCTCTGTTGAATATGCAGCAGGTAGAGGAGGAGCTTGCACAGTCGTTGACATCAACTAACGTTACTTAGTGGCGAGTTAACGGCAATTAGCAGGAAAGACAGCAATGAAGCAAATAAGGCTTTGGGGATTTTTCCAAAAGAAGTCAGTGGGTAAGAATTCACGTTTGTTTTTGTCCTTAAAGTCTTAAGATCATCATCTAGCTGGCTAAACCTCAAGAGTTGTAGCCTCTAACCGCCTTATTTAGATTGATGCAGCTTGGTTTTCCGAGTTAACGCAGTCGCCTCTCACGTCGGAGACCGCAGTTCGAGCCCCGTTCGGAGCGTACTTTTCTTGTTTATCAGGTGTTGTTTTCGCTAAGGATAACCAATAAGCATTAACATAAAATGTATGTGAGACTTGTTTTGTGATATTAGTTTGTAGGAAATATACACTTTGATTTGATTAAATGGTTTTGTAGAGTGTAGTAAAGATGAGCTACAGACTGAGGAGCAGCAGCTGTGCCAGAATCAGGCATGGGAACTGGTAACAATTAATAACTCACTTTACTTTAGAGAGAGTTAAAAGTGAAACATTGTTTATCTCAATGATCCTAATGAAAGGATTTTGACAGATGAATTATTCTCATAGAGCTGATGAGAATTATACAGTTCGATGCCATAGTGTGTCAATGAACTTAGACTAAAGTCATTCATGTATTGCTTTAACTTAGGATCTTATACATCATTTTGACTATTTATGTCAAAAAATATAAATTATTTATATTCAATATTTTTTTACCTCACTTTACTCACTATAATATAACTCTTTTGTGATGACTTTATGTTAATGTACATGAAAATTCAAGAATCATCATAGATCTAAGGGCAATCCCACTGATCTGCTCTTCCCAATACATTTACTTCAATGGTATTGGTCCACAATTTGACATATGTAGCACTTGATGAATTAGTTGTTTGAAGCTGATTTGCAATAAGTTATGTGCTGTATCTGTTCTTTTGCATCACAGATGATTCAGGGAGGAGAGAGGATGTTGAGGATAGTACTAGAGTGGAAGATTTAGGAACTGTAGAAACAGGCCCAGCCAGAGCAAAACTCAAAGAATACCCTCTCACCAGCTTTGGACTACAGGGAAGTGGTTGCTAGTGTGAAAATAAAATTATCTGGGCTAAGCCCCGTATGTCCTTCAATGCTGGAAACGCCTCTGCGTCTGATGATAAATTACAATTTAAAAGTGGATTGTTTTGTGCATATTTTGCCATCGCTAGCAGATGAGAGGTCTGACACAACAAAAATCCAGTTTAAGCCCTATAGTCTAATAGGGGCCCTGTGCCTATCTCTGGGTTCCTGGCTTAGAAAAAGATATGCACTAAAACAGATTGTGTGTAGTATAGCTTAATTTTGCGCCGCTTTTTCAATTGTTTATTGTTTAATTGTAAGCCAAATGCCCCCCCAAACATGATATCCTGGTAACCCCTCTGCTTATAGTGCAAAAAGATATTTGTTTATTTGCCAGTTTTGTCAATATATAGTACAGGTATTTCAATCAAACACACTTGACTCTTCGTGTTGTACTGTACAATCTCAATATCAAGTTTACCTGACTGACACAATGTGCCTCATCAATAACAAAACGAGCAAGCAGACCTCTTTCATACAGATTCTGAAGGGCACTGATCATCCTTCCACTTAAGACAAAAAGAGCCAATATTAACATGGGTAAGGGCATGAATGCACTCTTACAAAGCAGTTGTGTTTATGGCTTGAGAACCCACTTTCTCTGGAGTGGCATACATTAGTTTGGTAGAGGGATCCTTCCTAGACAGCTGCATATAGATCCGTCCAGCTTCACTATCACTTTTGTCCCCTGATAAACTTATTGCACAGATCTGAAACATGAAACTGCAAATGAATCATTTGTTTTAATAAAGAAAATAAATAATTTTATGAGAGGAAATGACTCAAGAGGGACTTGAATCTAATGTGGTGAGTTTCTGAAAACTAGGAGAGACCGTAAAGGAGATATGACTGCAATCACCCCAGCAGACACAGAAGCTGGAAGCTGATAGCAGAGGCTTTTTACCACCACCTTATATGTGTAAGACTTTGAAGCACTGGATAATTAGGAAACATATTAATACATTTCCCTTACATTGGTATTTTAGATCAAATATTCGAATAATTCATATACAAACAATAAATATATACATGAGGAATATAACAAATATAATTTATGCAGACAGACAATAAACAATAATACATCAAGGCAAAGTGAGCTCGTATTTCAAGTGTAACTACAAAGTAATCCAGTAATATCAGTGATAATTAATTGTTAATATTGAAACAAACCTGTAGGCATCAATACAAATGTGTCCTCATTTAACAGAGTGGCATTAATAGTCTCCAGCTGATTAAAGCGGAACTGATGAAGCCCAAACTTCTTAGGGAACATCTTCATCATCTCTGGGCTATGAGGGAAGTTGAAGCCTCTAAAGCGATCATGAGCTGGGTTTCTATATGTGGGCTCTGCAGATCAAGACAAACACAACAGGTTCTTTACTCACAATTAACTTTATTAACTCCACTTACAGTAAGGTAAGATTATACAAGTCATCATGTTGTCATTTATAGCAGGGGTGCCCAAACGTATTGCTGCCAGTGCCAGGACACTCTGCTATGATATTAATGGGGGCTGGAGTGAGCCTACAGTACTTTTGTCACAGAGATTCATCTTCTGCTTTTATTACATGGATTCATTTACATTTAAAATCCATTCACGAAACATGATTTTAATAGCAGCTTGCTTTAAGGTAAGCCTACTGAGGTCACCAGATCTTTTCACCAAATGATTCGTTCAGAATAGTTCATTGTCCACTTTTGCAAATTACGCCTTTACACCAGTAGATGGTGATACACGACTGTCTTTTACCCTTTGAACCAATTAAGTATACAAGTATATTGCCCCAATCCTGATTTCTCCTGTTTTTGTGTATATCTCATGCTAAATTGTTTCAAAAATTCAAACAAAATCGAACATAAAACAAAGGCAATCTGAGTAAAAACAAAATACAGTTTTTAAATGATGAAGTTATTTATTGAAGCAAAATGTTATCCAATACCAACTGGCCCTGTGTAAAAAATATTTGCCCCCTTAGTTACTAAATCCCCAAATCTATGAATTCATAATGGGGTTCAGCTGGACTAGACATTTTTCAGAAGCATGAAGTTGTCTAAAAGGTCTCACCCAGTAGCACACTATGCCCAATTCGAAAGAAATTCCTGGGAAGGGTTACAAAGCGATTTCATAAAATCTGGGACTTGCTTTACCACAGTGAGAACCATTATCTCCAAAAGAGGAAAACTTTTCACAATAGTGAACCTTCCCAGAGGTGTAAATCTATTAGAAAACCACTTATACACTTTTCCAAAATTAAACACAATCAACCTCACAGTAAAAAGGCAGGCAAAACTGCTAAACATAGATAGATTTGCCCCTTGAAGGTCTCTGCATTGTTCTGTCTTTTCTGAGCACTGAAGTAAAGCAATTATTGTTAATAATTTGCACTTTACAAATTCATCCCGTTATTAATTTTTGCTGACTCCAATTTTATATTAATCTGACTCCAATTTTAAGTTGACCTCTAATTTAGATTAAGGCTCTAATTACCTTCTGATCATTCCTGTATTTTAATCTTTTAAGTTGTTGATTACTCTGAATCCTCAAACTGATAGTCTTTAAGTGGCTTCCTCCTACATTAAAGCTTCAGTTATGATATAAATGATTCTTAAAATGGTATTCTCCTGCTCAGTTCCTCCAGAGCTGTTTCTCTTTTAAAGACCCAGTATTGATATAAATGATTTCAGAGGAATACAGAATAAATCAAAAAGTAACAATTTATTTGCCAGGTAGGATTTAAAACATAAGTTACAGAAACAAGTCAAAGAACATACCTGGCGGTTGAGAAAACTGGTGTAGGTTGTAAAGTGTATAATATCAATAAATAAATGTATTTGAACAATAAGTGTGTTATAAAACTTGGCAACAATAGAACTGAATACTTCACAGGGCTGCAGTTTAAGTCACACTTTTTTAACATTTATATTAATTAATTAATTGGCAACAACACTAGAACAATCTGCAGCTCCTTCACCCTAAACAACACAGAAGTGAAGTTTCTCCTGTATGCAGATGATCTGATGCTGCTGTCACCCACAGCTGAAGGTCTACAGCAGCACCTAGACCTGCTCCAGCAGTACTGCCACAACTGGGCCCTGGCAGTCAATCCTATTAAAACCAAAATTATTATTTTTTCAAATGAAAGCCAGACTTCAAGATAGCAAATACATTTTCACACAAGGCAACACCACCCTAGAACACTAAATTACAAATATCTTGGACTAAAAATTGGCACATTAGGTGGCTTTGGTCTGGCTGTTAACACACTAAAGGAGAAAGCATCGAGAGCATTCTATGCCATTAAAAGAACATTTCATAGAAACAAAATATTTGACAGTGTCATTTTACCTGTCACCCTGTATGGAAGTGAGATCTGGGGACCCCTCTGTAGTCACGAATTCACAAAATGGTATAAACTCCCTGTTGAGACCCTCCAAACAGAATTCTGTAAGAACATTTTAAAAGTCCAAAATAAAACACAGAGCCAAACTAGGCAGATACCCATTATTTTTACCAATTTAACCATTTAAATCAAGCCCCCATCAAACACTCCACCACGAAGCATTTTTAGACCAAGAGCTGAACACGAAAAGCAGTCCTCTCAGCCAGATGTTCCTGAAACTCACCAGCTCAAACCAGTTACAGACTGAAATAAAATATATCAAATTCGGCTAAATCATAAAGCACAATAAAAAATACCTATTTGGAACATTGGGAGAATGAAACTAAATCACAATACAAATTAGAATGCTGTAGAGGTCTAAAAAGAAAATCTGAATTGCCAGTTTATCTGTCCACCATCAGAGATCTAAAACAGAGGCATATCCTGACCAAATACAGGCTACAAAAACTGGACATGTGTTCACTGCCAGAATTGAGAGTAACAGAGATGCACTTTCTCCTCCACTGTGGAAAATATAAATTCATTAGAAACACATTCTTCACAAAATGTGCAAAACATATATGCACTGCCTGAAATTGAACAAATTCAAATCATATTAGGAGATAAAGGCCCTTAAAGGACACATGGCCCTTACAGCCTTACCATAACCTGAGAGAAAGAACTCTGAATCAATAACCAAACCATCCATCCATCCATCGTCAACCGCTTATCCTGTGTACAGGGTCGCGGGGGGCTGGAGCCTATCCCAGCTAACATTGGGCAAAAGGCAGGGGGCACCCTGGACAGGTCACCAGTCCATCGCAGGGCCACACGTCCCTGACAGTGTGGCCCAGACAGACATACACTCACACTCACATCCACACCTAGGGCAATTTTTTTTGGAGACACCAATTAACCTAGCCTGCATGTCTTTTGGATGGTGGGAGGAAGCCAGAGTACCCAGAGAGAACCCACACAGACACAGGGAGAACATGCAAACTCCACACAGAAAGGCCGGGGCAACCAGGGTTTGAACCCACGACCTTCTTGCTGTGAGGCGACAGTGCTAATCGCTGCACCACCGTGCCACCCATAAACCAAACCTTTTCGATTAAATGTATACGTTAGTTCATATATTATTTCATTATATACTGTATATTACTGTGCAGTTACATGTGATTTAAAATATTTACATACAATGCATTTTATTATTTGTTTGTTAATTACTATGTTCTAAATATCCACAGTTTAAATATGTTGATTAATGTTATACACATGTTTCTACTCTGTTTGATTTGATTATAAAAATAATAATATATAAAAAAATAATTATATATATATTGATGTATAAAAAATAAACAAGCTAACTCTTGAAACAAGGGCTTAAATGAAAAGAAGGAAAAACTGGGGAAACAATCAGGGAATGAGAAACAATCAGGGAGAATCAATCAAGGAAAAAAACTACAAGGACTACAAAACTAACACAGGAAACAGGAAACTAGAGAAACTAAAGAATTTCAACATAAAAGCACAAAAATAAAGACAACAGGGAATATGTGACACATTGACAACATTGTAACATACCAATAAAGCAATTGAATTATTATTTTTTTTTTAATTGAGTGTATAAAGTATGCTTATGTACAGTACTATGAAAATGTGACAGTAAAATAATATTAAAATTGACAGTCTTCAAAGAAAAAAGGCCAAATATACTGATGACTAATCTTGCATCTCAATAAAACTGCGCTCATCAAAATTTTTCATGGGATCTTTAGAAACATATAAATTGTAAAAAATAGTACATTCCTTAACTTACCAAGGACAAGATTTTTGGCAGGTTTCAGTGCCGGTGTAGTGACCGTCTTTCTCTCAAAATGTTTTGAAAAACATTAGGTGTGGCCAAATCAACTGTTTGGAAACATTCTTAAAAAGAAAGAACGCACCGGTGAGCTCAGCAACACCAAAAGACCCGGAAGACCACAGAAAACAACTGTGGTGGATGACCGAAGAATTCTTTCCCTGGTGAAGAAAACACCCTTCACAACAGTTGGCCAGATCAAGAACACTCTCCAGAGGTAGGTGTATATGTGTCAAAGTCAACAATCAAGAGAAGACTTCACCAGAGTGAATACAGAGGGTTCACCACAAGATGTAAACCATTGGTTCCTCCCTCCCGCACCGATGGTGTTACAGCACTAGAGCTACCTTTTGATGTCATGACACTTTGAGGCTCCTCATAATAATCTGGGATGTCAATTTCATCAGAATCATCTATATCAAAGTCATCAACTAGGAAGTCATCATCTGGCTCTGTGTCTGCTCGACTTTATTTTAGCATTACTGTCAGCAATCCTCCTTCAAGAATACATTGGGGAGAAGAAGAGGTCCATCTGTTCGGCATCCTAAGTCTGATTGTTTGGCTCCTTGAACGACAACCTTGAGCAAAATGTATCGGACTTGGAATCAGATTTGCTTGGAGTCAAGTCCAAATGTAAGATGTCTCCACTGGTTGTTGTTTTTGAGTAGCTGTTAGGATTCCAAGAACCACAAGGGAATTCAGCCCCATTAATGATTCAGTCAGAGTCTTCAAATACACTGTTATTACCCAGGGAAATTACAGAAGCAATACATTTATAAAACTGAAAGCCTTTATTGACATTTTCTCCTTTTTCTGATGGCAGTGGGGTCATCGATACTGTTAGACTTCAAGATGTGACTAAACTATTTTGTCTTTTTAACAGACTGGAATATTGATACTCTATCTGACTGAGATGTTCTAGATGGTGTTGGCTACCATTAGCAATAATACACAGATTTTCTGCAGGTTTTATGAAGCTAAATTTAAGACTTTTTTAAAACCTTTTTAAGACCAACTAAAGAACATTTAAAGAATCAATGTGTGTTTAAAAAAAATTAGGGATCATAAAAAATTATTTTGTTTTTATTTAGTACTGTCCAAAGAAGCTATTTGACATAACACATCCTCACATACATTCCACACGACAAAATGTGATAATTATATGATGAAAATACGATGTTCAAACGCAAGGAATGTTGAGTTGAAGTAGCCTACATCAGTAGATGGTGCAGATTATATAATATGTATAGATATATCAATATAGAATTAAAATAAAGTATTACACTAAAAGTACACCTGTAAAATGTATTTTTATTTTCTCTTTACGTCTTTATAACTCTCCTAAAAATTACCTCATACATTCCTTTCCAAAGGGACTTTGTTTCCGTCTCACTCGAAGCACTCGCGCTTGTTAAAGATTGGCGTGCTGTCATAGCAACCATGTTACGTTCCATTTCCATTTGTCCTACGAGGCCTGTGAATGGAGAATGGAGAGAATGGAGAGAGCCGTAAACGGACACTTACCAGTCGCAAATGTGTCCTTGTTCTCTTATATAACAAAAATGTTATCGTAGTAAACTCCACACATAGTCAATTCCAAAAATTATTGTTTACTGTAAAAATAATGCATTAAGTGATTAGCTGTTTCCTCAAAAAAGTAGTTTATTCAGCACACTTAAGCATCTCCCCAATGGAAAACCATTTGAAAAAAGTATCTTGTCTCCTCGCAAGGACAGCCGCGTTATGCATTGCTCGTGATAACTTGAAGGTTACATGATAGAAGGTTTCTCTGGCTGTCTCCCTCTTATGGGTCATCTCTCAACATCCACCCGTAATACTTTTCAGTTTTCCACCGGTACTCAATCACAGTGACACAACTCTGTATCTCTATAACCTCACCTGCAAAGCTAACGTAAGTAAATAACTATAATGTAAACACATAAACTATACATAGCCTATACATACACACATACCAATACAGTATATATTTGTAAAAGTGTTTGTGCTTCAATGATAAACCAGACATCTCTGCAGTCTTTTATTAATATTAATGTTTTTACTTTCATAAATATAACTGACTGCTCAAACTAGAACAAACAAGACACTTTTTAAACCCACAGATATATGGAAATATTGAAAGTAATCTATAATATCTATAAAAAAAATACAGGACATGAAACGAATTCCCGGAGACTATTTTTATTTCAGTATAATACAATCCTTTAGGTTAAAATCAAGAACTTTACTTATTTTTTTTTTTTTTTATATGAATGACTGTAACAATTAGCAAGTTAAAAGCTAATAAAATATAATTGACTGTTTTACATGTATATATTGTTCCTTACTCATGTATTGTTTTCTTAACTAGATTATTTTAGCTCATTCAATGAAGGTGTTGTCCATTGTGCATAAACTGATTTTAAGTGAGACTAAAATGTAATAGCTTGTCTCTCCATTACTGGTGTGGGAATATACTTTTCATGTATTTACACCAGAGGTAAAGGATAGGATGATTCCACACATGTTCTTTCCCCTCTCAGTATAGGAATACTTGTAAGTACCTGTATTTTTTTCACTATAAATCTTGACAGCATTCTCCTTGGCTATCTTTAAGTGTTATCGAGCTTGAAATTATGATCATGCCTAAATTATGTTCATGCCTGGGCAGTGGTGGCTCAGTGGTTGAGGCTCAGGGTTACTGACCAGAAGGTTGGGGGTTCAATCCCCAGCACCACCAAGATGCCACTGTCGGGCCCTTGAGCAAGGCCCTTAACTCCAGGTTGCTCCGGGGGGATTGTCCCTGTAATAAGTGCACTGTAAGTTGCTTTGGATAAAAGTGTCTGGTAAATGTAAAGACTGCAATGACAAGATGCACAGTGAAAAAGGAGTTATATTTTGGTCTGTTTTCTCCCAAAACATATTGGATCGCCTCAGAAGACATTGATTTAACAGTGGAGTCATGTGGATTACTATTATGCTGCCTTAATGTAATATTTTGACCATCAGAATTCTGGCCACCATTCACTTACATTGTGAGGAACAACATAGCTAAAATATTCTTCTAAAAATCTTATTTTTGTTCAGCAGAAGACAGAAAGTCAAAAACATCTGGGATGGCATATGGGTGAAAAACAATTGTGAGAATTTTCATTTTTGGGTGAATTTTCCTTTAAAAATGACAGAGAGGTTAAAAAAAAGAAAGTTAAATACTCACAATAGACTTATAGGAGTAGTCTTCCTCTGTCATTAGACCTTTATTATACTCAAAGGCTTGACTCAGAAGACCTCTAAAAACTGTACTCATAACTGCACATAAAAAGCAATCATAATGCATAATACATTATAATATATGTGTGCTTGAACCTGCCCTAGGACAGAAAAGGGGAAATTAGCAGTATATTAATTTCAATGTTGATACAGTATAACTATATGTAATACACTATTGCTAATGTATATCATATATAGCCTACTGTAACTGATGAATGTTCACTGTCAATGTTCAATAAATTCATGTGATCATTCAGTTACCAGTTGCTGAAGTTTCCATGTGGCAATGGCAGTGACAGACTCCAGACAGCCTGTGGTGGAAAAAGTCCAGCAACTACCACAAGTGCCCTGAAATGTACAGCACCAGTTTAATCAGCTTTTATTAATTGCTCTGAAAACTACATTAAAAGAGCAATCTTTAACAAAGATAATATGGGATTACTAGAAGTTAATCTACGTGATCCTTAACATCAGTCACATAGTTTCCCTTCATTCTCCAGTCAACCTTATCTGGGTAGGGCCCATTGCTGCTCACATGATTCCCTCTGGTGGCTGAGCAGCTCTGATAGATTGTAAAATGTGCATGAACACTAGACATGTCTAATTTCCTCATTGATCATGAGGAGAGACAGTCCCACAACAATAGCCTACATGAGGTTCTGTCAGGAAGTAGAATTCAGCAAAGGTCATGTCTGAAAACTTGTTCATTCCCAATGTATAGTATAATATCATGTGATTAAAAACCTTCAAGATATAGCACTATTTTATAAAACACTGGGGGTTAAGTAGAGGGATCAATCATACTTGAAAACCTGTGATTCCCAGCATTATGGTGATCAATCTTTTTGTTTTCAACAAATATGTGCAGTCGCTGGTGTGGTGGTACAGAATACAGTGCCCAAAACTAAACATAAGGAAAAATCCACTACCGGAAGACTAATTAATGGAGAGAATAATATAAGGAGGAGTCAAGAGAGAGGAAGAAAGAGAGAAGGGCAGTTCCGTTTTTCAGAGGTCACAGTGTTGCTGGGGCGAATACAGGTGCAAATGTGCCATTGAACACTGTACATTCGTGTGCTGTAGCCAGGGTGAATACAGATGCAACTGTGCCATTGAATTGCTGCTCTTTCAGCCGCTAGATGTGACTTCTTCTCCAGCGCAAGTATGAACCAAAAGAGAGCCACAGGTATATTAGCTTGCCGCTTAAAAGCTCTCCTACAATATTACCCTCCCATTGAGCCATAGATGTTCCAGGGTACAGGGTACAAAGCCCCTAGGGGACACGGTGGTGGGAAAAAACAGCTCGAGAGTATCCAAATGCACACACATTCACCTACACGTACATTCCAATATTTCTAAACACTCTTTCTTACCCTCACCACAATCCAAGCACTGAAAACCTCACAGTGTTTCCTTATTAGATATTTAAGGTGAAGGACTGATTGTGTTGTAATTATCTGCATTTATTCTTATTGCCACTTTGTTGAGCAAACCAGCTACATGAATCTGCCGCTGAGAACCCAAACATAAACTGATCCACAAAATATTATCAATCGTGCTTTGCTTTTTATTGTTCATGACTATGAATTGCAAGTTGAATCCTTGATGGTGCAAGATGTCTGAATTTTTCTATGAGAGACAATATAATTTGGAAAACAAAAAACTTTTTTCAAGCGTTTATGTATTTATTTACACATATTGCATTTAAAGTGTGTTAAAAAGAAAATATCAGTGATCCCTTTTACACCTTTGTGTAATTGGTGGCTTTGAGCTCTCCTTCAGGTTAAATGATTACATTTTAACAGGCTTAATCCTGTCTGGCACCCGAATTTTATCTAAAAATTATTAATTAAAATTTAGGTTAGGGGCCTGCACCATTACAATTCCAAAAGAGAAAATTGAGCGTTAAGTTGTTTTATTTTCTTTATAACTTTCCCCCCTTTGTTACTTTCACTTCCTTCCTGCAGTGCTGCCTGTGATGTGATTTAAATGTTTATGGCAGTAAGCTCCACTAGGAGGCGCTACTGGCTTTTGTATTCTTTAGCTCTGCTTGTTTTTACGGCAGTTGAAAAGTTGTAATGTTGTTGACAAATACTTGATCGACACTGTTCTCTGTTCTTGACAAAATCCCGTTAATAAACCGTTGAAGACTACTTTCAGGAATCTGTGAATTCATGACATGGTGTCAGAAGTGGGATCTTTCGCCCTGTGAACAAGATCGAAGCAACGAGATGGCTAAGTTTCAGTCTCCCGAATCGTTTGACTTCACCCAGCCTTCGGCGTGGCCAATCTGGAGACAGCGTTTTTCCCGCTTTCGGATAGCAACTAAACTAAACCAAGAAGACGACGATATACAAGTGAATACGCTGTTATACGCAATGGGGAAAGAGTCAGAACCTATCTTTAGCACCTTTACATTTCCGGACGATGTTCAACACTATTATGAAGAGGTTTTGAAAAAGTTTGATGAACATTTTGTGCCAAAGCGGAATACGATACATGAACGTGCCTGTTTTCTTAGACGCTCATAGCTGCATGGGGAGAGCGTGGAGGCGTTTGTCAGAGAGCTTTATAAGCTTGCAGAGTACTGCGATTTTGGAGCAACTAAAGATGAACAGATAAGGGACCGCATTGTAATCGGCATCGTAGATGGAGAAGTGTCGCAAAAGTTACAACTCGAACCGGACTTGACATTGGAAAAGGCAATCAGTATTGCGCGACAGTCGGAGCTTATTAAAGCACAAAACGCCAGCGCCAGATCAACAAATGTTGAGGTGAGTGCCGTTAATGCACGCAAGTACAAGCAGCCTAGGCAGTATGACAAAAGGTATGCCAAAAACAAAGATGAACATTACAAGAATGTGACACATCAAACAAGGAAAATGTGCAAAAGATGTGGGAGACAGCATGATTACGGTGCATGTCCGGCTACAGGTAAACGCTGCCGCAAATGCAATAAAACGGGACATTTTGAAGCACTTTGTAAAACTAAGAATGTAAATGCAATTAAAACTACTGACGGTGACAGTGATGAGGGCAGTGCATGGTTTCTCGGGGCTGTTGCTGATGGCAGTGAAAGTGATGAGGACAAATGGTATGAAGACCTACAAATCAATGGCACAACTGTTATGTTCCGAATTGATACAGGTGCGGATGTAACAGTGATTCCCGAGGAAACTTATTCATCCCTGCAACAGCGCCCTCTCCTGGTGATGACAAAATCAACCTTCACAAGCCCAGGTGGAAAGCTCGTGTGTAAAGGCAAGTTTATGACACACTGTGAAAAACATGGACAGATTTTCCCATTTTGGATTTATGTAATGTCAGGCCCCTTCACAAAAAACTTACTTGGACGGAAAACTGCAATCAAAATGGGACTAGTGCGCAGAGTAAATGGACTCGAGTCATACGATGATGTATTTGGGAACATTGGACTGTTAAATTGTGAGCCAGTCAAAATAGAGCTTAGGCCGGACGCCAAGTTATACAGCATTGTAACCCCACGGCGCATCCCATTTCCAAATCTACCTCAAGTGGAAGAGGAACTGAAGCGAATGCAGTCTCTTGGCATCATAGAAGTAAAGGAAGCCACAGACTGGTGTGCTCCTATGGTGCCAGTGATTAAAAAGAACAAGAAACCTCGGATCTGTGTAGATCTTACCAAACTGAATAAAGCTGTGAAAAGAGAAATGTTCATCTTGCCCACGCTTGAGGATATTGCACCAAAACTATCAGGCGCAACAGTGTTCTCTACAGTGGACGCATCAAGTGGGTTTTGGCAGATCCCACTCGATGAGAGCAGCAGGAAACTTACAACCTTTATTACTCCAGTGGGCCGCTCCTGTTTCCGTCGCCTTCCTTTTTGCATTACATCTGCACCAGAAATATTTCAGCAGAAAATGAGCTCACTTCTGAGGGATCACACCGGCACAGAAGTTGTCATGGATGACATTCTGATCTTTGGCAAGGACAAGGAAGACCACGACCAGAACCTACAAGCTGTGATGAAAACAATTAAAGCTTCAGGACTGAAACTAAACAAGGACAAATGTCAATTCAGGAAACCTGAGATTCACTATTTTGGACACATCATTGGGAAGAATGGCATTAAACCGGACACTGAGAAAGTCAGAGCCATTGCGGAACTCCCCAGCCCAACGAACATAACGGAACTGCGTCAAAGGATTGGAATGATAAACTACTTAGGAAAATTCCTTCCTGATCTCTCCACTGTCATGCACCCTATAAACAGCCTATTGAAGAGCGACACAGTGTGGACATGGGGAGAAGCACAAGAGGAAGCCTTCAAAAAAGTAAATGGCATGCTAACCTCAGCACCTGTACTGGCATATTACGACACAACAAAGTCAACATTGGTAAGTGCAGATGCAAGTTGTTATGGCCTAGGCGGCGCACTTTACCAAGAACACAGTGATGGACTCCGACCGGTTGCCTTTTGTTCAAGGACACTGACAGAGACTGAACGTAGGTACTCCCAGATAGAAAAGGAATGCCTTGCCAGTGTGTGGGCATGCAAGCTTTTCGGGAGGTACTTACAAGGTATGGACAGGTTTGTGCTTGAGACCGACCACAAACCTCTGGTTCCACTTATCAACAGCTACGACCTGGATAAAGCACCTGTTAGGTGTCAGAGGTTATTGATGCGTCTAATGAAGCTGTTCATGTACCAGGAAAACAGCTCGTTGTCGCTGACACCCTATCTCGCAACCCCCTGCAGGGCGGTACTGTGTCAGACACAGAGCATGATGTCAAAGCTTATGTTCAGGCAGTGATTGGAACTAGATCAATCACCAAAGATAGACTAAATGCAATAAGAGAAGCTACAAGCAATGACAACACTCTTCAAACGGTGATTCGTTACACAAGTAATGGCTGGCCCTCAGATTTGTCCTGCCTGCCACACAACCTGCTCAAGTACCACGCCGCCAGAGCTCACCAGTCTGAAGTCAATGGGCTCTTGCTGCACGATGACCGCATTGTTGTTCCTCTTTCAATGCAAAAGACTGTGCTGTCATCAGGGAGTCACGAAGTGCCGGAAGAGGGCTAACATTTCAGTGTGGGGGCCAGGTGTTGGGAGAGACATTGCTGAGCTTATAAAAGCATGTGAGTTTTGCATCAAGAATAAACCAACTCAAAGAAAAGAGCCACTGATCACCACACCACTGCCATTAGGAGCTTGGCAGAAGATAGCCGCTGATTTATTTGAGCTTGAAGGTAAACAGTATTTGGTAGCTAAAGACTATTACTCACGCTACAGTGAGATTTCTCATTTACCTTCCACAAGTTGCAATCAAGTCATCACTTGCCTGAAATGCATGTTCGCCAGGTGGGAGATCCCGTTTGAGCTAGTTACAGATAATGGCCCTCAGTTCGCTTCAGCTGAGTTTCGCCAATTCAGTGAGGACTACAACTTTGAGCACACGACGCCAAGCCCTCACTACCCTCAAGCGAATGGAGCTGCTGAGAGGAGTGTAGCCATTGCAAAGAGAATCCTTCGACAACCGGATCCACAACTAGCCTTGGTGAGTTACAGAGCCACAACTATCACCGCAACAGGCCAGAGCCCAGTTCAACTGATGATTGGATGAGAAATCAGAACCACAGTTCCTGTGTTGCCACAGCAGCTGAGCCCGACTGCAGGCGGTAAGATCTAAGGACCAACAATTCAAAGCAGCCTACCGCTACATCTACAACAAGCGCCACTCAACCCGACCTCTGCCTACACTGCAGCTTGGCCAGAGGGTTAATGTCAAACTGGATGGGGAGAAGGGCTGGAAAACCCCAACAAAAGTTATCGTGAAAGCTCAAGAGCCCAGGTTCTATCTAATTCAAACTGACCAAGGGACTGTTGCCCGTAGGAACAGGAGGCATTTGCAAGAAGAGCCAGTATCTGAAAGTGCTGGACAAGAGACTAATAATGACTGTGACTTTGCCACCCAAGGTGACACAGACATCCCTTTCACTGCTACTAGTTCACCTGTGTCCTGTGTTCCAACTATTTACCCGAGTTCGGGCGCTCTCTCCAAAGAGAACCTTAGCCGGAAGAGCTATTAGACCACCCACCAGGTTTAAGGACTATGTTTAAGATGGTAATGTCCTTTTCTGGTCGTGTATTGTGTTACAGTACTGACTTCTTGTTCTTATATTATTATGGAAGTTACAGTGACAGTTAAATTGCTAAAAAAAAAAGTATTTTGTTCAAGACTTTGCTAATCTGAATATACTGATATACAGCTATGATAAAGGTACTTACAATATTTGGTATAAAGGCTTAATTAGTTGTTAAAACAAAATTAATAGAAATGTAATACTGCTAATTGGAATTTACTTAAGAGGGGAGATGTGATGTGATTTAAATGTTTATGGCAGTAAGCTGCACTAGGAGGCGCTACTGGCTTTTGTATTCTTTAGCTCTGCTTGTTTTTACGGCAGTTGAAAAGTTGTAATGTTGTTGACAAATACTTGATCGACACTGTTCTCTGTTCTTGACAAAATCCCGTTAATAAACCGTTGAAGACTACTTTCAGGAATCCGTGAATTCGTGACACTGCCTAAAATATCTTTGAACTGCGACACATGTGATTCTTACCTGAGATATCCATGAGTTGAAAAGATACTCGTCTGTAACAAAGAATATTTTGATATTGTCAGTTTTATGTTGCACACAGCAGGGTGAAAAATATATGTTTGCATTACTTCAGCATTTATTGATCATTTTTCATAATTTTTATAGCCCAAAAAAATATGTAAGGAATAATTGATGACAGACCGTTGATTTGTTGAAAAATAATGTGTGTGTGTGTCATGTTAGAACTAGCAACAGAGGCCAGCGGTGCTTTACTTACTGGAGAAATAAGGTAGTGCATTTATGCATGTGTGTGTGGGGGTTTATATTTGAGGGATCGAAAGAGAGAAACTCAAAAAATTAGTGAGATTGCTTCTGGGATTACCTTTTTTGCTGCAGCTCTCGTCAGAAGTAGCATAACTTCAAAATCGCCAAGATATGTGTTGCTATATTCCCGTTATAAACCTTAACTTTTTTTTCATCTTCACTGAGATGCAGGAGTGTGCTAACATGATGACTCTGTTTTTCTATGTTTGGGCCTTAAGTGTGTGCATTACGCGTATGATGTGTCCACGAGTGTGGGAGCGTGTGTGTGTATGTGTGAGAGAGGGGGTGTGCCAGGGTTTTTCCCAGAGATATTTTAGAAACTGTTGTACTGATCAAGTGTATCTAGCTTTGATACAGCTTAAGCCTTCGATGCTAATTTGAAACCTTAATTTTAGAACTAGCAACGAAGGATGCGCTACTTTTCTCTCTCTCTGTGTGTGTGTGTGTGTGTGTGTGTGTGTGTGAAAGTGAAAGTGAATGTAAATCGAGGGTGTAGCGCTTTCTACTAGAGTTATGTGAGGTTTATTAGGGCGAAATACAATGAAACATTAAAAGTTATTTTGGATAATAGAAATTGTTGTATTGATCAAGTCGTGGGGGTGTGACTCTATTTGTTGGTCACAACTGGAGTCTCAGTGTGTGTGTGTGTGTGTGTGTGTGTAAGTGCAGGGGAAACGAGGGAGCGCGAGAGCTCTTTTTAACTTAAATGGAAATAAATGTAGGATATTTAGACATTGTTTGATGTTCTTAACCAATTTACTTTAACCAATTTCTTAGTTTTAATTGGTTATTTTGTTGTGGTAGCCTGTAGGGCTTTTTGAAATAACTGAGTGATATGGAACCGTTATGCGGTCGAGACCTGGAACTAGGCCTACTTTATAGCTGTGCGTTTCCTTGAAAAATAATTACACACCTTAGAACGTCCGTGAACCAATCGGAATCAAGCATCAACGGACCTGTGGTATAAATACAAATAATATACAGTATATTACTGTTATGAAATAAATACTGAGAGGCTCTGTGTCTGTAAACAAACAGCTATTATGTATGAAAGCGGCAAACAGTCATAAATTAAACCAATTATGACTCAGTATAGCACTGCGAGACAAAAAGCAAAAAGTTAAATGCTGATTTGAAAATGACCTTCTTCAGTGTGTAAGGGAACTGTATACACCTGACAGAGCAGCGCAAACAGCACCGGCAAGATCAGCTTGTTCATCTTCCCTCCAGCAGCCAACTCATTACAGTATTATGAGTATGAGATCTGTGACTTTCTACTGCTGGTCTTCTGCTGCACTCCTCCTACATGAGGGAAGGGAGGGATTTCACTGTACTTTGCTTGTGGGGTTAACTCTGACAAAGCCTTACAGTTTGCACTGTGTGATATTTACATTTACGTGTAGTTAATGATTATTAATGTACAGTATGCAGATGTGAATTTTCATTTACGAGTTTAGAAAGAATATAAGCTTTAACGTCCACAGCTTTACATGATCAGTGGCTTTTTTGAACTCTGATCAATTGATTAAAAAAGTATAATGCTATTTATCTATAACATAATATTATATTTATGTAAGAAAATATAAATAATTAAATAATATTGGCTGCGTTTGACCACCATAATATATCAATTATTTGTATTATGAATCTATCAGCATTCAATCCATAATATGTAGTGACTTGCTATATGTAATTCGTTTTGGAATTGCATTCCTCCATGAACTATATGTAGGGAATCTGCATAATGGGTAGCTTATGGCTTTAAGCTTATGCCAGAGTAATTTTTCAACCATAAATGCAAGGAATTTAGCTCAGTAAGGGAATTTATGATTGATTTGGGGAATATTTAAAGAATCAATGTTTGAGTCCGATCAAAGTCTTTCCAAGAGTTGATCGGAAATTTAAATTAATTCTTACAGTAATAATACTTTCATGGCCATTAAAATAATATCACACATAGACTGAAATGCTGTTTATGAGCATGTAGATTTTAGGACTGACAGATTTCAAGGGACCAATATGATTTCATCAAATACACTGTCAACTTCTCTTTGAATACAAACAAGACTTTATTCACTATACAACTAAACTAACAAACAACTAAACTAACATATAGACAAACAAACATAAACACAAGTTGGAGAGTTTTGACAGAAGATGAATGGAAAATTATCTGTAACAGAAAAGTGTCTATAGACCTTGCCTTAAAACCACCAATACATAGTATGCCGTGATTTGAGATCAGGTTACTAAATTATATGAAAGAAAGCACCAGATTTCAGCGAAAGTCTGGAGGTACTTTGTTTGCATTGTTTGGCATTGATGTCAGTGTCCTTTGGCTTGGCTTGTGGAAGTTCTTTGTCTGTTGCGTCAATGGATGGGTGATGGAATAACCAGGCGGAACCCTGGAAGCGAGGACTCCCGCAAGGGAGAATTTTCCAGAATCGATGTCCAAGTGTGTGTGAAAGAGGAGTCGAAGAGTGTAACAGTAGTCAGCCCTTTTAATCCTTTCTATTCAGTCCTACCCCCAAAGGAATTCTACCCTATCAGAAGTGCTTTTACAATGTCACATAGTCGACTACCTCCCCATTCTTAGAGGTGATTTACGATCCATTGTGTGAAGGCCTCTTAATATTCCCGCTCAAAAAAAAATATTTTAATCATGAATTGCATAAGAGAACTATAACTGCATATATATTGATATCGGAACCTTATTGTAAAGCGTTACCATTTTTTTTTCTTCACTGTAAAAAGTGGTACCAAAGTGAGGGAGCTATTTCTTCCTGATCTAACACTTTTGTTTTAGTTTTGTAGGTTAAACTCAAACTCAGGTGGATTCAGTGGTCAAATAATTTTTCTGACTTTAATAAAACCAGTTAATTTAGATGTTACAACATAAAGTACATTTATAGGTTAACTTTTGTTTAGTATCAACTTTTTTTAAATATCAGAGCAAAAAAAACATTGTTAGAGCTGAAAAGGTTGTATTTTTCTTGAAATATGAGGCCAATGTCATTATTACAGGCACATGATTTCAGTTTTCAAAGAGCAATGCGAAGTGTGCATGACAAAAACACATACAAGGAAGCAATATACCCCTGAGATAGAATAGATTTATTAGCAAGAGGTAATCAGGAAACATACAGTTTATTTATTTAATTTTCTTTCTTTCTTTTTCTTTTCTTTTCTGTTCATTTCTCTTTTTATTTTTTATTTTTTTTTACAAAACTGGAAATATTTCCCAAGCCGTGGAAATGAACTTAAGGGTTGAAAGATAATTCTCATACCACTGGGTATTGCTAACAGCAAAATGTTTGTTTGTATGTTTATATAATCATTTATAAGAGTATGTGCACATATATGTGTATACAGTATGTTTATATATATATATATATATATATATATATATATATATATATATATATATATATATATATATATATATATATATATATATATATTATGTCCATTTTAAAGTTTGTGGCTGTTACAGTGTTGCATGCCTGCCACTTGAGCTTTTAGTGTGTTTCCAGACTGTACATAGTAAAAATACATACAAATATTCACAGAATAAGCACTACATTACTATATTCCTGCTAAAATAATGATTATAGACAGGATTACAGTATATGCAAAAACACTTTAAAGTCCTCTACCTCTAGATTATGGTTTCAAAAACACAAATCAGCATTGAGTGTGTAAGCATAGGGTACAACGCTTTAAAGAGGTGTGCTTTAAACTAGTACATGTTAAGAAATACATAGGGCTGCATGTACAAAATATACAGAATACTGTTCTGAGTGGTGAGTTGAAATGTTTGTACAAAAAATGTTTCTACATTTTGTTTTCTTTCTTTTTTTAAAAGTTGGATGCAGATGCAGAATCCTACTTCTTTATTCTAGGACTACAAAAATACCCTTTGTATGCTGCAAGCGGGAAGGTTATTCACTTTTGATCATACTCTTAAACGACAATGCATTTTACAAAGTGATATTCACGTTCCACAATCACTGGAACAGCAAGAAGGAAATAGATTGTCTGTAAATGTACAATAGCGTGTAGAAGGATGGTGCTGAACCCAGAAAACATAGTTTCCCAAATGCTAATAAATGTGGCTGTGAGCAACAGAAACATTGCATGGGAAAACTAGTAAAGAAATAGTATTTTCTCTAGTTTTGGGTTGAGCAAATAATAAATAAGAAAAAAAATATAGGATTAAGCGTTGCGTTGTAACTGAGAATGACAAATTCCACAGGCAAGAATGGATAAAAATCATTACTGGCCAGTTGGAGAGATATACTATGTATTTTTAATGTCATGTTATGTAATAAACTTGTCAGCAAACTATACACTGCCTGCTTTACTAAGTTATACCAAACTTTCATTTAGGCATGTCCAACCAACTCCTTGAAACAGCAGGCGAATGGTAATTATCGCAACAAATGGATGTAAAGATGCTGGAATTGGTTTAGCTACATACAGTGACATGTGCCTTGGAATATAATAGTTTAAGAGTATAAGTATTTCTATATGCTCGGTTGTATACAGCAATATATTTGCTTTCCACATTGCTACATGATATGCATATACTGTAAATTAGTTACATGCAGCTATTAAAATTTCAAAATGCTCCTGCCGACTTTTAATATTTCATTAAGGAGGTGATGTAAATGAGCCTGAAAAATATTATTACCCCAGGTAGCAATTACAGAGACAACCACGCCTTAAAATAGACAGTTGAAATAGCTGTCACTGTCTGATTAAATCCTGTTATAACTCCTGTTAAAAACATACTTTTTCCTTAATGGTGGTGACTGAGGAAGAAATTGCTGCGAAAAACAGAGGCTGAAATCAACAGAAAACTTCTTAGTGAAAGATCTGAAACCATTAGGTAACACTTGGTAATGACTAAAAACCAAGAAACACAACCCGGAGTAATAATCATGTAATACAAACATAATACATGGATGTGTTGAGAGTAAGGTGTCTGTACAATGTATAGACCTTATGCAGAGTCTGTCTCTCAGTTGGGCACTTTTGGCTCAATTCTGAGAGAGGCTTCATAAAGGCCTTCTTCCTCCATTACTGAGCTTCTGTCCAGTAAATACAATGCTGCCTGAAAAGACAGAAAGAAACAGTCAGTTTCATATTATATGGATTTGATTCTTCAAAGCAAACATTGTCAAAATTATCTTAACATGTTTAGACTAAGGTGTCCAACAGACAAGAGAATATTCTTTTTAATTCAGTACAGTTTCAATTTCAATGTTTCAAAAAAGAATGTCAGTTCATAATTAATGGCAAAAAGAAATATTGATTTGTCAGTCAAGTTCTGAGCATCTTTGTGAGTGTCTATATTTAATGTGAGTCCAAAATAAATTATATATATATATATATATATATATATATATATATATATATATATATATATATATATATATATATATATACAGTTTATGATCTAATGGCTTTAAAAGCTACTGTGCCATGCTATACACTGAAACAATGTTAAACAAAAATGTGGTATAGTCTAAATTAACTGGTTTTATTCAAGTCAATAAATATGATTTAACATCACTAAATCAACCTGAACACATTAGGTTTAATATGTAAATAAACAAAACTAACCTAGTTCCATGAGGGAACATTTGCAGGTAAGCACTTTTTAGAGTGTAAAAATTTAAATTTTTAATTAGAATGATTAATGACTTATAGAAAACACAAAATATATTAAAACTTGCTAAGGCAACAGGTGTGGTACATGTTGGTTATGAGAATCTCATATATTTGCCCCATTTGTACACACCATCAGCAGTAAAATACCTTTGGCTGGTAGTCAATCTTATATGCCGTTTGCTGAAACTGCCTGATTTCTCTGATGATATGTGAGATCTATAAAATAAAATACAAATTAAACAAAATATAATAACAATTATTTTTATAGCCCTCTTCAATCTTAAAACACTTACCATTCTCATCTTGGAAAAATTGACCAGGTTGTCTTCTGTGTAGTTGGGGGTCCCTTCCTCAATAAAGGCCAAGTCAGTGAGGTACATTCCCAAATACGGCACACAGGGAGGGTCACAACTAGCAGGAAGAGCATACAAATATTAGCATCAATTTCTACTATATGCTTACATAACCAGGCCTAATTGAGTTGTTCTTCCGTTATTAGGCTCAGCATTAAGGATTGCCTGTGGGTCAGGCTTATGCTCAGGAGAAATTTCAAAATCAACATGTATCGTGATGTGTATCGTATCATGACTTTGTTGGCAATACCCAGCTCTAATATATATTTAAGCAATATCACACGAGCAAGAGTGCGATATGGCCCTACATCAGCACTGCTGTGATTCGGCCGCAGGCCGAGTGCCATAGGTAATCACAGCAGTGGTGATTTGCGTATATACAACAGTTTAATGAACAAGTACATTTAAAAAATTTGGAAAAACTGAGTACGGTCATAAAAAATGCATTTGTGCATGGAACTACATTCTTACACGACTGATCAGAATCTGCTGTTGCTGGTTCAAACCAAAGATCAGCTTTCTCAGTGGAAAAATAGCATCCAAGTGGGGGTATTTCTCGCTATTTTGCTGTAGCAAGAGTCGATCACTATAGAAACCACAATGTCCTCCGCCATTTTAAACAGCACCCATTGTGCAATTAATCAGTCTGTTGTGTCTCTCAGCTGTGATGAGCCATAATGCTGAAGATGTTAGTTTAAAGCCATTTAAAGCTATTTCCTAGTTTTAGTAGTGTAGTGTATTAAGTGATCTTGAAGAGTTGTTGTATGTAAACGGCTGATGCAGATTCACTTATCATCACCTAACTGGCTCATTTAACACACAAACATTATCTTTTGCCACCACCTGGCAAAAAAAGACAAACCATAGCTCTTAATACATATGCACTGCTCTTACACTTTAGTTTAGAATGGCATGAACACAAGTGGAGTGATACACACACAGTGTTAACCTATGAACCTATAAATTGGAGATGCTTGGAACGCTTAGAACTCATAGAATGTCTCTTTTCCAACAAACTGTTGTATACATATATATATATATAATATATATATATATATATATATATATATATATATATATATATATATATATATATATATATAGATGTGTGTGTGTGTGTGTAGATAGATACAGGTGAAACTCGAAAAATTAGAATATCGTGCAAAAGTTCATTAATTTCAGTAATTCAACTTAAAAGGTGAAACTAATATATTATATAGACTCATTACAAGCAAAGTAAGATATTTCAAGCCTTTATTTGATATAATTTTGATGATTATGACTTACAGCTTATGAAAACCCCAAATTCAGAATCTCAGAAAATTAGAATATTACATGAAATCAATAAAAAAAGGATTTTAAATACAGAAATGTCAGCCCTCTGAAAAGTATAATCATGCATATGTACTCAGTACTTGGTTTGGGCCCCTTTTGCATTAATTACTGCCTCAATGCGGCGTGGCATGGATGCTATCAGCCTGTGGCACTGCTGAGGTGTTATGGAAGACCAAGATGCTTCAATAGCGGCCTTCAGCTCTTCTGCATTGTTTGGTCTCATGTCTCTCATCTTTCTCTTGGCAATGCCCCATAGATTCTCTATGGGGTTCAGGTCAAGCGAGTTTGCTGGCCAATCAAGCACAGTAATACCATGGTCATTGAACCAGGTTTTGGTACTTTTGGCAGTGTGGGCAGGTGCCAAGTCCTGCTGGAAAATGAAGTCAGCATCTCCATAAAGCTTGTCTGCTGAAGGAAGCATGAAGTGCTCTAAAATGTCCGGTAGGCGGCTGCGTTAACTCTGGACTTAATAAAGCACAGTGGACCAACACCAGCCGATGACATGGCTCCCCAAACCAACACAGACTGTGGAACCTTCACACTGGACTTCAAGCATCTTGGATTGTGTGCCTCTCCATTCTTCCTCCAGACTCTGGGACCTTGGTTTCCAAATGAGATGTAAAATTTGCTCTCATCAGAAAAGAGGACTTTGGACCACTGAGCAACAGACCAGTTCTTTTTTTCTTTAGCCCAGGTAAGGCGTTTGACATTTGAAGCCCATGTCCAGGACCCGTCTGTGTGTGGTGGCTCTTGATGCAGTAACTCCAGCCTCAGTCCACTCCTTGTGAAGCTCCCCACACATTTGAATGGCCTTTTCCTGACAATCCTCTCCAGGCTACGGTCATCCCTGCTGCTTGTGCACCTTTTTCTTCCACACTTTTCCCTTCCACTTAACTTTCTATTAATGTGCTTTGATACAGCACTTTGAGAACATCTAACTTCTTTTGCAATTACCTTTTGAGGCTTTCCCTTCTTGTGGAGGGTGTCAATGATGGTTTTCTGCACAACTGTCAGGTCAGCAGTCTTCCCCATGATTGTGAATTCAACTGAACCAGACTGAGAGACCATTTAAAGGCTCAGGAACCCTTTGCAGGTGTTTAGCTGATTAGAGTGTGACACTTTGAGCCTACAATACTGAACCTTTTCACAATATTCTAATTTTCTGAGATTCTGAATTTGGGGTTTTCATAAGCTTTAAGCCATAATCATCAAAATTATATCAAATAAAGGCTTGAAATATCTTACTTTGCTTGTAATGAGTCTATATAATATATTAGTTTCACCTTTTAAGTTGAATTACTGATAATTAATGAACTTTTGCACGATATTCTAATTTTTCGAGTTTCACCTGTAGATAGATAGATAGATAGATAGATAGATAGATAGATAGATAGATAGATAGATAGATAGATAGATAGATAGATAGATAGATAGATAGATAGATAGATAGATAGATAGATAGATAGAAAAAGAAAAGACAATCGTTTCTAAAAATAAAAATGTTTGTTTGATTGACTGTAGTAGGGCCAGTAAAAATGTTGACAGGGCAAATAAAAATGCAGATTAATTAAATTACCACAAACGTACAGACTATCAGATAGACTTACAGTTAAATTGATGACAACACTGTGCCTCTTGATGTTTCAACTTACTTTTTTAAGGCCTCTCTGAGATTCTTGAACCTTCCTTCAGATGAGACCAACTTCTGCAGCTTGTCAATGACCGTTTTGGTCTAAAAAATATAAATTAAACAAGCTATTTGAAATTGTATAAACTTTTATCAATTTGTCAAATGTCAAATAGACACACATGACAACAACAGTAGAAAAAAACTTTTATATTACGAACAGTTCATATAGTTCCATGGTCTCAACAATCGATAAAATGCTCTGGTTGTACTTTCCGCCTATATCCACTGCCATAAACATACCATGTCTAATGTCAGATTGATGTTTTCACATTCTTTGTTGAACAAGAAACTCCACAATCATTCAGTCTATGTTAATGATGTTTAAATGGCCTCACCTGTTTGGACACTTTGAGCCAGGTCTTCTTCAGACGGAAGACGGAACTGCGATTGAGAGATGAGGTGATTTCTAGTACGGCATTGTAGTTATGGAGACAGCGGCAGATATCAGCAACCGCCACCCACTTCTCTATCACTGCTACTCGTACATTCACATCCTCACTCTGCAAGATTTCCGTAGCGATCAGGTCACTGATCTTTAAAACAGAGAGAGAGAGAGAGAGAGAGATATGCATTGATATTGTCTTAATTAAACTTAAGAATGAAAGATCTGTCATCATTTACTCACCTTCATGTTTTTTTAAACCTGCATGACTTTCTTTCCTCCACTGAACACAAAAGGAGACATTCAGCAGAATGTTAGTCTCAGTCACCATTAACACTCATTGCATATTTTTCCCATACAATGACAATGAATGGTGACAGTGGCTAACATTCTGCTAAACACCTCTTTTGTGTTCCTCAGAACCATATACTGTACTTATATAGTTGTTTCCCATAAATCACCCAAGGACTGGTTCAGAGGAGAGACATTTTATTAGTTGCAGTGATCACCTACAGTACATCCCATTTATATATATATATATATATATATATATATATATATATATATGTGTGTGTGTGTGTGTGTGTGTGTTAACTGAACATGCACATACATCATTGAAGTGTTTTGTCGTTTTCATGATGTAAGGAGTCTTCTCATTCTTGTCGTTCTTCATCCATCCTTGACCAAAAAACTCCCTATACATGACAATGAACATATTATTTGTGAGGAAAAACAACATTTACAAGACTATGCCGTGTTTATGCAATAAAATGCTCTACATTTCTGGTGTGATTAAAAAGTGTTTTTGAGTAAAAACAAAAATGTATTTAATGTACTTAAATAAAACCATCTCTCTGACACGCTGTTCTAAACTGAAAACACATCACTCACTCATATGGTATGACTTTAAAAACAAGGTGATCCAACAGAGTGAGTTGCTCTGCAATCTCCAAAGCTGAATGATTCTCGAAAGGCTCTGCCTTTCCTCCTTCCGCCTTCATAAAAATTAAGATGCATTAGGTATGTAATTAAAAATTTGAACTCAGTTTCTATATTAAAAACAAACATATAAGCAAACTGATTAAGAAAAAGAGGATTTTGTAATTATTTTGAATATGAGCCAGATATGAGATATTTTGAATATCATGCTACTAACCATCTGAAGCACCTCCTCCAAACAGATCTGATTGTCACCAGGATCCTCCTGTGTCAGTGTCCTGTCAGAAGAAAAATTATTGCTTTACATGTAAAACATAATTGTAATGACAAACATTTACTGTATGCACACTGAAAGCCTATCAGTCAACGTAAATGTCAATGCAAAACAGTACAGGAAAGGATCGGAGTCAGTATAATTCAGATAATCCAGCAGACTCATGGAAATTATGTTTATTGGTAGGCCTACAGTATATAGTGTTTTTACATCAATTGAACCAAGAATAGCATCCAACCCTGACGTTTGGGTGTAGCCAGAATCTTCTTACCTTATGATGTTGGCTGCAGCTTTCCTTTCTTGGGTCAGCAGTTCAGGGTCATGCATTACTTCCTCCAGGAAACTAATCACTTTCATTTTTAGCTCAGTGTTGGTTTCAAAGTCCTATACAAATGCACACACAATACACAGTTTTGCAAACACAAAATGCAAGGCAAAACAAGAATATTATGACCAGGTCCATACGAAATCTTTGCCAAAGGACTACACAGAAAGCTCTGATTTCTGCAGGATTGAAACACCTCTTGTTCAATAAGAATTCTACACAACCCAAACCCCTTAAGTGTTTTTTATTGAAGCAATACAACACAAGAGGCTATGTTTTACAGTGATTTTATCAAGGGATTCAGCACAATGTGAAGCAGAGTAAAATAACTTTAGCACACTGATTTTAGTGTCTTATTGCTTTTAAATTACAACTAAGTAATACTGTAGGCTATTTATGGTTGCCAAAATGTAGCAGCCTGCAGTAACAATAAAAAAAGTGCAGTCACAGGTGAATGATTCATTTTATAATAAATACTTATAAATTATAAATACTTAAAACTTATAAATACTTTTTTATTGTATTATGTGTTCAGTAATCATTAAAATTGAAGTACTCCCAGTTTAACATATTTTACCAAATTTCTATCCATTTCACAGAATTCTGCAGATGTTTTAATTTTATAAAACTTTTTCAAAACCAGTGCAAAAAAAGCAAAATGCCTAATTATGACCCACAACCAAGACCATAATCAGTTTGGACTACTTATTTCTATTTGATCACTTATGATGCTGGTATTACAGTATATTATCATTTTCAATTTTGGCCATATGCCAGGACACTCAATCTCACCTGCGAGTGTTTGGAGACCCAGTGCCTGAGGACATTGAGAACTCTGTTAGTTGCTGCTCGACGAATCACAAACTCTTTATCTCCGTTCCTCTGATCTGTGGGGAACCCTAATAACCAATCAAGATTCATATTAATCACTTTTCTACCAGGCAACAAATATCCACAGCCTATGAGAGTAGGAAACAGACTGCTTATTCCTACCTGTGCTTGCCAGAGACATGCGACGATACTTCTCCTTGGTTGGCGTGCCCTCGTTGGCACCAGCAGTGGCGATGGCAAAGGCAGAAGCAGCAGACAAGGCGCTACGGTTGTTATCCAGCTCACGGCAGGATGACATTACCATACCATTATTGTAAGAGAACAGAGGGAATTCTGCACAGACAGAATGACAGAAATATTTACTCAACCATAATGTCCTTTGAAACCTGTCTGACTTTATTTCTTTTGTGAAACAGAGTTATCTGAAAGTCCAACTATTCTTTTCCATACAATGAAAGGATTTTCAACACAAGATTTGTCTGCTCCTCACATAAAGCTATCACATGGCTTCAGAAGACTTTGAATATAGTCATATGGACTACTTCTATGACACTGTTATCATGCTTTTATCCCCTATTTGGAGTTTAACACCTCCTGGTCCCCATCCACTTTTAGTGTATGGAAGAGAGCAGACTTCAAAAATTTGGTGTTCCACTAAAGAAAGAAAGTCATACTGGTTTAGAATTACATTAAGTTAAATGATGACAGAAATGTCATTTTTTGTGATGAACTATCCCTTTAACATTTAAGAATGTATTAAAAAATATTTGATAGAGTGACTTTAAATTAGGTTAGATTTACTGTATGAAGTGCCACTAGCCAAAACAGTAATGCAAAAAGTAAAAGATGAGGTAAATGTGATGAAACGTGTTCCAGAGTGCTTTCCCTTTTAACAGTACAGCAGGTGTAAAAGAAGGCAAGAAAAATTGGAGGTAGTGACATTATCGTGTGATGAACAGGCCTCCGATGATGACATATGAAAATGTCACAAATATATGCAGTACCCAACGACTGTTCAACAAGAATCGGTGTCTGGATCGGCCAAGACCAGCAACAAGACACTTGTTTTCCTTACTGTTACTTTTGCAGTTGTAAGCACTTTCCACAGCTTATTGCATTGTGTGACCATATGAATAAAAGTATTTTATGAGCATAAGATCCTGCAATTGAGATTTGTTTTATGTTGTGCATCCAGCAGGTGGTGGTATAAAACAAACTCACTCACTGCATCTTCATCAAGACAATAGGCAGGGCTCTGATTTTCAAGATGGTTGAGACTATAAATAGCTCATAATTTCACTAAGATGAATGGCTCAAATACACTCAACAAAAGCAAGTTTGTTGTTGCATGTTTCATGAAGGTTTTAAAAAAAGAGTAAAGAAGTAATAGAAACATGCCTCTTTTGCAGCCAAAAAGTTTGACTGAAATGCTGCTTGACTTGTATGAAACAATGGGGTGATTGTTGACATTTGACCCCCATTTAATTCTGTTTTAAAAGCAAGGAGACAGGATTGTTGTGTGCATTGACTGCACTCCAACAAACCTGATAACCGGGATGGCAGAGAGAATTCATGCTAATTGTTGCTATGGCACAAGTTTTCCAAACACCTACTCACGCCTCCTTTAGCATTTCCCTGAGATTTTTTCAATTTATAAACCAACAGAATTAATGAGATTTTAAATGAATCGTGTCTTGCTAGGGTTCCATGACCTAACAATTACTTTAGACCTTAACAGATACAGTGTTCCCCTTAAACTACAAAAAGACACATAGAAAACAAACAAAAAATACAATATAAGACATTTCTCTTTAAATATAAGACATGTCACACACAAAAAATATTACACAAATTATAAATCCACAAGGGGCCTTGACTTGACTTAACTTTAACGGGATAGGTATTCCCCATTTTCTCACCTTCATGTTGTTTCAAACCTGAATGAATTTCTTTCTTCCAGAGAACACAAATGGAGATGTTAGATAGAGAGCTAGCCCCATTCACTATTAACTTTCATTGTATGGAAAAAAGATGCAATAAAAGTGAATCCACGGACAAGAGAATGTCATACAGGTTTGGAACAACACAAGGGTGAGTACATATTAAAGAATATACATTTTTGTGTGAACTATCCCTTTAAAGGGGTCATGACATGGTTTTTTTTATTGTATTATTATGTTCCCTTAGGTGCAATTATAGTATTAATATATTTTTTTTTAAGAAAAACTTTTAAAATCTAGTGATTTATGACCTTTTCCCACCCTGTTTCTCATCCTCTGATTCAAACAGTCTGTTTTGGGGGCGTTTTCCATTTAAGACTTCAGTGTTAACGCCCACTGTTATGATTGGCTAACGTCAGTGCCTATGTATCAATTATTGACACCCCCAGCCAGAACAATATGCAAGTAAACTAAGTAAAAACACTGTGATTATTCATAATGAATGAAATTGCGCTTTAAAAAGTAGTTTAAAGTTTAAAATAGATTACTTACAGTTTGCGTCGTCGTTGTTCCCAGAATAGTCGGCACGGACTTATCTTTGAGCAACAGTTTTCTGGCAAAGCCAGCATCATATTGAGATTTGTTCTCAAAACAGTCATCCTTAAAATGTACAGAACAAACGCTTAAGTTAACACTGCCATGACTGGGTCATCCGCAAAAAATAAACTGCATCCATTTTTCCCTGACGTCTGGATCTTTCGGCAGCTTATTCAGAGGTTTTGTTTGACCACAGCCAGGAACAGCACATCTGTGTGGCATCGTAATTTTCCTGTGCACAAGTAGTCTCTGTCAGAGCTCGCTGTCCATCGACTGAACACTTGTGAGGCGACGGCGATACTGAAATGAGCGTAGTCTTGCGCTTAAAGCGTAGTTATCTTGTGCTGGAGGCGGTCATATGCAAACGCTGTTACGTCACTTCTAACCGACACGTCACTTCTAACCATGAATCCAGAACGAGATGTATTTTGAGCTTGATTAAATAAATGATTCGTTTAGAATGGGGAGGCCGTCTTAAAATATTAAACTTGCAGGACGTTTTAATGATACAAAGACCTCTTATATACCAAAAGATCAAGGCAAATTTGGTTTCTCATGTCATGACCCCTTTAAACATTTAGCATACAGCCAAGTCAAATTTTCAGAAATTAAAATCTAATTTTAATCTAATTTTGCATTAAAAACTGAGTTTCTAAAGACAGCTAGTCTGCCATTTTGAGCCAATGAAAAATTTAACATTTGGCTGGTCTGAAGGGTGCAGGTGGCTTGTCAGCGTGAGATGCAGGTGCTCTGGTTTTCATGCCAGTGAGCGATAACAACATGGCAGGGAAGTCTAGGACAGTGTGTCTTCTACCTGAGGAGTTTTTGCATTTGACGTTTTTTGGAGTGGTGGGCGACACTTCAGCCTCTGCCTCATCATCCTGGATCTGGTCGTTGTCGTTCTCCTCTCTCACTGAAATGTCTAAAAAGAATTCCAGGGTCATAGATAGAAAAATTAGCATTAGCTTTTCATTTGCATAATACACCAAACACATGAAATAACTAGACCTACCATAGTATGATAGTTTGCAGTAGGGTTGGGTGATACAGCTTAAATATTCTATATTTTTCAGTCCTTTTATGATATTTAATATATAACCCTTAATAATTATGTGTTTGCATACATGTGTACATGTGATTTGAAATTTTTTTGTCCCGTCAGAGGAGACATATTTATATCCAAACAGCCATTGTTGCATTGTTTATATATTATAAAATATATAATATATAAAATTAAAACACAGTAAAAAACAAGAAATAATCAAAACATGTTTTAAGTGTTTTTTCTTGTATTTTTTTTTATTTTTTTTACAGTTATTGAACACAAGAAATTATTAACAATTCTTAGCACATATAATTAGGCAAATGTAGCTCTTTATTGCTTTACCATTCTAAAACGTGTGTCATAAAGGGGTTTACAGGAATATCTAAATGGTGATGCAAACAAATAATTAAATCAGAGATTGGAATCAATTCATTGAAATGGACAGTTTGAACTGATTCACAGTCATAAATCGAACATACCAAATCTGATGTAATTTTTGCTTCTGAAGTTTAAATAAGAGATTCTATTAAAACCCTGTGTTAATATTGTCATACTTGCAGGTCTGAAAACAAGGAAAGATCACAGAATGAATCTAATGAAATGCTCTTTAGGAAACTTAACATGCATTTAAGAAGCACATTCAAATCATTGTGATATTCAAAATGTTGAGTAATTTTTTACATTTTAGAGAGTTCAAATCAAATCTCACCCTGTTTGCTCAGAGACACCTCATCAGTCTTGTCCGTCTTGCCATCGCCCTCATCTGGGATCTTGCTGGTGATGGGGCTGGACACGTATAGTTTGTTGATATCCAGTGTGGTCTTGCTGAAAGGGGACATGGAGGAGTACATGCTTGCATAGCCATTGGAGGAACAGCTAAGGGCAGCCAGGTCCAGAGCTTTCCCACCCGTTATAATGGGGATGTTGAGGGAGAGTTTGCGGCGGCGGTTAGGGGACGAGGTCTTGGTGATGGCCAGTGGGGGTGGGGAGGAAAACTTGCGGCTGGCACGGGGCGATTTAGGAGGCTCTCCGTAGAGAAGCTTGTTATTCTGGCTGCTAGCGAAAAACAGCTCCAGGGATCTGTGTCGGAAAAAGCAGAGGGCAGGATTTGTTTAATGACCATGCTATACATTTTCTGTTGATTGAAACCTCTTAAGGGACATAATGACATTTGTTAAGTGCATACAAGTTCAGAGAGGATTTACACTTTCAAAGGTAAGAAAATTCCATTCAAATTTAAATGTGATTTTAAATTTGAATTCAAAGGTGAAGTGTGCAATTTCTGCTAAATACACTAACTGGAATTGGAAATGTGTCACGAACCCCGCTCCCTCGCTCCGCCCCCTTGAGCTCGTACGCTCTTTTTCCTCCCTCGGGCTTCCACGCCCGTTTTGCTCGTTCGAGCTTGCACGCTCGTTTTTGCTCCTACGAGCTTACATGCTCGTAGACTATCCCCCCCCGGGCACACATGCACTCCGCGAGCGTACTCGCTCGCTTCCCGCTCTCATCCAGAGATCCAGAGTCATTGTTTACACCTGCACTCGCGTCATCTGCACTCCTGTTCATTGTTTACACCTGCACTCGTCACTATATATTCCACACGCATTCGTTTCTCCAGTGTTGGTTATTGTTCTAGTTTACCCCGCATCTTCGCCCCCCGCTAGTCTCGTCTAGTTTTGTACTCCTCTCGATTACCCCTTAGCTTGCCAGCCCCCCTTGTTCCCCTGTGTTTTCCTCTCGCTTGTCTTGTTTGTATATTGATTCCCCGGCTTCGACCTCACGCTCCCTTTGACTTCTCTCTCCCGGATTTGTCCCCTTGTTTATATCTTGATTCCCGGCTCTCGACCCTACGCTTTCCTCGACCATTCTCCATCTGGATTTTCCCCACTGTACCTTCGCCTGCTTTTTGCAAATAAAGCAGTTTTGATTCTCATTGTGACTGTCTTGTCTTGTGTGTGTGTGTGTGTGGGTCACAAAATGTAAGGAATGTTTTTATACATTCTTTTTATAGGTTTCCCGAACACTCCCCTTGTCTTCCATTGGTCACCAAACAGATAGTACCTCTCCTCTGAATTTATGCCATTGGTTGAGCCAATGCTGCTGTGTCAGATTGGTTAGGGTTTTCAAACAAACAGGCAATCTTATAATTTGTGCCACAAAGCCACAGTGTTTAAACTTTTAGGGGAAACAAGTTACATGTTGTTGTCTCTGCATTTTATGCTAGATTAGGATATGGTATTTTAAAAGGGTTAGTTCAACCAACATTTTAACTCATCATTTACTTACTCTCATGTCATTTAAAATCTGAATAATTTTCTTTATTCCACAGAACACATGTGCAGCATTATAAGGAATGTTGACATTGCTCTTTTTTTCTTTACAATAAAAGAAAACAGTGGTGATTTCTCAGGGCCAGCAAAGCCTTCTCTGCTGGCCTAACATGCTAAATAGATAAATATTTTTCATCCTTTCATTCTCGATCACCTTTTTGCATATATGTATTTTTAATCGCTCTCCACTCTTAATTAATCTACAAACAAATAGAGAAAAACTAAAAGTTTATCCAGTCTGAATTTATTCCTTGATGCTTACAAGCGAAGCTTGACAACTGTTTCACAAATCGCATGCCTGAAGCCCAAAGCCGAAGCAGCACATGAGTTTGAGCTCCACCCCCTCAGGCCTTCAGAATTTCCACAGAATCCCTCAACAGTGCAAATGAATGAGCAACTAAAGTCAGATTGTCAGATTCATCAGCCAATCAGATTGATTTATTTGATATTGGTGGGTGTAATCTTTAGGATATTTGAGTGACGCAATCACGCTTTAAGTGATGTATGTAATTTGAAAGCAAAGACCGTGAGATCTTCATCACTGCTAGTATTGCCATTGAGAAAGAAATCCTTATGGATTTAAAAACACGAGATGTTCCGCATGATCATGTGATTCCTTAATTTATAAAACAGGAAAGGAGGACTGATTTTCACTTCAAGTAAATTGCTAAGTGCTTTTTGCATTGTTTTTTGCATCAGGAGCATTCAGTAGTCAGATCAAGTTTTGAAAAGTAGTGCTGCATTCCATTCAACTCGGAAAGTCGGATTTTACAACTTCTTACTAGGAAAAGTGCAATGGAATATATCATGAAGTCAGAATTACAACTTTTAGGCTTGTGCCGTAATACTCAACTCCGATTCCGCCGAGATGCAGGGATATGATATCACACAAACATGTCGACACTCAGGGAGATATACAAAGTATGTGATAAACATTCACTTTATTAAGTAATGTTGATAAATGAGTTTGTTTCCACATTACATGATATTAAAGCTTATTTAACCAACTCCTGCAGAAACACGTATATAAAACATGGTAATCTCTTTTGATGATCATACACCTGAAGCACAAATTCTAGCGCTGCAGCATTGTTTACCAGTTGGGTGACTAGAAGACATCTCTAAGGAGAGTCGAACCCCTGCTAAGCTAACGGAAGCATTGCAGTTCCAAATATCAGGGAATTGAATGCATTTATGGTCGAAGATATAAAGTAGGAATATTCCACATCCATCTTGAATGGAACACATCATAACTGTATACCTTGACAAAATAAATGTATTGCAAGCAAACAATTAAATTGCAAATATTATTAGATAGATTTTTCCAGGTATTATAGACCCCCTTAGTAGATTCATATGAAAAATTATGATTTTTGACATTCATTTCACAAAACAGTCATGCTGCAGTTAAAATTAGGCTTACTTGAGCATTAAGTGTTATTTCAAGTTCTGTCTTTCATGCGTGGACATGTTTTAAAATGTCAGTTGGTATTATTAGTTGTCTGCTACATAATATATTGCGTAGTACTTGTGAAACTGTGTTTTCTTAAGGCATGAATCGCACTGAAGGCCTAGTCTTAAAATGCACGGCCCGCGGCTGGGAATGCTGAATGCATAAATTCGAAAAGGTTTACATTGCACAAGTAATCTCTAAGACATGCGTTTGGTCCTCTAGAAACCAGGAAGTAGTCACGTTCCCACTACTAGTTCTTCACTGAGCTTAACCACAGGTTATCTCTACCCCTGGGTAAAGCAACATTTCAAACTTGTAATTTTGAAATGTGATTTTGAAATCGGGATAGCACAAATGTTTCCCGGGATTATGAAACCCTGATTCTGAGCAGGGTTAGCACCACAATTGAGGGGTTAACCCCATTTTGCAGTGCCAAAGTTATACAGTGTGAAACGATGCAGTGTTTGAATGTTTTAGAAAGTTGTTTAACAACAAACAACCAATCATATAATGCCTCAGTGCTTACCTCATAAAATATTAATGCGCTTTGTACATCACTAAAACTTTCATGTGCTGCTTATGTTCTCTGTTTGAGAAAAACTGTGTCGAACAGTGATGGCAAAAATTATCCGTGTTTTTGTTACAGTGTTTTTGTGGCATATTTCCGAAGACGAAAGACAAACAGAGCTGATTTTCATGCCGACATTTCCACAGAAGAGCAGCTCCATTTACAGGCTGTGTGTCCATCACAAGCTGTATTCATCCAATCACTGACACCACAAAATATGCAAATAAGAATGTTAACCCGGGGTTTATGAATGTGCAGTGTGAAAAATCGGAACATGAAAACCCAGGATTAATTATTAACCCAGGGTATGGTATCAACAGTGTGAAACATGAAACAAGATAACCCAGGATTCGGTTTACAGAGGATTTAGTATAACACAGGGTTAACAATTTCATGTGTGAAAAGCCATTCTGAGATTCGCAAATTTTGGTCCCATGAAAACCAGGAAATAATCACGTTCAAGTAAACAATGGTAAGCGCCATTCTGACTTTTTTGCTCTCAAACTACATTTTTAGTTTTACACTGAATGTCAGGTTTAGGGTTGGGATTTGGTTAAGGGCTAGGGTTAAAGGGTTAGTTCATACGAAACTGAAAATTCTCTCATCATTTACTCACTGTCATGATATCCCAGGTGTGTATGAATTTGTTTCTTCTGCTGAACACATTTGAAGGAAAAAAAATACTAAATCTTAGCTTAGTTGGTCGTGACACAAGTGGATCGTGATCCGACTTTTGAAGCTCCAATAATCCCAGACAGTAAGCATAAACGTCATCCTTAAAGGACTCCAGCAGTTAAATTAATGTCTTCTAAAGCAATACCATCACTTTTGGTGTAAAAAAGATCAGAATTAAAGTACTTTTAACTATAAAATATAAATAATGTTTTAATTAAGAAGTACTTTTTCCGCATCAAATGCAATTTTATCTTGAAATATCCAGGGACCTGGGTAGCTCAGCGAGTATTGATGCTGATTACACTACATATACATTTATGCATTTGGCAGACACTTTTATCCAAAGCGACTTACAGTGCACTTATTACAGGGACAATCCCCCCGGAGAAACCTGGAGTTAAATGCCTTGCTCAAGGACACAATAGTGGTGGCCGCAGGGATCGAACCAGCGACCTTCTGATTAACAGTTATGTGATTTAGCCCACTACGCCACCACCACTCCGTTACCACCCCTGGAGTCATGAGTTCGAATCCAGGGAGTGCTGAGTGAGTCCAGGCAGGTCTCCTTAGCAACCAAATTGGCCCAGTTGCTAGGGAGGATAGAGTCACATAGGCAGGGTAACCTCCTCGTGGTCACGATTGGTGGTTCTTGCTCTCAGTGGGCCACATGGTAAGTTGTGCGTGGATCGTGGAGAATAGCATGAGCCTCCGAATGCTGTGAGTCTCTGTGGTGTCATGCACATGAGCCATGTAATAAGATGTGAGGATTGACTGTGTCAGAAGTGGAGGCAACTGGGATTTGTCCTCCACCACCCCGATTGAGGAGAGTAAATGCACCACCTCGAGGACCTAGTAAGTAGTGGGAATTGGGCATGCCAATTCGAGGAAAAAAAGGGATATAATTAAGTTTTTAATTATAAATAAGATCTTGAAATATCCGCTTGTCTTGGTGTAAAGTGAAGGCATTTTGTGATGAAAGAAAGTGTTTGTTTGGAGCACATGCTGCAGCTGCAGTAATGATGGACTCGAGTGACAAAGCGCAACTATAAAATACTAGTGTCATAAAAGTCTGGTTAAAAAATCTCTTAATACATTTATTTATTAAACTATTTATTAAAACATATTTAATTAAAACCAGTAATGTAATGAAAGGAACGTCACCTACACAAACACATTTCACCCGGAAAATTGTTAACAACACTTCCAGCTTGGCTACTGGGGACAGTTGTTTGAATTTCGGTTATCACAAACCGATTTCAGCAGCAGAATGTTCGACCTACTGTTACCTAATTCATAGTGTGATCAGTTTGAAGAATCTGCCTAAAATCTTCTATTGTGTTCCACAGAAAAAAGTCATGTAGGTTTGGATAAACAACAGGGTGAGTAAATGATGACAGAAATGCCCTTTTTGGGTTAGCACAGATTCAGAAAACATCTTACGCTACACCCCTAAACAACACAAAATAACATAAACTTACATATTTTCCTATGGAGTTACATTTCAGCCTCTCATTGCAGCTTATGATTTAGTTGATATTTGCTTCACAACACTGTGATGTCCTGAGCTGGTACAGTGCTGAGAAAATTGTCTTTGTGGAGAATAAACAGCCTACTCTTCACATGTCTCTATAAGGATGGAGAGCACTGCAGATAAGCTTTCCCACACATCGAGCCACCCCTACACGTCATGCCTGCACAGAAATAGCACCTCTTATGACAGTCTGGGTGACCGTTTGAGCTGAGGCAGTGCAGCTGAGCGGGGGAGGTCTAGGGAGGCATCACAGCCATGCAGTCTGCCCAGGGGAGAGTGGGTGCTACAGGCTGTGGGTGTATGGAAGGTCCCCGGCTCTTACTGATTTGCCTGGATCTTCGTCTTCAGAGCCAACAGAAGGAGGGAGAGCAGGGAGGAGAAGAAAAAGAGATACGGAGGAAGAAACACAGATAGAGACAAAAATAATAGAGACAAAAAGAGAGAGAGAGGGGTTGGTGTGCTCTGGCTGCAAAACGTGCACACTAAATATTTCATCTAGCAGATGCGGTATGGATGGAGGGTGGGGTCCTGCAGCAGAGTGGCCGGTTGCTAAGGTGATGGTGACAGAGCCCCACTGAGATGCTTCAGTTATGCAGGCACGCAGGCGAAGAAGCAGGGCCCAATTATTGCTGTTTCCAGCAGAACACACACACACATACACGGACCAGGGCAACACACATTAGTATGACCTCTCGCAAGCCTTTAGCAACTCCAGCACATCTCACTACCCTTTGGCTTTTTCTCTGTCTCTCTCTCTCTTCTCTCCTTTAATCCGTTACACACACAGACGCACACTCACTCTCACTATAGGCTGACAAACACTAGTGTGACCTCTCTCCAGTCTAACCAAGCCACATTTTCTGCCCTATCGCTCTCTCTCTCTCTCTCTCTCTCTCTCTCTCTGTATCTCTCTCTCTCTCTCACACACACACACGTTGGTGTGGCTATCCTTATGAGGACTATGAGGACAGAGAAATAATTATTTTTATACTGTACGATCAATAGATTCTATCCCCCTATCTTACCCCTAAAACTAACCCTCACAAAAAACTTTCTGCATTTTCACATTTTCAAAAAAACATAGTTTTGCACACACACACACAAACACAGCCAGCAAAGCAAAGGCCCATTGCTGAACTAAGAGCTTGCAGTATTTACATACAAGATACAAGACCATCCAGGAGGCATCTAGAGAGCAAAACACAGCAAAATGAGAAAATGCTATGGCCAGCCTCTCTTTTCCATGTTGCTTTAGTCAAATTTCTTCATTAAAACATTGTAAATGAGAAATTGCACAGCAATCTTCACAATCAAAACAACTCAACCAGTAACATTGAGAGATTATTATATTACTATTTTTAAATGTTCTATTTTAAATATGTTTACATAAAAACAGATCAGGTCCTGGATGCTGATTGGTCAACAGATGTTTGTCACAATCTCATGTTGTCACATCCAGTTCTGAATAGTAGCACAAACAAACCTCCACCTATAGTTATGTCCATAGACAATTTGTTTTTAGAAATACATTCAACAATCTAAGATGCGCTCGACAATAAACATCAACATTTTTAAATGTTTTTTTTTGGCCCAACACAGCACTTTTTTATAGTAAAAAACAACAGTGTCTGAGCAAGGCGAGTGTCAGAATGAAGTGTTCCGGTTATTAATTATTTTAATGTTATTGTTTTCACTATTGCAGCATTTTAATATCCCGTTTTTATTTTAAATACAATGCAGTTGTGCACGCTGTGACATTTTCATCTCTATTTTTTTAATTCACATTGCATTCAAATCTGACAATTGTATATAGTCGCCAGTGAACATTTCCCCAATCATCATGTACTCTTGTTTGTACTATATTCTTGCATTTCTCTAAGAAACAATTACGTTATACTCTGTAAAGTGCTGCCTACTCACATAAGCAAATACTCACCTTTACCATCACAAAATGCATTGAATAACATGACACTTTTTAATTATTAAATGGTGAGGTAGGTTTGTTAAAAGAAGTATTTGAGATGAATTGTACATAAATACACCATAATAATTCCACACTATGGGCGCTGCCATTGAAACAGACAGTGGCAGATGTTGTTTAACACTACAACTCGAAGCTGCTGTTGTGCGAAGGTGGAAGTGTGATGAAGGCTTATACAAAGTTCCAACTTTGCTAAAATACCTGATATGGTAACAATTACAGTATGACGCTGTTATTGGATTATAATTTTGGTTGCATAGTAATGTTTTGTTATGTCAGGCTTATATCTTTTAGCGTAAGGATGCCATTTCAAGAGATGGCTCACCCAAAGATGAAAATTCTGTTATCACTTGCTCATCTTCATGTTGTTCCAAACCCATATGACTTTCTTTTTCAGATTTTAACCTCAGTTGCTATTAACTATCATTGCATCTTTTTTCCATACAATGGAAGTGGATGGACTGCAGCTCTCTTGCCATGTGATACTTTGCACATGACATGAGAACTGCAGGCTGTCAGCTGATCAGATTTCCCATTTGCCACAATATCATCAGTGATCTTTTCTTTGGATTTCAAAAATATCTGCATGGCTCACCGGGCTGGTATGGCACTGATGGGCCTCTTGTATATAGTGATGAGTTTGTCGAGCACTATATCTGCACTGGTGAAGACACGGTAGGAGTGCAGGAAGGTGTTGAGAAAGTCAATGGAGAGGAAGCGCAGGTCGGTCAACCTCTCCAGCAGTCGTTCTACACTTGCGTAGCGGATCTGCAACACCTTGCACGAGTTCATCATCTTACTGAAGCGGATGTCCACGTCATCACAGTACAGACTGGCATCAGACCTAAACATGAGATACACAGGTAAACAGACGTGATTTACATATTTATAAAAACGTGGCTTATGGTTTTATAATCGTTATTGAAATACATATCTCCTTAAACGTTTGAAAATAATATGGCTCGCAAAAAAATTACAGATCTTAGTAATAATAAGTAATACTCAGTCAATATTTGGTCATTTTGAGATGATCAGCCAATAGCAGAGTCTGATTAAAAGTAAATTAAAAGTTGATGAAAGACTAATACAAAAGGCCACTCTAGGCAGATACTTGAAACTAATTCACAGATCTACAAATATCTGCATACACATATATTTCTCTGCGGGAAAAGCATATCAACTTCCAATGTGATGAAGTGCTTACTTGATCATCTGGGGCACAGTGACTTTAGAGTTCTCCTCAAAGGCGTTCATCATCAGCCCATTACAACGAATATTATCTATGCACTGTAGTAAAGAGAGAGAGCATGAGCATGAGCATGAGCATGTGTACCACAGGAGGTGAGTAAAAGGTGAAGGTCTTGCCCTGAGGCTGTGTGGATCACTCAGTGCAATCTGATATGAGTAGACATGCCTGGCTGATGTCACTGGTCCAGGCTGACTTCTCTTGCCGTGAGGAGGCCACCAGGATGATGGTGAAGGACTGGCTGTCTTTGGGCTCCACCACAATCTTGAAATCCAGGTGCTCCATGTCCTGACCGCTCTTGTCTGACTTGGCTGAAGAGAAAAAAAGAACTAGTGATCCTCAGGAAATAATCTGTAGTGCAGGTATCTTGTGATTAGATTTGTGGTCAGATATTTTCCAGTTAAGCAATGTAATACAAAGCAACCTACTCAATCTGACTCTACAACATATCAATAAGGACATTTGCATAGTAATGATACCAACCCAGTTAAATGAAACCACTACTGTCATGTCTTTAAGTCATTAGAAGTATATTATTAGCTATACATTTCTTTTAAATCTGATTTTTTTATGCACTGTCATGTTTTGCCCCCCAATCAATGTTGAAACCTTTAGTGAAAATGCTATGTATTGTACATAACTGAATAATTAATGATCAATCAAGTGATAATTTAATCAACTTAACCAAACTGATAAATATAAAATTATCTAGAAAAATCCACTTAAGTTTATAAGTTGTAGTAAACTAAGCAAAATTGCTTCTGCATATACATATATTTAGTTCAGAAATGATCCTGCATTTCGTCACATTTTATTTTGTGATTTTCATTGGACTGAAAAGTAAGCAGTGAAGTGAGGTGGAATGGGCAACTGAGAGTAATATGTCATCTCTACCAGGGTCCGCAACTGATTAGAATGAAGCATAATACTTAAAGGAATTGTATACCCAAAAATGTTCTAATAATTCCTCTCAGATGTGCATGGCTTTCTGTCTTCTGCTGAACACTGAACTGAAGAATATTTCATCACTGTCAATCCTCACAATGCAAGAACAAAGCACATAAAGGCAGTATAAAAGTAATCAATAAGACTCCAATGGTTAAATCCATGTCTTCAGAAATGATATGATAGGTGTGGATTAGAAACAGATCAACATTTAAGTCCATTTTTACTTTAAATTCTCCTCCCTGCACAGTAGGTGGCAATATGCATGAAGAATGCAAATAACAAACATAAAAAACAGAAGAAGAATTTGATATCATGAATGTGACCTATCATATCGCTTCTGAAGACTTGGATTTAACCACTTAAGTCATATGGAATACTTTTATAATGTCTTTATGTGCTTTTTGGTGTTTCAAAGTTTTGGTCACATTTACTTATGGACCATATGGATTTATTCTTCTGCAAATATTAGTTTGTGTTCAGCAGAAGAAAGAAAGTCATTCACATCTGGGATGGCATGAGGGTGAGTAAATTATGAGAGGATTTTCATTATTCAGTGAACTATTCATTTTATGGAGGATTTTATTAACTTAAAAGGTTTTCTGAGCAAGTACACTTAAATAAAATAAAGAAAAAAATGAATTGTATTTGGATGAAATAAGGAAAGAAACGGAATGGATTCCATTCCCGATTGTTCTGGCCTAATTTAACCCCTGATCATAGTTATAAAGTCAAAGACAAGCAAATAAATTGAAGAGGTTTGATACATACACTCATCATCTGTGCCCTCTGGCTCTTCTATCAGTGTGCAGTCAATGAGTGACACCACTCCATTCTGCCATCAGAAGACAAGCAACACTGAGACATGCTCTAAGAATATGCTGCAATCAAATAATCAATACCAGCTGTACAAAAACAGTGATTACTGTGAGGATCTCCTTCTTGAATTTCCCCAAAGACCAGCAGCAATACTGGCTTATTGAACGTGGTAAAATTACAGTCGATTGAAGATGGTAATCATTATTTCCTGGGCACAACATAACATTTCACTGGTTTAACAAGCATCCCGTTACATTCAATAGTCATCCTCTGAGAAATCAGGAAATATGTAAATAACATCCCTTTTTCCATATTTATTCAGTTTGCATTTCTGTGAAGAAACTTGCATCTACATTATTTGCTCTATAATGAGTTAAAGTTAGACATCATGTCTAGAGTAAGTGGAGTAATTTTGCTTAGTTTGTGACAGCAGCCATTCAGCATTTTTTTATGTGATATCACAAACTACTGCACTACATGACAAATAGACAAAACAAATGCAAATATTATAAATCATTTTAAATGATCATTTATTTTACTTGTCCAAAATATAGGCCTTCACACCCCATAAAGGGAAAGTTCTGTATTGGCCAGTAATGTCAAAGTCTATGTTTGTAGAGGTTGGCAGTAAGACCAAAATTGTACATCACGGTAATGCATATCTTTGTATATTCTATATATAATTAAATAAATAAATACAATTAAAACTAATGAAATATCTTTTTTTGTTCCTCTTCTCTTTTTATTTGGACCAAAAGATTTCATTGTAAGTCTCACAACAGTGCAACAATTAGAATCAAATTATGTGCCACTTGACTTAAAAAAAAAGAGTAATACAATAATTATATTAATACAAGTAAAACTAATGTTTTAAAACAGATATCAAATCTGATTGAATGAGCAACACTCAAAGCTGATGTAAAATAATAGATAGTTGTGTACCTGTGACAGCATACAAGTAAAATTATTACTACTATGGCAATTTATGACATTGCTCAGAAACAGAAAACAAACTTTGTTTCGTGTTGTGCAAACAACACACCTCAATAGCAACCTTTTCTTAAAACTGATTTTTATGGGACACATCCCGATCTGTATTTACGCCAGGCAAAAAAAAAACATTCTATCAGGTGTAAGTGACATAAAGAAGGCCTGCTTACTGATAGCCATGCAAATATATCAACCATATAAAATAGTATAGGAAAATCACATGGATAAAACAGATTATGTTTTCATCCCACCCAGCCCAAATTTAGTTCTTAAGGCATGTGTATGAATTTCTAGGGCAGAATGAGGCTTCACCTTGGTGAGGTGCAGTTTTCCTCCAGAACCTCTAGTGCAGATGATCAGATGTTTGGAGAAAAGGAAACATTGCCTCTCCCCCTCCTTCTTCAGTGATAAAGAGCCCAGACGACCACGGGTGATCTTGCCCTTCTCACTCATGGGCACTTGGATCAGGGATCCTGACAAAGAACAGCAGCAAGATATTGAGGGAGAATGCATTAAACCTGCAGGTAAAGTAAAACTATGGATGGGAAATACTGGATTCACATATGTTTTATCAGATGTTTCCTCATGTCTTCATATCCTGCATTGCATCGCTGACATTTCCGATCCTAGGCTCAACACCAGATCGACAGGTGATGGAAATGAAAGAGTTGGTCTTGTTTTTTTAACACAGTGCTCTTCGGAGAGTAGAAGGATTAGGGCGCCCAATCCTTTGAGTTAACACTCTGCTTTGTGATGGTGGCAGGGAAAAGAGGGCAGCCCAGCAAAGCCTTGGTGAGGGAAGGGGGAGATGGGGGGGCTTGACAATAACAGGTGATAAGAGTGACATTTTGCAGAAAAGAACAGAAGGGAAGGAGAATCCAACCATCTTATCAGGGATCTGTGGCCCCTTTTTGAAGGATTTGTGTATGTATGTGTGTGTGTGTGTGTGTGTGTGTGTGTGTGTGTGGGTGGGGGTGTATTGGGAGGGTGTGGGGAGTTCACCTTGTCTGACAAAGGTCTGGCTGGTGTCTAGGAGAATTTCACAGCCCTCCACGATCATACGCTCGATGGCGAGGTTCTTCCTAATGTTCTCTGTCTCGCTTACTTCATCGTGCATTATTCTGTGTAGGAATAGTAATTTAGCACTCACAGGCAATATTTTATTTGTCACATTTACCTGTTGTTTACTAAGGCTGGGTATGGATACAGATTTCCCGATTCGATTCAGATTCAAATACTCTTGATCTCATTCGATTCAGTATTCGATTCGATTTAAACATTTTATGGGAAGATTTCTGTTAAAATGTCCCTTTTTCGTCCATCTTACATTAAGAAAATTATATATTTTATTTTTAAAAATAATAATTTTACTAATTATATTTGAATAGTTTTTCATAATTTTAGCTCTTTAGTTTATTGTTTAATTGCATAATTTGTCTATTTTCAAGGATTTACATTTATTTGTTGAAGTGTGCTAAAAACGTTACTAAGAAAACTGCCATTTCATTAAAGATCCTCTGTAAATGAGCACATGTTGAGCTCAAATGGCTTTATCTTTATCTCACGCAATGCATGTTAAGAATAAAAAATATTGATCTTGGGATATAAGAAAAGATATGGAGATTGCTTAAATGAAGACTGCAATGCATCGGAAAATCTATATTTTTACCCACCTCTATTGTTTACAAGTGCTTAAAAGTGAAGTCAGTAATTTCTGTACCACCAGCGGCACTAAACATTGCCAATATAATGACTGTTTTCAAACAAGTTTTACACACTACCCCAGTCTTGAGCAGAACAGATTTGTGTATAAATGATTCATTAAACCATTTGTACGCAAAATTGTTGCATCGAAACAAGCAATAAGAATAGTTTTTCAATGGTCATTCTGTTTGTCAGTAAGGCCCTTTGTGTGCTGAGTAGTAGGAAATGATGCATGTTGACACATGGTGATGGATAGTTAGGCTGAAGAGATGGAGAGATACTGTATGTTGACATACCTGGAAAGCTCCTCCAGCTTTGACTTAGCATAATCCAAGCTGTTCCTCTCCACATGCTCGTGCGGTGTATGTGCTAACAGCTCATGGAGGGTCAGTATGTAACGAGGGATCTGTCAGACAAGAGACACACAGTCATAATATCAGACAGCTGCATATCCACACACTCATTTCCACGTTTAGTCATGCGCAAACATGGAAAGCCAAACAAAACTCCTGTAACTGCCTGCAATGTATTCTCGCAGACGAGGCTTAGAGGTGAGCACAATCACCCATCAGCACATTTATTACCAGTGCTGCAGAGCTCAAAGTAGACCTTGCTGAAGTAGATCTCATGGAAACTGCATAGCTTGCCAGAAAAAAGCCATTATGGGCCTGAATACACTGCAAACCCCTACATTCAAGAACTAAAAACAACTGATGATGAAGGACCTGCCATGTGAAGCTAAGCAGCACTCTACATCAAGCTGGCTTTGTTCACACTGCACATAAATACGATTTAGAACTTTAGAACTGACTGTCTGCACTGTCATTTGGCAAGTGATAAAATTCAATCCATTTTCTACATAGTGAATGACACATCTGCGCATAAATGAGTGACTTCAGGTACAACTCTGTTTTGGCCGTTATATATTATCTTAAATCTGATTTCAAACTTCACATTGATGTGGTTTAGATTAGGTCTATAAAAATGAGATTTCATTTGTTTAAGTCTACTAGATAAGAAAAGATTGATTCATAACTTGAAAACAACTTTGTAAATTATAAGAAAGACTGTGCAGGTGGAAGATTATGATCACCTGGAACATGGGGTAGGTGAGGAAGGTCTCCAGTGTGCGTTCCTCACAGTCAGGCTTGGCTTCATACTGTTTAAGCAACTTGTCAAAGTCACGGTTCTGCTTGCAGTGGGCCAAGATTTGCAAACTGTACTGGTGGTTACGCACAAACTCCTGGTAGATGTTGAGCATGGGTAGCAGGATGTCAAACAGGTCAGCTGTAGAACAGACAAGAATCTCAAAGTCAGTGTGACTGGGACTACAGATCTGCAACACCTTTCAAAAAATCTTGCTTGCAATTTGTGGAGTCTACAGAATGTTCTTTATTGTTGGTTGCCAACTGCTCTGGCAGTGCACTCACCCAAGACTAATGTTGGCCAGCTTGCTATTCGAGCTTTCAACCCTTGATAGAATATCTGATGTAGAAACATTATGGTTTCACTGCAGACAAAAAAACAGCATGTGTAAACAACAACGTATGTATTCTATTGTGTTAGTTTTGCCAATTTCAAGCAAAACCTGTTAAGAAACTAGTGATAAGAAAGCCATCAGAGGAAACAATTTTTCTTAGAGGTTTCACAGCTATTTCACAGCTAAGGAGATTTGTTGGAGTTTTCAGTTGTTTAATTTAAATATAAAACTTGTCTAAAACTTATTTAGGATAAATTCAGACACAAATGACAACTGTTGACACGCTGTAAGAGTCCAGAGCTTTTACATTAATGTGGATAGCATTTATAATTTGATCTTGGAATAATTAGACGAGAATGTTTGTGTTCATATTATAATCTCAGACTTTTGTTTGCAGACTTTGGTATCTTGGAAAATCTGAGCTTTGAGATATTGCTGAAATCTCTTCAGAAATTCTACAACATAAAATGTTCTCAGGCTAAGCATTTAAGAAGCAGGAGACTTAAATTCTCTTATCATTTACTCACCTTCATGCCATCCCTGATGGGTACACCTTTTTTTCCTTTGGAGGACACAAATTTACATATTTGGAAGAATCTGTAGGTCCTCACAATGCAAGAGAATAATGATCAGAATTTAGAAGGTCCAAAAAGGACATAAAGGCAGCATGAAAGTAATCCATAAAACTCCAATGGTTAAATCCATATATTCTGATGCTATGCTATATATGATAGGTTCGGGTGAAAAATAGATCAATATTTAAGTCGAAACCCGCATGGAGTGGATTGGGTAGGACCGGTTACATTTGTGTATATTATAAACTCAAAGTCATGCAAGTTTCCATTTCCATTTTGCAAAACCACTTGTCCAAAACATCAAGCGAGTCATTGTTACTTCAAATAGGCCAAATTAAATTTGGCTTTCTCATTTGATTAATCAAAGAATTAATCAACAGAAAATAACCTATTATCAAAATATTGTTTATAATGTGTTGTATTCAATCATGAATGATTGAATTAATGATGTCATACCAGCTGGGACATTTTACCCTTGCAGGCTTACTATTGGCTGATTCAGTCAACACAACACTTCACAACACTTAAGTGTCACTTCAGTCAGCCCTTAAGAATCCGTCTTAGACTTTGCTGAAAGTTGCTTTTGCATCTTTATAAAAAGATCCCACTCTTACACAAGTCCTACTCTTTAATAAAAAAAATTGTCACTTAAGTCAAAGCTTAAGAATATTCTTAAGAGCATTTATGAGAAGCCTTATACATACGGCCCCAGGTTACCATTCACTTGCATGGTGAGGACCAACAGAGCTGAGATTTTCTTCTAAAAATCTAAAAAAGTGATACACATCTGGGATGGCATGAGGGTGAGTAAATGATAAGAGAATTTTCATTTTCTGTTGAACTTTCCCTTTAAGAAAAGTCTCCATTTACTCTTTGTTTAGTTTCATTAGTGTCTAGGAGACACAATAAATATAATACAAATTTAAAATAATAAAATAATTTGGGATTTTTTCTTTCATCTGGGCCTACAAATAAACAAAAACAAATGCAAAACCAGAAAGCCTGCTTAGCACAGGGGGTTAATTATATCTTAAACTTGTGTTTACCTGTTGAGGAATATACTGCTGACATCATCGTGGGTTATGGGCGGTTTCTTGGAACTGGCAGCCATGCGAAGCGGTCTCAAGAAGTTGTTGACGAGGATGTGGAGCTGTTGGACGTACTCAGCCTCTGCCTCCAGCATGCTAAAGACGACCTGGTTCCTCTTCCTCATGCTCTCCGCATGTGGAGAACGGATGTAGTCCTGAATGATGGTCTTCCACTTTCGCCGGCACATCCATCCCCTCAGGAAGCTCTGCACCTTTAGCAGCATTGCAGGAAGAAAACAAGTCTATATAATACAGTATGAATAGGCATATTTATGCAGATCTTTCCAATCCAACGACAGATCATAGTGTCGACAGCTGTTGAGCTCCAAAAATGAGCTTGGATTAATTGTAAGGATTCAGTCGAATTTACTACTTTTATGGAGCTTGTGTGTGTGTGTGTGTGTGTGTGTGTGTGTGTGGGCATGTTTATGTGGTTTACGAGGAAAATTTCTTAGGATACAAACTGGTAATTACAAGGGTATTATGATATAAATGTGGTTTGTGAGGACATTTATTAAACATATTAAACAATGTTTTATTGAAAATGCAAAAATGCAGAAAATGTTTTGTGAGGGTTAGGTTTAGGGGATAGAATCTATAGTTTGTACAGTATAAAAATCATTATGTCTATGGAAAGTCCTCATAATGATAGGTAGACCAACATGTGTGTGCGTGTGTGTGTGTGTGTGTGTGTGTGTGTGTGTGTGTGTGTGTGTGTGTGTGTGTGTGTGTGTGTGTGTGTGTGTGTGTGTTTTTTGTTGTGGTCACAATGAACTGTAATTGTATGGAAAATATTTGCCTAAAGATTCTTCAAAATATAAATTTTTCATTCCACAGAAGAAAGAAAGTCATACAGCATGAAATTAATTTTGATTTCATGGGGTCTTAATAGAAGGAATCAGAATCTCGAACAATGGAACAACCACTGTATCTACATTAGAGGGTGTGCAGAGACATTAAGATATTGTGCAGTGCAAACCAAACATCTTACTTTCTTGATTTTCTTGATCTCTGAATCATCATCACTAGGGGCAGTGGTGGGATTCGACTGAATCTTCTCATTATCTTTGAGCATTGCAGCAATCTGCCAGAAACAGCGACAAATATAGCAGAGTCAACACTTCCTTTGCAAAAAAGTATTTTCCTTCACTGCTAAACAGCATGCTGACAAAGTGATTGAGTCAGGCCAAATCAGTGCCAACACAGACATGTGGTCCAAACTCTCTGCCTATCGAATCTCTCAGATTGCACTTTGAGAGATTTCCAATGCAAAGTTTAAAATGATTACATGGCCCTGCAATCTGAAAGGGAAACGATTGGGACATAAAAGAGGTGGGAGCTGGCCAGCGCAGACTGAAGGTAGGTGCTCCATTTATTGGATGCAGGCTAAAAGAGTTTATTATGCTGCAACCAAGGATTCAACACACAATACATCTGGGGTCATGCATATTCAGCACACCATTTTATACAGCCTGCTCCATTTGCACTTTAAAGTTAAATTATTATTTGATCTGGCTGATGAAGAATACAGCAGGGATAATAGTTCTCTTGGAGAGACGCTTTTTCATAAGCAGAGATGCAAAGTGAAGTGCAAGTAGTCTGGAGAAAGCTCTTGAACACCAAATGCTTCTCACACCACACCATTTTTTTTAATCTTTTAAAAAATAAATGAACACATGTAACGTCTCCCAAACAACTTTTTTGGATCTGAGAGACACATTGAACGTCAGTTTATATGCATTGAGGGCCTATTTACACTTCACGCATCTTAAATATTTGGCTTGCTCTCTGCACGGGTACGCATTTTTCATTTGACAAAAATAATACATAAATTTATAAATCTGATCTTCTATTCCTACCGATTGCTTAGATGATTGTGGTAATAAAGGCAACACTGTATTGCGGTCAAATTGTTATTCGATTGGGTATGTACATTTCATTTACATTTGTAAAACGGACATAAATCTGATCTAGTATTTCCCCATTATATGCAAATGTAACAAAGCTCACTTCTGGGAAGATGCTAATGTCGGGCAGTGACATTTTGCGGCACTTGATGTAGCTCATAAAAACTAAAAACATAAGGTTAAAATTCAACGACTTAGGTACAAAAGGTAACACAAGATTACGTTGTTCTCAAATATCTGAATGCTGAAATAGATCTGTGTGGAAAGACAGTTATTATGTTTAATATTTGCCTAAACAACAAGGTAGATTAACACTTGGCCAATTCGCATCTTGTATGATCTGATGGATGGCTATCCATCTCTTATATGTCTTGGAAGTTGTTTCATAATCGGATAGTAAACATTTTCATAATCTGATGAGTAAAAAATGCATGAATTGACCAAGTCTAAATACCCCCACAGTTTGCTGATATGTTAGACTGGATCTAGGCAATGCTAACTATAGATAAACAATCCCTATTATAGTACTATGAATTACAAATTTTACCTCTGATTTTAGCCGTTCAATCTCAATTTCCCCATCTTCTATCTGTTGTCGAAGTTGCTTAGCAACTGTTTTCTCTGTCTCCACGATTTGGAGTAGATGGAGGTACTTCTGCATGAGCGTTTCATGCTCGGTAGCCAAGTTTCTGTAGCTGCACACACACACACACACACACACACACACAAAGGTTGGTGCGGCTATCCTAATGAGGGCTCTCCATAGACAGAATGATTTTTATAATGTACAAACTATAGGTTATATCCCCTACCAAACCCTCACAAAAAACTTTCTGCATTTTTACATTTTCAATAAAAAAACATAGTTTAGTATGTTTTTTAAGTGATTTGAATTATGGGGACACTAGAAATGTCCTCACAAATCAAATGTATAGCAGAATACCCTTGTAATTACCAGTTTGTAACCTAAAAAAATTTCCTCGCAAACCATCCAAACCCGCCCACACACACACACACACACACACACACACACACACACACACACACACACACACACACATCCATCCACAAAGGCATACCGAAACAAAATACTAACATTAGCGCACACACTCCACACAATAAGGAACATCACGTTATACTAACAGGGATAAAACTCATTAGCATACACATAGTGTTAACACATAACCCCATAAGCACACACTTTATCAGAGCAAACTGAATGCTAGAATTCAATAATTAGACAGAATTGTTAGAGCAGCGGCTGCAGCGTTTATCTCAAAACAGCAAGCAAATCCAGACGCCTTCATGTTTATGCACACAGATTTAGAAGTGCTGCAGGGCACTCCAGAGATAAACAGCTAAAACCGTCCTCCAGTTCACACTGAGACCAGAACGGAGCACCCACCACCCTCATAAGAACATGAGAACCACTTGTTCTAAAAAATAAACTAGACCTTGCCTTCTGATTATGAAATAGGGTCTTCTGTGTGTGTGTGTGTGTGTGTGTGTGTGCTTTATGATATTAGACTATATCTACTAAACTTTTATGAGAAGCCACTAAAGTATACAAAGACGAATCTAACTCTCAACCACAATGTAACATTAGGAAACTCTTATACTGTAACAACAAAAATTAGTTAGCAGTGTCATTAGTGGATTGGTGAAATGAACTAATGTATGAACTAAAAATATGCTGCCTTCATGTCATCCTGGAAGATCCTACTTACTAGAGGTGTGGAGAAGGAAATCGATATTAAAATGAAATACTCATATAAAGTGTGTGAAAAGGCAAAATAAGTTAACACACACTCAAATTTTATTACCAATTCTATTTCTATTTTATTGCCAGGTCCTTTCTGATTCTCACTCCTACTACTTACAACATGACAACATGAACAGGATGAGGTAATTTTATATTTCTTTCTCTGAAATTCACTTCCAAAAATGACAGGAAGCGTTTTTAGTGTTAGTGCATCAATATGAAGAGCAAAGGACATGTATTAATTGTATAATTGTTGTCTTTATTTATACATGATTTATGTATTTTAGTGTTTAGTGTGTACTTACAGGGAATGATGGAAAGTGTGGTCTTGTCATTCAAACCCATCATCTAATTAACAAACTGAATGAGAAGTATTTTCTGGCAAGCTTTATTGCTATTCTATATCAACAGTATACAAAATGCATCAACATTACAATTAAATTTACAGTATGATCAAATATCAATTTGCTTTATTTGACATGGCCCCAAATCAGAGAGTCAAACCTTAAAGAGGAGTTTCCCACGGGTAAATAAGACATTGTGGCAGCGCTCAGGATCATTCCGACATGGCTTGAAGGCATTGCTTGAAGTCAAGCCAATTTGCCTTACACTCAGTTTAAGTCATCCCATATCAATTAGTGACTATTAGTGTCAAAATTTTAAATTGCAGAAGGCTGCCAAATGAATTCTGTAATGTATAGTTAAATATCTTCAACCATCATATTCAAGTCAGTTCATGCAACAAGGCTAGCACAAATGTTAAAGACAAAACATAAAACCCTCTAAACTTCTAATACAAGGAATTATAAACTAGAAACAAAAATTCCCAAATGATGATCAGATCGATGATTTTAAATCTATGAATAGCCATGTCTAAACAATATGAGCAATTTTTTTTTCTGCCAGATAACAATTAATTGCAAAACAAATTGCAATTTTGAAAAAACACAATTTTAAACATTATTTTCCTTTTCATAGTGTTATTAACCTTATACACCTTAACTCTCAAATAACAAACTGAAAAAATATCACAATGTACATATTTCTCTGACTACATTAAGGCTATTTGCTATTAAAGACACAATATCTTGTGCTTTGTTTGTTAGTTCCCAATGGAGAATTCAAATTCAAAGTTCATTACTAAAAATAAACAATCCTCCCAACAGAACTTCTGCAACATCCAAGATTGCTTAAACAAGCTTGAGGCTAATTATTGATAATGAGACATGGAATCTGTCCACTAAGCAAAAAATCCTCCTCTGTACTCATTTTCCCCCTTCACAACAGAGCTTTGTGTATGGAACAATATATGGAGCATATCTAAAGCAATGCAAGTTCTCTAGGCACGTTCTGACTTTTCTGACTCAACTTATTCATAAGCATATCACAATAAAGTAGCAAGATTCTTAGGAATAATGAGTTATATTTAAAGAATCTCTGAGTTTCTGATTAATACACAACATCTAGCATACATACTGTAAGCGAAACAGGCTGCAGTAACAAGAAACATGGCAAATTCTGTATCTGCTCTCTTTACCATCTCCAACAGAAGTAGACAGAAGCAAATCTGATGTTAAATTTGAAGGGTTTTCTTACCTGGCATGTGATATTGCTGACACCCATTCATCACAGTCCTTAACGTCTTCTGTTCGAAGCTCCAGGGCTTTCTGATTCTCATGGTTGAAGCTGACTGTGAAATAATACTGCAATACACAAAGAACAGAAACTCTTCATAATTGCAATATATGAAAATAATCTTATTTGCTACAATGGTGGATATACTTTAATTATGAGCCATTATTATAAGCCTTCATCTTAATGACCACTTCCCAATAAAGAACAAAAAAGGAGATGTATGATTTATGCAGTGATAGTGGGAGTCTGTTTAGTCAAATAATAATAATACAAATATTATTATAATTTCGTGCAATAGTCCACATTACACCACTCTTTGGACTTCTTTATTTTGATTGACCAACTGCCACATTTAAATATTTTTGTTTAAATGACTGCTAAACTGTATAGTTGAGTGTTGTTCCAGGCAACTGATTTCCTAGCTGTGCTAGTTCCATATCTCTTGTATCACTCCGCAGTCACTGTTTTCTTACATACAATCATTTTCAAATTAACATTTTGTATCCATTTATTTATTATTTTGGTAAGAATATGTGTAATAAGTGGGATAATATACAGTCATTATCGCAAAATTGATCCCTTCAGGTATATATATATGGCCCCTCTGCTTTGTGTCAGGGTCTTGATCATCCTGTTGGGATTTATTTTATAATAATGACTAGCTGGCTGTACATTATCCCTGTCATAGTCTGGTGTTTAAAAGCTATAAACAATATGAATAAACCACTATGTGGTCTCAAATTCACTGGAAGAACCTGTGCTTTGTTATTCAAATTTGGAACTTCATTTGGCATTTGCCCATAGAGCAGATTTTTTCAAGGATCTAATGACAATTGGAGCTAATTTTCAAATACAATTTACAAAAACAACTGGCAAAACACTGTCTTTGATCAATGAATGGAGTGAAAGGAGTTACTCGGCCATTTGGAATGTGTCCTAGCATTTCAATTAATCTTCCTATATAAAAAGGTCAGCAGCCCAATACCTCAGAATGGAACAACATAAAATACAATCACAAACACCTTTGCATATGCAAATAGTGCACTGTGTGCCATTCGTAACCCAATAATAATAAAAAAAAAAACAGAGGAACCAACTATGGCTATATCAGTGAGGGAGAAAGAAGGATCTCCTCTCGCCCTTGAGAGGATGTGCTGAGGGAAACTTCCCTATTCCTGAGATAGCTCCAGCTCTCAAGAGGAATACCATAAAACATGTAAACTGGGAGCATGGCGCATTACATAACTGTATGCTACCTGTTACCTAGCAACTCCTCTGTGCGCTAGTGGCCATGGCTCTGTAGGCACTACTTGACTCTCTCCATTTCAGAAAGCCAGGCCTTAGCACTGAATCCTAAACAACCTCCATTCCTGCTGATGAGCAGACCTTTAAGGTGCCTTAGCGTTGCTCAAGTAATTATACCACAATCATTCGTCCATTGAAAGCAGGAAATGAGAGAGTTTGAGGGTTCAAGACCAATAGATGTAAACCAGCTGAATGATATAATTGGATAACGTCTAATTAATACAATTCTGTAGTTCTTAAACAGTCATTTCAAACCATTGACATCCTTTTAAAATGTAAAACCATTCGCAATTCACAGCCTGTGATGACGCATATTTACCTGTACCCTTATTTACCATCTTAAATCTAGCAAATTTTTTAGATTTGTATTTTTATTTAGTATATAAATACAACAATAATCTTTGTGTTATACTACCCTGACATTCATAAAAATAATAATAATAAAAAAAAAGATACTCATTATATTGTAGCTACATCGATGGTGTTTTTGTTGAGGTAGTGGCAACTGTTGAAATTTGGCATTTTTCTCTCTTCTGACTGCAGTTATCCACCGTTATCTGTAGTCTATCTCTATTTTTCCACTTTTTTACAAAAGCCATGAAAACGCTATAGTTTTTCCTTTTACTGTTGTAGTTAATGGGAACACAAAAATTATATTTGTTATGATCTCCCATTTACCTCTATAAAGGTTTACCCTGCTGTAGTTTACTTCAGTGTTTCATACCCGTAAATGTGAAAAGGGTCAAGTGTTTTATCTCTTATATCACACTCCTTTTGATTATTCTCTCTTTCTTTTACTCTTTGCCAATGCTTTCCCCTAATCTTTCCTTATACTCATCAGTAGGCGTGCATGGAATCTGAAAGCTCACAAAGCTTACACAGAAATCTCAGAAGAAATCGAACAGCTGTCATGTACAAATTTCTTCACATCCCCCAACCGTTGCATGCTTAGGCCTATTTCTTAAATATTTTGTCTAATCTGATAATGCCTTTTGCTTCCAATGTATATAATTCTGTGCTCTGTTTGGTACATTTTACCATATTTACTGCTCAAGTGATTTTGCTAAATTATGGTAAATAAAGCCACTGTATCAGATTGCCCCCATCCTTTCAACCTAATGTTCTTATCCCAAAAACCTGGGTGATTGAAATTAATTAAATTGTGCGTCCTCTATTCTTCGCTCCCCCGTCATCAAGTCTGTGACCTGGCAATCAAAGTCTGCCATAATTTAGAACGTACCAATTCTCTACATGCACTGCGAGGAGTCATGGATCGAGGATGAAGGAAGCTTGCCGAGGATGCTTGAGCAAGGAAGCCATAGAACATCCTATGCGGAAGACTTTTTGGTGGAAGCACCTGACGCATGCATAAATTCTCCTCCCCCTTCTCATCTGAAACAACAGTTTTCATTGATATTTTACCTTTGCTATTTAAATAAACCATAATTGTCACATACTTTAAACATGCATTTTGAATGAATAGTATTTATTATGAATATATTTGGGTAGCTCAGTTGTAAAGACGCTGGCTACCACCCCTGGAGTTTGCTAGTTCGAATACCAGGGTGTGCTGAGTGACTCCAGCCAGGTCTCCATAGCAACCCGGTTGCAATGGAGGGTACAGTCACATGGGGTAACCACCCCATGGTCGCTATAATGTTGTTCGTTCTCAGTGGGGCGCATGGTTAGTTGTGAGTGGATGCCACGGTGTGTAGCGTGAAGCCTCCACACGCGCTATGCCTCTGTGGCAAGGCGCTCAACAAGCCACGTGATAAGATGTGTGGGTTGACGGCCTCAGACGCGGAGGCAACTGAGATTCGTCCTCTGCCACCTGGATTGAGGTGAATCACTACGCAACCATGAGGATTTAGAAGCACACTGGGAATTGGGCATTCCACATTGGGCGAAAAAGGGGAAAAAAATCCCCCCCAAAATAAATAAATCAAGTTTCAACAACATAACTGCAAGTGCTCTGACGTAATGCAACTGCGCAGAGACGGCACTTTAAATTGACTCGTTAGTGAGGAGGAAATTCCATTTTACAAATCCGTTTTGCTTTGATGCCTCTGTCGTCATTTCCTTTCATTGCATCCTTTCCTCATTTCCTTGGAGGGAAGCGCTAGGAAATGAGGAAAGGGAGCAAGAAAAGAAAACAGGGATGCACAATTTCAGAAATGAAAAGCACACGCTGTCCTTGAAAGACATGTCAACCAACCAGATGTCAGTGCAGCCAAACACATGTAAAGCAGAAAAGAAAAGAGCAAACTATGATACTATGAGACTTTACTTATAGGCCACACACCCACTTTTTTGTTTTTAGAATCTAGGGGTACTTCTCATTTCTTAAATTTACATCTTCATTTCCTCGCTACTCTGCCCTTTGACTTGGAGACCGATTATGTCCGCCATCATGAAGGACGTATCAATTCTCTAAATGCACATGAGGAGGCGAGGATCGAGGACAGATGAAGCTTCCTGAAAATGCTTGAGTGAAAAAGCCCAGGTGGATCCTACGTGGAAGTCTTTTATGTCAAAGCACTCGACGCACGCATAAATTCTCCTCCCCCTTCACAGCTGACACTATAAATCAAGTTTCACATTTGCAGTTCACATAAACCATAATTGTCACAAACTTCAACATTGTATCTTGAATTATTAGGATTTATAATAAATATATTAATAAATCAAGTTTCAACAACATAACAGCAAGAGTGCAAGGTAATGCAGCTCGGCAAAGAAATTGCTCTGATGTGACACTTGATTGAGCAAGGACATTTCATTTTACAAATACATCATGCTTTGTTTCCTTTCCTTGGGTCCTTCCCTTGTTTCCTAAAAGGGTGGAGCAAGGACACAAGGAAAGGAAGCAAGGAAAGTAAACCAGGATGCACAATTTCAAAAGCGAGAAGCACCCTTGGACTATCACAGGAAAGGTGTGATCTCTCAGGACACCAATTTTAGTGATATCTGTCAAGTAGTTTTACATTTTACATAATATAATAATAATAATACATTTAAATCCATAAATCCATTCCTGAGAATTAAGCAGACCCCCATTCAATTAATGCACAAATTATAACAAAAGTGTGCAGATACATAGGCCTACTTATTAGTGAAAGACCCAGAATTCACAAAACCAGATAACTTCCAACACCTGCTGAACTGACTTCAAATGCCTTGGTTTTAATTTAACCTCAAAATGAGAAGTAACAATTATGTGAATAAACAAAGTATATCAGATTTCAGAGACCATGTAAAAGTCACTGGCATTTCCACCAGCCCAACATTTACCCTTTTAAGATTGCAAAATGTTACCTGCACCATGCAGAGAATAATGGGAATGGTGGCTAAAAGTCTATGGTTTACTTGAGAAACCTCATCAGTAATCATAATCAGATGATAAATTAGAGGGACAAAAAGGTCTGGGGGAAAAATAACAGAATGTCTCTTTATTTGTTGCATATCATCTTACATGCCTACACTTGGCACTCATGGAGATTGAAGATTCGTGAATACGAAGAAAGTTATATGGATGTATTAAAGACTTCTTATGATGCTTAGTACTATGTATTTGTTCAACAGGCAAAAACTGAGAACAAGACATAGATTTGAACAGCAAGCAAATCTGTAAATTCAAAAGCCGGTTTCCAGACATAAACATCTCCCCATCTTCACGTTCATGACGTATTCAGTGTCCTTTCCAAAATAATTTTCCATCAATGCTGCCCAGTTGGTCAGGTCTTTGAGAAATTATATGTATAATATGTATGGTTTAAAAACACTCATGTGTTGGACTAGCTGGAACAAACATGTTAATAAAATGACAGTTCTTTTAGGATATTCACATCAAGCTAATTATTGCCCATCTACAGTATGTTCATCCTGTCATGGTGAGCTCTTGGACATACAGTAGGCTACTTTCAAGAGAGTTCCATACATACAATGAAGTCTTCAGATGGTTGATGAGTTGCATAACAAAGTTATGGTGTTTCTTCTATTTCTTTCCTATGATCAAGGTAAAGTCTGCTCCATTCTCTTATGTGTATTAACACACCTAACTGACTCATTTATGATTTTAAGCATAGCCACCCACCCACCCACACACACATGTTGGTCTACATATCATTATGAGGACTTTCCATAGACATAATGATTTTTACACTGTACAAACTATATATTCTATCCCCTAAACCTAACAAAACCCCTACACCTAACCCTCAAAAAAACTGCATTTTTACATTTTCAATAAAACATTGTTTAATATGTTTTTTTAAGCTATTTAAATTATGGGGACACTAGATATGTCCTCATAAACCACATTTATAGCATAATACCCTTGTAATTACCAGTTTGTAACCTAAATAATTGTCCTTGTAAATCACACACACACAATAAACATCACTTTTTCAATCAAGATCAACCAAGCACATGGAAAACAAATGATTCAGTGTTCCTTATTCACTGAAGAAGCATATTTGTAGCAAGAGTAATTTGTTACCACACCAATGGAAGTAAACTGACAAAAACAAAGCAATTGGGCTGCAGGCTTTTAAACATGCAGCTGACAAAGATAAGTTTCCTCAAATATATGGAAAGGACATTCAAAATAATTGCTCAAAAGGCAGGTTGTAGCTTTAAGCACTGTCTGGGTAAACAAAGCTAGGGAACTGTCAATAACACATTAAGAAACTTGCTTTATAATGTAGAGTTCAGACAGGCTCTTTCTTCAGCCTTCCATATACAATATCCTTTTTGTGTTTTAGCAAGCTGTTATATGTCACATCAGCTTTTGCAGGTGAGTTAAGTAATATATAACTGTATACGGTTTTGGGGAAGAAAATAGCTTGTAATAGATGTGTACCACCCATTTTCAAAGCAAAAAGACAATACATAATAAAATTGTTAAAAAAGATAAAATAATTAAATGAATCGTTACATCACTAAAGAAATCTCCCTTGTATTTAATTTTAGCATTAGCTTGGGTCCATTTTCATTTAAGCATTATATTTGAGTTGATTTTTCATTTAAGCATGAGCTTTGTGTCTTTTCATTCCCATTTCAGGCTTATGGTTATTGGCAGATCGCGCAACAACAGTAAGCATCACCTTTCAAAGTCGATTTCTTTGGACATTCTGGTTAGTGAATCTAGGCATGTTTTTTTTACACCACAACTATGGCTGAGCTTGTAACAATAAGAGATTTCTTGTGAACGCATGCAGATTGGATTTGCAAAATAAAACATTGAATTAAACTATTCCCTTTCAATATAGAAAATGTAAGGAAAATGTTGGCCAAAATAAATTCTGTAAATGACCATAACATTGGCGTGTTGATTAGATGCTGATTCTGTGAGAGAAGGTAATTATTAAAGACGGCATCCTATTTTAAAAGGTGATTGAGACTGTCGTTGAGTGATAGCCATTTCCCTGATTGTGAAAATACATGAAGCTCATGCTAAAATGAAAAAAAAAAAACAACCCAAAGATAATACTAAAATTAAAATGGATGAAAAGTAGTGCTAAAATCAAATACACAGGACATTTATCAGACTTACTATTTGCCCTAGTTGTAAATAGCACCTGCCACACAGCGCGTCTATTTGCAATCAAATATAGAAACAAAGACAAGACAAACTGCACCCCCAAGTGTTGCTGTAATGGTGTGGTGTGTAAAAACAGTGGCTGTGTATTTTTCATGCGACCCACCCGATTCCCCCTTTTGTCCCATGCACTTTTCCCTATCCGGTTTCCTGTCTCTACTCTTAATATTTTCTTTAAAAATATTATATAATAATAAATAAAAAAATAAATAAAAGTTGAATGTCCCTCTGTGATTTGGTCACACTGGAGGTCGGGAGTTGAGAAAAAGGGTTGACCCGGATCAAATGAACCATGGTTTTAGTATAGTAATATTGTAGTTACCATGTTTTTTGATGGAAGCCATGGTTCTAATTCAATTAACGATTGTGTTTCGAAAGCAATATGGTGTTAATGTAGTAGCCATGATTCATTTTGTGTTACTATGATTTTTCTGCAAAAAACAATGGTGATACTACGGTTACTGTAGTAAAACCATGCTTCATTTTTGTAATATAAGGTTAGGGTTATGTTTTAAGGTAGGATGGTAGTGGGACTCTAAATAAAAACAATAAACACACTGCAGTGATGACACTATATGCTAGCATTTAATTAAAAGTGCAAATAGTATTAGCCACTGTGTGCACTTAGTGCAAAGATTATGCATTTAGTTTTTTGTTAACACTTATTGTAAAAAGCATATAGCGTTATTTGCAAATACTCTCTACCTACATTTATTGACTTATGTAGAGATTTAATTATTAATTTACTGTAATAATTTTTTTATAGTTTTTTAAATATTTTAATATTTAATCATTTGATTTTTAGTAATTTGACCCTCCATACTTTAAAGATGTGATTTTTTTGTATGTTAAAAGACTTTCTCTTATTCCAGTTTAATATGCAGAGACAATTATAAGTAAGCAATTTTTAAGTTGATTCCCTCAAAAAGTGTAAAGATTTTGGCTCTGTGAATATTTCAAAACATTGCATAGCTTGTTTGAGCTTCCCGACCAGCCTGACAGAGCAACACTGGCTCAACCAACTGGCTCAGTGGAAGATGAGGGGATTGTTCAGGAAACCTGTTTGAAAACACTTATGAATTTTGTAACTGCATTTGGTGATGCTAGGCATGCAGAAATTGCATCCTTCACCTTCAAAGGACAAATTTCATTATGACTGTCTTGAGCGCCAATGAAACTGCATTCTATGAAGGGATCCAAAATAGTAGCAAGCATCAGTCAGTCTCCACTCTCATTCTGTTGAGCTGCAAAAATGCAGCTGTTCCCAAAAAAGAGATGATTGTTTTTCCATAAATGGGCCCTGACCCCTCAGAGTTACTGAACAGAACAAATTTAGCCTAAACAGCGTTAGCATTAATGGAGGCACCACAAAACACTTTGCTACATGCTCCCACTACACACACAAGATCCCTCAAACCACTCTTTTTCTCATGCAAATATGAGTTGCCATAGGAACCATGGGCTCAAATACAGATTTATTAAAGAAGGGCTAATAAATGAATGCTAGAGCAGAGTGATTGGTATGTAAATACAATGACAATGAAAGGAAAGGTTAAGGGATGGTTTTCAATGGAACACTAATATGCAGTTTGCCAAAAAGCACCTTTTTGCTGAGTAAGTGTTTTTGTTTTTTTAGATAAAGAGATTAGCATCTCTGACACAGATGTGCTCTGCACAATCTAAAAACATTGAAACTAAAGTTAATTAGAATTTAAAATAGATTTGCATCGGCGCTTCTGAGTAATCTATACACTCCATATTGCATGCAGATCAGTCTGCACATTCCACACTAAATTTGTCCAAACTTGGCTGAAATAATATGTGTCTGCTTGCAATATTTTTAATGTGGCACCAAACCAGATTATATACAGTGTCCTAGTTTAAAGTATCAGCAACAGGATGCTCTTGTTTCTGTGAGCTGGCGCACCTGGAGAAGCAGTCGGACAGTGAAATACTGTATAATGCTAAACGTGAATACTGTATAAACACTATATTAAAATCATAAGAGGTTTCAAGAAGCTGAAAATGGTTGGGCTACAGACTTTGTGTCAAATCTAATTAAGGATTTGGTTTAAGCAGTCTTGCAGGAACAAAAATATCACTATGTGGGGATTTAACATGCTACATAAAACAAATAGTTCCAGTCCTGAATGCAGATGTGCTAATGTGCTGTGTTATGTTTGCTTTATGAGAAAGGCAATGAAAGGATTTATAATATGGCAGGTATTTTACACATTTATACATTTGGAGTAAAAATGAAAAGCCTGCCAACGTAAAATTACTCATGCAAATGAGTTACACAGAATGAGGTTAGAGTGTGAGTGTATAATATAAAGGCTGTAGAGTGCGTGAGACTGTTAAACATTGTCACTGTAACTATGCACTGTTCTTTACAGGAAGACAGGCATGCACAGCATCAAACTCCATGCTGCATCCTGCTTTGTCAGCACAGGGACAGCTGTTCACAGGAAGACCAAGACTCACGTTGAATTGTAGTCCTTACACACACAGATAAACACTGCAGGCTCTGGTAATAGATAGGCAAAGCCTTGCAGGTTTTCAGGTGAAGGTAAAACAACTTCAACAATCTAAGCCTATGCATTTGGCCAGTTTTAAATAGTCGTGCTGATAAAGCAATACTGGGATTTGGAAGAACTGATGCAGCTTTTCAGAGACTGATTCAGGAGTAACTGTTAAACCATCCTGACAAGTGTATGCTTAAGATTGCCACATGGTTGCATAAGTGATTACAGTAAGCGGCTGGATGAGACTTTTGCTTCAGGTTGCTGATTCTCAAAGGTAGAATTTAAAATTCGTCCTAGCGGTCTCAAAGTTTATACTGACACCTATTAATGTGGTTGCATTAAGTCTGTTAATTAGATTATGTTTGTTTTTTTGTCTCATATGACACTTCAATAAAATAGACATTTTTGGATGAATTTTCTTTCTTTCTTGACAATCTACCACAAGCTCTCTACCTGCTTGTGGTGGTGCGGCTGTGTCTTGGACGGAGGCATTTCGTGGTGTCTTGGTTGTGGCCTTCGTGTATTCATGCTTATTGTTTGGGGTTCTGTCACTTGTCCTTGCTTAAACATGTGGGAGCTTGTGGGGTGGTTGTGATTTGTTTAATTGCTCCAAAAGGGACTCCTTTTTAGACATTTTATTTTATTTTAATATCTATGATGTGTTATAATGTTTGGTTTTCTTGCTTCGTTTACAAGATTTACTTTTATGATTATGCTTTGTAAAGCAATGGAAAAGCACAATATTAGCTATAGCATTTATATTAAGTGTTAATATGAATTTGTATTATTGCTGTTATTATTGCTACAAAGATTAGTTTTAACTTGGTCGAACTGCAAGAAAATAATAAAAACTGCTTTTTCTAGGTCACAGTATCACTGGAGTCTTCATTTCATGCACAGTAAGTGTGATCATGTTTCATCATATTTGTAAAAAAGTGCATTTACTTAATTAAAACATGAAGCTCTTTCTAAGTGTAATACTTTTAACGAGGACAAAAACGACTGAATGCACCTGTAAGTTAATTAATTTACTACAGCTCATTCAGTTAACAGTAGGCTATAGATACATAATCATCTGAACTGTAATGATTCAAAACCAACACAAGGGATCCACATCTTAACTTGTTTCAGTGATAATGAATACATAAAATACCTCTGATCAAACAAAGAAATGATTTGACATTTTTAAGAGTCACTATAGGTTTAGATAGTCTAACCAGCAACAACATGTCATTGTTGGATCAAAATAGTATGAACAACAATTAATCAGACGCCCAAACAGTGTATATGAACATAAAGTTGAGGTTTGGAACCAATTTGTTATTAAACACGTTGTGAAGACGCAGTTGCCAAGGTAGGATGCTATTAATATCAGCGTGGGGATTAAATCAATACGTCAAACAGACTGCGATTCTACGCCAGTTTTCCGCATGATGGCGACTCTGAGGTCTATAAAGTGCTTTTTCCAGCGTAATTTTCTCTCTTGTGTGAGGTAAAGAGCACAACTGTCTTTTTAAACTTAAATATCAAAGGAGAAATACAGAAATATATATATACATTTCGGAATGTACCACTAAACCAAATCAAAAGATGAAAGGCGCAGGACTTATATAGTTCCTGTAGACTACTGTTGGCGTAGTGTTTACAATTACGTTTACTGCATAAAACGTTGTTATAGCTTACTTTGTGTCATAGAAGATACATATATAGCTTAATGTCTAAATTAACACAAACACACACACACACACACACACACACACACACACACATAGGCTTATATATATATATATATATATATATATATATATATATATATATATATATATATATATATATATATATATATATATACAAGCTTATTATGTAACGTAATGAAACGCTCGATTTAAACAGTGTAGTCTCATCTTCCAAAAAAGGTGCTCATTGCCACAAAAACAAACAAGACATGATAAATAAAACATATTACCCAGCAAGCACAGAACGTTCTCCAAACGTTTGCGTGTGCTTCCCGTTTGGTTATTTGAGGTGAAATCAATTCAACGTTCTAAGAACGTTATTTTTATGTTTTATTTTTAAATAACCATAAACTAACGATCACCGAACGTTTCTGGAACCCAAAAATAGTTTGCTGGGTAAACATATGACCAAAATTATGTGCAAAAATCACCACATATTGAGCGAGCCAGCAGATAGTTGGTTGTCTCGAGCGCATGCTCATCATCTCTTTTATGCATAAAACAAACCCCCACTCGCTGCTGTCTGGAAGCACAATTGCCATTTTTAGTAGCCACCCAAAAGTGGCTCTTTTGTAATGGTCAGTATTATTCAGCACGAGAAGTATGCACAAGCGATGGGAAAGTTGGGAAATGATGAGAAATGAGAAACTTGTCATTCCGTTTACCTGTTTTTCTAAGCACTCCTTGGCTGACTGTGAAGGTTTGGGTGAAGGCGACCTTTCACACACACAGCTCTCCAACAGGTATAATCCCGAGGGTCGCGAGCTGGACTCGCTTTCAAAATAAAAAAGCATATTCTGCAATAAAGCAAACCACTTCGTGTGCCATTTCGTATTGTCAGTGCTCTTTTTGCTTAAACAGCCTCGCCTCGTGCCATCTTTCTTTGCCAAAAGACCCAGGTAGGTGACATGACTATCATTAAGTCGAATTCCCTTCTGCATTTTTGTGAAGAAGATGCTGGTTTTGGGAGGGAAAGGCTGGTGGGGCTGCTTTTTGGTCCTTACATCTTCTAAGCGAGATCCCCGAGCAGACGGCCACTCTGTGGATTAGAAACGAAGCATGGCACGTTCTGCCCATCCACTGCAATCACCGCCTTGGCATGAAGTAGGGAAGAAGCGCAGAGAAAAACGAAGAATGTCAAAGTCTACCATCATAATGTTATCGAATAGGTTTCAGTTTAGGAAAACGATACAAAAATGCCTCCCGTAACCTCTTCTGTGACGCAATGAACGGAGAGAATTAGGCTACAGCGTATGCGAGTGACGGTTTGTCGCCTTCTCACGTGAAAATCTCTGTAAAACTGTGCGCGCGCTCACTGCTGAATGTGGCAGTGTGGTCACGTGATTCGATTTCAGGCGAGTGCTTTTCAGAACCTTGGACAGAGTCGCTGAAGCCACCAAAGTCGTCCAAACGTACAGTACTTATTATAGATGGGCGTGTTGCACAGCTGAATTTACGCAAATCCTGATGACTTCATACAGGGTGGAAATCGTGGTAAAACCCCATTATCATATATGCTACCATAGTTAAAAACTACACTCATAAAAATAATTTCAAGATTTACGTGTTTCAACTTCATAAAAAAAAAAAATAAATAAATAAAAAAAAATCCATCAAATTGAATTGAGTTATCTCTTAATTAAATACAATGTAAATAATAATAATAATAAAAATAATAAATACATAAACAGCCTACATATTTTATGCTTCATTAATTACATTTTTTTAGACATAATACAAATCAATTTGATGGAACTTTGTTATGAATTTCCATAAATCCCAAAAATAGGCTTTTTAGGATTTATGAACTTCAAATTTATAACAAAGTTCTATCACATCGATGGAATTATAATGTATTTATTTGTATTTATTTTTTTAAAATACATTGACATTCTACTTAATAAGGCATTTTTGCCATTGACATTATCATTTAAGCTCACTAAACCTTCAGATGTATCACTGACGTGCACAGAACGGGGGCTAAAGGGGCAAAAGCGATTGCCTCTTTCGTTCACAAATCTTAAGTGTAATGTAAATGTGTCCTTTTAAGCGGAGGTGCCTTTAAAAGCGCGGAGATTTAAGCAGAGGTGTCTTTACTACAGCAGAACAACTACAAAATGTTAGAGTATGTGGGATTTTAAGTCAGGGTTGGCTATACATTGCAAAAAAATATTTTCAAGACAAGCATTTTTGTCTTGTTTTCCTGTAAAGTTATCAAAACATTCTTAAAAAGTGATTTATTTACTTGTCAATCAAAATAGCTTAAAATGATTTTAAGAGAAATCTGACAAAATGTAGTGAACTTTAGACAAAGAACTTTATATGAAAAAATATCTGCCAACAGATTACAAAAAATAAACCTATTTTTCCTTTGAATTAATTAATTTTTCTTACCCCATTGGCAAACAGTTTGTTCTTGTTTTAAGCATAAATCTAACTAAATTCAGTTAAATCACGTTTTAAGAATGTTTAGATATTTTTACTGGAAAACAAGACAACAAGACTTGTCTTGAAAACCATTTTTTTGCAGTGTATAACATGTATTTCATTACTGAATCAAATGTAAACATATAGGTTCGGTGCATTTGCTTAAGTACTTGTGGGTTTATATACTGTATTGCACATCAAGGTTCTCACTGAATCAAAATGACAGGAATTTAAATTCTTCTGCTTCAGAGGCTTTGCTGTGGCATTGCCTGAAATATTCCTGTCTCCATGAGGTCTTTCCCTGAAATATACCCGTCTTTGAAACCACAGCCTCATTCACAATATTACAGCTATAACCTTTCATTTATTAACTTTAACGCAGTTCTGCTAAAACAAATATGTTTCTTCTTTTTTTGTAATGGCAGAGACAACTTGATTCAATTGTATTATAGCATTGTTCTCTTCTGCATATCCTGTGCCATCTCTCTACCTCCTGTTCTATACACAACAACACAAAAGATAAATGCGTTTAATAACCTCAAAAGAAATGAAGATCAGGTAAAGCGACCTGTATTACACAGAAACAGATAGTGTCCATGTACTCTCCTTAATTGCTTGATCCCAGTAAAATATTAAGTTTGATTTTTAAAACACTTGTCTATAAAGGGAGGACTGAAACTAGCACTAGCATGTCCACACTCATAACCGCAAGGTTGTAATCAGCCTCCTCAGCTTCTTGAACATCTCTGCCATTTCTGCTTCTTTATCTCCTGTGATAGTTGACACTATGCCTGTGATTCACCACAAGCAGAAAATAATCTACCAAGGACATGTTCTTAATGCTTTCATTCTGCTTTTTCTTGTAGAGTAGCAACTCCTGACTCTTCCTTACGTGCAACTGTAAAGATGCTGTATGTGATTTATTTTTGGAATGCCACATATCAGGGGTGGTACTATGATGTGATCTTGGGGTGGGCAACTGTTTATCTATGTTGGAATGGGGGTGCTCTTCCTTGATAATTTATCTTGGGTTGGTCCCCCTTGATCGTGTTTTGGTCTTAGGCTGGGGGCGTCTGAAGTTAATCACAAGGAAAATCAAGGAGGGCAATGCCCCACCCTAGCCCCCCATAGACCCAGCCTTGCCACAAATAAAATGTCCCAACTACTTCAAATATATCGCTCAAATAGGTGTCCGGTGAACTAATACCTGTCTTGGACACCCCTAAACTCTGCAGCAAAGGATGAGTCAGGGGAGCAGTCTGCACTTCTTTTAGACAATCAGAAAACTAGCCAGAAATGTGTGATTCATTATAAAGATTCTGTGGCATAAGCAAACTAGCTTTTCTATTCCCTTTTAAACTGCCTCCAACAAATAATGTTACAGAATCTTAGATGCACACAGATTACATAATTATTTCCCACAAATAATTAGGATTGCTGGCTGACATAATACAGATCATAAATACATCCAACCCTGCCTGCTTGAAATTAACGTGAAGCTCCACTTGCATGTTCTATCTTGTGTAAAACTGTATTTTTCTCTGTTCTAAATAAAGATCTGAAATATAGAGGTTTAGATAGTCAGCCAGTTCCATCCAGAGTTTATGGGGGGATTTCTATTAAAATTAGAAAGTTTCTAACTATAATTAACAATTTTCTTGCTGTTTGGCTGCTGAGAATTGGAGTGGGTGTTGGATAAAGAAGGTAAAGGTCAATGCACACTGGATCGAATTGAACTTTCCTTCTTCAAACCATAAAGGAGAAGATCAAGCTATCTATCAGACACTCTGATGGGCCCTGATCCAAATCATTCTTCTCCTTCTATCTCCCCACCATGGCTCATAGAATTAAACAGCTCACCGTTTTCATAACAGTCAATTGCGGAACCAGTTATCTGGGCTCGTCAAGACCTGTGACGTGCTGTCATGTGATGCTCCTCTTTGTCTCTGCACTAATGTGGCTGAACAATAAAACATGCTCTAGCACACATGCTCCTTTAAGCACCCAATTTGTTTAAAAGGCATAGGCTTCAATCTGGGCCTGTCAGTCTGCTGGCTACTTCACAGAGGAGAGTAATTTATGACTTTAACCTTGTTGTTATCTGCTCTCCCTCAGATCAACACTCAGATAAATCTTTTCTGCCCTGTGTGGCAGCTAGTTGAGTACATAAATACTTTTCCTTCGATAAGCTGTTTAATGTGGAATTAACATGGTAATTTAGCTGGTAACACACTCAAACAAAGAGATGATATTATAAAATGAGAGCTGATATTAGGGCAATGTAGTAATATAGATATGCAATAACACAATTATTTTTAGGATGTTAATAATAATAATACATTTTATTTGTGGGTGCCTTTCAGGACACTCAAGGACACCTTGAAGTGAAGGTTTTTGGAGTACAGGAGAAATGTGCTCTATTGAAGGTTCTTTTTCACAACCTTTGAAAATAACCATCAGCTCACGTCATCTTTAGAATACATTTGCATGGACCCACATGTAAGGAGAGAGATAGCACTGAGTATATAGTCTCAATGCACTGTCCGAGATGTATCTGTGTTGTGTGTATGTGGACTGAAAGATCCATGAGTCTCGAATGTTGTGTTCTTTTATCAAGCACACTGTTATGTGAATATGTTTTTTCAGGCTGTTTTTAGAGATTGATGAAGGCAGTAAAAGAAACAGTTTTGTCTGCGGCAATCTGAATCAGCATTATTCCGGTAGCTACAGCAACAGCTGCAGGAGTTCCAACTGGAGGCAGAGGAATGGCTTTACAACTCCTCAGGTGTCTTTGTCCTCTCTTCTCACCTGTTTTTCCAGCACTGTTTCACTGTCCACATAACAGCATTCTTCTTTTGGATGAGATATGGCATGTATGTCAGAGTTACAACAGCAAAACCTTCATGCTCAGTAATCCAAGCTGTGGATTAATTACAACAACAGTAACAATAAAGATCTCATATTACTAATTAGATTATTTTAAAGGTTGTAAATAAAAGTCCTTTCAATTCCACATAAAAAGTAACAATATTTTGCAATACGCCATCAAAAAATATGTTGACATGCACACCAATACGCTGACAACTACCAAAAAGCACAATATTCGAAAAATCTGACAATGCAAGAAAAGGGCTAGATTTTAAATCAGCAGGTTATTATCCGCTTTTGACATAAAATGTATACAGTCATACACCAAACACTTTAGCACATTGGATATGCTGGTGAGAACTCCTGACACTAAAGGTGTATACATGCAATGCAAAATCTGCATCTCCACTTCCACTTTCACTTTTACATTCTTTCACATTCTGAAAATAAAAGTGGAGATTAATAGGAAAATTACTCATATATTGATCTGTTTCTCACCCATACTTATATCACTTCTGAAGAAATGGATTTAACCACTGGAGTCTTATGGATTGCTTTTATGCTCCTTGTATGTGTTTTTTGGAGCTTCAAATGTCTGGTCACCATTCACTTGCATTGTAAGGACCTACAGAGCAGAAATTTTCTTCTAAAAATCTTTGTTTTTGTTCTGCAGAAGAAAAAAAGTCCCACATCTGGGATGGCATGAGAGTGAGTAAATGATGAGATCATTTTCATCACTGGGTGAACTATACCTTTAAGGATAATTGTGTGAAACATGCTCAATAACTGTTTTCAAAAGGGTTTCCCGAACACTTCCCCATCTTTAGTTGGTCAGACAAACAGATGTAGTAGTCCCATCCCAAATGGCACTGGTTGAGCCATTGTTATTATACTAGGCTGGTCTGGATGTTCAAACAAAAAGAGCAATGTTTTGATAGCACCATCAAGCCACAGTAATTTCATTTTGGGGTGAAATCAACCTAAAAACAGTTTACTTACAATTGTGTCTGCATATTAAGATTAAAGAAACAAATATGTTATCTTTGAAAACAAAATTACACATTTCACCTTTAAGCACCCACAGTTGTCTCACATTTTCTTTCATTGTCACGTACCAAACATTCTGATCTTTTAACAAATATCTTCACACAACAGACCTTTAAATTCTTCAACATTTCATACTTAAATGTAGTTGTATTTACATTTAAAGTGAAACCTGCATGCTTCTGAGTTACTGTATAAAACATCCACCTTAATATACTGAAAAAGTCTTAATGATCATTAAAATGAACATGGCTCAGAATCTAGTGTCCTCTCCACCCTTTGCACTGTGTGTTGGAGAATGGTCTGCCCCTAATTACATGATCCACTAGGCCTCTAATTCACCATGCTTCTCTTAGACGACATTTACTAATTACTCTCTCTTTTTTAGAAGCAGCTCCCTTGCTCTTATCAAGCCTTCCCTTGTTTATCATTGTCTGCTCCCTGTGCATACTCACATGTGCTGAAGACGCTGCCACGGGCTCCACCTATCAGAGACAAAGGACCATGTGGGCTGTTCCGTCAATGCACTTAGACTTACGTCACACGTGTACCTCAGCTGTTGATCAGTTTGTACCAACCAAACAATGTTGTCAATGTGATGTGTAACACTGGTTGAGTGCTATCCTGAATCATTACATCAGAGGTAGGTTCTATCATGACTCAGTTCTTGTTTATGTTTTAGTAATAAGAGGTAAATTAATACTTACCGTAGGTTATTCAAGCAAATGGTGACAGATCACAAGCAAAGAATCAATTAATGGTGTCTTGAGATGAGCACCTTTTAAGACAATCATTTGCTGAATGTTGGACAATTACATTGTTCAATCCAACTTCTGCACAATGTAATATAGTAATAGAGCACTGAAATATAAATTCAGGTTGATAGCTATTGCAGTATATGGTCAATTTGTATATTAACCTACATGCTTTTTTTGTAGTATGTATAAAAACATTTAAACAATTTTAGGCCTATTTTAAATACAGAGATCTAATCAAGCCACATTCAGTTATTATTAGATTATTGTCTGATTTGAAATCCCCAGAGATGGGAATACATCCTCACAATCACCCTTATTTTCAAGAAGAGGACAAGACTGTGTATTTTCAAAGATAAGCATGATATGATGCATGCAGATGTGGATAATTATATTAGGCCAAATGTGGCAAAATAATTACTGCATAGAATGAGGGAACAATGAGAAATGTCAATGATTTAAGTAACACTGACACAACAGATGCCAGTTATAGAAGAACCAAGTGGGAACAGACCAAAGCATGGCCAAAATGATTCTATCTCCTCTCACAGAAACATTGCATAAAGATGTATCAAATCAGCCTGCTTTGGAACTACAGCTTTGAGTGGGTTTATTGACTGAAAGAGAGGGTTTTCAGGTTAATGAAAACCCGCTTAATTGAGATATTTAATCTCAATAGTGTCCTGTCATTAATGCTTTATACCATGCCTTGTGTGAGTTTCGCTATCAGCATCAGTCTGTTAAAATCCTGTGCACACAAATAAAGTAAATCTGAGGAGTAAAATACACATTGCTTATTCAACTGGGAGATAATTTTAAAGCACTGATATAGTTACTTATAAAGTTCTTCCAAAAAAATGTATTTATTTGTAAAGTGGGGTGAATGACCAGCCTCCAGGAATGATTCGACCTCTTAGCAGTCACTCTCTGACAAAAACACATCATATTTGATGTCTGTTACATGTGTACAGTGTTTGTGTGGCAAGAGGATGGTTTTGGAATCTTGAATATAGCTTGGCATCTATTTCTCATAGCTTATGGCAGGACTTGCTGCTTCCTTATAACAAAGGCTGATTCTCCTCAGTCAGGTCCCATTAGTTGGCTTGCCAGTCAAAGATGTTCTGGGGGGGTGGGGGTGTTGGGGGGAAGCTGTGACCCCAGAGAAGCTGTCTTGATGTGTCCCCTACGCATGCCTGTTATCATTGGGCATGGATGATAAAGGGGCTCTGCAGTAACCTCTGTATTTCCCCCACACTGTCAACATCATTAACAGCTTTTCCAGGACAGTTTGACTGACGCAGCAGTCATGTCCAACAGATGATCAGATTCTAGGGCATGTCAGCTTGCTACATGAAGCTTTGCTCATTTCATTTTAAATTTCAAGATTACACCTAAGATTATTACTAGGTAGCACAACACATGATATGAGTGAAAACACAATGTTTGCGATAAGCCTCACGGGCAGGTTGTGGAACACAGCTTGGATGCCATATAAAAGCTTTATGTTGAGAACGAAGGACATTTTGCAATTCCTACAGTACCAGCAACCAAGCTTCAGTTTTCTTTATTCTCAATGTAAGGCTTAAAGAACAGCTTACCCAAAATTAATATTCTGTCATCATTTACTCACACAAATTTTTTTTCTTAACCCATATGACTTTCTTCTGCGGAATAGGGTAGACAGAGTGCAGTTATGACACTTTTGCTTTTTGCTATACTGTAAAAATACGGACTAAACATGCAATGTTTTCCACATGAGACACCTTAATCTATTTTGTAACAAAATATTTCAACAATTAGTGTGTGAAGACAAGGAACGCATTTGTTACCATGCTGAGTACAGCTGTAACACAAGCAAATGTAATCACCCTGCAGCTCTTGCCTGGTTGCCCACTATATTTAAGCAGGGTTGAGCCTGGCCATTACCTGGATGGGAGACCTCCTGGGGAAAACTAAGGTTGCGGCTGGAAGAGGTATTAGGGATGCCAGCAGGGTGTGCTCACCCTGTGGTTTGTGTGAGTCCTAATGCCCCAGTATAGTACTGGGTCACTACACTGTAAAAAGGCACCGTCTTTCGGATGACACGTTAAACTGAGGTCCTCATTGTCTGTGGTCAATATAAATCCCAGGACACTTCTTGTAAAGAGTAGGGGTGTAACCCTTTGTCCTGGCCAAGTTTCCCCCACAGTCCCTCCTCAATCATGGCCTCCTAATAATCCTCATCCATTAATTGGCTGTGTCACTCTACTCGCTCCTCTCCACCAATAGCTGGTGTGTGGTGAGTGTACTGGCACACTATGGCTGCCGTCGCATCATCCAGGTGGATGCTGCACACTGGTGGTTGTTGAGGAGAGTCCCCCTATACTATGTAGAGTACTTTGAGTGCCTAGAAAAGCGCTACATAAATGTAAGGAATTATTATTATGTAACAACGAATCTGAAAAGTCATACATAATTTATGAGTTGGCTATTTCGTATGGTTTCACATGATGTTGGTCGCATAAACTCGTTTGACTTCATCACGTGCATATTCCCGGATGTCTAATGCGGAAGTAAGCACAAGTTCCATGCACGAGGCGTTAAGGAAATACTTATTAACATTATGCCCTTACCCAAACACCTGATCTAAACTTAACCAATAAGTAGGGTGTGTAAACATGATAGGAAGCTTTTGAGAGTGACAGAAGGAAGTAATTGTCGCATATTAGCTGGAAACGATGTCCAGCATGTCATTGGCTGTAGTGAAATTCATTGGAATTCAAAGGAGTGCAGTCACACAATATCATACTAATTAGCCAATATTAGAAAGGTCGTACGAATCCTGATGATTTCACCGTTAGAGTGTGTTGCTTGTAACACTCACTTGTAATATGCTAAATAAGGTATTATGCCAAACTTAAGTGTGCTATACTGACACATTTTACACACTATTATTGTTTTATCTATCTATCTATCTATCTATCTATCTATCTATCTATCTATCTATCTATCTATCTATCTATCTATCTATCTATCTATCTATCTATCTATCTATCTATCTATGGTCTGTCTGTATTTCCATCCATCCGTCCATAACATCCATATTGTATTTTCTACTAAATATCTGTCTGTCTGGCTTTCTACACATTAATTAATTTGTTTATCTGCCTTAGTTAATGAAGCTTCCTGATGGAATAAAAGCTATCAAACTCTAGAAAGTGCATTTGCTACCATGTTTCTTATGGAACGGGTACAGCTGTAACTCTGTGTCAACATCTGTCTCCCGATTTTCACCTTGAATGTTTGCCAGATTTTCTCAGTGACCTTACATCCCAACATGTCCCAGAATATGAAACATACCTTTAAATATGACATATAATTTCTTTGCCACATGTTTTCATTATGGTCATACAGTATATCAAACTCTATACCAAAACTTCACAACTAGGTGAGAACCAGTTAAATTGATATGCCAGTTATTTTAAGTGAGCAAAACCACAACTGATCTATTGATCTCTTGGTACTTTATGTGGTTCGTGATACAGTCACATATGCTTGGTGCCTATATGCTGATTTTGAGGTTTTTCCTCAAACAAAGCCCAAGCACAATTCTATATGAAGCATTCTGTTATCCACTGGGTTCAGAATCTCAGCGCATACAGTAAATTTATTCTATTTAAGTGAGCTTGTGGAACACTACATAGAGTCTGAAGGTGCTATTTTAAGAGCTTTAAATGAATTATGGAACAAAGTGCTGTGCAATGTGCATCTCTGTAGCAGCAACCTTAATAGCCAAGGAAATGGCAGTGGTCGTGAGTGTTGACCATTCCCTACTCCCAGTGTGTCTGGATCATGTGATTGTGTTGTATGTTGTGTTGTAAGATGGCAGTAGTCCATCTTATGGCCTTGGCCCATGGCAGTGTTCTGGGTACTGCCTGCAGGTTTGCCATCTGGCTGGTGCTTCCTCCAGTTAGGCAGTATTGCTTAGAGAGCTTGGACAGCATGGCCATAATTGAATTTCACACATGCCACAGTGTGCAGTGCTAAAAAAGGACTGTGTGTGTTTTAACCCAGTCCTAAACACAGACTCAAAATTTGATATGCATTTCTTATTTTAGGACAATGAAATCTGAAATCACAAACTTTAAACACTAACGTGAAAGAAATGGTCATTATGATAACAACATCACTTTCCAGGCATTCACTTAAAGGGATAGTACAACCAAACATGTAAACTTTTCAATCATTTACTCACACTCATGATGTACCAACCCTGCATGTCTTTCTTTCTTCCATTGAACACAAAAGTAGATGTTCAGTCTCAGTCACCATTCCCTGCTATTGTATGGAAAAATTATTCAGTGAAAGAAAATTGTGACTGGCTGTCATTCAGCACATGAATCGGCTGTTTAAAATGCTGAAAGTGCATCCAATGAGGAACATGTTTGCTTTCTTGAAAAAGTGTCATGTCCCCTGGCTGACATCTCATTTTGTCAGAATCGCTTTATTTTGAAAGAGAAATGAATAAGCTAGAGCATCTTTGCCAGAAAAAAACAGGGGAAGAGAAACAGCCAGGAAACAGCATGGAATGAATTATTTGTGAGTAGTATTCACTCACAAGTTTTATGACCCCCCCTTTCAGATTAGAAGGTACTCAAAGGAAACAATGTAACATTTCTAACTTCATTTTGAGTCTGAAATATCATAATGTACTTTTTTATTCAGAGAGGTTTTTTTTTAATTATTATTATGGATGTCAAACAATTCATGTATCTTTCCAAAAATTTTTAGCAAATCAAGCATTTTTTTCTTAATAATAAATATAAACCGCAACAGATGAATCAAGACTTGTTGGTGGTTGGCTACATTTACATTTATGCATTTGGCAGACACTTTTATTCAAAGCGATTTACAGAGCCCTTATTACAAGGACAATCCCCCCGGAGCAACCTGGAGTTAAGTGCCTTGCTCAAGGACACAATGGTGGTGGCTGTGTGGTTTGAACCAGTGTCCTTCTGATTACCAGATTACCAGTTATGTGCTTAGACCACTACACCACCACCACTCCACGATACATGATGGATTGGAATAATAAATCAATGGAACTGTAAAAACATGACAATAAATAGACATGGCACAACACTGTTAAAAAATATTGTTTAACAATACTGAATAAGATATGGTCACGGCTATGGTTTTAGTTTGAGCTATAGATAGAAAACATCCTGATGCATGAACCCATTTAGCTTCAAGCATAATTTAAATGCAGAAATATTTTTTTTCTTGATTGGAACTATTAGTCACAGACCTTCTGAGTTGTTGGGATGCGCCTTGTATCTGTTCAAAGCCTGGTGTTGTGTTGTTCATATCCCTGTTGCCATAAAGCCCAATGTCAGTGAGAAAAGGACAAAAATAAAAACATAAACTAGGCCAATTATCAGTGACTATGAATTCAAATGCTAATGCAAAGTGGCAGAGCCTAGGAAGAGATAGGCAGGGTGTCTTCAAGCTCTGCTCCCTCCGTTAGGGCTGTAAATGTGAACCCAGAGAGGACACACACACAAGGTCTCCAGTTACATAACCAAGTCCAGCTTCCTGTCTCTCTGCTGCTACTGAGCTCCTCTGTATCTGCTAAGAGAGAGGAAGAGGAGGTGGTCCTCTTCATCTTTTGCCCCAGTGTAGCCGGTGGGTCATGCATAATCAGCATAGAGGGAGCAAATCTGACAGCTGTTTGGAAACAAATAAGAAATATAAAAATGGAATACGGTAGAGGGTAATGTTAAATGAAAATACAAACAGGGCATTAGCCTACCCATATGCTTCAGCATACATCACCTTAATACATGCTTATATCATTCACAGCATTGTATGCATTTAAGTACTTGCTTAAATCACTCAAAGCATTTTATGCATTTGAGAACTTCTGCTGATATTGAAGAGATCAGTGTAAATACAAAAGACAGTCAGTTACTGGAGGACAGCTCCAAAGAGTTTCTCAACAAGCTACACATTGGTGGTACTCCTGATCAGCAGAGCTGAGTGATTTGTTGATGAGGCACTCTGATGTTTTTGCTCTCGAGGATGAAGACCTCTGTTTTACTGACAAAGTGCAACATGAGCTGCATGTGGTGGATGATGTACCGGTGGCCCAGCTTTATAGGCGTTCCAACCCACTCAGTATAGGGAAGTCAGAGAACATATCACCAAGCTCATTAAGAAAAGAGTGATCCAAGAAAGCACAAGTGCTTATGCTGTACCTATTATGCTAGTGAGGAAAACTGATGGCTGTTTCAGGCTTTGTGTCATTTTTATATTTCATTGTACCATATTTATTTATTTTATTTAACGGCCCCATCGACCGCCGTTTTTTTTCTCTCGTTTTTCCCCCTCTTCTATTGGGGGTTATCTGACAACTGTTTGAAAAAAAACAAAAAACAAAACAAAAGAGCGGTAGATGGGGCTATTTTGTATAAAAAAAATACAAAGAATACAAAATTGAAATATGGTACAATGAAATATAAAAATGGAATACAGTACAGGCTGAAAAATACAAACAGAGCATTAGCCTACCCATATGCTTCAGCATACATCACCTTAATACATGCTTATATCATTCACAGCATTTTATGCATTTAAGTACTTGCTTAAATCACTCAAAATTGTATCCAGGCTTTAACATGTATAACAGTTTAAAACAATAGAGTTTGCATTAAAAATGTTCACTTAATTGGAAAACATTCTGGGCTATAAATCATTAAACAAGAGATGATTCATTTAAAATTTACAGTACATACCCAGTCCTCGCATGTGCACAAGATGAGGTCAAACTGCACACATGCAATCTGTGTCTTGCTTGGTCTTTAAATTCAGCTGAATCAACACAAAGCCTGAGAATGCCATCAGTTTTCCTTACTAGCACGCAGAGGTGGGTAGTAACATACTACATTTACTTTAAAGGGCAGCTATTATGGAATTTTGAAAATTACCTTTCATGTAGTGTGTAACATAGATTTAAGTGAAAAAAACTTCCTGCAAAGTTTTATATATGAAAGCTCACCGTAAAAATAGTTATTATCTCTCAAAAGTAGGAGTCGACTCTGAGTCAATTTAATGAATCGTTTTTCCAATGAGTCATTTTCCTTTTCGTTGTGACGTCAAGACGGAAAATTATCAAATTGGCCACGCCCACTCATTGCGCAGACACCAGGGAAAACTTGAAAACATCATGTCGACAACAAGACGCTGTGTTCTGAAGTGCATATCAAAAGCGACCTTTATTTCACTGCCCAGGGACGAGCATGTGAAGAATCAGTGGCTAGAGTTTATATTTACAACTATACCACACAAGTATAGCCCGAACCTTGTGCTGTGTTCGCGTCATTTTAACGACGATTGCTTTACGAACATGAATGCTTTCAAGTGTGGATTTGCGAGCCGGTTGATACTGAAGGAAGGTTCAGTACCAAGTTTATTTGGATCAGCTTCCTCCTCCGAATCACAACCTGTAAGTATTATTAATAATTGTTGCTTTTATGTGTTTTTTAGCATGCTTAATAAGTATTTGTGTGTGTTGTGTAAGTTACGTTCAGCGCAGCTTCTAGGTCTCCAATGTAAATTTTTTTGAAATATGTGAAATGTTTGTCGATGTTATTGGAGTTGTCACAAAGAATAGAGCAATAACTTGTAGTAATGCAGTGCTTTACCAATATGTTTATGCGTTGGGCTAACGCAAACAATAACTGATTGGGTGTTTACCACCGAACTTTGGGTTATGATCGCTAACATAAATCAACTCAAATTCCTTCTCTGATTTTGATTTTTTTACTACAAGCCGTGATGGGTGTTCCGTTTCCGACAATCTCTGCACAGAGTATACCAATCACATCTGACTGGGTCATCTGACCAATCACCGCAGATTAGAGTCACGCAAAGGAGGGGTTTGGAAAAATGAGTCGTTGAACGAATCATTTGGGAGTCGGTGAGCAAATCAGGTAAACACAAATGCATATTATAAGACAACAAAAGTGTTTTTTTGTCATTGCATGCATGTAAAACTGTTGTTGGGGACTCCCAAAACAATATTAGCAACATTTTAAATGCCATAATAGGTGCCCTTTAAGGTGGATACGTTTTACTCTCACTCAAGTACATTTATAATATTTTTTTTAAATGTTACTTCTTTACAATGGGTGGCGTTCCTGTCGTTACATTACTGGGCTTAATTTGAATGAACGTTTTCTGCTTTTACGACAGCGGAAGTTCACAGAACTGCACGCGCTGAGCCGGTATCACAGACTGTCACTCAATCGCTGCTGCAGCATCAAACTCTTCAAAGTGAATCACTTTATTCGCTCTGCACAGTGAAAAAAATTATAGTTTCATCATGCAATGCCTTCATTTAATACATTATAAACACCTTAACAAGCTGATATTTCAAGATTAAAATCACAGATCCAATTTAAGGCAGCACGCGGCGGCGGTAAGTTTGGCTCTAATTCTAACGCTGGCATTACTGTGTAATGAGATTTTCATGGTGATAATGTAACTGGGCTCTTATGACATCAGTTGTTAAGTGTACATTTTTAAATCAGTTTTTAAGTGTACATTTTTAAATCAGTGCAGCAATATATAAATGAGCTTTGTACCGTGTTCCGCATGTCATGTGCAGTATTTATGCATTTATTTTGCGCCCTCGCGGGGGTACTGGAGACTATCACAGCTACTTCAGGCCGGTAGACTGTATAAATCCACGTTATCATCCAAGTTAAATGTAAATCACTGCCATTCGCGTGATCGACAACTGGAGTGTGAACAGACAGCATTTCTGCACGTGCTCAGCTAGGTGCGCGGGCGTGAGGCAATTGTGATGAGAGTGGCTGTGTCTGCAGTCGTTCACTCATTCACTATTTCCTATATAGTGAATGGTAGTTAGTGCACTATATCTCAGCAGTAAGTAAAAGAAATGAGTGAATTCGGAAGAGCGTCAGAGCTCTGGGGTTGTCGCAGAAACAACGTCACATATTAAATGTACTTGATTGTTATTCTTATTAAATTATAAATTAATACAATAAATCTTCATTCTCGTTGTCATTTTTAATACATAATGTGTGTTAATATAAAGAGCCAACAATTTAAATCAAGTAAAGTGCACATTTTAAAAAGTATCTGTATGTTTTTTCTCTCTATATGTTATGTTATTTTAATCAAGTAAGGATTTGTCAAAGTAATTTACTACATTCAGCATAAAATAAAACATCGCAGGAGTAAAGGAAGCTGTAAACTTCCAGCTTGTACATCTTCCCCTTGGTGGATTGTGGGAAATTAACCATTATCGAGTGTACATCAAATCTACACTTGAAATTAGAGAGCATTGTGGGTAAGAATGAGTGAAAAAGTAGGGAACTACTGGCTCACTCAGAATTCAGACACACCTAAAAAAATGGCAGACACCCAAAATAGTGCACTATATAGTGGATGGGGGTGGTTTCAGACACAGCAAGTATTCCACGACCGGATTCGGTGCCCGAATGACGCATGCCAGTCCCAAACCAGACTGATGGGGCGCACAAGGGATAAAGGGGCCAGTGACGACAGTTCGAGAGAGAGAGAATTACGGACAGCTGCCCTGTATGTGTTTGTGTGTGTCTTTTTATTTAATTAAATATTATTTATATTGTTAAGCCGGTTCTTGGCGCCTCCTTTCCCTTGAACCCCCCTTACGCTGCCCTACGTAGGCTGCATACTCTGCACTTAGAGAGCGGCGGTACTGCTGTACAGAACTAATGATCAAAATACGTACAACACTGAAAACTGTAACTACACTGAAATAAGAATCCACACAGGACCTTAAAAGCTATGAAATAGTGAAAGAAGGCATTAATAAAGCATGATCTTGTTTTGGTATATATTTCAGCATTATATATAATGTCCTTGTGGGACATTTTCACTGCAATAATTACTATAAAATTTTCCAAACCTCTATTCTATTGACAAATTCATCCAGATCTGACAAGAGCCCTTAAAGGGATAGTTCAACCAGAAATTAAAATTCTCTCATTATTTACTCACCCTCATGCCACCCCAGATGTGTATGACTTTCTTTCATCTGCTGAACTCAAATGAAGATTTTTAGAAGAATGTCTCAGCTCTGTAGGTCCATACAATGCAAGTGAATGGGTGGCAACATTTTAAAACTAAACAAACAAACAAACATAAATCAGCATAAAAGTAATCCATAAGACTCTAGTGGCTAAATCAATATCTTCAGAAGTGATGTGATAGGTGTGGATGGGAAACAGAGAAACAGATCACTTTCAAATTCTTCTTGTGTTTTTAGTGATTCACATTCTTCTCTGCATATCGCCCCCTGCTTTCTAGCAAAAAATGACAAATATTGATCTGTTTCTCATCCACACCTATCATATTACTTCTGAAGTCATGGATTAAACCACTGGAGTCTTTTGGATGACTTTTATACTGCCTTTATTGGCTTTTTGGAGCATCAAAATTTTGGCCTACAGAGCTAAAATATTCTTTTAAAAATGTGAATTTGTGTTCTGCAGAAGGAAGTCATACACACCTGGGATGGCATGAGGGTGAGTAAATGATGAGAGAATTTTCATTTTTGGGTAAACTTGTCTTTAAAGTGATAGCTCAGCCATAATTTTAAATTCTGTCATCATTTCTCTACCCTCATGTTGTTCCAAACCAGTGTGATGCTTTGTATTATGTGGAAAACAAAATATGTTAGACAGAATGTTAGGGACTGACAGTCTCAGTCACCATTCACTTTCAAAATATATATTTATAAAAGACATTCACTCAAAGTAAATAGTGACTCGGGCAAACATTCTGTCTAATATATCTGTATTGTGTAGCATTGAAAAAAGAAAGTCATACGGGATTGGAAAAACATGATGGTGAATTATGACATAATTTTAATTAATAATAATAATTCTCTAATACCAATATTCCATTACATAATACACATTAAATATGTGAGTAAACGTCTATTATGTCATTTGTGAAAGTAACGAGTTACTACTTGAGTACTCTTTAATTGGATACTTTCTTACTCCTACTCAAGTAATTATTTATGTTAGTACTTTTACTTCTACTTGAGTAATTATAAATTAATTGTACTTTTACTTGAGTACAAATTTTGGCTACTCTACCCACCTCTGCTAGCATGATAGGTGAAGCAAAAGCACTAATGCTTTCTTGGATCGCTCTTTTCTTAATGAGTTTGGTGATATGTTCTCTGACTTCCCTATACTGAGTTGGTGGGAAACGCCTATAAGGCTGGGCCACCAGTACATCATCCACCACATGCATCTAATGTTGCATTTTGTCTGTAAAACAGAGGCCTTCATCCTCGAGAGCAAAAAATCTGAGTAAATAACAAATATCTCAGCTCTGCTGTTCAGGAGTACCACCAATGTGTAGCTTGTTGAGAAACTCTTTGGAACTGTCCTCCAGTAACTGACTGTATTTTGTTTTTACACTGATCTCTTCAATACCAGCAGACATTCTCTGAAATCTCACCTCACACGTCTCATTGGACTTCACACTCTCGACATGAGACAGAGTACCAAGTTTGGTTCTGGCCTGAAACCAGATATCTTCTGGGGAGAGGTTCACAACCTGTACAACAGTTCCGTCTGAGGACACAAGAGAGGGAACAACAATCAGACCACCAGGTAAAGGTGTGTTCGCTGGTTCTAAAAGGATGTCCTGTATACCATTATTTAACATACTCTTTTCTCCCTTGACAATTACCATTGTATGTGATAAAGCAAATATGTGTACCATGTCTTTTCAAGCTACACTTCGCTTCTCTAGACTGCTGGCACTCTGCACTGAAATGCCTCCCTACAATCAGACTGCAAATCTCCACCTATAGTATCAAACTCTGCATGAACCAGTTGTCTTCATCAGCTAATAGTGTCCATCATTGGTCGATTTGTAAAAATATTCAAGGGGGATGGTGTTGTCAAGGTCTAATACTTATGGATCATTGACAAAAAGGTGTTAAAATTAGAAATCTTTTAAAAATCTTATTTAAAACACTTGTGTCAAGTTCTCAGAAATATAATCATTGTGTCCAATGTGGTTTCATACATTTTTGAAAAACCTTTTACAATTTTAGAATTGCCATGTGGTATAACAATCAAGTACAAAATATCATAATACTTTCTTTGCACCTTGACTACAAGTGAGTATAAACGATTTCATCATTAAAGGGTAACTAAACACCTGCTCAGAGTCTGACTCCACCCACTAGAAATATTTGAAAATGCTGGAAAAGTGGGCAGACCCCGGCGGGGATAGAGGGAACGAACCGAGTGCGGGGCTGAGCGCGGGGGGGCACCTGAGACTCGTAGTGACGGATTAATTGACAGCTGCTGTCAGACTCTACGTTATTATTATTCCTCACACGGTCGCAAGACGACATGTACATGAATCTGGCGTGGTGAGCTGGAACCTGCTTACGTCAGCTGTCACCGCTTACGTCACGAAGTACCGCAACAGCCAATAGGAAAATTCAACTGCAGTAGCCACCGTTCAACCTGAAGAGGGCAGCACTCAGACGTTTTTACACCATATATTGTAGAATTAAAACACTTTATACACAAATGTCAAAAAAATTACTCGTCAATGAATTCAAATTACAATGAATCAATGACCAGTACTAATAAAGCCCCATGCTTACAGATCATTAACTAAAAAAAGTTGGTTTAGGGTTTAGTTACCCTTTAATTTCCAAAAAGTTTTGAAATACATTTTCCAAAAATATAGTTTTCTCAAGGTTACACCACATGACTTGAACAAAATGTGCCTTTTCATAAAAATTTCAAAATAAATATCAGATGTTTTTAAAACTTCACTCTCAGTCTTGAGGGTCTAAAGGTGTCTGCTCTGTTTTATGGAATTTATGGTCAACAGAAACAACAAAATGGCTACCTACATGTTGGTTATACCACGACTTTGTTTTGGTGGACAAAAGCGTTTTTAAATATGAATCATACTGCTTAATATTTTAAGAAATTCAAATAAAAAAGTTTATTCTGCACTAGTCATGCCAAAAAAATAAATCAGGAATTTCAGCTTTTAATGAGACTTAATGACTTTTTACTGTCTCTGGACACATGATATTTTTTACTTTAAGCCTCAGAAAAAATATCAATATGACTTGAAAATATGAAAATGTGCTCATAATAGAAGAGGTCTATTCAAGTAAATAGTTTGTGTGAATTGCATTTTCTTTTATGTATTTTTAATTTAATAGATCTGGACAAAAATGTGCATCACTTCATTGACTATTAGGAAACCTTGGCTTTATCTTGGGTTTATTATGAGCCACAGGTTCTGACTTTGAGTGAGTTTTTCGACAGCTTGTGTTAGCTCTCCAATAGCTTTTCCTTGTTCTGCAACAATTTTTTTAATTTCTTCAAGAGTAGCAGGGTTTTTCTCAAGTAAACCAACAGCAGCGCACTGAGCTTCTACTGTCTCAGACACAACACTTCTGTTGCTGACTAATTTTGTGACACGAGACTTAGGATCTTCTAGAGACCACATAAGGGTTTCATCTCGCACTTCAATTAGTGTTGACTGTCGCTTGTTTCTCACAAGTTTACGAAGCTCCCTTCTAAGGTCTGCTCCCCTCAATCAATTGATCTCGGATTGCCAAATTCACATTTCATATTACATTTGTTGACTGCTTCATGATAGAAATCAAAATTCTCAATAAAACAAACATCCATGCCTTCCATTTGTTTATGACTATAGAATGTTTGCAATAACAGAGACACACTTCTCTCAGGTACAAAAAGAGGTCATATGGTCACTTTGTTTAATTTCTCATTCGTAATCTGGCCTCTTATAAGGCTGCACCCTTTAGGAGGGACAGTACAATATCTATCTGGTCCTTGGTGGCATTTTTTTAGCATGTAAAACCCTGTCTACTTCATCAATGAACTCATCAACATGTCTCCCATCTTTGCTGAAATCACCACTAAATGGTTGGATGTTAAGCTCTCTTGGCACAAATAGTGATATATGCCATGATCTCGTCATGCTTTCTGTTGAGTTCATGAATCTGTCCCTGAACATCATGCATACTACTACATGCACATTGTTCGTCATAGTGTTTTGTAATACTGATCAATTATCATTAGACTGTGACATTTTCAAATGATCTCAATTCAACTCAGTAAAAATCTTTGTCAGTTCACTTGTGGGCAAAACAAAAATTCTCTTGAACCAGTCTGTATTGTAAGTTTGAAACTAAAGGATATGTTACCGAATGTCTGTATAAAATACTTCTGTAACAGGGTTAAAATGGGCAAGGAGGAGGCGGGAACCGGCTGAACAGTCAAAGTAATATTTAATTTAAACAAAAAGACACAAACGCACACACAGCATCTGCGTGTGGCTCTCTCTCCTGAATTGCCACACCCAGCTGCCACTATCCCTCTCCACGGCTGATTAGCATGTTTGGGGGATGGGCATGTGTAGTCACGGCCCAGCCCCACATTTTTTTGCTTAGAAAGTCACTGGATAGGTGTCTCATCAAACAGTACCCCAGTGGAGTCAGCAGAACTCAGGTGCCCACACTCTTTCGTCCAGCAGTTTCATCAACTTACCATGTCACCACAGGCACCTATGTTCACCTCTACCATATTTCAAGATGAATAAACTCCTGACCTATAGCTTACCAACAGTCAGATACCCATTTCCTGATACCAAAAATGTAGCTGGTGGGTTATGAAAAAACAGCACAGGGTACAAAACTATTATGTATACCGTAATACATACATACATACAAACATATAAACAATAGAATTCTCATTACACATGTTCACTTAATTGGAAAACACTCTGGGCTATAAATCATTAAATAAGATTAATTCTAAATTAACATACCCAGTCCTTGCATGTGCACACAATGTGGTCAAACTCCACACATGCAATTTTGTATCCTTCAAATATTATCCATAAAAAACACCAAATTTTAACATATATTTTATATGACTCCAATTTTAACAGAATCTTCTTAACTCATATTTAATGCCATATATAATATATTACAATATATTTTGTGTAAAATTTGATATTTATCCAAGAATTCTCATCTTATGAACAAAACCAGGAGTTCTCTTGCAAAACGTATTTTCTCGCGTCTCTATAACAATAGAGTGTTGAAAATCAGGTGTTTCAAAACTCCGGTTCTTAAAGGGGCCACGTCCAATTTATGATAGGAGTTCAATTTCATGAAATTTCTCCACTTGGCTATACCAGGAAGAACAAGTCCTCTGACCATATGACATGATCATGTTGCAAGTGTTAATACTGACACACTACTTAACCCTCCTATTGTCTTAGGGTCATTTTTGACCAAGGACTACATACAGTAGTTTTTAATACTGGAATCAAACATTGTGACTTTGTCAAGACCATCGAAACAAACAAAAGAAAAAAGAAAACTGATTTTTTTGCATGTAATTGTTTAAGAAAAATTACAATTTAAAACAAATTGTTTCTACCATTGTCTTAACGGGTCAATTTTGACCTGTACGTGAAGAACAATTTGTGTTTCCTTTCAACTTCGGACTTTCTGGATGTTATAAAGTTTTAAATAGTTTTTTTTTTTAAATAGTTTTTTTTCAGAACTAATCTATAAATCAGTTTTGACCTAAAAATAATTAGAATTCGATAAAATGTAGCTCCTAGCCCCATACGGTTCTGTAGATTCCACTCCTCGTTCACTGGGTAATGCGTCTTCCACATAAATTACATATTTTCCTTTCACACACATGCTCATGTCCATATTAACACACACATACACACACACACAGAGTTTTATGTTAATGTATCAGTAAAGTTTACTAACATAATTTTATATGATAAGGTAAAATGGGGCTAAAGACCCAAATGGTTAAAGACTTTTTTTTTTACTCCAAAAACATTAGATGACAGAAATATCTATTAAGGAACCTTCCTAAACCCTTGTAAAACTGCAACAAAATGTTTAACATTTGTAGGTGTCACACCCACATTGGTCCCTCTCTCCTCTGATATTATCCACTCTTACTCTCCGGACTTCTAACTCAGTAATCAGCTAATTATCACCTGTGGACAATATCCCATTCATTAAGAACACTATTGTGGAGCGGAGGGGGGCGGGGCCGGTCGGAATATCGCGCGCCCGGTCCCCAATCAGCCTGATGAGGCGCGCGAGGGATAAAGGCGGCCGGTGACGATTGTTCGAGAGAGAGAGAATTACGGACATGTCCGTCATGTGTGTTTGTTTATGTGTTTTTGAGTTTCTCATTAAAATATAATTTATGTTGACAAGCCGGTTCTCGCCTCCTCCTTGCCCATCCTTCAACTGTGTTACAACTATATATACCCCTCTATTTCCCCGTTCTTTTTCTAGTCTCATCAGTGAAAACAGACATGAACTCTCTTCTTTCCAATCTAAGTTTATCTATCATTGTTGTTTATTTTGTTTATACTTACCGTTTTGTTACGTGTAATTGTTAAAGTCCCTGCATTTGGCTTTGCTAGCTTCATCGCCTACTTCACAGCAGAGGTAGTAGAAGCAGCAGATGTAGTAGCTGGCATGGCGGACCTACTGCACCCTCGGACCACCATGCCAGCTCCTTCACTCAACCCCTCATCTGGACAATCTCAGTCCAGCCTCTTCGCTAAGTCCAACAGTTATTCTGGCGCAGCAGAGGAGTGCAGTGGATTCCTGCTTCAATGTTCACTTGCGTTTGAGATGCAACCCCACCAATACCCACTAAAAGATGCAAGATTACTTCTTTCATTTCACTCCTACATGGTAAGGCTCTGCAGTGGGGTTCTACACTTTGGACTCAGGATTAGTCACTCAATCAGACTTTACTTCAAGGAAGACTTTGAACACCCGGTCGATGATTCTCATGCAAGTGAACAACTTTCGCATCTCAAGCAAGGCAATCTCACCACCTCTGTGTATACACTCTGCTTCCGCACCCTCGTTGTAGCCAGCAATTGGAATGAACCAGTATTAATTGCCACCTACCGCCAATGGATTGAATAAAGCTCTTCAATTACATATCGCTGATGTAGATGACTCCCTGGGACGAAAACAAATTCTTCAGTTATCGATCCAGTCAATCACATCCGCCATTCTTGTCAAGGTGGCCAATGTTACCAAGTTCAACCCATTCCCATGAGAGAGAGATATTTCACTCACTGGTCAAATCCTCCAACTGATTACAGTAGAGAACAACCAATCCAAATCTGTTCCACTCATTTAACACCAGCTGAAAAGAGGAGACTTGAGAACCATATTTGGTTATATTGTGGTGCAGCTGACCATCCAGCCCCATTCGACCACACAAAATGATGGTAAGCTCTGTGCAATGCACACCATCCTTTATAAACCCTTCTACCTGAAAATCATAGTTTCGACTTCTCAACAATCCAGCCATGCTGATGCTCTTCTGGATTCAGGTTCAGGTGGAAACTTAATCTCCAGGAGCCTCCTTAATAAACTACAATTTCGGGAATTCCTGTGTACCTCACCACATTCTATCCACTCATTTGTAGGACAACTCATCAGATCCAGTTGCATCACCCATCATTCAGAACCCGTTACTGTGAGAAATATAAATTGTACATGCTGTCTTTAGTTTGACATCTAACTCTGTATGTATGTGTGTATGTATCTGTATGTATGTGTGCTAACCACAGAAGCACACCACACACTCGAAGAGTCCATGACCTTCCGTAGATGCTGTTAGTTTCTCTTATCTTATCCTCTTTTGGAATGTTCGGTGCTCCAACGAGCACATACTCCTTTTTCGTGAGGTAAATATCTCAGTTATAGGTGTAACAAATATCTAGGACTGCCGTATTTGATTTTGTTCCTGTACTATTCCGGTATCAACAATTTCTTGTCCTTGAGCATGCAAGCCTTGCTGTCACTTTTCTATTGGTTGTTCTTTGTTCTATGAAATGTATGAATATTATGCTTGCTGTAATAAACTCTGAGCAGATTGAGTATAGACACTCTGTGTGTTGTTGCTCTTTCTCCTCCCTTCCGGAAGACTTCAGAGGCACAGACTCACGGCTGTAACCAGGGAATTTTGGGACCACCACGATATTCCAAAAATATTCCTTACAGTTACTCTTCAAGATGTTGCCCTCCATTCATATCTTGATGATTCCACCTCTGATATGGTCCTGGATCTTCCTTGGCTGGTACATCATAACTCTGTCTTATCTTGGACCAATCATGAGGTATGCGCCTGGAGCTGTCAGTGTTTCTGATCTCTTCCGCAACTTACAGCCACTATTAAAGAAAAACATAATTTACACTCCATCTCTTCCATGTAATACTACCACAATTGAAAGCCCTGCAATTGTTCAAAATATTCCTATCTTGCCCGAGTAGGAGTTCTGTGATGTTTTCAATCTCCAAAAAGTCTCCCAATTGCCTCCACATTGACCCTGGGACTTCACCATAGATCTACTTCCCTGTGCTTCTCTATCTCAAAGTCGATTTTATCCACTGTCGCTTTCCAAACAGGAAGCCATGGAACAGTATGCAGACCAAGCCCTCTGTCAAGGTTACATCCATCTATCCACTTCTCCCATTGCCTCCAGTTTCTTCTTTGTCACAAAGAAAGATGGATGGCTACGTCCATGTATAGACTACTGTGCTTTCAATGATATCATTGTGATGTTCAAATATCCATTACCACTAGTTCCATCTGCTCTTGAACTTCTGAGAAGGACCAACATCTTCACTAAACTGGACCTATGGAGTATTTGAGATGGTGATGTGTGGAAGACCACCTTTATCACCTCTAGTGACCACAGACTCAGACCATGAGTTCTGTGTGATGCCGTTTGGTCTGGTAAATGCCGCCTCAGTTTCCCACTTTTCCATGAACAAAGTCATTCGAGAGCATCTCATCCAGTTTGTCATTTACATTGATATCCTCATCTATTCTCCCAAATTTCCATATCTTTCATGCAAGACTGGTTCTGCAATGCCTCCACAAACATCGCCTGTACCTAAAAATGGAAAAGTTTCAATTCCATCCCAACTTCCTGAGATATGTAATCTGCTCAGAAGGCGTCCAGATAGATTCCACCACGGTGCAGGCCTTCATCACCTGGCCACAACATTCTACAGTGAAATAATTGCAGAGATTCCCAGGATTTGTCAATCAGCGTTTTATCAGGAATTTCAGCAGGGTAGTCGCCCCTCTCACCGACCTACTCAAATCTCTTGCTTGGTCTCCTGAAGCCAAAACAGCCTTCCAACAGCTCAAACAGCCTTTACCACTGCATCAATCCTCAAACTTCCTAACTCTGATCTACACTTCACTGTTGAAGTTGACGCATCTACCACCAGGATTGGAGAAGTATTTCTTAGTAGCAAGACACACCTTCCAAATTACACCCATGTGCCGCCTTCAGGAATATGTCTCTAGTTGAACAAAACTGCGACATTAGGAACAGGGAGCTACTAGCCATCAAAATGGCTTTAGAGGAATGGTGCCACTGGCTTAAAGGGGCTTTCTTCCCATTCCAAGTTATCACTGATCATCACCACTTAGAGTACTTCCAGTCAGCAAAGAGGTTAATTCCACATCAGGCACAGTGGGCCCTCTTCACAAGTTTAAAATTTTCAGTAACATACAGACCTGATTTTAAAATGATTAAGGCTGATTTTCTCTCACTACTCCACTCACCACACCTGGCACCTTCTCCTCCTGATCTCATTCGTCCTCCTTAAATCCTCATTAGTCCCATACAGTGGGATCTAAACCAGCAGATTGCCCAGTTAATGTTCAATCATCCAGTTCTAACTGCATGCCCTGAGGATGGATATAAGTCCCTGAGGACTTTTGGCAGCAGCTCATAGATTGGATCAACCCTTCTCCTGCATCTGGACATCCAGGAGTCTCCCAGATGCTTGCGCTAGCCCGGAACTGGTACTGGTGTCCCAGTCTATCCCAGGACATCACTGGTTATGTTCATGCCTGCCTGGACTGCACAACCTCTAAGGTTCCCTGTCACCTCCCAGCTGGCAAATTACAACCTCTATCAACACCCCGAAGACTGTGGTCTCACCTGGGAGTCAATTTCATTACGGACCTCTCCCTTCTAAGGATCATACATGCGTCTTGGTGGCTGTGGACCGGTTCTCTAAAGCCTGTCACTTAATTCCACTCATTGGACTTCCCACAGTCTTGAAGACAGCATACACCCTTTTCAACCTTGTCTTTCTGGCATCCTGTAAGTTATCGTATCAGACCGATTTTCTCAACTCATATCCCAGGTGTGGAAGTCCTTCTTCAGTCTCCTGGGGGTATCCATCAGTCTCTCTTCTGGCTACCACCCTGAGACCAATGGGCAGACCAAGAGAAAGATCCAGAATATCGGAAGGTTCCTGAGAAAATACTGCCACAGAAACCAACATGATTGGAGCTGCTACCTACCTTGGGCCGAATATGCCCAGAATTCCCTCCATAATCCTTCCACCAAACTCCTCGTATCAGTGTATCATTGGCTTCCAGCCATAGGTCTGGAAATTCTAATTCACTCCATAATTATTTTTTTTAAGGAGGGTCTGCCACTAATCAATAATTTATGCATTTTGAGTGGTTTCAATAGTGGTCACCCGAAGGACAAAAGGACGGTGTAGTTTCTTAAGACAACAGGAGGGTTAAACTCCTGAACTAAATATAGTAAATGTTGGCATTTGTTTTTCTTCTCCAGTTCTGAATAATTGTGGCAATGTTCAATTTGCTCTTTAATTTAGTCCTTAATGAAACTTCAACTGAAGCTAAAATGGTCATAGAAATGTGCCCAAAATATAAAAATAAAACTTACTAATTAGAATAGTGACAGCTTCCATAATCAATGAAAGTGGTAACATGCTGCTTTCTTATGTAAATAATCAATCAGCATACAGTAAGTATTGACAGTAACACAAGACATCAGGTCACTACACACATTTCAGAAAATACATATATGTAGGAAATGAGAAGAAACACGTCTAAAAGTGCTAGGTATGGCTATACAAGACAATCAAAACTGCCCTGCTATGCTGGCATGATATTTTGCTTCTTTGTGAGGAGGCTTTAGGAACTCACAGAGTCATGCATGGTGCCCTGGGGAAAACAGCAGAATCTGTTAGTAGAATGTCAATCTCAGGCCTGATGTCTCTATCTCCCACGTTTCCTTTGCACATACAGCACTCTAATTCTGTATGCAAGAGGAAACAAAAAATCACATATGGTGGAAAAAATATGCCTCACAGTAAATTTCAAAGGGTGGGTAAACTCCTGAGGGTTCAACTGTGTTTCTATATTGGGATACGGTGTAGCTACCAACATTTTTGATGCATTTTGTTGCATATGGATCTTTGTTACAGCTCTGTTTTTCTGGGAAAGAAAGATAAATGGACTGATGTTACAGATCTGCAGACTGCAGTTCATGCAATCCATGTGATATGAAAGAAAAAAGTATTTTATTTTGATTGATGCTGGATAAACCAGTGCCAAGCTCTGTCATAAGTTTTTTTTTTTGTCCCCATTTAGTTCACAACACCACAATGTCAGCATACATCATGAGCCAAATCTTTCACCTTACTGTCTACAAAAACACATAAACAGTAACAGTGCGAACATAATGCCTCGTACGTTCTTTAGAATCGGCTTTCCATCTCTGATGGCAGTCAAAAATGACTTCTAACCTCTCTGAATAACAGTAGGGATAATTAGAAGTTAAGCTTAATTTTATTGAGTCGTGCAAAGCAGTGCAATTAATATTCCAAAGGATGTTCACACACAGCCACATTTGCACAAACACATACCTAAATCACATAATCTCACACAAGAGGGACAAGGCATTCCAGTCACATTTAATCAGCACATTCCTCATCTACTCTGCATTACATCCCTGACTCAGAGTCAATCACCACTTTTCAACACAAATACAAAAATAGAGTATGATCCAAACCATCTGACCCATGTAACAATTGCTGAGATCAATGATGGACTATTCAGTGTCATTTTAAGATGAAACACAAGGACCACCCACAGTCTGTTGACTGGCCAGCTTATTTCACATAATAATGGAATGAGCTGGTTGATATTTTCTGCTCTAATATGATTGGCTCGCCATCCACAAATTTTGAGATTAAGGGCACACAGACTTTTGAATTAGTCTGTTTTGAAACAAAGGACCGGTGGATACAATGAGCACCTTTGATGATAATATACTGAAATTAATGGATTTGCCAAAGTTCACCACGTTAGTGGCATCAAGTCTAAGATATTCAATACAGAGTTTTGTTTGAGGCATTTAGTAACAAGAGAGCTGCTGGCTGAAAACAGTAGATTCCTATATATGGTCTTTCTGGGTCATATCTGTGAAATATTGTTATTATTATTATTTTAATAAAGACATTTATTATTATTTAATAACTTAACAGGACAGGCTGAGATTCTGATTATATATACACATTTGAGTCAATACACATTTCCCAGCATTTGAGTTATTTTTCTGTAAATATATAAGTGGAGACTACCACTTCATTATTGAAATACATTTAGGACTTATATGAAATATGTCAGACTAATGACAGTCCAACTGTATTCATGATACACACCAAGAGGCAATGCATTTCAGACAGAAATGGAGAGAGAAATAGGGAGAGAGATAGAGACAGAGAGTTGGTTATTATCTATCTGTCCTCTGTACCACCTTATCTCAGCTAAATTAAATGTACGGATGACAGATGCTGCACATCAGTAGCAGGTTAGAGAGGTCAAATCAAGATCCATTCGCTGACATTTTCCTCCAGCACTACCCATCAGCCCTATCACTGTGAACTAATGGTAATAGGCCCACTCCAAGCCAGCGCCACCATTTTACAGCAAAGCTCTGCTCTGAGCCTGATTCAGACCAGGTTAAGCCACTGTTTATGAGCGCTCTCAATAAAAACGATATCATCTCAGACTGTGCTGAATATCAGCACTCTAATTCCCTCCCCTTCCTCTGGCATTTGTCTGTCTGATATTTAAATGGTCTGAGGGGCAAATTTTTACTACACATTTGTTCGCGATGCCATAAATCGTCCAGTCATGGAAACACATAAAAATTAGACTTTATAGGAGTTGCTCTCTGTGGTTTTAATGCAAAGATTTGCCCTTAACCTTCTAAATCTCAACATTTTGTTTTCAACAGTAGACAAGAGGCATTATTTTGCATTATATCTGCTTGACTGAAATGGACTGGTCTGTTGGTTAACATGCCACTGTAGTTAAATTATATCAAAAACTGTGTGTCATAGCTGCAGAGATGACATAAAAAAATCTAAGTTTGTTTAAATCTGCAATATGTAACATTATTTATGTACTATTCACCTTTGTTTTTCAATGTGTGAACAGCTTGTAATGCAACTTAAAAACATTTGTCCTGCCTGGACTTCCTAGGTTGCCTATTAAAGCCTGTAGACTGATTTTCACGCAAAAGGAGAAGGTCTGAATACTACTGCTGTTCCATTCACCTTGAAGAAGCATATGCTGTTGGATATACGGTGCATTCCAACGGCTTTCTCTCCTTCTGCACGCCTAGTGCATATTACCCACTGGGCGCTTCGACAGCGCTACTAATAGAGTATATTTATGCTAAAAGAGTATAATTCCTCTTTAAGAGCAAACATATTGACGTGAATGTTTTTTTAAAGACGCGTCTTTATAAAGATCCCTTTCTGTCTTTGTGTGATTCCTGATGTGGTCCGACGGGCGCTGCCTCACGTGTCTGGGCAGCGATCACACACTGAGGACTACGTCCGGGGCCTGTAGGACTACGTCGTCTCTGGCCTACAGTGCTGCTGGACAGGCCGCCTCCACCCTGCATGCCATGGCCCTCCTGCAAGTACACCAGGCCAAGGCACTGAAATAGCTGCATGTGGGTAGTCCTGATCCCGATGTGCTATAGGAGCTGCGCTCGCCAACCGGCCGACCTCGCCCTCAGGTCACTGTGCGAGCAATCAGACGTACACCTGCGATGTACACCTTGGTGGCCTGGGAGTGCCACCTGTAGCTGAATCTGGTCGAGATGAGGTACGCCGACAAGGTTCGCTTTGTCAACGCGCCCATTTCCCAGATCTACCTATTCTGCAACACCGTTGATGACTTTGGCCAGCAGTTCTCTGCAGTGAAGAAGCAGACGGAGGATATACAGCACATCTTGCCCTAGTGCAGCTTAAGAACCCATACCCCGTCTGCTCGCCGAGGGCGTCTCTAAAGGATGTGACGTTTATGCGCGTTCCAAGAGCCTTGCCTAAGACAGTAGCTTCTCTTCCGCTATTCAACAGCAACAACAAACTGCAACACTAGGTAACGTTATCTTAGAGATGGAATCCAGCAAATGTCAATTTTCCGTCTGTCACTCACTCAACGTTGTGTCGATGTAGTGACACTAGAGGTCGCCTCAGAAAACACCTCAGATCTTTGGGAAAAGTGAAATGAAAATTGCCGAGTGGAATTTGCATGCCACTCCTCCAGACATACGGGTATAAAAGGAGAAGGAATGTCCACTCTCATTCAGATTTTTCTTCTGAGCAGAGCGGTTGTGTATCAGCGAGCTGAATACTACTGTTGTTCCATTCACCTCGAAGAAGCATATGCTGTTGGATATAATAGCCGGGACCTTGTCTTGGCTCCTCAGCACAAAACCTGAATGAGAGTGGGCATTCCTTCTCCTTTTATAACCATATGTCCGGGGGAGTGGCATTCAAATTCCTCTCGCCAATTTTCCTTGGCCTTTTCTCAAAGATCTGAGGTGTTTTGGGGCTCCAAAGAGCGACCCCTATTGTCCCTACATCGACACAACATCTCATTCTGCTAACGCTGACGAATTGCAAGCTACCTTGCTTTGTAACTTTCAAATGATTTCATCGATCTTCTCTTTATACTAAAAGTCAGGTTAATGGCAATGTTAATCTGTAATTATTCAGCAAGGTCAACTACAACAATACATGAAATGAATGTTACATATGTTCAGTGTTCAAGATGATGCAAAAAGCTCCATTCATTAGTGTAACGCAACTTGGTTATACAGAAAATATATACATAATATTTTTGTAAAACAATAGCGCATCGATATATCAAAATGACAGTTGTGATGGAATCACATCCTTACTGAATTGTGTCAACATATTTAGAATGTACAGTCTATTTTATAAACAGCTACTGTCATCATCCACCAAATTTGAAAAAGCTGGCCAGCTACCTAATGCCGACATAGGCTATCGTATAAATGCAGTCAATGTATCATGCAAAGAAAAGTGATTACTTCAAACTACAGCCTCAATTAGTCAGACCTATATCCACACTTTGTTATAGCCCTGTTCCAGCAATGGCGAGTCAAATATAATAAACAGTCTCAAAGTTTGTAGTTAAACAATCATTACTGTGCCATCAAAATTAATATTTTTTTTTTAATTATGATACCTCATCTGTCAGCATGCTGTCGGTGAATCACATTCAGCCTCTTTGTAAGTTAAGTCATTGTTTTGGATGATGCTCGCTCGTGTCCATATGGAGTGTGTGCCCGAGCACGTGCAACGGGCAGCTGTAGTTCACTTAACGGCCACAGGTGTCATTAATAACATGGGTTCCTGAACCTTACATACTGCACTTTTAAAAAGCTGTTGGAATGACATCCCTCTATACTGCCTATGAGGGTGATTCGCATAAAAACAAGATCCCATTTCATCCAAAAAAAGAAAAATTATATAGTATAATTATATATTATATAATATTAGCATAGACTAAATTAAGCCTACTATTTAAGGTGCCCTCAATTGTGATTCATATAACTGTAAAATATTTTTTTATTGTAATACATATGTTAATACAGTATAAATATTGTATAGATAAATTAATGACAATACAACAAATACTACCATTGTCAATAAATACTTATAATAATAAATTACTGTTTGTTGTTGCTATTATTATTGCATTACAATAATTAGTTTTTTTGTGTTATGATAATGAGATTTAGGAAGGGAAATGTGCTTAACTGTCATAAAAAATTAAAAAAGAGACATTTTCTTTATATAAAAATATATTTATAAATATTTATTTATAAAATATATATACTTTATTTTTACTTTGATGTGAAATATGTCCTGCATATATTCTTTACAGTTTTCGTTAGATTCACCCATGTGCATAAATTAAGGCAAGACACTTGCACAGCCACTGGCCACATCCACACAGATGGTAGATATCTCCACAACAGACACTATCTCAGGTAAAAGACTACACTCATCTCCCCAGAACAGACACTAACTTTGAGATGCAATGTCAGTTCCTGATAACACTGAATTCCTTCAGCCTCTATTGTGTAGGATGAATCCCCTCACAAGTCTGCGCTTCATGTATTTGGATAATCTACATTTGAAGATCTATTTGTGGATGGATGTATGCAACACTGTGTCATGGCCTGAAGAGAGCATGTGCAGCAGTTGTATTAATAAGCCTCTTTCAGTCCGCTTCAGTTAGGCTCAACTCCACAGGAGAGCTGAACAGCGGCCGCCCGCAGTGCATAATACTGTGCTCCAAAACTGATAGAATTAGACAAGTCAGCGCTAGAGAGCAAGTTTTGTGGAGGAGAGGTAGGGAAGAAAATAATTATATTTTATTCAATATGTGATAGGTTTCATGTTTCTTTGAAGGGATTTGTTTAAAGGCTTAAATCAGCTTGACAAGGTTATGAAACCAAAATGAACTTACAGGCAATGACTGTGCATATGTGTATATAGCCAAAGGTAAACAAGCATGCACTGTGCAGTAAGTGTTCATGTTTGTATGCAAATGCATGTGTTTACTTAAGTATTGTTTTGGGAATAATTTGTCCCAAATGTGAGCTAAATTTGACAAAAATCTCCTTTTGGGGACTTTCAGAGAAATCCTTTTTTGTTTTTTTTTTTAAAATGCAAAAAGTGATTTTTTTATTTATATAGATTTAAGGTTAGTAATTATAATTATATACACTATAGTAGTTGAGGTACAGTATGTCCTCATTGTGTCCTCATTGTGTAAATTGTGCATGGTTTTGTATGGACTGCTTCCATGTTTTTTCCTTAAAGGGGTCATGACATGCCTTTTTTATTATTTTAATGTTCCTTGAGGTCCACTTGTAATTGTGGTGATATGGGTGTGACCGAGCAATGTTTGTGGAGAGCAAGGCCTGGAGAGGAATAGCAGTAAGGATTGACAGCTGTTTTGTGTTACAGTGAGAGCTGGAGAGAGATAAAGAGCAGCCAGAGCCACAGTTGGACAGAGAGAGAGACTGACCAGAGTCATACAATGACACGGACTGTAGTGTTAAAGAGAGTGCTACTTTATGACATCACAATGTGGAGGAAGTAGAAAACGTCTTTTTGGCCGCTTGGTTTCAACAAATGTTTTTATTTTTATTTTTTTGCAATGAGGAGGACATTTTGTGTTCAGATGTATATGCTATGTTAACAGTCAGTGTTTGGGACTGACAACCGTATTTACTTACAAGTGTGAGTCTTGAAATGTCCTGTTTATACTACAGCTTACAATAGCGGCTCGATATTCTGTCTGTATGAACGAACAACCATGTCACAACCGTATTCTAACAGCTGTAACCATAGTGAAGGTGACTAAAGATGGCGATGTCCATAACACCAGCATGTCTTATCACAACAGATGCCACGATATTGAATAAACAAGTTCAATCAAGGCGCAAGTTTATCCATCAGATCATCATTAACCGACAGCAGCTTTGATTTCTTTTTAACCGCGTGCAGAGTGCAGCTTTAGTGTCGCATGCCTTGTGCCCATGATCAGCTCAGGTGGAAGACAGCGGCTGAATCTTCGGATGACAAGCAGCTAATATCTCTGTTTTCATCTCTGTTTTCATGAAACACTTAAGAAACAATTGTGTACAGTGCAGTGTGAATGTGGCCAAAGTATATTTTTATACTTCAATGAACTCCTACATGTGAAAGGATCAAGAAAAATTAGATTTCTTATGTCATGCCCCCTTTTAAACTGATTAAAAGTGAAGGTTACTAGCCAAGAAAAAACTAAATTATCAATATAGCTACTACATTTTTATTGCAATTGTCATGTCATGCTCATTGAAGAGAGGGCAGTAGTGAAATTGCCCTACCAAACCTTTGTAACTGGTTGACACAGTTACAGAAACGAGTGAAAGTGCAAAGATTCTGAGGTAAGTCATATACGTACACAGAGAATAACACAGAGAACTAGTCTTGTTTGAGTAAAATTTTATAGGCCACAAATAAATATGGATCCCAGAATCATACAAATGGATAACATGCCACTTGTAACACTTCTAAACCTGGCTTTGAATTTTTCACCATACAAAATAAAAAATGTTCATGCATTGACTGGACACATACTGTATGCAACAGACTGGATGAAAAGTGAGATATAAGGGCATCAATAATGCTCACTGCAGGATTAGATCTGCAGATTTTCAGCTTGGATCTTCATAAACAGGCAAGACAGGAGGAAAAAGGCTTTCCTAGTTAGAGCTGATTTATTTCTGTCTGGGTCTGTCTGCATTTCACACACCGCCTGTCGGCTAATTCTATTGCACAGCCGTGCATGGTCAGCGTCACTGAGGAATCAGGCATTATCCAGAGGTTGTCTGGTCAACAAGACAACTCATATTGCAATCGCTTAAGAAAACAATGGCTAGATCCATTGGTGACTATTTGCAATGTAGATATGAAGGTGTTTATATTATTTGCTGATCGTTAAAAGGACGGTTCCCCAAAAATGAAAAATCTGTTTTCATTTACTCACCCTCATATTATTCCTTACCAGTATGACTTACTTTTATCCATGGAACATAATGCAAGTATATGATGACTGAGGCTACCAGTCTGCCTAACATCCCATTTTGCATTCCACTGAAGAAAAAAAAATTATGATACGTGTTTGAGACAACATGGGTTGAGTATTTAATTAAATTTCATTTTTGGGTGAACTATTCCTTGAAGTTAATTTGTTATATGACTGAGAGAAGATTTCTGATTGAAATCAAGCATGTGTGACTGATGTAGCAGACGTATGAGGTTTGTTTGTTCTCGTTTAAATGAAATGCAGTTTCATACCTGGGATTAGAGAGCAATAGAGACTGAAGAGACGGAACGAGAAAAAAGGGAGAGTAAAGAGAGGGAGAGATAAAAACAGAGTGAGGAAGATGCATAGTGTGAGAACAGGGAAGGAGAAAACACAGTTGACTTCCTCTGTCGTTACTTACACCTGCAGTAGGATGCGATCTCCATAGCAACAAGACTTGCCAACAGCGTGCAGAGCTGATTTTGAGGTGGTGATCTTAAACACCCCCTTTCTCTCCTTTTTACTGCAGTGTTACCATAGAAGGCATCCATTGCTCTGCATTCACAGGGTTGCTGTGTCATTATACTGAAAAGAATTGTATTGCCTCTAGGAATACAAAGTGCTTCTTAATTTATCACTGCTGTACATCATTAAAAACATTTTTGAACGTAATACCTCATTAGATAAGGGGAGCAAAGCAGCTTTGATTGATTTTGGAGTTACTTCATAATAGTACAAATCCTAAACATCAAAACACTTTTGATACCACAGACCTGGTCTGCTTTCAAATTCCTGGACTTTCATTGAGGAAGTTCCTCAACCTTTGATGAAGTACATTCTGTAAATATGCAGGTGTGTAGTATTGTTTGCATTCTGTTAAACAATCACAATTTATCTACGAGGTACAGCTTTCTTGGTACCTATATAGCCCAGTCACTCGAAAAGATGCACTCGGCTCACAGTTCTCTGCAATTTTATGATTAACTTTCAGCTCCCTTGCCCTTATAGGATAACATAGTGCCCACTGGTTGCACACTTAAGAATCCCAGCAGCTGCTGTTAGACATCAATATGGGTATCAATATTAATAATAATAATAAAAATAGCATGCGACTAAGGCTGGCCCCTTCTCTACCTCAAATGAAGGCAAAACACCAAAAGTGTTGACCACCACACTGCTGAACTTTATTAGACACAAAATCTTGATGCTTAAGACCTACTGTTATCATGGAGCCATGCTGTGTCCATGCATCACTTAACTACACTCTGATTTTGTTTCTATTCGTGGTTTGTAGATTACATTTATGCATCACATACTGTAAATCAGCCTGTTTTCTAGTTTTATCACCCTCATCTCATATTGGGTTTGTAGTTTAAACATACTAATAAGCTAGGAAGAGTGGGTGCAACTTGAATCCAAACACCACAAATCCTAGCAGAAATGTAACAAAGCAAAAGTTCTGTGTTCACCAGATCTACTTTAGATGCAAGACTGGAACATTGTAAAAATGTAGATGAATCCTCTGTGGTATGTCAAATGACTGATATAGAAATACAGTGAAAGCTTATGTGCTGTAGAGTGAGTGAACACGAACAGTACCTTCCTGTTTACAAGCAATGGAAGAAGTTTTATTTGATGTGATTGCTCCAAGTTTGCACCTTGGCTCTGCCCTCTGAGCAAAATGGCTATTTTTCAGTGAAACACTTTCCTCTGGAAATGATGCTTATCCCCAGCTTACTCAGCTGCCTAGCTTTTGCAAGCAAAGTGCAACCTCATCATCTGCTTTGATAATGAGCCTGATGACCATACTGCATTGTCTATCACCTGCATGTGATCGCCCTCTGGTGGATGGAAACAGAAATCAAGCTGCAAAAATTCTGCATCCATGTTAGCAATTTAATATGAAATGTGTTAATTTGAAATTATGGTCAGTCTTTGCTATCGCAATGCCAATAATAGTAATACTAAAATAATTTATGGAAAATAATTTATGGAAACCATTAAAGGAATAGTTCAACTAAAAATGAAAATTCTCTCATCATTTACCCTTATGCCATCCCAGATTTGTATGTTTTCTTTCATCTGCTGAACTTAAATGAAGATATTTAGAATAATTTCTCAGCTCTTTTGGTCCATACAATGCAAGTGAAAGGGTGCAAAAATTTGAAGCCCAAAAAGTCTCAAAAGTCAGCATAAAAGTAATCCATTAGACTCCAGTGGTCAAATCAATGTCTTCAGAAGCGATATGATAAATGTGGGTGAGAAACAGATCACTTTCAACACAGTATGTGTTGTATATCACTGGTACTGTATGTCAGTATATATACATAGTAGTGTTGGTTTCAAGTCCTCCTCAGTCGAGTCCTAGTCAAGTCCGAGTCTTTAAACAATCGAGTACGAGTCTGAGTCCAAAAGGGGCCGAGTCGGACTCAAGGCCATGTCCATAACAGGCCGAGTCAGAGTCCGAATGAATCTGAATTAAAATTGTAACCGTAAACTCTTATTTGTAATTGCTTATTTTAAACTTCACAACTTAGAAAAACAATTTGTCGATATAAATGTAACAAAAACACCTCTGTTGCCTTTCATATACACTGGTGGCCAAAAGTTTGGAATAATGTACATATTTTGCTGTTTCAGAAAGAAATTTTTTCTTTACCGGTAATTCACCAAAGTGGCATTCAACTGATCACAAAGTATAGTCAGGACATTACTGATCTAAAAAACAGCACCATCACAATTTGAAAAGTCCTTTTTGATCAAATCAAAGACAGGCCCCATTTCCAGCAGCTGTCACTCCAACACCTTATCCTTGAGTAATCATGCTAATCATGAAAATCACTTGACATTATATCAAATACTGCTGAAAGCTATTTGGTTTGTTAAATTAAGTTTAACATTGTCTTAGTGTTTGTGAGTTGCCACAGTATGCAATTGACTGGCAAAAAATGCAAAAAAAGTAACTGCTTTCTCTAGAAACTTGTCAGTCAATCATTGTTTTGAGGAATGGAGGCTATTCAATGCTTAAAATTGCTACAAAAAACCTGAAGATTTCAAACAAAGGTGTACATAACAGTCTTCAAAGACAAAGTACAACTGGCTCTAAAAAGGACAAAATGAGATGTGGAAGGTCAGATGTACAACTAAACAAGAGGATAAGTACACCAGAGTGGTGGTGGTGGCGTAGTGGGCTAAAGCACATAACTGTTCATCAGAAAGTCGCTGGTTCGATCCCCACGGCCACCACCATTGTGTCCTTGAGGAAGTGTCACTTAATTCCAGGTTGCTCCAGGGGGATTGTCCCTGTAATAAGTGCACTGTAAGTTGGATAAAAATAAATGTAAATGTCTCAAGTTTGAGAAATAAACGCCTCAGCTGACAGCTTCATTGAATTCTACCTGCTCAAAGTTTCATGTACAACAGTAAAGAGAAGACTCAGGGGTGCAGGCCTTATGGGAAGAATTGCAAAAAAAAGCCACTTTTGAAACACAAAAAGAAAAGGAAAAGGATAGAAAGGAACGAAACACAGACATTGGACAAGAGATAATTGGAAAAGAGTGTTATGGATCTTAACCCCATTGAGCTTTTGTGGGATCAGCTAGACAGTAAGGTGTGTGAGAAGTGCCCAACAAGACAGCCACATCTATGACAAGTGTTACAGGAAGTGTGGGGTGAAATGTCACATGAGTATCTGGACAAACTGACAACTAGAATGCCAAAGATGTGTAAAGATGTCATTGCTGCACGTGGATGATTTTTTGATGAGAACTCTTTGAAGTAGTTTAAGAAGTTCAGATTTTTTTCAAATTGTAATAGTAATTTTTCACGTTATTAATGTCCTGATTATACATTGTGATCTGTTGAATGCCACTTTGGTGAATAAAAGTACACATTTCTTTCCATAAGAGCAAAATCTGTGCATTATTCCAAACGGTTGGCCGTCAGCGTATATATTTTATGATTAGTATCCGGCTGAACAAACTTCAAAGTGGATTCAGAATGAAAGCATATTGCTTTAGGGGTATAAAGACAAAACTGTCCTTCAACACATTTCTTATTGCGTTCTGTTGACATTTCAATTATGTGCTGCTTTTTCCTCTCAGCTCATTCTACATCCAAAAATACTGGAAAAGTCCACTGATAATATTAGGGCCATGTCGTCAGGGACATGGTTTTATAGTTAATTTGTGTGAAACCGCACAGTTCAGGGCAGTGCGTGCTGCTCGTGTTCTTAAATCTCTAATGCATCTGTGTGCATCTCGCAGCAGCTGCCAAAGAAGATAAAAAAAAAATAATAATAATTGATATTTGCTTGCGTGTCAGCCGCGTTGGTCTGCTATCAGTCTGAAATCTTTAAATACCAACAAATATCTTCTTTTCAGGACCGCAAAGCCCTGCAGAGGATAGTGAGGACAGCTGAGAAGATCATTGGGGTCTCTCTTCCCTCCATCAAAGACATTTACAAAAAACACTGTATTCGCAAAGCAACCAGCATTGTGGACGACCCCACACACCCCTCACACAAACTCTTCACCCTCCTGTCATCTGGCAAGAGGTACCGAAGCATTCGGGCCCTCACGGCCAGACTGTGTAACAGCTTCTTCCCCCAAGCCATCAGACTCCTCAATACTCAGAGACTGGTTTGACACACACGTGTCCTGAGTTGCACTTTAATCAGTCACTTTATAACTGTCTGCTACCTCAATAACTGCTCTGTGCATAGAACACTATCTCATAGTATGTTATGTTTACATTTTTAGTAACTGTCATCTTTTTGCACTACTGTGTACTGGTCGGCGCTGCACTGTGTCTATTGTCCTGTTCATTGTCAGTAATTTGTTGTACTGTCCCGTACTTTGCACATGTTTGCACGTGCACTTTATATAGATATATATAGGTAGTTTATATAGGTATTTTATTTCGTTGTGTTGTCTCATGTGGTCCTGTGTTGGTCCTTTGTTGTTTTTATGTAGCACCATGGTCCTGGAGGAACGTTGTCTCGTTTTGCTGTGTACTGTACTAACTGTATATGGTTGAAACGACAATAAAAACCACTTGACTTGACTTTAACAGCAAAAACATGGAGAATAATCATTTTGAGTCATATATTTAACAGAATTGTCCTTCAAAAGTGTCAGAGATATAGGCTAGTAAAAGATGTGCATAAGATATCTGTTGGTTTACAATAAAAATAAAATAAACATTTAAAATAAAAACGTCATAACCAACTAAATTAATCTCGTAACACGAAGTTTAGCTTCATACACAAACACAATTTATTTAGTCTATATTTCAATTATAAATTATAAAAAAATATCCTAATATTTTATTGTGCATGGTTGAATGTGTGAATGGTGGACAAATGATGTACTTTAAGCAGCTTGTCAATGGTTTGAAAATGGTCAATCAATAATAAATAGGTTCTGTTTATCTCTTTATTGTTGCTGTCTGCTTTAGCAATAATGCTTTTTTCCCCCAAACTATTTAAAAAGTTACACAGTTAATTTATCAAGCTATTATGGACCAGTTAAAGTTGACAACACTGCGTGAACCACAAGAGACTACAGAAGCCTTGTAGATACATTACGCCTAAAAAACTTAATATCCAATATTAATACTATTTTTATGTCATTTCATTTCGATATGTTGTTTAAACTTTGAGAGACATGATGTGGGTGACTTGACTCCCACATCTTACATTTTAAGATGTGGGACATTTTAACCACGATGAAACTGCGACGCGAGTAATGACTTGGCTGCACAAATGGCACACACAATTTTACCTGTGTCATGTGAAACTGCCTGTATAGTTTCTATTACATTGGATACATACCCGTCTTTATGTTTCCGTCGTGCCAGCCACCTCAGTAGTCGATGTTATACATAGTCTCTGTAGTAACATTCAAGCGTATTGGTTGACTGATGAGTGTGCCAGTGCACGTGCGTATGTGTGTGTGTTTGCTTAAACAAGGTGAAACAACTATGGCTACGGGTATTTTCTACGGGTATTACGGTATTTTCTATTATTCTGCTATTGCATTGTGAAGAACACAGTTGACATTGCAGTCTTGCCATCTGATTTAATGAACAATATCCCATTAATTATTCCATTGGAGTGCACATGGAGTCTCTTGTCTCACTATTGGTCTGTTTTCTATTCACTACTTGCATCCTTTACTGTGAAAATGTTTCCGAACTAGGGAGAGATCCCTAATAATTTAACTATTAAAGCGATGGACTCATTTTAATTATCCATTAATGTTTTTAAAATTCACCAAACGACAATGAATTTTGAGTTACCACAGCTTCTGTTGTAATACGTTAGTCCCGTTTTCCATTTAGCTCAGATAAATCTGATCACAGTGGAGACGCATTTGACATCAAGGTGTAAATGCAGCCCAGCTAAATAATAGTGAAATAATATCAGGATAGGAAACACGTTAATGCCAGGTGTAAAAGGGGCCTTAAACTGTCCTTCACACAAATGGTATGGCTGCAGAATAATTGAAAAATAACACGTGAGTTTTATAGACTTCTTTTATAATGCTTTTTTAAAACAGAAGAGTGAAAGTCATCCAGTTTTGGAACAACATGGGGTGAGTAAATAATATAATTTTATTTTTGAATGAACTATATATCTTTAAAACATTGGGGCTGCCTCTTTGATCAGGCCAGTTTGGGACACTTAGCAGCCAGTAACAACGTCTTTTCCATAAATAACTACTCTTCAGTAACTTCTATTGATGTACTGTCATGAACTAAAAAGGTCAGTGACACTATGGAAATCACCCTGTGGCCCACAGATCTGCAAATTAGATTGCATTTTTTACCATTTGAATGTATGATCATAAAGTCTGAGCACGCTCTACATGTGTTTCACCATTTGTTTATAAGGCTTAAATTGGGTGTAATATGTACAGTAAAATGCTAGTAATTAACAAAAATCCATTTGACTGTCATATGTAAGATGAGCATAAAGGTTAAGGCAAACAATTATTTTATTGTCATCTCTTTCCTTGGAGTCAGCTAGCGTTTCAAATCCACAATGAACGGTGAATAATAGCTATTAACATACATCTGAATTCAGCCTCTCCGTGCCATTCATCATTAGTACACAGCCTCTTCATGTTATACCTACATGCAAGCCACAATTAGTGGCAGCATGAAAACATTAAAGCAGCATTCTACATGCCCCACTGCGCTATTAGCACACTGGTTGAACAAACAAACTTACATGCATGTGCACACAGAGTGACTATGGTTTGTACATAGAGCTAAGTAAGCTGCATGTCTTATATGCAGTAGACATAAAGGGAAGAATTGTTAAAGGGATAGTTCACCCAAAAATACAAATTCTGTCATCATTCACTCACCCTTATGTTGTTTCAAACCCATGCAACTTTTTCTTTCTAATGTAGAAAACAACAGGAGAAAACTCAGTGGTGCATCTCAGTTTGATAAACGGCAAAGCACATGTTACAAAACAATACTATTCATATGACAATATGAACAATACAAGAATATAAGAATCAGTATATGCTTTGATATGTTTTCCTATTATAGCACGGATGGGTTCTTTGTTTAGAAATAGAAGACATTCTAGAAAAGCCTCTGTATCCCTTGAGAAATAAAGTTGATGACTATTTTTAGAAAGCCGTTGTTCAGCCCCCTGCTGGTGAAAAAGTTGTGCTGCACCACAGTGTTATAAAGAGGAAGATGTGATGCTGAGCGAGTAACAGGATTATATCACCACATTATGAATGCCAGATCAGCCAATAAACTGGTATTTGTGGGTAAGCATAGAAGATGTGTACATTTACATACAGATGTATAAAAATCTGAATTTAAAATCTAGTATTAAGATTATCATCTGATATTTTTTGCATTAAATGTGAATTTATTGAAATGTATCATGTTTTGACTTAGAATTTTAAGTTTTCATATATGTTGACACGTATTATCTTCAGACATGTTTGAATAAAACACACTAATAATTATTTATTATGATTGGCCTTAACTGATGAAAATGACTGACGCTGAGTTTTAGGTTTGCATATGGTGTTTTGACATAATATTATCTATAGATGTATTGATATTTATCATGATTTGCCTTAAAGGAATAGTTCACCCCAAAAAAGAACTTCACTCATCATTTACTCACTCTCGTGTCATCCCAGTGGTGTGTGACTTTCAATCTTCTGCAGAACACATATTATGATTTTTTTAAAGAATATTTCAGCTCTGTAGGTCCATACAATGCAAGTTAATGGGTGCCAAAATGTTGACGCTCCAAAAAGCACATAAAGGCATCATAAAAATAATCCATATGACTCAAGTATTTAAAACATGTCTTCAGAAGTAATATGAAAGGTGTGGGTGAGAAACAGATCAATATATATTTATTGTTTTCTCCAGAAATTCTTCTTCTTGCCCAATAGGGGGCAATATGCATGAAGAATGTGAATCAACAAAAACACAAGAATGTGAAAGTTAAAGTGCAGATTGACTGAGCAGGGAGGAGAATTTATAGTAAATAAGGACTTAAAATATTGATCTGTTTCTCACGTACACCTATGGTATCACTTCTGAAGACATGGATTAAACACTGGAGTCTTATGGATTACTTTTATGCTGCGTTATGTCATTTTTGGCAATTCAAATTGTTGGCACCTTGAATTTTATGGACCAAAAGAGCTGAGAAATTATTCTAAAAATCTAAAATCTTTATTTTAGTTCAGCAGATGAAAGAAAGCGATACACATCTGAGATGGCATAACGGTGAATAAATGATGAGAGAAATTTTTTTTAGGATGAACTATTCCTTTAAAATGTATGCAAACTCATGCAAATGATGCTGAAAGATGCTGAATTTTAATTATGCTTATATATTCATATGTAATATCATCTGAAATTTTTTAATTGAACATAAATTTAAGGATATTCATCACTATTTGCCTAAAAATGCAGGCTAACTGATGCAAATTACTGATGTTGAATTTTAATTTAGCTTATTGACAGGTTAAACAATTAATTAAACAAATTTTAGGGCATTTATCATTATTTAAAATGTAGGCAATGTAGGCAAGTAATGCAAATGATTGATGCTAAATTAAAATTTTGCTTAAGTATTGACACTTAATATATTATATGTTTTTAATTAACCATAACTGTATTTATATGAATAGCTATATGGCTCAAATGTCGGCTAACTGACAATTAATTATTTTTTTAATTATTTGTTTGCTTAGAAGGACTAGAGACCAAAACAATTATAATGTCAAATAGTGTTTAACACCTTAGATCTTAGTGGCTATTCATAGCCCTTTTTTTAATTAGTGAGTAGGGACATTTTGGTGTGTCTGTTAGTGTGTGTGTTGAGGTCAGTTCATGATGTACTGATAACTATGGTTTCCACAGTAAACAATGAGAGAACACCTATTCTGAATATTTAAATAAAATACGTAACAGACATGATTACTCAAATTCCAGAACATTCATTATATTACACATTAGCAGCAATACTTAATGCAATATAAAACACATAATGTCTGGACAGTCTGGACTTGAGTCATAGGGATGTAAACTGTCTGAGACAATGCTTGACACATGGTGGTGCAATGTTTTACAGCCTATACCATGTTCATTTTCCATGCCATTATTGATCACTAGTGTGATTGAAATATCCAATGCTTTCACTTCATGTACGATTTTACAATTTCCCAATTGACATCCTGATCTCCTTTTTATCTCCACAGATAAACTGCACTGTTAGCCAGGCACAAGTGAAAAGAGCACTCTCTCTGCATTGTCTTCACACAACAAATGTTAAAATTATAGGCAATTAAATGATGTAAATGAAAAGAATTCAGTAAATATCAAGTACTCGTTCATAAATATTGATGTTTCCACCTGTGAACAAAACAGATTTGTACAAACAATGGCCCCAAAATGTATTTGGACACTTAAAATGTTAGTTCACCCAAAATGGTATCATTTTCTTTTATCAATTATCACAGAAATAAACTCATCATTTACTCACCCTCACGATATCCCAGGTGTGTATGACTTTCTTTCTTCAGCAGAGCACATTTAAAGAAAAATATCTTAGCTCAGTAGGCCCTTAACAGGGTTTTTCCTTGGCAACTGCCTCCATCAAATTTCATGCAGCCTTCGGCTGTCTACAAAACTCTGGTGGGTGTCTTTGTGGAAAACACTAACAAACGTTGCACTCGGTGGATTGTCATTTGTAACTACAAATCTCGGCAATCGCGGAAGAGACCCAATCTGAGTGGGAGTCAAGACTGGGAGAGAAAAAACAGCGGGATGATGCTCACTCTAACATGGATACGTTCGTCTCTCACCCCCGCTGTTTGCAGCTCGCAACGTGTTGCATCATTGATGAGATCATCACGATAAGATCTTATGTGAAAAATAACACTAAAATGACAACAACAATAAAATGTGTGTATATGTGTATATATATATATATATATATATATATATATATATATACATATACACACATTTTATTGTTGTTGTCATTTATATATATATAAGATTGACAATAATACTCTCATGGCAAAAATGTTCATGGTATTCAGTGACTAAAATGTCAACAGTTTTCATTGACTAAAACTACATAAAAAAAGCCCAGACTTTGTCAACTAAAACTTGACCAAAAAAATAATAAAAAAAAAAATAGGATAAGACTGACTAAATATAAAACTAAAAAGGACATTTGACACAGGATTAAGACTAAATCTAAATAAATTAACAGCTGACAGAATTAACACTAGTATTCAGTTGCCAGGTCATTAGTAGTGTATTAATGCAAAGCCAATGTTTACGTGTTTTTAACGTCACTTTTTTGAGCAGTATGGTACCACTTCCACCTCATTTTGAGCCAGGAAAAACCCTGCCTTAAAATGCAAGTGGGTGATCCGACTTGTGAAGCTCCAAAGAGAACAGGATGTCAGAATAAACGTCATCCACACGACTCCAGCGGTTAAATTAATGTATTCTAAAGCAATTTGAATGATCAAATTGCTTTAGAAGATAAATTTTGGGGTGAAAAAGATCAATATTAAAGTACTTTTTATGTATAAACCATTGCTTCCGGTCAGCAGAGGTATGTGCGTGTAACGCTATGTGATACACGCGAGAACTCACACAGGTGCGACACACCCAGAAGAGCAGCGCTGTTTACAACTGAGTAGGAGGAACGCAGTACAGAAAATGTGTTGTTTTTGGTTTCGTTCTGTATATGTTAATTTACTCGCAATGGTGCGTTTGTGTGCTAACCCTGTATATTTCAACCGAGAGAAGAACGTGAGACTACGTCCAAAACATGCCAGTGCGAATTTGTCACACAAGAGATACGTGAATCTCGTGAATACGTATCGGAAGCGATGTGTAACAGCATAAGGACGGGCAAGGAGGAGGCGGGAACCGGCTGAACAGTAAACATAAACTTTAATGCTAAACTTAAAACCAACATAAACATACATGCAGGGCAGCCACGTGCGTCTCTCTGTCTCGAAATGGCGTCTCTGTGTGCCCCTTTATCTCACTCTCCTGCTGATCAGCTGATTCAGCGCCAGCCATGCTGCATCACAGGCCAGCCACGCCCTCCTCCTTGTCACACTCCTCCCCTGCCCAATTCAGCCTGGGCGCCACCAGTCTGACTAACTCCCTTCGCTGCCCTTCTGGCCATTCTGTCAGCCAGTGGCCCACCCTGCCTCCTGTGAACCTGGGGGGAGAGAGGAGGGGAGGCTTGGGGAGATGGAAAGGGCGAGTTATTTCGAGACACACAAATAGAGAGAGGAGAGAGAGAAGAACTTGCTCGCCAGCTCCCAGACACGCTGTCGCCTGGTCCTGAACCGCTCCTCTGCCCTCTGGTGGATGTCAGCTTGCGCCTCCCTCGGCAGACAGCAGCGAGTTCTCCAGCCCTTAGCATACAGAACCGCTCCTCCTCTTCTCGGCAGATGGCCACGGTTCCTCTGGCCCTCAGTGGTCGGCAGTGGCCCCTTCATCCCCAGGCAGACAGCCGCGGCTGCTCCCACTGGCGGATGGCAGCGACGAGGACTCCACGACAGTGCGTCCCTCCTTCCTCCTGGGTTTCGGCACCACTGCAACAGCATAAAGATGGGCAAGGAGAAGGTGGAAACCATCTGAACAGTAAATATAAACTTTAATGGTAGCCTTAAAAACCAATATAAACAAACGTGCAGTGCGCCCCTTCATCTCGCTCTCCCGCTGATCAGCTGATGCAGCACCGGCTGAGCTCTATCACAGCCTGGCCACGCCCTCCTCCTCGTCACACGATGGTTTATAGTCAAAAAGAACATTAATAGTGATCTTTTTCACACCAAAAGTGATCATACCTCTTTAGAAGACATTCATTTAGTCGCTGGAGTCTGGATGGATGAAGTTTATGCTGCTTTCTGTGATTTTTGAAGCTTCAAATGTCTGATCACCATCCACTTGAATTTTAAGGAACTTTTGAGCTAAGATATTTTTCTATTTTTCTTTACATGTGTTCTGCTGAAGAAAGGAAGACATACACATCTGGGATGGCAAGAGGATGCGAAAACGATGAGAGAATTTTCATTTTTGAGTGAACTATACCTTTAAGGCACACTTAAAAATATAGGAATATCCTTGCATTTCTTTTTAAGATATAACAAACACTTTTCAAGCAAAATATTTCATTTTTGAAATGAAGTTTGAAATGATAAGCCATATATATTGTTCAAAATAACACTTTTTGGTTGCCAAAGATTAGTCAAACATGTTCATAGTTAAAGTAATCTGCTAGGACACCTGTTTGAACTTGAACTTCATCCACTAAAAATCACCTTGGCACAAGTTGGTTTTCCCATGTAAAGACACAGTGCTAACTGATTAAAAAAAATATTTGTGTTTACAATGGGGGTACTTGCCATTTTTAACTATAATTATTATTCTGAGTTTTCAAACAAACTGGTTTAATATATAATAAAAAAAGAAGAAATAAATAACAAAATAGAAGCATTTTTTTGTCTTATTTGCTGCCTGGCTTCCTGTGCCACATCCATAGGCACAGTGACACTAAGATCCAGCTGATAATATGCCCAGTTCACCAAGACCACATCTCACACCTCATACTCTCACTACGATGTCACACACACATCACCCCTGCCCTCCATGGCGCTGCCTGTGTATGCTCTGACGACTCAAGCAAAATGACAGTGGGAATGCGGAGCCGAGCTAATCCTGGGAGAGAGCGCCGCAATGCAGTGGAGATTATTTAGCAGATCTCCCCTCATCCGTGTGAGTGCCGCTGGCAGCTGGTGTGGAGAAGAAAGCCGGAACTGGATCAAGAGTGCATCGCCCCTGTTTTCTTTAGCTTGACACTTTCACACCAGGCTGAAAGGAACTGGACTGAGATAACCAGGGTGTGCAATGAACACAGACACAGAACGAGGGCACGTCCTCCCCCTGTCCCCCATCCTTCTGACTTCACTATGCAAAGGCATCACTACGGATCAGGATCCTTAGGGCAGACCATGCAGAAAAGCTGCATAGAGCTTATTTTTTTTGCAGTGTTGAGGTTACATTCATTGCAACTCTGACATGAAATGTCTGTGTCTTCTTGTAAAAATCCCTACATTGTCTCGATTTCTTTGAAATAGAATGTTATGTCTATGCTGTCATCACTAAGTCATTTTGTGCAATTAAGAAAATAATATTTGGTTAAAAAATTTAAGACATAACCGTGGATAATATATAGTCTCAGTTAACATCCCATAATCAGCTGGGTCTTTAGGCTTGGTTTATCCTCTGGAAACCCATAAACAGGGCTAAACAAGCACAAAGACACAAACTAAATAGCTCACAACAGCAGCAAGTGCAAGTAACGGCACTCCAGGGAACAGACAGAACAGAAACACTCATTAATACTGTATGAGAAAGATCTGTATAACAGATATACACAGATAACCTCACAGTAGCACATAAATAATCAATAAGCATTCTATAACTTGTAATATCTACTCTGATTTTAGTTAAGCAGACTAAAAATCTAAATTATTTTCAGCCAACATGGTCGACTATATTCTGGGGTGGAAAATAATAAACCTGTGGTCATCATAGCCCTCTCATAAATAAAACAGAAACAGAAGAAACTTAAGTGCAGCATCTACACACATTTGCAAGTGATTTGTTCTTGTCAAGTGAAATTAACACACTGATGATATCATCCTAATATGCAATAGCTGGTTTAGTTATGTATTCAGTGTAATAAATGTCTGCCTATTGCTGTGGATATTATGCCCTACACTGGACACACACACACACACACACACGCATGCACGCACACAAACATGAATATGCCTCTTAAAAGGAAACACAAATAGTCCTTAAAATCATCTTTATGCCACAAAAGCCTTTAAATAACTTAACATGGGTTTTAAAGGACATTGGATGAGAAATATTTTTGATAGTATGCAAGTGAAAAATAAGGGAGGAATGTGCTCTTAGTGGGAGACAGCCTGTCTCTTCAGGGCATGAAGCTGACAGGTATGTATTCTGGAATGCACAGCTGAACCACACCTGCGTGCGATGCACCTTTTCCCATTCCGATTGCGCGTTCACTCCTTTCCTAACCTACTGGCTGGCTTTCTGATGAGTGACTGAAATCCGAATCTCAGCTGTGGACCAATAGGAGTTTAGAAACAGTTCAGTTGGGTCGGGCTAAGGTGAAATAAAACTCATGAATGAGGTGTGTCTAAACAACTTCTTTGTGAATTCTCAGGAAGTATTTTCTGGACACAGACCTAGTCAATAGGTCAGAGATTTTAAGAAATATTTCATGAAACAAGCAGTTTGTTTCATTTCTGAAGAGCATTGAAGAAGCCAAGACAAGCCATTTGCAATTTTTCTGACATTTCACTGCTTGTCTGTGAATATACTGGACCTGACACTTCGGGCCATCTTTCTGAAGCGACAGGGATGGAGTTCCATTACTGGATTGGTGAGACTTGGTATTGAGAGTAACTTGCGCTTATATTCGAATTCAGTCAACCACATCTCCTTATCACTTTTCCAGCCCAGCTATCCATTTAGTACCTGTTGGACGGAGAACTGATAAGGGCATGTGGCTGATACTCCCTGCCTGTCCAGTAATGACATCACTGTCTGAAAACATATTTTTTGAGCACTGTTGCACATAGCTCAACTAATGTCATCTTATAGCTTAACCAGTCTTTTTCTAACATTGTCTGTTGAATGCCTTTGCTGATGTGAATGTCTCTTGTAACTATTCATTCTTGTTGTTTATAAAATAAATGGCTTCTGATATCAGTAGAATATGTCCAAGTGTTAAGCAATTGAAAAAATATGTTTAGTACACAAAAAACCCTTGTAGATGTAGTATACAGTTGTAGTATACACTGAAACTAGTACACAGCGTCTTTTTTCCTCATTATGAGATGTAGTTAGGGAGACGTGAGAAGACTGGATCAAAGCAGTTCATACCAGAAGCTAATGGCTTAAGTTCCCTCAAAGTGTAGTAACATGTACTGTATTAGGACAGCAAAACAGAGCAGCCGGAATATCAGGTTTGGTATCTGTTGCAGCCTCTGGACATTTATAAGAGTGTTCTTTGAACACTATTGGTTTAGGCTTTTCCTTCTTGTACATGATAATTCAACCATACATAATGCTTATAAATAAACTAATGAATAAAATATGTGTTTGTGTGTGACTGACATAACTGTGTGATGTGCGCAGTTGGAGCATGCATGAAACATTGCATGTCATGCTAATAAAAACCTCTCTTTTTTATTGTTGTGCATTTCTTTGGAAAGTGTTTGCCTGGAGATTTAATTGTGAAAAACAAACAAACATGCAAGGGCACAATTATTAACAAACAAAATGAACAATGCAATCTGTTAGCAGTTTATCAAACTTCATACTCAAGACTGATGATGTTACCAATTACTACAAAATACTGTCTTATTTGTTCTTTTGCTTCTGATCCTCAGATGTTATTGTATTTGTATTTATTTAGTGTCATGTTACAATAAGATACATCTTATAGCAATTAATCAGTGTCACACGTTAGTTAGAAACTAACATGGCACTACAATATTGTCTTGTGAAAAGACACATTTTGTGCTTGAGACGTGTTACACAGTCTGGTATTAGGCTGTCATTTTATTATTTCTTTCTTTCTTTCTTTCTTCACTATTAGAAGTAAGGGATCCCAGGGGCAATTGTATTATTTTTTGTTTTGTTTAGTTTTTTACATAAATCACTGACTACTACAAATCTACCTTGCATCTTTTGGTATAATATATACTGAATTTCTGTGTGCAAACATGAACTGTACCATAAATAGACTTATCGCATCGAATCATATTGAATTTACTGTAATAGTTTTCACCTTTTAATGGAATTATTTATTTTGGCTGTCAGAAATATTGTGTGTGCATGCCAAGCAAAAATCTAAGAGGGTCATTATAATTATCAGCTGATGAATTAATAACAGTCTAACTATTTTTCAGTTCAGTCATACAATTATTTTGTGTTGAAAATCTGTGAATCATCACACTCCTTTGTCTCAGGCAGACAGAGAAAATGCGTAATAAGCATCATCACTCTGTGATTGGAGAAATGTAGTGTGTTAAAATTTCCCCAGGTATCACCTATTTTTTCCAGCTGAACTATCCATACACAATAGTTTTTAAGGCTGCATCAGTGTACCACAAGAGGGTATTGTCTCTCAAATTTTAAACTTTCCTTCTCTGTTTTCATGATTCACAATAAAATGGCAAAAGTCAGAAACAAATAAAAGGTAAAAATATTTGTCTGTATAGCAAATAGATAATTTGTTATTGTGTTTTATCAAAACTGCAGTTCAATGTCAATGTCTTTGGACACCAAAGAATCATATATTTATTTGAAGATACATGTTATAACCTACATTTCTGAAAAACATTTAAATAAAAAAATTTATATTGGGTTTTTGTCTGTTCTGACAAAATGTTCTGCTCTAACATTACCACAGCCATTCTCATAAATGGCACAACAGTATTCTTGCTCTTGTGATATTGATATAAGGGATAGTTCACCTCAAAATGAAAATTCTCTCATCATTTACTCACCCTCATGATATCCCAGATGTGAATGACATTCTTTCTTCTAGAGAACACAATTGAAGATTTTTTGAATATCCACAGTACTAGGCATTCTCAATGCAATGTAAGTGAAAGGTGACCTGAAATTTGAAGGTCCCAGAAGCTTATAAAGGCAGCATAAAAGTAATACATATGACTCTAGTTGTTAAATTCATATATTCAGAACTGATATGATAGGTGTGGTAGAGAAACAAATCAATAATAAAGTCCTTTTATTTTACAACAAATCTGCCCTTTCACCAGCCCTATCCACATTCTTTGTGCATATTGCCACCTACTCGGCAGGGAGAAGAAAGAAAAAATAGGAGGGATAAAGTTAAGGAAAATATTTAATAAATCATATTTGCACAACAGAACAGTAGGTGGACGATATGCACAAAGAATGCAAATCGGCAAAAACAGAACTCTCTTGAATGTGCATAGGAGTGGTATGTGAAAGTATATTTATGGTAAAAAGGACTTAAATATTGCTCTATTTCACACCCACACCTATCATATCACCTCTGAATATATTAATTTAACAACTAGAGTCATATGTATTACTTTTATGCTGCATTTACGTGCTTTTCAGAACTTCAAAGTTCTGGCCACCATTTACTTGCATTGAATGGTCCTACAAAGCTGAGATATTATTCTAAAAATCGTGGTTTGTGTTCAGCAGAAGTAAGAAAGTCATACACATCTGAGATGGCATAAGGGTGAGTTTCAATATTCAATATCCCTTTCAATATTGTATGTAATAATGTGTAATATTGGGAACAAAATTCGTTGTCTTTTTTGTATATTGCAATAGGCTATATACAGCTCAACGTGAAACATTGAAGGCTATAAACCAAAAGCGACCACTCTCCAATTAAATTACATAATCATGTGCCCCAAAATATGTAAAGCTCTTTCCATGGGCGACACTTTTTTTTTACAAATAGCATGTACAATAGTAATTTCCATATTACAGCAAAGGAGCATATCACATGCTTCACAATACAATATAAATCAGAGTAAGAGAACAAACAAAACACACAAAAAAAAAAACAGATAGAGAGGGTACATATCTATATATAATTGAATAAGCATAAGTAAATACTTTCTATATAAAAATGTTAAATAAAGAACATATTGCCATTGTTTTAATTGCTTTGCTATTTTTAGATTTTGACATTACATCTATGCACATTTTGATCTCCTTCTTAAGCACTATAAAGTTAGGTTTGCCATTTGTAAATTTACATTTATGGATATAAAATTTACATAAAAATAAAATAAACTTTATAATGAAACCAGCATCTTTTGAGTAATGGTCCTTAATATAATAACCTAATATGACATACTTATAGGATAAGAGAAATGTTTTTAAGATATTAACAGCAATTGATCTCTCAACATCATTCCAGAAACACTGTGTAACTTGGCAGGACCAAAACATATGAACAATTGTTTCAGTAGAACTTTCGCAGAGAGAGCATTTTAAATTAATATCACTTTTAAATTTTTGTAAAAATTGCTTGGAAGGATAGACTCTATGAATTATTTTGTATGAGATTTCCTTAACCTTATTTGTAAGGAGAAATTTTTGGGGCAACGACATGGGCGAGACTTATTAACCATTGATTTATAAACCTTTGTAAATTATTAAATAAATAATTAAAAACAAAACAGAATGTGTAATCTTACAGACACACAGGACAGGTGCTAGCTATAGGCAGACTAGGCAATTGCCTTGGGCCTCCGCATTGCCAGGGGACCTCCAACATATATGTGAACTTGGCAATTAGCAATAAGAAAATACACATATGATGCCTATTGTCAGCAAACAAATAACATCTAAAATGAGTCTGATGTCTACTTTGCTATTGTGAAATCTCGAGTGCTCAAACTTTCCATGGTCATGGATGTGTTTTCAGGGTTGAGGTAATGTTCCCTCTGCCCTGAGCGAACAACAATTTAATGTGCTGCATAAATTATTCTGTATTATTCTGTTTGCCCATAGTTCTGTGAATATCTACAGATGCTTGACTAGAGAAAGAGCTTTTGACTCAGAAAGACTGAATTCAGCATGTTTCTTAGAAAAACACCATGAGATGCATTCCTCTAATATATAGACTATTCATATTAGTGGTGAACACTCGACAGATAAGAGGTCTCCAGTGAATGTTGAATAAATGTTAATAAAAACATGAATACAAATTGTTATATTTATTTATATTAGTGTTTATTACAAAGTAGGTAATAAGATAATGCATTTTCTTTGGTGTTTTGGCGTTTTAGAAATGGGTATAATATATCGTAACATGAATATTAATAATAATTCAAATATTTAATTATGTCAAAATGTGTTATGTTTATGAGATTGATTATTTTGCACTACCCTTATGTTTTAGTTGATTTGTTTTTTAATTAGATTTGCCAAAGCTTGCAAAGTTTATCGCACTGAATCTTTGAATAATAGTGTTCATCAGTAAAGGAGTTAAGTGATAAAATACATCGGGCACTTCTCATGCACCTTACATGTAGCTGATCCCACAAAAGCTCAATAGGGTTAATATCCATAACACTCTTTTCCAGTTATCTGTTGTCCAACGTCTGTGTTTGCCCACTCTTACCTTTTCTTTTTCTGTTTCAAAAGTGTCTTTTTAGTTGCAATTCTTCTCAAAAGTCCTTCACCCCAAGTCTTCTCTTTACTATTGTACATGAAACTGGTGTTGAGCAGCTAGAATTCAATGAAGCTATCAGCTGAGGACATGTAAGGTGTCTATTTTTCAAACTAGAGACTCTGATGTACTTATCCTCTTGTTTAGTTGTACATATGGCCTTCTACATCTCTTTCTGTCCTTGTTAGAGCCAGTTGTCCATTGTCTTTGAAGACAGTAGTGTACAACTTTGTATGAAATCTTCTGTTTTCGGGAAATTTCAAACAATTTAGCATGATTACACAAGGATAAGGTGTTGCAGTGATTGCTGCTGGAAATAGGGCCTATCTAGATTTGATGAAAAATTACTTTTTTCAAATAGTAATGGTCAGAGGTGGGTAGAGTATCCAAAACCTATACTCAAGTAAAAATACAATTACTTAAAAAATAATTACTCAAGTAGAAGTAAAAGTACTAACATAAATAATTAACTGAGTAAGAGTAAGAAAATATCCAATTAAAATAGTACTCAAGTTGTTTCTGAGGTTTTATTTAGGACTGTATTTGCAATGGTTCGAACTAGCTGTGCTCGCACTGGTGTGTCGGTCAGAACACAGGAGGCAGGAATCAGAAGTAACAGTTTTAATTCAGTCCAGCAGGAATATTCATCACAATGAACAGCACAGTCAGACCACAGGGCATTTAGAATTATTCTATTAGATATGGTATCTGAAGTAGTATGTTGTGTGGTATAGTCTCATTGACGCACAACTTAAACATATCCACTTTAACCATGAATGTTAGGTTCAACACACATGCGGTTCACATGCTGGAGGAACTCAAGCGATATCTCGCGTGGCGGGCTCGTCAGGAACAGAAAATGACTGACGCAATAGAGTAACAACTAATCTGATTGGTTGTTCCTTCCCAACATCGCCGCCCCCAAATATGTTGAACATATTTGCTACTTTATTGGTACAGTCATTTAGGGGGATCTGAGTCTTTATCATGTTCGTCATCTGTGAGGGCTGGAAGTGGAATTAGTTTTGCAACTGGCCGAGTGTATGTTTTATTTTTCACTTGGATTTCCACTGCTCTGATATGACCATCTGATCCAGGAAAGGTCTTACTTACTCTGCCGACCAACCACATGGCACGTGGGAGTTGTGAATCTACAAGCATAGCAATAGTTCCCGGGGATATGTCACCCGTATCTTTACACCATTTGTGACGAGCTTGGAGTGTTGGTAAGTAGTGGCGAATAAAGCTTGACCAAAATTGATCGGTTAGCACCTGACTTTGCCTCCATCTCCGCCGCCCCATGAATCTGGATATATAACAGGTGGTAATGAACTGTCAGGCCGCCCCATGAGTAGGTAATTGGGCGTGACTGGGTCAAAGTCAGCTACATTGGAAGATGTGTACCCCAGAGGCTTACTGTTCAGAATCCCTTCCACTTCAATAAGCACTGTCAGGAGCACTTCCTCAGATACTGTCTGTGAGCCGATGGTGATCCGAAGAGCATTCTTTACAGAGCGGATCTCTCGTTCCCAGGTACCCCCAAAGTGTGGAGCACTTGGTGGGTTGAAATGGAAAGAAAGTTTCTGCTTGGCCAGATGCTGTTGTAGTTGAGGGCTGAGGGATGCAAAGGCCTCTCGAAGTTCTCTTTCTCCACCATGAAAGTTTGTGCCATGGTCTGAGAATAATTCACATGGTTTACCACGACGGGCTACAAACCTCCGCATGGCCATTAAGAAGGAATCAGTATCTATAGAGGAAAGCAAGTCAAGGTGAACACATCTTGTGGAGAGACACTTAAAGATTATCCCCCATCTCTTTTCACTGCGTCTGCCAATTTTGATTTGAAATGGTCCAAAACAATCCATGCCCGTACTATAGAAAGGTGGTTTCTGAATTCTCAGTCTGGCTGGTGGCAGATCTGCCATCTTTGGAATGATCGGTTTGCCTTTCCACTTGTGACATTCTTGGCATAGACGTTGCTGTCTACGGATGGCTTCACGCCCTCTCAGCACCCAAAAGTTTCGCCGTATCTCCACAAATACTCTCTCTGGTCCGGGTGGCAAAGCTTATCATCATATTCTTTTATTAGTAGTTTGGTGACTGTGTGATAAGGATCTAGCACTATAGGGTGGATCACTGATGGCTCCATTCCTTCTGCATGACGCAAACGACCACCAACTCGAATTACTTGGCAAGACTCATCATATTCTGGGGCTAAGGTTAACAACCGACTGGTAGAGAGAATTGGTCTTTTCGCTTTGAGCAGGCTGTACTCTTCAGGGAAACTATCAATTTGTGATCTTTGAAAGAGGACCATTTCTGCAGCTTGGTAGTTAGCTGCCAATGGGGTTTCATTGAGTTTATGTATTTTAACTGTTGCTTCAACAAGGTCACTCCAGGAAGTATAGTTGGCAGGGTCAGGAATGTTAGGGGCAGTAGTTTCTGTCAGTAATCCACAGAAAATAACCTTTCGCTGTTCGTCTTTATCCATGGGATCTTGTATAGGAGGAGTAACTGGCCATTTTGGTTCGGGTCGGAGCAAGTATGATGGACCTTGGCTCCACCTGTTGGGTATTGATAACTCTGTAAGCATTTTACCTCGAGTAAGGTCATCAGCTGGGTTACTGCACGAGTCTACGTACCTCCAGGTACATCCAGTAGTCAGTTCCTGGATCTCTGCAATCCTCGTACCAACGAATACTTTGAATCTGCAAGATTCAGACGTTATCCATGTAAGGACAGTTGTGGAGTCTGTCCACATGATCACTTTACTGATTTCTAAAGTGAGTTCAGCTTCAAGGAGTTTGGCCAGTTGAGCACCATTTAATGCACCACATAATTCCAGTCGGGGAATGGTTTGTTGTCGCTTAGGAGCAACTTTAGATTTTGCCATAATGAAGGCTAGCTGAACTTGGCCTTGTGGGTCTTCTGTCCGTAGATAGGCGACGGACCCATATGCCTTCTCCGAGGCATCACAGAATATGTGAATCTGTCTGGTAACCGTAGACTGATCTGTATTTGATGTCACAAGACAACGAGGCAGTGTAATGGTGGCCAGGTCAGGGAGTTCTTTTTCCCAATTATTCCAGGATTCCAGGAGGTCCTCAGGCAGATTAGGGTCATCCCATTCCCTCTGCTTATCCCAAAGTCTCTGGACCAGCAATTTAGCACGTGTGGTGAATGGGAGGATAAAGCCAAGGGGGTCATACTGCATTGCTAATACTCTATAAATGTGACGCAGAGTACATTTTCCTGGCTTTACATGGCGGGTTTTGTAACCGAATGTGTCAGATTGACAGTGCCATTTCAATCCTAAAGTGGATTCCTGGGTGTAATTTCGGTCTTGGGACAACCACAGCTCTTTGCTGTCAGATCGTGCTTCAGTTGGCAAATGCTCAATTACGCTAGGAATGTTACTTGCCCACTGACGGAGTTGGAAACCTCCAGTAGCAAGAAGTTCACACAGTCTATCTACTAGGTGTTTGGCCTCTTGAGGGGATGGAACACTTCGCAGACAATTATCTACATAGAAGTTCCTCTCGACTGTGAATCTGACCTCATCACCTGGTTCACTGTGGTCATTAACATGCCGCTGCAAAGCATATATGGCACAACACGGGCTGCAAGTTGTACCAAAGGGTAGTACTTGCCACTCAAAAATATCCGGAGGCCTGTTTCTGTCCAGGTCACGCCACACAAAGCGAAGGAGATGTTTATCTTCAGGTAGAAGGCGGACCTGGTGAAACATTCCCTTGATATCACCACTCACAGCCACAGTATACTCACGGAAGCGTAAAAGGACGCCTAACAATGATGGGCCTAGAGCAGGACCAGGTAGCAGGTAGTCATTTAAAACTTGGCCTTGATACTGAAAGGAGCAGTTAAAAACTACACAGTTCTTGCCATTATGCTGAACTAGATGGTGAGGTAGGAACCATGACTCACCCTCTTTGCTGGTTTCATGGGGGGAAAGTTTTACGGCATAACCAGCGACTTCCAGCTTCTTTATTTCTTCCTTATATGCAGCCGCTTTGACTGGATCTCTCTCAAGGCACCTTTCAGTGTTTCTTAAATTAGGCAGCACTGCTTCCATTGAGGCCTGAAGGAGTGGCATGCCCTTCTTGCGCAGTAAGGGTGTGGCATATCGATACACTTCATCAACTGATACTCTTGTGGTCTGAGTTTGTAGAAGGTGTATAGCTTCTCGGTCTTGCTTTGATCGTGTGACTGACCTCTCTGATTTGATAGGAATGACATCAGCCTGCCAAAGCCTTTCCACATTTTGGAGCAACTCTGCCTGTGAAGGGCTAAAAGTGGCACGTAAACACTGCTGAGTGTTAAGAGTTACCTCCAGTACACGAGTCGGACCTTGCAAAGCCCATCCCAGTCGTGTCTTAACGGCTGCTGGGCCACCTGGTGGGCCGAGTCGAACTGGCTCTATTGTGGTAATGAGATGAGGATGATCAGCTCCGATCAACAACAATGGACGAGCCTTATGAATGGGCTGAAGTGGGAGGCCTTTCAGATGGCTGTATTTCTGCTGTAAGGTTGCCACAGGATACGAGTACTCTGCCAGGCTCAAGGGTTCATCTGTGAAGGCATTCTGGATTTTATAGCTCTTGTGTGGTTGAGTGGGTGTTGAAATTCTGAAAGACACTGCTGAACCTTTTAGAGTAGTAAGATCTTGCCTAATGGTTCTTAAAGTTAAGTCCTTTAGTAAAGTTAAGCGTTTTGGCTGCTGATGACAGGAGGATGGTGCGCTCAGATCCATCATCTAGTACGGCATGGGTGTCCAAACTCTGCCCATTATGCTCCAGGACAACTCTGACCACCTTCAAAAGGACTCGTTTAGAACTTGGAGGTCTGTCCAAGTACAGTGGTTTTGTGGTAGAGCTCACCAGACAAGTACCCTCATTTGCTGTCTTAACGTTAACGTCGTGTAAGATTTGTAAGTGTTTGCCATTACACCTGTGGCAGGGCTTCTTTAGCGTGCATTGCGCAGATCGATGTGAGCGTGCACACTTCCAGCATCTGCTGTTCCTCTTTATCCAGTCTGTGATTTGTTCTTTAGTGAGTGCTTGGAATATGGTGCACTGGCTCAGATAATGGTCTCTGTTATCACAGTATGGACAGAATGCATTGCTCTTCTCAAATTTATTTGATGGTTGCCGTACTATTTCAGATGAAGTTGTCTGATCTGCACCATGGAGGATTGTGGCTGGTCTGGACTTGAATCTGGGTTCTCTGCTTAAGTCCACCTTATTTCTGACTCTGTCTCTCTGGGTTTTGTTTCCCGCAAAGCTATCATGGTCCTGACACCATGACTCAAATTTCAGCCACTTTGCCAGATCATAGAGGGTGTACACAATACCAGGTTCATTGCTGATGCTTCTTCTAAAGGCTGCACGTAACTCTGTAGGTAATTTAGTGAGAAGTCACGACACATGAGAACCACAGCGTAGTTCAACCTCTCCCTCTGACCCCAATGTCCTGAGGAGGCCTACAAGCGCTTGGACTTGGAGAGCAAAGCGTTCAAAGCTAACCGTGTCCCCAGGTTGGATATCTTATTTAGAGCCAGTTGATGAGGACGGCCATATCTCTCAGTCAACGCCTCCATGGTGTCTGTATATGGGGTAAGTGAGTTCAAGAAAGAGTCCGCTATCAGACGTGCCTCCATTAGTTTCAAATGGTCAATGAGTACCTGATATTTGAACAGTTCAGTTGCATCCTCTGGTAACAAGTTACCCAAAGCTAACTTTAGCCTGGTAAATTCGCCTGGGTCTCGATGGATGAAGTCAGGTATGGTTGGCTGTGGACCCCTATAAGTTGTCTCTTGTCTAGTTGAACTGGAATGCCACGCCACGGGGTTTACTGGTGGTCTATAAGGTTGAGAATAAGAAGGAACAGATGGCATTAGAGGAGTAGATGATGCCAGTTTTGTTTCCACCTGCCGTAAGTCTCTTTGGTTTCTACAGGGATTAAGCATGTTTAATGGAACATGAGTCAGTCCATCACTAGTAAAGGGGGATGTAACTATGTGAGCCTCAATATCTGTAGCATCAAGATGCTCTTTTCTATGTGGGGTCAGAAGTCTGCGGGGGGCTGGTATCGGCTGAACTCGAGAGGCTGGTCTAGGAACAGGTTGCTCAATAGATCTGTAGACAGTTCTAGGTGAAGGTAGTGGAGGTGTTGGGGCTAAAGGCTGTGGTTTAGGAAGTGAAGAAGTTAAACTTGTTTGGTTTCTCATTAGCATTTCTTGCATACCTTTCTGAATCTCCAACAGTTGTCCAATTTCCTCTTTCATTGTTTGCTGTGCTTGACGCAGCTGTCTGTTCTCTCTTTCAAGATCATACAATCTTTCTCTGGATTCCCTAGGTATTGAATAACTCTCCATCTGTGGTGAATAATCATCTAGCTCCCTCCACTGATCTCTGAGATACAAGGGCTTTCTACCTAGATCTCCTGCATCTAATGAATCAGGTGTTCTGATCCCAGGTTCCTTGTCTGTACTTTGATGACTGATATTGTGCCCATGTGCTATCATTGTAGCATTGTGCTGATAATCTTCTAGCCCATGTGACTGCTGTGCCGTCATAGAAACTCTAGTTTGATTTGGATACTGAACTTCAAATTCTTCCAAATAGGCTGGATGGCGGACTGAACGTCTAGGACGTGCACCTTGAGTCTGATATTCATCCATTCTGTTCCAGTGTAAGCACAAAGATCCGGCTCGAAGGACCAAATGTTTCTGAGGTTTTATTTAGGACTGTATTTGCAATGGTTCGAACTAGCTGTGCTCGCACTGGTGTGTCGGTCAGAACACAGGAGGCAGGAATCAGAAGTAACAGTTTTAATTCAGTCCAGCAGGAATATTCATCACAATGAACAGCACAGTCAGACCACAGGGCATTTAGAATTATTCTATTAGATATGGTATCTGAAGTAGTATGTTGTGTGGTATAGTCTCATTGACGCACAACTTAAACATATCCACTTTAACCATGAATGTTAGGTTCAACACACATGCGGTTCACATGCTGGAGGAACTCAAGCGATATCTCGCGTGGCGGGCTCGTCAGGAACAGAAAATGACTGACGCAATAGAGTAACAACTAATCTGATTGGTTGTTCCTTCCCAACACAAGTAGTGAGTAACGTCCTGGTTACTTCCGTAACCTCCAACCCTGATGGAGGGAACGAGAAGTTGTGTCGATGTAGTGACACTAGGGGTCACTCTTGAGAGCCCGAGACACCTCTGATCTTTGTTAAAAGGCCAATGAGAATTGGCGAGTGGTATTTGCATGCCACTCCCCCGGACATACGAGTATAAAGGAGGGCATGTGCATGCCGCTCATTCAGGTTTTGTGCTGAGGAGCCAAGAATAAGGTCCCTGCCATTTCAGCGGGCTGTTCAGTGTTGTGGCAGGAAGGACACAACGTCTTGTACCCTCCATCAGGGAACAGAGGTTATGGAAGTCACCAGGACGTTCCCTTCTGCCCAAGGAAGACACAGTTTACCAACAGGGAAACGTTTTCTGCAGAATATAAGTCGCAAGGGGTTACATACGGGGAACAAGCGCAAGACCTGAGCCGGCAGCGATTTTCTCCACAAACTCACCTGCCACAGGGCTAGGAGGATGTCAATCAGGAAACACATTTGTGAATGTGGGAATAAACAACGCACATCTTCAGCTCAAGTGAGGTGAAACCGGATCAACTCGGTCATTGTAAATTCTCGCAAAGGTGTTGGGTGAAGCCCAGCCCGCTGCTCTGCAAATGTCTGTTAGAGAGGCGCCACTGGTCCGAGCCCAGGTGGCTGCCACACTCCTAGTGGAATGGGCTCGTAGCCCTGAATAGGGTAGCACGTGCTGAGCTTGGTAAGCAATAGTTATGGTGTCAATGATCCACTGGGCGATCCTCTGTTTCGAGACAGCGCTTCCTTTCCGCTGTCCACCAAAGCAGAAAAAGAGCTGCTCAGAGACACTAAAGCTTTGCGTGCGATCCAAATAGATGTGTAAAGCGTGCACCGGACACAGCAACACTAAGGTTGAATCTGCCTTCTCCTGTGGCAGTGCTTCACCACTTGATCCCTGAATGGGGTCGTGGGAACCTTGGACACATAGCCCGGTCGGGGTCTCAGGATCACATGAGAGTAGCCCGGACCGAAATCCAGGCACATTTCACTGCAGGTCCCCTACCATCTTGATGGAGATGAGTGCCGTCAGGAGGGTGCTCTTCAAGGAGAGTGCCTTAAACTCTACTGACTCTAAGGGCTCGAAGGGAGCCCCTCGTAGGCCTTGCAGGACTACAGAGAGGTCCCACAATGGAACGAGGCACGGTCTGGAGGGATTCAACCTCCTGGCGCTTCTCAGGAACCTGATGATCAAGTCGTGCTTCCCTAAGAACTTACTGTCCACTGTGTCATGGTGTGCAGCTATAGCAGCTACGTACACCTTCAAGGCCATCTCTCCAACCTCTCCTGCAGAAAGGAAAGCATTAAGCTGACTGCGCATCTCTGGGGGTCTTTGCGTCAGGAAGAACACCACTTAGTGAACAGACGTCATTTCAATGCATACAGGCGCCTCGTAGAGGGGGCTCTTATATTTCGGGTGTCTGCCATTTTGTAGGAGTGTCTGAACTCTGATTGAGCCACTCGTTCCCTACTTTTGTTCACTCATTCTTACCCACAATGCACTCTAATTTCAAGTGCACATTTGATGTACATTCAACAATGGTTAATTTACCACAATCCACCATGGGGAAGGTGTATAAGCTGGGAGTTTACTGCATCCTTCACTCCTGCAATGTTTTATTTCATGCTGTATGTAGTAAATTACTTTTTGACAGATCATTACTTGATTCAAATAACATAATAACACATAGAGAGACAAAACATACAGATACATTTTAAAATGTACTCTTTATTTGATAAAATGTGTTTACTCTTTATATTAACACACAGTATATACTACAAATGACAAATAGAATGAAGATTTATTGTATTAATATATTATTTAATAAGAATAACAATTAAGCGATTTACACTTAACTTGGATGTTTACATGGATTTATACAGTTAATCCGCCTGAAGTAGCTGCGTGTGAGGGAACAGAGTAAATTGATAAATACTGTTTATGACATGCGGGACGCGGGACAAAGTGCACTGATATATTGCTGCACTGATTTAAAAATGTACACTTAAAAACTGATGTCATAAGAGCCCAGTTACATTATCACCCTGAAAATGACCATCTCATTATACAGAAAAGCCCAATTTATCCTTAGAGCCAAAACTTACCTCAGCGTGCTGCCTTAAATTGGAGCTGGGATTTTAATCTTGAAATATCATCTTGTCTTGGTGTTAAATGAAGGCATTGCATGACGAAAATATTATTTTTTTCATTGTGAGGAGGGAAGAAATTGCTTCACTTTGAAACGTTTGATGCTGCAGCAGTGATTGAGTTACAGACTGTGACAGTGGCTCAGCATGCACAGCTTTGTGAACTTCTGCTTGTAAATGTCCCATTCAATAATCTCTCAATAAATTACACATTAATTAAAATGAAACCCAGTAATGTAACAACAGGAATGCCACCCATTGTAAAGAAGTAAAAGTAAAAATAAATCTTTAGAAATGTACTTGTGTGAGAGTAAAAAGTATCCACTTTTAAACCTACTCTAAAAGTAATTTTTTTTTTCAAAAAGTTAAATGTAGCACGTTACTACCCACCTCTGGTAATGGCGCTGTTTTTTACATCAGTAGTGTCCTGACTATATTTTGTGGTCAGTTGAATTCCACGGTGAATTAATTTCCTTCTGAAACTTTTGGCCTCCGGTGTATATATATATATATATATATATATATATATATATATATATATATATATATATATTACTAAATATTAATATAACTTACCAGACCACATGTTGTATTGTTGCATCCACCATGAGCAGGAAGTGGGAAAGAGTTACTCAGAGTTATAGCTGACCATGACAATGTCTGATTTATTCAGGATTATAAAAAAAAAAGATGACGGAGCTGACGTAAAGTGAGGGCTCAATTTTGATATGCAGTTTTTTCTGGAAAGAATAATTTAAAGTTTACTTTATGAATTGTTTGATATCTTACAGATCCCTACTTTTCATTCCATATTGATATTAATTAATTTTTAAACACTTTGTTTGGCAGTTTAACATTGTGACCTCTTGCTGAGGACAGTTAAGTTGCATGTGCTTCCAATAATAGCATGTGCTAAAAAAATTCTAATAAAACAATTAAAAAATATGTAATAAGTAATGAATGACCACATTTGATTCAATGATTCACATTTCCTTTAGATTGAACTTTTCCAGATAATTAATTATTATACATTTCTTGATTTTTAATAAAGAGGAATTTTTATGTAGGACTAGGACATGTTTTGTCCCTTATCTCAAGAGTCAGTGCAATATTGTATTTTCACATGGGCTACCGATTTACACTCATGTACTTTTATTACTGTGCGACTACTACAGGTGAAGTTACTGTATGTTGTGTTAGAATTTATTATATTTGAACAAGCTGTTTACAACATTAGGTGGTAACTACTTAAGTTCACATTCAGAAATTGTATTTGATTTATGTGTGGGTATTTTTTGATGCTTAAAAGATGCTTACAATTTTGCACAACCTCGAACAGGAAGCCTGGCACCATACCCCTGCTAATGAGTCATGCTAAGCCATGCTGATTTTTCTTGCTAAACTTCCCAGCTCCTTCTGTCCCAAATCAGATCAGCAAAACCGAGAAAGAGTGGGAGGCTTATCCAATCCACGGGATGTGACACGGCCCACTTTTTTCTCTCTGCCCCCTTCCCATTTGCTCAATGAATGTTAATGGTGTGGGGGGGGGGGGGGATTACTTCTCTAATGATTGTTATTAGCTTGTTTAGTGCATTGATTGGTGGTGAGTGTATGAGTGCCAGCTCAGACCAAGACCCACTGAGGAGTGTTTGCGGCATAAATGAAAACATCACGGTGAATTTGGAACCTTGCAGGTTGATTGGGAATGGACAGTCCACATAAGTGTCAATTCGATCTTCAATCAATTGCTCCAACCCAAATCCTAACCATGACCATTAAGAGAAACATAGCACTGGAGAACATGCAAAAGCTCTAGGCTCCTATGACCATCTTCCGTTAGAGGGACCACAGACTGAGCAATACAAGAGTATTTCCTCTCTACGGCAGACACAAAGACAGCGCAGTTGCTGCCCTTTTACAAGCCCCAAGCACCAATCAATTGACATTTAGCAGCGCCCTAGACATAAACAAGATAAATGCAAAGTGCTAAAATTCCTGTTGAGAGTGAAAGAATAGAGTTATCAGTTTAAATTTTCAAATGGTAATGCACTCACATCTGTTAATGGTATATACATTTATGTCGTATAGTGTATTGCCCATCTATGGTAATCAGAAATGGAGCTATAAGAGCAAATCATCAGATAATATCCAATGTGATGACAGTCCAGCACAAGAGTGAGAAAAAAATACATTGTGTGAGACAGTAATATTACTCGGACAAAGGCATATCATATGAATGTCACAGTCTATTCCGTCCCTGTTCAGGATCAGTGAGCCACATAGAGCAAAGATCAATATGAGTATTGAGAGAACTCATCATCGTTTTATAAAAAAGAAAAAAAATCAATGTGAAAGCTTTTGTTCAGACATGTTGTTTAAACTACCGTGGACGATCAGAAATAGCTCTTGATGGTTATTTTATATATACGTGTAACATTCAATGTGATGATTGGATCAAAACAGTCCATCTAAAAAAAACTGTGTATGTTCTGTTTTGAATGCTGGTCCACAACACAGGGTGCTGATGCTGTTCCAACAAAGATTTCTAACTAGTATAACCAGCATGATTTTCATGGTTAACCAGAATTTCGAGAAAAACCATACTGGTCGAGTTTTGCTGTACAGTAAAGTTTTGCTGGCTATACTGGTCCACCAGCTAGACCAGCACCAAACCACCATTAACCAGCATAAACCAGCCTGATAGAAATTATGTTATATAAACTGAATTGAAAAATATATATATAAAACAGTCAAATACTATTCTTGATGATTATAGAACACTAAGAGGTTATTTTTGGGTTTGGGAGCCTTTGCCTCTTGGATACACAAAGTAGACAGAGGAAAGGAAATTATTGGCAAGAAACAGTGGGGGACAGGATGGACTGTGACCAGCATCATCTACATAAATATCACAATTCCATTATGTCAAGAGCACATGTCAGAATGCTTTTCATTGCCAAATATATTGACACATGACATTCACGCATATCATGTGTGGGATGCCGTCAATAAAACATAGTCTAATTCTTTTTGTTTCTCTTTCTGTTTGGATAACAAGGGTAACCAAGATTTTATTTCCCTCATGACCAAATAAATATGCACTATTAATATTGATGCACAATATAACTATTGACATGTTCCAATTACGTTTGATGTTTATTAGGTTGAATGGTTTATTTATCAGGTTCTTGACAAGGCAAGTCTAGTTTATCAATAGACTAGTAAAGAACCGCCTGTTCCTACTTGCTTTATGGTTCATTTTTGTGCCCCTCACAAACATCTTTAATAAATTATATAAATAGACTAAAAGATGTGAAATGAACACAGCTAATAATTTACGTTTTTTTTAATGTTTTTTGATAGTATACCGGAAGAATGAATGTCAGGATAATAGTATTATTTATTTCAGCTTTTTTGTTCTTTCATTAAATTCCCAGTGGGTCAGAAGTTTACATACACTTTGTTTGTATTTAGTAGCATTGCCTTTAAATTGTTTAACTTAGGTCAACTGTTTTGGGTAGCCTTCCACAAGCTTCTCAAAATAAGTTGCTGGAATATTGGCCCATTCCTCCAGACAGAACTGGTGTAACTGTGTCAGGTTTGCAGGCCTCCTTGCTCGCACACGGTTTTTCAGTTCTGCCCAAAAATGTTCTATCGTATTGAGGTCATAGCTTTGTGACGGCCACTCCAGAACTTTGACTTTGTTGTCCTTAAGCCATTTTGACACAACTTTGTAGGTATGCTTGCGGTCATTGTACAATGAGAAGACCCATTTGCGACTGGGCTTTAACTTCCTGGCTTGTGTCTTGAGATGTTGCTTCAATATAGCCACATAATTTTCCTTCCTCATGATGCCATCTATTTTGTGAAGTGCACCAGTCCCTCCTGCAGCAAAGCACCCCCACAACATGATGCTTCCACCCCTATGCATCACTGTTGGGATGGTGTTCTTTGGCTTGTAAGCATCACCCTTTTTCCTCCAAACTTATCGATGGTCATTATGGACATTTTGTTTCATCAGACCAGACGATATTTCTCCAAAAAGGTATTTGTCCCCATGTGCACTTGCAAACTGTTGTCTGGCTTTTTTATGCCAGTTTTGGAGAAGTGGCTACTTCCTTGTTGAGCAGCCTTTCAGGTTATGTCGATATAGGATTCGTTTTTACTGTGGATAAAGATACATGTCCTTCTGTTTCTCCAGCATCTTCACAAGGTCCTTTGCTGTTGTTCTGGGATTGATTTGCACTTTTTGCACCAAACTACATTCATCTCTTGGAGGCAGAATGCATCACCTTCATGAGCGGTATGATGGCTGCATGGTCCCATGGTGTTTATACTTGCATACTATTTTGTGTACAGATGAATGTTGTACCTTCAGGTGTTTGGAAATTGATCCCAAAGATGAACCAGACTTGTAGAGGTCCATATTTGTTTTTTTCTGAGGTCTTGGCTGATTTCATTTGATTTTCCCATTATGTCAAGCAAAGAGGCACTAAGTTTGAAGGTAGCCCTTAAAACATCCACAGGTACACCTCCAATTCAGTACACCTCCCATCAGAAACTAATTGGCTAATAGCCTAAAGGCTTGATATAATTTTCTGAAATTTTCCAAGCCACTTAAAGGCACTGTTAACTTAGTGTATGTAAACTTCTGACCCACTGGAATGGTGATATAGTCAATTAAAAGTGAAACAATCTGTCTGTAAACGATTGTTGGAAAAATTACTAGTGTCATGCACAAAGTAGATGTCCTAGTCGACTTGCCAAAACTATAGTTTGCTAATGTTAAATCAGTGGAGTGTGTAAATAATTAGTTTTAATGACTTCAATCTAAGTGTATGTAAACTTCTGACTTCAACTGAATGTTTGTATAATAGCCATCATTTAGTAGAGGCCTGTGACTTTTTTTCTCCAAAGAACACAAAAAAAGGTTAGGGGTGTTGGGGAGAATGCTAAGGAACACATTGGCTTTCTTTGAATGGAGAAAAAAAAAAATGCAATGAAAGTCAATATTGACTGATGCTAAAATTTTGCTTCTGCCTAAAATCTTGTTCTGTTTTCCACTGAAAAAATAAAAAATAAATTCATGAGGATGAGTAAATGATGACAGAATTTTCTTTATATGAGTAAACTATTCCTTTAACTAGATTCACTGGAGTGTGTCAAAATCTATTTTTACTTGCTTCACTGGCCACAAGAGGTGATGTTACTGTATGATACAACTATGCATCCCTGAAGTGAGAAGAAAGAAATAATCACATCACAAGACAATACCATTAAAAAAACCCTGTCTGGGCAGAAACCCTATAGTGCTAATTTTAAGACAAATGCCTTGTTCTGAATGATACATAATAAATTAAATACAACATAATTATTTTTAAAGAGTGGCTATTTGAATGAAGATCATGCTACCACACAAGATTGCATAAACCCTGAAATATGAAATACTTTCACTGTTTTTGTCAGTGTGACATGATAATCTGCCTTTCATATTGTATGCTCTTCAGGTGAAATTCATTGGAGAGAAAGAACATCCAAAAATGAAACACCTATCTCTGATGCATTAAAATATCGAACTATGACAGTTCAAGAGGCATCCACTCGAAGTTAATTGAGGAACTGAGTGACATTTACCTGTGCGTCATGCAGTGATCAAATGAGACGTGAAAAGCTAAAGAATTTGCTATTATTACAGCTGAGACAAGGCACAAAGTCAGGACAATAATTAAAGTTCAGCCAGGTATGAGGTAGATTTGCTTCTTATTTTACCACACATCTACTGAATAAAAAAAAGGACTGTTCAATCATAGATTCAGTTCACTTCCAGTAATTCCTGTATATCAGCAGCTTAAAGTTCAACCAAAAATCAAAATATAGTCATCATTTATTTACCCTCATGTCAATCTTTATTTTTTTATGACTGAAGCAGTCACTCTCAAATCAGCACCATCAAAGTACCAAAAAAGTGGTGCATACAACTCATGCACTCTATTTCTTATGTCATATGATGTCATCTGAATCTTTGCATGAGGAACAGACTATAATACAAGCTGCCATATTTGTTATATGCATTTTGATACACTGAGTTATACTGATCTCACAGTGAAACTGGAAACAGTAGGTTGAATTTCCTTCAGCTAAAATTGTTTTGTGCTTACCAAAATTTGAAACACTACTCCCAGTGGCCAAAGTGGAAAGTTTTGTATGTACATGTGTGAGCTCCATTTTCCAGGTGAAATGTACAAAAAGGGGCGCCAAAGCGAGTTGTAAAGCAAGTTGTTTTCAACAGTCTGTAATACAGTGAAGAGGAATACATATTTTATAAAATGTACCGCCCAATCCACACCCCAAACCTAATCCTAACCATCAATGGAATGAAAATGTAATGTCAGGGTGAAAATGGCAACCTCCGAAAGGCGCCTGTTACTGATTATGCAAATGTGATTACTTTCTAGTTTCAATGCGGAATGCAAACCCAGGCCTCCTACGCTGCTGACGCAATGCTATCTGGGCATGCCACAAGGGAAGGTAAACATGTTTGAGCTGATGCAAAATGTCTGATGGGAGATGCCACTGGACAGTGAGTCGGCATAATGTGGCCGATCCTAGGGTACTGCTAATTTGGAAACAATATGCAGACTTCCCGTGTGATCATGTTGATTTGAATTGCTTCAGAAGACTTAGAAAATAATTTGTATGATCCACTTTTATGACTTTTATGGTCCTTTATGGTCATTTATGACCATAATATGGTCATATTATGGGCGTGAAACCTGTTCACACCCATAATATGGAAAAGATATTGGTCGTGATATTCTTAAAAAAATTAAATAAATCACCCTTTTTCCATTCCACAAAATAAAGTCTCAGAATATTCATTTGTGGGTGAACTAATCATTTAAATACAGGTTTGAAGGGAAAGGACAACAGTGCCATGACTTCCTGTTTTCTCCATCCCTCCTCAATCACATTAGCTGGCAGTAAATAGTTGGTTATTGCTTATCTGTCTGCGTTTCATGTTGAGTTATTGAACAGATGCTCCCTGCTCAAAGCAATCTGATGTGTCTTATCAGACTGGCTGTAAGACAATGTCCGTGTAAATCAAACAGTCATCTTCCACAATCATCACATTCTTTTCCTTAGCATGTCTAATATATTGCAAAATATGTGTGCTTATGTGCTCTACAAGCCTCAGTTCACTTCTACCACAGTTAATTATGTCTACACCTTAACAGTCTTTTATTTTGTGAGACAAATACCTAGAAAATTGTAATGAACAACTGAGCTGCTATACATCTAAGCAAGAGCAATCAAAAATTAAATATTCTGTATATTCTGCACACATTTAAAATAACTGTTAAACCACATCAATTATTCCTTTGCCTGGTGAAAGTAAGAAATGCCTTTTCATTGTATGACATTCACTTCTTAGTTCATCTCCAACTGTTAAAAAAAAAAAAGGCATTTCTGCGATGCTTCATAAAAAGACAGGCTCCCTATTAGTGGTGATTGAGGAAACATATACAGTCATTATCACCATGGCAATGAAGTTATAAACCAGGCTGGCTTGCTCTATGTTCATCCCTATTTATAAACTAGCATTTTCCTTTACCTCACGTAGTCTCTTAGAGCATTTGCAAATCTATGATAAATGTTCTTAGGGCACATTTTTATTGTAAAATTGTGCAAGATTTGTGAATAGTGCTAAATACTGCCGATGTAGTAATAATGTAAATGTATAGTATAGAATTCAATTTATGTATAGTAATGTATACAAATGTATGTTCACAAAAGCAACCAAGAACTAGATTTGCAATTCTTGAAGGAAATATCTGCTCTTGCAAGGCAGCAAATAGATATGTAAAGTATTTGAGATAAGTGTTGAACAGAAAAACAGCGAGTACTTCCATTATGTAAAGAAAATTCATACTGTTTTCATACAGATATTTTGTTCTTTAATACATTTTAAATGTCTGATTTGTATGAAATGTCTGCTTTTGAAGTTGCATAAAGTATAACTGACATCATCAAACAATAAATGTTTATCTAATAAGAAAAACTGTAATGTAAATTCTCTCAGAAAAGTAGAATAGATCATTTCCAGAAATCATAATGTGCAGTTTTGCTGCAAACAGGGAATAAATGATGAGTGCGCACTTATTTTATAATCTGCAAGATGAATTTCCTATCTCTATTCATGATACTTTACAATAAATAAATACATAAATAACAGTGTACATTGAGATACAGATAATTTTGTAAAAGAATCTGAGCCATTTTAATTTCTGTAAATATGCAGTCTTAAGACAAAACATTAACAGACAATTTTATGAAACAGACAACAAAAAAGTTAAAAAGAGAAGGTTTTTGCAACATAAATTGTCGTTTTGCAACATTATCCAACATGAAACATTACCCATTAGTAATAACCTAAGTCATTTGTATTAAGGTTGTAGTAGTCTCCGCCTCAGATGGCAGTCCACAGTCCTTCACTAACCATCTGATGCATATTACGCACAGCACTGGAAAGGACTTTCAAGATGTAATCTGATTGGCTGACTATGCACAACTTCCAGGAAAAAGGGGACAGTGTTTTTTTTTTTCATCAGTCCACCTGGAAACAAAGCTGTGTTTATTGGTTGATACAATGAATAAATTTTCCACTTCCCTTTTTTCTATGTTTTCTGTATAACCATTTGCAGAGACTGCCATGGCATTTTTTCATGAGTAATAATCCATATAGCATTTTTTCATGCAAGCCTGTTATAGTACAATAATATATTTCTGAATGCGCAAGACTTTAGTTGTAGCGGTTTCAATGGTGTCACCCCAATTTTTAGGTTTAGATATTGGTAAAGGTGCATGTCACATAATGCAATAAAATATATGTGTTTTTCTGTATACAGTCTTTTGTGGTTACTTGGGATTACTTGTGGATGCCGTCACTATGGCATGTTTCTTTGCCTTTCTTTTTCTAAATAAGAGGGCCAGTTCAGCACTTGGACGACAACGCTTAAAGAGAGCAGCCATACCCACAGCATCAGTGAAAGCAGCAGGAATCACTCGGGGACTCAGCATGGAGACTTCATTTATTTAGGCTACTCTTCTTCCATCTGGGGCGCCTGCTTAAGGTGTTACAGATCCAGCACATCTACCAGTCACCACCAGCTACAACCTCAACAGTGGATGTAAACTATGCACATGATAAGCAAAAGCCTTGTGAAAAACAAGATATGATAATAAGCCTGCAAGATTTAGCTGGTGATGACAGGATAAATGTACAAAAACATTTAGAGATTATATTATAAATAGATGACAAAAAACAATGACATTTTCCTTTTGACTTGTTGTGACATGCCACTGAGCTTCATAAAGCTATCATTCATCATTATTTCTAGGTATCAGAGCTTAAATATTACTCTTCAGACCATTTTCATTAATGTACTGCTATTAATATAAAAGCAATAGGCCACAAGATGCTGAGCATTATAGTAATTTTATCATGGATAATGGGTGTTTTTAGGCACAACGGAAAACAGAGCGCCTAAAACCCCATTTCCAGTGGTAAAATCATTGTAACGCGCAGTCTCTTGTGGCTTATTGCTTTTATAAAATGGTGACAACAGTAGCATGATAAAAGATACCACTGTCCAATAAGCAGATTGATTTAATTAAATTAAAAGATTATCAGGATAAACAATTCTTCCGCCTATATGATATATATAGTTCATAAACCTAACTTGAGGCTGTGTGCACTTGCCAGGCAACGTAGAAATAGCACATTAATATGGAATTCTGTGTTTCCACAGCTACTAAATCTCCATCACCACAGCAATACATAAATAAATAAATACAAATTAAGTTATGAGTTATGAGATAAAGCGTTGTACCATGAAATAACAGCATTCTGTTGGTTGTGCAGCATGACTAGTGCTTCACAAACAATTGACAATTATGAACCAGTTCTTTTAATCAATCGCTCCAAACAACTCATCACCAGAGCTTTTTTGGTTTGAACCAGTCTGATGAATCCTTTACTGAATTATGAGTCTTTACTTTCAGTTATGCTACGACTTGAAATGAATGAAGAACTATTGTGTGCACATAATCAGTTCTTAATCAGTCAACAACATGTAGTTACATATTAACTTAAGCAACACAGCATTTTGTACTAAGATATGATATTAAAGGTTTGTTAAAATTATATATATATATATATATATATATATATATATATATATATATATATATATATATATATATATATATTAGGGCTGTCAATCGATTAATATTTTTTATCAAATTAATTACATGCTGTCCCGATTAATTAATCGCGATTAATCGCATATACAAATATTTGCATATAATTATACATAGTTATCTTTAAATGTTTAAAAATTATACATATATATATAAATATTCAGATAATTAAAATGCATTACATTATTGTGGCAGAAGAGTTAATCATTGATAAGACAATACAAAAAGCGACTTTAGAATACAATGTATTGTTTATTACCATATTATTGATCATAAGTCAATCATTGGTAAAGAGTTCACAGCAATCCATTTCACAAGTGAATTTGTCAATCAGTTGGAGATTTATTATGAGGGCTTGTTTAAGGGCCCATAAATTTACACCTACGTCAGACGTCTTGGGTGTGTTGCGTCATAAACTTAAAACGTTTAGGTCACTGTATCAAGTTAAATATAGTTTAATACTCAATCTTTAAACACATCTTGAGATCCCTTAGATCGCATTTGCGCTCCTTCGAGTGTTTTGAACGTAAGAACTTAACGCATGTTTGTGTGTTTCTGCCTACTGAAGTGTTTTCTTCACTGTATAAACTGTGTGTTGCTCATACAGCTGAAATTTCACTTACTGCCCTCTGGAGTAACCAGGTGGTACTGCAAGCTTGCATTTCTAAGGAATCTTCCTTATTATGGTCTGTGGGAATATTCCTTATTATGGTCCGTGGGCATGCGATTAATTGAGTTAATTTTTTTAACACGTTATTTTTTGTATAATGAATGGCACTGAATGAACGCGTTAAATTGACAGCCCTAATATATATATTTATATATTATGATCAAATGAGCCAATTCAATTCATATTAAGCTATATTTATATATGCATTATTATTAGAAACTATTACAGACATAAAACATATTGAATGCTGAAGTTTAAATTGCTATAATTTAAAATCTCAAAACTATTTATTTGCTGCTGTTCAGTCTCTACAAGTATACCTGGCTGCAGCTTGCTGAACTGTCAGGTCCTTCTCTATCTCTATCACGCACACACGTGGAGTCTCTATTTCGCGGTTCCGCTTTTGAAACTGATTCAGAAGACTGTATGATGAGGATTTACAGGTGATGCAAAGAGATACAGCAGCTTGCCTGTATTTCTTGCATGCCTGGTTCACAAGAAGACACCATTCTTTGTACAGTAAATACGCTCAAGTGTTTATAAAGCCCGGGACATGCTTTGTGTGTAACAAAACATGTACAGCTCCACACAATTAGTTTCTGTGCTAGGATGTGCAGCCGTGCCGAGTGTGAACCTCTAGAAATGTATACTGTATATGAAAATTAGCAACAGAAAGTGGGGGAAAACCTTTGTGAAGTTTGGCCTATTGTACAAAGGTGACTCTGTTTGTTCCAGGCAGACAGTAGATGCCATAACCCGCCCTCAACCTATTACAAATCATATGGTGCCAGTGAAGCTGAGCAGCCTGCAAGAAACAACTCTCGAGGCACCTTTCTACAGAGCTCGCAAGATCGCAATGGGAGAAAGATGTCCCAATTCATGCCACCCCAGCACAGCACAGAGCTTGTAAGAACGCGATGGGAGATTGGGGTGCCCCGACAGGCTCAGCCTTAAAGGCTCTATATGGATGTTCATAATGTATTCTTACATTATCAACAAACATAAGATATCCATGATAATCCATAGGTAGGTTACACTTTGATACAGGATCTTCTTAGCTGCCTTGCAATGATTAGAATCAACCATGTGATTGGGCAGACATGACTCAATGACAAGTCAATTATGATTTTGGAGGGACGGGGTACATTTTAAATGAGGGATTAGGTGTAGTAGACTTCGAACTATCCATTTTATAAACTGCATTATTTGCCATTATTAAAGCCTGTATAACAAGATATTGTGTCTTTATGCAGTATGATGTAGCTGTTTCAAACAGATTATTGTTACTCTTTGAACAAATATTAGGCTCTTTTGCTTTTATCGGCTCTCATAGCAGAACTGGAACTGAAAGACTTTTTCAAAACAAAGGCCCAAACTTGCTTAGCTCCAGCAAACTTTACTACTAATTATTTTCCATTATGCTAATTGTCATACAGAGATGACATCTGCATTTCTCTTCTTGAACTTGTGAGTGCCTTTTCTGCTTGTGGCCAACAACCTTTAAGATTTTGGCATTTGCAGTATGGATCTTACACAGACATCACAGATTTGGCTTTAAAAACTTTTTAAAGCCTTTTGAAGGATTACAGATTGCAAGCTTTCACTCAAACAATTTCAAATCAAGCATGCACTAAAAAAATTATATTAACCTAAAAATGTGGTGACATAAATCAAAACTTTTTTATTCAAGTCAGATATATCAATTAGCATCACTAAATCAACCTGAATACATAATAAAACAAATTTGAATGGTTATATCATGTAGAAATAGCTATTTAAAGTAATAATTGCCAGTTAACCCTTTTTAAAGTGTGGAGAAGGTTTGCTTCTTTTCCCCTACAACAATATTTGCATGTTTTTAGTCATAGTAGGCAAAACATTCTTGTTGACAATATTTTAGTGACCATAATTGACCGTTGCAACTGAAATTAATTTGAATTGTGACCACGTCCATACTGTCTGTTCTGCTACACACCTTATGTAGCTTTGGAATAATCATGAATTAATTTTACCACCATTAATATTCATAGAGTTTGTCCTTTAGTTAAGAGTTGAGAGGGAGCTGATGAGGTTATTGCTGCATGTGTGAGTGTGTGCGAGTATGTCATCCTGCCTGTCAGGTGCTGTCATTCTATGTAATTAGGTCTCAGCTAGACTTGGAGACAGACACATAACTCCAAGGAAAAGCCTGACGACATCCCAGAAATAGCAGCCTTCAGTTACGACAAAAGAGGTGGAAATAGACATCCATTGTCCGTACCCCCCAACCATCCCCACTTTTTTAATCTGTCTTTCTTTATCTATTTCTCTGAGACCCCCCATTCAAGTTATTGAATGACTACATCATTCTTCAGCTAAAAAGCATCTTTCTCAATTGATGGCCATTTAAAAGCAGCCATGTATTCTGATGAAAAAATAAATAAATAAAATCACAATAATTCATTGTAAAATATAAATCAAAAACATTTAATTTTGAAATAGTAGATGATTTGCATATGTACATTCACAAGGGTGAAAATCTAATTCCATTTATTCATTTGAAAGATGCGTTTATTTAAAGCAACTAGGTATTCAAGGTATACTATTTTTTATCAGTATGTGTGTTCCCTGGAAATCAGACCCATGACCTTGATGTTGCTAGTGCCATGCTCTACCACTTGAGCTACAGGAACATAATTACTGCACTCTTATTGTATCTTATTGTGTCTGATGTGTTTATCTGCTCCTTTCAAATTAACAATGTACCATCTGCATTATTAGCACTGCAAGCATGCACTTGGACAACATCCACATCCATCTGTTCCACACACTTTGCGACACAAATTATTGCAATATAAAATAGATTCTGTGTTAGGTGGTAGGCATAAAATAGCATGAAGCATTTCAGGAAGCATGATTCTTAATTCATTTGCTTCTATAATGTAGACATGTTGAATTGACATGTGTTTTATAATATGCACAACGTGGTTGTCATGCGCAATAATCTAAAATTATTCAGGTCTGCTTCCATATCACAAAGAAAGATTATAAGATAACAGATAAAAGAAAGTAAGGTATGTCATTATATTTATTTGCTGTTGTGTGTGTGTGTGTGTGTGTTTATCATGCTTGTTTCTAAGAAAGCATCAGAGGGGATATTATAATACAGATGACTCATCCTTTTGTGATATTAAGATTGCTGTATGCAGTATGTTCCATATCTGTGTTCAGTCTATGCACATAAGCTCCACCTATTAACAATATGCTTCTTTCTCTATGTGTACACTACAAGCAGAATGTGTGATGTCATATTGGTGCTGTCTCTTTCATCACTGTGCAATTTACTTTAATTCTCTATCGAGGGAATTTTTGTTTACCTGTTAATGGATTTCCTGCCACCCTTTCATCCATGGTTTTGCCTCTTTAGGAAAAGCGAAACCTGATTGGATCTGAACTGACGGACAGCTCTGTCCTGTGCCTGTTTATGAAATAAAGCACCTAAATATTAATATCCAACTAAAATTATGTATATCTTCAGTTTCTAGAAAACTTTGTCATTTAAAGGTATGATCATGTTGATCAAAATTAAAATAAGGTTCTATTTGTTAACTTTAGTTATTGGGTATCATAAACTAATTAACAATATTTTCTAACAGAATTTATTAAACTTGTTTAATGTTTACTTGTAAATATAGGATATGACAAGGCTAAAGGTACACCTTAAGGAAAATGTTCTTATGTTCTGGCCACAAAGTGTGCCAAGATTTAAGAAATATATATATATATATATATATATATATATATATATATATATATATATTTATAGGAATAACATAATTTGAGTGAAATTAAATAACAACAAAACATTGTTCTGATTCAAATTATATTTATCTATTATTTAAAGGTGGCAGGGGCCCTTTTACCCCAAACCTGGGATAAAAGGCTCCCTCGCTTGGGGCAAAATGTCCCCAGGGAGGTTACAGTAATATAGTGTAGATTACTGTGCAAAAAGTTAGGGGGGTTACAGGGGAATAAAAAAGTTATAGCAGGATGCTTTTATAAGTAACAAATTAAGATACATATTCAAAATAACCAAGGGTGCATCATTTCTTGTTCATCAATCACATCTCAAGTACTCTATAAACAAATTCATCTCCATTGTGACTGGATCAGTAAATATGAGTCCACTTTGAACATTCTTCATAACTAATCAGTTCACCCCACTCAAGAAAAACAATGTATTTTCTAGAGGCCTTTAGCCTTTCCAACAGTTTTTTAACACAAATACTACCCTTTCACTAATTGGACATATACTGTATATATATATATATATATATATTTTTTTTTTTTTTTTTTGTTAATCAACTTGAACACAATTGAATATGATAAATAAGTATTTTTTTCTCAAAATAAATGTGATACTTTCAGGGATTTTCATTATCTACATACATTTACAACATTTTAAAAATTATTAAATATTACATAAAATGTCCTCAAAATCAACCTTTAGACATTACACGCAGTGATTTCATGGATCATGAAAATTGTGTAGCGCCTAGTGACAAAAATGTGTTTAGGAAAGTGCTGTGGTAGTTTTTGTTGCAATAAAGCCTTTTACCCCGGGGGACCTTTATCCCTGTTTTACCCTACTATTGTTCATTGTTAGTTCATGTCAGTACACATTGTATTAACTAATGTTAACATACATTATGTAATTTTTAATGTTAAAACTGTATTAGCATATGTTGAAATTAGTGCTGTTGATTTAACACATTAATTTAGTGTGATAAATAAAATAAAATGTGTAAAAAACATTAAAGCAATTCATCATTCCTTCAGACTGGTACGTAAATTACGTAATAAAATTAAGTCATTTTTACCATCAGAGCAATTCAAGCTTGAAGTACATGTAACTTTGTTTTTTTACTGCCCACTGCAGCTGCTTCACGCCTCAACAAACAAGCAGCAGCCACATGCAGTAAAGGTTATTGTGGCAGACAAGCAAAGCATTGATTGGACAAAACTAAAAGTGGTATCATTGGCCTACAGTCCACAGAAATGCATTTTGCAATTGAATTCATAAATCTGTTCAAGTTAATTTTATTATAAGGGCTTTTCTAGGAATGCTTCAATGCACATTTTTGGATCTTCTCACTTTAATTGCCCCACGTCACAAAGCTCATCCACAGCTTTTTTAGGTCACCGTGTCAAGTTAAACGAAGTTTGAAACTTAGAAAAACACATCTAGAGATCTCTGCATTTGGAATCGCACTCCATTCAGCTGTGTTTGAATGCAAGAATGCTCTATATATACATTATATCTAGTATACAGTGATAGTACAGAATATTATAAAGTTAATGGTGACTAACATTCTGCCTAACATCACGTGTTGTGTTCCACAGAACTATCCCTTTCACTATCCCACATACAACCCTATTGTAAAGTGTAACCAAAATATTTAATATTTAATCTCCAGACAGCAATCGATTGCACGAAGGAGATAAATCATGGAGTAGCCAAATATGATGATGTTGATTTATTTGACCTGATTGGATGAGAACTGACCGAGAGTAGAGCTGAATGCTTCAATCCCCTCTCGGCTCTCTCATGCTGCTATCTCTGATAGCAGACCTGCTTACTCCTGCTGGGCATGTCGGCAGGTGAGAATACAGCCAAACCAAATGGTGGGCCTGAGCCTGGTGGATTATCAAAAAGGAAACCATGCCTAGGTAGGAAGCATTTCTGCTTCCACATAAAAAAGTCCTTTAGATATCCTGATTGGATACATTTATGAGCAAGTAAAAAGCTTTTGATAACAAACATCCACATCAGCATCAATCTCTCTTTGTGAGTGTTTCAAGGGGTCTTTTTGAATTACGTAAGCATAGATGCATTCATTGTTCCCTGCACCACGCAAATGCACCCTCTGACACAGTAAGAACCATAGTCTAAAAGGAGCGTGGGCACTGGTAAGGAAAGGGGCTTCTTTATGAAGTTTGGGAGCAGTCTAATGGCTCTTATTGTGTGGCCTCCATAGCACCTTGCAGCTCAGGGCAACAATTACTGACTTTTCATTTGACTCTGACTTCAACAATGTTATACCTGCAGGTCCATTCACCCCTTGCAAAGATGAGTTATTTAAATACAGCTGCTGTAGATGTTTCTGTCCACAACATACTCTTTATCCTCTTAATGTGCATCACAATGTTCTGGAAACCAGATTGGAAGTTTAAAATGACTCAAAGCAACTACACTTCAGTAAGGAGGCTCTTCATCGATCAAACAAAGATTTAACTAAAAACATCTTGTTTTAAATGCCATATGAGCATAAACCTTGCTTTGCTGTTCTTGTGGCAAATGCCTTTAATTTATGTTCTAGCTTATGAACGCTAACACTGTAGAGAAGATGTAAATGAGCTCTGACCTCATCAAACTTGCATACAGACTGTCTGTTGCAACATCAAACATGAAAAACAGAAAAAACATCCAACACTACTCACTTTCCCACTCTTATCAGCAGAGGAAGTGTGTTTTAGTCAGACAGCACTTGCGCTGCCTAAGACGTCATAGCAACAGCTAAGGGTGCAAACCAAAGGCAGTGTGATGCTCACTAACAAGCTGTCACACACACATGTGCAACTCACACAAACACGCATACACATACAAAAACAGATTAAACTGATACATCTTCCCTTTTGCAAAAAGGACATAACAACATGACCATATATAGTCTTCATTGTGTGACGTTTGTAATTCAAAATGTGTACAAATGTAACTGACAGTGTATCTATAGTTATCTTTTAACATCTATTAATATTTATATCAAGCATCATAATACAAAATAAATTATTTCAGTTACCAATGTCATTGTAAAAATGCCCTGTTCACAGTCAGCCACAGGGAATTTATTCCATGATTGAAAATGTCTAATAACGGTGGGGAAAAAGCCAAGAAGTCGTATGATCTTAATATGTTGGCCTCCCTGAGGTGTCCCGCTCCATATATAATAAAACTGCTTTTTTAGATTAGTGTATTTAATATCAGTGACCTAAAAAAGCAGTTTTATTCTATATGGAGCGGGACACCTTAGGGAGGCCAACATATTAAGATCATACGACTTCTTGGGTTTAGAAATTAAGTGTAAATCCTTTTAATGACTAAAACAAATTAGTGTACCTCTAATGGTTATCAATAATTATAATGTTACAAATAGGTACATCATTTCACATACACTTAAAAAGTATGTAGAAGTTATAATCATTGATTAGAATAATATCTATTAAAGTTTTAAGAGGACAGTAGAAAGACTGTGCTAAGCAGAGAAACCGTCCTCTCAGGTTGAGATGTCCCACTGTAAATTTCCAATCAAAAGACGCACAATGTTTTTCAATGGCCATAAATTTCTCATAATCTACACCCCTTAGGCTTCCAGCTTCATTATGAAGAAAACTGACGTGAATCTGGATATGCAACAGAAAGACATCAAAGCACCCACTCTGCAAAATGAGCAGCAAACTCCTCATTAGATATTCACAAATCTCCTAGGATACAGCCCACCACACACAATAATCACCAAGTAAGATTGTTGCCTGTATTCTAAATACATGCAACAGGGATGAGAGCATTGGTCTGCATAAGAGACTCCAAAACCATCTCCAAGCTCCAGAATCAGCATTCCTCAAAGAAAAAAGCAAACACTTGCTTGAATTGAAGGCATTAACTGTATTTCAAGTATGTGCGAACATGTTTTGTGTACAGTATACAGTATATTGGTATCAATACATTAGAATCATGATCTCAGGGAATGGTCTACATGTGGGAGTGGAGACACAAGAGGAGGGCAAGAGAAGGCGACACAGTGCTGCAGTGAGGTTTGCGCCAGTTCATAGCTGTCACAGCCCACACATTCGGCTGATACAATCGTTGAGACACCAAATGCCATGAGAATGTCAGGCTCGCTTTTTAAAGAGATGCTAAGCTCTGGAGCACACAATCAAAAGCAACATCCAATATTCTACACCACAGCAAGAATGGGATAGACTGCATGCTTTACGCACAAGCATGTTTATTTGTTTCTTTGGGTCTGAAGAAGAGTAGAGATTAGTCATAGTGAGTTGGGGGTAAAGAAGATTAAACATTGCATGATAGAACATATGCACAGTCTTCACTTGCCAGGATGCAATCTGTGCAACAGAAAAAACAACAACATTTGCCTTAATTGTGGACTACAGCCATTCAAATTTAATTCAGTTTATTTGTAAAGCACTTTTTACAATACTTATTATTCCAAAGCAACTTTACAGGCACAATTTGAAAATAGTGTCTTAAAAAACTCACCAAGCCAAAGGCAACAGCAGCAAGCAAAACCTTCTAAAGATGTTAAAAAATAATTAAAGAAAATAAGGAAGAAATCTTGGGAGGAACCAAGATTTAACAGGGGAAGCCCTCCTCCTTTTTAAATAATAATAATCATTTAATAATAATTTTAAGAACACTGATGGATGATTCAAAACACTTTCCCATTTGGACAACAACAACAACAAAAATATGGTCTATTTAGTGTCCCATCTCTTCCAACAGTTTAACTGCAATCTCATTGTAATTACAAAGGCTTAGGAACAACATCTCATTCAGAAATCAAAGTTCTCTGCCACTCCACTTCATGCAAAGTGATGCAAAACAAACATCTTTTTCAGGAGTAATTAAAGACTCTTTTTGATTTTCACAAGATTAAGATTAAGATATACTTTATTGTCCCCGAAGGGAAATTTGTTTTGGACACTGTCCATTCCGTAGCTTTACAGAGACAACACAAAGACAGTTCACAACATTTCCTCAACACATACTTCTCCCGAACGTTCTCTCATATACATTTAGTATTGAGGTATAGGTAGAATCAAATATGCATATAGACACAACCCATTGTATTAACTCTTTCTCTGAGCTGATGTTAGACTAAAATGAATTGTGCCTAGTTGATTGATTCATAGATCAAACATTCTCTGGATAATGTATCGCTGAATACCTTATTTAATCTTTGTGATATTTGTCTCTTTCTCTTTTCACACTAGGATTACATGTTGCCACGGGAGACAAAAATGATCTTTGATTTCCATAATTATATCTGTGGGTCCCTTTGATCATGTTCCACCCATTGCTATTGTTCCCATCACTATGCAACAGAATAGGCCAACATCTGCAACTTACACTATTCAACCAGAAAAAAAAATATACTATTTTGCTGTCTGGAAAAGATAGGATCTTTAAAACAAAGGTCACTTTGTCATTCCATAAGCTTTATTTGGTAAAAACTTTATTTAAGAAATCACTCTTAACAAGAATGCTTTGCAGCTTTTGCATGACCTAATGGTTTTGCAACAATTATTTCATAAGAAAACATGTGAAGTTTATCCATGGTTAACAAATGACATGAGAGCTTCATGTACATATATAAGATTGGAAACAAATCTTCAGTCTGCATTATAATAATCCATGAAGTAGGATTGCCAAGTTGCTTCGTGAAAACCTCAAGATATATTTCAGGCAACAAATTTGCATTCCTCCTCTATTCTAGTTACCCTATCCCTTTGAGTGATCACCAATCAATATTTGTCTTTTAATTTTGACTCCATAATGAAGTCTAGGCTTGCTATCGGCTAATGCTATTTCAATGCTATTTTACGATTTTTGCCACTCAGGAATATGTGAATGCAGCAAGGATATGAAAATTGGCATGCTTTAATTGGTCTTAGCCTCAGAAAGTTAATCCAGTGAGCAGATTCTCTAGCTGGAACCAGAATCTTGAAATGATTAATTATTTTAAGTGACAAAACATTTGAATAATGAAAGAAAGACAAAAGAAGAACTGAAGAATCAGAGTCATGTCATGTCTTAATGCACGCATTTAAAAATTCAAAAGAAAAATAAAGAAAAGAAATGGAAAAAACTTTCCAAAAATTAGAAAACATTATTTTAACTTCAAGGTTTTCTGGGAACTAGACAAATTTAGAAACTGAAATGCTTGTACCCAAGAAGCACAATCATACTTGTAAAGAAAGAGAGAGAGAAAGTGAGAAAGATTTGGAGAGAGAGAGAGAGAGAGAGAGAGAGAGAGAGATACAGGGAGCTAGAGAGAGAGAGAGAGAGAGAGAGAGAGAGAGAGAGAGAGGTTATATTTAGACAGAGGCAGCGCATCAGGTGCAATGTACGATTTCTGAAAATGGAAACAGCTCCCAGGAGTGAGAGAGCTGAATCTCAGGCGCTTTCATAATTTATTTTGAATCTAAGACTTTGCACTGGGAAAATTGCATGAAGAGTGCTGATGTCCCTATAGTTCCCATGTTAATGAACATTCCTAGTCATAAAGTGCATCCCTGAGAAACCCACGCCTCAAAGCACACTGTGATTGCCAAAATAACCCACTGTGTTTAAATATGTCAACGCTAAATCACAGCACGCTATGTCACATTCTAAGCCAAAAAATAACTATGTAAAAAAAAAAAAAGTACAAATTCCAAAATGCTGATTTTATCAATTTTGCTCTGGAGTTATTGTCAGGGACTTACTTAAAAGACAATGTCATGTCAGTGGAGGTAATTTCCAAATTTGTATACTAAAAAGCAAGTTACGGTTAAGATTGGAAGAGTAACAGAACAATAATGGGCATTCTGTTGCACTTATCTTCCACAACGCCATCCACCCTTAGTTTGGTTGCATTAGAGCAGCTCTTTATAAAATAGCCTACATATTAAAGAAAAAGAAAATAAAATGCGAGCCCCACCACAGATACAGAACCTTGAGTTACTCTCCACCTTTTCTTGCTAAGGAAACTTTTGTAAAGATAAGTGAAGCATGGTCATACAGCTGGATAGCTTCTAAATGACACCATTAGCCAGCAGAATGAACACAAACATGGAGGCTGGCAGTGCCCTGCAGTTTCATAACTCTCAGAATGATAATTGGGTAAATAATAATATTCCCCTACGTGATCAGAAGTGTCATCATCAGCAGACAAATTAGGGATAGTCATTCATGAACCTTTATTTTAGTTTTTTTTTTTTTTGCTCTAGTAGAAAATAGGGTTCATGTGAGCGGTTTATCAAAAAGTTAATAGCCACAGGCCTTGCTTGATATTAAAAACATTGGGGGAGAAAAGATATGGGTCATTCCAAAACAAAAGTCTTAACATAAGGATGATTTAGCATCACAATATAACTTGCAAGAAATAGTTTGATATATTTATAATCTTTATTATTTATTAATATTTTGGGTTCATGCACCTCCCAGCACCAAAAATTCTATCAGTCTCAGTCAGAATGTGATTCTTTGCTGTCTCATAGCAACCTAAAAATAGAACTGTCCCTATTATGCTATATATAGCTGAAATGGCTGGAACAAGTTATGGGTGTTTAAATGCAATGTAAACTCTGACACTAAGCAGTGGCAATGCTGTCATAGTCTAAAAAAGGACGGACGGACGGACGGACGGACGGACGGACGGACGGACGGACGGACGGACAGACAGACAGACAGACAGACAGACAGACAGACAGACAGACAGACAGACAGACAGACAGACAGACAGACAGATAGATAGATAGATAGATAGATAGATAGATAGATAGATAGATAGATAGATAGATAGATAGATAATCGGAAACAACATACAAATGTAATTATTCTCATTTAAAATGTAACATCATCCTCACACTAAATTTGCACAAATTAAACCTGTTAGATTATATATATATATATATATATATATATATATATATATATATATATATATATATATATATATATATATATATATATATATACAAATATAAGGTGTTTGTGCACATCATAACAATAGTCCTAACAAGTGACAGGTTCTCTGAAGACCTTATTTATTTTTGAAGATTCTGACGTCAATCAGATTCACGTTTATTTCACGAAGTGAAAAAGAGGAAAGTTATTTATAACCTCAACGTCTCAGTGTGATTCTTGGGTGCGCAAATAGGAATGTAGCGATTGGACTGGTCTCTTGAGTTTCAGTAACAAAAGCAGTGAAGCTGCTGGAGCGTCGTGGTGCCTGCACGGCAGCACTGAACCTAAAATAGGACAGTTCTGTTGGGTCTGAACTAAATAACTACACAAACAGTGCTGAGAATTATGCCTCTCAACAGCTTTTAGAGAATACTGGAGCACATTACCGTGGAAATATTCTACAATGGCTAACCTTTGCGTCAACCAGGTAAGGAAACGTTATAACTTGAACCCATTTACATGGCGTAATTGCCTGACAAACACATTTGGCATTAAACATTTGCATTTGTTTTTATATATATATATATAAATGATGATGCAATATATGTACTTCTTATATGAGCAACGTTACAAAGGGGGTCTTGTAACTATGTGAACAGAGCACAAACACTTTAGAGAAAAAGAAAATGCAGGTTAATGAGCACAGATCAATGATGTACAATGATTGTGATGTACATTGTAGTAAATGGAACTGGTTCTGGAATTCTAACTTTAATGCAGCGCCAACAGCCTCTGCCACTATGGTGGAGAGTATTTTATCCTCCATAACAGATGTGTACTGAGAAGCATTTTTTCACATGGTCTCAGGACCATGGACAGTGTTATTTGGTGAACCCAGTGATAAAACAACGCAAACGTGTGAATAAAATCTATATACCGCGCAGCAGATCTGATATATTAATTAATCTTATAACGCATTATTAAACTATGTCAGACTATTTCCTCGTATCACATGTAACCAATTAACCGTTATTAAAACCCTTTTCTGTTTTAGAATAAGTGCATTTATTTTCAAACGGTTATTTCAAGTAGGCTAACTGGTCTGATTAAATTGTTAGGTTCGAGAACTGGAACAAGAAAACGAGGACGACTATTTATGCAACTGATTAAAGAATGAATATACAAAAAGACCATCTTTGAAACATCGCGCTTTTCATGCATTTGATAACGAAGCTGAATGGAAAACGTATAGCGTAGATAATTAATATCGCCCTTTCATTTGTAGTTAATTGCAGAACTACGCTCTTTTTACGAGAGGAGTCACACACACACACACACACACACACACACACACACACACACACACACACACACACACACACACACACACACACACCCTCAAGCACACACATATCCATTTAATTCATACAAGGAAATGATATACATTTTATACGCACCACATTCATAGTTTCATATTACTTCCATATCCAAACGAACAGAACTGCGCGAATTTAGAATTTAAAGTTTCACTCGCACCTGATCCCCCTGTCAGATTAGAGTCTCTTCAAATAACTAATTCTTGGGCATTCAGGCTGCCACCTGGTGGCCCTTCAAAACGAAAGACTTTGCTGTTGTATGCATGTGGAACAGGTGATTGTGGGCTTAAAACATCTACATCATCTCTACTTATCTTCAACATGTGAAATGTTTGTGAAATGGAATGGAAATGTCTCTGGAATCTGCTTGATGACTGTAACAGCAGTCTGTTATTGCCTTGCAGGACTGAGGCTGCTTTGGGTCCAGCCTAGGTGATGGCTGACATGCTAGAGCTCAGGACTGATGGGAACTCTCTTCTGAAGGCAGTGTGGCTGCACCGTTTGCGCCTTACAAGGCTTCTGCTGGAGGGTGGTGCATACATCAATGAGAGCAATGACAGTGGAGAGACGCCACTCATGGTGGCTTGCATGTCCAAATACTCTGACCAGCAGAGTGTGAGTAAGGCTAAATTGGTCAAATACCTACTGGACAACAAAGCTGACCCTAATATCCAAGACAAAGCTGGAAGGACAGCGCTCATGCATGCATGCAGCCACAGGGCAGGGCATGAGGTGGTGTCTCTTCTACTGTCCAATGGGGCTGATTCAAGCCTGGAGGACCGTTGTGGATCCTCTGCTTTAGTCTATGCTGTCAATGCAGATGATAAAGAAACCCTTAAAGTCCTCCTGGATGCCTGCAAAGCCAAAGGCAAGGAGGTCATCATCATTACTACTGACAAATCCCCATCTGGAACCAAAACCACCAAGCAGTACCTGAATGTTCCTCCCTCACCTGAGTTTGATGGGAGAACTTCTCCTGCACCTTGTGCCTCACCTTCAGAGATAGATCTTCATGCATCGTCTCCCAGCAAAGAGGAGGAGAAAGACACTGTATTCACTTTTCAAACCAAGTTTAAGTCAACCTCAAACACAGCGGCCAAACTAGCCAATGGACTTACCTCTCCAAGTAAGAAGCCTGTAAACCCCAAAAGGGCTCGTCTACCCCAGCTGAAGCGACTACAGTCAGAGCCCTGGGGTCTAATTGCCCCCTCTGTGCTGGCAGCAGCCAATGAGGTGAGCAAGAGAGCCAACTCTGATGAAGATGTTGTTGCCGGTGTCAATGGACTGAGCCTGTCCAAAAGAGGCACTTTGTCCCGGCATAATAGTGTGGATGGAAAAGACATTCTGTTTCCAATGATGGGTGATCAGACTACAAAAATGTCCCCGACATCTCTTCCTCCATCTTCCAAAGTGTCCTATGAAAGATCCCTGGCACAGCACCAGCCCCTGGCACGACGTAGCACTGTCCCCACTGAGCAGGAGTGCTATGGAGCAAACTTTGGGCCAGCTAGCCTCAGAGATACAGTGCACCGGAGGAGATTGGGGAATGAACACTACGACTCAGACTCACAGCTGTACTCAGATTCCAGCATGCTAGACTCTCCTAAGGCACCTATGGAGAGGAGGAAGCTTAATACATCCCCTCTTGCTATGCTCACAGGCTCAAGAGAGTCCTTGGACAGCAATCCCAGTACCTCCTCCCCTAGCACAGCCAGATGTAGACCACATGGTCTATTGGAGCGGCGTGGCTCTGGAACGCTCTTACTGGACTACATATCCCACACCCGTCCAGGCCACCTCCCCCCATTAAATGTCAACCCTAACCCCCCTATTCCAGACATAGGGGCCAGCAGCAAGCCCTCGTCCCCACTTGCAGCAGGAATAAAATCAATAACTCCTGTAGCACCAAACTCACCAAAGAGAGGCAACCTCAGGATGAAGAAAAAGCTTGTGAGAAGGCACTCTATGCAAGTGGAACAGATGAAGCAGCTTTCAGACTTCGAAGAGCTCAATCATCAATAATGAAACTCAATCTATGTAGATGTAGCAACTTTAACATCATAAAACATTTAGTTGATGCTTACACAGGTGGGAAAATGTACTTGTAACAGTATTTAAAGGTAGTTAGCACTGAATGTAGCCACTTAGGGCAAAGGGATATTCTATCAAAATGGTTTAGTCTACGTGGTATTAATTTGGAGAAAAAAATATCACATTTTTGAAACAGCACATGAAAAAACATTTAGTTAATCTATCTATGTCAAACAGAGGGAAAAAATCAGGTGTTGGAGAAGCATAAATGGCTTATTATGTTGTTTCTAAAAGGTATACAAGGTATAAAATATTCCAAGATACAACCTAGCTGTTAAAGGTAAGTTTAGATTTAATATAAGATGCAATATTATAGTGTAAGCTTAGACTGGAAGTTCCCACCCACAGCTCATTTTCAAAATTAATTTGTTGGTAGAATTGTAATTTACAACACAGTCACAAAAATACTACGATGGAGTGTATAATTTTACATTATGCAACAAACATGGTGTTTGTCCTCTTAAAGAGCAGGTGAGAGAGTGTGCTATTATTCTTGCGAATATAGATTGAATTTGACAGCTTGACTAAAGCTAGTTCTAGGAGCACATCTTCGGCAGCAAAATAAAAACAGAGACAAAAATATCTGTAATGTCTTCAAAGTCTAGACATCTCTCTCTCTCTGAGATTCATTAAGGCAGACCGAAGAGTGAATGCAAAACCAGACTGGCAAAGATGGAGCAGAGAGGTCACCAGATCATACCCATTAAAAGACAGCATTTCACTGGCTCTTGATTAAAAAGCTGGATAGTCCTGAAACCAAATCCAGTTGAGAAGTGTAGCCGAAGAGAGGAGGAACAAGAGAAATATCGGCTTACATCATTCTCTGCTTAGTATACATACAAATTGTTAGCTTTTAAATGTTGATGTTAATGACTATGTGTAGATGTGTCGTTACATGCATATCTGATCTAGATTTTGCGAGAAACACTGACCATCTGTGAGCTAATGATAGAAAAGTCTGTCTCTTGTAATTGATTACATTCTACACTGTTTGCAATAATACATGCAACATTGCAAATGTAATTATAACTTACTCTTTAACACAAAGATGATTCATATAGTCATAGAGCCCTTAGTTAACCTCACTAGGTTGCCAGTCTTCACAGATATGTAGAGTCTGTTTATTCTATGATGAGTTCAAGAGGTTGAATGTTTGTAGCTAATTAGTTTATAGTGCCTTTGAGGGAGAGTAAAAGGTGTTCTTCAAAACAGATTGTATTGAATAAAATATTATTGAGCAGCATTTGAATCAAAGATTTAGAACCAGAACAAATCACTTGGTTATAGTATAATGTATTATGATGACAACAATTTACAAAAATCAATAAATAATACTTCATAATTTGATAAGAGCATATCAGAAATAATTCACGTAATGCCTGTAGCGGAACATGCCTTGTGATAAACCAATGACTACTGTACAGAATAATGTGTACATAGGTTTATCTCTTTGTCAGACAATGTTACGTGATAGAATAATGTGCCCATGTTATTTTTTGTGCAAATGCAAAGTGCTTCAGATTCATTGCTGCTATAAAATAAAATAGTCACTTGACAGAATTAGGCTGTAAAATAATACATGTTTTGTAGTATTAGAGTTAGCGGGCTAACTCCTCACAAATTTCCCCAAAAGTAAGACATTAAACAAAAGCAATTAGCAGATGTGTTTAGGCTTTTGGTCTGTGATTATGAAACATATATAGACATATACAGGGGTCAAAAAATATAATAATTAATGAATTTATTATTTGTTTATTATTTCATTCATAACACTGAGGCACTCAAGCAATTCAGTAGTTGCAAAGCACAATATATATATATATATATATATATATATATATATATATATATATATATATATATATATATATATATATATACTCTCTCTCTCTCTCTCTCTATATATATATATATTATTATTATTATTGAGCCATAATTGAGATAATGTTAAAAGATTGTATCACAGCTGTCTTATATCAAAACTGTGAGACAAACTATTGGTTGTGCTCATGTTTACATTGTTTTATGCATAGTATTTTTGTATGTAGTATCTTGTATATTTTGAATAAATGTCTGTAACAATCTGTACAAGCTTCATTGTCTTTCTAAACTGAATGTCTAAAATTCCTATTTCCAAGTGACTGTGTATTCGTCCTCTCCGGTCTGGGATTTAAAATGTATCTTGTGGTGAAAATCAGCACCTGTTATGTTCAGCTCTACGTTCAACTGGAAAAGAGCCATCATTTCAGCATATGCAATATCCTCCTTGCAGCATCATTCTCCTGCTCTACCGAAGCCACTGGTTTAGGTTAGCGGTCACTATGGTCATAAAGGTTGAATTGATTTTAGATTTCAAAGAAGCAATAACATAGACACCTACTGAGGTGAAACCCTGACCTGTAGTAGACCAGTTTCTTTTTCTAGACATAATCCACAATAGAGTGCAAAGTCATAGACTCTTAATAAAGTACATGAACGGATTATAGCAGATCTTCTTCCAAAGGTGTGGTTTGGGCAAGAAGTGTTTGTCCAACTTTGAAGTAATGATGCCAGTCAATAAATAGGTTCCATAATGCCTGAAAGAATAAACATTTTGTGTCGCAATATGTGACAAATTAAGTGAAGATAATCATTTTATTTTCTATTATATTACACATATTCAGACAAGCTCTGAATCATTTCCATCATCCTCAGCAAAAGCGTTTTAATGATTTATTGCTGCCCTCTGGTGGACACATTAGTACCAATTGATCACGCAGATGTCAATTCTCTCTTCTAGAACAATTTACTTATAAATATGGATACAACAAAAAAGGAATATGAGTGCATTGTTATAAATTGTACACACATGTTACATAATTAGTAACAAAATTATTAAATCAGTCATATTTATTAGAACTAAACCTTCAAGCAATGTATGGTGAAAAACGACTCTGTTACTAACGTAACCTCGGTTCCCTGAGAGGAGGGAACGAGTATTGCGTAAGTAGCTTACGCTATGGGAAAACTCAGTTTCTCGAGAAATATTGAAGTCTTTATGTAAAACGCATTGCAGCTGCACAGCAGACAGCAATGAGCGAGGCAGCTCGGTCATTGGCTGTGCTGCGGCAACTTGCTCGAACCAATGACGGGGCGACTCTGAACGCGCGACCAATGAGCGCGCGCTTTGTGCGCGCGCACTCAGAGCCCGCCAAGATTAGCGTGGCTAAGGCTATATATTAGGCGCCCCGTCATGAGAGTTCTTTAGGTTCAATCGACTGAAGCGAACTGACCAAGCACAAGCACGGCAGCTTACGCAATACTCGTTCCCTCCTCTCAGGGAACCGAGGTTACGTTAGTAACCGAGTCGTTCCCTCTCGAGAGGTCTCTCCTATTGCGTAAGTAGCTTACGCTATGGGAACACCATGCAAAACGCCGTGCGTGCTGACTTAGCTCTACAAAGCCAGAGGCGGATGCCTGAGCCTTAAAGCAAAGTGATTATCCAACAAGCCGGCCAACGGCGAGCTATATAATGGGAAAAATACAGAGCGCCTTTGCCCCAAGGAGGTCCATGGTGGGGCGCTCATTGTAAAAACACAAGCACATAACTTATGTACTGATTTTTCTATGTATTGATATGCATAAAAAATCCTCTAAGTCAGTCAGAGATGGACCTATAAGGGAGGAGATAATGCTCAGCATATACATACTCCAGTTCATTCTACAGTCAGGCTGATAGAATGTTGGAATGCAATGAGGGGACCTGTAGGTTATAAAACCTGATAAATGTCGAAGGCGAGGCCCAGCCTGCCGCCGCACAAATATCTTTAATGGGTATCCCACTTGACCACGCCCACGAGGAGGCCATGCTCCTCGTAGAGTGAGCTCTGATGCCTAAGGGGCATTGAAGGCCCTTGGCTTCATAAGCCAGCGTTATAGCATCCACTATCCAGCGCGATATTCTTTGCTTTGAAACTGCGAGACCTTTAGTGCGGCCGCCAAAGCATACGAATAATTGTTCCGTCTGTCTGAACGGGGCAGAACGTTCCAAATATACTCTGAGCACCCTGACGGGGCAGAGTAAATTAGTGTCACTTTCGTCCGCTGGGGACGATAGCGCTGCCAGAGATATCACCTGTACTCTGAAGGGTGTGGAGAGCACTTTAGGAATATACCCGTGCTTTGGCCTAAGGACAACTCTGCAGTCGTTAGGTCCAAATTCCAGGCAAGCAGCGCTTGATGACAGCGCGTGCAGGTCGCCCACTCTCTTGACTGAGGCGAGCGCCAGCAAGAGCGCAGTTTTGAGCGAGAGCTGTTTAAGGTGCACGGTTCGGAGAGGTTCGAACGGGGCACTCTTGAGTGCGTCCAGGACCGTGGCCAGGTCCCAGATCGGCACTGAGGGGGGGCGAGGGGGGTTCATCCTCCTAGCTCCTCTTAGGAAACGAATGATTAGGTCGTTTTTCCCTAATGAACGTCCTTTATCAGGATTGTGTGACGCCGCTATGGCAGCCACATAGACTTTGAGCGTGGAGGGTGTGCGGCCCGCCTCCAGCAGCTCTTGCAAAAAGGCGAGTACACTTGGTATCTCGCACGATTTGGGGTTCAAGCTCTTGGTATCACACCAATCACTGAACACTTTCCACTTTTGGGCATATAAGCGTCTCGTAGAGGGCGCTCGCGCCTCCGTGATGGTTCTCAAAACTCCACTGGGGAGGTTCTCGGGAACCCGCTGAGGGGCCATGCATGGAGGGCCCACAGATCGGGGCGGGGATGAAGAATCATCCCGTTGGCCTGCCTGAGGAGGTCTAGCCTCAGCGGAATTGGCCATGGGGCAGATTGCATCATCTGCATCAGTTCTGGAAACCACGTCTGGTTTTTCCAGAGAGGGGCTACCAGGAGCACTGCACATTTCACTTCCCTGATCCGACTGATGACCTGAGGTAGCATCGCGATCGGGGGAAAAGCATACAAGGGGCGGCTCGGGCGAGCGCGTCCGTGCTCTTTGAGAAGAAAAGGGGGCAGTGCGCATTTTCCCTGGAGGCGAAGAGGTTGACCTCCGCCTTGCCAAAGGTTTGCCATAACCACTGAACCGTCAGGGGGTGGAGAGACCATTCTCCTGGGAGAACCTTGTCTCTGGACAGCATGTCCGCTCCCTGGTTCAGGACGCCTGGCACATGCGCTGCTCTCAGCAAGCGCAAGTGGTGCTGTGACCATGAGATGAGCTCCCTGGCCATAGAGTGCAGGGAGCTCGACCTGAGTCCACCCTGGCGATTTATATACGATACTACCGTCATGTTGTCCGTTCGGACCAGGACGTGTTCGTTTTTCAGGTACGGAAGCAGGGCTCTGAGAGCCAAGGCGACCGCTTTCATTTCCAGACAGTTTATATGTAGGCGCTTTTCCGGGTTTGACCAAAAGCCGGAGACAGGCCTGCCCTCGTAAAGGGCCCCCCATCCTATTTTGGAGGCATCTGTCATGATCATTTTTCTCCATGTGTTCACGCCCAGACTCACGCCGGTTCGATACCAGTCGACGGTTTTCCAGGGTATCAGGGCTTTTATACAGCCGTGATTTGCTCTGATTAAAAAGTGGCCCGAGCGCCACGCATGAGTGGGGACACGGCTCTTGAGCCAGCGTTGGAGAGGACACATGTGCAACAATCCTAGCTGGAGTACAGCTGATGCCGAGGCCATGAGACAGAGCATCCTTTGAAATCGTTTGACGGGGCGCGCGCGCCCGGTCTGAATGATGTTGCAAGGCGTCGAATAGAGAGCGCGCGCTCTGATGAGAGGCGCGCCGTCATCTGCACTGAGTCTAGCACTATTCCCAGAAAGGAGATATTCTGGCTGGGGGATAGCACGCTCTTTGCAAAATTGATTCTCAGACCCAGGCATTCTAGATGGCTGATAATCCAAGATCTGTGCGTCGTTAACTGACTCTCTGATTATGCTATGATTAGCCAATCGTCGAGGTAATTCAGTATTCGCACTCCCCGCTGTCTCAAGGGGGAAATGCTGCGTCCATACATTTCGTGAATGTACCGGGGGGCCAATGATAGGCCGAATGGTAGTACTGTGTACTGGTATGACTGTCCCTCGAAAGCGAATCTCAGAAAAGGCCTGTGATGAGGCGCTATCGGAATGTGAAAGTAAGCGTCTTTCAAATCCACTGATAGAAACCAATCCCCGGGGCGAACTTGCGCGAGGATATGTTTGGTCGTTAACATTCTGAACGAGCGAATAATTAAAGCTTTGTTCAGATGTCTGAGATCTAGGATGGGGCAGAGGCCACCGTCCTTTTCGGGACGAGAAATTAGCGGCTGTAAAAACCTGCCTCGCTCATAGAGGGAGGAACAGTTTCTATAGCGCCCTTCTCTATTAGTTTGAGCACCTCGGTGCGTAGAACATGTGACACATCTCTCCTCACTTTCATCTCGACCACCGCTGAAAAGCGGGGTGGTCTGCGAGCGAATTGAAGCGAGTAACCGTGTTTTATTATGTTCAAAACCCATTTCGGCATGTCAGGGATTTTTTCCCAGGCTTTTGCTCGCACAGATATGGGCTGAATGCTGGCTGGGGGCATGTCGCAGTGACGTATGGGCCCCACCGGCAAATTGCCTTGTGCTAACACTGAGCTTACAACTGTCAGAGGCGCGGGCGCGCGCTGAGCAGCCTTGTTGAGTGCCGAGTGCAGGGGTGCGTGTGAGATTACAGGCACGCGCGCTATCTCCGAAATGCTCGCAGCATGAGCTGGAGAAATGTTTGAAACTGTATGGACAGTGTTTTCGGGTGGGGGTGCATACATCGTAATAGGCACGCGCGCCACTGTCATAAAGCTTCCCGCTCTTAGCGGGGAGTTTCTTGGCTCGCGCGTCGCATCCGTGATGCTTGCGGCATGAGACAGAGAAATGTTTGAAACTGTATCGACAGTGTTTACGGGTGGGGGTGCATACATTGTAATAGGCACGCTCGGCACTTTCATAAAGCTTCCCGCTCTTAGCGGGGAGTTTCTTGGCTTGCGCGTCGCATCTGTGATGCTTGCGGCATGAGACAGAGAACTGTTTGAAACTGTATGGGCAGTGCTTATGGGTGGGAGTGCATATACCGTAGTAGGCACGCGCGCCACTTTCATAAAGCCTCCCGCTCGCGGCGGGGGGTTTTTGGCTATGCATACAGTGTTTGGGTGTAGGGGTGCATGCAGGACAGCAGGCACGCGCGCTACCTTTATAGTATTTCCCGCTTTTACTGGGGAAGTGTTTATAACTGTGGGAACAGTGCTTGCGTGTAGTGGTGCATACATGACAATAGGCACACGATCTACATATATGGTGCGTCCAGCTGGAGCTGGGGAAGTATTCGGCACTGTTTGGACAGTATTGATACGTGGGAATGCGCACGTTACTGTGGACACAGGCAGAAAATGACTCTTTTTGTGATTTCTGTGTGTTGCCGTTAAAACGGCGTTTGATTGCAGGTGAGCAAGTTCTGTGACTGGCCCATTGACTGCTGTACAGACATTTCCAGCCGCCTGTAAGGGGACTGGGTAATGTTTCACACGTTTTAGAGAGAGTGGTCCGGCTTTTGCGAGACACACACTCTCTCTTTTTCTTTCTATTGCTAGGAAGACTTACGAGGCTCCGGGTTCAGCACGATCTTGGGCCGAGGACCCCATTGCTCAGGCGGCTTCCTTCGGTTAGCGGAATGCGAGCGGCGTCGAGCGTCCGTTTCAGGTCTGCTCTTTGGCTGGGAGACGGGAGGCGCCGCCCTGGCTCGCTGCTGCTGCTGAGGCGGTCTCTGGCGGCTCTGAGACGAGCTGGAGCACTTGGGCAGGAAGTGACGCATAGCCTGCGAATCCTTCCGAGCTTCAGTGAAGCGTTCAGCAAACTCTTTTACCGCCGGTCCCAACAGGCCGCTTGGAGCGATAGGCGCGTCAAGAAATGGCGCCTTATCCGCATACTTCATCTCTGTTAGCGTCAGCGAAAGATGGCGCTCAAGGACAGTCAGGTTAGCCATGGCCCGGCCGATGGATTGGGCGGTGGCCTTTGTGGCTCGCAGGGCTACATCAGTGGCGCTGCGCAGGTCCTTGAAAGCCTCAGGTTCAGGTCCCGACTCGTCCATGGTGCGCAGAAGTTTGGCCTGATAAACTTGTAGAACAGCCATGGAATGAAGCGCTGACGCAGCTTGGCCGGCGGCAGCGTATGTGCGGCCAGAGAGAGCTGAGGTAGATCAGCAGGGCTTCGAGGGATGAGAAGCTTTGGCTTTCCATCCAGCGGTGGAGGGTGGGCACAGATGGTTGGCCACAGCCTCCTCGAGGGGCGGGGTTCCCTCGTAGCCTCTTTCTCTTGCGCCGTCCACCGAGGAGAGCGAGGAAGAGAAAGGAGGCTTCAGGCGAGCAGAGTGCGGGGCTTTCCACGACTTTGTGAGTTCGTCGTGAACTTCGGGGAAGAAAGGGGAGGGTCTCTGTCGAGGGGCCTGCTGGCGCCCCTGCAGGAACCACTCGTCCAGCCGGCTGCGGGCGGGTTCTTCCGGAGAAGACCAGTCGAGCCCGAGGTCTTCCACGGCTTTGGACCGGATGCAGACAATCTCAGAGTCCATGCTGGTGCCCGTGCTCGTGTCCGCTAATGTCGACGGCGCGGGGTCGAAGGCCGAGCCCGGCCAGTCGTCGGATGCAGCGTCAATAGAAAGGCTGTCATCCTTTTCACCGTCGTCCCCTGACGCGCCGAACGAGACGAGACCCACCGCTCTGTTGGAGGGGTGCTGGTCTGCCTGCGTGAAATGGACTGGCAGCGGGGAGATCTTGGGTAGTGGTGAAGCACGCGGGGACTGGCCCGGCGTGACGTCACTGAATTCCGCGTGCTCTGGCAGCCTCTGTGAGCGGCGCTTTTTCTTGCGCGGCTCGAACGGAGGAGACGGCAGCACGGTGGAAGCAGGCTCGTTTGCGGCGAAGGCGGCAAAGCGAGCGCGCAGCTCGGCGAGGCCCAGGGAGTCACATTCGGGGCATCCGCCCTGAATGAGAGCAGCTTCTGCGTGGTCAGGTCCCAGGCAGCGAGTGCAGATAACGTGACGGTCCCCATCAGGAAGAGGGCCTCTGCACGAGGCGCAGGTTAAAGGCATTTGGAACAACGCCTCGAAAATTGCTCTTTTACTTAAATCAAAAGCGTCGCAGAGGCGAACACTTGTAAGTAAAAAAGGATATCAGTGATGCGCGCCGGATGGCGTAGCAGAGGGCTTCGAAGGCGGCTGAAGGCGCCGGTGTCCTCTTAGCAGTCCTGCTGTAGGCTTGTCAACGGCGGGCGAAAAGACTCCAACAATCCGGAGGATCCAGCGAAGAGAAGGTCTTCGCTGAAGGAGATTAAATCTAAAGAACTCTCATGACGGGACGCCTAATATATAGCCTTAGCCACGCTAATCTTGGCGGGCTCTGAGCGCGCGAGTGCAGCAGCTCATTGGTTTGCGCTGCTCAGAGTCGCCCCATCATTGGTTCGAGCAAGTTGCCGCAGCACAGCCAATGACCGAGCTGCCTCGCTCATTGCTGTCTGCTGTGCAGCTGCAATGCGTTTTAAATAAAGACTTCAATATTTCTCGAGAAACTGAGTTTTCCCATAGCGTAAGCTACTTACGCAATAGGAGAGACCTCTCGAGAGGGAACCACTTTACTGTAACATAATGCAGTCTAAATGTCCACCAGGTGGCCATTTAAAAATATATTTTTAAATGTAATTATTACTGTAGAGACAGTAATAATTACTGTCTCTACTGTCTCTTTATAAGCGTATTTAGGCTACGCTTATAAAAATGTATTTCTATTTTTTTTTTTTTTTTAGCTTGTTTGCTGTACACCTTGTCACACAGCAGCTTTTAGGGATTTTTCTGTCTTTTGTTATATGCCATAAATAACAAGGAGGCAGCCTCTCGCAATGCAAAGTCAATGGAGACGGTTGGATTGTTTTCCTCCCCGGTGGGCGTGGTCTTCAGATTATGACACGTTGCGCTCTGTCTCTATATGCGCTGTTATCGTCATCATTCTGATGGTCTTACCTGTTAGAGTTAAGACAAGGAAACAGACAAAAAATGAATTACTTAATTTTAATTTGACTGCAATGAACTACATATATATGTATATAACTCATATATCATAATATAATATATCATTATATAAATATATATATATAAAATAAATAAATAATAAACACATATTTTCATATTTAATGCTATTACAATTATTGTCTGTGAAAGACTATGTATATTCAGGCATCCTGGTATTTCCCTGTTTTTGCCCCAAACCACCATTATATTCACATGACAGAATGTTTTTAACAATAGTCTACTGTTCATGTATGTGCAGTAATTCAGTGGTGGTAAACCTGGTCAGCTGTGAAAATTATTGGATTTTTTTGGGGCCTTTGACCTATGCAGACAGACTGACTACTGTAAACAGACCAACATTGAAAAGCAAATAGTTTGTTTGAATAACACACATTTCAGACCCCTGAATGATAACAGAGGTCATGTTGAAATGTAGTGTAGAGTAGCAATGTTTACACGCTAAATTCCAGAATAACGTCACCTAGCTAAATTCCAGAATAATGTCACCTAGACTTAATGCAGTTATAAACAGTAAAGGATAGTGATGTTACAAAGTCGCTTTGCATCTTGTCTTAATCATGTGGTAGACAGAAGAAATTGTCTGAATTTCAACTGCTACCAATAGTCTAATTAAAAGGGCCCTAGATTGCCTGACAGAAGTTGACCTTCCATTATAATAAATGACATTATTTTGTTAACGCATCAGTGGCACGTATTAACACTATAATATGATTTTTGAGAGGCTATGAGGAGAAACCTTAATCTTGAATTGCATATGGATGTTCTTGCATGACTTTCCCTTGGCCTAATCACACCAGCTTTCAACGGTCCGACACTAGTACTACATTTTGGCACCTTGGAGTGACCTATCCTGCAGCAGCAGCTCTAAAACGCATGCGCATGTTCCGCTCGCGCACTTCCCCTTCTTTCGCCCAGTATGGTAACCCACCCCAGCTAAAATTAGCGGGGTTGCGCAGCAACGGAATGTGAAGAAGTTTATTTGCCAGCTTTAAATCGCTTAGACAGTATGTTCATTGAGTTTTCTGCTCTTAATGAAACAAACATAAAACACTAAGCCTACCTATTTATACATAAGACTAATATACACTGAAAATCCTTTCAGAAAATAAAGCATATTTATATGTGAAAAAGACAACTTAAAGAAATGGGTTAGACCAGATGAAGTACCAATCAGAAAACACACCATTAAAGGGTTAACCAAAAACGAAAGGAAACCACTGATCTGTGAAGGAAACCTGCACTCTGTGCGTTATCAAAAGTCACCATAATGTGGAAAGTCGATGTGCAGCGCATTCGAGTCTGATTGAACGCACGCCTCATCGATGATTTTTGTAATCCCTCCTACTCATCTAAATGTGACGCTGCACGAAGGCGGAGAAGAGCTGCGTTAATTGCCGAACGCTCCGATTCATTCGCTCATTCCTTCGATCGGAGTGAAGACGGGCAGCAATCTCTAGCGTTTTCGGCGAATAAAAACATGGCAGGTTACCTGAAGGTCCTCAGCTCTCTCACTAGGTCTGCCGCAACTCTATCCAAAAGCCCCGCCGTTCTCGCTCCAGCTTCTTGCCAGAGTTTGCAACAGAGGAACTGTGAGTTTTTCCAATCAAAATAATCTGTGGTCAATAATGCCTCATTAACCGTGCTTTAATATTAATATATGCTAATACTTCGCTGAGACTATGGGGAAATACATTGAAATCTACATGCACTCCTGCCACAAATATCCTGCCGGGCTATCTTGTGTTTTGAATGAGCCGGCTTGCAGATTTCCACTCTTCCATTTCGATCGCTGTCAGTAGTTTTGTTTTCTCTTCACGCGCTGCTTTAGTTAGTAGTGCCTGCACAGAACGTTATTATTGTGATGACGCTGTATATGAAGCTGGAATCGCGCGGCCGCAGAGGCAGAAGTCGTCGCGTGGATAAAAGGTTCTGCAAACTCGCGCTCCTTTGTTTCCCTGCAGGATGATGCTATTTAAAGGGCGAACACCACTCAATAATTTAGTCTCGACTAATCCAGTGCGATTAAATCACCATCGCAGTTTGAAATGCAAATGCAGCCTTAATTACACCGTTATACCTTTGTACAAATTGAAGGCGTTGTAAGAGAGAAGGCTATTTTTGGTGTGTGAATCGCACAAATAGACAAGCAGGCTGAGGGATGATGATTTATGAACCCATTTGCGTTTTGAATTTATGTAATTTGCTGTAACATATGTCCCAATCGCTTGGTGAGATAAAAAATGATTTAGGTACCAGTAATCACGAGTGTTCAGGCTGGGTTTTATTTGTATTTTGCTGTTGAGGCATTGTAAAATAATTTCAAGGTCAGCCGGCCCGGTCAGGACGCCGTGTCGTACACTTGACTGATTGCAAATCATTACTATAGATGTACCAACATGCATACTCTTTTGACATGTTGTTTAAAACAGTGTTTGTGAAGTTGACATTTGACAACCATAATCGAGTACATTATTTTCACCCTAGCAGCTTGCCAAATGGCCTATTTGTTATGAAGACTGTATTTGTTTACTTATTATTTAATGCATCAACTTGCTGGTAGAGTTGGGTTATCTGAGAATCATGCTTCTCAGACTGTTACTTTAAAACCTGTACGGGACAGTTGAAGGGCAGAACTTTTGACTTCACCCACAGCTGTCTATGAATTACGCTTTTAGTGTCAGGCCCTGTTAGGTTGACACTGGCTGTCATATATGTTATGTAATCGGTTGTTAAGGAGGTTTGTTTAACCCTGAAAGGCGTACCTTGGGTCTTTAGTGACCTGGGCCGGGACCTCATACCACCCAATTTACCTCTTATGTTTAATTGAGTTATGCCTACACCTCTTTAGTATTTCTTAACCCCTCTCATAATTAGTGTAACAAAAGTAATGAATTGCAAAATTGCAATAAATAAAATCAGAAAAAAATAAATATGTGTACCATATCCATACAAATGATTACTGTATGTCTGTTTTCTGTGCAACAATAGTGAATTTTCAGTATCCCATATGCATGTACACATACATATTATACATGCCATTTCTTACTCAATGTGGCTGCGATGGAGGGCCTGCGAGTTGGTCTAAAGTTGGCGTAAATATATGTGCGCACCGTCCGGACTCTCTTGACTGTTCTTGCACTCTTTTACCGGTGTGTGTTAATTGGTGACTCCAGCTGGACAATTAATGAACTGAACAGACTGATTATAAACTCTGATTTTCATTTAATTCACATTTAGAATAATAAAGTATGTAGCATTTTAAACAGAAGTAATCGTTATCAAGCCAATAGTAGGCTATATTATTTGCAATACAACCTTTTGCTTTTGAGGCATGCCACATTAAAATTTGTACAGACAAGTGCATTGTTATTGACATGTCATTAATAGCTACGTTAGTGGTTTAAGTTATTTTAGGTCTTTCCATTAGATCTAATATGTGAATATCAGCCACAGTTAATGCAGTGCATAACATTCTCATATCAAGGTGCTGACTTGCATTTCCGATTGACATTAGTGACACGAGTTCTGGAATAAAGCCAGGCCCACTTACAGTACTTGCATGACCACTCTCATTAAAGTCATAAGGTTGGATTTGACTCTGCCAAGAGGTTTTATGGGTTGCAATGAGAGCAGAGATTACGCATACTGAGAACCCATGGTGTTCATGTCTGATCTTTATTTTGACATTTTCTGAATCGTAGATTATCCAATTCCTGTATTGTTGTTTTTTATAGTGACATTAATTTTCTTAGTATGGATTAAAGATTTGTCCTTTTAAAGTATTGAGTTATTTTTTTACTATTTATAGAAATGTTTGAACAACTGTGGTCAACCAAGTTGGTTGGTTGTTTTACTAGTTTATTTTTGGGTTCCTCCATGGTGCAGCATCTTGGTGTAATATACATTTCAGTACTTGTCCTCTCTGGTTTGTCTTGAGCTTGTTTTGTAGGCCATCAGTAGAGTATATGAACATTAGCCCAAATTATTTGTGAGGACTCCAGTGACTATGCCTGGCTTGACCTTCAATATGCCTGGCTTGACCTTCCATTTCATAGCACAAGTGGACACATTTTTCCAAATGTTCTTGAAAGCAAATAATTTTTTTTTGACAATGAGCATGATTGCTTGTATTTGAAATGCTGAGTGAGGCTAAGGATGCACCAATAACACTTTTTATCTTCTAATTCCGATATCGGAAACCAAAGTATCGGCCGATACCAGTGTTTTTTTTTTGCATAATCAGTTTAGAATATTTTTACATTATTGTGTGGAAAATTAATTCCAGTATAAGTCATCAGTAGAAAAGAATCCATTTGTATTGTTTTTTTTTTCCAAAACATTTTCAACTTGTATCTGGTCTTCAGCACTCTTTTTTTTGTTCAATTTAGTTGTAAGATATCAGCTCACATTTCATTCACACAGTTATTTTTTGGAACCCATTCAACTTAAATATTATTCTAATTTTTAAACAAATTATAATATATTATAATAGTAATATATTTAAGCAATATCACACGAGCAAGAGTGTGATATGGCCCTACATCAGCACTGTGTTATGTTTACCTTGTCTTGTTTCACTGTTGCCCTTTTGTTTGCCATTTTTGTCACTTTTGCATTCCTTAGTTTTCACTTTTGTCCCTTGTGTAACTCCATAGTCTCTCTGTTAGCTTTCGTGTTCACGTTCATTGTTTGCACCTGCCCTCGTTAATTTGCCATTTTGCTTCTGTTTATCACCTTGTTATCTTGTTTGAGTTCTGTTTGTTCATTGGCCCCTTTTTCCTATGTTCATGTATTTATACCCTGGTTTTTGGTTCAGTCCTGGTCGATCGTTGTTTGTTGTTAGCCTGGTATGTGTTCCCTGCCCGAGTTCTCTGTTTGTTTTCATCGTGTTTAGTTTTCAGTTTTATGTTTTATTTCCCCATTGAGGGTTGTTCCTTAGTGTTTACTTGTTTGTTTATTTAATAAAGTCTAAACTGCATTTGGATCCGCATCTCCTCGTCTGCCTCGTTGCTCAAGCGTTACAGAACGATAGACCACCATGGATCCAGCGGTTTTACGTGCCAAATACCACCTGCTCTGCCTTAGGCAAGAGGACCGTCCGATTGAGGCCCACGTCCGCGACTTCCTTGGTCTTGCGGCTGTTGCGGACTTCCCGGACACCTCCCTTGTGGTCTTCTTCAGGGACAACCTGAGTGGCTGGCTGAAGGAGCGGCTGCCGCCGGCATCACGCGGCTGGACTCTCCGCGACTTCCTGGAGGTGACCTTACTGTTGTGCGGCTCCCCGTTCACTGTGGGCCATGCTGGGAAGGACCCTACCTCCCCACCTACTGTGGAGACTCTTCAGCCGTCCCAGGCTCTCCCTGTTACGCCTGCCCCGGTCTGCGAGCCAGAGCCCACGCATGTCACGGTGAGCGAGCCAGAGCCTACGCATGTCACGGTGAGCGAGCCTGCGCCCACACCTGTCACGGTGAGCGAGCCAGCGCCCACGCATGTCACTGTGAGCGAGCCTGCGCCTGCGGCCTCTGCCGTCAGCAAGCCGGAGCCCTTGCCAGCCACGGCCAGCGAGCCTGAAGCCACGCTGACCAGTAACAGCGTCCCAGCTTCGCCAGTCGCATCAGCCCGGAGGAAGAGGAGAAGGGGAAAGGTCTCTGCTCTCCAGCCTCCGCCTGCCGCAGCCCCGTGCCCTAAACCCCTCTTGGCTCTGCCCTCAGCGCCCAGCGAACCCGAACCGGTGCATACCACGGTAACCCAGCCAGAGCCTGTCGCCTCAGAAGTCAGTGAGCCAGTGCCTGTCGCCTCAGAGGTCAGTGAGCCAGTGCCTGTCGCCTCAGAAGTCAGTGAGCCAGCGCCTGTAGCCTCGACCGTCCCTGAGCCAGCGCCTGTAGCCTCGACCGTCCCTGAGCCAGCGCCTGTAGCCTCGACCGTCCCTGAGCCAGTGCCTGTAGCCTCGACCGTCCCTGAGCCAGCACCTGTAGCCTCGACCGTCCCTGAGCCAGCGCCAGTAGCCTCGACCGTCCAAGAGCCAGCGCCAGTAGCCTCGACCGTCCCTGAGCCAGTGCCAGTAGCCATGACCGTCCAAGAGCCAGCGCCAGTAGCCATGACCGTCCAAGAGCCAGTGCCAGTAGCCATGACCCTCCAAGAGCCAGTGCCAGTAGCCATGACCGTCCAAGAGCCAGTGCCAGTAGCCACGACCGTCCAAGAGCTAGGGCCAGTAGCCATGACCGTCCAAAGGCCAACGCCAGTGGTCGCGCCCATCCAAGAGTCAGCTCCTCTCGAGCTTCCCAGTGCTCCACCTTCCGAGCTTTCCAGAGCTCCGCCTTCCGAGCTTCCCAGTGCCCCGCCTTCCGAGCTTCCTAGTACTCTGCCTTCCGAGCCTTCCGAGCTTTCCAGAGCTCCGCCTTCCGAGCTTCCTAGTACTCTGCCTTCCGAGCTTTCCAGAGCTCCGCCTTCCGAGCTTCCTAGTACTCTGCCTTCCGAGCCTTCCAGGGCTCCTCCTCCCGAGCCTCCTAGGGCTCCGCCTCCCAAGTCTCTCTAGTCTTCCAGGGCTCCTCCTCCCGAGCCTTCCAGGGCTCCGTCTCTCAAGTCTCCCGAGCTTTCCAGAGCTCCTCCTCCCGAGCCTCCTAGGGCTCCGCCACTCAAGCCTCTCGAGCTTCCCAGGGCTCCACCCCTCAAGTCTCTCGAGCCTTCCAGGGCTCTGCCACTCAAGCCCCTCGAGCCTCCCTGGGCTACACCCCTCAAGTCTCTCGAGCCTTCCAGGGCTCCGCCCCTCGGGCCTCTCGAGCCTTCCACGGCTCCGCCCCAGAGCCTCCCGAGCCTCCTACAGCTCCGCCTCCCACGGCTCTGCCTCTCGAGCCTCCTACGGCTCAACCTTCCTCGGCCCCGCCTCCGAAGCCTTCCAGCTCACCGCCTGAAGAACCTTCTACGGCGCCACCTCCCTCGGCCCCGCCGCAAGAGCCACCCTCGGCTCCGCCTCCGGAGCCTCCCTCAGCCTCGCCTCCGGCGCCCCTCCCGGCTCTGCCTCCGAAGCCTCCCTCAGCCTCGCCTCCGACGCCTCCTAGTTCCTTCCTGGCTCCGCCTCTCCCAGCTCGGCCTCCCATGCCTCCCTCGGCCCCGCCTCCTGGGCCTCCCTCGGCTCTGCCTCCTGGGCCTCCCTCGGCTCTGCCTCCTAAGCCCCCCATGGTCCTGCCTACGCCTCCTTCGGCGCCGCCTCCCAAGTCTTCTACGGCTCCGCCTCCGAAATCCTCCTTGGCTCCGCCTCACGCGGCTCCGCCGGTCCCTATCCGGCGGCCACCACCCAGGTCCCCCATGCCTACCCACATCTCGTGGTCAACTCCCAGGCCTCCTGAACCTGTCCCTGCCCTGTGGCTAGCTCCCAGGCCTCCTGAACCTATCCTTGCCCCGTGGCCAGCTCCCAGGCCACCTGAGCCCGTCCTTGCCCTGAGGTCAGCTCCCAGACCTCCTGCACCAGTCCTTGCCCTGCGGCCAGGTCCCAAGCCTCCTGAACCGGTCCTTGCCCTGAGGCCAGCTCCCAGACCCCCTGAACCGGTCCTTGCCCCATGGCCATCTCCTAGGCCACGGAAACCGGCCTCTGTCCTGTGGCCTCCTCCTAGGCCCCCTGAGCCGGCCCTTGCCTTATGGCCAGCCCTCGGGCCATCTAAACCTGTCCCTGCCTGGTTCATGCCCCCTAAACCTGTCCCTTTGTGCCCCCATAGACTGCTTGCCTGTCCTCTCGGCCTCCTTGGACTGCCTGTCTGCCCCTCTTTGCCCCCCTGGACTGCCTGTCTGCCACTCGTTGCCCCTTTGGACTTCCTGCCTGCCCTCTGTGCCCCTTGGACTGCCTTCTTGTTCTTGTACCCCCCCCGGTCTGCCTGTCTGCCCCTTGTGCCCTCATTTTGTTTTTTGTGGGTTTTCTGTCCTTCGTTTTTTGTTTCTTAGGATCGTCTGGAATCCGATCCTTTGAGGGGGGGCTCTGTTATGTTTACCTTGTCTTGTTTCACTGTTGCCCTTTTGGTTGCCATTTTTGTCACTTTTGCATTCCTTAGTTTTCACTTTTGTCCCTTGTGTAAATCCATAGTCTCTCTGTTAGCTTTCGTGTTCACGTTCATTGTTTGCACCTGCCCTCGTTAATTTGCCATTTTGCTTCTGTTTATCACCTTGTTATCTTGTTTGAGTTCTGTTTGTTCATTGGCCCCTTTTTCCTATGTTCATGTATTTATACCCTGGTTTTTGGTTCAGTCCTGGTCGATCGTTGTTTGTTGTTAGCCTGGTATGTGTTCCCTGCCCGAGTTCTCTGTTTGTTTTCATCGTGTTTAGTTTTCAGTTTTATGTTTTATTTCCCCATTGAGGGTTGTTCTTTTGTGTTTATTGTTTGTTTATTTAATAAACTCTAAACTGCATTTGGATCCGCATCTCCTCGTCTGCCTTGTTGCTCAAGCGTTACACACTGCCTCAGGCCGAGTGCCATAGGTAATTACAGCAGTGCTGATGTAGGGCCATATTGCATGATTGCGAGTGTGATGTTGCTTATATACAACAGTTCAATGAATAAGCAAATAGGAAAAAAATTTAAAAAACTGAGTATGATCATAAAAAACGCATTTGTGCATGGAACTACTTTCTTATGTGACGGATCAGAATCTGCCATTGCTGGTTCAAACCAAATGATGCATCCCAGCCTTCGTTAGTAATTCAAAAATGTCACTTCAGAAATTGTATCACGGCTTGTGCTGTTTCTAACAAGTTATTGGATAAAAAAGGTTGTGTGTGTGTGTGTGTGTGTGTGTGTGTGTGTGTGTGTGAGAGAGTGAGAGAGAGAGAGAGAGATAAAGAGAGATGGAGCATATGCATCACCTGCTGCAACTCCCAAGCAGAGATGCTGTCAGCTTTCTGAAGATCTGCTTTCTCTTTGAAAAAATAGCATTCAAGCGGGGGTATTTCTCCCTATTTCGCTGTAGCCGGTGCGCAAGTGTCGATTACTATAGAAACCGCAATGTCCTCCACCATTTTAAACAGCACCCATTGTGTAATTCAACAGTCTGTTGTGTCTCTCAGCTGTGATGAGCCATAATGCTGAAGTTGTTAGTTTAAAGCTGTTTAAAGCTATTTCCTAGTTTTAGTAGTAGCTGTTAGCTGGAGCTGGAGCTGGAAATGTTTTATGTAAACACTAGCTGATGCGGATTCACTTAACATCACCTCACCAAATATGCTCATATAACACACAAAAATTTTCTTTTGCCACTACCTGCTGGCTAACATATGTAATGTAAAAAAAAAGACAAACAGAAGCTCTTAACACATATGCACTGCTCTTACACTTTAGTTTAGAATTGCATGAACACAAGCAGAGTGATACACACAGTGAAGCGTTGGAGTGCTGATGGTGTCAGACCATCAGTGCTCATGGAACGTCTCTCGTCCAATCAGATTCGAGGACCGGAACTAACTGTTTTTATAGTAATATATCTCAATCGCGCACCTTTTGTCATGGATCCACTGGTCTCTCTTTCTCTTTCTCCCTCACTGCTATCAAAGCGCTCATTAGTAGCTAATCAAGGACTGCATATATACCCCTCTTTCACACACACTCTTTTTCTGTTCTCATCGATAGTATCTCTGAGACTCCAGACCTTTCTACTATGTCAAACATACCTGTGTCTTCATTAATGCCTGAAAGTATCATAAGACTGTTGTGAATTATCTGTTCGTCGTGTCTATACCCTGTATGGATATTACTCACCTGCTGTTTGCCACTCTGCTCAACTGGATTAACTCACAATGTTTACATCACTGTTTCAATCATCTGTTCAATAAACCCTGCTACTGAGTTCATATTTCTGCCTCCGTGAGTCTCTCCATTACACCTTTAACTTTTAAACCCTCACTCTTTTCTTTTGGCATTCTGAACTCTCCAGGAAGTCCTGTATGTGTCTGTTTGTAGGAAAGATCACAGTAGTTTAATTCGCTTCTTATTCAAATTCTGTAAAAAAAAAAAAAAAGCACATCTGGTGCTGTTCTAAATCCATATTATAGCCTAAGCGAACTAGACTATTGAGCATCTACATCTTTGATGTTGTTTGTGCTATATTGCACACTGCGTGAAGGCTAAAAATAGCTGGGAATGTGTGTGTAAACAGAGCAGCACCATTCAATAACGCGCTGGAGCTGCACGTGCATTTTATATATTTACTTATAAAACATAGCCTTTTGCGATTCACAGAGCTATTGCACGTCTTCAAGTGGCTTTGAATAAAATGCATGAGTCATATGAACTACTTTAATTGTGTTTTAATGGTTCTTTTATGTGATTTTTTGAGCTTGACAGTAACGAACATGACTAACATACAGTATCGGATTTGGATCGGGCTCGTCGGACCGATACCCAATCCATTTAAAAACGTCAGTATCGGATCGGGGCATCACTAGTAGAGGCATGTGGAGTTACTGCCTTTTCCAGTGTAATTGTAGATCCACGATTCAGTATAAGTTTTAGGAATAATTGCTTTATGCACCTAAACAGTCTACTTTGAACTAGAGGTTGACTGATATATCAGTTTTGCCGATTAATCAGCACCGATAACAATTTCTGGAACTATCGGTTATCGGCAAAAAACCACAACGATAATTTTCCCCCTTGGTGTCCAGTGCTGGAGCAGCTGGGAAGGGCACGCTGTCATTATACAGTATGAGAGCAGCCTCTAGAGGAGAAATAAAAACTTTCACTGATTCCTCGTGGTGGTTGTTTTGACATGCGAATCTGCACATTGAATGCAGCGGAATACTGCACAGAGCTGAACAATGCAGATTTAAAACACCAACAACTAAAAGGTATGTTTACGGTACATGTTGTCATATCATTATAAAGAAATTATTTTCTAGAATAGATGCTGCATTAATAGAGAACAGCAGTATGTTTGCAGACTAGGCTGAGAGGATGCTAACATTAAAGCTAGCCTCAAGCGGTTAGAACAATGTGACAAAAAACACGCAAGTCCTACCCAAATGTTTAAAAAAAATTATTACCATTGATTTACATTAGTTTATATCCAGCCACATTGATGCTTTAGCCAGCTAAGTTGTATATTTACATCAACGAAAGTTGGTGTACAGATGTAACAACATTAAAGAGGATGTGCTGCCCTAATCTGGAAGCGCTCTTTATTAACTGTAAGCCGTTCTACTCGCCGTGGGAGTTTTCTTCGTTTATTCTGGTGAGTGTTTACATTCCTCCAAACGCGTCTGGGAACTTAGCGCTGCAACAGCTGGCTGATCAAATCACAGACACAGAACAACAATACCCGGACTCAGTTATTATTATTCTTGGGGACTTTAACAAAACAAATCTCACACGCGAACTGCCCAAATACAGACAACACATTACATGCCCCACCAGAGACAGGAATATATTGGATCACTGCTATACAACATTAAAGGATGCATATCGCTCTGTCCCACATGCAGCTTTGGGACTCTCTGATCACTGTCTGGTTCATCTTCTCCCGTCCTACAGGCAGAAATTAAAATCAACAAAGCCAGTTGTAAGGACTGTAAGGAGATGGACTATTGAAGCAGAGCTGGAATAGCCTGCTTTGACTGCACTGATTGGAGTGTTTTTGAAGCTGCAGCTACAGACCTGGACGAACTCACAGATACTGTTACATCATACATCAGTTTCTGTGAGGATATGTGCATCCCTACTAGGACATTTTTATCATTCAACAATGATAAACCATGGTTCACAGGAAAACTCAGACAGCTTCGTCATGCCAAAGAGGAGGCTTACAGAGGTGGGGATAGAGTCTTGTATAATCAGGCCAGGAACACACTGAATAGGGAAATCAGAGTGGCTAAAAGAAGCTACTCTGAGAAGCTGAAAAACAAGTTTTCCCTGCATCAGTGTGGAGTGGCCTGAAACAACTTACTACTTACAGGACTCCTACCCTCAACCCTGTGGTGGACCAACGACTGGCTGATGACCTGAATGTGTTTTATTGCAGATTTGAAAGGCCCAATTTCACACCCCACATGGACTCGGACCTTCATTTCACACAACCATTAACACCTCCTGCAACCCCCCTCCTACCCCCTCCTGCTACACTACCTGCACTCAAGATCTGTGAGGACGATGTGTGCCGTGTCTTTCGGAAGCAAAGGTCAAGGAAGGCTCCAGGCCCAGATGGCATCTCACCAGCGTGCCTTCGTTCCTGTGCTAACCAACTGGCCCCCATCTTCACTCAGATCTTCAATAGATCACTGGAGCAGTGTGAAGTCCCATGCTGCTTCAAACGCTCCGTTATTATCCCCGTCCCTAAGAAACCTAAAATCACAGGACTTAATGACTACAGACCTGTCGCCCTGACATCTGTGGTCATGAAGTCATTTGAGAGACTGGTGTTGGCCCACCTGAAGGACATCTCTGGACCCTTTCTGGACCCCCTTCAATTTGCTTATCGAGCAAACAGGTCCGTGGATGATGCAGTCAACATGGGTTTGCATCACGTCCTGCAACATCTGGACAGACCGGGGACATACGTAAGGATCCTTTTTGTGGACTTCAGCTCGGCTTTCAACACAATCATACCAGATATACTCCGGACTAAGTTAAACCAACTCCCTGTTCCCACCTCTACCGGTCAGTGGATTACCAGCTTTCTGACGGACAGGCAGCAGCTTGTGAGGCAGGGAAAATTAACTTCCACCACCTGTACCATCAGCACTGGTGCCCCCCAGGGATGTGTGCTCTCTCCACTACTCTTCTCCCTGTACACCAATGACTGCACCACCAAGGACCCCTCTGTCAAGCTCCTGAAGTTTGCAGACGACACCACTGTCATCGGCCTTATCCGAGATGATGATGAGTCTGCATATAGAAAGGAGGTTGAACGGCTGGCTTTCTGGTGCAGTCAAAACAACCTGGAGCTGAACACGCTCAAAACGGTGGAGATGATTGTGGACTTTAGGAGGAACACCCCATCATTGTCCCCCCTCACCATTCTAAACAGCACTGTGGCAGCAGTGGAGTCATTCAGGTTCCTGGGCACTACCATCTCACAGGAACTGAAGTGGGAAATACACATCGACTCCATTGTGAAAAAGGCCCAGCAGAGGTTGTACTTCCTTCGCCAGCTGAGGAAGTTCAACCTGCCACCAGTGCTGCTGAAACAGTTCTACTCAGCAGTCATTGAGTCTGTCCTCTGCACTTCAGTAACTGTCTGGTTTGGTGCAGCTACGAAATCAGACATCAGAAGAATACAAAGGACAGTTCGGTCTGCTGAGAGGATTATTGGTTGCCCCCTGCCCCCCCCTTCAAGAACTATACACTTCCAGAGTGAGGAAAAAGGCTGGTAAAATCACTCTGGACACCACTCACCCTGCCCACTACCTTTTTGAACTGTTGCCTTCTGGCCGGCGCTTCAGAGCTCTGAACACCAGAACCGTCAGACACAGGAACAGTTTTTTCCCTCAGGCCATCCATCTAATGAACAATTAAATTGCCCCATTGAGCAATAATGATGTGCAATACACAGTTTAATTTTAATTTATATTATCCAACATATCCACTTCTGCCATTACTTACATTGCTCTGTACATAATATACTGTTTTTTGTTCTTATATACAGATTGTATTAGATTTGCACTACGTGTGTGTATGTGGGTATGTATGAAGGTGAGTGTATGTACGTATATGTATAATTATTTATTTTGTGTTCTTTTTTGTTTTAATTACCTATGTCTTGCTGCTGTTTTTGGTATTGTTTGTATTGTTGTAGACTGGAAGCTCCTGTCACCAAGACAAATTCCTTGTATGTGTAAGCATACTTGGCAATAAAGCTGATTCTGACTCTGATTCTGATATTTAAAGGTAGTGAAAGATTTGAGAACAATATCTTTACGCAGTCAAGAGAAACGTATAAACAAATCAGAAATGCATTTGATTTTAATAAATCTTTTATCCTCACAGTAATACGTATTTTTGTAATTTTGATTAGATAATTATCAAGTGATCGTTGTGTGTGTGATGAGTTTCTTTGAGAATTTAAACGAGCGTAACAGTGCAAAATACAAACAAAAATATCACTGAATCTTATAGAAGCATTAAAAAAAAAGACATTGCAATTCACTAATTTGCCTTAGTTTGACATTAAAGACCCCTCACCAGAAGTGAAGTGATCAGCCACTTGAAGACATGCAATAGCTCTGTGAATCATAAAAGACTGTTTAATAAGTAAATATATAAAATGCACGTGCAGCGTCAGTGAATGGCACTGCTCTGTTTACACATGCTCACAGCTATTTTTAGCCTTCACAGAGGTACGCAATATTTGAGTGCTACTCACAAACAACTTCTCAGATGTAGATGCTCAATAGTTCGGTTCACCTATAATATGCATTTAGAATGGCATCAGATGAGCATTTGACCAGAATTTGAATAAGAAGCGAATTAAACTACTGTGAACTTGCCTACAAACAGACACACACAGGAATTCCTGGAGAGTTTGGATGAAATGTCAAAATAAAAGTGAGCAAACAAATTACAAAAAAAAAAGATTAAAATGTTCACAACTTAAATAAATTACTGTTGTATTTAAAATTAAAAGTAAATAATAATAATAATATGAATAACTATTTATTATTATTTTCATCATTAGCATTTGTTTACAATTTAAAACAATATTTAAATTGAATGGTTTCCAAAAAATAACTGTGTGAATGAAAAGTGGACTGATAAAAAAATTTAACAATAAAGAGATCTGAATCCTTTCGGGAGGAGGTGTCCTCCAGGGTCCCTGTGACACACCGCCCCAACCGGGGAGGGTGAGGTTGTCCAGATGTAAGTTGAAAAATTTTGGGGGGGAAAAAAAAAGAAAGAAAAATAAAACACTGGTTTATTTTCTACTGAAGACTTGAAGACTGGAATTACTGTTAATTTTGCTTCTATATTATCCAGTATACTAGTTAATAATAAAGTGTTTCTTAATAAGCTATACATTTATGTTGAAATAATGTGTAGTTAGAGGTTTGTGTTTCTATTAAAGAGTACCCCCAATTAGTTCCACACAATAATGTAAAGATATTCTAAACTGATTATGCAAAAAAACAAAACTGGTATCGTATCAGGATCGGTATTGGCCGATACTGAGATTTCCAGTATCGGAATCGGAAGAGAAAAAGTGGTATCGGTGCATCCCTACTTTAAATGTTGTTTTTTCATTCAGTATCAATTTTTAAAACTATCGGCTGATTAATTGATTATCGGCATGTCTTCCCAACTTAGTTATTGGTATCTGCAAAATCCAATATAGGCCAACCTCTACTTTGAACTATAATAGTCGATGGTCACTGCAGTTTCTAGCTGAGTTATAGAATTATGCTACTGTAAATGCAGAAAAAGATTTCTATAGTTGGATAAACATCACATTCCAGCTTATTCCATCTTGAATTTTAAATTGTGCCAGTTTGGTTGCACCAGAAATTCTGATTTAGGTCAAAGTTGGTCTATTGTAATTTTCTCATGTCGTAGGAGAAAAAAAGAAAGTCAGTAGCCACATTTCAAAGGATAGAAAAAGAGAATAAATGCCTGACAATCAGTGCATCAACTTTCAAGCAATCCTAACAATGCAATAAACACTTCCTTGTGATTAAGGTAAGATATATAGAAATACACCAATCAGCCACATCATTAAAACCACCTTCCTACTATTGAGTAGGTCCCCTCGTCAAGGCCTTTAGGGTGGGAGGTCGCAGGTGTTGAGGTGACAAAGATAATGGCCCTCTTTGGTCCTTTAAAATAGTAAAGGCTCTGAATGCAATAATTTTCTGAATAAAGGCTTTAAATGTTAAAAGTTCCACTGTGTCTACATTGCTAGCAATTTGCCTGTTTTAGTCATCTTTTCTTTCTTTTTTGTGCTGTATCAAAGAATACAATTTGAATTTATTTTCATCACTGAAGTATCTGTAAAATGACATGACTGTATCAGCTGCCTAGCAAAAAGAAAATTCACAAAATTATTTACTGCCATCAAGTTGTCCCACATTGTGTTTTTTCCCCAGTTGAATCTTAACACAATCTTTTATTTGAGAACCAGAACGCTGCTCTTTTCCATATAAAAACAGTTCATATTGAGCACTACTGCCAAGGTCCAAAGAAAAGAAAATCATTATTAATTTTATATACCATAAAAGTAGTCCATACAACACAAAGCCCCAGTTATGTGGCCCCAGAATGCATGGAATATAATGCATATGGACTACTGTATGATGTCTTTATACTGGACATTTAATAGTGCTTTATAGTGTTTGTCCTTTTTGAAGGCCCGCCAGCTCCTGCTTATTATATACTGATGCTCTATGGAATAGAGCGAGCTGCTTAAAATATCTATTTTTATGTTCCAAGAAAAAGTAACAGAACATAGTGAGTAAATGAATGAGTAAAAGTAAATTTTCCATTTTTAGGTGAACTACTGGTGTAATTAACTGGTGGCTAATTTTTTGAGCACAGACATGACAAGAACATACTCAAAATAAAATGGTCTCTTTAAGAAAATTCTTAGGAGATGCTGTACAAAATTCTGAATGAATGACATAAGGAAATTATTTAGAAAATCTTAAATTGATTTGAAATTATTACCTAATCATGTTTGCATTAAAAATATATGACACTGTCCTTGCCAAAACATAAAAACTCAATTGAAGACACAAGTTACAGGTCTTACAATGTTCTAGTTTTAATCTGATGGTGAAAATGCTCTACTTTGTGTTATAGATCATTTTATAAGACAATATCAATTGCATTTTCTAAAAAGGTACTTAAGAAACTTACCAGATAAAAACATTAATTCAATTACTTTGCGATATACACATAGTCGCTCTTTGTCTTAAGCCTGATGTGCTGAAAACGGCTCTGTTAATGTTTTCACATTCAAAATTTTTTATGACACACAAATCACGTACTGACATATTTTAAATGAAAAATGGCAAATTTCACCAAATGGTGAATATTTTGCACCAATGGAAATTACTGTTGGTTTGTACATCATTTCAATCTGACCATATTTGATTATTGGGGGGGGGACTTGTACCTCTTTATGTATACTGTGGTTACGGCCTTGCCCCTCGTACAGCCAAAACAGCGCCAACCCACATCTCTTTAACATTCTGAGATGCTATTCTTCTCACAACAGTTATACAGATTAGTTATCTGATTTGCTGGCTGAACCATGTCTGGCCATTCTCTGTTGACCACTCTCATCAACAAGGCATTTCTGTCCACAGAACTGCTGCTCACTGGATGTTTTTTTGTTTTGGCAACATTCTGAGTAAATTCTAGAGGCTGTTGTGCGTGAAAATCCCAGGAGATCAGCAGTTACAGAAATACTGAAACCAGCCCATCTGGCACCAACAATCATCCATGTGATTATCTAATCAGCCAATCGTGTGACAGCAGTGCAGTGCACGAAATCATGCAGATACGGGTCAGGAGCTTCAGTTAATGTACATATCAACCATCAGAACAGGGATAAATGTGAAAAATTTGGATTATGGCATGATTGTTGATGCCAGATGGGCTGGTTTGAGGATATCTATAACTGCTGATCTCCTGGGATTTTCATGCAAAAAGTCTCTAAAATTGTCTCCGAATGGTGCCAAAAACATCCAGTGAGCAGAGTTCTGTGGATGGAAACTCTTTTTGGTGAGAGAGGTCAACAGAGAATGGCCAGACTGGTTCAAACTGACAAAGTCTATGATAACTCAGATAACCGCTCTGTACAATTGTGGTGAGAAGATTAGCATCTCAGAATGCTATTCTGAGATAAATTGCAGTTTTGGTGGTACAAGGGGGACCTACACAATGTTAGGCTGGTGGTTTTAATGTTGTGACTGATTGTGTATATTAGTAAAGGTTGGTTGAGAAAAAGAAGCAGAAAATAGGTTATATGGCACTAAAATGAATGTCAACAGAATTGTGCAGTGTAGGAGTAAAGTGGTAATTTGCGACTTCCAAGCACTATGAATGTAAGCATATCATTAGGAGTGGGCTAAATGATGCTGTACATGTACTTGCCAATAAGAGTAACACCAGTTAGTCCTTGTCATTCTTAAAATAAATTAGCAATAAAACAAAAAAAAATAGAGTCTTGTACTCTTTTTTTTTTAAACAAACAAGTAATTTCTTGATTGATGCAGAGGCAATTGTTTGGACTGGATGGAATATTTCTTAAATTCTGAGCTTGAGGTTTTCGATGTCCATCAAAGCACGTTAGCTCATGCCTTGAAACTCACAGTTCATTGCAGGATTTATTCACTATGTAAATGACTGCTTAGACCTTGGTGTAAACGGGGCACTGAAGCATTATTCTTACATAATCCTTTTCGTACTTATGACTAGTGAGATGATTCTTTTCCCCAGGATTCTCTTTTTATGTCATTTGTATTCCTGATCTCTGTCAGGTTTCGTACCAAAGGCCTTATCGATAATACACTTTGGTTGACACAGATTTGTGTAACGAACGCTAATCCCCAAGTTCACCCCACCCCCTCTTGCTCTCACGCTCGCTCCCAATCACCGGAATATTAGTTTCACCTGCACTGATTTATCCCTCTATTTATACCCTGCCCTTTCTCCCCACAGTTGTTGGTTATTGTTTAGTACCCCCTTCGCTTTGCCAGCTCTAGTGTTTCGCTAGCTTCCCCTGTTTAAACCTACTTGCTTGTTTTGTCTTTGTGTATTCTGATTCCCCGGCTATGACCTTACGCTTCCCTTTATTACGCTCCTTTGGATTTGCCCCTTTGTTATATTCTGATCTCCCGGCTTCGACCATACACTCCCCTTGACTACGCTTCTCTGGATTTGCCCCTTTGTACTTTTGCCATTCTGCGAATAAAGCAGTTTTACCAGACATTGTGACTATCCATTCTTGTGTGCGTCACAATTTGCGATAACTTGTTGTTAGGATTTGGTTATGTGATCTTGAATTTGCAGAAAAGTAAAAGACTTTCCTATTGAACTGTCTGTATTCATCTCTAGGTATTTGAGTTAGTTTGTGTTGCATACAAATATAAAAAACATTACTTTAATCTGAAGACTTAACTTTAAATATAATGCTACAATTGAATTGAAATGTTCACATGGTGTACTTTGACTTTAATGACCTGGCCTGACCTGTGGTTGCAATAAATTGTTACCCATGATGCTTATAAAGTCATACCAAGCTTTAATGACAGCATTTAGACTTCTAAGAACTCAATTTTATTGGTTTTGTCTGCAACCTTTCTGGGTTTGCTGATTTGTAAGATGAAATGGTTCTCTAGCAAAAGCAGCAACTTGGCAAGTGGAACATATAGTCACTTGATTCTGTCTGTGGCTCCCACTCCTTCCTCAAATTTGTTCCTGTCTGAGAGAGTGGAAGAGTGAGATGACCTCTCCTTGTTTGCTGTAGTGTGAAGCAATAGCATAAAAAGGTGTATGCAACACTCAAGAAATACTTTTAGATTCAGTGAAATATAGATATATGGACATATATATATATATATATATATATATATATATATATATATATATATTTATTTATTTATATATACGTCCTGTTCAATTTCACTAACTAAAAGTATTTCTTGAGTGTTGCATACACCTTTTATGCTATTGCTTCACACTACATCAAACAAGGAGAGGTATATATATATATATATATATATATATATATATATATATATATATATATATATATATATATAGTATATATATATTATATACTGTAGCCCCAGAATTTGAAATTGGCTTTATTTAGTCTTACTGTGTCTTTATCACCCTCCTCTTCATAATTTCTGGGTGCCCCATGAAATAGGCAATTATGTAGGCAGTTATTCAGTTCCAAGCCTGAAAGAAGAACTGGCTTGTGGAATGACTGATTCAGATGCAGTAGAAGTACAAAACTTTTTATGTTTTAATTGACAGATGCTGAAAAGCGCATCAAGGTGGCACAGCCGGTGGTGGAGATGGACGGAGATGAGATGACCAGGATCATCTGGGAGTTCATCAAAGAAAAGGTGCTTAAACACCAAGTGTGTGAGTGAGAGAATGAGGGGGAGTAGGTGAAGCAGTCTCTCTCTGGTCTATTTTTACATCATTGACACTCACACACCGAGAGAGAAACAGAATGCTGGAGGGGAAGATGTAGAGGTCAAATGAAAGCGGGCAAAAAAGGAGAGTGAGAAATCTAGATGGGTACAGATAGAGAACATAAATTGGTTTAGACAAGAGCAGAAAGATAATGTGATGGCATCTCTTGCAAGAATTAAAGATGAGGAAGATGTTGAGGAGTGATTTGCATGTTATGCAGATGTCCCTTTAAAGAAACTTATAAGCTTACTGGGAGAGTGTTTACGTATGAAGCCGAAGAGAATATGGCGAGGTAATCCAGGGGGTGGGGCCCGTGTGAGGTCATCACTGACTGTCCGTCTGCCTCTCGAAAGACAACAGATGGTTGTGGTGATGACGTTTCACAAGCTGAAATAATTGTCTGTTTTCTGGAGAATCCAAATGGGCCCAACAATACAACACCATTATTCTAAAGATTATTATAACTACAGTATTTAGGTTTAATTAATATCTAAGCAATGGCCCTAATATGGATGTGTCACAAAGGCAAAGGCTGACTAGTCAACAAGTTTATCAAGATTTAGTTTTCTTCTATAAATTATTTGTAATATTTTAGCTGCTGGTGCTTTAATTTGCATGTTGACTGTGTGCCGTGCTTTTGCTGTTTGACAGTTTGCACAGTAAAACTTTCTTGGAAGAGTTGCATCTTTAAATTAATTCCGTTTTAATGTACTGCTGCTACACTTTAGGTGGACATCTTTTGGCCACTTCAGAAAATCCCACATTTTTCAGCATCACTCGCTCAAGTGTATCGTTAAAGGAATAGTTCACCCAAAAATTAAGAATCACATCATATACTCTCACTCATGCCATTCCAGATATGAATGACTTTCTTTCCTCTGCAGAACAAAAACTTTTAGAATTTTTAGAAGAATATCTTAGCTCTGTAGGTCCATTAAATGCAAGTCAACAGGGTCCAATTATTTCTTTTTTAAAATGATCCTCTTTGCACAGTAGGTGGGGTTTTGCACAGAGAATTCAAATAGTTAAAAACAAAAAAGAACTCTTAGGAGAGAATGGAGGGCTGTTAAAAAGTGGAGATTTATTCTTAAAAATGAATCATATCAGTGCTGAAGACATAGATTTTACCACTGAAGTCGAATGGATAACTTTTATGCTGCCTTTATGTGCTTTTTTAAGCTTCAGAGTTTTGGACCCTGTTGACTTGCATTGTATGGACCTACAGAGCTGAGATATTCTTCTAAAAAAATCTTCATTTGTGTTCTACACATCTGGGATGTCATGAGGTTGTGTAAATGATGAGAGAATTTTCATTGTTGGCTGAATTATTCCTTTAGCATGGTTAAATAATTAGACTTTTTGAAACGCATCTGAAGATGCTTACTGTTCCATTTTTCTGTGCTCAGTCTTCTTAGGATAGTGAAAATTGGAGGTTCAAATTGCCGAATCAGAAAGCATATATCTGTAATTTATGAAAATGACACTCTTTACACCTTTAACATGAAACTGTTCTGCCCAGCTCATTCTGACCAATGTGGATGTGGAGCTGAAGTACTTTGACCTTGGTCTTCCTTACCGTGACCAGACAAATGACCAAGTCACAATTGACTCTGCTTTAGCCACCCAGAAATACAACGTTGCTGTGAAATGCGCCACCATCACACCTGACGAAGCTAGGGTTGAAGGTACAGCACACCCCATAAACTCTTTAAAAAATGTATTTACCTTTTTTGGCATATTATTTGTATTAGTGAGAGACTGACATATTGGCCAGGTCTTAATCAACTGATATTTGACCATTTTGTGATTATCGCATTGGATGATAACTATGAATAGTTTGGTTAATAAATAGTAAATGTAGTGATTAGGGCTGAAATTATTAGTCTGCTTTATCGACAACATCGACAATAAAAAATTGTCATCAAACATTTCACTCAGTCAGGCTTCGTACCAAAGGCCTTATCCATAATGCACTTTGGTTGAAACAGATTTGAGGTAACTTATTGTTAGGATTTCTTTGGTTATGTGACATCTTGAATTTGCAGAAATGTAAAAGCCTTTCCTATTGAATTGTATGTATTCAACTTTAGGTATCTGAGGTAGTATAAAAATATAAAAAAAACATTATTTAATCTGAAGACTTAACTTTAAATATAATGCTAAAGTTGACTTGAAATGTTCACATGGTGTACTTTGACTTTAATGACCTGGCCTGACCTGTGGTTGGAATAAATTGTTACCCATGATGCTTATAAAGGTCATACCAAGATTTATTGACAGCATTTAGACTTCTAAGAACTCCATTTTATTGGTTTTGTCTGCAACCTTTCTGGGTTTGCTGATTTGTAAGATGAAATGGTTCTCTAGCAAGAGCAGGAACTTGGCAAGTGGAACATATAGTCACTTGATTCTTTTGATTGAACTGTACCCAGCTGAGTCACACTCTGTCGAGGTGACGCTCATCTCTCGAGCACGCATGCTTGATTACAACGTGATGGCTCGCGATTTATTTAATCATAATATATGTGTCACTGTGCATTTATTATCGTATCAAGAAAATTGGCAATAAGCAGCTTTATTAATATAGAGAGTTTGTTATTTTGTGAGTTAAAGATGGATTAGTGAGTTAAAGATTAATTGAAGTGAACAAAAAGGTGAGAGAGGGTAGTCTTCACCCCATTATACACTGCAACAAAATATATTTCGATTTGTGTTTTTTTTGGCTTGTTTTCCAATATAAATATCTAAAAATCCTTTAAAATGTACATTTTCTTTAGCAACTATACTGCAGAAGAATTTTTTTTTAGTTTTATATATTGGTATTATCACCCTGCTCTCTAAATATGCACATTGGCCACTTAAAACCATATCGGTTGACTCTAATAATAATAATATGTATGACTGCTATTGATTAAGGAATTATACATGAACCATGTTTTGATGTCGATTTTCCTAAACTTTAAAGCTTGTACAAAACCTTTTTTACACAATGTCTTGGTCAACCTCTTTAATCATGACTGCGTGATATAAATGTCATTATCATTTCTTTTCACTTGCTAGAATTTAATCTAAAGAAAATGTGGAAGAGTCCTAACGGAACCATCAGGAACATACTTGGTGGTACTGTCTTCCGTGAACCAATCATCTGCAAGAACATTCCCAGACTTGTCCCTGGCTGGACGCAGCCCATCACAATTGGCAGACATGCCCACGGTGATCAGGTCTGCTTTTCTTGGATGCCCTGGATTGTTTATTCACTGGATATTCAGTGTTTTACTTCCAGAGACATGCAATCCTCTTTGTTACTTTACAGTACTCCTCTTTGTTAATTTACAGTACTCCTCTTTGTTAATTTACAGTACAAAGCAACAGACTTTGTTGTGAACCAGCCGGGCAAATTTAAAATAGTCTTCTCTCCAGCCGATGGAAGTAAAAACAAGGAGTGGGAGGTGTTTAATTTTCCTGCTGGTGGCTGTGGAATGGGCATGTACAACACTGATGAGGTGAGCAAGTATGCATATAATCAATTTTAAACATTGAAGTGAACATTCCTTTGATAATCTCTGGAATAAAACATTTTGTATGTTTACATTCACTTTAAAAGTTTGATTTCAGTTGCACTAAAACAATTATTTGTCTTTTAAAATGTCACGTAAATGCTTTAGTCTGTAATTGTATCAGTCCTATTTTTGCAAAGTCAGACTAACAGACCTAGGTAATGCGATTGTAGCTCGGCTTCGTTCAGCATGTATACACGTTAATCAGATCACAATTGGCCTCGCCCTTGCGCTGCGTTTTGTAGAATTCCTTTGATATCAATTTTCTGATACATCGCAATCTTCATTTGAAAAATTCTGATATTGATTCTGAATTTGTTGCACTTTAATATTATGCTGTAACATACTGACATAGTGATTGATGTATGTCGTCATGAAACAGCGACATTTCCCTCCGAATCCGATCACAAGTGGCCACAGGAGATGCATTTAAACTACCAGGTGTAAATAATTATTGTATCATCTGATCGGATCACATGTGGTCAGTGTTTCTTCCCGTTGAGCGCTCTTCTAATATCTTCCTCTGAAGCTCGTATTCTATCAGCCAGATTCAAAAACGTATGGATCAGGAGCAAAAGTTCACAAATCATGATAGTCAGTCTGTGACAATCCAAGCAGGTGATCTAGGCCATTTAAACTGTCAGGAGATTGCTGCTTGTGCTGGATCCGCATGAGCGCATGAGTGCAACTTCAAGGTAAAAGCGTTTCACGGGTGCTATGAGTAAATGTCTTATTCGCAGTGCACTGTTTGTACAATTGGTTTGAGTCTGTATTTTTTTTTAGAAAATGCACTTGTTAATGTGCACATGCCATCCATAGTTGCTGGACTACTGTATATAAACTATTTCTTCATGTGCAAAATAAATTAATAAAATTTGATGACTAAACAGAAATCAGAAGAAACTGCTATCGTCCTTTTAAAATACAATATTATTATTTTTTACAAAATTAAAGTTTAGGACGAAATTGAGTAAAAATAGTGCTATATAAGAGTTTATTAATTTTTTTGCCATTTTATATTTATGTTATTTACTTAGTTAGTTAATTGTGTGATATGTCGGCATTGTATCAGCATATTGGCCACCTTGCTCTCTGGATATCGGCATCGGCCATAAATTAACAATTTCGGTCAATCACTACTTACAACACAATTTGTTTATTCTGCATAACATTATCCACGACAAAATACTATGCAAAACACAGCTGCACAAATGCAGGGCAGTGACAATAACTTATGTATTAATTACAGTTAAAGTTATATCACCCCCTTGTGGTCTCCCAAAGCTATTACGCCATACTATATTAAACAGAATTCCAGCTGACTGTGAATGGGAAAACACAAAAATTAGGCTTCTAATTTAAACATTGGCTAATTTTAATATATTGTTGCCTCAAAACCATATCAAGAAAATAAGGTGCTGATCAATAATCGATGAATTGATATTTTATGACTTTCCTACTCACCAGTGATTTGAGTAGTAAAGTGGCGAATAAGCCCAGCACTAAGATCCTTTCACTGCAGGTTTAGAATAAATGTTTGGTTTGATTCGTTTTGTATAATGTTTGTCCAAACACGAGATCCACACAATTATGACATTGAATAATGTCTCTTTTAATACCCTTTCTGTTCTATAGACCCTGTTTACACCTGGTACACAGATGCAGCTCGGGTGATCCAATCACATGTGGTCAGGTGATACAATAATATTTTACACCTGGTAGCTTAAATGCATCTCCTGTGGCCACTTGTTACACTTCGGATTCAGAGGAAAATGTCGCTGTTTCATGACGACATACATCAATCACTATGTCAGTATGTTACAGCATAACATTAAAGTGCAACAAATTCAGAAAAGCCAAAGAAAGCACAAAAAATTGTTTCTCCCAGATGCATTTGAAATTCAATCTAAACACAAAAGCAATATTTTGAGATAAATTGTCAGTTATTTTAGTGGGTTACCTGTATTAACCTGAGCCTCAGATGTTCGTGCTTCTCATAAGTGTCCCTGCATGTTAGTATCGAACACACTAAAGAAGATCTGTGAGGTTCTCATGCTTGTGTATGTATCATTTTTTTTTGATTTTCCAATCGAATGGCTATTTCCTTTTAAAGCGCTCATAATCTGCAAAGTTTAAACTCTCGTTTCAGCGCAGCAGTTGATCGACAGGAGAGGGGTGGTGCTTCGCTGCTGCCGGGATGCATAAGGGCGGATTAGCATTTACACCTCAAATGCGATGCGGTCATATGCGTTTTTGACCACATTCATGAGTGGTTTTCACATGTTTAATATGTTTTTAATTGTCACAAAATATTTTGACCTGCATTTAGCGCTGACCACATGTGATCGGATCACCAAAAATGCATCTTGATGCCAGGTGTAAACAGGGTCTTACAGTCAGTTTTTGATCAAAAACAAAATAAATAGAAGCAATCACCCAATGCACAATGGAAGTAAAGAAGCCATTTGATGCAATATAATAATATGCAATTTCAAGACATCATATATATTGATGGAATAAATTGTATTTTAAATTTTTTAAAAAGCTCAAATGTGACCAAAGTGATAAACTAATGATCAAATAAAGATTTTTAAATAAAAATATTCATAGTGTACCAAGTTAGAAGGTCCCCTGTATAATTATAGCATTAGCTGAGAGAGAATGTATTTTATATGAAAGCAAAATGGATATTATAATTGAAATATGCACAAATGAATTGAAATCAAATCGAATTGAGAGCTTGTGAATCCAAATCAAATCTGTATCAATACCCAGCCTTAAGCTCGACTACGCACAAACCTGCTGTAGCTCGATTATAACTTTACATGCAAACTTAGTATTTCTTTCTTCCCATTTGTACTTGATTGATATGGTTACCACTCTGAATATTACTTACAGAATTTTAGCTTGAAAGTGAAATTGAAATGAACAACAGCATTGAACTGAATCTCTAGCCACATTTGTCAAGTAGCTCAAACCTTTGGTTACCTGCAAATCTGCAGGGACCTTGCTATTTTCAGCTGAAAATTAGGCAAACAGATGTGAGAATGTAATGTATCTTTCTGTTAATGAGACTAAACTGTGATGATCTATCTTGAAGGTGTAAAAATAACTCCTTCAATTAGAGATATTTTTAGAATGTCTCATGTATTCTGAGTTTGTATAATTAAGGCCTTTTACTGACTTTTTTGGTGCTCCTATGGGAATGGTTTATTTGGGTTTAGAAGAGGTGTTTTCCTCTAAGCAGCTTCAGACGTGCTGGAGATGGAGGTGGTGGGCTGTTTTTCTCCTCAAAAGATATTGTCCGAATGAAGTGTCTGTTCATTTTAGGCTGCCAATTGATGGTGCTGAAATTCATTTTTTTTCACACCATTTCCACTTCACATTTGAAGTTATTGATTTTTGGTCTTATTTTGGAGCTACACAGCCAGCCTTTTGAATCATAGTTTAGTTCTACGTTGTGATAGTGGATAGTCAATTTTTCCTGCTTGCCTGACCAGCTGTCTGTCATCTTTTTTCAACAGTCCATTACTGGGTTCGCTCACAGCTGCTTCCAGTATGCCATTCAGAAGAAATGGCCTCTCTACCTGAGCACCAAAAACACCATCCTTAAGGCTTACGATGGCCGATTTAAGGACATTTTTCAGGAAATCTTTGAGAAGTGAGATTCTCAGTGTTTTTTGCATCCTTATTATTTACACACGCATAAACAGGACATATTGCACATGTTTCCATGTGAATATGTTGCCATGGAGTGGTGGTGGTGGTGTAGTGGTCTAAGCACATAACTTGTAATTTGATAATCAGAAGGACGCTGGTTCGAGCCCCACAGCCACCACCATTGCGTCCTTGAGCAAGGCACTTAACTCCAGGTTGCTCCAGGGGGATTGTCCCTGTAATAAGTGCTCTGTAAGTTGCTTTGGATAAAAGCGTCTGCCAAATGCATAAATGTAAATGTATTATGAGATTAGTGCTTTGAAATGCTAGTAGTGACATGTGAAACTACATTTTTCTTTGAAAAAAAAGTAAGTTACTGAACAGTCTTTTTGTTTTGTGTTTTGTGCAGAAACTACAAGCCAGAGTTTGACAAGCTGAAGATCTGGTATGAGCACAGGCTTATCGATGACATGGTAGCTCAAGTGCTTAAGTCATCGGGTGCTTTTGTATGGGCCTGCAAGAACTATGATGGAGATGTGCAGTCTGACATTCTTGCTCAGGGTAAAATAAACACCAAGAGAGACACTAAGTGTTTATCATGCTCTGAAGTATGGACAATCATATTTTTTAAAGGCAGATCAGAGGAAAGCGTTCTTTCTGCATGAAGTCCATCCTTTCTTTAATGGTGCTTAGTGCTCATGAAGGAGAGAGCAGGATATTTGAAACCGTATTTTGGCTGCATCATATGAATCTGATTAAAGGGTGTCGAATGGTTCCATAGGTTTCGGTTCTCTGGGGCTGATGGCATCAGTGCTGGTATGTCCTGATGGAAAGACGATTGAGGCTGAGGCCGCTCATGGCACAGTAACTAGGCATTACCGTGAGCATCAGAAGGTTTGTATATTTCAATGTTTTGTGTTGCTTTAAACCATATCCAGCATCAAACTGGAGATTTTGGGTTGATACAGAGAGTTCACTGTTAAACAAAAATATAAAACATTAAATTAAGCAACCTGGAAATTGCATAACTGGATCTTTAGAGGGCTTCTGCCATCTTGTGGTGAGACAAATAATGACAGCTTTTGAAATAAGCGTTTAGATGTTTATTTGGATTGACTGACTTTCAGGGCTCCTCTCTTAGATTTTGGTTTAGAAGCACAGATTTTTTTTTTGCTTTTTATTAAGACTAGAAGGTTAATTTGAGTAACTGGAACATAACAATACAATATTACATATGCTTGAGCATGCATAGAAAAACAATATGAAGGATTTTCAAACGCATTACTTAAAGGGTTAGTTCACCCAAAAATGAAAATTCTGTCATCATTTACTCACCCTCATGACATCTCAGATGTGTAAGACTTTCTTTCATCTGCTGAACACAAATGAAGATTTTTAGAAGAATATTTCAGCGCTGTAGGTCCATACAATGCAAGTGAAAAATATTTTGAAGCTCCAAAATCCACACAAGGGCAACAGATAAGTACTTAAAGTGGTTAAATAAATTTCTTCTGAAGTGTATTACTCGTAATTACTTCCTTAAGTAATTTTTCCTTCACTTTCACTTTCTCCTCCTTCTGTTTTTGGTGATTCACATCCTTTGTGCATATCACCTCCTACTGGTCAGGGAGGAGAATTTATGATTAAAAATGATATATATATTGATCTGTTTTACACCCACATCTATCATATCATGTCTGAACACATGGATTTAACCACTGGAGTCATATGGATTATCCTCAAACGGAAGGTGGAGGAGCACAAGGTCTCTAACATCCAGCTCCGTGATGTTGTCATGGAGGAGTGGAAGAGGACTCCAGTGGCAACCTGTTATGCTCTGGTGAACTCCATGCCCAAGGGGGTTAAAGCAGTGCTGGAAAATAATGGTAGCCACACAAAATATTGACACTTTGGGACCAATTTGGACATTTTCAATTAGGGGTGTACTCACTTTTGTTGCCAGCGGTTTAGACATTAATGGCTGTGTGTTGAGTTATTTTGAGGGGACAGAAAATTTACACTGTTATACAAGCTGTACACTCACTACTTTACATTGTAGCAAAGTGTCATTTCTTCAGTGTTGTCACATGAAAATATATAATGAAATATTTACAAAAATGTGAGGGGTGTACTCACTTTTGTGAGATACTGTATATATATATATATATATATATATATATATATATATATATATATATATATATATATATATATACACACTGGCAGCCAAAAGTTTGGAATAATGTAAATGAGTTTGCTCTTATGGAAAGAAATTGGTACTTTTATTCACCAATCAAGTGGCATTCAACTAACTGTTTGCTATAATGGCAATTGATTTTCTAGTACCAAATTAGCAATTTAGCATGATTACTCTAGGATAAGATGTTGGAGTGATGGCTGCTTGAAACAGGGACTGTCTAGATGTTATTTTTATTTCTCCCAATTTGGAATGCCCAATTCCCACTTCTTAGTAGGTCCTCGTGGTGGCACGGTCCTTAACCTCAATCCGGGTGGTGGAGTACAAGTCTCAGATGCCTCTGCTTCTGAGACGTCTATCCATGCATCTTGTCCCGTGGGTCGATGTGCATGACACCGCAGAGACTCCCAGCATGTGGAGGCACATGCTACTCTCCGATATCCACACACAACTTACCACGCACACCATTGAGAGCTAGAACCCCTAATCATGACCACAAGGAGGTTACCCCATGTGACTCTACCCTCCCTTGCAACCGGGCCAATTTGGTTGTTTAGAAGACCTGGCTGGAGTAACTCAACACACCCTGGATTCTAACTTGCGACTCCAAGGGTGGTAGTAAGCATCAGAACTCGCTGAGCTACCAAAATAACTTTTTTATCAAAAAAGTGCTGTTTTTTTTACATCAGTAATGTCCTGACTATACTTTGTGATCAGTTGAATGCCACTTTGCTGAATTTAAGTACCAATTTCCTTCCAAAACAGCAAAATCTGTACATTATTCCAAACTTTTGGCTGCCAGGGTATACAAATCTTTTTAGATTTACACTGATAAATAAGGCAGAAACGCGTCTTCGCAGTCTGGGAAAAAGGTCTATTGTAACGGGTCTAAATGGAGTTTTGATTTATTTTGCACAGTGTTGTCAATTGTAAATGACAGTGCAGACTTTTTAGCATGTCTGTCAAAACTTGCGAAAAGAAGTGGATAAATCCTGTCATAATACACTTACAACTACCATATTTTGTACATGATTTGAATTGAGTTGTGTTCATTTTCTGTTGTTAAGCTATGTTGGTGGGGTAGGTTTTGTGTGGATGACTGAAAAATACATCTGGATGAAGCATATTTTGTCCACTCATGTTTATAAAGATATTGCAATTAATTGTGATTAACTACGCACAAAAAAATATGCGGTTAATCACGATTATATATTTTAATTGATTGACAGCCCGAATATATATATATATATATATATATATATATATATATATATAAGAGAGAGAGAGAGAGAGAGTACTGTGCAAAAGCACATAAGATGTTTCACAAAAGCATTTGTCTTAAGATGGTTATTTATATCTTCAGCTTTAGCTAAATGTTAGACTCAAACATTACATTTGCAAATAGAAAAGTTTATAATAGAAGAACAGGGAGCCCTGCAACAGATGGCATGGCACCCACAAATCCCCCCACTGGACATCGTGTCAGTCTGAGATTACATAAAAAGAGACCGAAGCAATTGAGACGAATTCTCCAAGAAGCTTGGAACAGCCTATTTGCCAACAACCAAGAAAAACTGTGTGGAGAACTGTGAGGAGAATTGGTGCTGTTTTAAAGGCAAAGGTGGTCACACCGAATATTTATTTAGCTTTTTTATGTTTACTGGACAAGTGATAAATGATAACTATTTATGTCATTATTTTTGATGACATCCTCACTATTTTGCGCAGTACTGTATAATATATATATATATATATATATATATATATATATATATATATATATATATTTGGGATGCATCCCAATAATTTACCACATTTGCAAATTAATTTGACCTACACATTTCAAATTAAGAGAGACACACTGTAGAGCATTGAACATCACAGATTATTAAGAGGCATTCTAATTGTTTTATTTTATTCACTTCGCAGGGCAGGCCAACAAGCACTAACCCCATTGCTAGCATCTTCGCTTGGACCAGGGGACTCGAACACCGTGGCAAACTTGATGGTAACCCAGACCTGATCAAGTAAGCTAATTTATTACTGCCATTGTACTTATGCAGTCATCTGTACTAGTAGTTTTAGTAGGATAGTTTTTTCTTGTATTCTTTTCATATTGGTATTGTTTAAATGGAAGTGTAACTTTTAATCACTGACTTGTTTCTCCGCAGGTTCTCTCATACTCTCGAGAGGGTGTGTGTGGAGACTGTGGAGAGTGGCATTATGACCAAGGATCTGGCTGGCTGCATTCATGGTCTTGCCAAGTAAGTCAGCAAATTTGTTAGGCCATATGAAAAAATTATCCAAGTGTAATGTCTTTCACCTGCATTAAGAGACTAGCCCTAATGATACAGTTGAAGTCAGAAGTTTACATTCACCTTAGCCAAATAAATTTAAACTTTTACTTTTAAATTTAATGTTTTTCACAATTCCTGACTTTTAATCATAGAAACATTCCCTGTCTTAGGTCAGTTAGGATCACTACTTTATTTTAAGAATGTAAAATGTCAGAATAATAGTAGAGAGAATGATTTATTTCAGCTTTTATTTCTTTCATCACATACTCAGTGTGTCAGAAGTTTACATACACTTTGTTAGTATTTGGTACCGTTGACTTTAAATTGTTTAACTTGGGTCAAATATTTTGGGTAGCCTTCCACAAGCTTCTCACAATAATTTGCTGGAATTTTGGTCCAATTCTCCAGACAGAACTGGTGTAACTGTGTCAGGTTTGTAGGCCTCCTTGCTCACATACGCTTTTTCAGTTCTGCCCACACATTTTCTATCGTATTGAGGTCAGAACTTTGTGATGGCCACTCCAATACCTTGATTTTGTTGTCCTCAAGCCATTTTGCCTCAACTTTGGGGGTATGCTTGGGTCATTGTCCATTTGGAAGACCCATTATTGACTGAGCTTTAACTTCTTGTTGATGTCTTGAGATGTTGCTTCAATATATATACATAATATTCTTTCCTCATGTTGCCATCTATTTTGTGAAGTGCACCAGTCCCACCTGCAGCAAAGCACCCCCACAAAATGATGCTGCCACCCACATAATTCACAGTTGGGGTGGTGTTCTTCGGTTTGCTGTCCTCACTCTTTTTCCTCCCAACATAACAATGGTCATTATGGCCAAAAAGTAACATTTTTGTTTCATCAGACCAGAGGAAATTTCTCCAAAAAGTAAAATATTTGACCCCATGTGCACTTGCATATGCTAATCTGGCTTTTTTTATGGTGGTTTTGGAGAAGTGGCTACTTCCTTGCTGAGCAGCTTTTCAGGTTATGTCGATATAGGACTTGTTTTAATGTAGATATAGATACTTGTCTACCTTTTTCCTCCAGCATCTTCACAAGGTCTTTTGCTGTTGTGCACTTTTCACACCAAACTACGTTCATCTATAGGAGACAGAATGCGTCTATTTCCTGAGAGGTATGATGGCTGCATGGTCGCATGGTGTTTCTACATGTTTACTATAGTTTGTAAAGATGAACGTGGTACCTTCGGTTTGGAAATTGCTTCCAAGGATGAACCAGACTTGTGGAGGTCCACAAGTCTGGTCTTTTTTTTCTTCTGAGGCTGTATTCTTTTCCTATGATGTCAAGCAAAGAAGCACTGAGTTTGATGGTAGGCCTTAAAATACATCCACATGTACACCTCCAATTCAGTACACTTCCTATCAGAAGCTAATTTTCCAAGCTGTTTAAAGGCACAGTTAACTTAGTGTATGTAAACTTCTGACCCACTGGAATTGTGATATAGTCAATTAGAAGTTAAACAATCTGTCTGTAAACAATTGTTGGAAAAATTACTAATATAATGCACAAAGTAGATGTTATAAACGACTTGCCAAAACTATAGTTTGCTAATATTAAATCTGTGGAGTGGTTAAAAATGTGTTTTAATGACTTCAACCTAAGTGTATGTAAACTTCTGACTTCAGCTGTAAAACTGCAGACATCAATTGTGAAGTTTTCCCTTGCTAATGCCTTTGATGTCATTTACATTTGTCTTATTATGACCACAGCTGTAAGCTGAACGAGCATTACATCAACACCACAGACTTCCTGGATGCCATCAAGACCAATCTGGACAAGGCTCTGATCAAATGAAGGACAATGGGTCTTTTTGTACCTCATTTTTAACTTAAAGGTCGTATTTACAAACGCAATGTATGAATGGAGGGTTATAAAAACATAGTGATGTTCAGTTAAGGTGTTCTGTTCGCTAATAATCCTGCTGATGGGATCCACCATCTCTCCCCACACCATCAGGTTCTATTTTTGTAAGATGAAGTACTGTATACCAAATTCTGTATAATGCCATAGGAAAGGGTAATTTCAAAAACCCTCTAATAAATCTTTTGTCACCCGAAGAAGTGTTCTTGTGTTTTTTATACACACAATAACAGTCCACAATTATAAAGGCAAATAAATGTATTAATTTAGAATAATGTCCATAGCACAATGGTTAACAGACATTTATCAACATTATATTCACATTGGTGTGCAACAAAATAATTGAAAGCTTATACAAACTAAAAACTCATGCCTAGCTTAGACTAAAAGCCCAAAATGTAAGCATACAACACTTCAAAATCCACCAAACATTTTGTCTTATGTTACACATTAACATTTTGAGTTGCCTACTGTAGCTAGACTATACTGTGTCAGTTTGAAACTAAGCAGAGAGGGAAATAGAGAATACATGGTGAATTTCCCCAATCATTCTCTGCTGGGTCTCAGGCCCTGTCACATGTAGACAGACTGTCGTTCATCACTTCTGAGCTTGATGCAGGAATGATGGATGAAACACTCTCTTGCACACACAAGGGCAGTTAATACTTTTGTCCAGTGTTTTTAGGGCATCCTCATCAATTCCAACCAGTACTGGTGACTTTGGGAAAGATGCGGTACATGTTACAAGGTTTTCTTTCCAAAAAGATTAAAATGGATGATGTCTGGAATAAGGTCATTTAAGCCACACACACACAAATAAAAAGGGCAAGATCTCCACATTTTAAAAATGAAATGGATTAGTAAAACGTAGTAAAGAACAGATTGTGAACTATAGTGATATTCACAAAAACAGGATTTCAGATTTAACTTTTTAAACTGTTTCTTAAGCTTTTTGTCTGACACGTGGGCTCTGTGAAATGGTACTCTTTAAATAGACAATCCTTAGCTTGTATTATTACATTCATCTAAAATAAGCTAAAGAAATACCTTTTTTTTCTTCTCAATATTTTTTTAAAATTGAAATAACATCTATTCATCTGGAACATTGGGCTTAAATATCAATGTATTTACACTTGTGAATGCCAAGACATAATGAACAATAAATACTATTTGCAATAATTATGGTAAAACAAAGCACTATGTCCAGAAGGCCATACAGCAAAATTGCATGGACAGGCCCACAAAAAAAACAGGCACTCCCACAAACTAAATCAGCCCACTGTGAGCTACAAACAATATATGTCCATCAAAAACAAATAAGAGAGTAAGAGTTTGAACAAAGTCACAGTGTATTTAAAGCTAACTAAAACAATGTTGGGGAAGTTAAAATGTAATGAGAACTATTGGCACTTTGTCAGCTTTGATTAAGTCCTATAAATAGTCCCTAACTTGATGGACAGTAAAACCACCAACAAGGTATGTTCAATAATGTCAAAAGTTGCATCATAAACTTGGTGTCTTCAAATTGTGAAGAGCTATGGATTGTCTGTATAGAAGTGCCTCCTTATGTCTGTTCATATCGTTGACTCTGCAACACTTACTCTGTCTCAGAAATTATCTTATCAAAAAAAGATAATTCAGCCAAAAATTAACATTCTGTCATCATTTAGCCTGATAATGTTGTTCCAAACACGTATGACTTTCTTTTTTCCATGGAACACAAAATGAGATTTAGAGAGAATGTTATCCTCAGTCACCATTCACTTTCATTACATCTTTCTCCATCTCTTTGAGTTCCACAGAAGTGAAAACTTTTGTTTCAAAATGAACAGTACCTATAAGCATTGTCTCTATTTTTCAGGAGAGGCCCTTATGTAAAATTACTCTTTTGTTCAAACGAAGCTGTTATCAAGCTGAGCCAAAATGGCTTCCAGTGCACACCCATTCATGATGGCTATTTCCTCAGTGTCTAATGTCAGAGCTAAGAGTACTAAATAAATGTCCATGACAGCTTTTTTCCCTTAAACTGTATCTTAGTATCTCAGTCAGCCACTTAAGCAGTGTTGTAACGTGCAGCCACCTTGGTGTAGTTGTAGTAGCTAATTTTGGCCATTTTGGCCAAGTCTTGTGCATTGTTGCTAGCTAGATTTTCCCTCTCGCTGTAATCAAAGCTCTCCTCCTCGTAATCTTCCTGACCCTCTACATCAGGCAGGGCATCTATGGAAGGATATAGAGACAGAAACATGAGTCTATCCTGACCAACAGCATTGTCAGCTTTGAAGATTCACTGTCTTTTGATTATGCATGCAACATGTTATTTAAAGATTGGGTTAAACAATACTTTGTCTTAGAATGTGATCACTGTCAAAAAGCTCAGAATCAGTACAATTTTGTCACATTTTTTTTTTTTTACATTTTTATTTACATTGGAACCCTTTGGAGAACTTTTAGGCACCCTTTCAAACAGGACTCAAACCGAAACTGAACTATAACTCTAGGAGCTTAACCCAAACTGAACCCATAAGTTCCTGCAAGAACTCTTAAGACTGTCAATGGTTCCTCCAGTAACCCAATTATAAAGGAAAGGCTGTGAGGAGCTTGAAATATAGATGAAAGTTCCTTGAGTATGCAGTAGTTTACTTTTAAACTAAGGGTGCATAGATGTTTTCCAAAAGGTTCCACTAGTCTGGCAATATTCATTTTTAACATGTAGTAAGCAAACTAATTACACATTTACTTTTTTCGACTCTTAAAAGGCATTGTTAGCCCAACATTGATGCAGACTCACACAGGTCTTTATAACTTATAGGCTACTCGTGTAGTTTTTAACTGTGATAAAAAGGCAAATTGTTGAACTATTTTTTATATAACACTGAGAAAATAGTAGTTATGAGGCATGATGTGAGGAAATTATGATATGAGGCATGTTATGCATGTTCTCACCATGTCCTTCAGTTGAGGTGTCCAGGATTCCATGTTTCACCTTCATGTGTCGACTAAGGTTGCCCTTCAAATTGAACTTGCTGTTGCAGTAAGGGCACTTGAAGGGTTTGCTACCGGCATGAAGATGCATGTGACCTAGCAGGTTATACATTCTGTTGAAGGACTTCCCGCACACCTACAGAACCAATTCGGCAACCATTAGTGATACAACATCTGTGTTTGATGTGCAGAAATATATGGATTGCTTTGAATAATCGTTGGACTCCAGCATGGTTATTCTTTAAATGGCCCATTTTGTGTAAAACTACTCTTACCCACCTTGCACTTGAAAGGTTTCACAGGCAAGTGAACAATCATGTGTGTTTTTAGTGTCTGTTTCTGGACAAATGTCTTGAAGCAGACATGGCACTGAAAAGGGCGCACGCTGGTGTGAATCAGCATGTGGCGTTTTAGATTGGCTGAGAGAGTGAACTCGCGCGAACACACGTCACATTTGTATTCCTTCATACCCTGAGAGAAAAAGAGATGGAACATGGCAATGTATTTAGAGGCAAATCCATTTTGGCCATCAAAAATACATAAATATAAAAATAAAAAAACTTGTAATCAGTGGTAGATGTTGTTCTCTTTTTATGTGAGCAGGAGGATAAATTATTTATTTGTCTTGATTGCTGACTAGAATTCATAATACTGAGCAAGAAATTCACACACACATATATTCACTGTTTTTATCACAATGCTGCAGGGTGAACAGAGATGCTTACACTGCAATGAGAACTCTGAAGCTCCACCAAGCAAAAATATTAACAAATAAAGAGGGTTAAACATCCTCTCGCCAATGAACACTTTCAGTTTATATGTGCTATATACAGTAGATCATCTAACTCACTGGAATCATCTACATAGTGTTCTCATACTAAAATGAGAATAATTTTCTCTAATAATGATTATGGTGAATTAGGTGCTGAAGAAATGACTGTTTGTTTTGTTTATAGCCTTGCAGACCTGTGACATTCTGTTTACTGACACTGCAGTTTTGGCTAGATGAATCATAGTGGTGGAGAGTGAGAAATTAAAGGAGGAAGTATCAGTTTATAACTCAATTCGCAGCACAAAACACAACCACTCCAAACTAGTGACTGGGCAACTGTCCACTGTCCATATGATTGTCAATATGATTGTTATGTTACTGTTCTTTATTGTGAAGCATCCTTGAGCTCTGGAAACATGCTAAATAAATGAAACATATTATTATTATTATTAGTGAAAGGAACATAGACAGGGGCGTGTTAATGGCAAGTTAGGAGGCAGACTAGATGGCTGCAGGGTAGATGGGAGGTGCTGACATACAGCTCTGTTTACACTGAAACCTGCTGTGGCAATCCCTGAGACACAATCACGTTTGATGTTTAACTCAAGATACATAATCACACAAATGACTAATTTTTCTACAAGTGTTTGTGATGCTTTAGTTTTACAGGAAAGGAGTGATGGAAAATGTGATTGGGAAAAGTCATGAGGGAGTAATAGACCCTTTTCACAGACGGTGGTGACACATTTCAGCCTTAATTAAGATGGTTAAATCTAGCTACATCTAATCAAAATTTTTTACTTAAATTTTAGTATTTATTTATTTACGATTATTGCACTATACTTTTTTATATTACCCTAGAATCAATCAAAATAGTCAACACTGTTTCAATGGGGTTTCAAAGCTGTTGAGGGAGTGACAGTACATTTGGCATCTTCCTCTCTTCTGACTTTCATAATCCCACTTTCTCTATTTTTTTTTTGTGTTTTGGAAAGTATAATGTATACATAATAGTGGAGCAATTGGAGAAAATAGGTAAGCGGAAACAATATATACTATGGTCTCCTATTTACCACTATAGAAGTCCTCGCAATAGTTTACTTCCACGTTCCAAACACAGAAATGTAAAAAGGGTCCAATATTAAAGAAGGTTTGTGGGAAATTGCGAAAACGAATGAGGTTTAAGTACCTTGTGTTCGAGGGCCTGCTGTGTCAGTACCTTGTGTGTTAGCATGTGCTGCTTCAAGTGGTGGATCTGCACGAACTCCATACCACACTCCGAGCAGACATATGGACGGACATTCTGGTGCTTCATCAGGTGGTTCTGAAGTTGGCTTCGATAGGCAAAGGACTTGTGGCATTCGGTGCACTGGAAAGAGGTTGGGCCCTGGTGGCTGACCTGGTGACGCTTGAGGTGGGCATGGGTGGGAAACTCCAAGCTGCACTGCGTACAGACGTGACAGTGTCCGTTCTCATGTTTGGTCTCGTGAGTGCGCAGCTCGCTGGGGTAGGCAAAGCCCCGACCACAAAAGCGGCAGCTGTAAGGCTTGATGTCACTGTGTTGCAACATGTGCCGTTTAAGGTGGCTGGTTTGGGTGAAGGCCTTCTTGCAGACGGTACACTTGTGTGGCCGTGTGCCCTGGTGTGTAAGCAGGTGTGTCTGCAGGTGACTGGGCTGCTTGAAGAGCTTGCCACAGTGCAGACACTCATGTGGCTTGATGCCGTTGTGACCAAGAATGTGTGTTACTAAGTTGTATTTAGAGGTGTAGGACTTATCGCACATACGACACTTCCATCGCTTGAGGCCTTCGCCCACATCGACGCAGTATGACTCGTCTATTTGCACATTGATGTCTAGGCGGTCAATCTGCATGCGTCGACCCAATGAGTTCTCACCATCCGCCCACATCATGGCCTGACTGCCCTCCTCATAATCACCCGACAAGCCCATCTCGGTAGACTCATATGCCATCACACTGGACTCAAAGTAGCGCCTCATTACAGGGCTCACATTCTCCTTTGAGGTTTTCAGATTCAGTGCTCTCTCCTCCTCCTCTTCCTCCTCCTCCTGTTCCTTCTCTTTTCCAGGCCCTTCCTCAGAGGACTCTGCCAGTCCCTTTCCATGCCCTGCAGGGCTTTGTTGGGCCAGAGTCTGAGTGTCACAGTCAGCGTCAACCTTTTGGCTGCTTGGCTCCTTCGGGTACTCAGGGGAGCCTTTGTTACACTCTTCTTCCTTCATCACCGCTCTGTTAGGTGCTAGGTCCAACACTTCTGGCTCATTTTCTGTTTGCTGAGAACAGGAGCTAGTGAAGTCAGGTCTCTCTCCTTTCACCTGAGTCAGTGTGTCTGGAGACCTCTCTGTGGAGTCCTCTGGCTCACTCTTACTCTGAGGCCTCTTGGTTCTCCCATGGTGCTTGCGCTCGGCCCCATAATGTACTTCTGGCCTCCTGTGCACCCCATTAGGCTGAGAGAGATAGTCTCCATTGGCCCCAATTAATTGATCTGTATATTCATACTCCATGGATTCTCCAGTGGGAGGAGGCCCGTCACGTGTCTCACCCGTGTAGAAGCCATTTGGGGCGATGGTGGCTCCGAAGATTTCGTTCTGCGATATGAGGCCCAGCACAGCAGCCTGGGCCAGAGACAGAACCACCACTGGGTCTGTCTGAGTGCCGGCATCTACTGCATGCTCCATCACTTTAGAATAGCAATGCACAAGAGGAACCTCTTGCTCTTCCTGTCAATAGAGAGAACACCAATTCTTCATGAAACCAGAATGCATGTAGAATAAATCTGTCATTGCAACAATCAATACAATATAGACATAGCTACAAAGTCTGGCTAGGGCTGTCATGGCAACAGTGTCAATACAACAGAACTGGCAATGGTATCAGTGCAACAGCATTATAAGAACAAATAAGTGCTGTTTAGATGAACTATGAGGATTTCCTTTAAAACGTATTCATCAAAACTCATATAACACATTAACCAGATCGGGTAATTTCTGGCAATTTATCTATTTTGAGCCACTCTTCTATCTGGGAAATATTGCAAACATCATTAAAACTTAAATATAAAATATTTTATGATAAAATAGCTTCTGGTTTTCATAGCACTGAGTTAGTGAGAGCGAGAGACATTATGACAACGCCTTGCTGCTGAGAATGCATTAGATATAGGAGATAAGACAGATCTGTGTGAGCGACATGCTTCCTTCCTTTACAGTCTTTAAAAGAACGTGAAGCACAAAGAGTGTCTGGGTCTGACCAGGAAGTCTACATCCATGGACTACCCACAGCATTTCCTGCGAGGTCAAGTACTGCCACTGCTGACTATGAAAGGTTGGATAGTTAAGTTTCAGCTGTAATGACAAGGTAATGACACTCAGAGAGAGCAGAGAAAGTGAGTCCGGTCTATTTGCAGACAGAGATTGACTGAAGCAACCCAAGAGATCCAGTGGCAGCACAGATGAGAAAAATCATTCCTTGGAGGCTGATGATTATATTACTTACATTTAGTATCATCAAGTGAAACTTGGTCACTCTCGTACCCAAGGTCACTTCCTTTTTGTCACCTCTGTTCTAACCAAAAGGGACTCACTAGTGTATCATAACATTTAAATCAACGTCATTTTCACACTTTGAGAGCAACTCTGTTCAGGAAGTCGTTAAAGCACAATATCGCCTCTAATGAGCTGGTAACTTGATTTGCTGAGGAAAAATGCCACAAAAAATGTATTTCATCAGAAGCAAAAACAAATAAGCAAACACAAGGAAGGGAGGCAGAGGGAGAGAGTCATGAGGACTGACAGCTGTAAAACTAAGGAAGAGAGACAGACAGGCAGAGACAGGGGGGAGAAATGAGAGGGGGACCTGGATGCCCTGATAACCATGACATTTATAACTACTGCTTTTAAAGTATTCAGACTGAGGGAGGGAAAACAGACAGAAAAAAGACTAAAGGAGAGAGAGTGAAGGGAGAATGAGGGAGCAAGTGAAAGAAAGGAAGGAAGAGAGAGGAAAAAGAGGGAGGGAACCGGGGGATGAGAGATAGACTAAGTGACTGAGAGAGGGAGGGGAGTGAGGAAAGAAAGATAAAGAGAGATAAAGAGCATGAGAAAGAGTGAAAGGAAAAGAGGGCGGGGGATGAGAGATGGAGAGAAAATGAGTGTGAGAGAGAGAGTGAATACAACAGAAAGATAAAGAGAGAGGGAGAGGTTGTTGGGAGTGAGAGACTGAAACTAAGAAGACACAGAAAGAGAAAGAGAGGAAAGGAAAGAAAAGAAAAAAGGGAGGGGAGAGAAAAGAGGGTGAGAATTGACAAAGAGAGGGAGAGAAGTAAGGAAGGGAACAGTATAGAGTATTTAAAAAAACATGTTAAAAAGAGAGGCAGATGAAATGAAAGACAGAAAGACAAGAGAGCCAGTTGGGCAAGATAGCAGCCATGGCTGAAGTGAATGTAAAAATACGTTTAAAAGAAGAACGATAGTGCAAGGACTAGCACTGAAAGAACCTGTGAGTGTGTTGAGATAACAAGAGAAACACACTGCATTGGTGGTAGAGAGAGAATATATGAGAGGCTAGACTATAAAAAGAGACAGAATAAAGTATAAATGACAGTCTTGCGGTATTCTGCGAGAAGGAAAAAAGTTATTTAATTTTCCCAATTCAGAGTGAACAAAGTCGCAAACTTTAAAACAACAATGAACAAACAGTTCAAATGAAATATCAATACAATCACAAGACGACACGCTTTGGGCAATGTGAGTGTTTGGGTTCAACACTTACCACATTACTCCTGGTGTGATGTTTAAGATGTTTCAGGGATCTCATCCTTCAAGAGAAGTGAGAGGAGCAAAAAACCCCAGCCCTTATTTATAGCTGAGAGAGGAAGGGGGCGGAGCTGAGCTCATCCTCCTCCTACTGTTGCTGTTATCAGAACTGACTGTGCCAGCCTCTCTCACACATACACACACAAACCTATTTCTTCCATTCTCTTCCTTTCTTTCTGTCTCTCTACCCTCCCTCCCTTCCTCACACTCCCCCATCTCTTTTGCCTTTCTTTCTCTTTCACTCTCTCACGCACGCACACAAATACACATTTCACTATCACTCATTCTCACGCACACACTCCATACAGCATGACCCTTCAACAAACAAATTTCTCTAAAAAGCTCATACTGACAAAAGGTTCTCACACAACCACAAAATGTATAGTGGCACACTTTGTCCTCCATTCACATGATTTAAGCCAGCATGTAGACACACATGCACATGTACATACACAAACAGAGTAATCTCTAATCGCCGGCACACTGAGTGTGGCTGTGGAGGTGTGTCTGTTGGTGTCAGACAGCCAGTGAGTGAGATATGCCGAAATGTTCCCAGAGTGCAGAGGAGTTCTACAGGTCTGTTTATTTGTGCATTGCAAATAATTAAGCTGCAAGACACTGTACAATGTCTGAGAGCCAGTACACACACACTCACACAAAATGAGTGACAAAAGAAAGAAAAGGAGAGAGAAAAGCAGTTTGGAAAGAGAGGGAGGGAGTGAGACAGACAAGGGGGAGAGAGAGAATAAGAGGAAGAGGGAGGGGAAGTGAGACAGAGAGATATAGAGAGGAGGGGGTGGGGGGTGAATGGGAGAGAAATAGAAGAGAGAGAGAATTAAAAGAGGTGGGGGGAGGGCGAGGGAAGGAGAGAATGCAGCAAAAAAAGGAGGAAGAGCGAGAGATAGAGAGAGATAGAGAGAAAGAGAGAGAGGAAGGGAGAAACTGGGGGAGGGAGAGAGCAAGAGCATAAGAAAAGATGAGGTCAAAGAAAGGGAGAAACAGAAAAGAAAGAGTGCTCAAGAGGGGGTGTGGAGTGACAGAGAAATAGAAAGTCTGAAAGAGAGAATGCAGTGAAAGAGTTTGAGCAAAGAGATAGAGAGAAGAAAAGGGGGATGGTGAAGTGTGAAAATAAAAAAGAGGAGTCCATCAGCGCGAGAAAAAGAGGGGGAGTGCAGAGTGAAGGGGGGCAGGGGAAAGAAGAGAGAGACAGAGAGGAAAAGGAAAAACAGTAAGGAAAGATATTAACTATTGAAGTTCCAGGACTCTTTAGAGTCTTCTTGAGGAGCGGTGTGATACTACCTGCCTGCCTGGTTGCTGGGTGTGTGCTGAGGTGCTCCTGCTGAACCTAATTATTACAAAGGTATTGGATTAGTCTATCACTTCCTGTGAGCTTATTAACAGTTCGATATAGGCTGGCTGTCCCACAAAAGACCCTCTATTATAGAGTAGAACACACCTGAGTGAAGGACTGTGCTGTATACCACAGGTTTGTGAGAAGAGTGGAGGACATTTTTCATCACAGAGCAGGAAAGGGCAATCCATGACAGAACAGAGAGAGAGAGAGAGAGAGAGAGAGAGAGAGAATGAGTATATGTGTGTGAGAGAAAGTGTGTGTGTGTGTGTGTGTGTGTGTGTGTGTGTGTGTGTGTGTGTGTGTGTGTGTGTGTGTGTGTGTGTGTGTGTGTGAGTGAGAGTGCGAGAGAGTGATCGTGCAAGGAAGGGAGGGAGGGAAAGGACACAGAGAGAGAGAGATAGGGTAGGGAGCGAAGGGAAACAGACAGAGATAAAGAGAGATTGAAGGAGGGTGTGAGTGAGTGAGGGGGAGAGATAGCAGGATGTTTTCGAGAGAGAGAGACAGAGAGAGAGAGAGAGAGAGAGAGAGAGAGAGAGAGAGAGAGAGAGAGAATAGAAAGAGTGTAAGGGAAGAAACAAAGAGATAAGACGCAGAAAGACAAAGAATCGGCATGGAGGAAGAAACAACCAGGGACGTGTACATAAAACAACACTCATAGCTGGCCCACCTGTGGGGAAAATGAAAAGGGGGAGAGAGAGACAACAAAAGTTGGGGAAAAGAAAGAATACACTGGCTCCCATCCAGGGCCTGTGTGTGGTTTTTTTTATTTTAAACCTGTCCTTTCCCCATTTGCCCAGCAGTATCAGACTTGTGCAAACCAGCCTTAAAACACACACGCACGCACACACGCACACAAGGAAGAATACATGATGAATAATGAACGCCTACTTGTTTCTTACCTTCTGCGTTTGTGTGCAAGTTTGTCTCTCTAGAGGTTTGTGTAGTTCTGCAAGGAGGATTATGCTATGTTTTATGAGTGTGAATGGAGATGTGTGTGATTTGAGAATCTATCCACAGGTTTCAGTTTGGAGTTTGAGTTAGAGTTTGTTACTCAACTGCATTTTTGTAATGTGTGTGTGTGTGTGTGTGCATAAATCCTTTATGAATGAAACATTTACCTATAGTTTGTGTATTTCTCCTACAACAGAACAGAAGGAGCAAGCAAAAGACTGAATAGAGCTGACAAAAATATAGATTTTTCAATTATCCGTGATCCTCGTTTGAACGATCACGACTGATCTAGATTGATCTATTACCCTATATACCTTTTCAGTGGCTGTATGAAAATGTTTTTGTAGGGTACCTCCCGTCCTGCAGATGCCACTGTGGTCTGCAGAACGTACCAACAAATGCATGACAAATATTTGTAGGAGATGGTGAAATTGTTAAGATATCGCATGACTTGGCTTGTATGAAAAGGGAGTTTTATTCCCATAGAGACCAACCAATCAACAAAGAGAATTTTAAATTGATACAATACAGGTATAACATTTTAGCAAGCCTCCTATTAAACAATTTTCCTGTGCCTCAATCAGCTCCCTATGTCGTGAATCAGTATATCGTAAACACGAATTCAGGCACTGGTAAGGGTACTGATCCACTGAACATTGGGACACTTATTACTCAATCACCTGCGATACGTTAGCGAGCTCACACATTGCAGTGCAATTGTTATTAATCAGCATCATTGTTGTATAAATGGACACTATTTTTCATATTTTTTTAAAGATTTTCAAACGTACAGTGTTATTATAACATATAAATGGAATAAATAAAAATATTTTAGACCTTTTAACAACTCAAATATTTAAAAGATTGTTTCACTTTCATGGTAATTATAAATGAAAGACATTACAAACAACATCTCTTTGAGAGAGAAAATAAGGCTTGGACTTCATAGTTTTAGACTTGTGCTCGTCTTCTAATGACTTGAGAGACTTCAGAAGGCATGATGACGTTTCTGGTAAAGGAACATAGTGAGCAACGATGCTCCCTGGTTTTTATGTTACATTGTGGGATTTTTTAGGGAGCAAATGTTTCACTGCACCGGAATGATTTTGCGAATGAGAAAATAGCTGACTAACTTTTCAGTGCCATGACTACTGAACTAGGAAACTAATTTAGACAGACCCTTTATTTTTAGAAAGGAAATGTCAATGAACAAATTTAGTTACACTACAAATTTATTTAAGCAAGAATAATGACTTGTATATCAATAATATTCGTACCTCGTCTAATCCAAATCCCAATGTTTTCTTTCTTGCATGCTACACAAAAGTCTTTTCCTTTTAATATAATTTTTTGGAGGGTAGGGTTTATGGTTTAGGTTTGGTTTAGTAAAAATCACATAAACTCTTGTTCAAATCCCTGTTGTTTCTTTTTCTTCCTTGGTACACAACAGTAATTTAAATTTAAATTGAGGGTTCAATTTTGGGTTTGGGTAAGGGATTATACTTCATGCTTATGTTTAGGTTAGGGGGTAAAACTTCATAAATACAATCTTAATAGTGTTTTTTGTTTATTTTTCTCTATGAAAAAAAAATATATTTTTTAATTAATAAATACATTTTTGTACAAGCTAACTCATTCAATTTCACAGTCTACTAGTATTACGACTTGTCATGAGACCAACTCTTTCAACTTACCAAACATCATTTGAACGTAACACAAATGAAGAAACAATGACAAAAACTGCTCACTGTTCAATATTACTGTTTTTTGCCCCATTTTTATTTATTTATTTATTTAATACTTTTGTAATGTACTAAGTAAGGTTCCTTGTATAGGCCTAATTTACATTAGCTGAGAGAGAAGCAAAATGGCATTTAACTGAAATAAACATAATTAATCAGAATCAAATCGAATCAAGAGCCTGCTAATCGGAATCAAATCAGGAAATCTGTATCGATACCCAGTCCTAAGACCGAATATGATACAGAGCACTTTTGCCTGCACTGTTTGTGTACTGTTTTCTGTGGCAGTATGAGTGTATGATACAGAGGAAAGTAGGTAAGTAACTGATTACTTAGTTACTTACACTGTGAGTACTGAAAGGGATGTACAAGCATGCAAATCATTTTCATTTCTCTGCAGTACTAAAAACCCCTTCTGTGCTAATATGACCTGAGCAAAGACTTATACCTGAGCTCATCAAAGAGCTGTGGCTCATTCATTCACTAGTCCACTGCTGGAGACACCTTGGGAAACGTGACCCCCATCAATAGTACTTTAAACCAGCTCACTCCATAATGATGCAAGGGGTGTAAAGGTAAAACAGTGGTCAGGTTTTTCCTCAACTAAAAAAAGAGGGCAACATTTAACACATAGTTTGAAAGTGCTGTCAGCAGCTGCTTTTCTTTCTTCTTTTTTTTCTTCTTTTTTTTTTTTTAATAACATGCATAATCATACCATGTCCTTATCACCTAAAAGACATCACATAAATAGGTGTCCAAACAAATCACACATTTCTGTCTGAGTGCAACTTTTTTAGCAAATCAGAAAACAAGCTATCTGAATCACTTGGGGAGCAGGCTTTTGGAGATTTGCTTAAGGTTAGACAAACGTTAGCAAAACAGCTGAAATCGCCTTTAGAATAGTAAAACAAACACCCTCAAACAACACTCTGATACACTATAAGGGTTCATTCATAGGTCAGAGAATTCTTCTCTAAATGCACAGCATGATCAATTACATTTTGATTTTGACATTGAAGAATATTTAAATCAGTATTATACAACAGTTAGTTCTAATTGGACTTAAGCAACATTACAAGATTTCAGAAAACAGTACTCAATGTTTCTGTTTGTAATGCTTCCATTTTCTGTGTTCACTAGACAGAAATACAATTCTATGCTTCGCAACACTTTAGACAAAATATTTTTTGTGAGCAGAGCAAAAACAAATACAGCTGGATATACTATTTCTGAAATATTACTGGATATTCATCATGATCACACAGGAAATCAACATGTTATTTCCAAATGTTCAAGTACCATGGAATCAACACCATTCAGTCTAATCATCACCCATCGGACATTTTGTATAAATTCTATCATGAACACATTTACCTCTAGTGCTACAACTATCTTTGAGAAACGGGTTCTGATCCCATTGGAACCAGGAAGTAACATTGTTCACATAAACAATGGTAAGCGCAATTCAGAGGTAGAAGTTTAGCTCTAAAAATTAATTTTTACTCCACTGACGGAAAGGTTTATAGGATACAGTTAATAAAATATGCATTCCTGCTGACTGTATTATATAATTTACAACTAAAAATACAACTCGCTTATGGATATTTCACCCGGAAACTGCAGTTCACGCTTGCCCATACATGCTACAACACTTCAAGGTTCAGCCACTGGGGTGCAGTGATTTGATTTTCCAATTCCATCAGCAAAATGTTCAACCTACTGGTGGCGAATTCACTATGTGATCAGTCTGGGATATTGACATCTTGTTTATAGTGTCAAACTAAAGTTCCTTTTAACAGCAAAACACATTGAAATACACCTTTCAATACACAATTAAATACACTTTTCAAAAACCTTTAAGGATGATCTAGCTTTGGCACTGACGTAGCCCATTTAAAAATCAAAAGCACAATCTAATTGTAGCAATGTTAAAAGTTTGTCCAGTTAAAATGTTGCCTCGTGATTCTGATAAATAATTTTCAGTCACATAAATAATCCTATATACCTTTCTTTATGATGTACTTCAATTAGGTTTTAGTGGTAGAGGCAGATGAAGTTACGGTGTCATCTTAATCTACATGTCTCCATTATAACTGATCATATCAAAGGCCTTTAGAATAGGCTGAACAAACATGCATGAAAACAAAGACCAATGGATCTTAACCAGTCTTTCAGGCTACACGATTTTAGCTGTGCCCTGCTATTATTGTGATTCCAAAAACGCTGCTGTAAAATTGGGTTTAGTGGTGGTCTTATGTAGTTTCTAGGAGCCCCCCCACACACACATACACAGCCACATATTAACCAATCAATGGACACAACCTTTGACCCAAACACTGACATAACTGCCAGCAGTTAGTTCCTTTCAAAATTAACTTCTAAATCATGTGTCCAGAGGGAAGGAGCAAGTTTCTCCAAGTGCCAAATACAGAGTTATTCTCTCACAATGTGCTCATCTGCAGCACTTTGTGAGTAAATTCTATCCTGGATGTCTTAACCTCATTCACCCAAAGTTTCTGTTACTGAAACCTAGGGGATTGCACAAGACCAAAAACATATGGCTCCTGCACACATGGCCCTGATGATTCAACACTGTTGATTTCAATGTTTGTGTGTTTTTATAGGGGCTTCTCAGAGAACATCACACTCAAACACACAAATACAGGAGATCTGGTTCTTCGAATCCTAAATAAAAGATTACACCTCTCATTTAGCAATGGGGGTAAAGACAAAATGTTGGGACAGAATATTGGCCACAAAAAGAGAATCAAGACTAAAAAGAGTGAATAGAAAAGAGAAAGACAGTTAATGGAGAAGAGGAGAAGAACATTCAGCAAGGGGGATTTAAAAGGAACAGAGAGAGAGAGAGAGAGAGAGCTATGGAAAAAGGGAGAGGAAGGGAAAGGGAGAGAGAAAAGAAAGGAGAGAGCATGAGAGAGTGGGGGGAGCAGATGAGAGAGCACGAGAAAGAAGAAGAGTGAAAGAAGGAGAAATAGGAGAGAGATCAAGAGAGAGAAAGGAGGAGGGAGGGGACAGGGTAGGGTGGCTGAGTGAGAGATAGAGACAAACAGAAAGAGGAAAGTGAGAGAGAGAGAGAGAGAGAGAGAGAGAGAGAGAGAGAGAGAGACAGAAGAGAAAAACAGAGGGGGGAAGGGAGGGATATAGAAAAAAAGAGAGACACAAGAGACTCAAAAAACCACAGAATAAAAACTCAATGTCTTTCTCCAAGACCACGCAGATAGACAAATATGAATGTAAATAGGAGGCTATATTGTTTGCATTTGAATGAGGCAACAGTACACACCCTGCAAAACTCACTTGTGAAGGCTCAAGTTCATTGTATCGGGCACCACAGCCGGTACGGCCTAGATGCATTCACTAGCGCCACTCCTTTTGCTGCCTGCGTCTTCCTGCAGTCTGAGGTTGGGAGGTCAAAGCCTCGGCTGACTCCTACCATTGCCTTCAAGACAACAATTGCCTCCTGCCTCCCCATGCCATTTCATCTCATAATCCTGCTAATGGCAGTTAAGTGGACTGATGGCAAGAGTCTGACTGCCTTACCGCGAGGGCTCCTGGCTTCACAATTACTGCCATAAGAGTAGGGCTAGTTTCACAAATAATTTTGACAATGCAACAGCAGTGCTCTGGCATCTGTGCCATACACCCTTCTATGCCCATAATATACTTTGGCTCCTGTCATGGTATGGGGCCTTACACTCAAACTAAGTGGCCTGAAAATACTCAGGGTCTCTGTAAAGCCTGACCATATGCAAATTCTCATTTACATGGTCTCATAAATAAACGTCCTTCTATATGCCTGTGCTCTTTTGTATTTCTCCCTCACCTCACGGTAACAAATTTCAACCTGAATTACTTTTTCTTTCTCCCAAGTTTCATTCTTTTAAATCAAAACCCCTTTGTCTCTCTCTTGTTTTGTACCTTCTTCTTGTTTCCATGGTTACCCCTCTCTCTGCGCTGTACACTATCTATCTCTCCCTCCTTTTCCCTCTCTGTCTCTCTCACTCTGTTCTTATCTTTCTCATTTTGCTTTCATCTCTACCTCCCTTCCTCCTGCTTTATCCCACACCCTCCTTACTCTGGCTTTTATCTCTTTTCACTTTCATCTGTCTTTCACCTTTCTCTCCCCTTCAAGCCTGCCATTCCATCATGCTGTTTTTCATTTCTTACTTATGGAGAGAAAAAAAGTTTCATCTGTTGCTCCATCAATTCTGCATTTTTAATCACTTCCCATTCTTCCAATGCCCTGTTCCGGCATAGCACAATCTCTCATTTACATGTGTGCTAGACAGAGTGGTCAGTCCTTGCGTGAATGCTCATCCCTGGGCTGCTTCTCTGTTTGTCGAGCTTTTGGAAGAACATCTGGCATAAAAAAACATTTTGTAAATATATTGGTATTTCTGGATGAATGAAATGACCCTTTTTCTCGACCCTGTTTGTAACTAATGGAGAGTGAGTCTCCTATGCTTTGCAACCAGGGCCATAACCACCATAGACATTGAGGGGAACACAGTAGAAATATTATAGTGTTATACAGATGTAACAATTAATATGGTGGTTGTATTAATGGATGTCCCATCTAATAGTCAGAAGAGCCAATCACCTTTTTGTTAGACACATTGCCTGTTAGTTTACTTCAGATTTGTATGATTTGATCTCAAGAGGTACAATTTATGATACCATTGTGGTCAGATTTTATTACATAATCTTGACCATAAGCTTGGATATTTTGTCTGTCCCCCTTCAAGTTGATAGAAGGGGACAAAACCTCTTCCCGTAGGCATTACAAATTTGGCTGCCAAGTGACCTCACTTCCAAAAGGGTTTTTGGAACATGCCCCCAATTTTGTAATATTGGTAAAACAAATATGGGGTTTTCAACAGCAGATTCTGAAACATTTGGTCCTCCAATCCTGAATATTTAAGATCTTGTTTACCTCATCTATGTTTCCTTTATGTTCCTAGATTCAGGTTCTAAATGGTAATGTGCCACATCGCAGAATATCCTGTTGCCTGTCAGCTCAGTGCTGTGATGAAGATGTCTCTGAGAGGCCTAAACACATCAGGAGATAACAGCCCTCACATAAAACTACAGCCGTTAACACAATGTGCCAATATATCACCAATGGGTGACATCAAACCCGACAACAAACAAAGCCAATGAGACACAATGCCACAGTACTTTACATTGCATTAATCAAAATTAGACAAGTTTGGATGCAGAAAAGGCGCCTAATATCATTATGACTGATCAATTTACGTAAGTCGGTGCACAAAATGCTCTTATAAAAGGTCCCTGGCATAGTCTGGTTGAGACTGACTGCAGTAGGAGGAAGTGCTGTGCTTGAGATCTGACTGAAACTAACCTCCCTCTTCTGCTCCTTCCCTTTCCCCTTTAAGTACCACAACTATTCAGAAAAGAGAATAAAGAAAACCTGAATAGAGGAAGAGAAGAAATAGAGGTCCCAAAGAGCTAAAGAAAAGCGAGAAAAAAAACAATGAAACGAGAAATAGGAATGAAAAGAAGCCAGAAAGGAAGAAAGAGACAGCGAGAGGGAGGGGGAGACAGAGAAAAAGAAGCAGAGCAAAGGCTAGCTCTTGAGAGGGAGTGAGAGAGAGAGAGGGAGGGAGAGAGAGAGAGAGAGAGAGAGAGAGAGAGAGAGAGAGAGAGAGAGAGAGAGGAGAGAGAAAGCAAGAGAGAAAAACTGTCTTTTTTCTTTTTTAAGAGATGGATTTTATGGTGCAAAACTAAAAGCACAAGAAAATCTTAACCAGCCTACATACTTATGAGGGCAGAAATGAACATATTTTGCTAGTTGAAACGCATTAATTGAGCTGTAAACTAAATACACAGCTGTTAAAAGAATTCATCATATTCTTGACAGATAAATCAGGGTTAAGTATCAAGGATTCATTTTCCATGCATTATCCATTCATTTTACAGTATGTAAAGTGTTGTAGAGGTACTGCAGGCACCATTAACAAAAAAATTCACTAGCAGTGGACTAGTGAATGAATGAGCCACAGCTCTTTGATGAGCTCAGGTATAAGTCTTTGCTCAGGTCATATTAGCACAGAAGGGGTTTTTAGTACTGCAGAGAAATGAAAATGATTTGCATGCTTGTACATCCCTTTCAGTACTCACAGTGTAAGTAACTAAGTAATCAGTTACTTACCTACTTTCCTCTGTACTGCGCTACTGTTGCTACAAATCTCCAAACCTTGGAGAAATTAAATATACAATTATCCCAAACTTCAACGCCTACATAGTCCCATATGCTTAAAAAGTATTAGAATTGGGAAGGTCACATTTTTGTCCTAGTTTAACATTTGCTAAGAAAGCTGGTCAACTCTCCAGTCTCCATCTGGTTCCTCTCCTTCTACTGGCAGACATGATATTATGATCAAAAATGTGATACTGGGTATAGAGGATCCAATCTGTAACTGAAAACAATGACCTTCCATCTGCACTCTGGCTATACTGAATGCTACCAATAATAATAGATGTTGTGAGATAAAATGAGTAAGAAAGGAATGAGGCAGCATTGTATGTCCAAGACCAGCACGGCAGGGCAGTTATCCCACTTCACTAACATAATCAAATAAATTATGGATTACACAAAATATGTGCTATGTGTGCACCATGGTGGAAATGATTCTTATATGCCAAAACCTTATGGCTATCAACTTTGCAGGTCCAAGATTTATGCTAGTCTTTACTCGGTCCATAGGTGAACCTCTATCACAACATGGGCACTACAGTGTTCTTTAGCATTCTTGTACCTATTCCAACCAACATAACAGAATTAATTATTTCTAAAAGCATTAGTATAGTCTAACACTTCAATTTTACTCTTGAGATATGCCAATAAACCTTAAACAAGGTCATTAAAAAAAACAACAAACAAAAACAATCTAAGATCTTTAAAGATCCAAGCTAAGCTAAGCCAAGCTAAGATCTTTAAAGATCATTTTCACATCGGAAATCAATTAATCATGGCTGACTAACACGTACATGCGGGGGAAAAAATAAAACAATACAAATAAAGCTAAATGCTCCGCCGTGAATAGAGCAGAGCACAGGTATTTCTAAATGCATTTAAAGGAGCTGTAAGCGATTTTAAATTCTAGAGCGCTACAACTTTACGTTCTCCGCATTATCAAACTTAGCGTGTATTCAAAACTGTCAAACTGACCACGGGTGTTTACAGAGTTGTAACAATCACAGGTGTGATAATTAACTGCAACTATTTCATTTATATTTGTCAGGGGAATATGGACATTTTCTTCTTGCCATTAAAACAAACAAACAAACAAACAAAACAAAAAACCTTAAAGCTCATTTAAGTTATTTTAACTTGACATGACATCTAAAAACTCAGGGCTTCTGAGCAAGACGCTGAAAAAGCATTGAAATGTCTCGCACACATTTTGGAAAAACATAAAAAAATAGTGCGGATGGACGTAAAAATCAGGCTAGGTATGAACGGGCCCTTACATGGTGGTTAATCTACGTCGCTATCAGTGCATTGAGCACAACATTTATTTATTTATTATTATTATTATTTTCAAATGTTTGACTTACAGAACCTGAAAGGCATCCAGCACTTCCAACAAAGCTCAACAAGAAAATTGTATGGGTCATAAAATTGCAAGTACTCAATCATTTCTCTCTTTTGTACTGCGACTGAATTATCAGATATAATGCCAACATTATGAGCATTAAAGGTGCTATATGGAATATTTTGACTTTACTAAATCATAAAATTACCATAATATATCATTAGAGAATTAGGAAACAAGCTATGTTGAAATACTGGTTTCTCCGATATCAAAGCTACAGGCAGTATATTCTACTTTGATGTTTCAGTTCTGGACAGAATTTCTATTTCTGTTTTGGCCTGTATGATCCCGCCCACTGCCCACTCACCAATAGTATTTAGACACCACCGGGTTGCCAGATTTGAAAACGTTTGCAGGCAAACAACTAGTGATGGGAAGTCTGATTCTTTTCCTCAAACTGGTTCATTCGGTAAAAGAATTGTATTCACCAGTTCATTTACGTAATCACGCAATTACATCACTATACATAGGCTAATGCTAATACGCCGCCGTCTTAGAATACATGCACAAACATTCAATAAAGCCATGTGTAAGGGCATATTGCTGATTATAGCATTTTATTTAATTAAGTTATAATAATAAGGGTGTTTATTGTCATCAGTGTTTCATTCAGTGATCTTGCAATACATCCTACATTAAAGTTTTGCACCTACTAAAGCACCCAATATTGACCCTGATATACGACTGTAGATGTTCTACACATTTAAAGCATAAAAAGTTAATTAAAATAGTCTTATTAAACTCATAAACTTTTTTTTTACAAAAACCATGATCCAGCTCATCTCAACTTCAGATATAATCTGCATGCACAATACTCAATAGTAAAATTTGTTTGCATCTCTCAATTGAAACGTTTCGTCCCCTCATTCAAGTCCTCAGTTCATGCATGGTCATTAGCTGCTCCCTGATGTCCGAAAGAGGTGAATCTGTTCAGTGTACTGGTCACTTACAAACTGCTGCGATCGACTCAATGCACTGCTGATGCTGGAACTGCTGTCCTCGGATCAGTGTACTGTTGTTGACTCGAGAACTGTTGTGATCGACACAATGTACTGTTGACTCAAGAGCTGCTGTCCTCGGAACAGTGTACTGTTGTTGACTCGAGAATTGTTGTGATCGACACAATGTACTGTTGACTCAAGAGCTGCTGTCCTCAGATCAGTGTACTGTTGTTGAATTTATAACTGTTGTGATCGACACAATGCACTGTTGACTCAAGAGCTGCTGTCCTCGGAACAGTTTACTGTTGTTGACTCAAGAACTGTTGTGATCGACACAATGTACTGTTGACTCGAGAGCTGCTGTCCTCGGAACAGTGTACTGTTGTTGAATCGAGAACTGTTGTGATCGACACAATGTACAGGTGAAACTCGAAAAATTAGAATATCGTGCAAAAGTTCATTAATTTCAGTAATTCAACTTAAAAGGTTAAACTAATATATTATATAGACTCATTACAAGCAAATTAAGATATTTCAAGCCTTTATTTGATATAATTTTGATGATTATGGCTTACAGCTTATGAAAACCCCAAATTCAGAATCTCAGAAAATTAGAATTTTGTGAAAAGGTTCAGTATTGTAGGCTCAAAGTGTCACACTCTAATCAGCTAATTAATCCAAAACACCTGCAAAGGGTTCCTGAGCCTTTAAATGGTCTCTCAGTCTGGTTCAGTTGAATTCACAATCATGGGGAAGACTGCTGACCTGACAGTTGTGCAGAAAACCATCATTGACACCCTCCACAAGGAGGGAAAGCCTCAAAAGGTAATTGCAAAAGAAGTTGGATGTTCTCAAAGTGCTGTATCAAAGCACATTAATAGAAAGTTAAGTGGAAGGGAAAAGTGTGGAAGAAAAAGGTGCACAAGCAGCAGGGATGACCGTAGCCTGGAGAGGATTGTCAGGAAAAGGCCATTCAAATGTGTGTGGGAGCTTCACAAGGAGTGGACTGAGGCTGGAGTTACTGCATCAAGAGCCACCACACACAGACGGGTCCTGGACATGGGCTTCAAATGTCAAACGTCTTACCTGGGCTAAAGAAAAAAGAACTGGTCTGTTGCTCAGTGGTCCAAAGTCCTCTTTTCTGATGAGAGCAAATTTTGCATCTCATTTGGAAACCAAGGTCCCAGAGTCTGGAGGAAGAATGGAGAGGCACACAATCCAAGATGCTTGAAGTCCAGTGTGAAGTTTCCACAGTCTGTGTTGGTTTGGGGAGCCATGTCATCGGCTGGTGTTGGTCCACTGTGCTTTATTAAGTCCAGAGTCAACACAGCCGTCTACCGGGACATTTTAGAGCACTTCATGCTTCCTTCAGCAGACAAGCTTTATGGAGATGCTGACTTCATTTTCCAGCAGGAATTGGCACCTGCCCACACTGCCAAAAGTACCAAAACCTGGTTCAATGACCATGGTATTACTGTGCTTGATTGGTCAGCAAACTCGCCTGACCTGAACCCCATAGAGAATCTATGGGGCATTGCCAAGAGAAAGATGAGAGACATGAGACCAAACAATGCAGAAGAGCTGAAGGCCGCTATTGAAGCATCTTGGTCTTCCATAACACCTCAGCAGTGCCACAGGCTGATAGCATCCATGCCACGCCGCATTGAGGCAGTAATTAATGCAAAAGGGGCCCAAACCAAGTTCTGAGTACATATGCATGATTATACTTTTCAGAGGGCCGACATTTCTGTATTGAAAATCCTTTTTTTTTATTGATTTCATGTAATATTCTAATTTTCTGAGATTCTGAATTTGGGGTTTTCATAAGCTGTAAGCCATAATCATCAAAATTATGTCAAATAAAGGCTTGAAATATCTTACTTTGATTGTAATGAGTCTATATAATATATTAGTTTTACCTTTTAAGTTGAATTACTGAAATTAATGAACTTTTGCACGATATTCTAATTTTTCGAGTTTCACCTGTACTGTTGACTCAAGAGCTGCTGTCCTCGGAACAGTGTACTGTTGTTGACTCGAGAATTGTTGTGATCGATACAATGTACTGTTGACTCAAGAGCTGCTGTCCTCAGATCAGTGTACTGTTGTTGAATTTATAACTGTTGTGATCGACACAATGTACTGTTGACTCAAGAGCTGCTGTGATCGACTCAATGTACGTACTGTTGACTTGTAAACTGCTGTCCTTGGATCAGTGTACTGTTGACTTCAGAACTGCTGCGAATGACTCAATGTACTATTGACTTGAGAGCTGTAGACTGGATCATCTTCATACATTGATAAAACGGTAATACAATCAAGTCATAAACATATTTCCAGTATGTTTTATTTGTTGTCTCTTTTTTGTTGACCAAAATACCCCTGAAATCTAAATTTCACCCCTTAATCACACACATGCTCAATGTCAGCAGCTCATTGGTTCTGTCTGTCGGAAACCTCAGAAACAGGCAATTCTCAATTCAAAAGTCAAAAATTGTACTGTTGACCCGAGCGTTCAGTCCGATTTGTGAACTAGTTGGAGCAATTCATTACAAAGAAGTGTTGGCAAAAGCAGATATCACCAGTTCTAGGATCATATCACTCCCGGTTATCGTCTCATTTTGATTCAGAGTGTCAGGCACTTCCGAGAGACAGGATATTATAAGTAGGCCTAACTTGTGGATCAGTGTTGACTCGAGATGCAAACTGTTTCAAACGATTCAGTCCGATTTGATGAACAAGTTCAAATCGTTCACTAAAAAGAATGATTCGTTCACGAACTGGACATCACTACAACAACACTGTGTGCTGCAGCAATGGAAGCCAGCAAATAAATTGGATCAGAGATAACAGATTCCACCCAACCTAAAAAGCCTCGCCATCCGTTTAAAAACCAGAGGCGTAGTAAAACAAAGATAAATATTGGAGATGACTTTGGAAGAGTGAGGCAGCTTAAAGCTCAGGAAAAAAAAAACGTTAAAACTGATGCTAAGTTGGCTAATTTGTGTGTCAACATTCTAGCAACCCGAATAAACTTCGAGTCTGGGGCTAGGCAGACAACTCTCAATATTTTGAATTTGGACTGCAGTACCCATTTCAAACGTTTGTTGCGAATGTAGCACCTTTAAAAACCTGGATTCAGCAAATATGAAAATGTGGTTACAGCCTGTGACGTGCACAGATCCGGGTCAGCAGGGCCACAAACCTAAAGGTGCCCTTCTGGTCGTCCACATTTTAATAATTTACTTAAAATGGTTAAATAAAACAAAATTAAAATATGGTAATAATCTCACAATTACAATCATAATGTGTTATTAGGTGTCTTTTTAAATTGTGGACGTAGGCCTATTAAATAAAATTAAGCAGAGGTGACACTAACAGCGCATGCTCCAGTAGATCAGGGGCCATTCCAATCGCAAGTGGTCATCCACATGCCCTACTCACTCGGAGGTGCAGAGCCCTTAAAGTGGGTACTCTAAAGGGAACACGAAATGACTGTATGAATGTGCCCTTCCTCTTGTGGAAGGGCCGATTCATTTGATCACTTTCATTTGGACGAGTTTTCGAGTGGCATCCCCTCCCGCAGCAGTGCACTTTGAGGGAGCAAAAAATGTTTTTGAGTTCGCCCCGGAGCATCGAAATCAGCTGTTTTTTCATTCTGTTTATGTTTCATGAAGTTACAAGCGAAATGCAACAGAATATATCTGTTTACAGCATATACACACTTTGCCTAAAAGCGATATGCCTATTAATTTAATAAGCGCGTTAAATAATGTGTTGTTTTCTATTTCTATTCATTCTTTCCGATCGGCACGATGATTTGATGGTGTTTGAAAATTTAAGTAGAGTAAATAATCATATTTCATAAGTTGGAAACGAAACACTTCTAATTTGACAGCAAATAAAAAAAGCACCTGGTAAGAGTTGGTTATATTGCATGTATTGTAAAGTCTTAAAAATTACGCCAATGATGTGTTATTGAGGCGATTAGTTATTATTTATTTTGATGACTTCTTTATCAGCACGGAACGTCGAAAGTATGCCAAAATACGTTTATGTTATTATTATTTAAGTGACTCAAGAGCATGCATACAGTAATTTCCTAATTTATTTCCCAAGTTCACATACTTTGAACACATTTTTGATGCTTCAGAAATGTAATAAATACTCCAGAAATTATATTGTTTGCATTGCTTTTGTTTATTTATGAAACATAGAGTTTTGTCTGTGTACTCACAGAACGACGCTGACACACCAAATGCAAACCAACACAGGTCAGATAAAATGTCCACTCTATGTAGGCCTATTGGTTTGTAAGCTCATCAACAGATTAATACTTGATTGCTACCGCATTTCTGACATCACATGGCTCACATGCAGTGTAGACAGCTTAATTAAATATAGGCCTAATGGCAGCATCGTTTTCAGTGATAGAAATGTAATACATCTGTTAAAGAAAACTGCCATTAATTGAAGAGGCTTTCTGATTCAGGCAAACCCAGTTTGTTTTTCGTTAAAACTATTAGACTAATCATATCAGAAAAATACCATATTGGTATTATTGACTGAATGATTATATTCATAGTTCATGATACTGTCAGAGTACTCAAAGATAGGCTACTTAAAAATAAAATAAATTACAATGGTTTTACTATGACGTATGTCAAAAACATGAGGTTATTAAAGACCATATATATAGGCCTATATATGTGTGTTTATAATACAAGAAAAATGCTTAAATACTCAAAAAGCAAATAATTTGTTAAGTATATATAGCCTAAGTGCTTCTCTTTGAAAAATAAATAAATACAAAAATCTGTGCCCTTTTTTATCCTTTCGCCCGTCCCTGCTGAGGTCTCTGCACGCCACGGATTACAGCAATGGCGAGTGATTATTGTTCCACAGGCTCACCGTTTTCATTTCTCCTCACCTGTATGTGGGCAGAGAGTCTCACAATGCATCCAGGTAAATTACAGGAAACTTGTTTTGTTGCCTATACTGGTAAATGTACCACATGTGCTGTTCACACATACCATCAGTGTGAAAATATAATGATACAACTTCTCATTAAGGGGAATTGGGTATTTTCAAACATATTGTGTTCACACGACCTCTAACCTGAAATTTGCAGGTCATTTTATGGAAAAGGCTGTATGTGTGAAAAAGGGGCTTATATGTAAGAATATTAAAAGACAAGTTTACTGCAAGATAATATCTAAGATATATAATATATGAGACAATATCCCTGAAAGGCTTTTTTTTGCCATTTTTTTTGTTTACTGTGCCGTGTTGTATTTTGATTTTTAGTTCAATTTTTTTATTAAAACACTAGTCCCTTGTTCGACTGTATAGTTAAAGCAGAATTTGGTTTTCCTGTTCAATAGCCTACTAACAGGCAATATTTCCTAACTGATTTACTTTGTGACGTATTTTACTTATGTGACGTGTAGCACAGGTAGCTAGCTACAGGAGGTTTTCAATTTTAGGGCTGTAATGATATTTGTACCCACAAGATGGCATGATTTAAACATGCAATTTATCCTCTTTCAAAACTGGCACGACAAACTAGGGTTAGCGTTATCATCAATCTTACACAAACTTCTGAAAAAGTGTCACTGCTTTGTGATCCTGTTTCCACCTTCATGTGACAATCAACAACAGCAGTCTACTGTATCTTCCGAAAAAAATTTACAGTTCACGCATTTGCCAATAGATGGCAGTAAAATATTGACTTTCAATTTACCTCCGCAGTGTTCTTTCTTTCTTTCTTTCTTTCTTTCTTTCTTTCTTTCTTTGTTTCTTTCTTTCTTTCTTTCTTTCTTTCTTTCTTTCTTTCTTTCTTTCTTTGTTTCTTTCTTTCTTTCTTTCTTTGTTTCTTTCTTTCTTTCTTTCTTTCAAGATCTGCAATATATATTATATGAAAGGTGTTGTCAGTCTCTTCTCATTTCCTCTTTCAGTGACCTGCTGTTGTTGAGGTAAAATGAGACGTTTTGAAATTATATTTACACTACTTCTAGCCAAATGCTTTTGTCAAGCTGATGGCATTGTCAGGTTTTCCTTAATACATGGGCTTATACAGGAGGAAGCCCAGGGGCCCAGCTCGTGGGAGCTTTCAACAGGAGACACAGTTGTTGACATGGTGACAGTACGCAACCATTTAAGGCGTCTGTTAATGCACAGCAGTTCAACATCTTAACAACTGGAAGGTACCTTAAAGCACCCCTTCCCTTATGGGAAACTCCGATCCCGAGTTTCCCATAAGCACAATGAGGGAGTCCAGGGCCCTTTCCTGATATTGACAGTTATAACGGAAATTACCTCCTGAACTTTTGGTAATGGGTAATACACTAGTCCAACATTGCACTCTGCCTCTTTAGGGATCATATAGTTGTTCCTCCTGTAGGTGGTTCTAGAGTAGTGTCTTGCATATGTGGAAGAGGAAATAAAAGAGCTTCCAGATGGAGCAGAGCATCATCAGCTACCCAAATGCTTCTGTCGCAATCTTGTGGTTTTCATCAGATAGTCATCATTCACATTATTAAGGCCAATAATTAAATTATAGTTTATGACTGAAATATTTTTTTTATGTGAATCTCGCTTGATTTCTCTTGTCCCTCAGACCAACAGCATGCATGGATTGGTCTTTTATGGAAAGGCCTTGGTATTGACACAACAGTTTTGCACCATGTCATGTTAAAGGAATATTGAAGCTTCCATTTGCCCCTCCTATAATTAATGGAAGTGAATGGGGCCAGTCCTTAAACTTTGAAATACACAATATTTCAAAGAATAGCCACAAGATTCAAACATTTCACATGTAATAAAATCACTTACCAACCTAATCTGTTATATGGCCTATAACATTGTTAGCATGACGGGTTTTTCAACTTATGAGTAAAATAAGATCTGTTGTAAACATTACTTCAGGATATGTGGATGTTTTATATGTTGTATAACAAAATGTCCACGTATCGTCAAGTAGTGTTTACCACAGACCTTATTTTAATAATAAATTCAAAACTCCCAATATAAAGCCCCATAGGAAAATGCAGAGGGTACACATGGCAAATTCTCTTCTGGGTTCAGCTCTATAAGGAAATAAGTCTTAGTAAGAACAATAAATCAAATGTGTAATTGAGGTTGTCCAAGGTCATCCTGACTTGAATCCCTTAACAGTAATAAAGTGCTTCTAGAGGTTCGTCATGAGGCACATTAAGACCCAGCTTCCCTCCCTCACTAGACCCACTGCAGTTTGCGTATCGCAGCAATGCACAGCTCGAACCACATCATCTAGTTCGCCGATGACGCGACCGTGGTGGGTCTCATCAGCAAGAATGACGAGTCAGCATAAAGAGAAGAAAGCCCAGCAGCATCTCTACTTTCTTCGAAGGCTGAGAAAAGCACATCTCCCACCCCCATCCTCACTACATTCTATAGAGGGACTATTGAGAGCATCCGGAGCAGCTGCATCACTGCCTGGTTTGGGAATTGCAACGTTTCGGACCGCAAAGCCCTGCAGAGGATAGTGAGGACAGCTGAGAAGATCATGGGGGTCTCTCTTCCCTCCATCAAAGACAATTACACAAAACACTGCATCCGCAAAGCAACCAGCATTGTGGACGACCCCACACACCCCTCACACAAACTCTTCACCCTCCTGTCATCTGGCAAGAGGTACCGAAGCATTCGGGCCCTCACGGCCAGACTGTGTAACAGCTTCTTCCCCCAAGCCATCAGACTCCTCAATACTCAGAGACTGGACTGACACACACACACACACACCAACTTTTCCACATGTCCAGAGGTGCACTTTAATTCATTGTCACTTATACCTGACTGCTACCTCAATAACGGCTATGTCCATAGAACACTATTTCATAGTATGTTATGTTTACATTTGGCATTTTTAGAAAGTGTCCTCTTTTTGCACTACTCAAATTACAAATGTGTCTCTTACTGTGCCTATTGTCCTGTTCCTTTTAGTAATTTATTGTACTGTCTCGTACTTTTTTGCACATGTTTTCATGTGCACTTTATGTAGAAATGTTATTTAGTCTGTGTAGTCTCATGTGGTTCTGTGTTTGTCCTTTGTTGTTTTATGTAGCACCATGGTCCTGGAGGAAAGTTGTCTTGCATTTCTGACATATAGCTGCTGGTGAAATTCCCTTCTTGTGCTCTCAGCTAACAGAGCTATACCAGAAGCTCACAATACTGTGGCACAGAATCCTTTAGGCACACCTTGACCTAAATTAGAAAGCTTCGTTGAACTACAAATCTATATAGCCTAACATAAGCACAATAAAAATAATTATGGCTTTAGATTTATATATTTTTTATCTTTCTATCACTCTCAAAATCTATGTTGGCACGAGCAACCCAGGCTTACATCGCCAAAGCAAGTACATTTTATTTACAGTTCATGGGCAGGCGCCCAGGGTGCCTTTTTTAAGCAGCACTGGTAAAGTGGAACAAAGGGAAAAATTATTCTCTAGAAAATATCTCCATCTATTTGGAATACATTTTTATATTTTCATATACACTTATATTAATTTAACTTTTTTACAACCTTTCCAAGTTTACCAAAAATTTCTGTTATTTTCTTTACCACTGCTTTTCTCACCAGTGGTCATGTAATTAGCTCTGCCACACAAATAAAATCATCAATTTAAAACCTCACAAAGATAATGGGATAGTTCACCCAAAAATGAAAATTCTCTCATCATTTACTCACCCTCATGCCATCCCAGATGTCTTGTCCGCAGAGTGCTAGATGGCTCTGGGAAATGTAATCAAGCAGCTGATGTCAAGATTTACAGAAAAAATGACTTAAATATTAATCTGTTTCTCACCCACACCTATCATATCACTTCTGAAGAGATGGATTTAACCACTGGAGTCTTATGGATAACTTTAATGCTGCCTTTATGTGTTTTTTAGAGCTTCAACTTTTTGGCCCCTATTGACTTGCATTGTATGGACCTATAGAGCTGAGAAGATGGATCAAGCTTAAATGTACTTTGTCACTTTACCCGTTTTCACCCTATATTGTAAAATTTGCAGCATTTACAATCCACATTAAACATGAAATAAACTAAAATAAAAACGAACTAAATTGAAATTACAAAACACTGAGAAAAAGAAAAATGAAACTAAAACTAATAGACAAATTGTGAAAAATAATGAAAACTAAACTAAATAGAAATAAAAACTAAATAAAAAATCCAAAACTGTAATAACAGTCAACACCATGCCAAGCTTTTGATTTCTCAGTGTGACAGCCAGAAATTGCTGCAATTCAAGGAACCCACAGAGATGTTCACACTGATTCTAAGCCCTGTCTCACATGCTGTATATTGTCTCAAACATGCTTTTGTGTTTACACCCTCTTTTTGAGCTGCTCAGATTGGATTTGAAGATGAGTAAAACTACAATCTGGATTGAAGTATAAAAGTCTTCTTTAACCGCATCCCCTAAAAGCATAATTTCAATAATTTCTCAATGATAACTTTATTTTGCAAATACATACAGTATGTTAACTTTGTGTACGATATGTTTTATGTGCTTTGATATTTTGTTTTTTTAAGCTGTTCGCTTTAGTGGTCAGAATCCTCACTGGCTGGTTGTACTGGTCTTCTGGGACATTTTTGTCTTGCAAGATCATTATGAGACACTATTTTTTAATTAATTTATATAGTATCTTATTGGGATTTAGGCCAACATTTTCAAAGGAACAAAGAAGTTACAGAAAGAAAAAATAACATCAACAATATGAGAATCACAAAGGGATGGCTGAGGTGTTCAAACTAGCAGCTGGTTTCCTGTGGTGTCAGGTAAACCCTCCATCTTGTAATTTCTTGCTTTGCCAATCATCCTTTATTCAAAGTCTGCACATGCACTCAATCTCTCATGGCCATGATCTCTGTCTTTCATTAGGCTGTCTTTTGAATTTCCCTCTGTGGTTAAAATTATGTTTTACTGGTCAAACTGTAATCATTCCCAGAGCAAACATTTCTGGTGGTAATTTTATGACAACAAAGCAGACATTGTTTGAATGACTCACAAATACCCCCGCCAAAAAGAAGAACAGATTTTATATCAGTGCCACTAGACATCCCCAGCATTTGACTTGTGTTAGCCATTATTTTGAGAGTGCTTGTTTTCCCAGGCATTGTTCTTTCTAGAGTCTAGTTTAAATCTAAAACATTTAATTATTATTGTTTTAAACTTTTGCAATGGGTAAAGAATGGGCAAGGAGGAGGCAGGAACCAGCTGAACTTTAATGACAGAACTGAATTTAAACAAACATGAACACACATCGTGTTTCTGTTTCTCTCTCTCTCTCTCTCTCTCTCTCTCTCTCTCTCTCTCTCTCTCTCTCGAACAGGCATCCCCAGCTCCTCTTTATCCCTCTCCCGCTGATTGGGTTGAATCAGCGTCCATCATTACAGCCCAGCCACGACCTCCTCTTCATCACAATTTGTCTTGGAAATACACTGCATCTGTTGTTCTAAAACATAGTAAATACACATTTGTCATCCATAATTACACGCATAGCAAATCCACACACTTGGATTGCCACTAACAGAACATTGCACAATCCCTTCAAACAATGTAACTTAATCCGGAATACATTTTTACAGAATGAGATTAATATTACAGGTCACTTACTTTGTTTGCTTTAATGGACAAGGGGACAACAGAGTTCTTAAAACCATTCAGTCCGCACTTGGGGACTCTAAAGCGTCTGCCTGAGGGTAGGAGCTGGTACTATGGGTGGAGCACATGGGTAGGGTCTGAAATGATCTTCTGGGCCTGTCTGGTGATGGTTTCACTGAAGATATCCGGTGGGGTGGGATGCTGCCTGACTCCAATGATTTTCATAGCTCTCGGAGTGTGGCGAGTAATTCTGGATTTCAGCTGCACATCAAGGTTGCCAAACCAGGCTGTAATGCCATAGCGAATTATGCACTCATGGTGGAAGAGAAGCAAAACTTTCTGGTTGACATCAAAAACCCACAATCTGTGGAGAAAGAACAGTCTGTGTTGAACTTTAGAACAAACAACATCCACCTGAGAACTCCATATCAGTTTATTGTAAATATGTACACCCAGATATTTGTAGGAATCAACCTGGGCTATGTTGCATGTATGAATAACCACTGGTGAGTGGTTACCAAGGCATTTGTAGTCAAAAACCATCTCTTTTTTTCTTAACGTTAAGTTTTAGGAAGTGCTTGTCTCACCACTGTACAAACTTCTGGATCACGTATTTGTATGCAGTTGTATCTATTATGTCTGATATGAGACCCAGGATAGCCGTGCCATCAGAAAACTTTATCATGTATGTGTTGGCCATGTAGCATGTGCATTTATTGGTGTACAAGGTGAACAGGACTGGTGAGCTGATGCACCCCTGAGGGGCATTAGTGCAGATGGTATGAGTATGAGACAAGGTCCTGTTCACCCTGACCAGTTGAGTGCGATGGGTCATAAATTAATGGTACCACATGATGATGATGAATAGTTTGAAATTCATCTGCCGTAGTGTCTTCAGAAGCACATGAGGTTGCAGAGTTTCAAAAGTTGAACGGAAATGTACAAACAACAGTCTAGCGCAGGGGTGCCCAATACGTCGATCGCGATCTACCAGTCGATCGCAAAGGCAATGCTGGTAGATCGCACAAAATTGAAATGTATTTCGTTAAATTTTAATACAAATAAATATAATGTTTTTCCATATTTTTGTTTCTGTCTGACTTGCACTTGATGAGTACATTTTGACCAGGTGAGATTTTTGTTTATTCAGTTGCCATGACAACAAGGTTCCAAGGGTTTCTTAGAACAGAGCGCAAAATTGCGAAGCTAGCAGTTTTTGAGGCTACCTACCAGCAGCTAATGCCCGGATTATACAAAAATGTCTGATTCAATTCAGTGCAAATCATCAGAATAAGGTAAATGCCCTGGCTATTGTTTATATTGTGCTGTAGGTGTTTTGGGTTTAGTGTTAACACTGAATGATATCAACATTTTATTAATTAGAAGATGAATTCCATGTAGGCATAAATGCAGTAGTCCCAACAAGCATTTTTTTTAAACAAAACTGTGTTTTTTTTGTTGGTAGATCTTATTGAGTTGGTCATTTAAAAGTAGATCATCACACAAAAAAGTGTGGACACCCCTGGTCTAGCGTAGGCCCTAGGTTTCTCAAGATGTTTAATCACTAAGTGGACCAAGCTGTTGATTGCATCACCAGTGCCTCTCTTGTGTGTGTAGGCAAACTGATAAGGATCTAGTTGAGGGCCTACATACACTTTCACCTGCCTAACTATGAGCATCTCCATGCACTTCATTCAAACATAAGTTAGAGAGATGGGTCTGAAAACATTGTTCTCCTTTGGACACAGTTTCTTAGCAACAGGTATGATAATTGCCTTTCCAATTTCTAATTTAAAACAGATACATTCTGCATCTGAAAATGTTTCACATTAAATGTTCATTTTGTTAATAGTAGAGTTTGGGTACCCGAGTTCATACTCAGAAATAATCGGGAAAAAAATTGTTATTGCTAAAGCAGACTGCAACTCTGAAAAACAGCTCCTATTAATTGTTTTTCTATATTAAAAGCATTAACGAATTGCTTAAAATATGCTCTTTTACAGTTTTTTCCACATTAAATGCACAATTAAATATTTGTTATTTTGGGCAGCGAAATGTTTTGTTTATAATTTAATTATATATTGGGTGTCCAGATGTCCCAGTTTATTACACAGGACAGTCTCGATTTTTGGTAGGGTCACAGATTTGTTCTTCTTAAATCTACTTAAATCATTGTTCTTCTTGCTTTTGTCTCTGGTAACGTTTGCAGAGAAGAAAATGTATTAATTAGTTAATTAATTGTTGTGTCACACGTTAATTTGATGATACAAGTACATTCATTCTAGTCTTCAGCATATCAGCTGAAATGTATCTAGTTACCATGTCAGTAGTGTAACTTCTCAGCAAGTGCTAATTACTACTGTTTTGACTCATTATTTCCCCAAACGTTTTGGAAGATAGAGACAAAAAAGAAATCTCAGTATATATTATTTCTTTAGATAAGGATCAGTTTAGAAAAAACTAGATAAAATTGAAAGGACAAATTGAAAATGAAATACAAATAAAAAAACTAAATTAGAATTCGAAACAATAATAACTCTATCAAATTACTAATGCAGATTTCACTTTCTTTAGTCTATGTTTGAGTGGAGGGAAAAAAGCAACAAATAACTGAAATTTCAACAGAAATTTCAGCAGAACGTGTTGAAGGACAGTTTTGGCTTCATACACCTTAAGCATATGCTTTCATATGAAACCACTTTGAAGTTTGACTCGGACTTGACTAAGGTGGATTCGAAACCAATGCCAGTTACTAGTGTAGTAACATAGTAAATATAATTGACTCAACACTCTAAGTACAATATTTTTGGTTCATTTTAGCTGTGGCAAAATTATTCTCAGAAATACAATAGTGCCTTATACTATGTCAGGTTTACATTCATATTGCCCACATTAGCCTATGACCCTAAAGGAAATAGGTTATCCAAACACTTTATTAGGAACACTACATTATGGTCCTGGAGTAAAATCAGGAGTTACAGAAATACTCAAACCAGCCCATCTGGCACCAACAATCATGCCACGGTCAAAATCACTGAGATCATATTTTTTTCCCCCACTATCATGGTTGATGTGAACATTAACTGAATCTCCTGAATTATATGATTTTATGCATTGCACTGCTGCCACAGGATTGGCTGATTAGATAATTGCATGAATAGATGTACGGGTGTACCTAATAAAGTGCTTGTGAGTGTACAGGTGCTGGTCATATAATTAGAATATCATCAAAAAGTTGATTTATTTCAGTAATTCCATTCAAAAAGTGAAACTTGGATAATGTATACATTTATTCCACACAGACTGATATATTTCAAGTATTCATTCCTTTTAATTGATGATTATAACTGACAACTAATGAAAAACCCCAAAATCAGTATCTCAGAAAATTGGAATATTGTGAAAAGGTTCAATATTGAAGACACCGGGTGCCACACTCTAATCAGCTAATTAACTCAAAACACCTTTAAAGGCCTTTAAATGGTCTCTCAGTCTAGTTCTGTAGGCTACACAATCATGGGGAAGACTGCTGACTTGACAGCTGTACAAAAGACGACCATTGACACCTTGCACAAGGAGGGCAAGACACAAAAAGTCATTGCTAGAGAGGCTGGCTGTTCACAGAGCTCTGTGTCCAAGCACATTAATAGAGAGGCGAAGGGAAGGAAAATATGTGGTAGAAAAAAGTGTACAAGCAATAGGGATAACCGCACCCTGGAGAGGATTGTGAAACAAAACCCATTCAAAAATGTGGGGGAGATTCACAAAGAGTGGACTGCAGCTGGAGTCAGTGCTTCAAAAACCACCACGCACAGACGTATGCAAGACATGGGTTTCAGCTGTCGCATTCCTTGTGTCAAGCCACTCTTGAACAAGACACAGCATCAGAACACAAAAAGGACTGGACTGCTGCTGAGTGGTCCAAAGTTATGTTCTTTGATGAAAGTAAATTTAGCATTTCCTTTGGAAATCAAGGTCCCAGAGTCTGGAGGAAGAGAGGAGAGGCACAGAATCCACGTTGCTTGAAGTCCAGTGTAAAGTTTCCACAGTCAGTGATGGTTTGGGGTGCCATGTCATCTGCTGGTGTTGGTCCACTGTGTTTTCTGAGGTCCAAGGTCAACGCAGCCGTCTACCAGGAAGTTTTAGAGCACTTCATGCTTCCTGCTGCTGACCAACTTTATGGAGATGCAGATTTCATTTTCCAACAGGACTTGGCACCTGCACACAGTGCCAAAGCTACCAGTACCTGGTTGGACCATGGTGTCCCTGTTCTTAATTGGCCAGCAAACTCGCCTGACCTTAACCCTATAGAAAATCTATGGGGTATTGTGAAGAGGAAGATGCGATACGCCAGAACCAACAATGCAGAAGAGCTGAAGGCCACTATCAGAGCAACCTGGGCTCTCATAACACCCGAGCAGTGCCACAGACTGATCGACTCCATGCCACGCTGCAGTAATTCAGTCAAAAGGAGCCCCAACTAAGTATTGAGAGCTGTACATGCTCATACTTTTCATGTTCATACTTCTCAGTTGGCCAACATTTCTAAAAATCCTTTTTTTTTATTGGTCTTAAGTAATATTCTAATTTTCGGAGATACAGAATTTGGGATTTTCATTAGTTGTCAGTTTTAATCATCACAATTAAATGAAATAAACATTTGAAATATATCAGTCTGTGTGTAATGAATGAATATAGTATCCAAGTTTCACTTTTTGAATGGAATTACTGAAATTAATCAACTTTTTGATGATATTCTAATTATATGACCAGCACCTGTATATTTCTCATTTCATTTAAAATATGAATTTTTTGGCTCATTAGCCCAGATAAGGAGGTAGTGCATGCTTTATTTTTTAAGAGCCAAAAAGCGTAGGTGCACTTTTTAAAAACAGATATTTTGAGGTGTTAGCAAGATCTGAGGTTGATTCATTTTTAAGGAGGATTTCATCCATCATAACAAGTACAAGTTGAGGATACTACCCTGAGGAGGTACTGGCACACCTACATTATATGGTACTGTTACTTGATGTCAATGTCAATATAAACCGCGAGTGCTCTATTCTGCATGCAAGTCCCTTTTTCTCCTGGATTGATCCAGTTTGCAGTAACACTTCACAATATGATTCACGTTAACATTAGTAAATGCAATATTTAACAAAAAAAAAAAAACAACAATGAACAGTATTATTTATACATAAACATAATAGGGATGGTTCCCACAAAAATGTAATTTCTGTCCTCATTTACTCACTCTTGCCCTTACAAAATCTGTCTGGCTTACTTCTGATATTCTATATTAGGCAGAATGAGACAGCCTTAGTCTCTGTTCACAATCATTGAAAGAAAAAAGATGCAATGAAAGTGAATGGTGACTGAGGCTAACATTATGCTTACATCTCCTTTTTTGTTCCATTGAAGAAAGAGAGTCAAACAGGATTGAAACAAAATTAGATTGAGTAAATAGCTGGGTTTCCATTTAAATGTTTCAAAATGTTTTAAGAGCATTTAAACAAAATTTGACTTAAGAAAATATGAATCGTTGTGCATTTCTATCCACTACATAATGTGCATTAACTTGAGGGAGCTTGCCATGTCATGATGGAACATCTGAATGAGCTCCTTGCTTCGGGGAGAGGTTTATTTGCAAAATTTGAGCAATTGTATCTCATTTTATCAAATGCTGCCAGGAGATGTTGCAGAATAAATGTAATATCTGATATAATGGGGCTGAAACATCTGCAATACCAATGCGCCACTAGTCGCACAATTTCAAAATGCTCATAAAAATGGTTGGATGGAAACCCAGCCAATGATGACAGAATTGTCATTTTTGGGTGAACTATCCCTTTAGTTGAGTTTCCAACATGGTTTAACTAGCGGGAGGGCAGGGTGGGCAGCAGCCCTAGGGCTGAGGGTGAGAGGGGACCCACAACATTAGACCAAAAGAAACTTAAAGGTTTTTTTTTTTTAGCACTGGGGCCCACAAGATTCAAGTTACGCCACTTTTTATGTTTGCTTTAGGCAAAAGTTGACTCAAATCCTGTTCAATGTGAATCCCTGTTCATCTCCTCGGTGCTTGGCCTGCCTTGACATGTGTGGACTCACACCTGCTTCCTTATCAAGATTCAAGGGATGATTCATTGAATTAGGCTACTGAAGATCATCCAACATCACAGTACTCTAACACTGGTGTTGCTGATAAAATTGCTGGTAACAAAATAGATATTTACATCTCTGAAGGTTTTACCAAAACAATGGGTATTCTGTAACATCTACGACATGATTGTGTTTTGTTTCATTAAAGGGTTTAGTATCATGGGGTTTGGCAACTAAATCAAAGCTCTGCAAATTAAAGCTTGGCATATCTGACTTTTCTCTGCAGCTGTGAACATGTCCTGTCAGGGTATTAAAGGTCACTCTGCAGTGGGCCAGCTGGCTGGTGTGTCAGCCTGCATCTTGAAAACCTTCTTTGTAGTGAGTGCTGGAGACAGTGGGGCCTCAGAGGCCACAGCACTACCTGCACCTCTGTGTTAGAGTGGAGGCATGTCATTGTACATAGATGGCTGCTTCCTCCCCTGCACTAAACAGCTCTGTGTTTCACCGCCTATTTGCCCCCTCAGTCTTTCTGTGTCTGTTGCTAGACTTGTTTTCAAAGAATATACTGTATATTGCGTTACGTTTTTATTCTTTACCTTATTCCTTATGTGCCAATCGGGCAAGAAAAATAAACTTAATTCAAGACTTCATTTATGTTTCATGAAAACAAATCTTATTAACTTTTGCAATTTTATCTTTTAAAAGGAAACGCATCTCCTTTTAAGGATGCTTAGATACATTACAATTTAAGAAGAAATAAGAAATACAGATTACTTTATTTTTACAAATATTCTGTGTTCAATAAAAGTTAGGCTCAATCTACAGCATGTGATAATGTTGATTACCACAGAATAGTGTAGTCAAAAGTACCGGTACTTCGGTACCAAGTCGATACTAAAATAAAAAAGATGTAACGGTACCAGTGTTTCTGCAGTACCGGTTGTACCGAGCACCGAATCTATCCGGTATCAGCGCACAGCATGACTGCTTTAAAGTGCTCACAGGCTTATTTTGAATGCGTTCTCTGTCACTTCTTGTATAATGAAACGGACAATTAATCAAATTAAAATCGTGACATGCCCTAGTATGATTTATTAAACTGCTAAAGGCTGCAATCTTACCGTGGAAGAGTACGTTAAATAAATCCAACCTCTCATCCACTAGAAACTCCACAAACATTGAGAATCATTAACGATGTATGAGAAGACAAAGCAGAGTACTTATCCATTGTGAGTCATGTAATATATCTATATCTATATATATATATATATATATATATATATATATATATATATATATATATATATATATATATATAAATTAATAACACAGCATCTGCGCCCTAATCTCAGCTCAGTTTTGCTTTATTTATATCGCATTTAAAACAACAGTTAACCAAAGTTCGTCACAGTAATACAATTTAAAACATAACAACATTTCAAAATGACCACAGACACCAGTAATCTAAAATATAAACACTCCAAAACTGTGTCCTACATTTCATTCGTCAGACTTAAAGGCCAGTTTAAAGAGATGAGATTTCAGACGTGACTTGTCGCAAACCAGAGCCATATAAAGAGAGAGTTGCGACAACGGAAGTTCTAAATGCTTGATCGTCACGTGATTCACGTAGAGGCTAACGACGGTACACGCGTGTTGCAGCAGAGAGCGTTGAAGCAGCGGCGAAGGAACGTCAGGACAAAGTTATAGATTCTAAAAGGACAAATTAGGGACGGTTCTTGAGTTGAAGTAGGTGGACATAATGGACGATTCTTCGGATGATGGTAATCAAGATATGGAGTTCCAAGAAGTGCGATATAATAAAAGAAAAAAAGGAATTAACATGGGTGATGAGTCTGAATATGAGAAAATATGTACAAGTAAAACCAGGGATTCAGGGCAAAGGATGATGAGAAACAGTGAGGAAAAGGAAATAAAAGTTATGGTCACATTTGTCAAACAAGCAGAGCAATACATGCATCCTGTTAAACTATCAAAAGCGATAGAAAAAGAAGTGGGATCAGTGAAAGGGGCAACATGTCTGAGCAATGGAAGAGTCTTGATTAAGTGTAAGGATGAAAATCAGAAAGCAAAGATTCTAAAACTGAAAACACTAGCTGGTGGTAAAATAATTTGTGCTGGAATAGATGTGAAGAAACGTGGCGTTATTTCTGCAGTACCCTTAAATGTAACTATGGAAGAAGTAAAAGGAAACTTGATTGGAGGCAAAGTTGCTTTGGCTAGAAGATTGACGACATGGAAAGATAATGAAAAGTGTGATAGTCTTTCTGTGCTGTTACACTTTGAAGACAGCAATCTACCAGTCAAGGTGAAACTAGGTTTCATCAGTTATGTGATACGGGAGTATGTACCCCCTCCTTTGCGTTGTTATAAGTGTCAGCGCATAGGTCATACTGCTGCTGTTTGCAAAGGGAAAATGCGTTGTGCAAAATGTGGAGGGGAGCATGAATACGGGAAGTGTCAGGAAGGAGCTGAGATCAAGTGTTGCAACTGTGGGGGAGAACACAGCGCTGCATATGCAGGTTGTCCAGTACAGCAACAGGCTCGTGAAATCCAAAAGGTAAAATCCACACAGAATATAACATATGCAGAAGCAGCTCGTAGAGTGAAACATGTAGATGATACAAGAATACATATTGGACCGGAACAAACCTCTCAGATTGACAAGTCAATGGAACAGCTGAACGTGTTAAAGAGTGACTCAAATGACAACATTAACATGAGCAAAACTGATTTTGTGGCATTTATCTGTGCAGTGGTGAATGGCACTGGGCAGGTAGAAAGAAGATCTGATAAAATAAAAATTGTGGTAGATTGTGCAAACAAGTTCTTGAACTGCATCGGTATATCAGCGGAACAAGTTCACAAGATTCTACAGTCTAAAGAAGGGAGAACAGAAGGTGGTATAACAACAAATTATGATGCATCTCAATGTAATGATGTATAACATTATCATGTCTTTCCTGTTGCTTCATTGGAATGCCAGAAGCTTAATCGCTAATGGACAGGAGTTTAAAAAGTATATTGAAGATATGAGTAAATCTCCTGATATCATTTGTATACAAGAAACATGGTTATGCAAGTCATTAGATCTTAGGATGAACAGCTATGAGGTAATAAGGAAGGGCAGGATTAATGGTAGAGGTGGAGGATGTGCAACACTCATAAAAGAAAATGTGATATATAGACAAATAAATAATGAAGGTAATGCAGAGAGCATATGTATAGAATTAATGGGTACACAGGGGGTAATCAGAGTGTTAAATTTCTATAGTCCATGTGCAGAATTAACAATAGATATCCTGAAAAGTGTCATGGGAGAAAAGGCAAACAAAATGATTATATGTGGTGATTTTAATGCTTACAATTGTATTTGGGGTAGCAGGAGTACAGATAAAAATGGAGAAATAATAGAAGAGTTCATGGAAGATAACTTGTTAGTATGTTTAAATGATGGCAATCCAACAAGAATAGACATAGCAAGTGGTAGAATGTCATGTCTGGATATCACAATAGTTTCAGCTTCATTAGCTGGTAAATGTATATGGTCAGTATCTAAGGATAATATAGGAAGTGATCATTTTCCAGTGAAATGTGTAATTCAAAATAAGATTCAACTACAAAAATGTAAATATGGTGTAAGATGGATATATAAGAAAGCAGATTGGGGAAAACTTCAAATGTTATGTGAAGAACAATTCAAAAATATGTCAGTAGAGGGTAGTGTTGATGACAGATATAATAAAGTAGTCTCAGTCTATCCCACAATCAAGTGGTATAAATACAAGAAAGAATGTGCCATGGTGGTCAGAGGAGTGCTCGACAGCAATCAGAGAGCGGAATAAAGCATTTCAGTTTTTAAAAAGAACACTCACTCCAGAAGCAGTCATAGATTATCAAAGAAAAAGGGCTTATGTTAAAAAGATTATTAAAAGTACAAAAAGGACAGCATAGCAAAACTTTTGCGATACAATAGGGAGGGAAACCAAAATAAATGCAGTCTGGCGTATGATTAAAAAGATGAATGGAATTAACAGCTTTAAAAAAATACCTGTAATGGAGGAAAATGGGAAGGTAGCTATCACAGATAAAGATAAGGCTACTATGTTGGCTCAAACATTTGCTAAAGCTCATAGCATTGAAAATTAAATGATACATTTTTAACAAGACGTCAGCAAATTAAGAATATCTATGGAGATGTTTGCAAGAAAAAACAAGATTTTAATAATATTTTGGATGATGAGTTTAGTTATTTTGAATTAAAAACAGCAATTAATAACTCAAAGAGTACCACACCAGGAAAAGATAGGATAAGTTATAGAATCTTAAAGAAATTATCACCAAAAGCATTAGAAATATTACTGGATTTATATAATTATATATGGAATGAGGGTATCCTTCCTAAACAATGGAAAACGGCAATTGTGCTCCCTCTAGCTAAGCCTGGGAAAGATATAACAAAATCTAGTAATTATAGACCCATTGCTCTTACCTCTACATTATGTAAATTAATGGAAAAAATGATTGTGAGGCGAATTAATTACATTTTAGAGAAAAGAGAATTGTTATCAACATTTCAAAGTGGTTTTAGGAAAAGTAGGTCTACGGCAGATGCTTTAGTATTGTTTGAAAATGAAGCTAAAAAAGCATTTGTAATGAAAGAGTACATGATTGCAGTCTTCTTTGACATAGAAAAGGCTTATGACACTTTGTGGAGGGAAGGTTTGCTAATTAAACTGAATAAAATTGGAATAGGTGGCAAATTTTATAATTGGGTTTTAGATTTCCTATTTGAACGCACTTTTCAGGTGAAAATTGGGGAAGAATTATCAGCTCCTTATAACATTCTAAATGGAACTCCACAGGGTAGTGCAATTAGCCCATTATTGTTTAATTTAATGATCAATGATGTTTTTGATAAAGTTAATAGACCAGGAATAGGATTGGCTCTTTATGCAGATGACGGAGCATTATGGAAGAGAGGCCGTAATATTAAAAATGTGGTTAAAGGTATACCGGAGTCAATTAAATAAGTGGAAGAATGGTCATTGGATTGGGGTCTAAAGTTTTCAGTCTCAAAAACACAATATATGCTATTCACAAAGAACAGGAGGAATGAACATTTAGATCTGATGTTGTATGATCAAACATTGGAAAGAGTACCTGTTTTTAAATATCTTGGATTATGGTTTGATGGAAAATTATCATGGAATTGTCATATCAGTAAAATTGAGTCAAAGTGTAAAAAAATCTTAAATTGCATGCGTACGGTTGCTAGTCACAACTGGGGAGCTAGCCGTAGTGCATTGTTGTGCATGTATCAAGCATTGATTCGTTCTTGCTTTGATTATGGATGTATTGTGTATGGTTCGGCATCCAAGTCTTTACTGAAGAAATTAGATATAATTCAATCCAAAGCATTAAGAATATGTTGTGGAGCAGTTAAAACATCCCCTGTGGATGCACTTGGAGTAGAAATGGGAGAGATGCCTCTAGATATTAGAAGGGAAAAACTGGCAATTACATACTGGGTAAATCTTCAACAATCAGCAAATAATCACCTTACTCGCAAAGTATTGGAGGAGTGCTGGGAATACTCATATGATGGAGGACACAGTTTTGGATGGAAGAGCAGAGTATGGGCCAAGGAATGTTGCATGGACAATAGGATCTTCTGTCCCAATATACCACTTACTGATACTCCACCATGGAAAGTCCCTGAACCGCTTGTAGATTTGAGTTTACTAAACAAGTCCAAAGAGGAGTACATTGGAAATGAGATTAATGCTTTTTTAAATAACACATTTTATTCAGTGTTACAAATATTTACAGATGGTTCAAAGGAACCTATCAGTCAAAGGGTTGGATTAGGAGTATATATTCCACATTTTAAAAAACAGATTAGTTTGAGGTTGACTGATGAGATGTCCGTGTACACTGCAGAGTTAACAGCTATAATAATAGGACTACAGTGGGTTGAACAAGTCAGACCAAATAAAGTAGTAATATGTTCAGATTCTTCTTCAGTTTTAAATAGTATAGTACATGCAAGATCAGACAGAGAAGATTTATTAATGGAAGTATATGTATCATTATACAGACTGAAAGAGGTTGGAGTAGTGGTGTATTTTTGTTGGATGCCAGCACATGTTGGGGTATCTGGTAATTAAGTTGCTGATAAACTAGCAAAAAAAGCACTAGACAAGAGGGAGGTGGATGTTAGAGTACCTATGGGGAAAAAGGAGGCAAAATCGATTTTAAAGAGAAAGTTAATGAATAAGTGGCAAATTAGATGGGATAGTAGTAGCAAAGGGAGATGGTGTTATAGTATCACACAGACAGTAGGGAGGATAAACTGTCAGGGAGGAAATAGGAAAGAAGAGGTATTGCTGTCTAGGTTAAGACTGGGACATACAGGGTTAAACTCAACACTGGCAATTATGGGGTTACATGAGAATGGATTATGTGATGTGTGTGGTGTATCTGAAAATGTATGTCATGTTTTATTTATTTGTAGTAAGTATAATATTTTTCGGGGTGTATTATTCAGTCATTTGGAAAATGGAGAGGATAGAATGAAGAATGAGGATATTCTAGGAAAAGGTTTATTGAACAGACAGATATATAGAGCACTAATTGCGTTTATATATGATTCAGGTTTGGGTTTTAGAATATAATATGTCTGTAAAGTTGAACCCGCCATGGGGGCTGAGTGTGGACGGAGGAGCTGAACACGCAGCACCGGATGAAACTCAATGAAACTTCTATTGCAGGTACTATAAATAATGGTGGTGTATGTGGGATGATATAGATAGTTAGTCAATGGTCCATTGGTAGGAAGGAAGAGGAAACAGTTTTAAACTTCAGACTTATCACCCAAGGTTAATTTGCTATCCAGTACAGTAGGTGGCGATAATGCTCCTTAGGAGTTAATCGCCATTAAACAAGAAGAAGAAGAAGAAGATTCACGTAGACTTCAGATAGTTCCAGGAAGTGCTTTTGCGGTCATTCCAAACTGTTAGAGTAGAGTGACAGAACTGCGATTTCTGGTAATTAGTAGTCAATAAATGCATTTATTTTATATATTTATGTAACACACCGACATATGTATGTAGCATGAGTATGTTGTTACAGCGATGTTGTTTTTTAAAGTTCAAATCAGCTAATATTTGAGGATTAGTGTTCGCTTACCGTTATTTGCCTCAACTTATTTCAGGCTAGGGTTTCTGTTGCCTTTTTATGTTACCTCATGTTCATTGTTTTCACTAATCTCATGGTAACTAATGTCATATTTATGACTTTTCAGATAGTACAGAGACAGGCTGGTGACAGGTGATTTCCAGCTCGCACCGCACAATGGGTCAATTAAATATTAGCAGCAGTTACGTAAATGTAAAATTTAGTGAAATGAAGCTTATTGTTTACAATTCTTACAATTCTATATATAGTAATATAATTATTTATGTATTATAAATATTATATATCTAATGTATAATTCTTACAATACTTATTAATATACACAATATATTCAGCTTTAAAACAACTTAAGCATACTCGTATATAAACTGCCGTTCAAAAGTAATGAGGCTGAAAATTCAGCTTGGCATCACAGGAGTAAATTACATTTTAAAATACATTAAAATAGAAAACAGTTATTTTAAATTGTAATAATATATTACGATATTACTTTTTTTGTATTTTTATTCAAATAAATGCAATAACTATTTACAGCAATTCATGAATACATTTCTAATAAATTAAATAGCAAGCCAAGCATTTTGTATGTGTCCTTTCTTTCATGTTGTCGTTGCATAGTCTTCACCATGGTTTGCTGTGCTGCATGGGGATGCTCCAATCGCTCAGAGAAAGGTGTGCGAATGTATGGCTTCCCCACTGACATGGAGAGGAGAAAAAATGGTTGGCTCAAGTCAGCAGGAGCAATCTAAATATAAATAAAAATTACAACAACAAAAAATGTGTGAGGTATTTGCAAAGATTTTACAATTAATAGGGTGTTCGTTACTAACTTTATCCAGCTCCAATCCTTGCCTAATCTGTTAGTTATCCGATAACATCCCTTATCTCCTAATTTAATGAGTAATACTCAACTATAAGGTTTTAATTTACAAGTTATTTTTATTTAGATGTACTGATAATATACAGAATAAGATAATATTATTCTTTAAACGTCTCACCTTTTAAAAGTGCGTCGCAAACGGTTTGTTCTGATGCATCTCTACGGTGTTTGCTGCTACTTCCGGGAACTATTGAGAGGCTCCACGAGCCGCCATTGCTGTAAAAAAAACGTTCCACTGGAGTCAGTGGAGTTATTGCAACTCTCTCTTTATATGGCTCTGTCACAATCTATCCAGAAAAGTGAAGCAAACGGCAAAAAACACGTCATAATAAAAGCACGATTCAAACTATAAAATAGATGTCTGAAATTGAATAAAAATATATGACAACTTTATTGTCAAATGTAATATTCTCTATGTTAATAATAATTAAAGTATCACAAGCAAGATATCTGTTCAATAAAATTTGGCAAAAAAAAAAAAAAAAGCAATGACATGTTAAAAAGTTTTATGTTCACTTGTTAAAAGTTTTAAGAATTTATTGATTAGACACCATTTTGATGACGAAATTAAATTAAACTAAATAAAAAAAAATCGGGATTATTAAAATAATTAAAAATAACAATTGTGTTCAATAGCACATTATTAGCATATTTTTGCTGTGGTATTGAAATTGGTCTTGATCTTGAACTGTGAAATCTAACCGACTACTGAAAGTTTGGTACCGTGACAACACTGCCACAAAAGTAATTTCGACTTTTCTTTTAAAATAGGCAAAATCTAGGTTACAGTGAGGCACTTCCAGTGTGAATGGGGGGTTTAAAGGCCATGTAAAGCTTATAACTTTACAAATCAAATCATGTGTTATTTGAGCTGTGCGTTTATTCAAATCCTCGTTTTTGCAGAGGACTACTGTTCGAGGCAAATAAACTTCTAGTTGTCACAGACGGTATGTCGTAATGGCAATAAAGTTGTAAAATTGGATATAACTTTACACAGAAAAAGGTTAGTTAGTGATTTTATCACAATACAATTATATTAACACACACTTTGTTTACATCTTGTGGCCAACATCGCCACTCCCGATATGCATATTATGCAGTCTGCATAGAGCACCAACTCCCTAAGGGGGCACCATTATACCCTAGGGGGGCACCAGTACCTCCACCTACTGCCCTTACTCATGCATTATATATTATTCAAGGACCTGGTAGCAGTCGCGGAACACAGACAATGGCCTTGCGCTCACACTTTTGTACCGCGCATATCATCACAGTTGCATGAAATTGTATAATAATTGTTGCATAACAAACACTGCAGATATCAATTCAATTCAAATCAATTAACTTTATTGTCACACGACCATATACACAAGTGCAACAGTGAGTGAAAGTCTTGGGTGCAGTTCCAAGCAACATAGCAGTCATGACAGTGATGAGACATATACCAATTTACAATAACATCAGATTACACGCTCTGATGACATGGCCCGGAATGCCGTCTGGACCCGTGAGGGCGGTGTTATTTCCCTCGAAATGAGCATACAAAGTATTTAGCTCATCCGGGAGAGAGGCAGAGTTGTTCACGACTGAGTTTTTATTCCCTTTATAGTCTGTGATTATTAATTCCATGCCACATGCTTCTAGAGTCGGTGGTCTTGTACTGTCCATCGGTCTTGTCCCTGTACTGGCGTTTGGCTGCTCTGATACTTTTGCAGAGGGCATAACTGGCTTGTTTATGCTGTCCACGTTCCCGGAATTAGAAGCTGAGGTAAGCGCAATAAGTGCTTATGGTTTCTGGTTCGAGTAGATCCGTATAGTTTTGGTTGGTCGATGAAACAAGTTACTGTATCAACGTAAACCTTGATGTCGTCATCAGAGGTGGACCGGAAAATCTCCCAGTCCATGTGATCAAAACAGCCTTGAAGCACAGAATCTGATTGGTCTGACAGCACTGGATTGTTCAGAGGGCGGGTGCTTCCTGTTTCAGTTTCTGCCTGTAACCAGAGTGGTCTGATTTGCCAAATGGTGGGAGGGGGAGGGATTTGTAGTTATCCCGGAAGAGAGAGTAGCAATGGTCCATAACCCTGGTCCACTCTGATTTGAAATGGGCTTTGTTAAAGTCCCCGGTCACAATGAATGAGGCCTCAGGGTGCGTGGTTTCCTGCTCAATTATGCTCCCATACAGTTCCTTGATTGCCCTGTCTGTGTCGGCTTGTGGGGGGATGTACATAGATGTGATAATGACCACTGTGAATTCCCTCGGTAGCCAGAATGGTCGACACAGAAGCATGAGAAATTCCAGATCAGGAGAGCAGAACTAGATATAATGTATGTTCCTCTGGTCACACCAAGATTTGTTGATCATAAAAAATACACCACTACCTCTGCTTTTACCTGAGAGGTATTTCGCTCTGTGCGCTCGGTGCACGGAGAACCCAGCGGGTTCGATGGCTGAGTGTGGAATCTCCGTAAACATCCAAGTTTTTGTAAGGCAGATAATGCAGCAGTCACTCGTCTCTTGTTGGAAAGAGGACCGCTCTCAGCTCGCAGAACTTGTTGTCCAGAGACTGAATATTTGCCAGTAGAATGCTGGGTAGTGGGGGACGATTTGCACGACGTCTTAGTCTGACGAGAACGGCAGCTCTCCTTCCCCTTTTCTGGTTACATTTCCGCAGCTGGGGAGCACAGACAAAGGGCTCCGCTGACTTGTTTGTAAACAGCGGGTCGGCATTGAGGAATTTAAAGTCCAATTTTTTATGTGCTATTGCAGAACCAGTGTCCAAAAGTGTTTGTGTATCGTGGACAAAGATCATCAAAAGATAAAAAAATAAAAATTGTATACAAAATTTGCAATGTTGGGTCGGAGCTCGCAACAGAGCAGCCATACTCAACACCATCTTGATCTTGATGGATTCAATTTCTGTGTTCTTTTCTGAAGAATACTATATTAGTCCAAATAAAAAAAGAGCTTTGTTTGGATGATTCTTTCAGTTTTTGTTTAGATATTAATTCAATGTTGCATTCTGTTTTTACCAACTTTTATTTTGAGAGAGCAAATGTTTGTGAATCAGAGTAATGGTTTCTTTACTACTATTAAACATTTTTATGCCATAGGATGTAACAGTATAAGTTGATGGTTGTACTTACAGTATTGACAGTGTCAGCCAAAACAATGCTAGTGTTGGAATACATATTTGTATTTAGATGAAACTGTGTGATTTTTTTTAAATAATTTTCATTAATTTAGATGAAATTCAGAATGATTTTCATGATGTGAATAAAAGTGTCCAATAAAAGGGCAGTTACTCAGATTAGGAGAGTAGTATTCAGCTGGTCATGTGATGCTAACATGGCTGCACCCATGAGGCATCCCTGTCCCATGTAGAATAAAAGTGCTGTTATAAGGTTACAGATATAACTGAACTCTTCTTATCTTATGAGTGTCATGATTTATACATATGTTTCAAAATTACTATTAATTTCTTCAGAACTAAAACTTTTTAAATGAGGAAAAAAATACTACACAGAAAAATAATACACATTTAAAAATCAGATTCTGTTTGAATCATTTCAGGTAGTATCCACGTTACAGTAAGTTCTATATTGACGATCTGTTATGGGCTGATTTTACATGTTATGTCTTGTCTTGTGTTTTCTGAGGGGCCTAATACTCATAGCATTAGCTCATTATGTTGTAAGCCATTTATGGGGCTTGCTGCGACTTGGCTTTAGATAGATAAAGGAGGTGATTACAATGTGTGAGAAAGGCTAAATGAGGCCCTGTCAACTACAGGGCAAATATTTGTCTCAAAGTCATCATTACTGAAATTGTGACAATGCATCTGAGTCTGAGCAAGAGCTTTGCAAAACAAACACTGCAACTTTCTAATATCCACAAAGACATCATGGAATGCAAAGCAACTTGTTGGTCTGTTGAAACAGTCATTTGGGACCAAGAAACAGTCGAATGAATGTCATTTGATTGCAGTTTCAACTCAGAAGAGTTCAACTCATGCTTATTTCAAGGATGTTGCATTATTGTGCATTGTTCTCCTTACAAGATATAAAATATTCCAAACATAAGTAAAATCTTTAAGCTTCTATTTAGTGAATGTTAAGAGATGCTGTGAGACAGATGACTGTTCATTTAAATGTTTTCCATCAAGTCCCTGTGGAGGTTTCCATGGTAATCTAATGGCCATTTCGTCTCTAGGAAGTCACCTGACCGAGTGAGAAAAATCAGCATGCAAAGAGCTTTGCAAATATTCAGACATCACTACACAGCCATACATTGAGGCTATTACTGATTATTCATCACTAGGAAAATGTTTTTATAAACAAAAACAAAAAATTCTTCTCTTTCCAGGGGAATTGGAAAATATAGCTCTGTTAGTGTATAAGTTGTAAGATGTATGGCACAATTTACTTACAATGTATCGCAAAACATAACATCTGATTCTTATTATTGGCTATTACATTTACATTTATTCATTTGTCAGATGCTTTTATCCAAAGGAACTTACAAAAGAGGAAAACATAAGTGAATCATCTTAAGGAGACATTGGTACAAAAAGTGCCATAATACAAAGTTTCACTAGCATCAGAATAGTATTCAAAACATATTTCTTTTTTTTTTTTTTTTTGACTGGTTAAGTGCTCTTGGAATAGATGTGTTTTTAGCCATTTTCTTGAAGACAGAGGATGTGTCAGCTTCACAGATGGAGTTGGGAAGGTCATTCCACCAACGTGGTATGATGAAACTGAAAGTCCGGGAAAGTGTTTTGGTGCCTCTTTGTGTTGATACAACAAGGCGGCGTTCCTTAGCTGACCGAAGGTTTCTGGTGGGAGTGTAGTTCTGCATAAATTATTTTAGGTATGCTGGATCAGATCCAGTGACTGTTTTGTACGCCAGCATCAGAGCCTTGAATTTAATACGTGCATCAACCGGCAACCAGTGGAGAGAGACAAAGAGTGGTTTAACATGCGCTCTCTTTGGTTCATTAAAGACCAGATGTGCTGCTGCATTCTGGATCATTTGCAGAGTTCTAATTGCACATGCTGAGAGGCCTGCATTGAGAGAGTTACAGTAGTCCAATCTGGTTATGGCATGTTCAGATAGGAAAGGTCTTATTTTCCTTATATTGTAGAGTGTAAATCTACATGATCTTGAAGTCTTTGAGATGTTGTCTGTGAAATGTAGCTTGTTATCGATGGTTACCCCTAGATTTCGGACCATTTTGGAAGGCGATACTGTAGTTGAACCCAGCTGCACGGTGATGTTGTGTTCAACAGCAGGGTTGGCTGGAAAGACAAGGAGTTCGGTCTTGGCTGGGTTGAGTTGCAGGTGCTTTTCATTTATCCATATTAATTACTAGTGATATTCTGTGAAATGCATGAATCTAATATAAAGTCCTATTGGCTGTGAGAACCATGCAATACAGTATGTTGATGCTTATTCTCATAGCAAACTTAGTATCCTGGGGGATAGAGAGGGAGGGAAAGATAGAGAGAGAGAGAGAGACTTATAAAAATGCAGTGACTCCAAACAATACATTTCCTAACTGACACTACATATTCCAACTCCATTTTCTAAATACGATTTTAATATCTGTTTTACATGTTTCTGTTCTTCAAGAAAACAATATTCATAGGTTTATAGATTTCAAATAAATCCTCTTGGATTAGATGCAAGAAAGCTCAAAGGCTTAGAAACTCCAACAATGAATCCCAACATTGGAGGAGGGACCCAAGCCACATCTAGGGACTAGAATATCATAGATACTTCTACATTGACAATTACATTTGAACTACATACCAGATGAAAAATACATCCTAGAGAATGTGGTTTGCTTAGAACTTGTAACATAGCTAATAGGACATGGCCTCTGACCATTCCTGAAGCCCTCTCTGTTGGAAGAATGTAGTTATATTTATAGCATGGATGTATTCAGGCCTGTTTTGTTTAGGTCCAGTTGGTGACATGTAATGTGAACAATAGTCAAGTCTGGTGTGTGTGAAATGCAATGGCACTGCTGCTCTACAATTAAGTCTCATCAGAGCCTCACACCAGGGGTCTGGAATGTGCACTGATGTTCCATGGTACAGCGTTTCCTTAGCAGTATGTGGGAGTGTATGTGTAAGTATGTGGAAGCAGGAGAGACATGTGACTTTGCTCCTTAATGCATCTCAAGTGAGTTGTGGTCATTGACAGCTGTTGCTGTGATGACAGGCAAGGCTGCTTGCTACAGAGCCATCTAAGATGATCTCAAAGCCCTCTGCGGTCACAGATGTTCAAGAAGATCAGTTAAGGAACATTATATTGATTAAATGCAACTGGGTGTATTATCAAGGGTATCAATACTACAATCACCCCTGAAAATATTAAAATTATGTGATTTGATATAGACAATGATAGAACATATAGGAAATATGTACACATAACTCTTTTCATAACTCAATTTTATAACTCAAATGCGTAAGATACATTAATTCCCTTATCTGCACTGTGCTGTATGAAAAACGTCATGGTTACTGTTGTAACCTCCGTTCCCTGATGGAGGGAACGAGACGTTGTGTCGAATGTAGTAACACAAGGGATCTTTCTTGAGAGCCTCACGCACCTCTGAACTTGAAAAAAAGGCCAATGAGAAATTGGCAAACAGAATTTGCATGTCCCGCCCCCGGACATACGTGCGTACATGGGTGCGTCTATAAGTCAGGTTTTTGCACTGAGGAGCAGAGAATAAGGTACGGGCGTTTACAGTGGTAGGTCTAGTGTTGTGGCAAGGGGGACACAACGTCTCCTTCACTTTGGTGAAGCACGCTAAGTGCAAGCGGAACACCCGATTGGCTGTTCCATATTACCGTGTTCTACCGGCTCGGACCTGACAAAACATGGGACGAGACCGACTCAACCCTGAGATTGTAGAATCTCGCAAAAGTATTGGGTGTTGCCCAGCCTGCTGCTTTGCAGATGTCGGCTTAAGGAGGTGCCGCTGGCCAGTGCCTTTGAGGATGCCACACTTCTCCTTGAGTGTGCTCGAACCCGCAAGGGGGCGAGCACGCCAGAGTCTTGAAGGCCAAAAAAGGTCATCGACGACCCAGCGGACAGCCTCAGTTTGGAAACAGCATTCCCTTTCCACCATCCGCCGAAGCAGACAAAGAGCTGCTTAGAACATCTAAAGCTCTGCGTGTGGTCCAAATAGATACGCAAAGCTCAAACTGGACACAGCAACAAAGGCTGGGTCTGCCTCCTCCGGGGGCAGCTTGTTTGCAGGTTCACGACCTGGTCCCTGAAGGGGGTCGTAGGAACCTTGTGTGTCAGCCTCAGACTGGGCGAGCAGAACCAAAGGTGGCAGCCCAGATGAGTCATTAACACCAGACACCGCTGTGATGCACTCCGATACAGTGGCGCATTCATCATCCAGCTTGCGGAGTCCGCGAGTCAATGGACTGGCCGTGAGGCGAAAAGACGAAAGCGGGTGGTTTGTGGGGATTTACCAGGCAAAACCAAGCCCGTTGCTCTCCCCAAATCGCCTTCATCGCCAGCCGTGCCAGCCATAAACCTTTAAGAAGAAGGCGCGGCGGCGTGGCTGAAGTGGCTTTCCCTCGGAAGGGAGAAAGCCACGACCACAACGTTGCCATGGCTATGTTCTCGCAATGAGAACATAAACCATTCATAAATACTGCCTCACTGTGAAAGCAGCCCAGACATGCGAGGTAGCGCTTATAAACGTCAGGAGCAGAGAGAAAACAGCCACATCCAGGAACTACACAGAGGCGGAAGGACATCTTTAAAAAGACACGTCCTGAAAAGGACGTTCAACACCTGCTATATATTGCTCTTTTGTGAATGAAAATACTCTCTTTTAGAGGGGAAAGATACTTCTCTTTTAGAGGTATACACTCTTTTACAGAAGCGCTGTCGAAGCTCCCCGGGGCGTGGACTGCACAGCATGCAGAGAGGGAGAACGCCACTGGTAATGCTCCGTAGATCCAACCGCAATGCTCTGATAGAGGTGAGTGGAACAGTAGTGATAGAGCCAATTTTGTTGGAATTTAGAAGGGAGTGATGAGTTGGTTTATAAGGTCAACATTTGAGCTGTGTTAGGTCTATTTGTGAGATATAGGCCTAACTCTGATCAAATGATGTCCATATAATATCAAAACTCATTAATAGTGCTGAATTGAAATACCTTCTTGAATGTGCATAACGTTTTGTATTGTATAAAAATTTAGGCTAATCAGAAGTTTTTCTTATAGTATTTTGGAGACTATTTAAAGTTTTAAAGGAGTAGTTTACTCAAACATTTGAATTATATGTCATATTTACTTACCCTCATTCAAAACCCATATGTCTTTCTTTTGGTGAACACAAAAGTCTAAAAAGTAACAAATCAAAGCACATAATTTATCAACTCATGTGTATAAAGCCCAAATCAAATATGGCAACATGTCAATATCATCAAACATACTGGTTCTTGCATGTCCCTTGACCAAATCTTCTGCCTTTATAACACAAGAACCAATTAGGTTTTATATTCTTTAAACCAAGAGCACACTAGACTGGTGCTCGCACAACACTACTGGTCACAGAATAGGTGAATAAATGGGTGAATAAAATACACAACCATTCATCCTTAACTGAGACCCTGTGCACCTGGTATTATGATGCGTTTTGTGAGAACTGATCTCAAATGTACAAGCTAGATTCATCAATTTTCTCTTTTAACCACTTCAGATTCTGAGGGGAAAGTCTTTCATTTCATGAGAACTTATATCAGTCATAACATCTGTGTATTACTGAATGATAATAAAGCGCAAACCTTTAAAAGAAGAGAAAGTGCTAACAAAAACATGGCACACAGTTTCTCTAAATCATAAACCAATATGACATTTAGAGCAGAATTATTTAGAATTATAAGAGTTATTTTAGTGCAACACCTGTAACTGATAGTGATGTGTGTGTGTGGAAGCGGGGACGTGGTCGAGCACCGATCTCTGGAGAGCAAGGCTGGGAAAGGTGAGTGGTAAATGATTCACACCTGTGCGGGAATTGACTAACAGCTGATTTGTATTGCAGTGAGCAGCGGTACTGTGTGTGTGTTAATTTGGAACTGATATTGCCATCTTCCCGCTTCATCTTTCTACTGGTGAACTGGGAAAGTGTTACAGTGCACTTCTCATATCTGTGTCCCTGTTGATATCAGACATATGAAAGTTTTCTCGTGAAATCAATCAGTCAATAATTGTTTTGAGGAATGAAGCTATGCAATTCTTGAAATTGCCAAAACAATTAAAAAAAAAAAATCTGAAGATTTCATACAAAGGTGTAAACTGTAGTTTTCAAAGACAAGGGACAATTGGTTCTAACCAGAACAGAAAGAGATATGGAAGGCCAGATAAACAAGAGGATAAGTACAGTCTCTAGTTTGAGAAATAAATGTCTCACATTTCCTCAGCTGACAGCTTCATTGAATTCTACCAACTCAACACCAGTTTCATGTGCAACAGTAAAGAGAAGACTCAGGGGTGCTGGCCTTATGATAAGAAATGCAAAGAAAAAGCCACTTCTGAATCAGAAAAACAAAAAGAAAAGGCTAGAGTGGGCAAAGAAACACAGAATTTTGGACAACAGATAACTGGATAAGAGTGTTATGATGTTAACCCCATTGAGCTTTTGTGGGATCAGCTAGTCTGTAATGTGAAAATGTCATGAAAATATAGAGATATTGTTGGTTGGAGATGGTTTCCGTTTGAGTACAACATGTGGCAGAAAAGTGGCAGCGAAACACAAGAACACCTCCATTATGTTTGCAGGACAATCATCCTGTGCAAATCAGCAAGATTAAGTAAGTTGTGACAGTTCTGCTTGTTTTTCCAAACTGTTTTTTAAAACTGAGACAACACTTTAAGAGACAGTTAACTAACTGACACCAAAGATAACAAAGAAAATAAACTGCTGTTGCCATTTGCAGATAATGTGTAGCTTGCTTTCAAGTGGCTGAAACATTGCTTATTACCTAAAAATGGTAATTCTCTCATGATTTACTCACTCTCCTGTAGGATGACCACCCGTCCCGCGTAGCGCGTGCGCGCACAGCGTTTGAAGCCCAATTCATACGTCCCGCAAATTGAGACCGTGTCACGCATAATCAATGCTTGCTCAAAAAAAAGGTTGGTCGCTCTATATCCTCGAGCCCCAGGCAGCCAAACGAACAGGACAGTTCAGTAGTACGCTACTGTTGCCACACCCACGTGACACACCCCTCAGTTTTTCGTTATTGTCATGACAGCGCACGCACGTGCATACCAGACACTGGGAAGGAACTTTTAGATGCGCGCTTTCCAATTCAATAAATGGAGAAAGAGTCTGAGGCACCGCCATCATCAAAAAAGAGAAGGTGTGGGTACAAGAAAGACTGGGAAAATGAATATTTGTGGCTGAAAGGTGTTGGGGGGGATACCGAGAGGGCTTTTTGTGACCTTTGCAAAACGTCCTTCTCAATCGGACATGGAGGGGAATATGATGTCAAACGAGAAAGAAACGTGTCCAACAGAAAGAGACATCCAAATCTATGGATGCTTTCCTCCGACCTAAAAACGACTTTCTAGCTGACAAAGTGAGTGCTGCAGAGGTGACGAGTGTGTATCACACTGTCCAACACGCTACATCATATCGGGCAGGAGATTGTGGCACAAAGCTAGCCCAAAAGATTTATCCAGACTCGGACATTGCCAAGAGGATGGCCTGTGGTCAGACGAAGGCAGAAGCCATTGTCACGGATGTGCTTGCCCCTGCCTCCGTCGAAGATTGCTTGAAAGTCCTCAGAAGACCACTGAATGAGCAACGAGAGGCAACAACCAAAGTTAATGTTAAAGTTATGTTCATGGATGTAAAATTGTTGTGTGTTAGCTATTTGTGACCCTGGATGACAAAACCAGTCACATAGGTAGTTTTTTTTAAATTGAGATTTATACATCACATGACAGCTGAATAAATATGCTTTCCATTGATGTGTGGTTTGTTAGAATAGGACAATATTTGGCCGAGATACAACTATTTGAAAATCTGTAATCTGAGGGTGCAAAAAAATCGAAACATTGAGAAAATCGCCTTTAAAGTTGTGCATTTATGTTCGCGATTGTGCTCCATTCACTCACAAAAATAAATGTTTTATACATTTACGGTAGGAAATTTACAAAATATCTTCATGGAACATGATCTTTACTTAATATCCTGATTTTTGGCATAAAAGAAAAATTGATAATTTTGACATATACAATGTATTGTTGGCTATTCCCACAAATATACCCGTGCTACTTAAGACTGGTTTTGTGATCCAGGGTCACATTTTTCTAACGATAGCTACCTAATGTTAGCTAATCATCTTCTACTGGTATGTTAAAATTTGTCTAAGATGAAGTTTGATTGATTTTGAACATTGGTGGACTGTCTACAGGGGTGCAAATATGTCACTTTTAGGAAACAGTAGCCTTTTAGGTCAAAATATGTCATTGTTTTGCATAGCATTGTATTGTTGTCACCTTGTGAGGGCAATGGGTTTGCAATCCTCTGTCTATACTGGAAAACCATTTGGAAGCTTATCATAAAAATGATTGTTGCTTTAATTCTGTCTCTTATCTTTCTTCTTTATTTGATTCAGATGCTGGTGAAAAGGTTTGAATCCTAAAGATGTCCCCAAAGTCCTAAAAGTGTCCCCAGAACACTGAACAGTTTTTTTTCTTCCTGCGCCTGCCTTTACTAAAATGCAAGTTCACCATCCTTCCTCCCCCTTCTTGTTCCGTGAACCTCTGGAGTTGTGAGTTAAGACTTTTTTTTTTACTGTTCCTGTGGTGTTGAGCAACTACAATTCCTGTTAATCCTATAATTTTATATTATAATTTATTTAAAGTGAATAAATTGTAATGAAAAATAAATAAATTAAATAGCTAAAGTAAATCGTAAGTGGAAGTGCATCTGTCAATTCATTGAATGTTCAAAATATTATTAATCTTTATTTAGAAAAAAAAAATACACATTGGTTGGCCTATTCATGAGGATACAGCAGCAATTACACATGTTTAGAGGAATAGGGCATTATTAATATACCATGTAAGGTGGTATGTGCTAGAAATGGGTAAACCACTATCAGTGAGTCTGCCCGTGCGGTGGGGGCACCGCCGCGCCAGGCAGTGTCCCACATTGTCCCTCAGAAACATACCCCTTGTCCCCCCTTGGGCTTATTAGCAGGTGGTCACCCTACTCTCCTGGCATCCCAGATGTGTATACCTTTCTTTCTTCTGCAGAACAGAAATTAAGATTTTTAAAAGAATATTTCAGCTCTGCAGGTCCTTACAAAAAACATACAAACAAAAAACAAAACAATGCAATTGAATAGGCGCCAACATTTTGAAGCTCCAAAGTCCACATAAAGGGAGCATAAAAGTAATCCATATGACTCAAAATCCATATCTTCAGAAGCGATATGATAGGTATGGGTGAGAAACAGATACATTTTTAAGACATTTTCTAATCACCAATTCTCCACTCTGCCCAGTAGGGGGCGATATGCATGAAGGATGTGAATCACCAAATACTGAAGAAGAAGAATACTAAAGTGAAAGTGAAGTTGAGACTGACTGAGCAGGGAGGAGAAATTATAGTAATAAATATTTAAATATTGTTCTGTTTCTCACCAACACCTGTCATATTGGTTCTGAAGATATAGATTTATCCAAAGAGTCATCTGGAGTACTTTTATGCTGCCACTATATGGATTTTGGAGCTTAAAAATGTTGCCACCCATTCAGTTACATAGTATGGACCTACAGTGCTGAGATATTCTTCTAAAAATCTTCCTTTGAGTTCAGCAGATGAAATAAATTCTTACACATCTTAGATGGCATGAGAGTGAGTAAATGATGAGAGACTTTACATTTTTGGGTGAACAAACCTAGGGTGGCCAGATGTCCTGTTTTTCCTGGGACAGTCCCGTATTCAAACTCTTTTTCGAGTGTCCCGACTTATTCTGAGAAAACGTATGTTTTGTCCCATATTTTCCCTCTCCTAAAATTTATATCGCCTATGCAGCTTTCACAGTCATGTGAGTATTCAAATCAAAGGTAGCCAAGGATATGGTTGGTAAAACCAATAAAATCCCTGTCATTTGAAGTACATGGTTGGATTAAACCATCCAATCATAATCCCCTATCAATAGACATCCAATTAGTGAACTGATTCAGAGTCAGTTTGAAAGAGCACACAGATGAAATAGCAGCTGGAAAAATGTCAAGGAAGCATGCATTTACATTTAATGAGGATCTTCAAAAAGAGATTACATTTCTAAAAAAGGAGCCACAGACAGAGCCTAGTAAAGTGGGGTGTGAGAATTGTGGAGCTTGCTTTTCCATCACCCATGGAGGCCGCTCTGACATCGCACAGCATGTTCATACAAAGAAAGCATGTGGATGCTGCTAAAAGTAAGTGTGCCACACACTTACTTTTAAGTGTTAGCGATTTGTTTTTTTGTGAAGCAAGTTCAGAATCTGACAAAGTGCATGCAAGTGAAGGTCTTTATCATTATGTTGTTCACGACCATAGCTTTGCACATTCATGACCTGAGAAGTTTTTCAGGCCAGGCTGGAGGAAACGTTCATACCCCCTGGTTGAAGTTGGTGAGATGCGGCGGATTATTTATTTTGTGCAGAGACAAACTTTTATTCAGCATCAATGGATTACCTTCAAAATTGGAGCCGCTCATTAGATAACACAGAAAAACTTGTGTGGGCCCTACTGAGAGACATCCCAGAGTAGAAAGAAATTCAGAGCAGCCTCGAACACTTCTACTCCAGAATCCCTGCTCTTAGTTTGATTGACGAAACCACGCTCTTTGATAAGTGGGCTTTTGAAAAACATTGTCACTTGTCGCATCACTGAGTGACACATGAACAAGATGGCCGTGTCTGAGAGATGGAAAAACATTTTTCGTGAGCAGGAGAGCAAGACCATAAACTTTGGAGTCTAAGACAAGGTTGTGGAGTTTGTTATATGCCTGCCTGGGACATCTGCATCTATGGAGCATGTGTTCTCATTGATGAACGCAGCATGGAAACTGGATAAATCTTGACTCAGTGTAACAGTCATGAAGGCAATGCTTTTCGTACGTCTTCATTTTGGACTGGACTGCTCTGCATTTTATGAGAAACTCTTGTAAGACAATCACACACTGAGAAAAATTGCTGCCAATGAAAAGTACAACATGGCAACAGTTGCAGATGCAGATGCACCCTCTAATTTGCATTGATCTGTGCCTAGGTAAGAATAAATCAATTACATTTTTGCTGGGAGGGGGCTGTCCTATTTCCAAAAGCAGGAATTTGGTCACCCTACCTTTAACTCAAATGGTAGGCTTTAGGTTTCTTATTGCTGTTGTAAATCAATGTCATGTAATGTTTCAGTAATCATAACAGTGTTTACAGGTACTCTAAAACTTCTCTATGTTTGTCAAAAGTATACATATATATATATATATATATATATATATATATATATATATATATATATATATGCTAAATAACTATATGAATTTCTTTGATTATTGTTCAACATCATAAAAATATCTTATTCTCTGTTATTGTAACTAGAAAAAGGAAAAAAAATCAGATATGTATTACAAAATAAAGGGTTCCTTGGTAAGAACCCAAGGTTGTTTAGATTTTTGGTGGATTTATGAAATGAATGCATGAGTGGATTATTGCTAATCCTTACAAAAATGGCATGTGCTGTGCAACAGTGATTGAGAAAGCACACTGCTCTCATACAGTCTATGAGAGGGTAGGATTGCTCAAGTTTATGGGATTGGACCAGCATTCAGGTAAAGACTTGCCTTTTAATCCTTTTTGGGGTGGTTGCGTGACAAAACACCTATAGATTACTAATAAAAAAAAGAAAAACTTGCATAACCATGTTAACTGAAGCTTTAGTTTGACATAAACGTGACTGATTACTTTCAATGAGTCACTCAATGAGCTGCAGAGACCTAGAGAGCTTGTTATGCCACTTTTGTGATGTAATTCATATGCTTTATATTACAAATGTTTTTACTGGGGTGGAGCATTTAGGAGAAGTGTAGTAGAAATGTTTAGACCCAAGCCTTGCGTAGGCTGTTTGAATCTTTTATTTTCTTCAGCTCATGAGTTTACATTAACACTGCCCTAAATGGACCCTTGTACTTTGCCTCACTGTCTCTGTCCACACATAGGGACAAAGAAACACTGTCTTCTGCATCACATCCTGTTTAGTTAACTGCACTGACTCACCACGATGGGTGGAGAGAGCCAATTTTGATTAGCTAAGTGAACCAGTGAAAACCCAAACGGCCCTAAAGTAATTCACTCTGACTCTGGCCTTTGCTTTATTGTTGGCGACAGTGATCTTTGTCGACTTTGTAACTTTTCCCACCTCCTTAATTTTCATTTTCAGACAAACTGTAACTGAGCCCACACTGTCATCAGAAGAGGAATGCTTGGGGACTGCTCAGCAGAAACCAATGATCCAGTTAAACTGGAGCATCAAGGCATGATTGCTTGGATGTGCTGAGCTGTGGTGAAAGGATGTGGAGTAATGTGTTTTTCAGGTATTCATTTCAGTTTATTCACTTCTGGGCAGGTAAACAGTTTCAACATGTTAAGGTAGCAGAGACACATCATTTATACAAAGAATGATCAGAAAAATTGTAACACTTTACAAAAAGGTATTTTTTTTTTTTAACATTAGTTAACATGAACTAACAATGAACAATACTTTTACAGCATGTTAATGTTTATTTCAACATATACTAATACATTTTTACACATTTTTTTGTTGTTGTTAATATTAGTTAATGCACTATGAACTAACATCAACTAACAATGAACACTTGTGTTTTTATTAACTTATATTAACTAAGATTAATAAATGCTGTAACACATATATTGTTTATTGTTTGTTCATGATACCTAATGCATTAACTAATGTTAATGAATGGAACCTTATTGTAAAGTGTTACCAGAAAAATATCTGATGTCTATGACACTGGATGTTGTGTTTAGAAACTACAAAATACAGACAAGCATTACATTAGTATGTTTTTTTAAAAGATCATTAAAATCACACCCACGCAGGCACGCACGCACACACACACACACACAACACATCTGACCCAATCTATAAAGAGAAGCTTGATTTTTTTTTATTCAGGACCTTATAATAACTTTGGAATCACTTTACAAAAAGGTTCTTTTAGTTAACAATCGTTAATGAATTGGTATAATGAACTAACGATGAACAATGATTTTTTTTTACAGCATTTACTAATCTTAGTGTTTATTTATGTTATGTTAATTTACCAAATGCTACTGTTCATTGCTTTTTCATGTTAGTATATATTGCAGTAACTAATGTTAATGTATATACCTTTTAATGTAAAAAATAATGTATGTGGAAATTAACATTAACCAATTTAATACATGCTATAAAAATAATGTTTGTTGCGAGTTCATGATACCTATTGTTTTAACTAATGAATCTAACCTCATTGTAAAGTGTTAACTTTTATTAATAACATTACAGTTATAACTTTGTTCATTATAAAGTGCTTAGCATTAGTTATTTAATGTTCATTGAATTAGATAGAATTGTCATTTGTTTTTAATTATTAGAATTAAATTCTGTGTTGTTTATATCTTATTCAAGGACCCCCTGCAGTATCAACCCTGGTTTGAAAGTCCTGACATTAAATGATGAATTTCATAATTGGCCAAGGTATTTTTGAGAAACTAATAATGTTAATACTAGTTCATGCTCACAGCAAAATTGTGCTGGAAAATAAAAAAATCTGATAAATACTTTTTAGTGTGAAGATTGTTTTCCAGACCATTGATGAGGGTAACCCATTTAATACCAAATCATTTAAGCTTTGAATAGTAATCCAATATTGGCTTCAGCCTACTTATTCACTGTGTTATTCCCTTGAAAATGTCTTTGATGATGAAAGGAAGTTCCCTCATACTCTTTTGATGAAACTGAGGGAAAGAAGCTCTGTGAAATCCAATATGAGCTTGAACTTTGTTATTGTGTTACACATATTGGTCTGTGGGCCATTGTCCCAAGTTTGCCCCCGTCATTCATGCACTTTGATCGTAATCTGGTTTGACCTGTTATCTTTTCTGATAAGCGATGTGTGTCAAGAAACCTTTTCAATATCAAATTCAAATATTTTCAAGAGTTTTCACACCTGTTGCTTCTTTCTGCAAGAAGGCAGTAAGGCATGACAACATCAAATAGAATCCAGTATTTTTAGTTTAATAAAAGCTAGATGTCTATTTAGAGATGGGAAGATGATATGTAATTGTAACTGTGATCCCTTTGATGTGTTGGAGATATCTGTCAGGGCTAAGTTAAACATTTTATGGGCATGCCAGTGGAAATCCTGACCTTAGTACTTGATGTGGTTTCATCAAGTCAAGTTACTCGTCTATTTTTTCCCCCCTTTTCTCATGACTATTCAGGAATGACACCTGATACAAAACCACAAAGATCTTAAATAGTCTATCTATTTTATGTATAATAATACACTTTTTACAAGGTTTACATCTAGCTGAAAAATGTATTTACTCTTATAATGTTATCTCACTTTCCGCTTGTTCGATTAGTTTTAGGCTGTGTCCACATTCCTGTATTTTATTTCTATTAATGAAGTAGATAAGTAGGTGTGTAGTATAGGGATGTGAGAGGGAGCACATTTCCCCTGTTTTAGCATCTCTACACTGGCTTCCTGTGAAATTCAGGGTTTATTATAAAATTCGGATTAATGCCTACAAGGCACTATCTCGCGTCCCAATGTATCAGTGACCTTCTCCTCCCTTACTCCCCCACCTGAGTGCTCAATTCTTCTAATCAACTCCTATTGAGGGTTCCTTGTTGCCGCTATAGAGTAACCGTGCCTTTTCTGTGATGGGTCCTATGGAATAGTCTCCCTTTCCATGTGAGGTTTGCTTCATCATTAGCCATTTTTAAATCTTGCTTTGATAAATATTTTTATTGTGCAGCTTTTGAATAGATGCTTGAGTAGTTTTACATGGATAAATACATGATGAGGTATTTAAAGGTTTTTATTTTTTTTATTATGTTTTATATTTAACTTTATAGCAATATGTTTTTATATCACTCTATTTATGTATTCATTTGTTTGATCTGTAAAGCACTTTGGGTCAACTTCTGTTGTTTATAAATAAAGGTTGATTTGACTTGACTTGAAAACATCTCACGTGTCCTTTTTACGTGTTCAGTTTTACACTCAAAGCTATTGGGTCAATATCAATTCTTGTTTTTTTCCCTTGTGGGTGACTAGATGAGATTAGAGGTGCAAGTTACTGAAATCTGCCTACTCACCTATCTAATATTCTTTGAAGTATTATCTTCCAATTTTTACCTTTTCTTCACCTTTCAAAGTCATAAACATTCAGTGATCGTGTTGTATGAACCAAACATAAAATGACTCAATGTTTCTGCTGTTTCTTAAGGAAAAGCATGTATTTTAAACAAGCTGGATTGCTGCCTCTTTGAAACTTTCCCATTGACTTAGCGTGGTGGAACAGACAGAGATTTTCTCACCCAGATGAGTTTGGCCATGGGTTTTTTCTTCTGTGTTGTACAATAACAGTTGCTCCACACACCCAGTGCTGCGGGACCTGCTCTTCTATCCCCAAGACGAGCTCTTGCACATCTGTACATCCACTCTTATTAAGGTACACTCCCTGCCAGCTGCAATAAAAGGTTGCAATACAAATATATTTCGGATCCAACACGTGATGTAACCAGTGTATGGATTAAGTGAGAGCTTGTAACCAGTGTTCGAATTAAGTCAGAGCTTCCCCTCTCCAAAAAAAACAAAAAACAAAACACAAAGCAATATTAATCAAGTTAATCATAGTCATATCTTTAATCGCATATTGATAGTACCTTTACTACACAATCTCCTTTCTCTTGTCTTTCTCTAATAAAACAACAGGGCACCATAATACCTGACCTCAAATATCACAAATATAGTTTACCTGATTCAGCTGAGCTTTTGTTCTGTAGCCTCACATACTTTCTCATCTCAATTCTCTTCTGTCTCTGCTATCTCTGCTCTAGACTGCCTTTATTAGATACACTACATCTCGATATACGCTACACTACATTGCATTGGCACTCAGCAACTCTAATGTGAGAGAGAAAAGAGTTCTGGGTGGCAGAAAAAATGCCAGTATCCACTAAAGGATGAGAACGTCTACCTCGCTTGAACTGAATAATCACATCAGCCTCACACTTGACTCCCCATAAATCCCTACCAAAAATTCAAAGAATTATTTGATAAATTGATTAAAACATTTGCAATATATTTTTTAAACATTTTTTTTTATAATGTGTTGTAGGACAACAGTGATATGTTAGTCTTAATAATAGGCTATATTTTTTAGAAGTTAAATATTGGTCACAGTGACTTAGATGCATAGTGTATGGTATAGTTATAAATTAAACATAGCTCATTCTTCAATAGTGTCACATGACATAATTAATATTTTTCTCTCTCATCACTATTGATTATCAGCATGGATTACAATAAGAGAGGGCCTCTCATCATGAGCACAGCATAAGTATTGAAAAAAGATATTACTCCACATAACATTAATTTAATTGCTTTTCATTTGTTTGATCGTGAGCTAACACGTAGTGTTAGATAAATACCGGAAAAAATATATGCATACTGTGTTCTCATTAATTAACCTTTAGTGATGGTTTAGTTCTAAGATAAAAGATGATTTAATGTGAGTAATTTAGAAGCCATCAATCATTAATCAAAGAAGAATTATATCATACCGTGATTGTGGAAATGCTGTTCACGCATGCCAGCTCCACCTGTGAGACATGAGGGAGAGATAAACAAACAACAGTTCTTTGATTAATAGCAGGTGTGCTTGAATGAGGGCAGTGCCGGACCCATGTAGTATGGGGTTAAAATTATGGTGCTTTACTCAAAAAAAAAAAAAAAAAAATATATAAAAACTTTAAAAAGTTTTTTAATTTTGTAAATCTTCTGGTGAAAGAATTTTCCCCTGATCTAAGCAGGTTAAGTCTTGTTTATTGAAATCAAATCTGTTCAGATATCTCCTTGTCGTGTGATCTCCATAAACAAGGAGTCCTAGCTAGGAGATTTGTCAAATAAAATGAGGCAGTTGTCTACTAATCATCCAGAAAACATATTCCTGGTCTGTGGTTACATGAAAGCTCAGTTGTGATATGTCTCTGTATGTTTTTGTTGAAAAGCAGTTCAGTGGATGAGTCCCCCTGAGCTTTAGCCCTCTGATGTGTCACATTGTAATCACATCTTTTGTCAAGAGAAGAGACATGACTGTTTTTGACAATAAGGGCTTTAAAGTCTTAGTTTAGTTTGAAATGAAAATATTGAAGATGGCTGCCTTTTTAACCCATTTTTTACTTTTTACTTTTTTGCATCTCAAGGTTTCGGATTGCTTTGCTGCTTATGTACCTTAAAGGTGAATGTTTAATTTCTGCACAATAGTGTCATGAAACCTAACTGCAAGAATACAATACAGTTTTCAGACAGGTTTTCCAAAAACTTTCCTGCCTTTTTATTGGTCGGTCAAACCGATAGTCCCGCCCTCCCCAAAGTAATTTTTTTTTACCTCTTTTTTGACAGCACAACTGAGCCACCATGTTTACGAGACATAACTGTGCAGTCAACAGGTGTATAAATCATCTTTATGTAATAAATGATCATTTAAATGTATTACCAATTCCACCCCCTCAACCCTAAACCAGTCACAGCACTTATGTTAATTTTAACTACAGTGCGTCTAAATGTCATCTATTGTTCTCCTTTGTGTCAACAGTATGTTCTGAGGCTTTTTTGTAGGACACATTTCACAGAGGTTGCCTCTGTAAAACAATGTCTTCCGTTGTCTGTCTGTACAATGTTATGGTTGGTTCTGGCATAGCGCTTTAAATGAGCTTTGTCTTCTTCCTCAACCTAAAAACCTCCTTCCAGTCTATTCATCAGACTGATTTTACAATCTCAAACCGAGTGAATGTATTTTGTAACCACAGAAAGAAGGTCATTGTTGTTTTTATGGAAATGTTTTTTGAAAATTGAAAGAGGCAGGACAATGCCTGCAAGCCTTGTTTCAGAGGTTTTCTAACAAAGAAAAAACCTTTGGCTTATACTGGAAACTATACAAATCCACATAAAAACATTAAAAAAAAAAAAAATTTGATAGTATGCTTCAGACATTCAGAAGTGAGTGCATTTTACTGTATATAGTTGTCATTCGCAAACTGGCAGGCTAAAGAGTTATGCGAATAATATCCATTTGCAGTAGGAAACAGTATGCTATTTATTTCCTCAACAGGGCATTGTGGTAACAGATATGTTTATGTCTGCATGGACTAGAATCACAAAGCTAATATTTCCTCTGGGAACTAATTCAAATTACAGCTGAATGAAAGTGAGGACTGCAAAATACAATTGTGCCTTAAGCTGAAGTACATTTTCCAAAAAGTGAAGTAATGTTTAATGTATTTAGTTTGACTATTATAAATGAACTAATTGCTTTGCTTTATTGCTGTACATGCTTTCATTTAAAAAATTAAAAAAAAAAAAAAAATATATATATATATTTTTTTAAACTCTGGGTTTGATACAAGTTAGGCTCAATTGACAGCATTTGTGGATTAATAGTGAATGGCGCCCAACCCTAAAGGCTTAATTTCTCATTGTTTAAAAGGATAGCCACAAGATGTGAACAATATGAGTAACATGATTTTAGTGTGGAAAAACATTTTTAGAAAAAAAGAGAGTATAACACTGCACAACTAAAAAAATATAGGCTCATTTGTTAAAATGTCTAATTTTCGCAAATCCAGTATTTTATTAAGTCATATGAAAAGTTTCCAAATTAAATGTTATTATATTTAGTTGAACTTAATAATGTCTGAGCTACATCCACAGTGCTGTCACTGAATTTTCCTTTTACCCATACAAACACGCTTTAATTTGATGTGTACACTCACTTTAAACTAACCTGTGTCTGAATTTATTTGTGAATTCAACTGAATTCAGCTCATTGTGTCTGAAACATCACATGCTTTAGTCTGTCACATTTTTGTCTGATTATATGTCAATCTTTTCTATGATCTAATCTCATTTTGATTCTTACTGACTGTTAATTCTGTCAACAGGCTACAGTTTAAAATTTAATTTTGTTCCATTGCAGTTTTTGTTTATTGTGTGATCAAATTTATAGAGGATTGAGTCTTATCAAAAAAGATTTTGTGCAGAAATTTGCCATTTCCCTCAAATTGAGCCACTAGACTCACTAAAATTATCCTCAAGTGACACAAGAGGAATCTTTGGTGGGCGCATACACTAAAGGCCCATTCCCACTTACAGTCCTGGTACATTCCCCTCATAGCCCTTTTCCACCGACATGGTTCAGGTGCGGTTTCCTAGTCTGGTGCAAATTCTCGAACTGTTCCGTGTATTTCCCCCACAGAAAAGGATGTTCCAGGGCCGGAAGCCTGGTTCCACACTGGTCCCAAAAGCTTGCTGCTCTCTATGAAGGAACCGATTGTCCGGGGTGGAATGCGGAATAATGTTTAGTCACCATGGTAAAGTTTTCCTAAACATCAACAGTAGATACAGTCTGCAGTAAGGAGTACTTCTTTGCTCTGTAACAACAATAAAAAAACACTTTTTTTTTCAAAAGCATTCAGGTAACACGATGAAACAAGTGCTTTATTGCAGTATGGTATTTACGAAGATCCGAGATAAACTAGAGAGATCGCAAAGGAAAAAAATACTCTGATAATGAAGAGAAATTATGCACGCTGCCTTTAATGACCAAATAAACAAATATAATGACCAAATAATGACCAGATAATTGACCAAAACATAAACAAATTGAAAAACACTTAAGGGAGTACAGGGACCATAAGAAGGACACAAGCAAAAGTGACAGTGGATGGTGCAACAATGTTTTGGACTTGGACACGACCAGCCCGCTAACTAAATGGGGCATTGGATTCAGCAGGTAACACTCAATCGCCAGCTTGCTCTACAGCTGATCTCAGTAAGATGTTATATTTGGCATTTTTGTTGACTTTTCTTACTTTGTTGTCATCTTATTTTGTGCATTGTTTTGTTCTGTAAGTGGTTTTTTGACCAGCTACTCACTAAGTTTGCAAGATCGCAGCTATCTTATAAGTAAAACGATGGGATTCTCAAACCAATACTATTATATGCTATGTTAAAAATCCAAATATAACCATCTGTTACACCAGTGGTTCTCAAACTTTTTGACTCCAAAGCCACCCATTGTCTGAGGAAATATTCTAATTTGAGATATTTATGTTATAATACATATATATTATAAGATATTTCCTTAAAACTAGAGATTCCAGAATGTCTAGAACTGTATAGTCTTCATCGTGTTGTGGGTAAACATGATAAAAGTAACACGCATACATAATCAGATTACTTTTTCAAGTAACGAGTAAAGTAATACAATATTTTTATTTTAGACCAATAAATATGTAACGAGTTGCTTTTGCACACCTCCACTGTCCCTGTATTGTAAGAATTCAGGAGTAAAATTGTGCAAACTTTGGTGAGGAGACGTGCTCAACAGGGATTGTATTTGAGAGGCCAGAGACTGTAGAAGGCAGAGAAAGAAGAGTCAATTATATTTAAATGAATGGGAGAAATTGGAATGCCCAACCAAGAAGCTCTAGCACCCAACAGTCAATGTACGTAGAAAGTAAAAGGTAAAAGAGCAAATCACTTTTAGATACAGGCATCAACTGTCAATGCCATTTCGTGTTTTTAATTTGAGGTCAACATTCGGTTGATTCATACACACTACATTGAAAAAATCAGTAAACTCGTTTAGGCAGAGAGATTATTAGACTAGATTTCCACTGGCCACGACATGATACACAAGGTGAAATACTCGCTCAATTCACTGACTTACCAAACTGCTACGTGTTGCAGCTCCCTTTAACTGGGAGAATGGGAGAGAAAATGTTTTTTTTAATAAGAAACAAGTAGTTTGATTCATGAAACAAACCATTGTTGTGACATTTTGGTAGCACTAAAAAACTATTCCTTTCAAGTTGTATCAAAATGCGCATTTGAAGTTGTGGCATCTGTACGCACCGTGGATCAACTCAAAACAAGCGTGCTCTGAGTGAAAAATATTTTTTTGTTCATCAAATCAAATCCTTTTATTGTCACTCAACCATATACACAAGTGCAACAGTTGGTGAAAGACTTTGGTGCAGTTCCAAGCAACATAGCAGTATGATTTACACATAACACAATTTACAAATCTTGATTCAATATGCAATATACACCTAATAATATACAACATACAGTATGCACAAAATAAGAAGACTGTATACAATACAATTGCCATACCAGGTTGTGATGCAGCCAGTCAGGATGCTCTCTAAAGTGCTGATGAATAACCGTGTGAGGATATGCCGTCTCAGGGAGAAGTGGCGCTGGTGAGCCAACTTCACAATGGCCTCAGTGTGGACGGACCATGTGAGTTCCTCAGTGATGTGGACACCGAGGATCCTGAAGCTGCTGACTCTCCCAACCACGGTGCTCCAGTGATAGTGATGGGGCTGTGTCTTTTCTCCTGAAGTCCACTACAAGATCCTTGGTCTTACTGATGTTGAGGGAGAGGTTGTGCTCCTGACACCATCAGAGTTTCATCATTGTCAGTGATCAGACCTACCACCGTTGAATCATCAGCAAACTTAACAATGGCATTGGAGCTATGTGTTGCCACACAGTCATGTGTGTACAGGGATTACAGGAGTGGTCTGAGAACATAGCCCTGTGGGGGATCCAGTGTTTAGGGTCAGTGATGAGATGTTGCTGCCGATTCTAACCACTTGGCATCTGCTTGACAGGAAGTCCAGGATCCAGCTGCTTAAGCCCAGAGCCTGGAGTTTCACATCAAGCTTGGAGGGCACTATGGTGTCATTAGACTTCCTTGAACATATCAGACTGGCATTACCCACTGAATTTTATCCTGACCTTTTAAAAATATCTTAAGTTGACTCTGACATTGTCAATGGGCACAGACATGTTGCAGGTTCAAGAGTTGGACTTTGCTACTTTAGTTAAGACATTGGTTAGTCTTCATTATTCATACTGATGGAAAAACAAATGTCATAAAATCATGTTATTGATTCATGTTATTAATTCTTTATTAGAAATATGACATGAAGACCTACTTTTTAAATATCTGTTTGTTTACTATGTTGTTTTGACATGAGTGTTGTACAGTAGCTAGCATAACCTGTAATGTCTCTTCTATGCAATGCATGGCTTATTTGTATGGAATGCATTGCATTGCAGAAGAGAAAATGGCTGTGAGAAAAAAGTATTTAAGTAATGCTATACTTAACATAATATTTTTTGTTTTAAATTAAGTAACTTTTTTAAAGAGTAAAGCAATATTCTAATGAGTTACTTTTAAAAGTAACGTTACCCAACACTGTTCTTCATAAAAAGGAAGCTGTTGAAGGGAGTTATTACATTTTTAGCATTTTCAGAAGTGAAAATTACTGCTTGCAATGCATAATTATTTAGCCGCACCGACCAAAGTTATAAACTTATTATTGCAGCCTACCGTCAGAATAAAAACTCCCTATTGCATCTTCACCTAAAATACCAAATACTTTTGAAAGAGGCATGTTAGTTTTTTTTCCATTAAAAGCACAGTTTTTTCAGCGAGCGTTGTCCTCACCCTCCATCTCTTTCTTTCATGCGCACGCAAAGACCGAGGGAGAGATATATCACATGAAGATGGTTTAACTGAGTTTCTTGCTTGTTTTTATGTGTCAGAATTACAGGCAGTGTTCTTGATAATGACGAATTAATCACGCGCTCACACACAAGATTCTGAGAAAAATAGAATTTGTGAAACCATAAAATGCGCAATAACAGTAAACAGCATGTCGGCAGCCTCGTCTAACTCAACATGATAAACAAATGCTCAAACATAAAAAAAAACATAATTACGAAATGTCACTCTACCAATAACACAACTGCATGAGGATGATGCACCAAATTTACAGTATTCTGCATCATACACAGGTGAGCTGGCTGTCGCATGGACAAGTGCTTGTGGGTTTATTTTTCTTGTATCTTCAATGGTCATGAAAATTCTAAAACATCATAACCATGCACTGCAACACTGTGAAAACCTCTTACAACAGCGTACCTTGTTGATGCTTTATAACGAGACCATTAAGCAGCTGCATGGCTCTGAATCAATGTGCAATAGACCATAAGAAATGTAAACCGCTCCAAATGTATCAAGTATCATGTGGTTATGCAAAATCCATGGCAATGCACGTTCCAAAAAATCATTGTATTCATGCTTTTTATTTCTCATGGTTATCGATGAGAGTGCTCTCTTGTACACACACACACACATGGTCTTAGGAGAGAGCGCGCATCCATGGCGGTTATATAGTGTATGTGTACTTCTATATAAGAGGAGGGGGCTTCAGGGTAAAAATGTGGGAACCACTGGTCTGGCACATATTTTCATAGAACGCAATATAAACAGCATACAGATGCAATCTTTGTGGAAGCTTATGTCATATAAATATATTAACATTTTATAATAACCAATATTCATTTTCATGAATAACCCATTAAGCATTATTGTGCTTAATTGACAGTTACAACTGAAAATACATTAATGTAGTAATGAATGTAATGAAAGTTTGATTTGAAATATTTAAATGTTGATGAATTAGCTACTATCCATCCATCCATCCATCCATCGTCAACCGCTTATCCTGTGTACAGGGTCGCGGGGGGCTGGAGCCTATCCCAGCTAACAGTGGGCGAAAGGCGGGGGACACCCTGGACAGGTCGCCAGTCCATTGCAGGGAATTAGCTACTAATCTATTAATAATTAAGCCTACCTACAGTGTTTTAAAAATATAATGTATTTTAAAATATGTAAAATACATTATAAAATAAGTGTAAAATAATTAGTTTATTAGTGGCATAAGGAGATCCATCAGGACTGATTTAGTTTGATGTTGCCTGTAATGTTAATTTTATTTTTTATTTTTAAGTTTTCCAGAGAAGGTGTCCTTTGTCATGGATGAATAATATTTAGTTAAGGAATTCTATTTTAATTTTAACTGTGCCCCTAAATACAGCATTCACAAAAGGAACCACCACAGTGACGTCATCTATTATCGATCATTTTCTTCTGACGTTATTTGCACACACGTTTCAATAGCAGCAACAACAATATCAACAACACCGACGGAGGATGCCGGAATCGGAGCTACACTCTTGTTTGTTTAGGGCTGTTTTATACAAACTATAGCTGCATCAGAAAACGTAGGTTGCTGCCCTGATAGCAGTTAATGGATTACACAACAGTGTTTTTGGATGAATGGAATTATATGAACAGTTTAAAAAACACTTTATTTCATCCTACCTTCATCCATTCTCATACAGCCTCAGAAGGAAACACGAGGTGGTGAAAGCATTGGATACTTTGTTTATTATTTGTTATTTCTGTTAAGTAAATTGGAAAATTAGCACAATCCTCTGTGTGTCAGACTAGCAACTAGTTTGTATACTAAATATGTGGAGCTCCTCTCCTTTCTCAATGCAGGCTTTTAACCAATCAGCTATGTTTAGAGGTTCAGAGAGAGAACGAGGTAGGGAGCCTTGTGATGGCTGCAGTGTGCATGCTCCAGTCAATTTATTAATAGGTCCTGGCACAAGTTCACTCACCAAAGATGAGACTAGTGCCATGCTTTTTTTGGTTGCCAAGAAAACTTCTGCTAAGTGAAAGCTTCAAAGCTTTGGAATGTGTCTCTTTCCACCTGGTATTAAGATGTGTCTCGGGTGATCCGATCACATGTGACAACTTGACTGTCTTCTCATCTATCAATCAAACATTGCTCGAAAACAATGATTTCAAACATTGACGGTTTGTAGCTTAAAAAACATGTGACAGCCACAGAGCAGGGACCGGGTCAGGAGACCTGGGATGCAGCCACAGACCAGGGACCGGGTCAGGAGGCCTGGGAGGCGGCCTTAGGGCAATGATAGGATCCGGAGCCTACGGGTTTCAGCGGTTTGGCCGCAGGAGGTGGAAACTTAGGGGGCAGAGCAGCAGGAGAACGGCCTTGAGATCCCAATGGTGGAGCTGCAGATGGGTCCGGAGACGGACCTGGCAGAGCAGTTGAAGGAGGATTCTCAGGATGAAAAGTGGGCAGAGCTGCAGAAAGAGCCAGAGTTTGAGAGTCAGGAGGTGGAGCTGCTGGAGGATTAAAAACTAGACATTCAGGAGAAGGACCCAGAATGGAGTTGGGCAGAGCCACAGGAGGATGGAGGAGATAGTGCCGGAGAGGGCTGAACAGTAGGAGGAGGAGTTTCAGGAGGTGAGGGCTGAGCCATGGAAAATTCTGAGGGGGAGCCGAGAGAGGCTTGACGAAGGCAGGTGGAGCCATGAGCGACTGGGGAACTGACCTCCGTGGACGTGAGCACTGGCTGCGACTGGGGAACGACCTCTGTGGTCATGAGCACTGGCAGTGCCTGGGGAGCAGGAGCCTTTCTTCTCCTCCTCCGCTTCCAGACTACCATGAGCACAGCTGTGGGAGGCTCGAAGGGCGGAGCCGTGGTGGCCCAACCCTGAAAATTCCACACGCATGAATGCTGGCTCTGGGACAGGAGTGGCCGGCGCGTGCTCATTGGCCATGGGAGGCTTGGAGCAAGGAGCCGCGGGTGCAGGTTTTGGCCCGGGGTTCCCACCATAATCCACTGTGTAAGGGGAACCACAAAGTTTCAGAGCCTTCTCCACATACTCAGAGTGTCCAGTGAGGATAAGCCGGTTAATATGGTATTAAGATCAGTGTCTGGTGATCCAGTCACAAGTGGACAGTGCTAAAAACTGGTGTAAACGGGATCACTCAAACCACATTCTGAGGCATTCTTAAACAAATTTGACCATTGCATATGTACTGTTAATGCTAATGCATCCTGATGCATCTCAGACATGTCTGTCTACTCATCTATCAATCAAACATTGCTCGAAAACAATGATTTCAAACATTTCCGGTTTGTGGCTTTAAAAAACCTAACCATCCAAATGAAAAATTAGGGAAAGCCCACACATAAACTGTTCATGGATACAAGTTCACACGGTATGCCTGATTTTCAACAATGTGCATCCTAAATTCAGATAAGATTGGTGCTCAATTAAAATTAGAGCATTCTGCTCAAAGTCATTGTGATGGGATCAAATGAAAAGGTATATTTGTGAGAATATAATATTTTTTCAATAAATGTCCTTTTTTGCTAGTCTGGGAAATTTTACAGTTCTGCATGTTTGTGTCCGGTGGTATACACACCCCTCAGCATATGATGATAAATCTCTCACCTTTTTCTATTTGCTTCCCTTTTGCAACATGGGACATTTCTTTCCGGTTATTTATTAGAGTAAAATTATGGAAAAAACGGTCCTAAAAACTAGAACCAAAGCACACATCACACCATTGCCAACTGATGTATCCATAATGTACATTCTAATCGCAACACTACAGTGGAAAAGGAAACAGTAACCATGCCAACTGGCCCAGATTGGCACGAAAACTGCATGGTTTTGCAACTCGAAATGTTCAACCCAACGGTGGATGCTTTTTTTAAACACTGATGTAAATGATGTTTGTCAGGGGCAACAGGAAACATACTTTAAGGTGTAAACCAAGCCTAAGGGAGTGTGGGCCCACTTTAAAGATGTGTCCCTTGGTGTGAAAATTAGACGCTAGTCTAGACTGCAAGAGATATGTTGCATCCTTGTTTGTGTGAATTAGAATGGTGTCCATACACCTATTTGGACAACTATGGGAAGGGATAAGTCATTTCTAATGTGTGTTATTACCATGTTTGATCAGTATTCCTTTTGGAGCATTACGGATCCATCTGCCTGCACCCACACCTCCGCACAGAAGACCTGCAAAAGCCTGTGGGGAAATTAGGGTGAGGGGCCATAAGACTGAGCAAAAGCTTTTCAGCATAAACACGTATGTTGTGTGTAAATCAATTAAGCGAACTGATGTGAGATAAAGATGAGAGAAAGACTAGAGATGGGCAATGAGCATGGTTTCATACAATAACTATATAATCAATGATGGTGGACCTGACAAGTCTAATAGAAATACATTCTGCACAGACATTAATGTATGCTCTCATGACAAAGCATTAAATCAACAGCAGCGGTATCATTTATTTTTTGCATATTACATACATAATCTTGAACAAAACAATGATAAATTCAGTAAGAATGACAAAACATTTTGAACTGCAATAAATAAATGTTATATTGCTATTAAAAGAAGACATATATGACATGCAGCATTCTGCACAAGGAGTAGAATTAATCAGTGAATCATTTTTGGGAAACGATTTATTTAAAGGAAGTGTCCAGATGAACTAAATTGGATCAGCATGTTTTCAGATTTCTTCAGTTTGGCTGTAAATCTGTGTATGCTGCAGTGTGACAAAAATATATAATGATTATAATTAATAATAAAAGAGATTCATTATGCTAAAGTTGTTTCAGATGGGTAGATTATTAAATTAGCATATAACATATTGTTATGCACATTGTATCATCCATTAATTTTCAGTTCAGGGTCTCAGTAAACATCAGTGTGGGGAATTCTCTTTTCCTTAAAAAGTTGTCAAATGAAGCTACATTTAAAATGTTCAATGGCACTAAAATAGAGTGCAAAGGTGCAGCTGTGGAAAAAAGGTGTGAAGATCAAAGTCATGCATTCTGTTCTCTCTTCCTCAGTGTGCGCTGAGAGCTGTGAAACACTTTGAGGGAATTATTCTATTTAAAAATGAAAAGTCACACCCACAGCTGAGGATTCCCCTCTGCAGCATGTGTAAATAACTGGAAAATTTGGTAAGAGGAGGTTAAAAATCTGCTGTTGGTTCTGGTATGGGAATTTACAGTTTTAGCATTTTGATAGCTTCACAGTTCTTTCAGTGCCATTCCATCTCTAAAGGCCTGATAGTTAAACTTGTGTATATGTATAAGTGCTGTATTACTGTAATTTGTCAAATGTTATTGTTGTAGTGAACAAATATAAATAGCCTGGAGGAGTGAACTGAATGTTTGTTTTAACAGTGTGAAGTACACGCATACACATGAGAAAATATTTATCCCTTGGGCATATGTGCTTTTGTAACAAATACTGCCTATTAATGTAATGCAGTATCAGTGAAAATTACTTTCAGTACATTGGATAATGTAGGACCTACTAATGGAGTCCCGTTTCAGTCCCCCCACCCCAGGCAAAGGATGCAATGATATGGATCACGACTTCCTTGTGGGGGCATTTTGGAGTACGCAGGCTCATAAACAAACATTAGTCTCTGTCTTTGAAGTGGGCCAATGGATTATGCACAGCTTTTGTTCCTGAAGAGTTGAGGAACCCCATTGTGCTCCAGAATTTATTGTTTACATTTATTGTATATTCTAGAATTTACATAATATAATTTAAATTCCTTATTCTCAAATTTTGTTATTATCACATGAGCTTTAAAAAACATCCAGGCTGTAACCGAACACAGGTTTCCACTGTCATGGAAAACCTGGACATATCAGGTAATTTTAAAAGATCTGTGTTATGTTGTTGATGTTAAAAATACTTTCTCCCATCCCAGCTGAATATGCAGAGATGACTAGTAAACCATGGCACTTCAGCTTTTGTGTTTTCCAATGATATGGAAATATTTGAATCTTAAAATTCATGGAAATTTCTATTTTGATATAATTTTTCTATAGTTAGACACTGCTCCCATTCGCTATATATTATTACTCTTGTGTAGAGTAAAGCTTGCTTACAAGCCACAGTGATGCCTGATTTCATATTTTTAATGAATAAGTTGCACTGCTTCACAAATTGGACTGAATTATTTATATGTGAATTGTTCTGAATCCAGCAATTTTATTTAATTTTTTGAATCCTTATCCAGTAATCCTGGGAAAGTCATGGAAATTCATTGGTCTCAAAATGTAGGAACTTTGATAGTGCTCTCTCTGAGATGGCGAGTCCTATGGCTTTGGCTTATATGTAACTGTGTTTGACCTTAGTGAGACAGAAGGTGTGTGTGCATTGTAAACACTGTGGTTATGTTAGTTAATCATACCAACATACCTGTTCTCTCAGCACTCAAATTTATAACACGCCATCTCTGCTTACCTTAGAGAATATAAACAAAGAAGCTTCTGGTTTAAGGAAACGTTAAGGCTTTTTGTTGCCTTGGGTTGCATTAAAGGGACATTTTTCCCTCAAAAAACATAAATTGTTTCTGGCAGTCAATCTTTAGGCTTCCACTTGTGTAATGTTGAAAAAAATGTATTAAAGCAGCTGAAGTGTGTTTCAGATTAAAGCAGCCTGTATCCTCTGGAGATTTCAGCTGGATTCAGATTTGCAGCTCGGAAATGGAAGGATGTTTCTTCAGCTAGGTGAATCCAAGCAGCAGTAAGGTGTTCTCCCATTACTCTATGCAGCAGTTCAGTATGTTGCCATAGTAACCTGGCTCCTCAATTAGAGAAATGTCCTCAGCCCCCATGGAGAGCAAGGTTTTGGTGTCTTCACATTGCAATTTGAGAATAATAAAGAGGGACAGTTATATTCCTCTGATGAAAAAAAAAACAAACAAACAGAGAAAGCATCTGGTAACACTTAATTTTTCATCTAGAAAATATTAGGTGCCATGAAGCCATTTTAGGTGCCATGAAGGTTAAACAGCAGTTTGATGAAGCTGTCCACGTTTCAGTCTGGATGACATGAGGACATGGGGGATCAGCCAACAGAATGCTGCCTGAATAGAGAGCAGAACGTATCCGCTGCGTTGCCAAGGAAACGTGGAACATTACACCGCGGTGAAAGGAAGGGAGCAAGGGATGAGGGGGAGTGTGGAGGGTGTGGGGGAGATGTCAGGACAGGTAGGAAAAAATAAAAGATGGTGGTCACCCTTTGCATTTAACTGCCAGCAAATTGTGTGTAACGATAACTACACCAAGAATTTGAAGGAAACCCTGCATCAAGGACATAAAAGAACATGCTCTTCAAGATGAAACACTGACCCAGTGCACAGCACAGTGCAGTTTGTCAAAAAATGCCCTGTTCTTTTATAAGGAACTATGTCACTGTTTTGTCCTTGAAGTTTGTTGTAAGTTTTTCCTTCTTGTGATCTGTCTGAAGTAGTACACAGTGTTTGTTGGCTGACTTTGGTAGATTTGATCTCACAGGTTTTTTTTTGGTTTAATTGTTTGATGAAGACAGATGGCTTTCATGTGACCAGCTTACAGAAGTGAATTGTTCCTCACATTGTTCTGCATATGTGTCATTGTCATTTTCTTTTTGAATTACAAACTGAAAATTCAGCAAGAGAAAAAAATGACAATTTATTCAAATGAACTCTTTATTTCTTGCTTCATGTTTCCTGATTTCTTTTTGTCACACACCAATCCATTAATCTTGTACGCATTATGAATCACATCAATATTTTTTTCAACAGATTTTTGATGTAATGTTTCTGTTCCATTTTTACTTTATTAATGTAATAATCATTGCATCATGAATAATCATTGATAAGTGTGATTTAGAGGTTGCATTTCCCTCTCTAACATAACATTTTTACCCCACTGATAGTTAGGTTTAGGTTTAGTGTTATGGCTGAAAACCATTAACTTCACAAATCACATTTGGCGCCCCTCTGTGGACATTTCACCTGGAAAATGCAAGTGGGTAACTGCAGGCCAGAGATCTCCAAATGGGGGTGGAATCTCCAAAAGGGGACGGGTCTTCCATAGTCAATTAGGGTTATGGAAAGGGTTATGTAAGGGGCTTCCTACACTCACCTAAAGGATTATTAGGAACACCTGTTCAATTTCTCATTAATGCAATTATCTAATCAACCAATCGCATGGCAGTTGCTTCAATGCATTTAGGGGTGTGGTCCTGGTCAAGACAATCTCCTGAACTCCAAACTGAATGTCAGAATGGGAAAGAAAGGTGATTTAAGCAATTTTGAGCGTGGCATGGTTGTTGGTGCCAGACGGGCCGGTCTGAGTATTTCACAATCTGCTCAGTTACTGGGATTTTCACGCACAACCATTTCTAGGGTTTACAAAGAATGGTGTGAAAAGGAAAAACATCCAGTATCGCGGCAGTCCTGTGGGCGAAAATGCCTTGTTGATGCTAGATGTCAGAGGAGAATGGGCCGACTGATTCAAGCTGATAGAAGAGCAACTTTGCCTGAAATAACCACTCGTTACAACTGAGGTATGCAGCAAAGCGTTTGTAAAGCCACAACACGCACATCCTTGAGGCGGATGGGCTACAACAGCAGAAGACCCCACCGGGTACCACTCATCTCCACTACAAATAGGAAAAAGAGGCTACAATTTGCAAGAGCTCACCAAAATCGGACAGTTGAAGACTGGAAAAATGTTGCCTGGTCTGATGAGTCTCGATTTCTGTTGAGACATTCAGATGGTAGAGTCAGAATTTGGTGTAAACAGAATGAGAACATGGATCCATCATGCCTTGTTACCACTGTGCAGGCTGGTGGTGGTGGTGTAATGGTGTGGGGGATGTTTTCTTGGCACACTTTAGGCCCCTTAGTGCCAATTGTGCATCGTTTAAATGCCACGGCCTACCTGAGCATTGTTTCTGACCATGTCAAGTCAATCAAGTCAAGTGGTTTTTATTGTCATTTCAACCATATACAGTTAGTACAGTACACAGCAAAACGAGACAACGTTCCTCCAGGACCATGGTGCTACATAAAAACAACAAAGGACCAACATAGGACCACATGAGACTACACACGAAGTAAAATACCTATATAAACTACCTATATATACCTATATAAAGTGCACGTGCAAACATGTGCAAAAAGTACAGGACAGTACAACAAATTACTGACAATGAACAGGACAATAGACAGTGCAGCGCCGACCAGTACTCAGTAGTGCAAAAAGATGACAGTTTCTAAAAATGTAAACATAACATACTATGAGATAGTGTTCTATGCACATAGCAGTTATTGAGGTAGCAGACAGTTATAAAGTGACAGTAATTAAGTGCAACTCAGGACACGTGTGTGTCAAACCAGTCTCTGAGTATTGAGGAGTCTGATGGCTTGGGGGAAGAAGCTGTTACACAGTCTGGCCGTGAGGGCCCGAATGCTTCGGTACCTCTTGCCAGACGGGAGGAGGGTAAAGAGTTTAACCTCCCTTTATGGCCACCATGTACCCATCCTCTGATGGCTACTTCCAGCAGGATAATGCACCATGTCACAAAGCTCGAATCATTTCAAATTGTTTTTTTGAACATGACAATGAGTTCACTGTACTAAAATGGCCCCCACAGTCACCAGATCTCAACCCAATAGAGCATCTTTGGGATGTGGTGGAACATCCCACAAATCTCCATCAACTGCAAGATGCTATCCTATCAATATGGGCCAACATTTCTAAAGAATGCTTTCAGCACCTTGTTGAATCAATGCCACGTAGAATTAAGGCAGTTCTGAAGGCGAAAGGGGGTCAAACACAGTATTAGTATGGTGTTCCTAATAATCCTTTAGGTGAGTGTATATCTTTGCTTGCGGTTTGGAGCTCCCACCCCCTTTAGGAATTGTCTCTGCTGTTATAGCCTACCCTTCTGGAAAAAGGGAGCTCACACAAGCCAATAAGCCCAACAACAGTTAACACTTTGGACAATGGGGTCAGTGTTTTGCATTTCGGTAAGCAGAGACTGATTGTAGTTAAAGAAAAGTCAACTTAAGGCACTTTTCCACTGCACGTTACAGTTAGACTCGCCTCAACTCGACTCGCTTTACTTGTCAGAGCTTGCATTTTCACTGCAGTTTAGTGCCCCTCAACATTGGTGGGTGTAAGGTTTTTCCACTAAGGAAGGGTCGGAAACAGCGTCAGCTTCAAGGGTAAGCTTTCTTTTAATGTATATTCTGGTTGTTTACAACAAATGATATCACACTTAATTCTTGGCATTGGTCTCGGGCTCTCTCTCGATGTTCTGTGGCTGCTGCTTTTTATCTGCTCTCCTCACGCTACTGCAATTAGACACAGGTGTTAGGCTTAATTTAGCTCAGGTGTAAGCACCCTTACCACTTTTCTCTCCCGGACGGGCGCTTGACCACGCCCCCGCTGCCACATACCCCCACCGCCCGACTCAGGCCGGGGCGTCATCCGGCCTGCCTACCACTCCCCCCCCCATTCCTGGAGAGGAAGTCAGCGGCAGCCATCTGCACCCCCGGTATGTGGACCACCTTGAACTTAAAAGGCTGGAGGGCCAGATACCAACGGGTGATCCGGGCGTTAGTATCTTTCATGCGGTGGAGCCACTGCAGTGGGGCATGATCCGAGCAGAGGGTGAAGGCCCGCCCCAGCAGGTAGTATCGGAGCGTGAGGACCACCCACTTGATGGCCAGACACTCCTTCTCTACGGTGCTGTACTTGGTCTACAGCACCGGGCGTTCCTCCCCCTCCACCACCTGCGAGAGTACGGCCCCCAGCCCTCTGTCTGAAGCGTCCGTCTGCAAAACAAAAGGGAGAGAGAAGTCAGGTGCATGCAAAACTGGCCCCCCACAAAGTGCAGCTTTAATCTGTGTAAACGCCTGTTGGCACTGCTCCGACCATTGGACCGGATCTGGAGCCCCCTTTTTAGTGATGTCAGTCAGCGGGCTTGTGACATCCGAATAATTAGGCACAAACCTTCTGTAATAGCCAGCCAGCCCCAGGAATTGCCTCACCCCCTTTTTGGTCTTGGGTCTAGGGCAAGTCGCAATCGCCGCGGTCTTGTCAATTTGGGGACGCACCTGGCCATGACCCAAGTGGAACCCCAGATACCGTACCTCCACACGCCCAACCGCACACTTTTTGCTGTGAGCCCTGCCCGCCGCAGCGACCTCAGGACGGCCCTCATATGTTGCATGTGCCGCTGCCAATCATTGCTATAAATGATTATATTGTCTAGATAGGCAGCGGCGTAAGCAGTATGCGGTCTGAGGATCCTATCCATGAGACGCTGAAACGTGGCTGGTGCTCCGAACAAACCGAAAGGAAGCATCATGAATTGGTGTAATCCAAACGGCGTGGTGAAGGCCGTTTTTTCACAGGATATTGGTGTCAAGGGGATCTGCCAATAACCCTTCGTTAGATCCAAGGTCGAATAAAACCGAGCAGTAGCTAACCGATCGAGCAGTTCATCAACCCGCATTGGGTACGCGTCAAATTTAGACACCACGTTGACTTTTCTATAATCCACACAGAAACGTACAGACCCGTTGGGAACAAGGACGACCGGGCTGGACCAATCGCTGTGGGATTCTTCTATTACTCCCATCTCAAGCATCGCGTCCAATTCTTCCCGAACTATTTTCTTTTTATGTTTGGGCAAGCGATAGGGGCAGCAACGTACCACCACGCCCAGCTCGGTCTCGATGTGGTGTTGTATGATGTTTGTGTGGCCTGGTATAGGAGAAAACACATCTGCAAATTCCTTTTGTAGTTCGGAAACCTCTGCGAGTTGGCACGGTGAGAGGTGGTCTCCACAAGGAACCGGGGTGTTAGGATTGTAGGCTTTGTTTACCTCCGGTCCGAGCTCCGCCCTCTCCGGAACTACCATTGCCAACGTCACAGAGGCCACCTCTTCTCTCCGCAATTTCAGGAGGTTGAGGTGATATATTTGACGTGCGCCCCCTCTATCGGTACGTTTAACCTCATAATCGAGATCTCCTAATCGTCGTGTGACCTCAAAGGGTCCTTGCCACTTGGCGAGCAATTTCGAGCTTGATGTTGGGAGTAATACAAGCATCTTATCTCCCAGTGTAAATTCCCGTAGCTGAGCACCCCTGTCATATTGCCGGCGTTGGCGTTCTTGAGCCTGGAGCAAATTCTCCTGTGTTAATTGCCCCAGTGTGTGGAGTTTTGCTCGAAGATCAAGAACGTATTGAATTTCATTTTTACTATTAGAAGGTCCCTCCTCCCAAGCTTCACGGATGACGTCGAGGACCCCGAGTGGGCGTCGCCCGTTCAGCAGCTCAAATGGGGAAAACCCTGTGGAGGCTTGCGGAACCTCTCGTACTGCGAATAACAGGGGGTCCAGCCACTTATCCCAATTCCTAGCGTCTTCGTGCACGAATTTACGAATCATATTTTTGAGCATTTTATTAAATCATTCCACCAGTCCATCTGCCTGAGGATGGTACACGCTAGTGCGAATCGACTTAATGCCCAATAGTTCATTAAGTTCGCGAAGTGTTCGTGAAAGTAGTGCCTTGGTCGGTGAGGATTTCTTTCGGAACCCCCACCCGGGAGATTATCTTGAAGAGTGCCCTGGCAACACTACGTGCTGAGATGTTGCTCAGAGGCACTGCTTCCGGATATCGCGTCGCGTAGTCCACCAGGACTAACACTTCTAATGGCCCGACGAGGTCCATTCCAATTCTCTCGAAGGGGACCTCAATCAATGGAAGGGGCGCAAAAGCGCATTTGGGGTGGCCGGTGGGTTGACCAGCTGACATTCGCGGCACGCCGCACACCACCTGCGGATGGCGCCGCCAATGCCCGGCCAATAGAAACGGGCTATTAGACGGAGAAGTGTCTTCCTTTCCCCTAGGTGACCGGCAATTGGATTATAGTGAGCCACCTGGAAAATTATTTCCCGGCGGCTCTGTGGAATCAACAATTGTGTCACCTCCTCCTTCGTTTGAGCGTCCTGCGTCACTCTGTATAACCGATCTGTAATAACTGCAAAATATGGATATGAAATGGCGACGCCCGGCCGGAGTTGTTGACCATCGATTACTCTCACTTGGTCAAACGCGTGCTTAAGGGTTTCATCCCGCGACTGCTCCAAGGGGAAGTCCCTCTCCGGGAATTCCCTGACAGGAGGGGCAACAACCTCGCCCCTTCCCTCGTCATTCGGAGCAGCTGAGGACGGCCCTGGCTCCGCCTCCCCTGCCAAAGCATCGCACATCACACATCTCTTCACTTTCATGCAGGACCCATCTGCACAAATTCCCTCTAATACATTTCTAAAATTCGGCCAATCAGTACCCAAGATTAGCGGATGGGTGAGGCGGGAACTAACCGCTGCCTCCACACTATGTTTTCCTCCCCGGAATTTGATCGCCAACGTCACCATGGGATACTTGTGAACATCCCCAAAGCCCCGGGCTGAGCCCAAAGCCCCGGGTTGAACCAAGCGTTGGTGGATGGTGGTCTGGTTACAGTCTGTATCCAACAATGCTTGGTATGTACCCCCCTGGATCATTACCGGAATCCGGTACGCTCCAGCCCGATCGGGGGCAGACCCGCACCAACGTCCCCACCTCCATCAGCGGACACTGATCCCGGAAGTGGTCCGGGTCTCCACATCTCCAGCAGGCCGGCCCAGGCGCCACGGCCGCACCTGTGCTGGCGGGCGCCCCCACCTGAGGAGGAGAGCGGCTGAAGGACGGGGAAGGTGTAGGCGGATTCTCCAACGGCTGGGAAGTTGGTCTCGGGGTATCCTCCACGCCTGCGTGGGGCAGGAACAGGCCCTGGGGAGAGAGCAGAGCGAGAAGGCACAGGGGAGGGGAAAAAAACAGGGGAAGACACAGGGGAAGGGGAGAGAGAGAGAGAGACCTCATCCGCTCTCGGAATCGCCGCCATGTGGTCCTCCGCAAGACGAACGGTTTCCTCCAGCGACGCCGGGCGGTGGCACTGGACCCACTCCACCGTTCTCCTGGGCAAGCGCTGAGCAAACTGCTCCAGTACCACCTGATCGACAAGTCCGTCGACGTCGCGGTCCCCCGCAAGCAGCCACCTCCGACAGGCATCACGGAGCCGCTGGGCGAACGCAAACAGGCAGTCGGACTTATCCAGTTTCATAGCCCGGAAGAGCTGGCGATTTTCTTCTGGGCTCTGACAAACCTGTTGCAGGATGGCTTTCCTCAAGTCTGTATAGGAGGTTTGTTGCCGGCAGTTGTTGCGCCGTGAGTTGTGCTTCCCCAGACAGGAGAGGGACTAGGCGGGCTGCCCACTTGTCTTGTGGCCAACCCCAAATTTCAGCTGAACATTGAAACAAATCAAGGAACGCCTCTGGATCATCTGCCGGCCCCATCTTCTGCACACTGGGGCAGTGTGGCGCAGGTGTCTGGGGTCGCGGCTGCGGCTGGAGCGGTCTCCTGGCTGACGAGGCTCCGGATGGCGAGCCGGTCCTATGCTTGAGCCTGCATGATCTCGAAGAACTGACGATCCTGGTCTTGCCGGAGCTCAAGCAGGGATTAGAGTTAATGTAGTCCAGGGTGCTCTCCCTGCAGTGCTCCTGTTGGCCTTGTTTTGTGTGCTAATTACATAGCCTCAAAGCCAAATTTGACTTTTACCATTCCTAGTCTGAGAATCTTGCATCACAAAATCTCACCAGTCCCAATGACTGCACTTATCCTTATAATACAGTGTGTGTCATAGATATCCTACTGTATGTTTATCTGATGTAGGTAATTTAGAGTTGGATCAACATTGATCCTGGCTGTCTGATTGCTCTGGTCCTGGGAACATAACCCCAGTGTTGACTCAATATATGGTGCTATCTGCTGTGAAAGTCATAAAATTTTATCTCTAGGCTGTCTGAGCTATCATGGACTGAGGAATGACTAGCATTTGGGACTTGAACTGTATGCTATATTAGCAAGAGAACTGGCCCCCACAGTGAGTCTGGTTTCTCCCAAGATTATTTTTCTCCCATTAACCAACATCTTATGCAGTTTTGTGTTCTTTGCCACAGTCGCCTTCAGATTGCTCACGGGGGTTATAAATACAATTATTATTTAATTACTTATTTTAAAACACGATTCACAATCATACTTTATCTAATTACACAAAGATGACTCATCGACATTATAGACATTACAGTTTTATCTTCTGTTAATGGCTGATCTTCTGTAAAGCTGCTTTGAAATGATGTGTGTTGTGAAAGGCGCTATACAAATAAAATTTACTTGACTTGACTATATTGCAATAATGTAATTAAAATAGGCTTTTTGGAGTGAATATTATCATAAGTAATGTCTCGGTTACGTACGTAACCTCGGTTCCCTGAGACAAAGGGAGCAAGACATTGCGTAGCTACGCATATGGAGAGTGCCTTCATACACAACCTAGTTATAACCTCTCTACAATAAAGCAAACATTGTAATATTGGCTATGGTGTTTGAGCCCCACCTGTTTTGGCGCTAAACTCTGTGCTATAAAACTCCATTTCCTCAGAATTTCTGACAGAACAAGGAGCACATCACTCATGCCTCAAGCACTCTGAGTCTTGTAGTGCGGCTAGCGTTCACAATGTCTCGTTCCCTTTGTCTCAGGGAACCGAGGTTACGTACGTAACAGAGACATTCCCTTACGACTCAGTACACATGACATTGCGTAGCTATGCATATGGGGAACAGAATCCCATCACGCCACACTACACGACATAACTTCCCAAAGAGGAAACATGGCACCGCAGTCTTGTGGGACAGCGACCAACATGATTATGCCACAATGAGTGAACCTCGTGTTGGCCAGGAGGAGAGCACTTATAACGAATATATGAACTATAGTCATTTAGTTAATTTAATTTGTTTAACTCCTTATGAAACCAGTCGGGAAGGGAGTTTATTTAAAATGAAAGTGCTTGCAACTTTATGGTAAATAATAATGGCGGTTGTGCAAATGATGGGTAGCCTGTACTTAAAGGGAAGGGTATAAGTATATATATATATATATATATATATATTTGGCTAATAAATAGCAAGTGCTCTAAACAGAGAAGACTTGTGAAAAAAGAGACGTTAGGTCTAGGTTGTAAAACCTTACGAATGAGTTTTGAGAGGACCATTCTGCTGCAAAACATATGACTTGTTAGGACACACCATTCGTCCATGGCCATGAGAAGGCCATGCCTCTAGTTGAATGTGCTTTAACACCAATTGGGCAAGTTTTACCTTGCAACTCATAAGCGAGGGTAATTGCATCAACATTCTAGTAAGAGAGCCTTTGCTTGGAGACGGACATTCCTTATGTGCATTCTCCATAGCATATAAAGAGCTGATCAGACAGTCTGAACTGGCAAGTATACTCAACATATGCATGTAGTGCCCGCACAGGGCATAACAATGTAATGATTGTTCCTCATCTGAAATAAATGGAGGAGGGAAGAAGGCCTGAAGGTGAACCACCTGCACTTTGACGGGCCTGGTTAGGACCATGGATACATAGCTTTTCCTGGGTTTGACAGTGCCTCTTGATAGGCCAAACTCCAGACATGAATTGTCGACTGATAGTGAATGCAGGTCACAGACCCATTTTATTGAGGCCAGAGCCAGCAGTAGTGCGGTCTTAACGTAGAGCATGCACAGTCAACAGAGTCCAAAGGCTCGAAGGGGGGCCCAGCAAGAGCTTTTTGGACGAAAGTTAAGTCCCAAGTTGAAACTTTAGCTGGCTGAGATGGGTTTGATCGTCTTGGTCCTTTAAGGAACTTTATGATTAAATCATGCTTGCCTATAGAGGCGCCGGCTTCATGTGCTTGATACGCAGATCTAGTTGCCACATACAATTTGAACGTTGATGAGTGAGTCCTGCATCTAATCGCTCTTGAAGACATATTAGAATTTCATGTATGGGGCAGTTTACTGGGTCCTTGCCATGTAAGAGACACCAATCAGTGAACACCTTTCATTTTAGTGCGAAGAGGTGTCTCATGGACGGTGCTCTGGCTTGTAAAATGGTGTTCATGACTGATCGCGTCAGTTCTGGTGTGTGTAGTGCGCCCCGTTCAGGGGCCACACATGCAGGTTCCACAGCTGAGGCTGGGGATGCCAGATTGTGCCTCATGCCTGAGAGGAGATCCCTCCTCAGTGGTATTTCCCATGGTGAGCAAGCTGTACATAATCTCCATCATTTCCCGAAACCATGGCTGGTGGCCATTTCGGTGTAACTAATAGAATCATTTTGCCTGCCATTTGTGCCATTGCATCCATTCCCAGCAGGGCTTTGGACATGAATAACAGAGGGGACTGTTGGCATTCTCCACTGAGGCAAATAGATTGATTTCTGCTTTGTCAAATATTTCCCAAATCCTCAGTACAGTTTGAGGATGAAGTCTCCATTTGCCCGGTATCACACCTAAGCGTGACAGTAGGCCAACGCCATAGTTCAGGCACCTGAGACATATGTCACTCTCAGGGAGAGATGATGATCGTTTCATAGGAGGAGGTGACGTGCCAGTCTCAATAGAGGTGGCGAATTAATTGTGCTGAATTTTCCGGTGAAGTCTCCTGAATTCTGTCTTGGCAGTTTATATACGTCACAACTGTCATGTTGTCTGAGCGAACCGGGACATGACAGTTTGATATTTCTAACTGAAAAGCCTTCAAGTCTAGAAATACAGCCGATAGCTTTAGGCGCTGCGTGACAACTTGCCCCAGCACATCACCTCACTAATAAAATGTAGGAGCTGTCCGTAATGCTAAAGTGACGCTGTTCCCTCGAATGCAAATCTCAAAAACATCCTGTTATGCAGTACAATTTGTATGTGAAAGTACGCATCCTTCAGATCTATCGACGCAAACTAATCGTGTGGGCGTACATGCGATAAGGTCCATTTCTGAGTAATCATTCTGAATGGGTGCTTTATAAGTGCGCGATTTAAATGTCTAAGATCCAGAATTGGCTGAAGCCCACCATCAAACAAGAAAATAACGGCTGTAAAACCCTTTTTGTGCTTGACAATTTGGCACAATCTCTATTGTGTTTTTCACAATGAGATTGTGTATTTCGGCTCGTAACAGTGGCGCGCATCTTCGGACAAAACCGTGAAAGACAGAACACCAATGAAACGGGGTAGCCGGTGTGCTAATTTGGATCGAATAACCATGTTTGATAGTTTTTGCTCCCATTCTGAAATACCTGTTAGGGCTTGCCACGCATCCGTGTAATGGGATAGAGGGCAATTTGGTTTGCTCACTGCATGATGTGATGTGACGCTCACTATAGGGAAGCGGTTGTGCATAATATGTGTGCTTTGAAGAGGAAAAAGTTGCACTTTATTGAGAATGTGTGAGAATTTCATGCATTTTCAACGAATGCTGTATTCTTTTTTGCAATTATTGCATTTTTTATTGCATTTATTTGAGTGCAAGACACAGAAACAACAATTTGAACAATATTGTGAAGGACAATATTCCATTCCCGACAAACAATATTGGGGAGATGGGGAACAGTGTTTTGTGCCTCCAATCAAGCTTTTTTTGGAGCAGACCCTGAGGGAACAACAGGAGCGCTATTGCTGTGCGTGCTGGTGAGACAGCAGGTATGGGGCTTTAGTAGGGCGAGGGCGAACAGGCTGTGATATACTCCGTTTGGGCATAAAGTCTCTCATAGCCTGTGAATGCTGCTGAAACCGGATGTAACGCTCAGCAAACTTGTTCACAGAGCCACCAAAAACGCCGGCTGAAGACAGTGGAGCATCCAAAAGAGTGGCTTTTTCCTTTTCACTCATATCTGTGAGGGTCAGCCTTATACATCGATCCAGAACTGCTTGACAATGGACTTGCTGATGGCCTGCGCAGTGACTTTCGTCATATGCAGTGCTAAATCTGTAGAGGTGCAGAGCTCTTTGAATATCTCTGGATCGAAGCTGTGTTTTTGTCCATTTACCTGGGGAGCTTAAGTTCGTTATGAACTTCGAGGAAGTACTGGGCAGATTTGCGGGATGCTGCCATTTGACTGCATCCAGACTGCTGGAACCATTCATCGAGGCGAGACTCTTCAGGTTCCTCTGGGGGAGACCACTCAGGTTGAAGCTCTTCGACCGCCCTTGTAAGGACACAGAGCATCTTCCTGTCAGTGGTGCGTGCACATTCCTTGCCCTCGCTGGGGGGAAGGACGGCAGCATCATCCACTGACCACTCGCCTGATGCAGTGAGAGACATAATGACATCGGCATTATTATCCCAGCATCAGAACCGCTGCAAGAGACGAAGCTACCCGCTCTTTCAGAAGGTCGGAGCTCATCTCGCACATAGCGTATTGGAAAACATGCACTTCGCAGAGATTGAGGGGCTTGCGGTGCGTGTGCCACCACAAGAACCATCTCAAAGTCATCCTGATCGAACTCGCAGCCCCACCATGCCTCGTATATATAGACGGCGAAGGTAGAGGGCTTCTAGACAAGAGATGATCGCCTTGAAGGAAGAATTTCTGAGGAAATGTGTCTGTGCACCTGTTTTTATAGTGGACAGTTTCGAGGCAAAACAGGCGGGGCTCAAACACCATAGCCAATATTAGAATATTGGCATTATTGTAGAGAAGTTTCAACTTGGTCGTGTATGAATGCACTCCCCATACGCTATGTCTAGTGTACTGAGTCGTAAGGGATCTTTAAATGTATGTCAGTGCTATTAAATTCTGTCTTTCAATAGTTGTGACAGGAAAAATCAGGATGTGTTCATCTCTTTTAAAACAATGTGTTGAAATTGATGGATTTTTTGGGACCAAGTTTGTGCAGCATGACTGTATGAAACAAGTTAAACAGTCTGTTTTCATTTTTAACTGTGTGTGTAACAGCTGTGTGATATATGTGATAACTACCATATTATACGCTTGTTTACAAAGCCAAGCTGTTCCTTAAATTATGATAAGTAATGTTTAATAACTATAGCTTCTTTTCACATGGTGCTTGTTTATTGCCTGAATGCAATTATATTCTTTTCATTTTTATAAGCCTGTGCAACTAAATTGTCTTTGCTTTCTCTGCCAGGTTCCACCAGTATCTCTAGGGAAAAAGGAGTTAAAGAAAAAGATCCTATAGTGCTTCTTATTTTCAGAAATTCATTACCTCAGTCTAATGTTTTTTACATTGTATACTTATAGTCCCTGTTTTATGAACTGAAAGCTGCTAGGAGACATGAACAGAGTGTTAAATAAGCGATGAAAGAATCCAAAGAAAACAGGCTACTAATACTTTGAGGTAATGAATTGTGCAGATTCTTGGCTAAGACATCATTGGAAAGGGTGTTTTGGTCCTGGATGTTAATGTAGCCGGTGGGTTGAAATATTCTGATGGCTGTTGAAATAAAGAGAAGAAAGAGAGACAAAAAAACAAAGCAAAAAACAATAACAGCGGTTGATAGGGCTGTTTATGTAAAAAAATAAATAAAAGTAAATGAAATGCAAAAATGAAATGTGGTTAAACAAAATAACACATATGAGCAAACACATATTTAATGAAATGTATAAGCATTTGTGTAAAATGTTATATTTACCTAAGTAACTCTCAAAAAGGACCAAAAGAAATGTGCTCTCTAGCACCAAATATGCTTTCACGTTTCTAACAGGGGAGAGTTCTGGAAAGCGGGTGTCGCAAAACTCTTAAAGGGGCCACATTCAATTTACGACAAGAGTTAATTTACATGAAATTTCTCCACTTGGCTACAGCCATGGCCAAAAGTATTGGCAGTGACATAAATGTTGTGTTTCGCAAAGTTTTCTGCTTTAGTTGTTGTGGTGTTGACTCACATTGTTTCTAGATTATTGGGCAGAGTGATCAGATGCATTTTAAATAATTGCAAAAAGCTTCATTGGTCAAAAAAATTTACTTTATCACAAAAACCCACATTTCACTGTTTTTTGGCCCTGGCACAAACTGACTAGCTAACATTATCTCTCTAATCATATCAGCAACACCTGGGAAAGTGTGAACGAGTACTAGTCAGGTGATATCAATCATTCTGATTGGATTATAAGAGCAGACTGATTGCTATAAAAGGATGGAAGAAGTGCTTGCAGTCATTGTGTTCTTGTTTGCAATGGTTACCTCTAAAGAAAGACATGCAGCCATCATCACTTTGCATCAAAATGGCCTCTCATGCAAGGAAATTGCTGCAAAGAATATTGCACCTGAAAGAACCATTTACTGCATCATCAGAACTTCAAGGAGAGAGGTTAAACTGCAGTGAAGAAGGCTTCAGGACGTCCCACCATCTCCTCCTGAAGATTCAGCTATGGAATTGTGTCATCACCAGTGCAGAGCTTGCTTAATATTGGCAGCAGATGGGTGTGAGTGCATCTGCATGCACAGTGAGGCAAATACTTTTGGACAATGGCCGGGTGTCAAGAAGGGCAGCAAAGAAGCCACTGAAAATTCTGAAATTCTGCAGGAAGTACATGGATTGGACTGTAACGTTATTTTCTCTGATGAAGCCCCATTCCGACAGTTTGGGACATCTGGAAAATCGATAGTCCGGAGAAGAAAAGGTGAACACTACCATGAGTCCTGTGTCATGCCAACAGTGAAGCATCATGAGACCATCCATGTGTGGGGATGCTTTTCATCCAAGGGAGTGGGCTCTGTCAAAATTCTGCCCAAAAACACTGCCATGAATAAAGAATGGTATCAAAACGTCCTGCAAGAGCATCTTCTCCCAACGATCCAGGAGCAATTTAGTGATGATCTGTGCATTTTCCAGCATGATGGAGCACCATGTCACAAGGCAAGAGTGAAAATGAAGTGGCTCTGAGATCATTACATTGAAATTTTGGAACCGTGGCCAGTCAACTCCCCGGATTTGAATCCCATAGAGAACCTGTGGTCAGTCCTCAAAAGGTGATTGGACAAGCAGAAGCCCACACATTGTGATCAACTCCTAGCACTAATAAGGCAAGAATGGATTGCCATCCGTCAGGATTTGGCCCAGAAGCTGATATCCAGCATGCCAGAGTGAATTGCAGAGGTTATGAAGAACAAGGGACAACACTGTAAATATTGACTCTTTGCATATATTGAATGTTTTGCCAATAAAAGCTATTAAAATTTATGAAACTTATCATTGTTTTCCAGTATACCATAGAAACATGTGAAAAAATAATCTACAAATACTGAAGCAGTAAACTTTGCAAAACACAAAATGTATGTCACTGCCAATACTTTTGGCCACGGCTGTACATTCATTTGTGGGGTTTCCTTGAGATCATTAAAGTTAATCAGACTTTTGAAGCTCAATTGTTATATTTGGATTTTGAAGTTTGGTAGCAGGATATTTTTTACATTGCTTGATGATATTCACCAAAATAAGGTGGAAATCTATCCAGACTCAATCTTGACACTATATGTTCATACAAACTTTAGTAACCCAAAAGAACAAGTCACGAGAGCTTAACTTAGTCAATATGAAATTTTTAATTTATTGCATTTAAGTGTATTGGCTACCACGTCACATTTTTCTCATTCTTGTCTCATGCAGGACAACAGAGTGTCTTTGACCTCCCTTTTCAAGTGGAGCAATCGGGACATGAATCAGGCTAGTGCCTCCAACTCATGCACGCAATGATGGATGCCATACTGGAATGACAAATATTTGGAGATGTGATATTATCTACTCAGAGCAGAACTTTAGCCCACATCCTCTTTCCTAGATTACAGAGTGCATCACACACAAAGTGTGATTGTCAGGCGATCTGATTTGTCTTGGCAGTGTTGAATGCACACAAAAGGGGCAAGCACTTTGACCTCTGACCGCGTAATTTGTGAAATGCTCTCGGAAGAGGGCAGTCACACTGCCACTGCTAAATATAATCAATCAGCATTATACCTTGTGCCTGAGAAGACTGGACTTCCTTTGTGTGAGTGCATTTTTGTAATTTATCTACAATTAACCAACATTTACGACACTCTTAGGTTTAAAATGTTGTGTTGGGATCATTAATGGACATTTCAGTTTGAGTAGATGATTGAAGCACTGGTTGTTCTTTTCCATTCAATTAAGTGAATTACAGTTTTTAATCTTCAAAACAGACCAAGTCTTCTGAAATCGTATGATAGATTTGTTTAAAGAACAAGCCGAAATGTCTTCCCACCACTGAGCTATTGAATTGGGAGGAAGGTAAGGACTATTCTAAGGGCCTTGGACAAACAGGGGGCTCAGAAAAACTCCAAGGCTTTAACTGCGCAATTTTGTTACAAATGGCCACTTCGTACTGGTTAGCTAAAATGAATAATGCTCTTAGTCTTACTTGATAATAAAAAAATATCTAGTGTGTGGAATCCCCCTTTTGACGTTCAGTGTTTTATTCCAAAAGCTATTTTTAAGCGTTAATTGCACTTTGCAGGACTAACCAGGCCGGACTGGATTGTGTGGAGTACAAAGCAGCATGGTAAAAGCCACAAAACATGAATGAAACCATGAATTGTCTACTTTGAAGCACTATGGAAAATGTCAAACATCTCATAAGGCCAGACAGACCCAACATTATAAACAGAGCTGGTGAGGAAAAAAACAAGAAAACATAATGTGTGTCATTACAGCATCACCAACTGTATTGACAGGTATGATTTGACAAAAATATTATAGATTCATATTAAAACTATTAAAGGGGAAGATGAGGTCTTTTTAATTTTAGATTTTAAATGTTTAGTCTTCTGATTTGTTCCATTATATAATGTTATAGTTTGTTAAATAGAAATGTGACGAGGAGGAGGGCATGGCCGGACCGTTATGGAGCACGGCCCGTGCTGAATCAGCTGATCGGCGGGAGAGCGAGATGAGGGGCAGTCAGAGACGCTGATTCAAGAGAGAGTGAGAGAGGCGCACGCGGTCAAATTGTGTGTGTCTGTTTGTCTTGTGTTTTATGTTGTTTTAAGTTGAGTTTTACATTAAATCTTACATTTACTGTTCAGCCGGTTCCCGCCTCCTCCTTGCCAGTCCTTGAACTGTTACATTGGTGCCGAAACCTGGGAGGGAGGAAGGATGCGTGTTGCGGAGTCCTCACCACTGCCATCTGTATGGGGAGAAGCTGTGGCCGTCAAACAGAGGGCAGAGGTGCGGTTAAGGACTGGGCGATAGCGTGTCCAGGAGCCGGCAAGCAAGTTTTTCTCTCTCTCTCTCTGTCGCTCCACCTCAATATTTCACTCTCCCCCTTCCCTCCCCTTGTCTATCCAAATCACCCTTCTGGACCAACAGAGCTAAGATATTGTTTAAAATCTTCATTTGTGTTCTGCAAAAGAAAGATAGTCAGCTGGGATGGAATGAGTGTTAGTAAATGATGAGAGTTTTCATTTTTGGGTGAACACTCCCTTTAAAAACTAGACACTGATTCATTTTTGACCCACATATGCGTTCTAGAGTTGAATCAACATTCAAAGCAAAACATGAATAAACAAATAAAAAATCCAATATATTTATATTAGAAACACAGTCACAAATATTTTAATGAAATTTTCAAACTCAAATAAGATTTCAATGTCTCTAATTGAATGAGCAATCATGATTATGTTCATGTTTATTATTTATGTTACTGAAAAAAAAAATGTGTATGGGTTTCGATAAGATAGGAGGTCCAGTGTTACGAACAATCCCCTTGATAACCACCTGAGAGTGCCATCACCCAAGTATTAACTGTTCTTACAAACCACGATTCAAATTATCTTCTGCAGGACTAATTACAATGCACCTGTAACCCATTTCATGGACTATTTACGCACTGCAAACACAGGGCTCAGTGCGAAGTCTTGTTTTCGCCCCAGCTAACAATTCTGAGCGTTTTTGTATTCTAGTCTGCTTGTGTTTTAACTACTGCCTGTTATTATCATCTTGATCCTCTGCTGCCTGCCTTTTGACTTTGATCTGTTCCTGGAATACTCTTTGTCATTGTTTTCTGCATGCCTCGACCCTCTGCCTGTTTTGTGACCACGATTATTGGATTTGCCTATAGTGCTGTATATTTTGGATACTGCCTCCTCTGTGATCTTACAAGTAAAAATGCAAATGGATGAACCTTCTGGTTCTCCTGAGTTTATGTTATAGAAGACTTCACTACCTACTGATACAGCAGCAATTTTTCAGCTCTCCAACCAACTCTCCGCTCAGGCTGGTGTACTGGCAGTTCACCAGCAACAATTACAATTACAATGAGGATGTGGTGAAAATGCTGCAAAACCTTCACCTACCTGCAACAAACCTTTCTCTGCTGACACCTCAACCAGATCCAACAGAGAATCCGACAACACCAAATTCCATCACCGCCAATCCATGACTCACCTTCCCAGATAAGTTTGACAGCACACCTTCTAAATGTATTTGATTTCTGAAGCAATGCTCGATGTTTGTGGGCCAACAACCCACGCTTCATCCAACAGAGGAGAGTCGCATTTGTTTTGTATATTCGCTGCTCACCGGGAGGGCATTGGATTGGGCTACTGGCATGTGGTCTAACGAGGGTTAGAAATTCACTTCATTCACTAGCTTCAAACAATGCTTTCGCAAGGTGTTTGAACATCCCGAGGGAGGGAAAAGTGCTGGCGATCAGCTGCTTTCTCTCCAACAAGGAAGAAACACAACTGCCATATATGCCCTGTCATTCCGCACTCTCACTGCACAGACTGTATGGGTTGATGACATGCTCAAAGTGCTTTCAAAGAGGATTAAACATTGAACTGCGATCGGAGTTGGAATGTTGTGATGAAGGGAGAATCTTAGACCAATTCATTGGTCTTGCCATCCGTACTGACAATCTCATTCGCTCGCGGAGACCAGTTAAAATTCCCCTGCAGAATTATCAGCCGACATGCACCGCTGAGGAATCGGTGCCCATGCAAATAGGGCAAGCACATCTGACTTCAGAGGAGAGAGAATGCTGCATCAGACAATGACTATTGTGTTCAATCTGGACATTTACGAGCAAACTGTCCCGTATGACCAGCACAATCATCTAAACTGAGTAATGTCTCTCTGCCTCTCCATGTAACCTCATGCATTGATGTGACTTGCATTGATGTGCCGAAGCATTGATTTCCTTCGCAAGTAAGTAATTTACCACTCGACTCAGGGGCTGTAGGCAACTTTAATGATGAAGAATTAGCCAGAGAATATGAGATACCACTAATTCCCTGTGAATCTCCCTTGGCAGTGGCAGCACTAGATGGACGTACTCTGGGGACCGGCCATGTTCAATTCACCACCACAGACATCACCCTTCAAGTGGGCATCATACACACTGAAATCACACGTCTCTATATCATTCCCTCACCACATGATCCTGTCATTCTCGGACTACCCTGGCTTCAGCAACATAACCCACAGATCTCTTGGAGAGAGAAACAGATATCACAATGGGATTCTACATGCTTCTCCAACTGCTTGAGGTCAGTAATTCCAATATCTGTTGGAGCTGCATCAGTCACAGAAAAAATGCTGAGGTACCCGAATTGCCAAATGAATATGCAGATCTGGTAGAAGCCTTCAGTAAGACCAAAGCATCACAACCATTCCAGTGACTGTGCAATTGAACTATTACTGGGCACGATACCACCAAGAGGCAGGATTTTTCCTTTATTTGAACCTGAAGCCAAGGCCATGAAAAGTAACATTGAGGAGGAGCTGGCCAAGTGTTTCATACGAACCATCTACTTCACCTGATGCAGCTGGATTCTTCTTTGTGGGCAAGGAGGATGGTGGTCTCCGATCTTGTATCGATTATTGTGCTCTCAATGATATCACTGTGAAATTTGTATTTACCCTTTACCATTAGTCCCGGTAGCACTGAATCTGCGCAGCGCTTACAACCTCATTTGCATCAGAGAGGGGGACGAATGGAAGACAGCATTTTCCACCAGCAGTGGGCACTATGAATACTTGGTCATGACCTTTGGCCTTTCCAATAGTCCTTCAGTGTTTCAGCCCGTCATCAACGATGTCTTCAGAGATATGTTAAACCGATGGGTAATTGTATACATCGACAACATTCTAATTTATTCCAATACCCTGGAAGAACACATCGGACATGTCAGAGCCGTTCTCCAGTGTCTAATCTCACACCAGCTCTATGCCAAGGCGAGAAACATGATTTTAATCAGACATCTGTGTCATTCTTGGGCTACATCATTAGTCCTGATGGGGTCGCCATGGATGACAACAAGGTGCGGGCGGTCTAAAACTGGCCTCAACTATCTTCTCTGAAGGAACTACAATATTTTCTCAGGTACGCTAACTTCTACTGATGGTTCATCAGGAACTTCAGCACGATTGCTGCACCCCTTAAGTCCCTGCAAAGAGGAGGGGGCACCAAACTGTGTTGGTCTGCATCATCCAAATCTAGACTGTCAATAAATAGTCGAGGTGGATGCCACGAACACCGGGATCGGAGCAATTTTCTCACCTCTGAAACTCTACCCCTGTGCCTTCTATTCCTGAAAACCACTCTTGGTGGGAAACCAAGAATTACTCGCCATGAAAGCAGCTCTGGAGGAATGGCGACATTGGCTAGAGGGGGCAAAGCGTCCATTTCTAGTGTTGACAGATCATCGGAACCTTGAATATCTGCGCTCAGCAAAGAGATTGAATCCAAGGCAGGCCAGGTGGGCACAATTTGTTACATGATTTAACTTCAAGATCACATATCACCCTGGCACCAAGAATGTTAATGCTGACACCCTCTCGTGTCAATTCAAAACTCAGAATCAGAACCAGAACAGACTTCAGAACCCATAATCCCCACTTCTTTAATCATAGCCCCAGTCCAATGGAACATCATGACAGAAATTACCCAGGCCCAGTCTCAAGATCCGGTTCCTCACGATTGCCCTGATGACAAAACCTATGTGCCACAACAATTATGTGAGAATTCTTATGGGGGGGGGTCCATACCGCTACCAGCTCTGGGCACCCAGGCATCACGGCTACTCTCCAACTGCTCCGGAACCAATTTTGGTGGAGAACCAGGCAGGCAGACACCATTTCTTATGTCAACCAATGCTCCACTTGTGCAAGAGCCAAATATTCTAAACTACTCCTGGCAGGCCTACTTCAACCACTCCCCATTCTGTAGCGCCCATGGTCTCACATCACCATAAACTTTCGCCAAATAAGTGTGGCACCAGTCGCATGTCCATCTACAGCGAGCAGACCGAACGGCATCATCGCCCAAGTCCCCAGTATACACCACAACAATGAGTCTGGCTCTCCATTCGCGAACTACACCTTTGTCTTCCCTGCCATTCTTATGCCATCTATCATACCATCTTATATAATGTGTCCATTCTCTCCTCCTTTGCTGAACATTTGTGTTGTTTTTCTATTCTGTGTACAACTTCATACCAGGATCTATGTGCAACCACATAAATCATGTAGTATCATATTATTCCTGGTCAACAAGAAGAGGATGGGTTTCACTTTTGAGCTTTGGTTCTTCCCAATGTTTCTTTTTTTAGACTTAGGGAGTTTTTTCTTGCCACAGTCACCTTGTAATTGGTCACAGGAGTTATAGGCCTGACAATTGGCAAAATACATTGTTGAAAGTGTTGTAAAAATAAAGCTGATCTGAACTTAATTAAAAAAACTAGCAGAATTCAGCATTTCCATAGCAGCAGAAAAAACACACTGCACATTGTTCCACTGTTCCATGATTTTTAGCAGGACAAACCTTCACAGCTAGAGGTCAGCTTCTTTTGCCATGGTGTTTATGTACTTGGAGCTTCGTCCTTAAAGGAGAGTTTTTGTACACAATGAAAAACAGTAAAGTCTTGTCTGATTTCTGCATTCCAGGCAACCTAGAAAACAAAGCATATTTGGAATGTCATTCATTGGCTATGAAAGACACTAAGGAACACACAAAATGACTTCAGCAAATGATTTTTCCCCATCTCTGTCATAATTATTAAGTACAATACAAGACAGACAATGTTCCAATCATTTTCTGGTCTATTTGGGTGTACATGAACAATTATGTTTTATACTGTTCTGTGGTGAAGGGCACATAACCAAGTAATAATAGTCCACCATCTTCATTTGTCAGAGAAAGTCTCTTAATTCAACACAATTAAGATGATCCAAAATCAACCAAAAAAATTTCATTTTTATTTATTGAAAAGAAGCAACATGGAAAATCAAATGGAAGTTGGCTTGATTTTGTATTTTGTCTGTACTAAACCCCATCCATATCATCTTCTATCTCAGAAAGTTTGAGCAATAACATCTGCAGTTTACCCATTCAAGAGTGCACTAAAGCAAAAGGTCATGATTTCTTCTTCAAACCCTCCATCAAATGACCAACAGCTGCCACTATTATGAAAAATTCCTTCTATAAAATCAAGTGCTAGTGAAAACAGCAGAGGCCATTTATCAAAAACAAGACTGATCTATTGGTTGGGGAGATTTTGCTTGCTATAAATCAATGGCTTTTTTGAAGCGTGTGGAATTAACGTAAATAAATCATGATCACTTAGTTAGGACTGATTCTGCACAAAAAGCTCTCTGTTTTCACAGGCTGTCTGCAGTTTCTCAGATTCACACAGCAACTTGTCTTATGATTGTTTTCCTGAAAAGCAAGAGTATTGAACGGCAAAGCAGTGTAGAATGGGAACACACGACATTGGGAAGATGTTCCAGGCCTGCTTGGTGGTCTATGTGGTGTGTAGAAATTAACATTTGAATGGAATAATAACAGAACCCTGTAACCCCCCACCCCCCACCCCCCTCTTTTTGTGGACTTCAGTTCGGTTTTCAACACCATCATCCCAGCTAATCTCCAGACTAAATTACACCAACTCTCTGTTCCCTCTTCTATCTGTCAGTGGCCCACCAGCTTTCTGACGGACAGGCTGCAGCTAGTGAGACAGGGGAAATTCACTTCCAGCACATGTACAATCAGCACTGGTGCCCCAATGGGATGTGTGCTCTCCTCACTACTCTTCTCCCTGTATAAAAATTACTCCACCCCCAAGGACCCCTATGTCAAGCTCCTGAAGTTTCCAGACTACACTACTGTCATCAGCCTCATCCAAGATGATGACGAGTCTGTATACAGAAGGGAGGTTGAATGGCTGGTGTAAGCAAAACAACCTGGAGCTGAACACACTAAAAACGTTGGAGATGATTGTGGACTTTAGGAGAAACAGCCCAACACTAACCCCTCTCACCATTCTAAACAGAACTGTGGCAGCAGTGAAGTCATTCAGGTTCCTGGGCACTACCATCTCACAGGACCTGAAGAGGGAGACCCACATTGACTCCAATGTGAAAAAGGCCCAGCAGAGATTGTACTTCCTAGGCCAGTTGAGGAAGTTCAACCTGCCACAGGTGCTGCTAATCCAGTTCTACTCAGGAGTCAATGAGTCTGTCCTCTCCACTTCAGTAACTGTCTGGTTTGGTGTAGCTACGAAATCGGATATCAGAAGACTACAAAGGACAATTTGGACTGTTGAGGTTTATTGGTTGCCCCCTGCCCTACCTTTAAGAACTGTTCACTTCCAGAGTGAAGAAAAGTGCTGGAAAAATCACTCTGGACTCCATTCACCCAGCTCACTACCTTTTTGAACTGTTGCCTTCTGGCAGACACTACAGAGCACTGAGCACCAGAACCATCAGGCACAGAAACAGTTTTTTTCCCTCAGGCTACCCATCTCATGAACAGTTAAAACTGCAATACACAGCTTAAGTTATATATTTATCCAATATGTATATTTCTGTATACAATTCTGTATATTTGTATTTTTATATTGTACATATGTGTATAATATATATATATTGTCCTTTTGTGTATCTCTATAAATACTTTATATTCTATGCACTTTTATTTTATTATAATTTTTTATTATTATTATCTCTGTCTCGTTGCTGTATTGTTTGTGTACTGGAAGCTTCTGTCACCAAGACAAATGCCATGTAAGTTGTGTAAGCATACTTGTCAATAAAGTTCATTCTGATTCTGACTCTGTCCATCTCTCAGGACCATCAAACAACCACTGTAACCACAAAACCGCCTCATTGGCCCCTGTCCTTAAGCTGCGCTACATTCTTGGAGTCACCTTGACAAAGAGATTCAAATTAGATGCTTCTTTCCTGATTTAGCGTTGAAGTGGTGCTTGACTGCATAAAACTCACCACCGTAATGCCAGATTAGTGATGTCCGATTCTTGAATTAATCATTCTTATGAGACGATTCTCAGCAAGTAAAGTGTCGAGCCTTTCTCTCATCGAACTGAAGCAAAATTTTGTTCCAGGTTGATGACGCAAGATGCAAAGCTGGAGTACTTGTACATAGCACGACAAACCATCCGACTCAAAAAGAACCAAATGAGCGGTTCCACTATCTGTCGAAGTTTGCCGAGGATTACAGAGGACTTGCTATGTGTTGAGACGTTAATAGCAGTAGTCGAAATTTGTTCTGTTCTTTTTTAATTATTTAAAAAATATTTACAGATGGTCAATTTTACTCGATTATTTATGAAGGTAAAATAGTACCTAAATTATTCGCATGCCAGAGTAAGATTTGTAAAAGCATAAATTAAGTTACAAGTGTGATAGAAAAATGTGCATGCACAAAGAAAGATTAGTTAAAGCGTAAATGAATTTGAAAGCGTAAAAATAAATTGCATGTGCACAGAACGTTTTGTAAAGGTGTACATCATGTTACATGCATGAGAAACAAATATTAGCAATACTTTAATGCATTGCATAAGTGTTATTCATGTGTTATGAATCTGTAATTTTGTATTAACATAATGTAAATTTGATGTGTATTCTTCTGACTTTTTTCACACTTGCATTTTTGGCACTGTTTTTGCACTAAAACATGGCCAAAAACATTGCAATCAGCGATATGCAAGCAAAGAAAGGGTGTCATGAACAGCAAACTGAGGGGTTTGTTCAAATCCCTAACCCTAAATATGATAAATAGCAATAATGATGCTTTTCTTAGCAAGCACCACGAAAAACGTAAATTGTGCTGATGTACACAACAAAAAAGGTTTAACCATTTCTCTACAGTCCTTCTACATAAAGGTTAGACTGCAAACATGAAAGGTCTGAATGTAATTACACCAAATATTATACTTCTTATTTTCATTCTACAATCCATTATTGGTAGCAGATGTATGTAAAACCATTGTGCAAAAACATAAAATATGTCTGTATCTGAGGATAATCCTGTTCATTATTGTACCTCTCATGTTTTGAGGCGGTTGGTGTATATTTTATCCTCTGCAGGTTCTGTGCTAACACACTTACGTTATCAGACAGAAGGTGTAAAGGGGAGTGCCTCCTCTCCCCTCTCTCCAGCTCAGGAGCTGAAAGCAATGATGTAATGTGCCTAGCTGCCTCAAATTGAGTAGCCCCCCTCTGCTGCTTTTCATTCTCCCCCTCTCTCTCTCTCTCTTTCTCTCTCTATCTCTCTCTATCTGCCACTCTCCCTCCCATCCTCTGCTGCTGGTGGTGGTGGCTGGTGTTTGTGCCGAGTTAGAGCTGCAGCCCCGGGCATCTCTGGGGATCCCTGCAGTGCTACAGTTCCTCTTCTGCCGGTGGCCGGGGTTCACCTGCTCGCGTAAAAGACCCTCTTGCCCATCCAAGGTAATTCCTCACAATCCAGACAAATGGCATGTGTTGCAGATTTTAAAAGAAAGGGAGCATGCAATCTGAGGCATAGAAAGGGAACAAGGCAGGACAGGGGTTTTGGACTTAGTGTCTAGTGCACAGCTGAATGCTTTGCTTGCTGAAAGCCTGCAGTCACTGGGTGCCATGGCAGTAGAATGAATTTTGTTTCCCTTGGCTGCTGCTGTCAGTTTTCCTCTCTCGCTCTCTCACGCATGCACACCCATGCTGCTTCTAGTAAGGTGTTGGTTACCATGGATAGCAAGAGATGGATTTCTGTGCTGGCTCATAGCTGGTTCAGCATTTCACCTGGACTGCAGCCTTTTCTAAATGGATTTGTGCTCTGAATGGATCTTCATTGTTGCTTATAAGTAAGAATGTCTATTTCATTCTGTAGGGCTTAATGAAAAGGTGAACTTGCAACTGAGATTTTCTTGGAGCTTTTTTTTGCACTTTTTCCTTCTTTTTGCCTTATTAATGATTATTTAATATGATAAATATGTTCCTGGTGAGCAGGTATATGAAATGTAGATTAATGTATTAATTTCCTACATGTTTATGCGTGACTAGGGACTGGGTGTGTGTGGACAATGCTACACACTAAGGACAGGGTAAGCACTCATGCAGTTTTTTCCCTTTATGATGTGGACAAAATCTCCTGAAACACATTGATGCTTACACCACACATTTCTAATAGTCATTTCTACAGGATATCAGAATTGCTAGTAAATGTTTATATTAGACTTCATCTGTGTAAATTGTACAATTTGTAAAAATATTTAAAAACATTTTTTTCCAGTGGTAGCTTGCTTTGAAATCCCATACTTTGTCAGCTGCAATTTTTAATATTTCATACAGTATGTCTGGATTGCTCCACGTGCATATGTGGTCATGACTAATTTATCCAGAGGATTTTTTCCCTGTTATATTAGGAGACGGAAAATACCGGCAGCCTGCATGTCAGTTTTGCATAAATAATGGATTTGCTATGTTTGAGTAATTACTAGACTGTATGCATATAAATATCTTGCATTATAGTTTTAATTGGATATTCAGTCTTTTTCAGTATTAATTGTTACTCTATTAGTAAGACAGCAAGAGTCATTGTAATTCATACAGATTACCAGTGTATACCTTTTAAATATCCTGTGGGGTTTTATAGGGAAACAGTAGGCAACTCTCAATGTCAGAATGGAATAGTGTAAAGATTTTCTTTTGTGATGAGGATCTGTGAAATCTGCAGACATGAGAAAAATGCCCTGCTGTGATTGGTGGAATGAGAACATGTGGGCTTGTCGGGGGTCAATTTATGATTTCCCAGCTGGGAGAAGGTTATGTTTACCCAGGATGTGGTTGGCTCCTGCAGCCAGCATGCTTTATAATTGAGGCTGGAATATGTGAGCGTTGCTTCACAATCACATATTCCATGCATCAATACATTGATATGTCTAAAGGAGACACATTTATCTATGATTTAAAGCTTAGATTTGGACACTCTGGCCTTCATGTGCTCTATCCAACAAGCAAGATGAAATGGCTGTGGACCAATTGTTTGCTGAATGATTAGCTCATTATCGTGCGGTGCCCAATACAAGTTATCTCAGTGAGTGCTTTAATTGATTTCCCCAGTAACAGACAGCGCAGAATTAAATAATAATATAAAAAAAAATATGCTTTTGCCTCCATTTACAACACTGGGTCATGTTCCCTTAGGAACTACAGAGTCGTAATGTTGCACTTGAGAGAGGCGTCTGAAGTTATGGCTGCTCTGAGCAGGCTGTCTGTGCCTGGTCAAAATTTACTTCTTTCAGTGGCTATGGTGATGCATTTCTACCTTACTTTAGCAGCATAAATATAGAAATGTTTGTTTTCAAAATCCCTAAACCTACCAACATTTCTAACCCTAACTCCTAGTTCTTTCAAGCTACATCCACCAATCTCAGCACAGACCTTCAGAGTGGGACAGTGTGTTATGTCTTTTGGAACTGATTGAACTGATTTTCGTACAGTGGATTATCAAAAAATGGGTGAAAAAATCCCATATATTTACCTGGATAGTGTTCAAATGAGTCAACTCCAACGGTAAAAAAATTTATGTAAACAAACCCACACAATGCCTTTAATCTGTCTATCTGTGTATGTGGCAGTCTGTCTGTCTGACTATCTAATTGGCTAGCTTGCTCGATAGCTGTTTGTTTTACTGTAATGTCTGTATAACCATCAAACTTCAAACTTTTGAGACTAGTTTAAACTTTCAGACAAGACTTTGTCAAGCCAACATCAAAGTTTGTCTTGAAAAGCTTTACCTAATTAGTACTTTGTGTTATATGCTGAGGCAGTGATTATACATTTGGCATCTTTCTCTCTTCTGACTGCCATAGTCAACTGTACTCTAATTTGCAATGCCACATAAGTCATAAAAATATTATACCAGGTCTGACCCACCTCAGCTCCTTGTACCTTGTACCATATTGCTTTGGTTAGTGAAAATTACATGCAGCATCAGTGCATCATTAAACCTTGTTGTTGTGATGTCAGAATATTTATCATATATAATTTATTAACTTATAATTTATTTTTTATATTATAAGAATATTTATTTAATATTAATATATATTATGAAAATATCATTTTTCATTCACATTACATTTCTATATTCATAATTCATAGTTAAAACATTAATTTCACAACATTATTTCTGCAATAATAATTTCTTTGTAAATGCTTTTATGCTGTCTCTGTGAAGCTTCTTGAATAACTTTCTACAGTTCTTCTATCTGTTTAGGCTGACTTAATTGCTTCTGTCTGTTCATGCAATCCCAGACTCAGTGATGTTGAGATCTGTGGGGGCCATACAATCTGTTGTAGGGCTCCTTGTTCTTCTTCTATTCAATTCTATTTGCAAAGGGAATGTTGAAACCTAAAATTGATATTTCCTACTGATACACTAAAAGCAGAATATATGATAAGACAAGACAAATGATTTGTGAAAAATGTGCCTATGACTTTTGCACAGTACTGCAGCTTTGCAGCAGGTGATATCAACTGCAAAGGAGTTGCTAAAGGACATAAAATAGAGCCACTGTACAGGGTGTCCTCCAGTGAGTTCTGTTCTAAGTTACACTACTGATTGTGTGTCCCCTAACTCAGAGGAAGGTCAGGGAATCTCTGGAGTAGTGCTGTGTTGTCTGACTGAAGCTCTGCTGCTCATAAAGCCGGCCACATACCATATATAGCAGAGGGGACCTAACAATGTCTTTTTCTTGTTACAATATGGACAGCCATATGCACAAACAGCCATATGCCTCTTGTTCTTGTACAAACAAGAACAAAGGCCTTTGAAAGGACAAACATGTAGTCCGTTGTACATTTAAAATGCATTGAATTGAGTTTGTTGTGTTTTGAGTTACATGACTGTGTCTGTACAATGATGCACAGATATACTGCCCTACAAAGGCTAAGTGCAGTAACTACAAATTTTGTCAAAAATGAGTTAAGACTTCTAATGGGCTTTATGACATGTGTTCTGTCTTGTGAAAAAATATCTGGGTTAAATTATGTCCCGTTTCGGGATAAATGCATTACCACTAATCTACCCATAACATGTTTGACTGTTTGGGCAGTATAAGTATGTGAGTAAATATATAGTTTCCAGCATGGCATTCTGTTGTGCTGGTGTTTCTAATAGACTGTGTAGCTAAATAGGCTAGTAATCAGCTAGACTAGTATACTGTAAACCAGCACTAACATGCATAAACTAACCTAGACTAGCATGGAAATTCAAAGTCTAAGCTGGTCATATAGGTTTGGTATATGTTTTTCAAGTAAGTGCTATCTTAGTCTGGAGGGAGAGAAGTTCACATCTTTACTTTGAGACATTTTAAGATATTATGACATTTTTTAGAGGTAAAACATTTTGTTGGATGAAATATCAACACAGAGGAAAAGACACCAAAATCTCCAATATCTCCATTTATTTTTTCTACAGCTCTTTTCCTTCTGTTTGTGTGTATTGGTCCTTAGATGTAATATTAAGAACTAGTATTGACTGCCCAAGATTTTTTAGTGATGGGTCATTGCTTGTCCAGGTTCATTACTCACAGCTGTGCTGAAACAAAACAGATGCTCCTTTTACAGGCTCGGCAGCACAAGAGCAGAAAGAAAATAAATGCCCTGCTGCACTTTTTCCACACATGTCCTGGTTATTGAAATAATTTTTTCTGGAGTTGACTGTCCACTTTTGACTCATACCATACATCAGTCTGCCAAAGTTGAAAAGAAAAACAGTGGCAAGCCTTTTTATTTTCATTAGTCAGTGTTAATTAGTGTTTTATATGAAGCCCCCCTGAGGCCTGGCTCAAATACAAAACATTTGTCTGCTCTTGGTCTTGCTGAATGGCTTGAATGACAATGACTTTTTCTTGAGCTGTGTCCTCTCTGCAGGGACGTACCACACAGACACAGTACAGAGAGAGCTAGGTCAAGGGCAGCAGTTCTTGAATTATGTGCATATGGCCACACAGTAAATATAGCATTTTAGACAGAAACTGCTCAGTTTCTAAAATTTCAAGGTAAGTTTGTTTAGAAATTCAGAAACTTATTGCTGAATAAGTGTATTGTCATGCATAGCAAATCAGGTCATATGTCATCACTGGACATGAATAGGGAAGTACTTAACTGACTGAGCTATTGTCTGTTTAATTATTTTTACTGACAGGAGGCGGAATTTGGGGAGGGGAAAGGATGAACAAACTATTACATACTGCTAGGGGAATTTCAGTAGCAGACACATGAAAGCAAGTCATAGTTACCTTGATATGAACGTATAGAGGCACCTGAGGAGACGTTTGTCTTCTTTACTCCCAGTTTTAGCTTAACTCTGAAGTCAAACTCTTTCTGTTTTTTTTTTTGTTTTTTTTATGTGTAAAAGCTGCCTCTAAATTTGTAGAAATATTATTTTTATATTTAGAAAGATAAATTGGGTACAGCACACTTTTCAAACAATATTTTGCAACAAGTGTTTGGTAATATCTTTGAATTGTTAAGATCTAATATGATTGATAAGTGATTGAATATATTCATGACAAATTTACAATAAATTATTACATTTATAAATGTTTAAATAAACTAGTATTTTTTTATAAAATTATTATTTAAATAACTTATTATTATTTATAATTATATAATTACCATTATTAAAGGAATAATTCACCCAATATTGAAAATTCTCTCATGATTTACTCACACTCATGCCATCCAAGACGTGTATGAATTTTCCTCTGCAGAACACAAATGAAGATTTTTAGATTAATATTTCAGCTCTGTTGGTCAGTACAATGCAAGTAATGCCAAAATGCTGAAGCTCCCAAAATCCCAAAAGAGTTAGAATTAAAGTAATCAATATGAATCCAGTGGTTAAATCCATGTGTTCAGATATGATTTGATAGGTGTGGGTGAGAAACAATATTTAAGTTATTTTATGTCATAAATGATCCTCCCTGCCCTATAGGGGGCGATATGCACAAAAAATGCAAATCGCCAAAAACAGAAGAATGAATACGTGAAAGTGAAGACTAAAGGACCTAAATATTGTTCTGTTTCTCACCCACACCTATCAAATCACTTCAGAAGACATGGATTTAATCAGCAAAGTAATCTGTTGTACTTTTATGTTGCCCTTATGTGGATTTTTGAGCGTCAAAATGTTGGTACCATTCACTTGCATTGAATGGATCTACAGAGCAGAATTTTACATAGAGAACTTTCATTTCTGGGTGAACTATCCCTTTAATTATATTAACAATAATAAATTAAGTATTTTTAAATAAATAAATCAAGATTTGTGTCTTGCTAATTTGTGCATACTAGACTCTAGCTAACTAAATGAACCAGAAATGCAGTGATACCAAAGTTGACAAGTAGATAACATAAAAAAAGTTAAAGGCCTAAGCTAAAGGCCCAAAGGTTCTATGCTGAGTACTGGTGTCAACACAGGCTGATGGCAGAGCTTGTAAAATCTAATTGGGATGGTACTGTAGTCATAGAGATGAAAGAAAATGGGAGATGTCTTTTTTTATCTTTAACCAGTGTAAATATAATCTGGACCCCTGGATATACTCCCTTTTAAAGGTGCTGCAAAAACAGATTAATGTTGCTATTTGCTGAATAAATTTGCAAGATTTACATATTGCTCATCACAGCTAAGAGTATGTAAACAGTGACATTTTCACAAAGTTATCCATCTACAGTATAAAGCTGCTCTGGAAGGTTTGTTATGTCTGAACTAAAATTTATTTGACTATAGACTTAATTATAAGCCTTTTAACTCATAATCTTAAGTAATATATCATACATTTTAAGAAAGCCATATATTCAAAATCAGAGATTGATGGATTATCCAATCTGAATAGTATTAATAACAGAAGGCTGTTCATTTAACATGTCAAATTAGTGCATTTTAGGCTGAGGCTGTAATCAGTGTTTTGCTTTAAACAACATAAGGCAACCCTCTTTATTTATCTCATTCTCATAATCCTTTTCAGAAGGAGCTGTGCCATCACCTCCTGTGGTGTTGGCTATATGTCAGTCTTTCTGTACAAAGACACAATTGTTGGTTCAGATTTAGCTAGAGGAGAAACAAGCTTCCAGTTGGAAGCACAGAAAAGTCATGAGGTTATGCAGTGCAAAACCCATGCTCTAATTCTTGCTATTCTCAGGCAGAAAACAAGCTTGAGAAAGCTGTACCCTTTGCAACAGGAGTCACATTCATGATTTCACAAGTCAGAGAACTCGAGTAGATTGTAATCTATAGAGCTCAGAGTTTGTCCCCGTTTAAGAAAATTGACATTACTCAAATTGTGTCAGTGTGTTTTGGACTCTGCCCTTTTGGTCGCTTATTCATTTATTTATTACTTAAATGAAGAATTATTCAGTTAACTTAAACATACTTCTGTTCATTCATGAAATGAACATTGCTTTCCTGCTTCACTAAAACATGCCTAAATATGTCAATTCTTAATAATCTAATCAACTCTTAATCTGCATTCCAATTTAAGGGATTACGCATCCCTTATAGAGAGATTAAAACATGGCCAAAAACATTTGAGTCAAAGCTTCCTATTGCTGGGTACACATGAGGCCCAGGCAACTAACTTCAGATGACAAATGAGAAAGAAGAGTCCATGGCAAAGCTGTCTGTAAAATGTTCACATCACATCAGTCAACTAAGAGGTTGGGACACTCGTCTGGCATGCTGCCATGCATAAGTGCTTTTTTTTATTTTGATTATATTTCTATTTATTTATTTATTTGTTTATTTAACATACTTCTCTGAAATTACATAATGAAAATGTACACTGTTCTGGCATGTGTACTTTGGCCTGCAGCTTAGATCAATATTTTCTCTCTGTCTATCGCTCGCTCTCTCTTAATACCTCTCTCACACTCTCTACCTTTTCTCTTGCTTTTTCATAGACTTTTGGATTGATTTATTTCTACTGCAATCCTTCATGGTCTTGTAGGTAACTCCATTTAGTTGCTTTCAAAATGACATGTATAATAGTAGGCTGAGGTTGACTGGCATAAGGGGAGGGAAAGGGGCCGAAGTCTCAGTCGGCATTTGGCATCTGTAAGTAAGAGGCTGATAAGTGGCTCGGCTCTGCTCCCCATGACAAAGTCTCATGACAAACTGGTGTCTGCATTTGGCTCATCCCCATCTCCTAATGATGGCATCCTGAAGCCTGACACTCGAAACCTACCATTCTATCTGCCTGCTTATCATTTCCCCTCAATTCATAATTAACAGCACTATTTCAGTCCCAGGGATTCCCAACTGTGACTGTTCCTCTATTACACTCAGTAGTTCTCTTCACTTGTTAACTAGTACACATTTAAATGATTTGTCACAGAAATCTTTCAGCTGTTCCATCACCAAACCATTTAAGCTATTCTTTTACAGTTCACATAAGTAAACCTTGCAGTGTATTACACTCTTTAAAGGAATTGTTCATCCCAAAATGAAAATTACCTAACCATTTAATCAAACCTTTATCACTAACTTTCTTCCGAGGAGCAGAAATGGAGATGTTAGGAAGAATGACATTTTAAGAATGACTGTATATTTTTGCAATACAAAGGAAGTGAATGGCGACTACATTTAGTTTAAAATCACTGTTTTATACACATACTGTATAATGACTGTTAAAACAGATGTTGTCAATTGGAACAATACTGATTATATTTTATTTCCATGTTGATCTACTTGTATATACATTTGTTTAAAAATTAAACATTACATTTAAACACAAAACCCATCTTCAATTTGACCTATTATTAGATACTTTAATACTGCTAATGGCAGCACAGTTGTTAATGACCTGTATGAATAACGCAGCAATAACAACTACATAATTCGGTGGAGAAACCAATTTTTGGTATACAAAGGCACACAGGGTTCACTGACAAAATAATAGTATTTATATTATTAATAGTTCCAGAAAAAAACATAAAAAATAGTTTATATAGAAAGTGATAAAAAGGCAAAGATGACTTTATATATTTATTTATATATATTTATGATATACTGTACATATTTATATATATATGTCACGAACACAGCGAGCGCCTCCCCCTCCAGTCATTGGAGATCTGATTCTCCGGAGTATTGACCGCTTAGACTACATTTCCCATAAGCCCGCATACCTAGGTCTGATTACTCCACAGCTGTTCCCTGTTTCCCATGCTCTATTTAAACTACCCAGTTCAGTCACTCCTTGCAAATTCTTGTTTGCTCCGGCGACACTATCAATCAAGTTACTCTCTGTTTCACTTAACCAGTTATTCTGTGTACTGTTCCAGCCTGTTAGTTAGACCCTGTCAGTTTGCTGCCTGCCTTGTTTACCTCTTGCCTGATTCCATACTACGATTGTTCGCTCTCTGCCCAGACCCCTGCCTGTTCTAGTTATTCGTCTGCCTGCCTACTACATTCTCTGTTTGCCTGCCCTTGACCTTGCCTGTACGACTTGTGTTCTGTTTATAATAAACAACCGCAGATGGATCCCAACTTGCCTGAATCTTCATTACAATATATATATATATAAAACATTTTGCGTGTAATATGAGTCAGTTCAGGTGGCGCGCAGTGAGTCAGTGTCAGCCAGTGTTTTCATTCATCAGCACTACAAGATTGCTTGGATTACGATTACACTACTAATGCTAGGAAAAAGCTTTAAACCACTTTAAACTAACAACTTCAGAATTAAGGCTCATCAAAGTTTAGAAACACAGCAGACTGATTAATAACACAAACTCAAGTTGCTTACCTCCTGCCAGAGTTTCCACACTGGAGAGGACAAACTGTTCAAAATGGCGGAGGACATTGTGGTTTCTACAGTGAAAGACTCTTGCGCACCAGCTACCACAAAATAGGGAGGAATACCCTCACTTGGATGGCTATTTTTCCACAGAGAAAATAGGGTGAATTTGACCAAAAAGACATAATCTTCAGAAAGCTGACTAACACATTACAGCATCTCTGCTCAACAGGTAATCTTTTTCTCTCTCTCTCTCTCTCTCTCTCTCTCTCTCTCTCTCTCTCTCTCTCTCTCTCTCTCTCTTTCTCTCTCTCTCTCTCTCTTTATCACACACACACACACACACACACACAAACACACTAAAATTTTTGTTTCTCAAACAACTTGTTAGAAACAGCCCAAGCTGTGATACTAATTCTAAAGCAACATTTTTTATTTCTAACTGAGTCTTGGACACATAATTTGGTTTGAACCAGCAACGGCAGATTCTGATCCGTCGCATAAGAAAGTAGTTCCATGCACAAGTAAGTTTTTTTTTATGACCGTACACTTTTTTTCCTATTTTTATTTTTTTTTACATTTAACTGTTCTTTGAACTGTATACAAGCAATATCACACTCGCAATCTTGTTATACGGTCATATATCAGCAGTGCTGTATATATTAATGATATAAGTGAACTCGCGTAAGATTAAATGCAAAGTCAAAAAAACGCAGCATTATGAAGACATTCCATGTCAAATCAGATTTTACCGGGTATTTAAGGCAGTAATCAATTAAATGTTAAGAGAACCTATATGAGAAAATGTGTTTACGTTTTTAAGGCATTTGATGCTAATTAAATACATATCCTCACTGCTGGTTCAGGATTTCTTCCTCGAATTCCTACAGTGTTTAATGCCGGTGGTCAAAACAGCTTTCTGTGCTTTAGTGCCACCTGTTGCACTGGTTTTCGTGACTGTACAGCTCCTGACACGTGATCCAAGGCTAACATTTTATTGGTCTGGGCATTTAATCTCATGGCGAAGACAAAAAAAAATTGACACACTCACCGTAAAAAAAAAGCTTAGCTTTGTCTGCCGCCAATTCGGCACAAATGTTCTCTCCTGTTTGAATGACTTGTTATGAATCCATTGTTTCGATTCAAAATAGTAATTGCGGCAAGAAATTGTGCCGAAAATTTGCTTTGGTGTGCAAATGCCTTAAGGCTGTCATTCTGCCTAAAGTATCCTTTTGAGTTCCACAGAAGAAGAAAAGTTTGGAATAACAAATGAAGGTGAGTAAATGAAAAAAAATTAAAAACAACCAAACAAATAAACAAACAAAAAAGAAAAACTGACATTTTTGGTGTACTAACCCTTTAAGCTCTGATGGGTTAAAACCCTGTAATTTAACAGTAGATTTTATAATGAAGTGTGTAAATTGTGTTTATTTTCGCTGATATTCTGAATGGTGCTTGTCAGTCACCCAGGAATAACAGTATTCACTGAAGGTATTGTAACATGAGTTACACCAGCACCAGTGCATGTTGATCTTTGGGAGTATTTAGTTTCAAATAATGACACAGAGGCCCTTTCACAGTACAAAATTATGTCTTGGCTCTCTTATGAAGTTTTAAAGGTGTTAATTAAGGTCCATAATGCTCATAAGCAGGGTCGTAAACCACTGTAGACTTTGAGGGGGGCATGCCTCCCCCATGGCCCCGGTATTCAAAATAGTTGTCGATCAATAGACTACTTCTTTTACAGTGACTGATTCTTATACTTTTACATTCTTTCCCCTGATTAATGAATATTTAGTAACATCATTGCTAGCAAGACTTCTATGAACTTAACTCTTGCTCTGCTTGCTCAACATTTTTAAAACGTAATTCAGTATTCCATCGTAGCTTTTGAATGCGTTACACTAATTTCTACCACTTTTTATACCTAGCTGTATTCATTTGAGCTATTTTTTTTCACTCATGATGAATATTTCAACTATTGTGCTGAATCATTTAGGCTTGTTAAGATTTAAATGGTTGGCATCATTGAATGCTGAAAAACCACTAATACTAAAACTAAGTTGGGAAATCTTGTGATTTCTTTTTAGCTTCTCTGTTGATTATCAAGTGCAGGGCTGCCTACTTCTCTCACTCCTCCTTCCCCCTCTCTGTAAGGGGAGGAGCAATGATTAAACCAGATGCAGGCTTTACTACACCAGCATGTCAGTTACAGATACACACTCAGTCACAGCAGTAGATAGAGCATGAGCCTTACATCCAGACCTATAAACTGGCAATCTCAAACTGGATCTACTGGCTGCCACTTTTATCATTAAGGATTCTGATTTCCTCCGATTTGCCAAAGGGATGTCTGTTTTTCTTCTGAGGAACGAGTTGGAAGTCTGTGTCTAAAGGCGAGTAAGTAACTGGTTCCCATTAATGATTGATTTGCATCTGTTGGGGTGTTTGGTTATTGTGCAAATGAAAGGGTTTGATAGTGGTGGGCTCCTGTTATAATCTCTAGGCGAGTGCCGTGGCAGCATGGGGGTTTGTTATTACAAGGGTCTCTTTAAGTGTTGCTAGGAGGGAGTAATTGGGAGGGTGTTCGTTGAAACAAGAAGCTGTTCATCTTGTCTGCAAGGTGATAGCAAGTCATAGAGGATCATAGGCCAACGAGTCCAGTCTGCTTCTGTTTGGATGTGTGTCTCTAGTGCCTGTGTTCATTTGGGTTTGGTTTCAAATGACCAGTTTTGCAGGGTCTGCTGAATATCGAGTTTGGATTGGCCAGTGAATGCAAGTCCTTTGGCACTTTATCTTGGAGATGTTGAATGCTCTCTCTCTTGACCTCTGGAATTAGTGTCTTTACGCACACTTGCTGCTTTCCCCTCTACTTGGGGCTTCTGCCAGCAGACAGGAGCATATGTGGCAGCCGGCACACTCCACTCCTGTGTCACCGTGGAGAAACTTTCCATTTACTCAGGACCAGACAGCTTTGCAAGTGAAGGGAAGAACTGAAAAGTGAGAAGTGTTAGGTTCTCCATTTAAAGCTGTTGGCTCCATTGAGCTGTCTTTGCTCATGTGGTTTTGTCATCTTTAGAAAAATGTGATTGGGTCAAGGGCAAGGGGTGGAGACTACAGGTGTTAGTAAAATACACACACACAAAAGACTGCATTGCACTGTCAGTCATCCATAGATTAGTGACTATTAATGGATTGCCACTCAAAGCCTTCCACAGAAGTGAATATGAAACTACTTAAGTGAAATGTGTACTTTTTGATATGTTTCCCCCCTGTATAAACACTTTCAGGATGCAAGTGTGATTTTTACTACGTGGAAATCTATTGTTGGTGTTTTAACTTCCCTTTCAGCCATTCATGTTGCTATATGAAGACCCCACCACAGCTAGTGAGGCATGGGTGACCATATTTACATTCATGTTAGTGTGTGCAATCAGTGAAAATATCAACTAACACATTAAGTTCATATCCAATAAGAGATTTAATTTAATTTTAGCCAGCGGTGTAAGTGCTTGTTTGACATCTGCATTTGGGAGATAACCACTTCAGTCAGAGAAATGAAGGGAACGGTAACATAGCAATTTTAGCCCTCTTCAAAGAGCTGAACATCAACATAGTTTTCAACATCTCTTTTACATAGGCATAGTACTGAAAAACAGAGACAGACACCATAACGCTTTTGGTGTAAACAGCCCCTAAGTTTCTACATATATAATTAATTAAATTAGTTTCTGACATGGTTTTCCACATATCGTTGTTTTATTATATCCATCCATGTGGTTACAGGCATATGAAATAGAACAGTGAAATCCCTCACAACAAATAACATTTCTGTCTTGCCTGCACTCGACACCATTGATGTCACAGGAGATGGATGACGTGAGCTTCACTGCCTTCTATCCCATTGGTAGTCGTTGCCGAATATCACTCGTAATTTGTATAAAGTCAAACTTTTCTCAACTTTTCCGTGTAACTCGCCACACCCACATCTTGTTGCTAACGGTGACTGTCATTAGTGTCACCAGAAGTCTCATTGCTCTCATTTAGGAGAGGAATACCGAGGAGACGATGAATTACACAGCTCACAGTCCAGACGCACTCTAAACTTTCTAAACAGCTTCAGGTTATGTAGATCGCAAATTATGAAGAAATTAAACAAAAATACAAAATGAAAAAATACAGAAGCACTCTTGTTATGGAAAAAGCAGAGCCGGAGCGTCTTTTAAAGGAAACACCCTGGCTTTAAATCTTAAATGCAGTTATATTTAATGCATTATAGCTTTATTAAAGTTCAAATAATATGGCAGCAGATCATTTAAATAACTTCAAACTACGAAACTGGCATTTCTCTGTGTGGTCAGTGCATCTTCTATGAGTTGCGCGAATGTCCCGATCTAAGGGGGAGAGATTGAAATGGCAACCGGTTGAAGCACATTCTGTCGTGGAGACCTTTATCCCTCGAGCGTGCATGCTTGCTGCTGCTAGAGTATAACATGATGGCTCATGACAGATGTGTCATAATATTTATCTAATTCTGCATATCTTATTTTAAAGAAAATTGGCAATACGCAGCTTTATTAATAAGAGAGTGTTTGGTTTTTGTGATTTAAAGTTGGATTGAAATGAACAAAAATGTGAGAGAGGGTAGTCTTCGCCCCATTATACACTGCAACAAAATACATCTTTGATTTGTTTTTGTTTTGGCTTGTTTTCCAATATAAATATCTAAAAATCCTTTAATACGTAAATGTTCTTTAGGAGATATACTGCAGAAAAAAAATGTTATCTGAGAATGTTGAATATAATATTATAAATACAAATATTTTAAATGATCTAAAAATCCTTTAAAAAAATATATGCATTCACCCGAGAAGGAGCATAAGAGATATTTAGACTTGCTTTTAGAGAATAAATCTTGAATATAAGTATATTTTGTCTTTATTGCACTCACAGTTTTATAACCAAGTGAAGAAAATACACTTATATACAATATACACTTACAGTATATTTAAGATACATTCAATAGCAAGACTAAATATCTTATATGTTGCTTCTCAATTAAATGTATATTGTTTTATGGATTTTTAGACCATTTTAAATGGAAAACAAGACAAAAACATTTGATAACAATAGGATTTTTTGCAGTGAATTTATTTACTGAATTAAAGTTAATAAAATGCTTCCCCCCTTTAATTCAGTGAATGTCCTTTAAAGGTATTTTTAAAAGAAGATTTTGTCCTCTTTATTTTTAGTAAGCATGTTTAATACGATCTTTTATGTCAGGGCACAAGCTGAATAATCATTGCAATAATCGCAAAATAGTAGAATAATCATTCTAATAATCGTTAGATTAATAGATTATCAAAATAATTGTTAGTTGCAGCCATACTCTCATTGAAAAGAATTTGACAAATCACTGTTACTTGTGGTGTGAAAAGACTTTAGGCCACATTCACACTGTTCCATTTAAATTCGAAACCTCTGTTTTCAGTTTCCTAAAGTTTTCTTAAGTGTTAATCGTTATGGAGAACGATTTAAAAAAGCTTTGTTTTTTTGGTGGAGGAAAATAACATTCTAGTGTGGATGAGAGGTGTAAACGTTCAAATGAAAATGCATTTATGTGGATGTGGCCTTAGAAGTCAGTAGCCTATGTAGATAGTAAGGCATTTAACTAGGTTTTGGTACAAAGTTCTTCTCTAAAGAATTTAAGGTAATGGAGAAGAGTGCTTATAGTGTAACGGAAGAGGGATAAATCAGAAAGAGGATGGAGAAGATGAAATTAAGAAGATGGTTAACTGTACTACATTTCCCCTGTGTTTTCTTAGGTCTGATCAACAAAGACAGCAGCTTGCAATAGTGTTCTGGCTACTGGAGCCTTGACAATGGTTGGCCTGTGTGAGGCCAACCATTGTCAAGGCTGTCAGAAAGTGATTGGCTAGTTGGTAAAAGATGGTTCCTGTTCTACCAATAGCGCACGGCCTGTCTGCAACTAGTTGTGTCTGCCACACACAATATCATACCATAAACTACCAGACAGGAGGATTTAAAAGTCAGGAAATGCATTTGAATGGACATTTAGACATGTTGTCCTTCTTGCACATTTAGACAAGCTACTTTTGCTCTCTTGGTGCCAATTAGAAAGTGATGGCTAAGATTGTAGCAGTGGCATGTTGCATATTAGGTCAAGAATAAAAGCAGAGCAGATGCAGGCCATATCTCTTAGTAGTATCTTTACCAAAGTATAAAGCTCCCCATTCTCAGGCCTCTATGCACCACCTGTTTCTCATCCCAGTCATCAGATCCCAAGGCTATTTTTCCAGCTTTAGCTTTGATTCCTACTGCTTGGCTGGCTACTATACCTGCCTCTACATGTATTTGTGTTTGAGTAAGATATGTTTTCCTGTAAGTGAAGAATGGATTAAAGAACTGGGTCAGTTATCGGCTCTGGTTGTAGAATCAAGGAATGTAAATAAGCGCAAGTCTTAGTTGCTCCAAGATCCTTCTGACACAAACTCAAACTCTGCTGAGTGTTGCGACAACCTCTTGAGGCACAAACAAGATAGCACACATACACAATCCCTTTTTTTTCTCTGTGTCGTTAACTGCTGACAGTTATGATTCCACTGTTGATATGACACTCCCCAACGATCTCCTTCCAAAAAACACCTTGGGTACTTTGAATGAACTGTTTCAGCTAATTTTGTATTATACAAGTCCCCATAAAATCATTTTTAAAAACTGCATTTATTTCCTGTGTGACATATTTCTTTTGAAATTTGACCGGAACATACTTAAGGGCTCATTCCCCTTTTTTTTTTTTAATAACCTTGGCTTTAGTTAAATCACAGCCATGAACCATGGACTTGCTAGTTTTTGGGAGGTGGTATTAGAGGTAGGAACATTCTCATTCTAAAGACATCATTTGATTGGACAAAAATCAGTGTAGTGCAAGAAGAGTCATCAGTATTTTGGTCTGTTTTCCCAAAAGAGAGAGAAACAAATGTACATTTAAAATGCACCCCAAATCTTTGGCACATCTGCTATTTTTACACATATAGATGGCCTCAAAGCTAACAGACATGGACTAAAAGCCATGAAACTCAAAACACAAAACAATTTTGATTTCATTGAGTGCTTTAAGCCAGGAAACTGTGCTAGTTTTCTGGCTAAAATGCTCTAATAGAGTGCTGTGTAAATGTGATTGTGTTATTAGAAGCTCTCACTGCTTATATAACCTCAGTCTGTGATCTGCAGGTGACAGACAGTGGGAACAATAGTATAGAAGTTCTAACTGGATTCAAGTGGTTGCCCACAATCTTGTAATGCAAGCAAGACTGCCTGGAGGGAGGATGATTCACAATTTTTTTACTTACTGCTGGGAAGTCTTAAAACATGTGTCTTTAAGGGACGTCAGTGGGCCCCCCTCTGGTTTTCCCAGTCCAGCTCTCTCTCCCAGGGCATTACGTGGGAACAGGCTCTGGAGTTGTAAACAGACCAAAGCTCAGTATTTTTTCTTGCTTGTCTCTGAGACCTTTACTGCCCTCTTACCCACATGAGAGTACACAAGAGATAGAGAGAGAGAGAGAGAGAGAGAGAGAGAGAGAGAGAGAGAGAGAGATCCTGACAGCATAATGCGGTTTTTGGTATGACACAATATGCTGATCTTATAAACATCCTTCGTCAACCTTTTTTGTTTTAATGGTCATCATGGGCACATGTGAAGGGGGCAAGTATGTCTGTTTTCTTGGTGTGCTGTCTGCCATTGTCACACACACACACACGCACAGAAACACACATGTTGGTGCGGCTTTCCTTATGAGGACTCTACATAGACATAATGATTTTTATACTGTACGAACTATAGATTCTATCCACTTCCCCTACCCCTAAACCTAACCCACAAACGTTCTGCGTTTTTTTAATTTTCAAAAAAACTAAACAAAAAATAATTTAGTATGTTTTTTTAAACAATTTGAATAATGAGGACACTAGAAATGTCCTCATAAACCATATTTATAGCATAATACCCTTGTAATTACCAGTTTGTAAACTAAAAACATTTCTTCGTAAACCACACAAACCCACACACACACACGCACACACACACACACACACACACACACACACACACACACACACACACACACACACACATTGACACCTCCTCTGTCTCACACCTGTTTCTCCTGATTGTCTGGGTTTCATGTATTATGCAGTCTATTTTAAACAGACAAGGCCATCGAAGTGTGTCCACGCTTTCACCAGTGGGAATGTGGCATGTGTATGTGTAAATCATACACTGTTTGTTTATTAATTTGCACGAAAAATGTTACATACTTTAAAATGTCATTAATTCGATTTCCAAGTTGATAAATGGAATTGAGCAGGGTTGCAGCCGCTCACACTGACACATACTGTACACACTGTGATCTGATATATTCTTAGAGCATTCCAGGTTGTGCCCTTTACTCCACTAATGGCTTTTCAGACCCTCTCATGCATACCTCACCCTGACCACACAGCAATTCACAACACACAACTGCTTGCCTTCAGTAGAATGCTTATCACGCCACACTACTATTGTTTTTCATCTGTTACCTGATCTGAGCTGACAGGTTTATTTCTGAGATTTTGAATGATTTAAAGCCTCTATAACCTGCGAATATGTACAGTATCTGAGAGTTGAGGACTGGTGATCATGTGTCAGTGTGAGTGAGTGAAGGGATGCAGACCAGAGTTATAGGCTCTGACCCAAAAAGGCCCTGGCACACTTCGTGCGAACTTGCGCCTTCGCTTACATGCATCCATGACACCATGTCGTGTCCTATTTGTCATTTTAGGTTTCATAAGGGTGCTCACCAGTGTCTCAGACTTTTACTGTGACATTAGGGAAAGAACCAGTGGAGGATGGTACTTTTTAAAAATGGGGAATCACAGAGTATTGTATTATAGCAGCTGATGTTTTTTTTTTTTTTGTCAGTTTGCAAATAACTTCAGGTGTATCTTCAAACCGCCAAACACTCTGATCAGTTGTTTTGGAGCATTTCATATACTGTCAATCATTTAAATAGACATTTCAACTATTGGCCGTTTGTTGCGAACTCCCGCCCGTTTGAGAGCTCAACTAATTATCATATAGAGAATCCAGGATTTCAGGCAGGACAAAAATGCATTGAAAGTCCAATGTTCAAAAAGCAATCTAATGGTTTTACTAATGCAAATAGTCCTCATAAAGCTCCCATAGAATCTCAGCGAAGTACAGCGTCAAACGCTCCATCAGAGCTTTCTCTACTATGTAGGCGATCTTTTGAAACTCATCCATCATATCCATCTCTGACCCAGATGGCCACAAGAGAGTCTAGCAATGCCGTATTGTCCAGTATGTCATAACAGCACCATCATCCATCATTTTTCAACTTATGCAGAAGCTTCTGTATAACTGTATGTGAAGTCAACTGGAGCAATGCTTTTTAAGCCAACACAGCCTGAAAGCTTCTTGTGCTAAAATTACAGTACAGTCCAGACAGACCTTAAATTGTGTTTTTTTAGAAAGCGAGGAAGAATCTGAGAGAGATGAAGAGTGGTAGGATATGCTTGACTTTTGAATTATTTATTAAAGTGGATCAAACATGTGGTGTGTTTATAGAGGCTGAGGTCCTTTACTTGTGCTTTAGATATCGATTAACAGATTCATTAATTCCATTCAACATTTCTGACAGCATTCAGATTGTCTTGCATAGCCAGACCTTTGTTTACGGTATAAAGTCTGCTCCACATTTAAGCTTATTCTGGCCAAGACAGGGAGAGTCTACTAATAAAGTACATACTATTTAATAGACATAACTCACAAAAACAAAGAGGAATATACAGTTATGTTCGTTGATATCTAGTGTACTTGCTACTAAGTGCCTCACACAAAACTTTGAATATCTAATTAAGATTCAGTGCTGCTAACCTGGCAAATTTTGGCGAACTGTGTGATTAGTTTTCCTCAAAAGCACTTGTTGTATCAAACTAGTACCCTGTTTCTATACTGTATATAAAAGGGATTATGATATTAATTGATAATTTTAGTAATTTCCCTCTAGACACTTCATCTGCAGCTTCAAGTAACTTCATCTGTACAGTTGTATTAACCACACCTACTACCATAATCCATTATGGAATATCTTATGCCTAAATTACTTGTTCGTTTTGTCTTTCATTTTGGTTTGTACGTTTGTAAATTTTCTAAAAAACATTTTATACAAATAAAGTGTTGGTTTCATGGTGCTTTCCAATTCCATGTTTGAAACCTCCATTTATGAATTTGAATAATTTTCTCTTGCATCAGCCACTGAGTTTCACAAACAGTTGTAATGCCCATAGAACCCATCCATGTGGGTTCGCGTTCAAGAGTATACTTTGAAATGCTAAGAGCTTGACTGTTTGTGAGATAGAAAACAAGTATACTATAGCCTAATGTTGTGCATTTTGTAGGTATTGCTTTGGCTTGCTCCGCCCACTGTAAAATCTTGTTGGTCCAAATTCACGCTCCACTTAGCTGCAAATGAAACATCAATTATGTTCAGATTGGCTGTGATTGTGTTACATTGTGCATCAGTTTCAAATGTGGACAAGAAAATTACTTGTTGCTTGAAACTTGCCTGGTTAAAACACAGTGTAAACATTAACATGACCCACAATCAATGTGTTCAAATTAAGGTAGAAGGTTGAAAAACAGCAGCATATAATTGTCAACAAAAGCACAACCTTTAAAAACCTTTATTCTGTGATTTACTGCTTACTTGACAACATAACACTAACATATCTGTTTCCTTGCAGATACAAACTTGTATTATAGATCTTCCTGAAGCACAGCATCCTGCATGTGAGCTGCCACTTTGATTGACATGACCTGTGTCAGCCCTATTATTTATGGGTCAGCCCATCCTCCAGGGTCATAGCCTGTAGTCTAGGACTTGAATGACCTTGGAGAGGAATTTACTTAAAATATCTGAGTTGTAAGGGATTGTTTGGATCACAGGCATGATTGAGATGCCACTGCCTTGGTGACATTTCGCTCTTTAGCCCTAGAATGAGCACTGCTTTATTGAGCTGCCTGCAATGAGTTCACCCAACAGTCAGTGTTTGCATGAGGCACGCAAGAGGAGTGCTTTAGCTACGGCAGCGTAACAGCCCCAATTTACCTTTAGGTGTCTTTACCAGAATGAGCATAAAAATTAGATTAGGATTAGGAATTAGAGCCATAAAAATGTCTGCCGCAGTCTTTCTGACAAGACTCTATTGGGGGATTACGTGATTGCCACACCATCACGCATTTTGTATGCTTTTGGGTTTCTTTCAAGTGAAACGAAGTGTGCAGACCTTCTCCTTGACAGATAAAGTTCAGGATAAAGAGCAGCTTTTACCTGGCAGCATATTTTTATCCCCTAGTCAGTGTTTGAGTATCAACAGTATATAAATGATTTAAAGTGGTGTGATCAATCTTTATTCAAAAGAAGTATAGGGCTAAATGATTAACCAAAATAAATCGAAATCATGATATGACCCGGTGCTATTTTTTTTGCACCGCAAGGGCTGTGATTTAATTACATAAATAAATAGTCTCAACGCCCTGCCTGCTGTACTGCACCTATGTGCACAGCTGTTTTGTCTCTACTGTTTAGCGCATATTTAAATACAAGTAAACGGGATCAGAGTAGTACACATGTGGTTTCAGAGTGGTTCTGTGCTATATACACACAAATTGTCTATCTTAGTTGTAAAGTAAACTAAAAACAAAAAATTCCATCCCTTCCATTTTCAAAAGAAGAGCTTCTGTGGAAATAAAGGCAAAAAAATAAAATAATAATAATAATACATTAGTATAGTAATAATGATAATATTTAAAATACAATAATACTATAATAATTTCTAAACTTAACATTATTATTATCAAACGCATCAGTCTCATCAGCCACCCCAGCAAAGTTCTTCTAAAAATAATATTGAACTGGTTGAAATCTTAAGCCGAACACATCATCGTAGAGGAACAGGCCGGATTCAGGGCAGGGCGCAGCACCACTGAACAGATTTTCAACCTAAGAATCATCTGCGAGAGGTACCTGCAACATCAGCAACATCTTTACCATGTGTTTGTGGATTTCAAGAAAGCGTTTGACCGGGTCTGGCATGCAGCTTTGTGGGTGAAAATGAGGAAGTACAGCATCAGCTCCAACCTGGTCAGAGTCATTAAACACCTGTATTACAAGGCCACCAGTGCAGTCCTCCAAAATGGAGCCATTGGAAGCTGGTTCAGGATGACAATAGGAGTGTGTCATGGGTGCCTACTCTCTCCCACCCTCTTTAACATCTTCCTGGAGCGCATCATGAAAGATGCCCTGGCAAACCATGAGGGAACTAAACCATATGCAAAGGAGGCAGAACAATCACTAACCTCCATTTTGCAGATGATATTGATGGGCTATCTGGAGGTGAAAAAGTTCTGGCCAACTTGGTAGAAAGGCTGGACACCACTTCTCGAGCCTGTGGAATGGAAATCAATGCCGAGAAAACGAAAGTGATGACCAACAACATGAATGTCATCAGCACAGACATAAAAGTCAATGGGAAAATGCTCAAAATAGTGTGGAGCTTCAAATACCTTTGAGCGATCGTCTCAGATGAAGGGTCCAGGCAAGAAGTTCTCGCAATGATAGCTCAAACAACTGCGGCACTGACACGTTGTAAGCCCATCTGGAAAGACAGAAACCTCAGTCTTGGAGCAAAAGTGAGATTATTGTCATCTCAATTGTCATCTAAATTTTTCTCTATGCTTGTGAAACATGGACCCTCACAACAGATTTACAGAGAATAATACAAAGCTTGGAGATGAGATGTTACAGAAGACGATAAGCCAAGCTATGGACCATACAATGACCTTCTTACAACTGTCAAAAAGTGAAAGCTGAGATGGTACGTCACATCACCAGATTGTCAGGCCTAGCAAAGTCCATCCTCCAAGGCACTGTACGAAACAGGAAGCGAGGGAGACAGAAGAAGAGATGGGAATATAACATCCCCGAGTGGACTAAACTGAAGCTCAGCCAAGCAATGAGAGCTGCAGATGACAGAGTGAAAAGGAGAAAGCTGGTCAATAGATCGTCTGTAGTGCCCCAACGACCTCTCCTTGGGTGTTACGGGACATGATGATGAATATAATACAAAAAAAATATGAAAAGTGAACTGAAACTTTCACAAATTAGATTTTTTTTTTTTTTACAAAGCAATCAAATGCAATGTGATTGTGCCACTTCAAAAATATATTTATATTTATATAGCTATGCTTCAATTAGACCTAAACCCAGACAGCGTGCTTCAGGATACATTATTGTTTGTGTTCCATTCCGTCAATGTCATATTGATCGAGTCCTACCCTGTTTTTTTGGCAGTATGGTGTATTGATTATGTAGAGAGGTATCATGTTTCAGCATGGAAAATTGTTGATGGTAAGGAATAAATAAACCACATGCTGCATTCCTTTACAAAATGGACATTGAGCTTAAATGTATTATCTGGAGTTTGGGGTTTGTTCATTGCTAGCCACATACTAGTACCATAGTGCTCTCAAGAAGGATGAAGATTTATTAAATTATTGGTGGCTATGAACTAAGATCTCCATCTGTTTGGAGGGCTTTAGGAGGAGGCTCTGGCAAAATCTATCTCTTTTTGAAAGACAGATTGAGAGATGGGAGAGATATTGATGGCCATTAGACAGGGCCAAGTGCTCTGAAGGACCCCTTACATGCACCATGCATGTTATTGGCTGATTGAAGGGTGAAGCACACTTACCAGCACCCTACATATCTGTCTTATGAATGTTAACGCCCAGAAATGCAGGCACTTTCTCCAAGCTGCACATCTACAGCAAAAAGGCATACAAAACAACCATCATGCTTTGTTTAGAACTTTGTTGATACATACCTATATATTATGATTTTAACAAGGTGTGGGATAAAAGGAAGGAATAAAATACGAATTGTTTCAATGAAAGAGCATATCCCAGCCTGGGATGTTTTTCTGCTCTTAGCTGGTCTCCCAACCTGGTCAGGCTGATTTGGTTTGTTGGTTTTATGGCACTTGTCTGCCGGTCAGGCTGCTGATCACCAGCTAGACCAACTTAAACCAGCTAAAACAAAATACCATTTTTGCATGGTAAAATACATCTTGATTTGGTTTGTGTTTTTTTCTCAGCAGGAGAAAGCAGACAGAACAGACCAGTATGATAAAGCCAATGAACATAACATGTTCAAGCATTCCTGCATTAACTGAGGAAATTAACCACACCAATACAGAAAAAATATTATTACATTTTTAAATAGATTATTTTCTTTGAACAAAGATTAATGTTCTTGAAAGACTTGATAAGGCTTCCTTTCTTAATTTAATTAACTGTATTCTAAAGCATCTCCCAGCTATTCTTTGTCTTTTCCTACCATATTAATGGTAGGAGAAACCTCAAGAATATATCAGTTACACTGCTCCTAGTAAATCTAATATTTTTGTCTAAAAATATAACTATTATTGGACTGTCAGCAGCACAGGCTGAACAGGAACCAGAAGTAGCAGAGAACTTTGCAGTTCTCAGCACTCACTCTATCAAGCCAATATTGCCACCACCATAAATGCATAAAATAATAGATGGTGAGCTAAAATTTAACAATTCGAAACATTTAGGAATGGAAGCAAAGTTTTGAAACCTACTTTCAAAACCTACTTGCACTGCTCCCCTCACCTGGGTCACATAACTGTGTGATTGGATTTGTGCTTGATTTTTAAAACAGCTTGTGGAAATGTATGTAAATATGTGGGTATCACATAGCTAGCAAATTTTGCTGTTTAATTCAGAATTTTTTGACTATTTAAACATACAATATATTTCTCTAAATCTGCATCATTGCAATTAGATGAAAAATAAAGTTACATTTAAAATGTGAGGTTTCCCTGCTGTCCATAATGAAAATGAGTTTTTGCTATTTAACAATAAACTATTACATCTATTTATTCTTATTATTTTAAATACAACACAGACACAGAGGCAGTAAGTGGGCAGTAAGCCTGTAAGTGGGATGCCAATAGACTCATGGCTGTAGGTCACTGGCATCCTTCCAGGTTTGTATATAATTATACAAGGATTCCTGGAGGATCTGAAGAAGAAACTTTCTCCCGTCCACTGCTAGCCATTGTTTGAAACCTAGAAGTCATATATTTTGGTTATATAACTGTTACAATTGAGGCAGCGAGGATCTAAATGCGGGACTTCTTTATTAAATGAACAAACAAATAAACAAAGGAAAAACCCTCAATGGGGAAATAAACATAAACAGAGAACTAGGGCAAGGAACACAGACCAGGCTTGAACTACATTCAACGAACGACAAGGAGTGAACAAAAAGCAGGGCTTAAATAACCAGGGAGTGATGACTGAATTAGACACAGGTGAGAACAATGAACAAAATGGCAGTGGTGATGGCAGGTGGATTCTGGGAAGTGTAGTACATTTAACAATGACTGGCCACCGGGCAAGGATAGGTTCAGGAGGCCTGGGAGCTGGCCACAGGGCAAGGACAGGTTTGGGGAACCTGGGAGGAGGCCACAGGACGGGAACAGGGTCAGGTGGTCTGGGAGCTGGCCACCGGGCAAGAACAGGGTCAGGAGGCCTGGGAGCTGGCCACATGGTAAGGACAGGTTCAGGAGGCCTGGAAGGCGGCCACAGGGCAAGGACAGGTTCAGGAGGCCGAACCGTGGGAGGTGGAGCCGTTGCAGGCGGAGGCGTGCAAGTAGGCGCCATAGGAGGCTCTAGAGGCGGAGACCAGGAAGGCTCTGGAAGCGGAGCCGACGGAGGTGGCACCGTAGGACGCTCCAGAAGCGAAGCCCTGGAAGGCTCGAGAGGCTTGAGAGGCGGAGCCCTGGGAGGCTCGAGAGGCTTGAGAGGCGGAGCCCTGGGAGGCTCGAGAGACGGAGCCAAGGGAGGCTCAGGGGGCGGAGCTGAAGGAGGCTCGAGAGGCGGAGCCGCAGGAGGGTCGGGAGTCTCTGGGAGAGGAGCCGTAGAAAGCTCGGGAGGCAAAGCTCTGGAAAGCTCGGGAGGCGGAGCTCTGGAAAGCTCGGGAGGCGGAGCTCTGGAAAGCTCGGGAGGCGGAGCTCTGGAAAGCTCGGGAGGCGGAGCTCTGGAAAGCTCGGTCGAGGCTACAGGCTGGCTCAGGGACGGTCGAGGCTACAGGCTGGCTCAGGGACGGTCGAGGCTACAGGCGCTGGCTCAGGGACGGTCGAGGCTACAGGCGCTGGCTCAGGGACGGTCGAGGCTACAGGCGCTGGCTCAGGGACGGTCGAGGCTACAGGCGCTGGCTCAGGGACGGTCGAGGCTACAGGCGCTGGCTCACTGACATCGGAGGCTACAGGCACTGGCTCACTGACATCGGAGGCTACAGGTGCTGGCTCACTGACATCGGGGGCTACAGGCATTGGCTGGTTGGCCATGGTTAGCGGAGGCTGGAGAGCAGAGGCCTTTCTTCTCCTCCTCCTCCGGGCGGATGAAGTTAGCAGCGCTGGTTCGTTGACCACGGCAGGCGTGGGGGTTGGCTCACTCACCGTGGCTGGAGAGGAAAGCCCAGAGGCGGGAGCTGGGATCTGGAGAGGTGGTTCCCCGGCAGCGAACTCCTCCAAGATGAGTCCCACGTACTCCCGCCAGGTGCAGTCTCCGGGAGTTCCCACCACCGGTGTTTGGGAACACCGAACCGGTACGCCACCTTCAGAGTGTGGTCATCCCAGCCGGTGCAACTGGCCACGTTGGTGAAAAAGTAGGAGAACTCCCGGACAGTCAAGTCCGCCTGTGTCAGCTCCATGAGGAACCCTGCTAGATCCATAGTTGGTCGTTCGTTCTGTTACGAATGAGGCAGCGAGGAGAGAGGATCTAAATGCGGGACTTCTTTATTAAATGAACAAACAAATAAACAAAGGAAAAACCCTCAATGGGGAAATAAACATAAACAGAGAACTAGGGCAAGGAACACAGACCAGGCTTGAACTACATTCAACGAACGACAAGGAGTGAACAAAAAGCAGGGCTTAAATAACCAGGGAGTGATGACTGAATTAGACACAGGTGAGAACAATGAACAAAATGGCAGTGGTGATGGCAGGTGGATTCTGGGAAGTGTAGTACATTTAACAATGACAAGTGAAACCCAGGGCTGACAACAAGGGAATCGTGACAATAACAAATACAATGTGGGAAATTGTCTGACAGCACAGTGCCCTCAATGTCAGTGCTTTATTAGCGAACGTCTCTGTAATTGCCAAGTGCACTTTTGCCTCTGTTGATGTTAGGCTTATACAAAATGAACTGCCTCGATGGAACATCATTATTGGACTACGGAGTTCAGTCTGATCTTGAAGTTTGGGTCCTCCGAGAACTTATCTTCTGTCCCTGCGATGCTTTTAAAATGCAGCTGACACAGTAATTGCTCAAATGCGTTCTGAGTGAATTTGTGCTTCATGGAGTCAAGATTCTCAGAAGAGACAGGTGTTTGACTTTTGTAACAGCTGTTCATTGTAATTTAGAGCAACAAGAGAGTCACTTAGATACTGCTTAAAGCTCTGGAATATCAAGACAGAGGTAAAAACGCCCAGCTGGCATGAAAACGTCTAGAGCCTAAAAAGGGATAGTTCCCTCAACACCCTGCCACATGTTTCCTTTTGTGTGCCATGGAAAAAAGAATGTGATAAGGGTTTTGAAGATATCATATGAGCAGATATCATTTCAGAGATCTCCTAGAATCCCATTGCACAGACACATTGCTGTTGCACAGTTGCAAACAATGTAATTAAATCCTATGCACTGTCGATATCAAAGCAAAGCCAGCATGCATTATTTACTTGGGTAATTATTATTCACTTATATCACTTATGCCAGCTGCTCCAAGAAAGAATGAACAGTCACTGTTCATAAAATAAACATAATGAGATTTGACCCAAGAACTAAACAATGTGCCTAATAATGTAAAGGGAGCACATTTTGCATCTTTTTTTATTCACCTAAATATAATTCAACATCGTTTGATTCATTCCTAAAAAATCTGTGGCTGGTGTTCTTTTTTATTGGACAATCAGTCCTCTCAGGAGGCCCTAAATGTTTTGAAAGATTTGAGCTTCAGAAGGTTTGATTGAATTTACTCAAGCATCAAAAGAAACATACAACCCAGCGAAGCAAAGATGAGCTGTAGATACTCCTTTTGCTCAAACAGGACTGTGAGAAAGAGAGAGTTCCTCGAGGATTAAGGCCACTTCGAAGTTACTTAATCCCCTCAGGACGATCCACTTACAACTGTTCTTTTCGCAAAGAATGGTCAACCATCAGCTGTTCCCTTTGGTACCTTTCAGGATTTTTAATATACATTGGGGTCCATATGGGGTCTGGGACCACATTGAAAATCTGGCAATCAAAATCTAGTTTAAACCTGGACATAAACAAAGTAAAATGAATAAGACATATTTAAGATTCTGGACTATTTCTAGATAACTAATAATATGAGTGAATTTGTGACATTGACCATTATAACTCATTTGTATAAAAGCTCAGATTTCCTGCTTGAATTGAAGAACACAGTATGCACTTTGGAACATTCTCAAATCATGCTGGGATAACGTGGGTCATCAAGTTTCCCGCAAACTTGTGGAGTCCATGCCACCTTAAGTGCATGCTGTCATAAATGCAAAAGGGGACACACATATTATTACAATATATAGGGTGCAACTGGGCTAAAGTCACCCCTTTAGGAAATGTAGCTTTTTCTGGTCACAAAATGTTTCAAGGTCAAATTGTTTGTATTTATTTTTATTGAATATTGATAGAGCAACATAGTTTGTGTATATTAATGGAAGGTTGTTCCGATTAAAAATCAGTTTTGTTTTGTTTTTTTAAGTTGGCGAGGGAGTCTTTTACCCCATATTTGGGGTAAAAGGCCCCTAGGGGGTTTAAAATAATAGCTTGTAGATACTGGGGCAATAGTGCAAATTATAGTGCAAAATTGATCAACTAATGCAAATAATTTTTAGACACCAAGATCCTTTTTTGATAAAAAATTAAGATGATGATTACTCAGAATAACTACGAGGAAAAAAATATCCTGTTAATTTCAAACACATTGGCATTTTTTTACATTTCAAGTATTCTATAAACAAACTAATTTGTTTAATAGGGGCATTTATCCCCTGCAACAAGGGATACTCCGTATACCACAAATACTATCCTTTCACATAGGACAGTTATTAAAAACTATTTTATTTAATGATCTTAAACAAAACTGAAAATGATAAATTTTAAAAAAGTATTTTGTCTCAAAAGAAATGTTAATTTCAGGGATTTTCATTAGCTACATAACTTTGCAACATTTAAAAAAAATATAAAAAATTTGATCAAATTGGCTCAAAATCAGCCTTTAGACATTACACACAGTTATCTCATGGATCAGGAAAATTTTGCAATCCGTAGTGACAAACGGGTGTTTAGGAAGGTACTGTGGAAGTTTGTGATGCTATTTAGTGTTTTTGGAGAAAATAAAACCAATAAAACCTTACCCCGCTGAGCCTTTAGCCCGGTTGTACGCTACATATTTAAGTTCAAATTTTACTGAAATTGTTATGCTGATAACATAAATTGTAATGAAACATTTGGTTTAAATGAGAAAAATGCATATATATTTAATATTCATAAGGTCTGAATATCAGGTAAATACTCACTACACTGGGTGTGTAGTGTGTATTGAGTAAATACTCAGTTGTCTGCAATTCCTTTCTACAAACACATCATTTTGAAAATACGGTCACTAATGTAATCTTATTTAAGAAGCTTTAGGCTAAAGTGTCGTCCTGCTTTTGTATTGCACTTATTTAATTGTATTTATTCATTTAAAACATATTAAATATAACCACCAATTCAAATGACAGAGCTCCACCTGTTGCATTCTATTCATAGTGAATCTGGCTTTTACATCTGGGAAGCTGTTTTAAATATACTTTTCTTAGAATTGCATTTCTTTGTAATAAATTCCAGTGAGACAGATTTTCTTTGAAAACTGTGTCAGTTCTTCCATATTTTCTTAAGAAATCTTTGTTTCCCTCCCAGTAAAACTGAAACCAGTGGGTATGCCATAAAAGACGAGTCAATGCTGTGACTTTTGCATCAATACAAGAGTAATGATATTGGATTTACTCAAATTACACTTGGGCAATAAAGTACATCCAGTCAGCCTGTTTGTTCTGACTAGAATGAATCAGTAATATTTATAGCCTGGACCTTCATTTGACTGGGACTTTATTTGAATGGGCCTTTTAGAATGCTGATCTGGAATCATGTATCACATTGCTTCAACTAGAGGGATACATATGCACTAAAAAATATTAAGTATACCAGAAAAGGCATTTCATTTTAATATTGTTTTACCTGACAAAGAGATGATGGAATTAGCAGGTCTTTCCACAGATGCTGTAGTACTGGTCCACATATCACAGACCACACATCTGTTATAGAAATTTCTAAGCAACAGTGGGAGAACAAAATTAATCTGCTAGAAATATTTACACATCTGACTGTCCCCGTTAGAAACATTTTAGTTCAGAGAGGAAATTATATTCCTATATTATTAAAATGGTCATATTTTAAATTTATCTAGTTAGCTCACCCATTTAATTAAACTAAAATGTGATGCTTTTCATCTGGGTAGCTTTCCTCACAAAATTGGCCTGATCATTAGTCAAAGCTCATTTTTCAATGTTTCCAAACTCGAACTGAGCCTGAAATTTTTCCACTTAGCTTTGGCTATTTAATAAGATTTTAATTAGGCTATTAGATCTTTGAAGGAGCATATGGATGTAATTAGGGCTGGCCAGATCACCCAGGGAGCAGTGGGCCATTTGTTACTCTAAGCTGGGTCTGGGGGATCAGATCAGAACAGAGCCAAGGACAACACAGAGAAGATTCAGAAATCCAGAAATCTGATTCCACATTTCAATATTTACTGTTTCTGTAGATAGCTAAAGATCTTCAAACAGATAATGATACAGGTGAGGAGTCAACATTACTTTCTGTACTGGGGTAATGTTAATACCTAATGTGTCTACACCTATGCTACTGAGTCACATTATGCTGGTATCGACAACCCCACAGGAAGTGAATTATAGCTTGTTTTATCTGCTGAACTGGTATCCATCTGTTTCTGATCTCAAAGATTGCAAAACTTCTGCAATGGACTGTTTCAACAGCACTTAAAGAGCAGTGAGTCATAGATATGTCACATGTGCTAGGTATTCTTTAAAAGTCCCCTTTAAGTCACAACACATTCTTCATGTCACACATCTGCTTCTACACTCATACAGACACATATTAAACACATAAAACACTGCTTCTCTGATTTAAGGAAGAAAAAGGAAGGAAAAACCATACCACTGCCCCTTTTATCCCAGGCATTTGATCACAGGTGTCTAAGGGTTTTGTAATTATACATGACACATTTAGCTGGAAGAGGAAGATACTGTATTCTATTGCCTATTAAAATAAAAAAGCTCTAGGCCTCTGGCTTTCATTCCTCCTATGTATTTTATCCCATCTAAAAAACATGATAATCAGGACAGCTGCTTCTGTAGTAAAGCTGCTTCTATTTTTATGACAGACAGGAAATGTCATCTGATCTTTCTTTCATCAAGCCTTCTTTAAAGACTGGTTCACCAGATTTCTAGTTCTTTGAAACCCCAATTTTGAGTTTATAGGAAGATGCTTTGACGGGACACTTGAAGGTGTGTTGATGGCAAGAACTGTTTCAAAACTGTGTTTGGACAGCCTGAAAGGATTCTGACACTTATCATATGATTGACAGGTCACGTCAACACTCTGTTGATAGGCCTGACTCTATCAGCTCAATAGCCCAGCCATTTCCATTCTGCAAAGCACCCTTGTCCTCTTGGACACCTCTATAATGTATACATTACAAAAAACACCTTAAATGTATGGCTGGATGGAAATATGGGAGGAAATATCCCAGTACCTATATCCAATCCACCAAAGAGAAACTCACCAAATCTCTCAGAATGATTATTATTTCCATATTACAGGTCATTTTAAATCATTATCATTTGTAAATCTGCCATCTTAGAACCCAGCAATAAAACCCCACAAGTTACAGAACAAACATATTAATTCAGTCCAAATTAAAGACATTTAAGAAAAGTTAAAGACAAGTTAAAATGTGTTTTGTAGTGGTTGGATCTGATTTGATCAGAATGATAAATGTTGAAACATCATGCTTGTTCACTTTGGTCATTAGTTTTTGCATTTGGGGATTGTAATCAGTGTTTGGTCATTCATCACAGTAAATGCCTTTGAGGAATAGTATTGAGTTGATTCATTGCTCTTGGATTAATCTGACTGTTGAGATAAGCGAAACATGTATATAACTGCATATATATCTTAGATGATCTGAGAGACCTTCAATGTCCTACTTCAGCTACCCCACGTGCCTCACTCGCATTTATCTTCTTCCTGTCAAAACTTTAAATGAATGAGATCACACTGCCTTTGGTCAACTGGGATGTTACTCCAATACATTCAACACCAGGAAAGCTAATGGTGCTTGGTAATTGAGCCTCCCACACCAATATGGCTGATCCCACAGTCTTGACCAGTGCAGGACACATTCCAACCCCAGCGTATGGACGGTGGCATTGGGAGTTTGACCTTGCAAATGCAGCTCTTGTCTGGATTGAGATAGTATTCATCTAGCAGACTATAGAGACACATTGTAGAAAATGCTAAGTAAGTAGTGAAACATACAAAGATTGTAAAACTTTCTTTGATTGTTAGTTTATTGCCATAATCAGACAATGCATTAAATGTCTTTTCAAGACGCCTTATATCCAATGTGTAAATATAATGTTAAAATGAAATTTGTAGTGTCCTTTTAAAGCTGCTAAATGTTACCCAGTGCCACTTTGTTTCATATGTGCCATATGTTGTTTGTAAGTATCACACCATCTTACAAGTGAAATATTGCTTTAGCTTTCACATGGATCTGTCATTACCAGACATAAACATCATGTTGAGTCTTTTGTGCATTTTAGAGCATGCCTGATGTAAATAACCATGATCATCAATATTCAGCAGTTATTAAGAAAATTATATGGAAAAAGAGCAATAGAACACAGGTCCTTATATACAAATAGGACAGTTCCTGGATTCCATCTGGCATGCCAATACGATTATATTTTCAGGTGCTATTTGAATAATCAACAGTTTGCCAATTCAGGACGTGAATTTTCCCTGTGCCTTGTTTCTGTCTTCACTTTCTTCAGGAAAGACTGTCAAATGAAGTGCTGTGTTCTCTTGTGTTGTCTATATTAGAGCAAAGCATCTCTGCTATTTTGGCAGATGTACAGTGAATTGGCCTGCAGTATCCAACTTAGAGTTTGGTGCCAAATGAGAATGTTGGCTCAACTTTGAAGCTCTCAGTGTTTGGTTCTGAAGCATAAATAGACAATATTTTGTTGGGAGACTTGTTGTATGTTGTATTAGCTAGTGTCTTATTGCAGACCTGGCTCACTAGGTGCTCTAGGCCAGACAAGGTAAAATAAAACACTGTTTAACTAGTTTTTCAAATGATTGTAAGATGGCATAATGTAGTGGGACAGTTTTTGTTTAGTGTGAAATTGGTGGCTGAGTTGCCGGTAGCAAAATTGACACTGAACTTAACCAGGGATCACCATGCATATTTGTTTCAAGGAAAAGATTAAATATTAAAGTCAATGATCTGGGAAAGGTAACTCACATGTGAAGGGGTGTTTTGTTTTTAGAAAAACATATAACATTGTGCAACAGAATTATGATATCATATTTATACATTTATTTTCAAAGTTGTATTCAGAATCATCTTGGCTTAAAAATCTGAGTTAGCAGTTTGGACGGGCATCAACTGGTATGAGGCTGACAAGTAGGAAAGCCATTAAAATGTAGGAGAGGTACTGTAATAATCTTAAATTATTACATCAAACATTAAACATGAAAAGTTATGCCTAAATAAAGTTCAGTATTTTTTTTTACATTTTAAAAATTAACATAATTTAAATGCAATGTTTAAACATGTAAAGACACTAGCTGTTAAAACATTTTGCGCTTTATTTTTCTTCCTCCAAAACTTTCATTTGCTTGACACCACATTTGTTAGCTCTGTATAGTTGGCAGTTAAAAGAAAAGTATAAGCACTTGGCATGGATATTAAATCATAAATCTGAATGAGTGCAAGTGTATTAACTTTGTGGTTATACTTAAAAGGCTGGTCTTTATAATCAGAGTAAATGGAAACCAGTTTTTCACACTGACATATTGGAACGATGACAGGGTTGGATCCTGTATCTTTAGACTGCATATCAAGTGCAAGGATATTTAAATAATTTACAATAAATTTAATTCACTCTGCATTCAAACCCAATATATGCAGTTGTATGTTGCTTATCTAAATGGGAACAAATGAGGTCATCTTAACAGCAGGCTGGAAATGTATGGCATTACCTACTTAGAATAGCTGTTCTGAGAACAGTACTGAACAGAACAGGAATGGTATGGACTAATGATGATCTAGCCAGTGGAGGTGATAATGGTAAACTGTTCTCCAAACTGTCTTTGTTAACTGACGTGTTAACAAAGGTTGAAGCACTTTTCCATTGTCTCATAAGCGAAACCCCCATTCCTAGAAATTCAAATTTATTATTGCCTTATCATTCTTACACTTATTAACATTCTATAAACACACACTCTCACACACCCCTGACCTTAGTGATTAGTGCAAAGATTAAGCACAAATATAAAGCCTTGCTAAGCAATGAGTAAACATTTTGTAAATCTGTGTTCCTTAAGGTTACATACAAACCAGAAGTTTACTGATGATTTTCAGTGATATTACCCCACACAGAGAGTTGACCATGAAGGTACAAGTTGCTTATTTTATATTCCCATGTCTCATTGCGCTGTGAAGCTTGACCTATTGCGACTTGCTCATACTGAGTATTGTGAGTTTTGTTTAACATGAAGAAAATATGCTCCATTTAGAAACAGATAAATGCTTGTTAAAAGGAACACATGGTCTTAATTAAGTCAAACACAGCACGGAAACTGGATAAATGTACTCCCAAGACGGCACTGCAAGGAACTCAGGGTGAATTGTGCCTGTTAATAAAGCTGTTTATTTATATGCCTGTTTTAGTACCAGATTCACTAAAGTAATTGGACCACTTAGGTAATGGTGCAAATGCGGCTACAAAATAATTACTGAATGCAAGATCAGGATGGATGTAAGTGCTTGGTTGTGGAGGATGCAGCAGACTACCATGATCTGGAATACTTTACTGGTAATATGATAAGCCTCTGTTACATAGAAAAGAGGTAGGTTTGCACTGAAGAGAATGACATTGACTTAATTTTAAGCTGATGTGTGGAACATTTTCTCTCTTAAAATTCTTTATTGTATCCCAGCTTAATATACAGAGTTAACTAAGCTATCTGTAGATTGCCCAATACTGCAACAGTGGTTCTAGCAATGTTGTGAGTTTTAGCTGGGACAATCTGTATGTACAACCGATGAAAGAAGGGGGGAGTTTCTGCAATCTGTTTGAAAACAGTGATTATTTTTGCAATTCCATTTGGTGAAAATATTTGTCACATAAATTACACAGTTCAACTTAAAAGTGCTATTTTAGTGCATTTAGCACCTGATTAAATTGGATTTATGTATTTTAAATGCTGAGATACAAATAAAGGCTCCTCTAAATATCCAATGAGCACTGAGTTTGAGATGTTTTGACTTAGCAGTTCCCTTTTGTACTATACTGTATTTTCTCATCTCGACTTGTCTTGCACAAAGTGTTAATGGCACTATTCACATGTCTTGTTTATTACAGGTTGGTGAGAAGCCTGTGTAATAGTCTACACAAGCACATGGAGACTGACCTGGGATGTACCACTGTCCTCAAGGACTCGTTTCTTAGTGGAAATTCACCATTGTGAGGCCCTGCTAAGGAAAGAGCTCCAGCATCACTGCTCGTCACATCAGCACACTGTTCTCCTGTTCAGGGAGCACAAGTTCCCTGTTGGATGAGAAGAAGAAAAAATATCAAGAAAGAGAAAAGATCTTCATGAGTGCCAGAAATTCCTGAGAGTTAAATAACACATTGAGACGCAAGGAGCAAAATGATTTGTTTTTCTCTCCAAGCCAGCTGCCTGTTCCTGCTCCAGCTCCTCTTGGTTGGACTGGGTCAAGCAATGGAGGATGACGTCACACCACGCCTCAGTTTCTCTTACAGTAAGCATATATATTCAATCTACACACAGAAACACACATGCACAAACACACACAAACATGCACACAGTGGCAATTCCCTCTGCTGATGCTTCATGGTGTGTGGTTGGTCATTTTAATGAGATGCAAACATTGATGCGACTAGTCGGCTGCCTTTCTGGGGAGCTAGAAGACTAGTAAAAAGTCATGCAACCACTACTTCGTATCATACTGGGCTGGGAGACTTGGTGCTTTGCCCCTGCATCAGCTGTCTTACCCTTCACATTCCAGTCTCCATCACAGGGGGTTGGTGGACAGTTGTGTTTACTCTGGCCCCTCCTTCATTGACAATGTGTGAAGATCATCTATTTATTGAAAAGCGTGTTAAAGTGCTGGCTCCCGCAGCTGGTTGGAGACTATAAATAACACAGTCTGACTGCGAAGAGCTCAACTGGAGGCTAGAGGCTGTTGGAGTCCCTGTGATCTCCCACGGACAGTAACACTTGCTAGCACTTGAAGTGTTGATAAACAGAAAACAGATATCAGTGGCTGATTGGTTCATGCTGGCCTCCACCGTGTTTGTCTGATTGTGGATTACTGCATTTACATAACTAGTGTGCAACTGTGATGTTAATGTGTAACATACACATACATCTCCTTGTCAGTCTTCAATGGACAACAAAGTATTTATAACTTTTTTGGAAACAGTCTGTCTTTCGAGCAGATGCGGTGTGGCTCCATTATTCTTCAACAGCATAATAATTCCCCTTTTATTTATAATGATCCCTCTGCTGCATCTCAAACTTAACCTCTGTCATGTTAAAGACAGCCCACTTCCTCTCGTGTGAATGGCAGGTGCTTTAGGGTGCGTCCATTCAAGTTTTTTCAGGCTGGGGTGAATTGTGAAGGCAAGACGCACAATATGGTACAATGTGTCTGTAAACACTGCACACTATGGCACTATTAAGTTACCATGGCACTACTGATGGTGTAAGTGATGATGTTTTTATAACCAAGGCAGATAAATCTTTTGTGATTGAGAACACTGATGCCTTTTAAGACAAAAGCATGAATGTGTTGTGACATGTGACACATGTATGTGGCTGTCTGTCATTGTTTTGAATATACAGGTACATACTCACTTACTAAATAGAATTGCACATATGTAGTCAGAAATATAGATGTCTTGGACTATTTAATTATATGTTACTTATTTTCAAGTCCACAAATACTTCTTCTGTAGAGGCAGAGCAGTCAACAAGAAAAGGCAAATGAATGAGAGCATATATTTGTTCCATGCCTTTTCATTGTGTTGGACAAAGAGTTTAGATTGATGTCATCCTATTTACACCCACCTGCAAATCCTTTTCCACATTTACTCCCAGTCTTAATTTACAAAGTAAATGATGGGGGTTAAGCCGTACCTGCCTAAACACGCCTACTCCCTCTTTTGAGGGTCTACCTGCTTGGTCTGTCTTGCTTGCCTGCCAACCTACACAAAAAGTGTCCCGTAGAGCCCTGACACTGCATGTTACATCTATACATCCCATAAATTATTTTCTCTTCTCTTCTCTTCTCTTCTCTTCTCTTCTCTTCTCTTCTCTTCTCTTCTCTTCTCTTCTCTTCTCTTCTCTTCTCTTTCTCTTCTCCTCTCTCTCTATCTCTCTCTCTCTCTCTCTGTTTTGTTCTTTTTGTCATTTGCTATTTGTTCTTGTATTATCCTCAGGATTGTACTGCATTGTAAGAAAAAATGCTGATGGTCTTTACACTGGACTTTTTCACTTCTAAACCACAAAGAATTCTGCTTTTTTCTCTGTTTGTGTGTGTTCCTGTCTTTGTATTTCTTGTGATACAGGCAGTATTTACAAGCACATTACTGTAATGGCAAATGCCGAGGAGGTAAACTTGAACGACCTTAAACACTACATGGCAACAAAAACCAGCTTCTGGGTAGATTTGTGAAATACGGCAGTACTAAATTTGTAGCTTTAAGATATACACGGTTTGTTTAAAATCATAATATATTTGTGCAAAGAGTGAAAAGAACTTTGGGACACAACGTCGTTAAAGGTTGTCCCATTTTTTGTTCATTGCAAGCACTTTTTAAAGGAATGTTCTGTGTTCAATAGAAGTAAAGCTCAATTGAAAGCATTTGTGGCATTATGTTGATTACAACAAAAATTATTCTTTAAAAAAAAAGCAAAAATCAAGGTTACAGTGATCCACTTACAATGGAAGTGAACGCAGGCCAATTTTTGAACGTTGAAAAACTCACTTTTCAAAAGTATAGTCATAAGACGTAAAGAATATGCATGTAAACATGATTTTATTGTGATAAAATCACTTTCTTCTGTGTGAAGTTATAGCTAATTTTACAACTTCGTTACCATGACAATGTAGTATCAAAAAACCCTAGAACAACTGTAAAAATTACAATTTAAACAATTTTACAGCTCAAATAATACATAAGTTTTAACTGAAGAATTAACTTGTGCTTTTCTAAAATTATAAGCTTAAACCTTCCAAAAATTGGCTACATTCACTTTCATTGTACCCATTCACTTCCATTGTAAATGCCTCACTGTGACCTTGATTTTAGCTTTTTTTTAAAGAAAAGGTGGAACTTTGAATTTTTGTGGTAAACACAAATGCTGTCGATTCATCTTAACTTGTATTGAACCCAGAACATTTGTATAAGGTTTAACTTTGTAAGTTACATTTACATTTATGCATTTGGAAGAGGCTTTTATCCAAAGCGACTTACAGTACACTTATTACAGGGACAATCCACTTGGAGCAACCTGGAGTTAAATGCCTTGCTCAAGAACACAAAGGTTGTGGCTGTGGGGATCGTACCAGCAACCTTCTGCTTACCAGTTTTGTGCTTAAGCCCACTACTCAAGTTGTGTCCCAAAGTTCTATTCACACAATTTGTGTAACTTTTAAAAAGAAATTGTCAATTTAAAAAAGAAAATCGACTATTTGTGTAGAGAAACAATTTTTGTGAAAAGTACTTTGGGACACAACTTTGGCAATGTGTGAGATAAAAAGCACAATTGCTGAAGCAACCACATAATTGTAATACACATTGGGACAAAACCCTCACATTTTCCCTACAGTCATTAGCACTGTTGTAACTGAGTCATGAATTTATAAATTTTGAATTATTTTCATAGGGGGTCAAATTGTCAGGTTGGTACATTTTCTTGGGTCATTAGGATGGATAATTGGCTTAAGTTCCTGCAATTAACTGTTCAGTCTATGCAGCATTACTCCAGTTATGTTCAGGAAACTACTGGGCTCACACTGACTATAGTGTTGTGAAAATAATGCCTTTTAAGTCAGTAGAACTGTACAGTGATGAAAAGCAGACTCAGATCTGCAGCACACATTTCACCATAGGAAAGAGCCTGGGCTCTCCCTCCATCGCAGTGGTACAAACATTCTCCTGGTTGCTCCTCCCTTTACTGGTTTCCACCTTAATTCCTTCCATGCTAATAAAGAAGGTAATCTGGCATGAATAATGAATGGGCATTTTTTGTATGCATGTTACGGAATGAACACTGGTCTGGTTCTCATTATGTGCCTATCAGCAAGGATCAAGGGTTGAGAGAGGAGAGACTACATCTGCTCAGCCTTGCTTCTTTTGTTCCTCACTTTAATACACACTATGCTACAGTGCTTAAAGTGCATCAGAAGGCTAATTAAAAAGACACCTATAAGCGGTTTACACTAGAGCTCTGTGTTTATCCAGCCATTATTTTTTTCCCTGGTAAAGCTGGGAAATGCATTTGCAACTACAGCACAGAAGGACACTTTTAAACTGCTCTGTTTCAGCTATTTATATGAGTAAGCTTTGCAAACAGCATACCTATACATTGTGATTTGTCCTTCAGCTATGCAATACTTTTAGATTTATTGGCATAGACTAAAATTAAAGTGACAGCATTGTCAAATGTATGCACATGTGTGTGCCACAGTATAATATTTAGCGTGCACATGGCGTGGTGATCAAGCTTGTGCATTCTTATAAGGCTATTAGGGCTGGGCAAGAGAGCTAAAATATTGAATAAATGCTTTTTTAGCCTTTTGATGAATATATACAGTATATATATATATATATATATATTTATATAAAAAGAAACGTCTCTTTTTCAGGACAATGTGTTTTATAAATATTTTGTACAAATCCAAATAGCTTTACAGATCTTTATTGTAAAGGGTTTAAACAATGTTTTCCATGCTTGCTCAATGAACCATAACAATTAACGAACATGTACCTGTGGAACGGTCGTTAATACACTAATAATTTACAGACGGTTAAGGTCACAGTTATAAAAACTTAGGACACTAAAGAGACCTTTCTATTGACTCTGAAAAACACCAAAAGAAAGATGCCCAGGGTCCCTGCTCATCTGCGTTAACTTTCCTTTGGCATGCTGTATGGAGGCATGAGAACTAAAGATGTGGCCAGGGCAATAAATTGCAATATCGGTACTTTGAGATGCCTAAGACAGCACTACAGGGAGACAGGAAGGACATCTGATCATTCTCGCAGTGGCAGACTACATGTAAAACACCTGCACAGGATCGGTACATTGGAATATCACACCTGCGGGACAGTTACAGGATGACAACAACAAATGCCCGAGTTACACCAGGTATGCACAATCCCTCCATCACTGCTCAAACTGTCCGCAATAGGCTGAGAGAGGCTGGACTGAGGGCTTGTAGGCCTGTTGTATGGCAGGTCCTTACCAGACATCACCGGCAACAATGTTGCATATGGGCACAAACCCACCTTCGCTGGACCAGACAGGGCTGGCAAAAAGTGCTCTTCACTGATGAGTCCTGGTTTTGCCACACCAGGGTTGATGGTTGGACTTGCGTTTAGCATTGAAGGAATAAGCATTACACCAAGGCCTGTATTCTGGAGCGGGATCGATTTGGAGGTGACTCTGTCATGGTCTGGGGCAGTGTGTCACAGCATCATTGGACTGAGCTTGTTGTCATTGCTGGCAATCTCAATGCGGTGCATTTCAGGGAAGACATCCTCCTCTCTCATGTGGTACCCTTCCTGCAGGCTCATCCTGACATGACCCTCCAGCATGACAAAGTCACCAGCATACAGCTCGTTCTGTGCACGATTTCCTGCAAGACAGGTATGTCAGTGTTCTGCCATGGCCAGTGAAGTCCCGAATCTCAATCCCATTGAGCATATCTGGGACCTGTTGGGTCGGAGGTTGAGGGCTAGGGCCATTCCCCCAGAAATGTCTGGGAACTTGCAAGTGCCTTGGTGGAAGAATGGGGTAACATCTCACAGCAAGAACTGGCAAATCTGGTGCAGTCCATGAGGAGGAGATGCACTGCAGTACTTAATGCAGCTGGTGGCAACACCAGATATTGACTGTTCTCTTACGAGAGGTTCTCTCGTATTGCGTAAGCTAGCTTACGCTACGGGAAAGATTCATCTTTTCTGAGATATTGAAGCCAAAAAATTATCCTTAATTTTGTATCATTTGTCAACGCAGTGCAGCAACTGCAGACCTTGAGCGGGCTAGCTAGCGAGCTCATTGGTTGCTCTGCAGCAACTGCTGCAGCCTATAGACGAACTTGCGTGAACTTGCGCCCAATGAGAGGCACCCGCACGCTCACTGTCCCAAAGCCCGCCAGAATGGGCGTGGCTAGGGTGCATATAAGCGCAGTTCGTAGGCTGGAACCCTGATTTTCACCTCTTCAGCGAAGCTCTTCGCATCTCTGAAACTGCAAGAAGCCGCTCGCCGTTCGAGGGGCATCAAGCAAGCTTGGACAGCGCCGAAGAAGCCGGCCGCCGCCACCTTCACCATCCTGCGAGCTACGCCATCCGGCGATGTATCCTTTTTAAAGCAAACTAGTTCCTCAGTGAACTTCACAAAAGAGCACGAGCATATTTTTAAAGATGCCTCTCACCTGCGGTTCATGCCGCACCCCTCTCAGCGCCGGAGACCGCCACATCATCTGCGCTCTCTGCCTGGGACTGGGGCATGCAGAGCTCGCCTTCGCTGATGGCGGATGCGACCTCTGCGAGGAACTTCCGATGTCGACCCTGCAGGCTCGACTCGAAGCGCTCATGACCGAAGCCGCCGCGCCGCATTCTGTTTCGCCGCGCCGGAAGAAGCACCGCTCCCAAAGGCTACTGGAACCGGGTTTAGAAGCGACTGTCTCGCCGGAGCCTCTCCCTCGAGCATCACGTTCACCCTTCCCGCCCCCCCGGGACGCGCAGTTGCCGCCGAGCGGCCGCACTGCTGCCACCTCAGACAGCGAGGCAGAGGACAAGGGCTGCTGTTCCATCACTCGGGCTCGAGTGGTCACCGCCCCCTGAGCAGGCTCCCAACAGACTCGACGGCTGCTTTTTTCAAAGCCGTCACCGCGCGCCGCCCGCGGCCCGGGCCGCTCCCTTCCTGCCGGAACTCCACGCCGAGCTCTCTAAATCGTGGAACGCGCCTCTCTCCGCCAGGATTCGATCTCACGTCTCCACCTCTCTCGCTTTAGTGGACGGTGCCACCGAGAAGGGCTACTCTTCCATCCCCCCGGTCGAGGATTCGGTAACAGCACACCTTTGCCCGCCCTCCGCGAGATGGCGGTCTAAGCCAGTGCTCCCGTCTAAGGCCTGCAGAACTACTTCCGCCTGTGTTGGCCGCGCCTATTCCGCCGCCAGCCAAGCCGCATCTGCTCTGCATTCCTTGGCCGTCTTGGAGATCCTCCAAGCGGACCTTCTTTGGGAATGGGATGAGAAAGGCAGGTACCCAGAGGCTGTTACAGATCTAAGGAGCGCGACGGACCTCGCCCTTCGCACCACCAAAGCTGCAGCTCAAGCCCTAGGGAAGTGCATGGCCTCGCTGACTGTAACCGAGAGACACCTGTGGCTAACGCTAGCCGACATGGGAGAAGCTGAGCGCTCCACGTTCCTCAACGCGCCGCTCTCTCCGTCCGGTCTCTTCGGTTCCGCGGTAAGTGGCATTGTTGACCGTTTTTCGGAAGTCCAGAAAGCCACCCAAGCCATGAATCTCTTCCTGACTCGCCGCGCTAGCTCCTCTGCAGGCCGCCCACGTAACCAGCCTCCTGCACGAGCATCTTCACAGCGCCCAGCTCAACAAAGCCAGACTTCCCAGCGTCGACAGGGCAGCCGCCCCAGATCGCGCTCAGACAGCCGCCGCAGACCGCCGCTCCCCCGCGGGCCTCGGCCTAAGATTGCGCTGAAACCTGAACAACCGAAGTCCTCCTAGCTTTGTTGAAAAAAAACGACGGCTCTGTCCCGCCGCGGCCGGACCACCGTCAAAGCTTCGCCCCCTGTCAGTCCCCTTCTCTCAGGCTACTACAGTGGTGAATTCAGCAGCCAACAAGCCGGTGTTACTACCCGCTTGCCTGCACTCAAACACCGTTTTCACGGCGACACAAAAAGATCTTGTAAAGGGCAAACATGTCTTATGTGTAGAAAATGTGCCCACAATCCAGTGTTCACCCCTACACACAAGCATTACACTTCCCGTGTCCCTATCAGAGAGCAAACATGTCTTATGTGTAGAAAATGTGCCCACAATCCAGTGTTCACCCCTACACACAAGCATTACACTTCCCGTGTTCCTATCAGAGCACACTCACATAAAGCGGGCAGAGCCCGCTCGAGTGTTAGAGTCAATAAACGAGCCCGTGCGCGCGTCCCCTCTCTGACCGCTCTGTCACACGGCCAGCAAACACCTCTCTATGTGTCAGTCCCATGCCCGTGACTATGCTCGCGCATCACTTAACAGATGTGACTCTTTCCCCATTCATCTCAATCGGGAAGTCACTCACAGAACAGCATGTCCCTGCTGTCTGCGAGCAGTCATGCATAAGCACAATAAGCGCTCTCACACATTCTGTTCAGCCCGCTGTGTACGGCAATCAGGGCGACTCGGCCATTCACCCTCTAGCGTTACGCTTCAAAGCGTGGGAAGCTATCCCAGGGATATGCAAATGGGTGTTAAGCACAATAAAACAGGGCTATTTGCTACAGTTCGATCGCCGCCCTCCCGCTTCAGGGCGGCTCGAAACTACTGTGAACACGGAAGCAGCCTGCATGCTTCGTTCAGAAATAGCAAACCTTCTGTGCAAAAGGGCCATAGAGAGAGTGCCGCCTTCACTGAGCTGAGTCGGGGTTTTACAGCCGTTATTTTCTTGTCCCCAAGAAAGATGGCGGCCTCAGACCAATATTAGATCTCAGGGTTTTGAACAAGGTGCTTGCAAAAGACCGTTCAAAATGCTTACAATCAGGAAACTCCTCGCGCATGATGCGCCAGGGGACTGGTTTATTTCTCTCGATCTGAAAGATGCCTATTTTCAGATTCAGATAAATCCCCATCACAGGCCATTCTTGAGATTACGCCGGACGGTCAGGTTTATCAATACACCGTCCTTCCGTTCGGCCTGTCCTTAGCACCCGTACTTTCACGAAGTGCATGGATGCGGCACTCGCACCCCTGCGGAGTCAGGGCTTGCGAATTCTGAACTATTTGGACGATTGGCTGATTTTGGCACAGTCACATACGGAGCTTCTGTCTCACAGGACAGTTCTCCTCAGTCATCTGAACAGTCTAGGTCTTGCAGTCAATTGGACCAAGAGCTCACTACAGCCCAGTCAGGCAATTTCCTTCCTTGGAATAGAACTAGACTCTGTGGCAATGACGGCTTGCTTATCTACATGGTGCGCGCGTGTAGATAAGTCATCTCGACAGACGCGTCCAACACGGGTTGGGGCGCGGTCTGCGAGGGCTCGCCGGTTTTCGCCTATGGTCAGTTCAGGAAAAGCTCCTTCACATAAATTGTCTGGAAATGATAGCGGTCGAGTACGCGCTCGTGCGCTTCCTCCCGGTCATTCAGGGTCACCACGTCCTGGTCTGTTTGGACAATAGATCTGTGGTATCCTATCTAAACCGTCAGGGTGGTGTCAGATCCAGGAACCTCTTCAATCTGACAAAACGCATACTAAGTTGGTCCCAGGGCCACCTGCGCTCGCTGAGGGCGACGCACGTACCGGGCCACCTGAACGACGGCCCAGACAGACTGTCCAGAGACAATGTTCCCCCAGGGGAATGGTCCCTGCACGCTCAAACAGTCCAGAAATTATGGCAAATATTCGGCAGAGATAGACCTCTTCGCGTCAGAAGAGAACTCTCACTGCCCAGTATTTTTCTCAAAAAGCGAGGACGCGCTGGCCCAGGACTGGCCCAACCGCCCGCTTTACGCCTTCCCTCCCGTCTCGCTATTGACACAGGTAATGCAGAGGAAACGCGTCACTCAGTGCTCCTCATAGCCCCGCTCTGGGAGAATCAGACATGGTTCCTGGAGCTTACGCAGCTGTCACTGGCAGCCCCGTGGCCCATCCCAGTGAGAGCAGATCTCCTCTCTCAAGCTCGCGGCACGATCTGGCATCCCCACCCAGAGCGCTGGGCGCTGCACGCGTGGGTGATCAACGACTACCCGTCGCTTTGCCAGAAGGAGTAATGAACACTATCATACACGCTAGAGCCCCTTCCACGAGAAGACTCTATGCGTCCAAATGGTCGGTGTTTTCAAAATGGTGCACCGACAGAGACCTGGACACATGGACTTGTGGGGTGTCGTCACTGCTCGTGTTTTTACAAGAGCTGTTGGATAAGGGCAGATCCCCATCCATGCTCAAAGTGTACGTGGCGGCCGTTGCGGCGTTCGCCGAACCCCTGCACGGCCAGTCACGGGGAAAAAATGAGCTGGTCATCCGCTTCCTCAGGGGAGCTAGAAAGATGAACCCCCCCGCGCCCCCCATCGGTTCCTATCTTGGATCTTTCTGTAGTTCTCGAAGCTATGAAAGCCCCCCCTTTCGAACTGCTTGAATCCGTGGATTTGAAATACCTTTCACTCAAAACCGTTTTTCTGACTGCCCTGTCATCAGTTAAACGTGTGGGAGACCTTCACGCGCTGTCTGTCAGCGCTGCGTGTATGGAGTTTGGACCAAGTGACTCCAAGGTCATTTTAAAGCCTAGACACGGCTATGTCCCCAAGGTGATCGGTACTCCTTTCAGAGCACAGATTATTTCCCTATCGGCTCTGCCAGCATCCGATAGCGAACGCGACACAAATCTCCTTTGCCCAGTCAGAGCACTGAGATTGTATACTGCGCGCTCCGCCTCTTTCAGACGCAGCTGAGCAGCTTTTCGTTTCGCTCTGAGGGCGCACCAAGGGTCTCGCCACCTCGAAACAGACACTGTCTAGATGGATAGTGGACGCTATTGCTGCCGCGTACGCGTCGAAAGACCTGCCATGCCCGTTAGGCATTAGGGCTCACTCCACCAGAGGCATGGCCTCCTCGTGGGCATGGTCCAGCGGGATTTCCATTCAGGACATATGTGTGGCAGCGGGCTGGGCTTCCCCCTCCACCTTTGTCAGATTTTACAATCTGGAAGTGCCCGCTCTGCAGGCAAAACTACTAGCAGTTTAATACGCTACAGCTCCCCTGTTGAGCTGCACTAATGGGACACATTCCACACAGACCGGCACCACCGCTCTGTTTTTCCCTTCCCACTATGTGCTTATGTATCACACACACACTGACCCGCACTCTTGCCAGCCAAATATTATTTCCCCACTCACAAGGGCTCCCCCGGGTCCCCCCACCCCCCTGGGGCTCATGCAGTGGATGCTTGGCGCGCACAACATTGACAATGGGTTCCCGTAGCGTAAGCTAGCTTACGCAATACGAGAGAACCTCTCATAAGAGAACGTCTCGGTTACCTACGTAACCTCAGTTCTCTCTAGATGAGGGAACGAGTATTGCGTAGCTGGCCGTGCTCACGCCACGAGCGATTTTCGCTTCATTCAATGAAAACCAGGGTTCCAGCCTACGAACTGCGCTTATATGCACCCTAGCCATGCCCATTCTGGCGGCCTTGGGACAGTGAGCGCGCGGGCGCCTCTCATTGGCCGCGAGTTCACGCAAGTTCGTCTATAGGCTGCAGCAGTTGCTGCAGAGCAACCAATGAGCTCGCTAGCTAGCCCGCTCAAGGTCTGCAGTTGCTGCACTGCGTTGACAAATGATACAAAATTAAGGATAATTTTTGGCTTCGATATCTCAGAAAAGATTAATCTTTCCCATAGCGTAAGCTAGCTTACGCAATACTCGTTCCCTCATCTAGAGAGAACCGAGGTTACGTAGGTAACCGAGACATTACTTTTGAGTATGACGCCCCCCCCCCTTTTTTTTGTTCAGGGACACATTAGTAAATTTCTGTTAGTCACATGTCTGTGAAACTTGTTCAGTTTCTGTCTTAGCTGTTGAATCGTTCTACATTCATACAAATATTTACACATGTTAAGTTTGCTGAAAATAAAATCAGTTGAAAGTGAGAGAACATTTATATATATACACTACATGTCAAAACTTTTGAAACAATTGACTGAAATGTTTCTCATGACGTTATTAAGCTTTGGATCTGAAGGCGTATCCTTAAATGTTTGAAATTAGTTTATAGACAAAAATATAATTGTGCCACAATATTTATTTATTTCAATATAAAACTAACATTTTATTAAAACATTTTTGAAATTGATGACTTGGACCAAATAGTAAAGAAAAGCAGCCAAAGTGCACAATATAAATGGGAACTCCTTCAATACTGTTTAAAAAGCATCCCAGGGTGATCCTCAAAAAGTTGGTTGAGAAAATGTCAAGAGTACATTTCTGCAGATTCTAGGCAAAGGGTGACTACTTTGAAGAAAGGCCAATGAAAAATTGGCGAACAGAATTTGCATGTCCCGCCCCCTGGACAGTCTTTGCTCAGCGGAGAGTGGAGGCTCCACTCCCAGGTGATTAAGCTGATCTGAAACCGTTATGGCAAAGCACAGATAGACCTGTTCGCTTCCCAAGAGAACTCCCATTGCCCGCTCTGGTACTCCATCATATCGGAGGCACCTCTCTGGACATATGCGTTGGCACACAGCTGGCCCCGGGGGCTGCGCAAGTACGCATTTCCCCAGTAAGCCTACTTGCACAGGTGGTGTGCAAGATCAGGGAGAACGAGGAATAAGTCACTCTAGTGGCCCACAACTGGCCCACTCGGACTTGGCTCTTGGACCTCATGCTCCTAGTGATAGCACCTCCCTGGCAAATTCCCCTGAGGAAAGACCTTCTTTCTCAGGGACGGGGCACCCTCTGGCATCCGTGCCCAGACCTCTGGAACCTCCAAATCTGGCAACTGGAAGATCTAATTGGTCTACCACCAGCTGTCGTAGACATGATCAACCAAGCCAGAGCTCCCTCTACCAGGCAGCTTTACGCCCTAAAGTGGCATCTGTTCGCAAACTGGAGTTCTTTCCAATCAGAATACTCGCAGAGGTGCACAGTCGGGTCGGTGCTCTCAATCCTGTGAGAAAAGCTGGAGGGGCGGCTGTCCCTTCCACCTTGAAGGTGTATGTAGCCGCTATAGCGGCCCACCACAATGCAGTGGACGGTAAGTCCCTTGGGAAGCACGACTTAAATATCAGGTTTCTAAGAGGCGTCTGGAGGTTGAGTCCTCCCAGGCCATGCCTGTTCCCCTCATGGGATCTCTCATGGTCCTTACTGGCCTTCAGAGAACCCCCTTCGAGCCGCTAGAGTCAGTTGAGCTAAATGCCCTCTCCCAGTAGACGGCCCTCCTGATAGCGCTCGCTTCTATCAAGATGGTTGGAGAACTGGAATCGTTCTCTGTCAGTGACACTTGCCTGGAGTTCGGTCTGGCAGATGCTCAAGTCATCCTAAGACCTCGACCAGGCTATGTGCCAAGGTTCCTACGACCCCTTTCAGGGACCAGGTAGTGAACCTTCAAGCACTGCCCCGGGAGGAGGCAGAGCCAGCCTTATCATTGCTGTGTCTGGTACGTGCTTTGTGTACTTATTTGGACCACACACAGAGCTTTAGACTCTCTGAGCAGCTCTTTGTTTGATTTGGCGGACAGCGGAAAGGGAACGCTGCCACCAAACAGAGGCTTGCCTACTGGGTAATCGAGGCCATCGCATTGGCCTATCGGACCCAGGCCATGACCGCCCCCTTGCTGGTTTGAGCACTGGAACTGGAATAGGTGCTCCATAGGTGCTGGGGTTATCATGGTAACTCCCTGTGATGTATTTTCCGCGGTACGGTCCTCCTGTCAGGTGTGGCTTGAGCCAGGTCTTCAACTGTCCAATTTTGGTGAGCTCTTGCAAATTGTAGCCTCTTTTTCCTATTTGTAGTGGAGATGAGTGGTACCCAGTGGGGTCTTCTGCTGTTGTAGCCCATCCGCCTCAAGGTTGTGCGTGTTGTGGCTTCACAAATGCTTTGCTGCATACCTCGGTTGTAACGAGTGGTTATTTCAGGCAAATTTGCTCTTCTATCAGCTTGAATCAGTCGGCCCATTCTCCTCTGACCTCTATCATCAACAAGGCATTTTCACCCACAGGACTGCCACATACTGGATGTTTTTCCCTTTTCACACCATTCTTTGTAAATCCTAGAAATGGTTGTGCATGAAAATCCCAGTAACTGAGCAGATTGTGAAATACTCAGACCGGCCCGTCTGGCACCAACAACCATGCCACGCTCAAAATTGCTTAAATCACCTTTCTTTCCCATTCTGACATTCAGTTTGGAGTTCAGGAGATTGTCTTGACCAGGACCACACCCCTAAATGCATTGAAGCAACTGCCATGTGATTGGTTGATTAGATAATTGCATTAATGAGAAATTGAACAGGTGTTCCTAATAATCCTTTAGGTGAGTGTATATACCTCACCAGCCTGAGCAGGATGTGTTCTCCGAAGGAAGAATAGGACTGGAAAAGAATACTTTCCCCGATGCGTTTTATAGCTAGATGGCTCCAAACGCATCTAACACTATGAGGAGAAACATAGAGAAAGAAGAGGCCACGGCTGTCGTGGCCTGCTCCCATGCTTGTCACGTCGCTTGTTCCCACCCCTCAAGGGAAAAACAGATGCTGGGAACCTAATAAAAACAATACGACGTCTTAGGTTATGTGCAGTCTGATGCCCATGTTCCTTTGGCACGCAACAGCTTGCTTGAACCAGCATCAACAGATCACGTAACACGGTTCAGTGTAAGTGCTGTTATTCAATGGGACCCCTTGTGTCACTACAATGACACAATGTCGAGTGAGTTACAGAAGGGGAACGTTCCCTCCATCAGGGAATGGGGGTTACTCTATTAACCTAGACTTTTTTAGATGACTACTATTATTATAAAATGTTGAAAAAAATTTTTTAATAAAGAATGAGTAACTTTTGACCGGTAGTGTATATATACATAGATTTTTTTAAAATTTTCAAATGTTTCAAAATAGGATTTTGGTTGGTTCTACTGTAATTTTGGAGCCCACTATATACAGTATAGATATAATATCATATTCATCATGTAAATATTCAAAATGTTTAATACATTTTCCACACTGTTGTCAATTATTAAACACTAAGAAAGAATTATATTTATTAATTGTATTTATTTGCACCAATATGACATTTCATAGTACTAAACAGCACTATCTACCTATACATCATAATCAATAAATATATACACTAAAACATTAAAATATATGGAAAATTCTAAGTAGAACATTTTTGAATGATCATGCAAATAAATTATTGAAACAGAGTTTTGAATCAAGCAATTGAAATGCAGGGTTTGAACTGATTCACAGAAATGAATCAAATTTACCAACACTAATGCCATTTTTGCATATGAAGCCTAAAGTTTATGAAGTTTGTCTGTATGCCCTCACACTTGTTGCAAAACTGACACACTTACCAACTAAATAAAAAGAATAAACAAAATAAAAAGTGCTTTATAATCATTTTTACATTTACAATGTTGCTTAATTATTGTCTGCAAAAATCATTTCAAATTTATTGTGAATATTCACTATATTGCCTTGCCCTATACATACTATGCCATTTGACACTGTTTTGGGCAATCAATATTAAGGTGTTTTAATGCTATTTAGTTCAATGCCAACCAGACTTCAGCAAATGTAGGCTCAGTTACAGCATGGAGGAATTTTACAGACTGCTGCTGTGCCACTAAAATAGCCATGAGCTGCAAAATAGAACCCACTCATTTTCATTGCGTACCAACTGTGATTGAATTGATCTTGGCACGGCGAGAGAATATTAAGAGTCACATCCTGAAATGCTGCTGAGTTTTACCAATAAATCAAACCTGTCAGACCCGTCAGGCAAAAATCCTCATACAAACTCATACACCGATTTCCAGGGCAACTGCATCCTGAATTCATTTATTTGTTTATTGGTACCTGCTCAATGATATCATGGAGTTCCAACAGCCACCCTGAAATGGGACTATCCTGTCCAGTTATTTCATACAGATAGTGAGTTTGTAAATTGTAGTTTTGTGTAAGTGCAAGACTTGGTTTTTTGGGGAAGTTTAATAAGTCTCTTTTCCCAGTAAATGTTACCATACTTCTTATGAAAACCGTAATGGCACCTGTCTTTGTAATTTCGAAAACATTTCAGGCTTATACATTTTTGTAAATTCATTAAACAAATATTTTTTATTGACCTGTTAACTGCAGAACTTTGTATCTTGCATGCTCTTCCTCTTATTTATTGTCTTTTTAACTTTTTCAAATTGCACATAAATCTGATTTGTTTTTCAAAGCTGGGGCTGTTTCAACAAATACTCCTAAGAATAAATACTTCTTAACTACTTGTTTCTACTTGATGTTATCTTTTTCCTTAAACCGTCAATGTTTATAGCTACTACCTTCTTGTGAGCTTCCTATATTTTACACTAAGTACATTCTTAATATTTTTCAGAAATGCATATCTGTCCAAAAACACTTATTGTTCAACATTCATTACATAGTGAATGCCATGCCTGCAAAAATCAGCGAAATCAGACTTGTTGACTGCTCAGACCGAAAAGCATTTACAATATGATTTTAGTCTGATTTCAAACCACTTATGGATTTATTTATTTATGCTTTTTATACCATAGACAACTACACAAATTAAGTCTCACGAATAGTCTTTAAACTTGGAATTAAACTTTGTTTGGCCTACACATAATTCCAGCTGTCACCATGGTGTTGGTGCAAGCTGCCACTTCTCATTGCAACAAGAATGATCCTGCTCCAGTTCACAAGGCAAACACTAGCCCCTCTACTGAATGTCTTCATGGATCAACCCCATTTGCTTGATGTCTTAATGTTTTCTGTCTCTTACTCCCTCTTACTTCCTGTGACTTCAAACTGCTCCCTTATTATATCAACTGTATTTCAACATTTCATGTTGAATTTCTAACTATGCAAAAGGGAGACCCAGCCACAGCAGGCAGCTGAAAGAGTACAGAATGTTTTGGGAGTGCGGAGTGTTGCGTCACTACTTTCTTCTCCACTTGAGAAAACCAGCAGCCATTTCTTATCAGTGTGGGGAATTAATGAAAACATAACAGTGTGAGAAGGGGATGTACATTTCTCTGTAACCCCCACCCTCTTGGGAATGTGGGTTTTCCTTAAAGGGGAAAGACACTAAGAACACACTGATTAAATGCTTACAGTTTCCCAGAAGCACTTTACTGACCACTTCCTCTGGATGCTATTGAGCGTTTGAGAAGAATATAAAATGTCATGTTGTGTAGCTTGAAACTGACCTTTGTTCAATTTTATAATACTTTTCCTTCTTCCAACTATAATTAAGCCAATTTAAGGTGGATTTCTACAGAAAGTGTAAACACTGTGGCTCTATCAAAACATTTCTTTATTTGCTTGAGCATCTTGACCAGCCCAATAACACATATTATTGACTCAACCAATGGTGTGAGTTTGGGGCGGGACTATCTGCTTATTGACCAATGGCAGGCAGGAAGGAGTGTTCAGGAAACTTGTTTGAAAACAATACATTTTGCAATTCAATTTGATGGCACTAGTGACATAGAAATGACACACTTCAGCTTTAAATATCAATACTTATGTCAAACATTTTCCCATGAGTTTGTGTATGCTCAGGCTTTGACGTAGTATGTCATGGAAAAAGGACTGAGCTCATACAGGTGTGTTACAGACAGCATTCGACTTTTACAAGCACTCTTATACTAAGACATAGCTCCAAAAGTTAATATTCAAACAAGGTATTTAGCTCCCCCTCTGCTCTTAATTAAGTCTGTTTCGGGTCTAACAAAGCATTTGCCCAATAAAATAACAGCAGAATAATTGGAGTGTTCAAAAGTTAAAACATCCCGCTGGGGCTCTAGAGGCACTTTGATGATACTAAGGTATTTCCAGTACAGATGGTTTAACAGTTGCTTCTAGTTGCTGTGTGCTAAAGAAACACATGTTTTGTTTTTGGTTTATTTGTTTGTTTGTTACTTTTTTCTTAAAGGTGCACTATGTATATTTTTCTCATTAAAAGGTTTTACACTTAAAGAAATAAATAGCACTTAAATGTATGTTTAAAATCTTGTGTGCTGACATGAGATGAAGAATTCAGTCATTTCAGCTTTTATTTTAGCAAGTCACCTCATGGTGGCCATCATGTTCAGATCAACTGACCCACTGAATAGTATTCACTTTATCTCAGTCACCCTTTGTTATTGGTCACTTTCATTCACAGATTATAATAATAACAGTATCAGTGTAAGTCCAGAATGACTGCCAAGCTATGCCTTAGGCTTAAATTCACAAAATAAATGTAATGTTGATATGATAAAATGCTGATATAAAATGTGCATTGTGTGCATTCACTTCCACCACAGTAAAAAAATAAATGAATGTGTATGACTCTAGCTTCCCTAACTTGTCTGTTCACCTTGACTCGAGAATAACCCTGCTTTGTCTGCTATCGCCCAAAGCACATTCTGTTAAATGTATAGCCTGTTCTTAGGAAAAAATAGTTTTTGATGCTCCCGAAAATGAAAATGACAACAAAATAATTGAAAAGAGCGTCTACAGCATTAACATTAAAAATGGCTTGAGCAGAAAGCAATTTGTCATTAAGGCAACAGGGGTCTTGTCATTCTCTTGGCAATTGGGGATGACATAATTTCTCCTGCAGCACATCAATTGTTTACTTGGCACTTGGGAAGGTGAGAGATAACGTAAACACATCTGGTTGCGTGACATTAAACATTCAGAGGCAAATTCACTAAAGAGATGTGCTACTTTTACTCACAGTATTTCAGTGCAAAAACCTGCATCTTATTAACTTCACCCACATTCCAGCTGTTCCAAGCACTTAATGCACTGAAATAGTGCTGTGATATGTGCATTTTAATATGTGTTTAAATGTGTATATGTGTTTATACCATTGCCTACCAACATCTCAGTTTACTCAAATAAAACAAAACTTGTATTTCAAAGATAACTAATATAATATTGCCATTATATTCATGCTGTATATCCAGAGGGGATCTGGCTCCCCTGAGCCTGGTATCTCCCAAGGTTATTTTATGGAGTTTCAGGTTCCGTGCCACAGTTGTATTTGGCTTGCTCACTGGGGGCCTAAATCATTTTAAGGCATGATTTTCAGTCACATTATTCATTGAAACACACAATGAGGATTTTAAGACATTACAGACATTACAGCATAATTTTCTGTTACACCATCATTTTATGTAAACCGTGTGTGTTATACACAGCGCTATACAAATAAAAACAGCCTGGTCTCATGAACATTGTTTGACCGTTGCAAGATTTTTGCAAAACGAAATTACGTTCCTAATCACACGTTTGACTGCAGTGTCCCAATGAAATTACAAAAGTAAGTGAACTGGTATCGTTAAAGTGAATATTAGATCATTTAAATTTGTAAAACGTACCTCCCTAGCCTAAAACTTTAGCCTAAACCTAACCAATAGTGATCTAAAATCAAATGAGAGGTAGACAAAAAATAGCCATTCTGACCAAAAACCAACACCTAAAACTATCTGATAGTGTCCTACAAAAAAAATTTGAAATTAAAATCACATTTTCTGAAGCAAAGACATCATCTCTTGTCGCTTCTATGACATTCCCATCTCATGTGTCAGCATGCATGCTTGACAGGTCTCAAACTGCAAAGTCCAGCACTCTATCATTTGAGCTATTGCAGAAGTGAATCACATTGAAATAAGTGTGTAAATTTAGGTGAGTCTGTAATACAACCGTTAAAATCAGCCAAACCATTAAAACCACCTACCTAATATTGTGTAGGTCCCCCTCGTGCCACCAAAACAGCGCCAACCTGCTGCTATTCTGAGATGCTATTCTTCTCATCACAATTGTACAGAGCAGTCTGAGTTTCCATAAACTTTGTCAGTACGAACCAGTCTGGCCATTCTCTATTGACCACTCTCATCAAGGTGTTTCCATCCGCAGAACTGCCACTCACTGGACCATTCTGAGTAAATTCTAGAAACTGCTGTGTGTGAAAATTCCAGGAGATCAGCATTTACAGAAATACTCAAACCAGCCCATCTGGCACCAACAATCATCTATTCGATTATCTAATCAGCCAATTGTGTGGCAGCAGTGCAGTGCATAATATCATGCAGATATGGGTCAGGAGCTTCAGTTAATGTTCACATCAACCATCAGAACGCAGAAAAAACGTGATCTCAGTATTTTGTAACGTGGCATATTTGTTGGTGCCAGATGGGCTGGTTTGAGTATTTCTGTAACTGCTGAACTCCTGTGATTTTCATGCACAACAGTCTCTAGAATCTAGTGAGCAGTAGTTCTGTGGACGGAAACGCCTTGTTGATTAGAGAAGTCAACAGAGAATGACCAGACTAATTTGAACTGACAAAGTCTATGATTGATCCGTAAGTAGGTGAGGCAGACGAGGAGTGGGGATCTACACGCGGGTTCTTTATTGAACAAAATGAAAATAAACAAGACTGGAACAAAGGAAACAACCACGAGGGGAAAAATGAAACCAAAACATGAAAACATCAAGGGAACACGAACAGGGAGAACAGGGCAAAGCATCTAAATCGGACATCCACAAACAACGATTGACAAGGAATGGAGAAACAACAGGGTTTAAATACACAGGGGTAATGAGGACTAAACGACATACAGGTGAGAACAATGACTGAGTGCTGCATGATGAGGGCAGGGAACTATGGGAAGTGTAGTTTGTGACGATGACTAATGAAACACGGGGCAGACAACAAGGGAATCATGACAACGGTAACTCAGATTACTGCTCTGTAAAATTGTCATGAGAAGAATTGCATCTCAGAAGGCTATTCTGAGATGCAGGTTGGTGCTGTTCTGGCAGCACAAGGGGGCCTATGCAATATTAGGCAGTTTTTAATGTTGTTGTTGATCGGCATGTAAATCAAACACATTTATGTATCTATTTATGAATATATATATATATATATATATATATATATATATATATATATATATATATATATATATATATATATATAATGTATATATGTATATATACCACAGTTAGTTCCAGTCCTCGAATCTGATTGGGCGAGAGACGTTCGATGAGCACAGACATCGCTGTTTCTATAGTGAATGACACTTGCGCACTGGCTACCGAGGAATACCCCCGCTTGGACGTCTATTTTCTACTGAGAAAGCTGACAGCATCTCTGATTGGGTGTGGCAAAAGATGATTGGACACGGTCCATGTCTATCTCTCTCTCTCGCTCTCTCTCTCTCTCACACACACACACACACACACACACTTACACACACACACACACAGGCACACACACATTCCAGAACCAGGAACATTCCTTTACATCTATCATTAATACAATTTTATTTCATTACAAAGAGATGTTTGTGTACATTTTCTATTGATCATGGAATCAATAGTACTTCAAATAATGAGAATACATTGGAAAAGAGTGTGAAAATGGCATATAACATTTTCTGCACTTTCTACACTTTCTGCATTTTTAAGGCATATTTTCAACAGTGGCGAAGAGTCAGCTGTACAGTCCCAGTAATGTATGCCAGATTGCAGTAGTCCACAACCTAGCACTCAGAACTGACCAACAAGATTGGGAGTTGTGCCATACAAATTGCATTCAGCATATAATTCTTGGGCATGTTTGTGCTTTTACCTGATTGTTAAAACAACGCTGACAGCTTGTGGAAATATAAAACACTATTAATTTAGTAAATGGCTTGTTTTTTACCTTTACATTACAGTGCTTTCAGCTACTGACACTGATGTAACATTACCAATTGTACAGTGTGACTAAATAAGAACTGTCTGTTTGTTTGAGAGTGGAGTATTGCAACAGGCATTTAATATTGTACAGCATTTTTGTCTTCGAAAGCTCAACTCATCAGATACAGTAAGCATTTAATTACATGAGCCGTCTGTTTAGGACTAAACAAAACACAGAGCTTTGATCTTTCACACTGACGGCCAGATTGCTACACACACTCTTTCTTGTGCATTGGATGCTCTGTGTCTCTTATTAACTTTGGGCATGCACTGTTGGAGAAGCCGCTGGGAATTTCGCTCTGAAAACTGAACATGGAAGGGTTCCCTAAAAGCCTGCATAATTAATTTCTCTCTAAATGGATTAGAAAGCAAAACGCTTTGAATATGGCAATCCATTTAGTACTGGTTTTTTAAAAAAAAATGACATGTAATTGCATAAAGGCGGTAATGATCTCATATTGCTCACAGCTACACAAAGGGTCTGACATGGCGGTTGTGTTATTAATTGTCTCTCATAACAGAAGGATGTAGTAGAGTAGCAGAGTATTTCCTCTGTAAATCTAGATGTAATTTCTGCATCATTAGCATCAGCAAAGGGAATGGCAAAATAATTATTGTTTTCAAACAGGTTTCCTGAACACTCCCATCCCAAATGTATGCCACTGGTTAAACCAATGTTGCTATGTCAGGCTGGTCGGGATGCTAAAATGTTTGTATGTGCAATGTTTTGAAAGAGCCACAGAGCCACAATGTTTATACTTTCTGGGGAAATCACCCTACAAATGGCTTATTTATAGTTGTCTCTGTATATTAAGCAGGAATAGAAGAAAGTACAGTATTTTAACACAGAAAACAACTACACACTTCAGCTTTAAGGATAGTTTAGGGTCTGTCAAAAACCTGTAAAAATAAAACCATGAAACTGGTCTGGAACTGGCTGTGACAACAACACCTATGTTCCTGCCAAACTACAGGAAAAATAACAGACTCCAAGGAAATGAGGGGAGACACCTGATGCTTTCTCTTGTGCTACTGTTTGGTCACTCTCCTTTTATATTCATCACATGTGGCCTATATCATATTTTGGTTTTGAAAACAAAATTGTGCCATTTAAATGTAATAAAGTCTTTATTACACAGTTACTACACAGATATTTGTATAACTGTGTTGTAGACATGGACTGCAGGTCTGAAGAATAAATAGAGAGTTACAGAGAGGGTCAACAAGACAAGGTCACACAAGTTATGATATGTTGTACAGCTTCAACACAGAGACAATATCTACTTGCCTCTTAAGTACCTCTCTGTTGTTGACACTCTTAGCCTTCTTTCCCCATGAGTGGGAACAGGATAAGCCTTTTTCCCAGCATCCATCAGTGTAGTTTTGAGGAAGCGAATGGCAGCTTAATGGCATGTCAATTCAAACAATAACACAGACATTGAGAGACTGAGAGAGACTGTATTGTCTTGTGGCAGAATGGATCTTTTTAAAGACATGAGAATCAATAAACAGGGCATCAGAAATTATATCCAGAGTGGTGTTATTCTGAGTTTTCAGGGGCTTTGATAGTTTCACTCCACCACCCTCATGCAAGCATATTTAAAATCTAAATTTTTTCAATGAAAATAAATAAAATAAAACCTAAGGCTACATACCTGGTCACAGGCAGATATCTTAAAATATAACATAAGTGAACACACAACACAAATTAAAACAGCCTGGTATTTCCTAATACTTTTTCATCCTGAATCAGTCTCAGAATAAACATTGTTATGCCTACATTTCTGCTAACAGACTTTTATGTACAGCTTTCTTCATTTTGCTACAGTTTCCTGACTAATTATCACCAGAGACGCTACAACAACAGTGTGTTTTATTTACTGTAAAACAAATCACGACTACAATGGCTTATTATAACATTATTAATACTTATTTTCCCTCTATTACCCATAAACTGCTTTGTTATTATATCAAAGCACTTTTACTCTAACGCGTTATTTGTAAAACAGTACATTTTAATGCTTGTATTACAATCCCACCTATATTTACACACTTATTCCAACATTATTAGCTTGCGCTGTAGCTCACCTGACTTTTAACTCATAAGCATGTGGTCCAAGCTTAGCCAAGGATGCTCGAAACGAAAGTGAAAGTAAAACCAGAGTGACATTGAAGCGACACGAAATGACATGGTTGCTTAAAAAAAAAATTGCTTTTCATTTCGAGCTTACTTTTAAAACAATATCGGTTAGGTTTAGGCATTGGTTAAGGGTAAGGATGTCTGTTTTGTTCACCTCTTTCTTTTACGACACTATTTATTAGGTTTAAGCTAAAGTTTTAGGTTAGGGAAGTAAGTTTTACTTATTAAAACATCCATCTATTATTCACCTTACAAACATCATCTGATTACAACATCATTTCACATTTTCTTTTCTTCAGAAAGTGTAAAAATTTATTTTGTATAGTATTGACACATTCATATGTATTTTATATTTAACAGTATATACTATATGAGTAACACTTATGTAGCTGAAACAAACCCTACTGTGGTCATTAAAGGGGTCATGACATGAGCAAATTTTCCTTGATCTTTTAAAATGTAAGAGTTCATTGTACTATAAAAACATATTGTAAGTTTCAGAACTCAAAACTTCCTCCTCATTGCAAAAAGAGCATTTGTTGAAACCACGCTGCCAAAACGACTCATTCTCTACTTTCTCTACACCATGATGTCACACGGGGGTAGATATTTTATATCTGACAGCCTCCACAACAACACAAATGACTACTTAACCATATCACTTCCATAGCAGTGAGCAAGGAGAGAGCAGGTCAGTGGTTTACAAATACATGACTTAAAAAAAATACTAATATCATAAGCGAACATCAAGGAACATATTTAAATAAAAGAAATGGCCCCTTTAAGATTAGCTTTAGAAGCAAAACATTCACGTGTGTGATTTTCCCAAAGGGGGCACGATTATTTGGTTCATTGTGTGAGCTGCAGAGAGAGCGCTACAGCAATGCCACACTAGAGAATAATTGGGGGAGCAGTTTCTATCTGTGCAAATCCCTCTAAAGCCCTGTTTGGTTGCAGCCATTGCCCTTTGTCCTTGTCTCACTAAATCGTCATTAAATTTCTCCCCAAACCCTCTGAAATGAATGCTGTCAGTGTTGAGTGGTGCCATGTTTCATCCTGTAATCAGAGAGAGAGGAAAAATGAGAAAAACAAGAGGCAAAGACCCCAATAGCCTGGCAATAATGTGTTGTGTTGATCCCCTTCTGTGGTAAAGCAGACAGGATTCAGTGGTAATAAGCCCTCCTGGTTGAGGGTTGATGCCCTATTATTACTGCATTGTCTCTCCCGGGGCTCAGGAAGTGAGTGTGCAGACTCTCTACACCAGAGACATGGCTGCTTTAAGAGTCTAACCTCAGCTCAAAGTCACCCATGGGAGCATAATCAGTGTAATGATTACATGTTCTCTTGTAAGATCTACTTGAAGAGAAGATCACATTGAGAATTGCCAGGTTTTGTAAATCAATGGCACTTTTTGTGTGCCTTGAAGGCTTTATAATAATTTATATTGACTTGTATTCAATATGATGTTGGTGAGCATGATGTACTGTAGTGATGTCTGATTCATGATCACATCATTAATCTTATCTGGTTCTTTTCAGTGAAACAGTTGAATTGGTTCACAAGACAGATTGAATGTTTTGGTCTTGAACCTGACTTCAGTTGGAGCAGTTCTTGAGTTCATATCCGTGATCCAGTTGCAGCAGTTCTTGATACAACAACACATTTAATTTACATTTTGGTCATGTCCGACACAACCAAATGAACCAACAACAAGTGAAGTGTTGATGATTTTACTGATGTTGCTAAAATAAATGTATTTTAATAGATGAAAACACTTTGTGTTACTTGAAAGTGTAGAAGCACATGATGAATCAATGAATTGTTTTACTGGAATGAAGCAAACTTTGCAGTCCCTGCATGGGTCTATGTAATGTACATTGTAAATACATATAAAGGTTGAAAACCCTTGATTTATGCAAAATGAAATAAGGCATGCCAGTCTGTGCTTTGAGACCATCAGTGTGTGCAGTTTATAGTACAGTATTAACAAAAACAAATTAGATGTTTTGACCTCTGTATTGTTTACTCTAGACTGAAAGACGAGTGTGATTCATCTTTGTCAGCTGTAATGTACAGAAGAAGTTTGTGTTTCAACCTGTTAAATGGGGCAATGATTCAACATACATCTTAAGACTTGCTGGTATCTTGGATGGCTGTCATTGTTGCATTAGAGAAGAGAGTTTTTTTGTGCCAACCTTTGGTAAAATAAGATTAAATTGTTTCAACCAGAGTTCAAATTCCCTTACTTATGTAAAAGTTCCATATTAAGTTTTAGTGAATTCACTGACATAATTAATTTTACCTTCAATTGTGTTGTCAATAATTTGAAAGATCTTTAATGAGACAAAACAGGATCCCCACCCCCCAGTACTTTATTTTGTCATAGGGTGGGTCCCAAACATTGATTTAGTCACCACTATATTTTCAAGCAGCTTGAAGTCCTAAGAAGCCATGCTAAATTATTTTTTATTTGTTTATGTTTTTGTTTTGTGGGTAAAAATAAACATACAAAGTGATGAGCCAATCCCAGCTCGCTTCAGTAAATACTCTCTACTGGTGGGAAAGATACCACTTCTTATTGCTGCGGTTGTCTTGGAAACAGGGAAACAGCCTGCAGGAGCTGTCATGATAATGATACAGGACACTATCTTTGATTAAGAGATGAACATCTGTCTCTGAGCAATATGTGACCACACACATGCACACACACTCATTCTTCATTGATTCAAACATTTTATGGTTGCAACAAGTTTTAGAAGCTTTGTCAATGCCAGATTGTAGAAAAGAATTTCTGGATCCAGCAATGTAACATTATTATCTAATACAATATAATGTATGTGTCACATATCGGACTCTTACACATTTATAATTTTTGCAGTAGTAAATCCTGTTGGCTCGGTTTTGCTAACATTCCTCACTCGCCCCTTTCTCTTTTTTTCATATCTGTTCAAAGATGCAAACGAGAGGTCGGCCAAGAGATTTTCACCTGATGGAGTCTTCAATTACACCTCTCTGCTCCTGAGTAAAGAGGATAAAATGCTGTATGTTGGCGCTCGAGAGACTCTCTTTGCACTCAGTATCACCGATATCAGCAGAACGCAGCTGCAGCGCAATGTGAGTATGTCTAGGAGTTTATTTTTGGTGGATGTACAAGTATGTGCATTGTTTGTATGAGCACTAGTAAATTGAGTTCCAAATGGGAGATCAGGAGCAGCATGTTCATATAATCCCACCAATTACTGCATTACAGCTATATAAACAACCCCACTTCACTCATCATCCCAAATCATCTTTCCATATTTAGGTTTAGGAGGGAACTGTGTGCTTCAGCCAAGTCTCGTGCTCAAGCTCATCCATTGGCAAACAGCAAGCCATATATTTTAGCACTAATATATGTAGATTATATCTTGTGAATCTGAATGTTGGATCCAACCATCACTGAAGCATAATACCCATAAACATTGTTTGCATATGTATTACTGTATTATACTTTGAAACAAATTAACTTGCAGTCATAGAAGTCATATAATATATAAACATTCACAGTCCCATACAAATATTCTGTGTTGCATGATTAATTTTACACTCCACAGAAAGTATGTTATATCCAAGGTGACTCACTGTACTTAATGTCAAATTATATATACAGAATGTGAGTGGTAATGCATCATGTTACGGTAAATGCACTATGGCTGCTGAGAATGCTCAATTGAATCTGTTTTGCCTAATGCCAGCTTACATTTTTTACTTATGCAGTTAACGTGGCACACACCACAGAAGAAGAGAGACGAGTGCAGTTTCAAAGGGAAAGACTTACAGGTGAGTGGATAAAATATTTACCCCTGTGCATATGTAAAAAATGCCAAAAGTCCCATGTCAAGCCATTTATAGTTTAAAAATGACAGATAGTGCTCAAACCAACTCAAGTTTGAACAGCCTGCAAAGTAAGTTATTTTCAATACAATCATGATAAATTTCAATCAGAGAAAGTGGCCCCTGCAACACTTTTAACTAGTAAGGTCCATTATTGCCTTGATGCGGCCACACTGTAATTTTCCTGAAAGCGTGACACTGTGAAATGGCTGTTATTAGATTAAAAATCATGCCAAATTTGCTGCCAGACTGATTTGTCTTGAGAGCCAGGTTGGGATGGATGTCTGGACCTTGATGAAGACAACTTAATAACTACTGTTGTTTTAGACAGATGACACAGAGATTCCAGAAACCTCTCCCAGAATATTAAAGAGGATTAAGATCAAGCCTAGTGATGTGAAAACAAGCCAACAAATAAATATGTGCTCGCGACCTAGAGCTTACTTAAAATATGTGCTTTTATACAGCAAATCTGTCAGTCGATTGTTGACATTAAATCATTTTAGGAAGTTGAAATGTCCTGCCGTGTGACATGCTATGCACCATCTAAAATTATTTGAAACAGCATTTTATTAATATTTTACATGCAACTTTTATGAGCTCATATTAATTAGAGACTAATAAAGAGACTAGAAGGAATATTTGTACTTATAAAATGTCACATTATAGAACAATTTCAAATGAACTAGTGAACGTAAAATGTGTTAACAAAAAAGGGTGGCCAGTTAAAAGACCTAAGATATACACTTTCCCCAATACATTCAAATACATTTTAACATTAAATCTTGATGTTGATTTGCAAAAGTCCACTCACATGTAATGTTTCAAATACAGTGTAGGCATCTAGGAATACCGTATGTCTCTCCTTTCTCACTTGCACTCTTTTCTTCCATATGTACCCTTTCTTTATCTAGACTGACTGCTTCAATTATGTCAAGATTTTACTGCGTGTGAACAGCACTCATCTCTATGTGTGTGGAACATATGCTTTCAGCCCTATCTGCGCATACATTGTAAGTACTGTGTGTTTGGTTTTGCTTTATTCTACAGCAGGATTTCACTACATCCCTCAATGCATTTAACATGCTGCAAGGGAGGATTTAATTATCCATGTAATTTACTCAGTCAAACAAAATCTCCTCTGTGAAATACACTCTTCCATTCTCCTTGAGGGTGAATGCTGTTTGGATGAGAAATGATTATTGCGCTGCACTTTATTTAGACCCCACAAACTGGACACTCTGCCTGGATCAGTCTGTAGCCTTGAGAGGTCAACACTGACAAGTAACATTTAAGATTCTCAGTGAATCAGCTCTTGTATTACCAAGCAAGACTGTTGTAGTTTTCCAGGTTTGTTTTTATTTAAGTACTATTTTCAAATTATACTGTTAATTTCAATTTTAATTTTAGTTTGTTTCAGCTATGACTTTCTTAAAGGGATAGGTCATTCATAAACAAATGTCATGAATGTCAGTACTCACCCTCATGTGGCTCCAAACCTGTATGACTTTCTTTCATGGAACACAAAATAAATTATTTAAATGGTAACACAATTTTAGTTTTTGGGTAAATCATCCCTTTCATAATGGTTTAATTTGTATTTTATTGACACATTTCTATTTCATAGTTTAAAGATTTTAGATTTTAGTCCACATTGTAGTTTTAGTAATTACAGTTAAGCAATGAGTTCATGAACCAACAGAACAGTTCCATACATTTTTGATTTACATCTAAAATAAGTAAGACCTTTACAGTGATAGATCACCTAAAAATGAAAATTCTATCATTTACAATTTAAAAATGTTCAGAACTTCTTAAACTACTTCAAAGATTTCTCATCAAAAACTCATCCACATGCAATGACAGCTTTGCAGATACTTGGCATTCTAACTGTCGGTTTGTCCATATACTCAGGTGACATTTCACCCCACGCTTCCTGTAGCTCTTGCCATAGCTGTGGATGTCTTGTAAGGCACTTCTCACGCAACTTACAGTCTGTAATGACGAGTCAACAGAGTTGAGATCCATATGCAGCTTTAATAACAGTAAACGTAGTAACACAGACAGGCAGGGGTCAATCACCAGCAACAGTAAAATCCAATGCAATCCAGAGAGGTAGTCAATAAACAGGCAAGGGGTCATGGCAGGCGGCAGATAATCACAGGTTATATCCAGGTAAACAAGGCAGTAATAGTAGGCAGAGAGCAACAGGTCAAAACAGGGTAAACAGTCCAGGATCATACACAGGAAAAGCAATAAACAAGAATAAAGACAATAAAGAGGAACGCTCAGAAATGTCAGCCAGGGCAAAACAAGACTTTGCAACGAGAGAGAGAGAGAGAGAGTGAGAGTGAGTCTTAAATAGGTGAATTAATGAGAAACAGGTGAGCAGGTAATCTGTGCTAGGTATGGGGATTATGGGAAATGGAGTTAAAGTCGATACCCGGGTGATGGAGACCTCTGGTGGTGAGAGGGAGGAACTACAGAGGCGTGGTTTGTAACAGTCTAGCTGATCCCACAAAAGCTCAATGGGATTAAGATCCATAACCCCTGAGTCTTCTTTTTACAGTTGTACATGAAACTGGTGTTGAGCGAGTAGAATTCAACAAAGCTGTCAGCTGAGGACATGTGCATTGTCTATTTCTCAAACTAGAGACTCTGATGTACTTATCCTCTTATTTAGTTGTACATCTGGCCTTCCACATCTCTTTCTGTCCTTGTTAGAGACAGTTGTTCTTTGTCTTTGAAGACTGTAGTGTACACCTTTGTATGCAATCTTCAGTTTATTTGGCAATTTCAAGCATTATATAGCCTTCATTCCTCAAAACAACGATTGACTGATGAGTTTCTAGAGAAAGACCTTTCTTTTTTGCCATTTTAGGCCTAATATTGACCTTAAGACATGCCAGTCTATTGCATACTGTGGCAACTAACAAACAAACAAAAAGACAACGTTAAGCTTCATTTAGCAAACCAAACAGCTTTCAACTGTGTTTGATATAATGGCAAGTGATGTTCTAGACCCAAATTAGCAATTTTGCACGATTACTCAAGGGAGTGATGGCTGCTGAAAATGGGGCCAGTCTAGATTTGATAAAAAATGACTTATACAAATAGTGATGGTGCTGTTTTTTACATCTGTAATGTCCTGGCTATTCTTTTTGATCAGTTGAATGCCACTTTGGTGAATTAAAGAACCAATTTTGAAACAGCTAAATCTGTACATTATTCCAAACTTTTGCATGCTATTGGTTGTTAAATGTGTACTTGTAATTTATTTCTAAACTTGCTTTCATACAGTATTAAAATCATATCAATGAATTTCAGCTCCCTGTTAGTTGAATTATTATTGTTGTTGTTTTTGTTAGGCAACTATTAAATAAAATAATAACTATACAACCAGCAATGATAATGATGATAATAATGGTAATAAAAATATAGACACGATCTCTGGCCTGGTTGATCGTGTCTACGACAGCAGGTGGTAGATACACTTGATCTTCTGCATCCCGTCCAGGGGCCAGACGTGGAGGTTCCAGAGGTCTGGGTGCGGATGCCAGAGGGTGCCCCGTCCCTGAGAAAGAAGGTCCTTCCTCAGGGGAACTTTCCAGGGAGGGGCTGTCGCGAGGAGCATGAGATCCGAGAACCAGGTGCGGGTGGGCCAGTAGGGGGCCACCAGGATGACCTGTTCCTCGTCCTCCCTGATCTTGCACATCACCAATGCAAGAAGGCTCACTGGGGTAAATTCGTACTTGCGCAGCCCCTGGGGTCAGCTGTGTGCCAGCGTGTCTGTCCCGAGAGGGGCTCCTGTCAGGGAGTACCAAAGCGGGTAGTGAGAATTGTCTTGGGAGGCAAAGAGATCTATCTGTGCCAAATCGGTCCCATATGAGCTGGACCACCTGGGGTTGGAGCCTCCACTCTCCGCTGTGCGAAACCTGTTGTGACAGCGTGTCCACCGTCGTGTTGCGGTTGCAAGGGATGTGAGTGGCAAGCAGCGACTTGAGGAGATGGCGGGCGAGTTGACATATGACGAGAGCGCACACTGCCCTGGTGATTTATGTACGCTACCGTCGTGGTGATGTCTTAACGGATCAAGACGTGCTTGCCTCGGATTAGTGGGAGAAACTTCCATAAGGCAAGAATTACAGCAATCAACTCTAGGCAACTGATGTGCCAACGCTGCCGGGGTCCTTTCCAGGGGCCAGCGGCAGCGCACCCATTGCACACGGCGCCCCAATCCTGTCAAGAGGCATCTGTGGTTACCACAACACATCTGGACACCTGCTGCAGGGGGACTCCGGTCCGCAGAAAGCAGAGGTCTGTCTAAGGGTTGAAAGTCTGACAGCAGGAAGGGGTGATTGTCACACAGTGTGTGCTGTGGTGCCATGCCCATCTCTGGACTCGAGTCTGTAGCCAGTGCTGTAGCGGTCTCATATGCATCAACCCGAGTGGCGCAACCATGGCTGAGGATGCCTTATGCCCCAGGAGCCTCTGGAATTGTTTTAGAGGAATCACTGTACCGGGCTCGAAGCAAGCGAGGCACCTGAGCACTGACTGAGCAGCAGTCATTGAGACTGATTCTAACTCCATGCCGAGAAAAGAGATGCTCTGAACCGGGTCGAGCTTGCTCTTTTCCCAGTTGACCTGAAGCCCTACATGGCTGAGGTCCCTGAGCACCTGGTCCCTGTGGACGCATAGTAACTCTCGAGAGTGGGCCAGGATGAGCCAGTCGTCAAGGTAGTTGAGTATGCAGATGCCCACTTCCCTTAGGGGGCCAAGAGCGGCCTCTGTGACCTCCGTGAAGATGCGAGGGGACAGGGCCAAGCTGAAGGGGAGGACCTTGTACTGATACACCTGGCCGTCGAACGTGAACCATAAGAAGGGTCGGTGTCGCGGCAGAATGGAGAAGTACTTGTCCTTCAGGTCTACCACCGTGAATCAATCTAGCTGTCGAAAGCAGGTGAGAATCTGTTTCTGTGTGAGGATTTTGAACGGGAGTCCGTACAAAGCCCGGTTGAGAACTTGCAGGTCCAAGATTGGTCGCAACCCACCGCTTTTTTTGGCTACGATGAAATAAGGGCTGTAGAAACCCTTCTTCATCTCGGCTGGAGGGACGAGCTCTATCACATTTTTGAGGAGCAGGGTGGAGATCTCTGCTCGTAAAGCACTGGCTTGTTGGCCGCACACAAGAGTGGAGCGAATACCGCTGAAACGAGGCAGGAGCCGGGTGAACAGATTTGCGTAGCCGAGTCGGATGGTCCTGGCCAACCAGCGAGATGGCACTAGAAAGTGTAATAGAGATTGAAATCATGATCAGCAGGAGATTTCCGATGTCAAAATTTACGTATGGTGAAAAAGGAGTTCTCACCAAAAACTGATTAGATCGTTTCAGAAGACATGGATTATTCCTGTGTATTCCTTGGGATATCGCTTCTGTTCATTACAAATGATTAATTTCTTTATGTTTGATATTGCTGAAGGTCTTTTTTAAATAATTCTGGTAATCCATATGTAATGAGTTATGTGTTACCACATAAGTATGAAGGAAATTCTAATTATTTTAAAGTGATGATCATGGTAATTCATTATTAATTAATGAGATCTTACTGTTTCCTTCCTTGGGAGTTAAAGGGTATCTGGACAATTATTCTAGAGTGAAAACACATTATAAACCATTAATAGTAACTGAGGTGTTACTTGTCAGTTAGTAATGAAAACACAAATGTTTGTTCCTACATTTTATTCATTTAATCAAACAAATAGTTAGCAAACATCCTTTGCTTTGAAAGTGTTCCCCCTGTTCGCACTATCTGTACCAGCTTATCTCAGTAACATGAAGTTCTGCACAGCCACATTATTTCTGTGTCTAGTCTGTATTTCGATCTACACAGCATCAAAGCTGTCAAGAAACCTAAGACAAAAGACATACTGTACAAGAATATCTCTGTGTTGTTTCTTTTCAGAATACTTCAGATTTTTCCCTGGTGCGCAGTGAAACGGGAGAGATTGTCACAGAAGATGGTCGAAGCCGGTGCCCTTTCAACCCTGAATACAAGTCTACTGCTATCATGGCAGGTATGTGCTACAAAAAATAAAGTAAATGTTGTGTAGCCCAGTGGTTCTCAACTGGCTTTGCTTCATGACACATATTTGACTTTGGACATCAAGTGGCGATACAACAGAATACCAAACTTGTTTAGCACACAAAAGTATGCCAAAATGTCCTTTTATTTATTAATGTTACCATGAACTGCATAGAGCCAACAACATGCAAAATGATGAACATTAAATAGGCTGAATAGGACAACTAATTTTGCAAATGCATAAACTAACAGCAGCAATGTGATTTGCAACCTGGTCTCATAAAAAACACTTTTGAGGGTGAAGGCATGTCATTGGTCCATGTGTGTACGTCTGCCAAATTTATTTAGTTTCTAACAAGTGTAAGATGAAAATACCCTAGAGTTTAAATGGGCCTTTGACAACAAAAGATATGGGAAATGTTGATAAGCCTATTTATTTAGCTATCTTTACTATGTGGTTATTTGCATTTTTATATTTGCATTTAGCGTTGTTCATTCCTGCTTATCACAACTTATTTAAACCATTGTTTAGCTCACTTTTTGTTTGATTTGCATGGTTAATGTTTGTTGCTTGAAACAATGATTAATTTACAGATGGTGAGCTTTATGCCGGCACAGTCAGTAACTTCCAAGGAAATGAACCCATCATTTACAAAAGCCTTGGGCAGGGCTCAGCCCTAAAGACTGAAAACTCACTGAACTGGCTTCAAGGTAAGAGCCATAGTATTCTGTTTCTATCCACTACCATCTTGATTCTATTATGTTGTCTTGAGGGATTCATCCCTGAAGTTACAACTTGGAAACCATTTTGGCACTGCAGACAATTATTCATGAAAGCAATACCTGAGCACAAAACAAATCAATTTAGCTTCAGTTTACACAGTCATATTCTACTCACTGTACTTAAGACTGCTGATTGTTAGCTTTATATTTTGCAGTAAGTAAAATGACAAATGTTAAAAAAGTGCATAAGGCTAGCTGATGCATTGCATGTCCATGGACTTTTTTTATTTACTCAACATCAAGATATTAAGTTAAAATCAATGTTATTGTGTAAGTTAGACCTGTCGTGATTATTATATTGTCGTATGATCGTGTTTTTTTTATCAAACCACGGTTATTTGAGATAACTGCGTTTATTGTGCACTTTAAATTCCAATCACATTTGAATGCCCAAATGAGACAATTTTAAGTGAATATATAAATTCAGTTCACTCAAGTGAGTCATTAAACACGAAAACAATTATGTTGGTTATTTACTACCCTGGTATGTCTGTCTATGTGTGGCCCTGCGATGGACTGGCGACCTGTCCAGGGTGTCCCCCGCCTTTCGCCCAATGTTAGCTGGGATAGGCTCCAGCCCCCCGCGACCCTGTACACAGGATAAGCAGTTGACGATGGATGGATGGATTTACTACCCTGTGTAGGCAAAAAGGAGCTTTTCCACACTGGTTTTAGTACTGCAAAAGACTTAGACACAGATGGTACAATTTAGCTCTCATTTTTATTTTTGAGAAAATTGTATTCTGAAAAATATTTTACTTCTTTAAATTTTGTGACTTCCTATTTCAGGGAAATTAACATGCATGCAATGTAAGGACATACAGATGTGTTGTGGAAAGTCTGTTTAGAATTTGTATACAATGATGGTGTTTGTGGGTCATGGTGACCCCACACACCTTCATGTTCAAAAGCAGCTGCACAGACAAAAAAAAAAAACATTTCTTTGATATATGTTATGTTGGTTATTTACAACCCTCTGAATGCAAAAAGCACCACAGTCCACACTGATTTCAAATATATCATCAAAATTTGGACAGCCTGTGATTCCAAAACAAGCTGTGCATGGAGTATGCACATTTACACAGGCAAGGAACAAAGTTGAGCACCAAAACAGATGATGTGGGTGATGCTTGAAATGACTAAGGGGCTGCAAGGTCATTGCATAACCTGTGACAACTTTTTTACATCCTACCACATTGGTGTCGATCTATAGAAACGAAAGCTGACCATGATCGGAAAAAAACAACAACAAATAAACAAGCCTGAGCTTCCCAGCGAGCTTCTGAATATGCATGGCAGAACGCTGCATTTTTCAATACTTGCTTTCTCTGGAACTGCAGCCACTGTTTCATACTGCCGAAAAGAAAAGCAAGAATGTTCTTGTGATGAGTACAGTGCACAAAGATGCATCACTGAGTGCAAGAGAGGACTTGAAGCCAGAAATCATCCTGGACTATAATTCCACCAAAGGAGAAGTTGACAATTTAGACAAAGTCAGATCAGCCTACAGCTGCTAGCGCAAGACTTCCCGTTGTCCCTTGGTGGTTTTTATGACATTTTAGATGTGTTTGCCTATGATGCCTTCATCCTGTGGAGTGAAATCAATGCAAACTGGAATGAGGGAAAATTGTACAAACGTCGGCTTTTCCTGGAGGAGCTTGGAAATGCGCTCATCACACCGAAGATCCAGCGGCGCTCCCACCCACCTCGATCAGCTGCAGCTGTTGTTGCGTCAGTTCAAGCAGGCGTAACCAGCCCCACAGAAAAGTGGATACAGATGTTGGGAAAAGGCGAAAAAGATGTGAATTGTGCCCCCTCAAGACGACAGTAAAACCAGCACCACATGTGTACAGTGCAGGAAATACATTTGCAGAAATCATACACTTACTTTGTGCTCTTTCTGTTAAAAGTGATTGCTTACATTTACAAAATGAGCCTACCATACAAAAAATAATACTATTTAGGGAACATAAAAAATCTATTTCACTCATCAGCTATAAATAATGTCAGTTTGTGAAAGTTTGAATGTTAAATACAATTTAAAATGTTTAAAAATATATTAAAATTCTGTTTGTGTTCAGTTTGTGAAAAATAAATGTACAAAAAAAAAATAATTATCATGAGAGCCCTGTTAAAAAGCATTTTAATTAACTTTTGCCTTCACTAGTTCATGTTTAATGGTCCAATGGCTATATTTGAGTTACATTTTTTTTCGTTTAATTTCGAACCTCACCGAAATGACCTGCAAGTTGTACTACGATGCACCTCATCATTGATCTCTGCCTGCATCACCTTTGTTTAATGATTAACTACACTCTTAAAATGGAATACATAGGCTATCATTTAATTGCCAATAAAAGCCTTCATCAGCCCACTAACAAAGGACAATTGCATCTATGTGAACTTCTGCAGTTAATCCAGGATGGACTTCAAAGACATTAGTCATTAATCTTAAAGTTCATAAAAAAATATTGTATTTTTATTTTTAAAACACTGGACCTTAACACTTACTTAATTTACAAATTTTAAACCATGACTTCACAGCACACAAATAACTCATATTGGCATTAAATTCATGTTATTTAGCCAGAGGGAAACTGGCCCTCACAGTGAGCCTGGTGTCTCCCAAGGTTATTTTTCTCTGTTTTCTTATGGAGTTTTGTGTTCCTTGCCACAGTCGCTTCCAGCTTGCTCACAGGGGTTCTAAATACAATTATTGTTTAATTATTTAATTTATATACACATTTTACAATTATATTTAATCAAACTACACAATGTAAGACATGATAGATATTACAGTTAAATGTTTTTTTTTAATGCATGATTTCCCGTAAAGCTGCTTTGAAAGGATGTGTGTTGTGAAAAGCACTATACAAATAAAAATGACTTGGCTTGACATAAAATCCACATTTCTCAGAAACTCTTCTGTCTGAGTGTATAGTCTATGGCTTGGACTGAAACTTGGTTTTATTATTCCCTCAGACCCGGCTTTTGTAGGCTCAGCCTACATTCAGGAGAGTTACCCCAAAGGCAGTGCAGTGGGCGATGATGATAAGCTTTACTTCTTCTTCAGTGAAGCAGGAAAGGAGTTTGATTTCTTTGACAACACCATTGTGTCACGCATCGCTCGTGTGTGTAAGGTGAGAGATGCTTCATTGAAAACAGCATGTGTATGTGAAAGGGGCTTGGATGAGGACCATTCTCCCTACAGCAATAAACCATCTGTGTGTTCGTGTTTGTGCATGTTCATGATTGTGCTCATATGGATGTATGATCATTTCATGTGTCTCGCCACCAACATGGTGGAAGAATCCACTGCCTTTTAGAGAGATTAGGAGGTTTGTGTTAAAAAGATGCATTCAATGCACATCAATGCAGAGCTGTCCCCTTTCTTGGTCCACATCCAAATCTAATCACTGCTCAGCAAATATTAGCATTCAACTCTCGAATCGAAGGCTGCTGAAAATGCATACTATACACACCCAAAAAACACATCAATTCCTCAGTGTTTTCAAACTCATTGAAAGATGACAGAGATGTGTAGAAACATACACTGACTGCAATGTAGCTTATTCAGTTTGGCTTTAAAAGCCAGCTTTACTAACAATTATTAATAAATGCCTACTGTCTTCCAATACTCCAAGTGGCAGGAAGGAAATAAAGATAATTTTGCCTGCATCTTTTTGAAAGTTCATACTCTCCTGATCCCTGGTTTGTAATTTGGATTTCATACAAGCTGCATGAAATGCCTCGCAACAGTTAAATGGTTGGCCTGCTTATTTGCATCCAGTACCTTAAAAATTATCCCAGGTACCCTTTTTAGAATGCCCCATATTCTGCTGGAACCCAGCAATAAGAAAGGGAATGCAATGATTATCTGTCTGTAAGCCACAATTCCTCGGTATGGTGCCTTATCTCCTCTCATAAAGTAAACAAATGTAATTCCCTCCTGCAAAAGCCCATTAGCAGTCTTAATTGTCATATATCCTGTTATGACACAGAACAAAGCAATGTTCACAGATTGATGCACAAGTCCTTTTCTATCACATCTTTGACTTTTCCGAAATTGTATTTCCTTTGCACACTGTTCATTTTAAAGTGGTTTAAGCAGAGGTGCATTTGGGCATGAGGAGTGATCTGAATCTTAAGCGAGTCCTGTTGGGATGGAGCACTGACCCTGTCTTTTTTGAATGGTGCATGGGCAGAGTGCAGTGTCTGCAAGATTAATTTGCCTTCTTGTCCAGCTTTTGAAGTCAAAGAACGATTGAAATTCCACTGCTCTTTCTAAATTTTGGGTTCTCCCTGTATAATTCCTAACTTTACTCCACTTTCACTCCAAGATATAAGTCCAAAGGTAGTACTTGTACATTCTAGCACTGATGACAATGTCAAATCACAGACGGAACAATAATTTAAATCTTGCATTTACATTTATGTATATGGCAGATTTGTGTGACTTACAGTGCATTAAAAGTATACATTTAGTCAGTTTCTGTGTTCCCTGTGAATCAAACCCATGACCTTGGCATTGCTAGCACAGGAACAGGAACACAAATAAGCTCTTGTTTTTTTCTTAGTGTTTTAAAGATATCCCTTTCAGAATAGGGGCTTTAGAGTTGTTCCTGTATCAACATCCTTGTTGGTAATTTCTGTCAATCAATCAGATTTCAGAGACTGGGAAAGGTTAGGGCTCAGGGTTAGGGATAGAACTGTCTTTCTTTGATAGGAAGGTTGTTCCAGGACCAATAAACAATACTGATTCTGAAACTATTCACAATGAAAAGTAAAATCACAGTGACCTATGTAAAATAATTTCAGAAACTATAGCCACTGTTTGGTGTGACACTTTATCTTGTGACACTAGGGCAGTGAAAGTAGTTTTTGTTAGCTGTGCAGTTTTGTATGTTGCTGTGTAGAAAGAGGGTTTATTGGTTTTTCTTTCAGTTTTAAGGTGCCTGGATTATAGTATAACTCAATCTTCAGCTGTAGGTTCACATGGCTTCATCTCTTTGGTACTGCTGTTCAATGATGAGTTGGCATTCCCTTTAAAACAGTGCTGCTGAAACAGTTCTACTCAGCAGTCATTGAGTCTGTCCTCTGCACTTCAATAACTGTCTGGTTTGGTGCAGCTACGAAATCAGACATCAGAAGACTACAAAGGACAGTTCGGTCTGCTGAGAGGATTATTGGTTGCCCCCTGCCCCCCCTTCAAGAACTATACACTTCCAGAGTGAGGAAAAAGGCTGGTAAAATCACTCTGGACACCACTCATCCTGCCCACTACCTCTTTGAACTGTTGCCTTCTGGCCGACGCTTCAGAGCTCTGAACACCAGAACCGTCAGACACAGGAACAGTTTTTTCCCTCAGGCCATCCATCTAATGAACAATTAAATTGCCCCATTGAGCAATAATGATGTGCAATACACAGTTTAATTTTAATTTTAATTTATATTATCCACATATCCACTTCTGCCATTACTTACATTGCTCTGTACATAATATACTGTTTTTTGTTCTTTATATACAGATTGTATTAGATTTGCACTACGTGTGTGTATGTGGGTATGTATGAAGGTGAGTGTATGTACGTATATGTATAATTATTTATTTTGTGTTCTTTTTTGTTTTTAATTACCTATGTCTTGCTGCTGTTTTTGGTATTGTTTGTATTGTTGTAGACTGGAAGCTCCTGTCACCAAGACAAATTCCTTGTATGTGTAAGCATACTTGGCAATAAAGCTGATTCTGATTCTGAAAATATTTTATTGGAATGTGTTGTTGCCGTCCTGCTGTTAGAAGGCGTTGTCCAGAGTGCTGGATTACAATAATTTTATCATTAGAGGAAAGCTCATTTTGTTTGGAGAACAGCTGAGGTGGATTAATAAATAATGCTTTTGGATCTGTTTATGTAACTCTGGCTGACAGTCCAGTCCATTTGCAGTTCACATCTGTCTGTCTCTTTGCCTAAATTTCTCTTCCTTTTCTCATTTTTGATTTGATCTCTCTGTCCATTTGTTTTTTCAGGTGTTCAGCTTGAAAGTTCTGCTCAAATGAGGCAATAATACAAAGCTGCCCTGAAAAAATAAGTTGATGCATAGTGCGGTTTTGTTCTTCTTTACCTGCGTCCATGTTATTCCCCCAATCCTATTTTATTATCTCCTCTTTTCCTCTTTTTTTTTGTAATTTGTTTTCTCATTCTGATTTCTCATTTTTCTGATATGCCTTTCTTTTGCTTAATATTTAAATGACCTTTTCTCCCACTGCTATTTTGGCCTCTAGTTCTTTAACAGAGATTGTTCTGATTAATTACTTTTAAAATGTTTTTTTATAAACTAAAGTAAAGAGAGCAATTAGTCTTTACACAAATATTAAACATACACAAACTCATGCCTATTGAGAAGGGAATGTACAGGGTATATATATATGTTGTTGTATATGTTGCTCGTGGTATCAGATTTGAAGCAGTTGTATTCAAAAGACAAAAATTAGCAATGTCAGTTTCTTTTTCCATTGATGTAGTTTCATTAAAGAAAATAAGATGAGATAAAGCTGGTGAAAGATTTTTTTAACAGTTGAATTATATTCTGTAATTTACAATGCGAAAAATTATTAGTTTCCTTTTTTGTAATAGCTTGTGCAGCAATTAGTTAGAGATATTAAAGTAAACAAAGATTGAGACTTTTATACACAACACATGTTCTGATAAAGTCAGATTTATTTTTGTATTCCTTATGTTATGTTATTATGCTGAAAAGCAAAACCAATCCACAACATAACCCACTGAAGGAGTAATTCTCAACAACTAGCATGTTTTCTCTTCTGCTATACATTGTATTGGCCCTTTAATTATCCTGTCTGTTTTATTTAAAGGGACCTAGATGACCAAAGTTAAAACTTAAGCCCCCAGGGTCCCTATGAGAAAAAAAATACTGTTGAACTCAGTCCTAATGCACAACATGTGACAGAAGCAGCATTCCTTTGAAACTATTCATTGTCCAGTTCTACATATTCTTTTTTCATAAAGTGTCCCCAGATCAGACATGCAAATGTCACAGGACAGCCTGGATTTAATTATCTTATAATTGTTCCATTGCTTTTCTTTTGAATAGAATATGTATCACATTTATCTGAATGCTCATTTTTTTTTAACAAGGCATGTTTTGCAAACAAGGCATGTTTACCCCTTTTCTCCCCCATATTTGAAAGTAGTCATCATAAATCACAATAATATCCATTGGATTATTTAATTGAGTTGAATTTCTAGATGGTGACTGAGGCATCTTCTAGTTCACTCTTGCAGAAATGGTGGAATCAAATCTATGCCCTTGTCCTCCACACATAGCTGAACTAATTTCTGTATGTTTGTGTTATCTCACAGGGTGATAAAGGTGGAGAGAGGGTTCTTCAGAAGAAATGGACAACCTTTCTAAAAGCCCAGCTCCTTTGTTCTCTTCCTGATGATGGTTTTCCCTTCAACATCATACAGGACATGTTTGTACTGACCCCCAGCAAAGAGGACTGGAAGAATACTGTGTTTTATGGTGTCTTCACTTCTCAGTGGTAATGTATCATGCTATATTACCTATATGAATACAGTTTGTTTACATACAATACAATACATAGAGTTGTGACTTTGTTTGTGTTTCTCTGTAAACTTATACACCTTTCAAAAAGAGGAAATTCAGTTTGCTCCTATTTCCTATAATGCTGTTATTGAACTATACCTGGAGCTTAGCCAGATTGTGCTCCTTTTGCCGTACTCAGTGTAAGAGTTGTGCGTATTGATTTAGTGCATTAACGTGTTGAAACGGGCAAAAAAAAGAGGACAGGCAAGAGATGTCAGCAAGAGTGCAGCAGCTCAGAATAGCCTCCCTCTGGGGAGTCACATGATGCCATGTGAGGTTCGGACGTGTGAACGATGAGCTCTGTGCACTTTGCTAGTTTTGATACTTTTAATGATATAAACTGTGGAGATTTGATACACCCTGACCCATAACAGTTCTAGGAAGACAACATGTAAAATAATTAAAAATCCTTGGGCTCTGGAGACATTAAAAGACAATTACGGGCTCAAGCTGATGCCCCTCTGGAGGCCTCCCACCAGGGAGTCAGTTTGGTCGGACAGGTGATAGAGATTCGGCGTGAATTGCTGAGCATATCTGTGATGCTGGTGAAGGTCGACATTCCAAAATTACGTATTAATAAGTCCCCTTCCTTATCTGTCACACATTCGACATTATGTCGATGTAGTGACACTAGGGGTTGCTTTTGGGAGCCTAAAATACCTCTGATCTTTGAGAAAAGGCCAATGAGAATTGGTGAGTGGAATTTGCATGCCACTCCCCCGGACATAAGGGTATAAAAGGAGCTGGTTCGCAACCACTCATTCAGGTTTTGTGCTGAGGAGCCGAGACAGGGTCCCTGACATTTCAGCTGGTAGTACAGCATTGTGGCAAGAGGGACACAATGTCGAGTGAGTGACAGATATGAAAGATCTTGGTTACTGCTTGTTGCTTTTGGAAAAGGCCATGAGGCATTTGTGTATTACTCCCTTCTATCAAAAGATAATGGGAGAAAGATTTAAACTTGGTGTTGGAGGAGGGAGTGTGGGCTTGGATTTAAAAAACATTAAAGTCTGCATCTAGAGATGTAAGGATGCACCTAATACAATTCAAGATTTTACATCGATTCTATTGGACCCCCTCTAGATTGTATAGGCTTGGTCTTAAAGACACACCCACCTGCTGGTGATGTCAATCGGAAGATGAGACGAGTGGTGGTGGTGGTGTAGTAGTCTAAGCACATAACTGGCAATCTGGTAATCAGGTAGGATGCTGGTTCAAGCCCCACAGCCCCACAGCCACCACCATTGTGTCCTTGAGCAAGGCACTTAACTCCAGGTTGCTCCAGGGGGATTGTCCCTGTAATAATTGCACTGTAAGTCGCTTTGGACAAAAGCGTCTGCCAAATGCATAAATGTAAATGTAACCCATGTCTTTTATTACTAATATTGCTATTAGTGGGGGTTAAGTATTGATTCTGTTTGTATATGTTTTGCTGTTCTTTGTTTAATATATGAATCAATAAAAAAAATGTAATCACAAAAAGAATAGCCTCCCTCTTGCGCTCTCCTACTCACCTGTTATGTCTGTGGCTAAATGAGAAGCAGCCAGATTTTGCATTTTGTGTGTATTTCAATTTGTTTATAGTAATTATTCTTATACAATTTTTTAAATAAATCTTGTGTTTGTGTGTGCAGGTACAAAGGTGCTTCAGGGAGTTCAGCTGTATGTGCGTTCACCATGGACCAGGTTGAAGAGGCGTTTAATGGCCGTTACAGGGAAGTTAATCGGGAGACGCAGCAGTGGTACGCCTACAACCACCCAGTGCCAGAACCAAGACCTGGGGCGGTATGTTTAACTATCCTCTGTTAGCTATTTTTTAAATATGTTACTTTGTAGGCTTACTAGAGTCAAATCACTTTGCAAATAAAAGTTATTAAAGGAATGGTTCACCCAAAAATGTAAATCCTGTTATCACCCTCATGTTGTTCCAAACACAGATGATTTTCTTTCCTCTGTGGAAAATAAAAGGCGACTCCACCTAGCTGTTTTTCCATATATTCAAAGTGAATAGGGACTGGGTCTGTCAAACTGTAAAATGTAAAAAAAAAAATGAATCTAAGTATATTAAAAGTAGTCCATACAAGTCATGTGCTATATGCATTAGTCTTCTGAAACTATGGTAGCTTTGTGTGATGAACTAGCTGTAATTCACTGAAAATCTTCCTCACTTCTTTAGCTCTCAAACCAAATATGGCAGCATGAGGCACATCAACTCAGGTTTCATCAATTATGGTTGGTCATGAGACAAAGAACACCCAATCATTTTAGATGTCAAGCTGTCGCAACACATCTAATGGCTTTTAACATAATTTTATGGTGTGTTTTGTTTTGTTTTTTTGTCCTTTTATCCCTATGACATTTTTATATAAAAGAATGCATGTGGTCTTCAAAATTTTCCCTTTTGAGTTGCACAGAGGAAAGAAAGTCATATGGGTCAGCAAATACATAATACTTTCAAAAAGTTACAAATGCACAGTGACATTTTTTGTGATTGGTTGCCTTTTAGAATTTCAAATGCAAGTTCTAGCAGCCAGATTTGGCTGAACACTGGTGTTTGTGTTGAAAGTTGCATTAATGTTGGAATACTCAGCCTGCGACTCACTATATCATATTCCTTTATATTACATGGTTGGTTGGCCATCTGATGATTAGCCCGAGGAAAAGAGTAATTGAGATTCACAATGTTTATGAAGTGTCTGCATGTCCTGAAATCAACCCTGTTTTTCCATTCTCTGTATCCTGCAGTGCATAACAAATGCTGCCCGTGCCCAAGGGATCTCCTCTTCCCTGCACATGCCTGATAAAGTGCTGAATTTTGTGAAAGACCACTTCCTCATGGATAGCGTTATTCGCAGCCAGCCTCTGCTGCTCAAACGAAATGTGCGCTACACACAGCTTGCTGTGCACCGAGTGCAGGCTGTCCACAAGACCTACGATGTGCTCTTCATCGGCACAGGTGAGGGCAAAAACCCACACATATGCATGTTAAAGGAATAATTCTATAACTATTTACTCACCCTCATGTTGTTTCCAACCCATGTGACATTCGTTCTTGCGTGGAACATGAAAGACTATCCCTTTAAACGTATTACTGAAAGACTACTGTTTTGTGACTTGTGGGTCAATTTTGGGAGTCTCACCTTGTGTCCGAAACCACATACTGTCAGAGTATGTACTTGATGAAGGGCATACTTCATCCGGGGATGTGGGCATTGTCCCAAATATGTGATGTGAGATCAACAACCACGAAAACTATCTGCTCTGGTTTTGTGAACAAGCACCATTTAAGCACAAAAAACAATTATCTTGGTATATGAAGCACTTGTAGTTGAGAAGAGCCGTCCGACTCGCAATTCACCGACCTAAGGGATTATGGGATCGTAAAGTGCCCTCACTGGAAATAGTGTCATCCGCTTACAGCTTCAAGAATATTGTGGATTCAGACTGTGGCAAGGAGGAGGGCGGGGCTGGATCATGATGCTGCACACCCGGCCCCTAATCAGATTAATCAAGCCCTCGACAGAGATAAAGGCGACCGGAGACTGCAGTTCGAGAGAGAGTTGCGGGCAGCTTCTCTGCATGTGTTCATGTTTGTGTCTTGTTGCTTTATTAACCTGTTGATACGCAATACCCCCTCACACAGTAGTGACGTCACTCTGCTTACATTTAATATATAATTTACCATCTATAAATGTAATTAATGTTAACAAATACATCTTTTCAAAGTTCTAATGGTTCAACATTGATATCCGATTTCTGTTTCACAATAGCAATGCTCCAGAAACAGCAATTTAGTTATTTGTGCCAGAAGTACAAATGCAAACATGCAATATCAAAACAGGACTTCATAAATTTGTAATGAAAATGCAATCGCCAGATGAATCCAGTTCGCCACACTTGGGTCAATTGTCCATGACAAGCGTTCATTGAAAAACATCCAATAGCAATTTTTGTCCATAAAAGTGATAAATCTGAGAAATATTGATATATTCTCCATTGTTTACATGAGAAAGAATAACCTTCATCATTCTTCAACAAACTATGCGATCTGATCTGAGCATAGTTCAGGGCTGGGGGGGAATCGACCAGGGGCCCGACTCGGAGTGGGGCGCCCTGGGAAGAAGGCGCACTACGTTACCTTGACGTCAGGAAAAGGGCGCTGGGCGCAAGCGATCCACCCGGCCGGTCAGTCTACATGTTACCGAGTTCTACGGGCTCGGACCTGACAAAACACGAGACGCAACAGACTCAACGCGGAGGTTGTAAAACCTCGCGAAGGTGTTGGGTGTTGCCCAACCCGCGGCTCTGCAGATGTCTGCTAGGGAGGTGCCCCTGGCCAGTGCCCACGAGGACGCTACACCCCTTGTTGAGTGAGCTCGGACCCACAAGGGTAGGGGTACGGCCTGGGTGTGATAAGCCAGTGTGATGGCGTCGACAACCCAGTGGGCGAGCCTCTGTTTGGAGACGGCATTCCCTTTCTGCCGTCCCCCAAAGCAGACAAAGAGCTGCTCAGAGCGTCTGGTGCTCTGTGTGCGGTCCAGGTAAATGCGCAGGGCGCGCACTGGACATAGCAATGAAAGGGCTGGGTCTGCCTCCTCCCGGGGCAGCGCTTGCAGGTTCACTACCTGATCTTGGAACGGTGTGGTAGGAACCTTGGGCACATAGCCCGGTCGCAATCTTAGGATCACAGACGTATCTGCCGGACCGAACTCCAGGCAAGTGTCGCTGACAGAGAACGCTTGCAGGTCCCCGACCCTCTTGATAGAGGCGAACGCGATCAGCAGGGCCGTCTTAAGGGAGAGGGCCCTGTGTCCAACTGATTCAAGCGGCTCGAAGGGAGGTCTCTGGAGTCCTGCCAAGACTACCGAGAGATCCCAGGAGGGAACTAGGCCTGGCCGGGAGGGATTCAACCTCTGGGCGCCTCTCAGGAACCTGAGGATCAGGTCGTGCTTACCCAGAGATTTGCCGTCTACAGGATCGTGGTGGGCAGCAATAGCGGCAACATACACCTTGAGGGTGGATGGGGACAGCCTCCTGTCCAGCCTCTCCTGTAGGAACAGAAGCACTGACCTAATCGCGCATCTCTGCGGGTCTTCAGCTCGGGAAGGGCACCAATCTGCAAACAAGCGCCACTTTAGGGCGTAAAGGTGCCTGGTAGAGGGGGCTCTGGCTTGGTTAATTGTATTCACAACGGTCGCCGCTAAGCCGGCTAGCTCTTCCGCGTCCCGTCCAGGGACCAGACGTGGAGGTTCCAGAGGTCTGGGCACGGGTGCCAGAGCATGCCCCGTCCCTGAGAGAGGACGCCTGTCCGATCTCACGAGGACATGTTTGTCCCGAACTAACGGGAGGAACTTCCTGAGAACAAGAAGGGCGGTCAGCATCTCCAGGCAGTTGATGTGCCAACGCAGCGGGGCCCCTTTCCAACGGCCTGCTGCTGTGTGCCCGCTGCACACGGCACCCCACCCGGACCGGGAGGTGTCGGTTGTGACCAGAACGCGTCGGGACACCTGCTGCAGGGGCACTCCTGCTTGTAAAAAGCAGAGGTCTGTCCAGGGTCGGAGTGTTTTGAGGCAGGCGGGGGTGATTCTTACCCGATGCGTGCCGTGGTGCCATGCTTGTCTCGGGACTCGAGTCTGGAGCCAGTGCTGGAGTGGTCTCATATGCATCAACCCCAGCGCGTGCCGCCATGGAGGACGCCATATGCCCCAGGAGCCTCTGGAAAAGTTTTAGAGGGACCACTGTGCCTGGCTTGAATGAAGCGAGGCAGTCCAGCACCGACTGAGCATGCTCGCTCGTGAGACGTGCTGTCATTGAGACTGAGTCTAACTCCAGCCCGAGAAAAGAGATGCTCTGAACCGGAGTGAGCTTGCTCTTTTCCCAGTTGACCTGAAGCCCCAAGCGGCTGAGGTGCCGGAGCACCTGGTCTCTGTGTGTGCATAGTAACTCTCGAGAGTGTGCTAGGATGAGCCAGTTGTCGAGGTAGTTGAGTATGCGGATGCCGGCTACTCGTAGCGGGGCAAGGGCCGCCTCTGCGACCTTCGTGAAGACGCGAGGGGACAGAGACAGGCCGAAGGGGAGGACTTTGTATTGAAACGCCTGGCGGTCGAACGCGAACCGTAAGAAGGGTCGGTGTCGTGGCAGAATTGAGACGTGGAAGTACGCGTCCTTTCTAGATGCTGAACGCCAGCCAGAATATTTCTCTGCTTGAGCATTTTGAAGGGGAGTTTTAACAAGGCCCGATTGAAAACTCGCAGGTCCAGGATTGGTCATAAGCCGCCACCTTTCTTGGGTACAATGAAGTAAGGGCTGTAGAAACCCTTCCTCATTTTGGTTGGAGGGACGGGCTCTACCCATCTTAGCCCTTGGCTAAGAGGGTCGCGATTTCCCTGCAATGGAACTGGCATGCTCGCCGTGTACTGCGGAAAAGCAGACGCCCCTGAAGGGGGGCGGGAGCCGGGCAAACTGAATTGCGTAACCGAGTCGAATGGTCCGGTGCAGCCAGCGTGATGCGTTGGGAAGCGAAAGCCACGCACCAAAGGGACGAGTATTTTGGACGTACCCGGCGGGGCCTCGCAGCGGGGCAGAACAGGTAATGCAGCGTCGGGCGGCTTCGTTGCGGCCTGAGGCTGAGGTGCTGAGAATAGACTCAAAGCACTTACCTTGCTCCGCGCACCCGGCAGGGGGCGGGTTCGTGACTGAGGAGGAGGTCTGATGCTGGTGTCCTCTGGGCTCGTCTGAACCGGCCAGCCGGGGGGCAGTCGAGGGCAAGCGGAAGGCGGGATCGCCGCGTCCGGTGTACCGGGACTTTCGTGATCTGAAAGCAGATTGCCGTGAGAATGGCATTTGCGGGCCACGTGACCCAGAGGCAAAGGAAATAGCTCTTTTATTGAGAATGTGGGTACCACAGCCCCCTTCGGGGGGTGTGGCAAATGAAAAAACAAAGGATTCTCCTCCCGGCCCTCCACCGGGGGACGGAGCGGTCTTACCACCTCGGAGCTAACGTCTTCGGCTCTGGGTCGGCTGTCTCAGGAACGCTTGGGAGCCTTCCGGGTCCTAGAGGGGTTCGTGAGACAGGGGGCGTGCGCCGCCTGTGGAGTGCTCGATGCTGGAGCTGAGAGCTGGGCCCGGGTTGAGGCGGAGCAGGAGCTGGTTTCTTCGCAGGGGGACGCCCTCGGCAGGCAGAAGGGGCAGGGCCCGTAGCGGCAGGTCTGCGGCAGGGCATGATGTGGGAGATGGCCTCCGTCTGCTTCTTCACCGTCGAGAACTGTTGGGCGAAGTCCTCGACGGTGTCACCGAAAAGGCCAATCTGGGAGACAGGTGCGTCCAGGAAGCGATTCTTATCAGCCTCACGCATCTCGACCAGATTGAGCCAAAGATGCCGTTCCTGGACCACTAGGGTGGCCATCGTCTGTCCGAGTGCCTGCGCTGTGGCCTTCGTCGCTCTCAGGGCGAGGTCGGTCGCTGAGCGCAGTTCCTGCAGCACATCAGGATCAGGTCCACCCCGTGCATGTTTCTGAGAGCTTTGGCCTGGTGGACTTGCAGGAGGGCCATCGCATGCAGGGCGGAGGCAGCGCGTCCAGCCGCACTGTAGGACTTCGCGTTGAGCGAGGATGTTGTCCTACAGAGCTTGGATGGGAGTACGGGGCGACCACACCAGGAGGTAGGGCTACCGGGGCATAGATGGTACGCAACTGCCCTATCGACCTGGGGAATCACGCCGTATCCGTGGCGCTCTCCGCCATCGAGGGTGGAGAGAGTGGAGCGGGTGGCACCTAGACGAGCGGAGAGCGGGGCTCTCCACGTAGACGTCAGCTCATCATGCACCTCCGGGAAAAACGGGACCGGGGGGATGCGAGGCCGCGAACGGCACGCTGCCCCCAGGAACCAAGCATCCAACCGTGAAGGCTGTGGGGAGGATGGAGGGTTCCAATCCAACCCCACGCTCACGGCGGCCCGGGAAAGCATGTCGGATATCTGAGCGTCGGCCTCAGCCTGGGCCTGCTGTCCCGAAGGCGGCAGTCCAGGGGAGTCCTCAGCATCAGACACTGCACTCTCCAATGCAGCAACGAGCTCATCCACTTCGGACTCGGGAGGATAAACGGCCAGGCCGTGAGGCGAGCCGCTATTGCCGCGAGCATGGACGGGGACCAGCGAGCGTGTCGGGGAACGGGAGGTTCGCGGGGGGCTACCCGGCGAAACTGCACCCGCTGCCGCCCCAAATCGCCCCCAGTGCCAACCGCATCGTCCTCAATCCCGTGGGAAGAAGGAGCAATGCGGGGTGCAGCTGGGGTGGCTTGCCTTCTGTTGAAAGCAAGCCGCGACCGCAACGTGGTCATGGTCATGTTCTCGCAGTGAGAACATGAACCATCCACAAATGCCGCCTCGGTGTGATCGCGGCCCAAACACACGAGACAGCGCCTGTGGCCGTCTGAAGCGGAGAGGCTTCTACCGCATCCAGGAACGACACAGGGGCAGAAAGGCATCTTGAAAAAGACGCGTCCTTAAAAGGACGTTCAACGCCGCCGTGTTTGCTCTTTTAGAGAAATTTGCTCTTTTACAGGAAATTACTCTTTTAATACACAGTGTGTGTGTGTGTGTGTCTGCGCTGTCGAAGCGCTCAGGGGCAACAATGCATGCCGTGCAAAGTACAGAGAAAGCCGCTGTTGTGCGCCGTCAGATCCAACAGCAAACAGATCGTCAGAGATACAGGAACGTTCACGGTGTGTATTCTCGCAGCAGACTGCAAACAGACCATCGGCTCTGAAGAAATTTTCTGACTGAACTTCCGTATTTGCCCCGCTTAAATACCCGTATGCGGGGGCGTGGTATGCAAATACTGACTGCCAACTCTCATTGGCCCTTTTCAATAGGTCAGAGGTGAATATCGGCGCTCAAGAGAGACCCCTAGTGTCGCTTCTCCGACACAACGTGGAGAGAGCGACAGAAGGGGAACTGTATATTATCTTATATATTAGAGTCTCATAAACAAATCGAGCCTGTCTCCAAAGTCTATTTTTTTTAAATGGGGCGTAGTTTTATTCATAATAGCCAAGCAGTGCAGTCAGATTTTGTGTCGTCTTGAAAGGTGGAGCCTTAATTTTACTCTGTACACCCGCCAGTGATTTTACAGAGAAGAAAGCTTGCAGGAACCTAATTTTTTTGTTAGATCATCTTCAAATTTGAAACATAACTTCTTTAGACTTGTGGCTTTGAGAATATTGTATTTCTGGGTTGTCTTGGTACTTTTATTATTGTTTCTGTTTTACATTTAAAAAAATAACAACATATATTAATTCTGAAACTTGGGCAATATAGCCCAAAGTGTCTTCTTTCAAAGGATACTACAACTGTGTCCATACTCCAAAGGGTCCAGTAAATACAACCATTTAAGTTCAGGTATGTCATTTTCATGGTTTGTGATCAAAAAGGGGGTGTGTATGAACAGGTTGAAAAATTATTTATATTGTCAAGCTGATTCTCGCGGCATAGTAGAGTCTTCACCACTACCATCCACCCCAACGGAGCAGCCGTGGCCATCCGCCGGGGGATGGAGGAGCCCGGCCACCTGAGAGCATAGGAACGGCCGCTGACCGCGAGGGGAGGAGGGGCTCCTGGCCGACCGCCTGGAGCAGAAGAATCGCTGCTAGGGGCGGGGAGACCCCTACCGGCCGCTAAAACGTGGCGGGGTCAAGAGAAGAACGTCAACTGTGAGTGGAGAGGGGCTCCTGGCCAACCGCCTGGAGCAGAAGAACCGCTGCTAGGGGCAGGGGAGACCCCTACCGTCCACCAAAAATGTGGCGGTACGTTCCTTCCAGGCTACAGCGTATCAGAGAACCGGCGTTTTCTTTTTCTCTCTCTCTCTCACTCTCTCCCGCTCTTCATGTTGGCATTTCCCTCTAATTTTTTTGTTGTTGTTGTTCTTTTTCCCCTCCCCTTGTCACCCTCCCAGGTCTGAAGAGGTGGTGATGACCCGCCGGTAGGCGGGTCACACCACATCACACTTTACCAGACATTATATGATAAGATTCCTTCGCCAAACAACTGACTGCAATAATGCAGCACAAAGCTCTTTCCACTGGTCCCAATAACTTGCAAGACACTTGACAGATCAATGCAGACATTGATGTTTTGCTATCTGGTAATAAAATGGTCCACGCCCTTGAGTACAACATTTCATGTCATTAATGTTGTTTCAGATGATGGCAGAATTCACAAAGCCATCAACATTAAGAATAAGATGCACATCATTGAGGAGCTGGAGGTTTTCCCTGAGCCTCAGCCTGTACAACACATTGAACTGGACGATGAGAAGGTACTTCATTGTCCTCTTAAATTAATCTACTTTCTTTGTCCTTGTCATGCACATTGGAGAGCATGTGATTTGGTTAAATGACGGTATGGTATGGCTGGATAGGGCAAAGCCTGGAAAGGACTATATCCTAACTAAGATAATTACATCCTTGTTTCCTCTCAGGGGAACTGTGTAAAGATGGGAGACTAACAGTGTTAGCTCTGTCTACAAACCACTCACTTTACACTTTTTGTGTAACTCAGGCTGCTTACATGGGGCATTGCACAGCTTGTATATATAGAGCCACACCTTAAGAACTAACTGAAAAAGTCTTAATGCATCTGTCTGTGCAATAATCACCTAGTAGAATTTATGTATTCTGGCATCTGTCTACAAAATGTGTCATGGTTCTGTAGATAGTGGTTGTCCTAAGGAGTGGGCTTCCTAGTGACATGTCTCATTTCTGTTGTGTTTTAATTTCCAACAGGGGCTGTTGTTTGTGTCCACCTATTCTGGGTTGGTTGAAATCCCTCTAGCCAACTGCTCCAACTACCAAAGCTGTGGAGAGTGTGTGCTGTCTAGAGATCCTTACTGTGTCTGGACAGGGAAGCAGTGTTCAAATTTCAGACATGCTCCACTCAAGAGGTTTGTATGTTTAACTTACTGTACAACCCATCTACTCTTTACAATTACAAATCAACAAGTACACTTTACTAACAGTTTTAAAACTGTATCCAGATAAGGGTAAAGCAATCTTACATTTTGTATCTAACATTCACATAGTAAACATAGGACTACAGTACACTTACATAGACACCAACGCTATTGGCAATGATTTGTAAAATATTATGCAATGATTGTTATCATTGAACATGGCCCTTCGAATGAGCAAATATCATTAGGAATAAAGTTTTTAGGTCTTTATTGTAAAGACATTTGGGATGGGAATAGTTCTGGTTAATTCTTAGTAATTCCGGTTCCGATTCCTTTTAACGGTTCTGGTTCCTTAACGGTTACATTAATGATTCTTTGAGTAAATATTTACTCGAAATAAGTAATGCAAACATTTGTATTATTCTCTAAAAAGAACAGGTTCAAAAGAGTCATTCGTTCATCCTGTTTTGCCCTTTATGGACTACACTTGTTGCACTATAGAATCAGTAGCGGTGCATGCAGCTGAATAGTGTTGCAGGAAACACTCTCATAATATTTTAGGATGGTATTCTATCTCTATCTGTGAAAGAATGCACATTTCAGATTTTTACAGAACCAAACATTATAAAAATAGCTTGGTTCAGTTTTTTTTTAAATAAAATAAGAACTGGTTCTGGGTTCCCAAACCTAATAGGCATTAGATGTCATTTCAATGAAAAGTCTTACATTTTCTCTTTTCTTCCCAGTCAGTGGCAACAAGACGTAGATGACGCCAACACTGGCATGTGCAAATTAACAATACCTAACACCCGTTCTGCAAAACCACCTTCACCACGTAAGTAGTAGCCTTAAAGGAATATTCCTGGTTCACTACAAATTAAGCTTAATTAACAGTATTTGTGGAATAATATTGATTTACCACAAATATTTATTTTGACCATCTCATTTTCTTAAAAAAAAAAAAAAAGCAAAAATCTGGGTTACAGTGAGGATCTTAAAATGGAAGTGAATGTGGACAATTTTCTAATGTTAAAATACTCACTTTTTCTAAAGTATAGTCACAAGACAAACAATATGCATGTTAACATGATTTTAGTGTGATAAAATTACTTACTAAACTTTACTCTGTAAAGTTATAGCCAATTTTACAACTTCGTTGCCATGATGATGTGATGTCAACAAACAATAAACCCAAAAAGGACTGTAATAATGACAATTTAAACAACTTTACAGCTTAAATAATACAAAAGTTTTAACCAAAGAATTAATGTGTTTTTCTAAAATTATAAGCTTCAAATTTCTGCCTTTAACCCCTCCAAAAATTGGCCACATTTACTTCCATTTTATTTTTTAAAGAAAAGGGACGAGTCGAAATATATTTTTGTGGTAATCAACATTATGACACAAATGCTGTCGATTGAGCTTAAATTGTATTGAACCCAGAATATTCCTTTAAAATATCTAATATGGCACAATGACATTTTAATATTTGAAGAGCTTGTTAGCATCAAACCACAAAGTGTGCCATAGAGTGAATGAAGCAAAGGCAAGCTATGCAAGTTCTAAAAACACTGTTGTAAAACAATGTTGCTATCAAATACATTTATATAGTGCCTCCAGCAATGGGTTCTGATAGAGTGTAAGTAAATGTTTCATTTATGAGTTGCTAATAACCCATTTTAACCCACAGGTGTGCAATCATGTCAAGTGATACAAATTCCAGCCAACACATTTACGGTTCTACCTTGTAAGCTGCGTTCCAAATTGGCTGAGAGGCGATGGGTGTACAGCAATTCTGTAGAGAGGTTTGTCTACCCTAGTCCTGAAGGGGGGCTAGTAGTAGTCGCCCAAGTAGACAGGGAGGAAATCTATGAATGTTGGTCTGAAGAAGGAGGATACCAACAGCTTCTGGCCAATTACTGTGTAATAGCAGAGCCCGAAAGCACCACCCTGATTGGACGGTCACGGACACAGATAGTGCCTCAGGGGGAGGCTATTATCCTGCCTGGAGAAACATGGTCACCACAGAAAACCAAAACTTACTGGAACGAACTGATTGTGGTGTGTGCCTTACTCATCTTCTCCCTGGTGGTCCTGTCTCTGTTTGTGGCTTACCGGAACCGAGACCGGATGAAGTCCATGCTAAAGGAAGGTGAGTGCTCCAACATGCAACAAAAGAAACCACGGATTCCTGGAAAGCATACAGAGAGCCTTCCGTTAAATGGTAACAATATCCCGCCCTCTGTGTCTGACCACAAGGGCTACCAGACTCTCAATGATAACTACATCTGCAGTACACCCACCCATGAATGCTCCTCACCCGAGAATAGTAAGAGCTTCTCAGAATCTGAGAGGAGACCACTGAACTTAAAGGAGAGCCACGTGGAGATCTCGCCGACATGCCCGCGGCCTCGGGTGCGATTGGGCTCAGAGATTAAAGACTCCATTGTTTAAGTCTAGAAAGATGGCACTGAAACTCTGGTTTGGAATGACTGTTAATACTTGTGGCCTCTGACTGAACAGCACCAAGGGAGGGACATACTGAAATGTCTGGAAACATACCATCACTGGGTTTTATTTTGCACTTTGTCCTCTCATTTTGTCTTGGTGATCTGTTCATAATTCTCAGTCACTGCCAAGTCTGTGAAGCACTCAGAGCCACAACAAGTGGGACGCAAGGCCTTTGCAGCTATGATAAGAGTACACTTATGATGGGCATTGAGTGACAGTTATCCAGTGGTTCTGCATGTACCTGTCCAGTCCGTCCTAATTGTCCGGTGGCATCTGTGTGAAAGCAATATGATGCCCTCAGGGTTCAATAACCTATCATGCTCCCATCTCTTCCTGAATCTGCTATTTAGAGTTGGTCGTCCTGCAGATGGAATCAGCAGTCGGTGAACAACTAAACAAAAATTCAAACTTTAGTCTATAACAAAGTCGATTATGATTCTCTGCTAAACATAGTGCCTGAAATTAGATGATTAACCTACATTTAATCATTAAACAGAATATAAGGAGTAGTGGTACATCAAATGTTTTGAAAAAGCAAGATGATATATGCAAAAAACTTTACGTAGTATATCACCATGACCTCAGCACATAGCAGGCATACTGTACTATGCAAATCATTAGAGGAAACTAAAATGGAGACGCATCATGCAGAGAGCTAACAAACGGCACACAGCTGTCCTAGTACAATAAGTGATGTCACGTCCTCTGTATTTTACACAGCTTCTCAGAGATACACATGTTTTATAAAGAATTCAAGTGAGATTGAGGGACAATCGCATAAGAGATGAGCCCACAGTTGGGTTTCAGGATGTGGAGGACTCCAAAGAAGGCGTGTTAGCTAGCAATACTGTAAGTATATCCAAGGCTCAAACTAAGTTCTGAAAATGAGCCACCAAAATTTTAATGCAGCGCCTATCAGGCAGATAACTCTAAATGCTTTTACCACCACCCTCCATCCAAAATCAGTTGCTAATGGACCACTGATATAGAGTAGACCTTCTATGTAATAGATCACTGAAGTTGTGGATAAAACAGTGAACTGAATTGACCAAAAGTATCTTGAGATTGTTTGCTGATCCAAATTGGTGGTCTGTTGTGCCAAAATTTTGATTTAGTTAAACATTTTAGATCTCTCAAAGTCTTCACTCAAAAGTGTACTTCTCTCTGATTAAAAACGCAGGTTGCCACGTGGAAACTGAAGCTTTTAAAATTCAAATTATGTATTTACATTTGGACAGAATGGAAATGTTCCTATCCTCACTGGATGCAAACACGTACAGTTATGCGGTTAAGGCATTACATGCCAATTTTAAGCTAAATTACGATATCTGTGCTCAAGAAGATATGTAGAGCCGACCAGCAGATTTTTTTTTTTTTATGACAAGTGCCATGTACACTGTAACAGATCACAGGCTAACAATGACTTATACAGTATTGAAACAGTTTATAACTGAATTGAAACTATTATAAATAGTCAGCTGTCAAAAGAGTTGTAGTTGTTCAATTTCAAATTGGGCTTGGCACTATAAAACAGTAACTATTTACTATAGAGCTATGGGCATGGAAACAACAAAACAGGACACACAACTATGTACATTAATACAGCATATGTCAGGTTCGCACACAATGTCAGAATCTATGTAAAAATGTATAGTTAAGAACACACTCAAAATATTTTTCCAGGATCATCTATTAAGATTTTTACCACACACAAAATCCCAAAGACAAGCATTATATATCGCACCACACAAGTGTGTAATATATTTAATTTAATCAACATTGATCTTCAAAGATCGTGCAGACATTTGTATTGTGAATGTAGTTACCTGTTGTTTGAAAGTGTTCTAGAAATCTTAGGTGTGTTCGACTTGAAATGCATCTCGATTTGCTGATCATCAAGACTTGCAAGAGAAGAGCCATCAAGCCGGACACTTGCGGTTCTCGTCGTCAGCTGATCTTACACCAGTCCCGGTACATGCGATGTTTGCTTTATTGCAGATGAAGTGGCAGGGCCATTTCTAGGCATAGTCGAACTAGGCGATTGCTTAGTGCGCCACCTGCTGGGGGGGGGGGATGGGGGTGCCAAAGAGGAGGCCACAATGGAGTCAGCAATAGGGATCTCGCCTAGGATGCTAGTATGGTCTGAAACGACTCTGTGAAGTGGAATTCAGATAGACAGACAGATGTTTGATTTTTCATAAAACAACCAGAAATATTGTTTATTTGAAAAGGTTGTTTGTATAATAAGAAAGTCCAATTTCTGTATTATTTTAATACCAATAAAGGAGTTTGAATAAACATGATATGACAATGACGAACATAATATAGCATGATATAAACATGTACTGAGTTCTAAGTTGTGAGAGTTTTCTCCGAACTGGAGGTGTCAGAATAAACACCATGGTAATGGCATTCTACCACAATACTCTTATTTCTGACATAGCAGAATTAGTAAAAGTAGAATGTCAAGAACACAATTGCGAACGCAGCCCATGAAAAATGTGTAACCACTGTCTGACCAATCGTGAATGAGCTGTGTCATCATTCAGAGCTTGTGCAGCTCCTCTGCAGCAACTGCAGATTTTGCAACAGTCGGCTGCTCTCGAATCGCTCTCGCTGTACTTTGATGGCATACGTAACGGTGAAATTTCTAACCAACATGCACTGATTAAATTCCAGTGCCGATCAGTCTGTGCATCGCTGCATGAAGTCGAACACACCTATTCTTTCATCTGAAACATTGTGTCTTATTTAAATTTATCATAAATTATCTGACAAAGTAGCTGTGCATTGGGCATGCTGCTGATGGACTATGACTTTGATCACAAAGTTGTATAATTACACTGATCAGCCACAACAGTAAACCACTGACAGGTGAAGTGAATATAATTTATTATCTCGTTACAATGGCACCTGTCAAGGGGTGGGATATTAAGCAGCAAGTGAACAGTCGAGTCTTGAATTTCATGTGTTGGAAGCAGGAAAAATGGGCAAGCGTAAAGATCTGAGCGACTTTGATAAGGGTCAAATTGTGATGGTTTGATGACTGGGTATCTCCAAACGGCAGGTCTTGTGGGGTGTTCCACCTGGTATGCAGTGGTTATTACCTACCAAAAATGGTCCAAGGAAGGACAACCGGAAAACCAGTGTTGTGTTCCCCATCAGAATCTGTTTCCCCCAAGCCCCAACAGGGTATGGGTTTATGTTTAGGGTTGGTAGTAAAGTGTAGGTTAGGGTTAGGGTAGGTAAGGTAGGGTAGGTTTAAGCTTAAGTTTGTGCATGGGGGAACGCATTCTGACAGTGGAGAATGTTACCGTCTGATACTGTTCCTCCCATACAGATCAGCTAGGGGGAAACAGATCCCTACGGTGAAACTGAGTTCAACAAAATGCTCAATGATGTGTGTGGCGAGCGAAGGCTAGCAGTCTGGTCCGATTTTACAAAAGAGCTACTGTAGCAGAAATTGCTGAAAAACATAATGCTGGCCATGATAGAAAGGTGTCAGAACACACAGTGCATTACTGCTTGCTTTGTATAGGGCTGAGAAGCCGCGGAAAGTTCAGAGTGCCCATGTTGACCCCTGTCCACCACCGAAAGAGCCTACAATGGGCATGTGAGCACCAGAACTGGACCATGGTGCAATGGAAGAAGGTGGCCCGGTCTGATGAATAATGTTTTGTTTCAGATCATGTTTATCATGTATATCTGGCATGGGAAGAAGGCACGAGGGGGACCTACACGATATTATACAGGTGGTTTTAATGTTGTGGCTGATCAGTGTATATTGTGTCTTTAAAGGGAGGTATATCAAAGCTATTAATGTTATATTGGGATTGGATGAAATATAGGCAGCATGTTGCTGCTTTTTTTTTTCCCAGAATGCATTTTTTTTATATTTGCACAGAATGTGGGAAAAGTTTAAAGGGAAATTTCCGGGAATTAATGTTCCGGGAAAATTATGTTGCTAGATGGTTTTATTAATCCTCCAAGCAACATTTTGTGACTCAATGGTTGTGTGGAAAAACAAATGTAATCTTGTAGCCTTTTCGTGAATCAAACACATGTGAACAGAAAGCAAACCTCACATGCATGTCTGCTCTGGTGGACTACACAGTAGAATTACCTATTTTCTTGTAAAGTCGCAAACCACTGTATATTGAATGGTCATCTGTGCAACAGTCCACTGCAAGGGTATGTCTCCACTGTGCTAAAACTTACAAAGGTCTGCTGATATATATACATCTATCACATATACAGAACACTTACCGAATGTTTATAGCACACACACACACAAAAAAGAATGAATGAATGAAAAAAGTATGCATTTGTAAAAATTATGTTACTGTTTTACATATACACTGACCTCTGTTTGAAATCACAATTTCATGCAAAAATAATTTAAATTGTAAGTAAATTTTCTCATCCTTTTCAGCAACTCATCACTAGTGTGCTGTTTTACAGAGTAGACAATGTGAAAAATTCACTGTACATCAGCTGCTACCTGCAAGCAGTAGATTTAGTCACGTACAGTCATAGTCACATATTTCTCTCTTTGACTCAGTGCTGAACTGACTCAGACATAAGAGTTATTTGACTGTAGTCTGCTATATTCTTAAATGCTCAGATACATTCTTTATAATGCCACACCAAGATGCCCTGACCTATTGTACGTTAATGTCTTGTAAACTTTAATGTAAAGGTGTATTTGTACATTTTGCTGCCAATGTAAAGAAAAGCCCTGTTGTGAAATGTATTTTTTTGTAGTATACATCACTACTGTTTTTGTTGTTTGTATTATATTGTACATAAGCACTTTAATTTAATTTTTTTATAATAAAAGAAATAAGCCCAAGTTATGATTCAACATTCTTTTGAACCGTCACAAGTATAGTTTTTGAAACTTAAAATTTCAAGTTTCAGGGAAAGTGGCATCAAACCATTAATTTTGATAAAAATATTATCAAGATCATATTTGAAACTTCTCTCAATGAAATGTTACCTGTCACTGGCCTTCATCTGCATGTGCTAAGGTGTGTACTTCATAAACATGTACATCTTTCAATTAAAATGTTATGTTGGATTTGTCAAAAACAAAAAACAAAACAAAAAATATGTAGGCTAACCTTGTCAAGGAAGTGTTGCAGGTCTAAAAATAATATGTTTCAAATTGAACCTAATGAAAGTGGACAATATGCAACATGATGCAAGGCTACACACACACACACACACGCATACACATACACACACACACACTTGAAGAGGAATTAACATGATTTTCGATGAAGCCAATTATTTATTTGATACGATGCAACAATGTGCAGAAATAACATAAAGCTCAGTTTACATGTTAAAGAAACGTTAACCATTTAACTTACATTTCCAGACACAAATCACTTGGATTATTTCAGTAGCTGATGGTTCAATGCCCTCTACTGACAAGCAAACATATAGGCTACTGTATTATTAATAGAAACATACTACAATCCCTACATCTGAAATATATATTATTATTTTAGGTTTACAGGCTTTCTTTAAAGTTTTCCTGAAAATATTTTACATTACAAACACACAACGCACATTTCTTCAATAGCTACTATAGCAAAAGTTTTAATCAAATGTGTACAAGCACTTTGAAAATGTGACTTTGATAATACTGCCATCATGTGGCAATTGTTGGCCAGCGACTCATATGCTGCAATCTTGTGATCATAAATTCAGTCCAGTTTAAATAAAGTAAACAACCCAAATGTGACCTAGTTACATCAATGTAATGCTCATATGCAATCATGGTCAAATCTCAAATAAATAATTGGCTTCATCGAAAATCATGTTAATCCCCCTTCAAGAGTGTGCGTGCGTATGTGTGTGTAGCCTTGTAGCTTACTTATTTGACGCAGTTAAACGTCAACAGTGACTGAATCACTTGCAAACACATGACTCGTGTAATTAGCCATTGATATATGGGAGATTTTATTTAATTTTTTTATTTTAGTCCAGATGGAAAACTGTGGTTGTGGCAATTTTAGGTTTACTTTTATGATGATAATTCACCTGCAATTCAGTTAAGTCTGTTAAATCAGTTAATCTGTAAAGTTCATTGAAGATGAGAAATTGTCTCTATCCCATTGGGTGTAGCCAAAAGTTGTGGCATGGACAGATATCACCAAACAAAGGCACGCAAATGTCCTTCAGTTGATAAAAGACGGTCCACGCCTATAAAGGAAATAAGGTAACTGTGCATTTAACAGAAGGTGATGACCGCGGTGGCACGCGATGTATCTACTTCAGTAGGACATGTAATGTCACTTCATGTTCATGCATAATAAGGGTTGCCACATTTGAAGTTTTAAAATAAGGTACACTTAATTGTGACAGATCATGGCCCCTAGCCACATCCTCCACATTTTAGCAATAAATGCGTTGAGTTTATATGCGTTATTTATTTATTAAATTTTTTCCTCCCCTATTTGGAATGCCCAATTCAAAACGTGCTCTAGGTCCTCGTGGTGGAATAGTGCCTCGCCACAATCCGGGTGGCGGAGGTCGACTCCCAATTTCCTCCATGTCTGAGACCATCAATCCACGCATTTTATCACGTGGCTTGTTGAGCAAGTTACTGTGGAGAAATAGTGCGTGTGGAGGCTTCACCCATCCACCGCACATCCATACACAACCCAACACGCCACATTATAGCGACCACAAGGAGGATACCACATGTGACTCTACACTCCCTAGCAACCAGGCCAATTTGGTTGTTTTGGAGACCTGGCTGGAGTCACTCAGCACACCCTGGATTCGAACATGGAACTCTAGTGGTGGTAATCGGTTGCTGAGCTACTCAGGTCTTTAATATGCATTATTAATAAAAAATTGTATATCATTTCTTAAATGCTAAAATGAGAACTTTCTGTTTTATTTTTATGTATGTATGTATGTATATATATATATATATATATATATATATATATATATATATATATATAAAACAGTATTACAATTGACAGTTAATGTCTATGAAATAAAGGCACAAACACAAAGAAAACCATAAAAATAATTTAGTAAGATACAAGTCTGATCAAATCTGGATAAACCTGAAACAATACACAAGACAAAAAAATAAATCAAATGTAATTTCAAAAGCAGACATTTTCTACTAAGTGATGCATTAGAAATACAAAACAACTACTAGTGAGGTTGAATGCATCTTTTGAATATTTTTCTTAAACTTATGGTACATGTGTTGAATCTTTTAATGCACACACACATATATATATATACATATATATTTGTACAATTATTTATCTTATTTATGTATACATTTTGGATGGTTTATACATATTTTTATTTTTTATAATTTGTATTTTGTTTTATTTGTTTATTTTTTTCCTTCACCAGGCTACTTGTCTTTGTGATTGTATTCATACATTGTTTGATCTTATTGAACATTCATATTGATCCTGAAAATCCTGAAAAGCAAGTAGATGGTATTTTCTCTTTTTCGGAATATAATATTATTTATTATTTTGGAAGTGTTATTTAATAAAACCAGAAGCCCTCACACGTGACATGATAGTGTTTAATTTTAGTGTTCTGCGTGGCCCCTAATAATCTTTGAACAGAGAAAGCGATAAAGACCAAGACCACTACCAAGTATTTATGTAATTTATTCATTATTTATTTATAATGTATTTTTCCTTGTTTTTATTCTCCTCTGGATTTGTATTTATATTATTTTATTATTATTTGTTCTATGTTATTTGAATAATAGAATAAAACTGACATTACACCTGCGGCACTGCTGACGAAGATGCGCAGACAAATGGAGGTAAAAAAAAGTGTGGAGCCCATTAAAAGTAAATTATAACTACCACTAAACTTTCAAACTTCACAAAATGAACACTATACATAATTCAAACTTCACACAAAGTCTTTTGTAACTATTACTGGTTATGTTTCCCACTGTAAACCCGGCAAACACAAAACGTTCTCTTGACGGGAACCGACACCCTTGGGAACCAAAAATTGTTAGTAGGGAATGCGGGCCGGGTCTGAGATTGGTGTGGAAATTTAAGACACGCCTACCTCCGCAGCTGTCCAATGCACACACACACCTTGTAACAAGGCGAAATTATTCAGAGTGTGCCTGTCTCTTGTTTTAAACGAGATTTCAGCGCACATGTTGGTGATGTGTTGGGTCTGGTAGATCTTTAGCGTTCATCTTCTTCACAAATTCCTCTTCTTTCTTTCGTTTTTAACACTTCCACTTTTTGAAGGGTACGCTGGGGTAGGCCTACACATGTGGATAGTCGTTTGTTTGTCAAAGTTTAAAGATGGACCAGACTGACCTTCGGAGAATTTTTGCGGCGTGTGATGGAAATCGATCTGGAAGAATCGAATACGATGACTTCATCAATGTTTGTCGAGAGCTTTATGTACCTGCTGACGGGATGAGGACTTTATTCAACAAGTTAGACCTGGACGGAGACGGGTGCATTAATTTCAACAATTTTTCGTCCAGCATTCAGGAAGTATCCGAAGCCCTCAATCTGGCTTGTTGGACAATTGTGTGCAAAGTCAGATAATTGCTTGGGATGAATTTGAGAACACATTAGACGGTGATGTTGCTTTTTTATTTGGGAAGGTATGAAAATTGTTGGGACATATGGATATTTTGACTTGTGATGTAGGCTACCACAAAACCGAATCTGTTCACAATAATAAGCACTACAAAGGGCAAACCGATGTAGAAGTCTTTTGGTGAAGGATTTTTCATGTCTTGCGTGATCAGAAGCCAAAAGAAAACAAAAGCGACAAATAAGTATATATATTCGCATATTGAAAACAAGCCTTATTTTTGGGCTTTTTTTCATGATTTTCTTGGCCGTTAGGATATAAAGGGTCTACTTTTTTTCCCCTTCAACACTAAATAGCAACAAAAAACAAACTGGGACTTACCAATACACCTGGGAGGTATTGCACAAAAGTAGAATTAAGAAAGCCAGGATAACAGAACAGTCGCGGCTTGACCTAGTTTAATCAGTGCATCCTGGCTTAATCCGTTGCACGTTTGCTGAGCCAGGATGAGAACGCGCGGATATGTCAAGCCAGGTGTAGGACTATAGTTTGGATAAATGCACGTTCACGGCATTCTTAAAAAGATCACGAAATCGATCACAGAATCACCGATGCAAAAATGGACAAAACCCGTGCGGCATACTTTTCGCCTAATGAGCAACAGCTTCTTATGGAAACGTATGAAGAAGTGAAACATAATATGTAAAAAAGGCAATACAGCTGCTGTAATAAAACAAAGAGAGAATGCCTGGCAAACAATAGCGGACCGATTGAATGCGTAGTAGTCCAAATAACCAGTGCTCCACTGAAACCCTCATAATTACAATTCAAGGAGTTACTTGTCATTTTCAAAAATAATTGTATACTTTGCCTTAAATGTGACAAGTGGACATGCATTTAACATGAAGAATAATTGCAAACACTTACCCACTATGTGCATCTATTTGATCTATTTAGTTTCTTTTATGTCTATAATCTGTTTAATCTTTTTACTCTTATCTATTTGTATGTAGGTTTTGTTTCTAATTGATTTGATGTAATCTATAATCAGATAATTTGCTCTGTTTTTATCCATCTAATCTATTTTCTCATTTGTATCTATCTATTCCTCTTAAAGAACAAACATGTCTGGCCAAAAAAGGACTTGGCAGCAAGTCAAGATTAAATACAAGAATATTTTGCAGGCTGGTAAGTGACTTGTTTGCGGAGAACATAGGTGACCTGTTTGCTGACATTTTTTTGTCTGTGCTGATTTTAGCAATAAAAAAAAATAAAGTCATATATCTGGTACGGGGGGTGGCCCTCCAACCCAAGACTTCACCACAGCAGAGGAGCTGGCCCTGGACTTAAATAAAGGGAAGCCAGTGATTGAAGGGATCCAGGGAGGGACAGCCACTAACTCTGGCCCAGCAAGGGATACTGGCCTCTTCATACAAGGTACATTATTGCCATACTACTGCACATGGAAAATATTGAAATCCAATATATTTTGCTATGTGGACTGTGTGACTTTGCCTTACCTTGCAGTGGCTGGCAACACCCTTACACTTTTGGAGCCACCAGACTATGATTCGCCGGTGAGTACTCTTTATTAAATCATAGGCTTTGCATGTCCTGTCAAAAATATCAATACAAGTATTGAATATGGCAGAGGGAAGCCACATCTACAGCAGTGGAGTGCACTTCTGCCGATGATGAGACCGTGTCGCTGGACTCCAGAAGGTTCGAGGTATCATGTCAATTTTGTGGAAATGGACACATTTTTTTAAGTTCATAATAGATAAGAAGTCAGGGAAGTGGTACTAATAGAAAATATCATTTGTTACAGGATCCTGACACTGGGCAGCCTGATAAGCAACCTGGTAACAGTGAGTATTGCCTAAAGTAAATTTACATTATGCAAAACTTCTGCTATGCTAATGAAAAGGTGTTCACAGAATTCACAAACTGTCAGATATCTCTACACAACGCATCTTAAGAGACAGATCGAGCTGTCAGAAGTCAAGATTGATGTGAACAAAAGAAAGCTGCAGGACATGGACCTTGAGATGCAAATTAAACGCAAGACACTGAGGAAACTAGAACTGGAAATCCAGAAGCTAGAAAGAGAAGTGACTTCAGTTCATACTGTAACCATGACTGTAACACAATGTATTAATTATCATAATTTTTTCTCTCCAAAGCTCCAAGCTGACAAGTAATAACAGCAAAATAATAAAAGAAAAATATTCCAAAACCATTGTGGTCTTGTAACTTTTTTTTTTTATGAATGTCAAGTACACTTTATAGTTATTGATCCAGTGAAGTGGAACTAGAATTTGGGAAGATAACCACAGTGTGTGCTACCGATGCCAAATAAAATGCATGTACACATGAAAAAGTTATATAGCCTACATTTATCCTTTATTAAGGGATGGGCTAAATCAAAACTAAATTAACTGAAATAATTTGCAATGTATTGTTCTCTAACAAGTCTACCATTTCTGTTATCTGGGAATATGGCAGCATTGTCCAAATCAACATCCAAAGCAACTCTGGGAGCCCTTTCTTTTCTTAGGCTGGCAATATTGTGCAGCACTGTGCAGGCAACAGTCACATCACATGCTCTGTCTGGGGAGACCCTCAGGTGGTGCAGGCACTGAAATCGTGATTTCAGGAGGCCGAAGGTCATTTCAATTTGAGCCCTGGTGTTGGCATGGGCATGGTTGTAAGCTTGCTGTGCTGGGATTTGGGGGTCTGTAAGGGGAGTCATCAGAAATGTCTCACAGGCATAGCCTTTGTCCCCCAGCAGCACACCAGAGAACTCGCCTGCGAGTACAAAACATAAAATGGGGTGGCTTACCTAGAGAGAGTCTCTGGTAAATTCTACTGGCCCGAAAGATTCTGGAGTCATGGACTGAGCCAGGCCACTTTGCCTCTAAATTTGTGATAAGGCAGTCAGCATCACAGATCATCTGTAAAAATATATAGCCTATTAAGGTCATTTAATGCACAGAATAATTATGTTGCTGACAGTAACCATAACTCATTCTTACCTGAACATTGACACTGTGGAAGGATGTCCTGTTAATATAATCTCACTCATGTGCCCCTGAGGGGCGTTGGATACGAATATGGGTGCAATCCACTGTACCAATTACATTAGGAAAAGCTGTAACACAAAATAATGAGTGTCATACTGTGACTGTGCTAATGTAACATTTTGTAGTAATCTGTTATTATTCGTGTTACCTGCAATCTTGTAGAACTCCTCCTTGATATGGATGAATCTTCTGTGACCAGGGAAGGTGATAAATATGTGCACAAGAGATTTCAATGCCAGACTTACATTTCTTATTGTGCGGCAAATAGTGGCTTTATTGAGGTTTTCTGCATCACCGACAGAATACAGAAACATGCCACTTGCAAAGAATCGCAGTGCTCACGCAGACCATCTGTGGGACAGTGAGAGCATGGCTCCGTGCTGTCCTGTGCTGTATGTTTGGACCCAGCAGCCTACACAAATATCTGATGCCATCACCTGAGAATCTGTACCTCTCAGTCAGATATTCGTCTGAAAAGGCCATTGGGTCTGCCCTATCTTGGAAGACTCTTTCATGCCTGAATGCTCGTCTGAGTATTAAAACTTCCTCATCAACTACATCATCCAACAAAGGGCAAGCCATTGTGAATAGGAAACACACAAATCTTTAGTCTATATATACTACATATTGACCTCGTTACAGACTTAATTGAAACCACATTTGCAACTTCATGAGCCATTTCTTATTATCTCATCAACTGCAATAAAATATAATATATTGATATTTTTTCTCATTCAACAGTACATTTCTACTCTATACTTGCATATATAGATATACATAGTCTATATTCTGTTTCTCATATTATAGTTCTTTTGCACTGTGTTGGCATTCATTGTGGACAGCAAAGTAATAATTGCTCAGGAAAATCTGCTTTCCTCACTGGGTGTATGACAATAAACGCTTTAAATCTTGAATAATATATATATTCATCAAACCTCTGACAGTGAAATGAACAGAAGTTTTCAATAATAACTAAATTAACAGTACTCATACTTAGGTGAATGACAGTATATCTAGTATTTTAATGCAGGACCATGAAGTGACTAAAACACATTAATATCTAGTAGGATTTAGGGTGGAACTAGCCGATAAATCACTTGGATTAATCTTAGCCTGGTTGTTAGCCTGCTCCGGAGCAGGCTAGCTGCAAAGTGTAAATCTCCATAGTAACTTAATGTAGATTAATTTAGCCTCCCTTCATGCAACCGAGTCAGGGCTAAATTCAGCCAGGATAACTGGAAAATCCCAGCTTAATCCCTTATCTTGCTTTTGTGCAATACCCCTCTCTGTTTGTCACTTGTGCCATATTTTCCTGATTCATCGGGTGGAATGTCTAAATGGTTGATTGTTGATGTATTTGACCTAAACATTTAATATTTTTTTTAAAAGTTGCAAATTTATTTGATCACATTTATTACAAGGGGAAAAATACTTAATTGTAATTTTCAGTGGTATTCAATGTAATTAAAGCAAAAGTTTTATCAATAACCTTCCCATAAGTGAAAGGATAGTATTTGGGGTAAAAAGCTTATTGCAGGGCCCCCATAAACCACATTGTTTTAGTCATTAATGTTCAAAGTGAGCTCACATTGACTGATCCAATCACAATGGAGATTCATTTGTTTATAGAATACTTGATGTTATGAAATGCCAATTGTAATTAACAGGAAATGATGCTCCCTTTTCTGAAGTAGTTATATTGAATAAGCATTAACTTATGTTACTAAAAACATCTTGCTGTCTCAAGTATTTGCAGAAGTTGACTAAGTCAGGCCTGTAACTATTGCCCCTATATATACTAACCCAAAGGCTTCATGTAAAAGGCCCCATATAACCACCTTTTGATTCTTTTTAATAAAGTTGTCTCTCAAATTACGTTGCTCCATCAATATTCATTAAAAAGGATCTTATATGTTTTCCCATGTTGCACTAAGGCCAGGAAAAAAAAAAGAAAAAAAACATTTTCCTTAAGAGGTCTCTTTAGCCCCATCAGCCTCTTTAGCCTCTACGCACATTTTACCAAATGTCTGAGATCTGTTCTTGCAGTGCTCGTGGTTTATATTGTTTTTATTGTGTCTGCAGGCAGTTGGATCTATTGAGGGAGTTGTATGAACAGATTCACTCCACATCTGATGAGCTGTTACTGCAGCAATGTGAGGATCTCATTAAGTCCCTTGTGGCTGAGAGCAGAGAGCACAGGATAGAGAGTGAACAACTGCAGACCAGTCTGCGAAGGTGAGAGAAACAGCTGGTTACTACAGCTGGTTCTGCTCTGAGATTATTAAATGTACAAAATCATGGCCAAGGCATTCCTACTGCAACCTTGCAAACTTTTACACAATGATGACTCTGAGACATCATAAATATTACAGTATTATCTTCTGTTAATGTCTGATCTTCTGTAAAGCAGCTTTGAAATGGTGTGTTGTGAAAGGTGCTATACAAATAAAAATGGCTTGACTTGACTGAGATATTATGAATGACAATAATTATTGCAATACGGAGTGCACCATTAAGCAGCTGACAAGACCCCCCCCCCAAAGTCTTTGAATAATTTCACCATACTTCAGAATAGGGTCATCAAAGACCCTTTTGCTTTTATTGCCTGTCAAAACTGTGAGTGTTGCCGTGCTTGATCTTCATCAGAGCTTGATCTTCATCATTAATATATTACTTAATTATTAATAATTTCACATGATAAATGCAATTGTGGTTTAATGTTTTTTGTAGCTTTATCAGAGCCAGTGTGAGAGTTTCAGGCCAGTTGATGAAACTGCCACTTGCCATGTAGGGCCAGTTCAGTGGTGTCACAAAATTAACTTTCATTGATCTTGTAAATGTGCTTTTATGCCTTGCAAACTTTAACATTTGGATTTCTGTAATATATTGAATTCTGTTGCAAATTCTTCTGATTTAAACTTAAAACCAGAACATTATCTATCTGGAAAATACAAATTAGGTTTTGTAGAAATTGTGATTATGATTTGTATTTAAGGCATCCATAACAATGTGTTAAAAAATAAAAATCGATCAGTAATGTTTTGCATCGTATGCTAAAATTTTTCAGCCAATTGAAAATGTTACAAAAAATAAAATAACATTTTGAAATATTATTCCTTGCACATAAATGTACAAAACTAAATAATAATAAAAAAAAGCTACAATGATAATTGTTTTGTGGTGGGGCCAGTAAAAATCTGAACTACTGGCTTGACAGTCCCAGCAGAAATGAACCTAAATGTGGTTGAGCCGTGATTGTTGTATGATAAATCCAATTCAATTGTGGTTTAGTGTGTTTGTAGCTTTAGTGGGTTTTTATTAAGTATTTAATGAATTTACATTAACATTACCACAATCTTCCTTATCTACTATTAAGGTGAAAACAAGCAGAAGCATGAATAATATATTATTTTGTAAGCATTTAATGGCTTCAGCACTCTTTCAGCAAACTTCCACTATCGTCAGTTTAACGCAATCCTCCCATGTTCATATTACTAAAAAAAAAGTCTTGTCTGCTTTACTTGATTGATGTGCATTGGGACATTAATATTTTCTGTTTGGTTAACTTAAACTGGCCAGATGATTTCTAGTACCCAACATGATTCACATGGGACTCAACAAAGGGACTAAATGTCTTTGTGCTAGATGAATATGAAGGGGGAGACTTTATAGTGGTTTATGTTGGGTTAACATCATGGTGAAGAGTGGAGCTTGAGCCTTTTAAGCAATTGCTTTGCTGACCATAGTGACTAATGCACTCATTATTGCTTCCCACCAGCATGTGTTTAGCATGCTAACATTTCCTTTCACTAGCTAGCATATCACACAGAGTTTTATCCATGTTATTTTGACATGTTAAATTTTAGGTTAACTTGATTAAGTTAGGTTCTTTATACTTGATGTATTTTAGTTGAAATGGTACTTTTTATTTAAGAACTCATTTCAAACACGTGTAACCAACACTGTCCATAATTGAATCAAGTTCAGCCAAAGAGTTGTATTTTTGAGGTTCTAATGCTTTCGTTGTAAAATTTAGTGGTTTTATTCTCCAGGAAGGAGGAAATTGAAAATCAGGCTAGGGTTGCTAAGCTTGCCCTTTTCTTAAATTTTATCAGAAACAAGAATGTCATTTTATGCTTCGTAAATTATTGTACAAGTGCTTCTATAGGTGTGGATCCATGGTTTCTCTGCAAGATATAGGCTAGTCTAGTGCTTTAACTGTGTGTTTAGTGCAAGACTGTTTCATCCCAGGTCCAATTTACACACTTTCAGATCCAATTCTCAAGAGCACTGGCTTTTATCCTCCCTTAGCTGTCGTTAGAGGTTTGCTCAACTGCATGTGTTTGATTATGAGAAGACTGTGTAGCTTAAAAGAGGATTTCATCACTCCAGTAGTAGCTCCTCAGGGAACACAATTTCTTTGAGATCTGGATGTAGGTGTAACTGGATGCTTTAAAGGGTATCCTAAGAATAAGACTGGCTTTTTTTTTAAACTGCTTTTGGTTATAAGACTTCAAAGTTTGCATTGCGTACTGTAAGTGTGCTATTAGACAGTCTGTGCTGTTAATTGTTTTCAACAGAACAGAGGGACTGAGCAGCAGTCAGTTGGCAGAGATGGAGGAGGACTTGCAGCAGCAGCTGGACCGCACAGAAGAGCGGATCAGGGAAGAGGTAAGAAGTCGGAACGGTTTGATTGAGAATGATTATGAATTGGCACAATTGCTTAAATGTTATTGAATGTTAAATATGTAAAGGAATAGTTGACCTTAAAATGAAAATTCCATCATTATTTACTCATCTTCCCAACCTGAATGATTATCTTTCCTCTGTACAAAAATCAAAACAAAAATATTCTGACTACTCTTTTCTGCTGCTTTCAAGCACTATGACTAAAACGTACCAAAAGTCTATATGAATTTTGCGCTAAATTCCAATTTTTCTGCTGTCATAAGATAGCTTTATATAAGTCATTATTTTTCATTTGGACCACTTTTATGTGTACACTTTTTTTGGTCATTTTGAAGCTGAATCGGTCCTCACTCACTCTATAATTATATGGAAAAGAGTGCCTCGGATATTCTTAAATTAATCTTGGTTCACTACTTGTTTGAAATGACATGAGAGTAAATTGCATAATTTAGATTTTTGTCTAAAATATAATTTGAATACACTGGCTGTTCAAGAGAAGACTATACTTTTCTGAATTCATGGGACATTGTTAATGTTTTAAACTATGAAGTACCACAGTGTTTTTGTATACAAACACATCTGGTTTTGCCGTTCACCTTCATTACTTCGTTTTTAACAGAAGTTCCAGCCAGATGCTGTGCACACAAAGGCTTCTCTATGAGAGCTTGTAAATGCCTTTTTATTAGGCCTGTGCATATAAGGAAAACACTCTTCTTGGGTTTCATGCATATAGGAGCAAAAGGATGGACATATCCATTGCTATTCTCCAAATCAAGCACGAGAATGAGCTGGCAGACCTGCAGGCAGAAATGGAGAGGCTCACAAAGGTGGGAGAATTATTTAGTCTTCTCAAAATGCAAGTGGGATTCTCATTTTAACATTATTGCATGTGATTTAAAATATTGTGTTGCTCGCATTATTTGCCTCCAACATAAGCAATACATGCTTAGAGGAGACCACATTAAAGGGCCCCAGAGAAGATGCCATCAAATTGAGAGTACAGATTAGAGATCTTAACACAGGTACTGTGTGAATCAGATATTCTGCCAAATCCCAAGTCTTACTGTTGAAATATATGACTTTGTCGGCTTTCATTTCTGCATTCTTCTATTGGAAAATGAAGAACTGAGGACTTCTCTCACAAAAGCCCATATGAACGTCTCAATTCTCCAAGTAGAGTTGGACAGATTAAAAAAATGCCTTCACTGACCAGAAACACCAACATGAGAGGTTGTAACATTATGCTTGTTGGGGAGAGGTGTTCTGTTATCCACCCACAACACCCTAGCTTTGTGATGGCAAAATTTGCAAAAGCAAGCACCACTCAAAATCTAGTTAAACTTGGGCTTCTCAAAAATATGTACCCTGAGACATGAATGCTGTCTTTTGTTTGTAAATTCATCCTCCTTTAATGAGGTTTCAGGTTGCACGTTTTTTTTTTTTTGTTTATTTGTGGTGCTACCCACTTACCTGCTATGTTCCATTTTAAGTCTGTTTGTTTACTGTAATTATTTCCTGTTAATTTATAAACACAGTGACACATTGATATTTGACATGGTACATGGACATTAGGTTGAAAATAACCCTGAATATTCCTTTAAACTTAGAATATATTGATGAACATTGTAATCAAAATCCATCTTTCAACAAAAATTTAATGTACAGGTTCCGCAGCAATGCCAGGTCATACTTTCGACAAGCACATGGAGTGCTACTGTTGTATGATGTGACATCTGAGACCAGTTTCCTAAATTTTCGCGAATGCATGGAACAGATTCGGGTACATTGACATATTTTGCTTTGACATTTCTTTGTATCAAAATTTGTTGTCCGAGTCCAGTTAATGCATAGTTGAGCAAACTTACCTTTTACCCCCTCACAGGAGTCAACAGATGATGACATCCCAATGTGTGTGATTGGCAACAAGGTGGATTTGAGGGCTGAGAAGACAGAGGAAATTATGTGAGTGCTGTCCATGGGGAAAAGCTAGCTATGGTGAGTGTCATATTAGTTTTGGGTGGAAAGAATGTAATAACAATCATGACAATTCTAATGGCTGCTGTTTATGACATTAGGCTTACAATGCCCTGTTCTGTGAGGCAAGTGCAAAAGGGGGGACAAATGTTGTAGAGGCTGTTTTACATTTAGCAATGTAAGCAATCTAATTGGTTCTTTCAAACTGATTCTAACACCAATTAATATTTCCTTTTAAGGATTAAAATGATTAAATGAATCATTATCACAGGGAAGTAAAGAAACATGCTAAACTGAGATGGAGGTCAGAGTCGCAGGGAAAGCTGAGCCTTCACAATCGTAGAAAGACACAGAGCAACTGCTGTGGAGTTTAAGTCTCATGGTCATTGCTTGGATATGCCTTAGAGATGCCAAGTTTTATTGTCTTAATGATTTTTAAGTCTGTGCTTTGTAGTCATGGTACCTTTTTAAATACTGTCACTGTTTAATTCTACCATAATATATTTTATTTGAACAATGTTGTGGCAATAAATCTAGTGTATTTTAGAAAATTGGACATCTTTGTGTGTTTAGTACTCAGTGTTTTAAGCACAGAGATCAAATGTATACTTGTACATTTGCCTATAACTTCAGTGTTTACTTGTCATTTATGTGTTGTAATGTTTTGAAGGACATGTTTATACAAATATTTCTAACATTGTGTTAAATAAAAATGTTAGGCTTAAACTCTGAATTCAATTCATTATTTGGGTCTAATTCAGAGCCTGGGAAAAATTGTACATCTGGTGTGAACCGCACTAGTGATTTTTAACAACAGTGAACTATCCAACTCACAAGGAAAAAAGGTTTTAGATTATAAAACATATTTCAAAATATCCTTTGAAACAAAAAAGCACTCTTGAATTTGATTTACAAATTATCAATTTCAAGAAAATAAATGGATATAAAAAGAACTATGTAGTTCCAAGATGAGTAGCCAATTATTCTTTGTTTTTACATTTGTAAATACTGACCTGTGCACAATGAAGTAATTACCCAATCAACCAAAATCAGTACAGTACAAAATGTTCTAAGAACATTGATACTGTGGAATCTAGACACGCAAAACAAAAATCCCAAATACAGCCTAATGACACCAATGGTGACTGGTTTGCCATTGTCACCATACTTTAGAGTCTTTTTTCTCATTGGCTTTCTTTTGTTCCTGTTGCATTATTTCTGCATCTTTAAAAAAGAACAGAATGCATGCAAACAATAATTGCAATAAAGTGTCCCAAAACAAACATTTTAAACCATAGCATATTTTCAATGCTTTGATTCACTGGAACAAATGAAAACCAACACCAAATGTACTTGTTTTAAAAGAACACAAATATTTTTTGAAGAATATCTCGGCTCTTTAGATACAATGCAAGTGAAACGTGACCAGAACTATGAAGCTCCAAATAGTTTAATGTAATGGCAGCATAAAAGTAATCAATATGACTCCAGTGGTTTAATCCACATCTTCTGAAGTGATATGACAGGTGTGGGTGAGAAACGGATAAAATTAAAGTAATTTTTTATTATAAATCTTCACTTTAACTTCACCGTACTTTTGATTTTTGGCAGTTCATATTCTTATTGCATATTGCGACCTACTGATCGAGCCTGAGCACGGGAGGAAATTTATGGTAAAAAGGACTTAAATCTTGATCTGTTCCACCACACCAACACATTGCTTCAGAATACATGGATTTAACGACTGGAGTTGTATAAAATGCTTTTATGCTGCCTTTATGTGCTTTTTGGAAATTCAAAGTTCTGGTTACTATTCACATGCATTAAATTGTCCAACAGAGCTCAAAAAATCTTGTGTTCTGCCGAAGTCAGTCATACATATCTGGGATGGCCTGTGGGTGTGTAAATTATGAGAGAATTTTCAATCTTGGGTTAACTAATCCTTTAAGAGTCAAAGTAGGGATGCACCAATACCACTTTTTCTCTTACGATCCCGATTTTGGAAATCTCCGTATCGGCAGATCACGATCCGATACCAGTGTTGTTTTTTTGCATAATCAGTTTAGAATATCTTTACATTATTGTGTGGAACTAATTGGGTGTGCTCTTTAATATATAAAGATACACAGACCTTTAACTACACATTATTTAAATATTAATGTATAGCTTATTAAGAAACAATTTATTATTAACTAGTATACTGGATAATGTAGAAGCAAAATTAACAGTAATTCCAGTTTAAGTCATCAGTAGAAAAGAAGCCATTTGGTTTTTTGCAAAAGACATGTCAACTTGTATCTGGACTTTAAATGATTCAGATCTCTTTTTTTTTTTTATTCGTTTAATTTAGTTGCAAGATATCAGCTCAATTTTCATTCACACAGTTATTTTTTGGAACCCATTTAACTTAAATATTATTATAATTTGTAAACTAATGGTAATAATAATAATAATAATATTATAATAGTAATATCTCAATCGTGCACCTTTACCTTTTAAACACTCACGCTTTTATTTTGACATTCTGAACTCTCCAGGAAGTCCTGTATGTGTCTGTTTGTAGGAAAGTTCACAGTATTTTAATTTTCTTGACATTTCAAATTCTGGTGAAAAAAATGTTTTACCTAAATGCATATTATAAGTGAACCAAACTATTGAGCATCTACATCTAAAATGTTGTTTGTTATATATTGTGCACTGCGTGAAGGCTACAAATAGGCGAACGTGTTTATCAGAGCAGCACCATTCACTAATGCGCTGGAGCTGCACGTGCATTTTATATATTTACTTACAAAACACAGCCTTTTGTGATTCAAGGAGCTATTGCACGTCTTCAAGTGGCTTTGAATAAAATGCACGAGTCATATGAACTACTTTAATTGTGTTTTAATGGTTCTTTTATGTAATTTTTTTAGCTTGACAGTAACGAACATGACTAACACACCGTATCGAATTAGGCTCGGGCTGGTTGGACCGATACCTGATCCGTTTAAAAGCATCAGTATCAGAGCCGAAACCGATCCAGATATCGAATCTGTGCATCCCCAAGTCAAAGTGAGTTGAATGTTGGTCGTTTCTTTTGCCCTTGTTCATGTCATTTTGCTGCTTGCCGTGTTTCTGGCGAGCAAGTTCACGCTGATTTCCTCCTACAGTGGACACAGCGAGTGCTTGAATATCAGAGATTTAGTCTAAAAATGATGCATGCATGACGGCAAGACATTTTTTTAATCAATAAACAGCAACATTTTACATTACATTTTGGGTATTATTACATTACACAAACAACAATATTTGAAACTATTTAATAAACACAATAAATAAAAAGTAATAAGGTTTACAAGGTTGTGGAAAACGGCCCAGATCACCCCGAGTTTTAAGTCTGATGATCCTACTAATGTCTCCAATTACCGCCCAATTGCAATTCTTCCAACTGTTTCCAAGTTACTTGAAAAAACATTATATAATCAATTAATTAATCACCTTAAATACAATAACCTGCTCAGTGATTGTCAGCATGGCTTTCGACCATTGCAGTCAACAATGTCGGCTTTGCTGCTTTTTACTGAGCAGATACGGGCGTCTTTAAATAAGGGTCAGGTCACTGGAGTCATATACATAGATTTTCGAAAAGCTTTTGATACAGTTAATCATCAAATTTTGTTAAATAAACTTCGTTCTTTTCATTTGTCCTTCTCTGCAATAGATATGTTTGCATCATATTTAAGTGACAGATCTCAGACTGTGAAGATCGGCTCAGTAACATCACAGTCACTACTATGTTCCATGGGAGTTCCACAGGGCAGCATTTTAGGTCCTTTACTTTTCATTATGTACATTAATGATCTTCCTTATGTTTTTAATTTTTCTAGTACTCTGTTATATGCTGATGACACTGTTATTTTTCTGTCTGGCTCAAACATTGACACAATTAATTACAAACTTAACACACATTTACAGCATTTGCATAACTGGCAGCAAGATAACCATTTAACACTTAATATTAAGAAAACAGAATGTATGTATTTTTATTCATCTAGGAGACAGCTTTCGAATCCCATCACCTTCTCTAATCAAAAACTTTTAATCGTATCCACGTATAAGTATCTGGGAGTCTCTCTTGACTCACATCTCACGTATCGTTACCATGTCCAAATTGTAACCAGAAAGCTAAACCAAAAGTTATTTGTTTATAATAAAATTAGACCATATTTGCTGCTTTCTGTTTCTAAAACATATCTTCATGCTCATTATGTCCACTTTGTCATATTGCTTACCTGTTTGGTCACTCACAACAAATGAGATCATTGAACCTGTAGCAAGACTCTATAATAGAGCTTATAAGATCCACAACAGGCTTCCAGGCTGGACTCACCACTGTGTTGCATTATCTTTGTGTAATGCCTTGACATTTCAGAATTATAAAATAAGCCATGGGATAAACTTGTATTATCAAATCTTAAATGGACGCACTTCTGCATCATTGACTGCGTTGGTTCCAAAACTCAGCTCAAGGCTCGAACGCACTACGAGATCTGTTTCAAATGGACTTCTGCCTATACCGGCTTTTAGGAACTGCTATGGACAGAGATCTTTTTTTCATGTGCTTACCAAAGCCTGGAATGAAACTCCACAGCACATCAAAACAATAACATCAAAAAGACTATTTAAAATAACATTTGCTCGCCATCTAATGGATAGGTATATTTGTGACCATTGAGATGGCTTCATGACTTCTCTGATGCTTTCTCTTGGTTTGTGTGTTTGTTATTGTTTTGTTTTTGAGTTCTTTGTGTATGAGGTATTTATGTTCTGCAGAACAGGAACCTGCTGAAAATCAGTTTTATACTGAGTCAGGCCCGATTTTCTTTAATCTTTTCCTGTTTAAATATATAAATAAAAAATAAAAATAAAATACAACTTTGTTCCAAATAACTACAGAGGCCGAGGTATGAGGCGTGCTTTGCTAAAATATAAACAATTTGATTAGAGAAGGAATAGCAACCATTAATATGGTTAAATAATGAGGCTGCTCACTATGCAGAGCGAGCATAAGGGGCGTGTTCCTGACATCAACAAACACCTCAATAAAAGCCAAACTATGGATTTAGGGTAAATATAATATCAGCATCTTTTATGCTATCCGGTTAACTGTGTAGCAACTGCAGTATACAAATTCAGACTTTAATTCCGTCTTATCAGTTTTAAACCGAAGTAAGTCAAACCCACAATCATGATAACCTGATACATGAGCGCTAAAACAAAAATGTAACAGCTAAAAATGTATTTGGTGAAACCAAGTGAGACGCAGCCATATACTCACTGGTCATTTTGTATCAGTTTTATCCGGTTTTCAGAGTAGCTCACCACAAGGGCCGCTATTTTATTTCCAAACTAACGAACCGATACTTTAACGTCTGGTGTCAAACTTCCTCTGGAAGAATCCGCAGCATCGCGAGAACTTTCAGGACGGAGGGGGGAATCATTAGGCTTGTTTGAGATGCGCCTTGCCTCGCCTGAAATGTAGGTGAGAGTAGGCGGCTGCAGTGAGGGGAGGAGTGAAAAAAGTGCAGGCAAGCCGGACACTTCCTGAATCTCGCTGTGTTGTGGACTGCAAACGTCAGCAATGGAAGAGATCGCGTTCGCGTTCTTTATCGCAGACGAAGTGGATGCAATTGAAATACCACTGTTTTTACACGAAGATGGTTATGATGAGGAGAATCACCGAAAGTGAACAGTGCTCATTACTTAAAATGCCTTACCTTGTTTCTGTTCTGCATTTCTCACTTGTTGCATTATATATGCTGCATATTTTTTATCTGTAAAAGGAATTTAAATCAATAAACTAAAATTAATTCCATCATCAAGCATCCAAATTTTTTTTTTTTTTTTTTTTCCTCACCATTCTTTATTGTCTCAGCAATTTCTTTGCTTACTGTTAATGTTATTGCTCCCTGGGAGTCTGATAGTGTTAATAACACATTCTCCATCTTGCTACAATTGTTAACTTTGTCGGTGCCTCTTATAATCAAAGCCATAATGAGAAATGTTGAGCATACAGATGCTGTTTACATTGTTATCCCTAATTATGGGTTAAACATTTCAGAGTGGGATATGGCACAGCTGATTAACCTAATGATGTGTATCCTACTTAAGGGATAGTTTACCCAAAGAAAAAAAAAAAAGATTTGGGTGAACTATCCCCTTTTTACATGAAAAATATTCTATATAAATATATTACACAATTGTTTGTCACCTTAATGTAAGTTTGAATTTCATGTTTAATGATTAGGAAAAGTGTGTACAGCAAATTATTATAAAAAAATAATATGAAACAAAAACACATTCTAAATTAAGAAATTAGCATGCATGTGTGGGTTTACTGCACTCCAGGAATGAGACATACCCAGATAAAGATATCAGATAAAAACACACAAACATGAGGCCTAATTGTAAAACCGTCACATTAGATGTATGTATGCATGTATTGATGGATTGACTAATTTATTTAATGGAATAATGTGGTACAAAAATGTCAATGTACAAAATTAACACAAGCATACAATACAATAAAGAGAAAATTACAACAAACAGGACTTAAAACCAAGAAAATAAAAATAAAAGGATAAATAAAGCACATGTACTAATTACTAATAAAGTACTATAGAAAAAGTAAATAGTATTAGGCTATAGGTAATGGACTTCTTAGAATTAAGGGAAAAAAATATCAGCTGACAATCGCAGCCAATGAGCATTAAGTTGTGTCGTCAGCAAGTCGTTTCCCATCATGCTTTTGATCAGCGCAGTCGGTGCAACTGCGCAACTGCGCGCGACTGCAGAATCCGATACGTGCGCCTTGCGCTCGCGAGTGTTTTTTGACATACGTCAGCATGACATCAGAGCAAGGCGGACTGCTGTCGGACACATTTCTAACCGGCATGCATTACGCGCTGATCACCGGTGATCGGTTCTGCGCAGATTTTGCTCATCTCAAACAAGCCTATTTATTTGGATGAGATTTGTGACGTAAAACACTAACTGTTCTTGTTGGTGAAAGCTAGACTTCTAAGCAATTGCTTACAAAACAAAATAACCCGAAAAAACATTGAATTGTTCATGAAATCCTTATAATTATCATAGATTAGGTTTTGATTACATTTCGTTGATATAGTTGATGCTTCGTGGATATTGAATAAATATCCAATAAATGAGTGAGCTGAAGTCCTGTATGCCAACAGGTGAAAAATGTGAGACAGTTGCAGAAAGACACTGTAATTTATGGATTTATTAAAGGAACAGCTCAGCCAAAAATTAAAATTATCTCATAATTCTCACCCTATGACCTATTTCATCTACAGACCACAAACAAAGATTTTTAGAAAAATGTTACAAGCTATGTAGGTCCATATTATGCAAGTGAATGGTGACCATAATTTTGAAGCTCCAAAAAGCACATTAATGCAGTATAAAATAATCCATAAGACTCCAGTGTTTTTATACATGTCTTCTGAAGAGCATAGATACTTCTGACTAGATAGCCCTATGGTGAGAAACAGATCAATATTTAAATATTCTTTTACTGTAAATCTCCACTTTCACTCTCACTTTCTTCTTCATTTGTTTTCTGACTATTTACTTTATTTGAGTGTATCACCATCTACTGGTCAAAACTGGAGATTTTCAGTTAAAAAAGGACTTCAATATTGATTTATTTTCACCCACACCTATTGTATCGCTTCTGAAGATATGGATATTTACATTTTTATGCATTTGGCAGACGCTTTTATCCAAAGCGACTTACAGCACACTTATTACAGGGACAATCCCCCCGGAACAACCTGGAGTTAAGTGCCTTGCTCAAGGACACAATGGTTGTGGCCATGGGGTTTGAACCAACGACCTTCTGATTAACAGCCCTGTGCTTTAGCCACTACGCCACCACCACTCCGTGGATATAACCACTGGAGTCGTATGGATTCTTTTTATGCCATCTTTATGTACTTTTTGGGGCTTTAACGTTTTGGCCACCATTCACTTGCATTGTATAAACTTAATGTATAGAGCTGAGATATTCTTCTAAAAACTTTCATTTGTGTTCTGCAGAAGAAAGAAAGTCATACACATCTGGGATGGCATGAGGGTGAGTAAATGATGAGAGAATTTTAATTTTTGGGTGACCTATCCCTTTAATGGTGGAATAAAGGAACCTGGTTGGCAGCTTTGTGGAGTGGTTTCAGTTTAACAGCATTCAACTAAATATTCCCAATACTTAAAACGTAATCTCTGCCTCAGATGGCTTACCCATGGTGGACTTTCAGAGAAAAGACTCCTCGCACCATCCAGGGTGAGGATCTGCAGACCTCCTTGGACTATAAACTAGGGTATTCTGCTAACATGGATACAAGACAGCCCTATACAACAACATTGCTATATAAAGTGACCATACCAGAGACACTTCAGTCAAGTCCATCTGAGAGATACACCACCTGGCATACTGTTAACTGGTAACAATGATCTGTGATGCAAAGTGACATGTCAGTGCCTCTTCCAACATGTCACACTAACTGGTTTGGGCAAGATATTGTTAGGCAACAATAGATTCATCAGCTGAGTCACTTTTTGGTCTGTTTACAGGAACACCAGAGTGTGGAGGAGGAAGAGAGAGCAATGCATGATGCATTTGCCCAGGAAACTGAACCCTGGAGTGGAACCGGAGTACATTTTGTGGGTTAGTACTCAAGTTCAGATGGAGCTCCACTTCACTTCACTGAGGTGCGTTATATGAATGGCAAACGTGGGCTCAATGGTTTATTTTTACATCAGAAGTGCAGTGGGGGTGATGACATTTACCATTACATTACCAGCAATAGGTTTTAGATATTTTAGATATTAAAATATGATAATAATGTCAGAAATGGAAACTGAGTGCACTGAAGGTACTCTCATGAAAACTGACAAATAAATGTGATATGTTAAGTGACAATAAAAATGTGCCATTCAGATACATTTGAATTGACACCTACAGCAAATGCATATGTAACCAGTCCTGGTCGACCCGCTCCGAGCGGGACTCGAACTGACATCTCCGGTGTGGGAGGCGGGTGCGCTAACAAGGAGGCTAAAGGCTACAGCCTCTAGCATCAGTCGCTAATGCACCTCTTGAGGTCAGGAGAGTGAGGTTTACACACTGCACAGCTATCTACCAGCTGGCTCCCGTTACACATACAGTGTTTAATGAAATGTGTTCTACAATAAAACCATTAGTACATCATAGAGCATGTGATGCTAAAAAAGCAAAACAAAACACAACACAAAACTTATTTATACTTATATTTTTATTGTAAATATTTGAACTGCATTTGCCCTTTGTTTCAGTGCATACATTCTGCTTTGCACATGTCAGTGTACCAACGGTCGGGCTGCTCATGCAGCTGCTCTTTGAACGATTCAGTACATTTTCCCTCTGTCATTCTTGGCAGTTCTGTGGAATGTTTGTTTATGAGACTCATCTTAATTTGCAAGTAGGTTTAGAGAGCTAGTTCTGTGCAGTCAGGACCACTGATGTAACTAAACTGCCCAAGGCCACCACCAAAGCTCCAAGCAGAAACTTCCAAGAAATTCCCTGAAAGGGAAGGAAGCATAAGATCAAAAGAAGGAGGCTCTGGCACATTTAGAAAGGATGTTTCCACCACTTTTATTCTCTTCGCTAGGTGGTCACTTACAGATGGCTTCTTTTGTGGGGGAGGCATCAGAAAGGGTGCTATGTTTTCCCCAAACACGTTGGCTGGTTTAGCTTGCCAATTCTGGGCATCATTGTCACCAGCCTGTCTTTTCACCAACTTTGACAGTTCAGCATGAATGGCCTATTAAAAATACAATAAAGATTAGCAGTCACTAAGGCTTTCTTTCAAAGCTTGAATTTTGTACAATTCTAAGTGGTCCACCAGATGTTTATGTTGCCAGCAGATGGAGTCATTTCACTGACTGTGATTTTAATTTCATGTCATGATTGGGTACGCGCACACACACACACACACAAAACAACCCATGACTACATCTCAAATATAAACTGCACTTTAATGAAGAGTTGCCTGAATTCTCAGGAACAGCGTAAGTTAAAGGTTTGTTTTTTAATGGTAAGAGTGAGCTGTTTATTGTGTATGTTCACATTAGTTTAAAACACTTACATCTGTAATGAACTCCTGCTTATGGTATACATGAAGATTAAACAGTTTCTTGACCTTGATTTTATCAGTAGAAAGAATCTGGAATTAAATTCCATCTCGAACCATATTTGTGATTAAAATCCTTTTAATTACTTAATTACCCGCTTACTTTAAAACCAAAGACTTAACCCTGATGTGATCATGGGTCTGACCATTTTACAACAAGTGTTTTCAACCTTTACAGACCCAGGGACCCCTGTTTTAAATATGCCATGATGAAAAAAAATTACAATTCTGACACAATTTACTCATCTTCATTTTGTCTCAAACCAGTATGACATTCTTTGATCTGTGTACACAAAAGGAGATATTAGGTAGAATGACAGCCTCAATCGCCATTCACTTTCATAGCATCTTTTATCCATACAATGACAATAAATGGTGACTGTTTTGGAAAAACTGGAAGGTTAGAAATTATTATTATTTATATTTTTTTGTATATATATATATACACTGTATCTCACAAAACTGTGTACACTCCTCACATTTTTGTAAATATTTGATTATATCTTTTAACGTGACAACACTGAAGAAATGGGACTTTTGCTACAATGTAATGTAGTGAGTGTACAGCTTGTATAACAGTGTAAATTTGCTGTTCCCTCAAAATAACTCAACACACAGCCATTAATGTCTAAACCGCTGGCAACAAAAGTGAGTACAGTGAAAATGTCCAAATTGGGCCCAAAGTGTCAATATTTTGTGTGGCCACCATTATTTTCCAGCATGATTATAACCCGCTTGGGCACGGAGTTCACCAGAGCTTCACAGGTTGTCACTGGAGTCCTCTTCCACTCCTCCATGATGACATCATGGAGCTGGTGGATGTTAGAGACCTTGTGCTCCTCCACCTTCCATTTGAGGATGCCCCACAGATGCTCAATAGGGTTTAGGTCTGGAGACATGCTTGGCCAGTCCATCACCTTCACCCTCAGCTTCTTTATCAAGGCAGTGGTCATCTTGGAGGTGTGTTTGGGGTCGTTATCATGCAGGAATACTGCCCTGCGGCCCAGTCTCCGAAGGGAGGGGCTCAAGCTCTGCTTCAGTATGTCACAGTACATGTTGGCATTCATGGTTCCCTCAATGAACTGTAGCTCCCCAGTGTCGGCAGCACTCATGCAGCCCCAGACCATGACACTCCCACCATGGGGACACTCCCACCATTGACTGTAGGCAAGACACACTTGTCTTTGTACTCCTCACCTGGTTTCCACCACACACGCTTGACACCATCTGAACCAAATAGGTTTATCTTGGTCTCCTCAGACCACAGGACATGTAATCCATGTCCTTAGTCTGCTTGTCTTCAACAAACTGTTTGCAGGCTTTCATGTGCATCATCTTTAGAAGAGGTTTCCTTCTGGGATGACAGCCATGCAGACCAATTTGATGCAGTGTGCAGCGTATGGTCTGAGCACTGACAGGCTGACCCCCCAACCCTTTAACCTCTGCTGCAATGCTGGCAGCACTCATACGTCTATTTCCCAAAGACAACCTCTGGATATGACGCTGAGCACGTGCACTCAACTTCTTTGGTCGACCATGGCAAGGCCTGTTCTGAGTGGATCCTGTCCTGTTAAACCACTGTATGGTCTTGGCAATCTTCTTATAGCCTAGGCCATCTTTATGTAGAGCAACAATTCTTTTTTTCAGATCCTCAGAGATTTCTTTGCCATGAGGTGCCATGTTGAACTTCCAGTGACCAGTTTGAGGGAGTGTGAGAGCGATGACATTGGGCCCAATTTGGACATTTTCACTTAAGGGTGTACTCACTTTTGTTGCCAGCGGTTTAGACATTAATGGCTGTGTGTTGAGTTATTTTGAGGGACAGCAAATTTACACTGTTATACAAGCTGTACACTCACTACTATACATTGTAGCAAAGTGTCATTTATTCAGTGTTGTCACATGAAAAGTTATAATCAAATATTTTAAAAAAATGTGAGGGGTGTACTGGTGAAAGCAGGAAACTAAACAGTGTTATAAATATATTGTTTTATAGGCTTTCAGGATGGAATACTATTGCAATTCTATTAATATGAATACTATTGAATAGTGTTCTGCAATGTTGTCATAAAACAAAGATCAGATTTAAAAATATTATGTTTCTAACTTCTTAAAGCAGATTAAATCAGAAAATTAAAAGATATATTCAAATATTTACAAAAATGTGAGGGGTGTACTCACTTTTGTGAGATACTAACTTCTTAAAGCAGATTAAAGCAGAAAATGAAAAGATATAATCAAATATTGAATAGTGTTCTAAAATGTTGCCATAAAACAAAGATCAGATTTAAAAATATTATGTTTCTAACTTCTTAAAGCAAATTAAAGCAGAAAATGAAACGTATTCTTATGTCACTTGTCATACACATCCACAGTGAATACAGTGCTGATTTAGTTTATTACAGGAAGTCTTTGTTTGTGTGACTTTGTGCCCATGCAGTGGCTCCAGACAGCTCTAATCTAAGTGGCTGCTTTTGAGGATTTGGCTAACTACTAACAAAGGCATGACAGAACAGGTTTGGGTTCTGTCAATTGTAATGCACTACCAAAGTCTCTTATTTCCCAATATTACAGCAATGCAAACAAATTCCATGTTCCACTCTTGCATTGTATGTAATCATACTGGCTGTCTCTACTGACCTTTGAACAGTGCATCGGTTGTTTAGATTCTGTGGAATTTACCAGCACAGAATTCTGACTTCCTTGTCATAACTTTGTGTTGTAAACAAGTCAGAATCAGACCTGTCTGGAAACTGTTTGACATCTGCACAACACTAAAACAACTAGTCCACCCCTGCTGGGAAAAAAAACATACAACAACAACAACAACAACAGCATAACTGTTGGTATAAGGTCTGATTTATGCTGGTCTTTGTCTGGTCTCCCAGTCTTACAAGCTGGCAAGTGGCAAAAGCCCATTTAAAATAAACAAACAGGACTGCCTGGCCAGGGTGGGAGGTGAGCTTTGATGAACAGCTAACCAGTTTATGCTAGTTTAAGCTGGTTTTGTTACCAGGGATAGTATGCTATCATGATAATGAAGACATTTAAAAAATAACTAAATAAATAAAATGATTCATTGTTGAAATAACTGATTGGAAAACCATTTTGTCCATCCTCAAATAGGTCAAATGGATCCACAAACCTCAAAAACATGAATAAAGTTCCATTCTGAGATTTATTTAAAAGCATTTTGGAAAGTGCTTGTATTAATGAATACGAAAACTTAATCTAAATAGAATTATAAACAATATATTACATGCACTTTACTTGCATTAATACACAAACACTTAATCCAAACCCACAAGATTTTGGTTGATCTGTAAATAGCTACTGAGGGATTGTCTGTTCCTAGCTCACGTAAAATGTGGATGGGTTCAAGAGATACAATAACGTTTCACACCTTAGTGGATGGCTCCAGTTTCAAAGCCTTCTTCAGGGTCTCCATGGCCTCCTCATACTCGCCCTTGTCCGATAAAAGCTGCAGACAAAACATCATTATCAGGGAGGTCCAATACCTTCTGGTGACAATTAATATACATCTTTCTTTTTTTATGAAATTATGAAAAAGTGAAAAACAGATGTAAAGATAAACCTTGTCTGGTAGAAAACCTGTCAGCTTAATTAACACAGCAATGATGGGGCTTACACAAGCAGCAATCTCAATATGTTTGCTTCAAATTAAGTCTGATTATACTGAATCAAAATGCAACAATGCACAAAACTCCTAGCTTACTGAATAATAAGCACACTTACCTTTCCTTTCCTGAAGAGTGCTTTGACATTCTGGGGATCAAGGAACAGCACATCTTGACTGGTGTGCAGTGCCTCATCGAACTGTCCAAGCTTCAGCTGTACTGCTGCCAGGTTGTTCAGACATTTTACCCGGTAGTCATTCACCTCCTCTTCCTCTTCTGCCATACAGCTTTGGCCATCTGTAGATGGACAGAATTTTACAGCCCCTTATAACAACACTGTAATGCGTTACATTTCTCCCAAAGTTCAACGAAAGTGGAAGCTATAGGTATGTGTTTACTTCAGACAACAGCAAATTAGATACAAATTTAACCAGATTAAAACACTTTGGGGTTACCATAGGACAGTGATACACACCAGATATCCCCAAAATATTGGTGATCTGAGACAGTATCATTGTTTGTGTGTTATTCGTTCAAGCAGACGGTTTATCTATTCTTTAACTTAGTTTAACATTTTTCCAAATTATATGATCAATTACACAGAATTCAGGGGTTCACATACTTTTTCCTGGAACTGTATATCAATCCACTGTAGAGTGTAGACCACTGTAACATGCCTCCACCTGTTCTAAAGCCTACACCTACAGGCAAACTTATGGAGGCAAACAGCCTAACCCTGCTTTGTTGGCTGTATGACAAAATCAGGTTTATTGTCGTAAGGTCCTGTAAAGGGACTGGATGTCGAGCGGCTTGGGTAGGGCCAGCACGCAAACTCATGTTCTCTTCTATCTGCTGACACAAAATGTAATTTATAATATTACTACTTAGTGGTTTATGGGATATTTATAAATGAAATTTGAATGTATTGAATTGAATGACAAATATGCAATAGAAAATTGAGGAGAGTCTAATATGTGATGCTTGAGTGGTCAGTGGAGACTGCAGCGATGTGGAGTTCACCGCTGCATACTGCATGTGGTCATTATCATTGTCTAATCCAAAGCATCACTTTGCACTTTACTGTCTCATTACTGTAAAATGTGCCTCTCAAGATGGGCCAGGCTTTCCAGCAATTACCGTGATTAAGGAGGTGGAAATAACATGTTGATTTATTACGTTTGATTAGATTAGGGTTTAATAAAAGCATTACTCAGGGCGGGCACAGCTTGCAGACATGACTGAGCAATCCAATGACATGATTATTGATCAAATACATTAGCTGAGCTGCTTGCAGTGGCTGGCTTGAATTGAAAATTAAAAGAGGTTTCCTGTTTAATGGTTTTTCTACTTCAACATTCATTAGACATGATGAAACCGATAGAAAATTAGTGGAGTGTGTACGGCTATGGGTATGTGGGTTTACTATATATTAGGGACAAGTTTTTTTCTCAGAAGATTTTATAAAATATGACCCAAAAATCTCCCTTTTGGGACAATTTGGAATGTGTTAATTTGTAAAAACAATTAATAAATAAAATAATAGTTTAAATATATAATTAGAATACTGTATTTTAACAGTAAGTCTATTTTTTTATCCTCATTTAGATACAGAACAAAGGAATAAAAATTATAATTATCTTTAACAAACAATAGAAGAGAATGGAAATACACCATGATAGAAAACCAAACGTGTGAGTGTGTGTGTAGATCTTAGAGTGTGGGGGGCACATCCTTATCAACTTAAGGAAACATCACATTCTATATTGCAGTCAGTATTGTAATGAAAAAATGCTGTTTGTTATCCCCTTGCAAGTAAAAATGAGATGTGTGCCCCTGTGTGTACATATACCACCATGTGCCTGCCTAATGCATTATATTACATTTAATATATAGTTTATAGGTGAGGGTGGGTTGGATTACCATACGTGCTTGTTGAAAGCACATCCAAGGCCATGCAGTAAGCTTGTGCAGCCATGCTGTATTCTTCCCTTTGGAAGTAGAAATTACCGCGCTCTCGTTTCTGGTTGCCGATACGGATCCGGTCAGGGATGGCCAGTGAAAGGGGGTCTGGCTTTTCTCTGAAGTCTAGGAGCTGTAGCTGATAGAGGAGAGGAGCCCAGGCTGGTATATCAGGCTCCCTGTCAATGAATCAAACAGACAGCAATGCAGCCTCATTATTTCATAAGATCTTAGTCCAATACAAGTCTACTAACTAACTAACTAACTATCTATCTATCTATCTATCTATCTATCTATCTATCTATCTATCTATCTATCTATCTATCTATCTATCTATCTATCTATCTATCTATCTATCTATCTATCTATCTATCTATCTATCTATCTATCTAGTCTGTCTGTCTGTCTGTCTGTCTGTCTGTCTGTCTGTCTGTCTGTCTGCAGTGTGTCAATAGAAATTTGAGTCAACTTTACATTTTCAAACATTAAGAAGGAGAGAGAGAGAGAGAGAGAGAGAGAGAGAGAGAGAGAGGGGGGGTTGCTGTTTTGGATGCTAGTTGCCTGATGTCTGTCTATTGAGAGGGAAGTGAATCATGTCCAGGAGGGTGTGTTCTGTCGTCACATTTCCCAGATCTGAGCTCTAGTACTGGCAGAGGCTACTTAAGAAGACCATATGTAGTGGTAGGCCATGGCTTATGTTAAAAGAGAAAACTGTACTCTTTCAGAGGTCTTTAAGCTAGTAGATTGACAATCTTGGCTGTTTTTTCTGGTGACAAATGTTCAAGAACAAAATGGATTAGGAAAGTTTTTCTCTGTAATATTCTTTGGCATTGTTCTTTTCTCATTACTACTTGCAAACAAGCACAGACACAAAGCTGCACTCTTCCCCTGCTGTAAAGACACACAAAAATTTATGTTGTTTTTTCATCCATGTTTCACATCAAAAAAGGAGTTAGGAGGCAGAATGTTAGCGATGGTGACAGCCCCAGTCACCATTCACTTCCATTGTATGGGAAAGAGCAGCATCAACATTCTTCAAAATTTCTGCTCTTGTGTTCTACAGAAGAAGGAAGTCACACAGGTTTCAAAAGACAAAGGTAAATAAAATTATTACAGAATTTTACAGTTTTTATGGCCATACTATGAATACCAAAGGCAAATAACACCCTAATTATCTTAATCACAAATAGCAAGCAGTTGCTTTTTCCCTGTAATTGACTGCTTGAGTCAGAGATGCGGTCCTCTATTGCATCTCTGAGTGCATCAATATGTCCATCAATATTTATCATCCAAAGCGACGGTTACAAAAAAGCTCTTGCAAGGTCTGTTTAATGTTTTCTGATGGATTACTCATTTCCCAGCCACATATGGCAATGATAATATGTACCCTTATCGATTTTACTCTCTCCTTTTCTCTGTCTGCGAAGCACTATAATCACAGTTCATGTTGCTACTAAGATCATGAACTTCTTGGGGCAGATAGAGATGATTCAGTAGCGGAATAGTGACACTGCAAACAAGTCTCAGAGGGCCCAGAGATATACCATCTTCCCACACAACCTTATCTGCCCTTATTAATGTCAGTACTTGGTCACATGACCATGCATAAATTAATACACTGACAACTAAAAAGCCTGAAACTGAGTCAAATGCACTGTGCACATTTATTAAGTGGGCTCTCAGGAGATAAAACAGGATCAAGCACAATGTGAAAGAGTGAGCCAACTTGGGAGATTGTCTTAGTGTGATGTTCTTCAGCCCAAACACACATGTTTGTATAGCTGGAGTTTTCACAGAGCAGTTCATAGTATTGCAGTATATTGGAGTGTTAACATCAGAGTCAGCTGGTGAGCTGTCTGAAAGTTAATAAAAGGCCTTTTAAAGGGTTTTCTACCAAATAATAATAATAAATGCAGTCATCATTTACACACCCACGTGTTGTTTCAAACACTAAAAGTAAAATGTTAGCCTCAGTCACCATTCACTTTCATTGCGTCTTTGTTCCATTCAATGTAAGTGAATTGGAAAAGAGGCTTACATTCTGTCTAACATCTTTAGTGTTTCAGTAAAGAAAGAAAGTCATATTATTTGACTCACCCTCACAACATGAGGGTGAGTAAATGATGACAGAAATTCATTTTTAGGGTGGAGTATCCTTTAAATGCAACCTGCATACAACAGTTCATTCATCGGTGTGTAACTGTATTAGACTGTGGATGCTTGCCAAGATGCAAGTCAGGGTCCATTTAATCAGTTAATAAATCACTTGATCACATTTTGGTAGGAGAGAGAGCAAGGAAGAAATGTTAGGTAAATATTTAAGCAAATACCCACAATCCTTGACAGCTGAGAGTTTATGCCAGCTTTTAGTGAGCTCTGTTCATAACGTCATATATAGACCTGGGCAGTGTTGGATAATGTTATTTTTAAAAGTAACTCGTTAGAATATTGCGTTACTCCTTAAAAAAGTTACTTAATTGGGGGCCTGGGTAGCTCAGCGAGTATTGACACTGACTACCACCCTAGAGTCGTGAGTTTGAATCCAGGGTGTGTTGAGTTACTCCAGCCAGATCTAATAAGCAACCAAATTGGCCTGGTTGCTAGTGAGGGTAGAGTCACATGGCTCACCTCCTCGTGGTCGCGGTTCTCATTCTCAATGGGGCACGTGGTAAGTTGTGTGTGGATCGCGGAGAGTAGCATGAGACTCCACATGCTGTGAGTCTCTGTGGTGTCATGCACAACGAGCCATGTGATAAGATGTGTGGATTGACGGTCTCAGAAACAGAGGCAACTGAGACTTGTCCTCCACCACTAGGATTGAGGTGAGTAAACGCACCACCACGAGGACCTACTAAGTAGTGGGAATTGGGCATCCAAATTGGGGAGAAAGGGGATAGAAATACAAAAAAAGTAACTAAATTAATAAAAAAGTTTTTTTTTAATGGAACGTAAAGCATTACGTTACTTTTGCATTAATGTTTAGTTACTTTTTCTCACAGCCACATTCTCTTCTGCATTGCTAAGCATTCAATACAAATAAGCCATGCATTGCATGCAAGAGACTTTACAGGTCATTCAAGCTACTGTACAACACTCATGTCCAAACAAAATAGTAAACAAACAGATATTTAGAAAGTAGGTCTTCTCGTCATATTTATAATTAAGAATCAATAACATGAATATGCATGATTTGTTTTTCCATCAACATGGCAGCCAATATGAACAATGAAGAATTACCACTGTTATTCTTCATTATTCACTGATCTGTCATCATGTGCTGTGTGTCCATTGACAATGCCAGAGACAACTTAAAATGATCTTCAGAAATCAGGATAAAATTCAGTGGGGAATACAAGTCTAACATGTTCGAGGAGTAAGTCTGATGAATAAATAAATATTTTTCACTGAATTCATGTCACAGCAAAACCACGCTGTGGTCAATAAATGAGGTGCAGACATTCCTCTCGTTAGCGATGAACGAAACGGAGCAAAATGAAAAAGTCTTTCAGGAAGTGTCTCAGCTGTTGGCCGCACACAGCTACCACCGAACCTACCAACAATGTAGGGAAAAGTAAAAAAAACTAAAACTTAAAAGTGACTAAAGAACAATCAAGGAAAAGTAGAAGTGGTTCTACCAAATGGACGCTAGCTAGACCGGTGAGCAATGGGAGGGAAAGTGCCCTGGACTCAGCCATGTCTGGAGTCCATGGTGGAGGATGGTACATTAACTCTATACTCTGCTTGAAAGCTTCACTTTATTTAGTTGACCAGCTACTGGAAAGCTTGCTTCTAAAACAAGCAGGCCAATTTAACTCTTACACTTAAATCACCATGCAACAACTGCTTTATGCAGCATAATGAGCTAGTAGCTGACAGCTAGCGGTCATGTTATTGTTTATTGTTTTGTGTAACGTTTAAGAAGATGTCACAGCAGTAGAGGTGGTGCAATTATGATGATCAGCCTATAATCCCACCCATGTTTAGGCGGCACTAAAGAGCAGTGGAAAAGCAAGCTCAGAAACGTAAAGCGAGTAGAGTCGAGTTGAGACTAACTGTAACTTGCAGTGGAAAAGTGCCATAAGGCATTTTCTTTGCATACACAATCAATGTAAAACGTTGCTCGGAGCCACTGATCCAGAGTCAGCTTTTATCATCCCATTCTCCCAGTTATGCGGAGCTGGAACACAGAGCAGTTTGGCTCCATAAGTCAGTGAATTGAGCAAGTATTTCAACTTGTCTATCATGTCGTGGCCAGTGGAAGACTAATCTTATAATCCCTCTGCCCATCCTTTTTTTAATGCAGTTTGTATTAACACATAAATCAACCGCGTTTCACTCAACCAAATGTTGTTGACCTCATATTACGTTAAAACATGAAATGCTCAAGCGCGTTAGAGTTGATTGATAGGCGATGTCTATATCTAAAAGGGGATTGGCTCTTTTACCTGCAAGGCGGGACTTCCTTTCTACATCCATTGACTGTTGGGTGCTAAAGATTCTTGGTTGGGCATTCCAATTTCTCCTGTTCGTTTAAAGTGAAGTGACTCATCTCTCTCTGCTAAATAGTCTCACACTCTTTAGAAATACACGTCAATCACATCTCCTCCCCAAAGTTTGCACACTTTTACTCCTGATTTCCTACAATACAGGGACAGCAGAGGTGTTCAAAAGCAACGCATTACTTTATTTAAAAAGTAACGCTGATATTATGGTCTAAAATAAAAAAATATTGTGTTACTTTACCTGTTACTCGAAAAAAGTAACCTGATTACATAATGTGTGTTACTTTTATCGTGTTACCCCCAACACTGGACCTGGGCATCTGAAAACACAGAACGCTGTCTGTGTGGATACTGTATATACAGTATGTCTTATTGTTCTTATCCTTATCAGCACAATTTGTCTTCATTGAAACCATAAAAACATAATAGAAAAATCGAAAGCATGATTTCTAATCATACACTGTAAAAACTAAAGGTGCCTCAAATATCCTGTCGGATACTCAAGGAACTTTAAAATGTAATTTAGGTGCCTCAAAGCTCTTTCTCCTATAGTAGGGTTACTGGTTGAACCATTGACTGTTTTTTCGGTTCTTGCAGGAACTTGTGGGATCCTTTAAGCACTTTGTATTCAGTTCTGAGGTTCTGGAGGCTCCTTTTCATTACCATGAGACGTCGAGGTGCTTTGGGGGAAGTTAGAGGTACTCATATTCTATGAAAGGGTTCTTGAAAGACCTGTAACATATACGTGGTTCCTGGAAGATCTCTTTTGTAAAAGCCAGAATCTGGAGGAACCCAAAAGTTCTGTGAGGCCACATTAAGATGTACAGCCATTCAGATGTACAGTTTATTTGCCTATTGTTGTTATCATTATTACTGTTGTTCATAATTATTAATGAACACACACAGACAGACAGAGAGAGAGAGAGAGAGAGAGAGAGAGATTTTGAGATTGTTTACCAGTTAGCCAGAAGACAAGGTTGAGATCAGATCACACATTTTTGTACATTTTTGTTACATTTTTATTGAACAGATTATGGGTAATGCTTTGTGTTCAGGTTTGACTGTACTCATGTAAAACATTACACTTCAAATGCCTAAACATAAAAAGACAAAAAAAGCAATAGACATTTTACAACCAAGCAGATTTATAGGCTACTATAGCCTACAGACCTTGCCTAGTGGTACAGCATGTCCACAAAATACGTCACTAATTTAAATAGAATTTTTTTTTCTATTATTTAAAAAATTCATATTGAAATAAACAGTGCATTATTAAAAGTGAAATTTTGTTTAGTAGGCTACCATGAAATGAAATATAGATTTTACATTTATTTAATAGTAATAATAATAATAACAATAATATGCATTTGACCACAAACAGTACAAATGTGACACTCAAACGAACAGCTGTAGGCTATATTAAATTGAGTATTTTGTAATTCTGAATTAAATAGCTTTCAGGACTGGCTATTGCTTAAACTGGTCAACAATTAATACAGTGATTTATCTTTATGTTGTTATTGCCATGATGAAACCTATTACAGAATATATATCAGAATATATATAGCCTATATATATCAGAATATATATTTTTAAAGTGTAGTATTATTATAATTATTAATCGGAAGAAAAATACGAAGAAGAAGAAGAAGAAGAAGAAGAAGTGCTCTCGTGCGTTCTGCTCCCGCGCAACGCAAGAAGCGGTGATTTAAAAAAAAACGGCTTCATATGACTTCCCCATTAAAGGTGAGTAAAGTCGCCAAAATTATTATGCAAAATATATACTATGTGTACACACATTGACACACTAACACGCTTAATTGTATGGCTGTTTAAAAATGTATGTTTTAAACTTTTTAACCGCTTATAGCAAAGAACGTATTACTGTCAACCATACACATTGACAGTAAGTTAGGCCTATAGCAGAATAGGACTAAATGTTTTAGCTGCGATGCTAACGAAATGTAGCCTAAACGAAATTACTTTGTGGGTCGAAATGAGCACTGTTAAATCACAAACAATGATTTTAGTTTTGTTGTTAACTTTTAGACAATGTAACGTTAGCGCTCTCTTTTTTTTATTTAACTAACGTTATTTGTTGTCATTGGCATTTGTGTTAATTCGTTGTTTACACAAACATACACAAATTGGGTTTACATGTTTTAAGGGGACATTCCATGGCCTTACGAAAATTAGCCAAGGATTTATTATAGTAAAAGTGTACTAAACATTGTTTTCTGTCGGATTGATTAGTATTTGTTTAAACACAGTTGTACTACAAATAGGCCTAACGTTACCATGGTAAAACTATGGTTAGTGTAGCAAAACGATGGTTCATTTGTGGTTACTATGGTATAATAACCATGTTTTTGTTTTATTTGTAGTAAAACCATGGTTAATTTTCGTTAGGGTAGACATAATGATTTTTATACTGTACAAACTGTATACTATTATTTAATATTTACCCTAACCCTTTCCTTTGATCTTTTTCTGTCCTCAGAACATCCAGTATACTTTATTCCTCTGAAATACAGGTTTCACTGAGCTGCAACAAATGTAAGTGTATTTCTGGACTTCAAAATAACTGAAATGGTGCTTGTCAATCAGGTCTTATTCATTAAAACACTAGCAGAAAAATATTTTTTAAATCAGTTTATGAATTAGGGGTCCAAGCACCGAAAGAACAAGTCATTCTGAGCAAACATTAGTTTAATTAAAAAAAGAAATTCAGATGTTCAGGAAGCTAACAGCAAATTCTAAACTGTTCTGAATCTTTTGAGCCTAATATCATATTCATGGACTTTGCTATAAAAACCACATAAGATACATTTCAATTGAATCACTGATCGCCCACACGGGCCATTGATGCTTGGACCCCAATGATTGCCGTTTGTGGCTATATTTTTTCTTCATTTATTCTAATCAACATATTAGAATCATTTCTAAAGGATCATGTGCCACTGAAGACTGCAGTAATGATGCTGCAAATTCAGCTTTGACATCACAGGAATAATATATACTTTTAAATATATTGAAGATACAATATGTAAGATTTTTGTAATAAAATATCCAAAAATCACTTGCACAGTGTGATATATTTCCTGCAGTTGTCTACTTACAATACCCCAAAAGTCCACAAAGATTTTTAATTTCAGAGAAATTCCCATTTTTAAATAATGGTCCATCCCGGAAAAAAATGTTGCATGTCAATGACGCAATATCCGCGCTATCCTTGGTTTCCGCAATATCACGTGGACAAATGCGGAAGTGGTGGTTATAGCTGTTGTGTCCATCATGGATCACCAGGGGCAGAGTGGCAATCGGGAGAGTCGGGACTTTTCCCGGTGGGCCGGTAGTGTTTTGAGGGTGCGAGGGCCGGTCTGATAATAGTTATACATTGCAAGTTCTTAGCAACACCATCCGGTGGCCTGGTGTGCGGCCGCTGCCCGCTTGTCAAACTGTGCAACCTCTCTGCTCAACCCGTAAATAAATGCATCGATGCGCATTTTGTTTGAGTTTTTAAATGGTCCAGTGGTGGATCTTTTGCCAAGCGTGTCAGAGGTTACGGGTTCTAATCCGCACTCGTATAGTTTTTTTTCTCTCTCATCAAAACTGAAAATGTTCATCAGTGGTTACAGTATATCAAGCAGGGACACGTTGTGTGCATGTTTTTTATGATTTCACCGAACGAATAGAGAGTCTCCCCAACGGCGATAGATTGAAGCGTGCGTCCTTGTGAAAACTGTGCGCGACATAGATGTGACCAGTAGTGGTAGCTTTCTTAATCTATTTAAAATAATTGTGCAAGGGTTCTTTTTATCACGTGTGGTGACCAAGATTATGGCAGTGCAATTAAATACAATAGGCTGTGTGTTAAAAAATATTTAGCCATTAATTGCAAATACTGTCGTTCAAATTTACTTTGAGCACGATTGTTTTGAATTTTTTATTTATACGTGCAAATGTTTTGGGCCATTGACAGTTGAAATAATCAGCTTAAAGTTTTGCCAGTATTATGCCAGTTATTGCTAGTGATTTTGTGCATTTAACTACTCCACAACCATAAAAGGACATTGGATATTATGTATATTTTTAACTCTGTGACCAGTTGCATTTGATGTTCCTAATTTTTAAGACACTTTGAATAAATGTTTGTGGAAAATTAATTAATGTAAATGTTTTGTAATAAAAATTTATCATATCCCTTTTTTTCAACCAACAGCCTCCACAGAACCTCACACCAACAATGGTGATTACAGGAGACCCATTTGGTGAAAGCAGCATTGCGGTTTTTCTTCATGGCGAAGAACTGCTTGCTGATGAACCTGATGACATAACAATGGGTGTAGGCCTTACTATGAGTGCCTACTTTCTGTTCAACATTAAGTACAGGAAACCAACTAAAAGTACACTGACTTTTCTGCAGTATCTGTTGGGCATTCAGAAGGAGAGCATCAAGCTACCTACAGTTGTGTTGAGGCTTATCAATTTCTTAAAATGTCCTGTGTGAATATTCCCAGAGTGAAAATGTTACCATTGACTGCATTGTAAATTGAATTGTAGTCAATTTGAATTTTAGGCTACTGTTTTTGAGGAACCTGAAATATATTCGAAAGTTTTAAGATATTTGAGTCATATTTATATTTTACAGTTTTGTCAAGATTTAAACTCTTAATGTATCACAATATTAACATTATACATGTGCTTCCATGAATTAGATGTTGATACATTTATTTATTGACTATAAGGTGATTATTTATTGAACTTTTTATTTGTATGGATGTTATTGTTGTTTATCAATAAACAATGTTTGTTTTGTATTTGGTTTCAGTTTTTCATTGTGTTTATAAAATAATAATACATGTAAATAAATAAATAAATTTTATTTATTAGTAAAAGAAAGGGAGGGGGAGGGTGGGGACAAGAAATATAATTCAAATTGGGAAATGGTGCCTTGAAGCACCAGAGGTGGTTCCTGATCATTCTTAATAAAAGGGTTCCTCAAGAAGCCTTTAAAGTTCCTCAGAGAACCGCCCCTTTTGAAAGGGTGCCTAGAGGATCTACAGACGGTTCCGCCGGTGTGGCAAAGTGAAGAACCCCAAAAGGTTCCTCCAGGCACCTTTTCTTTTTACAGTGTAGTCTTTGTAAAGCGAGTTAGACCACTCACTGACCATCTTGGCAATTGAAGCTATTTTTATAAGTAATATGCATAAAAGTCAACATGATCACAGGAAATGGACAAATCAACCCCATTCAGTCGAATTACTCACCACCACGGCACCCTCCCACATCAGACATTTTTGCATTAATTCAAGCCTGAACACATTTCCCTATAGCATTACTGATAGCATGTTGCAATGGTGAGCATAATCAAAAATTATATTTTTACTCCACAGTAAATTTGGTATAAGCACAGACTGATTTCATCTGGAGAACTTTCGACCTACTGTCGCCAAATTCACATTGAGATCAGTCTGCTGTCCCTGTCCTGATTTTTGTCATTTTCGCTTTTTATTCTTTGTTTTGAACAAAAGAAAATCAATCACATTATTTGGACTTGATATTTAACTAGATAAGAACAACTCTTTTTTTCAATCCACTTCCTTTCCCTCTACAGTGAAATTAGATCCAGTCCCTGGGCCTGTATTGTCATTGGCATGTGAGGCAGAGTGAAAGGTTAGAGCTCTGTTATGTGTCACCTTATGCATATTTCAACTGTGTAGTGTATTGACACATTTACATGCATCTAACAGAGTTTGTGCATCTCTGGGGGCCAAGCAGGTGGTGCGGGCCAGATCTCAGTCATGTTACCCTTTCACCTCTCTCCTCACAGGTTCTTCCTGTTTTACAGTGTCTTATGCAGCTGGTGAGCCCCTTAGCACCAAGGCTCAATCTGTTTATCCAGGATACATAAAGCCGAAGAGGCATTTGCAAATTTGTACATGTTTATTTTTAGTCAAAGCAATCAGGCTGATTAAAAGGTAGTGTCAGTAGTAAGGCCCATTTTTAAATGAGAGAATTGAATAAACTGTACTACTTTCATGCTTTTTTGATATTGATGGAATGAAGACATCCACATGATCATATTGAAAATCGACATGTTGCTTCTGAATGTTCATGCACCCTGAAACAACTACATTCTGCCAAATTACAGACAAGCACCATACCCCATCAAACATTTTTGCATCCATTCAATTGCATTCATCTTTTCCTATGACACCTGATAGCGTGTTGTGCAAGCAAAATCAGAGATATGGGTTCTAGTCACATTGCGTTCATGGTGTGTTTTATTTGGAGGTTGTATTTTCAGTCTAAAATTACATTTTTACTCCAATGACGTTTAGGTTAGGGTATAGGTTTCATATAATATGCATTCCTATTGACTGTATTACGTAATTTACAACTAAAAATACAACTCTCTGTTGCCACCACTCAATGGATATTTCATCCAGAAACTGGAGTGCACACGTCACTATACATTCAGCAAAACTCTCAATTTGGCCACTGGGATCAGTGGTTTGAATTTCAGTAAGCACAATTTCAGCGATAGAACCTTCAAACTACTGTTGCCGAATTCAAAGTGTGATCAGTCTGAACATATCCAGGTTTGAAAGACTGCGAGCACACACACACATGCATACACACACACATACACATGTTGGTACTCCTAGCATTATGAGAACTCTCCATAGACATAATATTTTTTTTTTTACTGTACAAGCAATCTATCCTATACTCTAAACATACACCTACCCCTAAACCTAACCCTCAGAGAAACCTATTGACATTTTTACATTTTCCCAAAAAAATGTTTAGTATGTGTAACATAAAGGATGGGCAAGGAAAAGGCGGGAACCAGCTGAACAGTAAACATAAAGTTTAATGGTAAACTTAAAGCCAACATTAACAAATGTGCTGTTCGGCCACATTGGTCTCTCTCTCTCTCTCTCGAACCAGAGCCTCCGGCCGTCCCTTTATTTCGCTCTCTCACTGATCAGCTGATTCAGCGCCAGCCGTGCTCCATCACGGCCCGGCCACACCCTCCTCCTCATCACAGTATGTTTTTAAAAACATTCAAATTACAGGGACACAAGGGGTGTCCTTACAAACCACTTTTATAGTATTATACCCTCGTAATTGCTAGTGTGTAACCTAAAAAAAAATCCTTGTAAACCTCAAAATCGAACTCACACACACACACACAAAAGCTCAAAAACTGTGGCAATGTAGGAGGCCATTAAATGGTTTGATGTGGAAGAACTTGACTGGCCTGCACAGAGGGTTTGATTGGTTTATTTTTGTTTGCCCTCTAAAATACTACCCTGTGATACAAGAGATTTGACATGGAGACAAGATACTACATATTTCTATTGCAAGTTAGTATAGTTGTTTTTTTATTTGTTTCAATAAACCTTTTTCACACTCTGGGTTTTGGAACACAGAAGTAAATGTTTGCAGGGTAAACTTCGACAGCGGTGAATTGGAGATCACAGCAAATATTATTTTCAGAAAAAAAATCCACAGAGGAAATAAAATAGAGAGCGGTGTATTAAATGGGAGAAGATGCCAAATTTACTGTCACTCTCTCAGCAGCTTCTGAGGTCATTTTTTTTTTTTTAACTAATTCCAGGGTAAAATAACACAAAGCACACAATATTAAAAAGATTTATAATATCAAAAAATTACGAAATTTAAGCTGCTAAATAAGGTGTAAACTAAAAAGGTCTATTCAGTAGGATTTATTGTCTTTTGTAATGCACATGCACTTGTGTATGTGCATTACACTGAATATAACAAAGATAATTTGAGGTTCAGTTTGTGAGTAATTGATCCGTTGGCTTCGTTCAACACTTCAGGCTATGCTCAGCTTTTATCTGGGGGTGGGTGGACAATCACATGAAAGAGAGTTTTCCATAACACAGACAGAATAAGCTCATATGAACATACACAACAGACATAAGCCACTGTAAATACACCTTTCTGTCAAGTCAAAGGTAAATAGAAATAAACCATAATAGAACAGTCCATATAATGACATGCTGGCTAGACAAATCTGTCCAAAGAATTCCTCATTTCTCAAGTAGTCAAAGTATATTCATTATGTAACATGGCACCTCATTGGAAGAGAGCACTTTGAAATAACAGATTACACATGGTTATTTGAGTAAAAAAGGGCATTGTACCAAAATCAATCACTTCCCCATCTGCTCATCCTGACCCACTCTGCAAAAATAAGTATTTGTTCCTGTGACCTTGATATTTCTTTGTCTTTTATCTAGTTTGGCTCTTTATTGTTACACTTATTATGGAATAATAAAAAAAAAACACACATATTGAAAAGAGAAGCCTGACTTTGACATTGACACTCTTTTGACTTACTATTTGTTTACATCTTTGTCAGTGACTATTTCCGTTTCTTTATGTGGAAGTGATTGTGTATACTCTTTTTGTGTTCTGTTATCAAAGAATGATCTGAGAATTGGAAAGTGTCCATCACCTGTAACCACAAACTTGTTGTGACAGACTGCCTTAATAGGACTAACATAACATAATATGACTGTACTTTTATCTGCCTGCTATCTTTTTTAAATGGTCAAAAAGTGATTATGTGTATGGGTTGTGGTAAAGTTAATTAATCTAAAATATCTATAAAATAGTTCAAATGTAACTATACAAACATATACAGTATATTTATAATATAAAGGATTCTTAAAGGGATAGTTCACCCAAAAATGAAAAACTCAAATGTTTTATGCTGATTTATGTGGGGCTTTTTAGTGTATGGATTACTTTTTTGATGGATGGATGTGCTTTTTTGGGCTTCAAAATCTAAGGTACCATTCAATCCCATTATAAAGCAAGAGCCAGGATATTTTTTAATATAACTCTGATTGTGTTTGGCTGAAAGAAGAAAGTCATATACACCTAGGATGGTTGGGCGTGAGTAAATTATGGGCTAATTTAAATTTTTGGGTGAACTAAACCTTTAATAACTAAATTGATCACTGTCGTAACTTTCCAAACTTGTCAGAGCTCAACACTGGGCTGGTCAGCAGGCAGATCCTGTTGTACTGACTGACATAAAGACACAAACCAATTTACCAAGTAGTTATAGTTTTAGGTCTCATTGGTTTGAGAAGCGTATTGAGAAACACATATACAAATGGAGAAAATGGCTAACTGACCAGCATGTCTCACTGGATTTTCAAAAAAGTCATAAAATAAAAAATCTTTCCATGGTTGCTCAGAACAAGCACTGTTTTCAAGGCATTGTCTCCTCATCATTGCAGCCTTCCCTTGGGTTTGTCTTTAAGAAGAGATCACCATATAACATTACATTTAATCTTTGCCCAAAGTAATCCACTGGCACATTTAAAAGCATGTCTTAAAGATGTAAGAGGCATTTTATACAGTATTGTAAGTAATAAGATTGCATTGTTTAGACAAAGCATCCCAATCAGAAAAATGCCATGAATTGGGCTTCCTCTGATCCCAGAAAATTAAGGTTGGGAGCACTGTATGATATCGCTTTAATCATCATTGGAATCAACAGTCAGATTAGTAAACGTATTGTGATAATGCTAATTTGTTTCCCAGTGTAGGCGTTTAATGAGGTCTGAAGTGTGATGAGCTTGAAATGAAACTCTGACACCCCTCCTCACCTGTGAGTCATGATTTGCTGGCCTAAAGAGGTAATACATTTGCTTTGTGCAGGTTTGAGTCATTTTTCAATTACATCAGTGACGTTTCCACCTGCTAGCTGTTGATTCTGGTAGATGCAGCTTTCAAAAAGTGTAGGGCTATCACATGTACTGACATGTTTTCAGACACAGAGCTAAAGTAATTTATGTATTTATGCATGTTACTGTTTATAATGCATATGTTTTTGAATTTATCTAACACAGTTGTAAAATTTTTGAACCAAGTCTTGCATCATTCCACTGCTGAACAGCTTCTTCCTTAGGCCATCAGAGTACTGAACGCTTACACCAACAAAGACAATCACTGCACAACCCACTCCATCTTTCCATTAACAGCCAGTGGTGGAAAGAGTACTGATTTCTTTCTTTTTTTTTTTTTTTTTTTTACTTAAGTAAAAGTACTGCTACTGAAGAAAAAATTACCTTGAGTATAAGTAGAAGTACTGAGAAATACTATGATTAAGTAAGATTAAATAAGTAGTTTGCCAAAAAATTACTCGAGTAATTATGTACATTACAAGTTTCTTTATGAAAATTATATTACATATAGTATATACTGTACAATTCAATTTTTGGAACACAAAGACATTTTTGCTCTTGAAAGAAATTGATGCTTCCTTTCACCAAGGATAAATTAAATTGATCAAAAATACTGAAAAATCATTAATTGCAGATTATTATTATGGTTTGAAATAAATGTTTTAAGTAGTATCTATTACATTTTTTTTTTTTACCTGTGATGACAAACATATACAGTACTGTGTCACCTATTCCTTTTCAAAAGCATTCTAAACTGCTAAATTGGTAAAATTGTATTATTATTAGAACAATTGAAAATGGTTGCGTTACCATACGGAAATCACAATACAGTGGGGTTTTTTTTTTTTTCCAATTTGCTCAGGTATTGAGTTCTATTGAAGTCACATTTAGTTTTAAAATAAGAAACACATTTCTCCTGAAATGTAATTGTAACTATATCATATATTATAAATAAAACACGGAAATTCATTGTGTGGGCATCCCCGTTAATTTTCGACACTATTGGCATTCTATCTTTCTAAGGTATTTAAAGTTTGTTTTAGACATATAGTAGCAAGTAAACTAGATATCCCCACATATATGTCAAACTACATTGTGTTAATATTTGACAGTTAAACCATTGCTACCTTAAAAACAGGTGAAGTTTGATCAGTGGTTAAACATGTTCAGATGGTTCACACGAACCTGAATGAATGGCTCCTTTCCAGAATAAAATGAAATATGCATAAAATCACAGTATTTTATGCATATTTCTTGTATAGTGACAGGGCAGAAAGGCTTGGAGAAGCTAGAGAAGAGAGGACACTGGCATCAGTTTATGCAAGCTACTGTGCTCTTGATGCTGTGACCGGCGGGCTTTCTTCATGCCATGCACAGCGTATTTTAGTTTATAAACAGATTTAGCACTTATAACTTGCCGATTTCTTCCCAAAAACCTTCCCAAAAATTCAGAAATATTATGTATTTTTTTGTACTTTGTAATTGTGGAGAAAAATAACTGTAGCAAAGCTGATTACTTAAAAGGAATAGTACTGTTATTTATTTATAATTAAAAAAGTTGAAAAATGTGAACATTTTACTCAAGTACTGTAACGAGAGTATTTGTAATCCACCTCTGTTAACAGCACTTTAGTAGTTTTTCACTGGACTCATACTGGACAGTAGATCATATTGCACACACATATTGAGACAGGTACTTGGCAAGGGTCATGAGTTCGATTCCTATGGAACACATAAATAAACACAGTAAAATGTGTATCATATTTGTTTAATTTTCTTTACACTTTGCTGAAAAGACTATAATAGGCTGTTTAATGAAGGCATAGATTTAAAGAGAGGCATACATTTAGTTGTGGATGTGATGGAAGGGTGACAGGGGAACTTGTCCCCCTAATGTTCACATGAAACCTACGCAACTGTTTAAATGGCAGGTTCCATAGTGACAACTCAATATGTTCCCAACATTTTCAATACATTAAAAAAATGTATCTTGTATTTTTAATGTAAAAATTTTAATTAAAATTGTACATTTAATGTATTTTTTTCCCGGGAAATAACGGTGAAAATATTCAACGATTTTTTATTCAATATATGTAGCAATGCAAAAAATGACTTTTATAAATACATAATAATAAATACATTTACACAATTAATGCAGTATCCTTTTTTACCTGAAACTTCGCGCAATAGGAAAAGGTGTAATGAGTTGTTCCTGACAAACCCCGGCTCATTTGTATAATGGGCGAAACTTCACTAATGTTTTCCCCCACTTTCTGTGGCTAAAACTGGCATATAATTTAGCATTATCCCAGGCATAATAAACATGGGAGCAGTTGTGACACAAGTGGTCTTTCTCTTATGCCAAACATACCTCTGAACGAGAAAAGGCCAATGTCAAGTTGGCAGACAGAATTTGCATGCCCCGGACATACGGGTATAATGGGAAGCAGGGCAGCGAGTGCCAGTCAGAATATTTCTTTGGAGCCGAACAGTTGTGCAACAGCAAGAGTTCACTACTGTTTCACTCACCTCTACTGACGATAAGCACTGCTGTTGGATCTACGGCACGTTTCCAGCTGGCGTTCTCTCTCTCTGCACGCTGTGCAGTCTACGCCCCTGGGCGCTTCGACAGCGCTTTCATTGCCTGAAACAGTGTTTCTCCTCCTAAAAAGAGTTTATTTCCTCTAAAAGAGTTTGAGTTCCCACTCATAAAAGAACAATACACAGCAGGCGTTGAACGTCCTTTTCATGTCTTTCTGCCTCTGTGTAGTTCCTGGATGCGGTTGATTTCTCGTTGATGACTCGTCTGTGCTGCCACCTTCTGGTCTTCTCGCCCAGTCTGAGGCTGACGCGCAGATGTCCGCTATGCTTTCCCCGGGCCGCCGTGAGCACAAGGCTGGACTGGAAACCTCTTTCCCCCCCTCACGGCTACTCGATCAGTTCCTCGGGTCAGGGTGCCACTCATAGCTATGGCACATACCATGTGACAATCACCCATTCTTGCCTTCAGACTTGCAACCCTTGGACAGACCTCTGCTTTATGCGGACCGGAGTCCCCTTGCAGCAGGTGTCCAGACGTGATGTAGGGACCACAGACACCTCTTGACAGGGTTGGGGCACCGTGTGCAATGGGCACGCTGCCGCTGGCCTCTGGACAGGACCCCGGCAGCATTGGCACATCAACTGACTAGAGTTGTTGGCTGTATTTCTTGCCCTACAGAGGTTTCTCCCACTAATCTGGGGCAAGCACGACTTGATCCGTTCAGACAGCACTGTGATGTGGCGTGTGCTCTCGTCATATGTCACAACTCGCCTGCCATCTCCTCCTTTGGAGTCGGCCGCGACTCAGGTCGCTGCACACCACTCACATCCCTGGTGACCGTAACACGACACCGGACATGCTGTCGCGGCAGGTTTCACCCAGCGGAGAGTGGAGGCTCCACCCCCAGGTAGTCCAGCTGATATGGGACCAATTAGACAAGGCACAGATAGATCTGTTTCCCTCCCAAGAGAACTCCCACTGCCCGCTCTGGTACTCCCTGACAGGTGCTCCTCTCAAGACAGACACGCTGGCACACAGCTGGCCCCGGGGGCTGTGCAAGTATGCATTTCCCCCAGTGAGCCTTCTTGCACTGGTGCTGTGCAAGGTCAGGGAGGACGAGAAACAGGTCATCCTGGTGGCCCCTTACTGGCCTACCCGGGCCTGGTTCTCGGATCTTACGCTCCTTGTGACAGCACCTCCCTGGAAAATACCTTTGCCAGATTTTACAATCTCAGGGCTGAGACGGTCTTGTCCCGTGTTTGTCAGGTCCGAGCCGGTAGAACTCGGTAATGCAGCACAACCGACCGTGTGTTCCGCTTGCACACAGCGCCCTACACCAAGTTGATCCAGTGTGCCTTCTATCCCAGGCTAAGCGTCGCTCCCTGGATGTTCTCCTCCCTATCCTTCTGGCCAGCAAATTTAGCGTAGCAATTTGCGGCCAGACCCACTACAAGTCACAGGTGCTCTGTACTGGGGTCGGGTTCCACGGGCTTAGTTCCCTTTTCAGGCAAAATCCCTGTGATGTATTTCCCACCGTACGGTCCTCCTGTCGGTGTACCCGGCGTACCCGCCATGTTTGTAGAGTCCCCCCTCATTAGGTTGCACCTACCACCGTGCCATTTCCCACGTATGGCTTCACAACCCTCGTGGTGTATTTGCCACATGTTACCTCCCCCTAGACTGGGCAGGATGTGGCCTCCGCAGGGTCTTTTCCCCCTGAAAGTATAGGACTGGGAAACACCGCCTTCCCTTACGCGTTTCATAGCTTTAAGATAGCCCCACCCGCTTCACGTCCTATGTGAGAGACATAGTGAGAGGAAAGGCTGCGGTTGCCGGGCTTGCTCCCATGCTAGTCATGTAGCACCTGTTCCCCCCTCAGGGGTGCGGGGAACCTAAGGTCTTTATGTGACATCTCTTTGGGGGCATTGGGGAGGGCTACGTACAGCCGACACAGTTAACTCTAGCACGCAGTAGCCTGCTTGCACCTGTCTCGACAGTTCACGTAACACGGTCAGTGCTTGGCGTTTTTAGATGGGACACCTTGTGTCACTTCATTCGACACAATGTTGAGTGAGTGACAGAAGGGGAATGTCATGGTTACTGTTGTAACCTCCGTTCCCAGAGGGAAGGAACTTTGTGTCCCTCCTGCCACAGCACTAGACCTACCACTGTAAACGGCCGTACCTTATTTTTGGCTCCTCAGTGCAAAATCCTGACTTGAACCCGCTGCCCCGCTTCCCTTTATACCCGTATGTCCGGGGCGGGGCATGCAAATTCTGTCTGCCAACTTGACATTGGCCTTTTCTCAGGTTCAGAGGTACGTTTGGAGTCCCAGGAAGACCCCTTGTGTCACTTCATTCGACACAATGTTGCATTCCTTCCCTCGGGGAACGGAGGTTACAACATTAACCACAACGATTTCCTTTATGGAGAATAGAGACTTCACCCGCAAGTGGTGAACCAGGCATGCAAGTGATGCGGTGTATCTTTTCACATCGCTTTTCACATCGCTCTCACTTTCATCCTAATCAGTTTCAAAAGCAAATAAATAGATAGAGAGTCCAAAGTCTCTGGTGAGACCTAGCGTGTGTGCGTTCAGCAAGCTGCAGCCAGGTCTACTTGTACAGTAGAGACTGAACAGAAAATTATAGTTTAACATTTTAAACTTCAACAAATTAAACAAATCTAGCATTCAGTTTGTTTTATATCTGCATGTATAGTGTCTAATAATGCATTGGCAATGTACACTTCAGTTTCTCTTGCCAATAAAATTTGAAATTAATTTAATCGGCCCATTTGAAGGTCCTTCTGCACCTTTTCACCTACTGTTGAAACTGTCACAGGTTGAAATGCATTTAAGTGTGTTTCTGCAACCTACCAGCAAGGAAGTCTCATTTCTGCATTGTCCTCAAATAATAGCTGATCTGTAAAAACTCACAGCTGATAATATTGCATAATTCCCATGTATTGAAATAATGGATAATTCCCATGGTCCAATGCACATATCTATTTTCCAGCTAGCAGTTAATGGGAAATGTGAGAATTTGATGAAGCCCTGAGGACATGAAACAGGGAAAATTTAGGTGAGAAAGGGAGGTACTGAAAGGACCATGCATAAAGCCCCAGGGCTGATTGGTCCTCGGGGGTTTATTTGAGCACACAGGAACCTAATTTGAGAAGAGCTCTTTAAAATTTCCTAACATTCATTCACAACAAGCCTGCCAATAAAACTTCACACTTGCCTCTAAAACACTCATTGGTCTAGAGTAGACCTTCATCAAAATGTGTGAGGCACATGTGAGGCAAAATGTGTAATCAACATTATTGATCAGCTTGTTTCATGAGATCCAAATATTTCACAAAAGCTTTCAGAAAGTCATTAAAGAATTGAATGTGCTAAGTTTTGTACAAAGGTAGTACTGCCAAACCACTGTTTGTAAGACCAGTAGTTCTCAAGGATCAAGGGACTTTGATTTCCACATCAATTGGAGACCAAAAGTAGTAAAAAACTGTTTATCATACAAAAGTGAACATACAAATGCAGTAATAATACCAAGAACTGCATAGGCCTGACTAAATGCAAAAATTTTTAACATGTAGGCTGAAAAGGAAAACTGATAATTTTGTGTATATAGTATATATGAATTTGTGTCAAAATAAGGTAGTTTATGAAAGCACAGCCTGTGACATCAATAAGTGCAGATAAAATTTAAATAATCAGAAATAAATTTGGAATTATGCAATCATCTGTCACAGCACCTCAGAAAGCAGTGTCTAATTATTTTTTTCTCATGCAACTTCAATCTTTCGCTGTCATAGGTCATGAAGAGCTAACAAAAATAAAAAAAAAAAAAAAAAGCCACAACATGTTTGTTAGATCCAATACCAACTAAGCTCTTAAAAGAGGTATCTCCTGTAGTTTCAGAACCTATTCTTAATATTATTAACTCCTCGCTATCCTTAGGACATGTCCCAAGAAACTTTAAAATGGCAGTTATCAAACTGCTTATTAAGCAGCCTTGATCATGGAAAACTGGCTAATTATAGACCGATTTCAAATCTCCCATTTATGTCGAAAATACTGGAAAAGGTAGTATTCTCCCAAATATGTTCATTTCTACAGTAAATAGGATAAATAGTATATATGAACAATTTCAGTCAGGATTTAGGCCCCATCACAGTACAGAGACTACATTTCTCAGAGTTACAAATAACTTGCTCTTATCATCTGATCGTGGCTGCACTTATCTTCTAGTGCTTTTAGATCTTAGTGCTACATTCAACATGATAGATCACAACATTCTCTTAAATAGGCTAGAGAAGTATGTTGGCATTTGTGGAGTTGAATTATCATGGTTTAGGTCCTATTTAGCAGGCCGCTACCACTTTGTCTATTTAAATGAGGAATTGTCAAACCAAACAAAAGTAAAGTATGGAGTACCACAAAGATCAATTTTAGCTAAATTACAGCACATGCTCTCTGTTGCTGATGCCAAAAAAACGAATTCATGCATTCATGACCTCAAGACTAGATTATTGTAATGCATTATTGGGAGGATGTCAAGCAAGATCAATAAATGAACTTCAATTGGTTGGAATTGGAGTGCTGACTAGAACCAAGAAATATGATCATATTAGCCCCATTTTATCATCGTTACATTGGCAACCTGTTAAATTTAATGTACATTTTTTAATTCTGTTAACTACATACAAAGCATTGAATAGTCTAGCTCTGCAGTACTTAAGTGACCTTATACCACACTATATTCCATTACGTTCATTACGATTGCAAAATTCTGGCCTGATAATAGTTCCTAGAATATCAAAATCCACAAAAGGAGGTAGATCCTTTTCATATTTGGCTCCTAAACTATGGAATAGTCTCTCAAACACTGTTCGAGATGCAGAGACACTCCCTCAGTTTAAGTCTAGACTAAAGACTCATAGCCAGGCATACACCTAATTTATCCTTCAACCCACAATTAGGCTGCTTTAGTTTAGTCTGCCGGAACCAGAAACCAGAAACATTGATCATGATCTATAACTCTGCAATAAATTGAATGGCATCTATGCTTATATTATTTTATTTGTTTCCCTGTCTCAACATCGGGACTCCTATCCTGAGGTCACAAGAACTGGCTGGATCCAGCTCCATTCCTGCTTCGTGTTGGACTCCACTCCAGCCAAACATCACTTCAGTCTATTATGATGAACTTCAGATTATGAACTGATGCCAATTCCAACCATAAGACATGGGATACTTCATATGCCAGTGTCTGAACCTTGGACTTAGGACGGACCACACCAAACCTCACCAAAATTACCAGCCAGGTTGAACTGTGATGCACCTCACTGATCTCTGCCTGCATCACCTCGGTCTATTGATGGACTACGCTCTTGAAATGGAATACATAGACTTTTGCCAACAAAAGCCTTTATCAGACAATTAACAATTTAAACACTGTCCCTTAACATTTACTTAGTTTAATAATTTTAAACCATGACTTGCACTATACATAAGTAATATTTACATTATATTCATGATGTTAGCCAGAGGGGAACTGGCCCCCACATTGAGTCTGGTTTCTCCCAAGGTTATTTTTCTCCCATTAACCAACATCTTATGGAGTTTTGTGTTCCTTGCCACAGTCGCCTTCGGCATACTCACTGGGGTTAATAATGCAATTATTATGTAATTACTTATTTTTAAACATGATTAACAAACGTATTTTATCTAATTACACAATGATGATTCATCGACATTATAGACATTACAGTTTTATCTTCTGTTAAATGCCTGATCTTCTGTAAAACTGCTTTGAAACAATGTGTGTTGTGAAAGGTGCAATACAAATAAAATTGAATTGAATTGAAAGTGTTTTTTTCTTCCTTTTAAAAGTTTAAATGCATATAATTACGTTAGTGTACTATCGTTGCATGACATTTTTTTATAGACTGATTTCAGCAGCAGAACTTTCAATCTACTGTCGAATTTACAGTGAGATCAGATTATGTGTAGCAGTGCTCAGAGGTAGTGCTTTGAGAAGAAATGCTGAACTTTCAAAAGTGCTCGAATTACTGTTTTGGGTTGTGCTGGAGTCACGGCATATCACAGACGTATCATCAGGATCGACCGAGACTCCAGTAAGGTGGTATGCCCTGTCTGATTCCATTCTAAGTATTACTGGTGGTCATTTTGGATGTGTCTAGGCCAGTCTGTTTAAAAACAGCCATTGTGGTTTTGTGATGGCAGCACAGTGGACAGCGTGGAGTTTTCAGAACAGGGTTTGGTTAGAAGCTGTGATAGTTAGTCAAACAAGGAGGGGTCAGAGCTTTGGCAGTTGCTATAGAGATGAGACTGAGAGCAGTGTGGGAGACAGTACACTGTGGTAGAACAGATGAGTGTTTCCGGTGATGCTCACTAACATCAGGAGGGCTATTAAAGGTTTCAGAATTCAGGTCACATTCATGCATTCAAGCTACACGACACACTACAGAATCAAGTCAAGAATGCATCTAGACAATCTATAATCAGAAATGTTAAAGGTATTCTTTTAAATGCAAATGCCAAAATGGGGTGTTTTTTGGGGTGACTCCTGTCAAGAACAATTCAAGAACATGTCCAGGACATATTTTGCTCATTCTCAAAATGAAGACTATTTTAAGGACCATTATTTTTAGGAAAATTAAGCATATATACATACAATTCGAATTACCATAATGCTAAATGATGAAAATAATAAGAATATAAAATAATGCACATCAGAATATCCATCCATCCATCCATCGTCAACCGCTTATCCTGTGTACAGGGTCGCGGGGGGCTGGAGCCTATCCCAGCTAACATTGGGCGAAAGGCGGGGGACACCCTGGACAGGTCACATCAGAATATAAATAATATAAATGCAAAATTATATAAAATTCTCATTCTTATTACTGTAATGTAAAATAAGCAATGATATTCAAATTATATTAAATTGAACTGTATTATTATATTATTTTAATCAGTAAAAATGTACAGTAATCAGACTGCAAATAAATAAGCAATGATACATTGTCTGGACAAATTACAACATTAAGAATTTGGAATGAAAATGTGTGTAAATTGTACTGACAATAATGTCACAATGGAAAAACGAAATAAATAAATAATTTGTTCTAAAATTAGGTTTTTATTTTATTTATGCAAAATGTAATTCCTTTTCTTTTGATTTTGGGGTAAAATGTCACCTGGACAATGTGACCATGTTATCATTAGATATATCCTTGAAAATTATATGATATGATATGACAATATATGTTTTATATAAAAAATATGATTCTAAAAATCAAAAAATGATTCTTGGAAAAACAGTACAGTGATAGAAAATTCTTATTGAACATGAGAACAGACAGATGCTTCCTGAAAATTATTTCTGCCATCAGATGTTTTTCACACAAATCTTTTTGCTCAAACATGTTCTCACAATTAATTAAATCAAACTGAGTGTATCCGGATGTGACATTTATTTATTAGACTGTTTTATGACATAATTGCTGCCAAATATAGTTTTGTGCAATAATTCAGGCTAAAAATCAATACCTCACTGTCATCTCTTTGGGACAAATCCGATCCGTTGACGGTTAAGGCACCAAATTTTGCTGACTCATTGTGCTATCTGTTAGCCAGTCAACCTGTCAGTCTAAATGAGCAGTACAAAAACTAATAAAAGAAGGATGAAGAGAGAAAAAAGAAAAAAAAGTAAAGGATAAACAGTCGGCGTCTGACGTCAAAGACGCTTTTTATCATGTGAGTCTGTAAATGATGGAAATGCTGAAAGTGTCTCTGAGTGGTTTCCATGGCAATTTCCATGGAAATTTGCTTGTCAAATGCTTACAGTGTTGCTTGTTTTATTTCCTCCTTCTGTCCAGGCAGTGAGGGTGTAAACAGCAGGGATCAAGGCAGAAAAGTGTGCAGTGCCTCAGGGAGAGCTTTTCTAAAGTGCTTATATAATGTGGAGCAGGCTTCTTCAGCCCTTTAAAATGAACCCAATCTCAGCCCCGGGGACACCATTGCCAGCTCCACTACCTGTTTTATGAGTCTTTACTGCTGTATTCTTGTATGTGTGTGTGTACCGGCAGTCATAAAGGTCTCTTTGAGGGCTGATTACATATTAATCATAGAGGAACATGGATGTATGATGAAAGTTTAAAAAATATAGCTGTCAGATTTCACGATGATGTGTGACCAAATGGAGTTTAAACCACAACAGAGAAACAACCAACCAGACTTAGTCTTTTGTGTATTGCTGCAGCTTTTTTCACTGCTGCAATTCTGCAGACAAATTTCCTTCTTACTGTCACCTAGGCAAGGTGACAATCTGATGAAGAACTGACTGCTGATGTTTAAAGTTACACATTTTGGATTCACATTAGCAATGTTCTGTTAAATTTGATTACAGGAGTTAATGTGCAGTAATGCAAAGGTACAGTAAATTATATGTAACTCATAATCCTTTGCTTTTTCAAGTAATGATGCCTTGATGACAGATTGAAGATGTATACATTTTACAGGCAATACAATTTTATTATTATTATTATTTGTCAGGATTAACATTGGAAAGTTCCTTGGCAGTGTAAAAGTACAGCCATGTTTTCTCCCATTTTCTCTCTTGGTCACAGGGTAAAGAAAAGAAAAAAACCACGAAAAACAAACATTTGTTATTTTCCCATTCCAGCAAAAAGAGACAAGAGAAAATTACAGCTTACTCTTAACCAGGTCTGCCTTTCAATGTGTGATAGTTTGTCAAGAAAACATATGTTCACTGATTCTTGAGTACAAAACATGTCTTAAATACAAAACTCGAAATTCATAATAATTAAAATTCTGGAAAAATGCAATCTAAAGGAATGACTCAGGTCATTAATCCATCCATCCATCCATCCATCGTCAACCGCTTATCCTGTGTACAGGGTCGCGGGGGGCTGGAGCCTATCCCAGCTAACATTGGGCAAAGGCGGGGGACACCCTGGACAGGTCGCCAGTCCATCGCAGGGCCACACATAGACAGACATACACTCACACTCACATCCAAACCTAGGGCAATTTTTTTGGAGACACCAATTAACCTAGCCTGCATGTCTTTTAGATGGTGGGTGGAAGCCGGAGTACCCAGAGAGAACCCACGCAGACACGGGGAGAACATGCAAACTCCACACAGAAAGGCCGGGGCAACCAGGGTTTGAACCCACAACCTTCTTGCTGTGAGGCGACAGTGCTAACCGCTGCACCACCGTGCAATATAAATAATTTCATTAGAATTTTATAAAAATGCATGCTCTGTGCTTGGAAGCACATACCTGTCCTCAGCAATTGGTCACAATGTTAAACTTCCAAACAAACAGTTTAAAAATGCAACAAATTCATAAATATCAATTGAAAGGTAGGGATCTGTAAGATATCAAACAATAAATTATATTTTCCATGAAAAAAACATCTATCATAGTTGTGTCTTTACTTTGCATCAACTGTTTTTTTTTTTTTTTTTTTATATAATCCTGAATAAATCAGACAATGTCATGGTCAGCTATTACTCTGAGTACCGCTTTCCCACCTACTCATAATGGATGCAATCATATAAATTGTTCTATCCATTTTAATAAAGTTAATACATTTAAAGTTAATAATTAAACTTAATAAAAACTATGAAAAAAGATAAGAAGGTTATCTTGGGCAAATACTTGGCAAATACATTTGAACTTTTGAATATGTACCACCATACGCACTCAAAATCTAATCAAATTAAACGTCTTGCACCCAGCCACTGCATAGCTCATACTGTAAATACCATAGCTCTTATAGGATGCAGAATGTTTCTCCATCCCATCCATGTCTGACAGATCTGCACACTTTGCTGCTAATAAGGGGGATGTGTTAGGGGTTGACAAAGATAAACTCTCCACATCTGGGAAGCTAATTATTGAAGCTTTATTAGACTGACCCTCCACATTTTTCCTCCTTTGATCACTGTGAAAAGGATGGGACCTGCAGGGCCAGCTTTTAAGAGGTCAGGAACTTGGTTCCAATAGAAAGTATTTGACTGAACTTGACAGCTGGTGGCACAAAGTTGGCAGGTTGCGTTTATTTCCAAGACCTCCAGAGAGCAACTTTCACTAGAAACACTGGAGGCTTTTGCGATCGTTAAAGGGTTTTCCTAATGTTTTAAAGGCTTACCCTTTTGGAAAGACCAGCATAGTTGTCACCAGAATATGTTTTGGGTCTGAACTATGGTGCGAGTCTGGCCTGGGTCATGTCCCCATCTTGTTTGTTCTATACTATGCACACTGTTAAAATCAAAAAATTATACTGCAACTATTTTCCTACCTTAAGGATCTACCTGATCTGACTCAAAAATAGTTTTCCTGGTGTAACAATGTATTTATGTTAATTCGGTAATGTTAAATAATATTTTTCAATTGAATCAAACCAGTTAATTTAAATGCTACCACATGAAGCACATTTTAGGATTAACTTTTTTTTTTTTGCGCAATAATTAAGACAGAAAGCCCTGAAATAAAATGATAAAAAGATCATATGCTTTGGATGCTGTTGTGACAAGCTAAGTCCATGCTGAATGACCAGTTTCACAAACAATGTTTTGCTCAACAGCAAAACTTTGCTGATACACTTGCTAGACAAGCACCAAACTTAGTTTTAAATTTATAAATGTTTTGCTGTTTTTTGCATTCTAATAATTGTTATCGTTTCAGTTTATTTAATTGAAAGGTGATGTTTTTTTATACTGTGCTTTCTCCTATCCCAGCTTATTATACAGAGAAAATAAGCTGTAAGACAGCAATGCACATGTTTATTACCCCAAAAAGTAACTGTGATAAATGTGGTTACTTTTTGCTCTGTAGCATTGCTTTGTTTGTTTTAGCATACTGACCAGCCCGGCACAGCAACATTAGCTCAACCAATGGCATTTTTTTACTGGTACTATTTGTTTGTTCAACCAATGGAATACACGGGGATAGTTTAGAACACTAAGGAATTATCTTTGAAATTTCATTTTGTGATGGTAGTGGGGCAGAAATGAATGTCGGAACATGCTCTCTGTGTCAGAGCGAGAGTGAGACAGATACCCAATAGCAAAAAAACAGTTCAAAGGATTTATTAACAACAAATGTCAACATAAACTGCAATGGCGATGAACAGGAATCCCAGCAGTGGCTGCAGTAGCATGAGGCGAGGAACAAACCTGTGTGCACGTTGTGGCTGCGTAGCAGGCAAAGTATGAGTGTGTTCGTAGATAGGTGTATGCGTTTTGGAATTCAGGAGCAGATCTGAAGGAAAAGTCAGTTGAAGCATGGTGTGGTGCAGAGAGTAAAGCCTGGACGAAGGAGCGCAGTCTTATTCCCAACATGTGGGCAGAGACGAAGGATCCTCCACTGGCGATTTGTGGGTTGCAAGGGCAGGCGGTCGGCAAACTGGAAGGTAACCATGCTTCCCGACACGCGGTCAATCTAGCGAAGACAGTGAGGGCACACAAGGATTAAGTAGGGAGTATAATCATAGTGGAACAGGTGTAGCTAGCACGTTAATCAGCGCAATGATCAGCGCTTCCCCGGGAAGGATCAATGTTCCCATGGAAATGCTGATCACGCTTGCCGGCTTCACTGGTGAGACATGAGGAGAGAGAAAAACAAAACAACAGAATAAACAGGCAAACTCACCAGAGCCGTGACACAATGTATGTGTCATACCGCAGATGCTTTATATTTACACAAGCTCGATTTTGTGCATAATTTTGTGCAAAATGTGTCATACCGCAGTTTATAACATAACGCATGAACGCATTGCATTTTCTAGGATGCAATAGTGGACATTAGTGTAAACATTCCACTTCTACAGATTTTTTTTTTTCTTTTAAGCCAACAACTGCCATGGCTAAGCAAAAGTTTGGAGAGAATATTGCTGAGCAAGTAAAGCCAGTATATTTTTAGGAGCTTATCTAAATCCACAGATTTCCTGTGCAACCACTGTGTGGCGACATGATCTTAGTGCCTGTTTTCTGTTTCTGGCCTCCAGACCCAATGTAAAAACTACCGAAATGAGCAAACAATTTAAGTAGTTGTGCACTTGTGCAGATGTTGGCTGTCATAACAACTCAAAGTAGTCAATAATATCAACGTAATTAACCTTGGACCATTGCTTCATGACATCTACACACTCAGGTGAGGCACTGTCAATAAAAAAACTGTCATCTCGACTAGTGACTCTATAGGGCCACATGTTTTTTTTTTTTTACAAATACAATACTTTAAACATCATATTACCCATTAAGAACATATGCCGATACAAGTGAAAACACTGGAGATGGAAACTGAATACAGGCGAATCGTGGAACACTTCTGCGGTTAGAAAAAATGTGGATAACAACACATCCTGGCACAGTCTTTTGAACATAACTCTATCGCCCCTTTGAGTACTGGGGTTTGTTATCGTCACAGTATAGCAAGAACACACATTATGTATGATCAACAGGAATGCATGTTAGCAATGTGTTGGTCAAGTGCTTTCATTTGCGTACGCATACCAAAATATACAGAAAGTATATTTTTGGCCTTAAAGTTTGTATTTTTTGACACACTTAACTTTAAAGATCCTTTTTCTAAATAGTAAGCATTAAATAAAATGTAAGACAGGACAATAAGAAAAACCTAAAAAAAGATTCAATTTCTGTGTGTGTGTGTGTGTGAGAGAGAGAGAGAGAGAGAGAGAGAGAGAGAGAGAGAGAGTGTACATGCCAAATCAGTGTGTGCCAAAGCTGTGGGCCAGTGACGATGATCTGACGTCTCAGTCTGACTCATTTGTGTGTGTGTCTGTGCATGCAAGTGTGCAAGAGAGGGATGTGCCGCGTGGCATTAAGCATTCTGCCATGAGTGTACTCTCTCAGCTCAGTGCCTTCAGATGATCCACAAGGCTGCTGTGCTCTCAGAGTAGGACAGATGTGTGATGCACTCACCAGACTGACTGACAGTCACACATTCACGCAAGGGAGCAGATCAGCAACTGGCTCTCCTGTGAATGTTTCTGTGTGCTCTCCCAAATAAACAGTTGTATTTGCGTGTGGTCACGTGTGCGTGTTTTGTGTACCAGTGTCTCAGATAGGATCTGGTTACTTCCTGCTTTTGTTGTGGATGTTTAAATGCATATTTTGCAATTGATGTAGAGAGCTGGGTGGCCTTGGGATGTTAAGTCTCATTCAAACACAGCTTGCACATGGAAAATGCAAGGACGTATTGAGACCAGCTATGAAAATACACCAGGACAACATACACCTTATTTCCAGCAGTACAAGCTTTTGCTTGAATTGAAGCGTGAGAAAAACATGGTGTGGCATGAGAAACAATGTTTCCCACTAATTTCAGGTGGTCCTTGCTATATGTCACTTGAGTATGCAAAAAGCAATAATTAGACTATGCAATACACTGATGGTATACATTTATTTCGCAAACCTAAAATTAAAATTTTCTTTGCATTATATTTGGAGCCAACCAATAGCAGATCATATTTCAGCAGTACAACAGTTATATTTTTCCACTAAATGCTTAGTAGAAAAGACCCCTGTATAGTAGGTACAGTGGCCCAAAAAAGTAGGAATGTCCTTGCATTAGAGAAAAAAAATATCAAACCAAGATGCATGTACTTTGAAGGAAGAAAGCACAAGCATAATTTTCAAGCAAAAAATTAATAAAAATATGTTGGGTTTCAAATTATAGAACAATAGATATATTGTTCAAAATGAAGACAAAAGTATTTGGACACTCTCTGGTTGTCAAATATTAGTGGAACATACATACATAATTTAATGAACTACACCCGATGTTACTCTGCTAGGGCACATGTGTGAACTAAAATTGTCTAGAGACCAGTTGATTAAAATTAATTTCACAAATGGCTCAGAAAAAAGAAGATAGTTCTTAGAAAATCATTATTAGCATCTAGTTTCATTTGTTTGCAGATGTGACTTGGTTTGATACATTGATATTTATTTGTGAATGCATATATTTTAAATGTAACATAAAAAGTGTCTCTACTAGTAGTAGTGCAAGAACTGATATTAAGCTTTTCCTTTCAGTAAATGGATGTGTGTGTGTGTGCGTGCGTGCGTGCGTGCGTGCGTGCGTGCGTGCACGTGAGCATCTGTGAGAAAAGCTATTCATTAGCTTCAGACATTGTACTCTGTAATCTGTGTACATTCGGGCTCTCAGATGTCCCATTTAGCCCTTTCTGAGATCCTGAGAGAGAGCTCAGCTCTGCTGGGGCGACATGAATCTCTCTGTTGCCTTGACAGAGTTGATTCCAGGGCCACCATACAATCCTCACCATTCTGTTTTGCAGGTCTACTATCTTTATCTTTTCTAAGCAGGGCTGACGGTAAGTAGCGACGGGTCAGGTGCTCTGACATGTGTTCTGATGTGTATTCTTCTTACGTGCATCATGCTGCGAGGAAGATTCTCATTCATGTCATCTCACAAAGACCATTCTGTCCTGAGCATTGTGATAACATACTTTACATCCACTTGACAAGGCAAATTCTGCCATCGAGTCACATGTAGATCATAAAGTCTGGTCCATTTTGCAATTTAATGTGGGCAAGAACCACACATCTGACTGCCATGTAAAGTAAACAATCACAGTTGGGTTCACTTGTACATGCCGGTTAGGTGATTCTACAATGATAATCCACTTGAAACAACATGTTCACACATGAAGTTTAAATGTTGATACAAAATGTCCTGGTACCCTGACATCGACCCTCTTCTAGCAATTATTTACAGGCACTATCTCCCATCAGACATCTTTGCATCAGTTCAAAAGTGTTCACCATTTCCTGTGCTGTTACGGATAGCGCATTGCACAAAAGGCCTTAGAGAAATGGGTTCTGGTTCCACAAACGGAAAACACAGAAAAAAAAAAACCATGTTAAAATCATATACAATTTGAATGAAAATCATGGTTATGAGTGTTAATAACTCATAATAGACAGAAATCAGGAAACAGAATGGTATGCAATATGTAATTCTGCTCATGAATATCTTGTTTACTGTTAACTTGGTGCCTTAAACAATTAGTTGATTAGTTCCTCCATAAATGTGCTCAATGTATTGTATTTTACTGAATATCTCTTAAACACAATTTTGTTTCCAGGAGGACTGGTAAAAAAAACCTGTGCGCCTGTCTTCCGGAACTTTGTAAAGTCAACCAATAAGATTAAAGCTTACCAGATCAACAAAGTGATTGCGATACACATCAGACAGCCTGTGAACAGCCTTTGGACTGAGACTAACTTGTCTCTGACAACCCAAAGTTCATAGAGAATGAAACATTTTCCATATATACAAAGACAGCTTATACTATACTTTCGTATATGCTACACAGGGCAAATCTAGACTTTTTTCTGCTTTATAATTATTTTTTAATACTTTGAACTGGAAAGGTTAATCTTTCTCACATGGATAACATTCAAGGTCCCTTAAACAGTGCTGCTCAACTTGCTAAATTAACTTAAATGAGCCATAAATGGATGCTGTCTTGAGTAACTGAGGGGAACTGTTGAGCTGTGGAAGAAATATTGAGCTCCATTATCAGTTAGCTTCACTCATTGCTGTCTGCCTCCTCCTTCCTGTTACCAGACAGTGGAACATGCAAATACTGTTAAGTACACTGTAATTACCATAATTCAGATTAGAGATAACTACAATTCATCCAACGGTCCTTTCATTCCAGACTATAACCAGTTTCATAAGCTATGCTCACACTTCAACTAAATACAGTTGCCACTCCTCTTCTGAGTGCTCAGTCCCATTCTGTGCACCAAGATTTCAGTTATTTATGGCAATGACAACCACATTTTGCAACTAAATACACTCCTGAAAAATTCAGGTAGTGACAATCATATTTTCTTGACTCATCAAGAGCGGTCTGGCAATCCCGGTCAAGAGAATGCACGCTGTGTGCCTCTGTCAGCAGTGTTAATATGTCTCTGCTCCCTAATATTTCCTTAGTCAAAAAGAGCAAACACCAAACATATTGTTGGCATCCATGTTTACAGCCAACGTTGTTATGGTTATCACTACGTCAATCATTACCATTTTGGAAGTGATTCCTTTATATGCACAATAATTTTGGTGATTCACTCCCGCATTAAAGTGTGATTTTCACTCCCAAACTTTGCAGTGTGTATGTGGTAGTGATGGGAAGTTCGGATCATTTTACTGACTTTAATTTTGAGTCTCTTTTTTCAAGTCATTTAGTTAATTTTGTTCATTTGAGCAGAATTAAATTAAAATGTTACATTTTCAATAGCCAAATCCCACCCAACATGGCTACTTACAGGTGAAACTCGAAAAATTAGAATATCGTGCAAAAGTTCATTAATTTCAGTAATTCAACTTAAATGGTGAAACTAATATATTATATAGACTCATTACAAGCAAAGTAAGATATTTCAAGCCTTTATTTGATATAATTTTGATGATTATGGCTTACAGCTTATGAAAACCCCAAATTCAGAATCTCAGAAAATTAGAATATTACATGAAATCAATAAAAAAAAGGATTTTAAATACAGAAATGTCGGCCCTCTGAAAAGTATAATCATGCATATGTACTCAGTACTTGGTTTGGTCCCCTTTTGCATTAATTACTGCCTCAATGCGGCGTGGCATGGATGCTATCAGCCTGTGGCACTGCTGAGGTATTATGGAAGACCAAGATGCTTCAATAGCGGCCTTCAGCTCTTCTGCATTGTTTGGTCTCATGTCTCTCATCTTTCTCTTAGCAATGCCCCATAGATTCTCTATGGGGTTCAGGTCAGGCGAGTTTGCTGGCCAATCAAGCACAGTAATACCATGGTCATTGAACCAGGTTTTGGTACTTTTGGCAGTGTGGGCAGGTGCCAAGTCCTGCTGGAAAATGAAGTCAGCATCTCCATAAAGCTTGTCTGCTGAAGGAAGCATGAAGTGCTCTAAAATGTCCCGGTAGACGGCTGCGTTGACTCTGGACTTAATAAAGCACAGTGGACCAACACCAGCCGATGACATGGCTCCCCAAACCAACACAGACTGTGGAAACTTCACACTGGACTTCAAGCATCTTGGATTGTGTGCCTCTCCATTCTTCCTCCAGACTCTGGGACCTTGGTTTCCAAATGAGATGCAAAATTTGCTCTCATCAGAAAAGAGGACTTTGGACCACTGAGCAACAGACCAGTTCTTTTTTTCTTTAGCCCAGGTAAGACGTTTGACATTTGAAGCCCATGTCCAGGACCCGTCTGTGTGTGGTGGCTCTTGATGCAGTAACTCAAGCCTCAGTCCACTCCTTGTGAAGCTCCCCCACACATTTGAATGGCCTTTTCCTGACAATCCTCTCCAGGCTACGGTCATCCCTACTGCTTGTGCACCTTTTTCTTCCACACTTTTCCCTTCCACTTAACTTTCTATTAATGTGCTTTGATACAGCACTTTGAGAACATCCAACTTCTTTTGCAATTACCTTTTGAGGCTTTCCATCCTTGTGGAGGGTGTCAATGATGGTTTTCTGCACAACTGTCAGGTCAGCAGTCTTCCCCATGATTGTGAATTCAACTGAACCAGACTGAGAGACCATTTAAAGGCTCAGGAACCCTTTGCAGGTGTTTAGCTGATTAGAGTGTGACACTTTGAGCCTACAATACTGAACCTTTTCACAATATTCTAATTTTCTGAGATTCTGAATTTGGGGTTTTCATAAGCTGTAAGCCATAATCATCTAAATTATATCAAATAAAGGCTTGAAATATCTTACTTTGCTTGTAATGAGTCTATATAATATATTAGTGTGGCAGCGGGGGCGTGGTCAAGCGCCCGTCCGGGAGAGAAAAGCGGTAAGGGCGCTCACACCTGGGCGAAATTATGTCTAACACCTGTCTCTAATTGCAGTAGAGCGAGGAGAGCGGATAAAAAGCCAGCAGCCGCAGAGCAGGGGAGAGAGAGCCCGACACCAAGCCCAGCTGAAACGAACTGTGTAATATTATTGTGTGAAAGTGGAAAAAAGATTAAAAAGCCTTACTTTTGATGCTGTTTCCTGTCCCTTCCTTAGTGGAAAGTCCTACACTGGTGCTGAAACCCGGAAGATTATTAGGAACACCTGTCTTCCAAAGGATGGAACAGAATCGCCCGTAGAGTCCTCCCAGCTGGCGGAAGTCCTCCAGTCCTCGCTACACTCCATCAGAGCCACCAACAATCCCTGCTTGAGCTCCGGCAAGACCAGGATCGTCGCTTCTCGAAATCATGCGGGCTCAAGCAGAGGACCGGCACGCCATCCGGAGCCTCCTCAGCCAGGAGGCCGCTCCAGCCGCAGCCGCGACCCCGGACACCAGCGCCACATTGCCCCCACCCGCGTTACAGAAGATGGGGCCGGCAGATGACCCAGAAGCGCTCATCGACTTGTTTGAACGAACGGCGGAAATTTGGGGTGGCCCCAAGACCAGTGGGCAGCCCGTCTAGTCCCTCTCCTGTCCGGAGAAGCACAACTCGCTGGCCCAACAGCTGCCGGCAACAAGCCTCCTGGCTTACCCCGATCTGAGGAAAGCCATCTTGCAACGGGTTGGTCGGAGCCCGGAAGAAAGTCGCCAGCTCTTCCGGGCCTTGAAGCTCGATAAATCCGACCGCCCGCTTATGTTCAGCCCAGCGGCTCGCGTGATGCCTGTCAGAGGTGGCTGCTCGCGCGGGACCGCTGACGTCGAGGAGCTAGTCGACCAGGTGGTACTGGAGCAGTTTGTCCAGCGCTTGCCCCGAAGACGGCCGAGTGGGTCCAGTGCCACCGCCCGGCGTCGCTGGAGGAAGCCGTCCGACTCGCTGGAGGACCACATGGCGGCGATTCCCAGGGCGGATGAGCCCTCTCTCTGTCTCCCCTTCCCCTGTGTCTTCCCCTGTTTTTTTCCCTCCCTCTTCCCTCTCGCTCTGCTCTCTCCCCAGGGTCCGTTCCTGCCCCCCGCAGGCGCGGAGCATTTGTGAGACCAGCTTCCCGGCCTTGGGAACACCCGCCTAGCCCTTCCCCGTCCTTCAGCCGCTCTCCTCCTCAGGTGGGGGCATCCGCCAGCACGGGTGCGGCCGCAGCGCCTGGGCCGGTCTGCTGGAGGTGCGGAGACCCGGACCACTTCCGGGATCAGTGTCTGCTGATGGAAATAGGGGCAGTGGTGCGGGTCTCCGATGTTCCGCAGGCTGCCCCGATCGGGCTGGAGCGTGCATGGATTCGGTAAGAATCCAGGGGGTACATACCAAGCTTTGTTGGATACCGGCTGTAACCAGACCACCATCCACCAACGCTTGGTTCAACCCGGGCTCTGGGCTCAGCTAAACTGGTGAGGGTGAGGTGTGTGCATGGGGATATACACAAGTATCCCGTGGTGACTCTGGCGATCAAATTCGGGAGAAAAACATAGTGTGGAGGCAGCGGTTAGTTCCGCCTCACCCATCCGCTAATTTTGGGTACGGATTGGCCGAATTTTAGAAAGTTATTGGAGGGAGTTTGTGCGGATGGGTCCTGCGCGAAAGTGAAGGGGTGTGTGATGTGCGATGCTTTGGCGGGAGGCGGAGCCAGGGCCGTCCTCTGCTGCTCCGAGTGACGTGGGAAGGGGCGAGGTGGACGCTCCTCCTCTCCGGAATTCTCGGAGGGGACTTCCCTTGGAGCAGTCGCGGGATGAAACCCTTAAGCACGCCTTTGACCAAGTGAGAGTAATCGATGGTCAACATCTCCGCCGGGTGTCGCCGTTTCATATCCGTGATTTTTCGCTTATTAAAGATCGGTTATACAGGGTGACGCAGGACGCCCAAACAAAGGAGGAAGTAACACAATTATTGATTCCACGGAGCCGCCGGAAATGGTTTTCCAGGCGGCTCACTATAATCCCATGGCCGGTCACCTAGGGGAACGGAAAACACTTCTCCGCCTAATAGCCCGCTTCTATTGGCCGGGCATTGGCGTGACGCCCGCAGGTGGTGTGCGGCGTGCCGTGAATGTCAGCTGGTAAACCCACCGCCACCCCAAAAGCGCCGTGCGCTCTCTACCATTAATCGAGGTCCCCTTCGAAAGAATTGGAATGGACCTCGCCGGGCCATTAGAACGGTCAGCACGCGGACATCGCCGTGTTAGTCCTGGTGGATTACGCGACGCGATATCCGAAGCAGTGCCTCTGAGCAACATCTCCGCACATAGTGTTGCAGGGGCACTCTTCAAGATAATCTCCCGGTGGGGATTCCGAAAGAAATCCTCACCGATCAAGGCACGCACTTTTATTTCACGGACACTTCGCGAACTTTACGAGCTCTTGGGCATCAAATCGATTCAGCACTAGCGCTTACCATCCTCAGACAGATGGCCTAGTGGAACGATTTAATAAAACGCTCAAGAACATGATTCAGTAAATTGCATACACGATGACGCTAGAAATTGGGATAAGTGGCTAGACCCCTGTTGTTTGCAGTACGAGAGGTCCCGCAAGCCTCCACCGGTTCTCCCGCTTGAGCTGCTGTACGGGCGACGCTCGCGGTGTCCTTGACGCCATCCGCTGGCGTGGGAGGAGGGACCTTCTAATAGTAAAAATGAAATTCAGTTCGTTCTCGATCTTAGAGCAAAACTCCACACACTGGGGCTTGACTAACACAGGAGAATTTGCTCCAAGCTCAAGAACGCCAACGCCGGCTGTATAACAGGGGTGCTCGGCTACGGAATTTGCACCGGAGACAAGGTACTCAGTATTACTCCCAACATCGAGCTCTAAATTACTCGCCAAGTGGCAAGGACCCTTTGAGGTCACACGACGCAGTGGGGATCTCGATTATGAGGTTAAACGCATCGATAGAGGGGCACGCGTCAAATTTATCACCTCAACCTCCTGAAATTATGGAGGGAGGAGGCGGCCTCTGTGACGCTGGCCACGGTAGTTCCGAGAGGGCGGAGCTCGGACCGAGATAAACAAAAACTACAATCCCAACACTCCGGTTACTTGTGGGGACCAACTCTCGCGCGGCAGCTCACAGAGGTTTCTGAATTACAGAAGGAATTTGCGGACGTATTTTCCCTCTACCGGGCTGTACAAACCTCATACAGCACCACATCGAGACCGAGCCGGGCGCGGTGGTGCGTGTCGCCTCTATCGCTAATCCGAACATAAAAAGAAAATCGTGACGGGAAGAATTAGATGCGATGCTTGATATGGGCGTAATAGAGGAATCCCACAGTGATTGGTCCAGCCCGGTTGTTCTTGTTCCCAAGAGTGATGGGTCTGTTCGATTCTGTGTGGATTACAGAAAAGTCAACACGGCGTCTAAATTTGACGCGTACCCAATGCCCCGGGTTGATGAACTGCTCGATCGGTTAGGTACTGCTCGATTTTATTCGACCTTGGATTTAACAAAGGGTTATTGGCAGATCCCCTTGACACCAATGTCCCGTGAGAAAACAGCCTTCACCACGCCGTTTGGATTACACCAATTTGTGATGCTTCCTTTCGGTTTGTTTGGTGCACCAGCCACGTTTCAGCGACTCATGGATCGGATCCTCAGACCGCGACACCGCTGCACGCTGCCTATTTAGATGACATTATCATTTATAGCAATGATTGGCAGCGGCACATGCAACATCTGAGGGCCGTCCTGAGATCGCTGCGGTGGGCGGGGCTCACAGCAAACCCCAAGAAATGCGCGGTTGGGCGTGTGGAGGTACGGTATCTGGGCTTCCACTTGGGTCATGGCCAGGTGCGTCCCCAAATTGATAAGACCGCGGTGATTGCGACTTGCCCTAGACCTAAGACCAAAAAGGGGGTGAGGCAGTTCCTGGGGCTGGCTGGCTATTACAGAAGATTTGTGCCTAATTATTCGACGCCACCAGCCCGCTGACTGACCTCACTAAAAAGGGGCTCCAGATCCGGTCCAATGGTCAGAGCAGTGCCAACAGGCGTTACGCAGATCAAAGCTGCACTTTGTGGGGGCCGCTTTGCATGCACCTGACTTCTCTCTCCCTTTTGTATTGCAGACGGACGCTTCAGACAGAGGGCTGGGGGCCATACTCTTGCAGCTGGTGGAGGGAGAGGAGCGCCCGGTGTTGTACATTAGCCAAAGCTCTCCTTAAGGGAGACTAAGTACAGCACCGTGGAGAAGGAGTGTCTGGCCATCAAATGGGCGGTCCTCACCCTCGGTACTACCTGCTGGGGCGGGCCTTCACCCTCTGCTCGGATCATGCCCCACTGCAGTGGCTCCACCGCATGAAAGATACTAACGCCCGGATCACCCGTTGGTATCTGGCCCTCCAGCCTTTTAAGTTCAAGGTGGTCCACAGACCGGGGTGCAGATGGCTGCCGCCGACTTCCTCTCCAGAAATGGGGGGGCAGTGGTAGGCAGGCCGGATGACGCCCCGGCCTGAGTCGGGCGGTGGGGGTATGTGGCAGTGGGGGCGTGGTCAAGCGCCCGTCTGGGAGAGAAAAGCGGTAAGGGCGCTCACACCTGGGCGAAATTATGTCTAACACCTGTCTCTAATTGCAGTAGAGCGAGGAGAGCGGATAAAAAGCCAGCAGCCGCAGAGCAGGGGGAGAGAGAGCCCGACACCAAGCCCAGCGAAACGAACTGTGTAATATTATTGTGTGAAAGTGGAAAAAAGATTAAAAAAGCCTTACTTTTGATGCTGTTTCCTGTCCCTTCCTTAGTGGAAAGTCCTACAATTAGTTTCACCTTTTAAGTTGAATTACTGAAATTAATGAACTTTTGCACGATATTCTAATTTTTCGAGTTTCACCTGTATGTAAACTTTGATTATAGTCCCAATAAGGAAAAATTGATAATGCAGCCAAAGACAAATTATGAGAAACAAATGATTAGTTCACCTCTGGAATCTTCTTGTCTGAGTTGTTCATTCTTTTGTCACATGACAGCCGTGTGTGCATAGCATATACGACTGTCATGTGACAAAAGAATGAACGACTCGGAACAAAATAGTTGAAAGGTGAACTAATAATTTCTGTTTCCTGTACAACACTGTAACAAGGCTTGCAACAGGTAGACGAAGAGACAATGACGATAAAGTGCGAAAAACTCAATGAATATCCCAAACATGAATCCAAACATAAACATGAATGACTTGACTAAACGTGTGTGGCAGCGGGGGCGTGGTCAAGCGCCCGTCCGGGAGAGAAAAGCGGTAAGGGCGCTTACACCTGAGCTAAATTATGTCTAACACCTGTCTCTAATTTCAGTGAGCATGGGGAGAGCGGCATAAAAAGGCAGCGAGAGGGCACAATATGACACAAGCGCACTGGGTTAGCTTGTCGTCTCTCTCCCCTGGAGGCGTTATGATAAATTGTATAAATTATGTCGGCATTAAAAAGCTTACCTTGTGGTGAAGACCTGCTTCCTGTCCTCCTTTCCATTGAATAGTATTACACTGGTGCCAAAACCCGGGACTTTAAAGGAAGCATGGAAAGTGGTCGCCCCATAGAGTCCTCCCAGCTGGCAGAAGTCCTCCAGTCCCTCGCGACGCTGCATCAAGGCCACCAGCAATCCCTGCTTGAGCTCCGGCAGGACCAAGATCGCCGGTTTTTCGAAATCATGCGGGCTCAGGCAGAGGACCGGCTCGCCATCCGGAGCCTCCTCAGCCAGGAGGGCGCGTCAGCCACAACCGTGACCCCGGACACCTGCGCTACGCTGCCCCCCCCCATGCTACAGAAGATGGGGGCAGCAGATGATCCTGAGGCCTTCCTCGATTTGTTCGAGCGTTCAGCAGAAATCTGGGGCTGGCCCCGCGAACAGTGGGCAGCCCGCCTGATTCCCCTCCTGTCCGGGGAAGCTCAACTTGCGGCACAGCAGTTGCCGGCGACGAACCTCCTACACCGATCTGAAGAGGTCTATTCTGCAGCGGGTCGGTCGGAGCTCGGAAGAGAATCGCCAGCTCTTCCGGGGCATTAAACTAGGAACGTCCGATCGCCTGTTCGCGTTCGCTCAACGGCTCCGGGACGCCTGTCGGAGGTGGCTGCTCGCGGGGGACCGCGACGTCGAGGGAGTAATCGACCAGGTGGTATTGGAACAGTTCGTTCAACGGCTGCCTCGGAAGACGGCGTGGTGGGTCCAGTGCCATCGCCCGGATTCCGGTAAAGATCGGGGGGGTATTTACCAAGCTTTGCTGGATACCGGCTGCAATCAGACCACCATCCATCAACGCTTGGTTCAACCCGGGGCTTTGGGTTTAGCTAAACTGGTGAGGGTGAGGTGTGTGCATGGGGATGTTCACAAGTATCCCATGGTGACTTTGGCGATTCAATTCAGGGGAAGAAACCATAGTGTGGAGGCAGCGGTTAGTTCCCGCCTCACTCATCCGCTAATCTTGGGTACTGATTGGCCGGGTTTTGAAGATATTTTAGAGGGATTTGCTGCGGATGGGTCCTGCATAAAGAGGTGTGCGGTGTCGCGATGCTCTGGCAGGGGAGGCGGAGCCGGGGCCGTCCTCGGCTGCTCTGAATGACGAGGGAAGGGGCGAGGTGGCCACCCCTCCTCTCAGGGAATTCCCTGAGGGGACTTCCCTCTAGAACAGTCATGAGACGAAACCCTTAAACATGCTCTTGACCAAGTGAGAGTAATTGATGGTCAACAGCTCGGCCAGGCATCACCATTTCATACCCGTATTTTGCCATGATTAAAGATCGGCTATATAGAGTGGCGTAGGGCGCTCAAACAAAAGAGGAAGTGACCCAATTGTTGATTCCACGGAGCCGCCGGAAATAGTTTTCCAGGCGGCTCACTATAATCCTATGGCCGGTCACCTAGGGGAACGAAAAACACTTCTCCGTCTAATAGCCCGTTTCTATTGGCGGGCATTGGCGGTGGCGTCCGCAGGTGGTGTGCGGCGTGCCGCGAATGTCAGCTGGTAAACCCACCGGCCACCCCAAAAGCGCCATTGCGCCCTCTACCATTGATCGAGGTCCCCTTTGAAAGAATTGGGATGGACCTCATCGGGCCATTAGAACGGACAGCACGCGGGCATCGCTTCGTGTTAATCCTAGTGGATTACGCGACGCGATATCCGGAAGCAGTGCCTCTGAGCAACATCTCCGCACGTAGTGTTGCAGGGGCACTCTTCAAGATAATCTCCGGGTGGGGATTCGAAAGAAATCCTCACCGATCAAGGCACGACTTTTATGTCACGAACACTCCGTGAACTTTACGAGCTCTTGGGCATTAAGTCGATTCAGCACCAGCGTTTACCATCCGCAGACTGATGGCCTAGTGGAGCGATTTAATAAAGCAGCTCAAGAACATGATTCAGTAAATTGCGTACCGCGATGGCGCTAGAAATTGGGATAAGTGGCTAGACCCCTGTTGTTTGCAGTACGAGAGGTCCACAAGCCTCCACAGGGTTCTCCCGTTTGAGCTGCTGTACGGGCGACGCCACGCGGGGTCCTCGGCGTCATCCGCGAAGCTTGGGAGGAGGGACCTTCTAATAGCAAAAATGAAATTCAGTGCGTTCTTGATCTTAGAGCAAAACTCCACACACTGGGGCTGACTAACACAGGAGAATTTGCTCCAGGCTCAAGAACGCATAGCGCCGGCTGTATGACAGGGGTGCTCGGCTACGGAATTTGCACCGGGAGATAAGGTACTTGTATTGCTCCCAGCGTCGAGCTCTAAATTACTCGCCAAGTGGCAAGGACCGTTTGTGGTCACCACGACGAGTTGGGGATCTCGATTATGAGGTTAAGCGTGCCGATAGAGGGGGCACGTGGCAAATATATCACCTCAACCTCCTGAAATTGTGGAGGGAGGAGGCGGCCTCTGTGACGTTGGCCACGGTGGTTCCGGAGAGGGCGGAGCTCGGACCGGAGGTAAACAAAGCCCACATTCGCAACACTCCGGTTACTTGTGGAGACCACCTCTCACCGCGTCAACTCATAGAGGTTTCCGATTTACAAAAGGAATTTGCAGACGTGTTTTCCCATCTACCGGGCCGTACAAACATCATACAGCACCACATCGAGACCGAACCGGGCGTGGTGGTACGGTGCCGCCCCTATCGCTTACCCGAACATAAAAAGAAAATAGTTCGGGAGGAATTAGATGCGATGCTCGATATGGGCATAATAGAGGAATCCCACAGCGATTGGTCCAGCCCGGTTGTTCTTGTTCCGCAGAGCGATGGGTCTGTTCGATTCTGTGTGGATTACAGAAAAGTTAACGCGGTGTCTAAATTTGACGCGTACCCAATGCCCCGTGTTGATGAACTGCTCGATCGGTTAGGTGCTGCTCGTTTTTATTCGACCTTGGATTTAACGAAGGGTTATTGGCAGATCCCCTTGACACCAATGTCCCGTGAGAAAACCGCCTTCACTACGCCGTTTGGATTACACCAATTCATGACGCTTCCTTTCGGTTTGTTTGGGGCACCAGCCACGTTTCAGCGTCTTATGGATCGGATCCTCAGACCTCACACCGCGTACGCCACTGCCTATTTAGATGATATCATCATTTATAGCAATGACTGGCAGCGGCACATGCAACATCTAAGGGCCGTCCTGAGATCGCTGCGGCGGGCGGGGCTCACAACAAATCCTAAGAAGTGCGCGATTGAGCGTGTGGAGGTACGGTATCTGGGGTTCCACTTGGGTCATGGCCAGGTGCGTCCCCAAATTGACAAAACCGCAGCGATTGCGACTAGCCCTAGACCCAAGACCAAAAAGGGGGTGAGGCAGTTCCTGGGGCTGGCTGGCTATTATAGAAGGTTTGTGCCTAATTATTCGGACGTCACCAGCCCGCTGACTGACCTCACTAAAAAGGGGGCTCCAGATCCGGTCCAGTGGTCAGAGTAGTGTCAACAGGCGTTTATGCAGATTAAAGCCGCACTTTGTGGGGGGCCGCATCTTCATGCACCTGACTTCTCTCTCCCTTTTGTATTACAGACGGACGCTTCAGACAGAGGGCTGGGGGCGTACTCACGCAGGTGGTGGAGGGAGGCGCCGGTGCTGTACATTAGCCGTAAGCTCTCCTTAAGGGAGACTAAGTACAGCACCGTGGAGAAGGAGTGTTTGGCCATCAAGTGGGCGGTCCTCACCCTCCGTTACTACCTGCTGGGGCGGGCCTTCACCCTCTGCTCGGATCACGCCCCACTGCAGAGGCTTCACCGCATGAAGGATACTAACGCCCGGATCACCCGTTGGTATCTAGCTCTCCAGCCCTTTAAATTCAAGGTGGTCCACAGACCGGGGGTGCAGATGGCTGTCGCCGACTTCCTCTCCAGAAATGGGGGGTGGTAGGCAGGCGGATGACGCCCGGCCTGAGTCGGGCGGTGGGGGTATGTGGCAGCGGGGGCGTGGTCAAGCGCCCGTCCGGGAGAGAAAAGCGGTAAGGGCGCTTACACCTGAGCTAAATTATGTCTAACACCTGTCTCTAATTTCAGTGAGCATGGGGAGAGCGGCATATAAAGGCAGCGAGAGGGCCTCCAGGGGAGAGAGAGGACAAGCTAACCCAGTGCGCTTGTGTCATATTGTGTGTTATTATAAATTGTATAAATTACGTCGGCATTAAAAAGCTTACCTTGTGGTGAAGACCTGCTTCCTGTCCTCCTTTCCATTGAATAGTATTACAACGTGACTTGACATGACATGGCTTGACTATAAACTTGACATGGAACATTGCACACCAACAATGATACATTCACAATACTCAACAATGGACAATGGCAAACATGAGGGCTAAATAGTTGGACGAGCCATTAGAACATGGGAAACACATGACAAGATAACATGACAATGAAACAGGAACAAACATGGCATGGAACTATTTTACCAAAATAAAAGACATGAACAAAAACACATAAAACCATTTTCACATAACAAACGAATTCTATTAGACTACTTGTTCTTCTGAGTCACATAACTGATTTGTTCAAAATGAACAAATCGTTCATGAAAGACCCATCACTAGTATGTGGACAAGTCTCCCAGTAATGATTAAGGTTTGGCTCTCTGTGTTAGTTCTACATCATTGAGAGTGTTTACATGCACAATCTTACACCGATTTTGCTTAATAATCCAACAACATGTGTGGTAATGTAAACACATTAAATGGTTTTCTTTTATCGAAGTTAGTTCATGTAGATTTTGGCCCATTACTCCTTTACAGGCATTCTTACTTGATTATCCAATGTGTTGTGCGCATGCCTCTTTACATTTTCACGTCAAAAGCAGCGAATATCCCGTGCACATGTACAGGTAAAACAAAGGGAAAATTGCTCAAGATTGTTAAACCAAGATTTTAGATTGCATGGAACAATAAAAGAATGTAAATGATAAGATTTGCTGTAAAAATGCAGCCAAACATCAGCTGGCCCCTTTTGAGTTCAGGTTTTACAGTGATGTCAGTACACAATGTAACACCTGAGGCATGAACAGGCCTCTGTTATCAGTGAGTGAGTCTAAGATTGTATCTCTGAAGTTCAGTGTATTAAGAGGCATGTAAGGGTGTCTCTCTGTGTGTGTGGAGAACTTTTTTTAGGTTTCAAACTGGTAATTACAAGGGTATTATGCTATAAATGTGGTTTATGAGGACATATCTAGTGTCCCCATAATTCAGATCAGTTAAAAAAAAACATACTAATCATTTTCCAATTTTTATGGACATATACATAGATTTGAGGGGTAAGGAGTTTGGAAGGGAGTGAACTGATATGATCTCACAAGTCATGCAGGTGATGTTGAACTTTTATTCATTACTTACAACTGTTAACAATTGTTTTTCTTTTGGGTTCAAGGTTCACAAAAATATTCAGGTTTGCTTGAAAGCTTGCTTTAAATATGACCATTTGTTGAGGTTAATAAAGTTAATGATGGAAAGAACGCACAGAGAACGGACTTGCATTCTTATGAAGACAAGTCTCACAAAGCTACCTTGGATGAACGAACTCCGAAAGACAGGAGGACGTAGAACGTATCTATTGCAAGCTTTGTGATGTGCCGTGATCTTCCTGTTGTGCAATTGCTTTAGAAGACATTAATTTAACTGCTGGATTCACGTGGATGACATTTATGCTCACTGTCTGTACTTTTTGGAGCTTCAAAAGTCGGTTCACCATCCACTTGCAATTTTAGTACCTTCTGCACAAAGATATTTTTCCTCAAATAAGTTCTGCTGAGGAAAGAAAGACATACACACCTGCAAAATCATGAGGGTGAGTAAATTATGAGAGAATTTTCATTTTTTGGGCGAACTAACCCTACTTCCTTTCAATTCATTTTAGTTGATGAATACATTATTTCATAATGTGGACATCTGATAATCAATCAATTTATTTAGCATTTTAATCACAATCACCATGCTAGTTAGTTTGTGGTGTGGCAAATTATTTTTAAAAGTACAAATATTCCAATAGTCTCTCAATGAATATAAGGTAATAAAAGCTGCATGCATAATTAGAATTATATTCATAATAGTTCTAGATAGCCAGACCACACTGTGTGACAGACGATAGTGGCTCTGATTCAGTTTTCTGTTAAAGTTTCGGCTGTCTCTTAATCTCTGAAATCACGTGACTGCAGCAGCTCTTATAATAAACATGCTGAGTGGCAACATTCCCTCTCTTATTTGCATTTCAACCATATATGTGGTCGTCTCTCTCTGACATAGAAAGACAACATTCAACATACAGGGAAACTTAACTTAAACTTTGCTTGCAAAATTGGCCAAGCTTAAAACATAAACAAAACAGTACATATCAAGGATTGGACTAATAGATGAGGCTGACTGTATTCTCATATAAAAAAAAAAAAAAAACTCTTTATAACAATACAGTGTAACTACCAAACTGAAGGTCAGCTGTTATTGGCCACTCACCATGAGCCATGCAACCTCATGCATTAATTAAAAAAAATGTACCATACACCCACAGCACTTTGTTAAGCAATTTACTCATTGACTACTTATTTAATCACAGATCATACAAATAGATAAATGCAAAGCATTCTTTCACATTTATAATTATGTCTATTATAAAGACTCAGACAAGAAAAGTGAATTTTGATGGTTAAGATGGTTATTTTTGTTACTTAAAAAGAAATGTGGCTGTGTTGGATTAGCCTTATGTTTCGAAAATATTTGTGTACAATGGCCCCAAAAAGTTTAAACAGTATACTGGATTTATCCGGAGTACCTGTGGCATACAATGACTTGAGGGCTGTGTTCAGTCGGTCCAGTGCCACAACACTTCCTCCTCATTACCCATATGATTGCACCATTGATTTGCTTCCCGGAACTTCTCCCCCACGAGGTCGGCATTTTTCACTCTCAGCTCCTGAGAAGGAGGCCATGAATAAGTATATCAATGATTCTCTAGCAGCTGGTTTCATTCGCCCTTCCTGTTCTGTGACAGGGGTAGGGTTCTTCTTTGTGGAGAAGAAGAATGGCTCACTTAGACCCTGCATAGATTATCTTGGGCTGAATTACATCACGATAAAGAATTGTTATCCTTGTCTTCAGCTTTCGAACTCTTGTAGGGGGCATCCGTCTTTATGAAGTTGGACCTATGCAATGCTTATAACCTTGTCTGGGTTGGGGAGGGGCATGAGTGGAAGACAGTGTTTAACATCCATGGGGGCAATTTGAATATTTGGTCATGCCTTTCAGATTGGTCAACGCATGGTCAATTGTTCGTAAATTGTTTTGTGTTTATTTAGATGATATTCTGATCTTCTCCCAGAATATCCAGTATCATGTTCAGCACGTCAGGAGGGTCCTTCAGAAATGGCAAGAGAACGGGCCGTTCGTAAAGGCGGATAAGTATACTTTTCATGCACAATCTGTTCAGTTCCTGGGATGAGAGCGCATAGATTGCATTAAGGTCTTTGATTAGTCAACCCCAGATTCCTGCAAAGCTTCGCAGAGGTTTTTTTGGAGTTAGCCAATTTTTATCACCGGTTTATTCTAAATTATAGTCAGCTCGCCACACCTCTGACAGCTCTCACCACAACCTGTACTGAGTTTTGTTAGTCTCTGTGAGCTGAAACCACATTTTCTAAATTACCCACAGCAAGGGAGACAGCGGTTGAAGTCACTAACCACATCCTCTGCCTTCATGGCCTCCTGGTGGATGTGGTTTCCAACAGGGGACCCCAATTTGTGTCATGTTTTGGGCAAAATTCTGTCGACAGCTGGGGGCTACCATGAGATTATCTTCTGGGTCAGAAGGTCTAGAGTCTTCCAAAGACATCTCACTCCGACTCCCCTGTCATAAGCTGGGGACCAATTTTATCAGGCCTTTTCCTATCTCTAAGATCATTAGCCCTGTGGTGGTCCACCTTAAATTGCCCCCCCTACATCAAATGCATCCATCCCAAATTCCACGTCTCAAAGATTACACCGGATTTGCATTCAGCCGCACCTGTCCCACCTTCCCCATGCCTAGTTGAGGGCGCCCCGGCTTACACTGTTAAAAGGTTAATCAATGTCAGATGGAGGGGCAGAGGGTTCTAGTACCTGGTAGACTGGGAGGGTTATGAACCTGAGGAGAGATGCTGGATCCAGGCTTGGGACATCCTGGATCGTGGCCTCATTGATCAGTTCCACCTCTGTCATGCTATCCTTATAGGGACTTCAGGAGGTGCCCCTGAATCAGAACTAAAGATTCAGGGGCACCTCCTTCAGCAACAAGAGCGTGAGCTTTCTGAGTCATTCAGACTGAATCGCGAACCAATTCAGACTGCTTTGCTCTAATGTGTAACAAGTTAATTGTAAAGAACCGACTCACATGAGCGATTTGTTTGTGAGTCGGTTCTTTACAATTAATTTGTTACACATTAGAGCAAAGCAGTCTGAATTGGTTCGCGATTCAGTCTGAATGACTCAGAAAGCTCACGCGCTTGTTGCTGAATCATTTTGTGCGCGCTCTCACTTGCCAACAGGATCACAGAATATTTTCAAATATTGAAAATAAAGATAATGCTGGTTGCATTTGTTCTACAATCAATGGAAACCAAATATGGAAATGCATCCTATCATTTGCCAGTGATGAAGAATGTCTTTATTAAGTTGTACAGCTTGAATGGCACTGCAGGTAAAGATTTTACCACCAAAAGAGTATCAAAGACGTAGTAGCCTACACGAAAACACATAAAAAAAGTACCATGACATTAACACGTTTTTTGGACATGCACCATTACCTGGGAGCACCATGTTAATACAGTGGTATATGAAGGTACATTAGTAATTTAGTGAAGTACCTTAGTAATACCATGGTGTTCTTTAAATTACCTTGAAGCATCATGTACATTCATGAATGTGGTAATCATATATCAAATTACCATGTTAGTACCATGGTATTCTTTGAAGTACTTTGAAGCTCCATGTAAATACAGAATAGTACATAAATATGGTAATTGTATCTCAAAGTACCATAGTATTACCATCTGATACCATCAGATATCATAGTTTTATTGCCTAGATGTGCTCTCTCTCTCTCACACACACAAGAAATTTGGCCTCTGATCAGAAGCTTCCAGTACACACAGAAATGCAACCGCAAGACACAGAATTACAAGAAAGTTGAATAGTATATGTGCAAAGTTTTTACACAGGAATGTGCAAAGGAAATTATGTTCAAATTTGTAGAGGTAGTAGTATAAATATGAAAAATTAAATATACAAATTTACATGTTGAACACATGGGTCTGTATAGGTAGTAGAGCTGCATGATTAATCATTAAAAGATCACTTGTGTCTTGTGATGAATGCAGCACTCCTGCACGAGACTCTGCACTGTTTTTAATCAAAATACCGCTCTTTAGGTGATTTCAATGTAAACACAGCTGTTACCAGTGTTGACAAATGGGATTAAATCTGCATCAGCCATTAATGTATAAGCAGATAAAATTCTTCAACGTTAGATTTGTGCGATCTCTAAATGTATATAAACTGCATGATGTCTGTTATAGGCATACAGACATTCTTTACTGCATCGAATCAGTATTAATGCAGATCTAATAATCACACAATAAAGATTGTCAAGTATTTAAGTAGTTTCGTTTTGCAATAAATTACTTTTTTAATGTTTTATATAATAATGTTTTTAATGTTTAATTGCTACTGTTGCTAAAAAGCACTGTTCTCTGTTCTCTCAGAGTTTACTCTGTTCTCTATTTAATTACTGGCTCTTGAATAATTCCTTTACAACTTGAAGCAAGTTTTACAGGAGAAACACCGAAAGCCTTATTGCTTTAATTTAAATGGTTAATATTTATAAAAAAAAAAATATTAACAGTGTTTTATTGCATTTTTACTTACAAGTACAGTACCAAGTGTGGCAGGGCGGAGGGCGGGGCCGGGTCGTGATCCTACACACCCAGTCCCGTATTAGGCTAATCAAGCCTCCCGAGAGGGATAAAGGTCGACTGCAGAGGATCGTGTGGGAGAGAGATAGTTTACGGACATGTCCGTCATGTGTGTTTGTTTCTTCTGTTTTAAGTTTCTCATTAAAATATTATTTATATTGAAAAGCCGGTTCTAGCCTCCTCCTTTCCATTGATCCCTTTACACAAGTTAACATAGAACTGTTAATGAAGCTTTTTTTCTGCTCGTTTTGCTTTTTACAGTTTAAAAAGTTTTTTTATTCATTATGCAGTTTTTTTTTCCTTTCAATAATCACAAGGTGCTGTTTGGTTTATAATGTATTCATTGCACCCTCTTGTTGACTTAGGACATTTTAAATTTAGATATTTGATTTACAACTTTATTGCATTTTTGCATAGATTGAAGCAGAGAACATTTTGTCAGAACCTCTAGTAAATTATATGTAACTTTGTTTAATACCCTTATAAATCACTGATATAAAAAAAAAAATTCACAATCACGAGAGAATCTTGATCTTCATTCTAAGCAAAAAAAAATCAGGATTCTCAATTTAGCCAAAATCGTGCAGCTCTAATAGGTAGCATGTCTAAATATGAATAAAACGTTTTTTTTTTTTTTTACTTTTACGTTTTGCACCATACTGTAAAATTGTATACACTAAACTGTAATATACTGTACCATGCCTTTGATAAACATCATGTGAATACATCTTTAAGATGCTCTGTCCATGACAGTTCATTCTCCATGCATCTGGTTGAAAAAAATATGAAGTAGCTTAAATGAAGCAAGCTACTTTTGGTGTGTAGCTTGAAGTGTAATTTGCTACTTTCTCTGAAGTGTAGCTTTTAGCTTAGCTTAACAAATTTTTATGTTGAGTAGTTGGCAGCTTAGCTTGCTAAATGTTTTGAGTAGCTTGCCCAACACTGCTGACACAAAAGTGTCACTATTGATGACTGACATATATTATCTATTTTCATAGTGTAATGTCTTTTTGCATGAAGTACTAGATGCAATTGCTGTTTTACTGAAGCAGATGTTTGGTACTTTTGCAGCCTTTTGTCTCTTCAAAACCCATTTGAATGGCAGAGAGTTCTGTTGAGTATGATGTTCAGAGGTTAATGCCAGTTCTTTTCCTCTGCTCATTCTGGTCTTTCTTAAGACTTGGCAAACAAACAGTTACCAGAACCCAGGACTTTGTGTGTTGATTAAAAAGCTGTGCTGTGAACAGATTCATCACTTGGCTGCATAAGTATGAGAGTGTGACTGTGTGCATGTGTAAGTGTGCATGTGTCTGTGAGAATGTGTCATATGTCAGTGCAGCCGGAAGATTTTATCAATGGCACATACACTCATCACATTTTCATCACACAATTTCACATTCAGATGAGAGGAGAGGAGAGACGTCTCATCGCTTCACACACCTACACATCTCACACCATGTTTGCTTAAAGACTCAATCTGTTTGCACCTCTCTTGATGGTTCTGTCTTTCTGTGGCTCAAAGGTAGCAACAGTCTCAGAAATAAGAGTGCATGAATTTGAGTAAATAAAGACCTGTGCATTTCATGGGAATATCATGTTTAGTTGTATTACAAAGAGAGTGGATGAATTGCGACAAGAATGAATATTAGCTTTGACCTGTGTTGCATTGAAGTCATCCTTGAAAGTTTTCACTAGCTCGGAATTGTCATTTTGATGTTATGTGTGTTCAAGGGAAGTTTAATCAGAAGAAAATTGGAAAAATTGAGCATATATTGAAAACTTCTTTTTTTTTTAAGCAGTACTTCAATAAAATGAAGATTCCAATTAGGTATGTAACTGTAGGTGTGTCAGCTTTATCAGTGTATTTTATCATTCTCATGCTGCCACAGAGAAATCACAGAGAAAAAGTCATACTCAATCTTAAAGGGATAATTCACAAAAAGTGAAAATTCTATCATCATTTACTCACCCTTATGTTGTTCTAGCCTTCTTTCTTTTGTGGAAAACATGAGAAAATTTGTGCAATGTTGAGACTTTGCTTTTTTCCATACAATGAAAGTGAACGGTGACTGAGGATGTTAGTCACTAACATCCTACCTTTGTGTTTCAAGCAAAAAACAAAACAAATAAAGTCACATACATTTTGAGCAAAAATGACAAAAAATATTTTTGTATTTGAGTGAACTATCCCTTTATGTCTGTCACCTCATAAGTCAGCTAAATGAGTAGCAATTCCAGAAAAGCTATATTGCAGTACATAAAATGCATTGTACCAACAACATGCACAATTACTTATTATAATCAACACATAATTTTCTTACGCCATTATTTTTTAATTTACATGCCCTGAACTCGAGTAGTCAGTATTTATTTATTTTTTAATTCCTTTTTTTTAGTCAACATGAATAGATCATATCACAGGGACCATAAGAAATACTTTTCTTACAATAAAACAATTTAATGGCAGTACATTTAACAATAAACTTTTGGACATGGATTTGAGTGTGTTGCATTTAAAGTTACCTTTAAAGCTACCTTTAATGCTGAGCTTACTTGCAATTTACCACCCCACAATATATGGTAAGGATTTGTTTTGAGTTTTATTATGGTTGACTAGTGCTTTTCCCAGGAAAAAAAAAAGCCATAATGAAATGGGCTTAATTTAAATAATACAGGCCAATAAGAGGCACGGTGACTATAATACCCCGGTGACCTTTGGTTTTCCTTCTGTTCTAACCCAGCTCTCCACTACGACTTCATATTTGCTTTGCTCATTGCGGCTTAGTCTAGCAAGCATTGGGCCTTGTTAGGGGTCATTTGGGGACTGGATTTTGCTTAAAACATAGCATATAACTGAATGCAACCACCAGGTTACTTTGTGTCTGAAACTATTTCAGTTTTGGCAAATTATAGTGATATAATGTTAGTCATCCACTCAGGTTCATCCTAGGCCATCTGGGGGATTGTTCATTAAATTTTATGACATGTACGAGTAAATACTCACTTTCCAATCTAGCATGGCTCATTGAGACCACCATGCCTTTCGCCAAGACCAATAGGGAGGCAGATCTTCTTTCTGCACATGCTGGTTAAAACAGCATCAAATTTCTGCCATAGCACACATAACACACACACATGTCTCTGTTTGGCACGAGAACTTTAGTACTTGGCTCAAACTAATTTGTTATTTGCTCATGTCCAGCATGTTTATCTGTGGGGGGGTATTACATTCTGGCAAGTATACAGATAAAAGCTAAAGAGAGAGATAATAGGAATGTGGGGTTTAGAATGAGGGTGTGTTTGTCTATCTTTGTGTGTCTTTTAGTGTGTGCTAGTGAGAAAAGAAGAGTGTGTGTGTTTGTGTAATGTGGTGTGAGTGCGTGTGCAGTGATCTGCTATCGTGTTTTCCAGCAAAATGGGTGACTCATTTATATTAGGAGCTTTTTAAAATGCTGCTTGGGATTTCTGTATCATAATTGTCTACGGCATATTCTATGCAAATATCAAGCACTAATCAGGAACATTAAATTATTGCTTGGGATAAGTTAAAATGAACTGAATGTGATTGGGCACTTAAGGGGTAAACATATAAACTTCTCTGCCATCTGCTCCGGAATGACATTATACAGTACCTACTTTTTTCCAGTACATGTATAAAACAATAACCAGGAATTTAAAAGCATTGTGCAGCTACCTAATAGCTTGCTGTCATTTCCCAATTTTGAAGCAATATTTTCATACAGACAAATCACGTGAGACTAATGTAAAAAATTCTTTCAAGTGAGGGCAACAAGATTGATTTTGGTTATAGGTGGTGCTAGATACGGCTGTCTAGCATGACCGTTGAACATACAAGCTTAGACCAGCATGCATTTCCATGCTGATCCAGACTCGTTTGATGGTCTAGTGCTGGTCTATCTACTGGGCCTGGTCAAGCTAGTTAAAGGGATATTTCTGACAACTCTACCAATGTTTCTTACACTGTTGATCTCATGACTTCTCAGATACTGCCTATATACATACAGAAATATATTCCATGCTGGTCCATAGGAATAGGCTAGATAAAAAGTCTGCTCTGATGCATGCATTAGAGGCAAAAAGAGATCTGCCACCCCTCTTCACTGCAACTCCTATCACAGTCAGCTGACGACTCAAACCAAAATCTGTGAAGTGCTCTTGGAAGAGAAAGGGCTGTCTGTAACAGGCTACCGACAGGGTTCAGTCAATTTGTACCACAGCCACTGGATAGAAATTAAATGAGATTTTCTCTCAGGAACTTTTCCTTCCTCCCATCTTCCCTCAGTAGCCCCCTCTCTCTCTCTCTCTCTCTCTCTATCCACCCCCTCAATCTGCCATGCTGCCACTTTGACAAGCTGTCACAGTTGTCAAATAAAAAAAACATGTTGGAGATGATGTTTCTAGAGGTAAGTGTTACTTGTCAAAGGAGCCTTTATCATGCTCGGTTGTGTTGACTTTTACATGGTAGAAACGTATTGTGCAGCTTTCTGTTCTAGTTATATTTGTTATTAAAGTTGAAGAGCATAATTTCTGGGGCTGGATGGGTTGCTCAAACAAACACACAAGGTGATAATCTGATAATCTGCACGAGGTGATTATCTGACGTGGTGCGAGCTGCGAGATGATCGTCTGCATTCTGCGACTGCTAACCAGTCCTTGAATAAAGTATAACATGCGAGGAAGAGTAGCAGATGGAGTTTCTGGTGCCATTCAAATTTTCACTCTTCATTTTCCCTGAATCTTATGATAGTTTAACCCGTCTGTTGCAGGACAGATCACTGTAAAAAAAAAAGAAAGTGGTGATGTGCAATGTTTACTTTAAGGAGCTTTTTCTACCTGATCTAATCCTTAAAGCAGTTTTTTTTTTTTTTTTTTTTTGTGGTGTAACCTTATTTTAACACAATTCTGTCTCTGAGCTCTGCAGGCAGTTCTTTTGACCTCATGGCTTGAAATTTGCTCTGATATGCATTTTCTGCTCTGAGGCCTTATATAGAAAGGTGTATGCCTTTCCAAATTATGTCCAATCAATGGAATTTGCCACAGCTGGACTCCAATCAAAGTGTAGACTTATCTCAAGATGATCCAGAGAAATGGGATGCACCTGAGCTAAATTTCAAGTGTCATAGCAAAGAGTCTGAATACTTGTTAATGTAATATTTCATTTTTTTTTTCTTTTTAATACATTTGCAAAGTTATAAAAAAAAAAAAAAAAAGCTTTTTAGCTTACTGTAAGGCTGCAACAGAACAAAATGTGAAAAATATCTAAGGGCCTGAACACTTAACTTTACATCGAGGATACACTTAAGAAATATTTTTGAATGCGACTGTCAATACTTCCTAGGCAAAGGCAACACACACACACACAACACAACAGAGATGTCATAACAGTAACTTGTTATGGTTAAATCATTATCAAAGGACATATGTGGATTATTTACTCTAGTTATCACTAGATGATATATTGTGTATATGTATCTTTCATATAGCCTACAAAATGTATTTTCAGTTACAACTATGTCTTTTGTGGTTTGACAGCTTAAATGAAACCTATTCAAGGCTGCATAAGGAACAAAAAAATGTTAGTTACATATACTAACCTGCAAACTCATCAACGTCACTTTGTTCATTCTTGAAGAGGTACAAAAACCTTCCCAACTTTTGTGTGTATGGGGGCTAGATTTACACTTTTGGACTGCCAACTGCACCACATCGACGCCTCCTGTGTGACAGTGATAACTGTGACTTGTCCTACCTGCAATGTGGTGTAGTGCTTCTTGTCCAATGGTAACCAGCTTAACACTTTTAAACATGTAATGATAGAGATACTAGCTTTTCATTACAGCTGCATTCTCCTTGATTTGCCATTGAAACTCCTAAGTAACTCTTTCTCCTTGAATTCTGTACTTAGATTGTCAAAACCATGCCCTCATAATGCTAAGCCCCTGACAATGTCTGTGGGTTGAGAAAATCTTGGCCGTGTGGACTGTGCTGATGACTAAATTTGTGTCAAGCATACTGTGTGAAAACAATCTGCAATGTGGACAACCAAAGTATACTTTGGCATTTACAGTGAGTCACTTACAATGGAAGTTCAAAAGTATAGCCACAAGACTTAAAAAGTATGTGTGTTAACATGATATCAGTGTGATAAAATGGCTTAGTAACATTTTTTGTGTAAAATTGTATCCAATTTTACCACTTTGTTGCCATGATGACGTAACCTTGTAAACCCTATAATTTAAATAATTAAAAGCTTCACATTTCTGTCTTTAAACCCTCCAAAAATTTGTCCTATTCACTTCTATTGTACAATAAGTGCCTCACTGTAAATTCAATTTTTGAAAATAGAAGAGCGAGTCTTTTTGGCAGCTTGGTTTATAGTAAAAAATAATGTTTACATGTGAAAAGATCAAGTCAAATCTAATTCCATTTATCATGACCCATTTTAACATTGTAGAAATTACACACATCACAAAAAGGGTTTATTTCAAAACAAATATGTATTGGCTTGATTTTAGCACCTCTGTCTGTAGGTGTGTATGTGTGTTGTACCAATTCAGTGCCATGGGAGGAGATGTTGCCACAGTGGCTTTGCTGTCACCCTTTTAACTGCTGGCAAGAAGCCTGTGAGGTCTACCTTAGGGCCAGGGCTAAATTTAAGTTTGCTGATCACAGCCCTAATCAGTAGCATCAAAACAACCATTAACTGTGGATCTGTCTACCTATCATGGAAGCCTGCTCCCAGTGGAGGCTACACATAACAGGGCCAAAGAGAGAGAATCATAAAGGAGCATGTCCCATCAGCCCCTGTGTCTGCACTTCTACAGCCATTCCTAATAATCACTCTAGAGCCCTCTCAAGCTATACATATACACACAAACCCACACATGCACTTGTACAGTTAGCATACAAACAGACCATAGCTCAAGACTACAATCATGATACAAGAACAACATGTTCCAGGCTTGTGTACCCCCAGGATCTCTGAGTAATGTTTGGTCACTTCATGCTTAAAGGTAAATCTCTAGTAAGAATATTCATGCCTGAAATACCCTCTAAATTACAGAAATGGGTCCAAAATGCAGCTGCATGCTTCCTGAAGATAGAATCAAAGCACTTTGAACTGGAAACGGCACATGGTTAGCCGTACAATATTTTAAGTCATTTCACAATGCAAAATCGCAAACTCTTGAACTTCTTTACATCTAAGTGCACATGACCACAGTTCATTGCTTATCTACACACACAGATTTGCTTTGTGGACATCTGAATGCAATCTAAACAAATGCAAAACAAACCAACTAAATGATATCAGTACTACTGGACTATATTAGGAATGTTCTGGGTTTTATAAAAATTATACAAATTTACAGCATTTGTAGTAAAATGTTGATTAAAATATATATATATATATATATATATATATATATATATATATATATATATATATATATATATATATATATATATATTTTGTCTCATTCTTCATATATATATATAAAAAAAAGTAAAGTATTTATAATTGTAGTGATCAGTCCATAAACATTAAAATACACACTGTTTCAAAAGTATAGCTAAAAGACATTATGAGTGTTAACATGATTTTGGTGTGATAAAATCGCTTACCAACCTTATTTGTAAAATGATATCCAATATAACAATGTTGTTGTCATGACAACAAAACTCAGGTAAATACCTGTTTACCCCTTCTGACTATACTTTTGAATTAGTGAGTATTTTATGGATTAACCCATCCAATGGAAGTGCCTTACTATAATCATGCTATTTGTTTGCTGTTAAAAAACGATGGGTAAATCAGATTTCTTTGTGTGCTAATCAACAATATGCCACAAATGCTGTCGTTTGACCTTAAGTTGTATTGAACCCAGAACATTCCTTTAATTATCTGTTTAAGAGGCTTCATTGACATGATAAAATTACATATTTCTTCATGTACTTTGTGGCTAGAGGGTTCAGGAAAGAGAGTTTGTTTGCAGTACATTGAAACACTTTGTGGTTTGTGAAATTAGGAAACAACATGTCCCAATCTTGCATGTAATTAAGGTACAAGGTCTAGAAGTGTAGCTCTTCTTAATAATATCACCATATGTGTGTTTGTTGGCGGATAAATGGTCAGTTTACTTTTGCCATCATCTGATATATGTCACAAATTCTTTTGAAATTGAAAAAGACTCACATCAAACACAGAAGTACATCTAACCTAAAATCTGAATGTGTGTTCAACCACACTGTGTTAATTTGTGAGTGAAGTGAGTAGTTAAACAAAATTACTGCCTATAGTTAAAGAATTGAGAGGAAAAGGGAGGGGAGGGGTTTCTGGCCATTCTTGAATGCCCTGAGTTGTGGTTTGGGGAGGCCATCTTCTCCTGTTCATGGTTCATTTAGCAAGCTACCGGGGACAGGATGTTTGCCCTGGAAGCAACAGGTATAAATGACTTTGTCCCCACCGTGTGAGGACAGAAGTTACTTTACTTTTTCAATCTGAAGTCACAAGAGCAGACCTGCCAACCATGGAAAAATATTTTGAGTACCACAATAGCGTAACACTAAGTTTACATGATTTTGCACCACTTCGCTTTGCACACGGTCATTTCCCTACTCACCACCATATCATCAAGTTATTCAACATATAAATCGGCTGTGAAGAAAACAATACAATCATATATTTTTGAGAAGAACTCTTTTAATATTTTACAAACTTGCATTGCACTGGGCTATTTTATAATATACAGCGAAAGTCAAATGTTTCAGCACATCTACTTAAACCATTTTTTTCCTGATTAATATTTCATTGTAAAATATGTGTGCTTATACAAACTGATAAAAAATGGAAATAATGATATTTTTTTTATTTTTATATTGTAATATATGTTTTCATTTTAAAATGTTTACAGAAACTTGTGTTGTAATGTAAAAAAAAAAACTGTAAACACTGTCAATTATGAATAAAACCCAAGTTTCTGTTCAGGATTTACAATTTATTTAATAATTAAATAATTGAATCAGCTTATATAGGCACACATATTATAGGCCTAATGGAAAAATATGTAGCCTATTCAATTAATAAAAATCTAGGAATGTAGGACTTTGTAACTACAGGTTTAGCCACACTATTCCCTGAAGCTCCTTGGACGTCAAAATCGTAATAGCACAATGTGCAAAATGAATGGTTTTGCAGTTTTGAGGGGTGGAGGCACGGCCATTGTTCCTGATACTGAGGAACTTCTGAGGAACTTTCGCTTCTTTTTAGTTCTGTTGCTCTCTCTCTCCCTGTCAGTGTCCTCCTAATCTGACGTCATAATTATTTTAACTGCAAGGCACACACACACCTCCCGGTCACTTTCTAGGTAACATTATTTATGTGACACATGCGCTCGCTTTTTTCCATCCTGACATGATCTGCTCCTCTCATTACAGTGACGGGTTTGGCTCCTATAATAATTATGAATAAGGTACTATTGAAAATCAGGTTTAACAATCTGTGACACACGGACCATTTAACTTAACATTACATTGCCAGCTTAGATGCCTGGTGAACAATCAAGCTAGCTTGCAAATTACGTAATGTTAGGCTAACGTTATTAACGTTAAATATTTTCCCAAGTTCGGCAGGTCTGAGTTAAGTTAACTCAGTTCACAATTTCAACTTTCCACATCCACCCCAGCCCGTTTACCTTTGCAAAGGAGTTAAAAGCACTGTCCTCACTTGAGGAACCAGCCAGCCGGAGGAAGAACTAGAGGGATACAACCTATTTTGTGTAGCTATCGATTTGCAATCTCTTGAAATGATTGACATTATGCATTTGTCAATCATCCCAGCTTGATAGTTGGTGGAACGAACATAGCGCTATGATTGGTCGAACTCTTCTTCTTTTGCTTTTTGGCAGGTTATATGCTGCTACCTCTTGCTGTTAGACTTGAGTACTGCACATGCACAATTGAACAAAAAGGCGTCACCAGCTTTATGCGTAGTTTAGCGTGACAGATCGTACCAGCGTACTTTGATGTCAAAATACGTACAGGTTGGCAGGTCTGCAAGAGACCATTTAGCAATACTCCCTCCATCTTGAATTCCTAAATTATAAGAGAATGTGTAAATTTAAAAAAAACAAGCCCCCTTCCATTTTAGCTAATTGTTCGTGGTTGTTTTGCAAACACTGCTGAATAGACCAGCATATTTGGTAACCAGTATATGTTTTGTTTTGGTAGCTGGTCACTAGATAAACCAGCAAGTCAACCAGTTTCACCAGAAAGACCATGCTGATTGACCAGCCTCAGCAACAGTAGCCTCAGTTTTGTTGGTGAACAGCATGGCTACATTGGCCCATTCAGCTGGACCAGCACTAACCAGCATAAACCAGCCTAGACCAGCATTAAATTAATTAAACTGATCTTTTCAGTAGGGAAGTGATTTTGTGTTTTAGGCAAATAGTAAGTATATTTTTTCTTCTTACCTTCCTAGCAGTGCATAGGTGTACTGTGAATCGGCAAGCAGTAAAGCAATCTCCCCCTTCTTCATTGAAATGACACACTCTTCCAGAGCCTATACATGGAGAACAGTCACATATCAGATATCAGATATCACATAAACTTTATCAGATAACATCATCATCAGTGTCATCCTCCAAGTACTCCCTTCAAAGGAACTATGTTTATTCATGGATTTTTTTGCACTTTGATAGCCTAAAGAACTTGGAAAACAAGACGGACCTAACCTTCCAAAATAAAAAAGTGAATATAATTCACATAAGCAAACAGGTTACTTTTTCCAGCCTTGGGTATACACATACAGTACTCAAAATGTAAAAACACAGGTTAATCCCAATGGAAATCTCAACAGGCAGCAGGTGCAAGGTGACAGATAGTATGTGGGCAGGTGTTCTGGAGTGTCTTGTGAGTATGTAGTGTGAGGCTGCCACTCCTTTACCGGTTGATGTGTCTCACCTGGTTGACGTCTCCTTCCCCAATAACAAAGACCAGCTTGCTGTCTTTCTCCACCACAGTCCTATCCTCTAGCACACCCTGCATTTTCAGTGTGACCTCTTGACCCCAAGCAGGGGTCAGGGCACTCTCAGGACTGGCTTGTAACACCTTTTTCCTCAGCAGACGGTCATCTAGAAATTGTCAGGGTAGTTATGGGAAAGGAGGGAGGGGAATGATGTCAACAAGACCACAAGACCCTATTGCAAGATTGTCGGTCTTGAGCATGTGTATAGTGTGGTATGTAGCCTAGATATACACTTGCGGCCAAAAGTTTGGAATAATGTACAGATTTTGCTGTATCGGAAGGAAATTGGTACTTTAATTCACCAAAGTGGCATTCAACTGATCACAAATTATAGTCAGGATATTATTAACGTAAAAAACAGCACCATCACTATTTGAAAAAAGTAATTTTTTATCAAATTTAGACAGGCCCCATTTCCAGCAGCCATCACTCCAACACCTTATCTTTGAGTAATCATGCTAAATTGCTAATTTTGTACAACGAAATCACTTGCCATTATATCAAACATATAATACACATATAACAGTTGAAAGCTATTTGGTTTGTTAAATTAAGCTTCACATTGCCTTTGTGTTTGTTTTTGAGTTGCCACAGTATGCAATAGACTGGCATGTCTTAAGGTCAACATTAGGTAAAAAATGGCAAAACAGTTTTCTCTAGAAACTCGTCAGTTAATCATTGTTTTGAGGAATGAAGGCTATGCAATGCTTGAAATTGCCAAAAAAACACCAGTTTCATGTAAAACAGTGAAGAGAAGACTCAGGGGTGCAGGCCTTATGGGAAGAATTGCTAAGAAAAGCCACTTTTGAAACAGAAAAACAAAAAGAAAAGGTTAGAGTGGGCATAGAACACAGGCATTGGACAACAGATAATTGGAAAAGATTGTTATGGATCTTAACTCCATTGAGCTTTTGTGCGTTAGGGTAAGGTGCGTGAGAAGTGCCCGACAAGACATCCACATCTATGGCAAGTGCTACAGGAAGCGTGGGGTGAAATGTAACCTGAGTTTCTGGACAAACTGACAGCTGGAATGCCAAGGATCTGTAAAGCTGTCATTGATGCACATGGAGGACTTGTGATGATAACTTTTTGAAGTAGTTTAAGTTGACATTTTATTCCCTTTTTTCAAATTGTAATAGTAATTTTTCATGTTATTAATGTCCTGACTATACATGGTGATCAGTTGAATGCCACTTTGGTGAATAAAAGTACCAATTTCTTTCCATAAGAGCAAAATCTGTACATTATTCCAAACTTTTGGCTGCCAGTGTAGCATTTGGAGTATCAAGGAGGGATTTGCAACATGATAAGATATGATAAGATATAATAAGCAAACAAATATATGCTATCATGGACCTACCTGTAAGGTCCACCCAGTTCTCTGCCAGAAACAACTCCTCAAAGGTGGTGGTGGTCCAATCTTCCACCTCATAGTCTGGAAAAAGAGTATCTTCTGAGCTGTCACTCTCTTCCACTGCCTCAATTTCCTTAAACCTAACTGATTTCCCAAAGCTGGGAGTCTTTGTGAGTTTTCTGTTCTCCTCTATGTCTGATTCATTGGTCGCAGGTGCAGTGCAGTGGGTATTTGAGTTGGTGGTCTCTTTGCCAGAATCATTGCCCCTTGTGTCCATTTTGTTTATGCTGCTTAATTTTTCAGTACACTTCATCTCGCTTATTTCCTCTGCCTCTTTATTGTCAATTTCATTTTTCTTCTCACTTCCTTCATTATTCTCTTTGTCCTCCATTGGTTTCTTCTCATCCTCCTTCCCTGTGACATCCATTCTCTGCAGCTCCATGATTGGTTCTTGTGGCACCTGCCAGGGCTGTAGAATAGCTGCCTCACTGTTTAGATCCTCCTGGTCCCCAGAGCCTGGATCGGCATGCCTAAATGATTCTACAAATGTGTCAGACTCCAATGCTTTCTCCTCCAGTTCTCCAGCCTCTGGATCCATTTCCCCACACGGTGCCAGGGATACCATCTGTCTCTCCTTTATGGTGTTGAGCGTCTTCCTAGAACAAGCAAAAGATTTGAAAAATGAATATCGGTGCTGTTCAAAAGTCAAACTGGCAAACACCTGCATCCATTAGCGACGTTGTGCAGTATATTCTAAAGCACAGTGTCCACAAGGACTGTAATAGAATTATCATGGAAATGCTGTGCCATATGATATAAATCCCATCTGAGGCCAGTCCATTTTCTGAAAAGCTTAGTAAATGGTCCTTCCTTTAATGTTTTGATGTGAATGCTGTAATTTCACTGCTGCAATATGTCTCATATATGAAAGAAAACAAGAAATGTTCAATGCACAAGAACTGTGTTGAAATGTAAAGCCCTCCTGGTCAGTAGGGTTGTACAGTGATAATCTGCTGGATTAGAAAAGAAAAATCTAATCTGCCCCACCGTCTGTAAGCTTCTTAATGACTTCATCACGTTGTCCCGTAATGCTGTTTTCATAAATGCGTCCACCAATAAGAGGACTTCAGGAACTGGCTGCTATTCTGGTTATTTCTGCATTATAAAATGATGCACATCAATAATAGTATGTAGTGTATTGTTGTAAATGTAAAGTATTTCATTATATGTATACTGTATTTGAATGTACAAATTGGTAATATTTTGCTTATATATTGAGCAAAGCTACAGAGAAAAACCTATTCACTTAAGGAGAACAAGTAATGACCAAAGATAACACACTCAGAACACACAAACAGGTTTTTCCTGGTTTGCAGCATGCCTCACTCTAGAGGAAACATCAATGAGCAATGAATGCTTAGTTTCAAAACAAGACAAGATTTTTCACTGTTTTTACGTGATTACGCCTAACAAATCCTCAAAACATACATTTTGCTAGATCACTAAAATTATGATAAATGCAACATTTAGACTGCATGTCCTCTAATTTGAAATATAATAATTTGTTGAGTTCATAAATTATAAATAAAATTATAAGCAATTTAATTTGTATTGTATTTAATTGGATGACAAATGATTTTAAAATATTTGTAGCAAAAATAAAAGAAATCACCAGAAAGATACTGTATGATCCTTTTGTAATATGAATCGTTATGATGTTAAGGCCTTGTCAGCTAAGAGCTTATCCATCATATATGCAATTATGCTTGTCATTTTAAATACAGTTTTGAGAATGTTGATCTTGGTTTTGTCTCTACAGATGAAACACACAAGAGGGTTTTAGTCACTTTCTACATTCTCTAGAGGTGTTGGCACTATTTATGGTACAGTACATTTTACCAAAGGGCACAGGCCTGATTTCTTGTTTGACCTGGGCATTATAGAATAGAATGAATAGCTACTAAGTTCTCTGGATGACCAAACACCATACTTACACTTTGATTAACATTTATTAAAAATGTTTTCTCTGCGATATCCAAAAAGGCTAATGTTTTTGCGAGGTTTATCTTTCAACTGCAGATTGCCACACACTTTAAATCTCGCCAACCCTCTGCAACATCTGCCAACTTGCTAATTGTAAAATCCCCAAACATTTTTTTTAAAAAGCAGGTGGAAATTAAGAGAGTTCCAGAGAACAAACACATCACATAACTCAAGGCTTAATTAATTAGTGGTGCTTGCAAAGCGTCACTATTGTAATCTCACATACTTATTATTAGTGGTGCTTGCAAAGCATCACTATCGTAATCTCACATACTTATTATTAGTGGTGCTTGCAAAGCATCACTATCGTAATCTCACATACTTATTATTAGTGGTGCTTGCAAAGCATCACTATTGTAATCTCACATACTTATTATTTTTATTTTTATTTTTATTTTTATATCTCTGTACAAAAGTTCGGCACCTAACTCGTCCCGCACCGTTTGGCGTAGACCCACGAATGAGGTATCAAATCGAACGGCCTATTGAGGACACGTGTGCTATGGATCATTGTATCGCTATCAAGCCACGCCCTAACAACAATTTAAAGCACCTTAGCAACAAGTCCCATAGACTTCTAATGAAAGACATCAAAGGGATATCTCCGGATAGAAGCGTCATAGAAACACAAGGGTGGTCTCGTTTGACTCGGGGCAGCAAACAGCCAATCATGAATCACCTCAACACTTCCTAGCCCCTCCCTAGCAACCATTGTCGAGCACCTTAGCAACCAAAATCCATAGAGGCATATCTTCGATTCTGAATGTCACAGAGGCATGGGAGTTGGTTTATATCACTCATACTGACAAGCAGCCTTTGAAGTTTCACGATTGGCAGCTGCCAAGCCACTCCCTAGCAACTAAACAGAGTACCCTAGCAACCGTTTAGCTACAACTATATCTCTGCACCAGAAAATCAGAGAGACTTCTGGGTTGATTTATTCCTATCAGGATGGCAAGGACACTTCATAAGTATCACTACGGTAACTGCCTATCAACCACATGGGGTTACCCTAGCAACAGAGTAACAAATCACATATCTCTGCATCGGAAAACGTAGAGACTTCCGGGTTGACTTATTTCGCTCGGGATGGAAAGGAGCCGCGTATTGTATTACCTTGGTAACTGCATAGCAACCACACGGGCTTACCCTAGCAACTGAGTAACAAATCACATATTTCTGCACCAGAAAATCGTACAGAATTCCGGGTTGATTTATTTACGACCGTGATTTTTGTTCTTTTCGAGTTACAGCATGCTGTTTGACGAGTTTCGCCACGGCAAGCACCACTCACATTTTCTTCAGGAAATGTACCCATCTAGTTTTTATTTTTATATCTCCGTACAAAAGTTCGGCACCTAACTCGTCCCGCACCGTTTGGCGTAGACCCACGAATGAGGTATCAAATCGAACGGCCTATTGAGGACACGTGTGCTATGACTTTTGTAGCTGATCGAGTACGGTATTTGCCCCAGGGGCAAAAAAGCGGCCGCAAAATCCCATAGACTTAACATTGCGAGAAACTTTGACGCATCACAGCTCCGAGCGAGGATTTCGCAGAAACGTGTGATTTGCTACATTTGAAGAGGCTGGCAGGCTCTGTAAGAGCATGCCTCAATATGGGGTAAAAGTTGCACCCCTGGGGGGCAGGAGCAGCCCAAAGTTGCCCCCATTGACTTACAATGGTGTAGGACGGACCATGAAATAGGGATTTTGTATTGAACAAAGCTCTGGATCACAGTGTCGTAGAGACAAGGGGCCGGGCTCATTTTACTCAGACGACCAATCAGTCTCTCGGGATCATTGAGAAGCTATCAAGCCACGCCCTAGCAACAATTTAGAGCACCTTAGCAACAACTCCCATAGACTTCTAATGAAAAACATCAAAGGGATATCTCCGGATATAAGCGTCATAGAAACACAAGGGTGGTCTCGTTTCACTCTGCGCAGCAAACAGCCAATCATGAATCACGTAAACACTTCCTAGCCCCTCCCTAGCAACCATTGTCGAGCACCTTAGCAACAAAATCCATAGAGGGATATCTTCCATTATGAATGTCACAGAGGCATGGGAGTTGGTTTATATCATTCATACTGACAAGCAGCCTTTGGACTTTCACGATTGGCCACTGCCAAGCCATTCCCTAGCAACCAAACAGAGTACCCTGGCAACCGTTTAGCTACAACTATATCTCTGCACCAGAAAATCAGAGAGACTTCTGGTTTGATTTATTTCAATCAGGATGGCAAGGACACTTGATAAGTATCACTACGGTAACTGCCTAGCAACCACATGGGGTTACCCTAGCAACAGAGGAACAAATCACATATCTCTGCATCAGAAAAACGTAGAGACTTCTGGGTTGACTTGTTTCGCTCGGGGTGGAAAGGAGCCGCGTATCGTATCACCTCGGTAACTGCATAGCAACCACACGGGCTTACCCTAGCAACCGAGTAACAAATCACATATTTCTGCACCACAAAATCGTACAGACTTCCGGGTTGATTTATTTACGACCGCGATTTTTGTTCTTTTCGAGTTACAGCACGCTGTTTGACGAGTTTCGCCACGGCAAGCACCACTCACATTTTCTTCAGGAAATGTACCCATCTAGTTTTTATTTTTATATCTCCGTACAAAACTTCGGCACCTAACTCGTCCCGCACCGTTTGGCGTAGACCCACGAATGAGGTGTCAAATCGAACGGCCTATTGATGACACGTGTGCTATGACTTTTATAAGCGATCGGGGGTATGGTATTTGCCCCAGGGGCAAAAAAGCGGCCGAAAAATCCCATAGACTTAACATTGCGACAAACTTTGACACGTCACAGCTCCGAGCAAGGATTTCGCAGAAACGTGTGATTTGCCACATTTGAAGAGGCTGGCAGGCTCTGTAAGAGCATACCTCAATATGGGGTAAATGTTGCACCCCTGGGGGGCAGGAGCTGCCCAAATTTGCCCCCATTGACTTACAATGGTGGAGGACGGCCCATGAAATCAAATGGCATAGGAATTTTGTATTGAACATAGCTCTGGATCACAGTGTCATAGAGACAAGGGGGCGGGCTCATTTCACTCAGGCGACCAATCAGTCTCTCGTGATCATTGTGAAGCTATCAAGCCACGCCCTAGCAACAACTTAAAGCACCTTAGCAACAAGTCCCATAGACTTCTAATGAAAGACATCAAAGGGATATCTCCGGATAGAAGTGTCCTAGAAACACAAGGGTGGTCTCGTTTGACTCGGGGCAGCAAACAGCCAATCATGAATCACCTCAACACTTCCTAGCCCCTCCCTAGCAACCATTGTCGAGCACCTTAGCAACCAAAATCCATAGAGGGATATCTTCCATTCTTAATGTCACAGAGGCATGGGAGTTGGTTTATATCATTCATACTGACAAGCAGCCTTTGGAGTTTCATGATTGACAGCTGCCAAGCCACTCCCTAGCAACTAAACAGAGTACCCTAGCAACTGAGTAACAAATCACATATCTCTGCATCAGAAAAACGTAGAGACTTCCGGGTTGACTTATTTCAATCAGGATGGCAAAGAGACTTGATTAGTATCACTATGGTAACTGCCTAGCAACCAGATGGGGTTACCCTAGCAACCGAGTAACAAATCACATATCTCTGCATCACAAAAACGTAGAGACTTCCGGGTTGACTTAATTCAATCAGGATGGCAAAGAGACTTCATTAGTATCACTATGGTAACTTCCTAGCAACCAGATGGGGTTACCCTAGCAACCGAGTAACAAATCACATATCTCTGCATCACAAAAACGTAGAGACTTCCGGGTTGACTTATTTCAATCAGGATGGCAAGGACACTTCATTAGTATCACTATGGTAACTGCCTAGCAACCAGATGGGGTTACCCTAGCAACCGACTAACAAATCACATATCTCTGCATCACAAAAGCGTAGAGACTTCGGGTTGACTTATTTCAATCAGGATGGCAAAGACACTTCATTAGTATCACTATGGTAACTGCCTAGCAACCAGATGGGGTTACCCTAGCAACCGAGTAACAAATCACATATCTCTGCATCAGAAAACGTAGAGACTTCCGGGTTGACTTATTTCAATCAGGATGGCAAGGAGACTTGATTAGTATCACTATGGTAACTGCCTAGCAACCAGATGGGGTTACCCTAGCAACCGAGTAACAAATCACATATCTCTGCATCACAAAAACGTAGAGACTTCCGGGTTGACTTATTTCAATCAGGATGGCAAAGAGACTTCATTAGTATCACTATGGTAACTGCCTAGCAACCAGATGGGGTTACCCTAGCAACCGAGTAACAAATCACATATCTCTGCATCTCAAAAACGTAGAGACTTCCGGGTTGACTTATTTCAATCAGGATGGCGAGGAGACTTCATTAGTATCACTATGGTAACTTCCTAGCAACCACATGGGGTTACCCTAGCAACCGAGTAACAAATCACATATCTCTGCATCAGAAAAACGTAGAGACTTCCAGGTTGACTTATTTCAATCAGGATGGCAAGGAGACTTGATTAGTATCACTATGGTAACTGCCTAGCAACCAGATGGGGTTACCCTAGCAACCAAGTAACAAATCACATATCTCTGCATCACAAAAACGTAGAGACTTCCGGGTTGACTTATTTCAATCAGGATGGCAAGGAGACTTCATTAGTATCACTATGGTAACTGCCTAGCAACCACATGGGGTTACCCTAGCAACCGAGTAACAAATCACATATCTCTGCACCAGAAAACACTACAGACTTCGGGTTGACTTATTTCACTCAGGATGGAAAGGAGACTTGATTAGTATCACTATGGTAACTGCCTAGCAACCAGATGGGGTTACCCTAGCAACCGAGTAACAAATCACATATCTCTGCATCTCAAAAACGTAGAGACTTCCGGGTTGACTTATTTCAATCAGGATGGCAAGGAGACTTCATTAGTATCACTATGGTAACTGCCTAGCAACCACATGGGGTTACCCTAGCAACCGAGTAACAAATCACATATTTCTGCACCAGAAAATCGTACAGACTTCTGGGTTGATTTATTTATGACCGTAATTTTTGTTCTTTTCAAGTTATAACATGCTGTTTGACGAGTTTTGCCACGACAAGCACCACTCACATTTTCTTCAGGAAATGTACCTATCTAGTTAAATATTATAATTTATAATATACATTGATCCACATTAAAAATCATAGTATTTTTTCATAATCCTGCAATAACAATATTTTGACAAATTTTCTACTTGAATTGCTCATCTAATTTGAGGTGCAGCCTCACTCCAGTGAATCTGATGTAGGCCTACTTTAATCTCTAATTTCATAGATCCCTTCCTAAGACTCTGGCACTTTAGCTATGGATCTGTTAGCTTAATGGCACTCTTGATCTTAAACTCATCTGTATTTTTAATATTAAACTATATGTTTACACAAACTCCCATGCTTTCAGTCAGTGGCATGTTTTTAGAAACCACAATCTGATGTAACTGTTTGCCCAGTAGGCTTCAGCTGTCCCTGTGTCTCAGACAGCCATATGGCAAGTAGTTTCCATTAGAGACTATGAGAAAAGTCCTTAATCCAAAAGCCTAAGCACCTTGTCTGTTGGGGATTATGTCTTTCCAATTAACCTAAATTCCCTATGTATTTATTTTTTTCTTCATCACTGTCCATTTCATCTCATCTGTTTGTAATCTTAAAAGGTGCAGATGATTGCCTGGCTAGATGAATCTTTTGTATGTGTGTGTGTGTGCGTGCATACCAGTTTTGTTTTTTTTTATCAATGTTTTGTTCACAGGTATTTCTTTAATGCCACATAATCTCCAAAGACTTGCATTGATGCTCCAGTAATTTCCTCTCCAAAATACACTTATTTATGCAGTTTATCTCATGCTTATATCTGTTGTTTTTCAACATACTAGTTTAAAGAGAATATCTCTATTTAATTTGCAGCCGGAAAGCAGATTTAACACATCAAGGCTGCTTTGTTCATACATGACAATGGGATTTTTCAGATGACTTTAATGCCCAGGTGACAGGTGAAATTTAGTACTGAAATAAAGATGCATTTTGTATGTGTCTATGACGTCAGCACAACGCTATCTCGTAACTCCGCCCAGCAGAGAGTGACGTTTGGACCAGAATGTCGCCAGTTCACCTCAGTTCCAGACATGGCAGCGTTGAGACAGGAGCATCGGTACGGACTCTCCTGTGCAAAGATTAATAAAAGCGTTCCCAACAAAACGATCTTTCACGTCAAGCTAACCGACACTGCCATCCGGACGCTGGAAGCGTATCAGAATCTCAAGGTAACGCATTTGATTTGATTTCGCAAGTGCTTATGTCGTAAACAGTGCCCTAGTGATCTCAATGGGAGAGAGAGAAAAGTTCGCAGAACTTCAAACGGGTTGCTTCCGTTATTTTGTTAAACCTCCGGCTTGAAAAGTGTTGATTTATTTTATCAGAGTCAGTCGCTTCAAGTGCCATATGCTGTCGTAACAGGGACATAATTATCGTGACTGGAGGAAATCGGTCAAATCCAATAGTTACTGTTGCTTTAAAGTTCAATATTCAGTGTTGCTTATTGACATTTGTATGTCAAGGCAAAATAAATTTGAACCGTGTTATTTTTCTGTAAAGTCGTTTGAAATTAAAATGTTCACTTCCACTTCGGATATAACTTAAACTCGCCCCTTTATTATTTATGACAATAAGAAATGGAAGATGACAGTGTTTTAATTCTGAAAAATACATTTAGTATTATCATTTTAAACTATGGATGAGAAATGTTTCTATTACTTCGAGCTCTCATAGGGATCATACGGTCTGATAGGGGCTGAAGCCCGCATTGATAAACGTTTGGTAGCATTTAACAATTCAAGGACACATTGGGCTTCCTTTTTATTTTCGTTATCAACTAATTTGAATTTCCTTGACACATATTTTATATTAACATTTCACGCGGCTGTAAAGGTATTGATGAGCTATTTTTGAAGCGTATTTAACCTGTTATTGTCTCTTAACATAAATTAAAGTTTGTAGTCTGTTGTTGCATTGATGAGCTTTGAGTATTGATTGTTGATTGCTTGACAACCATGGTCGATTAAACCTAATAAGCTGCTTTTCACGAGGAGGCCATTTAAACCGAAAACATTTCTTAAGGGACCGTTCACCTCATATAAAGAGAATTCCTAGTAAGCCGCTGTTTTGCCAGTTAAACGATGTTGAGCAGTCCATTGTCAGAGTCTGGTGGACAGCACAGATTCCAGTCATATCAATACCTCAGCTGCAAATGTGGACGCCAGTTGGACGGGGCGCTTTGCTAGTCTCTTTCTTATTGTTTTTTAGTCCTTTAAACGCTTGGACGCCGTCCCGATGTCGTCGCTCATTGGTCAGTCAAGCGGGTAGGATGTCGTTTGACCCAATCAGGACACAAGAAGACTTCCTCGAGCTTGTAACAGCAACTCGAGAATAAACGTTCATCATACGTGACTTAGTATAAAAAAAAAAAAAAAAGGCCAAACCGAGGTAGAAATGAACGTTTGTTCCTTTGTTAAATGGATTGTTGAGAGTTAACCCTTAAATTAAAATGGTCATTATTTACTCATCCATATGTTGTTTTCAAATCTGTATGTAACACAGAAGATCTTAACAGAACCCCCCCCAACCCAACAATTAAAGTATAATTCCTAAACTCTTTTGTGTTCCATGGAATAAGGAAGTCATATGGTTTTGGAACAACATGATACCATTTAAATGTTAATGTTTCAATCAGTAAAGGTTTGTACTTGGCCTTCATAACAGTCCATTCCATATGCCACTGAGGTCTCTTATTATTTTAGAAAACTGATGGTGTAACTGTGAAACGACAGTGACAGTCTGACACCTTGTTGTGGTCAAGTCAGGTCACTGTTCCTCATTGGCTCCCTCTGAACTGTGCTCATTATGGTCTTATAAGCTTTCATTTCCAATGAATTAAAAAACAAAGTTCAAGCAGCCACAGCACCCCCCTTCAGTTATGTTTAGCCACTAATCCGGCCACATGACAACAAACTCAACCAATAAACCTGGATTTTTTAATAAGCAACTTGAGCTTCTCCGTATGCATCGAGTGACGTGACTGCCTCTCCCTGTAACATCCATAATAGATAAACATGCTTGTTGACCAAGCTCCAGCTGTACCTTGAAGATAATAAGTGCTATCTTTTGACCTTGCTTAATGGTTTTGAGTGTTGTGGGGGGAAGCCTCGTTTTTTCCCCCCTCCATTTCAGCAATTTATGTTAGAGATGTAAATGAGTCTTTTACTGTTTATACAGTGTGTGTGTGTGTGTGTGTGTGTGTGTGTGTGTGTGTGTGTGTGTGTGTGTGTGTGTGTGTGTGTGTGTGTGTGTGTGTGTATATATATATATATATATATATATATATATATATATATATATATATATATATATATATATATATATATGTATATGTATATGTATATGTGTGTGTGTGTGTATTTATGTATGTGCTATTGTTGATTTTTCTGGACATTGGACCAAGAAGAGTGTTCAAAGCTCAGCTCACAGCATATTAGAGATTGTTATATAAAAGGCATATTTGGACTCTCTCTCTCTCTCTCTCTCTCTCTCTCTCTCTCTCTCTTTATTTTTTGGCACTAGACAAACACCACAGTGCTGATAATGTACAGGCCTGTCTGATTGTATCTGATTTACCTTTAGAGAGAAAGGCATAATGCCACTGTAACTTACCTTTAGTCCTAATAACAGGAACTGAATAAAATTTGCGGGAATGCAAATGTATTGCTTCAAAGCTTTTATGGGGCATTTCTCATGCTGTTTACTCTGGCCCACCATCGCTTATCATACACGTGTACCCGTGCACACACACAACCACTCAACATCTTCACTCACATCCACTCCTCACACAACAACATTTGATTGACTCATGTCTTTCAAGTTGAGATTTATTAATCGGACGCATTCCAGTGCAGATTAGCAAAGCCCAGCCTTGATCTTCAGGCTTGCACAAGCAGAACCATGACACTGCTGAGAGGCCAGTTACAGCCAGGCTTTCATTCTCTCAGTAGCAACCCCCCTCATTCCCAGTCTGCATGAATTAATACAGGAGAGAACTGTGCCTCTGTCAATGGGGGCAAGCAAGTAATGTGAGACTGTAATTACTGTGAATGGATGCTAATAGGTAGGCATGATATTTCTGAAGTTACTACATAAACACAGCTTGTGGAAATGCATGCATCACGGTCAAACATTCAATTTAAAGCTGAGAATTGTAAAGGACAATGGAGTTATTTTTAAGTAAACGTAGTTTTGCATTGTTTTTAAAGCATCCCTTAAGCGATGCATTGCCTTCATTCTTAGAGAATGCTAACTCAGGTGGAGATGATGCATTTCCAGGATCAAGAGAGTTCCTCTTTGCAATTTATAATTGTTTCTATCTAACAATAGTAGATTCTAACCAACCTCTTTTTACCTCTTTTTTTCTGTCCCCAGGGCTCCTTACCAAATCAGCCAGCAATTTGCTTCAAGGGGAACCAGGGGGTAAGATTAATGTGTTTTTTCTCACCCTCCTGATTTGCGTTTTGATGCAAAAAAGTATTTGAAAAATCAGCTGTAAAGAAAAACGACTGTAAAGAAAGATGCCTGTGCCTAACCGGATTAGCACATTCAGCCATAGCACCCCCCCATCACTGCCTGCTTGGCTCCTGTATTAATTACTATTTTGCCCCATCTATTACTGGCCAACTAATCCAACTGTCAATCTGAATTCGCATGAAGAAAAGTGACTTTGCTCTATACACAAATGGTGGACTGTGTGATAAACTTGCTGTGGGAAGCCAAGGAGAGGCTACTCAACACCCCCAAGTTGCTTGCCAGGTTACTGGGTCAGACTGGCGACTGGGAAGGCTTTGTCAGGAGCTCTGGGAAGAGGTGGGGGTGTTGGTAAACCGAAGGGAGCCTCTTGTGTCTTTATGCCTGTTGTCTCAGCACACACATGAAAGACCTGTGACAAGGAGGGGGATAACTGTGGCCGCCATGTCTCCTAAAGACGGCATCGTTCAACCCCCACTAATTCTACTGTTACAATATGCAAAATACAGGCACATGTAGTCAAGCTAATGAAGTTTCCATCCATTTTCAAATGGAGTAGTGTAGATGTGTCAAGTGATTCTGTCTTTAGCCCATTACATATTCAAATTGGCTGCACTGAATTTAAGCGTTCATCCCCTCCTCCCCAGATAATGGGCTGCTGGGCATTAATGAGGAACTTGAGCCGTGTGTGTGTATGTGCACGTGTGTGTGTTTGTATGTGTGTCAGGGTGACAAATTAAGCTATTACTGCTGGGGGTAGGTAATGATGTTAGTACCACAGCACTGAAGCCATGTTATCAGTCATACTATTAAGCTTAAACCTCACTTCTGTCTGGCTTGACATAATGTGGACGATCATGGAGAGGTATCTTTGAACCATGGACCACAGGAGACATACAGTACACTCCCATTTTGGCCAGTCGTAGACAACTAATTTTCCTCCATCTGCAGGAGGGCTTCCCCATACCAGGGAATTCCCATAAACATTGTTCTGGCTTGTCTCCAGACCTCTGCAAGGCAGTTTGGAAAAGTAAGGAAATGGGGGATTGTCAGCTTTCATTTTCCACAAGCTTGACAATGCCCAGTCATGTGGCACTTAAGACATAATTTAAACAATGCTTGGGTGCCTAGTACAGATGGTGGGAGCTTTCATTTGCTCGATTCTTTCCAGCTGTGTACAAGGATGATGCAACTACCAAGAAATAACATGAGATAAAGATGCTTAGTTTTGGTAAAATTCCTTTTATTTTGCTTGGAGTGATCCCCTCTACTAGAGGATTTATGGAATCTGAATGTCTTTGATGGCCTCACTGGGGAAATGGGAGCGCAATCAGGTTCACTTCGGATTTACAAAGACTGTTGTTTCATATCATGCAGCCCCATTTTCTTTTGGTAAAAGGATTTTTGATGCACAAAATTCAGTTACGTGCAGGCTAGAACTACAGATGTCTCAATAAACACAAGCCGCTCTCAGTTATTACAAGACTTGGTCAGGTGGTTAAAAAAAAAAGGTTACCTTTTTAAAAAAAAAAATATTTCAGATGCTGTTAAACTATTTATTTCGGTAGTTGTAATGAAATGCAAACCAACTATTTAAAAAAAAATATATATATTTTCTTATTGGGCATGCTGATTTTATAGTTTTTATTAAGACAACTACATTGATTGGATTTGGTTATGCCAAGCACCTCACCATACAATACATGTCGCCATACATATATGTCACAATTTGCCACAATATCATAAATTAATTGCGACTGAAACTGCAGCAATCTCAAGAGTGAGAGTGAATCTGCAGGTTTACTTCAAAATCTTTTGTTCCTCATAGAAACTGTTCTGACTACACTGCGAAACGCAAAGTGTTTGCGCTTATTTAGATGACCCTCCTCTTCATTGTTGAAATAAAGAATGCCATGATATGAACAAACAAGAGTTAAATAATAATAATAATAATATATTAATCCAATATTGTAAGAAAAGGGTGCATGATAAATTGATATATGATTGTATTGGCACAGCCCCATACATTGATTATTTGTACTTTTCTAAATATATATGTTTTTTTTTTACTTTAAATAGCTTAAAAAAAGGTCTTAAAAATACTGAAAAAGAACAAATGCCCTAACATTACTCTTTCTCTTAAACATAACTTTTAACCTTAAATATTGATGTTTGAGCAAAAAGGTTATTGACTTGTTATTTGTCAAATACCCATGTGTCACTAGCTATGTTTCCATCCAAATTTAATTTATGTGTAAAACCATACTATCGCACAAACAATGTGCTAATAAAGCTGCGTTCAAAAGAACAAAATCGTTACGTATGGAGAAATTGCAACTACAGAGAAATTGCAGCCACTGAGACTGTTATTGATTAAATATTCACGGTTTAGAACATGCAGACAAAACACTGTAAAGAAATTTGTCTCATGTCTGGGAGCGACAGTGCGTCACACAGTTCTGGGAGCACTATGTGTGTGCGTTCCTCCATCTTTATTACTTTACCATGCAAAGTCAATGCGTCAATAAACATGCTCATTGGCACAATTTAAGTTTGTATTGAATTTATTTGCTCTGCAAAATCATAGCATGTTTTGGATTTTAAGGACACCATTATTTCAGGATGACCAGAGCAAAAAAATACTTGGATAGAAATCCAGCTATTTTTTTTATTTTATAGCATTTAAATAGCCATAAGTGAGAAATCATATTAAAGCATTCTTGGTGTCCAATGAACACCTATTGTCACTTGTGTCAGTTTTTATGTAACACAAGAGATTACATTTTAGTAACAAACAGGATGGCATAATTTAAGCATTATTTGCTTCACTACCCACTAATAAGCAAAGTATTGTTGAAAATGCTGCACTCTTTTGACACAACATTGTTTGCATTCTTGTTTGCTTACAGTGTTCGTCATCTATGTAACACTTCTGCTTCACAACTGCTTCTCAAATTCAACCGATGGTGAAAAAGTGTAATTCAACCTAATGACTTAGATATTGCATTGCAAAATATATTCACAATTTAGTTGCACAGATTTATTAAACACAAAATAGCTGGTCCAGTGTGTGTGCGCGTGTGTGTGCGCGTGCGTGTGTGTGTTACCAGCTTGTAGTTGGAGGTGGTTTGTAAAGCATTCCTGTGAGATGTTTAGCTTCCCCCACTCGTCTGTCCCTGTTGTCATACCATAATTGTCTCAACAAGACCCTTTCTCCTCTTCCCTTGGATTTACCAGTTTGCATCTCACACCTTCGATGACTGCATGCACGTGAGGATGTGACAGTTCCTTATAGTGTGTATTAGAGTTTATATTAGTATACATACATCCATGTCTGCATGTGTATGATAGTCTATTTGTAACTGGAGGCGTCAGGGAGTGTGTTAGCTACAGTGGTTGTCTGAGCCAGGCCGTGTGTGTGTTTGAGTGTGCCTGGCCTTTTTTTTCCTCCTGAAAGCTAATTAGAATGACAATAAGAAGAATGAGCGTAGAATGCAGAGTCCCTGGCAGCAGAGGCTGTGTGGAGGGGAGCTGTCCCACGTGTGAATGAAAGGGCACACGCCGCTTCTTTCATCCAGATGTGACGTGCTCGGCAACATGCACAGGGTTCTAAGTGCCCGTCTCGTCTGGGGCCCCGGTGTTCTGAATGCCAGAGCTGTTTGTGACTCAGTCTCTGATGAAGGCCTTGCAACAGCAAATAGGATTTTATTTTTCAATTTACAAAGACCGTTTCTGTTCATTTTCAGCCAAATGTGAATAAAAGGTGGCTTTTGTGAGTAAAAAAAATGTATAAAGAAATTTTCATAAGTTGACCTGAATTTTTAGCAACTGCAACATGCATGGTTTAAATCGCATTGTAAGAGTGACAGTCTGACCCTCACTGATTTAAACTATGCTTATTTACACACCTTTTTTTTACAGTTTTTTTTTTTTCCTTCTCAGAACTCCATTCTTTACATTAAACCACCCAGACAAAAATATGGGGAACAAAATCCCAATGGTTTTGTAACAGGTGGAGTTTGACCGAGAGATGGACACTATCTTAACTTATACAGTATATGATCAGATGAGTGACACAATGACCTGCGTGGTCTGTTTAGAAATATACAGATATTTAAATAAAATGGCAAAATTATAATTTATTAATTATTTAAAATATACATGTAATTATGTAAAATGTAGTTTCATGGTTTCATCCAAAAATCACACTAAGCATAAAAGTAATCCATAAGACTCAAGTGGTTAATCAATGTCTTCTGAAGTGATCTAATAATTTTTGGGTGTTAACAGACCATATGTAACTCCTTTTTCACTATAAGTGTTGACATCAAGCATAATCCATCTTGTAACCACAATCGTGCCTAGAGACTCCAATTGCAAGATGTACTGTGAAAATGGATCACTTCAGAAGACATTTATTAAACCACTGGAGACTTCTAGATTACTTTTATGCTACATCTATGCTCGTTTTGGAGCTTCACAGTTCTGGTCACCATTTACTTGCATTATGAAGACCTACAGAGCTGAAATATTTCGTTTGTGTTCTGCAGAAGAAAGAAAGTGCTTAAATGGGCCTGAGAGTAGCCAAGAACTGCAAGGGAAGAGTACAAAAACAGTCTTTTCATGCATCGCTCACAGTTCTGATGTTCGGCCTGGAAAGATTTCTGAAAGAACGTTATACTTTGTATTGTAACATTATACTTTATACTTTGAATTATATTACCCTACCATTACCCTAGTCTGTGTACATTACACATTAACAGACTGCTGCTGAATCTGTAACACTCTCCTTAATTGATTCTTGAAACCCTTTTACTCCTTTTATGTCACGTTATTGTCTGACATGTTAATTCAAATTGAAGTGTGTAATTTATGTGCCATTACTGGCACTAAGCAGAAGTCTCGCCTCAAACTCGCACAATTGGTTGAGCCAATGTTGCTATGTCAGGCTGGTCAGGATGTTCAAACAAACAGAGCAACAGTGTTTATTACTTTTGTGGGAATCATCCTATGAATGTCTACCTATGGTTGTCTCCACATATGCAACTGGGACAGGAGACAGTATGTTGACATCGAAAAAATTACACACTACACCTTTAAAGAATATTGGCATCCTGTTGCCATTTACGTTAATTGGACGTGGTGATCTTCAGTCACATAAATTGATCCATTGATTTGTTGCCTGTAACAGAGCATATTAGCTCGGCTGCAGGATGCATGAATTGTATAAACTTCTAAGTTTATAGAAGTGTTATTTGAAGAGTATTCATGCCCATGTCTAGCCGTCACGTTGATGCATTTAAAAACAGAAACCTCTTTCATGTTTGTTTTTGTAGTTTGTCTGTCATGGCCTGTCCAGCAGTCTAGAGCGTGACTGCTTGGGAAATGAGCAACGTTCTTGTAAATAAACGTGACCTTGAAAACATTCAGCATTTCAGGAGTTGTTTTGCACAATTTGTATTCCGTGTTGGAAGCTTTAAATGAAGACTATTATATGACAGGCTTGAAAATAAGAACTTAGAAAATAAGATGCTATGTGCATTATGTGTTTAGCTATACTTGTGAGGACCACATTTTTGAAAATGTAGTAAAAGAAATATAGTAAAACTTGAGAAAACTAACTTGTGAGGTCCTCACAAGCAAAAAAAAAAAAGGCTCATAAATCAGCTAAATTATGATTGTCTTTAAATCTAATGAAGTGCACCGGTTTCTGTGAGGGTTAGGTTTAGGGGTAGGGGATAGAATATATCTTTAGCCTGCTATAAAATACATGAAAGTCTATGAGATGTCCTCACAAGTATAGTAAAACCAACGTGTGTGTGCGTGTGTGTGTGCGTGGGCGCACACTTTCGTGTTGAGTCCATCCAGGTCTCATGCTTTTCTTAAATGGATAGTTCACCCAAATTTTATTCTGTCCTCATTTACTCACCCTCATGTTGTTCCAAAACCATATGTCTGACTGACTGACATCTGTTGAAGAAAGTGGAAAAGGAGATGTTAGGCAGAATTTTCACTGTATGGGAAAGAACAGCATCAGCGTTCTTGAAAATTTATTTTCACGTGTTCAACAGAACACAGTTCCTACTTTTACATTGACACCAGAAAGCCATTCATGATAAAGCTGCTTAAGGCTTGAAATCGGTGTACTGTATGCATTTACATGCGCTGTGTTAGCAGCTTTTTCTTTACTCTCTTTTAGATGCAGCTCGTTCAGTAAGCAGCTTTCTCCACAGCAACACAATTTCCCTGCGATGCGGGGGTAAATGATAATCATGGGATCCGAGTCGTCGTCGCAAATTTTTTTTTCTCTGTTGCGTCGCATTATTTCCAGATATTCCAGAGTTGTTGCTGTGTTTGTTTTCTTAACTTTCAATCATATTCTAGTGGAATTGCAATGCAATAGTGGGGTTTCCTCTTGTGAAAAAATACAGGATTCCCCCAATTTATCAGCACATAAAGGCAAATGTGAGTGACAGCCTATATTTTACTTTTGTTTGTAGAAATGTGTATAGTTTATAGTGTATGTGCTTTTCCCACTGTATGCCCAGAAATGTGTAATTCTTTCAGCTGTGTTGTCTTGTTGGTGGGCTCCACCCTATAAGGTTTGTTTTCCGGTCTGCTCACGCACATGTGCGCTCCTCAGAATCCTGTAATAATGAAGATTATGCATTTACATGACCACGTAAGCCACGTTCTCTGTGAGAAACCCAGGTGTGTTAAACCGCTTTCTTTTAATCCCTTAAGCAGCGTAAGCAAATCATGTTCTCGTGTACTCAACATTTCAGAACGCAACTTTCTGCAAAAACTCTGGAGTAAACCATTTTATGTGTGCATGTAAGCATAGTCAGTCAGTCGACAAGTTTGGAATGACACGAGGGTGATTAAAAGATGACAAATGTAATTTTACTTGCTATTTGTTATAATAAAATTGATTGATTTCCCTGCGTTTAACACAGATAATCTTGCAAATGCATAAAAACTACTACACCTTCTTTTATAGTTTGCTTTGTATATGAATTTTCAAAATGTTTGAAATTAACCAATGAAAACATAGAGAGTTGTTCCACTATTGTAATCGCAGAAGCCTGCTCGGCTGTGGATACCCCCATAGACCTGCTTATACTTAATTTGTGCAGACTCGTCACTATAGTAACTGACAGGAGAGTGGAGGATGGCTTCTGGCTGCTCCCTGAATGGGCTGCATATGAAAGCAGCATGCGGGGTGCTCTCCTTCACCATTACAAGACACACACATGCAGACACAGGGATGGTTGCAGAGTTAGGTCGCCCAGTGCTTACTGAGCTTGACGGATTAGCCCTCAGGTACTAGAGAGGAGAGAGAGACAGATTTTCCTTGGCATCCAAGGCTGTTCCTTTGGGGATGAAGCAGCCACCATAACCCCCTCCACCTCATCCCTCCTTCAGCTCCACAGCTTCTCATTGCCAACCCCCCTCCAAACTTAAACCACCCCCTCATTCATCACCAGACACCCCCCCGATTCCTCCCCATTTAAATGTAACTGACTTCAACCCAGGGCCATGACATTGTGCTTCAGAGTGACTTAATGTGAAAGAGAGAGGCAAGCTCATGCACTGCATCCACCATACGTGACTTCTGGCACACTCGTTGATCATATGGTAAACAGTGGCTGAGAACTCCACATGTTTTGAGAAATATGACAGGGTTTCCTATGATGTAGCTTCTGTTATTATCTGTCATCTGTGTTTGCACAGTTCCGCTTCTCCCAAATTCCACATGTTAGCACCAATTCTCATTCATATCTCATATATCTTTATCAGATGTTGTAATTGTATTTCAGAGAAGAACATTTGCTTATTCACATTTCCCATAATTCTTCTATTTTGGTCCTTATATAATAGGGATGGGTCATGATCCGACTAGACGTCAGACTGTAGAATTGAGACCTGTCACTGATATGCTTAAGAATAAGAGAAATCGTATTGCAGATTATGGCGGCTCTAGGAATGGAAGGCCAACCTTTTTGAGACATTGCCTCTCAATTTTCATTGCATGCACTTTAGCTTGACCAATCTGTAAAATGGCATTTTTCTTTTTTTGTGTGTGTGTGACCCAAGCTAAATAAGTATGATTTATGATGCTACTGTTGTCAAATTATATTGATTGAAATGTGTTATTGCCTCGTAATCTTGACTAACCATTTTGGATATTTTGGTCTTTCCCTTTTCAATTTTATAGAAGCTGTACTTGTATCCAAAGAAAATGGCTTCCCAAAAGCTGCCTGGTGGCATTATAAATATGGCCACAAAGTGACATGTCTTGCCATAAAGGAACTTTGCTAGTCGTTCAACAACATTTGACTAGTTATTTTTCTTTTCTTTTTCTTTAAAAGGATGTGCTTTAATTATAATAATGGCAGCATGCTATGTTTCAGCTGATTGGCAGTTTCTGTGCAAAAACCCATTCCTCGAAGTTTCATCGTTTCAGTGCGGCCCTTTTAAAACGCTGCTACAGCCAAATAAATTCAGATGAAAAGTTTTTGCTGTTGCTTCACATCTTGCACTGTTTGTCGCTGTTGCATCACTGTCACATCTTGCACTGTTTTTTTGAGCATCCTGCTGCAATCTGCATCAGTCATATGTGGTCTGTTGTTGTGATGATAAGAAATGTTTGCTCATAGTTCCTAATTCACAGCCACAGATGACATAAATCTCCTATTTCGGCCTTTATGGAGTGGATTATCATTAGATGTAGAAACAGCCCTGTATAATCCCAAATCCTGTTTTGCCTACTATCTCTCACCTCCCCAATCTCACTCTCTCCATCATTCTCTTGTCACTATACCCCCCACCCTCTATTTTGGATGAATGGCACTGTCCGTTTCGGATCGGGGGGTCATGTTGTGCCGTTTGTCGGTCCTGGGCATGGATGCCCCATCTTCCCCCTTCCTCCACCCTTTCCAACAAGCCACACGTTCCTGCTGCTAATGAATAAAACAGCCCAAACTCCGTGCCATTGCATGCGGCAGGAACAAAAGATGAGCGCCTCGCGGGAGCCGCAGATGAGCATGCGGCGTGAAGAGAACAATAGTGATGATTGTGATGAAGACTGACTGTTGAGTTGACCAAAGGCCTTATGAGGAGGAACCAGCGGAACTAATTTAACCAGTCCAAAGAAAACTGAGCAAAGAGCCATTATGCAGAGCTCCTAAAGTAGAAGGTGCTCATTACGTGACTGGTCAAAGTCAAAGAGTCATGGCAAGCACTGTAATTGCTGTACCAGAGATAAACCTTTGAGTTTTGACTGCAAGATTTTGATCATCTACAGTTTATATCAGTGGTTTTCAATTGGAAATCAAGCGGCGACCCAACACAGTGCTAAAATTGTTCATCATGCAAAAATAACAAAAATTTCCTTTCAATCAAACATTGAAATATATTCATATTATTATATATTGAATAGAATTTGTTTTATAATTTAAAACAGAATTGCAATTTACCAGTCTAACACAATAGAACAAATGCTTGTCCAAATGATTGTCCAAATGCTTGTCTACTTTATATTAATATTTGCCATATTACCAGGTGACTGAAGAATTTGTGCCAAAATACCATGGACTTTGATTGGTTGCACAGCCTTTGACGTCAACAACAAAGTTGATAAGCCTTTTTGTTTGGCTATCTTAACTGCATAACCATGTAGTTGAATTGTAATATCTTCATTTAGCATTGTTTTTCCCTGCTGTCTGATCACATCAGAACAGATCTGCAACCCACTTTTGGGTCACGACCCACCAGTTGAGAACCATTGGATTAGAGTACGTTTAATGTTTTGACACACACAAAAAGATTGTTAAACAATAAGTTAACTCTCAGTTGTTTACTAGGCAGGTGAGTTCTAGTGCCCAGGTTTGAAGTAATAATGCCAAAGTGTGAGGACAAGATGTTCTGTCTCTTCTCTTATGTACACTGACCCCAAAAAAGAAAAAACAACACCTGAAATAACACAGCAGTTTTCTTCTTTCCAAACAGATTTGCGCTTCATCGGAACAAAATACAAATGTTTAAAATCATAAAATCTCAACAGCATAGAATGTTTTTGAGTACTTTAAATCTGAGGTGCAGTTCAGTGTAACAGCTCCTAAAAACATGAGCATTGTCACGCTTTTAGAAAGCGAAAAGTTATTTGTCAATGTTGCTTCAGTGCGTGGCCTTTATCTCATCCCTGATGGCCAAAGCCCCCACTAAGTTGTAGTGTTCCAGGCCAGTTCACACCTTAAAACAGACTGAAAGTACTTGACATCTACAAACACACACGGTATTGTGCCACAGATCTGGGAGACGGCTCAAAGAGGAAGGCTTTCTATTGTGTTTTTCTCCCTTGTGGCTTCTTGAATATCCTTTCAGCATGTTGAGGAATGTCAATTTGATGCCAATTAGCTTTTATGCCATGGAGGAGGTGTAACCCACCTTAATTGTTTGTTATTTTTGTCAATCTAATTGACCGTAGGCATAATTGTAACCTACAGCAATTGTACCGACCATAGTGGCATCCACTTAAGGAGGTCTAAACAGTACCAATATTCTGGTACCAAAATAATGCTAAAGAAAAAAGGTTTATCAAAACAATTCAGTACCCATTTACTGTCTAACTGACATGCGACTGTGATGCGGCTGTGCACGTAAATGTTCAACTTCATGGCCAAAATGCCCAACTTGGCAAGAAATGGGTTAGATCGATTTATCTTAAGTTATTGTAAACAGGTGAGACAAAGAAAATATTAAACGCTTAAGAGGCCTTGCAGTGTTATTTTACTACGTTGTTCTTTATTACTGACTATTATATATGTTTTGATTTAATTTATTAAAATGTATATGGTAACACTTTACAGTAAGTTTGTATCCTTTACCATTAGTTAACACAATAATTTACTTGAACTAACAATAACAATACTTTTATAGCATTTAATAATCTTGGTTAATGTTTATTTCAACACTTATACATTTTTACATTAAAAGTTTTAGTTAATGCATTATGAACTAACATAAATGAACAAAGAACAATAGCATTTTGATAAATTAACTTAAGTGATAATTTTTTCACAAATTTTTAAAAACCATTGTTCTTTGTTAGTTTGTGATATTAAATATTAACTAATGTGAATGAATAGAACCTTTTTGTCAAGTTTTACAATTTATATTTTAGTTAAACTTTTTAAATAAAGGAGGGTTATTATCCATTTGTAATATATTATGCATATTAGTTTTTGCTGTGATATCAAAATGTATATTGACAAAAGTGAATTTGTTACATTTGAAATTATGACAAACCTTGATCTGGTGCTTTGCTAGACTGGTTACTAATGGTGAGAACATTGAGGAAACAAGGTGAACAACACAAAGAGCTTGAAGCTAAATCATCTTAAACACACAGCACTCTACATAATAATAACATTTAAATAACATTTCAATAACTCCCTTCAAAGCAGTCTTAATTTGCCTTCTAATCTGATGTGCTACCTAATGTACTGATCTAAAAACTGATAAAATCTCACCTGCCAAGCTGGGTGTTGGCTCTTGGTGAAAGAATAAACATTAAAAAAGAGCAAAAAGGCAAATGCAGTAACAGTCAACTTGAAACAAGGATCCTAAATTTGGCTAATTTTCCATGCAAAGCCCCCTGGAATTCATTGGCATTCTCCAACCAAGAATCACACTTTTCAATCTTGTTCTTTGTCCTATGTCATTTGAACTGAGCTACTTGTCAAAGACTAGTTGAGATGCGGATGCCGACAAGTACACATTTTCCCACAGTGGGAGGAAGGTCTCCTTTTTTGCAACTTCGTCTGGGCGATGAGGATTTTTTTGCTTCATGGCATATAAATCTCCCTTACCCATAAGATCTAAGTGCCCTTGTGTAATCCTGCTGTCATGAAGAAAAAAAACACATTCTCCCTGGAGATAGAAGCTGGGAACCAAGGGGGTAAATGACATATGGTTATGAAGCTCGAGAAGGAAGCAGGGAATGAAAACGAGGGCAACCCCCAGAATGGTCTGACCTGCATGACATTGATTAGAATCAGAATATGAAGTGTGCATGGTGGTTGGGCTAGAGGTCGACAAGTGAATGTACCACGTGGAGGGGATGGGGACCAGGGGTGGGGGCCTGCTTGTCTCCTAGAGGGTGTGTAGGATATGGGGGATTTGACGCCTTGGGAAAGGGGGACTTTAGGTGGGTTGAAGGGGGTAAAGACTGTAAATCCATGTCTGTGTTCTTTGCCTCCGGGGCTAGCTTTTGTTCATCAGTGTGACCATTTGAAACCCAAATGATTATTCATTCCATTGCTGCATTGGCGTGACCTACTTCTCCTCAAAATGACTTGTTGCTTGTAATTTTGGTGAAGACAGCTACCACTATTGACAGTTGCTCTCAGCAGCTGTAGTCCAAAGGCTAGTTGTTTGCCAACCATTGGTTGTGAAGCTTTTTTTTTTATGATGCCGACCCATTGAGGAATGGGTACATTAGTTTAATCATGCTTAACTGCCTCATTTTGAAATCGAAGACATAACTGGGTCATTGCTGACGTTTCCCCAACTGAATCCTAGTCGCCATTGGTGTTGTGGGTTACTGTTTGATAACATGGTGTGTGTGTGTGTGTGTGTGTGTGTGTGTGTGTGTGTGTGTGTGTGTGTGTGTGTGTGAGCCTGTATTTATCACTTTGTGGGGACCAAATGTCCCCATAAGGATAGTAAAACCCGAAATCTTTGACCTTGTGGGGACATTTTGTCGGTCCCCATGAGGAAAACAGCTTATAAATCATACTAAATTATGTTTTTTGAAAATGTAAAAATGCAGAATGTTTTCTGTGAGGGTTAGGTTTAGGGGTAGGGTTAGGTTTAGGGGATAGAATATAAAGTTTGTACAGTATAAAAACCATTATGTCTATGGAAAGTCCCCATAAAACATGGAAACACAACATGTGTGTGTGTGTGTGTGTGTGTGTGTGTGTGTTTTGTAGCATGGAAAACTTAATAATAATTGGAGCAGGGTTCATAGTGTGGGGGTTGTGGGACTGAATGTGTGCTTGACAGACAAAGCTTTTATTGGATCCATGTGGCCGAATGTGGTTATGGTTGTTTTTTGTGACCGGGCATTTGTGACAGCCAAACCCTGGTCTGCATTGCCCATATATGCTGTTTTTAGATATGTAGGATGTTAAATTGCTCACTAAAGTATTTAAATTGCTTCATTAAACATAGTTGAAATGAGTCCAGTGCGTGTTGCTAAAAATGAAGTAGTCACTGTTTGTTTTTCCAAAAACATTTCTGAAACTTGTAAACAAGTTAAAATTGCCCTAATTACCCTCCATGACTATAATAATGTAAAAACATTTTTTGCATTATATTTTAGAAGATTCTCAAATAATTTACTCACCTCACATGTTGTTCCATACCTGCATGACTCTTTCTTCTGTGGAGCACAGAAGATGTTTGAAATTGTGCTAGTCTCAGTCACCATTCAATTTCATTGCATCTTGTTTACAGTTAATGAAAGTGATAAAAGACAGTTATTCATTAAAGAGATTGAGTATACTTCTGAAGTTCACTTAAAGGGTACCCCGATTAGTGCAGCATGTTGGCCTTATAAGATTAAATTGGGCGTCAGCTATAAAAAGGTGATACAAAAAAACTCCAAATGTTTTTGTTTTTATTAAAAAAAGCCGAATTAGCCGAATCGTAGGCCGCCATATTTATTTACGTCTCAATGCATTCTGGGTAGTGACGTGTATAGGTTGTTGCCTGGTTGTAGCCTAGCCGCTCTAGCAGCTTCGGTTATTCATTTTCCAACGTACCGGCTAGCTAGCTACGTTTTGACAGATAGCGAGATGAACACGTCTGCCGTTCAGCCTTTTCAGTTTGAACCCGAGCGCACCGTAGGCTTAAATCAGGAGAATAACGCGGAAGACGATAGGCCCACTCAAGATTATCAGAGAGTTGAGGAAGCGAGAGTAGGGCAAAACAGATGGTGTCTGTGCGGCTACTGCTTGCCCATGCCAAGCGAGAACGAGAGCGTTTGCTGTAAAGAGCTCCACTTTTTGTCAGCAGCTGTCCTGGGTAGGCTAAGGATAGAGCAGACGATCGTACTATCGGTATAAATAATTTAATAAGTCATCTACGCCATCGTTTGCTTTATTTTCACCAAGCAGTCACTACGCACAGAAATACCCCCGCCCCCCGAACCAAGTCAACACTGTTCTGCTCATCTACCTCTACATTTTTAATCTTACAATTACAAAATTGTTATTAATAATGAACTGCAGTTATTCATTAATAATTGAATTGCCTTGAACTACATATTTAAAATCTTAAATCTCAGATAATTCTGATTTGCACTATTTTTTCCCTCTCCAGTTGTTAGTGTATATTTCTTTTGCCCATCTCAATTTCATGTTTACCTGTGTAACTATGGTCCTTTTTTACCGGGTAGTCCACATCAGCTGGCCACTGTTCCGCTGCATCCGACTGGTTAACATCCGTCTGCGTTGCTGCATCAACCATACTAGGAGAACACTGTAGGCCTAACGTTACAGTGGATTCATTAACAGCATCTGGTGGATTGTCGGTTACCTCCATGATCGGCGTAGTGTCCGATGATTCGTCTTCCGCGACTGCAGGAGCGGGTTGTTTACATCCTGGCAGTAGAGTGTCCAGAGTCGCTTGCCTTTGTCGTTTGTTAGCGCGGCTTTCACTCGCTATGTATGGACGCTTGCTATGCTTCTTGTGGGGGAAAATTGAAGGCACGGCATTTGGTTTTAGTCTTCGCTTGTAACTAGCTGCACCTGTGAGCTCTTTTAGCCGACTAAATGCCTCAAACGCATCAGGGCTGAAGTGACGGGAACACAGCCGTGGGTCTTTAGGGAGTTGTACTCGTCCGCAAGCAACTTCCCACTCTTTTCTTATTTTCTTCTCCTTTGGAAAGGAGTGGAGGCTTACATCACTCCCCCTGTTGCCTTTGGACTGGAAATTACAACCAAACGCTGCACAATGTGGCATTATATTCACTTTTCGGATGTAGCTACAGTTAAACTTAGCGCCATTAGCTCACCTCTCTCTGTTCTGAACACAACCGACACAACCAATATGTGTCATCGACCCAGAATGCATTGCGCGCGCAAAAATAAAGGCTGCCTTCGTAGTTCAAATTCTGTAAACACTTTGAGGATTTTTTAAATAACGAAAATATTTTATGTATTTCTAACTATATATTTTTGTAGGAGAGAACAGTTGTAGCATATTTAGGGCTTTGTGTCTTAATAATCGGGGTTCCTTTTAAAAATGTAAATTCTGTCATTTACTCACCCTCATGCCATCCCAGATGGGTATGACTTTCTTTCATGTGCTGAACTTAAATTAAATTAATTTTTCAGCTCTTTTGGTCCATACATTGCAAGTGAATGGGTGCCAAAAGTTTGATCACAATAAAATCACATAAGTCAGCATTAAAGAAATATATAAGACTCAAGTAGTTAAATCAATATTTTCAGTAGTAATATGATGAGAGTGGATGAGAAACGGATTACTACTTGTATTTTTAGTGATTCATATTCTTTATGCATATCGCCCCCTTCTGGGCAGGGAAAATAATTTCAAGCAAAAAAGGACTTAAATATTGATGTTTCTCATCCACACCAAACTGAGTGGGATCAATGCATCATGAACAAACTCCATGAAATCAACCCTATTGTTGGCAAAAGAAGTTCCTCTCTGTTTTCAAATCACTGGGACCAAATTGTTTACACCCGCTGTCATATTGGTCACTCCAGGTTGACACACACATTTTTAATATTAGGACAAGATTCACCAACATGTACCTTCTGCCAGAATCCATTAACCCTCTGGTGGTCTGAGGGTGTTTTGGGCCCTGGAGAAGTTTTGACATGTTTAAGTCATTGAAATAAGGCCATATAACACATACATTTGTCACAAGCCTTTTGAGAACTGGATCTTGTAGCCTAGAGTTTTTGCTACAAAATTATGTCAAAACCATCCTGATCACTCATTCATACAAAACAATATAGTAATTTAACTTTTGTAAGACACTTTTAGTGTTAGAAAGGTCATATGCGAGGAGACGTGAACTATCATGAATATTGATTGTAATTCACCCTGAGGAGACAAAAACCCCTCCCCTGGGCCTATAAATGAGGAATGTGACAGAAAGAGAATGAATGTGAGAAGACAATAATCAAAATCAAGTATTTAAGTTAAAAGAAGTAATCTGATTATACATTTTCTTTACATAAAGACTTTACTTAATTTTAGACCTACACTACCATATAAAATAAGTCTCTTCTGCTCACGAAGACTGCATTTATTTGATTCAAAATACAGTAAAAACAACAGTGATATTGTGAACTATTTTTACAATTTAAAAGAACAGTTTTCTATTTAAATATATTGTAAAATGCAATTTGTGATCAAAGCTGAATTTTCAGCAACATTACTGCAGTCTTCATTGTCACACTTCAGAAATCATTATAATATGATGATTTTCTAATATGGGCATATGTAAAGTGCATTTTATTAATTTAACCTGAACACATATTTGCAAGCACAAGCTTTGTTGAAGATAATGAGGCAGCATAAACACTAGTTAAAATATAATCTAAACATTCATATTATTTTTATATAATATTACATATCATATGTACACTCACCTAAAGGATTATTAGGAACACCTGTTCAATTTCTCATTAATGCAATTGTTTAATCAACTAATCACATGGCAGTTGCTTCAATGCATTTAGGGGTGTGGTCCTGGTCAAGACAATCTCCTGAACTCCAAACTGAATGTCAGAATGGGAAAGAAATGTGATTTAAGCAATTTTGAGCGTGGCATGGTTGTTGGTGCCAGACGGGCCAGTCTGAGTATTTCACAATCTGCTCAGTTACTGGGATTTTCATGCACAACCATTTCTAGGGTTTACAAAGAATGGTGTGAAAAGGGAAAAACATCCAGTATGCGGCAGTCCTGTGGGCGAAAATGCCTTGTTGATGCAAGAGGTCAGAGGAGAATGGGCCAACTGATTCAAGCTGATAGAAGAGCAACTTTGCCTGAAATAACCACTCGTTACAACCGAGGTATGCAGCAAAGCATTTGTGAAGCCACAACACGCACAACCTTGAGGCGGATGGGCTACAACAGCAGAAGACCCCACCGGGTACCACTCATCTCCATTACAAGTAGGAAAAATAGGCTACAATTTGCAAGAGCTCACCAAAATTGGACAGTTGAAGACTGGAAAAATGTTGCCTGGTCTGATGAGTCTCGATTTCTGTTGAGACATTCAGATGGTAGAGTCAGAATTTGGCGTAAACATAATGAGAACATGGATCCATCATGCCTTGTTACCACTGTGCAGGCTGGTGGTGGTGGTGTAATGGTGTGGGGGATGTTTTCTTGGCACACTTTAGGCCCCTTAGTGCCAATTGGGCATCGTTTAAATGCCACGCCTACCTGAGCATTGTTTCTGACCATGTCCATCCCTTTATTGCCACCATGTACCCATCCTCTGATGGCTACTTCCAGCAGGATAATGCACCATGTCACAAAGCTCGAATCATTTCAAATTGGTTTCTTGAACATGACAATGAGTTCACTGTACTAAAATGGCCCCCACAGTCACCAGATCTCAACCCAATAGAGCATCTTTGGGATGTGGTGGAACGGGAGCTTCGTGCCCTGGATGTGCATCCCACAAATCTCCATCAACTGCAAGATATCAATATGGGCCAACATTTCTAAAGAATGCTTTCAGCACCTTGTTGAATCAATGCCACGTAGATTTAAGGCAGTTCTGAAGGCGAAAGGGGGTCAAACACAGTATTAGTATGGTGTTCCTAATAATCCTTTAGGTGAGTGTATATCATACAGCATACAATTTAAATGCCTGCTTTAGCCGAAACAACATTTAAATGTAACTAGAACTTGCCTATTAGGACATATTTCAATACTCTGAATCCTGGCTGGCAAGTCTGGAAACAGTCCCACTAGTAAAATATGTACATGTTTATATAAAATAGCATGTCAACTAATATGCAAGTAAAACTAAATGACTTGCATATCCGAAAGTGTATCCTCGGCTTGATCAAATCTCTCTTCAAAATGCAAACGTTCATCGGAGTCCCACTATTCTTCTGAGGAAAATTGTAACTCTTCGTCACTATCAAGGAGTTGTTGCATTGATCGCTTCAGCACATTACCGTATGAATAGCGCCTTCTGCCCGTGGGTGTGATCACATTAGGGATAATTAGCTGAGCCAGGAGAAATTGTACATCGCTTTGTTTCATACAGATTACATTGCAGGAGAATATTTGTTTTAAATTTGAATTATTTTATTTAAAAGTAGACATTTGAAGCTTTCTTTAGATATATGTTTCATGTTTGTGTGATAAGTATTTGCGGAGTTTCAGATAATTTTTGTGTCGTGTTTCAGATTATATGCTTGTGAACGCTGAGACTGCTGAAAGCTCACCCTTTTTATTTTCTTTATTTTACAAAAGCACAAGGTTTTGTTGTTATTGTTAGTCTCTAATGATGCCTTGCACTTATCTGTATTCCCCAAAATGACAGAGAATTTTATGTTGTTTCCGCTGTAATGACGATGTTAACCCTGAAACATGTTTTATTAGACTGTACTGCTCTTAACCCCGTGATAAACCTTTTTTTATTCAGTCAGCGCTCTGGAAGAAATGTTTAACAAAATCAAATCGAACGCAGTTGAGTTTTTAGGAAAAATTTATTTTAAAAACCTCTTATAGAATTGCTTACACCTTTCTCGCCATGGAAATAGCCATAGAAGCGGGCATGGCGTTAAAACATTGGCGTTGTATGGATTACTTTTATTATGCCTTTATGTGTTTTTTAGAGGGTCAGAATTTTGGCACTTATTTACTTGCATTGTATGGACCTACAGTGATTAAATATTCTTCTTAAAATAATATTTTGTGTTCTGCAGACAAAAGAAAGTCATACACATCTGGGATGGCATGATGGTGAGTCATCATCTCTTTTTGTATTCCACGGAAGAAAGACAAATAGGTTTGGAATAACATGAGGGTGAGTAAATGATGACAGGATTTTTTTAAGAGAACTATCACTTTAAGCAGTTGATTAGCAGCGTTTTTTAGACTGGTGGAAAATGTGTTCATTTTTTGGAGACAAAGGTTGCAGCATTCATTTTTGAGCACTGTAATGCCCTAGGGCATAGAGGCATTCTTCAAACCAGTCTTTAACTAGACTTGCTCATACAGCATAAACCTGCATATTTGAAAATACCCCGTGGCTTCTTTTGACAGTGGGAATAGAGGGTTCTGAGTTATTTCCTGTCATTTTATCTATCTACCTACCTACCTACCTACAAGATCACACACCTAAGAGTCATTTTAAGTGATTTGTTTGGTTACTTAGGTCACTGTCCTTAGTCATTGCCTTTTGCCACCTCAACTTTGGAGACGTATTTAAATTGTGCAGACCTTAACTATTCATTTTCATCAACCATTTTCTGAAATCTAGGGCACTGCCTCTACTAAACATCCATCATTTTTGGCTGGAGGCAGTTTGAAAAGAAAATCTGTTTTTATTAACGACACCGCAATAACTGTTGCTTAATGAGTTTGTATTTTGAAATGTCTTTCTGTAGTAGTGAAAGTAGGTTTCTAGGCCTCCCCTAAAGAACATAACTTCTTTAATATCGGAAATAGTCTGCATAGACTGTCTTAAAGACCTGAGCATAATTTTCTTTCTTGTTTTAGGGTTTTGGGCAGGGCAAAACGAATGGTTTTCACCCATTTAAAAAAAAATAAATGTCCATTAGGCTTTAGTTACATCACAGCCAGAGGTTGCACTAGAAAAAGTCCTTATCCGTCACACTGATGGACTGAGTTGTAAAATTTCTATCATGGTTTTTTATATTATTATTTTTCATAATTGATTTAATTTCATAAATACTGAGGCTACAGTCAGGGGTGTAGCGTGTAGCACTCATCATTTTGAGACTTCACGGAACATGAGTGTGCCTGATATCAAGCACTTCAGCTCAGTTAAAACAGGTTCTCCAATGAAATAACAAAGATTTCTGCTCTGAATTTCATGTTTGTGCTCAGATTAAATGCAAGTATAATTGGAAGAAAAGGTAAGCATTTTTGTTTTGCACTATTATTATACTTTTTGCATTTTATTATCATGCAGTAACACATTGACATACTGTAATTATTGATTTATGCAATCAGGAAATCAGAGACACTCCACTCGAATCCGAACATATGTAGTCAAAAGAGACGCATGTACGATCAGGTATAAATGGTGATGTGTCTTAATGATGAAGGCACCTGTCCACTTGAGATCAGATCGCCCTAAACACATCTTAATACCTGCCAATAAAAGGGGCACCGTGAAGGTGAGAGTAAAATCAAAACTGATGCACTACTAGATTTAAATGGTTTTCTTGTTTCTTTTTATTAATCTGTCAAAATCACAGATAACATTTGAAATTATTCATCAATGTAATCTGTAAATGATGGAGAATTTTCGGTTAACGCAAATTTTCTGTTAAATCAACATTCTCATTCTAGTGAGCATTTGATTGGACAAAAATCTGTGTAGTGCATTATTAGTCATCAGTATATTTGGTCCAATTTCCCTGAAGATAATTGAGGGAATTTTCAATGCGTACATGCGCTAAAAATGTAGCGTCAACTTGTAGGAGAATACTACACTCACGAGCACTTTTTAGGAACACTAGTAAAGTGCCCGATATTGTCTTCTGCTGTTGTTGCCCATCCTTCTCAAGGTTCGACCTGTTGTGCATTCTGAGATGCTATTCTGTTCACTACAGGTGTACAGAGGGGGTTATCTGTACCCTTGCTATCAGCTCGAACCAGTCTGGCCATTCTCCGTTGACCTTTCTCATCATCAAGGTGTTTCCATATGCAGAACTGCCGCTCACTGGATGTTTTTTGTTTTTGACTCCATTCTGAGTAAACTCTAGAAAATGTTGTGTGTGGAAATCCCTGGAGATCAGGAGTTACAGAAATACTCAAACTAGCCTGTCTGGCACCAACTATCATGCCACAGTCAAAATAACTGAGATCAAAATTTTTCCCTATTCTGACATTAACTGAAGCTTCTGACCCCTACCTGCATGATTTTATGTGTGGCACTGCTGCTACACGATTGGCTGATTAGATAATCTCATGAATGCGTTTGTGCACAGGTATACCTAATTAAGTGTTTGGTGAGTGTAGATGGCTTTAAAGCTAACAGGAATGGACTAAAAGACACCAAACTCTATTCTATAGGAAACACTGCTGAAGCCGATAGAAGATATCTATATGTATATCAATATGTGCTTTGCTAGGTAGTAGGGTTGCAGGGATACCAAATAATTTAAATGGTACGATATCATCTTGTTGTTAATTTTGATACCATATTAAAGTATGCTGCCATTAGCAAAATGTAATGTGATAGTCTTTGATTTCATCTCAAAACTGTTTGAAAATAATAATAAAAAAGTCTCAATGTGGCCAAGTGTGATCATTAAACAGCAGAAGGATGTCATTTAATTAAATAATATACAGTCACATGCAGGCGTGCACATACACACACATAACGCATACACACTACTACTGCTTGATTTTCATGCAGTGTGTCAAATAGTATCCATTTGCAGAGCAATGTGTTTAGTGTATAAATAGCTGAAACTCTCAAATTACCTTTTTCACCAGAGATGTCTTCTCACGAGTCATGGGAAGTTTGATATAACAAACCCTTCAAAAAGAGGAAGAACTTCAAAGGTCTTTCAAAATAAAAGTCCAGCTGAATTGAGAACTTTATTTAACTTGATTTGTGAAATTTAAGACAGTACGACAGAAAAAAATATTACTACTGTATAAAAGTGTAATATTCAAAGTAGGAGCAATAATACTCATTATCACATTAATATAATATTAAATGGTTATATTATTAGAATAAAATTTAATTAAAACGTTTAACATGGAACTTTATGCAGTTCTTTTTGCCAAATATTGTCTGTGTGATTTCATAAAAAAATCTTTATTTGTTGCCTAAGTATCGAGTTAGTATCGATACCAAGGTACCAGGTCTGGTATCATACTGAAGCCAAAATGTTGGTATCGGAGCAACCCTACTACAGTATATAGAGAGTACAGGTTGACTGTACATACAGTGTTCACTCTGACATGCAGTGTAGCACAGCACTCCCTCAACATGTGTTAGCCAAGTTTAAATATAGCTTATTTGGATTGGTGCATGTGGAGCAGGACTGTGTTTGGCCAGCTACTTTACTGATTCAATTTCATAGGACTTTGAACAGGTAGCGAGGTCACAATGTCGACATTACTTGTTCAGGGCTGCGTTTGTTTTGATTGCCCTCAAATAACTGCGAGTATTATGTAACTGACTGAGTAACTGAGTCGTGACCCTCAGAACATAAACTTAGATTTCCAGTCGAGCTGGTATGAATCATTCAGCTCCCATGAAAGCAGAGTTTTGCTGTTTGCTGAAAAGATTTGTAGCACTGAGGCGGGTTGTATGTACTATGTTGATAACAACAACAAAAAAGACACTATTTCAGTTCAGCTTATTTATTCAGTGCTTTTCACAATGCATATTTCCCAAAGCAGCTTTACAAAGAGAGAAAAAATGCCTTTTTCAGAATGGGATTTACAGTGCATGTAGTTACAGTAATACATTTTATGGGTGTGTAACGATTCACTCATCTCATAGTTTGGTTCACAATACTGAACTCGCGGTTTGGTTCACGGTTTTATTATTGTTATTTTAAAGACATGTGCAAAACTGTTCCATTCCTTCAAAATGTAGGTATAATACTGTTCTTAAAAGCGATAAAACATCCATCGGAGATGTATTCTTAACATCAAATAGAAATATTAGCAAATAATTCTGCTTACTGAAAATACGGAATTATGTTAGATGCATATGCTACTTGCACACTGTCACTGATTACATACCCTGGAGGCCAAAAATTTGTAATAATATACAGATTTTGCTGTTTCGGAAGGAAATTGTTACTTTAATTCACCAAAGTGGCATTCAACTGATCACTAAGGGATTGAACTCAGCGAAATGTCACCTGAGTATCTGGACAAACTGACAGTTAGAATGTCATGGATCTGTAAAGCTGTCATTGCTGCACACGGAGGATTGTTTGATGAGAACTCTATGAAGTAGTTTAAGAAGGTCCCAATTTTTTTTTCAAATTGTAATCGTAATTTTTCACGGTATTATTGTCCTGACTATACATTGTGATCAGTTGAATGCCACGATTGCGCTTTAAACGGACATTGGATCCCTCGTGCTGTAAAGGCACGTCTCTGTCCTGCTCCTGGTGTTCCCTGTATTATGTTCGCTTACATGATTTGGATTTCAGTTTCACAGTTTCAGCCGAATTCATTGAGCAACCCCTGTGACTGCTTGTGCAATCGTATTTTAGAGCTCCTTGTGCGCAGTGAAGCGATTTCCATGTGTAGGCGTAAAACGTTTTGCGTATTGGATAGAATAGACGCTAAAATAATAATAAAAAATAAAAACTCAAAAAGTCCCCATAGGATCACAAATATTTCAAAACAAGAACACTGCCTCTCATTATATCCCTTTTTAGCTGTCGGTTTACTTTTTGTGCTTCTATCTAAATAGTTACTTGTTTGCTCATGCCACAGTTTAGAGACTGTATATAGTAGTGCAGTAGAACAATGCATTCAAAGCTCATATAAATAGCAAATATGTAAAATAAGCAAGTACAAAAAAAGGTTTTGGTACAGCTAGTGTCTCTTCTAGAGAATTAATGGATTTAAATGCTTTACCAAGACATGTCACTTAACGTTCTGGATACAAGAAGATTACTGTTGTGGTGAGACATCTCCCTGAGTTGCAGGGGAAGCTCTTTTAACAGTTTTATTGCTTTTTTTGAATAACCTTGTAAAGTGTGTGCCCTGAACAGGAGTTTTTTTGCCAGAGCTGCCAGAGCAATCTTATAATTTGTGTGGGTGTGGGTGTGTGTGTGTGGGTGTGTGTGGGTGGGTGTGGTGGGTGTGTGTGGGTGTGGGTGGGTGTGGGTCCTCCACCTTGTAAATGTGATGCCAATGTTCACTCTTTGTTTACTCTGTTCTCTGTGTCTTTAAGCAAGTCTTTGAATATAGGCTTTAACATCTGTAGACAAAGCTACATTTATTTTCCTCTGTACAAGTCTTTCATGGTTGTTCATATTCTGGTGGCTAAACAGCTAGTTCAGGTAGCCACGCCCCAAACTCACACTGTAGGCTGACCAAGAAAGGGATGGGTGGAGCTGAGCGGGCTGCTCCAATATAAACATCAATGTTTTGATAGTGACTGGGAGGCTAAGTGTTCATACTTTGGGGGAGGTAAACTCATGAAGGGCATACTTATTGTTGTCAATGAACAATAAACTGGGAAAGTATTTTGACATAAAACGGTTCACCTTTAAGGTTGACTTGTCATTCATCTGTTTTGTTTGTTACACAGGTGTTTTGTTAAGCTTGTCATTTAATGGAGAGAGGAGGCATAAACAAACATCCAATTCTCATTGTGTGTGTGTGTGTAGGCTTGTGGGCATGATTTTGATTGTGTACATGTTTTGTTTTTTTATCATTTAACAGTATATCAAGATTCCTGCTCCCTTGACGGATTCTCCCGAAGCTTTCCGTGTCTTCTCCTTCTACCTGTCCAGTGACAGTAAAGACAAACCTCAGGCCAGCTTTGATTGTGTTCACCAGTATCTCTCGGGGTAAGATGACACTTATGCCTATATTAATCAAATAGCTTTTTACAGGGTTATTATAGTTTTTAAAATGTTTTATTTAATAAATAGTGTTTTACTATTTTGACTTTCAAATTTAGGTTATTTTTAGTTAGTTTTGTTTGTAAAATTCATTGTGAATAATGTTTAGGCTATATATTTGAAAACAAAAATGTTTCATTATTCGTTTTATTTTTTATCCCTCACCACAAATACACAAATGTTCCACCTTTCTATGATGACACACAACACTTCATCACATAATGCAACAAGTGAACTGTGTTTGGTTGTTTTACATGTCAATCAGGCAGCCAGTTCTTTTCTAATTGGTTGCTTCTTTTAGACAATACACTGATAGGCTGAAATTAGCCTTGGGTTTGGATTGATTAATTCAATCGGACAATCCAACATAGATTGAAAATATGAAAACTAAATAATTTTCTTTGCAATTTTAAGTTTTTGTTCACAGTTCAATGCACGTTTATAGTTTCAGTTTAGTTTTCTTTTGCAAAACTCCAATTTACATTTTCGTTAAATATATTTCTTGTCTTTTGGCTAGTTTTAGTCTTTAATAATTTTTTGTTAACAATAATAACCTTGCTATGTAAAACATAAACTTTCATTCTGTGGTTGAATACTATGTGGAATGTTTACTTAATGCAATATTAACACAGTATTTGCGGGTAGCTCAGTATATTGACGCTGACTACCACCCCTGGAGTCCGGAGTTCGAATCCAGGGTGTGCTGAGTGACTCCAGACAGTTCTCCTAAGCAACCAAATTGGCCCGGTTGCTAGGGAGGTTAGAGTCACATGGGGTAACCTACTCGTGGTCATGATTAGTGGTTCTTGCTCTCAATGGGGCATGTGGCAAGTTGTGCATGGATTGCGGAGAGTAGCATGAGCCTCCACATGGTGGGAGTCTCCGCGGTGTCATATACAACGAGTTTCGTGATAAGATGTGTGGATTGACGGTCTCAGAAATGGTGGCAACTGAGACTTGTCCTCTGCCACCCTGATTGAGGTGAGTAACTTCGCCACCATGAGGACCTACTAAGATGTGGGAATTGGGCATTCCAAATTGGGGATTAAAAAACTATAAAATAATAAAATACAGTAATTGCATGCTCGTAGTATCGTTAGTTAGTATTTCTCTTGTTTGTAGAGCATAGGTTTTAGTTTGTTAGGATCAACATTTACTTTGACCCTCAAACCCAAATCACGGATAGCTGAGAAGTTGCTGTCTCTTGTTCAGGGTAGCAATGATCTTTTTGCTCTGCTGCTGAAAGGAGACTTGTAGTTTCACAATACAATTGTCTTAATAAAGAATAGAATGACATAGGTTTGTGGGAAATAGGATGTTAAGCAGCTCCACAAAAACCAGTTAAAGCATTTGTCAAAAATATTAGTCACTTACTTGCCAACTGTTCTGTGGATAAGGGGCCAGCTGTAACACACATCAGTGCATTTTTAAATGGGCTTTTGTTCACATTGCTGTTTTATTTATTTATTTATTTTATCATTTTTAATCAAAATTCACTAATCAGGAGTGCATCTGCAATATATTTGCAGGGAATAAATGATGTACAGTAAGGCTCAGATTTAAAATATGGGATTTAAAAACTTACTTAAACTTGAATTTTAAATTTTGAAACATCAAGTAAAAGTTATGACTTAAATTGATAAATATTTAAGGTTCTACACTATTCTAGGTCACTAATCTATTTTAATTTGTGACATTGAGCATGTTAAATCCTATGTACAAAAGGTCATATTTCCCTGGTTTCATTGAAGCACACAAGATGCTCATTGTCACATTCTCAAATCATGCTGGGATAACATTGATCATCTGAATATGCTCTTTAAAGTACCCAACCAAATGTTAAGAAATTCTGATGTCATTTTTCAGTTCAGCTCGTCCCTCAAATTGTTATACTGATAATATAATATGTTATGGAAAAAGTGAGATAAATTCTCAATAAAAGAACTGTCACAATTTACTGGTAGATAAAAACCTGATTTTAATGGTATTATTTAAATTGAGGGAATTTGTTCCTTTTTTGTTCTTAGAGATGGCAGGGAGCATCTGGAAGGTCAGGGCAGTATTCAGGACAAAATCACCGTGTGTGCCACCGACGATTCCTACCAGATGACCCGAGAGCGCATGTCTCAAGTGGAAAAGGACATCTGGAGCCGCTCAGCCATTGAGATCAAACCTGGGTCTACGCATCCAAGTAAGAATACAACTTATTTTGGCCAGTTTATTCATATGTACACACACACACACACACACACAAAAACAAAGGAACTATCCTTCTGCATTAGGGGAGAAAATCAGCCTTACTATTAGATTTTTGACAAACAATTGTGATGGATCAATAGGCCTGTCGTGATAATTATATAACCGTCTGATCACGGTTATTTGATCTAACTGTGGTTATTTGAGATAACTGCGATCATTGGGCATTCAAATTCCAATCACATTTTAATCCCCAAAATAAGGGAAGTGAATGTACTGTATAAATGCCATGAACGGTGCATTTATGTGTCATTCAGTTGAACTCTGAGTCCGAGCCTCGCTGAGCACCACGGATGTCAACTAGCTCCTGTCTGAAAGTGCGCTCTGGTGCGTCCCCTTGTCAGGTTTTGGTTCATGACATTAAAATAACCTGTGAAAGTGAAGAAATTAGGAAATATTTTACTATTGCATAATATAATAAAATATTATATAAATATTATAAATATTATATGCAAATTGTATTGTATTTTTTATAAAATATATAATATAAAAGCTATGAGTTCAAAAATCAATAGTGTAAATGTAAAATTAAAGTTGACCAAAAAGAGACACATATATTTTAAGTGCTGAAAAATAATGTTTTAAATCTCAAAATATTTTTAATGTCATTCATACATTTTTTTTAAAGCCTTAAAATTAAATCACATAGTCACATATTTTAACATTGTAGGGTGGTTGTGTACACACACTGCTGACTCGCATTTAAGTGCAAACACCATATAAATGTGAATTTTGCATAATAGGTCCCCTTTAAGATATATGACCATTTATTCTGAAAGCCCTTAAAGAGACAATTAATCATCATAGCCCTAACACAGACAATTAATTGTCATAATCGCAATTATTTGTTTGATAATTAATCATCAGCCAATTTTCATAACCATGACAGCCCAACGCATCTATGAATAATTTTATATGCATACACTGTATGTGATCATCTCCCATCAAAACAATCATCACATTTTCCTAATGAAATATCACATTTATTTGTTTATTACTGTTGTAGTATCGCATCATGTAAATAATGTTCTTGAGGTGAATAAACGAGGGCATTGTTGATCATGGTTCAGCTGTGTATCATGCGAGCAGTTTAATTCGTGTGAGAGGTGTTTCCTCCACCCTTTTCCCTCCATCTACAGCATTTATCAACAGATGACACCGGCACAAAGCCGATCTGATTGATCTGATTGAGTCTGCCAGAAATATGCGCTAATAAGCCTCATGCTGTGTGGATGAAGTTTAACCCAGTATTTTAATTACTGTGGCTGGGGATCAATTAGGTTTTCATCTGCAGAAATACTGAATTATACATGGGGTTTCTCTCTGAAGCAAAGTCTGCAATTCCCCAAAAGATGAGTTAGAATGCCCAGCCATCGCTCTGGCCTCTTGTGTCTAAGAAAGCTGGAGTGAAAGATAGCACTGTACTGATATGAGGAAATAGGATGCGACAATTGAGGTTTGTTTGATTCTGGCAATTAAAAGCACTGAATTACTTTCACTGAGGAAAGTAATGTGTGCCTATCCTGTGTGACTAACAGACAATGCCCTATGTTTTTCCTGCAATATCCCTTTTTGCCATTATGTATCTCAATATGGCTTGTAATGTAAACACATTTGTTCGTTGCACTGCTTGCTCAAAGGGTATAATTACGGGACAGATGTTACAGGAAAACAGACTATTGAAGGGGATGATTTGATGATGTGCCAATCAGAAACTACAATTCAAATTTCAGGTGTGATAGGGTCATATTCATAATGCGTCTGAGTGTATGAGATGTATTTACACTGGCTATTTACCCCTGTATGGCAAAAGTATTACTGTTGCTGTATGTGTGGGTTACATGCACATTTTACACCACCTCTCAGTTCTAAATGCAAACGGTATATTGCCAGTAAATGCGGAGCCGTGTGCTTGGAAGAATGTAATGTCTGGCAGATATATTTGTTTGGCTAAAACCAAAATAAATCTTTTTCCCCATCTCTGTAGTTGAGCAAAGAAACTTCTTGTGGTGACTCACTGCATTTCTGTGGTGAAGTAATGGTACACTTATCATTTAGACATTTCTAAATACTGCTTTGCCATCATAGCTCTCTCTCATAGATGGCAGAGACTTTCAAATGTATGGCAGGTATTTCAGTGGATGTTTAATTATAAGGGGCATGGGTATTTTAAGGTCAGTCTAACTTTGCACACTGGTATAGGCTGTGTGGCTGAGTATCATTAAACATTTACTACGTACTTGCTGTTTAATGTTGTTTGTTCTCATTTATATGGATCTAGAGATCATTGGAAGGCCATGTGCAGTTACCACACCATGCTGTATGTTTACAGAATATATGGTGAAGACAGAAATCTCTCAGAAGTCTATCAAGTATTAATTATCAGCACTGTCATCTTATTTTGACTATTTGAGCATGAAGTCTTGATTAAAAAAGTGACTACTTTATTTTGTGAGGTAAAAACAATTAGATTTTTTTTAATTTGGATTTGATTTGAGTTCAATGTTTGATGTTGGAATCTTCTGACATCCATTTACAGTTGTGTACTGTATGTGTACTAAATGTCTCAAATGCTTTTGCAGACAGAAAGTGTTTAATTCAGCACTTTTGCGAAGCACAGCATGTTTGGGCGTCGAGAGGAATTCAGTTTGTATTACTGTTCTTGTTTGCCAACATGTTGGACTCTGTAAAAGTCAAACATTCTTATAAATAGGGTCATTGTTCTCTCGCAGCTACGCAGTTATCGCAATGTATCGTATAGTTGAAAGAGCAGCAGTTGCTTAAAGGAATAGTACTTCCAAAAATGAAAATATCTCATGTTTTACTTACCCTCATGCCCTCCCAGATGTGTATGACTTTCTTGCTTCTGCAGAACACAAATGAAGACTTATAGGAGAATTGATCATCTCTGTAGGTCCATATAATGTACTGTGAATGATGAACATAACTTTCAAGCTCTTCTGAATACATCCACAGCAATCTTGACTAGTGCTGGGTATTGATACAGATTTCCAGATTCGATTATGATTCACTAGTTCTCGATTCGTTATTGATTCTTATGGGTTTATGTTATAATGTCCCTTTTGCTTACATATATAGTAAATTATTTCCCACCTAATGCTATTAATTATGCAGTGGACCTATCGGCTAGGCTCATTAGGAAAATATGAATTTTACTAATCGTGGAGGGTAGCAAGAGCCTCCACATGCGGAGTCTCCACGGTGTCATGTATAATGAGCCATGTGATAAGATGCGTGGATTGACGCTCTCAGAAGCGAAGGCAACTGAGACTTGTCCATTCGTTCACTTGCGTTGTATGGACCTACAGAGCTGAGATATTCTTCTAAATGTCTTTGTATTTGTTCTCCAGAAGACAGTAAGTCAAACACATTTGGAGTGGCATGAGGGTGAGTAAATGATGCATGATGAATTTTCATTTTTGGGTGAACTCTTCCTTTAAGTATTATGAATTGTGTCCACATGCGTGATAGCAGTGACACTTTATGGCAAAGAAATTTCTGTTTCAGTTGTTTTAAATCACTTGGCTGACAAACTACATCTGTTTCGATGGCATGTGGTACACTTCTTAAATGAGAGACAAAGTCAAATTTTTTAGTCCTTTTACATCAAAATTATGCGTTTTTATACATTGCATCAGAGAATGCATTAAACTACAAAAACAGTAACAAGCATAATATGTACCTTTTTTATATTCTATTCTATTCTTGTTAATACTAGATATTGTTTAAGTCCAAGGTATTGTTAACTCTGTAATTAGTCCATCTGTTTCCACCCGATACATATGCAGACTGGTTGCAAACATAATTGATGTGAATTATCACATTGACAAGGGATCAGATAACTGTAGTACTATGAAGACACATGCTCTCATGTGACTTTTCGCTTACAATTAATTGTTAACCTTTTACATTCAAGCAACATTTGTTAGACAGAACGATCATAGAAAAGGGAATGGTTTATAAACCATTTGATTTCATATTTTGTAATATTTGTTTTACTTTATTTCTGTAGTGTTTATTTATTTTTAAATTTGTTGTTTATTTTTGAATAGGCACTGCCTTTCTTGCATCCTTGGAGAAAACTCCCTGAACTGTTTCTTCTATTTTATTGCATTTCCTCTTAAGGACTGCAAATTGCTTAAAGTGACAACAAAACATGGAGAATAACTTGATTTAACCTTTATTAATGAAAACAGTACTCCCAAAACATCACTAGTGTTCTTATACCACAATAATAAAACCCTAAAGGAGTATAAACAAGTGCATGAACATTACGTAAAAGCTAAACAAGCACAGAAATGCAGCGCTCACTATATGAACAATTTGTGCTTCTCTTTGTCCTATTGCAACCTTCAGTCCAGCTTAAACTTCTAATGAGATTAGGCATGCTTGATATCTGTTAGCACTCCTGTGTCTTGCTGGCTCCAGGTGAATTAGCACACTGGTGGGATGAAGGAAAGCAGAAAAAAGCTTTCATTTGAGATGCTTTCGTTACCAGGACTCTACTGTTTACACAGGATAGGGCAACGTTTAACATCAGCTCTCTTTCACACACTCCAGCCTGTCCGGTGCACAGCAAATTCAGAGTGCACATCCAGAGATACGAGTGCTACCGGGGCTGTGGTGTTTATTTAAAGTAATATTTCTTAAAATGGTCCAGCATTTTCTGTTTACACTATTGTATGTGTGGCACTCACCCCGTATCTCCGTTATGTGTGTCTAATTTCACCTCAGGGTGGCTCGGATTTGTTTTGCGTAACGAGAGCTCAGGGGATATGAGTGGCCCTAGAAGTTCTGTGCTATTTGCAGAGCACTCAGTTTATTTTCAATGCTGAAGAGGCAGTCGGTTAGGTAATCGTCTCCCAACCTGTTTTATGTCTCTTTTTGCTTGTATTAAAGGGATAGCTAACAGAAAAATTTAAATTCTGTCATTTACATACCCTCATGTTGTTTCAAACCTGCATGACTTTATTTCTCCGTCTAACACAAAATGAGAAGTTTTGAAGTATGTTAATGCTGCTCCCTTCCATACAATGACAGTGAAATGAATGTTTGGTAATTATGATTAGAACTGATCCTGGTTAAAATATAAGTCAGTGAAAGTGGAAAAAAATATAAATCTATAATATTTTTATGACAGTTTTTGGAGATGGACATTTTTGTCCATAATGAACCTATGTGTAACATTTTTTTAATTGATGCACAAGGGTTAAACTTATTTTGCAGCTTTGAAGATTATTCAAACAGACAAGAACATGTGAAATGTTCCATTTAAAAGGATTCTGACAGTCAAACTAAAAATAAATGGCATAATGACTAAATATCAAAAGGGACATGCACTCTCCGTGTGAGAATAACAGTCATCCATGAATGACAGTACATGTTTGTAACGTTTCTTGGAGTTCGGTTTGTAAAGTAGCCATTAAATGCCTTACAATAAGCATGAAATTAATTGTATAATGTAATCACGCCTGCTAAATCACACACATCTGAATGATCATTTGTGATGTTCATGTCTTGAGCTCAAAACGCACTTACAAACATCAACAAGCGTTTGAAAAAACATCCGACTTGGATCTGATGTGGATTCCAATCACAGAATGAAGCAGAATTACATTCGTTATTGAGTTTTATGTGATGCTTACTCTTACGCATACAAATCACTTTCATACTAAATATACTTTTTACTAAAACAAATACCAAAGACTGCTTAGACAAATGTATCGTGTGCTGAGAATGTGCTAATATGCTAACCATAAAAATATAAATCGTAAACGTTTAAGAACCACTTCATGGTCAGTGTGGCAACCTTTTGAATCACGCTCGTGCCAGAGAATTATTGCACCTTGACCTGTAATTGGCCAAAATGCTCCGTTCGGCTTTACCGAGACCCTCTACTCTTCCCTGTGGAATACAGAAGCTTGATCTCTGAACCACTTTCTGTAGTTCTGAATTTCTGCATTTTAGAATATTAAATTTGGTATTCTGAATTTCTTCTTCATCTTGAAAACTTTTTTATTTTTTAAACAGAATATTTACAGTGTAAGAATTCAGAACCAAAAATGTGCGGTTTGAAAGTACATATTTATAAATTGTGCCATAAAAAAAAAAACAATTCCATTTGGTTAAATATGAAATGTCCAGGATTGGAGTTTAAAAAATTCTAATTCAAACCTATTTAAAATGCAACGTAATATTATATTTGTCAAAATCCCACTTAGAATTCAAATTCAAAAGTCTATAATTCAAATTTACACAATTCTAATTAAAATTGTTTTGTCATATTTTTGGCTCCATAAAAGACACCTGTTCACAGAAGCAATCAATCAATCAGATTCCAAACTCTCCACCATGGCCAAGACCAAAGAGCTGTCCAAGGATGTCAGGGACAAGATTGTAGATCTACACAAGGCTGGAATGGGCTACAAGACCATCGCCAAGCAGCTTGGTGAGAAGGTGACTACAGTTGGTGCGATTATTCGCAAATGGAAGAATCACAAAAGAACTGTCAATCTCCCTCGGTCTGGGGCTCCATGCAAGATCTCACCAAGTGGAGTTGCAATGATCATGAGAACGGTGAGGAATCAGCCCAGAACTACATGGGAGGATCTTGTCAATGATCTCAAGACACCTGGGACCATAGTCACCAAGAAAATTGTTACAATTGGTAACACACTACGCCGTGAAGGACTGATATCCTGCAGTGCCCGCAAGGTCCCCCTGCTCAAGAAAGCACATGCACAGGCCCGTCTGATGTTTGCCACTGAACATCTGAATGATTCAGAGGAGAACTGGGTGAAAGTGTTATGGTCAGATGAGACCAAAATCAAGCTCTTTGGCATCAAATCAACTCGCCGTGTTTGGAAAAGGAGGAATGCTGCCTATGACCCCAAGAACACCATCCCCACCGTCAAACATATAGGTTGAAACATTGTGCTTTGGTTGTGTTTTTCTGCTAAGGGGACAGGACAACTTCACCGCATCAAAGGGACGATAGATGGTGCCATGTACCATCAAATCTTGGGTGAGAACAGCTTTCCCTCAGCCAGGGTGTTGAAAATGGGTAGTGGATGTGTATTCCAGCATGACAATGACCCAGAACACACGGTCAAGGCAACAAAGTGGCTCAAGATGAAGCACATTAAGGTCCTGTAGTGGCCTAGCCAGTCTCCAGACATTAATCCCATAGAATTATGTGGAGGGAGCTGAAGGTTCGAGTTGCCAAACGTCAGCCTCGAAACCTTAATGACTTGGAGAAGATCTGCAAAGAGGAGTGGGTCAAAATCCCTCCTGAGATGTGTGCAAACCTGGTGGCCAACTACAAGAAACGTCTGCCCTCTGTGATTGCCAACAAGGGTTTTGCCACCAAGTACTTAGACCTGATTTGCAGAGGGGTCGAATACTTATTTCCCTCATTAAAATGGAATTCAATTTATAAAAGTTTTGACATGCGTTTTTCTGGATTTTCTTTGTTGTTATTCTGTCTCTCACTGTTCAAATGAACCTACCATTAAAATTATAGACTGATAATTTGTTTGTCAGTGGGCAAATATACAATATCAGCAGGGGATCAAATACTTTTTTCCCTCACTGTATATGTATGCATGTATGTATGTGTGTATATATATATATATATATATATATATATATATATATATATATATATATATATATATATATATATATATATATATATATATATATATATATATATATATATATATATATATGACCTTTCTCATCAAGGCATTTCCATCCACAGAACTGCCCCTCACTGGATTGTTTTTGGCACCATTCTGATTAAATTCTAGAGAATGTTGTGTGTGAAAATTCCAGGAGATCAGCAGTTACAGAAATACTGAAACCAGCCCGTCTGGCACCAACAATCATCCATGCGATTATCTAATCAGCAAATTAGCATCAGTGGAGTGCATAAAATCATGCATATACTGTCAGGGTCTTCAGTTAATGTTCACATCAAGCATCAGAATGCGGAAAAATGTCATCTCAGTTATTTGGAGCGTGGCATGATTGTTGGTGCCAGATGGGCTGGTTTGAGTATTTCTGTAACTTCTGATTACTAGATACTAAATGTCAAGAATTGTGAAAAACTGAGTTTAAATATATTTTTCTAAGGTGTATGTAAACTTCTGACTTCAACTATATAGTAAATATATTCTTTAAACTTGTGTGAAGGTGTTATAAAGCATTGAAGAATAATATGTTGTGATTTTTGTTTTATAGGCCAAATAAAAATAATAAAAGTAATGACCTGTTTTTTCCCTGCAGGTAAATGTATAAAGATTAAGAAGAAACAGGGCCTGCCAACAAGCTTTGACAATACTATTAGACATTCACCCAGCAACAAGAGGAATAGTGGACCTAGCTTAGTGGCCCACAGGCCTTTGAGAGAACGCGTCATTCACATTCTGGCCTTAAAACCGTTCAGCAAGCCTGAACTACTGCTCTGGCTTGAGAAAGAGAAAGCCAGCCCCAAGGACAAGGCCGACCTGAGCGCTGTGCTGGAGGAGGTAAAACACAAGTGCACCCGCACACACAACTTGCTACAGTGCAAATGCAAACATGGCAAAATGTTTACGCGTACAAAGGAATTAACTTGGTCAGTGTGACAAATTTGCTTGTTTGAATTTAAATACCATATTTTCAATGAGGTTTCAAGACATTTTGACCCCACTCTGTCAAACTTTGGAATCTTGAGTTTAAACACCCGTATATAATGTGTTTTTGATTAGTGCAGTCAGTGTTCCAAGTTTTTAATGGCAAAAGTTATTTATCACCCCTATCAGCAGCCCTACTTCAGTAAATTCAACATAGTTTAACACTCATCTCATATTCTTCACAGTATGTCCAGAGATTTTTCAAATGGCCATTTCTCCAGCCCAAATGCAATAGAGCACGGCTGATTCTCTCAGTAGGTTTATTTGCTGAATGTTCCTGCTGCGTTTATATTTGGGAGTTCCAGTGCAGTCAACATGGGGAGTTGGCTGTACTGGCAGCAGCAATTAGCCTGCTGCCTTTACGATATTTGGAAAAGGATTGTGTTTTGACAGAGGGAGGGTTATGGTGGGTTCATAGCCCATTTGCAGAAGTGCTTTACAGAATGTCTTATGCTTTCTGTAGTACATTTACGAGGTCCTAGTTGAATTATTTTCTTCTTGATGTATTTAAGGATGTCCTTAAAAGGCCTATCGTAAATAATGTTTCTTTCTAGTAAGATTCTGAAGCATAATGTTTCTTAAAAAGATGCTGACTGAAATAGCACTTGACAATTCATGTCAATTTGTTCCCTTTGTTCAGACACTGTTGAAATATTGTTACTAAAGCGCAGTTGTGGACAGACAAGTTAGTCATTGGGAAAGAATCTAATAACTCTACTGTCCATTTCCTTCAGGTGGCTAAACTCAATCCCAAAGACCACAGCTTTACTCTAAAGGATGATTTCTACAGACATGTACGGAAAGATTGGCCTGGCTATGTGGAGGAAGAGCGGCAGCTCATTCAAAGGGTGTTGTCTAGGTGCATATTCTCACATTACTTGAAATTTGATCCATTATGTACTTAAAATAAATATTGTATTATTTACTTTACTCTTGTTAAGCATATTCTCACTTTCAATAGAAACATTCAAATTTATCACATGTTATCCTCTCTTTCAGTGTATTCAACTTTAAATAAATATAGATAATATATTGTAACTAATGTTGCATATGATACACCAGGTGTGTGGTAAACTTTTTTTAACTTTATTAACTACTTCATATAATGCTATACTGATCATTGTGTTTAACCCATTATGAAAATCTCCTTGTTATATTTAACCTCCAAATCAATACCAAAAATTGACAATTATTCTGTGCATAAGGAAAATTCACATTAAGATTTTTAGGAGATTATTTTCAAACTTTTTGCTTTTACTATTCCCAATGTTTTCAGTGATGATTCTCAATACCGTAACACGATTGTTTTTACTATATTACAGTATTATTGAATTAGTATTATTATTATAAGTGAAAATGAAAGGAATTACCAAAGGAGTATTACTATGATATATAAATACTTTTATATAATTTAATTTTAAATAATATTATAAAAAATTATTAAATATTTTTTCCACATTGCAGTAATGAAAATATCATAATGACCATCTTTTTTCGCATTGTGGTAATGAAAATATCATAATGACCATCTTTTTTCGCATTGTGGTAATGAGAATTGGGGGAGTTAAATGTGCGTAACTGTCATGAAAATAATGTCACAGTGTAAAAAGTCTAAAATGCCCTGAAAATAGCTACATGTATACAAAATGCTATTTCTTAATTGATTCTTTTGATTTTGGAGTAAAATGGGACCACAATATTTTCTTGGCATATTTCATGAGAATCACCATGCAAATGTTCGTTCAAATAGTTCGAAATGTCATAAAAATGTGAGAAGAAATTTGTATATCATCTCCACAGACCCCTAAGCACATCTCACTCTGCTTGTTAGTATTGTTTATTTACATCTTAAGCTTTCAGAACAATATTTCCTCTCTTCCTGGGATTCCTTAGATTTTTCTACTGTGTAGTCACCCATCCTTTTAGACCTAGGCCTTGCCCCCACACTCTGTTGATGGTGTGTTTTGGGGCCCTATTAAGTACGTGTTTTAGCACAGATGATGTGGTTAATAGGCCTGTCTGAGCAGGAGGCAGTGCCATTTACTGTGCTGAATGCTGCTGAGCAGCCACATTCAGTCCCGGAACAATAGGGGAATAAAAGTAAACCCATCCTGCCAAATATGATCTTGGCAGCCGTGTTTTTGGGAGGTGTGCCACACTCCTCCTCACTCACTGCATACTTTTGGTTCCTTCTCTGACTTCACATCACTCTCAATTTTTAAGTGCACTGCCAATCAGAGTATAAAGTCTCCTAATGGGACAGCTCAAGTCACTCTTGCAGTACACAAGGAATTGTAAAACACCCAGAATGGGACTTGCACAACATGGTTTGCTGAAAATTCCCTAAACTACTACTTACAGTTTCAAAAGTTTGAATCCAATGGGCAAATGCTTCTGTTTTAAACTTTTCAATTGTAATCTTTTTTTTCATTACAAATTATATCATTACAATTTGAGTGAGAAGTTGAAACATGAATCTCAGAATGTCTTAGTATTTTGTATGTTCCCCTTTTGCAGCTCTAGTATGCACTAGAGCTGGCATGGTCTCCACAGGTTTGTGCAACACCTGATGATCCATGTTATCACCTCATGATTTGAAAATGTTCCAAAGAACATCTTGTGTGCCTCAATGGAAGCAAGAAAATCTGACCTTATGCACAAGGACTTAGTCGTTTTCACAAATCTGTGTATTTAATTAGTGACCTATAATCTTATTGATTAATAAGAAAAATAGATTTTGAATGTGGAATTTTGAACTCAACTGTATTCCACCCTGTGAGTTTACTCTTGAAAGTCCCTCTTTTTCTCTCTTAAGAAGTTCAGATTAGTTTAGCATTGTGAGTTTCTCAGTACACTGTTAGGTTTCAGAGCAGGAATGCTTGGGAGAAATGATCTCTCCGTGAGATGAAAAAGCAGCTCTATGAGAGGAAGGAACTGTAGGAAGCAGATTGCCAGAGGAAAGTTCCAGAAGTGTAAGAATGTATCTGGCACCATTGTTCTCATCGCTGGACATTAGCAAGGCTTTTGCCAGTCCCACTGTAGATGTTATCACTCAGTTACCGGAAATGCTAAGCTAGATTAACAAGCCCTGGCATTCTGATTGAATGAATGCTGTGTATTAGTGCAGGTGTGAATTTGTTTATTTTTTTACATGCTGTTCTGGAACAACACATCCTTGTAACACTGATTAACACCTGTGGAAATCCTATACCTTGATACAGAGATAATTTTATTCCTGTTTAGTTACTCCATTTCCTCTAAGCACAGATCCACCTTTTAATAGCTTTTTGGAACTGAAATGTTTATCTCAACTTGGGATGGGTCAGTGTGTGTGTGTGTGTGTGTGTGTGTGTGTGTGTGTGGGTGTGGGTGTGTGGGTGTGGGTGGGTGTGTGGGTGTGGGTGGGTGGGTGGGTGGGTGGGTTATGAGGACTATTTTTAGGTTATAAACTGGTAATAACATATTATGCTATAAATGTGGTTTATGAGGACCTTCTAGTGTCCCCATAATTAAAATGACTTAAAAACATACTAAACTATGTTTTATTGAATATGTAAAAATGCAGAAAGATTTTGTGAGGGTTAGGAGATAGACTATATAGTTTGTACAGTACAAAAATCATTACGTCTACGGAGAGTCCTCATAATGCACCCAACGGGTGTGGGTGTGATATTTTTTATTTATTTTTAAAGGATAGTTGAGGGATAATTCATCCAAAAATGAAAACCGTCATCATTTACCGTCCTGTTGTTCCAAACCCCTATGACTTTCTTATGTGGAACACAAAAAGAGATGTTTGGCAGATTGACTGACAGCCTCAGCCTCCATTGCCTTTAATTTTATGGATAAAAAAGCAGAGTTGACCTTCTTCAAAATTACTCCTTTTGTGTTCCATACAAGAAAGTCATACGAGTTTGGAACAACATGAGGATTAATGAAATCAGAGTTTTCAATTTTGGGTGAACTGTCCCTTAAGTTGAATTAGTAAAGGTTTCCTGATTGCATTGTATGCATGGAATGCCATTTTGATTTTGTTTTTCACTCTCTGATACTCCAGAAAACTCCAGCCTCTCAGCAGCAGTAGCCAGTTGAAAAACTTCCAGTCTAACCATTCATTCCACAAAACCCCAGGGGATTCTCCATCCCAGCTCAGCCCTGTCAAGAATCTATCCATGGTAAATATGCACCTATAAGGAGAACTATCGGTTTGCCCAGTCTATATCATTTTAATCTTGCAAAAGTTTGCAATACTGTTTTGCATGCTGTATTGCATATCGTCGGTGGTTTTCAGAGGCTCTCAGACAGGTTTTTCATAGAATTTTTGATTGATCACCTGAGGCGAGAAGAGTCTCTCTATGTTATTTTATTTTTTCTCATGGAGAAGATTATGTTTGGTGCCGTCTGCTTTTTTTTTTATTTATATATATTTATATTGAGGTGCTGGAGGTGCTTCAGTCACTGTTGTTTGAAAGAGCCAATTAAGCTGCTGGTCTGCAATATTGCTGGTCTCTTTCAGATGTTTGGCTTTCTGTAGTCTCACTTAAACAGACTTTTGACTAAACGGCCGAAGTTCTGTTTCACAATAAAGCTTATTCTGGCCAAGTACCACCCACTTATACAGGAAGAGACACCTGATCGACATGTAGAGCAAGCAACCATATTTTATCTGAATTTAAACATATTTTAATAATGGTGTGGCAGTCTTCATGGACCGTAGTGTAGACAATACTTGAAAAGTAGCAGAAAATGTGTAAATTCTGCCTATCCAAAAGTAATAAGTACAGACTATTTAATAGAATATACAATTATGATTGTGAATATCTTGTTAACTTGCTACTAAGTTCCTCAATCAAAACTCGGAAAGACTTGATGGCACTAACTTGGCAAACTTTGGCAAATCCAGTGATTTGCCAAACTTGGGCCACTTTGATTCAGGCAGACTGATAAAACTCTGTGTGCCTTTACTCCCAAGACTTGTGTAAAATCAGCCAATCAGATAACTGCTTGGCAGATCAAGAAAGTTTTGTGTGCAATACACACAAGACAGTCAGCAAATGGAGCCAAGGCGGTCCGTGGCTTTCATCTGAAGTTGATTTTAGACATGCTGCTTTTTCTTTTGCTAAGTTTGTAAAATATTCTCTTTCTTTACTCCTAGAAACGCCCAGTGCCTTCCGACCATCCAGAAAGTCAGACGCCGAAAAAACAACGATTATTTGACCAGAACATGACCTTGCAATCTCCTTCCAATGGAAATCTAAGCTCATCCATGGGCCGTAGCACTTCCAACCATGGGAACACAAGTTTGCAGAGCAAACTAGAGTTCGGAAGGAGTACCAAAAGTGCTCAGCAGAGCCCAGACAGCCTTTACCAGCGGCATAAGCTCAGCGAGCCTAACAGTGCCCCCAAAGCAGAGCCATCAGTACAAGCACAGCAGCCTCTCTCCAGCCCCAAACACCCACGAACTGAACCTGAAATACGCACTGACCAGCACCTAGCAAACGGCCAGCACAAAAAGAAGAAGTCCAAGAAGCATAAAGAAAAGGAGAGGGAACGCTTAAAACCTGAATGGGCTGAGACCAGCCCAGACCTCAAGCAGAACCAGGAAAATATTAAAGGTGGGTGTTCTCTGTCTGTCTGGCTATCTTAAGATCGTAATTATTTCCATGTCTTTTCCCAATTTCAGTGTGTTGTGTCTTAAAAGTGCAGTCTTGATTTGTAGAATCAAAAACTTTTATACAGTGGCCCCAAAATGTTAGACAATTTAAATCCGGTTGAAAGATATATGAATGCCTTTGCATTATATAACAAAATATCCAACTAAGTGGCATTTATTTTAAAGAAATATAGTTTTCAAGGAAATTATTGCTAGCTTTTCAAATAACAAAATGTATACCACTTTATTAGATACATCCTTACACCTACATATTCATGTGATTTATCTAATCAGCCAATCATGTGGCAGCAGTGCAATGCATAAAATCTTGTAGATATGGGTATGAAGCTTAAGTTATTGTTCACATCAACCATCAGAATGGGGAAAATATGTTTTCGAACTCCTTGATTTCGACCGTGGCATGATTGGTGGTGCCAGACGGACTTATTTGAGTTTCTGTAACTGCTGATCTCCTGAGATTTTCTTGCACAACAGTCTCTAGAATTTACTCAGAATGGAGCCAAAACAAAAAATAATTCAGTTAGTGGCAGTTCTGCGGACGGAAACGCCTTGTGATGAGAGAGGTCATAGGAGAATGACTAGACTGGTTCGAGCTGACAGAAAAGCTACATTAACTGATAAACACTCAGTACAATTGTATTGAGTTGAATAGCATCTTAGAATGCACAACACGTCAAACCTTGAGGTGGATGGGCTACAACAGCAGAAGATAATTTCGGGTTCCACTTCTGTCAGCCAAGAACAGAAAGCTGAGTCCACAGGCTCACCAAAACTGGCCAGTTAAAGACTGGAAAAACATAGGCACAAAAGTGAAAGGTCAAATTTGTTTGCAGATGCCTGATATTTTGTGTGACTTGAGTGTCAAAAAGTGCCCCAAATACTTTTTAGGGCTACTGCTTTGATAAAATAAAAGTATTATTTAAAAGCATTATGCATTTAATTACTTTTTCTTTTTGTACGGTAATGAATGCTACTTGGTGTAATGTCAGGGAGTGATAATAGCACAGATAATTACATTGTCAAAACATTCTGTCCAACAACACCAAAAGGTACTTAATGGAATGAGAACGCCCTGTTTCGGGCTCTTTTCATTACTTTTGTGAAAGTGACTGATCGTCTCAGTTACACAGAAGTGGTTTAGCAGAGAGACACTTTCATTTCAAGTAAAGTAATGGCAAAACAGGTTAGGACTTGCAACGCAATTCAGGAAATATTCCTGTGTGTTTGTGAGCGAGTGCACAGATGTATGCCTCTCTGTGCGCTTCTCTAGCACCAAGGTAGATGATTAACTCTCTAACAGCTGGGTGACACTAAGACGTGCAGAGCTTGCTTACTCCACCTGCTCAAGATTGATATCTTATCAGGTGGCCTTTGTCAGCGATGGCTACCCTCCACGTTCCTTATCACAGATTATATAAACCATTTTGTCATTTTTGTTTGTTAATGTGTAGACCATGAGCGGCCCAACACACCTGTCACCTGTGCCTTGCCCGAGGAGCTGCCTGACTATTTATTGTGAGTAAAAACAGATACAAATGGGGATTGCAATTACAAGTAGAGATTGCCTGCAACCGCTGATATACAAATGAATTATGCAACAGAAACTGAATAATGTTGATCATTTAAAAACCTTTGGGGTGTTTCTAGTAATTTGTATGATGTTGTTTAAAATTGTTTGCTAGAATGTAACAAAGTAACAATGCTCCTAGCTCCTTGTAGAATAAATATGATTTTGTTAATTAAAAAAAGAGATGCATAACCTTAAATCACCATTGTTCACAGTGAACTTGGCACACTGAATTCAAGTTTTAGATTTGAAAATATAGAAATTACAAGAACTTAATTCTATAACCTTCTTTTAAATAGTTGGCACTTGAACTTGAAACTCAACAAAGGACTGATATATTTAAACAAGCAACCCATACATATGAGACATTAAATGGAATCTGATGTGAATAATCCAAATTTGTTTTGATCTGCAGTGCCATCTACTGGTTTATTGCTGTTGTATCAAATTACCTTAAATTATAATTTAGTTTACTAAAACAAACTCTCTTTTTCTTTTCAGAAAATACAACACTATTACAGACTCTGAGCAGCGACAGAGGTACAAAGAGGATTTCTGTGCAGAATATGATGAGTACAGAGACCTTCATGAGCACATAGGAAAAGTTACTGAGATGTTTGTTCAGCTGGGATCCAAGATAAAAACATTGTCTCCTGGGACACAGGAGTATAAGGTATGGAAAATTATACCTTTTTGTGACCTTAATATCAAAGCATGTTTTAGAAATTATTCATGAAATGTTTCAATGTGAGTGTTTCACAAGATAATCCCTTAGCAAATGTTATGTAAAAGTTATATAATAAATGATGTGATTAAGAGGCAATTTTAGTTTCATATGTTTGATTAAATTTTTATTTTAGGTTATGGAATATCAAATAATGGACAAGTATAGGAAGTATAAGAAGGTAAGAGAGTCTACATTAGTATTATTCTTTCTATCATTTTTTTGCTAATGTTTGCAAAGCAGTGGTGCTGTTCTACAAATATTTATTTTGTTTTCCTGCTTGGACCTTGTTCAGCTGTCAGTGCATAATGTTAGTGTTTTAAACACTAATTTGTTGGAACTGTTTCAATATGTTCTTTCCATGTTTTTAATGCATTTTAAGGAATATAGAATCTGTGTTTTTAATTTGAGTGCAATGAGTAAAGAGCACTGTTGCATGTATCTATATATACAATCTTTATATTTGCACATAGTTTTCTATTCCAAATGGCTTCCCGAGCTGAACTTCTCTTTTTTTAATGCCTGTATAATATAACATTAAATGTGCTTTAAGAAAAAACAGGTATATAAAATATGATACATAACATTAAAAATAATATAATCTTGTGCATTGTGAGAAAGAGCAAAGATACAGGAGTATGCTACTTTTATGTGTTATATTATTCTTGAGATAATAGCAGTGAGTTGCTTTTTATGTGACATTTTACCTCAAGCTGGTCCAAACAAATTACAGAACCTCTGCTATTTTTAATCCAAAAATATATAACAGGCACAGTAAAATACATATTAAATAATATGCATTGAGACAAAACACCAGGTATATGATATAATATGAGGCATTAGCACATTACATATGCAGTATATAATAAAAAGTGTTTGCATCCTCTACATAATTTATTTACTGCATATTTGCATTGCATTTAGTGTTTGTGTGCGTGAGACAAGTAAAAGAGCAAATGTACACACTTTGTTTATGAACATTTATAATACATGCAAATATATTACGATAAGCGATTTTCAAAATCAGACCGGGTTTATGTTTGCAGTACTAGGGGTTCATGTACTTCAACCATTTTGTTTTTGTTTTTCGGGGGTATGTATCAGTTGCACGTCCAATACCGATGTTTTCTCCGTTGATTAATGTTACTAACGCACTGGATTGTGCAGCTGCAGCGACTGCCAAAAATGACAAAAAGCTTGTTTTCATTGCGGTCTGAAGAACAAAAATCAGACCACTCTCCATAAAAAATCCTTTGGAGTGATGCATACGATTTGTCAGGCCTGGTGTGAATAGCACCATAGGAATGTGTTGTTCCAATTCAAAAGCTTGTTCAGATATACATTCGCACAGAAAAAACAGGCTTGTTGAAAATAGGCCTTTAGTGAACTTTATATTTAGCATTTTAAGGACTGTCTAAACTAGGGCAGGGTAAAAATATACACATTTTGATTCGATACTAAAAAAATTGTAAAAAAAACATCCGTGTTTTTCATATTCCGGTATGCCTTTTTTATCTGGATGTGTAAAAAAAAGATTCTTAATAAACACTTGTAGTGTGCCTTCTGTCCAGCAGATGTCACCTTCAAACTGAGCTAGCTTACTGTGGAAACCAACTTAGTACTTGAGATAAATTTACAAGTAGTTTCCTGACATAGCAACATTAGCTCAACCAATAGTGCAAGTTTGGGACGGGACTATCTATTTGGTCAAACAATGGCAGACAGGGTGTTAGAGAAACCTGTTTAAAAATGGGCATTCTTTTTTAATTTCTGGTTGGTTCCGCTAGTGACAGAAATGACACACTTTAAAGAATATTTAAGATGTGTATCTAATTTTAATCAAATCAGGAAATCAGTACAGTTACACAGCCTTAGTTTAAAACGTGTGAAACCATGCTCATTTTGATGTTCTTTTGACTTGCAGTGTACTGTGTATTTACAATTGTCTTTGTCTTTTTCCTTTTCCTCAGAAGTTCCCAGGCTACCGGGAAGAGAAGAAACATTGCGAATATCTCCATCAGAAACTGTCACACATCAAAGGCCTGATTCTGGACTATGACCTTACACAAGCACCGTCCTAGTGCCAGCCATTATTTTCTCCTCCTTCCCAGTCTGGTCGTACAGACCAAAAGACTCCTTGTTGGAAATAAAGCTGGACCAAGTGTAGTTGCTTGAACACAAAAAGGCATTTCCACTTCTTTCCTGTGCACAAACTGTGGATAACTGTGTGGCAGTTTGGGCTTTGATCCTAAACCATCAAACAAAGGCCAAGACTTGTGACTTTAAAGCCCTTAAAGTTTTATTGTTTGTTTGTGTAAAAAGTTTTGCATTGGCAAGGAATTTGGTTAGATTTCTTCAGCCAAAATTTTGATTTACCGCACCCAAATGCAGCATACATCTAACTGTTGCCCTTGATCTTCTAACTATGGCTTGTGCTCTGATCTTCAGGGCTGCGGGCTGCTTTTATGGTACAATCATGAAGCCTGGGTGATGAGAGATGATTATCTTTAATGTGTTTACTGTCTATCAGTGCTTTATTTGAGAACTTAAGCACAGTTTCTATTTTGATATTTTACTGAATGTATATTTGTATACAGTACTTGTAAGATCATGACTATAATGGAGAGTTTAATCACTGGATAGAATAGGGGAAGCCTGGAATTTTCTAGACTCTGTGGTACTCCTACCAAACTCTGTAGAGTACAAGGGAGCAATTTGTAATATGAATGTCCATATAAACTATCCCAGCACCTGTGTCAGACTGTCAATTAGACAAGACCTTTAAATCCTCAGCTTTGCTCTGGAATCCAAATTGAATCTAGAATTCCAGCAGTAACTTGTGTAATGATAAGAAAGTTGAAAAGCTTAACCTTGAAGCAGCAATTGAAAAATCTAATCTAATACAACAAAATACAGCAGTTGTAATATGATCATGAATTTTGTGCTCCGTGCTCTAACCACAGCACACTGTGTTAATTATTAATTAACTGTTAATTATCATATTGATTATTAATATGTTGTTGTTATTTAGACACCAAACAGCAGAATCATGTTTTAAAGCACATTTAGTTTCTTGTATCTTGTTTTGAATCTTTTTTTTTAATATATATATATATATATATATATATATATATATATATATATATATATATATATATATATATATATACACTGGCGACAAAAGTTTGGACAGATTTAGCGGTTTCGGAAGGAAATTGGTTCTTTAATTAACTAAAGTGGTATTCAACTGATCACAAAGTATTGTCAGGACATTACTGATGTAAAAAAACAGCACCATCACTATTTGAAAAAGTCAATTTTTATCAAATCTAGACAGAACCCATTTCCAGCAGCCATCACTCCAACACCTTATCCTTGAGTAATCATGATAAATTGATAATTTGGTAATAGAAAATGACTTTTCATTATATCAAACACATTTGAAAGCTATTTGGTTTGTTAAATGAAGCTTACAATTTTCTTTGTTTGTTTTTGTGTTGTTACAGTATGTAATAGACTGACACATCTTAAGGTCAATATTAGGTAAAACATGGCAAAAGAAAGTAACAGCTTTCTCTTGAAACTAGTCAGGCAATCATTGTTTTGAGGAATGAAGGCTTTACAATGCTTGAAATTGCCAAAAAACAGAATATTTCATACAATAATGTACACTACAGTCTTCAAAAACAAAGGAAAACTGGCTCTAACTAGGACAGAAAGAGATGTGGAAGGCCAGATGCACAACTAAACAAGATGATAAATACATCAGAGTCTTTAGTTGAAAAATAGACGCTGACAGCTTCATTGAATTCTACCTGCTCAACACCAGTTTCATGTACAACAGTAAAGAGAAGACTCAGGGAGGCAGGCCTTATGGGAAGAATTACAAAGAAAAGCCACTTTTGAAACAGAAAAACAAAAATAAAAGGTTAGAGTGGGCAAAGCAACAGACATTGAACAACAGATAATTGGAAAAGAGTGTTATGGATCTTAAACCCATTGAGCTTTTGTGGGATCAGCTAGACTGTAAGGTGCATGAGAAGTGCCCGACAAGACAGCCACATCTATGACAAGTGCTACAGGAAGCGTGGGGTGAAATGTCACCTGAGTATATGACCAAACTGACAGCTAGAATGCCAAAGATCTGCAAAGCTGTCATTGCTGCACGTGGAGGATTTATTGATGATAACTCTTTGTATTTTATTTATTTATTTTCACATTTTAATAGTAATTTTTCATGTTATTAATGTCCTGACTGTACATTGTGATAAGTTGAATGCCACTTTGGTGAGTAAAAGTACCAATTGCTTTCCATTAGAGCAAAATATGTACATTATTACAAAGTTTTAGCTGCCAGTGTGTGTGTGTAATATATACAATACCGTTCCAAAAGATTAGGGTCACTTACTCATTATTTTTGTTTATTTATTTTTTTCACATTTGATAGTAAAGTCATCACAACTATGGAATAAAAGAAACTGAAATATGTTGTGACAAAAAAAATCCTAAATAAATCAAAACTATGTTATATTTTAGCGTCTTCAAATTGGCCACACTTTGCCTAGATTTTGCAGAAATGTGCTCTTGGCATTTTCTCAACCAAACACTTGAGTTATAACACTGGGATGATTTTTAAACAGTATTGAATGAGTTTTCATCTATATGTTGGGCACTTAGTGGCTGCTTTCATAAAAAATGCAATTATAAAATTTTAGTTTTGTAATTAAAAAAATGTTGGCACAATTATATTTTTGTCTACAAAACTAATTTCAAACATTTAAGCATATGCCCTCAGATCAAAAGGTTTTTAAGATCATGAAAAACATTTCAGGCAAGTGACAAACTTTTGAACAGTAGTGTGAGTATCAAGTCAAGTCAAGTGGTGTTTATTGTCGTTCAACCATATACAGTTAGTACAGTACACAGTGAAACGAGACAACCACTTGACTTGCAAAAAGTACGAATAAATTACAAAAACTTAACAGGAGAATAGGCACAGTGAGAGACCAGTGACCAGTACACAGTAGTGCAAAAAGATGACAGTTTCTAAAAATGACAATTGTAAACATAACATACTATGAGATGAGTGTTCTATGCACAGAGCAGTTATTGAGGTAGCAGCCAGGTATAAAGTGACAATAATTAAAGTGCAACTCAGGACACGTGTGTGTGTGTGTGTGTGTGTGTCAGTCCAGTCTCTGAGTATTGAGGAGTCTGATGGCTTTGGGGAAGAAGCTGTTACACCGTCTGGCCGTGAGGGCCTGAATGCTTCGGTACCTCTTGCCAGATGGCAGGAGGGTGAAGAGTTTGTGTGAGGGGTGTGTGGGGTCGTCCACAATGCTGGTTGCTTTGCGGATGCAGTGTTTTTTGTAAATGTATTTGATGGAGGGAAGAGAGACCCAGATGATCTTCTCAGCTGTCCTCACTATCCTCTGCAGGGCTTTGCTGTCCAAAACGGTGCAAGTCCCAAACCAGGCAGTGATGCAGCTGCTCAGGATGCTCTCACTAGTCCCTCTGTAGATTGTAGTGAGGATGGGGGTAATTGAGTAATTGAGTAAATTTCTTGGTAATTGAGCTGGTGTTGAGGTACCAGGTGAGGTTCTCTGCCAGGTGAACACCGTGGAATTTGGTGCTCTTGACGATCTCCACAGAGGAGCCATCGATGTTCAGCAGAGAGCGGTCACTCTGTGCTCTCCTAAAGTCAACAACCATCTCTTTTGTTTTGTCGACATTCAGGGACAGGTTGTTGGCTCTACACCAGTTCGTCAGCTGCTGCACCTCCTCTCTGTATGCTGACTCATCATTCTTGATGATGAGACCCACCACGTTCGTGTCATCGGCGAACTTGATGATGTGATTCGAGCTGTGCATTGCTACACAGTCGTGAGTCAGCAGAGTGAACAGCAGTGGACTGAGCACACAGCCCTGGGGGGGCCCAGTGCTCAGTGTGGTGGTGGTAGAGATGCTGTTCCCGATCCGGACTGACTGAGGTCTCCCAGTCAGGAAGTCCAGGATCCAGTTGTAGAGGGAGGTGTCTAGGCCCAGCAGGTTCAGCTGTCCAATCAGGTGCTGAGAAATTATTGTGTTGAATGCTGAGCTGAAGTCTATGCACAGCATTCAAACGTATGGATCCTTTTTATCTAGGTGGGTGAGGGCCAGATGGAGGGTGGAGGCGATGGCGTCGTCTGTTGAACGGTTTGGACGATACGCAAACTGCAGTGGGTCTAGTGAGGGGGGCAGCTGGGTCTTAATTTGCCTCATGACGAGCCTCTCGAAGCACTTCATGACAATGGGTGTGAGTGTGACGGGATGGTAGTCATTGAGGCAGGGCACTGAAGACTTCTTTGGCATGGGGACGATGGTGGTGGCCTTGAAGCACGTTGGAATGACGGCGCTGCTCAGAGAGATGTTGAAGATGTCAGTAAGACAACTGCCAACTGGTCTGCACATCCTCTGAGCACTCTGCCAGGAATGTTGTCTGATCCAGCAGCCTTCCGTGGGTTGACTCTACGTAGAGTTTTCCTCACATCAGCCATGGTAAGACAGAGCACATGGTCGTTGGGAGGAGGGGTGGTCTTCCTCGTCACCACGTCGTTCTGTGCTTCAAACCTAGCGTAGAAGTCATTCAGCGCATCTGGAAGGGAGGCATCTTTTTCACAGGCAACTGATGTTGTCCTGTAGTTGGTGATGGCCTGGATGCCCTGCCACATGCGCCGCGTGTCGACGCTGTCCTGGACGTGACTGTGGATTCTCTGGGTGTGTGCGCGCTTTGCCTCTCTGATGGCCCGGGAAAGTTTGGCTCTCGCTGTTATTAGGGCAGCCTTGTCGCCTGCTGAAACGAGGCGAGCCCGTCTAGCTGAATGGCGGTGTCCGGAACTCTGTCGCTGAGCCACGTCTCTGTGAAAACAAAGATGCAGCATATACAGGTGCATCTAAAAAAAAATAATAATATCGTGGAAACTTTTTTTTTTTCTTTCCATAATTTAATTCACAAAGTGGAACTTTCATATATTCTAGATTCATTACACAAAGTGAAATATTTCAAGCCTTTTATTTTTGTTGTAACCAGCTCATGGAAATCCAAAATCCAGTATCTCAAAATAAAGAATTTATAAAGCAGAAATGTCAACCTTCTGAAAATAATTTTTATTTTTTGCACTAAATACTTGGTCGGGGCTCATTTTGCCCGAATTATTGCATCAATGTGGCGTGGCATGGAGGCAATCAGCCTGTGGCCCTGCTGAGGTGTTATAGAAGCCTAGGTTGACATTTTCCTCTTGACAATACCCCATATATTCTCTATGGGGTTCAGGTCAGGCGAGTTGGCTGGCCAATCAAGCACAGTAATACCATGGTCCGCAAACCAGTTACTAGTAGTTTTGGCACTGTGGGCAAGGTGCCAAGTCCTGCTGCAAAATGAAAATCAGCAACTTCATAAAGCGTGTCAGCAGATGGAAGCATGAAGTGCTCTAAAATATCCTGCATTGACTCTCAACTTGACAAAACACAGTGGACCAACATCAGCAGATGACATGGTAGCCCAAATCATCACTGACCGTGGAAACTTCACAATGGACTTCAAGCAAATTGGATTCTGTGCCTCTCCACTCTTCCTCCAGACTCGGGGACCTTGATTTCCAAATGAAATGCAAAATTTATTTTCATCTGAAAAGAGGACTTTGAAGCACTAAGCAATAATTATTTGCAGTAATTCGTGCAAAAGAGCCAGACCAAGTATTGAGTGCATAAATTAACATACTTTTCAGAAGGTTGACATTTCTGTATTATAAATTCTTTATTCTAATATTTTGAGATACTGGGTTTTTGAGCTGTAAGCTGAGCTGTAAGCCGTAATCATCAAGATTACAACAAAAAAAGGCTTGAAATATTTCAATTTATGTGTAATGAATCTAGAATATATGAAAGTTCCACTTTTTTTAATTCAATTATGGAAAACTAATTACCTTTTCCATGACATTCTAAGTTTTTGAGATTCACCAATATATATATTGATTAATGAAACAACTTATTCAATACCTTATCTGTTGGTTGTAATGTTTTCACTGGGAAAATTACATGTCAAAATTACTTTTGTATGTGTTATTGAACCTATTCTTATAAGTTCTGCATTTTCCCCTTTAAAGGCATGAAGGCGACCTTCATAGACCATATCAGCCTTTTTTTTAACACTGATTTCGTTTGGGTCATGTTTTATGTGAATGAAAGTATACAGAATGTCTGATTTCCCAGAATGTAGTACTTGATGAACACATATGGGGGATCTCAGTGGTCTTCTGTTAAACTCAACTTAATGACTCGATGCAAACAACCAAACATTCTAAAAGCAGTTTTTTCTGACTTTTCAAAGACTTTCAAAGTCCCTCTCTGTTCTTGTAATTCCTGTTCATCGGTTAACTATGCCCATAGCCTCATGTACATTATGGAAGTATTTGTGTGTCACTTTTGCGCTTTGACATTTCTCTTGTGGAGACTTCTGATCTGTTAAGTCACTACAGTGTTAGTTCCTCTAATCCTTAAACCTGACTTGTTATCTGGTTGGAAAACTGATAACTGATTTGCCAAAATAGCATTTCTCTTTGTATTGTTAACATTTTGTTTCATTATTTCATGGGGCAACTTCATGTATTGATGTAGATGCCTTAAATAAACTGGACTGCATTAATTTAATACAATACACATGTCTTCTGCTTTGTATTTCTTTCTTCATTTCACAGTTTTGTATGTTTAGAACATTGTGAACCTGATCTCAAAGAGTAGTTTGCATAAAGACTGTTGCTGCCTATTTAATAGCAGTTCAAGGATATTTGAAATAAATCTAGCTTATTTTGCAGGAATAAAAACATTGCAGCTTAATTTTGATAGTTTCTATTGTAAGGATCTATTATGACTTCAAAGTGACTTTTTCTAAGGCTCAGCCAGGTCTCTGTTCAAAAATGCCATTGATATTTAAAATATGGTAGCAAAACTGTATTTGTGCTGAAGATATGATTTGATATAGTTACATATCATATCTGTAATGTATTGTTTTAATAATATTCTTTGATGGGTTTAGTGTCTCTGCAGACACTGTAGTGACTTTGTAGCTGTTGTTGAATGTGCAGCCAATAATTTGCCCTGATTGAGAATTTATTTATATTAATTACATAAATGGATGACATGTTATACAATATACCTGCAATATGTATAGTTTTAGATTTTCAACAACAACAGACAATCTTTGAGTCAATCTGGGATTACATAAAGAGACAGAAGCAATTGTGACCAGAAGCCTAAGCACTGTGGCTAATTCTGAAAGAAGCTTGGATCATCCTATCTGCCAACAACCAAGAAAAACTGTGTTCAGGTGTACCTAGGAGAATTGGTGCTGTTTTGAAGGCAAAGGTTGATATAAACAAAATATTGATTTGGCTTATGTTCAATGGACTTTGTATGATGTTAATTGATAAATGAAAACTATTAATGGCATTATTTTCTGAAGATATCCTCACTATGCAACATTTCTTACAAGTGACTAAAACTTTTGCACAGTATTGACACACACACACATACACACATATGTTTCACCTCATTATGGTGAAACAATGCTCCTGAAAATCAATTACAGGGGGCAAACACTCCACATTTATAGCAAGTTATAATAAGTTCATTTGACACTGTTCTTTATACCAATATCAAAAAAGTAGTATTGGCTAAAGCTTTTACCAGTTGAATTTCTTTTGAACTTGTATGGGTAAAAAACTTTTGCGTGCACATTCTGTTTTAGGCCACAAAGCATTATGTGCTCTGATTTCACCACAACATATATTAGTCATAAATATGATTTATAAGACAATTATAAGAACACAGTAATTACAAATTCATGCATCAATTGAATTATTCTCCATCAGTAAGAGATGTTTTGTGTCCAATTGCATTTATTATTTGTGATGTCCAATGTGGGGTAAAACTGCTGAAACATTTTGGTAGACAAGAGAACAAAATAAACACCAGAATCTTTTAACGGTGCATACAATTCCTTTATTAGAGTTGACAGTTTATCGCTAAGAACAGCTTGCAATTACAACAAAATTAAGAATAATTAAATGGCAATGTAATTCATCTTCTGTCTTGATAAAATTGGAAATCACAACTGAATAACAAATCCTGTCTTCATATTGTAAACATGTAAGTACCCTTTGTTATATTCTCAAATATACTGTACATCTGTAAATAACTAAGTAAGTAATCTTTCACAATGAGGTAGAATGTATGCATTATTCCACAGATTGTTTTCCACATAGAGGATGGAGCATACATGTTATAAAGCAAATATATAAGAAAGTTGAGCAATGAAAGTGAACTTTATGTGGCCATGGGCACACTGCACAATCTCAAGTATCTAAATCACACTGCTTCTTTCTGCTTTTTGTTGAGAATGTAAATGCACTCATAGGAACATTCCTGCATGTGCACTGTTGCATTTTACCCCTGTGCTATTCTCTGTTATCTCCCTTATCAACAATAATCCCTTCACAACAGTCAGATTGTGTTTGTTAATGTTGGTCTAAAGCAGAGGCAGAGTGAGAGGGGTGTCCGGGGTGGCACTGGACACCCCTGACATCTGATTGGCCACCCCGGGTGCCACCCCAACATTTTATTCGCTGCTGGCATATGCTGATGCTGATTGACGTCTCATTTAACCTCTTGTCAAAAGAAGAGTTTCGCCGGCAGCGTGCGCAGTTTTCAAATGGACGACAAGCCGAGGACGAAAGAATATAGTTGCAAGATACAGAAGAATAAGAAAACGTCATATTTGAAGTAAGTTAAGGTTTAGCATCATGTTTGTTTGCTGAATAAATTTTATGAGACGCTGTGTGAGTTAATAAGGCTCCAGTAGGCTACAGGTTAATCAAATTAGAGAGAGCGTTTAGCAATTTAGCATAACAATCTTTATGATTACATCTGTGCTAGTAATACATGCATATATCGTGCAGTATGGAAGTTACAGTATACAAATGTTTAGCTAATGTGGGGAAGTAGAATACAGCTTCAGCGAGTAAACGTTTAGCAGTTTGAAATCGATTAGCTAGTTCAGTTACTTCAGTTCAGAGGAGGGCTAGCAATGATCAAACTGGTAACTTAGACTGGTAGTTGATTTTAATGTACAGTTATGAAAATGAGGATTTGTAATTAAGATAAAAATGTTGGTAATTGGATGATTAGATGTAACCATAGGCTGTCATATTTTAGCACAGGATCAATTAAACATGAAAAGAAAGGGAGAGATATATTTTTAAAGGGAGAGTTCTTTTTAAAGAAGCACAAATAGGCAGATCAGGTACAAACAGACCCCAGACCTTGCATCACCACTGGAGCCCAGAGCAGCTCCCTAGCTGAGGCTAGTCAGGTCAGAGCATCTACCAGACACAGGCAGTCAGTCACATGCCAAGTTCAGGAATTTACGCTGAGATGATTTTGTCAGATTAAAAGGATAGTTCACCCTAAAATAAAATTTCAGTCATCATTTACTCACCCTCATGCCATTCCAAACATGTATGACCTTCTTCTGCAGAACACAAAAGAAGACATTTTGAAGCATGTTGGTAACCAAATAGTTTTGGGTTCCCGTTGACATCCATTGTATTATTTTTTTTTTCTACACTATGGAAGTAATTGGGAACCAAAAATGTTTTGTTACCAGCATGCTTCAAAATATAATATTTTGTGTTCAGCAGAAGAAAGTCAGTCATACATGTGTTCATGTGTGTTCTTGTTGTTGATGGCTGTGGCATTTATATTGTGATTATACACAAATTGTTCTTGTGTTGTAAAAAGATGTATCAAGGGATGACACAGAGACCTCTTGTTCTGAGAAAGACAGTGAGACAGAGCTGCCAGGAGATGTTCAACACTTATAAACACTTGTAAATTATTTCCTCTCTGTAAGTACTGTGTGAAATTCTTTTATGTATTTTTTTGTAAATGTGAGTTTTTGTAACTAAACTCAGCATTTAATGTAACAGACACATGGTACTGTATCTTGTCTCCTTGGTACTTAAGCTTTATTTTCTGAAACTATTTAGGATGTTCAACACTTGTAGACACAGAGTGACCCAATACTTTCCTCTATGTGAGTACTGTGTGAGTTTGTGTGTGTGTGTGTGTGTGTGTGTGTGTGTGTGTGTGTGTGTGTGTGTGTATGTGTGAGCGTGTATTTATCACTTTGTGGGGACCAAATGTCCCCATAAGGATAGTAAAACCCGAAATTTTTGACCTTGTGGGGACATTTTGTCGGTCCCCATGAGGAAAACAGCTTATAAATCATACTAAATTATGTTTTTTGAAAATGTAAAAATGCAGAAAGTTTTCTGTGAGGGTTAGGTTTAGGGGTAGGGTAAGGTTTAGGGGATAGAATATAAAGTTTGTACAGTATAAAAACCATTATGTCTATGGAAAGTCCCTATAAAACATGGAAACACAACATGTGTGTGTGTGTGTGTGTGTGTGTGTGTGTGTGTGTGCGTGCGTGTGTTATTACTATCAATACCAGAAAAACAGCATGTAAATACATACCACATTTTTTTGCATTTATAAAGTGATGGATAGGTTTAGCGGATAGAAAATACAGTTTGTACATTATAAAAATCATTATGTAAATTCCCCATAAAACATGCAAAACCAACATTGTGTGTGTGTGCATGCACGCACGTGTGTGTGTGTGTGTGTGTGTGTGTGTGTGTGTGGACCCCCGAAAGTACTAGTGGCCACCCCCTGGCCACCCCAAATATAAAACTCTAGGTCCGCCACTGGTCTAAAGTGCATGGTGCATGACTTTGGAAGATTTGAAAAATATAATATATATATATATATATCACTTTCATTGTATGGAAAAGAGCAGCACGAACATCCTGCCTAGCACATCCTTTTGTGGTCTACTGAAGAAAGCAGATCACATGGTTTAGGAATGACATGAGGGTGAATAAATGATGACATTTTCATCAATTGAACAATCGCTTTAATAATGTAATGTTACTCAAAAGCATTTTCCCATTGCCCTAAATCATAGCTTGATTATGAGGTTAGGCCTCAAAATTGACAGAATTCCTAAAAGGGAAGAAACAAGTCCACAGAACCCCACCACCCCTGCATTTGTCTTGTAAACACCAATTCTGTCAAGTGGAATAAAATGATCACAAAAATGTTTAAGTGTATTGAGAGCCACAGAAGTTTAACTTTTTAGGCAAAATTGCATTGGGAATCTAGCTTATAAAAATCACTTACCGACACAGCTAATTCATTTATATGAGCGTCTCATTTTTACATTGAAAAAAATTATTAAATACTTTTGCTACACATTGGTTAAAATTGAACAAAAGAAATAAGATCTTCAGTCTAATAATTTGAATAATTTGAATAATTTGAACCAGTTTTCCAAATAAACATTTCCCCCAATGATGTTTCTGTTCAAGATGCCCCTGTTTTTTATTTGAGAAATTCATTCTCTCTTAGAAAAAGGGGCAATAGAGGAGACTCCCCCTTCTCTTTCTGTTCCCAAAAAAAAGACGGAAACAACAGATTTTAAGGATGCATATATCCATATTCAGATTGTGCCAAAGCACAGGTGCTTTCTTAAATTCACTTTCGAGGGCAAAGCAATTTTGCATCCTTCTGTTTGGACTTTTACTGGCACCACACACTTTAACAAAATATTATGGATATGGCTTTGACACACTTGAGGCGTCAGGGCATTCGCGTTTTGAATTAAATCGAAGATTGGTTGGTGCTTGCCTATCAGAAACTATGGCAGCCTAACATTGAGATGTCAATCTCAGCCATTTTACCAATCTAGTGCTGTGTGTAAACATAGACAAAAGCAACAGACACTGTTTCTAGGAGTGGAACTAGATTTTTTCAGTGTGGGATTCATTCTCCCTACAAGAACATTTCAAATTCTTTTGGGGCTCATGATCTCAGCTTCCGCTGTCATTCCGCTGGGCATGTTGAATGCGAGACATTTACAGTGCTGGATGAACTCCACAAAGTGACTTCAACCACTGATGCGTGTGTTCCATCTCTTCAAAGTGATGCATGGGTGCTACCAAACTCTGTTACCATGGTAACTGACCCACCTTATGATGTCGGGTGTTCCGTTGGGACAGCTGTGTCACCGCTAAGTTATAACGACAAACGTCTCCTTCACTTATCCGAGGTTTGTCCAGCCTGCGGGGCTTGGAAGGGCCAGCGGCAACATTGGCACATAAACTGTCTGGAGATGTTTACAATGCTGCTGATGTTGTCCTCATCCAGTCGTTCCTTTATGGTTAAGAAAGCATAGACCTTTTTCGTCCCGTCCGCGTTCCTTTATGGTATTTATCTGTTGTTTTAGAGGTGCTCTCAAGTGCAACACTTGAGCCCTTGCCAACAGTCGCTGATAAGTTTCTGACTCTTAAAATGGTCCTGTTGGTGTCATTGGTGGCATTTAAAAGGGTTGGTGATTTGCATGCCCTGTTGATTAATTCCTTATGTATTCCAGGGTGTTCAAGGGTGGTGTTAAGACCTCACTTGGGCTATTTGCCCAATGTCATTTCTACATCATTTTGCTCGCAGACTAATCATTTTAAGACTTTCTATACTACCCCATTTCAGCTGTGGGATCGTGAAATATTGCATATGCTTTGCCCAGTTCGGGCACTGTGAGTTTATGTTGACCATACTAGCCAGTGGCATAAGTCAGAGCAGTTGTTTGTGTGGCTGCAACAGGGGTGTTTCGGTGTCCAAGCAAAGACTGTCTCATTGGCAAGTTGATGCAATTTCAAGTACTTACGAAGCGCATGGTTAACCTTTGCCTTCAGGTATTCAAGCTCAATCTATGAGGAGCATGGCATCCTCAAGGGCTTTGGCTAGAGATGCATCCTTGGAGGACATTTGTATGGCAGCAGGATGGTCCTCTCTCTATACATTAGTTAGATTTTATAATCTGGACGAGGGTTTGACTCCTGCTTCCCAGGTTCACTCGCTCACTTGTGCGCCACTATTTGCTTGCAAAATAGGCGTAGAAAGTTGGCAGCTACTGTTCGCATGGCGTGAATGTATATTTTTCCCAATGCGATTATGCAGCTTGAGTTCCTATGAAAGGGAACTAGCAGCTGCATAGGCTCATGCCTAAATGCAGCAAATCTGACTCGATGAGGTCAATGGTTGGTGAGTAAATTGTAATCGTAGGTGAATGAAATGATATGCACAGAGAAATGTAAATTTATGTCTATAGACAATGCCTTAAGAACCATTCAATTCTTCTTTGGAACTCAATTTGCAGTCGGTTAACTTAAATTATATTAAAGAGACACCAGTACTTTCAGCAAAGTCTGGAGATGTACTTGTGTTTCCTTGCATTTCCTTGCGTTTTGATGTTTTGGGACCTCTGTTAAGATTGTAGATATCAGATTGTTGCTGGAATGATGAAGCAGGCTTTGATGCGAGGCCTTCTGCCATGAAGACTCGCGACTCCCATCACGTGTGTGAGTCGTAGAGCAGAGAGTGAGAAGAGTTTCCTCGGAACTTCACGTTCCGAGCTTTCCTGGACTCTATATTGTATGGGACTCGTGGGGCACCGCAGAAGGCTACAAGCCACGAGGGCAAGAGCTCGGAGGATGAAGAGAGCAAGAAGAGGATAAAAGAGAGTTTGTCCGAGGTGGGGAGACTTTTTACTGTTGAAGTTGACCATACCCCAAAGGTGTCCCGAGCCAATCAGAAGCTTCTATAGAGAAGTCCTGTGGTCATTCCTCTCCCTTCTTGATACAATATATTTATGAGCCTTTGTCTTAAAAATACTCAGTTTCCCACTTAGAAAGAGAGCATGTGAAACATGAGACACTTTATCTTTGCAGTTAGTTCACCACATATTAAATCCTAAATAATATATTGCAATACATTAATCATGTAAGAATGAGGTCAGAATAATGCATTCTATAATTCTAACTACACTTGTGAGGGTTTTGGATACATTTTACCATATAAAACTTGGTTATGTGCATTGTGAAGTGTAAAGTCACATTTTCCAGCAATTGAAACCAGTCTGGCACCAGTCTGAATTTGCTTAGCTTCTTAATGCTTAGCAGAATTTCCAGTGTTATAAGTCATCTTGGTGTAATTCTGTTTTATTTCTTCTTAATTTCCTTCTGCCAGGCTACTCTGATCCAACAACCTTTTCTGAAGTGTTTATTTTGAATAAGTATTATCTTAATTTGTTACTCAAAAAAGCATCTTGCTCTCTATTGTCCTGGTTTCTACACTGTATCAATATAACCCCCCCGGGGGCCTTTTACCCTAAGTGAGGGAGCCTTTTACCCCGGGTGTGGGGATCAGTGGTAAGTTACTCTAAAAACATAATTAATTACTAACTACCAATTACATTGTAATTAGTAATTTAGTAATTAGATTACTGTACTAATTACTCTTTCTGAAAAGTAATTTCATTACTTATTTCTAATTACTTTCTAAAACCCTGATCAACATCGACCAGATGAAAAATACAACGATAGACATGAAACTGTTCTTTTAATACTTTCAAATAAATAATATAAAATCAAATTAATTATTTACTTAATTAATAATTATTTACTTAAATAATTAATTATTAATTATGAACTGGCCAAAAATGTAAGAGTGTAAATTAAAAACATACATTTAAACATTAGACATAAAATTTGGATTTCAAATTCACTATTGTTTTATATACAATTGTTCTAGAGTCTATACATACATAGATCACTTCTGACAATCGGCGATGCTGTTGCACACATAAAGTTTTTCGCAAAGAGCACTGGGAAGTTTAGACAGTGACACGATTTTATTAAAATCATTCCGAACCGGAGGGTCAGATAAAAGTGTTTGGTGGGCACTGGCTTACATTAAATTTTTTTATTGCATCCTACTTGGAGAATCTGAGAGTGGTGGTGTGCAAGAAAATCTGCCAGTACTCTGTAGGCTAAGTTATAGAAGTGAAGGTAGTGCATACTGGTGAGTACCCAACCACTTCAGTTCAAGCACTGGATACAAGGATGAAACTGTGCAGTGCATCCTCTGACCGCAGCGTGAACAGAACGGGACACCACCGGTCAGGGACGGACTGGGAATGGTCAATTTCTGCATATTGCTGCCCCCTATGTCATATAGCTGCGCCGTTTTGTGGTCCGTTCAGAATAATGCGGCGGCCCATTTCAGCTTATCACGGCCCAATAGGGCCCGTTTCATAGCCAGCCCGTTGGGAAAATTCCCAATTCTCCCGATGGCCAGTTAGCCCCTGCCACCGGTCTCTCTCACCCGAGCAGCGCAGCGTGCACTCAAACCTTCGTGTACAATATAGTGGTAAACACAGAGCGAGTTGCGCAGGCCATTTCAATTCAACACAGAATTAGCTATTATACACCCGCCACGTAATATGGAAAACTTTCTGTCTTTCTTTTGCTATCATTTTGAGGGCAATGAAGTATTCACTAAATGCAGCAACAAGGCTTGTGCGCTTTTAATAAGACGTTTTTTTTTTTTACCTAAATGGATGGCAGATCAGATGTAATTTTTATGTACTAAAGATTTTAACGTATTGTGCATTTAAACATTGATTCAAATATGATTCTCTGTGAAAGATTTTTGTTTGGTCAACCCATTTGCACACATACACTCACCTAAAGGATTATTAGGAACACCATACTAATACTGTGTTTGACCCCCTTTCGCCTTCAGAACTGCCTTAATTCTACGTGGCATTGATTCAAGAAGGTGCTGAAAGCATTCTTTAGAAATGTTGGCCCATATTGATAGGATAGCATCTTACAGTTGATGGAGATTTGTGGGATGCACATCCAGAGCACGAAGCTCCCGTTCCACCACATCCCAAAGATGCTCTATTGGGTTGAGATCTGGTGACTGTGGGGGCCATTTTAGTAGTGAACTCATTGTCATGTTCAAGAAACCAATTTGAAATGATTCGAGCTTTGTGACATGGTGCATTATCCTGCTGGAAGTAGCCATCAGAGGATGGGTACATGGTGGCCATAAAGGGATGGACATGGTCAGAAACAATGCTCAGGTAGGCTGTGGCATTTAAACGATGCCCAATTGGCACTAAGGGGCCTAAAGTGTGCCAAGAAAACATCCCCCACACATTACACCACCACCACCAGCCTGCACAGTGGTAACAAGGCATGATGGATCCATGTTCTCATTCTGTTTACACCAAATTCTGACTCTACCATCTGAATGTCTCAACAGAAATCGAGATTCATCAGACCAGGCAACATTTTTCCAGTCTTCAACTGTCCAATTTTGGTGAGCTCTTGCAAATTGTAGCCTATTTTTCCTATTTGTAGTGGAGATGAGTGGTACCCGGTGGGGTCTTCTGCTGTTGTAGCCCATCCGCCTCAAGGTTGTGCGTGTTGTGGCTTCACAAATGCTTTGCTGCATACCTCGGTTGTAACGAGTGGTTATTTCAGGCAAAGTTGCTCTTCTATCAGCTTGAATCAGTCGGCCCATTCTCCTCTGACCTCTAGCATCAACAAGGCATTTTCGCCCACAGGACTGCCACATACTGGATGTTTTTCCCTTTTCACACCATTCTTTGTAAACCCTAGAAATGGTTGTGCGTGAAAATCCCAGTAACTGAGCAGACTGTGAAATACTCAGACCAGCCTGTCTGGCACCAACAACCATGCCATGCTCAAAATCGCTTAAATCACCTTTCTTTCCCATTCTGACATTCAGTTTGGAGTTCAGGAGATTGTCTTGACCAGGACCACACCCCTAAATGCATTGAAGCAACTGCCATGTGATTGGTTGATTAGATAATTGCATTAATGAGAAATTGAACAGGTGTTCCTAATAATCCTTTAGGTGAGTGTATAGGTCAATATATATTATTAAAAATTATATTTGTGTCTTGTGAATTCTGTAATTGAAATAGATTTAGTTTAGTGTAGTCTTAAAAAATCTGCAATAATTATAATAGGGGGAAATAGATATAAAAAGGCTTTTTTTTCCAGGTACATTTGACCCAATAAGTAAATTTAGCCTATTTTGCAAAGGTAAAATGCACTAATTATATTCGGTACCTGACATTCTTAACCTATATACTGCATGGGAAAATTGGGAAAAATGTACAAAAAAAAAAAGGATACAATATATATAGTATGTATATATATATATATATATATATATATATATATATATATATATATATATATATATATATAGGCTATGGTAACAAGACAAATGTGACTTTTATTTTTAATTGCTGTGCTTTGATTTGGAGATTTTGAGGCTATGTTATCATGAGTTCAGGGGGAGGAGCCACAAGAGGCGGAGCCAGAGGTGGCTCAGGAGACAGAGCCGCAGGAGTCCTAGGGAATGGAGTCGCAGGGGGCAGAGCCAAAGGAGGCTCAGGAGGATGAATGGGCAGAGCTGCTGGAGGTGAAGCGTTTGGAGCCGCAGTAGGCTCAGGGAATTGAGTCTCAGACAGAGCCACAGGAGGTGGAGCCGCAGGACTCTCAGTAGGAAGAGCGGGCATTATTTGAAATGTCAATATAAGAGTCCACTGAAAACATTATAATAACATGACAGATGTAAGCATGTAAAGTACTCAGTTTCTGCAATTTAGAAAAACAATCTAGAACAAAATCCCCTCACTTATTGTGCTCCAGTATTATTTTGATCTTCACACATGTTAGCAAGGACATATAACATTTGTGAAGCCTTACATTAGTTCTAGCAGTTAGAAAAAACAGACACCACTGCTATGAGAACAATCTCAAGCAGTGAAATGAGGTCATACATGATTAGCTCACCCTCACTGACTCTGATACAATGAGATTGAAATCTGCAACATTCACAAGCCGTAACAAGATTATAATGTTTTAAGTGCATTTAAAGGAATAGTTCACCCCAAAATTTGTATTCTTAATTTACTCACCCTCATTCCATCCCAGATGTGAATGACTTTCTTTCTACTACTACTAAGTAAAATTTTTAGAAGAATATTTCAGCTCTGTAGGTCCATACAATACAAGTGAATGGGTTTGATGCTCCAAAAAGTACATATAGCCATCATAAAAGTAATAAATACGATTCCAATGTTTTTATCATATCTTCATTAGTGATTTGATGGGTGTGGGTGAGAAACTGATCAATATTTAAGTCCATGTTTGCTAGAAATTCTTCTCCCTGCCCAATAGGGAGTGATATGAATGAAGAATGTGAATCACCAAAAACACAAGAAAAAGAATGTGAAAGTTAAAGTGGAGACTGGCTGAGCAGGGAGAATTATTTATAGTAAACATTGACTTAAATATTTGTCTGTTTTTCACCAAACCTATCATATCACTTCAGATGACATGGATCAAACACTGGAGTCATTTGGATTACTTTTATGCAGACTTCTGGAATTTTTTTGAGCTTCAAAATTTTGTCACCCATTCACTTGTATTACATGGACCTACACATTTGAGAAATTCTTCTAAAATCTTAATTTTCTGTTCTGCTGAAGAAAGAAAGTCATACACATCCAGGATGACAGGGGTGAGTAAATTAAGCAATATATTTCTGCTTTTTTGTTTGGTTTGTTTTTCCAATAAATGGACTCTCGGATTCAATCATTATTCCAACCTCAAAAGACATATAATTTAGAAAGAGAGCCTTTCATGTTTCTGTATTGAGGCCACCTAAAGCTCTGTGAAAAAGCAACTGTTGAACAAGTTGCATCAAAAAGAAATTTGTTCGAACTGTGTGTTTGAATGCAAGAGGCAATTTTAATGTAGATTTGTTTAGGTCAAAAGATAATTTTACTAAATCACCTCTTGGTTGGTTTTCTTAAGCTTAAATAGCTGTCAGAGATTGAAGGCACTACTGTTGTTTTATTTGACTGAAAATGACACCATGAAACACTTGACTTGTTTTTCTTGTTTTATGAAATCAGTGTACTAAAGAAAAGAAATGAAAATAAATATTCTGTATAACGCTGTGTATCAATGATGGTTTTGCTGATTTACACTCAATATTTGGCTGAGTGTGACTTGATTGTAAAGGTGAAATTCTTCATTTAGAAAACAAGTTTTCTGCAGTTCAAACAGTATTCCTTTTTTAAATAGACACAGATGAATAATGTATTGTTCCCCTCTCTACAGGAGACTACAGTAGATGTCATTGAATTGCAGTACTTCTGTAGATTCTAAAATTCTGAAAATTGTTTGTGACAAAAACTGTCATAAACCATGCGGTTTACATTTATATAAGATTCTGCCACACTCTGAGAGCCTGTTTCTAACTTTATTGCACTGTTCATACAATATATTAATTTAAAATTACCATAGCCATTTAATGTGATATTTCCCCTACTTTTTCAGGTCTGGTTACTGTAAAGAATTCACATGGGGGGAAAGGAGGAAAGCAGGGAACTGGATACTTTTACTCAAAGGTAAGACTTTTAAAAACAAAACTCAAAATCACTTTTCAGCATCACACTCATTAGCTTAGTACAGTCTCTTTTAGGTGGGTAGCTCTCTCTCCTCTTGCCGCTGGCGTGGTCCCTTATATACTGCTCTCCCCAAGCTCATGGCAATGGAAACAGGTGTTAATCATTATGTGTGTGTGTGTGTGTGTGTAATTTGATTAACTATTTTATGTTCATACACCCTAATTTATATGAGCTTGATTCTGATTGAAGCTGTCTCTCAGACTGTTCAATTGGGCTGGCATAGTCCTTAATCAGTGTTGCATCATTCTAACTAGTGCTCTAACCAAAAAAAAAAAAAATATATAATATTTTACTCTATATATGAATCTTCATTACAACCCGACTGAATTGTCCTTTGAGAAATTTTGACACTGATATGTAGGTGTTGTTCACCAAAAAATGTATGTTCTTAATGTTGTTTCAATTTAAACACGTATGATTTTCTTTCTTCAGTGGAACACAAGAGAAGCCAAGTCATTTTTATTTGTATAGATCTTTTCACAACACACATTGTTTCAAAGCAGCTTTACAGGAAATCATACATTAACAAAATAAATGAAATTATTATATCTATAAAGTCTTCGAGTAATAATTTTGTAGTTTCATTAAATATGATTGTAAACTGTGTATAAAAATTAAATAATTAAATAATCATGGTATTTAGAACCCCTGTGAGTGAGCTAAAGGTGAATGTGACAAGGACCACAAAACTCCATAAGATGCTGGTTAATGGGAGAAAAATAACCTTGGGAGAAATCAGGCTCACTGTGGGGGCAAGTTCCCCTCTGGCTAAACAACATGAATATAATGCCAATATTAGTTATTTGTGTGCAGTGCAAGTCATGGTTTAAAATTGGTAAATAAATTAAGCTTTAAGGTCCAGTGTTTAAAAAAAAGTTTTTTTATGAACTTTAAGATTAATGACAAATATCTTTGAAGTCCATCCTGGATCAACTGCAGAAGTTCACATATATGCATTGTCCTTTGTTAGTTGGCTGAAGAAAGCATTCGTTGGCAATTAAATGATAGTCTATGTATTCCATTTCAAGAGTGTATTCCATCAATAGACAAAGGTGATGCAGGCAGAGATCCATGTGGTGCTAGCAGTTCAACCGGCAGGTTGAACATATTAAATATATGTCTTACTGTCTGAGTTGGCATCAGTTCATCCTCTGAAGGCAAAACACTGAAGTGATGTCTGGCTAGCACCGGCTGTAGTATGATGTCATCAAGCAGGAACAGAGCTGGATCTGGTCGGCTTTGGTAACCTCGGGATATGAATCAAATAGAGAGATAGAAACTAATAGAACAATTTTATCTTAGATGCCACTCAAGTTTATGCAGATTTATAGATCATGATAAATGTTTCTGGTTCCGGCAGACTAAACTAAAGCGGACTAATTGTGAGTCAATTGATAAATTAGGTGTATGCCTGGCTAAATAGATGAGTCTTTAGTCTAGACTTAAACTGAGTGAGTGTGTCTGCATCCCGAACAGTGTTAGGGAGACTATTCCATAGTTTAGGAGCCAAATATGAAAAGGGTCTACTTCCTTTTGTGGATTTAAATATTCTTGGAATTATTAACAAGCCAGAATATTGTGATCGTAATGAACTATTATGGAGCTAGACCATTCAAAGCTTTGTATGTAGTTAATTTTATTAGAATTATAATATTAATACAAAATTTAACAGGTAGCCAATGTAACGACAATAAAATTGGGCTAATATGATCATGTTTCTTAGTTGTAGTCAGCACTCTGGAATTTATTTTAACCAATTTAAGTTTATTTCTTGAACTTGCTGGACATCCTCCCAGTAATGCATTACAATAATCTAGTCTTGAGTTCATGAACACATTAATTCGTTCTTTGGCATTAGCAACAGAGAGCATGTGTCATAACTTAGCAATACTTCTAAAGTGTAAGAATGCTACAAAAATTGGAAATTTGATTTTCAAATGACAGATTGTTATTAAATTTAACACCTAATTTCTTCGCTGTAGAAGATGACGTAACAGTACATCCATCGAGAGACAAATTATATTTTAGCAGCTTATTTTGAGATGTTTTTGGTCCAATAATGGGTACCTCTGTTTTCTCTGAATTAAGTAGAAGGAAATTGATGGCCATCCAATCTTTGATTTCATTGATAAATCTAATTTGTAGAATTGTGAATCTTCATTGGGTTTAGAAGAAATATAAAGATGGGTATCGTCAGCATAACAGTGGAAAGTAATTCCATGATTCCTGATAACATCTCCCAGGGGAAGCATGTATAAGGAGAAAATCAGAGGCCATAAAACTGATCCCTGTGGCACTCCATATTTAAATTTTGTTTGATTTGACAATTCCAAATACAAAGTGGTAGCGGTCTGATAAAAAGGACCATGATAATGCTAATGCTAATGCTATTGCACTAATGCCAACATAATTCTCAAACCTATTCAAGAGAATGTTGCGATCTATTGTGTCGAAGGCAGCACTAAGATCTAAAAGCACTAGAAGAGAAGTGCAGCCGTGATCAGATGATAAGAGCAAGTCATTTGTAACTCTGATAAGTGCAGTCTCTGTACAGTGATGGGGCCTAAATTCTGACTGAAATTGTTCATATATACCATTTCTCTGTAGAAATTAAGACAGCTGGGAGGACACTACCTTTTCTAATATTTTCGACATCAATGGTAGATTTAAAATCAGTCTGTAATTAGAAAATTCTCCAGGATCAAGCTGTGGCTTCTTAATAAGCGGCTTGATAACTGCCACTTTAAAGTTTCTTGGGACCTGTCCCAAGGATAGAGAGGAGTTAATAATATTAAGAAGAGGTTCTGAGATTACAGGTGTAGGGCCTTGCCCCACTAAAAATGGCAGCAGAGACAGCATGGCCCTTTGTTCTATGATCAAAGGGGGACACATTGAACTCGGTTTCCCAGAATGCTTCACAGCCGGACAGGAAGTCCCGCCCATGGACTCAATCTCAAACATCATTGGTCAAAAGTGGCCTATGACCGATTACATCATCATCTTAACAAAACCAGCTCTCAGATTTGATTTAGCTTTCTCTGCTTCCAGCCTCATGTCCTATAACTGCACGAGCTGCGCTCTAAAGAGACTTGTCTACACACGAAGGAATTTCCCTCCTGGACAAAGAGAGACCATGTATTTCTAACCTCACCATTTGACCACGGTAGAGTAAGATTAACTTGTTTAACTTGATTGTTTCTCTCCATCACCGGACCCTAGAAACAACGCAGAGACGCGTCTTCTTGTTGACGAGCGTAAGACAAAGGACCGAATCCAGATCGTTTTCTCCTGACCGCTCAACGCAACAGGAATTCAAACGGACAACCCTGCTGAAATCACACAGGAGTCACACAGAAACTGTGACTTTTCTTGTAAAACTAAATCATATATATTTGATTGCTGAATGTTTGATGTTTTGTTTACATTTGTATGTTTAACTACGATTGCTGATTGCTGTGTTGATTTATGAGAACGTCATTTTTGGGGAAATGTTATTTTATTGAGAAATCTGAATTAACGATTCAATCTCGCTGTTACCAGCGTGTATCCTCTGTTAAATTGCATGAACCCCCATTTGTTCACTCTCTCTCTCTCACACACACACACACACACACACACTGAAATTCACGGAGCGAGCATCACCGCGGTTTATGTACGAATCAGGCTGGTGTTTTTCAAATTCTCCCGCCTGTTTTGTTCAGTTCCTTTGTGTGTCTGCTCATTATCACCCACACGTGGTATTAGCTCCGTTGCGCTGGATCTGATCCAGCCATCTTTCTTTCCCTACACATTCAAACAATCGTTGGCTCCGCCCTTTTTGTCCTAGTCCTCCATTTTGAAACTGGTTCCACACGTGGAGTTTAGTCCGCCATTTTGTGTCTTTGTTACCAAATCGAGACAAAAAAAAAGACAAAGATCCCACATTTAGCCTTAACAGACTGTAGGGGCAAGTGCTGTTAGCAAGCACCTATGAAGGCCAGAACAGTACACAAGGGGGTGGGTGGCCAGCACCACACCCAACCACCTTTGTCTCCCCAGTGGCGATGTTTTTTTACACACCACACCAGGTACTCATTTTAGGCTGAGTTGACCTAGGGGAGGCCCAGGACCGGTTCAGATAATCGTCACTGGTGTTGGCCATGAGCAGGAATCGAACTCAGGTCACCAGGTTCATAGCATAGCACGATAACCGCTACACTACCGCTCCACCAATTTAAATTGTTGTTGTGAGAAGCCAACTGTAACCAGATTACTGATGGATTCGTATGGCAATAATTTGACTAGCTTCTTCCCTTTTTTATTATTTTGATTATTAATCAAAATACTCAATCTTAAGGGTAGAATTTTATGAGACTTGATCAGTAACTTACTATAATTTTTCTCTTGTCAAAGAGTGGTGCCCCGAGGATAGAATTTAACTAGTTAAACTAGTTAAATTCTATTATTTTATTTAATTATTAATTAATAATTAATAAACATTAACTCTTAGTTTATAGCTGATAGTAAAACTGATCTAAAAAACCAGTGCACCCTACACAGGGAATACCTCTTTTAAGAGCTTTGTTGGTATTGGATCTAACAAACAAGTTTTGTTAGCTCTTCATATCCTATGACAGCAAAGGATTTAAGTTGCTTGTGAGGACAATTATGAGACACTGTTTTCTGAGGTGCTGTGACAGTTGTTTGCATAGTTCCAATTTTATTTCTGATTATTTCAATTTTATCAGTAAAATTTGTGAAGTCATTACTATTGTGCAGCGACAGAATATCTGGTTCTGTCAATGCTTTATTCCTAACCAATTTAGCCACAGTACTGAATAAACACCTAGGATTTTTGTGGATATTTTTTATGAGTTTGCTAAAATATGCTGAACTGGCAGCTTTTAGTGCCTCTCTGTAGCTACAGATACTATCCTTCCATGCGCTACAAAATACCTCAAATGTTTTATTTTCCGAGCTGCTCTTTTGAGAGAATGAGTGTGATCATTGTACCATGGTGTGGGGCTTTTTTCTTAAATTTTCTTTAATCAAAGGGGGGTGACACTATCCAGAGTGCTAGAGAAGACTGTATTTATATTTTCTGTAATTACATCATGTTCTTCTATACTTTTTGGCTTACTGAGTATGTGAGATTGTTAGTGAAGTTATTTTTAGTGGTTGAAAGAATAGTTCTACCGGAATGATAGCCTGGTGTCGATTGAGTGACATTAGCTGATCGCAGCAAACAAGAGACGAGGAAATGATCTGAGATTATGTTAAGCAAAATGAAAGCCTTAGTCACCATTAATTAGTAGCACATTAATATGAATGCAAAGCTGCTGGGTTTTACCAACCTCTTTTTGTGGTGTCTCGTACAGCCTGATTAATCTGCTTCGTACAATGAAAATTGTATTTTTATACATCCTGTTGCATACGCAAATAACCTGCAATTACTTGTGTTTGGTTTTGCATTTCAGCCTCCTGGTGATGACAGGTGGCAGGTATTGACTTATTCTGGAAGCTTATTACTGCATTCTGAGAGTTCATATTCTTCACATTGTCATATGATGGGTATTGATTTCTGGTCATCCTATAAAATACTTGTTTTTTGATGCAAAGCTTTAAATTCAGATGTAATGCTTCTAGTGTTGTTGTACTGTACTTACATTTGAAATACCTGCATTTAATTAATCTGTATTTAATCTGTTTACTTTACCACAACCCTAAACCTAACTCATTCACAACCCTTACTTTAACCCTTAAACTCCAACCTTAACCCTAACCTGTACCTCAACCTCAGTGGCAGCAATGTGAATCCTGTGAGAATGTTGCATAACACCATGTAGTTGCAGAATCAATACTTTGTATGTATTTTAATGTTAATACATAATAGTTAAAGACACCTAAAATAAAGTGGGGCCGGTATACTTTTAAATGACTGAATAAGATCAAATAATTTGAGATTTTGTGATTTAAAGCATGTTTCAAACATTTTGTTTTCAGGTTCAGTTCTAGTACAAAATGTTCAAAGAATTTAAGCAATATTGGCACAAGATACATTCAGTAAGCAATTTCTTTCTACAGTGTGGATTATTTTTCCTTTGGAATACACACATTTTCATTTATCATTAATCCGAATTATATTTTTTAAAGTACCCCTCATGGATCTCTTGTATTGTGATGCTTTATAAGTGATTGAGTAATATGAGCAAAGCTTTAGTATGCAGCAATATTTTAAAGATAACTATATTAGCATGTATTAGGTTTCTTTTCACAATTCTATAATATAAAATGCTGGCTTAACAGTAAAGCAATAAAGCAGTTTATTTCTTTTGACTTAAAAGTAGATGCATTAAGCAAAGAGGATGTTTATATTTTTCAATCAAATGTGGTATCTGGTTGTGTGAATATGTCTTTTGCAAGTGCTGTGTATGCAACATTCATATTGGTGGTGGCCTAAACAAATAAAGAAACAGTTTCTTACATTTTCAAAGTAGCCTTTTTAAAGACTCAGGAGATACTGTTTATCTCCTAAGACAGGTACGTTTTCCTGCACTGTGATGCCAATATGGCTTTTAAGCATGATTACACAGTTAATGTCAACATGAAATGGCATTCTTAACTTAGTTTACTTCCATAATATGGAATAATATGGAATAATAATGGCATATTTCCATTTTGAATTGATTGGATCACGAAAGTGGATGTTATACACCAAAATAAAGCCAGGTAGTTACAGGATAGGGAAAAGTAATTGGAAGTTGTTTTATTGGCATAGCAAGTTATTACTTGGCTTTGAAGACAAACACATATTTTCTTTGAATTGATATGCACAGATGAATCATGCACAATGAGACCATGTATACAGAAAGTCAAGGTACATTTTGATTTCATGTGGACTTTCAGCGATTTAGCTTCAATTTTAGTGAAACGACTTCATTCCTCATTTCCTTCCTTCAGGTTCAGCTCCAGCTTTTCTCAATTGGATAGTTACTGAGGTACATGTATCTGTCCTGCTCACCAGTTAGCCCTCGAGCAAGACATGAAATCTCTGGTTGCTTGATGGGGACTGCTAATGAATTACTGTAAGTCTTTTTGGATGAAATAAATTTTGCCTACAGAAATGAGTAAATGCAAACTAAAATATGCACAGAAAGTATGTAGCAGAGAGATAGGAGGCATGCATAAAATGAAAAGGCAGAAGAACAGTGAGTTTGTGATGCTTATATAAAAAAATTGGAATAATACTTATTTATATTTCAGTTTTGAAAATAATTTACAACACATTTCAGACTGATTTCATGGTAAAAATTATTATTTAGTTAAATTGTTTACTAAAATTGTGGAAAGTGTTGTTGGGTTTATGGCCACGTGTGAGCTTCATTTTCTGTGAAATGTCCACGGAGGGTTGCCAAAATGAATTGATTACAGCTGTACAGAATGTAAAACAGTGAAGAAGAACAGTGCTGGGTAGTAACAGATTACATGTTATCTGGATTACATAATCAGAGTACTAAAATCAAGTACTTGTAATTAGATTAAATTACATTTTAAAATACTCATAATCAGATTATCTTCACTTTTTATGGAATACATGATTACATATTAATCAGGCAAAGGCAGTAAATTGATTTATTGATTGTTTTCTTTTTAAGTATTTTACATTTTTCATTCTAAAGCAGCCTACATCTGATATGCATAATTTTTTCAAATGGAGGGGGGCGGGGTGGAATTGCACATACAGATCTGGTACTAGCCACCAGCCATAATTACACAGATGGAGTGGTAATCCACAAATAAATACAGAATTACATTAGTGCTATTAAGTTTAGCACTCAGCTTCAAACATTTACATGAATTTTCTTTTGCTACAACTTTTGAGACTTTTTGTGATGTTGATTCACAAATAGAACTGGTCTGATCTGTTACCTATCACACATTGTTGTATATGTAATGCCAAAATTGCCAGAGTAAGAACATTTTTAGTGTTTTATTTTATTCCGAAACAGACAAATAGCTAGTAAAACACAGACACATAAAATCATATCAATTCTCATATTTTTAAGTCAGTTTTTCACTTTTTTACTTTACATTTAAGCACCACTATGTCAAAATTTTACAAGTTTATCCTAGTCAAATGCATGTGACATCAAATAAAGGAGAATTAGGTCCATGGTAATCCAAAAGTATTCCAAAAGCAATCAGATTAGATAACCTTAAAATGTAATCTGATATTACATTCCTGACTACAACTTTATTTATTTATATTAACAATTCAGAACTAATACCCAGCACTGAAGAGAAATGCATATTTTATAAACTGTACCCCCAGCCCAAACTCCAAAACTTAACATAAACATCAGAGGTGTAAAAATGTAAATGTAAAAATGCAACCTCTGAATCATGCTTGTCACAGTTTAGGTGATTACTTCCTGGTTTTAATGCGGGGTGCAAAGCAGGTTCTCCCAATGCTTCAAGTTGTGCCACAAGGGAAGATAAACATGCTAGAACCGATGAAAAATTACTGAGTGAGTCAGCATAAAGTGGCCGATAGGGTACTGAACTCTCTGAAACAACATGCCGACTTTCTGTGTGGCCATGTTCCACATTTCATTTCAGCTCCTCTTTAAATAAGTTTCCATGGACCAGAGGGCTAGTTTTAACTTTTCAGTAATTAACACAAAGTTTGCAATCAGAAGAATGCCTGACAGAAAAGGTTGTGACATTTCAACTTGAATTTATTAAAACATTTTGGAAGGGCAAAGAAATGTGATGAAACCAGAAATTCACCCTGGTTGGACCACATAGCTTCAGATCAAAACTAAAGTCAACTAAATAGCCTGTACACAAATTAAAATAGATTTTTTAGTTTATTTATTTACGTGTATAGTTTCATCCGTTTCAATTGTTGCTCTGAAAGGGAGGCGACTTAATTACATTGTTTTAGCCAAATTCTAAGACAGCTTTATGTATCCTTCAAACATAAAATACCCTAATCCCGGAATGCATTGTGATAAGCTCAGAGAAACAATTATAATGGACAAGGCAAGAGAAATGTTGCTAAAAAACAACTTAATTTCATTTAATACTAAAAAGCATCACAAAAATAGTTTCATCTTGATTATTTTACTCAATATTTGTGTGTGCTATGTATTTTTATGCTTACTAAAGTATTGTGTCATTAATTTAGCAACATGCTAACATTAAATAGAGTCAATTCTCCTGTGCAGAGTGCAGTTTTTGTGTAGCTGCCTGGACCATTTTATAAAGAAATTCATTGTTTTGGGAAGTTACATCTTCGCTCCTAGAACATTTCCGGTTATCTGTCAAACTCATTCAATGGTGACTCGTAGCAGTTACGTTAACATGATTGTCATAAAATATTAACATAAACATTTGGCCAATGTTATTAAGTGACTGGATGCTCCCTGGATGCCTGGAACTATCAAAAGTTTATAGTAGTTTAGATTTATGAAATAGAAACTACAAAAAGATGCATGAACTGCAGCAGTGCAAAGAGACGACTGGATATGTGCAGTACTAACAACTGTAGGATGTATAGCACACATTTTATCTAGGTGAATGACATTTTTCCTAAACAATTGTAAGTTTGATAGGAAGAGTCTAGCTGGCTAGTTAAGTCGGAGTAGTTTTTACAAGCTCTAAAAGTGAGCTTATAGATGGCTTCCATCATAATGAATGAACCTGTGCAAGTCACATGCTTGCAGTGTTAACAACTTCATTGATTATAATGGGGGCAATCAAATATTCCAGACCTTTCCACTGAGGAAATGATTGTAAGCATCTAAACTATGATACAATTTCATTGCCTCTCTCATGTTGACTTCCTTGTCAACAAGATAATGGTAAACATCTGGAAAGGTCACTTCAGGTGAACGTTTGTTATATGATAAATGCTTCAGGATCAGACATGTGCAGCAGCATTTTAATTCCTTCTATATTGTTTATGTGCATGAAATGGTCTTTAGTAGGGTGTGAGACAGCTCTGGTTTTGGAATAAAGCTAATGTGTTTGAAGAAGTGCTCAGTAGTGCTCAGTCCCTACATTTTAACATTATGTAGAGCCACCTCCTGCAGTTTTTAGTCTTTTAAAATAAGTATGCACTACCATGTTTCACACCGTTCAAAAAAGGTCAGTTCCACCTGATCTTTGCTCACATCACAACTTAGCATCTATTATGCTTTTTGGCATAGTACTCCAGACAAGCTTTTACATGGTTCTATTTGAATGATGACTTCTTTATTTGCTACCTTTTTATATACTCTTCATCTTCAAAGTTGACTAATGCACCTTTTCTGTGTTCTCAGTTACTGAACTCGTATCTCCTTCAAAGTGATTTTTGGTCATTCTGAGGCTTCTCTCACAAGTCTCCATTTTTAACACTGAGTTTTGAAGGGTGACCTTTTTAAGAAGCTTCCAAATTCTGATAACTGAAAAAACAATCAAGGAGTATGAACCCAGCAACTCTTGTTGAGGGGAGAAAACTTATTTCATTAAAACTGACGTGTTTCGGCACACAGGCCTTCATCGTGGTTGAAAAGGTTAAAAGAACTTGAGCAGAGGAGTAAGGTAAGATCCAACCAATGAAATGGACAGGATAATCATCAGCCACCAATCAAAACACACCAATCTTAATTTCTCAAGTAGGTTTGTAACAATATTTACAGTGTCATTGCAATTCATCTAAGCAAGTACACTTATTTAGATTTAACCTTTGCTTGCTGATGCAATTGACATTGGCATTGAAGTAGAAATACATATAAGAAATTACTAACTGAAATGATAATAATGAAATAATAAAGGCATTATTTTTTATATTCTATAGATAGTCAGCAAGCGTGACTTAATAAATATGTCCATTCATGAGAAAATGAGGAGAATTCTTTGGAAAGAATAACACTCAAGTTGTTGTGTGTTTTACAAGTCAAAACAATCAAAAATGTTTCCGCCCAAGCACTTAAGGAACAACAGGTTCAGTTTAAATATTTTAATAAAAAATTAAATAATACTTAAATAAATACATTTATGAAATATAGCAGAATGCTGCACTATGAAAATTTAAGGATTTGTCAACTGTCTCTGTTGTCATCAATAATTAATCTCATTTTATATGGAAAAGATTACAAATTTAGGAACAGTTCTCTGGCGATAATTGAGATTCTTTCTTCACTCGTATATTTATTGGTACCTAACCTCTATTTAATATTTTCATGGAAATATGGAACTTGTGGCATATGACTGCTGGCTGGATTGATGTATTCCATGTATTTTTACCGAATACAAAAATCATGTAGAAACTTTTCTTCATAGAGTTTCTCATTGCCATCCTTAGACATAACATATGTGGTGTGTCGGGGCTGAATTCTAAATTGATCAACCCGATAAAATCGTCTCATTTGATTTGTTACATTATAAACTAACTCTAAATCATTTAAATGTCAAGTTATTTAACTTATCCTGCCACTGCATCAGCCAGCCATTGGACTTGTTTTGCTACAAAAAAATGGTGCTAGCATGGTGCAGTTGTGTGACGTCATCAGATGATCCATTTTGATTGGTCTGGCATCAGATGTTCCAGCTCTTGTGATTGTTCACAACTTTGTTTGTCCCGCCCCCACCCAACACCGGTAGTCTGTTCTCTCACATCTGGATTTAAAAAGTGCATGTGGCAGCGGGGGCGTGGTCAAGCGCCCGTCCGGCAGAGAAAAGCGGTAAGGGCGCTCACACCTGAGCTAAATGATGACTAACACCTGTCTCTAATTTCAGTAACATGAGGAGAGCGGCATAAAAAGGGCAGGAGTGACAGAGCACGAGAGGGAGAACCCGACCCAGAAAGCAAACCCTAGCATACTGTCAAGAGAGAGAAAAATAAACTTACCCCTTAAGTTGACGTTTGTGTCTGTCCCGTCCTTGAACAGCGTTACAGTGCACAAGTGAGTTTTGCTACAGGTTTATCCCAAAAGTAGTTGCAAAATTCAAAAATCAAGGCAGTAACATTGAAGTTGCAGATCTGAGAGGTTGTTACTGCTTATTTGAGGTTGTAATGCGAAAGTGAATTAAAGTACAGAAGTAAATATGTAATACAAGATTGTGTCTGTCTTTGTATTTATGTGAATGCCATTTTACACATTTGTGACTATTTGTCTGCAACTTTGAATTCTAAACACAGGTTTTTGATTATTGTCTGTGAGTGCAGATTACAACATTCAACATCAGATTTTTATTTTACAAGTGTTCACATCATGGCTGTGAGTGTAAATGTCAACTTATGAATACAAATATTTATTGTACAAGTTCTAATCTGCAAGCTCTCGAGTTTTGCATGATTTATCTTCATTATAAGAAAACCACACTGGATTGCACATCATATAATAATATATGTCAATCTATTAAAATCGAATTAATTACAAAATTAAAATACATTTTTTTTAATCGAATTAATTACATGGTGTCCCGATTAATTAATAGTTATTAATCGCATTTAATCGCATATAAAAATATATGCTGAAAAAGCCCCTCATATAACAATAATTCAATATATAATGATGAAATAATATATAATATAATAGATAGATAGATAGATAGATAGATAGATAGATAGATAGATAGATAGATAGATAGATAGATAGATAGATAGATAGATAGATAGATAGATTACAAAAAGCGGCTTTAGAATACAATGTATTGTTTATTACCATATTATTGATCATAAGTCAATCATTGGCATACAGTTCACAGCAATCCATTTCAAAAGTAAATTTGTCAATCAGTTCGAGATTTATTATGAGGGCTTGTTTAAGGACACGTCAATGTTCACCTGCATCAGACATGCTTGTGTAGCATCTCGGGTGCATTGCATCATAAACATAAATATTTTAGGTCACTGTGTCAAGTTAAATATAGTTTAATACTTAGAACATTGCTTGAGATCTCTTAGTTCGAATTTGCGCTCCATCAAGTGTTTTGAATGCAAGAACGTAACGCATGTTTGTGTTGTGGTGTCTGCTGAAAGGTTGTTTTCTTCACTGTATAATCTGCGCGTTACCACACAGCTGAAGTTTCACTTACTACACTCTGGAGTAAACAGGTGGTACTTCAAGCTTGCATTTCTCAGGAATCTTTCTTATTACGGTCCGGGGTCATTGCGATTAATTGAGTTCATTTTGTTAACACGTTATTTTTTATCAAATTAATCGCACTGAATTAACGCATTAAATCGACAGCCCTAATAATAATATGAAATTACAAAGAGCAGTTGTGCACAAGACTTTCAAATACATTTAAAAGCTGAAACTGAAACAACAATGCCCACTGGGAAATGTAAACACTAAATAGGGCAATTTCCTTTCATTTGCATAAATTCTGCACTTATGCAACAGATGCACTGAGTACCTAAAGTATTATAATTATGTGATGCTTATCTAGAAAAGGAGAGAAAGGAAGGTAGAGAAAGATGTTTAGCTGTCATCGTTTTATGTTTAATTGTGAATTTTGTTTTAATGGAAGACAAAGACTTAGTCATAGTCATTTAGTGGTGTTCTCTGCCCCTGAACAATCTTCAGATCTAGAAGATAGCAGCAGTATTTTCCAGCAGCTTTCAATACCTATTAATATTGACCAAACCTTTCTGTTCCTTTCCAATCTTAAGCAACAGCAGTCAGACACAAGCTAAGAGCTGACATTTCACTTTCTGAACTGTCTTTTAGATTCAAAAGTTGTTTTAGGGTCTTCTGAGGATATATACTATCTGTACCAATATCATTGGCAAACAAATAAAGTAACAGTTTCTTACATTTTCAAAGGAGCCTTTTTGAAAAATTGTTTGGCTATGTTTTTATTTCCTAAAATGAAATATTCCTAGGTGGCTGTGGCTCAGGTGGTAGAGTGGGTTGGCCGGTAATCAAAGGGTTGGCGGTTTGTTTCCCGGCCCACATGAAATGTCCTTGGGCAAGACACTGAACCCCAAGTTGCTCCCAGTGGTAGGCATTGGTGTGTGAATGGGACACACTGTAAAGTGCTTTGGTAACCTCTAAGGTTAAAAAAGGCATATATAAGTGCAGACCATATTTATACTGTTGCAAATGTTTCATCATCGGGCAGGCTGAGTAGCAGTCATCTTAACACTGCCCTCTGCCTACCCCCACGCTTTTTGAGCCACGCTGCTGCTTATGGGGTCTAGGCACGTCCTCATCAAATGCCCAAGTGGGCTTGAAGGTTTTTCTTGGTTGTGTCTGTATTTTTCTGTTTGTGTAAGATTTGTTTTGTATTGCTGTCACAATCTCCATTTCCTCTATTTTTGACTTTAACAGTCTCCATCGATTATCGCTTTGTGGTATTAATGGTGTCAGTCATTTTGCAATCTTATGACCCGTAAGTAGTGTCGAGATTGGTGTGATTTCTATGCTCTTGTGGCAGTATCATTCTTTGTGGTTTTTTTATTATGGTGTACATTTTTGTAAAAAAATGTAAAAAAAATAAATGTGTTTATTATGAGCATATTGCAATCTGTGTTTTTGTTTGGTTTTGTTACATTTGACTCTTTGGTAAATTGATTTTGTGTTTTTCTTTAATTAAATGTTTTGTATAGTATAACATGTTTAATTGATTGAGGTTTGTCTTGTTTCTAATGTGATTTTTGTTTATTCTTTTGTAGGAGCTGAGTGCTTCCTGAAGTGGGCTGGTTCTTTACTGCACCACAGGGTTTTACTTCACCACGGGTTGTCACTCTTGCTGTGCTGTGTGAACTTTGTGGGTGTGATTCTGATTGGCAGGGCCTCTTTTTGGTGTACCTGGTGCTGTCATACTAGCCTGCTCTTCATACAGGAAGCCTCAGCCTCCTGCATTATTATTGTTAATGTTTTTTTTTTTTGTGTTATTTATTTTCTTTCTATTCGACCAAGGACTTATTTGATTCCTGGTTTTAAATGGCTGTTGGCCAACTATTTTAGCTTTAATAAATTATTTTTGTATGGAAACTCACACCTCTTGCCTCTTCTAAGTGAATCACACCTGTGTGCCTTTATTTGGGTTTTCCCCATTGTTCTGGGGTGGTGTAGTCACTGCGATCGAGCCGCTTGCTACAAGTGTATATGAGAAGAGTTGAAATAATGATTAAAAGACACTTTCGGCTACAAATGTGTAAATTTAGTTAATATAAGTCCACAAAATCAGTTTTATGAATATCAAAATTTTACAAGTGTTTATAAGAAGATTTTCAATAAGGCAAATGAATGAACTTCACCAATGTTTAAATCAATACCTTAATTTCACTAGTGTTTGTAAGAGGCTTTTCAACAATTATGGCCTAAAAAGCTCCTCATATACAAGCTGCGGTTTCTGATCATGTCACTGAAGCACGTCATCTTGGCAGCTGTAGCCATCTTGTATACACTGTGAAACCATGTGAAATCAAAGTGAACAAAAATGTAATATTAGCTTGCATCATCAAGAGTTTAACTGTAGCACTGTTGCAAGCCCACTTGTTGTTTAGCCAGAGCAGAACAGAAAAGAAAAAAACACACACAATGGGAAGGAGAAAGTGATGCACACCATAAACTGAAAACAAGCAACAAAGGAGCTAAAATACTAAGGCTTACAGCATGGATGTGTAATCATTTTGGCATGCGCAAAAGACTAACAGATCTGTCCCCAAGGCTATCTTTTATAAGAATTCAAAGGAGGTATTCACCAGAGTGTATAGTATGCACGGCAGACATGGCTAGATAACGAATTGCTTTTCAATTAATATTCTTCTTGATTGTCTAGCAATATAAAATGGGAAGAAAAAGGGTAAGCAAAGAGATTATTGATTTCACTCCGCTATTCATACAGAGAGTTTATACTTACCAATGACCTTGTCAGAAAATGTCATGAAGTACAGAACTTATAAGTGAGACACTGTTACAATTACCAACATATGTTGTATTTTGGATGCTTATTTCCCTAGCATGTGAAGGTGTTGATTAATTTTGCTGGTCCACTATCTTGACCAGCCCCATAACCAGCATAAACCACTGTTGGCCGTTCACTCTGGGATAATCTTTTTTATTTTATTATTATTATTTATATATATTTTTTATTTTTTATGGCAGGGTAACTTCTCTCTTTTCTCTGTCATGATTGGCAAAGAAGTAAATTTTTACACTTATATTTTTATTTGCTCATGATAAATGACACTCATAGTAAACCCATGATAAGCAGTGCTCAATTTTGTTCATTTAAATTTATGACACTATGGCTAGAATATAACTGCCCCAAAGTATTTCAGATAAATCAAATAAGATAACTTTACCTAACAGCCTGTATTAATTGTGCACAAATGACATCTTCCACCTGCAAGGTTCCTCAGCAAGGACATATAGCACAGGAAAAAATTACTTAGAGGACACAGCAAGTGAGCAGTTGCCTTTAATTTGTGTTTGGCTCTATAATTGTCTCTCCAGTGTCTGATTGCAATCTCCAGCATGTACTTGAATCATCGGTAGCCTGTGATTAATCTGTTAGAGATTTGAATATCCTTAATGGTCTGATTCACTCATTATTAAAAGCAATTTTATGATATTAGCATAAAAATCTGAAAATGGAAGGTGGATCTTTCGCTCTTGGACTCCTGATAATATGTTTGATAATATATTTGTTGCAGTCAGCTCTTTCACTTCTGGTTGTTTGCTTTAGGCAGTAGAGGAGATTGAGAGGAGAGAGATCAAGAATAGCATGAACATCTGGCTGTGCTGTAAGTGATAACTATGTCTAACTTTGATACTGACAATTTGATAATTTGTGTCAATTTGAATTGTATTCTGCAAGGAGAAATTGTAATCTGATTAATCTGAAGCCTTATCTTCCACTTTTTTACAAAAGCGAGGCAGGAAAGCACCAACTGGATTAAATCAGAGGTACTCAATTAAAGTTCCAAGATGACCAGTCTCTAAATTTTTTTTCCCCAGCAAAGGTCCAGATAATAATATATATCTTACATGGTGTCAGTAGATTTGTTTCTAGGAAATTATGCACTGTATCATTTTTTAAATAGTTTTTATATCTTGCCACATTGGCAACAATAGTACTTTGTAATAATAATAAATATAGCTGAAAGCAGCAATCAACGGGCCCAAGTACCGTGGGCCAATTTCCTCCTGGCAGCTTTAGTAAAACAATGCATAAAACATTTTTAAGCGATTTGTGTAAATGTAAATAAATTTTTTCAAAGACTGCTGTAAGGGCCACACTTCCTGCTGCCAGTTAGTGGCGCTACAACCGTGACCCACAGTAGATACATCAATGTGATCAGCCCTCAAGGCCAAACATATGAGTAAATGTGTATGTATATCAAACGATGTACACAGAAGATATGAGACAATTATTTCTTCCTATTTTTTTGTTAATTTATCGCGTTGCCATGGAGACACCATTTGAGACATCAAAAATCTGTTCACAATTCAGCATCTTCAGTGTTTTGGCATGATATTTCCTAAGTTTGGTGCCAGTCAGATGAATTCCCTATGAGGAGTATTTCAATTCCAGAGCATGCCATTTTCAAACAATCCAAAATGGCAGACTCCCCTGTTGGGCGAAGCTAATATCTGTGGTGTGAAAGTTGTCCGATTTGATGATATCTACATACAGTATGTACAAAGTTTGCTGACTGTAGCTGAAAAGAGATGTGCTACAGAGTCCCCTGAACATGGCCATTTTCTATTTGGCGCTATAGAGCCCCCTCTACATGCCCATGAATTAACCTTTGCCCAGTCCTACTGGTCGACAATTCTGATGTGTGCGCAAAAGATCATGAAAATTAAAGCATGCCAACTACCTCAAAAACATATGAATATACATAAAAAGGAATAATAGTGTTTAATGTGTTGCCATGGTAACAGTAGTTAAGATATCGAAAATCCTTTTATAATTTTAAATCTGTACTGTCTTGACATTATTATAAAAACATTGAAGCAGTTCAAATAAAAATAAGAGTGCTATTCCAAAGTCTGTAAAAGTTCCACACTTCCTGCTGCCAGTTGGTGGCGCTATGATCGTGCCTCACAATAGTCATATCCATGTGATCAGCCCCCAATTCCAAACATAAATCTCAATTTTGATCTAAATCACACAATGCACACTGAAGATATGAGCACTTCCTCTTTTTCATTTTTTGCCATCAATTTATCACCTCGCCATTGCAACACCGTTGGAAATATAAAATATCTGTTCGCAATTTAGCATCTTCAATGTTTTTCAAACAATGCAACATGGCAGAATTCCTGTTGGGTGGGCCTCTGAATATAAGGGTGAAAGCTGTCCAGCTTGATGATATCTATATGTTTACAACGTTTGGTGAAAAATCTAATTTTCAAGGGGCCACAGAGGCCCCCTTGACCCAAGTGTGAACTTTTGTAGACGATTCTGATGTGTGTGCAAATTTTTTGGAGTTTTTGAGCATGTTAAGGGACATAAAAACCCCTGGAACACTGAAAACAAAAGTGTTAACAGTACTCTTTAGAAAAATAATAGGGCCTCCGGACTTACAGTGCTTTGGCCCTAATAATAATTCCTAAACAGTCAAAATAGTCTCTTCAAAACTGGGAAGGGATGAGGACATCGTGGGCTCAGAGACAGCTAAAGTATTTGGGTCTGAGAGATCTTTTCTACCAAAAGATATAATATTCATCTATATCAAATATTTCATCAAGACTTCATCAGACGAGGGCACTTGAATATGAATATTAAAAGATTAACAGTTCATTTTGAAGCTGAAAGACAGCAGTATTTCATGTTGAAATATTTGTACATTCAGAATCTATATGTATAGGACATTTTTGACAGATAAAAAAATACTGTATGGGGGTTCAGGGTTGTCCCCTAAGAGAAAATGTATACAAATGTAAAAGTCTAAATGGCCCATTTTTATATTTTCCTTAAAGTGAGAATCTACTAACAACAAACAATTTACATAAAAACAGTTAAGCATTAAATAGCTGTTAGCTTAATTTAAATGTAAACAAGCTTTCCTTGCCATCATGCCATAATGACATCTCTGATTAATTTTCACAAAATCAGAACATAAATCTGTTTATTATGAAAGGCACCTAACATGCTGATTAATGAAGCTAAATTTAGACAGAAAAAACTTTATAGTCTAAAGGCGGCATGTTAACTTGTCCTGACACAAACCTGGCTTTGCTGAACCATCTGAATCACATATCAGACAGAATAAGATAGTTTCACTTTGCTTCATTTATGTTTCCTGCAGTGTGTTTAAGGAAAAGATGCCAATATCAGTACCGGTGTCTCCAGGCACCAAGAAAAACTGCCAAAGAGCGAGCCAGAGGAGGACAACAACCATTTAAAGGAGCAATGTGTAACATTAACATCAAGCATTTAAAATGGTTGCTGCAGTCCAAATTCAAAATATTGGAGCGAGTTATCTCCCCCGCACCCTACTCCCCAGACCTGAAGCTCACATGGGTTGCCAGGTTGAGGTCAAGCAACAGGAACGAGCAAACTGACAATAGCAAGCGACAAGCCTTACACCGTAAGTTGATAAGCTAATGTATATGTTTGCAATGTTTTTATTGTTTGCAAATTATGAACCAGCTCATGTTGATTTTTTATAACTCTGTCAATGTTAGCTAGATGTACTGCTGGCTTCCATGGCTGCAACGCGCTGTGTTTGCCCATTAACTTGTTTCAAATCTGGCAAACTAGGTTGTTGAAATACTACTGGGAAATGGTCAGTGGGTGGGATCACACAGGCCAAAAGAAAAACAGAAATTCCGGGCTGGAATGGAATGGACATTTCAGTAGAATATACAGTACTGGCTGTAGCATTGTTTTCAGAGAAGCCAGAATTTCAACTTAGCATGTTATCTAAGTCTCTAATAACATTATTATGATAATATATTATTATGATATTATGCTTTAGTCCAGTAAATATATTACATATTGCACAATTTAAGTGTTAACTGGTGTAAAAATAATTTCAGGCTCAACTTGCCATTGTTGGCTGTCAAAACTTAGAATAATTAATTATATCAACGTAACTAACCTCGGACCATCACTTCATGTCATCTACACATTGAGGCACTGTCAATAAAAACTTGCATCTTGACTCTGTGATGTTTTTTGACAATTTTTACAATGCACCCTACTTATTGAGGACCATAAAACACAAATCTCACATCTGACCTCTCTCTCACCTCCTCAATTTAAGGACACAAAGAACTAAGTTATGACTTTATCCTGTTGTGTAATGTATAGGTTTTCTGATCATACATGTTTGGTAAAGGTTGGACCTTTCAGCAAAGTCAAATCACAAGTAAGATTTAAGAACTTACTAAAATACTGCATTCTATCAGAGGCATAATCCCTCCCAGGTCTCTCACAGAGACCAGATGCTGTATGCAGATTAGATGCATTCTTTGTAAACATCAAAAGACCTTCTCAATTTCAAGTTTTAAAGGTCCACCTTCAAACCCCTAAATTGTAAACCAAAATCCTAAATAACATCAAACATACACATCTGAAATAACAATAGATTTGTTTGGTACTTAAGGAAGGATGGCAGAGGAGCTCTGGGTCTCTGTAGTGACCCACACAATTGCTGTGTAGTTTCTCAACAAGGTATGCAAATATTATTTATTTTATTTTTATAAAATGTCTAAATTTGACTTATTATTGTCTAATTTGAATTGATGAATGTATTATTTTACCTGGTAAATAAATATTTATATTTGAGTTTATTCTGATTTACTCTGAAACTATTGTCTTTAGTAGATTACGTTAAATCCATGTTTCCGCAAATCTACAACCAGTTTAGTAGCAGACTAAAGCTCAGTTCTGAGTGGAGCATGGGGCACTCCGACTGAGACTTTAGAGCTCTGACTAACAAATTGGCATTATTTCTAGTGTACTTAGAGTGTACAGGCTCGATATGGAATTTCTCTTTAGGACAACATGAAGTTGTCGACCAAGCCTAAATAGGGTGATGTCTAAAACTCTGATATTGTAATATTTTCTAGTGTACATAGGAAACTATAGCATGATCATATAAAGTTATTTTAACTTATATGTATTGTTGGTATATCTTTGTAAATTTAGTGGTCATGACCTCTGGGTAGAAATATTTTTACTCTGATTAAGTGTTTACTATCTAAGGGGACTAAACGGAATACTTTTAGATAAAAGGGCAAGCGTGAGCAGCCATCTAATTAGTGTTTATTCAATTAATGTTTTAATGACCAATACTACTGTATTTATGACCGTGAGATCCGTGTACACGGCCATCGCGAGACTCAAAGCGACAGGATTCCAAATGAACGAGTACAATTCCAAATAGAGTTAAATACAATGATAAAATTTTAAACCAAATTTAATAATAATAATTAAGATTGGAACATTAATATATCCTTGGAAACTTTTATAATTGGAGTCAGATAAAATAAACTGGTATCATAAAACAAATAATATAGTTTTTGAATTGGAACAAAATAACGTAAACTGAATGTGCATGATAAGACAGAATGTGCAAGAGACCTTCAACCATGCCATTGTATACTGTCCTTGGGCCAGTGAGTGGCCTCCCACTTACAAAGTGGTGACCTTTTTAGCGTGACATTCAGTTCCATTCCACACAAGACATGAGGTTTGAGCTTCTACTTCTCTGCCTCCAGCTGCTGTGGTAAGTCCATTCTTTTTGCCTTTTAGAAGTGTTTAGGGAAAGCACAGACGCACCCCATATAGACACATTTTGTAGAACGGGTCGGAATACCCACTGTTAGACCGGAGACTGTAAAAATCTGGTTGGGCTAAAGATATTAGACAAAAGCACATGTGTATCAGGGAAGTGGTAGCGGCAGGATGCGTGAAATGAAATCTATTGCTCTGCGAATAAATGATCTCTTTGTTCGCCCAAGCGACAAGAGATCAAACTTAAACTGGCGATAACACCATCCAAAGTTTGATTCTGGTATTCAAGGGAGGATTGCAATTAGAAATTTAATTCTAAAATCAATGAACACAGTCGCTATTTTTTATTTACTTTGCTGCAACGAACTCGCAACATTTCAAAAGAATGAGCAGGTAGCAACTGTAAACAACTAAAAAGTAGCGATTGAGATATAAATATTGCAAGTCGATGTGTCTGCATATGAAAAACAAGGCTGGAAAAAACAGGGTGATGTGATGAAAAAAAAAGATACACTTAGGTTAGAGGTTGTAAATGCTTTGGGTATTCTAGACTTTTCATCTTATGTAAATTTGAAGTAACTGTAATCATATTTCCCTTGAAATTGTTAATCAATTTGGTTAAAAAATTGTATTAATTGTTAATCAATTTCAAGCTGAACGTGTTACTATGTCGGATTAGTTTGTCTCTGATATGGCACACTGTGCTATTTACCATATAGCTGCAATTAAACCATACTGAGTACAATATGACTACCAGTAATTTTACACAATTAGCATTAACCTTCAGTAACTTTAAAAAAGACTGAAGAACTTAATTGGGCCTTTAAAATTCAAGAACACACTTTGCGCCTTGCATCACATCTTTCTCTGCCCAGCCCCCTTTTCATATTCAAATAGATTTGCATGAGAATACAGCTAGTGACATCTTAACTCAAGAAAATGAGAAAATTTCATTCGATTTCATATTGTAATCACAAAATACTACTACTACTACTAATAATAATAATAATAAAAATTGATTTTATTTATAGGCGCATTTCACTACACTCAATGTCACCTTACAATCAGAACACAAAAAAGTCATCATCGACAATAACAACATTAAGCAAACAATACTATGATATTCAATTAGACATTGGAAGATTCAAAGTATGAACTCAATGCATGCACAGTCATAATTGCATCTATGTGAACTTCTGCAGTTAATCCAGAATGAACTTCAAAGACATTAGTCATTAATCTTACAGTTCATTCAAAATCTTTGTTTAAATGCTGGCCCTTAACACTTACATAGTTTAATCATTTTAAACCATGACTTGCACTATATTTAATTAAGTAATATTGCCATTATATTCATGATGTTAGTCAGAGGGGACCTGGCCCCCACAGTGAGTTATATTTCTCCATTAACCAACATCTTATGGAGTTTTGTGTTCCTTGCCACAGTCGCCTTTGGTTTGCTCACTGGGTTTCTAAATACAATTATTATTGAATTACTTATTTTTAAACAATTCACAATCATATTTTATCAAACTACACAATGATGATTCATCAACATTATAGATATTACAGTTTTATCTTCTGTTAATGCATGATTTTCTGTAAAGCTGCTTTGAAACGATGTGTGTTGTGAACGGCGCTATACAATTAAAAATTACTTGACTTGACTAAAGGCTCTAGACCCCATAGCGTTCAGAGGAATACGTGGTATAACAAGAAGAGTTGACAAGGAATATCTGAGGGTGCGAGTAGCTGTATAGATATGAAAAAGATCGGAAAGGTATGAAGGAGTAAGATTATTTAAGGCCTTGTAGGTAAAAAGCAAAATTTTGAAATCAATTCGGTACTTAACCGTAAACCAATGCAAATGTTGAAGAACAGGTGAATGTGTTCAATAGAGGGGGGTCTAGAAATGATTTCATGCATCCGATACTGGGCCAAATCAAAGGCATGTATTCTCAAAAGAGCAGTGAGATGACAAATATCTCATTCCAGAAAACCTCCAGAGACCAGTAATACAATTATTTTAATTTATACTATTTTTAATATAATTGTATTATAATCACATTATAATACAATTATATTATACTGGCCAATCATGGTCACAGACAGAGAAAGGTTATGCATGGAATGCAGATGTATATTATACATGTATATTTGTAATGACACTGCCAACCGAACAACCTTACAGGCCCTGAAAAATTATTGCGATTTAATTTCATTGGTTAGATAATCAGTGCCAAAAGGGAGGGTATACGGTCGTTTGCTGTAAAGACAGTAGCACATAATAATGAGCCAAATCATCTCTCGTTGAGAAGCACCAATTCAAATTCAATCTGATCAGGGGAAACATTGTACTGTGTAGACAATGAAAAATGTGTGTGTAAAATGCTAAACATCTGGCAGAAATTTCACAACCCTTACAGACAACAGAGATCATAGATCATAGATGATCAAACTTGTGAATAGCACTCTTAAAAAAATGGTAAATGGTCTGCACTTATATAACGCTTTTTCTAACCTCAGAGTTTACCAAAGCACTTTACACTGTGTCCCAATCACCCATTCACACACACACTCATACACCAATGGCAGCACAAAAAATGCTAGGCAGACAACAAATCACCAAAAGAGGTGAACTGATTCTTTGACCACAGAGCTGTGTTGAGAACAATAAAAAAAATACAGAAAGTTCTTGAGCAGAACTGAAGCCTATATTGCTTTCAACAACAGACTGTGCAGGCTCAACTGCAAAATCTTAAGGTGCTACACACTTCAAACTACACTAAAATATCAGCAGTTCAGATCTCACCAAAGATGCTCAGTCTAATATGATCTCTGAAACTAAATGTACACCTCACAGCACTACACAAACAAAAATAGCTATATGGCCTCCAGGTTTATCACCGGAACCAAATTGTGCAACACCAATTGTTCTAGAACAGGTTCCACCCATCTCCCAGACATGAACATACAGAACACAAAATTTCATTACTACACTCTCATGACATCTTGACCTGGTAGAAGACAGTAAAACTAGCCAGGCTCAACCACTACACATCATGGAACAAAATAATGGTAGAGATTCCGAATGTACCCACTGAGGATCTGGCCTGCCTCTCATATACACATAGCCTCTCACATATACAACATTACAAACCTGTTTCCATAAAACAGTCATAATTATGGCACACATGACATGCACTATTTACAACTTCCCGACAACTTATTTGAAACACTGTAATGTACATGGGACATGTGCATGGCCACAGTCACACATTGATGATTTAATTATTAATTGCAAGCAAACTTGCCACCCAAATTTCACCTGCATATAAAACAAACCAATTGATTGTTGTTGGCATGGTTGCAAATCAGAGGGGCCCTGGTTTTCAACACATTGCTAATAACTAGGCAAACGTAATAAGAAGTGGGTAATATGAAGTGCAGACTATCGATCCACTACACGTTTTGAAAATAGACATGTATCATCGATTGTGATTTAGCCAGCAAATCGTACACATTGGATAATTTTGAATTAGCACTGTAATTATTACATATGTCTGTAACTGTGTACAATCATAGAATTATTATAATAACTATATGCTTAATGCTGTATACAGGTGTTGAATGTTCTGATTGGCATGGATTCTTTTGCCACCTTTCCTTTAATCCATCCAGATCAAGCTTTTCCAAATTCCGCTACTACATACCCGATTGGTGTGGTAGTGAAAATTCAGATAGTAAAATGGGATCACCTTACTGGATACATGACGTTGAAGGGTACTGAGACCCTGTTTACCAATCGCACATGTTGTCATGAAACTCATTACTATGTTGTTTGTACATGTAACACCTTACAACCTTTTTCTCCCAATGATACTAAGCTCATAAATGTTCAGTCACTGCATGGCCATTCTGATGCTGTCCACGTGTCACATACTCAGTGGTGTGTCATCAGTGAGATGAATCCTTTCACTCATGGAGGACTGACATGTCCTGCCAATCACTCCTTTTGCTTGAAGGTAACCGAGGACTTTTCTAAGAGTCAGATCAACATCCTAAGGAGGATACCACTGGCTACAACACAGCACACAAGCTGTAGCGGACACAATGGAACTTGGCACCAAGAATCATCTTGAAGACTGAATAATATGACGTACACCCCCCCCACCCCCCCACCCCTCTTTCCCTGGGGGAGGGCGTGCCCCGAAGCCCCGTCTGCTGGCAGGTCCTCCCCGTCCACCTGGATGAAGAAGGGGACAAGAGGAGGGAAACAGAAATATAAAAAAGGGGGGGGGTACTTCCTGTAACCTGTAGTACCAGCTTGTTCCTCGGCCACTCCTCCACCCTCTAACGGACGACAGCCGCGCCTCTCTGGGCGGATCGGAGGAAGTCCTCCAGCCCCTGGTGGACGGAAAGCCCCGCCACATTCTTGGGGAACAGAAGCGGTCTGCCCCACCCCTAGCAGCGGTCCTCCCGCTCCAGGCGGTTGGCAGTGAGCCCCTCCCCGCCCGCGTTTCAGCGGCTGGTAGGGGACTCCTCCGCCCCTGACAGCGGCCCGACCACTCCATATAAGTGCAGACCATTTTCCATTTAATTAAGAGCTTTGACATTCCCTTGAAACAGTCACAAAGAGCAAAAGAGAAGCTGAGTCTGTGTAACCCCAAAGAACACTGGCACACAGGTGACCAGTGTTCCCCTATACCAAGATCCACCACTGAAAATGACCCTCATATAGGCCTGCCCAAACCACTGAGAGCACACAGAGTTCGTACGGTTTTCTCTTGAAGTTATCTGAAGAGAAAACCATGACACTGATTCCCAAAGAGGTTAGGTCATGTTCAGTTGGGTGAACACCTGTTCACTAGTGCGTTTCAGGGGGACAGTTGATGTGACTGCTGATGCATTCATTTTTAAGTCAGAGGTCACTGACTGAGATTGTTGAGGCCAAGCTTTATGTAAGCTGACAACTACATGGCCAATAGTATGCTTGTTTCTTTCTTTCATTTGGAATTAAACCATTAAATTGTTCTGTGACTTGTTTCATAAATGAAGGTCAGTAGGTGGCCAACTTGTCAAAATTCAAAGGAAAGTTTTCTTTATGTTTCTGCCATCGGCTTACTCTTCACAGTCTCAAATATTAAATCTATGACACTCATTGGTGGATTCACAAAGCCTTGTGATTTATGGGAAATAGTTAGGAATTTTAATCTTATAGAGATCAAAGATGTGAAAATAATGGATTTGAATGAATGTCACCCGTGTTTTGCACAGTATGAAATAAGTCATTCTTTGGTAATTCGTCATTGTGGTTCACACAAGATTTTGCTTGATGTAGATTTGATGTACATTAACAAAACATCATATCAGAAAGTAATTTAAGGATCAGCATTTTTATGTAAAACAGACTTTATCTGATAAACGGGTGACGAGACCATAGATCCTGGCTTGTAAAGGATTGTCTGTAAAACATGCAAACTTAATTGCAGGCAGCCATGCACAAAATTGAACACTTATGTTGTAATCTGACATTATTACATCTTGCAGATGATATTAAAACAGTTTTTTATCAGTTTTTCCAGGTATGTTTATAAAAATCTGTAATTTGGGGCAGTGGTGTAACTATATAATGCGTCCCAGTGCAACACTTGATGGGTGAAACAAACCAGATATTTTATCAACAGAGTACAGTTGCAGAATTGCTTGTCTGAATGCATGCCTGTGTGGTTTCACTGTGTTCCCTTATTTACCCAACTGTTATTACAAAAATAGGATGAAATTGGAATTATAGTTTGGTGGATAGAAATTAGAATGTCCTTATTTAAGACATTTTTGAAATAGATGTTTGAAACCAACAGATAACCATTTCCCCCTTCAAAATATTGCAGACTTAACTGTCAATGCCCATGTCTGCAGCAACAGTCTTTGCAAATCTTTGTTTAATGAAATATTGAGATCTGACAGCATTGCCTCCTGTCAGATTGGTTACAGACACCAGAGGTGGAGAAATGGAATAGTGCTGCAGGATTGCATATAAGATTTTGATTGAGAGTATTAGCTGCCATCAAGTAAGCCTGACGATTGTTTTCCTTTCCATTTTCTTATTCATGGATACTTTATCTGAATACTTTTCAGCCTTCTGACAATAATTACAGTAAGCATTCACTAAAATAATCAAGAAACCTGATGTCTTTTTTTTTCAGTTAAATGTAATTAAACTTTATCTGGTTTATCCAGATTTATCTGGTTATTTTGAAGTGTGAGCTTAATTAACATAATCGCCGCCCAGGCAGAGGGAGACAGAGCATGCATTAGCTTCTGCGAGCATGAGGTCCTTAATCACTTGAACATCGGGACTCCCTGCTGAGTTAATGGTAGCAAAAACAAAAAAAAGTTGTCTGGCTTGCTTGAAAATTTATTTCTGTCGCCGAGGTGTTCCCATCAAGTTACTAAATTGATGTCATGCCATTGTGATCGTTTTCATTGGTGATCGCACTGAACTGTATGTCATCACAAACGCAAAGTGATTCTGTTACTAAACGTTTTTCCTGCCATTTCCTGCCATTTTTCATCAGAAAGCGGAGCCACAACAGTTTGTTTTTGAACATAATTTCATATTCACCGAAAGCTGCATATGGATATAAGAGCCTCTTATATGGCAAGCCTCGAGGGGAGAAATACAAAATCAAGCACTTTCACAAGGTACATTTACTCATTATTATGAATTGCACACCTGGCTCTTTAGGAGCATTTGTTTTGTAACCTTGTGCATTTTCTCTCTTGGTTCGGTTCGTATAGGCATAATGTAAATGAACACGGCAATCACACTCGATCCAATACCACCTGGACGAGAATCTGTAGGTCAGCTCATGGATTCATCATCAAAATGCAGATATAGCCTTTTGGAGACTATATTACATAGGCCAATATATTCACAAATGCTTCTCTTTTTGGATAGCAGCAACACAGACACAGGTAAAAACGTGGCTTCACTCTCTCTGTGTGCATGTACAGTAGTTGTGCAAGTTTTGTGTATTCATGTGCGAGAGAGCTCTGTGACCATGAGTGTAGGTACTTTCCAATGCAGAAATAATGCAAAAGCAACTAATGATGGATAAAAATAACCTCAATGGAAATTTTACAGTTTTTATCCATTTTGAAATATTCCCTTGTGAATGCGAACCGAACCATGTAGAAAATGCAACAGTGTAACTATTTTAGCCATTGTTTCAAACAAATCAAGCAAGCTACAGGTCTGAAAATGCCCTAAATGCCACTCTATTGCAACTGTTTATGCTCATGTGGTGCTCCTGTTGTTATTTCTGCAAGCTCCACGTGACAGGGAACAAAGAGAGAGAGAATGTTGCTGTGAGTTGGTATGCTTGTTACCACTCCATTTTGTATTGGCAAGTTTGACATATCTCCAACTGAAGAGAGCGTTGGAGGTATGACAACCACCCACCCACCCCAGAGAATACTGAAAATTAATATTTACAGGCTTTTAAATAGACTTTTAAATTGCTTATTTTTTTCTTACTGCTATGATTGAATTTGCAGCAAGATTCAATTAATTGGAATCACTCTTTTAAATCAGTCTTTACAAACCTTAATAATGACCTTTATGGCAGCAGAAGTGTAGAGCAAAGGTTAGGAAACTACAGGTCTAAAGTACAAAATAATTTTGCTCAATATACTGCATCTCACAAAGGCCTTTGTTTGATCTCTTTTCGTTGCTATATCTATTCACTGACTTGTTATAATTTGCAGCTACCTGTGGAAGTACAGAACTTGAATTACTCTCTTTGCAACCCCATATAATAATCTTCAGGACATTTGAGGTAAAAATGTACAGTATGGGAAAGAATTGAAAAATACAGAACATCCGTTTGACATAATGTTCCTTCTCAGTTCTATCACAAAAGCATTTTTTTTCCCAGTTTCCAATTTTCAAGTCATTTTTCATGTCAGGGTCACAAAATCCTTTAACTTCTTCAGCAACTCACTGGCCCCACATTATACTTTCAGCTTTTCCCTTCTATATTCTCAAGTTATCTGGTGTGTTGAATCCTCAATGCTTGTATGCATTCCTAATGTACTCTCTCCAGTTTATACATATTAAATGGCTTGTATCATGAACTAATCCTAATCTTTGGAAATACAATTTTATTTATTCAGATTTTTATTTTTATTTATTTTTTGCAGTGGGATAGGGACACTCATGGAGGAGGAAAAAACTATAACATATGATTGAAAAAATTGCAGTTCTTGTACATATTCTTAAAAGATATATAATAATATAAGAGTTTGATACACTGTCAACATAGGCCTACTGTGACTTTGAAAACTCAAAACTTCCTGATGGTGCTGTGTGTGTGTGTGTGTTGTGACTTGCAACATTGTAAAATTAGGATGATAAAGTGTTGGCTGGAAATAAGGTGAAAAAGGGAGAGGAGCCACAACAGGTGAGTGACCGAGCAACTAGCAACCGTTATTATAGTTAAAAAGGGCAAACTGTCGAAGTTATTTTATACGAGATACAAAAAAAAAAAATGCAAAGCTGATCCGTGATAGCAAGTGGACTTTTTAAGATGAAAAAATGAGTGGATTAGCTATGCTGTTTCAATCAGCAAGACAGGTATCTCAGAAAACCTGGATTTATTTTACCAACTTTCTCGAAAAGGAGGATGGATTATTTGCATCACGGCCACGTAAAGGGGAGAAGGCTACTAACATAACATTAGGTAAGACACAAAGTTTTGTTTTCACAACTTGTAAATTAATTGTTAATAGCAATCAGCTGTGAGATCAGTGTTGATCGGGTCTGGGTCCCAGCTTTCAAATAATAGACAGTCCAGTTTGGGTCCGGCATTTCTCGGTTCTGCATGGGTACGGGTCCAAGCTTTCAAATAATAGATGGGTCCGATTCGGGTCCGGGTAGTACATTTCCAGGTCTTTTTGTGTTCAGTCACAAATCTTTGGACCCGTGAAGACCTCTAGAGCGAAGCAATCATGCTTTAAGTGACGTAATTTAAAAGCGAAGTGCACGAGATCTTGCTGAGGAGTCGACTGTCATTACTGCCGCTATCGCCATTGAGAAAGAAATCCTTATGAATTTAAAAATAGGAGATGTTCTGCATGACCGTGTGATTTCTGAATTTTTTAAACAGGAAAGGAGCACTGATTTTCACTTCAAGTAAATTGGTAAGTGATTTTTGCATTGTTCTAACAACATCAGGAGTTTTCTGAGTGTAAATCAGGCTGCTTGAGCATTCAGTTTCAAGTTTTGAAAAGTAGTGCTGTGTTCCATTCAACTTAAAATCTGATTTTAAATCTGACAACTTCCTACTAGGAAAAGTGCAATGGAATGCATCTTTAATTCAGAATTACAACTTGTAGGCTTGTGCAGAAATTCTCAACTCCGATTCTGCCAAGATGCAGGGATATGATATCACACAAACATGTCGACACTCAAGGAGATATACAAAGTAAGTGATAAACATTCGCTTTATTAAGTAATATTGATAAATGAGTTTGTTTCCACATTACATGATTTAAAGCTTATTTAACCAACTCCTGCAGAAATGTGTTTAAAACATGGTAATCTCTTTTGATGATCGTACACCTGAAGCACAAATTCTAGCGCTGCAGCATTGTTTACCAGTTGGATTGCTAGGAGACATCTCTAAGGAGAGTCGAACCTCTGCTAAGCTAACAGGAGCATTGCAGTTCTGAATATCGGGGAATTGAATGCATTTATGGTTGGAGGTATCAAGTAGGAATATCCCACATCCAGCTTGAATGGAACACATCATAACAAGCAACTTTTAAATCACAAATATTATTAGATATATATTTCCAGGTATTATAGACTTCCTTGGTGGATTCATATGAAATATTCAGATTTTTGACATTAATTTCACAAAACAGTCATGCTGCAGTTAAAATTATGCTTGCTTGAGCATTAAGTGTTATTTCAAGTTCTGTCTTTCATGCGTGGACATGTTTTAAAATGTCAGTTGGTATTATTAGTTGACTGCTACATAATGTATGATGAAACTGTGTTTTCTAAATGGCATGAGTCACACTGAAGGGTGAATATAATTTACAAATCAATACTTTTCATTTTTATTAGCATTTTTCATACTGTCCCAACTTTTTTGGAAATGGGGTTGTAACAGGGTCCCTGTTCAGTCTGAGTTTGATCAGCACATTTTAGCACAGATTACTTTTTGAATCTGACACTAAGTAATGCAGAGAGACTGTTATTGATGGATGGGGCAACTCCAACTATATTCAACTAGACCGCAAACTCACAGCAGTTAAGAAGTAATGTTACTCATTTCACCAGCATTTCAACATTCAACAAATTCAAATGCACAAATACATGAAATTAATAGGAGAAACAGCATTTAAGGAGACACAGCCAAGACCTTCATATAACTAAATGTGTTAACCTCATTCTCATCTGCTGTGTTGACAACTGTCAACTAATTTATTCCTTCATTCAGACTTTTTAACAGCACTGTTGTGGTAATTTTTTTTAAAGGTATAATTCACCCAAAAAGGATAAATCTCACATCATTCACTCATCCTTATGCCATCTCAAATCACGTAACTTTCTTTCTTCTGCGGAACACACAAACATTTATAAAGGATATATGATGTGTGTGTTTGTCCATACAATGCAAGTCAATGGGGGACCAAAACTTTCTATAGCAGTGTTGCAGGCATACCAGGCTGACCTGTTGAAGGACCTGAGTGCGGAAAGTACGGTCAATAAAGAGGCTTTCTCAGAGCTTCGTCGAGCCATGGATATGTTTCTCCGGGCAACCAAACAGAAGGCTCACGCCATTGGCTGGTCTATGGCTGCTTTGGTCAGCACGGAGAGACACTTATGGCTGAACCTTTCGGGCATTAGAGACAAGGACAAAGTGTTTCTTCTTGATGCCCCCATTTCACCTTCCGGCTTGTTCGGTGACTCTATGAACACCATCACTAGGTCATCACCAGGTTCCAAGAGGCAAAGAGTCATGAGGAAGCCTTCGGGCAATTCCTCTCTCACCGCACTCAGGGAGAGGGGCCGCCGGCCACCCAGCCCCGCCCCGGTCCTTCTAGAAGGGAGGCTCAAAAACATAGTGTGGTGAATCGCGCTCCCCCTCGTAGAGACTGGGGACCGGCTCGTCGCCCTCAGCAGCCCCCAAAGCAATACCTCAGGACCATTATCTCCAGGAAGAGAAAGTCCTGACGGTCTTGTGCCCAGCCTTGTGGGGGTAGCCCCCCTGGGATGGGTCATGTGAGACATTCACCTGCACCTTCCCGATACCCCCACGAAACCTCTCCATTCCCGCCACCTGTTTCGGGAGTTAGCGGTTTCCAGCGAAATGTTGGGTGTTCCGTTGCTTCCTGCTGTACACTCGACATCCCTTCAACAGGAAGTGTCAAAATTGAAACCAATCTCAGAGAACCTGGCAGCGTGGAAGCTACTGCCGGGTGTTTCTATGTGGGTCCTAAGAACAGTAGGAAAAGGCTACAGAATTAAATTAGTTCGCCGTCCTCCACGTTTCAATGGCATGGTTCCCACTACCGTGAAACCGGAACAAGCATATCTACTGTGGAAAGAACTGTAAAATCTCTTGGTCAAAGGGGCCATAGAACATGTTCCCCTTCCAGAGAGAGAGTGTCAGGTTACTACAGCAGATACTTCCTGGTTCCCAAGAAGGATGGGGGATTGCGTCCGATTTTAGACCTTAGAGGCTTGAATCGCTTAGTCAAGGCGTTCATGTTCAAGATGCTAACCATCAAGACGGTCATGTCTCAAATCCAACATCATGATTGGTTGGTCATGATCGATCTCATGGACGCATACTTTCATATAGAAATTCTGTCACAACACAGGAAGTTCCTGAGGTTCCCTTTTGGTTGAGATTTTACAGAGCAGAAGTGGACCTCTTCGCCTCACAGACAGCGCAATGTCCCTTCTACTTCTCTCTGAGCCACCCAGCCCCCCTGGGTCTGGACGTGATGGCACATACATGGCCCAGAATGTGCCTGTATGCGTTTCCTCCGGTTTCTCGCTCTATCCTTTCTACCCTCATCCTGACTACCTGCCTAAGGTTCCTTTCTCGGCCGTACATCCGGTCACTCTTGAAACCTTCTGTTCCCTGCTGTTTACAATGCCAGATCAGGAGAGACTTCACGGTCTGTGTCCTACTAGCCCTTCAGGCTTATGTCCACCGCACTAGCCAGTGGCGTAAGTTAGGGCAACTATTCGTTTGTCATGGGGGCCGTAACAAGGTGGCCGCCACCAAGTAAACAATGTCACATTGGGTGAGGGATGCTATTGCCCTGGCCTATGAAGCGCACGGTCAAGCTTCACAAGTAGGTATCAGGGCTCATTCTACCAGGGGGGTCGCCTCCTCTAAAGCTTTGGCTAGAGGTGTCCCTCTGCAGAATTTTTGTAATGCAGCAGGCTGGTCCTCTCTGCACACATTCATAAGATTTTATAGTTTGGATATTCATGACACTCCGGCCTCTTACGTCCTTGAGTCAACATCACAAGCTCATGTCTGAGACCTCTTGCTCTCTTGTGAGCACAACTACACAACCGTAAGGGGTCCAGACATCCGCAGTGCGGCAGCGTGGGTATTCTCGTTCCCAAAGCGCTAAATCAGCATAGAATCAAAGTGTAGCTTTTGATAGGGAAGTTTACTTAACTGTAACCCCTGTTCCCTGAAAAAGTGGAATGAGATGCTGTCACTCCTAAAGAAGTTCCCAAAGCACTAAATCAGCGCATTATCTCGTTCCGCTTTTTCAGGGAACAGGGGTTACAGTTAAGTAACCCAAGACAATTTTTTTCATATTCTTAAAGTGCACTAAACAAACTTTAAGAAATATTTGTTAATCCAAGATACACCCTTAGAAATATACATGAACAAAAGATCTCATGCAATTGATAATTTCTCTCAGCCCGCCCACCCAAACGCTTTTCTCTACGTAAGAAATAGGAAATAGAAAATTTTGGCTATGCTGGAAATAGCCAACTTCAAAAAAAGGACCAGATCTGGTGCCCCCTTTTCAGTAAGATCAGACAGTGGGCTGGTGATGGTCGAATAGTGTAGGGCCTTGGCCCACTCAAAATGGCAGCTGAGACTGCATGCTCCTTTGTTCTATAATCAAAGAACAGACATTGATCTCTGTTCCCTAGGGTCCTTCCCAATTTCACATCTGGATGTGAAGTCCCGCCCATGGACCCAGACTCAAGTGCCATTGGTCGAAAGCGGGCTACGACCGATGACGTCTTCTTGTCAATAAAACCAGCGGACAGTTGGGACATCTGGATTGTGCACATACTGAAGTAGTTTCCCCTCCTTTTTGGACTAAGAAGAAATAGACCACGTTTTTCTATACTCACCATTTGGCCACAGTATAGCAAGATTAACTTTGTTCAAGTCTTCTAGTATACTTATTAAAACCGGTTCAGTTTTCACTGCAAGGCAACTGTGAATTTATTTTGAAAAACGGAAAGGCGACTCGCTTCCCTGCTCCATCTGTTTCTCTCAACATTGACTACCTCCTGCATTCTTCTCCACCGCTAGATCTGAAGAATAAAGCGGAGATGCATCTTTTCGCTGACGAGCATAAGACAAGGGACCATCCAGACCATTTTTCCTGACCGCTCAATGCCACAGGAATTCTAACGGACAACCCTACTGAAATCACACAGAATTTCCCAAGTAAGGCTTCATATCTGGTTAGATTTAGTTTAGAAACTGTGATTTTTCTTGCGCAACTAAATCTTACGTTTGATTCTAAATGCTGATGTTTTGAGTATAGTTTGTATGTTGAACTTTGCTCTCTGTTTGCTGTTTTGAGTTGGGAAATTTTCATTTTTGGGTGAAGATTCATGCTCCTGCATGCTCCTCTTTGCTCTCTCTTTCACTGATAATCACTGAGTGAGTGGTGCTGCAGTTTATGTCCGACTCAGGCTGGTGTACCAAAATCTCCCACTTGTTTCGTCAGTTCCTTTGTGTGTCCGCTCATTTCCAACCTCACGTGGTATCAGCTCCACTGCTCTGGAACTGATCCAGCCATCTTTCCTTTTCTCCTTTCCTTCCACACTCAAATTATATTTGGCTCCTCAATATTGGATCTAATCCTCCATTTTGGACCTAGTCCTCCTTTTTGGAAATATTCCTCCATTTTGGTTCCTTTGTTACTGCATCTAGAAACACACTCTAGCATATAGCTTCACTATTAGTTTACGATTTCCTTGTTATATTTTGTGTTATTGTTATGAAGGCAGGAGAAGGTAGACGAGGGGTGAGGATCTAAATGCGGTTTTTATTGAAAGATGAAGAACAACAAACGAGACAGGAACAAATGAAACATCCAGGATGGGAAAACAAAACGAAAACACGAAAACATCCAAAGAATACACAGGCTGGGGAAACATCCACGGAGGGCAAAGTTAACAATAACAAACACATCCAAGAATCTACATTCAAACATCCACATTCAACGATCGACAAGGAATGGAGGAACAGCAGGGTTTAAATACACAGGGGTAATGAGGACTAAATGACAAACAGGTGAGAACAATGACTGAGTGCTGGCAGTGATGAGGGCCGGGAATTATGGGAAGTGTATTTTAAGACAAGTGAAACACAGGGCAGACACCATGGGATTGTGACAGTTATATTCAGATAGTATTGGCTGTGTTCATTACTGCTTGATTTTAATAAATCTTGTTATATTATAAGAAGTGCTCCTGGTTGTTTTTGCTTGAATTGTAACTGCCTCACATTTTTTTGTTAAGTTTGTTACCGTTTTTGGTTCCTACCTGAAAAATAATAGGAGATCCTAGAGGCGGAACTAATTAGCGCCGATCTGGTGTTCTGCATGTAATTAAAAGGCACAACACCAGCAAGCAAAGCGCTAAAAATCATAGCATGGCAAGAGCTCTCCAAGCTAAGTAAATATTAAGAATATAAATACATCTGGATGTAGATTACCTGAGAGAAAGAAGACTAGGAAGAAGAATTGAAGATTTAGCCCCTCTTAAGTAGAAAGCAGCCTACGAGGTATGTTTCATTTGTATCCGAGTTTCTGTGATATATTTCAAGTGCATAGTTTTGTGTTAACTAGTGTGTAGCTAAAGTGGCACAACAGTGAATTCCAGACATACGTACATGCATTTTATTATTGTATCCTTTTATTTTTTTCTCTTTTTCCACCCAGATCTCACGGGTTGACATGATATGTTGTAGAAATAAAACCCCGTATTTTAAACAAGACCTCGTGCTTCGTGTTGACTACTGGAGGAAGCTACATGAATATTGTGTTGAAGCCAGCATCTGCCACATCAAGAACTCCCATATTACCTCAGTGTACTGTTATTTTATTGGTGTTAGAAACTAATTGTAATTAGGTTACTATTAGATTTGTATGGCAAATCTAACCCATCTTGACCCACTCTGCCATCCCCTTCGGCAGCCAGGAGACAAACTGCTCCAGCACCACAAGGTTGATGACATCATCGATGTTGCTCTCCTCCTCAGCCAGCACCCACCACCGGCAAGCGTCATGGAGCTGCAGCTCCACGAGGGCCTGGTGTTGGGCCTGGTGGATGCTGGCGAGGGATCTGAAGACTACTTCCAGCGGCGAGGACTCCGTAGCAGCGTATCCTTCCTCCTCCCCGGGTTTCGGCTCCATTACATTAATCTTATCTCACTTGACAAGAGGGAGCGGGAGAGCTGGTTGAACAATCCATGAAAGTTTTAAAAAAATTAAAAGTGAATACAGAACCATCAAGGAAAAGTGGAAGTGGTTCGACCAAATGGATGCTATCTAAACCAGCGAGCAATGGGAGGGAGAGTGCCCTGGTCTGGCGTTGATCCACGACGGAAGATGGTAAGTTTTGTTATGATAACTCTGTACTCTGCTTGAAAGCTTCGCTTTATTTAGTTGACCAGCTACTGGAAGCTTGCTTCTAAAACAACCAGGACAATTTAACTGTTACACTTGTGTAAAATCACCATGCAACAACTGATTTATGCAGCACAATGAGCTAGTAGCTAACAGCTAGCGGTCGTGTTATTGATTTGATCAGTTTGTGTCGTGTTTAAGATGATGTCATGGCAGTAGAGATGGCGTAACTATGACGATCAGCCTATAATCCCACCCATGTTGAGGTGGCAGTAAACTGCAATGGAAATGCAAGCTCAGAAAAGTAAAGGGAGTAGAGTTGAGGCAAGTCGAACTGTAACGTGCAGTGGAAAAGTGCCATTAGTGTCAATCTGAAAACGTATGTTTAGATTACTTTTTAACCAGTCTTTAAAGGAATAGTTCACACTAAATGAAAATCATGTCATTATTTACTTACCACAATATCACTGCAAACAGGTATGACTTTCTTCCATGGAAAGCAAAATGTTATTGTAACATCATGTAATGTGGTCAACCAGCGAGGCTTCATATCTTCAACTTAGCTGCCATATTTCATTTAAGCACTTTATTCATGATTTTATTTGAGACTTAATATTAGCTTAAATTTAATTCTGTTCTCTATAAAAAGTGGTCACATCACTTCAGAAGACTTCTGAAATATAGAACATGAATCATAATGATTACTTTTATTAATGGATTTATAGTGTTTTTTATTTTTTGTCCTTTTTCGAACTTGACAGACTTGAGTCATTTTTCACTGCATTATAGCAAACAAACCATGTGAAGACCTTACTGAAGAAAGTCATATGGGTTTGGAGCGACATTAGGGTGAGAAACTAAGGAATTTATTTATGACTATTCCTTTAATTAGCTAATAAAAACTAAAAAAAAAAAGTCAACTGCACTGACGCATCTCTCAAAGATCTAGATGCTAGTGGAGACTTTTGAGTTCACTTTTGGCAGTGTTTGTAATAAGATTATTACAAATGAGATTGTAATAACTTCCCACGACTGTGAAAACCAGAGAACATTTAATGCCATATTTTAAGTGCGCTAGCGTTAAGAGCAGCACTGTGCCAGAAGTCATAAGCGCAAAGTCAGTGGGTATTAACAGTGGTATTAACAGTGATCGGCACGCACTTCACTTCTACCGGTCAATGAAGACGGTGCGTCGCGTTGAAAGCAGTTCAACGTTTTAAAATGCGTCTCGAGACCAGCGTGTTCACGAATGCGTTGCGCTCCATCTTGCTGTTTTGAGCACAAAAGAATGCGTCTTATGTGAATGACTACACAGGTAAAGGAGATTTTGGGAAGTATTGGGTGTGATGACTTCATGACTTAAACATTAACACTGATTACATTTATATTTACATTTATGCATTTGGCAGATGCTTTTATCCAAAGCGACTTACAGTGCACTTATTACAGGAGCAACTGGAGCAACCTGGAGTTAAGTGCCTTGCTCAAGGACACAATGGTGGTGGCTGTGGGGATCAAACCAGCGACCTTCTGATTTCCAGTTATGTGCTCTAGACCACTACACCACCACCACTCCATACACATGATTGCACATTAGTTTCTTTCAGTTTTCACTTGATGCTGGTGGCCCTTTACTGACTGACGACAACTTCTTTAGTATACATTTGTTTTTCAATTGCTGTAAATGTAGTCTTAGTTCACCCAAAAATGAAAATGATTTCCTCATTAACTCACCCTCATGCCATCCCAGATGTGTATGACTTTCTTTCTTCTGCCAAACACAAATGAAGATGTTTAGAAAAATATCTCAGCTATGCAGGTCCTCACAATGGTGAATGGTGGCCAGAACTTTTAAGCTCCAAAAAGCAAATAAAGGCAGGATAATATATTCCATAAGACTCCAGTCTCTTTCCTTTTAATAACATTTTCCTTTTTATTTTCCACAGAAGAAATACAAACATTCCTTTAAAGGCAAAAATCTGTATAAGGAAATGGTCTGAAGTTATTGTATTCATACTTGGATACGCTAAGTATGTGAATGAAGTGTGTTTAGCCAGATATAGAAGACTATCTGCAATATGAGGGTGCTATGATTACTTTTGGTGCTTCAGGTTGTATTTAGATTGTCCTTTAGGTTTTTTTACCCAAGCACTGCACTTCTGAAGTGAATGGCATGGTGAAAAATGTATCCATGTTTATTACCTTGGTACTTCACCTTTTTATCTTTCTGGCTGATTTTTGTTTATATGCTTTGTTATTGATTGTTACCTCTTGTACTATATAGAAGTAGTAGTAGTATAGTTAGTACTAGACTAATACTACATATGTTAATTATATTTGAATTCTGCTGGAATGTTTATATTGAGTTATTATATTGAGTCGAATGGTCATGTTACATAAAATGTTCCTTAAATAGGTTTATATTGTGTTTTTATGCTGAATATATTGGCTAAGTTAACTGAAATGTATTGTATAAATGTCTAATGTGTTATTAGATGAGTTAATTCACTGTGTTTGGCTGATAATGGCTGTGTATTATTAATGTAAAAAATTCATTTGTATTTTTGGAGTTACAATTTGTAATGCAGCACTGTTATATTTAGTGTTAGATATGGTTAATTGTAAAGTGAAATGTGTATTCAATGTGTTTAATAAGTGATTCAATTAATTCATTATTTAATTTGTAAATTTTTGTAAAAATTACAATTTTACTATATATATGGATGAATATATATATAGTATGTAAATGAAACATTTGCAATTTACAAATAAAATATATTTTTAAATATGATTTTATTTGAATTAATGAACTTTTTTCATAAATTAACAATTCAACAGCAATAATAGGCTTTATAACAGTAACCCATTTTTAGTGTATATGATCATTACAGCTAATTACTGTACTATATTTAATAATTTTTTTAGTAACATACTTCAGCCACCATTTACAGTAATCAGTAAATAATTGCAAACAGACATTGCAGTAGCTTACCGAATCAGGCTTTTACAGTAACTTGCTGGCAACAGTGCTGTCAGTATGTTACTTTAAAAAAAAAGCCTTGGTCTAACAGTGCAACTTTCAGTGTTTTTTGGCATCAATTACAGTGTTAATATAAGCATAACGTTCAAGGTTTGTCAAGGATTACAAATATTCTCAAAACAGAAAAAAAATTAAATTTCAAAGTCAATGAACATGTCTGGTCATTCAATATGTTATTCTTTCTTTCTCATTTCCACACTAATGCAAAATCCTCTTTGAAATCATCAGTTGTGCACTAGATAACAGATATTGCCTGTACAAAGCATACATAAATGCTCAGCATGAGATGAATAAGAGACCAGTGGGTTCATTGATTGGGATTATCCATTTATACTCAGACTGCAAATATTGTCTCATTTGCAATTCAAAATTGCATTCATCATATCTGCTACTCTGCCACACCATCTCTGATCCTCAACCGTGCAATTAATCATTTGTTACTGTCTGTGTAACTCCAAGAACATTTAAAAAAATGCCATCCTCCATCATAAGCCTTTTTTTTTCTTTTTTTCGCTCATGCAAAGAAAATAGCTCTGCTTAAGCTTGCTGGCAGCCTTGTCTGGTGAGCATTAAAACCTCAAGACTGGAGCCAATTGGATGGAGTCCTCTATGATGATTGTTTCTTTATTTTCAGTCTAGGGTGGTACAAAGCAGATCCTACATGCCCGGCTATCAGAATCCTCTCAAGCCAGGGCTCTTCAGTTGTTTACAATAGCTTCCATATTACATTTATATTATATTCATTTATACTGAATTGCTATACTGAGTTCCTGTCATCAAGTGGCTCCAGGCTGCAATTTTCATTTGCATTCAGTAGTTCAAATAATAGAGCTCAAATCATTATTTGAATTATATTTTTAAAAAATACATAGTATTGAGAGTGTTGACACAGTTGGAGACCTGATTGCATTTCATATTTATCATGAGCTTGCCCAGTTGCACACAAAAGCCCCCAACTGATTGGCCCTTCCCATGTTGAATATGAATGCAATTGTGCAGTGTTAAAAGCATTCATTCAACATCCTGGGGGACCATACATGTTTATGAAATTGAATGGCTTTACCTTTGCAACCAATAAATATTGACATGACTCTTCAATGCTTGTGAAGGATATATACAAATCCAAGTGATCTGTTTTGAAATGACCAACGGAAGTGTCCTGAAATGGTCAAATGGTGAGCTTAAGTTATAGATGCACAAGAGGTAAATTTGGTGGGCAGAGTGGAAGATTAAATGAGACTTTTTCAGAAAAAAACCCCAAGATTGACGACACTGAATTCGGAAATAATAAGTCGAAAGTTTTGTTCCCAAAATCATTTTGTGCTTACCAAAATATGTATAACAATACTGTCAACAAGAATGCATGTTTTATGAACTCAAAACTAACCCAAACCACAACCCTAAACCTAACTGCTAGTGGAGTAAATATGTAATTTTAGATTGAAAATGCAACCTCAGAATCAAACTTACCATTGTTAATTTAAATGTGAATACTTCCTGGTTCCCATGGGACCAGCACCCGTGTTTTGTGGGTTGTTCATGCAATGCGCTATCAGTAGCTCTATAGAGGGAAATGTGTTCATCCTAGAATTTATGTAAAAATGTCTGATGGGGTTGCCGCTTGTCAGTAATTCAGCAGAATGGGTTTTAGGGTACGTGAACTTACAGGAGCAACACGTTGATATCCCATGTGATCATTGTGACGAGGAGGAGGGTGTGGCTGATCAGCTTGAGAGCGAGATAAAGGGGAGCCAGAGATGCCAGTTCGGGAGAGAGAGATGCATGCGGTCGCCTTGCATGTGTTTCTGTGTTTGTTTATGTTTGCTTTAAGTTAAGTTTGACATTAAAACCTTGTTTACAGTTTAGCCAGTTACCCCCGCCTCCTTGCCCGACCTTGAACTGTTACAATCATGTTGTCTTAGATGCTAGGAACACAAAAATGTGGCACACCTAGCAACAAAAGAAACTCTGAGGTGAAACAGTGGTAGCACTTTTTCATGTGGTCCTTCAATGCAAAAACCCGCAAATATCTTTTTCACTGACTTTCCACAATCCAGTTTAAGCGACGCTCTCTGTGCTGGTTTGCACTATGCTGTATTTATTTTCTATTTTTATGTATTCCTTTGTATATAAATTAGGCTTATATTATATTGCGCCATATTGACAAAAATGAGTATTATTTCTCTGGCGTGTTGTACAATTACTAGCAGGCTGTAATGTTTGTATATTTTGATAATTTGTATATGTTTGTGTACATTTATTGACCATGGCAGCAGTAATTCATCAAATGATGAAGAATAGTGTTGGCATATATCCAGACATGCAGTCGAGGGCACTTTCTGCATATTAAAGAGCCCATTCAGGTGCCTAGATTGAAGTGGTGGAGATGTTGTATGCCAGATTGCAGTAGTCTGCTGCATCCTCCACAATTTAGCACTCAGAACTGGCTTGTAATATAGAACATTGTGCCATGCAAATTGAGTCCAGCATTAATTTGTCAAGTAATGGCTGTTTGTACCATTACTTTTAGTAAATCTGGTGCCAAAAAAATCAATAGAGACTATGGAGTATTCAAATAAGCAATGCTTTTAGCAATTTATTCTTAGTGAATTCCCCCATATATATAAGACAGGGAATAGGATGGCTCCTGTAAAAGGTGTTACCAAAACAGATTCATTTAATCATTACAATTGTTTTATGAAAAGTTTCATGGAGAAGTTTTTACCTTGATGGTTCTGAGTCATTCTAGGATCTTTGTATTGAACATTTTCTTGGGAGCTGCCTTCTTACAAGTGTCCTTGCGACAGCACCTCTTCACTGGCTGATTTATCCTTTGAGCCCAAGGTGATGAGAAAAGTGATAGGTAGGATAAGTCGTCCATGGGCCACCTTTTCTTAGTATTGAATGTGGTGGATGTAGGGCAGGTATAATAATAACAACCTTTTTGGGGTTTGTTTTGTGCAGAGATGGGGTTTGGATGGGAAAATAATCAAAAGGACAAAAAGCTCAAAACATTCTTCAGAATTTTGTACACATTTTATATTACTGTGCCAAGTTGCTATGTTGCCTAAACAGCCCACAGTTGTTAAGCTAATGCACAATATTACTCGGAGAAAGACATTTTTATTTAGATAATTATTTATAATAATTGTAACTGTTTATTAAACATCTGCATATTTTATTATATTGCTGTTACTGCTGTTTTATAAAAGTAACAAGCCACAGAGTCATGCATCACAGCATTTGACCTATAATCCCCCCTATCCATGGTAAAATCATTGTCTTGTGGTTTATTGCTTTAGTAAAAACAGTATGCACTACAGAGAGTTTAAGTGGAGAATGAGACAATGTAGCTGTTGTAGTTAGGTTGTTTTAGTTTTGGTCTTGTTCTGATTTACAGTGGGTACGGAAAGTATTCAGACCCCCTTAAAGTTTTCACTCTTTGTTATATTGCAGCCATTTGCTAAAATCATTTAAGTTCATTTTTTTTCCTCATTATTGTACACACAGCACCCCATATTGACAGAAAAACACAGAATTGTTGACATTTTTGCACATTTATTAAAAAAGAAAAACTGAAATATCACATGGTCCTAAGTATTCAGACCCTTTGCTGTGACACTCATATATTTAACTCAGGTGCTGTCCATTTCTTCTGATCATCCTTGAGATGGTTCTACACCTTCATTTGAGTCCAGCTGTGTTTGATTATACTGATTGGACTTGATTAGGAAAGCCACACACCTGTCTATATAAGACCTTACAACTCACAGTGCATGTCAGAGCAAATGAGAATCATGAGGTCAAAGGAACTGCCTGAAGAGCTCAGAGACAGAATTGTGGCAAGACATGCTCATCACCTGTCCAATACAGTCTCAACAGTGAAGCATGGTGGTGGCAGCATCATGCTGTGGGGGTGTTTTTCAGCTGCAGGGACAGGACGACTGGTTGCAATCGAGGGAAAGATGAATGTGGCCAAGTACAGGAATATCCTGGACGAAAACCTTCTCCAGAGTGCTCTGGACCTCAGACTGGGCCGAAGGTTCACCTTCCAACAAGACAATGACCCTAAGCACACCGCTAAAATAACGAAGGAGTGGCTTCACAACAACTCCGTGACTGTTCTTGAATGGCCCAGCCAGAGCCCTGACTTAAACCCAATTGAGCATCTCTGGAGAGACCTGAAAATGGCTGTCCACCAACATTTACCATCCAACCTGACAGAACTGGAGAGGATCTGCAAGGAGGAATGGCAGAGGATACCCAAATCCTGATGCGAAAAACTTGTTGCATCTTTCCCAAAAAGACTCATGGCTGTATTAGATCAAAAGGGTGCTTCTACTAAATACTGAACAAAGGGTCTGAATACTTAGGACCATGTGATATTTCAGTTTTTCTTTTTTAATAAATGTGCAAAAATGTCAACAATTCTGTGTTTTTCTGTCAATATGGGGTGCTGTGTGTACAATAATGAGGAAAAAAAATGAACTTAAATGATTTTAGCAAATGGCTGCAATATAACAAAGAGTGAAAACTTTAAGGGGGTCTGAATACATTCCGTACCCACTGTATGTATTGGAAGGCAGTTGTTGAAAGATTTGATGAGCAGGGTGCAAGGGATCGCTGATGGTCTCTCCACTTCCGAGATCTAAACTCAAACAAGTTTTTGACGACATGGAAGATAACCACAAATCATTCTTTCCTCTGGTCAGATTATGCACTGGAGTCCTTTAAATCCTACAATCCTAAATAATTTGTTCCTTGAATAGGTTACAGAAAGTACATTGTCTGTGTTAAAGGAATATTCCAGGTTCAATGCAAGTAAAACTCAATCGACAGCATTTGTGGCATAATGTTGAATACCACCATAGATTATTTTGACTCACCACACCCCACTTTTCTTAAAAAAGAAGAAGAAATTGAGGTTAAAATGAGGCACGTACACTGGAATTGAATGGGACCAATTTGTAGGGTTTAAAGGCAGCTTATAATTTAAAATTTACATTGGTTCTTCTGTTAAAACTTGAATCGTTGTTATTCCTAGTCTTTTTAAGGTTTATGCCATTACGTCGTTATAGCAACGAAGTTGTAAAATTGGATGTAACTTTACACATAAGAGATTTGTAAGTGATTTTATCCACTAAAACCATGTTAACACATGCTGTAAAATGTTTACATAGTGTGTAATATATATTTGTGGTAATCAATATAATGCCACAAATGCTGTCAATTGAGCTTAACTTGAATTGAAAGTATTATTTTAAGCCTTTCGTTATATAGAGTCAGAGTTCACATTCTGTTCAAATGTGGTTCATAACAGAGTGATACTTAACAGACTCAATAGTTGTGACAATCAATCAGCACGTAGCCCAGCGTTACAACAAACTTGATATGTAATATACTGTTTGTTTAACAGACATATGTGCTGCTTCCTTTTAGGGAATAGTGGTAATGTGAATACCCATAAATGAAAATTACATAATTATTTACTCTCCCTCATGTTGTTCCAAACTCATTGAACACAGAGAGAACATGCAAACTCCATTCAGAAATACCCAGTTGAGCCAGGATTCAAACCCAGGACCTTCTTGCTGTGAGGCAACAGTGCTACCCACTGAGCCATTATGCCACCCCTGTGTGGTGTATTTATAATTAAGATAAGCAAAATAGTCCTTCTCGTTGACAACATCTAAATTGGAATTGCCAGGGATATCACATTTGAAGAATCAATCAATCATTCAATTCATATTTATTTGTACTGTGCTTTTAACAGTACAAAAAGCTTCAAAGCAGGTTTACAAAGAATAGTGCCATGCAATCCCTTACGAATGATTCAAGGTTGTGGGTGGTAAGAAAATTCTCTAAGATACTAAGCTAAGATAAGGAAGAAACTTTGGGAAGAAACCAAGTTTCAGATGGAGGAGCCCAATTCTTCAGGTTAGCACATTTGAAAAACTGATTGTAGTATTTGTATTGTAATGAACAGTTATTTTTTTATCTGTTGTATTATTGTAAGATAGCAGTCTATCCTATGTTTTCATTTCTTTATTTAAATGACTTCCGTACGAGGAAACATGAAGAAAGTTATTTGTCCCAAGAAAATGTTTTATTATTAATAATAATATTAAATTGTAACAAGTTTATATAAACCATTTCAAACAAATTGGACACAGAATGATACCTATATCACAAACTCATCAGGATAATGCTGCACATGGATTTTTCATGCAATCTTAAAGTTCTTGGTTACAATAAAAAGTTGGTTTGTATTGTTAAATCATAACAAGCCCCTTTCCCCTTCTGTCACTTTCTCGACGTTATGTCAATGTAGTGACACTAGAGGTCGCTCCTGGGAGCCCCAGACATCACTGATCTTTGAGAAAAGACCAATGAATATTGGAAGTGGAATTTGCATGCCACTTCTCCGGACATACGAGTATATAAGGAGCTGGAATGCAACCACTCATTCAGACTTCTTCTTCGGAGATGAGCGGTTGTATTTCACTGAGCTGAATTACCCTGCCAGCCATTCATCTCTCAATCAAACGAACTGTTGATTTCTACGGCACGTTACAGCTGTTCTTCCCCTCTCGCACTGGTGTTGTGCAGAGAAACACCGGACCTGTTCTGATGCAAAAACACATCTTAGCGAGCGTCCGGCATTAAGATTGGTTTGCGTTGGCCCTCCCGTACTTGGTTCTCGGACCTCACTGTCCTCACGACAGCCCCCCATGGCAAATTTCCCTGAGGAAGGACCTTTTTTCGGGGCACTATCTGGCACACATGACCAGACCACTGGAATCTCCACGTCTGGCCCTTGGATGGGATGCGGAAGACTTAAGTGGCCTGCCACCCGCAGTGGTAGATATGATCACTCAGGCCAGGGCTCCCTCGACGAAGCGCCCTGTATGACCTGAAGTGGCGTCTGCCTTCAGCAGTGAAAAGAGAATATTTTCTCTAAAAGAGAATATTTTTACTAAAAGAGTGGCACTTACGAAAGCATCTTTTTTAAGATGCCTTTTCGTTTGTGTGTTATTCCTGGTTGCGGTCAATATCTCTCCGCTTCTGATGGCCACGATTGCTGTCTTGCGTGCTTGGGTGCTACCCACGCGGAGACAGCATTCGTGGATGGTTCATGCCCTCATTGCGAGAGTATGACCATGGCTACATTGCAGTCATGTCTTTCCTTCGTCAGAGGGAAAGCCACCCCAGCGGCTCTCTGGCTTGGTCCTTCTACCTACGGGTATGAGGCAGAGTTGGTTAGCACTGGGGGCAATCTGTGGACTTCAATGGGAGCCTCTCCGCTGGGAAACCCCCCACAGTCCTTCCCTTCCCCATTCGGGGCTCATGAAGAGGATGAGCTATCGATTGCAGCATCGGAGAGCGGACTCGTCATATCTGACGTGGAAGACTCGGCTGGACTCCCCCCCTCGGGTGCGGTAGCCCAGTCACAGGCTGACACGGAGCTGGCAGCCATGCTTACCTGGGCAGCCGTGAGTGTCAGGCTGGAGTGGAACCCTCCGCTCCCCCCTGAACCCTTGTGGCTCAACGATTGGTTCCTGGGGCCAGAGCGCAGCTCACGGCCACTCTCCGCTATTGTTCCTTTCTTCCCGGAGGTGCATGAGGAGCTTACGCGGTCATGGCGGGCACCTTTTACTGCCCGAACATGATTCGGGAACTCCTCCGCTCGATTCCTCAGGTGGATCAGGCAGTCGCGGTGCACTTGTGCCCACAGAATGCCGCCACCTGGCGGAGTCATCTGAGGCACCCGTCCAGGGCCTTAAGGCTTACATTGTCATTGGTGGCTAAGGCCTATGGCACTGCTGGATGTGCCACCTCCACCCTGCATGCCATAGCACTCCTGCAGTTGCACCAAGCCAAGGCACTTAAAGAACTACACGATGGAATTCCTGACCAGGACTGATGCAGGAGTTGCACTCGGTGACTGACTTCGCACTCCGGGCGACAAGGGTCCAGGAACACCACCTTGGTTATCAAGTCGGTCAACCTGGTCAAGTTGAGAGAGGCTGACAAGGTTTGATGCCTTGAAGCCCCCATCTCCCAGGTTGGCCTGTTCAGTGACAACATCTGAGAATTTGCCAAGCAGTTTTCAACAGTGTGTAAGCAGACGGAGGCTATTCAACACCTCTTGCCGTCCCGTCTGCTCGTCGCCAAGGGCGTTCCCCCTGCAGAGGTAACACCAGTAGGCAGGCCTAAGCATGCAGTCACCCACAGGAAGTAGATGCCACCCATCCCACGGCCGGCCATCAAGAACGTGAGGAAGGCTTCGAAGCACCTCTGAAAGCCCTGGAAGTCCGGAATCTGCACTTCGGGAGCTGGTGAGAAGACCTTTTCTTCCCCCGGTGGAGGGCCGGGTAGAGAATCCTTATTTCTGTTTTCTTTTGATTTTGCCGCACACCCAATTTTCAAGAAAAGAGCAGTTTCCTCACTTCCTGGGCCCTATTCTTGGAGTCCATGGCTGTCGTTATCACGACCGCTGGGCAAAGATTCTTTCCAGTAGGTTCGGCGCCCTGGAGGCGGGACTTGAACTGCCTTGCACGCAGAGATCGCCTCCCTCCTACGGAAGAATGCGATACAGCCTGTTCCCCCAGCCTAGATGAAGAAGGGGTTTTAAAGCCCCTACTTCATCATACCCAAAAAAGGTGGCGGGTTGCCGCCATTCTTGGACCTGTTCTTATGCAAAAACACATCTTAACGAGTGTCCGGCATTAAGATTGGTTTGCTTTGGCCCTCCCGTACTTGGTTCTCGGACCTCACGGTCCTCACGACAGCCCCCCCTGGCAAATTTCCCTGAGGAAGGACCTTTTTTCGGGGCACTATCTGGCACACATGACCAGACCACTGGAATCTCCACGTCTGGCCCTTGGATGGGATGCGGAAGACTTAAGTGGCCTGCCACCTGCAGTGGTAGATATGATCACTCAGGCCAGGGCTCCCTCGACGAAGCGCCCTGTATGACCTGAAGTGGCATCTGTTTGCTAAGTGGTGTTCTTCCCAAGGCGAAGGCCCCCAGAGATGCACAGTCAGATCAGTGCTTTCCTTTCTGCAAGAAAGGTTTGAGGGACGGCTGTTCCCCTCAATATTGAAGGCGTAAGTAGCTGCTATCTCGGCACATCACAATGCAGTAGACGGTAAGTATTTGGGGAAGCACGACTTGATCGTCAGGACCCTCTTTGGAGGGACACCCCCCGAAGTGGACCTTACATTGCCCCCAGCTGAACAATTTCATTCATTTTGGGGAGAAAAAGCATTTTTGGAGCAGTCGACATGTCCCCGAGGTGCAGGGTTGGGGGTAGTTACTTGATGGCCTGGTGCGCTGGCTATGAGGCACACAGGGCTCTGACCATCTCCCTCCTCCAGTCCACATAACACAGTTCAGTAGTTGTGGCATTTTCCATAGGGACCCCTAGTGTCACTACATCGACACAACATTGAGTGAGTGACAGAAGGTGAACATCATTGTTACTAATGTAACCTCCGTTCCCTGATGGTCGGTGATAATCGGTGTAAAACGAGCATGTAAACACTCATTATTGTTTTAACATTATAAAATAATTTGAACCTTAATCAAGAATAAATAACATCAACTAGTGGCTGTAAATACATTATAAATGGAAATTAACACTTATGGGCTTATTAAAAAACAAGGGAGTTGTAAATTAAAGCAATATGTTTATTACTGCTACACATAAACCAAAACAGACAACATAATGAATGACACAAAATATAATAATTAAATATCATGCAAAACAAGAGAACATTACATTTTATCCTTTCTTCTTTTCTCATAACACTCTTTATTAAATTAATTAGTAGACAGCAGTTCATATAAATTACACATACTATTCACATTATGAAAAAAGTATATTTTTTCAATGTAATCTCTCTCTCTCTCTCTCTCTCTCTCTCTCTCTCTCTCTCTCTCTATCTATCTATCTATATAATTCGTAATATAATATAAGTAAATCAGGAAGACAACAGCTAAATACATTTTAAACCTCACTGCAAAAACTTTAGGCACTGTTGCCCCAAGAACAAATCAATCATACATGTAATATTTCCATTTGTATGGAATCTATCTCAGATCATAAAGGTACAGATGTGATTCACTTAGCAATGGCCATGTACGTATGCAGTGCATATGTACACATCACTGTCCCCTTAAATCTGACAGATTGACAGAAAAGACTTCCTCCTTTTTGCATTTTCTTCCTCAGTCCACTTTCTTGCAGGGCAATTACATTTACTAAAGGTTGAAAATCTGGGTCATTAAGACCTAAGTACACCCTGCAGTTACATGACAAACACAAGAAGCACAACTAGAGGATGTCACGTGGCTCTCTTACAAATACACTCTCAAACATACAATAATGATAATGGTTCGGTTGGTTATAGGCATTTTTCAAGCACCACAGCTAACTTCACATCAAAAGAGATGACAGCATTCACCTTGCACTAAAATGAAAGAAAGCTTTACAGATTGACAGTCTCCAGTTGGACTTAAGTACCCTGTGACAAAAGCACCTTCCCTGAGAAGTATCCATCCATCCATCTTCTATAGCCACTTGTCCTATGCAGGGTTGCAGGTAGTGCTGTAGTCTTGGGCCAAAGGCAGGGAAACACCCTGGACAGGTGGCCAGTCCATCACAGGGCAACACACAGATATACAAATTCACATTCTCACTCTCACTCACACCTATGGGCAATTTAGGGTCTCCAATTAACTTAACCTGCATGTCTTGTTGGACTGCGGGGGAGCTGGAGCACCAGAAGGAAAGCCACGTGAACATGGGGAGCACATGCAAACTCCATTCAGAAAGGCCCAGTTGAGCCAGGACCCCAAACTCAGGACCCTCTTGCTGTGAGGTGACAGTGTTACCCACTGAGCCATTGTACCACCCCTTAGAAGTATGATGTATATAAAGATGTATTCATAACCAGTAAGGACTCAAAATGCAAAAACTCTTGTGGCTATTTAGTGTTTCAATATCCATCAAATAAAAAGTTTACCCATCAAACAATTCTATCTCAAGGGTCTGAGATAAAATGCCTGAAAAAGTATGAGTTAATGTTTCCAATTAACACCAGAAAATGATCATGAGCCAATGTAAATTAGTTTACAATTGTGATGTCACAAAACCTCAAAATCACTCAAATACCTCGAAATCCTATTTTCCTTACAGATGAGCAATTAAATGCTATGCCCTTTGTAATAGCAGGTGGAAATGATTAATTGGATTTATATGAAGTGGAAAAGAAACCCTTGATATAAATGACATTTTCAACAAGTAGGAATAGTGATGGTCTAATTAATCTGCAGAAAAACATCTGATTGGAATATATAGTAAAGCAAATAATTACAAACATTAATCACCTGTGACATGAGAATACATGGGTATTAAATATAACTGTAAGTAATTTAGGCAGCTCATCATTTAATGAATAAAGAGATGCAATGCACTTGGTTGGGCTCGATTCAAATCTGTCTCATGCTGTTGAGCAAAACAGGCAGGTACGCGTTGTTGTCTTATTGTTTTTATGAGCAGCTAGACTACCAAGGCCTGCTTTGTCACATCCATATCCCAGTAATCAAATCACACTTTTAGGGCTGGACTGGTATGGTTGAAACTATTACTTATATTTACTGTCAGGTGGCATCTTGTTCTCCCCACCTACCAAATTCTGCTTTGGGTCAGCTCCTGGACTAGGATGGGCTAGTCTTTTCAAGTGAAAGGGTGATGGTGAGCATTTCAATGAACCAGTCATGATGGAGTTGTTTTCCGACTCTGTAAGTACAGCCGCGTTCCGACAATAGCGCTTAAGTCCTTTGCGGAAATGAATTGTGAACAGGCCATAAGTGATAGGATCCAGAATAGCGTTAAAAAGCCCAAAAATAAAAAGCATATGTGTCAATGAGTGAGAAACTGTCTCTTCTAAATCATCAGGAAGGAACCAGTACCACAGGCCCAGCAAGTAGTAAGGGGTCCAACAAACGATGAAAGAAGTCACAATGACTATGCTCATTTTCAAAGTCCTCATACGTGCTTTTGGGATGTTGCTGTTGGAACACCGTAAGTGGACTTCCTTTGAAGATACTGCAAAAAAAATAGTATTTATGAGCTTGCACTAAAGTTATGATTTGTAAATGTTCAGGCTGGTGGTATTTAACAACACATAAGATACTCTGAAATTTCCATACTTTGGAGTAATTCTAGAAATGTAAGCATGACACAAACTGATTCATATGGTGATCATTATGTATCATTTAGCTTTTTTTAACTCCACCTACTATTTCCTTTGGTCATACTTCGAGATATCTCCACCAAGATCCTTGTGTAGCAGAAGATCATGATGGCCAGAGGTATGAGGAACAGGCAAGTGAAGGTAAACATATTGTAGAGCGTCTCCTGCCAATGCTTGATAAAGCTCCCTCGAGTCGTGCACTGGGTGAAGCTGGAAGGCACAGTGATGGTCACATTATGGAACAGGAACATCTGTTGGGGAATTCAGCAGGTAAGCCAATTATAAGCATTACTTTCTGATTGGCTATATTCAAAACCAACATGATCTCGCAGGAAATAGACATTTACCCTTAAACCAACCCCATTCTGCCAACTAATAAGCGCCTTTCTTCATTTTTTATTAATTCAGACACAATCATCTTTTTCTCTAGCCCTACTGATGCAGCCTCAGAGACATGGTTTCTGGTCATAATCACATAAACAATGGTCAGCATGATTCTGAGGTTGCATTTTCTTTCTAAAATTACACTTTTACTCCATTGATGGTTAGTTTTAGGGTTGGGGTTTGGGTTAGGGGGGTAGGATTAATAAAATATGCAGTTCCTATTTAAAATGTACTAAACAGCTTGTTTTTGAAGCCATCCTGTGGTCATTTCACCAGGAAACTAGAGTTCAGGCACTGTGGGGTTAGTGGTTCAAATTTGGGTTAGCACTGATAATTTCAACAGAGAAACATTCTACATATGTGATTACACAGTAAAAGTGATTTTGCCAAGTCTGAAATATTCATGCATATTTCTGAGTGTTAAACAAACATAGTCCTAACCCTAATCTTAAGAATAGCTCTACAACTAAAGGGAAATGGCTAGTTAATAAAATTTGTGTTGCAGCCCAAAGCCTAACCCAAAACCTAAACTTAAAACCAAAACCTTAAGTCTGATTGGTTAATAGGAATGTTGTTCGAGGAAACACTAGAATGTTGAGCCTGGAACACATCCTACTTATGGCAGAATAATGCTTCTCTTCAAGTCTAAAATTTTAAAACATCCAATAATTAATCTAAATTAAGTTTTAAAGAACATTCAAAATTGTGAATCTCAGTAAAATCTGTACTTTTTTCTTAAGTTGACATAAGCACTTACTGTAGAGTGACCTACCTTTGTAAAAAAAAAAAAAAAAAATTCAATATCAGTTAAAAACTATGCCCTTGTTAGCTTTGTTTAACTATTAAGAACCAACCTGGTGGAGTGTTGTTGTTTTTTTGAGTTTTCTGCCCCGAGTGACAGTTAAATGGTACATTTCATGCACATCTAAAGCTAATCAAGTAAACACTGTCAACTAGGCACATATATGTGACATATTCCCTTTAGCAAGAGGCTCGATGCTCCCAGGTTGAGTCTTTTGCAGAATATTCCATAAATATTATGATGTCTGACTTCAACATATTGTATCTATGACAATTCCAAAATGACAAATGAAGATTGTTATGGCTTCAACAAAGCCCCGGTAACATACCAGTTAAAGCCATCTGTCTGTTAATGGTACAGAAACTATTCACAAAAATAGTTGTGAAATTGTGAAAAACTGAGTTTAAATGTATTTGGCTAAGGTGTATGTAAACCCCTGACTTCAACTGTATCTTCATTCATTTTCATAGCAGACCTGTCATTACAAGCCTCTAAACTTAGAAGCACACTCATTTCAAACATGCAACTTCATTAAGTTGAATATGTGGAGGAGAAAAGGTCTTGGCATTTAATTCTTTAACTGCAGAATGACCTAAAAATGTGCATGCCTCCACTGACTGAGAATCACCTCTCATTAATGCTTATTCCAGTAAATTCAGTTGCTTTAATTGAAGGCTGTAGACTGTCTTGCTGTTTTCCTCTGTATTAGGTTGAAGATCAATGAGTGTACTCATTTTTGAGAATTAAAAATAATAATAATAAAAAACACACCTAATTGAATGATTAAAGGGACGGTTCACCCAAAAATGAAAATTCTCTCATCACTTACTCATCCTCATGCCATTCCACATGTGAATGAATTTCTTTCTTCAGCAAAACACAAACAAATGTTTTAGAAGAATGTCTCAGCTCTGTAGGTAAAACAAAAGGACTTAAATATTGTTTGTTCCTCACCCACTTCGCTTTTGAAGACATCAATTTAACCACTGGATTACTTTTATTGCCTTTTTGGAGCTACGAGAGTCTGATCACAATTCACTTGCATTAAATGGACATTAAATGGATATTTAAAAAAAAAAATCTTTGTGTTCTGCTGAAGAAAAAAGTCCTAAACATCTAGGATGACATGCGGGTGAGTAAATAATGAGAGAATTTTCATTTTTGGGTGAACTATCCCTTTAAAAGTTATGTTCTCCTTCTGTCACTCACTCGATGTTGTGTCAATGAAGTGACAATAGGGGTCGCTCTTGAGAGCAACACCAAACACCTCTATTATTTTGAGAAAAGGCAACTCCCCCATACAAACGGGTATAAAAGGAGAAGGAATGCCCACTCTCATTTCGATTTTTTCTTCAGAGCCGAGCGGTTGTCCTATCAGCGAGCTGAATACTACTGCAGCTAAATCTGTTATTTCCTTCTCTTTTTTTGTTCGCCGTACCCAAATTGTCAAAAAAGAGAGAGTTTCCTCAATCCTTGAGTCACATAATCAGTGTTCGTGACCGGCGTTGTCACAGTGACCAGACACTCAGCACTCGTTGCCCGTGCCCGCGAATGTCGTACCCCTGCCTTTGCATGCCTGGCTGCGTCATGCCTACGGCAAACCGTTTGTGACATGTCTCGAGGACAACCCGAGAGGTCCTCCTCCTCAGTCGCTAACCAGATATGCATAGCAAGGTTATTACTTCAAGGTTCCCCTCAGCACAGCCACCTCGGAACGAAGCAACACTCCTCGACGTGGCATCACCTGCTCTTCCTCGCTGCGTGGCCCCACCTTCAGGTACGTCAGACACAATCGTCCCTTTAGTGCCCCCCGGAGCTTGGACACGTGGCTAACAGTTTCCAACCCATCGTGGTGGTTGGCCAGGACCTTCCAACTCGGCTACATGATTCAGTTCACCAGTCGCCTGCCCCGGTTCAGCAGCATACGCTTCACTTCAGTGCAGGGAGAGAATGCTGCCACCCTGCGTGTGGTGATCATGAACCTTCTTCAAGGGCACGATAGAGCCTTTCCCTCCAGCAGAGATGGGGGAAGGGTTCTACAGCCCTTACTTCATCGTACCAAAGAAAGTCGGTGAGTTGCAGCCAATATTGGACCTGCAAGTTCTGAACCAGCCTTACACAGACTCTCATTCAAGATGCTAATGCAGAAACACATTTTGACGTGCGTAAGGCAACAAGGTTGGTTTGCGGCGGTAGACCTGAAGGATGCGTACTTTCACGTCTCGGTTTTACCCCTACAAAGACCCTTCCTATTGTTGGTTTTTGATGGCTGGGCATATCAGTACAAGGTCCTCCCCTTCGGCCTCTGCCTGTCCCCTTGCGTCTTCACGAAAGTCGCAGAGGCAGCTCTTGCCCTGTTAAGGGAAGTGGGCATACTCAACTACCTCGATGACTGGGTGATTCTAGCACACTCTTAAGAGTTGCTGTGCATGCACAGGGACCTGGTGCTCAGGCTCCTCAGCCCTCTAGGGCTTCGGGTCAACACAGTCGGTGCTGAACTGCCTGAAGTCTTTCAGGCAGAGGACAGCAGTTCCACTGAAACACTTTCAGAGGCTCCTGGGGTATATGGCTTCCTCGATAGTGGTCATGCATCTCTGGTTGATTCATATGAGACCGCTTCAGCAATGGCTTCAGACCACGGCACATATCGCGTGGCTATCATGCCGCTCTGCCGCCCCTCTTGGGACAGATGCGCTGGCACCCAGCTGGCCATATAATGTGCAATATTATAAAAAATAAATGCATTCCCCCCAGTAAACCTACTTGCACAAACCCTTTGCAAGGTCAGGGAGGACGAGGAATGAGTCACCCTCGTGGCCCCATATTGGCCCACCCAGACATGGTACTTGGACCTTAAGCTCCTTGAGACAGCCCCTCCCTGGCAGATTCCCCTGAGTAAGGACCTTCTTCCAGGACCCTCTATCCCTGAGGAAGGACCTTCTTCCTCAGGGATGGGGTACCATCTGGCACCCAAGCCCAGACCTCTGGAACCTTCATGTCTGGCCCTTGGATGGGACGCAAAAGACCTAAGTGGCCTACCACCAGTAGTGGTAGACATGATCACTCAGGCCAGAGCTCCCTCTACGAGGCAGCTTTATGCCCTGAAGTGGTGCTTGTTTGTGAATTGTTCTTCCCGAGAAGACCCCCAGTGATGCGTAGTTTGGTCAGTGCTTTCCTTCCTGCAGGAATATGTGCTTTCCTTCCTCAACATTGAAGGAATATGTTGCCGCTATAGCAGCCCACCACAATGCAGTGGGCGGTAAGTCCCTAGGGAAGCACAACCTGATCATCAGGTTCTTCAGAGGTGCCCAGAGGCTGAATCCTCCCAGGCCATGTCTCTTCCCCTCATGGGATATCTCTGCGGAGTCAGTCGAGCTGAAAGCTCTCTCCTTGAAGACGGCCCTCCTGATTGCGCTCACCTCCATCAAGAGGGTTGGAGACATCGAAGTGTTTTCTGTCAGCGACACTTGCCTGGAGATTGGTCAGGCAGATTCTCACGTTATCCTGAGACCCTAGCTGGAATATGTGCCCAAGGTTTCCACAACCCCCTTCAGGGATCAAGTGGCGAGTCTGCAAGCGCTGCCCCGGGAGGAGGCAGACCCAACCCTGTCGTTGCTGTGTCCGGTGCATCCTTTGCGCACCTACTTTTATTGCACGCAGAGCTTTAGATACTCTGAGCAGCACTTTGTCTGCTTCGGCGTACAGTGGAAAGGGAACACTGTCTCCAAACAGAGGCTTGCCCACTGGATCATGGATGCCATTGCTCTGGTATACCAGGCCCAGGCTGTGCCTGCCCCTTTTGGAATATGAGCACACTCTACAAGGAATGTAGCATCCTTGTGGGCACTGGCCCATGGCACCTCTCTAGCAGACATCTGCAGAGCAGCGGGCTTGGCAACACCCAATACCTTCGCAAGATTCTACAATCTCCGGGTTGAGCAGGTTTCAGGTAGAGTATGGTAATATGGAACATCTGGCCGGGTATATCACTTGCGTATAGTACCCTCCCCCTCCACAGGGGTGAAAGCATGTGATTTCATCTCCAGTCGAATTCACAAAGTCGTGGACCATGGATGTCCTTCCTCCCTAGCCCTAAGGCTTGCGAATTTGGCGTAGGAGTTCACAGCCAGACCCACTCCAGACCCATTATGGGTACTAACATACCCTGTACTGAGATGCTCCACATGTGCCGATTACTCAGGTAACCCCCTGTGATGTCTTTTCCAAGCGGCCCTCTCTGCCCCTGGCTGCCTTGTTTGTAGAGCTCCTCCCCTTTGTGGCAGGACCTACCACCACACCCCTTCCATGTGCGGCTGTTGACCCTACGTGTCGTATTGCCACATGTTAACCTCCCCTTTGGGCAGGATGTGGTCTCCGTGGGGTCTTTTCACCCTGAAAGAATAGGAACGGAAAAGAACACCTTCCCGATGCGTATAATAGCATTAGATGGCTCCAATTGGCTCTTATACTCTGTGGAGAGAAAAGAGAGAAAAGGCAGCGGCTGGCACGGCCTGCTCCCATGCTAGTTATGTCGCTTCCTCCCCTCAGTGATGTGGGAAACTACATGATGACTTTTTGGGACATTGGGGGAGGTTACGTGTAGACTGATGCACCTGCTATTATGCACGCAGCAGTTTGCTTGCACCTGCATCAGCAGTTCAAGTAACACGGTTCAGCTGTTATGGCATTTCGCTATGGGGACCCCTAGTGTCACTACATCGACACAACGTTGAGTGAGTGACAGAAGGGGAACGTCTTGTTTACTGCCATAACCTCCGTTCCCTGATGAAGGGAATGATAATTTGTGTCCCTCTTGCCACAACGCTGTACTAGCCACTGAAATGGCCAGACCTTGTCTCGGCTCCTCAGCACAAAACCTGAATAATAGTGGGCATTCCTTCTCCTTTTATACCCGTATGTCTGGGGGAGTGTCATGCAAATTCCACTCACCACTTCTCATTGGCCTTTTCTCAAAAGAATCGAGGTGTTCAGAGCTCTCAAGAGCGACCCCTAGTGTGACTACATCGACACAACGTCTCGTTCCCTCCATCAGGGAACGGAGGTTACGACAGTAACCGAGACATTCTAATTTTACATGTCTTTGGGGAATATGAAATGCTAAATAAGTTATTGATTTGAAACATATTATCAATATGCCCTATACAGATACATGTTCAAATACATCAGAAAGACAATCTGATCAGAATTTATGAAATCACAAAATACAGGAATTTATTTTCCAAGCAATGTACCCAACAGTTTATTTAACAGTTTATGCATTTCCTAGTATTTTTTCTATTATAATAAAATGTTTTTCTTCTATAATTTCTTTGTAGAGCCTCCTTTTTCAATAGTGCCTTCAAAAGTTGTTACTCTATATCACCCTTAAATGACTATGCTGACAAAGACAGGGTCTAGTTATAAAAGAAAGTTATTAATTTATTGCTCCACTTTTTCTGTAGTTCTTTCCAAATTCTATTGTTTGATAACAGTGAGTTTTGAAAAACTGCAGTATGTAATCAAAATCACATAATTTAAAAAAGTGTACAGCAGGCTTCAAGTTAATGAAGAAAATTTTTTAAATACATTTTCCATTTACAGTATTTGTAAGCATGGTTTAAATTTAGATTGAACATTAACAAATATGAATAAATAAAGTCTAAGCGTCATCTCAAGAAAGCCAGTTATTCAACCTCCTGTCATTTTCATTTTGATCTCTCTACTTGATTCAGCTGTTTCTCCAGACTCTGGGGTTTTTGGTAATTGTAACTAAAGCAGCACACAGAGATAAGACACAAAGAAAACATGAAAAATCACTAAAGAAGCTCCTCACCTGGGGAACTGAGAGAACAACACTCATCACCCAGGCCACGCTTAGCATTATTTTGTTCTTCTTCTTAGCCTTATTGATGGCCAGAGGGTTGAGAATGGCTGATTGCCTGTCCAGGCTTATGACCACAGTCACGAACGCACAGGAGTACATAGCCACGAGCTTCAGAAACATTAACAACCTGCAAGCCAGATCTCCTGCTAGCCACTGAACCGTGATGTTCCAAGCCGCATCCACAGGCATCACAATGAAAGTCACCAGTAGGTCGGCCACGGTTAGGTTCATGATTAAAATTCTTACATGGGATTTGCGCTTGTTATTAGTGCTGGCAGACCACAACACTGCAAGGTTGCACACAGCCGACACCGCGCAAAGAGTGAAGGTAATTATAACCCTCACTTTTGCTGCCACGGAGAAGGTAGGCAGCTGCAATGCTGCGTCACCTGTACTATTGTTACATGTGGGCAAGGTATAGTTGCAACTACCATTCAGAGTCTCTGCAGTCAATTGATGAAACATGATGTTCTCAGATGTTTGAGTGCTGTCATTCATCACTGCGGAATGAAAGTTTGATTCATTCGCTCAGCTATCTTCCGCTCTTTGAGGTACACGGAGGATTCATGACGATTCAGGAGAGGAGACAGGGACAGTTCCTGCAAAGGCTTCTTTATTTGATAGTACTGTAGTGGGATTTAAAAAAAAAATAAGACAAGATGTTTTTTTTCTCACACATCAAACATGTTAATTCTTAATGTTTCAAGTCAAAGTATAATTTATATCTCTGAATCAACCTGAATATATTAAGTTACACCAACAAAACTAATTTTAAGGTTTAGGTCAGGTATATATACACACCGATCAGCCACAACATTAAAACCACCTACCTAATTTCTCTGACTTTTGTCTTGTTACATAAGTCCCGCTCATGCCGCCAAAACAACGCCAGCCCACTTTATTCCTCTCACCACAATTGTACAGTGTGGTTATCTGAGTTACCGTAGACTTTGTCAGTTCTAACAAGTCTGGTCATTCTCTGTTGAACTCTCTCATCAACAAGGCATTTCCATCCACAGAACTGCCACTCACTGGATGTTTTTGTGTTTTCGGGGTAAATTCTAGAGACTGTTTTGTGTGAAAAACCCAGCCAATCTTGAGTGTACAGAAACACTCAAACCAGCCAATCTGGCACCAACAATCATGCCACGTTCCAAATCACTGAGATCAAATTTTTTCCCCATTCTGATGGTTGATGTGAACATTAACTGAAGCTCCTGGCCCATATCTGCTTGATGTTATGCACTGCACTGCTGCCACATGATTGGCTGATTAGATAATCACATGGATGATTGTTGGTGCCAGATGGATTGGTTTGAGTATTTCTGTAACTGCTGATCTCCTGGGATTTTCACTCACAGCAGTCTCTAGAATTTATTCAGAATGGTAAAAACAAAACAACATCCAATGAGCAGTTCTGTAGATGGAAATGCCTTGTTGATGAGAGTGGTTAACAGAGAATGGCCAGACTGGTTGGAACTGACAAAGTCTATGGCAGTGACGTGCGGTGATGTCTTAAAGAGGCTAGGCACTGAGTTATGAAAGCCAGATTACCTGATTTATTGTTTAAGCTAATAATACGTAATAACAGTGAACGTTACGCACAAGCGCGGCATATCAAGAAATGTAAAAATCAGGATGTATATCGTGTACTCTCTCTCTCTCTCTCTCTCTATCACAGACACACACACACACACACACACACAAGCACGTAAACAGTGAACGTTACGCACAAGCGCGGCATATCAAGAAATGTATATGTATTTTATATATGTTTTATATATAATATATACGATTTTGTTAAATATCTTCATTAGATATTATTATACAAAATTCAGTAGTCAAAACACAGAACATAGAACATAAGTTGTTTATTTTTTACAACATTATGTGCTTATTTTTTTTATGTGCAATCTTCATCTTTATAACAGAAGATACAATACAACAATCCTTTACCTTTTCATTGTGGTAGGTTATATACAGCTTCCTTTGCTCGTCAAGTGCAAGGTCGATCCAAGATTTTCCAAAGATTTTCAGTGTAATTTGACACTGGATGTGAGCTGACGACTTTTCATGCTTGGTTAAAGCTGCGGGCAGGTTGTTCAAATCACAATATATCCCGCTGAAGTCCAAACAGTCTGACTGGTTGAAAAAAGCAGGCAGGGATGCTGATTGTTAGCACAGCCACATAGCCAATCTTTTCTGACTTACCAATCAGTTTGAAATGATCGGATATTTTTGGGCCCTTTTGCTGTACTAGTCCATCTAAGGCTGGCGTAGACCTCCCTCTTGCAATTAACTCATATTTGGAATTAAAATCGAGCTTGGAAGTTGGAAAAAATTCTTAATTCTGTGATTACGGCCGGTGCTGTCATTTTGATTTTGAATTTGGCGGGGATTAGGCATGTACGCTAGCTGTGGTGTAATGACGTTAGCTACGCAAATGTCCAGGAATATCTCGATTTTAATTGGTCCATGTCTGATACGTAACGGAGATGATTACGGGCATAACATATTTACGTCAAAAGGCACAGCAGATTTGTGCTTTTTGCCGTACATGTTAAAGAATACAGGATCGAAGTGCGCATGCGCAACATGGGTTTTCCGCTGTCGTCTGCAATGAATGGATCGTAAAAGCACTGCTTATTCTACCATTTGTTTTTAGTTGATTATGCGTAACTGCTACATTTGTCATCATAACGTCTAAACAATTGGAATAACACACATATTGCATATATAAATCACAAGAATAAAAAGTAAAAATACAAATACAAGTTTATTATTTAATAAACATTTTATTTTTGAATTTTGGCCGGGTAGGCAGTGCCTAGTTTGCCTACCCAGACCGCACGTCAGTGGTCTATGGTAAGTCAGATAACCACTCTGTACAAACGTGGTGAGAAGAATATAATCTCAGAATGCTATTCTGAGATGCGGGTTGGCGCTGTTTTGGCGGCAAGAAGGGGACCTACACAAGAATTGGCGGGTGGTTTTAATGTTGTGGCTGATAGGTGTAGCTCCTTAAGGTTGCAACGGCTGGTTACGACTTTTTACAATTAGGCTACATTTAACATTAAAGGTTCACACTGTAAATGAAACAATCAAGACTGAGATTAATTACGGTCATTAATCATAGTAAATTATCGTCTACTTTGCATGTAAATTGTCTACTAGATTTAGAACATGAATTAAAAGACAAAGGTATGGTGTCTACTTTTATATACTCTGTAATTAATTTTATTCTAATTTAAATAATTTTCAGACTTACCTGATATACTTCACTTAGAATTATCACATCAATTAGAGCATTATAAGAAATCAAATGACCTTAAACGATTTTTTTGTACATTCACTAACTAAACACGAAGAAAGCTTAGTTAATTATCATCATCCGTGCGTTTCTTAAATCAGATCTGCCATACCTCCAAATGTGTTCCTCCTCTGAAAAACTTGTCCAGACAGATGGGTAGTTTGTCATTCAAAAAGAGGCAGGGTGAAATTCGTCTTGATGGGAAGCATCGAGTAAAAAGCGAGTTATTCAGTCTGATTTTAATCTTTAAAAAATGCAAAAATATTATTTCATCTGGGGAAAATATTGTTTAAATAAAGAGAAAGTTATGTGAATGTTAATAATCTCGTATGTCTTCGATAGCATCCTCAGTTGGTGCAATTCTATTCCAACTGGAGTGTGAAGTGTCTGAGGAGGTCTGTTAGCGTCTGCTTTCTCTGGTGCAGCGAGCGACAGCATTCAAAGACTTTCCATCTCTTTAATTCCCTCGCGCGTCACTTCACAACACCTCGCTCATGCTGCGCGTGTCAATCTGAACCGTTATCAAATAGGTAAATTCTGTTGGCATAATAAACGTTTTAGCTATGCATAGTCAGTAGTTTCACTTAAACCACTACTGTTTGACTGTGTATCTTGTATCTGTGTGATTAATTAAATATTAAGTGCTTAATGATTTGTGGTTCAGAGTAATAAAAATATTTCTTTGGCATCATCACCAGTTCGTTGAGCATTCCACAGACAAACACTTGAAGACATTCAATTTTAGTATAATGAGCTGAAAATACCGTTGAAATTGTGAAGCCAGTTACACTGACCAGGTCCATGGTTTATCATGAATTTATTATTTAGCTAAATTATCATACGTACAAAAGCCAAAAATAACCATCAAGTCAAGAAAGAAACAAATTGCATTTTTTTTAGACCTAATTGTTATTATTATTATTTCACACATTTTTAACCATTAGGTCTAGTGCCAAAAACGTCATGGTTACTGTTGTAACCTCAATTCCCTGATGGAGGGAACGAGACCTTGTGTCGAAAGTAGTGACAAAAGGGGTCTTTCTTGAGATCCTCCCATACCTCTAAACTTGAGAAAAGGCCAATGAAAAATATGCATGTCCCGCCCCCGGACATACGGGTATAAAGGGAAGCGTGTGTGCGTCTGTCAGTCAGGTTTTTGCACTGAGTAGCCGAGAATAAGGTACAGCCATTTACAGTGGTATGTCTAGTGTAGTGGCAAGGGGGACACAACATCTCTTTCCCTCCATCAGGGAACGGAGGTTACAACAGTAACCATGACGTTCCCCTTCTGTCACTCACTCAACGTTGTGTCAAATGTAGTGACGCAAGGGGTCTCTTTTAAAGTGCCACGTAACCCTCCCTAACGCCCCCAGAAAAGGTGTCATATACAGACCTTAGGTTCCCAGCACCCCTAAGGGGGGAACAGGCAACATGACTATCATGGGAGCAACCCGGTCAGCCGCAGCCTTTTCTCTCTCTATTTTTCTCATCATAGAGCATAAATCTTAACGCTATTAAATGTGTCGGGGAAGGTGGATCTTTTCCGTTCCTATTCTTTCAGGGGGGAAAAGATCCTACGGAGACCACATCCTGCCCAGACTGGGGGGAGGTGACATGTGGCCAATACGTCACAAGGGTTGTCAAACCACATGTGGAGGTTGCGCGGTGGTAGGTCCTGCCTGGTTAAGGAGGAGCTCAACAAACACAGCGATTGGAGGCAGAGGGACAGCCCAAGTGAGATGCGGGTCTGCCGACAAGTGGACCGTACCGCTGAAGATACATCACAGGAAGCTAAACTCGCAGGCCAGAAGGCTAGGGAGGAAGAACATCCAGGAAGCGAGATCTTAGTGGCTAACCTGGGAGAGAGAGCGCACTGGATCACTTTGGTAAAGGGTGTTAGGTGAAAGCGGAACACCCGGTCGGCTTGGACTTGACAAAGCATGGGACGACTCAACCCTGAGATTGTAGAATCTGGCAAAGGTATTGGGTGCTGCCCAGCCCACTGCTAGGAAGATATATGCTAGGGAGGTGCCATTGGCCAGTGCCCACAAGGATGCCACACTTCTCATCGAGTGTCAGCCAAAGCAGACAAGCCTGCTCAGAATATCTAAAGCTCTGTGTGCGGTCCAAATAGATACGCAAAGCATGTACTTGACACAACAATGAAAAGGCTGGGTCTGCCTCCTCCCGAGCAAGCTTGCAGGTTCACGACCTGATCCTTGAAGGGGGTCGTAGGAACCTTGGGCACATAGCCCGGTCGTGGTCTTAGGATGACTTGAGTATCTGACGGACCGAACTCCAGGCAAGTGTCACTGACAGAGAACGCTTCAGGAGGACCGTCTTCAAGGAGAGGGCCTTGAGCTCAATGGAGTCAAGCGGCTCGAAGGGGGGGGGTTCTAATGGCCTGAAAGAGGACCACTGAGAGATCCCAGGAGGGGAACAGGCTTGGCCGGGGAGTATTCAGCCTCCGGGTGCCTCTAAGGGACCTGATAATCAAGTCATGCTTACCCAAGGACTTGTAGTCCATTGCGTCGTGGTGGGCCGCGATAGCGGCTACATACACCTTTAAGGTGGAGGGGGACAGCCTACCCTCCAACCTCTCTTGCAGAAATGAACGCACTGACTGAACTACGCATCTCTGCGGGGTCTTCAGACCAGGAAGAACACCAAGGGGACAGGAACAGGCCAAAGGGGAGGACATTGTACTGATACGCCTGGCCGTCAAACACGAACTGTAGGAAGGGTCGGTGTCGAGGCAAGATGGAGACATGGAAGTACGCGTCCTTCAGGTCTACTGCCGCAAACCAATCTTGATGCCGAACGGAGGTTAAAATCTGTTTCAGCATGAGTATTTCGAACACAAGTTTGTGTAAAGCTCGGTTGAGAACTCGCAAGTCCAAGATTGGCCACAATCCACCGACTTTTTTGGGTACGATGAAGTAATGGCTGTAGAAACCCTTCATCTTGGCTGGAGGGTCGGGATCTATTGCGTCCTTGAGTAGCAGAGTTGTAAGGTCCATAAGGTGCTGGCATTTTCACCACGCATCGAAGTGGAGCAAATACTGCTGAAACGAGGCAAATTGAATTGAGTAGATGAGTCGGATGATCCTGGCCAGCCAACGCAACGAGTTGGATAGTGAAAGCCATGCATCCAAGCTCCGTGTGAGGGACACTAGAGGGATGATCATTTTTGATGTACCGGGTAGGGCTTCGCAGCAGGGAAGAGCAGGTAATATCTCGTCGGGAGTCAAAAGCACGTGCCGAGGCTTGGATGCTGAGAAAAGATTCAAAGCACTTACCTTGCTTCGCGCACCTGGCAGGGGGCAGGTTAGAGACTGAGGAAGAGGTCCTGGAGAGGCATCTTCGGAACTTGTCAGCGCCAGCCTGCTGGGGATCTTGAACATGTTCTGCCAAAGGAGGCGTTTCTGGACCACAAAGATGGGCATCACCCACCCGAGTGCCCACGCTGTGACCTTTGTGGCTCTGAAAGGGAGGTCGGTGACAAAGCGCAGTTCCTGCAGCACGTCAGGTGCAGTTCTTTGAGTGCCTTGGCTTGGTGGACCTGCAGGAGAGCCATGGCTTACAGGGCAGGGGCGGCCTGTCCAGTGGCACTGTAGGCTTTCGAAGTCAGCGACAACGTCATCCTACAGGCCTTGGAGGGGAGTACCGGGCGATCCCAGTGGCGGGGTTCTCGGGGCACAGGTGGAATGCAACCACTCTGTCCTCCTGGGCGACCACCGTGTACCCTTGGGCAGCCCATTGTCAAGGGTAGTGAGAGCGGAAGAGTGAGGAGGTCGGTTCTGGGCAGTGAAAGGTGCCCTTCATGACCTCGTCAGCTCGTCATGCACTTCCGGGAAGAAAGGTACCAGGGAGGCGTGGCTGGGAGCGGCTCCTTACCCGAGGTACCAGTCGTCAAGCCGTGAAGGCTGTGGGGAGGAAGCAGGGTTCCAGTCCAAGCCCACACTCACAGCGGCCCGGCAAGCATGTCGGCCATCTGCTCGTCGGCCTCAGACCTGGGCTGTCAAGAACCAGGGTGGTTTGTGAGGATTTACCCTGCGAAACCGAGCCTGCTGCCTTCCCCAAATCACCTCCATCAACAGCCGGGTCGTCCTCAATCCTGTGCGAAGAAGCAGTGACGCGGGGGGCAGCTGAAGTGGTATTCACCTTGAGAAATGAAAGCCGTGACTGCAACACTGCCATGGTCATGTTCTCACAGTGAGTACATGAACCATTCACAAACGCTGCCTCAGTGTGATCACTACCCAGAACACAAGGCAGCGTCTATGACCATCAGTTTTGGAGAGATATCGACCGCATCCAGGAACTACACAGATGTGGAAGAGCACCTTTAAAAAGACGAGTCCTGAAAAGGACGTTCAACGTCCGCTGTGTATTGCTCTTTTGTGAGTGAAAACATACTCTTTTAGAGGGGAAAATACTCTTTTAGAAGTATGCACTCTTTCAGACAGAAGTGCTGTCGATGCGCCCAGGGGCGTGGACTGCAGAGCGTGCAAAGAAGGAGAAAGCCACTAGTACCACGCCGTAGATCCAACAGCAATGCTCTGCTTACAGAGGTGAGTGGAACAATAGTGAACTTCAGCTTGGTGCTGCACAACCGCTCGGCTCCGAAGAAAAAAATCTGACTGACAGACCCACACCCGCTTCCCTTTATACCTGTATGTCTGGGGGCGGGACATGCAAAATTATTTTCTCAAGTTCAGAGGTACATGAGGCTCTCAAGAAAAAACCCTTGTGCCACTACATTTGACACAACATCGAGTGAGTGACAAAAGGGGAACTAAACTATCTCTCATCACAATGGGAGTAGACTACTGTTCTTATAGTCTGAGAGTGTTTTCGTTTTTATATTATTTCAAATGTTACTCCTATGACCAGAATTTACAGTTCTCTCTTTCACAACTACAAGCCTTTAATTAACTGTATAACCCATACTTTAATTATAATTTACTCATTGGGCTGTGATGTGGGTTTAGCGTTGCACATGACTTTTGTGATGAAGCCCCAAAATAGGTCTCAGCATTTTCACAAAGAATAAATGGTTAATTATGTTATGCAATGAGCACGTCAGGCTCTTCAGATTAAAGTATAACGCCTAAGCATTACCATGACAGTAATTGATTTCAGTGAGGCTTTGTATTAAAGAGAAGGTGTCAGCATTGCCACTGCAAGGGAAATTAATTTCTTAGTGACCTGAAGGTCTCTCCTATCCACCCAGAGCAGGAGACAGGAGGGGTGCCATGGCAGAAGTCAAGCTTAATTCAACTTCAGTAGGTGTCTCAGACACATCTGAGCTCCAGACTGAGTTGGCCCCATTTCCCTGCTATAGGGTACTAAGCTGTATGGCACATCAGCACTGCAACAAATACGGCCCTACCCTGTCTCCTCTCATTAAATCTTACCATTTACAAACACACACACAACCTGCCCTCCCCGAACACACTCAGCTATAGACATCCTGTCACCGGGGAGAGCTGGAGAACCTATTAAAACCTCTCCAAAGGTATAATATGCACAGCAAACTTGCTTAGTGAGCAAATGTAACCAGCTGGAAATTTTGAATGACAGACTGTTGAACTGCCATCTTTTGGTGAAATTTCATATTGAGAGATAACCTTGATAAGAAAAATAATCTAATTGCAAAAAACTGGAACCAACGTTTGTAGAATATCTTATTTATTTATTCTCTAGGTTGTCTTTATACCATAAAAACCTTATACAGTCTCTGTGGTCTTCATGTACAACAAAACAATAAAACGAATCGGTTACCTAACGTAACCTCGGTTCTCTCTAGATGAAGGAACGAGTATTGCGTAAGCTAGCTTATGCTACGGGAAAGATTCATCTTTTCTGAGATATTGAAGCCAAAAAATTATCCTTAATTTTGTATCATTTGTCAACGCAGTGCAGCAACTGCAGACCTTGAGCAGGCTAGCTAGCGAGCTCATTGGTTGCTCTGCGGCAACTGCTGCAGCCTATAGACGAACTTGGGCGACCTTGCGTCCAATGAGAGGCGTCCGCGCGCTTACTGCATCAAAGCCCGCCAAAATGGGCGTGGCTAGAGTGCATATAAGCGTAGTTCGTAGGCTGGAACCCTGGTTTTCATTGAATGAAGCGAAAGTCGCTCATGGCGCGAGCACGGCTGGCTACGCAATACTCGTTCCCTCGTCTAGAGAGAACCGAGGTTACGTTAGGTAACCGATTCGTTCTCTTACGAGAGGTTCTCTCGTATTGCGTAAGCTAGCTTACGCTACGGGAACCCATTGTCAACGCCGTGCGCGCCAAGCATCCACTGCATGAGCCCCGGGGGTGGGGGGACCCGGGGGAGCCCTTGTGAGTGGGGAAATAATATTTGGCCGGCAAGAGTGCGGGCCAGTGTGTGTGTAATACATAAGCACATTGTGGGAAGGGAACGACAGAGCGGCGGTGCCGGTCTGTGTGGAATGAGTCCCATCAGTGCAGCTCACCAGGGGAGCTGTAGCGTATTAAACCGCTAGTAGTTTTGCCTGCAGGGCGGGCACTTCCAGATTGTAAAATCTGACAAAGGTGGAGGGGGAAGCCCAGCCCGCTGCCACACATATGTCGTGAATGGAAATCCCGCTGGACCATGCTCACGATGAGGCCATGCCTCTAGTGGAGTGAGCCCTAATGCCCAACGGGCATGGCAGGTCTTTTGACGCGTATGCGGCAGCAATAGCATCCACTATCCATCTAGACAGTGTCTGTTTCGAGGTGGCGAGACCTTTGGTGCGCCCTCCGAACGAAACGAAAAGCTGCTCAGAGCGTCTGAAAGAGGCGGAGCGCGCAGTATACAATCTCAGTGCTCTGACTGGGCAAAGGAGATTGGCGTCGCGTTCGCTATCGGATGCTGGCAGCGCCGATAGGGAAATTACCTGTGCTCTGAAAGGAGTACCGATCACCTTGGGAACATAGCCGTGTCTAGGCTTTAAAATGACCTTGGAGTCACTTGGTCCAAACTCAAGACACGCAGCGCTGACAGACAGCGCGTGAAGGTCTCCCACACGTTTGACTGATGACAGGGCAGTCAGAAAAACGGTTTTGAGTGAAAGGTATTTCAAATCCACGGATTGAAGCGGTTCGAAAGGGGGGGCTTTCATAGTTTCGAGAACTATAGAAAGATCCCAGATAGGAACCGATGGGGGGCGCGGGGGTTCATCCTTCTAGCTCCCCTGAGGAAGCGGATGACCAGCTCGTTTTTTCCCAGTGACTGGCCGTGCAGGGGTTCAGCGAACGCCGCGACGGCCGCCACATACACTTTGAGCGTGGATGGGGATCTGCCCTTATCCAGCAGCTCTTTGTAAAAACACGAGCAGCGACGACACCCCACATGTCCGTGGGTCCAGGTCTCTGTCGGTGCACCATTTTGAAAACACAGACCATTTTGATGCATAGAGTCTTCTCGTGGAAGGGGCTCTAGCGTGTATGATGGTGTTTATTACCCCTTCTGGCAGAGCGACGGGTAGTCGTTGATCACCCACGCGTGCAGCGCCCAGCGCTCTGGGTGGGGATGCCAGATCGTGCCGCGAGCTTGAGAGAGGAGATCTGCTCTCACTGGGATGGGCCACGGCGCTGTCAGTGACAGCTGCGTAAGCTCCGGGAACCATGTCTGATTCTCCCAACGCGGGGCTATGAGGAGCACTGAGTGACGCGTTTCCCTGATCCTCTGCATTACCTGTGGCAATAGCGAGACGGGAGGGAAGGCGTAAAGCAGGCGGTTGGGCCAGTCCTGGGCCAGCGCGTCCTCGCTTTTCGAGAAAAATATTGGGCAGTGAGAGTTCTCTTCTGACGCAAAGAGGTCTATCTCTGCTCTGCCGAATATGCGCCATAACTTCTGGACTGTTTGAGCGTGCAGGGACCATTCCCCTGGGGGAATATTGTCTCTGGACAGTCTGTCTGGGCCGTCGTTCAGGTGGCCTGGCACGTGCGTCGCCCTCAGCGAGCGCAGGTGGCACTGGGACCAACTCAGTATGCGTTTCGTCAGATGGAAGAGGTTCCTGGATCTGACACCGCCCTGACGGTTTAGGTAGGATACCACAGATCTGTTGTCCGAAAGGACCAGGACGTGGTGACCCTGAATGACCGGGAGAAAGCGCACAAGCGCGTACTTGACCGCTATCATTTCCAGACAATTTATGTGAAGGAGCTTTTCCTGAACTGACCATAGGCCAAAAAAACCAGAGAGCCCTCGCAGACCACGCCCCAACCCGTGTTGGACGCGTCTGTCGAGATGACTTTTCGGCGAGATACAGCTCCCATCGTCACTCCCCGCTGATAGCATTCGGCCACTGTCCAGGGCTGCAGAGCTGAAATACAGGTCTGAGTCACCTTGATCGGCTGGCGGCCTGTGGCCCAAGCCCAGCGAGATGCGTGGGTGTTTAGCCAATGCTGAAGAGGGCGCATGCGCAGTAAACCCAGCTGAAGTACTGCTGCGGCTGAGGCCATGTAACCTAGCACTCTGAAATTTTTTGCCGCACTGTGTAGATAAGCGAGCCGTCATTGCCACGGAGTCTAGTTCTATTCCAAGGAAGGAAATTGCCTGACTGGGCTGTAGTGAGCTCTTGGTCCAATTGACTGCAAGACCCAAACTGTTCAGATGGCTGAGGAGAACTGTTCTGTGAGACAGAAGCTCCGTATGTGACTGTGCCATAATCAGCCAGTCGTCCAAATAGTTCAGAATTCGCAAGCCCTGACTCCGCAGGGGTGCGAGCGCCGCATCCATGCACTTCGTGAAAGTACGGGGTGCTAAAGACAGGCTGAACGGAAGGACGGTGTATTGATAAACCTGGCCGTCAAAGGCGAATCTCAAGAATGGCCTGTGACGGGGATTTATCTGAATCTGAAAATAGGCATCTTTCAGATCGAGAGAGATAAACCAGTCCCCCTGGCGCGTATGCGTGAGGAGTTTCCTGATTGTAAGCATTTTGAACGGTCTTTTTGCAAGCACCTTGTTCAAAACCCTGAGATCTAATATTGGTCTGAGGCCGCCGTCTTTCTTGGGAACAAGAAAATAACGGCTGTAAAACCCCGACTCACTCAGCGAAGGCGGCACTTTCTCTATGGCCCTTTTGCACAGAAGGTTTGCTATTTCTGAACGAAGCATGCAGGCTGCTTCCGTGTTCACAATAGTTTCGAGCCGCGCTCTGAAGCGGCGATTGAACTGTAGCAAATAGCCCTGTTTTATTGTGCTTAACACCCATTTGGATATTCTGGGATAGCTTCCCACGCTTTGAAGCATAACGCTAGAGGGTGAATGGCCAAATCGCCCTGATTGCCGCACACAGCGCGCTGAACAGAATGTGTGAGCGCGCTTACTGTGCTTATGCATTACTGCTCGCAGACAGCAGGGACAGGCTGTTCTGTGAGTGACTTCCCGATTGAGGTGAATGGGGAAAGAGTCACATCTGTTAAGTGATGCGCGAGCATAGTCACGGGCACGGGACTTACATACAGAGAAGTGTTTGCTGGCCGTGTGACAGAGCAGGCAGAGAATGGGCACGCGCACGTATTCGTGAGCACGTTTATTGACTCTAACACTCGAGCGGGCTGTGTCCGCTTTATGTGAGTGGGCTCTGATCGGGACATGGGAAGTGTAATGCTTGTGTGTAGAGGTGAACACTGGATTGTGGGCACATTTTCTACACAAGGCTGGTTGTGTGACAGAGCGGCCAGAGAAGGGGCGCGCGCACGGATTCGTGGGCGCGTTTATTGACTCTAACACTCGAGCGGGCTGTGTCCGCTTTATGTGAGTGGGCTCTGATAGGAACACGGGAAGTGTAATGCTTGTGTGTAGGGGTGAACACTGGATTGTGGGCACATTTTCTACACATAAGGCATGTTTACTCTTTACAAGATTTCTTTGGGTCGCCGTGAAAACGGCGTTTGAGTGCAGGCAAGCGGGCAGTATCACCGGCTTGTTGGCTGCTGAATCCACCACTGCAGTAGCCTGAGAGAAGGGGACTGACAGAGGGCGAAGCTTTGACAGCTGTCCGGCTGCGGCGGGACTGAGCCGTCGTTTTCTCAACAAAGCTAGAAGGACTTCGGTTGCTCAGGTTTCAACGCAATCTTAGGCCGAGGCCCGCGGGGGGGCGGCGGTCTGCGGCGGCTGTCTGAGCGCGACCTAGGGCGGCCGCCCTGTCGACGCTGAAAAGTCTGGCTTTGCTGAGCTGGGCGCTGTGAAGAGGCTCGTGCAGGAGGCTGGTCACATGGGCGGCCTGCAGAGGAGCTAGCGCGACGAGGCAGGAAGAGATTCATGGCTTGGGTGGCTTTCTGGACTTCCGTGAAACGGTCAACAATGCCACTCACCGCGGAACCGAAGAGACCGGACGGAGAGAGCGGCGCGTTGTCCGTCGCGCTCCTTAGATCTGAAACAGCCTCTGGGTGTCCGCCTTTCTCAAAGGTGTCAGCCTCTGGGTGTCCCATTCTCGAAGGAGGTCTGCTTGGAGGATCTGTAAGACGGCCATGGAATGCAGAGCAGATGCGGCTTGGCTGGTGGCGGCATAGGCGCGGCCAACACAGGCGGAAGTAGTTCTGCATGCCTAGATGGGAGCACCGGTTTAGACCGCCATCTCGCGGAGGGCGGGCAAAGGTGTGCTGCTACCGAATCCTCTGGATTCCTGGGCCGAGGAGGAGGCTTGGGAGCCTGACCACTCCTCGCTGTCCGAAGCCATGATGGAACAGCAACCCTTATCCTCCGCCTCGTCATCCCAGATGGCAGCAGTGCGGCCGCTCGGCGGCAACTGCGCGTCCCGGGGGGGGCGGGGAGGGTGAAAGCGAGACTCGAGGGAGAGGCTCCGGCGAGGCAGTCGCTTCTAACACCGGTTCCGGCAGCCTTTGGGAGCGGCGCTTCTTATTGCGCGGCGAAACGAAAGGCGGCGCGGCGGCTTCGGTTTTGCATGCTTCGAGTCGAGCCCGCAGGGTCGACATCGGAAGCTCCTCGCAGAGGTCGCGAGGGCGAGGTCTGCATGTTCCCGTCCCAGGCAGAGAGCGCAGATGAGGTGGCGGTCTCCGGTGCTGAGAGGAGCGCGGCATGAGCCGCAGGAAGTGCGAGGCATCTTTAAAAAGACGCTCGATACTCTTTTTGTGAAGTTCGCTGAGGAACTTAGCTTGCTCTAAAAAAGGATACATCGCCGGATGGCGTAGCTCGCAGGATGGCTGAAGGTGGCGAAGACGGCCGGCTTCTTCGAGCGCTGTCCAAGCTTGCTAGATGCCCCTCGAACGGCGACGCGGCTTCCAGTTCAGAGATGCGAAGAGCTTCGCTGAAGAGATGAAAATCAGGGTTCCAGCCTACGAACTACGCTTATATGCACTCTAGCCACGCCCATTTTGGCGGGCTTTGATGCAGTAAGCGCGCGGACGCCTCTCATTGGACGCAATTCGCCCAAGTTCGTCTATAGGCTGCAGCAGTTGCCGCAGAGCAACCAATGAGCTCGCTAGCTAGCCCGCTCAAGGTCTGCAGTTGCTGCACTGCGTTGACAAATGATACAAAATTAAGGATAATTTTTTTGGCTTCAATATCTCAGAAAAGATGAATCTTTCCCGTAGCGTAAGCTATCTTACGCAATACGAGAGAACCTCTCGTAAGAGAACATCTGTTCCACATCTACTGTCAATGCAATCCTCTCTTTTCGGAACCTTGTGAGAACACTAAGGAGTGTATTGTTTAGATCCGGTCCACTGAGCAGCACATTGTTAAGTGACATGCCCTCAAATTCCGCAATAGTATCAAACACAACCCTGATTTGATGCAGGTGGTACACAGCAAACATGGGAAGGTACCAACTCTCTTTTTCCATTTCCAACAAAGGAGCAAGTTCTGCTTGGTCATTATCAAACAGTTTTTGCATAAAGTCAATGAACTGGTGTTACATGCCAGCTTTTTTTTTTCTAGAGTCTTACGAAGTGATGGGAGGCATTTCAAAGCCTGATCTCTACTGTTTGGAACACGAAACCTTGGAGAGTGAAACATTTGCAGCATCCTGGGTTGCACCCTTATCCATGATGTCTAAAAAAGGTCTGTCCTCTATGACAGCCCAGGCGTGTCATCGTCTTGTGTTTTGTCAAACACTGTACATCCTAGAATATTAGAAGGTATCTGAGGACCTGATTACTCTTTGTAATCTGGAGATATGGAAAGCTATTATATATTCCACCAAGATCTTTGCCTTGAATTTGATTTAGGCAGGGAGCATCCATGGGTATGATGGGCAACCATTATTGAACATATGTGTCCAAAAGACATTTACATTTGAAGGAAGATGTTCTGTTCCCAGACATGCTTCTCCAACTATTACCCATCTGAGATAAAGTCACTGGGCATATGGAGTATCGCTGTGTCCATTTATTTGCTCTCTAACTTTGTGGACTCTCAAAATGTCTCTTCCTAAAAGTAAGAGAATAAGAGCATCTATGTGAATTGGAGGGATTTGTTCTGCCACCGGCTATAGATGTGCATAATGATGCACAATTTCTGGAGAAGGGATTTCTGTTCTATCGTCTGGTAGCATATCACACTATCAAGGTTGGTACTGAAAGCTGTGTGCTTACATCTGTGAACTCCACCATAAAGTTCATGGCTCTCCAGTCAGATATCTGGTTTATCCCACCACATGTCTTAATGGTTTATGGGGTGAAGATAGCTTTGACACCAAAGAGATAAAAAAAAAACTCTGTCTTAGCTAGAGACCTGTTACTCTGTTCATCTAAAACAGTGTGCATTTTAACTGCTTTCTCTCGCCAACAGGATACACTTTCACCAGACAAACTTTAGAACATGATCTTGCATGGCCAGACTCTCCAAATATCTTGGTACATTTTGAAGTAAATGATGTAGGCATGACTTCATTTTGCTCTCCACCATGCTCTTTCTCCTTCTCAGATGTGTCTGGAGCCAAGGTGGGTGAATCAGTGTGCAGGGCAGTAACATGTCTATCACTGTTACATTCAGAGAATTTGACTGATGCCTTGCAATCTTTTGCAATATGTTTTCTGGAATCACAATATCTGAAGCAAATACAATTTTCTTTTAAAAAAGATTTGCACTCATCTAACGATCTCCCTCTGAAGGTTCTACACTTTTTGAGAGGATGGGGTTTGCGATGGATCGGACACAGGCGATCTGGGCTTTAAATCCTTTTTTTTTTGTGTGGCTCTTTTAACTGTTGTTCTAATGTATGGGATGCCACATCAGTTTTGTGCACTGCTGCAGACAACTTTTTAGTTTATTTGTGAGGTTCAGCTCTGAATACTGCTTGATTACTAGCACTGAAGAGTGCAAACCTAGGGTCATTTGTAATTTTAGCTTGACTTTTAACAAACTGTGAAAAAAATGCAAAGGGTGGGAATGTTACCTCATCATTTTCCTTGTAATTGGAGTACTGGACTATCCATTTCTCTTGGAGGCTTGTCGGCAATTTCTACACAATTAGGTTAACCCCACGAGGTGTATCAAGGTAAGTAAGGCCTGGAAGGTTGCCATCAGCCTTGGCACATTCCAGTTTGACAAAGATGTCACCTAACTCCCTCAATTTATGATTGTCTTTGAAAGTTTTGGAAAAAAGTTATCAATTTTCTTTAGAAGTACATTTTCGTTCACTTCAGGTGCTCCATAGCACTCCTCTAGGTGCTACCAAACCATTCTGAGTGCTGCTGTTGCATTGAGAACATAAACAGATCTTGTTCTTTTTGCTTGTTCAGAAGACTATTCTCTGTGGTAAACATTTTACCACTTAATCCAGCTCCTCTCTGTGTTCGATTCAATTCTCTGGCGCAATGGCAAAAGAGGCTTTCCATGCCTCTTTGAAACTTCTTGTGAAACTTTCTTGTCTTGTGACTGAAGGCAATGGTGATTTTACATTTAGTCTCTATATCAGGGGTGCCCAATACGTCGATCGCGATCTACCAGTCGATCGCAAAGGCAATGCTGGTAGATCGCACGAAATTTAAATGTGCTTTCATTAAATTTTAATAAAAAAAAAAATAATAATAATATATATATATATATAATGTCTTTCCTTCTTTTAGTTTTTGTCTGACTTGCACTTGACGAGTACATTTTGACCAGACGAGATTGTTGTTTATTCAGTTGCCATGACAACTAGGTTCGGGCCTTCCAAGGGCTTCTGAGAACAGAGCGCGAAATTGCGAAGCTAGCAGTATTTGAGACTAGCTACCAGCAGCTACTGTCTGATTCCATTCAGTGCAAATCATCAGAATAAGGTAAATGCCCTGGCTATTGTAATCTATTGTGCTGTAGGTGTTTTGGGTTTAGTGTTAAAACTGAATGATATCAACATTGAACATTATTACATATATTTTTTTTATTAATTACAAGATTAATTCCATGTAGGGATACATACAGTAGTCCCAACAAGTATTAAAAAAATGAAACTGTGTTTTTTTTAGTTGGTGGATCTTATTGAGTTGGCCATTTAAAAGTAGATCATCATGCAAAAAAGTGTGGGCACCCCTGCTCTATATGATATATAGGTGATTTATTGTCTATGTGTTGTAGTTTATGTGACCTGTGTGACATCTCAAGGCAGCTTGCAGATCTAAGGTTAAGCCATTCTGTCTGCTTTATAACCTGGGCCCCAGTTAGTTAAATATTATCACTATTAAGATTATGAGCCATACTACTAGAGGAGAGCGGCTCCTTCCTTGGAGGGATGGAGTCCGTCTCCCTTTAGCAGGGCAGGTCTTCCCCAAAAACTCTTCCAATTGTTTATAAATACTATGCTATTCTCCGGACACCACTCAGCCACTCAGTGACACTAATCTACTAAAACCTCATCACCACTACATATTACAGTTTCTGACATAGTTTTTTGTAAGTTTACACACCTCTTTAAAATTATCTTTAGTGATCTCTGACTGGCGAGGCCATCGTTATTTTGCATTAGCCAGCACATGTAAATTTGATCTTATGTCAGATGCTTTTGCCCCCGAAATGCATTAAACAATAGAGGCTGGATTCTATTTCCACGTTCCTTACAAGAGTCACCAATAACAAGGGCGCTTTCAACATGATTCTCAGTGGGTGCATCACTGAGTGGGGAGAATCGATTGGAAATCCTAACAGGAAAGAGTGGTGTCACTTTGCCCTACAAGTATGCTGCTGAGATATCACCCAAACGCCCTGCTGTGGGGGCTCCACAGCCGGAACCAAAGTGTGTGTGTTGCTCGCTGTACTACTGGCATCTGAAACAGTCTCTACCTACTTCTCTTTCTCACTGACCTCCACTGGCATTTGCACACGTGTCTCTAACTAATTTATCTCCACCTTCAGCTTAACAAATTCTTTACATTTATCACATGTAAATCCCTCACTGCTGATGGAAGAAGATATAGTAAATGTGACGTGGTACAAGTAGCGATAACGTGAGGTGATACCATGACTTACCACAATTGTTTGCCGTTGTTGTTGTGGTTTTTGATTAGCGGGTGCTTGAGATTGATGCAAATCCCTCACATAATTGTCGTTGCGGTGGTGGTTCCTGTTCACCAGTGGTTTGAGATTGATGCAATGATCAGTGTAAAAAAATGTGTGTGGTAAACCATGCAGTTTATTTGCGAAAGAAGTACAAAGGCAGGTGTGCACAGTAAAATGTGTATAGTCGTATCCAGTTAAAAAGTATAAAAGCTGAAAAAACACACAAAGCACACAAAAAATAAGAGAGATTAAAGACTAAATGCTGAAAATAGAAAGATAAGCTATGCTAAGCAGGCTACAAACATGAGCGCTAGCAGGAAGCTAGTCAGTGAAATGTAAATCACAATTATTTGGTTGGCATGTTGGGAGATGTCATAGTGTTGTCTCTTTCAGAAATTTCTGGCTACATCACCATTTAGGCAGAATTGACATAAGTCCATTATATGCAGACTAGCCTCATTTAAACTGATAAAAAGAATCTCAAGGTTATAGAAAAAGATATCCAGCCTGTTTCATTCAGTTGAGCCTTTGTCTAAACCGCGGACACTCTCCCGGGGTGCGCGAGTAGGCTACGATGGAAGGGAAAAAAACTGGAAAAAAAAATTTTTGGGGCACATTTTTTTATCACTAAACTACTGTCATAAAAAGTTATAGTTTTGTATATACATAACTCCTGAATAAAAATTTAAATGTGTTTGAGCTGATTTAAAAAAAAAAAGTTTTGAACAGGCGGTCAGTCTCTCAGTAGCCTCGCGCAGCAGTCAGAGCAGAGAGGAGACACACACCCCTCCGCGTCCAGGCTGCAAATGAATCGCGCATGCGCATGGCCGCCGCCGTTCCTGCCCTGGTAAAATCCTTAAGGTCTGTTTTGATCAACATTGAAATTACTTGGGCCTGGTTGCCAGAAACCCCAAGAAAAAGTTAAGAAAACTGGTAATTATAATTGTCAGGGATAGGGTATTGTCATCAAGGGATTGCTTAATTTAAGGGGTTCTGTTCTTAAAGTTATTTCTTGAATATATATATATATATATATATATATATATATATATATATATATATATATATATATACAATATTCCATTTGCACAACAAGAAAGAAAAACACTAGTATCTAAACACTCACCTAATTCTACTGTAAATATGGTTTATAACCTAGTTTTAAAGCTACAAAACATCAAGGAACTCCAACTGCTGCACACTGTGAAAGTAGCAAACAGTAGCGAACCACACAATTGCGTGTAGACCCTACGCCCAGTAGGAAAGCTACACAAAAACTGCTTGAGGTGACATGTTATTCTAGGTACACACAAACAAGCTGTTGTCAGCGCTCTCAGAGTGGTTCACGTTAGAAGCTGGCAGGTGCAGATCAAAATTACTTTGGGTTTGTAATTTATGAAAAAACATTTCAAACATTCCAAACATTTTTCACTCACATGCTCAGACACGCGCAAACGGCTGAGTTAGGGGCCGTTCACAACAAACGTGTTTTGGTGTGCGTCTGCTCTGTTTTTTTTCATTGTTTTTCTATAAGCGCCGGATGAATATTCTTGACTGCTGCACCATGTCTCGCTGTTTCTTTAGTGTCTCACGCAGGACTGACACATTTTAAGACACTGTGTCAAGTTAAATATAAGTTCAGGTCTCAAAAATGCACATCGAGACACCTTCTGTTTCATTCATTGTGCTGCGTCTAGGTTGTTTTTAGCGCAGGAGTCACAAAGATTTAACATTCTGAACCAGTTCAGGTTGCAAAGAGGTGACTGTTACAATGTTTAACATTATTCCAGATTGTTCTGCACCAAGCAAATTTTCAGTGCCTGATAAACGACAATATTTTTCCCCTTCTGCTCTAGTGTGCTGAGGGGCCACCATGCCTTGTGTTTACTGTTTCTGTTATGAATGTTGCCTATGATGCTTACAAAAAATGCAGCCTTTTGCAACATTGTGAACAATACACTGCAGCATCAGAATATGAGCCCCACGTGAAAGTAAAGTTAATAAGACAGGAATATAATACTATTGCATACATAAAATCCTCAATGTAATAATAATAATAATACTGTATCATGTTATAATGACAAACTGGACAACAATAAATAATTGATGGCTTATAATATTAATAAATACCAACTAAATTCCAAAATGTTACTGGGTGAAGTAGTGGGTTTTGCACACCCTGTTCACAAAAAAAAAATAAATACTGTATATTTTTACAAAACACTTTTTTTTTCTTTTTGTGAACAGGGTGTGCAAACCCCACTAGGTAAATATTGCGTTTTTTAAATATTGCGTCTGGAAAACATGCATTCATTTCCTTTGACTAGAATTTTATTTCATTAAACATAGCCTATTGAAAGTACTTGGCTACAACGGCTTATAGGATGACTTTAAAATTATGATTTAAAATAAATTTTATGTAATATTTAAGCAAATATTTTCAAAATGGTGCCCCGGGTTGGTCGGTTGAGACACTGACATCTCGTGGCGATACTTATGGTGAAATAAAGGCTTGACGTGATGCCTGTTTACGTGAAATGTAGCTATGTGGTTACACCAGAGCATTTCAGAGTCGCAACTCAACACGAAATAGCAGATTAAATATCTGTCAGAGGAAGTCAGCAAAATTCGGTTTAATGTCCACTGTCGATTTGTACAAATGGCAAAATATTTTATAATGTGTTACACTGGAACATAGAGTCCAGTCTGTTTTGGCAAAGAAAGGCTTAGGAAGTTATAAAAACACATTTACGTCATTTAAAGAATGAGATTGTTTTGAAATCATAAATCAAAGTTGCCAGTGGTCAGTGGGTGCTCTGTTTATGTCGAAGCACATATTATTAGTACGACGCTGTCAACTGATATAGCCTACTGAGCTTTAGGGTAAGATTAGTAGACTTAAACATGCCTTAGAATGTAACGGTACTCATGATCTAATAAATCTTTCACGAGACATTTGCGTAAATGTGGGATTGGACCAGCTGAAGTGAAGTTTCTTTGCGTGTTTTTCAGCTGCTCGTTGAAGTGTATTGAGATGGCGTCTGAGAAAAAGGACTACGACGAAGCTCCCAAGGATCAGGTAATGTTTCAGAACGTGACAGATTGTCTCCTGCTCATGGTTCAACACATCTAAGCTTTTCTTCTAATTTATATATTTATGTATGTATTTATGTGTGTGTGTGTGTGTGTGTGTGTGTGTGTGTGTGTGTGTGTGTGTGTGTGTGTATTCTTTTTTTAATCAAACTGAGTTCATGTACAAAGTAGATGTAATGTTGATGTAGATTTAAAATCACGTTGATAAGTCATTGTTTATAAATTCTTTTTTGTGATGGTATTTTCAGAAAAGATTAATACCAGGAATAAAAATAAAAAATTAAAATCTTGTTTTACAGAATGTATTTTTTAGAATCCTCAATCTTCAATCTGTCAGTGCTGCTTTGGAATCCGTTGAGAGGACATACACCTGCACGAAGCAGTCTCACCCCATGATCAATTCTGTATGTGGGCTGTATGAGAAGGGTGTGAGTAAGACTGCCAGCTTTGCAGTATGGAGCATGCAACCTGCCCTCCATGTACTGGAGCCAAAGCGTGAGTCTGGTGAAAAACTATTTCAAATAAACATCTTATTTTTACATTACATAACTTGGGCGATCATCCTTTTTAATGAGACCCTGTAAGACATGCAATCTGACTATGATGAGGTGTTTATTTATTTAATACTACTACCTAATTTATATCAGTAGATAACAAAAACAGCTCATTTTTTTCAGTACTGTAAGGAATTGCAAAACTGAACACTTGAGTTCACACAGTCTTTATGATTAGATGAATAATGGGGCAATAATGCTAAATATTTGAATCTTTCAAGGGCCCTCTTGAGGATTACACAAGACTAATCTTCTGAGAGACATAATTAAATGTTACAAGTGCTGTTACTCACTAGATTTTCTTTTTTATGTGTAATGAGCTAATGGTTGTATTTTGTATGTTGATGTTCACACAATCCAGTATTTCTTTTTATGTTAAAATATTATGAACGTTATACAGTGTAAATCAATGGGTTTCTTACTTTTTTTTTCTCTAGCATTCCCTTGATCTCAATTTTATTTAACTTTATACACAATGTTTTAATCAAAACACACAAAAATAGATGTGTTTTGTGTAGGCAGCAACTTGGTTACAAAGAGGATTCATTCCTATAATGAACAATAGAACAATGTCAAGTTCCAGATCAGTTCAGTAAATTATATAAGCCATTGATATCAGCCTTATGAAGGGGTTAGTAAGGCTTAGCATTAACTAGAGAACATTTTTGAAAGAGACTATTTATGTTTTCAATTCTAATCTGTGTTTTTCATTTACTCACAATCGATTTGTTCCAAACCCGACTTTTTCTTCCATGGAACCAAAAGATTGTTTTTGACAGAATGTTTGGGACTGTCAGTATTTACTTTTTTGTATGAAAAAATTTGTGTTTTTCATAAAAAAAAAAAAGATAGTCAGGTTTGGACATCATGAGATTAGGGTGAACTAACCCTTTAATTTTTTTAATGTTCCATGTGTGTCTGGAGAGACCCTCAAGTTATAAAACATTAACACAGAATGTGCTTTATGTGGATATTGTATTATTCATAGTTGTAGCAGCCAACTCAATGGCCTGCAAAGGACTGGACCGCCTGGAAGAGAAGGTACCGGCCTTGCAGTATCCACCTGAAGAGGTAAAGTAGTTTTTGGTTGGCCTTTTTAATGACAATAATGACATAAAGAAAAGATCAACCTTTTTTTCTTTTTTTTCTTACTGCTTCCATAATAACACTCCCTGAGTTGGTGGCAGTATTCCATGTGAAAAGATATTTTATACTAAAAGGTCTCAAGTGGTTTCCCAAAACACCTTGTCTACTCTTTGACCCCCTAACAGTTGGCAGCAAGCATCAAGGAAGTTGTGTTTTCAGCTGTGGAAACTGCCAAAGATGGTATCTTCAGTCCCCTCAAATACACCTCAAACTCTGTGTTAAGCATGGCATCCAGTGGGTACCAGCAGAGTAAGAATGCCTTAAGTGTCAGCATGCAGTATGTCATTAACAGCAAGCCTGTCTGCCTGGCCGAGCAGAGAGCCGGCATGGCACTGACTCTGACCGAGAGCCTGGTTGACTACATCCTTCCTGCATCCTCTGAGGAGACAGGTAATCACGCTTTTCCTATAGTCTGAAGCAGATTTTTCTTCAAGGGTTCTTATTTTTTGTGAAAGAAAATCATGCAAGTTTGAAATTACATACTGAATGTCATTGTTTACTTGCCCTTGTGTGGTTCCTAACCCGTATGCAATTATTTCTTAAGGTGGAACAGAAAAGTAGAGATTTTGAGTCCTTATGGAGCACTTGGTATTTTTGGTTGTTTAAAAAATCTTTTGTGTTGCTTTTGTATATTATGCACAGGTTTGAAACAACATGAGGGTAGGTGATCAGAATTTTTATATTTGGGTGAACTAGTCCTTTACTGTTGCTCCAGCTACAGAACATGCTTTTAAAGCTGGGCACTAGATGTCGCTGTATCATCATTGTTTAAGTGATGAATTCATTAAATGTCACATTTCTATTAGAAGAGAACAGATGGGTGCAATTTGTCTGCATTGCTTGACTTTATTTTTTAACTATGACTAGTTAATTTAGACTATTCAATTAGCAATTGTATCCATTCTGTCAAATGTAAACATTGTCTTTGTACTTCTACTTTCCTGTTAACTGCATTTACTGGATATAATAATTGTGTTGTGTTTTGGATTGCATTGTTGTGGTTCATGAATGTGAGATAAAGAGCCATGGACAAAGTTAATACAGAGCTGTGTATTAAATTAATGTTTATCTAGTGAGTCATCACCATGGCCTGGAAGAACTCTTTTAGCCTTGTTTCCTCAATGCTTTATTTTCATTTCAATATTTTCAATCTAGAGTTGTGTCCACAGAAACATATTCAAATTAATTGTGTCATTCATGCTTCTAAACTGTTTAATTTGTTTTTAAAGTGTTTTAAACAGGATGTTGTTATCTGCGTTGCTTGTTTAGTAGTCCCCCCTCTCTTCATGTCTGCCTTTCAATTGTATTTAACTGCTGACTAAACAGTATGTTGACCTCAATACCTGACGGAACTGAACTATTCAGGCTTTGACTGCTTTTTATTGTTGTTGCTGTTGGATAGAACATGTATAATTAAAGGAACAGTTCACCCAAAATCGAAAATTCTTTCATCATTTAAACACCCTTATATTTCCAAACCCGGAACACATAAGGACAATATATTATATTTAAATATAATTTAATTCAGTCTTGTTAACTGAATTCAATAAAATGGCATTAGACACTGACTCACTTTAATGCATAATATAGCTGAACTATGAACTGTGCTCCTGACCTGTTTAGCTTCTGCACTCAATGCACTGGTTACGGTGCAATGTGGTATTGCATGTAGTGGTTTGATGATCTGCAAAAAAAAGGAATTGTCTACCCAAAAATTAAAATTCTGTAATCATTTATTCACCCTCATGTTTCAAACCGGTATGACTTTCTGTCTGTGGAAAACCAAATGAGATGTTAAGCAGAATGTTAGCCTCATGCACCATTCACTTTTAATTGTATGGAAAAAAGACACAGTAAGCTTGATTACATTGGCCCAAGAAAGCTGTTTATTGCTAAAAGCTGCTTAAAGGTATAGTTTACCCATAAATGTATATTCTCTCATCATTTACTCACCCTCATGATATCATAGGTGTGTATGACTTTTTTCTTCATCAGAACAAATTTGAAGAAAATTTTAAAAATATATCTGCTCAGAAGGTCCTTAAAATGCAAGTTAATGGTTATCAGACATTTGAAGCTCCAAAAATCACAGACAGTCAGCATAAACATCAACCATACAAAACCAGCAGTTAAATTAATGTCTTCTAAAGTGACACAATATCAATATTTAAGTATGTTTTAAATATAAACCATTGCTTCCGGCAAGCTTCACAAGAGGGTGGAGTTCACGTGGTCTCTGATGTGACATATTCTCGTTTCCATGTTACAGACACATTCTTCTCTCGGTTGAGACATCTAGGAGAAGCACACAAACGCACCATTGTGAGTAAAGAAACAGATAAATACAGATCTAAACCGAAACCAACATATCTTCTGTACAGCATTCCTTCTACTCGGCAGTATACAGCGCTGCTCTTCCGAGTGTGACGCACGTGCCTCAGTTCTCGCGTGCCTCACCTGTCAACCCGATAACGTCACATATGCATATCGCTGCTGACCGGAAGCAGTTAAAAAGTATTTAAACTTTTTCTTACTTTTTCAGACCTAAAGTGATCATGTCACTTTTGAAGACATTAAGTGCTGGAGTAATATGGATGACATTTATGCTGGCTGGCTGTTCTTTTTGGAGCTTCAAAATCTTGATCAACATCCACTTGCATTTTAAGGCGCTTCTGAGTGAAGATATTTTTCTATTTTTCTTCAAATGTGTTCTGGTGAAGAATGTTAAGTCATACACACCTGGGATATCATGAGGGTGAGTGACTGATGAGAGAATTTTCATTTTTGGGTGTACTAACCCTTTAAGGCAATAAAGCGACATTCCTGTTAACATGAACTGTGTTTGCGGCTTCCTCTTTACTCCTGTTTACTGTATATGCAGCTCAGTCATTAAGCAGCTTTCTCTGCAACATAATTTCCCTGAGACAAATGTGTGGTCTTTCTACTAAATCGAACATTATCCCCAGTGCAATAAAAGCATTTTAATAGTTTATGTTGCTGACACACTGTTTGATTCGGGCACGTCCATTGACATGACGTGACGCAATGGCTTGAGGCTGTCTAAGCCTGGCGCATCATCCAAACTTTCTAAACTGTTTAGTTGTTGGCAGTAGTAGCGCCAGTGCATGCAGTGAAAAATGGAATGGGACATCTGTTCACTGTCAGCATGACAAGACGTGACTCAACGGATGATAAAATAACAAACATGGGATCCGAGGAATCTTCACTATTTTATTCTCTGTTGCTTCGCTTTATTTCCAGATATTCCAGAGTTGTTGCTGTGTTTGTTTCCTTAACTTTACATTGTGACCTGTGGCGGAATTGCGCTGCAGTAGTGGAGTTTCCCTCTTACTTCAAACTCTAGGATTCTAGTGTACTTGAGCACATATAAGTGGACATATTATACTAATGCATATACATGAGCCACATATGGTAGATGCGGAGTGCAAATTAAAAAAGAGTGAGGAAATCAATTATCAATCTATTAATTTGAAAATAAAAACGTGAATAAATAAACCAATTTATAAATGGACAAATAAATAGACACATTTAAATGTCTAAAAAGGAATGAGATATAACTGACAGTGGGCGTGTTGTCACTGCTTGATTGGAATGACTGAGGTAAGGTCAGGTAGCACAGAGAAGCGTTAGCTTCAGGTAGGTTCAGTATCTGAAGGCCGCTGCAGCCCGAAGTCTAGCGTCTTTCTCCAGCGGCATTGGTACCTCAAGCACCGGTGAAGAAGGAAGCAAATGTCTGCCGTGGCACTTGCTTTCAGTCAGAGCCAAGGGTCGGGGGGTTCATTCTGTTGACTGCGTCATGTTAAAAGGATAGTTCACCAGAAAATGAAAATTCTCTCATGATTTACTCACCCTCCTGGCATCCCAGATGTGTATGATTTTCTTTTTTTCTGCAGAACACAAATTAAGATTTTAAGAAGAATATTTATGCTCTGAAGGTCCTCACAATGCAAGTGAATAGGTGCCATATGACTCCAGTGAATAATTGCATGTGTTCAGACACAATATGATAGGTGTGGGTGAGAAAAAAAATCAACATTTAAGTTATTAAATTTGGTCATAAATTCTCCTCTCTGCCCAGCAGGGGGGAATATGCATAAAAAATGTGAATGACCAAAAACAGAAGAAAGAGTAAGTGAAAGAAAAAGGACTTAAATGTTGACCTGTTTCTAATCCACACATATCATATTGCTTTAGAAGATATGGATTTAACCACCAGAGTCATCTGGAGTACTTTTATGTTGCCCTTATGTTGATTTTGGAGCCAACTGTCCAATGACATTTTTAAACTTGATTGTCAAGTGGAGAAAGAAAAGCCACATTCAAATGGAAAAAGAAAAGCCAAAGTAAAATAAAAAAAAATACAACAACAAAAAAAACATTGGCAAATAGATGAGGAAAAGCAACTGGAAAATGAATGAAGAAAAGTCATTGCCAAATGCTTTTTTAAAACACAATTTAAAAGATGCATTTAAAAATAACGTATTATTATGCTCCCCGCGACCCTGTACACAGGATAAGCGGTTGACGATGGATGGATGGATGGATGGTATTATTATGCTATTTTATTGTTACAGTTAATTGCATTTTAAACATACATTAATGCATTATTTAATAATGCACAATTTTATTGATAAATATCATTACATTTTTAAACCTGAATTAAACAAACTTTTTTTTAAATTTGTCTATTTATTTGTCCATTTTTGGTTTAGTTATGCAGGTTTTCATTTTCAAATTAATGGATTGATTTATTTATTTCTTCATTCTTTTTTTATTGGCATGATAAACCTGGGTGTGTTTTACCTCTTTCTCTTAATCCCTTAAATGGTGTAAGAAAAACCTTTCTCATATACATGAGAATCTTACTCCTTCAAAGTGATGATCCACCTTAGAAACAAAAGTCCATAAACTCTCAGTATTTCCTATTTGCAGTTCTCTTTGGTTGAACCTTTATTTTTCCATGAGTCTGAAAGTGTGTCGCCGGGGGTAATTCCTTCTTCACGTGGCCCAAAGAAGCAGCAGATTGCCAGATATTTCTATCCAAATACATTTTATTTTCATGCTTGTGTCTTTCTATTGCCATGTTTAATGGTACATTCAGCAGAGGGAATCTATTTAGTGCCTGTTTTTTCTGGCCTTGCAAATTGAATTGGATTGCATTTAATGCTGAGCAAGAAGACCTGAATGCTTCTGTAGCCCTGAGCTTAGTGGCCCTTGTGTGTTGTTATTAAATTGAGTGTATGTTCTGTTTTTACACAGTGGAAAAGAGGAAGTGCTTCCTGAAGAACCCCAATACAATAATATCATCTATAACACTGCCCTGCAGAAACAGAGCTAAGAAACTCTCATTCTCACTTCCGCCATCGCTTTATGTAATTTCCTAGCCTGCACAAATTCATTTTCCCCACCATATGTCAGAGGCAAAGAGGAAAAACATTGCGATGCATTTTATAGAGATGATGTTAAACTATTAAACAGAAAGAAATAGTAATAGACATTAAATATAAAAATATATACTTAAAAAAAAAAATGATTTACACTCCCATGAGATCACATGACCAGCCAAATGTTACTTGATTTATCTAAACAATACCCTGTAATGAATGCTTTCGCTTTTGGAATAAATTAATCAGGGCTGACAGCGAAGAGCATATTTTTACAATGACATCAGTAACTTGAGAATTTCTGTTTTTGCATGATGTTGTATCTAAATCTGACTGGCAGTGAACATAAACCGAAATTTTACTGAAAGCACCTTTAAATTAATATTTCATTTAAACTTTTTGATTCTTAGGATTTACTCAGCCTAAAATCATTCCAAACCTGTGTGACTTATTCTGTTGAACACAAAAGGTGAATTTTTGAAGAATATACTGTGCTGTTGGGATTCACCAATCTGATATCTGGATCAGTATCGGCTCCAATACTGACACTTTTAGATGGACCGGTTATTGGTCTGATAAACCAGATCAAATTCCGATACTGTTTGTTATTCATGGTCGTTACTGTCAAGCTCAGAAAATTATATAAAAGGACAATTAAAGCACCATTAAACTATATGACTCTATGGTACTTTATTCAAAGTCCCTTGAAGACATTTTCATGAGGAGGAGGGCGTGGTCACCTTGCACTGAGTTACTCCAATCAGCCAGGTGAGGGATAAAGAGGAGCCAGAGACGCCAGAGAGAGAGAGTGAGATATGCATGCAGCCACTAAACGTGTGCATTCCGCATGTTGGGCTGAAAAGATAAAGGAGTGAAAGAGCACACAGATCTGTGTGTGTGTGTGTCAATGTTTGGTTATGATGAAAAGAAGTTTTATGTTGTGTCTAATTAAAATATTTTGTGATTGTTCAGCTGGTTCCCGCATACTCATTTACGATAATCATGAGACCTTTTGCCACAATCATGCAATAGCTTTGTGAATCGCAAGTAGCTTTGAGAGTTGAAAAATAAATGTGCAAAGAAAGTTGGATTCTTTTTAAATGATGACTTTCACTGGAATTCCTGTTAATATTGCTGCTACATTATCTAGTAGACTAGTTATAGTTTATACACAATAAAGTTTTTCTTAAAGGGGTCATGTCATGAGGAAAAATAGTAATTTTTTTTAAGGTGTGCTTTTTTTCTGCATGTGCTTCATACACCTTAAGTGTATATTTAACTTCAAGTATATAAATTAAATAATAAAATAGGCAAAAGGCGAGTAAATACACTGACTACCACCATTGGAGTCGTGAGTTTGAATCCAGGGTGTGCTGAGTGACTCCAGCCAGGTCTCCTAAGCAAACAAATTGGCCCGGTTTCTAGGGAGGGTAAAGTCACATGGGGTAACCTCCTCATGGTCGGCATAATGTGGTTCTCGCTCGTGGTGGGGCGCATGGTGAGTTGTACGTGGATGCCGCAGAGAATAGCGTGAAGCCTCCACACACACTATGTCTCAGCGTTATCTCGCTCAACAAGCCATGTTATAAGATGCGTGGATTGACAGTCTCAGAAACGGAGGCAACTGAGATTCGTCCTCCGCCACACGGATTGAGTCACTATGCCACCATGAAGACCTAGACCACATTGGGAATTGGGCATTCCAAATTGGGGAGAAAAGAGGGAGAAAATAGGCATAAACTATGATTTCCTGGCTTTAAAATCTCATGAAAAATTATGTTTTAAAAAATCAAAATAATTCTAAATACTTAAAATATGTCTCTCATTTTGGTCAAGCTTTACATTGACGCTTGTTTTTTGAACTCATATATTTAAAAAAAATGTTTTTTTAAATATATATATAATTTATATCAAATAACCACAATCAGATGGTGATTTAATAATAGCGACTGGCCTAGTAGACAGCATCATTGATCATAATGGGTTCTGTGGCAGCGGGGGCATGGTCATCCAGAGAGAGAAAGCGGTAAGGGCGCTTGCACCTGAGATAAATTATGTCTAACACCTGTCTCTAATTCCAGTGAACATGGGGAGAGCAGCATATAAAAGTTTTTATGATATTGTAAAGCTGAAGACTCAGAGAAGTTTATGTTGACAAAGTTTGAGTTATACTGATATTATTAAACTGAGAAAAGCACAGAGAAGAGTGCACGTAGAGTGTTGAAATCAGAGAAATAAAGAGCCTTACTTGACTGCATCACTGCTCTCCGTCTCCTCCCTTCCATCTCCAAACTTGAATGTGTTACAGGTTATGTTGCTTTTGACACGACTCTCGCGTCTGGTGTACACAGGGTGTGAGTGTTAACAGTTGTGCTTGAAATGAACAGTTTTATATATTCGGATGCAATGTGTTGGATGCTGTTATGTGTAAACCCTGAAATTTAGTTTTATAAATGTTGTGGTCTTGTGGAGTTTGTTCATTCTCTTCCGATTATGTTTCAAGTATGGCTGAATATGAGGGCCTGCACAATGTTAGCCAATCAGAACAGTGGGCTTTTACGTTGAAGTTTAAAGGAGGAGCTGATGCTAAAAATTTGTGTTTCAGGCAGAGGGCCTGAGACAGGGTGTAAAATGATCGTATATTACTAAATTATGACTGTTTTAATGCTTAATTTTTTAAGGTTTTAACTTTACTAACATTATCAGTGGACCTCAGGGAAGATAATAAAACTGTTTAAAAAAAGAGCATTTCATGACCCTTTTAATATCCTAAACATTTATATTCAAATAATGTGTAGTCAGAGGTTTGTGTTTCTTTACATATAAAATAGTACCCCCAGTTAGTTCTGCAAAGTGAGGTATAGATATTCTAAACTTATTAAGAAAAAACCACAACACTGGTATCGGAACGGGATCGGAAGTGCCCGATTCTGAGAATTCAGGTAATGGAATCAGATCGGGAGAACAAAAAGTGGTATCTGTGCATCACTACTGTCCTGTCCACTCTTTCTATCAAGCTCAAAAATGAGTACCATTAAAGTGCTCCATATGACACCAATATTCCAGAAAGAAAGCTATCATATAGACTAAATGTATGATGCATTATACTGCTTTGTTTTTTGTTTTTTGGAGCTTGACAGAACTAGTTCCTATTCATTATATGGGGGGAGGGGGTCATTTTTAAAATGTCCTTTACAATAATGGTTCTGTCTGTCCTATTTCTATCCATTTGTAATTATTAAAATGTATTCTGCATGAAATCATTTTTAACTGCTCTGTTTAACTGCTTCTGTTTTTTTTTTTTTTTGCAGAAGATGATGGGAGAGTGGGAGAGCCAGAGCCTGATTTTGGAACTTCTGTCTCAAAGCCAAGCCTTAGCAGACTGGGAGCGCTGGCGGGCACTGTCTACAGACGTGCTTTTGAGAAGATAGCTGCACAGCACCAACACACTAAAAGTCAAGGTCAGGAACTGGTCACATGCATCCCTGGCGTGACTCCCCTGGTAAGCAGCAATCAATAGTCATGTTTTCATTTGTCCTGATGTACAAAATGGCAGAGTGTGTGGAGGGGGGGGGGGGGGGGGACACTCATGCAGAATTAATGAGTAGTACTACATTAACGCTTTAGTTACTACTATTAACTAATATGGAAACATGATTAACCAATCAGTAAGTAATAGCGAAATGATGTCTGAGGTTCACTGTGAGAAGTTCACTGTTATGTAATCAATAATTACTGAATTAGATTTTCCTCATTGAGAACTATTAACTAACAATGGTTAATTTTAAATAACTACTAATTAATTACTAATCAAAACATTAACATGTGTTTAAAATGTTTATGTTTTTATTGTGAACATAATCATGAAATGCGCCTTCAGAGAAACATGTGCCTCATGTGTGGTCTTTGCTGGAATTAACTTATGAACATAACAGCTCTCTAAATCAGTGTCTACAGTGTGTGGTAAAGTGTCATAGTCAGCTTACAGATGTATGTGCCCAACATGTGCACTCATTAATTTTTTTTCCCATTGGATCCATTTTCTGAGTAACTTAATGGATCCAATGGGGGAAAAAATAGAATGAGTGCCTGGTCCATCAAACTTCTAATCCAATCAGGGTTCGCCATATTCAGTGCTTGCGCTGAAACTGAAAGAAAAGCGAGTTTGATTTTGCTCCGCCCTCCCGTCGATCCAACTGCATGCGGTAAACTTTAATATACCTTCTGTTCTGTTCACACCAAACATAGGCAAAGGAGGAAACGTCAAATTAATTTGATAAAAACTACTTATTTACTGAGTGTGTGTAAAGTGAATGTTTGTTAATGTTTTGATTAGTAATTAATTAGTATTTATTTAAATTAGCCATAATTAGATAATAGTTCTTAATGAGGAAAATCATATTCAATATTTATTGATTACCTAACAGTGAACTACCTCAGTCATCAGTTCACTATTACTTACTGATTGGTTAATCATGTTTCCATATTAGTTAATAGTAGTAACTAAAGTGTTAAAGTAGTACTACTCATTTGTCCTGCATTAATTCCTGCATTATTACCTATTAATGACAGACCATTATTATAAAGTTTTATGCAGTACGTATGCTGTAGTCCAACTGTCAGTAAAGAGTGGATTATTATACCTCTCCTCCTGAGCCCCTCAATGACATTGCATGTGCAGTCAGACAACACACAGTCTAAATTGGTCTCTGTTGTGCAGTTACCCTGGTTGTAGGGGTGGGTAAAAATATTGTTTTCCGATGCATCATGATCTTCATTTGAATGATCGTGATATCAATTCTTAAATCCCAAGATTGATCGTTCATTCAATATGCAGCCCTCCACTATAATGAGAGGAAATCACTCGCATTTCCAACCAAATTTCGCGCTATGCAACTAAAGTGAATATATTTGGCAACTGGCTGGTAAATGTTTACATTTTACTCACCAGTTATTGTGTAGTTTAGTCGTGAAGTGTTCAGCAGCAAGATCCTTTCACAATGTGTTGAGAGTAAAAGTTGCTATAATGTATGTTCAAGGTCGAGATCCACACAACCCATCTGTCATAGAATAATGTCTCTTTTAAAGGTGGAGGAAGCTATTCCTGAGAAAGACTGTTGATATTTGAACTCAACAGCCAAACAAACACACCCCTCCCTTCAGTGCCCCTTCAGAAGCTCCGCCTCTCAAATTAGTGCACACGCAATAGTGCTGTGTGGATCGGTCCACTTTGGATCGGTCCAAAGTGGACCCTCCAAAGTGGAGGGTCCACTTTGTTTATTTTACCATTTATAGAGCCATGGCTGTGTTCAAACACCAGATTTGTTTTCAGAGCACACTTAGTACGGACACCTGGCGGACCATGAAGTGATATTCATTGAATTTTACAAAAAGTGTATAGGATTAAAATGGCTTACTCCACTTTTACTACCCTTTCTGTTCTTTACAGTCAGTTGTTGATCAAAAACAACTACGAAAAAGTGTTTAATCCTAATCATGCATTATACAGATGAGGTAAAGCCATTCTAATCCTCTCTAGTTAACATGCACTCATTTAAAGGCGTTGTTTACAGAAATGCCTTTTTTTTTGTTAAAGAGACAGTACCTGTTCCCTATCTGTTCACTCACTCGACATTGTGTCAATGTAGTGACACTAGGGGTCGCCCTTGGGAGCCCCAAACACCTCTGATCTTTGAGAAAAGGCCAGTGGGATTTGGCAAGTGGAATTTGCAAGCCACTCCTTTGGACATATGGGTATAAAAGGAGCTGGCTTGCAACCAGTCATTCATATTTTTTCTTCGGAGCAGAGCGGTTGTGTTTCAGCGAGCTGAATTCCACCGCCGATCCATTTACCTCTACAAAAGCTGTCGGATTTACATCACATTACAGTGACTTCTCCCTGTCTTGCAGAGTCCAGAGAATGCCCCTGGGTGCTTCAGCAGCCTAAAAGAGCATATTCTTCCTCTAAAAGAGTATATTTCCCTTCTAAAAGAGTGCCAATCAAGGAGAGCGTCTTTTTAAAGATTCCTTTCCGTTTGTGTATATTTCCTGGTTGCAATCGTTACCTCCCACAGCTTCCCACAGCCACGATCGCTGCCTTACGTGCTTGGGTGCTGCCGGCACGGGGACAGCGTTCATGGACGGGTCATGTTCTCACTGCGCGAGCATGATTATGGCAACGTTGCAGTCATGGCTTTACTCAGAGTTAAAGCAACCCCAGCGGCTCCCTGCCGTGGTCCTTCTACCTACGGGTTTGAGGCTGCGTCGGTTAGCACTGGGAGCGATTTGGGAATTTCAAAGGGAACCGCTCTGCCGGGTAGCCCCCCACGGATCCCCTGCATGCTCGTTTGCCTCAGCTAGTTCTGTAATGGGACTGCCGGCTCCTCTCATGGCGAGTTTGCTATCTCGTTTGTGGCTCGCAAAGCAGGTGACCTTTCGATTGCAGCATTGGAGAGCGGCCTGGTTCTGTCTGACGCCGAGGATATAAGGTCCCTCTGCCACTCTGACCAAGGCTCTGACCATATGCGCTGGCACACAACTGGCCCCGGGAGCTATGCAAGGATACATTCCCCCCAGTGAGCCTGCTTACACAGAGCACACCCTGTGCAAGGTTAGGGAGAACGAGGAGCAGGTCGTCCTAGTAGCACCCTACTGGCCCACCCAGATGGTGTCTCGGACCTCACACTCCTCGTAGCAGTCCTCTCGGACCTCACACTCCTCGTAGCAGTCCCCCCAGGCGAAATCCACTGAGGAGAGATCTCCTTTCTCAGGGACGGGGCACCATCGACACCCGCAACCAGACCTCTGGAATCTCCACATCTGGCCCTTGAAAGGGACGTAGAAGACCTAGACCCGAAGACAGTGTTCTTATTGCAAACATTACATGTAAATGTAATTCATTACAATAGTAATGATAATAGTAACAAAGTATTTACAAGGAGCTCCACAAATGACACTTTAAAGGTGCTGTGTATTAATTCTGCGTCATTAGCGGCACCAAGGAAAAATGCACTTTTGTGTGTTGATAAACACACAAAATATCTGTGGTTTTGTCTTTTTGAAGGTTGACTTTAAAAAGAGGAGTATGAAGACTGTAGCAGGTTTAGTACTGAGATTCCCAAGCTCTCTGGCTGCATTTTTAAAAGACGGTCAGCAGCACAGTATTCAGATGGAAATTACTAATGATGATTTAGAGCAGCTCAAGGTTAGTGACGCATTTGAACATCACTAATTTGGTTGATTTAAGGTTGATTTAGTAAATAATTACTTTTGTAAATTTTTACTTAAAAACCTTTTAACTAATTTTTTGGCAGTTTATTTATGTATTATAACTGACATTAATACAAATGTTTATATCTCCTGTTAAGCCTTTATATTATGTTTCTGCCTTTCCCTGTAATATAGAAATATCTAAAGATTTCCTATTTGAACCTAGGAGATTGTTTGAGCATGTTTTCTTAGAAAACATTATTTAAGACATTCTTAGCATTTATCACACATTGCCTGAGACTACACCCACTGGACCCTAATTTGAAATTATGGCAAAGAGATTTTTAAGTGTTATTACATAACACTTGTTGTTAGCAATCCTAACATGATAGCAGTTAACATGATTGTGTGGCATGCAGTAGTATATTAGTGTCTTACTACCAAGACACTAAAAGTGTAGTAAAGGGACATCCAAATAAGCATCTCAAAGAAAGTTGTAAAAATATTCTCAGTTTACAATTATTGCTTTATTTTGCATCATCCTAAACCACTCATTCTTGAGTGGTGTCCCACAAGCTGAGGTTATAAGATGAATTTGCTGTACAACTACATTTGTAGTTGTTAGAGAATCAGATGTAGTTGGTAAGTGTGGAACACCATTGACTGCTATAGAGTTGTTTCAAGTAAGCTAGAGTATGATTTGCCCTGTTATGTACATACAGTGGGTACGAAAAGTATTCAGACCCCCTTACATTTTTCACTCTTTGTTATATTGCAGCCATTTGCTAATATAATTTAAGTTCATTTTTTTCCCTCATTATTGTACACACAGCACCCCATATTGACAGAAAAACACAGAATTGTTGACATTTTTGCACATTTATTAAAAAAGAAAAACTGAAATATCACATGGTCCTAGGTATTCAGACCCTTTGTTCAGTATTTAGTAGAAGCACCCTTTTGATCTAATACAGCCATGAGTCTTTTTGGGAAAGATGCAACAAGTTTTTCACATCTGGATTTGGGTATCCTCTGCCATTCCTCCTTGCAGATCCTCTCCAGTTCTGTCAGGTTGGATGGTAAACGTTGGTGGACAGCCATTTTCAGGTCTCTCCAGAGATGCTCAATTGGGTTTAAGTCAGGGCTCTGGCTGGGCCATTCAAGAACAGTCACGGAGTTGTTGTGAAGCAACTCCTTCATTAATTTAGCGGTGTGCTTAGGGTCATTGTCTTGTTGGAAGGTGAACCTTCGGCCCAGTCTGAGGTCCAGAGCACTCTGGAGAAGGTTTTCGTCCAGGATATCCCTGTACTTGGCCGCATTCATCTTTCCCTCAATTGCAACCAGTCGTCCTGTCCCTGCAGCTGAAAAACACCCCCACAGCATGATGCTGCCACCACCATGCTTCACTGTTGAGATTGTATTGGACAGGTGATGAGCAGTGCCTGGTTTTCTCCACAAATACCGCTTAGAATTAAGGCCAAAAAGTTCTATCTTGGTCTCATCAGACCAGAGAATCTTATTTATCACCATCTTGGAGTCATTCAGGTGTTTTTTAGCAAACTCCATGCAGGCTTTCATGTGTCTTGCACTGAGTAGAGGCTTCCGTCGGGCCACTCTGCCATGCTGCAGTGATGGTTGACTTACTACAACTTTCTCCCATCTCCCGACTGGATCTCTGGAGCTCAGCCACAGTGATCTTTGGGTTCTTTACCTCTCTCACCAAGTCTCTTCTCCCCCGAGTTTGGCCGGACGGCCAGCTCTAGGAAGTGTTCTGGTCGTCCCAAACGTCTTCCATTTAAGGATTATGGAGGCCACTGTGCTCTTATGAACCTTAAGGACAGCAGAAATGTTTTTGTAACCTTGGCCAGATCTGTGCCTTGCCACAATTCTGTCACTGAGCTCTTCAGGCAGTTCCTTTGACCTCATGATTCTCATTTGCTCTGACATGCACTGTGAGCTGTAAGGTCTTATATAGACTGTGTGTGACTTTCCTAATCAAGTCCAATCAGTATAATCAAATACAGCTGGACTCAATTGAAGGTGTAGAACCATATCAAGGATGATCAGAAGAAATGGACAGCACCTGAGTTAAATATATGAGTGTCACAGCAAAGGGTCTGAATACTTAGGACCATGTGATATTTCAGTTTTTCTTTTTTAATAAATGTGCAAAAATGTCAACAATTCTGTGTTTTTCTGTCAATATGGGTTGCTGTGTGTACAATAATGAGGAACAAAAATGAACTTAAATGATTTTAGCAAATGGCTGCAATATAACAAAGAGTGAAAAATTTAAGGGGATCTGAATACTTTCCGTACCCACTGTATACAATAAATAGAGGAATGCTTTTAATTTTTTTTCTTTTAGAGTTATGGGGTGCAGAGCCTGGTCACTATTGTGGCTAATGTTAAGAAAGCCCCTCAAACCAGCTTCAACCTGGCAAAGAATGGAATCGGCATCATCGTGAGGTCCTTTGGCACAGCCTGGGAGAGAGCACTCCACAACTTTCCTTATTATGGGCTTGTGAGTGATTCAGTCATCCTTGGGCCTGATTTGATTTGGCCTCTCACGTGCTGTGAAGCGTCTAGAATTCAGTTCACGTGGACTCTTTACATGTGGATAGATCCCCCTTAACGCCTTGCAGATACACATACACAAACGCACACCCCAGCCTCATTACCCACTAATGCTGTGATCACACACCTAGCTCTGCATACTACAGTGTGAATATTTCCTTCATAGACTGAGGGCAACTCATTGAATTAAAGTAAAAAATAGTGACCTTTCTCTTTTTAAGATTTTAAAGTCACCAGATATCCTCAATATTTTAGACTTAACTTCAGGAGGTTAGTTTAAAAAGTTTATCCTTGGTTTTAAGTTAATCATAACTCCCTAACTGGGGAAAGCTGAAACAAAAATGTCTGATAGGAGGTGACGGTAGTCAGTGAGTCGGCATAATGGGGCTAGGGTTCCGGATCTCTCGAAAACAATATGTCGACCTCCTTGTGATCATGTTGGAATTAAAGGCCTTTGGCCTTCTTCTTTGTAGTAAGCTATTCTAACTTTTCTGGGCTCCATCGTTATGCTTTTCTCATATCAGAGGAATGATATCGAAGAAAGATTAAGAAAGCCTTCATTATTGTCACACATTATACATACACTTTTGCATATATACAAGGCAAGAGGCAAGTTTATTTATATAGCACATTTCATACACAATGGTAATTCAAAGTGCTTTACATAGAAGAGATTAAAATAAGAATAATAAAAAAAGAATAATTGAAACAGTTTAGAATAAAATAAAATAAAATACAGTACAAACAGTCGGACACACAGTGGCACAGTGCTCATTCAGTAAATGCACAGCTAAACAGATGTGTTTTGAGTCTGGATTTGAATGTGACTAATGTAGGAGCACATCTGATCTCTTCTGGAAGCTGGTTCCAGCTGCGGCTGGCATAATAGCTAAAAGCAGACTCTCCTTGCTTAGAGTGAACCCTTGGTATTTCTAGCTGATGTGATCCTAATGATCTGAGTGATCTGTTGAGTTTATATTCAGTGAGCATATCTGCAATATATTATACAGTGAAATTATTTTTGTGAATGTGCACAAGAGATTACTCTAACCTGTTAACCTTTGCCTAGCATGACACCTCCAGTAGGCTGTCCTGATGTGGATATCTATAACAGTTATATCTCTAACCAATCTATAACAGTCTCCCTTTATAGTGTTGCCATACAGTGTGGTGCTCTGACCATACTTTGCCCTTTCCTCATCACCTTACTCTACACAATAGACACCTTAGCAACCTGTCACAACGCCAGTCACACACTTCATAACCACCTGAAAAACATTTTGAATACTACCATATATATATATATATATATATATATATATATATATATATATATATATATATATATATACACTCACCTAAAGGATTATTAGGAACACCTGTTCAATTTCTCATTAATGCAATTATCTAATCAACCAATCACATGGCAGTTGCTTCAATGCATTTAGGGGTGTGGTCCTGGTCAAGACAATCTCCTGAACTCCAAACTGAATGTCAGAATGGGAAAGAAAGGTGATTTAAGCAATTTTGAGCGTGGCATGGTTGTTGGTGCCAGACGGGCCGGTCTGAGTATTTCACAATCTGCTCAGTTACTGGGATTTTCACGCACAACCATTTCTAGGGTTTACAAAGAATGGTGTGAAAAGGAAAAACATCCAGTATGCGGCAGTCCTGTGGGCTGAAAATGCCTTGTTGATGCTAGAGGTCAGAGGAGAATGGGCCGACTGATTCAAGCTGATAGAAGAGCAACTTTGCCTGAAATAACCACTCGTTACAACCGAGGTATGCAGCAAAGCATTTGTGAAGCCACAACACGCACAACCTTCGAGGCGGATGGGCTACAACAGCAGAAGACCCCACTGGGTACCACTCATCTCCACTACAAATAGGAAAAAGAGGCTACAATTTGCAAGAGCTCACCAAAATTGGACAGTTGAAGACTGGAAAAATGTTGCCTGGTCTGATGAGTCTCGATTTCTGTTGAGACATTCAGATGGTAGAGTCAGAATTTGGCTTAAACAGAATGAGAACATGGATCCATCATGCCTTGTTACCACTGTGCAGGCTGGTGGTGGTGGTGTAATGGTGTGGGGGATGTTTTCTTGGCACACTTTAGGCCCCTTAGTGCCAATTGGGCATCGTTTAAATGCCACGGCCTACCTGAGCATTGTTTCTGACCATGTCCATCCCTTTATGGCCACCATGTACCCATCCTCTGATGGCTACTTCCAGAAGGATAATGCACCATGTCACAAAGCTCGAATCATTTCAAATTGGTTTCTTGAACATGACAATGAGTTCACTGTACTAAAATGGCCCCCACAGTCACCAGATCTCAACCCAATAGAGCATCTTTGGGATGTGGTGGAACGGGAGCTTCATGCCCTGGATGTGCATCCCACAAATCTCCATCAACTGCAAGATGCTATCCTATCAATATGGGCCAACATTTCTAAAGAATGCTTTCAGCACCTTGTTGAATCAATGCCACGTAGAATTAAGGCAGTTCTGAAGGTGAAAGGGGTCAAACACAGTATTAGTATGGTGTTCCTAATAATCCTTTAGGTGAGTGTGTGTGTGTGTGTGTGTGTGTGTGTGTGTGTGTGTGTATATATATATATATATATATATATATATATATATATATATATATATATATATATATATATATATATATATATTTATATATATATATAAGACCAGACATGCTGTTACATTCTGGATCATTTGCAGAGGCATAATTGTGCATGCAGGAAGGCTGGCAATGAGAGCGCTACAGTAATCCAGTCTATATATTACAAATGACTGAACAATGAGTTGTGTGGCATGTTCAGAAAGGAAGGGTGTCATTTTCCTGATGTTGTAGAGTGTAAATCTACATAATCGTCTTTTAGATGTGTTTGGCAAACTGAATTGGTTGTCGATGGTTACCCCTATATTTCTGACAGTTTTGGAAGGTGTTATTGTGGATGAACCCAGCTAAACGATGTTGTGCTCAATAGCATGGTTGGCTGGAACAATGAGGAGCTCAGTTTTAGCTAGGTAGTGTTGCTGTTGGTGATTCTTCATCTGGGCTAAGATTCAAGCTGATACTGAGGGGTCATCAGGCTGAAAAGAATGTAGAGCTGTTTGTCAGCGCCGTAGTAGTGACATGGGTAACAGAACCCATGTGTTTGAATGATGGGTCTCAGTGATGTTGTATATAGAGAGAAGGTAAGCGGTCCAAGCACTGAGCACTGAGGTGCCCCAGTAAGTAACTGATGTGACTTGGACACCTCACCTCTCCAGCCTACCTTGAAAGACCTACCTGAGAGATAGGACTTTAACCAGCCAAGCACAATTCCTGTGATCCCGAGAGTAGAGAGCATAGACAGGAGGATCTGCTGGTTGACTGTGTCAAAGGCTGCAGATAGGTCCAGTAGAATAAGGATGGATGATCTGGATCCCACTCTCGCCTGCCTCAGCATCTTGGGGACCGACAGCAGGGCAGTCTTAGTGGAATATCCACTTTTGAAGCCTGACTGATTGTTACATTGCGTTAGTTGGAAATTCTGTCTTTTTCAGTTGAATGGAATGAAGCATTATCCACTCAATTAGACCAACCCTATCCCTTCAACCACATGCCTCTTCTCCAAAACCTTGCCTTGCAAAGACAGGTCAGCCATCCCAATGTCAGATAAGAGAGCATAATTTAATTGACCAAATTTTTTGATTGGCTAAAAAAGAAAAATATTAAAAAAGAAGTCTGTCAGGTAGCAGGGAAATGTAATGGTTTTCCTTGGAATTAAAAAAAAAAAATGTTACATCACCTCTATGGTTTCTACAGTATACATTTTTTACTACTGTATGTGAGACACTGGTAGTCCTATGATTAGTTTAGTAATATTTGTTCTCTCATTTTGAACATGGTTTACTGAGAGGAAAACAATGTGAATTAATTAAAATGACTCTGAGCCAGAGCAGCTACAGTATGAAGATTATTACCCAAGGAGTACGTTTTATATTGACTTTGGATGAAACAGCACTAGGGAAGGAAGAGAAGACAGAGTGGGGATGAGATCATAATGTGGTATGTTTGGGTCATTTAAATAGACCTTTAGAAGCATTGTTGTCTGCAACAGTCATAAAGTAGCCTATAGAACAGTGCACCTATGTGTGTCAGTCGGATTTGATCTTGTTTGATTACCTGAACAGAGAATATGCTTGTATATGGACATTTTGTTTTCATGTCATCCCGCATCTTTCTGGTGTTTAAATTCTACCACATAATTTAAATTGGGAGTTTACTGCATTTGAAATCACAATAAAGCAAAAACATAAGCCTAAATTATATATTCCATACATTATGATTTCAACCCATAAACTGTGTAAACATAAAATTCAACTGGAACTTGAATTTACATTGAACTAAAGAAACCCAAACCCAGGGAGGTGATTCAGTTCAGAAGCCCACTGGTACATACACACATTTATTTCAGCCGCTTTGCTCTAACACAATTAAGGTCGGTCAGATCTAGTCAATGGAAAGAAAATAAAAGTATCATTGGTTAGCTCATGCCAAAGTAGGAGAGGGAATAAACCCAGACCAGAATGAAAAAAGGAAATTAATTGAATGAATTTGATCATAGCCATTGCCTGGGCTTCTCTGAACTTAATCAGAATTTAATTATATTTATTCTCATGATGGTTCTCAAGTATTGATTTATATAACTTTGTGACCTCATGCAGGTCAAACTGGAAGCGCATTGTTAATTTTAATTAACCCTCAAATGACTCAATAAATTGTCCTACTTCATCATCCACATGTGTTATTGCAAAAGCCGATGACTCCTCAAGATATAAAGATTCTAAACGTGCGTGTGATATTTAGTCATGGTCATACAGATTTACGGTTCATGAATATCCAAACCAATTCCAGCCTGAGGAGCCCTGGTTTTTTTTTGTGGCATGCTGCATACCTTTTCCTAGGTGCAGTGGGTTCTTTGCCCTAGTAGTCGTGTAGATGTATCTCTGTTCCTGATTAATTATATTGCAATGTTTATACCAGATTAGATCAGAGAGAAAAGCAAAGAATCATTCAAAGTTCTCAATTTTTCTTCTTGCCATATTGGTCTTAAATTTCTTGAAAAACAGCAGGCAAGTCTCACTGAAAGATGTCCGTCAGTAGTACAAACCTGACTGGCTTCTTCTGAGAAACATGGTCTGATATTGTAATTAGATACAGACTGCTAGCACAAACATTGTATACATAGAGTGACAGGACTGCTGAAGTTGACGATTACATCACAATACCAGGAAACCACTTGGAAGAATTTTTATTTTAGATTCATGCAAAGATATGACCTGAATCAGTAATTTGGCCAAAAATTTGTAAACGCAATCTCAAAATCCTGATTTATTGATGACTATGGTCTGCACCTGAAAAATTGCATGTGGCTTTAGGGTTCTTTTAAAACACATTTATAGTGTTTCAGGCATGTTTTATTGCCTTCTTGATGTTTTAACATTTTGTTAGACTGTACAGTTGAGTCACATCTCACAGATTATCTTATCATTCATTGAGAATATGGGTTGTTTTGTCTGAAAGTTTATTTGTTTTTCAGTCACCAGCTTATCTGTAGACCTAAGAGGGAGAGATATGTTGATGCATGTGTCCAGGGTTGGGATATATATATATATATACACACACACACACACACACACACACACATATATATATATATCCAGGGTTTGGAGGGTTATTTATGAAATGTATTCCTCTACAGATCACTTAATACATGCTGTAAAATGTAATTTGTAACGTATTCCGTTAGATTACTCAAGGTCAGTAACGTATTCTAAATACTTTGGATTACTTCTTCAGCACTGGTAGATTTTTTTTCACTTGTTTTGACTATAAAAACTCTGCCAGTACAGTAAGACAAAATACACACGTTAACAATACATTCTCTGAAAAACCTTTAAAACTACATTCTTTGGAAAACCAAAATATTTTATGCAGTGTTGCTTCTAAAACAAGAAAAATCCAATTGATCTTGTTTTAAGGATTTTTAGATATTTCTACAGGAAAACGATACAAAAATGATTATCAAAAATATGATTTTTGCACTAATATCAAAGATCTTACTAGAAAAAAATTAATTATGATCAAACGTGAATTTTATTGATAAAAAAATATGATTGTGTCTGGTAACGTGTGTGTAAAATGGCTAGAAATAGCATTTTAGCTTAGTGTAAAGATGACAATTTACACAAGTTTTATTTCTATTTCTTCTGCTCCAAACTTACTTCAAACTTATTCTCTGTCTGCTGGTATGAATGTAACACATCATAAGAAAGTGTTTCACCGCTGTTCAAATGCACTTTGGATCGCATCATTTATATGTATAAATGTTTTCCATCTGAACGGACTAAAAATTAAATGAAACAAATGACAATAAAATGCAAAGTAATCTCTTCAGTAATCAGAATACTTTTTGAATGTAACTGTAACTGTATTCTAATTACCAATGATTTAAATTGTAACTTTAATGGAATACAGTTACTTATATTTTATATTTTAAATACGTAATCCCGTTATATGTTTTCCATTACTCCCCAACCCTGCATGTACCTGCATGTTTCTTAAGTATCTGGGTGATTTTAACCAAGTGGAAAATCTGGAGTGGAAGTTCTCTGATAGCACACAGTGTTGAGGCGAAGCCACACGTTTCTAGACATTCTTAGAAGTAGATAAGGTGCTCTACTCTGGTTGGCTACATAAAAATATAGTCCTACTCTGGCCTTCCTTTGATTTAGGAGTTCCCAATGTCTGTTCTTTTGTTCCAAAACTTTCTTATTCAGGCTGAGACAGACTTCTTCCTCTAACACAAACTTTTGCCAAGTCTAAACTTTTGTTTTTAGTTTATTTATTTGATGATCTTAAGATTTAAAGGTGTAATTTTTTCCTCATTAAAAAGCTTACCCCTAAAGAAATTAATAGTATTTTTTTTAAATGTGTTCAATCATTTACAGTACAATTACATGAGACTAATTTTTTTTATTTATTATTATTATTTTTAAACGAACATTAGGATGTGCTACAACAACAACGACTTTTATTCACTTTCACACAAATCACGAGTAAAATGGCAGATTATCAGTTCATGAATACTTTTTTCTTTGTTCCCCACTCAGTGCTATCCTATGACAGCTTAACACTATAGTTTAAAGTGTTTGTTTTACATAACCAACTACATTTACTAACTTTTTTAAATGCAATCATATTACCAGGTAGCTCAACTGATGGTGTGTTGCATTTGCAATGTAAAGGACTAGAGTACGAGTCCTGTGTAGATCGTGCCAGTCACATTTGCTTTTTTATAACACTATTGGATAGGTTAAAGGTTTAGGATTATTTTATTGATTAAAAATTAAATAGACCTCATCTGTTTGGGATCTAATTTAACTTGCTTTTAGCGCCACATTGTGGACATTTCACCTCAGAACTGCCGCCATACATTTAAAGAAACCACATAATGTTGTTTTTTTATAAATGTCAACAGTGTCACATCTTTTTCGTGAGATCAGGGTGGTATAGAGCATTTCTTCAATGGCATTGGAACCCAAACACTATTGCTTTAACACGATGTATCAATGCCACTAAGTGTCAGTATAATTATATGACAACTGCCAGCACAACATAAAATATTACTGAGTGTGCACCTTTAATTTAATATAATCTGTCAGTACGAATAATTTCACAATATCTCTTCACATATGTCATGTGCTTGTAAGATTTAATTAGATAGTTCTTAAGCTCTCATTGTAATTTAGACTTCAGACACTTAGACTTAGGTGTTAATAGAGGTCAGAGAATGTGACAAAGAGCTGTAATTGGCCACAGACAGACCGATCCCTCCCTGATTAACCCCTGGCTTGGGACTGTTTGGGATCCCATAATATAGCTTGAAAAAAGGAGACTCCAATAGGTCTGGCACCAGAGTTACTCTGCCCTCTAGCAGCTGGCTATCTATCCACATGGGAAGAGCTCCAGAGAGATGTTTTTTTACTTTTCACTTGTGCCTGCATGATGAAATTTTCAGGGAAATTGAGAATCATTATTTCCCAAATAATGCGTTTGCAATGTTAAAATGGTGTTTGGAACTGAAGTGATGAAGACAGGCCAGCACTGTCTGGGTGGAATATTAATGGCCAAAGCCCCAATGTGCAATGCACACTCTTTGGCTCTTAACTTTTAATGTCTCACATGGGATACTTGTTATTTTTCATCTTCATGTGGATTTCTCTAGGACATTTTGCATCTGTTTTTTAATGCTGATAGAGTCGTGTGAATGAACAGATATACACTCACCTAAAGGATTATTAGGAACACCTGTTCAATTTCTCATTAATGCAATTATCTAATCAACCAATCACATGGCAGTTGCTTCAATGCATTTAGGGGTGTGGTCCTGGTCAAGACAATCTCCTGAACTCCAAACTGAATGTCAGAATGGGAAAGAAAGGTGATTTAAGCAATTTTGAGCGTGGCATGGTTGTTGGTGCCAGACGGGCCGGTCTGAGTATTTCACAATCTGCTCAGTTACTGGGATTTTCACACACAACCATTTCTAGGGTTTAAAAAGAATGATGTGAAAAGGGAAAAACATCCAGTATGCGGCAGTCCTGTGGGCTGAAAATGCCTTGTTGATGCTAGAGGTCAGAGGAGAATGGGCCGACTGATTCAAGCTGATAGAAGAGCAACTTTGCCTGAAATAACCACTCGTTACAACCGAGGTATGCAGCAAAGCATTTGTGAAGCCACAACACGCACAACCTTGAGGCGGATGGGCTACAACAGCAGAAGACCCCACCGGTACCACTCATCTCCACTACAAATAGGAAAAAGAGGCTACAATTTGCAAGAGCTCACCAAAATTGGATAGTTGAAGACTGGAAAAATGTTGCCTGGTCTGATGAGTCTCGATTTCTGTTGAGACATTCAGATGGTAGAGTCAGAATTTGGTGTAAACAGAATGAGAACATGGATCCATCATGCCTTGTTACCACTGTGCAGGCTGGTGGTGGTGGTGTAATGGTGTGGGGATGTTTTCTTGGCACACTTTAGACGCCTTAGTGCCAATTGGGCATCGTTTAAATGCCACGGCCTACCTGAGCATTGTTTCTGATCATGTCCATCCCTTTATGGCCACTATGTACCCATCCTCTGATGGCTACTTCCAGCAGGATAATGCACCATGTCACAAAGCTTGAATCATTGCAAATTGGTTTCTTGAACATGACAATGAGTTCACTGTACTAAAATGGCCCCCACAGTCACCAGATCTCAACCCAATATAGCATCTTTGGGATGTGGTGGAACAGGAGCTTCGTGCCCTGGATGTGCATCCCACAAATCTCTATCAACTGCAAGATGCTATCCTATCAATATGGGCCAACATTTCTAAAGAATGCTTTCAGCACCTTGTTGAATCAATGCCACGTAGAATTAAGGCAGTTCTGAAGGCGAAAGGGGGTCAAACACAGTATTAGTATGGTGTTCCAAATAATCCTTTAGGTGAGTGTATGTGACTGCCAAATTCAATAATCTCTGCTACCTTTGAGGGCCTTCATACATGGACAACTGAAGAATATCTTTGTTTTCTTTAATAACAGCTTTCCAGGCAATCCTCCAAGCCAGAAGGAGGTTTCGAATCTATAGAGAAAGATGGAGTAGAAAAATGTCTGTGTGGCTCCCTGACACTGAAATCTATAGGCGCTGACCACTTGCACAACTCCACTAACTACTCAGAGAAGCAGGCTCTTAAGGCTAGAGAGCCCAAGGAGATATCAGAGGAGACTCGCCTGATGAAGAAGAAGGTCTTGAAGCAGATTCCTATGCAGCAGAAAGTGGTTCTTGGGGGCCGCAGCAAGAACATACCCAGCCACAGCCCCTTTAAGAAGGGTCAGTCAGATCACATCCAGATCTCCTCCTCTCCTTACACTCGCACAGTGCAAAACACCAGGAATACTGCCCCCACGGCAGAGTGAAAATGGAGCATTATTTTTAGGCCACAATTAGACAAGTGAGGCATTGTTGAAAATATTGAGAACATGGAAGTCCTGGCTTATAATTGCTAAAATGCTGACAGAGGGGTAGCTCAACCCCTTTACAAATGCAAAACGCAACAGTTAGGAATCTACTTATTGTTACATAATGTATGGAGGCTCTGAATGGTGCTTTCCTTTGCATTTGGTTGCGGTACAACAATCACTCTGGAGTATTAATATAGTTTAGTTAAAGAAACAGTGTGACTTCAAGCAAAGCATAACTAAGCATTTATGATGGATGAAATAGGAGAAATTATGAGATATAGAATAAAGAAATCTCTAGCATAATTTGTGACTGATTGTATAATACTAACTAATTGCAGAAATGGCGCAAAGCTTATCAGTGTCTAGGGGCACAGGCTTAGTTACTTTTCAATTGTATTTTTATTGTAGCAACACAGTCACAGGCTTCAGTTGTTGATTATAAATATGAAAAAGTTGATTTTGCTTCTAAAAGGTAGGACAACTCTTTTCCCATCTAACCTAAAAGTCCTATGAAAAACCAAGGTGTGACGAGTGGAATAGTGTTTTTTCTCCATTAAACCTGTGTACCACTAGTCTCACAAGTGAAAATAACTTTTAAATAGGATTTGCTACCAATCATATATAAATATATAATTTTTTTTCAATGAATCTGTCTAGAGAAAACAACCCAATTAAGAATAAATTTAATGAAGTGTACTAATTGAATACTCTAAGTTAAATTATAATCCTCACAGTCACAGCTTTTAAAATATTATGAGTGGATTCCTTAGGTAGAATTATTATGTGTGTTTAAGATATTAAAATTGGGCACAGGAATAATTTTTTTTCAAAATTACAAAAAATTACACACTTTAAATGATTAAAGCAGTAGTCTCAGTTATATTAGACCATTTTACGATACTTACAGCATACTTTAAGCCTGTGTCACAAGTGCTAAGTGTGTCAAGCATTGATGTTTAATTTTTGTTATAAGAATAAACAATATTGTCATCAAGGCTATGCATTAATAAAACAGTTTTATTAATAAAAAACCACGCATACTTGTGATATCTGTACCTGATCTATAAATATACCGTATACAATTATGTTTTTTTTTAATTGGCGTAGTGGGCTAAAGCACATAACTGGTAATCAGAAGGTCACTGGTTCGATCCCCACAGCCACCACCATTGTGTCCCTGAGCAAGGCACTTAACTCCAGGTTGCTCTGGGGGGATTGTCCCTGTAATGAGTGCTCTGTAAGTCACTTTGTATAAAAGCGTCTGCCCAATGCATACAAATTTAAATGTAAATAATTCACTGAATTAGTTTGACTTAATACTTCCATTTTTTTTTATCTTTATCAAGTTAACACTTTTTCACTACCAATTTTGATGGTAATAATATGCTCCATTTGTTACAAATAGCATACTCATGACTGATGATGGCAACATTTTTCTGTAAAATGGCACTCATGGGAAGTCTTCATTTGGGGTTATTGACTTTGTATTGACATTTATATTGTGTCTAGAAATCAACACATGAGAGTATTCTTCAAAAAGCCCTTGCACAGCCTTGAAAAGGAAGCTATGAAAAATGCATACTGTGTTGATATGTTATATAGCCTATTGTTATGTAACTGCAAGATAGCCTTGAACCTAGTGTATGACAGCTCTCTCTAGTGTGGCAGACTTGCTATATTTGATAATTGTAGCAGACGACAATGTTGCCTTGCTTCTGCTAAAATTTTTAGACCACAGCACGTCAGCAGCTTAGCACGGACTCATGAAACATTCCCACTGCCGTAATCACTAGTGTTCACAAGCCTTTTGCCAGCACCACTAATGTTTATATGCAAAAGCAATGCAACATGTTCTGCTTAGAGAAGGCAAAGCAGTTTAAAGAACATATTTTCCACTTTACGATGAAATATTCACTCCACTTTTGATTGACATAATCTGCTGGTTAGTGTTTTGCAACAATTATACCACTTTATTGAGAATGCATGTTCTCAGAAAGAGGCCCCCACCTTGGCAGACAGGCTAGGTCAATCTCTTCAATTAGTGCCCCACTCCGCTCCAGCTGTAGACATAGGAGATATCAGGGACTATTGTGCAAGCCCCAGCATTGGGCCAAGCACAACATATCCCTCTTTGGCATCAAAAATGGGTCATATCAAACCACATAAATCTTTATTTCCAGAGCTCCTACTAGCTTCACAGCGAATCTGTTCTCCTACGGGCGAACACTGCAGACATACTCTTCACAATGCCCTTGATGCCTGCTAACCTTTTCACAGACACCCTGGACTCCCTGATGTGGTTCACAAGACCATGGAAAACCATGAGGACACTGTGGTAATTCTCAGCAGCTGAGACCTCATAGAATAGACAGTCTGCGGAGAGTGCAAGGAGCCTGCCCTCCTCACTAAGGACCGTACGGCGATGGTGCAGATCCCTCTTGTTTCCAACAATAACTATGGGCATCTTCTCAAAGCTCAGAAAGTCCTTGGAGGTTTTAATGGTTTGGATGAGTCTGGTGATAGCATTGAAACTGGCTCGGTCACAGATGCTGTAGACCAACACAAAACCATCTGCCCACTGGACTCTTTTTTCACACATCAAAGATTCAGAAAACAGGTCCTGCTGAGAGAAGAACCTTTTCCTCAATACTTGTTTCCATAAGGTATGTTATCAACACCTCAGATGGCATTTTTAATAGTTGTTGTATCTATTCACGAATTAACGCATTATATATATTACAGAAATAATTCAACAACTAAGTTACCAAAAAGCCTAATCTTTACAACTATTTCAAAAATGTTGAATCACCTGTGACTGTGAATATGGCGCATCCCATATATTTAGAGTTTGCTCTCGTCCATCCACAACAACATTGTGACTGTAAAGGGATTCTGTAAGGGGGATAAAACATTTCCAACCAAATGTAATTTTCTAAACTGATAAAGCAGTCAAAAGAAGGGGAACATACCAATATCTCCATATTCACCGATGAATCTACGAGTCAGGAATCGGACAGTGAGTGCTGCAAAACAAAAGTCGTTTATAATCACAGACCAGCAGCTCTGTCATTAAGGATGTTCAAGAAGAAAGATAGAAAAATAAAGTTGACAGAAAAACAAATGCATGTTTATTGATGCATTTCATGGGATGGTTTCTTACCAGATTTCCCAACATTATCAGTGCCGAGTACCACGACGTTAGCATTCATTCTCTGAGCATATATTCCAGTCATACCCTTTGAGATGCTGCCAGTGATCTGGTGCGTGTACTCCGCGGTTAACAAAGTTGAGAAGAAGAGGCGGGGCTTATATGCGCTCATAGCGAGTTATTGTGGCATAAATTATGCAAAAGAGGTTTGTGTTTGTTGATAACCTGAATTAATTTTGAGATTGAGAACCCCTCTCTCTAGTTGTTTCCATTTGTAGGACCTGGACATTTAGAAACGGGTGCAAAAAACAAATGATGTTAGGCAACAGTAGTTCTTTACCTTTGGGGGAAAGTCATAAAGTACGGTGTTTTTTTAAACTCTTAGAATTTGTCACTTGGAAACATCTAGTCTGTGAAGGAATTTAATAGGTATTTCATTGTCTATACAAATTAATTAAAATAACGAACTGATATATTATTAGTGTATTATTAGTATATCGACTAAACTTGATATACCTTGATATGAACTTACTAAATTGCAATAAAAGAGTATTGCATGAAAATATTTATATATATATATATATATATATATATATATATATATATATATATATATATATAATCGTTAAAACTTTTTCACTGACAACACAATGTCCTTTGAATGAAATTAAAACCACTTAGTCACAAGGTGGTGCTAGTAAGTCAAGAGAGTTATTTATATAGGCTATGAGTTCATAGTTGTCAACTAATGCAAATAATTTTGAGACAGCAAGATTTTTTTTAAAGTATTATTTATTAATTATTATTTATTTTAACAAATTAAGATAATGCTCATTCAAAATAACCACATCAGAAAGGGTGCACCATTTCCTCTTAAAAAACATTTGGCATTTTATTACATCTCCATTACATGACCAAATTAATTCATTGTGATTGGATCAGTCAATGGCTGCCCACTTTGAACATTCTTCATAAATAAATATATTCGCACCACTTCAGAAAAATAATGTGTTTCATGGGTGGCGTTGGCCCCTTTAACAGGATTTATTTATTTTATTTACCCCTATCCTTTCTCTTATTGGACAGTTATTGAAAAATTATTGATTTAATGTCTGAACAAAACTGAAAATATCAAATAAGTATTTTGTCTCAAAATATATGTGACTAACTACATACGTTTGCGACGTTTAAAAAAATATGTAATATATAAAATTGCCTCAAAATCAACCTTTAGACATTGCATGCAATGATCTCATGGATCATGAAACTTATGCAGTGTATAGTGACAAACAGATGTTTAGGAAAGTGCTGCGGTAGATTTTGTTGCTAATTATTTTTTTAGCAGAACATCAAATCAAATGTGCCTTTTCCCCAGAGGCATTAGCCCTGTTGTACCCTATCTTTATATCTATCCTTCCTAATTTATCTTTTACACAGAATGACCGTTTGTGTAAGTTGCTCCCACAAAAAAGGTAAAGTATGATTAAAACTAAGAATTGTTTGTTTGAAATGGTGAAATGGCCTAATATATATTTTGCCTTGCACATGTTTTCCTATGCATATAAATTAAAATATTTATGTTAAAAGTTCACGCCCATGTTTAAAATGAATTAAAGTTGAGTACTTTAATAGAAGCAATGGCAAAAGCATTTATTGTACAGGACACCCTTCCGATACAAATTACGTTTCAGATATCTTTCCACAAGGGGTCACTATAATAACAAGAGTTAGATTGGACTTGTAGCAATGACAGCACAACAGACAAAAATCTTTCATATCTGTTAATAATTTGTCTACAGTGTTAAATTATATTTTTTAAAATTAAAATATTCACCTCAGATTTATTTTTTGGACAGTGTGTGAAGTCATCATGACACAAAAAAAAATCTAATAAAAAAAATTGCCAAATTCCTCAATAAATATTTTCTAAAATAATAATATATAGGCCTAAGAAATCATGTAAAATGCAAGATCCATAATAACAATATTATATAAAAACTGCAATCTGATCTGTGTAAATATAACAGTAAACAAACACATTTTTACTGAATAATATACAGCATAGCCATATGCATGCTATGTACACATAGACTGATGAAGGTGCTTTTTGGGTGTCTATTCTGGTTTTTGTGTTGCTGCTTAACTATTTTGCAGTCATCATGCTGTGTGCAGGCTACTGACAAAGTACATATTAAAAATATGGGTGGTCTGGAGAAAGCATGTCTTATAAGCCCAAAGCTTGGTTGCAAGGCTGTGGCTGTTGTTTAGGTGGCAGGTGTTTTCTAAGATATTCCTGGCCTACCTGGCCAGGTTTCGCTGTCCTGCAGACTGTGTACTACACCCGAGTCTTACACTCAACTAACCGCCTGCACAATTTTGCATCATGAGCAATGCTGCTTCCTTTAAATAGAGCCTTTTTCAGAATTCTCACATTAGCTGGGGGTAATCCTAAACTTCCCCAGGCTCCTTAAGGGATCTGTGCCACACTTATCAAGCTGTTGTGCTGTATGTGTGATCCACATCCATTTTTTCCTGTTATTGCAGAGGTGTGAAGTTGCTCAATCTCTCTACCATATGGCAGCTGTTGTTCTTTAACATTTCACTGCCATGATCACTGTCTGGTTAATCTGCTTTTGAGCTATGTACAGGTAGAAACTTAAATGAGCTAAAGCTGTAGTAAAGACTGTAAAAAAGTGGACCAATGAAGCAGAGCTGGAACTTCAAGCCTGCCTTGACTGCACTGATTGGACTGTTTTTGTAGCTGCAGACACAAATCTCACAGAGACTGTGACATCATATATCAGTTTCTGTGAGAATAGGTGCATTCCTACTAGGACTTATTTAATGTTCAACACTGACAAACTATTGTTTCCAGCAAAGCTCAGGCAGCTCAGGCAGCTTTGTCAGGCCAAAGTGGATACTTACAGAAGTGGGGATAAAATCTTGTACAATCAAGCCAGAAACACTGACAAAGGAGATTAGAGTGGCTAAGAGAAGCTACTCTGAGAAGCTGAAAAATGACCTTGCATCAGCGTGAAGCCTGATTAGCTTCAAGATGGCACAGAGTATGGCTGCTGCGCTGCGAGCTCCATCCTAATATTGCAGTTTTTAGTTTTTTCTTCAATTCTTGTTTTTTGTTTTTTTTTCGTCTTGGATGTCGTCTGCCTTATTGACTATGAAAGACAAACACTTTTGAACATTGGTTCTTCAATAGCACACAGAAAACCAGACTTTAAATACCTCAATGCAACCTGCTGTTTCAAAGACGACAGCGAAGCCTTTTGTCTGGCCGTGGAAATGTAGCTGGAAAAGGGGAAGAATAGCTGGCTTCTCATCAGACTAAGATGTTGTGCAAATTAATCCCCGCTACCCAGCTTTCTACTGGCAAATGTTCAGTCCCTGGACAGCAATCTCTGCGAGATGAGAGCGCAGATCTCTTTCCAACGAGAGACAAGGGACTGCTGCATTTTCTTACAGAAATTTGGATGTCTGCAGAGATTCCAGACTCGAACCCGTTGGATTCTCAGAGGACTGAGCAGATAGACTGAAAGACCTCTAAGATAAAAGCAGTGGTGGTGGTGTATGTTTAATGATCAACAAATTCTGGTGTGATCAGAGGAACGTACATTCTATCAAGTCTTTCTGCTCTCCTGATCTGCAATTTCTCATGCTTCTGTTTCAACCATTCTGGCTACTGAGGGAATTCACAGCAGTCATTATCACAGCTGTGTACATCCCCCCACAGACCGGGCACTCAAGGAGCTATATGGGAGTATAAGTGAGCAGGAAACCGCACACCCTGAGGCTGTGTTTATTGTGACCGGCTACTTTAACAAAGCCAACTTCAAGTCAATAGCACCGAAATACTACCAAAACATCAGATGCAACATAGGAGAGGACAGAGTTTTGGACCATTTGCTACTCTCCATTCCGGGATGGCTACAAATCCCTCCCCACCCACCATTTGGTAAATTGGACCACTCTTCCGTTCTCCTTCTGCCCGGTTACAGACAGAAACTGAAACAGGAAGCACCCGCCCTCAGAACGATCCAGTGCTGGTCAGACCAGTCAGAATCTATGTTACAGGACTGTTTAGATCACGAGGACTGGGAGATGTTCTGGTCCTCCTCTGATGATAACATCAAGGTCTACGCTGATAACATAACGTGTTTCATCAGGAAGTGCGTAGATGATGTTGTGCCGACCAAAACAATTCGGATCTACCATAGTCAGAAACCGTGGATTAATAGCGAAGTTCATGCGGCTCTTAATGCGCGGACCTCCGCTTTTAATTCTGTGAATGCAGAGGAGAATAATGCTTTGAGAGCCTAATCAGAGTTTACATCTGCTCTGTGTTGCCTGCCTCACTGGACTCACTGCAGTTTGCTTACCGCAACAACCGCTCCACTGATGATGCCATTGCATCTACACCACACACTGCTCTCTCCCACCTGGAAAAAAGGAACACATATGTGAGAATGCGGTTTGTAGACTACAGCTCAGCATTCAACACCATAGTGCCCTCCAAGCTTGATGTGAAACTCTGGGCTCTGAGCTTAAACCGCTCACTGTGCAGCTGGATCCTGAACTTCCTGCCAAGCAGACGCCAGGTGGTTAGAATGGGCAGCAACATCAACTAATCACTGACCCTCAACACTGGAGCCCTGCAGTTCAAAGCCCACTCCTGTATTCCCTGTACACACAGTATTGTGTGGCAAGACATGGCTCCAATGCCATCATTAAGATTGCTGATGATACGACGGAGGTAGGTCTGATCACTGACAATGATGAAACAGCCTACAGAGGGGAGGTGCACACTCTGACATGCTGGTGTCAAGAGCACAACCTCTCCCTCAACATCAGTAAGACCAAGGGGCCTGTGGTGGACATCAGGAGAAAAGACAGAGAACACAGAACCCTTATTGAGCAAACAAATCTGTGGATGATGCAGTCAAGATGGGATTGCATCATCTCCTGCAACATCTGGACAGACCAGGGACATATGCAAGGATCTTTTATTTGTGAACTTCAGTTTGGCTTTCAACACCATCATCCCTGCTATTCTCTAGACTAAATTAAACCAACCCTCTGTTCCCACCTCTATCTGACACTGGATCATCAGATTCCTGAAAGACGGGCAGCAGCTAGTGAGACTGGGGAAATTCACTTCCAGCACCTGTACGATCAGCATATGGTGCCCCCCAGCTATGCGTGTTCTCTCCACTACTCTTCTCGCTGTACACAAATGACTGCACCACCAAGGACCCCTCAGCATTCTGAACATTACTGTGCCAGAAGTGGAGTAATTCAGGTTCCTGAGCTCTACCATCTCACAGGACCTGAAGTGAGAAACCCACATTGTCTCCATTGTGATAAAGGCCCAGCAGGTTGTACTTCCTTTGCCAGTTGAGGAATTTCAACCTGCCACAGCCTCTGTGGACACTGTGGTTGCTCAGCAGTCATGGAGTCTGTCCTCTGCACTTTAATAACATTCTGGTTTGGTTCAGCTATGAAATTGGACATCAGAAGATTACAATACTCTGTACACTTCCAGAATGAGGGAAAGGGCTGGAGAAATCACTCTGGACCCCACTCATTCAGCTCATTACCTTTTTGAACTGTTGACATTTGGCCGGCACTACGGAGCACAAGAACAGTGTTTTCCCCTCAAGGGTATTCATCTCATGAACAGTTAAAACTGCCCCATTGAGCAATAATTATGTGCAATACACAGCTTAGTCTAATATTGACTTAGTCATATTGTGTATTTATATATATACACTTATATTTTCTATATGCTTGTTACAGTCCGGCTCGTAACTGTAACAAAATAGATACGGTTACAAAGTATGTATTTATTACAAAACTTTAGGGGAAAAACATAACGAAATGAACAAAAACAAGACATTCAAACGCTGATCAGATCATCCATGGCTTCGAGGTAGACAAAACGAAGATCTCATGATGGTAGAGTTCTTAATCCAGTGGCCCCTGCCACCTCCCTATTCCTGTAAAAAGACAGAAAAGAACAATGAGCATCGGCCCTACCCAGGTAACAGCCGTTTAAATACCCACAGCCAATCCAAACCAGGTGTTCATAATCTTACAATCACAACCGGAGAGTGATGGATAGAAAATAACACGGCAAGACAGTGACACCTCCCCCGGGAAAAAAAAGGACCAAGGACATAATTTATTAACCTCATTCTCACAAAGGTCAGAAATTTAACAATTTAAAATGGCAACACGGTTTTATCAAATTAAATTCCATTACCAACACATTTCAACACCAGTTCAGTGTTCAACCAGAGTCAACTCTCCCATCTCTAAGAAAGAATCACAAGGAGCACGGGACAAGGTGTCAGCCAGGACATTATCCATGCCCCGAATATGCCGAATGTCTAAAGCGTAAAGCTGTAAAAAGAGAGACCATCGAACCAGCCATTGGTTTGGGCTCTGCAAAGAATGTAAAATGGTCAGTGGGTTATGGTCAGAAAAGACCACAAGAGAAGTAATACCGCTTGTCACATAAACATAAAAATGTTGTATTTCCCAAATCAATGCTAATGTCTCCTTTTCAATTGTTGAATAATGTGCTTGATAAGAATTACATTTACGAGAAAAGTAACTGACCGGATGGTCTACACCATTTTCATCAGTCTGCAATAATACAGCCCCAGCACCAACCTGGCTAGCATCCACCTGGATCTGAAAAGTTGACCCAAAGCATAGGGCAGCAAGGACTGCTAAGCAATCACTTAACATATTCAAATGCCTGTTGGCACAATAAGGACCATTCAAATTTTACTTTCATTTTCAGCAAATAAGTTAAAGGAGCTACTACTGATGAAAAGTTTGGACAAAAACTCCTATAAGATCCTACCATGCCTAAAAAACGCATTACTTCCCGCTTAGTACTTGGGGGAGGGAATTTATCAATGGTCAGAACCTTAGCCTGCACGGGACGCACCATGCCTTGCCCAAATACTTTGCCCAAATAAGTTACCGTGGCCCTGTCAAACTCACACTTAGCCAGGTTAATGGTTAATCGAGCCTCAGCAAGATGTTCAAACAGAGCTCGGACATGGCAGAGATGTTGTTCCCGGGTCAGACTATAGATCACAACATCACACAAGTATACAGCACAACCCTCCAAGCCAGATGTCACCTGGTTCATTAGGCGTTGGAAAGTAGCAGGCACTTTCCTAAGGCCAAAACTCATCACAAAATAGGAGAATAATCCAAATTAAGTGATGAACGATGCAATTTCTTGAGCACGAGTAGTAAGATGTACTTGCCAGTAACCCTTCAATAGATCGAATTTACTGACAAAGGTGGCAGAACCAATTTGGTCTACACAATCCTCCGTGCATGGCAGAGGGAAAGAATCAGGTTTTGTGACATTATTTAATTTTCGGTAATGGGTACAAAAAGATAGGTTCTATCTGGCTTACCAACCAATAGACAAGGGGAAGCCCAACTGGAATAGGATCGTTTAGCAATATTATGTTCAAACATATATTTAATCTCAGACTGTATATAATGCTGCTTATCCAGCGGGACACGGTAGAAACACTGACATATCAGATTAGCTTCTCCAACATCAATGTCAACCTCTATTAGTTAGGTCCGAGTAGGAGCATCTGAAAATAAAACCAAAAACTCAAATTAAGGACTTTGTTGATCAGGTAAATGATTCACCAACTACTCCAAATAAGCCAGTGTTTCAGAATTATTCAAATGTGGCTGTAAAAGACAGTCATCGGGTGTCACAACATCTTCTGATACAGCTGTCACAGGGGAAGAAACAGCAGCCATTGCAACAGCTACAAGAGTTGCCTCAGTCACAACTGAACGGACATAGTTGTGCCATGCTAATTTATTAAAACCATTCTGAGTATGCCTTTTATGCTCAGGTGTAGAAATTAAGTAATTCTGATCCGATACTTTAGTATAAGGACCAGAAATCTTAGCACAGAATGGTGACTCGGGTAGTGGTAACAAAGCTAAAACCTGATCACAGGCACAAAACTCACAGTCTTCCTATCAAACAAGCACTTCATTTTCTTTTGCTTTAACAAATTTTCTTTTGCCATCTCCCCTGCTAAAAACAACCATCTTCGGAAACCATTTACATAATGTAACAAACTCACTGGAGGTTCATCCTCTTGTAACCCATCACGAAGATCTGCACGTGGTCCACGCACATTAGGCCTAAACCCTAAACTGTCCTGCAACACTTCCCGAGCTGCCAACAACAACCATGGCAAATCCTCCTCCCAATCACGATTTAACTCCACACAATAAGCCTGTAACAAAGATTTTAAGGTCTGGTGGAAACGTTCCAAAACTCCTTGACTCCTTGTGCATGGTAGGCAGTAGATCGATTATGCCTCACCCAAAGCTGTCTGAACACCTCCTGAATCATACCAGAGGTAAAATTAGTTCCTTGGTCACTTTGAATGATCTTAGGAATCCCAAAAATATATATAAACAGAGTCAAGGCCTTCACTACGGAACGAGTTGTGATAGAACAGAGAGGATAAGCAGCTGGATATCTTGTACTTTGACACATTGCAGTAAAGAGATTTTGACGGTGGTAATGGACCAACACAGTCTACTACCAAGTGTTGGAATGGTGGTACCACAGCCGGGATAGGATATAAGGGTACTGGTTTGAGGTGCTGGTTAGGCTTGCCTGTTAACTGACATGTAGGACAGGTTTTAATATATTGTCTAACATCTTTCTTCATATGAGGCCAATAAAAGTAATGCAACAACTGATTATACACTTTATTAACCCCAAAATGACCAGCTACATCTCCATGAGCAGATTTCAGAACTGTTTCTCTCAGAGATGTTGGCACAACAACATGAATAGATGCATGACCTAACAATACCTCCTTGCCAGATAGCCACTTCCTAAGTAGTATACCATCTTCAATAAAATAACCACTTGCAACTTCCCCTAACTTATTAGAAGACAAAACAGAAGTAAACATTTCCCTCAGTGTTATCCAACTGTTGAGCTTTAATCAACTCCTTACCTGAAGTGAATGAAAAAAAGGCCAGACACAAACATCTTTGACAAATCTTCAGACAGAGACTCCAAATCCTGCAAAACATCAGAATCATTTTTGCTCATTGCATGAGTGACTGCACAAGAGACAAACATGTCAGGAAATTGTGTAGCAACACCACTAGTCAAAAATGAATAGGATTCAACATTCTCTGAAGAATTGTTTGTACGATGCCAACTATTTTTTCTAACCTCACCCTTGTGTGTCAGAACATACTCATCAGCAAGAATGGAAGCCTCTTCTGCTGTTTTAATTTTAGCCACCTCTTTGGACAGGGTATTCTTAAATGTTTTCAACAACATTAATTCATAAAGACCCTCATAGGTATCTGCATGAGATGGGGAACACGCAGATCTCTTGCAAACTCAGAAATAGATTGTTGCCCTCCCTTATGCAGAGCTCTAAACTTTTGTCTGTATGCTTCAGGAACAAGTTCATAAGCTTTCAATACCACTTCCTTCACTTTTGTATAGACCTGACTATCTGCCACACAAAGTGTAGAATATGCCTTCTGAGCCTTACCTTGGAACACACACTGCAACAATAATGTTCGTTCGCTATCTCTCCATTCCATCAAATTTGCTAAATGCTCAAACAAACTAAAGAAAGTGTCCAACTCATCTTCACTGCCTATTGGGCATAAGACTAAGACTTCTTGAAACATCAAAACCCTTTGTGGCGGGGCAGTGGTTAGACAAAAATTACACTAAATGTACGAAATGAAACAAGATAAAGAGCAGACTACGCCACCCCGTTTCTATGAACGGGGAAATTTCATAAGACACACAGGTTCGCTACCACAGAGGACAAGAGACATGGATATGAATACAAAACTATTTTTATTTTCACAACAATAATAAATTTAAAATGTATAAAAACAGGTAAGAGATCTCACTGCTTCAGTGGGCGCCAGACCAAAAATGGAAAATAAAAAGGAAAACTTTCAGGCTGAGGCTTACCAGTAGGGTGGCTAGCTGCACAGTGAGTATCCTAAGACCACACCAACACTCACACACACTCACACACGCCAAGTGAGAGAAAGGCAAGTGCCAACGGCAAAACACTCTGTGAAGGAAACACCACAAAAAGGACAAGGACAGCTAGCTTCCCTACACCGGGGGCCTCCAGTTCCTGAAACAAACAAAAAACAAAACAATTTATTTCACAATTAATAGACACTCAGTTATAGGAAAGCAGATTCCAACACTGAAGAAGGTCAACAACTGGCGAATTACTGGCCACCAGTTCGACAGACGGGTGTAACCCGGAAAGGTTTGCACTAAATTGCCAGTAAGGCCTGAACAAACAATGAAGCAGCCAACTGCTATCAAGAAAAAAATAAAAAATAACCCACAAACATCATAAGTCAAACAATACAAAATAGAAATGACAATTAATTATGCTTCAAACAAATTAAATCACAAAACAAAAAGTAATTAGAAAATTCAACTAGGAAAAGCACAGACCAAAGAAAACAACAAATTAACAAACAGTTGGTAGCGATATCGCAAAAGGTGGGGCTAAGGTGCAACATTGGAAAGTCTCACGCTTAGTGACGGCCCTGAGACTAGCCACCCTTCACCAAGACCAACAGTATTAGCGTAAAGCTGTTTACAAAACAAAACAAATAAATCACACTATAGTATAGAAAGCAGCAGAATAGACAGTGCAGTCTAAAAAGGTTATCTAGGAAGCATTCGCCCCGCAGTCCACAGCGACGAACCGCTCCCAAGCAGATTAACGCACTAAAAATAAACAAAATAAATGAATGAAACAATACTCAACCTGATCATGCTCAAATGGTTAAAGATACATACCCGGTAGTATTATTCGGTTACTCACAGCCCATGTTCATAAGCAAAACGCCAATGTACCAGTGTTCCATCGAAACATACACATGAACTGTAATACGATAAAAGCATAGGTTACCTGGAGTCACACCAAAACAAACATTAGTCCGTTGAAATAAACATACCGGAGAAAAGACAGCCTGCACCCCAAAAGCAAAGTCGCACCAATCCTGGTCAGAACCTGGCTACAACAAATACACCACCACTTTAATAGTGTATGTGTGTGTTAGCAGCAACATTAGCCAAACAGCTAGTACATACCTCCCACAGAGCTGTGCACACACACGCAAAAGCGAATCTGACGATGACGCATACCCAGGTGGCCCGAACTCCGCCTTAAATAGGTCAGGGACAGCAGCCCATTGGCTGTCACACCCATCAGTCATTTAATAATCACACATAATAATAGGGTGGGTTCTAACCCGCCTTGCCACACCTTCAAAAATGTGTTACCCATTTGTGACTGCACAATATTAGACCGAGCCTCTAACTTACCTTCTCTAATTAATTGCAGTCTCTGTGCTTCGAGATCTAGTTTATGAAGTTCAACTTCTTGACTTATTTTACTATTTTCCATTTCTAAAATGGATCAAATTCTCTCTGTTGCTCATAAGTTAAGGAAGGAAAACTTTGAGGAATAACTTGCTCTTTAGGGTCTTGAACTTCAGACACAGTTGGTGTCTCAGGCCTATTTGTAAACACACCCAAATCTGCCAAGGCTGATTTTACAATCAGTCCTACACCCTCTTTTAGACGTTTTTCTTTAGTTGTGAGTCCAATGTCAAAGTGTGTTGCTACCTCTAATAATTGATCTTTCAGCATTAGTTGTAACACTGTCAGTTTGACCAATCAGAAAGAGCTGCAGTGATGTCATCAATATCGTAGACTCCAATTTCATTTTCGAGCTCACATGAGAAGTGGCATGTCTCTGATAGAAACACTGTGAATTTTACAACCAAAAAACTTTTTGGGTAAGAAAGTATTTATTTTTTTATCAAGATAATTTTTTGCCTGTCAGGCAGGGAAAATCTGTGAGATCAGTCACCAAGACCCATTCCATCTGTCACGTCACATTGTACAGATATTGTAAAGCCACAAAGAAGCTAAGAGAGGAGGGTTCAAGTGAGAAGCCCCATGTAGGCTATCGTAGTAGTCTTCAGTGAGGCACAGGGGGAAGTCTTGACAGAGTATTTGAAGGAAGCAGCTGATCTGTTCTATGGGTTAACCCCTCAAGAAGTAACAATGAGAGAGGCATAATTAAAAAATGGTGCACTCATATGTTTAAGGAAAATATTTCACTTTACAATTATTATCCCCATTATGAAGAGCTTTTCAGCTAAAATTATTGTGGCTTGTTTATTACTTATTGCTCCAAGGGGTCATACAACATTCATGGAGATAACATGTTTACTGATCACTTGCTTTTAGATGAGGAAGTTTGCATACCAGTTGGCAGTGGACAATAACTGTAAACACCCCCAGTCATGGGTGGAGAAATCCATGGCAGGAACTGACTGGTTTTCATGCTTCATGAAACGGCATCCAAATCTGTCCATCAGAACTGCACAGCCAAGTAGTTTGTCACGAGCCACAAGTTTCAATCATCCAAATGTGGAGAGATTCTTCAAGAAGCTTGGAGGTGTGATTGAGAAGCACAGCTTTACTGGAAATGATATTTGGAATGTGGATGAGAGGGGTATCACAACTGTCCAGACTCCTGACCGTGTAATCGCATGGTGCGGTGTTAAGCAAGTTGGTGCAATGACATCTGGAGAAAGGGGTGTCCTGGTATCTGTAACTTGTGCTGTGAATGCACTAGGAAATGTCATTCCTCCAGCCTTTGTCTTCCCACGTAAAAGATATAAAGACCACTTCTTAAACGATTGACCACCAGGTAGTGTTGGGTGTGGTAATGGATCTGGATGGATGCAGAAAGAGGATTTCCTCATCTTCCTGGATCACTTTGTTAAGCATACAAAGGTCAGTCCTGAGAGGAAGGTGTTACTGTTGTTGGACAACCACAGTTCTCATCTTTCAGTGAAGGCAGTCACTTACTGCAAAGAAAATGGGATAGTGCTCCTTTCTTTCCCACCCCACTGTTCTCATAAGCTACAGCCCCTTGATCGTAGCGTCTATGGTCGATTCAAGAAGTTAGTCAACACAGCTAGTGATGCATGGATGAGAATGAATCCTGCAAAAAGAATGACAATCTATGACATCCCAAGCCTGGTCAGGATTGCATTCCCCAGTGCTGCTACGCCAAGCAACGTACAAGCTGGTTTTAGATGTACAGGCATCTGGCCTTTCAATCCAGACATTTTCCAGAATTGTGTCTATGCACCATCACAGGTCACAGATCGCCCTGAACCATCTGCCTCTCTGGCCTCCATCTCAGCTGATCAGCCAGCCCAAGCCCCTACCTTGGCTGAGCCAGCCCTAGCCTCTACCTCAGCTGACCAGCCAGCCCAAGCATCCACCTCAGCTGACCAGCCAGCCCAAACCTGAGCTGAGGCAGACCAAGTCTTTTTCCCAGTTGGCCAGGCAGGTCAAGCCTTTTCTCAGACTCAGCCAGACCTCTCAACTCAAGCTGCTCAAAAAGGTTTCAGTCCTTCTGCTCTCCGTCCATTTCCCAAAGCAGTACCAAGGAAGATTGCCAGTGAGAAGAGAAAGAAGAGGCAATCAGAAATTCTGACAGATACACCTGTGAAACAGGCACTTGAAGAGGAAGCAAAGAAGAGGACCATTAAAAAAAAGTGTAAAAAAGAGTAACCCAGCCATCTGGAAAGGGTCAAAAGAAGAAAGCAAAGCAAACAAGCAAAAGGCCCAAGCCCAATGATCAAGAGGATTCTGAAACCTCAGATGATGAGAATTTCTGCATTGTGTGCATGGAACACTTTACAAACTCGAGGCCAAAAGAAATGTGGGTCAAGTGTGTAAACTGTCAGTTCTGGGCCCACAAAGCCTGCACTCCAGGGGCAGCCATCTACATTTGCCACAATTGTGACAGTAATTGAACCTGTGACACATGATACATGACACATTCAGGATTACAGTCCACACACACACACACACACACACACACAAACGCACACTCAAACAAACACACACAGAAATAGTTTTTCAGATAATGTTAAGTTTTGAAAAATAAGAGATTTTTTGTTCACATTAAATTGTTCAGATAATTCAAAACAATGTCTTCTTTATTCTTCATTAAAGTTCTTGTATAAATATATTCTTGTACAGTGTGGATCTTATTTTACAAATTACCTCTCGTTGTTACATCCATCCCCAGCTAGTGTTCCAACTCACCCAAGTTGTGGGGCAGGTTGTAACTACAGAACTCTTTGTATTTGACACTAACTCACATAATCTATGATTGTGTAATAGATGTTCAAGTGAGTTGTATTTGTAGAAGACAGATATGGGTAAAATGTATCAAAATTTGAGAGACCTAGCACAAACAACCACTGAGTTACTGACGCTCAAACGAAAGGTGTTACTTTCATCCCCGTTCTCCCCTATAGTGGCAAATCGTTTTTTAGGACTAGACTCAATAAGTATTGAAATCAGATACTTTTTAGAACAAAGTAATGAATTGCCACTCGCTTTGTTATAAGAAAAATTACATTTTTAAGTTGTTTGTTTTGAAATATTTGATGTATTATCTACATATTTGTCATGTTTATTCTGTTGGTTCATGTTTTTTCTGTAACGTTGCTGGAAACAGGCAGAGACGATGATGTGAATATGAACCCAAGTGCAGTTTATTTTTCAAACGTGCAATCCAAATACCCTAACTGAAAACATGAACATGAACTAGACTAGACAAAAACTAGACTTGACATTACTTGACTATAGACTTAAATTAAACATGACATGACCTTGACTTGACTTGACTTGACTTGACTTGACTTGACTAAAACAACAAATTAACTTTAACAATACCTGACAAAGGACAATGGAATGAGGGCTTAAATGCTTGGACATGGGAGAACACATGACAAAGGTGACCAATGACAAGACTAAACTATAAATAAGATAACAAGACTAAATTAACTTAAAACCAATGAAAAGACAAGACTAATAACAAAGTAATCAAAAGATGAACCAATGATAACAAGACACATTAGGAACAGGAAATCACATGACATGACAACAGGAACTAGATTTTCAAAATAAAAAACGTGAAAAACATGAACCAACAGAATAAACATGACAATAATCCAACTGAAAAAAAAAAAAAAAAACGAAACGTAAAAAAAACTTTGAATGTTGCACTAAGGTTAACTGGGGGTGGTTATAGGTCTGACCCAAAATATCAAGCTGTTGATCTAACCTGTCTGGTGAATGAAATGTCTGACAAGACAAAGGTCCTGTCATATCATGTTTTTCATATTTTTAAACCCTGATACACTTGAATTTGTTATAGTTATGAGTAAAGGCTAAAACATGAATCAGTCAAAACAATGTTAGACACAGTATATTTATCTAACGTCCATTCATATCCATTTTATGTATCTCAAAATAATTTGATTTATGTTGCCAGTTAACCTGTGAATAGATGTCAGAAATAAAACAAAACCTATTACTAAACTATTAAAAGGATGGTTCACATAAAAATGAAAATGCTCTCATGATTTACTCACCCTCATACCATCCCAGATGTGTATGAATTTCTTTCTTCTGCAGAACACAAATTAAGATATTTAGAATAAAATTTCAGCTCTGTAGGTCTTCACAATGCACATGAATGCAAAATGTTTAATAAAGAGAGCCTGAAAGTAATCCATATGGTTAAATCCATGTGTTCAGACATGATATGATAGGTGTGGGTGAGAAACAGATCAATATTTAATAATATTTTTGTTATAAATTCTCCTCTCTGCCCATTAGGGGTGATATGCAAGAAGGATGTGAAACCAGAAGGAGAAGTGGAAATTGACTGAGCAGGGAAGAGAATTTATAGTAAAAAGGACATAAATGTTTATCTGTTTCACACCCACACCTATCATGTCGCTTCAGAATATATATATATATATATATATATACACACGCCATCTATGAAATAAAGGAATCTGGAGGAGAAGTCAAAGTCACAGCAATTACAAGAAATGGGCCATATGAACACATTGTACAGTGAGACGCACTGAAGCTAATTACATGCTTGACAGATGTAAATGTAGTATTCTGTTCTGCCTTCTCGCTGCAGGGTTAGAAGAGCACCAATTGTGAGGTCACTACGATTCTCTTTTTAATGCCCTGCAAAATGAAATATTTATATTGTATGCTAGTAGCACCAGAGGGAATCTAGATAATATTGTACGCACCCTGAGGCTAGCTTATCCATTTCTGAGCTGTCAGAGGTTACATTTGTTCTAATTGCCAACATATTTTTGAAATACTGAATGAGTGTCTTATATCCTGCAGGTTCACTCATATTCACTGTCATATTCACTTGTAGGCTGAGCTTAGCTGCCCTTGCATGTTTGGATGAAGGTCAAATAATTTATACTTTGTGGTTTATTTAGTTATGTTATTCATTAGTGTTACAATATATAATTAATTACAAATTATACTAAGATTGTCTAGATCGGTCCCTATATACAAAGTCCTATGCATAGCTAACAGTTTCTTATCTAAATTCCACTCAAATAGTCATTACATTTTAGCTCAGAATATCTGCCAGCTGTGGTCTATTTCATTTAACTTGTCATTTCTTTGGTGGTATTTGTGGGCATAGGATGTAATAAAATGTTTACTAAAAGCAAGTGAGCATTTGGAAAATATTGGGCCTTCAAATTATGATGGCCACCAAATTAATAATTTGCGGTAGATGGATTTTGCATGAACTTTCATATCTAGTTACAAACCCAATACTCCTAAACCTCCAGTTTTTTCACAGCCAGTCCACGTTAAGCAGCTGAGACCTTGCATGTGCTTATGCAAATGAATCTCCTCAAATGAAAAAGTCTAAGCTAAACCCCCTTCCATGTTTGATAATTCCACACATGGGTGTGTTATAGCACACTTGGCGAGTAAAGGTATGGGATTAGGCAGTTCTCGTTGAAGACCTGTCTGAAATTTATACTGGATTAGGAATTCCTCATACTGATAAATCGCATCTGTCTGAAAGAGAGAGTGGCTTGTTGTCTCACAACATTTTGTATACATAAAACACTGCTATGTTTATTTTATTAAAAGTCATACCACTGACAAAACAAAACAAACCATTAGTTTAGTCAAAATTGCTGTGTCTGGCTGATCAGAATGCTCAAACAAGCAGAGCGATGTTTACACTAGTTGGCATAATCAACCTATAAAGGGTTTACTTGTACTGCAGTTCAGACATGACAACTCTCGGAATGAATTAGCATGTTACTGTTGGAATGACATATTGATAGGACTTGGTCTTGGTGGACTAGATCTGCTACACTGCTGCTGCAGAGCAAGTACAAAGACTTGCTACAGCTAGAACATACACAGACATATTGCATAAGGATGTGGACATGCTGCAGCCACAATGCATGGACAACACATCAGGTCTTATATGGTAGGTCTAGACATGTCAAGCTGGGGAGGTGGAGGGATTCAGAGAAAAAACTCTCACAGCAAGCTGCTTTGAAACCGGCAAAACGGATCAATTTAAATGTTAGACAATGAGAGAGAACTCAAATTGATTGGCTAACAGATTACAAGTTTTAGGAACTATCAGCTTACATCATGCAAGCTGATTGGTTTAACACATCATCACATAACAGAGAACAAGTTCAAAGACCCTATCAGTTTGCGCCATGTAGAGTCTCATGCCTAAACTTTGTTATTTGTCTCTGCATATTAAGCTGATATACAAGAAAGTATAGAAAATGTAAAAGCATATCTATTTAAATTATCAACAAGCTAATGCAGAGCAAATGTGTCTGTTGTACATCATGACATGGTTGGCACATGCAGTCAGATATTGATATCAGCCTATTAACAAATTTAATTCAATTTAGTTTCATTTCATGTCATGGAAGTAATTAGTAATAAGCCTTATGCTGAGGCAAAAGTCTTTGCTGCAGTGTGATGAGTGCATCACATCATCATAGATTTAAGAGAGAGGCTAAGATACTTTGACTTTGCATATTCATGGAGGATTTTCTGGCACTTCAATTATTCAGTTGATGGATTCTTGAGGAGTCTTCCAATGAACTGTCCACCTTTAACCGTGAGCTGTGAGATTTAACGCTATATGATAATCTTTAAATGAACATGTTTGACAACATACATCAGGCCTTTGTATCACTCTCAGCACACAGGCCATTGAATCCCATCTCTCTCCCTATTAGTGTACCTGGCAAATTAATGCTGTTCTCAAGCCTTAAGGATGGACAATATTTGGTTAAAAATAAAATGCAGTTACATTTTCATTTAGTTTTATTTGATTAACAAAGGAAAATTTCACCCAAAAATGAACATTCTGTCATTATATACTCACCCAAATAACTTTATTTCTTCTGCAGAACACTACAGCAGATGCTACAATGAATTTTAAGGACTAACAACCTCAGTTACCATTCAATTCCACTACATGGAAAAAAAGTGCAGCATCAACATTTTTCAAAATATATTTTGCTTTTGCCCACTCAAATTTTTCTGTTTGTAAAATATTTTCATATTAAACAAAGTTTTGACCACAAAACATATGATCTAGACAATGATCTGTCTCTGCTTGGGTCTGACATGCACGAGCCTGTCTTATTTGATGCCTGGAGAAATTGATATTCACTGTTCTTTGTTACATGCAGCTGATGTGCTTAGTGGCTCATTAGACATCTGTGGAGGAATCGTTACAAAAGGGAAAGATGAGACTTGCTTTTTCACACCCCCCTCAGGAAGGAAATTCTTGAGCTACTTTGCAGTAGAGCCACAAGGCAAAATCACACCAGCCCAGCTATTCACAAACAGCTGCTTGTAGTGGCACTAGATGTATTTTGGTGGGAATGGGGTGGAAGCTGGCTTACTCGATGTCTGCTCCATGCATTTCTCAATGTGTCAGAAAATCTACTCTGTCTTACTTTCCGTTATTGTTTTCTTTATCATTATGTGTATATACAGTAAATGTGAAACTGTCCCCGGTTTGAAAAGAAACATATCTTATCCTTGGACATCAATAAAGGATAAGCCAGGGGTCCATGGGATGACTGGTCAGCTTCAATAGTTCATCCCTGTTGGTAGACGATGTGACTATACTATTATGCAGTCAAGAAGTTTGGTTCTCTATGAATTTTCAAAAGTAGATATGTATTCTAAAATAAGAAGTTATGCAAGGCAACATATAAATCACAAAACTTGTATTATACCATAATAGATGTTTCACAGTTTTTTTTTCTTTCTTTCTTTTAGAGAGTGTCCCCCAATTTGAAAACTCCTCTCCACTGCAAGGAGATTTCATTTACTGAACAGTAATCCTTCACATGGCATTTGTGACTCAATAGAAATGTTTAAGAAACTGACCCACGCTGTAATACGTGGAAACCTGCAGTTGTTACAGGCTGGAAAAGTAATATCCACATAGTGTGGTTTACTGGAATAGGCTCACAGATTGCTTTGATATATTAGTTGTATTTGACTCTAGAAAAACATATGTGCATGCTTGAGGGAAAAGCAACAAATTAATGATTCATCACATAAATATGGTAAGTGCTTTCAAATGATCCTTAAACAGTCACAAAAACTACTATAATAGATGGCGTAGATTCCAGATATTATCAGAACATCTAGCTAAGGCCAGCTCTGAGAACACACAAGCTTTGAGGTTTTTCACATTCAAGGTTTAAAGAAATTCATGTTCAGCTTGTTGGAATAGTGAGCTCTTGGGCACACTGAGTCATATGTGGTAATCTTTGTTTGGTGGGGAATAGTTAGAGACTTACAATATAGTAGCCAATGCTTTTGTCTTAAAAATGAGAAGGGAATTTATATTGAGAGTCTTGATATTTCGGTAATACTTAACAATAAGGTTCCATTTGTTGACATTTGTTAATGTATTGGGTATCACAAACAAACTATTAACAAAATTTTTTACAGCATTAATCTTAGTTTATGTTAGTTAATAAAAACACAATTGGTCATTGTTAGTTCATATTAGATCATAGTATATTAACTAATGTTAACTAATGCAACTTTTGATATTACAAATGTATTAATAATTGTTTAAATTAAAATGAACTAAGATTAATAAATGCATTAAAAGTTTTGTTCATTGTAAGTTTGTGTTAACCAATGTTGTTAATTAATGTTAACAAATGGAACCTTATTGTAAAGTGTTTCTGATATTTATTTTCCGTTTATAATCAGCATGAAGTCAAAATTGACCCATTTTACATTTACATTTAGCAGATGCTTTTATCCAAAGCGACTTACAGTGCCCTTATTACAGGGACAATCCCCCTGGAGCAACCTGGAGTTAAGTGCCTTGCTCAAGGACACAATGGTGGTGGCTGTGGGGTTCGAACCAGTGTCCTTCTGATTACCAGATTACCAGTTATGTGCTTAGACCACTACACCACCACCACTTTTTACTGAATTCACATTTTAAGAAAGCTCCTGCTCTAAAACAAATTTGCTATTTGGCATTGCAAATCCCCACCCCTCCAACCACCTGGTTACATTTAAAGTTTAAAGAAGTTTAAAGAGTTTAAAGAAAATCTGTACTCCTAAAATAGGTCATGAGGGGTTTTAAAACAGACAAGTAACACCTCTTTAGTCTATAGGAGGCAGGGATTGGGTTAGAAGGGTGTCACTAAAACTTTGCTTTACCAAACCACTTGCCACCCCAACTCAGTCCCTGTAACGGCTCCGTAACAGCTTAGCCCATCTGTGTCGAACATGGTCCATATGGTCCACACACACAGCATTCCTCCTCCGCTGACAACAACTGATAGGAGGCAAGATGCGGCTCCAGTCATGACACCATATAAAGAAAGGCAAACCTTTATGTTTGCACTTCAACACATTATCATTTATCCACATACTTCCAAATGGGTTTGGAATAAATTCAGAGGTGGCATGGCACTCTGTCTCAAAACTGCTGTGACAGTCAGGCCTGTGACAGCACAGTCAGCAGCTTTACAACTCTGGCGGAATTTATGGGGGTTTTCCAGACTCTGAATTGCTAAACATGTCGCTTTTTTACTTCATCCTCAGCTATACAATGGTAAATTGTCCATTCTATATCAGCATAGAGAACAAAAATCTCTTAATGTTTTTTTTTCTGCTCTAAAAAGGTTATGATGATATGTCCATCTCTTGCTATAAAATGAATCTCACCAAAAAGGACAGCGCAAATAATTTAAAACTCACTAAGATAATTTTAGTTCCCCTTCTGTCACTCACTCGACGTTGTGTCTCTGTTACCTCTTATCTTTGAGAAAAGGCCAATGAGAATTTGAGAACAGAATTTGCATCCCCCTCCCCCGGACATACGGGTATAAAAGGAGGGAAGCGTGTGTCTGTTCAGACAGATTTTTTCTTCGGAAACGAGCAGTTGTGTTTCATCGAGCTGAGAAAACCCACTGCTGTTCCACTGACCTCTATAGAGCATATGCTGTTGGAGATATGGCACATTTTCAGCGGATTTACTCTTCTTCTGCACGCTAGTGCAGACAACACCCCATTCCACAGCACGCTCGTCTGCCCCCGTCCGGTTCCGAGATGAGACAGGCTCGCCTTACGGCCAGTCTGATGTCACATTTGGAGCCCCCAAGCTGGATGAGAGTTTCACTGCTGCATGAAACTTGCCCAAGCGTCTTGGCAGACTCCGACACTGAGAACTCAACTGGGCTAGCGCCTTCGGGTGTGCCGGCCCAATCTGAGGCCAATGCCGAGCTGTTCGCCATGCTTGCCTGAGCCGCAGCGCATGTGGGGCTGGACTGAAACCCTCCATCCTCCCCTCAACCATCACAGCTAGAAGATTGGTTCCTGGGTTTGGGGCGCCGCTCACAGCCACGAATCTAGAGGTCGTCTCTACAGAACCTCCTCCTCAGTCACCTACCCGCCCGAGGCTGGGTTCGCGGAGTGCTTCAAGCTTCTCCTCAGCACAACCACCTCGGGACGAAGCAACTCCCCGACGTGATGTCGCCTGCTTCCCCCCCACCGCGAGACCTCACCTCCAGGTATGTCACACGTGATCGTCCCCTTAGTGCCCCCTTCCGGAGCTTGGATGCATGGCTTACGCTTTCCAACCCATTGCGGTGGCTTGCCAGGACCATCCAACTCAGCTACGTGATTCAGTTCGCCAGGCACCCACCCCGCATTAGCGGCGTCTGCTTCACCTCGGTGCAGGGCGAAAATGTCTCCACCCTGCATGCAGAGATTGCAACCCTTCTGCACAAGGACACGATAGAGCCTGTCCCTCCAGCTGAGACGGAGAAGGGGTTCTACAGCCCCTACTTCATCGTACCCAAGAAAGGCGGTGGGTTGTGGCCGATCTTGGACCTGCGAGTTCTGAACCGGGCCTTACACAGACTCCCGTTCAAGATGCTGATGCAGAAACGTCTTATGACATGCGTCCGGCATCAAGATTGATTTGCAGCAGTTGACCTGAAGGACGCATACTTTCACGTCTCGTTATTATCCAGTCACAGACCCTTTCTACGGTTCGCTTTTTTGCCACGAGAAAGAGAGAGAAAATAAAGTTGCAATTATGAGATGTTGTGAATACTAGAAATAAAGCTGCACTTACATGAATGTAAACATCAAGTGTGTAATTCATTGCAAAACCGTGTACCGTGACTTTAAAAAGGTATGTTCTGTTATTAAATGCTGTTTTACACTGTACAAAGCACAATGTCTAATTACAGCAATAGAGCTTTCAGTATGCTACTTTTACTAGACATCAGTCATTTGGATGTTCATTTCCTTATGAATTATTAAGCACCCTATTGCTTGCACTGTTGCACTTCTCCACGGTGAACTCTTAATTACAGGTAGAAATAAATGGAAGGAGGATTTCAATCACTCCCATAGGCAAAATAATTACATGTTTAATGATTTTAAGACTGCGTGTTGGACATTGTCAGGAGATATTTGTTAATAAGTCTCTTTATCCATTGTTGCCAGCTTTCACAACGCCTGGGTGGGAAGGTTTAATTAAAGGGATTATTTACCTGCTGAAATGTAAAACTGGGGGTTGATCCAAGACTCAGTATGGCAATGCAGTTGGCAACTCAATATGGCAACGGTAACAGATCAACTCAAGTGTTTTCTACCAGATTTTCGTCTTACTGAAGTTTAATTACCGAAACCTTTTAATCAAGTCCAGTAAGAGATGAAAAGGTTTGCTGCAGTGCTCAGTAATCAAATCAAAATTCATATTTTAGAGAAAGTGCCTAATGATTGCTAATGCCATGGCTCTACAGAATAATTCTGTGGTCATAACACAGCCTTGCCACATAAATATCTGGATTAGAAAAATTAGTTTGAACTTTAAGGGAGAGGGCATTAAAACAAATTTATGTTTAAAAGCTGCCATTTTGAGCATACAGATTGAAAATACATAAAACCAAGTTAAAAGCTCCAGGATATGGATATTGTGATTGTAATTTAAAGTGGTCTCAAAAATTATATGGACAATTTTGGACACTTAAAGGAACAGTCGACCCAAAATGAAAATTCTCTTATCATTTACTCCAGATGTATACGACTTTCTTTCTTCTGCAGAACACAAACAAAGGTTTTTAGAAGAATATCTCTGCTCTGTAGGTCCACACAATACAAGTTAATGATGGCCAAAATTTGAAAGATCCAAAAAGCACATAATGACAGCATTAAAGGTGCTTTAAGAAACTTTGCTACCCCAACTCAGACTCTACTTGCTGCTCACTGACTGCTCAAAGAGAGAGGTCAAACTTCCTGAAAGCTAATGAGATATATGAGATTACGTTGTTGTTACTGCTACTTTTGCTGGTGGTTTGTTGTGTTTGTTTTTTCCAGGAACATTGGCTGCCAGAAATAATGTTCCTTTCTCTTGGCCTGCAGAAGTAGCTAGCAGAATAATGAATTGAACAGATGAATATCATACAGATTTGAAATCTCAAAAACTAAGGCCACATGTCCAAAAACGTTTTTTGGAGATTTTGTGGATTTTGGAATATGTGGCAAATTGGCATTTATCTCTGTGAACCTCAGCTTTAATTACACATCAGCTTGACTTTGTAATGTTCATACTATTTGTGTTGCTCATACTTTTTCCCTGAATCATGGATGGCGAGTTCATTTGTGTGGTTGTCTAAATGGCTTCGTTATTTCATACACAATGGCTAAATTTGTCCAGCCCAACTTGTAGCGTAGAACTGCACTTGTAGATGATTCCTTGTCACTTCTTCATCACTTTTGCTGTTTTGTTTTGTTTGCCTTTGCAGCCTGACTGAGCAAATCAGTTGGTGGAGCCTTTCCCATCGCATGTTTTGCTTGCTTGCACCAATGTGTGTGGCTTTATTGTTTTTCACAGAACTAAAGGTTTTGATGAAGTTCAAAGTCAACAATACAGCATGGATGGTAGGCCATTCTAGAAAAGCAGTTATAGAGGAATTTGTTCCAGTTTATTGAACTCCTGAATTCTTAATAACACCTAGAACTGCACACACACTGATTGAGCTCTGCATTATGGTAGCGGTTCTCAATCCTGGTGCGGGAGTTCCACAGCAAAGAATAATTTGAATGTCTCACCAATGACACACTAGATTCAACTCATCAGCTCATTCATCATTAGTAGAGGTTCCAGGACCTAAACTGGGTGAGTTGGATAATGGAGACATCCAAAATGTGGACTGGGACTAAGAATGCATTAATGAGGAATGTGAATGGCAAACTGATTGGTTCACCAAAAAGTGGAAATTATTTCATCTTTGACTCTTTGAAACACATGTAATTCCATGGGTTTCTTTCTTCTGTGGAACACAAAAGAAGAAATTTTGTTAGAAACAGACAAAATTTAAGCCGTTATTTTGAACATTTTGGTCTGTTCCACACACTAATGTCTTCAGAAGACTATGATTCATTTTAAATATACATATTGTGTACTAGTTGTATAGACTACCTTTATAATATTATTTCGCTTTTGCGTTCTTTTAGAAGCTTAAAAGTTCCAGTCCACATTCTTGGAAAACAGCGACCAGTATATTATTCAGAATTTCTCCTTTTGTGTTGCACAGAAGAAAGAAAGTTATCAAAGTTTGGAATGATATGGGGTAAGTAAATAATATCAGAATTTTCATGTTTAGATGAACTATCAATTGAAAATCATTTTTTTCTCTATAAGAGGCATAGAGCATGATTCAGCATACCCCATAAATTTGTTTTTACCAATTTCTCAGAGAGTGCAAGGCTCTTTATTTTAAACACTCTTACTGCAATGCGACTGAAGAAAGTTTAAAAGGATAGTTCACCAAAAAATGAATATTCTCTCAAAATTAACTCACCCTCTTGCCACTCCAGATGTGTATGAATTTCTTCTGCTGAACACAAACAATGATTTTAGGAAGAATATCTCAGCACTGTAGGTCCATTGAATGCAAGTGAATTGTGGCTGGAAATTTGAATCTCCACAAAGCACATAAAGGCAGCATAAAAGTAAGCCAAGTGACTACAGTCTCTTTTTTACTCTAAATCTCCACTTTCATATTCTTCATTTGTTTGTGGCGATTAATATTTTTTGTGCATATTGATACCTACAGGGCAGGGAGGATTAAAAGAGACTTAAAAGATACTTAAATATTTATTTGCTCCTCACGCACACAGAAGACATGTATTAAACCACTGGAGTCATATTGATTACTTTCATGCTGCCTTTATGTCATTTTTGGAGCTTTCAAATTCTGGCCACCATTCACTTGCATTGTATGGATCTACAGAGTTGAGCTATTCTTCTAAAAATCTTAATTTGTGTTCTGCAGAAGAAATAAATTCATACACAACTGGGATCGCATGTGGGTGAGTAAATGGTCTGAGAATTTTCGTTTTTGGTTAACTATCCCTTTAAAATCACATGGTGTCGGTGTGTGGTGGTTGAATACAGAACAGATACTGATGTTCTATTAATAGCGAGGGCAAAACTGAAAAAAGTATGTCTCCTGATATTTTCTCAGTCAGCATCTGCTAAGCCTTCGAATGCCAGTGTGATTTCTTTATCATCAGTGTGTTTCCCAAGGGGGCTGTTGTTTTTTGTCAGAAGTATGAATATGCCTGTTTGAGAGCTCAGGGTTGGCCCCTCTTTCCTTTGGATGTTGTGTTTGAAATGGTGTTGTCCTGAGGATACTGAAATGCAGTTAATGTCTATGCATGGTCCCCTTTAAACCTGGCATTTGCCATCAGACTCCTCAATACTCAGAGACTGGTTTGACACACACGTGTCCTGAGTTGCACTTTAATAACTGTCACTTTATAACTGTCTGCTACCTCAATAACTGCTATGTGCATAGAACATTATCTCATAGTATGTTATGTTTACATTTTTAGAAACTGTCATCTTTTTGCACTACTGAGTACTGGTCGGCGCTGCACTGTCTATTGTCCTGTTCATTGTCAGTAATTTGTTGTACTGTCCTGTACTTTTTGCACATGTTTGTACGTGCACTTTATATAGGTATATATAGGTAGTTTATATAGGTATTTTATTTCGTTGTGTTGTCTCATGTGGTCCTATGTTGGTCCTTTGTTGTTTTTATGTAGCACCATGGTCCTGGAGGAACGTTGTCTCGTTTTGCTGTGTACTGTACTAACTGTATATGGTTGAAACGACAATAAAAACCACTTGACTTGACTTGAGTTCCGTGCATATACAGAGAGTATCTACAGATATTATTTAGCTTGACTGCATTTACACCTTGCACTCCAATGCATCTCCAGAGTGGCTGGATAGAGATTCAACCGTAAAGTGGAAATAACACTCAAACTACTGTTCAGAATTTTGAATTCTATTGAATTTTATTGAGAGCTATTCATCAAATAATGTGATTAACCCTTAAATGCATTTCTCAGTACTTTAGTGACCCTGGACCTCATTCCAACCCCTGCACCTCTGTGTTTACACCTCTTTAGTTTTCTTCAATCTATCTCTTATCAATAGTGTAGTACAAAAACATAGCAAAATTGCAAACAAAAAACAGAGACCCAAAACAAAGTGTCTTTTATTATATTTTTATTAATTTTTTGCCCTTCCATAAATTATATTTTTATGATTATTTTATGCCTACTGTATATCATTTTAATATCGCATGGTATCTGTTTCTTTGTTTATTACAAGAGAAATTAGTACTATATTCAGACAAATAAATACTACACCATGTTTTTTATTTTTATTAAAAATGTTATTGATTCATAAATTAACACCAAGAAAAAAACATATATATATATATACATATATATATATATATATATATATATATATATATATATATATAGTGAATCAATCACTTTTAACATTAAGCCCCCACTATAGCAAACTCCCACCCCACCCTGACCCCCTCACAAACACCACATTGGTCAATTGAATATAGACACACACATAAAAAAAAACACAAAACGAAAAAATACATAAATAAATAAATAAGGGGTGCTTCTACCAATAACAGTGCAGAGCAGGTGGCATAGCTGTGAATACATACAAAATTGAGATCTGGGAATCCCCAAATGCTGACTCAATTTTTCAAAAGATCTCAATACCCCACTATCATATAGGTCACCAAGTGTATTAACCCCCTCACAATCCAATCTGACCAGCAGGAAAGGGACTTTTTAATACATAGTTTAGGATTCAGCCATATGCTCGAGGCTACGTATAAATAAATATCCGAGACAAACACTCTGGACCTTTTTGTCCATATCAAGTGTAAATGCAAGATAACTGGGTGTGACTTAACTTCTCCAATTAGTTTGATAGAAGGGCTTTGCAGTGGCGAGATAGGGGTAAAAATTCCTTTTCAATACAAATCCAGGGAGGGCTCTCTCAGGTGGAAGCGAGCAATGAGCCAAATGACTGAGACCGAATGCATAATAATAAAACAAAATCTTAGGTAGGCCTAGCCCACCTTTGTAAATCGGAGTATGTAGCTTATTGAAAGTTTTCCATTCCAAATGGAACTATCCTATCAAATTTCTTGAAATAAGAGAGGGGGATATCTACAGGGAGAGATTGTAGTAGGTGGTTGAATTTTGGAATACAATTAGTTTTAATAACATTAACCTTCCCAATCATCAAGAAATAAAATGAAACCCACCTGCCCACATCACTCGGAAAACATTTTATTAAAGGGTCAAAATTAACTAAATCACATAAATCTGCTGGGAATAACATGCCCAAATACGTAATGCCCTGTTTAGGCCATTGACATGCACCCGGCTGAAAAGCCATTACTAGGCAGTATGCAGTAAGAGCAAAAGCTTTGGATTTAGACCAATTCACTGAAAAGGAATTGATAATTCTGTGGAGGCTAGGCATAGATCTAGTGGGGTCGGAGATGAATAATAAAATATAATCTGTGTAAAGTAAAAGTTTATGTGCCACACCTCCTGCTACCAGCCCAGGAAAATCATCCTCCTTTCTTATCGCGGTTGCCAATGGTTCCAGGGCAAGACAGAACAATAAAGGGGTGCCCCTATTCAGAGTAAAATAATCTGAAATTAATCCATTTGTTTGTACTATGCTAAAGGTTGTCTATAAAGTAACTTAATCCATCCAATAAAAGTATTTCCGAACCCATATATTTCCAAAATCTTAAAAAGATAATCCCATTCTACCATATCAAAAGCCTTTTCGGCATCAAGCGAGATGGCAGCAACCGGAGTCTGATCATTCGCCACTGACCACATGATATTAATGAAACGCCTAATGTTGTCAGAAGTGCTGCGTCCCCTAATAAACCCCACCTGATCTATATGTATAAGTGATGTCATAACTTAATCGGTTAGCCAGAATTTTTGCCAAAATGTTTACATCTGGATCAGGGAAATTGAACGGTAACTTTTACACTCGTTTCAATTTGTCCTTTTTTAAGAATCAGACTGATCCGGGCTTGTGTCATGGTTGGTGGAAGCTTTAAATTCTTAAATGATTCCCTATAAACTTCTAACAAAAATGGAGCCAATTCTGTAGTATAAGATCTAAAAAATTCTGTGGTTAAAGCGATCTGGCCCCAGAGGCTTGCCTGTAGGCAGGGCCTTAATTACCTCGTCAAGCTCCTCCAAGGTTATCTAAGAATGAAGAGAATTTTTGTGCTCAGTCGTCAGTTTAGGGAGTTCTAATGGTTCCACAAATTTTCTAATATTTTCATCAGTAGACGAAGACGTGGAACTATAAAGATCAACTACAAAGAGAAAGCATTATTAATATCAATGGCCGAGGTAAACATTTCCCCACCAGCAGATTTCGATGAGGGACATTTTTTTTATCTGCTTTATGTATTTGCCAAAAGCTTTCCTGCTTTGTCCCCTGACTCAAAGTATGACTGGCTTGCCCTGAATAACCAAAACTCCACTTTCTGCAACAAAATAGTATTATATCTGTATTTCAAACGAGGCCATCAGATGACATTTGGCGCTATAGCTCTGCCTTGGGGTGGCTGTGGCTCAGTTGGTAGAGCGGGTTGGCCAATAATTGCAGGATTGGTGGTTCAAATCCTGGCCCACATGGCTCCACATGCCGAAGTGTCCTTGGGCAAGACACTGAACCCCAAGTTGCTCCCAATGGCAGGCTAGCAACTTGCATGGCAGCTCTGCCGCCATTGGTGTATGAATGTGTTTATGAATGGGTGAATGTTTCACAGTGTAAAGCGCTTTGAATACAGATAAGGTTAAAAAGGTGCTATATACACTCACCTAAAGGATTATTAGGAACACCATACTAATACTGTGTTTGACCCCCTTTCGCCTTCAGAACTGCCTTAATTCTACGTGGCATTGATTCAACAAGGTGCTGAAAGCATTCTTTAGAAATGTTGGCCCATATTGATAGGATAGCATCTTGCAGTTGATGGAGATTTGTGGGATGCACATCCAGGGCACGAAGCTCCCTTTCCACCACATCCCAAAGATGCCATTTTAGTACAGTGAACTCATTGTCATGTTCAAGTAACCAATTTGAAATGATTCGAGCTTTGTGATATGGTGCATTATCCTGCTGGAAGTAGCCATTAGAGGATGGGTAAATGGTGGCCATAAAGGGATGGACATGATCAGAAACAATGCTCAGGTAGGCCGTGGCATTTAGACGATGCCCAATTGGCACTAAGGGGTCTAAAGTGTGCCAAGAAAACATCCCCCACACCATTACACCACCACCACCACCAGCCTGCACAGTGGTAACAAGGCATGATGGATCCATGTTCTCATTCTGTTTACGCCAAATTCTGACTCTACCATCTGAATGTCTCAACAGAAATCGAGACTCATCAGACCAGGCAACATTTTTCCAGTCTTCAACTGTCCAATTTTGGTGAGCTCTTGCAAATTATAGCCTCTTTTTCCTATTTGTAGTGGAGATGAGTGGTACCCGGTGGGGTCTTCTGCTGTTGTGGCTTCACAAATGCTTTGCTGCATACCTCGGTTGTAACGAGTGGTTATTTCAGGCAAAGTTGCTCTTCTATCAGCTTGAATTAGTCGGCCCATTCTCCTCTGACCTCTAGCATCAACAAGGCATTTTCACCCACAGGACTGCCGCATACTGGATGTTTTTCCCTTTTCACACCATTCTTTGTAAACCCTAGAAATGGTTGTGCGTGAAAATCCCAGTAACTGAGCAGATTGTGAAATACTCAGACCAGCCCGTCTGGCACCAACAACCATGCCACGCTCAAAATTGCTTAAATCACCTTTCTTTCCCATTCTGACATTCAGTTTGGAGTTCAGGAGATTGTCTTGACCAGGACCACACCCCTAAATGCATTGAAGCAACGGCCATGTGATTGGTTGATTAGATAATTGCATTAATGAGAAACTGAACAGGTGTTCTTAATAATTCTTTAGGTGAGTGTAAGTGCAGACCATTTACCTCTGCACTTTTAATATTCCCTTCCATCTCCACGAGTTCTCATGCTTTGGATTTGTTTTGGTGAATGAGGCATTCTATATGATCCGACCTCTAAGAACTGCCTTAAGTGTCTCTCAAGCTGCGCCTACAGAGGATACTGAGGACTAGTTGGTCTACATATAAACATTGATTTCAGTCTTTAACATTTGTTGTCTCAAAAAGTCTCAAAATCAGGATTTTGCAAACTGGATACATTAAAGCACCAACTATACAGTATGATTTATTTTTCTCTGTATGTGGCAACACCTCTAAACTCATCAGGGTGTGATCTGAGACAAAGATATTTCCAATTGAGCAGTCAACAACAGATGAAATGAGGGACTTAGATATAAAAATTAAAATCTATTCTAGAATAAATGTTATGGACTGATGAAAAAAATAATTATAGTCCCTACCAGATGGGTTTAAAAGTCTACAAATATCTGTAAGACCAAGATTTTTACACATCCTGTGAAGCGTCAATGTTGCACTAGGGGGCTTACACATTTTTGCTTCCCTATAATCAAGGACTGAGTCCATCAAAGGATTAAAGTCTCCTCCCAATATTATATCATGAGGGGTGCCAGCGGCTTGCAACATCCCTTCAAGATTAAAAAAAAAGCCCTGATCCTCAGCATTAGATATGTAAATATTAACCAAAATCAACCTTTGCCCTTGAATTTCTCCTAAAAAAAATCATGACTCTTCCTAATATATCTGTAATTTGTTTGAGAAATTTTAATTGTAGATGTTTATTTATCAGTATAATGACTCCCCTACTCTTACTTGTGCCAACACTAAAGAAAACGTGCCCACCCCATATCTTCCCAGATTTTTCAGCCTCCTGCAGGGAAAGATGCATTTCTTGAAGTAACACTATATCATATTTCTTATGTTTAAGGAAATAAATAACCTTCCTTCTTTTTATGGGGTGCCTCAACCCATTCACATTCCATTTGGAGAGAGATAACCTACTCATATTAACATTTGACATGTTGATATAATAAAAAATATAAACTGTGTGTCAAAAACAAGATTATAGAGACCACATTCCCCATTACTGCAACAATCAAACCCCGAACAAAACAAACAGAAAAAAAGAAAAATGTGCGCATTAACCCTGTGCACAACAGCGCCAACCAGCATCAATCCCTCTAAACTCAAACAGTGCATTCACGCCTACGAGAGCTCCCGTGACAACTTTGCCGTCAGATCTTTCAAATCCGGTGTTTTTATGCCTTTTGTGAGGCAAAATTTCATAACAGAAAATACTTTGCAAAACAAACCCCAGCCAACAGGCAGAATAAATACAAATAACATATAGATTAATTCACAGAACTGTCTCGAAGGTGTGTTCCTCCACAAAACAAATTCCAGCTGATATAAAGCCTTCAGTTTCCTCAGACAGGCAACAAAGTTATCAGTGAGCCAGCTGTTTATGAGTTCTGCAGATGATGTAAACATTCTAATGTCCCTTAAAAAAGCTCCAGCCAACAGGATGCATAAACACAAGGAACTAACAGATTCATCCACAACAGTCCCGAAGCAGTGTTATTCCACAAAACAAACTCCAGCCGCTAGGCGGAACCGGCATGAAAAGAAACAAAACAGGCGTCCCGGTTCCTTGGAAGATCAAGAGCCAAACTCACAACTCATTGGTTGTGCCTTTATTGGTTTACTTTTCAGGCACCTGAAATGGTTTATGTAATCGGTTTTGAGTGCATGAATATTGAAGGGCGAGAGGCAGAAGGTACAGCATGACATGCTAATTTTGTGGCTTCCATCCATGGTTATTAGGGATGTTAAATGTGCATTGGTGTCAGTGCAGTAGAGTACGTATTGAGGAAGTGTGGCAGAATCTGTTGGATACCTGCAGCATACAGTAGTAAATGCTGGTGTCTGGAGAGGTCTCCAGATGAAACTGGAGTGAGAAATTATGTTGTGCCTGAGGCCAGATTTCCTCTGCACTTGACAGATAGCTTCAGCACAAGGCAAGGGAGGACAGCCTGTAGCTGTAAAATGTGACAAAATCTAGGCCAGTGCCTCACAAAAGGCTCTATCACTGTCTCTCTCATACGTTACTCAGTATGGTAACGTAATACTTACGTTTTTACATAAATATTACAGGTCAGTATCTTTGGGTTATTTTTATAAAAATCCATGAAGATTTAAATAGCAATTACAAAAAATTTAACATCAGGTTACTTGTATTTATATTGCACATTTAAAATACATGTTGACCTAAGTATTGTTCAATAAGCTCAATCAATACAAATAAAAAAAAGGTTTTAAAATACTTAACATACCCAACCCTAGCATGCGTAGTATACACATAAACTCAAAAAAAATATGGATGACATTTTTCCACTTTTATGTTCTCATAGGCTAAAGAGAAAAAGCTATGTTCAACACTATGTAGCTCATCTTATGTAACCATAGCATATCACGTTCATGTATCAGAACAGTGTTATTGCACATCTATTCGAAAACTATGGCCACTGTTCAATATGAAATACTCTATTTAATTAAATGTAAATTGATTTTAGCTGTGGGAGCCTGTTACATTTGTGCTTACAACTATAATATAGGGCCACTAGTGTTGTCGTAATATCTTGCTGTTTGTGCACCATAAAGCACATTAGTGTAATGAGCAAGCCTTCATTGTGCATTGAGAAGTCATTAGTGTTGATAGAGCCTGCTGACTGCCTTCCCTATGTGTGCTGTCGCTGGAATCCCTAGATATATATATAATATTGCATCTGTCACTTTAGATACAGTCATTGTGCTCCATAATTGTATCACTAATATAGTTGTGTTGAATATAATATATAATGAACATCACTTTTTTCAATAAATTAACAATACATTTATATCATTTTGTACATTTATATAGCATATAGTTGCATTCCTACGTGATGCAGAAGGTGGTAACTCAGATGTAAAATTGGATTAAATAGAATTAAACCAATTAAGTGTAAATAGTCCAAACATTGTCCAACTTGATTGACAAGCTTCATAAGTAAGGGATAACGTAAAGTTAGTCAGTCATTTTAGCGAAATAATCTTAGACAGGAAAGTGGCAATGTGATTTATTTTACAATAATGACAAGCTAAGAGTAAATTATCCCGCTTTTAACAAAGCTTTTCACCCAATAAATAAATGAATGGACATAAAATATTTTCTTCATTTGACTTTAAATTATAACATAATGTGAGAAGACACTGCAAAGTGATATGAGAGACGTGACCTTAACCCTAACCCGTAACCCTAACAATTATGTTGGCAATCAGTTGCTTAAAACAAAGGGCAATTATACAATTTAGTGGTCATTTTTCAAAAATATTTGACTGCAGAAAACCGTGATTGATCCATCAGAATCTAGTACTCTAGAGAGCCAAGTAACAATTAAAGTTTAGAATGACTACTGCCAATCTGCTTGGTGCATGTAAAAATAATTTCAATTATATATGTATTGTAACTAGGGCTGTCGAGTTAACGCGTTAATAATGCACGATTAATTATACAAAAAATAATTTGTTAAAATAATTAAAACATTTAATCGCATGTTTGTAGTACCACCTGTATACTCCAGAGGGCAGTAAGTGAAATTTCAGCTGTGTGAGCAACACACAGTTTATACAGTGAAGAAAACAAAACAGATATGCGTTACTAAGGGTTCAAATGCGAACTAAGGGATCTCAATATGTGTTTAAAGATTGAGAATTAAACTATATTTAACTTGACACAGTAACCTAAACATTTTATTTGATTTTATGACGCAACACACCCGAGACGTGACACAAGTATGTCTGACGCAGGTCGTATGGCAGGGTGACCACCCGAAATTGGAAGCTTTGTCTCGCGTCCCGCAAGTCATAAGCAGTGTCCCGCATTTCAATTTTGTCTGTATAATTTTTTTATCTTTATTATTATTTCGGCATCATTTTATTTCATCGTCCTTTAATTACAAAATCACTATATAAAAAAAAAAAAGTTAATTAGAAAACACTGAACATGAGCAGCACAGCCTTTTTTTCTTGCCAGAGCGGGAAAACACTGGGGAAAAACTGCAACAGAAAAATGGGTCTATCTGGAGCTCCCGAGAAGAAAAAATGTCTTTGTTCGTATTATAAAGAATTGGAGAAAATACATACATGGTTAAAACCAGTTACAGGTGACCCTAAAAAAGGAGAGTGCAGGGTATGCCACCAAAGTTTCACGGACAGCTCTGCTGAAGTATTTCAGTGCCCCAAACATGACAGCTCTGATATCTTTGGCTTTGAGCATTCCTGTCACCAACGCGTTCGTGGAGAGGGTGTTTTCACTGATGACCGCTGCGTGGACAGAGACAAGGAACTGAGCATCTGTGGACCTCATCAAAAGTGAACTCCTGGTGAAAGTGAACACCTACACTTGCCTACAGTCATAATGAACGAGAAGGCCCTACTCGAAGCAGCCAGATCAGACAAAAAATTTTTATTCAAGATGCACTAAATCTGGTGGACCTCATTTAATCTTTCTAGTCTTTAATAATGGAATTGATGTGCTTATTTGGAAATGTGCTTTTTAACGATTAGATTAGATTTTTCAATTCATTATATTTACATTGAGTAGGTCTGAGCTGTTAAAATTAGTTTGTATCATAGACCTTATGCCAAACTGAGTGACGTTCACAGCGCTGTCATTAACATTTAACATCACTGCAAAAATACATCTAATATAAATTCAATATTTATTCACCTAGTACAATAAAGGTAAGTTATCTCTCCCTCGTGTCCCACATTGTCCCGCAAAATCAGGTCTGCTGACCTGCAACAGAGCAATAGCCAGGTGGTCACCCTATGTATACCCCTGGCTTGTTTCTTAAAAACAAATTCAAATGTCGGACGCAGGTGTAGATTGACGGATCCTTAAACAAGCCCTCATAATAAATCTCGAACTGATTGACAAATTTACTTGTGAAATGGATTGTTGTGAACTGTATGCCAATGATTGACCTATGATCAATAATATGGTAATAAACAATACATTGTATTCTAAAGCCACTTTCACATTGTTTTATCTTCTGCTACAAGAATGTAATGCATTTTAATGATATGAATATTTTTTTATTTTATATATATATATATATATATATAATGGAATGATAAACTTAAAAGACAAACACACACATGACGGACATGTCTGTAAACTCTCTCCCGCACAATCCTCCGCAGTCCACCCTTATCCCTCTCGGAGGCTTGATTAGCCTGATACGGGACCGGGTGTGTATAATCACGACCTGGCCCCGCCCTCCGCCCTGCTACAGTAACATTTAATACTGTCTATTTGTAAATCTGGCTCATCTAACATGCTTCCTGAGATGGGCATTAGGACTTTATTTAAATGTTGCATTCAATTAATGAATATCCAATCGAATGTTATCCAGTGAGTAGCTACTAATATTTAGTTAATGATTAGCTCAGAATAAAATTATTTATAGAGAGAGAATTACATTATTACACATGCACAGACATGTAATACAATTCCATGAGACAGGAACCCTACTGGAAGGATGTTAAGTGCTTGTTTCTCTTTATTTGTATGAAGGGAGTTTCCACAGAATGAGAAGTGAAAATAATTCCAGGAAGAGAGGGTGTGTATACCTTGGTTGTCATAATGTTATACATACCAGATACAAATCCATCCTTTCAACCGTTTTTTCCAACAGTTTCACCAAAAATGTAGTGAGAAAAATAGGCCTTTTGATGCAGTGCACAAGTGAGTATTTTATGGAATGTAATTGTTAAGATACCTTTAGCTTCTTAAACTCTTGTAGTGGAGGATTTTCAGGTTTTCTCAACTGGGTTGGACTCTTAGATTTATGATACACATAAATGATTTGCCCCTAGCACTGAAGAGTTTTTTTTTTTGCCTTGATAGTACCGAAACAAAGCATGTTGTTGTTAAATCATATACAGTACAGTAATGGTTATGTAAACTCTGTACGGCATGTGCTTATGATTTTATATGAACCACAGAGCATTGAAACAAAGGCTTTATATGTTTTTTGGCATCATCTTTTTTTTCCACTATTCTGTGTTCAGACAATAAAGGTACATTTCAGTCTTGTCATGAAATGCTTTATTGCTACAAGGATTATTAACATGATATGCATATGCACAGGGTTGGGAGGGTTACTTTTGAAATGTATTCCACTACAGATTACTGAATACATGCTGTAAAATGTAATTTATAACATATTCCGTTAGATTACTCAAGGTCAGTAACGTATTCTATATACTTTGGATTCATTCTTCAGCACTGGTAGATTTTTTCAATTGTTCTGACTATAAAATCTCTGCCGGTACAGTAAGACAAAATACACATTTTTTGCAGTGTTGTTTCTAAAACAAGATAAATCAAATTGATCTTGTTTTAAGGATTTATAGATATTTTTACAGGGAAATAATACAAAAAGTATTATCAAGAATATGATTTTTGCCCTAATATCAAAGGTCTTATTAGAAAAAAAGACATTTTGATCCAACGTGAATTTTCTTGATAAAAAAATATGATAGTGCATATATTTTATTGTCAAAGCCTGTAATAACAATATATGATGCACTGCAAATCCCAGAAGAACCAGTAGTGCACAAAAAATTAAATAAAAACAGCCCAACACAAATTAAAGCATTATTTCATCCTTTTGTCACATTGTTTCCCGAACCCACATGACAAATGAATGTGCCATATGGAACATTGTTAGGGAGTTGCTCATACTGTAAAAATGTATTTTCCCCCAAGCAATTCGCTTCAATGCATATCCATCTAACAATGAATGTTAAATATCAAGTATCTGTCTGAAACAGTGATTTAAATATTTCCAGTGGTGCACCAGATTCGTGTGTATTAAAGAACTGCATGGTGAGTTTGTATTTGCATAACTTAGGTACAGGGATCAAGTTTTGGCCAATTCATTTCCATAACTTTTCCATGACCTTTCCAGTGATTTGTGATAGAGATTTTTCATTTTATAGAGATTGCACTAACTCAAACATTTCTTGCCATAACTAGCATAACTACAAAAAACAATTTGGCCACGGTCATTATCAGTGAACTCACATGCCACTTGGCTTTTAGAATATGACCAATAAAGATTTTAACTTTTCAACATTGTACAAATAAAAAGAAAGAATAAAAAACAGAAAGCAGGCCAATGACCACAAAATGTTTCCACATTATGTTCCAACTCAGTCATAATAATTCATAATTAGGGATTAGATAAAAGGGGTCAGTGTGTTCATATCATCAGATATGCTGTGAAGGCATCATTTGAACAGTGAGAATTGAGCTTCATTGAGTTTAGCAGACCTACTGCTGCATCACATTAGATCATTACTGTAAAATGAGATTCGGTTTCACTGCTTTCACTCAATTCACAGTAGTTGCCCTTGTGGGATGAATATCATTTGATCCATAAGTGTCAAATACCATTTAAGACCATTGATGTTATCACCACAATAAATGCACTGTAGTGATTGCAAGTACAATGTGAACAAACATGTTTAAAAAATATTAAAAATGAGTGAGTTGCGAAGATGCTAAACTTATTGGATGCTCTGTAAAACTATAAATGACATGTTTTCTATAAAGCAACAACAATTCTCATATCTATTCTATTCATTCAGTATGTGTTTGCCTCCATTCAGGCTGGTACACCCACATGAATTACTGTGCCTTCACTCATGACTTATGTCTCAATGAAAGAAAAAACTACAGGATACAATATGTTGCATCAACACGCACTCATTCTTAAATGTCCTAATAGTGACCCTTGTGAAAATAGCCTTAAAGCTATAGTGTCATTTCTGCGCCATATGCAACATCATAACAGAATCACAAAAATAATGACAATTCAAACAAGTTTCCCAAATACTTGCCTGCCTGCCATTGGTTGGACAAAGAGATAGTACAACCCCAAACTCACACCATTGGTTGAGTCAGTGTTGCTTTGGCTGGTTGGTTGGTATGCTCAAAAAAACAAGGCAATGTTTTGAAATTGCAACAGAGCAACAATCACTGTTCACTGGTTGAACTGGTATTCACTGAAATATTATGAATATTCTACTTCTATTATTACAATGTATACACACACACACAAATATTGATATTAACAGTTACCTCAACATCACACCCCTGCATGTTAAACTATTAGAAATGTTGTTCCTCTTAACTTAACAGCTGCTGTAACATGCAATGCAATGCAATGCTAAAAAGCAGACATGTTGACCAAACACAGCAGTGTGTAATCAGTGTACATCAGCTCTGTGTGTGTGTGTGTGTGTGTGTGTGTGTGTGTGTGTGTGTGTGTGTGTGTGTGTGTGTGTGTGTGTGTGTGTGTGTGTGTGTGTGTATGTGTGAGCGTGTATTTATCACTTTGTGGGGACCAAATGTCCCCATAAGGATAGTAAAACCTGAAATTTTTGACCTTGTGGGGACATTTTGTCGGTCCCCATGAGGAAAACAGCTTATAAATCATACTAAATTATGTTTTTTGAAAATGTAAAAATGCAGAAAGTTTTCTGTGAGGTTTAGGTTTAGGGGTAGGGTTAGGTTTAGGGGATAGAATATAAAGTTTGTACAGTATAAAAACCATTATGTCTATGGAAAGTCCCCATAAAACATGGAAACACAACATGTGTGTGTGTGTGTGTGTGTGTGTGTGTGTGTGTGTGTGTGTGTGTGTGTGTGTGCGTGTGTGGTCTAAGCACATAACTGGTAATCTTGTAATCAGAAGTACACTGGTTCAAACCCCACAGCCACCACCATTGTGTCCTTGAGCAAGGCACTTAACTCCAGGTTGCTCCGGGGGGATTGTCCCTGTAATAAGGGCTCTGTAAGTCGCTTTGGATAAAAGCGTCTGCCAAATGCATAAATGTAAATGTGTGTGTGTGTGTCTGTCTAGCACCAGCATTTACTCTGGCAAGAGGAAGACCTTTTGCAGCATTAGTCAGACCACAATTTCATACTCTTCTTCCTCAATACTTTGACCAGAACAGTGTATTTATACTGAGACTGCGTCTGTCTTTTTTGCTGTTGTTGAGGGACATCACCTCATTTGTTTCATTTGAACCATCTTTAAATCTTGCCTGATAGCAATTCAACATAAGACTTTAGGGTTTGCAAAGTAATTCGGGCAATAAGTAAACTGGAGATGAGAACCCATTACTTTAGTTCAACTGAACAAGTCACTTCTACAGCCGTGGCCAAAAGTATTGGCAGTGACATAAATTTTGTGTTTTGCAAAGTTTGCTGCTTCAGTATTTGTAGATGTTTCTATTTTATACTGGAAAACAATGATAAGTGTTTCATACGTTTTAAAGGCTTTTATTGGAAAAAACACTCAATTTATGCAAATAGTCAATATTTACAATGTTGACCCTTGTTCTTCATAACCTCTGTAATTCGCTATGGCATGCTGGATATCAGCTTCTGGGCCAAATCCTGACTGATGGCAATCCATTCTTGACTTATTAGTGCACGGATTTGATCACAATTTGTGGGCTTCTATTTGTCCATTCGCCTTTTGAGGATTGACCACAGGTTCTCTATGGGATTAAGATCCGGGGTGTTGCCTGGCCATGGATCCAAAATTTCAATGTAATGATCATGAGCTAACTTCATTATCACTCTTGCCTTGTGACATGGTGCTCCATCATGCTTGAAAATGCACGGATCATCACCAAATTGCTCCTGGATCATTGGGAGTAGTTGCTCTTGCAGGACGTTTTGATACCATTCTTTATTCATGGCAGTAATTTTGGGCAGAATTTTGAGAAAGCCATTGGATAAAAAGCAACCCCACACATGGATGGTCTCAGGATGCTTCACTGTTGGCACGGCACAGGACTCATGGTAGCGTTCATCTTTTCTACGATCGAATTTCCAGATGTCACAAACAGTTGGAAGGGGGCTTCATCAGAGAACATATCTTGGCACCAGTCTTCTTCTGTCCAATCCTTGTACTTCCTGCAGAATGTTTTTCTTGGAGAGAAGTGGCTTCTTTGCTGCCCTTCTTGACACCAGGCCATTGTCCAAAAGTCTTCGCCTCACTGTGCGTGCAGATGCACTCACGCCAACCTGCTGCCAATATTGAGCAAGCTCTGCACTGGTGATGACACAATTCCGTAGCTGACTCCTCAGGAGGAGACGGTCCTGGAGCTTGCTGGACACTCTGGGACGTCCTGAAGCCTTCTTCACTGCAGTTTAACCTCTCTCCTTGAAGTTCTTGATGATCCGGTAAATGGTTCTTTAAGATGCAATATTTTTGCAGCAATTTCCTTGCATATGAGGCCATTTCGATGCAAAGCAATGATGGCTGCACATCTTCGTTTAGAGCAGGGGTTCTCAACCTTTTGCAAGCTGGGCCCCCCCAAAGCTGGTTCATTGCAGTTGGTGCCCCAGTGCCCCCCGCCCCGCCCCATGCTTTATTGTTGTTATTATTATTATTATTATTATTATTATTGGCAGTAGCACCAGACTTCTAATGTGAGCTTGCAGGTATTATTATTATTATTATGAGTAGTAGTAGGCCTATCATCATTACTAGGCTATTGCTATATAATTATATGAGGTTACATGCTTTATTGTTGTTATTATTATTATTATTATCATCATCAGTAGGCCTATTATCATTACTGCCTTGCAAAGATCCTCAATTCTTGGCTCAATGTTTGATAAACATAGCCTCAAATCATCCTCGATTTGTGCACGATTGCGGTATTTCGTTTTGAGTGCAGTCATTTTTGAGAATCCTGCCTCACACAAATATGTCGACGCGAAAGGAAGGAGATTCTTCAAGGCGACGTCACAGAGTTCAGGGTATTCCTGCATCAATGCTGCCCAGAATGACGAAAGAGGGCAGGAGCTAAAGAGTTCCTTCAGTCTACTGTCACTCTTCAGCTCAATAAGCTGTTCCTGCATATCAATTGATAGCTTGTTTGCTGTGAGCACAAACGGATCTCGAACCCACGCAAAAGATCGATAATCCTCTTTAAAGTACGTCGGAAATTGTTTTCTCATTGCTGACAGGTGCTCAGACGCTGATTGAAATAGGGAGGAGAAATCGTGTGACGTGCCTGCATCAGTGATAAAGTCTGCAAGGCTGGGGAACATGTCGCAGTTCCCTCGACTGATGCGGCCATGCCAGAGGTCTAGTTTTTGTGTGAAGGCGTGCACTTTGTCTGCAAGAAGCAAAATATGAGTTTCACGGCCTTGCAAAGACAGGTTGAGGCCATTCAAGCAGTCAAATATATCGACCAAATAGGACAGAGACACAAGCCACATAGTGTCATCCAGATGCTTCGCCAGATCTGATTTGATTTCTGTCAAAAACCACTTCACCTCCTCTCGCAACTCATACAACCGCTGTAACACCCGCCCCCTGGAGAGCCAGCAAACTTCAGTGTGCAGAAGCAGCTGTTCGCACCCTGACCCCATCTCCTGGCAGAGGACCCCAAACAAGCGAGAGTTTAGCGGCCGTGATTTGATGAGATTTATTATTTTCACGGATTGGTTCAGCACGGAGTCGAAGAGAACCGGCATTTTTTTAGCAGCTAGTGCTTCGCGATGGACCATGCAATGTGTCCATTTCACAAGTGGAGCTACTTGCTGAACGCGAGCAGCTAGGCCACACTCACGCCCCATCATTGCCTGCGCACCATCCGTGCATAGGCCAACGCATCGGTCCCAAGCCAAACCATTTTCACGGATAAAAATATCAAGGACATTGAAAATGGCTTCTCCTGTAGTGTGCGACTGAAGAGGCCGGCAAAACAGGACATCCTCCTCAATCGCCTTGTCCCGCAGATACCTGACATAGGTGGGGAGCTGTGCCTGCCCAGCAATATCAGTGGATTCGTCCAGCTGCAGCGTGTAGTAAGGACTCTTTTTTACGAACTCTATCAGTTGCTCTCTGATATCATTGGACATGTCTACAATTCTCCTAGCGACTGTGTCATTGGACAGTGGTACTGCACCGAGTTTGGCTGCTGCACTATCGTCTATCATTATTCTGCGCATGTCTTGCGCTGCCGGCAAAATGAGAGTCTCGGTGATTGTATGCGGTTTACCCAGTTTACCGATCCTTTTGGCCACTACATACGATGCCTCCAAATACTGTTTAGACACAGTGCTGTGCACTGAAATGGTTGCCTGTTGCTGATGGAGGCCATCAAGCTTTCTTTTAAAATATTCAGCTGGTTTATTTTTAATGCCAGCATGCTTTGTTTCGAGGTGCCTTTTTAATTTGCAGGGCTTCATACTGTCGTTTGCCAGCACCTCGGCACACACGACACACTGAGGTCTCAGATCAGCCGTGACTGTAAACCCAAATTGCAGGTATGCTTCATCGTACCTTCAAAGCTTTTTTGCAGCTGGTGGTGCGTCGGTTGGCTTGTTGGTCCTCACAAGAAATTTCTCCATTTTTATGTGTTTTCAATAAAGTTTAGGCAATATGTAACTGTGTGTGTGGTGTATGTTGAGAGACGTATCAGGGGCTAATCAGTCGGGACTTAGGCACAATCTTTAATTAAACGAACAAAATAATTATTTTGCAGACAATTCAGATTTTATTTTAACACTTAACGATTGTAGTCCTCGTCAGTGTGTGTGTGTGATTCAGTGTTGTGAACGAATCGGTTGAGTCAAAGATTCAATGACCCATTCACAAACATCTGTCTCATTCTTGATGAATCGGCCGTTTGAACGAATCATTTGAATGAACGACTCAATGACTCGCTTAATGAAACCGCTTATGCTTATCACCTGCATTTGCGCTCACTATCGACAAACCAATCAAATTTGTTCGAAACTTTTTTTTTTAAATCAGTCCATTTTTATTCAGGTGTTATGTGTAGGGTTTCTTGGTTCAGGTTTGGGGAATGTACAATTAATATTAATGATTGTAATCAATGATTAATCATACGGTTTGAACTATATAACAATACATTCTAAATTGCCCCAAAACAGGGGTTATATAGCCCAAAAGTCTGCTTCAGATATATATAGATAATTAAACACAACGAATTATAATTAATTAGGAATATACATCATATGCAGACAGGCTGTATTAATTTTCAGAACACCTTAATAGAATTAAACCGTACCGCAACCAACCAGTTCGTCCAGCAAACCACTTTGCTCGATACTCTTGATCAATTCTCCAGAAGGTTTATTCTTAGTATAAGCTTACTTAATCAAAGCACGTTAACTTACTTTGATAATATCAGCTCGTAGCTTTAGATCGCACATTAAAGAGGCTTTGCTTTATGACCAACAAACACAGACAATCAAGCGTATAATTGGGTTTAATACAAGGAACTAGGATATATCACAAACTTAACAAACGTAGAACACATTTAACAACAAACATTTAACATAGAACAAACAAAGTAAAACAGTAAGGAAAATAAAGAGATTACAGGGATAGCAAACTTGTTACAACAGTTAAACCTTAAGAGCCAGCAAGGGAATTACACACTTTAACGCATTTGAATTTAGATGGAATAATACTTGCAAAATGGACCTTTGTGTCGCTGAACAAGACTGCGTGTGTGCGTGAATGTCCTCGTTGCATCCGTGAGCTGGAGTATTTCTGTTGGTGCTTCCGGAGCGTGGATCGCTCGCGGGAAGTTCAAAGCATCTTAGGAGTGTTGGTTGAAACTGAGAGAGAGTCCTTTCACCCGGAGGATATCGGACTGCTCCAAAAACGAAGAGTGATGAGCTTTGTCCGAAGACAAGGAAAAGACTGAGATAAACGCCAAATAAAACAAAAGACATGTCTGACGAGAGTTTGAAGAGAAGTTGAAGAAAACTTGAAGAGGTTCAGAAGAGAAAGCAAGAGAGAAGTGTAAGAGAGAGATGTAAGGACAAGAGACAAGAGAGCAAGAGGACAAGAGAGCGATTCAACACCAGATCCTGACTTTTAAGGTAGGGAGGTCACACCTTCTTTGGGAGGAATGACCCAATGAGGCTCCTCAGTTTTGGCGCGAGATGGTTCCCTTTGTCTTGTCAAGGCTCGTCATTTGCCTAATTTACAACAGGGTCAGGATGTGGTTTGAATCACTCAAAAGATGGTAAAACATAGCAGAATACATTTTAATGTAACCTTATATATATATATTCAGCTAGGGCGAGTCGTAAGGTTTAATTTGATACCAAGAAACTTGTATTTGGTACACTTAAAAGTGAATATATACTCTTAGACTCTTTATATAAGCCCTCAGAGTTTAACTACACAACTAAACAATCTTAACTAGTTTGATATAACAGCAGAAATACCCAAGCATAAGGGAATAAAACATATTTCCTTAAAAATAAGCCATTTCTGGGTTTTAAACGGTAGGAACGTGTGTGTCTTTCAACCTCTCACATTCCTTTCTCATCTAAGGAGGGGGGTGTGTGGAGAGTAACAGTGTGTGGGGGTTTTAGGACCCTTCGCAAGAATGTGTGCATTGCATTCAGAATTAATGAGTTCATGATTTTCCGTTCATACTCTACATATGTATATACAAAACTATAACTTTTTATGACAGTAGTTTAGTGATAAAAAAAATGTGCCCCAAATTTTTTTTTTTCCAGTTTTTTTTCCCCTTCCATCGTAGCCTACACGCGCCCCCCCGGGAGAGTGTCCGCTCCCCGGGGCGCACCCCACCGGTTGAGAACCACTGCTTTAGAGGTAACCATTGCTAACAAGAACATAATGACTGGAAGCACTTCTTCCCTCCTTTTATAGCAATCAGTAGTCTGTTCTTATAATCCAATCTGAATGATCGAGTGATTTCACCTGACTAGTACTCGTTCACACTATCCCAGGTGCTGCTAATATGATTAGTGAAATGATGTTGGCTGGTCATTTTGTGCCAGGACCAAAACAGTGAGATTTTTTATTTTTTTTATAAAGTTCATTTTTTTGGCCAATGAAGCTTTTTGCTATTATTTAAAATGCATCTGATCACTCTGCACAATAATCTAGAAACAATTTGAGTCAACACCACAACAACTGAAGCAGAAAAACACAAAATGTATGTCACTTTTGGCCATGGCTGCACTATATCTGCATAGTGCATACTGTATGCCTACTGAATGAATATCTGCTTAAAGACAAGAACTATCAACTTTCAGCAGCATTATGAATTTAAAGGAGTTTCAACACTGTACCAGATGTGGATGACTTCCTTTCTTTTGCAGAACACAAACAAAGATTTTTAGAAGAATAACTCAGCTATGTTGGTCCATAGATGACAAGTGAATAGTGACCAAAACTTTGAAGCTCCAAAAAGCACATAAAGGTACCATAAAAATAATCCATGACTCCAGTGTTTTAATCCATGTCTTCTGGAGCGATCCTGTCAATTTTGGATGAGAACAATCCAAAACATAATTTTTTACTATAAATCTTGACGTCAGCAATCTCCTTCGCAAACTCTATAACACTTTCTGGTGCCATGCGCATGTGTCAAGCACTAGGAAGTGTAATCGAGCTTGGCATTTTTATTGTGTTTAAAAACTGAAATGGCAAGATGTACAGTCAATAAAGGAGTTACATTCTGGTCTGTTCTCACACAACACTGATTGGATCACTTAAAGTAACATTCAAGGGTCAATACAAGTTAAGGTCAATTGACAGCATTCGAGGCATAATATTGGAGACCACCACCTCATATGCGCTCTCTGCCTGGGACTGGAACATGCAGAGCTCGCCCTCGCTGACGGCGGATGCGACCTCTGCGAGGAGCTTCCGATGTCGACCCTGTGGGCTCGACTCAAAGCACTCAAAACCGAAGCCGCCGCGCCGCCTTTCGTTTTGCCGCGCAGAAAGAAGCGCCGCTCCCAAAGGCTGCCGGAACCGGTGTTAGAAGCGACTACCTCGCCGGAGCCTCTCCCTCGAGCCTCGCTTTCACCCTCCCCGCCCGCAGTGCGCACAGTTGCCGCAGCGGCCGCGACTGTTGCCATCTCGGATGACGAGGCGGAGGATAAGGGCTGCTGTTCCATCATGGCTTCGGACAGCGAGGAGTGGTCAGGCTCCCAAGCCTCCTCCTCGGCCCAGGAATCCAGCAGGACCCGCACCGGAGTCGAGGAAGAACCCGCCCTCTGAGCAGGCTCCCAACAGACTCGACGGCTGCTTTCTTCAGAGCCGTCGCCGTGCGGCGCCCGCGGCTCGGGCCGCTCCCTTCCTGCCGGAACTCCACGCCGAGCTCTCTAAATCGTGGAACGCGCCTCTCTCGGCCAGGAACCGATCCCATGTCTCCACCTCTCTTGCTTCGGTGGATGGCGCCACCGAGAGGGGCTACTCTTCCATCCCCCCGGTCGAGGATTCGGTAGCAGCACACCTTTGCCTGCCCTCTGCGAGATGGCGGTCTAAGCCAGTGCTCCCGTCTAAGGCCTGCAGAACTACTTCCGCCTGTGTTGGCCGCGCCTATGCCGCCGCCGGCCAAGCCACATCTGCTCTGCATTCCATGGCCGTTTTACAGATCCTCCAAGCGGACCTTCTTCGAGAGTGGGATGAGAAAGGCAGGCACCCAGAGGCTGTTTCAGATCTAAGGAGCGCGACGGATCTCGCCCTTCAGCGCCACCAAAGCTGCAGCTCAAGCCCTAGGGAAGTGCATGGCCGCTGACTGTGACCGAGAGACACCTATGGCTAACGCTAGCTGACATGGGAGAAGCTGAACGCTCCACGTTCCTCAACGCTGCTCTCTCCGTCCGGCCTCTTCGGTTCCGCGGTGAGTGGCATTGTTGACCGTTCTCGGAAGTCCAGAAAGCCACCCAAGCCATGAATCTCTTCCTGCCTCGTCGCGCTAGCTCCTCTGCAGGCCGCCCACGTGACCAGCCTCCTGCACGAGCCTCTTCACAGCGCCCAGCTCAGCAAAGCCAGACTTCTCAGCGTCGACAGGGTGGCCGCCCTAGAACGCGCTCAGACAGCCGCCGCAGACTGCCGCCCCCCCGCGGGCCTCGGCCTAAGATTGCGTTGAAACCTGAGCAACCGAAGTCCTCCTAGCTTTGTTAAGGAAACGACGGCTCAGTCCCGCCGCGGCCGGACCACCGTCAAAGCTTTGCCCCCTGTCAGTCCCCTTCTCTCAGGCTACTGCAGTGGTGGATTCAGCAGCCAACAAGCCGGTGATACTGCCCGCTTGCCTGCACTCAAATGCCGTTTTCATGGCGACCCAAAGAAATCTTGTGAAAAGCAAACATGCCTTCAGTGTAGAAAATGTGCCCACAATCCAGTGTTCACCCCGACACACAAGCATTACACTTCCCGTGTCCCTATCAGAGCCCACTCACATAAAGCAGGCACAGCCAGCTCAAGTGTTAGAGTCAATAAACGTGCCCACGAATCCGTGCGCGCGCCCCTTCTCTGCCCGCTCTGTCACACGGCCAGCAAACACCTCTCTGTATGTAAGTCCCATGCCCGTGACTATGCTCGCGCATCACTTCACAGATGTGACTCTTTCTCCATTCACCTCAATCGGGAAGTCACTCACAGAACAGCCTGTCCCTGCTGTCTGCGAGCAGTCATGCTTAAGCACAGTAAGCACGCTCACACATTCTGTTCAGCTCGCTGTGTGCGGCAATCAGGGCGACTTGGCCATTCACCCTCTAGCGTTACGCTTCAAAGCATGGAAAGCTATCCCAGGGATATCCAAATGGGTGTTAAGCACAATAAAACAGGGCTATTTGCTACAGTTCGATCGCCGCCCTCCCGCTTCAGAGCTGGCTCGAAACTACTGTGAACACGGAAGCAGCCTGCATGCTTCGTTCAGAAATAGCAAACCTTCTGTGCAAAAGGGCCGTAGAGAGAGTGCCACCTTCTCTGAGCGAAGTCGGGGTTTTACAGCCGTTATTTTCTTGTCCCCAAGAAAGACGGCGGCCTCAGACCAATATTAGATCTCAGGGTTTTGAACAAGGTGCTCGCAAAAAGACCGTTCAAAATGCTTACAATCAGGAAACTCCTCGCGCATGTGCGCCAGGGGACTGGTTTATTTCTCTCGATCTGAAAGATGCCTACTTTCAGATTCAGATAAATCCCTGTCACAGGCCATTCTTGAGATTCGCCTTCGACGGCCAGGTTTATCAATACACCGTCCTTCCGTTCGGCCTGTCTTTAGCACCCCGTACTTTCACGAAGTGCATGGATGCAGCGCTCGCACCCCTGCGGAGTCAGGGCTTGCGAATTCTGAACTATTTGGACGATTGGCTGATTTTGGCACAGTCACATACGGAGCTTCTGTCTCACAGGACAGTTCTCCTCAATCATCTGAACAGTTTGGGTCTTGCAGTCAATTGGACCAAGAGCTCACTACAGCCCAGTCAGGCAATTTCCTTCCTTGGAATAGAACTAGACTAGAAAACGCGTCACTCGGTGCTCCTAATAGCCCCGCGCTGGGAGAATCAGACATGGTTCCCGGAGCTTACGCAGCTGTCACTGACAGCCCCGTGGCCCATTCCAGTGAGAGCAGATCTCCTCTCTCAAGCTCGCGGCACGATCTGGCATCCCCACCCAGAGCGCTGGGCGCTGCATGCGTGGGTGATCAACGACTACCCGTCGCTTTGCCAGAAGGAGTAATAAACACTATCATACACGCTAGAGCCCCTTCCACGAGAAGACTCTATGCGTCCATATGGTCTGTGTTTTCAAAATGGTGCACCGACAGAGACCTGGACACACGGACATGTGGGGTGTCGTCGCTGCTCGTGTTTTTACAAGAGCTGCTGGATAAGGGCGGATCCCCATCCACGCTCAAAGTGTACGTGGCGGCCATCGTGGCGTTCGCTGAACCCCTGCACGGCCAGTCACTGGGAAAAAACGAGCTGGTCATCCGCTTCCTCAGGGGAGCTAGAAGGATGAACCCCCCCCGCACCCCCCATCGGTTCCTATCTGGGATCTTTCCGTAGTTCTCGAAGCTATAAAAGCCCCCCCTTTCGAACCGCTTCAATCCGTGGATTTGAAATACCTTTCACTCAAAACCGTTTTTCTGACTGCCCTGTCATCAGTTAAACGTGTTGGAGACCTTCACACGCTGTCTGTCAGCGCTGCGTGTCTTGAGTTTGGACCAAGTGACTCCAAGGTCATTTTAAAGCCTAGACATGGCTATGTCCCCAAGGTGATCGGTACTCCTTTCAGAGCACAAATCATTTCCCTATCGGCGCTGCCAGCATCCGATAGCGAACGCGACGCCAATCTCCTTTGCCCAGTCAGAGCACTGAGATTGTATACTGCGCGCTCCGCCTCTTTCAGACGCTCTGGGCAGCTTTTCGTTTCGTTGGGAGGGCGCACCAAAGGTTTCGCCGCCTCGAAACAGACACTGTCTAGATGGATAGTGGACGCTATTGCTGCCGCGTACGCGTCAAAAGACCTGCCATGCCCGTTAGGCATTAGGGCTCACTCCACTAGAGGCATGGCCTCCTCGTGGGCATGGTCCAGCGGGATTTCCATTCACGACATATGTGTGGCAGCGGGCTGGGCTTCCCCCTCCACCTTTGTCAGATTTTACAATCTGGAAGTGCCCGCCCTGCGGGCAAAACTACTAGCGGTTTAATACGCTACAGCTCCCTGGTGAGCTGCACTGATGGGACACATTCCACACAGACCGGCACCGCCGCTCTGTCTTTTCCTTCCCACTATGTGCTTATGTATTACACACACACTGGCCCGCACTCTTGCCGGCCAAATATTATTCCCCCACTCACAAGGGCTCCCCCGGGTCCCCCCACCCCGGGGCTCATGCAGTGGATGCTTGGCGCGCACGGCATTGACAATGGGTTCCCGTAGCGTAAGCTAGCTTACGCAATACGAGAGAACCTCTCGTAAGAGAACGAATCGGTTACCTTACGTAACCTCGGTTCTCTCTAGAAGAGGGAACGAGTATTGCGTAGGCGGCCGTGCTCGCGCCACGAGCGATTTTCGCTTCATTCAATGAAAACCAGGGTTCCAGCCTACGAACTTACGCTTATATGCACTCTAGCCACACCCATTTTGGCGGGCTTTGATGCAATGACAGCACGGCCTGTCATTGGACGCAAGTTCACTCAAGTTCGTCTATAAGCTGCAGCAGTTGCCGCAGAGCAACCTATGAGCTCGCTAGCTAGCCCGCTCAAGGTATGCAGTTGCTGCACTGCGTTGACAGTGGATACAAAATTAAGGATAACTTTTGGGCTTCAATATCTCAGAAAAGATTAATCTTTCCCGTAGCGTAAGCTAGCTTACGCAATACTCGTTCCCTCTTAAAAAAGAGAACCGAGGTTACGTAAGGTAACCGATTCGTTTTAACAGAAGAATTAATATAAGTGCTTTTATAAAACTAAAAGCTTCACATTCCTTTAATTGTTTCATTGTAAGTGCCTTAAAGTGTGCATTTTTTTAAGAAAAGGAGGGACAATTCAAAATAAATTTTTGTGATAATCATCATTATGCCCCAATTTCTGTCAATTGATCTTAACTTGTATTGAACTCAGAATATTCCTTTAAGAAGACATGGATTAAATCACTGAAGTTGCGTGGATTACTTTAATGTTGCCTTTATTTGCTTTTTGGAGCTTCAAAGTTTTTGTCACCAATCGTTTGCATTTTATGGACCTACAGAGCTGAGAAGAAAGAAAGCCATACACCTCTGGGATGGCATGAGGATGAGTAAACAATGAAAGAAATTTACATTTCGGGTGAACTGTCCCTTTAAGGCTCAAGAAATCCTGCTTTAATATTTATGTGTAGTCACTCTTTACATTGCAGTGTTCATGTCACTGTAAATGTACATAAGAAAGTAGGCCTGCTGTAGGCTAATAATGAAATGCACTTAATTAGTTGGGGTAGTATAGTAATAAATTACAGAAACATGTGAAGTGAAGTGCACTTCATGGCTTTTGGAAATTAGTTGAGTTTAGGGGATATTAAATAGTAGTCTACATCTAGGCCTAGCTATAATGTTCTAGACATGGCATTCGCCATATAACCGCGACAAAAAATAAATTAAACTCCATTCAAATTCTGTTTATCTGTATTTCAGTCTCTGTGGGAGTCCTAAGTATTCAGCGTGTGGTGACTGCAGCACAGCGCCTCTACCGATGCATGTGTCGTTGAACATACAAGCCAACCGGTAGAAACACTCTCTCACACAAGTCATAATGACCGAGGCGGTGAATCAAGTATGAGGACACGAGAGATGGTGACGCGACGGACGGGCAGAAGGAATACAAAAATAACACGACGGTGCACGGACAGTCGCAGAGGGAAAGAAAGATGTTGTTTGGAATAAAAAGTGGCGTCGCTCGTACCTACGTTTCCGCGACAGAAAGCATCGGAGGAGAGTTTAGATCGTCCTCATTCATCGGCAGAGTTTCGATGAAAAGTCCAGAACCTGTCACACGTCTGAGTCACGGAGTCTCACTCTAAACAGTATTAACACTACGCCGAGGGTACATGTGAACGTACCGCTGCTGCATTTATTCTCCGTTGATAGCCGCATTTAGATCGTCGAAAGCGTTGACTACCAACTTGCACAGGATGCAGGTGAAAAAACACAGGAGCTCCGATGACTCTCAACGGGATGACACAAAGAAAAAGCCGTCATGCTTTTCAAATATTAAGATATTTTTACTGGCGGAATGTGCTCTGATGTTGGCACAGGGTACAGTGGGGGCATACTTGGTAAGTAAAAGGTTGCTTTTCCTTTGGATTGTGGTTTTTGCTATTTGCAGGCTCTGAAATTGATTGCTGTTTGTTCCTGCATGCCATTGGTATTACAGGAGGAACTTTTGTGGCGTATAGGGTATATTCATTTTGGCATCATGCAGCCTAATACTTTCTTCACCTACAGTGCAATTTATTGCGTGGCGATAAACGTGATACGTATGTGACATAACATCAGATAATGATCTTGGTTACACCTTACATCAATGTTCTATTTATTAACATGACTAAATGCAGTAGGTATTATGAACTAACAGTGGATATATATATATATATATATATATATATATATATATATATATATATATATATATATATTATACAGTACTGTGCAAAAGTTTTAGGCACTTCTGAAAAATGTTGCATAGTGAGGATGTCTTAAAAAAATAATGACATAAATAGTTTTCATTTGTCACTTAAATTCATACAAAGTCCAGTAAACATAAAAAAGCTAAATCAGTATTCGGTGTGACCACCTTTGCCTTTAAAACAGCACCAATTATCCTAGGCACACCTGGAGTTTATCTTGGTTGTTGGCAGATAGGATGTACCAAGCTTCTTGAAGAATTTGCAGCGGTTCTTCTATGTATTTAGGCTGTCTCAATTGCTTCTGTCTCTTTTTATGTAATCTCAGACTGACACGATGTTCAGTGGGGGGCTTTGTGGGGGCCATTACAACTGTTGCAGGGCTCCCTGTTCTTCTTTTCTAATCTTTTCTATTTGCAAAAGTAATGTTTGGGAGTCTAACATTTAGATTTCCTATTGACACACTAAAGCTGAAGATATAAATAACCATCTTAAGACAAATGCTTTTGTGAAACAAAAGCCTAAGACTTTTGCACAGAAATATATAGTGTGTGTGTGTGTGTGTGTGTGTGTGTGTGTGTGTGTGTGTGTGTGTGTGTTAGTTCATGTTTGTTCATATTTCTTGAACTAATGTTAAAATGTACAACTTTTAATCTTAAAATATATTTGCATATGTTGACATTAGCATTACCCAAGATTAGAAAGTGTTGTCAATGAATCATTGTTGGTTCATGTTACCAAATGTAGTTAACTAATGTTAAACAAATTCTTTATTTACAGGAAGGAGAATGCGATAAAGTCTGTATCTTGTTCTTATTTTGGCAACTATATCAGTTAAGCTTGTTTGCTTTTTTTCTTATTCTACTTGAAAAAGGTTCACACAAGTGTGCTGCTTTTTGTCCGTAGTGACAAAATTCTCACATTGCTCACTGTAAATTAGTTGGGTACCTCTCTATACAGTATCAATGATAAAGAAGAGATTTGTCCAGCCAAGTCCTCCATACCCATGGGATGTCTCTGTCTGAAGTCCATGGGAGCACAGACCATATTTGGAAAGGAAACAATCATTCACTCTGTGCCAGAAAGCCACAATACATCATGGGAACAGTCTCAAAGGGGTACACTTGTAGTGGACTGGATTCATTCCCAGCTTATGGAAATTCGAATGTTTGTGAACCAAAGCAACACAACCTTGCACAACTATGAAATCCAGAACTTTGTGGGACTGGGAGAAGTGGAGATTGCCCAGATTTATTTGGACAGATTGATAGGCCTTCTGCTAAACTTATCCTCCTTGGTTACTGTAAACAGTCATTTCTTCCATAGGAAAAAAACCAGCTATCAAAGTGCAATAAAATGTCTTATTGAAACAAAAATGTTTTGCAAGATGTTGGAAGTTTGTTTACTCTTACTCAGAGTGCTTGTTTAGTCTCTAGGTCATTGGGTTATTTATACATGCAAACGAAGAGCAATATTGCAGCTTGATAAGGGTTTTTCAAATCCACATATAGCTGTGTGAGGTTAAAAATATATTTTCTGAGCAGATCAATTAGTAGCATTTAAAATATTCCATGTAACTCATTTGTTTATTTCAGAAATTACTGGTCTTCCTGTCCATTTTGAGATGCCGTCTCCACCCCCTTTCACTGGCTGACTCAGTGGCTTGTTTGAGGCATCATTCTCATTCCTAGGAATTGTGTCAGTTTCCTAAGTTTAGCCCCAGCACTGAGCTTGACTGAACATGGGCAGTCTGGACTTCCTCCTATGTGTTTAGAGGCCAAATTTTAAAGATGCTGAGCAATGAGGTAAACGAAAAGACAAGGACGATGGAGTGAAGAACCCAAGTGCAATTTATTATTAAGTGTGAATTCCAAAAAACCATAACTATAAACGTGAAACATAAAAATAAAATGTAATGTAAACTTGACATCACATAATCTTGACATGAACAACGTTACCAAACCTATAATACCTAACAAAGGACAATGGAAAACACGAGGGCTTAAATACATGAACATGGGAGAACACATGACAAAGATATCCAATGAACAAACAGAACATCTGATAACAGGACAATAAACCAATGAAAACAAGACACATGAACATGGAGGGAAAACAGGTCATCATCTGACTAAGGACACATGACATAAATAGGAAATAAACTTTCAAAATAAAAGACAGCAATCAAGAATTATTTAATTACTTAAAAGATACAAGATTAATCAATAGAATATAATATAGGTGGTTTTTTTTGTATTTGTTTTGTGTGCGTTTCCCCAACTTCCCAACCATTTAGCGCTCCACTCTCCATTCCAGTAGGTGGCGGGAATGCACCATTGTAGTTGGATTGCCAACCACCATATAACAACAGAAAAATAAAAAAAAATCAAATACATGAACACACACATTAAACATTACACAAATATATTTTTTAAATCTCCTATAAACACTCTCACACATGTGCACATCATAAAGGTTTCAGTATGAATAGCCTTTATTTAAAAACTATTGATTAGCTCTACCACTGCTAAATTGGGCTAACAGGAATCAGGCTAAACGCAAAATTGAATGAGATCAATGAGCCAGCATTTTACTAACTTTACATTAACCTTCCTTTTAAGGTGTAAGGCAAAAAGGCTTGGAGAGTGTTTGCAAATGTCCCATGGCAGAGGTGCCATGTGACTTCCCCAAACAAATATAAGTGATTAATCTCACCTCAACTCCTAAGCCTCCGCTCTCTTATTCCGCATTTAGCCCACTTGAGCCTGCTCAGCTTTCTTGTACTCGATTGTAGACATTAACATTTTGATGGCTGTATGACATTTATGACCACCACACTTGCTCCATTGAGAGGCGCTATTGTGTATCAGTCAGATAAAAACAAAAAAGCGATGTTTGGCAGAGCTTCAAATTCTGTTAAACAATGATGTGTTGTAATTAATATTTAGTGTTTCCATATGTTCTATTATTTTGCTGGGAACTAATAGAACCATATAGAAACACTTTAAAAAGTGAACAATGTCAGTTTTATTGTTGAAGGAATTGTTCACCCAAAAATTCCATTCTCTCATCATTTACTCACACTCATGCCATTCCAGATGTTTATGAATATGACTTCTGCAGAACAAATCGAACATTTTTAGAAGAATTCGGTATCTCAGATCTGTAGGTACATGCATTGCAGGTGAAAGGTGACCAAAACTTTAAAGCTCCAATAAGCACATAATGGAAGCATAAAGGTAATCCATGACCCCCTGTACACCTGGTATTAAGATGCATTTCGGTGAGCTGGTCAAATGTGGTCAGCACTAAATACAGGTCTAAATGGGGTCTAAAACGTTTTGTGATCGGATAAAAAAAACCCACATACAAATGTGGAAAAAAATTTATGTGACTGCATCGCAATTGAGGTGTTAACGCTAATCCGTCCTGAAAGCGTCTCGGCATCAGCGAAGTGCCACCCCTCGCCTGTCAATCAACCACTGCGCAAGAGTTTAAACTTTGCTGGTTATGAGCAGCTTTACAAGAGGAAAAAATTTTAAAAAGCGGATACATATACAAGCATGAGAACCTCACGGCTCTTCTTCAGTGTGTCTCATATCAACATACAGGGATAATTATGAGAAGCACGAACATCTGAAGCTCAGGTTAATACAGGTAATTCACTAAAATAATGGATAATTCTGCTCCAAATGTTGCATTTGTGCTTAAATAAAGTTTCAGATGCATCTGGGAGAAATGGCGCATTTTCTTCACTCTTTCTTTGTCTTTTCTAACTTTATTGCACTTTAATATCACACACTGACATAGTGATTGATGTATGTCATAATGAAACAGTGTCCCTCCTCTCCAAAATCCGATCTCAAGTGGTCACAGGATTTAAGTGACCAAGTGTAAACAGCGACGTGTCTCGCCTTTCCACATGTGATCAGATCACCCGAGATGCATCTTAATACCAGGTATAAATGGGGTCCACAAGACTCCAGTGCTTTAATCCATGTCTTCTGAAGACTTCCAATCAGTTTTGGTTAAGAACAAACCAAAATATAACTCTTTTTTTTTTTTTTCTGTACATCTTGCCATTGCATTTTCTTGGCACAATCATGCTTTCATGCTCGATCTACACTTCCTAGTGATTGACACATGCGCAGAGCACTAGATGGCTCTAGGAAGTGTAATTGAGTGTTAAATCGTGATTGCCAAGGTGACTGCTGAAGTCAAGATTTATAGTGTTATCTGTTGTCACCCAAAACCAATTGGATCACTTCAAACATGGCTGACCCATGGGTTTGTAGTCCCCCGGTGAAAATGTAAAAATGGCCCCACCGATGTGAATATTGACATTATTTGAAAACATAGCCTACACAGAACTACTGCAAACATGATTGTATATTTTTTTAAAGAGAAAGTACTAAAAATAATCACTCTTTAGCTCAGTAGATAACAAATAACATGTCCAAGAACTTTTATATCCCCATGTTAAAATGTACATGAATGTACAGTATGAATGAAAATATCTATTTTAGGTCCGGTGACAGAATTTCTTTACTATTTCCAGCTTTTTGCCATTTTAATTAACTTTTTTTCTTGAAGTACAAATAAACTAGTGTGGCAGTTAATATGACTCATGGAAAATGCAAGCATGATAATTACAGAGTAACACTTTACATGAAGGTTCTATTTGTTTATATTAGTAAATGCATTAGGTATCATGAACTAACAATAAACTATATAATTTTACAGAATGTAAAATATCTTGGTTTTTGTTAATTTATAAAAATAAAATTGTTCATTGTTTGTTCATATAGCATTCATTAATAGTAACTATACAACTTTTAATGTTAAAAAATGCTTTAGTATATGTAGAAATATACATTAACCAAGATAATTAAGCATGGTTCATTGTTAGTTTATGTTAATTCATGTAGCTAATGCTAACAAATAGAACCTTCATGTAAATTGTTACCCATTACACTACACAAAATCAGAAAATTCTGTTTTAAATAGTTTTAGATGAAGATGTGCTGTAAATTTCATGTCAATTACCCACATAACTATGTGTAAATGTTTTAGTGCAAAAAAAAAATTAGCAAAATTGACTAAGTTAAAACATCAGTAAAAATCGGGTAGCAACAGCAATGTGGGGTGAATAAGCTGTGAATTTTCTTCATGAAAAGAAACGCACAGTGACGCATATACTATGATTCAATAAGTCGCGAGCCATCACGTTATAATGTAGCTGCATTAAGCGTGCACGCTCAAGGGACGAATATCCCCGCGACAGAGTGTGATACCGCCGGGTGCGGTTTCAACTCCTAGAAGATGCACTGACCACACAGATAAATGCCAGTTTTAGAGTTTGAAGTTATTTAAATGATCTGCTTCCATATTATTTGAGCTTTAATAAAGCTATAACGCATTAAAATATAACTGTATTTAAGATGTAACGCCTGGGTGTTTCCTTTAAAGAGCTCCGGCTCTGCTGATTCCACAACGACAGTGCTTCTGAATTTACTTATTTGATTTTTTTGTGTAATTCCCTCATAATTTGCAATCTACATCACCTGAAGCTGTTTGGAAAGTTTATAGTGCATCTGGACCGTGATCTGTGTAATTCTTCCTCTCCCCAGTCAGGCGTGAACTGCAGTGATGCTCTCACGCGCCATCATTAAACTTTAATATGATCTCATGTTACATTAAATGAGTTCAAACGACTTTTCGACAAAGAACATTTTTGTCTATATTTTTTTATTGACGATGTTGTCGATAATGCCGACTAATCATTTCAGCCCTACTGGCACATATCTGTGGCCCTGGAAACTGAGCGGATCCGGTATGCACAATGTGCCCCAGGCACACATGTACACACACACAACTTGCTTGACCAGAAAATTAAATCATTTTCTACTTCAGGAGTGATTTGTTGCCTGTTTGTAATTTGCTGGTTAAATAGTTCAGTCACTTGAATATAGATTAATTTTAGCAGTAAGCTGGCAAATTTGGGCGAAGTAAATATGTCCATTAGGCATCACGGTTTGTTTGGTTGCTGTGAAAAGTTTTTGCCAAACCAGAAAACTGCACCCGGGTCCACCCCTGAAAAGGTGGTTTATGTGCAGGGCAATTATCAAGAAAACTTTCATGTTTAGTTATTTATATGTGTTAAAGCAAAAAAGGGGAAGATGCCTATGCCATTTATAGGATATTTTATGCCAAATCTTAAAATAGTCCACTGTTTGGAACATTGGAACCTCTGTTGGTAGGTTATGGCCTCATAGCATTTCTTAAAGTTCAGTTTTTCATATTTTATTAATGCACTAGTTTATCAAAACAGTCAGTTCAGAGTAAAGCCACCTCTAACCTTTTTGATAGAATACATATAATATATAAAGCTTGATTAAGAAAATTCTCTGAACAACTTTGATATGCAAATTATGTCATCGGTATGTGTACACACACCCTTTGTTATTCACAGTTTATCTAAGTGTTATACCAGCCATTAACACTAAGGGAGTGAGATGTGTTTTGCATGTTTTATAGTATTTACTGGAACATAAGGCATCTATAATTCAGGTTTCATGTGGACTGCAAACAGCCATCCATTTTATATAAAAACAAAAAGACAGACTTATCTGTCAGACACTCCAAGATACTTTTCAATTGAAATGCATCAGGCTAACTAGAGCTAATCCAGTCATCGGACAGTTATAACAACATCATCATTGCCATGCCAAGAAAAGGCTGATGGTAATAATAAAACAAATTATTCATATCAGGCATTTTAATTGTTTAGGAATATCTTGCTGTGCACAAAAATGTTACAGTGTTAGCTATAGTTGATTCAGTAACTGAGTTGGAGCTTTTCTGTGCTGCCCAAAAACATCAAACCAACAGAGAGAAATCACATTCAGAAGGCTGTTGTGATAATTGAACTATGCTTTTAAAAAAGGTCAATTGATTCTACAGTCTATGTTATTCAAAGAGAAGCCAATAAATAATACAGACTAGTAATTAGCTGTCATAAATGTGCATAGATGCTTTCCTGTTTGGATTAATCATTTTGGACTTGTATATCACTATATACTTATATACACATTGTACACATTTCCACCATCGGACAGACAGTATACTATATATTGTTATACTGCCCAGCCCTATTGACTTGTTTTAAGAGAGAGAGAGAAACTGAAAGAGTTGTCATTATATGGAGAAATCATGCAAGTAACTATTATCATGCCCATTCAATCTAAATGATCTCTCCAATCACATGAATCTGTAGTACAGCATTGGGAGATTTGTAAAGACCACTGAGCAGCATCTGAGAGAGGGCCTGGAGCCAGCCTGCTCCAGACGAATAGGATTATAGTAAAGAGCATGACCTCAATAACATGCTCTTTTCACAGCCATGCCATATTTGTCTGGCCCCTGCTTGAATGCTTCAAGCTGATCCATTAAGGTCATGTGATTTCTCTTCAAGGCTGCCTGGTAGCATTATTTCACTTTCACCAACTTAATTTCAGTCATAAGCTTTGATAATTGCTGTGTGATAAGTCGAGTGTTGATGGTTCCACAGATTGAAAGGATTTGTAAAAACTTTTGTTCTACTGTGTTCATTAGTTCTCTTCTTTGAAATGAATTTAGTTTACTTGATTTTATTCCATTCTATTTGAGATTTGTTCAGTTATGCACACATGACTTTGTCTGGTTTGATTGGGGGCTTATTGTAATGCCATGCCCATTTCCATTTAGCACATTGTGATATTCTAATTTTCTAATCTTGTGCAACTTGTAGGGAAAGTAGTTCAAGCAGTTCCTCACTTCATCGGTCTCATACCGATATATTATTATTGGTCCATTGCTTGCATCCCCAAAATGTCTCCCTTGGTCCTTATTTTAAATGTCACTTTGGTGCCATATTAAACAAATTTTGGAGGATTTTAGTACTTTGCCCAAGGCTAAATTATTTAAATAAATGAACTGAGAATTCGGTAACCATTTGATCATTGCTGTTGATTTGAGGTTAGGGAAGGGAAGTCTGTTTTGTTCACCTCACATTTGCGTTAATAACATTATTGGTTAGGTTTAGAAGTAGCATTTAGTGAATGATAATTTTATTGTTACTTTTCTCAGCTCTGACATTCAGAAAACTCCATGTCTCACAGCAATCAAAATATAAAGCATTTTTAGTTGGTTATGTACTACAAGCATTGCAATATATAGTCTTTCAAAAAATGCATTTTAGTAAAAAAGTCTAGGCCTTCAGTGCGATTCTTACCATTAAGAAAACACAGTTTCACAATGAATACATCATACATTACGTGGCAGTCAACTAATAATACCAAATGAAATTTTAAAAACATGTCCATGCACAAAAGCTAGAACCAAGGAGGTCTAATACCAAGAAAAAGCTCTCTAATAATATTTGCAATTTAAATTTTGCTTGCAATAAATTTTGTTTCGTCAGGGTACACGGTTACTTTTCAAGACTTGATCTGACACTGAATGCTAGAGCAGCCTAATTTATACAGTAAACTCCTGATGTTGCTATAACAATGCAAAAAGCACTTAACAATTTACTTGAAGTGAAAATTAGTCCTCCATTCCTGTTTAATTAATCAATCACACGATCATGTACAACATCTCAGGTTTTTAAATCCATAAGGATCTCTTTCTCAACACAATACCCGCAGTGATGACAGCTGACTCGTCAGCAAGATCTCGCGCTATTGGCTTTCAAATTATGTACATCACTTAAAGTGTGGTTGCGTCACGCAAGGCCAGCTAGAAGGCCTGGACTGGGAAATATCCTAAAGACCACACCCACAAGAACAAATAAATCAATCTGATTGGCTGATGAATCTGACATTAGATGCCTATTCACTGCAGTGATTCTGTGGAATTTCTGAAGGCCTGACAAGGTGAGGATCAGACTTACGTGCTGCTTCGGCTAAAGGAGCATGACTTTGGGTAGGAGGTTTGTGAAACAGTTGTCACACTTTGCTTGTAAGCATTGATGAATAAATTCTGATTGGATACATTTGTTTGTCTTTTGCTATTAATTTGTAGATTAATTAGGAGTTTAAAGTGATGGAAAATACATAAAAAGGTCAATGAGAATGAAAGGATGAAATTTTTTTTATTTATTATGCATGTTATGGTAGCAGAGAAGGCTTTGCTGGCCCTGAGAAATCAACACTGTAGTAAAAGAGTTTGATGTAATAAGGTAGTATTGTATGGGTAACGGAGCAAAAAAAGTGTTTATGAATGGATCATATGCTGTTTACTTGTGATTTGTGTGATAGTGAATACAACTATGGCTGTTTTTTATTTTATTGGTGTTTATTTCACCAGAAAACTGCAGCAATATGTAAAACGAGGCATGTAAAACTGATTTTTCAAAAATGCAAGACAGTGAAGTTTTTACTATGAGACAAGGTTGCTTTTTCATGATGCAGGCAAAAAGACTGCCCTGGACCTACATATTGTCTTTACAGTAAAACAAACCAGGGTTATTACAGTCCTTGAAATATCAGGAAACCTTCAAATTGTGATTTCCAGGCCTGGAAAGATTAAAGAAATTAATAACATATTCAAATTTTGTTGACAAGTCATGGAAATGTTTTGGTCAAAAGGCACCTCTGCAAAATGTCTGTCTGTTTATTTGATTTTGCATTACACTGTTTGATTATCATTTATATTTATTCTTTGTTTATTTCTTAGATGAGCGTGCTGACCACACTGGAGCGGCGTTTCAATCTTCAGAGTGCTGACGTGGGTGTGATTGCCAGCAGCTTTGAGATTGGCAATCTGGCCCTCATACTTTTCGTTAGTTATTTTGGTGCAAAAGCCCACCGTCCACGATTAATTGGCTGTGGAGGCATCATCATGGCTTTAGGAGCCCTGCTGTCCGCTTTACCTGAATTCCTCGCCAGTCAATACAAGATCACAGATTCCTGGAGCAGGGAGCAAGGCCGGGATTTGTGCTTCAACACTTCAAAAGTTGATGAACTGTGTGGGAATAGAGCCAACACCAATATGATGTACTTGCTTCTGATTGGAGCACAGTTTCTACTGGGTATAGGGGCCACTCCCGTGCAGCCCCTGGGTGTTTCCTACATAGATGATCATGTACGGAAAAAAGACTCCTCTCTATATATAGGTAAGTGTCATTTAAATGTTCTGGGGTTGTTTCCTACACACTTATTTATGCTGTTCGGATTACACACCCAAAGGCATTGATTGCATCGCAAGAATAATTTGGCATAGAATTCTTTAAAAAGCATGTATCTCCGTTTTCCTTTAGGGCCTAGTAAGTTCAAAGTAGATTATTATCAGGGTGATTTATTTTGGTTTCAGGCCTTCCAAAGGTACGTTTAAAACCACTGATGTATTAAAGTGGAACAGCATTCAAGAAATGACTGTGCTGGTTTGTGCTAGAAAGCAGTGTTTGTTCAAAACCCATGGGTCAGTAAGAAACAAAATGTGTGTGTGTATGCATGTGCATGTGCACTTGTATGTGTATTGTATATTAAATTGTGAGCACAACCTTCAAATTGAATCAGCAGGTGAGCAGTGCTGGAAGGGTTTAAAAATAATCACTTTTATTTGTATGTGTAGGGAAGAACAGCATGGAAAAGGAGCATTTAAACACAATGGAAGGCTCAGTGTGGTAACAGTAGATAGTTGGTTTTCTTTGGGGATGAATGTTTGGACAGGTCAGAATAGGTGTTAGTTTTATGGAACATTAAAATAGCTGATGACTGTTCATCGATGTGCTTTTTTTCTCTGTTAGCTTCACATGGTATGATACAGGCGTTGTCCCATTTATTGGACTACAAGTCCTTTTGTGTAAATATTTGACATGAAACAGCTGTTTGCTCCTTACAATGCTGGTATTATGTTATTGGTGCTTTTAACTGTTAAAAGCATGTCAGTAATAACATAAAGGCAACCAATCCCAAAGAGATACCTTGGCACATGCATTGGACCTGAGTAATGCATGTGTTTTATTTCAGATCAAATACAAATAAATAAATATATACAAATATTTTTGTAAATTATTTAAATATATGACAAATATTCTAATATAATAATTTATGTGATTCAAATTGTAAATTGTAAAATAATTTAGAACAAATGTAAATATTATTTAAATACAAATACATGTAAAATAGTCCATTTGTAGTCTAATACTGTAGTTTCTAGGTGGGTTCTCAAATAATCAGTAAATTAAAGGGTTAGTTCACCCAAAAATGAAGATTCTGTTATGATTTACTCACCCTCATGCAATCCAAGATCTGAATGACTTTCTTTCTTCTGCAGAACACATATTAAGATATGTAGAAGAATATTTCAGCTCTGTAGGTCCTTACAATGCAAGTGAATGGGTGGCAAAAAATTTTAACTCCAAAATCATCAATAAAGGGAGCATAAAAGTAGTCCATACAACACCAGAGGTTAAATTCATGTGTTCAGACATGATATGATAGGTGTGGGTGAGAAACAGATCAATATTTAAGTCATTTTTTGTCATAAATTCTCCTCCCTGCCCATTAGGAGGGATATGCAAGAGGGTTGTGAATCACCTAAAACAGAAGAAGAATGAGAATGTGAAAGTAAAGTGGAAATTTACTGACCAGGGACTTAAATATTGACCTGTTTCTCTCCCACACCTATCTTATCGCTTCAGAAGATATGGATTTAACTACCAGAGTCATCTGGAGTACTTTTATTTTGCCCTTATATGTATTTTGGAGTTTCAAAATGTTGGCACCCATTCACTTACATTGTATAGATCTAAGGAGCTGAGAAATACTTCTAAAAAGCTTTGATTATGTTCAGCAGAAGAAAGAAAGTCATACACATGATGACAGAATTTTCATTTCTATCCCTTTAACCAGATGGATAACACTGTGAAATCGGCAACAGTAGATTAAAAAGTTAAAAAAGTTATTTTGCTGAAATCAGTCTGTTCTTACCAAAATTCGAACCACAGCCCCTAGTTTGCACCAATTTCAAAAAGGGGCCTCACTTCCACACACTGATAAGGTCAGGGAAAGGATTAGGTAAGGGGCTCCCTACAACTTTAATGGCGGTTTGGAGCTCCCACCCCTTTTTGGAGCAATGTTTGCAACTATATCCTTCTCCTCTTCTGAGTAAAATGACCACAGAGTGGTCTGTATGTAACACAGTCAACAGGAATGCATATTTTATTACCTCCTAAGCCAAACCCCAACTAAAATCCTAACAGTAAGTGAAGTAAAAATGTCATTTTAAAGTGAAAATGCTTCCGAATTACACTCATAATTGTTTATGTGAACACAATGACTTTCTGTCTCCACTGGGACCAGAACCCATGTCTCTGAGGTCTCTCAGTGACCCTGTTTATATACACACCAAAACACAGCTTGCTAAAAAACAAACAAACAAGAAAACCACATTATCATGAGATTTGAAATAATTGGGTTTTTCTCAGCAAACAGTGAAAAGGCATGTGGACAACACGTGTGTACATTGGTGAATGCCGCTAAAGGTGCTTACATGCAACATTAAATTGGGGAAATGGGCAAAAATCTACCAATGCCAATTGGTTCATTCTTAAATAAGCCGTTTATGACATTACACAGATATAGGAAAGCCTTAAATACATTTACATGACCACAAACATTGCTGATTAATAAATATAATTAGTGTAAGAAAATGCATGTAAACACGCTCGCTTGCACTATAGGGAAACATGCTCACATTTGATTGATGCAAAATGTCTGATGAGGGATGCTGCTTGTCAGTTATTTTGTCGAATGAGATTGTTTTCAGGGTGCATATTGTAAACATTTGGAAGCAACATGTCAATTTCCTGTGTGATTATGTTGAATTAATTGAAATTTCAATCAATATTCCTAAACAACACATTTTGTTCTTTTTTAACTTTCCTTGAAAACTCTGATTTATGTCCATTTATGTTTTCTTTATCTTATAATATCTTCAAACAAGATATAGCATGACTTCATATTGTCTTTAGTTCAGATGTATAAGGTGTGTGACATATAAAGAAGCTGTTTTCAGGGTGACAAGAGCAAGATTTTTAGGGTTCACTGCCTTAATTCTGCCTTTAATTCAGTACCACATGCTGTCTTTATATTCATGTTCAGGGATTCAAAAGAACCATATCTTTTAGATACAGGAAGCGTGTCTTATCAAAGCAAGCAGATTTCCATAGAAGGTGGATGGACCATGGTTTGTTTCACATGCATAAATCTATTCTGTGATGAGAGAGAGAAGATAAGTGTTCAAAATTAACACGTGCCTTCAGTTTCTATTTGATGCTATGATGCTTCATAGTTTCCACATAGGTGTAAGGGAGATCAAATGTAGATGCATCTTATGTTGTTTTTTTATATACAGTGCAGTGGAGTCCAAAAGTGAAGAGCACACAGTGAAATTCTAGGATTTAAAATTATATTTTAAACCTTGAAACTAACTGAAAGTTGCAGGATTTTGAAAGAATTTACATGAAGACAGTTATTATGTAAGAATGGATAAGAAATATGTAAGACAATTTGTTATGCTGATCAAAGTAACTCCTTTATACAATTGGTCAACAAAGCCAAGCCTTCAGTAAAATCATAAGATTCTCTTTGGAACATTCTGAAATCATGCTGGGATAACATAGATCATCAGGTTTTGCAACTTGAACTTGAGAAGTTCATTGCATGCTGTCATTAAAGCAAAAGGGTGACATACAAATTCCAATGAAATTCTGAAATTGATGTTAATTTAACCTTCTATTCAATAGTTTATAGAGTAAATATTATTTGTTAAAAATTTTTATTAAATTAGAAAATTGGAAAGTAAAAACATTTTTACTGGTAGACTCTGGTGTTCTGGACTTTTGAACCCTACTGTACATGCAATTAAGAACTTAGAATAGATTGAATTCATTTTGCATACTTTTGACCATTTCCAGTAATGCTCTGCAAGTGAATTTATCCATTCTTTCAATCCATTTAAAAAATGGATTGTATTTTTCTGTCTTTATTTTCTTTTTCCCCCTGTTGTTCAAAGTTCTTTGTGTATTTGCAGCATTAACAAACCAGCATCACAAAAGTCTTGTGGGTCAACGCAGTGCTTGTTGACAGTGTGCAGTAAGAAATGGACACACACTGATTTAATTTTGCAAGTTCAGAGGGCGATTTGGAGCTGTGCTGTGCTGATAAGCTGCACGACTGAGTTTGAGTGCAAACAAGCAATGTTTCGTTTTAGAACAATGCTGTATTGAGTGAAGGCTGCGCTCAGCTGATCGGCTAAATCCCAGTGCTGCAGGCATAGCATGTGCTAGCGACTGCATGAATGGGACTGATTGTTCAGACATCACTAAAATGTATTTTCACTCACTAGTAATACATTCTCAGTTTGCTCATAACAACACAACAACAACACAGCTTGTGTAATTGTTTGTATATTGGTAAATGTTCTTAAACAATGCTTGCTTAAGTAATATGTGCTAAATATAAGCTAGTGTATTTATAGATCTCTTAATATGAACATTGGTATATTGAAATAAAGATACATTGAAGCTTTCAGGGTTCCCACGGTCATGGGAAAACTGGAAATATTCTGGAATTTACAATCATAGTTTCCAGACCTGTAAAGGTCATGGGAATTAATACAGTTGGAAAAGGTCATGAACATTTAGTTCATTTTTATTTTTCAATATATTTTTGCTTGGTTTTTAAATATTTAATCAGATATACTGTAAATTCCTCTTTGTGTGTACAATCTTTAAAAAAATCCTTATTCATTCAAAACCCTGTGCAAGGTATTTTCTGTATTTTATTGATGTTTGAGATTTATGGTATGCCACATGTTTTGAACTACTGACATTCTACCATTCGGAAAAGATATTGTAAGAATATTGGTGTAGATGCTGCTATGTCAGCCTTCATTAAGCGCTTGTATTTGTGAGAGCTGTGGACTGACAAGTGGCTCTAAAACTTTAAAAGGTTTTGATGCCGCTGTGTTTCTAGTTATAAACCGACATAATAATAGCCTCTGTTACTTCTTATCATGTGGCTGGAACAGACCACTTCTTTGTGCCTGTTTATGTCCATCTACATCACTGAATGTGCCTTCCAGGTCAGCCTGAACCCATGGTGCTGTTCTTGTCTGTGGCATGGATGTCACATTGCACTCATGTGTTTGTATATCCAAGCACTCTCCGGAGTGAAATGAGTTGGATCCTTTTTTTAATTTATTTTTTATTGTTCCTCATTAGCAATTCAGTTTGCTGCATCCTCTATCATCCATTGAGTGCTTTGTAAAATAAGTGTTAGCCTACATATTTTTCTGGTGAAATCTGAAAAGAAGACTAAATGGAGTCTTTATCCCCTGGAAAGCTTTTATGGAAATATGTTAATGTTGAATGAGGTAATTAGCACCTGTTGGCCATAGCAACAGATGAGACCGTATCACTTACTAAATGGTGATGGAGATTATACATCATTTAAAAATGCAATGAGATGCATGCAGATGTTGTCTAAGGTGCTCATGAGTGTCTGTAATATTTATAAATGTCATTGCATTGTATAACAAATCAAAGCAACTGGATTGTATTCTTAAGAAAGGTAGCAAAAGCACACTTTTCGAGCAAAATATTCTGCAACAAAAGGTTTTAAATGATGAAACATTTGCATTAAATAACCAATATCAATAAAGAGAGAGCACAAGCACACTTTTCACTTTTCATTTCACAATAAGTTTGCTATAGACACACCAACATATTCACTAAAAATCACCTTGACACCAGTTGGTTAAAAGTCATTGCAAAAAAGGAATCATATGCAAAGTTAGTTCTGAGAAAAGCTCTAGCATCATTTATTTGCATATGACACTTGTCTTGATATTTTGCTATGCATTTATATTCAGACATTTTTAAGTGAATGTGAACCTGAATAACCAACATGCAATGCACTAGCACCATGCTTAACATGCACCTGACTTGTTCATAGAAGACAATGACATGAGCCTTTTTATCTTCTTCATGATATCGGTAGGAGTGGAGACGTAATTACAGAATGAGGCAAGAATGCCAACCAGCCAGCTATGAGGTGGGTCTGAACGGGCCCGGCAGCACATGCATACCACACAGCCCTATGAAAAACAGCTCCCACAGAGGGAGCCTGTCTTTTCCTGCTTCCTTACAACAACCAATAGTGGAGGGGTTACAGGTCAACAAATATTTATATGATTATATTGCATTTAGGTGTTTAGACTTTTGGGCATTTGACCTGAGCACACAAAGAGAGTCAGGTGACTGGACTCTAAAGGGACTGTGTTCCCAGAGCTCATGTGAACTTTTTATTTTCAATTTCTAATTTTGGGTGTTCCCACAGGGCCTCAACTGCAAAAATACACAGCACATACATATGCACATGAAGGGAACAAGGTATGACACTCAGGAATGCTTCAGCCCCATCAAACTGGCTCTCCATGCATTACAAGCTTTTTAGAGTGTCAGTAAAATGATCCCCGTAAGTAGACTGAAATGATTTGACTCATTTAGCCTAAAGACAGAGTGCAGTGACAGCAGCTGCTGAGAGAGCTTATTCAAACACATTAGCCTACCCATGTTTGAATACTGTATGTGTTTGCTGATAAAATCACTAAATGGACTTGTAGAAAGTTCCAGTCATATCCCTAAAGGTGAAATGTGGGCTATTTTATGCTCGAGACTCTGATTTGTTGATAAGAATCACCAAACATTAAGGCAACAGTTCACCCGAAAATGAAAATCCTCATGGTTTGACCGAATTTTCATTTTTGGTAAGTTTGTCCTATGAAAAAATAATTAAATCGTTATACTACTGTTTGGGAACACAATACAGGTTGCTAAATTAAGACAATAAAACAATAGAAAAACTAAAATATGCCTGTGAAACAAGCATGCTCTATGAGCTCGAAATGCAGACTGTAGTTACAACAGTGACAGACTCTGTCTTGGCGGTTCTTGGAAGACTTAACCCAGACCTGCTCTGGGCCTCTTCACAACACCCAGGCCAAAGAAGATATGACAGATAAGTGGCCGATGGAGGCAGGGGAGACAAAGTTCCCTCTTTATTCTGCTGTAGGTTTAGATGCAGAACAGTGCCAACTTCTGAAAAGCATAAACCACAATCATTGTATTCACAACATGAACATTCATAAAGCAATTTGTTGAAGCATATCTCAGGTATGTAAAAGCAAAATTTCTGATTGTTTTTAAACATCTTGTGCTTTTCTCCTATTTAAACAGTAATTACTTTACTTAAAGGTAGAAGTGTGTAATTGTATTGACATTAGTGCCAAATGGAATTGCCAAAATAAAGTTAGTTTTTAAACGATTTCCTGAACACTCCCCTTTTTCAATTACTTGACCAAAACAAAATAGTCCTGCCCCAAACTTTCTCCATTGGTTGAGCCAATGCTCCTATGTCAGGTTCATCTGGAATTAGAGCAATGTATTGATAGGGCAGCAAAGCCACAGTGTTTACACTGTTTTGGGTAGTTGCTTATAGTTATCTCTGCATATTAATCTATTTGAGATTTAAATTTATTTACCTACAGTAAATTCACAAAGGTGCTTCATCTAAAGCTCCCGGTATACTTCAAATGAAATCGAAGAACGAACGATATTTCAAACTAAATCTGTCCAAAACAATGTGTTTTTGAGTTTGTTTTCGGTGGTTCCTAACAGCTCACCAGCCCAACTTTCAGGAAAATGTTGTACCAGCTATTAAACACCTTCTTACTGCCATTGGTCCACGTCATTGGTAGGTTTGGCCTTTAGCTAATTCTAGTTATGTTGTTCAGTCATTTAAGATCAGTCAAAAGGAACACACCAGCTTGTAGCGTTATTAGCAACCTGTTGCACACATACTTACATCTGTATAATCGTTAATGAGGAGACATTTTCGAAAAACATATCTTGTGATTTTTTTTTTTTTGTTTTGTTTAATTAGTTTACTCTATCAAATCTATTCAAATACTCTTAAATTCACACTGAATTTTGATATGTAGCTTCATTCATGTGCCATTTGCAGCCAAAAGCCATTCACACATCTGCCCAAAGTAAGATATGTATTCTGCCCATTAACAGTCTTTTATACACCCATCTTTGCCTTAGTATCAGTGTCATCATAAATTACAACAGAGAGTAACTGAGGCACATTGTGGCCAGGTATAGCGTGTTCACGCATCAGCTGTGTCGAACCTCTATTTGGCTCTGAGCGAAGAATGAAGAACTTCTCCTTGAAGATATGGGAACCTTAAGTCCTTGATATACTTCCTACAAAATCGAAGAACGAACAGATGTGACAGCATTTAGAACTAAATCTTGCCAAAAAGGTGTTTTTGTGTTCATTCAGTGGTTTGTAAAAGTTTGCTGGAGCATACTTTTAGGAACAATTCTTATCGGCTGCTAAACACCTTCCAACTGTCATTGGTCCACGTCATCGGTGGGTGTGACCTGGAGCACCTCCTATATTGAGATTGATGTCTAATTTTGTTTACATTGTTCAGTGAGTCAAAATCAGACAACATGAACACATCAATGTGCAAAGTTTTTAGCAAGCTGGGGTAAATTAACCTAAATCTGTACGATCGTTCGCGTAGAGACATTTTCCAAGACCAAGTCATGTGATTTTAATTTTTTTTAATCTACTAAAGGAATCAAATCTTCTCAAATACTCTCAAGTGCCTATTCACTCATGTGTCATCTTCAGCAAAAGCCATACACAGATCTGTCTAAAGAAAGATATGCCTCAGTCATTGTTTTAGCTTTGCTTTGTACATTAACACTTTTATGCACTCAATCTTTGCAATGGTATCAGTGTCATAATAACTTACAATAACAGAGCATATTATGGCCACGTGTAGCATGTTAGTGCATTAGCGTCATGAATTCATAATATATACTGCTTATACTGTATATTATTTTAAATCATCATCGAGTGCAAAACAGCTTCTTTTACTGACCTTAAGTAACTTCTACTCAGAATGAGGCATAAAGTCATTGATAACACATTTTTAAGGTTTTGCATGTAGCGTCCTCATATTTAAATGTACTTCTAAATGCCTCCCACATTGGTGTGGCAGATGTTCGAATGTTTGGAAACAGTATATCGTTTCTCGGCTGCTTAGAACTTCTTTTTACCCCTGAACAAAGGATGAAGAAGTTGTTCTCCTGAAGTATATTGAGGCCTTTAAGGAACAATGCTTCTCTTTGAAATTGTCAGAGACACCTGTGCTAATTATGAAAAAATGCTGGCAAAAATAAACATTTTCGTATATTTAACTTCCCGCTTCAAGCTATGCTGCAGATGCCTTTTTGAATTTGCAGTGATGATGCAGTTTGTCTGAAGCCACTAAAAGGTCTCAAACGCATCCTCAAGGAACCCATCTTCAATGCTGCTAAAATGTTTTGACTTCACACCTTGCCTACAGTCAGGCACACTCATAAGCTACTTAAACACTGTGCATGTAATGTCATCTTGAAGGATTAGATTCTAAATGGGTTTTTCTAACTCACCGATAAGCTCTGTGCTCTCTGCCTTACCAACTCCTGTTTGTTTAATATGAGAACAATGAAATTTGTCATCTCTTTCACTGCAGGGGTGCCATAATGTACTGCAGAAGTCTCATCTTTCAAACAAACCCATTCTTTTTAATTTACTGTGAACTTCTTTATTATTTTGTCATTTAAATTTAACTGAATTTCTCTTGCAATCTGTTTCAGATTCTTATTGTCTTACTATACTAACAGATGAAGATTTATATTAAGAACGTGTGCTACTTAGAGAAACTAATCACGTGGCCAGAAAGCAGCACTAAGATGATAATGTTGAGGAGAGCATGTCCAACCTTAGTGAAGTATTAAAGAATGGAAACTGTGGTTACTGTAATTTAAATGGAACAAAGACAGACTTCATAAAGATAAGTATTAAGACCACTTTAAAATGAGGTTGAGTAACATTCATACAAGTCATTTGGTGTCATTTGCTTACTTAATCCTATCAGTGTTCGATCCTGTTCGCCAATCATACTAAACAATCTGGGCAAGCAGCAAGCCACAGAACAGGCATGTAAGATCAGAATACATTAGAATTGCAAGGCAATAACGAACCATGACATTTTTATGTCCAAGTCATGTCATTATTACTACAATAACCACTCATTTTAAAGTGAAGGGTGTAATTTCTGCTCCACTGGTTTCACAAAATTTCAGAAATAATTATTAAAAAGTTCCTCCATTCTGTCCTAATCTATTAGCCTCAGAGAATACAATAGCAAGTGTTGTTGCATGCATCTAGTAGACCTAGGTCTATGTGTCCTCTCAGGCAGCACATAATTGAGATTAGCTGTTTACATGCTATACAATGCCTATAGCCCTTTTCTTAATTTCTGAGATGTCTTATGAAGTGTGATGAACTAAAGAGACCCCTAAAATGTTTGAACAAGTCAGTTCTCTCGACGGCTATCTTTGGACACTATAACCATCAGCTATTTTCTAAGTAACAAGTGGCATCTTGAATGGGAACATACCAACATCTCCAAAACGGTTGGTCAAGATTACGATAAAAAAATATATATTTCATATCAGCAGTAAAATCTGACAATGCATGTATCATAAATTTAGGTTCTTTACCTCATATTACGCAAAAACATGTCCAGCTTGTATAGCTAATTTGCATGCACGTAGAGCATAGCTAATATGCGGATGCATAGTTTGTTAGACAGGTGATGTCTGTATCTAAAAGGTGATTGGCTCTTTTTGTCACGGTGGACCCAACAGGACCCAAGCACAGAGGAAAAATTAGTCTTTAGTAAATAAAAACACAAAAGGCACTCCAGCAGAGCTCGTCCGAGCTCAAAAGTTCGTTAGATGGGTGAGTGTGTTTCAAGCCCAAGCGTGTGATTCTCCCGACATGGGCACAGATCCAAGGAATACTCCTCCAACAGAGAGGTGCAACACTGGCAAGGGCGACAGCGAGCAATCAGGGTTCCCATGGAAATGCTGATTCAGCATGCCAGTGACACCTGAACTCATGAGGACAAAACATAAACACACTTTGACAAAACAGACAAGGAACGATGATGCCATGGTCCCCTACAGGCATAACACAACCCGGCAAGGTGCCATGACCCTGACAACTCCAGAGGGCGCAACTTGCGCATTGCGATAACCACCGCTTGACCCGTTCACCCGCACAGACACAAAGCACAAAATTTGGGCCGATACTGCCTCAGTCCAATTAGGTAGAACCTCAATCTGACAAGGTGACCTGGCAATGACATGACCACACCCCCATTCAAAACATCAAACAAAAGATAAAAAAGACAAAACACTTAACAAAGAATAGGAAACATCAAAGAAAGGGAGGGAAACCAGGGAGGAAGTTCAAGGAAAGGAAGTTCATGGAGGCCTGGGAGGTGGCCACAGGGCAGAGGGGACAGTGAACTGGGTAGTGGCTGCTGGGCAGGGGCCAGGGTTCAGGGCGGCAGCCTCATGACAGGAATCAAGTGGGCTCAGGGGGTGGAGCCATAGCAGACTCAGGGGCTAAGTGTGCAAGAAGCTGCAGCAGGGGAACAGCCTTCGTGGTTCTGGGTGCTGGCAGCGGCAGAGCTAAGGCTCTGGGATAGATGAGGCTTTAGGCAGTGGCTCTGGGGTGGACAAGGCTTCAAGCGTTGGCTCGTTTACCATGGCAGGCATGGGTGCTGTCTCATTGGCCGTGGCAGGTAAGGACACTGGCTCATTGGCTGTGGCCATAGGCAGTGTCAGGGGAGGGAGCTGACGAAACCGATGGGTGGAGCCGCTGAACTGCCGTGGTGAGCTCCGCCAGCTGCAATGCCACCCTCCCCAGAATGAGGCACATAGTGGAGCTCTGGATCTGGTGCTGCCACAGCTGGGCCTCTTGTTGCAAGAGGGCAGAGCGTAGCGATGTTCCCTCTGCTGGGTCCATGTAGGGTCGGATCATTCAGTCACGGTGCTGGGGAACCAGGACCCAAACGCAGAGGAATGAAACTTGTGCGCTGCGATAACCACCACCAGACCCGTGCGCCCACACAAAGCATGAACATGAAACACAAAGGCTGGCCGATACTGCCACGGTCCAGTCAGGTAGAACTTCAACCTGTCAAGGAAACCGGGCTGTGACACTTTTACATGAAAGTCCGGCCTTCCGTTCTAAATTTGTTGACTGCTGGAAATTTCATTTCCTTCCAAATATTTTAATAGAAGTGGCCCATCTCTACTAAATAGTCTCTGACAGGGCCTGAAAATTGAGGGGGAATTCCCCCCTTACATGGCTCATATGAGGAGGATTTAAACATTTTGGTGAAGGAATACAATTTGACGTTCTAAAATCTACCATCTGAAATTTTACAACAATCTCATCTATTTTTCCATCTTTTCTCAACTCTTACCTCTAGTTTAATTCAGATAGAATGTTGTTTTAAGTATACAGTCTACATTATGGTCCTTCTCTTCAGTCACTTGTTTTCCAGCCATATGTGATGCTATCTTGTGCTGACTTATATTTACGTTGTTGTTCTTGGCCAAATACTTTAACAAGTAGTTAAAGGGCTGTTCTGAGAAACAATTCATTTTTGTCATTATTCACCCTCATGTTTGTATGAATTTGCCTCTTATGTGGAACACAAAGGAGGGCTTTTCACACTTGTAATTGTTCACCCCAGTTTATTCTAAACCCTGGGTAAACCGAATCCTGGGTTATCCAGTTTCATGTTTCACACAGTTCATACTTTACCCTGGATTAATAATTAATCCTGGGTATTCATGTTCCAATGTTTCACACTGTACATTCATAAACCCTGGTTAATGTTCTTATTTGCATATTTGTAAAGTCGATAATAATGATTGGACAAATGCAGCTCGTGATGGACACACAGCCTGTCAATGGAGCTGCTCTGCTTTTCTGTGAAATGTCACCAAGCAAATAGTCTCTGTTTCTCTTTCGTCTTCTGAAATATTCCCAAAAAACATGGAATACTGTCTCTTCTTCACGGCAGTTAGTGTTTGCCACCACTGTTCAACACTTTGCCGGTTTCCCTCAGATGGAGAATGTAAACAATGCATGAATGTTTCAACGACGGGACAAAGCACATGAATATTTAATGAGGTACTGTAAGTACTGAGGCTTTATTTAATTGGTTGTGTGTTGCTAAACAACTTTCTGATGCACATAACTGTTAATCAGAAGGTCGCTGGTTCGAACCCCACAGCCACCACCATTGTGTCCTTGAGCAAGACACTTAACTCCAGGTTGCTCTGGGGGGATTGTCCCTGTAATAAGTGCACTGTAAGTCGCTTTGGATAAAAGCGTCTGCCAAATGCATAAATGTAAATGAGGAAGTGCTGATTTATTCACTCAGATTGTGGAATTACAGTTTGATATAATATTATTGATTTTATTTTATTCATCTAAATGGATTGGTTTACCCGTTCTCAGCTTCATGTTTAACTGAATAAAAGTGTGTGGGAATTTCCCGCATTATGAATGTGGAACGTGCGGCAATTATTACATTTGTGCGCAATACTCGCAGCCTCGCTCTGAATTTCAGGCCCTGTTAAAAATGTCTGAATGTCATTGCATTACATAACAAAATGTCAAACCAGATATCAACCCCAAGATGGTCATGTTTTAAAACAGCATAGCTCTTAATATTATAAAAGGCCCAGAGAGCTCCAAAATACCCCCCAACTTTTAATGCCTCACTGTCCTGCTTCTGTGTTGATTCAACAAGCTCTAGAGTGAGCAAGAGTGCCTGTAGAAAGCTGGAACTGATGGTAGACCTCAAGCCACATTCTCTTCTACTCATTCACCAATCCCCATGACCTTGATAACCCATCACTACTAAAATCTGGGTCACAAGTCTCTGTCTCTGCTGATTACAAAGCAGATTTTTCTTCGTTTTTGGTGCAGTGGATAGCAAAAGGGGAGGGGTGGCATCATAAAATACAACACATCACAGCTTAATGTCAGAGCAATGTCGGATTGTGTTCTGGCCTAGCAACTATTGGATTATGATGCTCAGTTCCTCCCAAGGCACCTCTCTGTCCTGCTGCCTGTACGGCAGATACAAATGAGTAATCAGATGCAAGGGCAGCAGCATTAACCTCATCTTAAACTAATCCATGGGCATTGGCTTGGCACTCTTGTCCTACATAGCAAACATGGATCATTTTATTTGTCCAATACACTGAAAAAATGTGCTTCATGTTGTTAAGCATTGTTCTAATGTGGATGAAAGGCATAAACATAGGTTTAATAGTCTTTATGTTGTAGAGTCATTTAGAGCTTAAAATACTGTAGTGTGCTCTTTTAAATTCAGATAAAAATGCAGATGACATCATGATGGAAATACGATACAGTGGGGTTCAAATGTCTCAAGAGTTGTAAGAGTTCTAATTTAATTCATTTTTTCTTTCTTTACAAATTATATTATCAGCATAAAAATTTGTGTGGAAAGTTTAATTAAAAAATGTACATGAATTTGAGAATTTCTAATTTTTTTTAATCTTTTGGTTTAGTACAATAGCGGTAGACCTATATATCGGTTTTACAGGTTAATCGGTGCCAATAGATTTTAACTATCGGTTATCTACAAAAATCTATGGCGATAGTTTCTTTTTTCCTAATTTGAATTCCTCATCAATAAACCTCAGCTGGTGAAATATATACATATAAACTCTTATTTGGTAAATACTTACATAAAGGGCATTTTAATGTAGCCAAGTCTCTGACATTTCAAAATAAGAGTCCCCCAGTGTATTTCTGGCTTGTTTAAAGTTTAAAGTCCCCCAACATCTTCTGGAGTGTTGTATTCCTTGCCACAGTCGCCTTCAGCTTGCTCACAGGGATTCTAAATACGATTATCAATTATTTAATTTCTACACACACTTACAATCATATTTAATCAAACTACACAATGATCACTCTAAGACTCTGAGATGTAGATATTACGGTTAAATTTTTTATTTTCATTTTTGTTAATGCATAATTTTCTGTAAAGCTGCTTTGAAAGGATGTGTTTTGTGAAAAGTGCTATACAAATAAAAATGACTTGACTTAAATGCATTTAAACACGTTTATGAAATGACATATATGTATTTTCATTCTAACATTTGTTCATGTGGACATGGCCTAAATCAACTGGTTTTATTCATGTTCAAATATTATTTAAAACATCAATGAATCAACCTGAATTAGGTTACACTAACAAAACACATTTTTAAGGGTTAGATTAATGGCTCCTTAATAGGATAGTTCATCCAAAAATTAAAATTCTCCCATCATTTACTCACCCTCATGCCATCCCAGATGTGTATTCCTTTATATCTTCTGCAGAACACAAACAAAGATTTTTAGAAGAATATCTCAGCTCTGTTGGTCCATTCAATGCAATGAATGGTCGCCAGAACTCTGAAGGTCCAAAAAGCATGTTAAGGCAGCATAAAAGTAATCCATAAGACTACAGTGGTTAAATCCATGTATTCTGATGCGATATGATATGAAATATTTACAGTAAAAAGTTGTTTCACTTCCACGTTCTTTACCACCTACTGGTTGTGCCTAGTCAAAGTTGGAGATTTATAGTAAAAAAGGACTTAAATAGTAAGAACCTATTTCTCACCCACACGTATCATATCACTTCTGAAGGTGTGAATTTAATCTCTGGAGTTTTATGGGTTACTTTTATGCTGCCTTTATATGCTTGTTGGACCTTCTGAGTTCTGGCACCATTCACTTGCATTAAATGGACCAACAGAGCTGAGATATTCTTCTAAGAATCTTAATTTGTGTTCTGCAGAATAAGTCCATACATTTGGGATGGCATGAGGGTGAGTCAATTCTGAGAGAATTTTTTTTTTTAATTATCCCTTTAAGCTAACCATTTTGATTACCACTTTTTACTGTGTAACATGTTGAATACACATTACATATTGTGTAAAATGTGGTGACATTTGTTGTGTAACTCTTGTCTATAATGTTTATTCTAATCCTGCCTATTTATTGTAATGTATATGGTGTAATTTATGCCTTTTTGTATATAATATTTGTACAGTGTTGCCAATTTCTACTGTATCTATCCATTTATCCCACACCTATCATATCCATCCAGGATAGCCTGTCATCATTATTGGCACTTGTTAAAAGAATCAGATTCTTTCTGGCCCTGCATTAGTTTAAATACCTGGATTCATCAATTGAGTGGTTTGTAGCTCACTAAAATCCCTCCTGCATATTCAGCACTTTGTATCAATGTTGATGTGGTAAGATTGTCTAATTAAATGGGAGTGAATCAATAAGGTTTGACAATAATTATTGCATGCAGTGTTCTTGCAGATCATTAATTGTTAGGAAAAAACATGCATTTTTCTCTGTTCCACACATGGTGAGACACTGAATTTAATTGAAATAAGCTTTATTTTCCCTAAAGGGAAATTTGACTCTGACTTGTGGTGCTGTACACTAACACTTGTTTATTCCTTCAAATCGTTATATAAATAAATAAGAGCGGTACAAAAATCATTTAAAACCTCTCACAATAAATTGTCTCACAATAAAAATACATTGAAAAAAATTATAAAACAAAAAATAGCAAGCCCAGTGGGAGCACAAAAATACAAGCACATTTAGTAGTACTAACAAAGAAAAAAGAAAGTTATTAAATATAAAAAAAAAAAAATACTTTTCAGCTAATGCAAATCTTAAGAGTCAAACCTTAGTTCACTATCTATCTACAGTTTCAAGTTGATCGAGAATGTCCAAGTTCAGTTGCAAGATAAAATCAATGACGATACTGTCCAGAGCTAAACTACTCCCACTATATTAAATCTACTGTACAATTCATCCTTAGCCCAATCCACCTCAGTTAGGTGTATTGTAGGTTTTGTACCACAGATCACACAAACTGTCAGGAATTTCATATCAGCGCTAAAGCTTGGCAGATCTGGTCTATTTATCTCTTCCGGATGCAGTTAATAACGCCTAATTACGATTATATAGCAGGCATGCTTTGCTCTAAGGGGCTTTTCTTTATTCAGTGGCCTGGTTCCTCTCTGAATCCAGCTTGTAAGTATCTGGAGACCCGCTGTAGGCGCCATCATGCTGGCAATTAGGCCAAGGCACCTGCAGAAGAAAGGTGGACCAGCTGTAGTCAATATTGTGGCCCCCTCCTACAGTGCAGCTGGTGTTTTTCACCAATAGGCCCATGGAGAGTTCTGGCCTGCTGCTTCCTCATGGCCACCGCATGCTTATCCGCTCTGAGGGCTCTTTGTGATTCTGGCACTTTTCCCAAGGGAAACATCTGACACAGCAACCAGAGCACATCACACTAGTTGTGCCAGCGGCCAAGGCATAGTTGCTGGCCTTTACATTCTATCGTGTCAGTGTATCTTTTTCTCTTTCCATTATTTATTTTTCCATATCTCTCTATATCTCTTTGACCTTGTGGTGCAACATAAGTAGTCAGGCGAACAGGGCAGATCTGTTTGCAATCATACCAACCTTGTTTTTTAAAATTGCATTGTATGGAAAGACTGTTTGCAGCAATGTGAGACTGCCACAAGCTATTATTACAAAATGAACAGCTGTGTCGGTGTGAACTGTGCAAAGAAATTGCAATGATGTAAAGAAAGTAATGAGCAGTTCCCTTCGCCGTGCCCTCCTAAACTGAATGCATTTAGACATACTGTAATAAGGGTTTTATCAGGTAACCTAAAAAATGTGCTTCATTTGGTAACATCTCAGGTACCATCTGCATTAATAATTATTCAGTTGAAAACTTTGTTTTCTGTTTCTTAACGTCATTATTTCCCAAAGTTTGCAGTACAGAGAGCATATTCCAAAGTCTCCATTTTCAATGGAGGAAAACACTGTTTCAGTATGGATGAGACACGAAAACATAGCAAAATCAATGTGTTTTTGAAAGAAAATGTTGTCTTTTTGAGGATGTGGCCTAAATTAAAAAGGTGTTATTCAAGTCTAAAACATAGCTACTATGACTATATTACATGAGCACACAGGAAGACATGTTTGTATCAATTCACTACCGATAGTGGAACAGCCTCTGGTCCCATGAAAGCCAGGAAGTTATTAAGTCCACACAAAGAATGATGAGCGTGATTCAGAAGTTGCGTTTTCCCTATAAAATTTAATTTTTACTCCATGGTTAGGTTTAGTGTTGGGGTTTGGGCATATGGTTAATAAAAATGTTCATTCCTGCTGATTGTATTACACAATTTACACTTTAAAATACAACTCACATTATAACCCATTCCTAGAACAAGTTTCAAATATTTCCTCCATCGTATATTGCTCTTAAAAACAGGTAGTCCTGCTCCAATTTAAAACCATTTGTTGTACCAGTGTTGCTATGTCGAATCCAGACAGGCCGCTCAAACAAATTGCAATTCCTTTTGTTGCCACTAGTGGTGCAGAAATTCATCTTTCACCTTTTTAGGACCCTCAATATTGTTCCCTTTACAAAAAGCTTCACTTTGATGCTGCGCTGCTAAGCGCTATGGGGAACAACTCTAGCTGTGAACCGAGCTGAAATAGTGTGTGTAACACTTCAATGAACATTGACTGGAATTTATAGCCTCGGCTGATGTAATCATTAGATGCACCTGTGGCCAGGCTATAAATGGATACGTCACCAGGTGTCGTCAGAAACTCTTTTTTCAGAGCGATTCTGTTTCTGTGTGTTTCACAAACCCTGTCAAAACTTTCTTTCCTCTGTTAGAAGTTAGAATCAGTTAGGCAGTGTGCAGTGAACGTTGTTCTCTTTTCTCTTCTGTTTAGAAAATATTATATATATATTTCTAAAAAAGAAAGAAAAAAAAGAGAGAATGACTGAAAGCCGCAAATGGTGCGTGTTCCCCTCTTCTCGCTCTATAGCTGAAGACGACACACATCAGTTTTTGCTGTTTGTTTGGGGGTAAGATCACGCTGCTCTCGCGTTGCAGCAGGGCGGGTGCGAGCACTGCGATTTGCTTTAATATATCCGGAAACTTCTGCCGGATATATTCTTTTCTGTGGGTCTTATAAGGGCATCAGGATTTAATTCACTCAACGCTTTTCCGTGTTTCAACTGCGTGTTCTCACTACCGTAAACCGGATTTCTTTTTTTGTAAAAACAAAAAACTCAATCTCCTGGTTAAAGGGGCCATGGTATGTGTTCCCCTTCCAGAGAGAGAGTTAGGTTATTAAACTAAATACTTCCCGTTTCCCATGGAGGGTGAGGGGTGGCGTCTGGCTTAGATCTTAAAGCTTGAACTACCCGTGGGTGTTCAAGTCCAAGATGATGCCTGTCAAGACGGTCATGTCTCAAGCCCTACAACTCGTTTGGCTGGTCACCATCGATCTTATGACGCACTTCTATACTTCATTTAGAAGTTCTGCCACAACATGGAAAGTTCCTGAGGTTCACTTCCGGGGGCGAAGTCTTCCATGGTCAGGTTCTTTCACTCAGCCTAGCCCTTTTTACCCGCACATTCACAATGCATGATGTAGCGCTGGCTCCTTGCGACTCCGGGGCATCTGCATTCTGAATTATGTAGACGACTGGCTAATCCTAGCGCAGTTCCAGGAACTGGCAGTTCAGCACAGGGACATCATCTTAGCTCATCTGTTTCTCTGGGGTTGAGGCTCAATGCCAAGAAAAGCGTCCTCTCTCCCACTCAGAACACTGTCTATCGGGGCATCGTATGGAGTTCAATCACAATGCGGGCACAACTGTCTCCCGCTAGGATTGAGTCAATTCAGATCACCCTGAGCAAAGTCAGGCTAGGTCAAGTTTGCAATGTTTTCAGTATCAACGATTTCCAGGTCTCAGGGCGAACGCGTCCACTGTGATCCCTCTGGACCTTCTGCTCATGAGACCGTTTTTGTTGTGGCCAAAAGCCAGGGGATTTCTTCCAAGGGCCAAAACCCCTAGGCTAAATAGGGTTACGCGCCTCAGGCTTCGTTCCCTTTCTATGTGGTTCAGACCCCGGTTTTCTGCCTTGGGTCCCACTCTTGGTGCGTCTTGTTGTCGCAGGCTGCTAACGACAGACGCCTCCCTGATGGGCGGGGTAGCGGCCTTAAGTGGTCGTCCAGCTTAAGGGGATAGGAGGGTCATCAGCTCGGTTGTCACAGTCACTGTCTCGGGTTGATGGCTGTATTTCTGGTCCTGAAATACCTCCTCCTGAGGCTGCCATGTCTTGGTGCGGGTGGACAATACAGCGGTAGCCTCTTACATAAATCATCAAGAAGACCCACGTTCCTGTCAGCTGTATTTCTGACACGTCGGATTCTCCTTAGGGCCCAGGGCAAGCTCCTGTCACTCAGGTCAGTTATATCCCTGGATGCCCGTATATGGGAGCAGATTTACTGTCCAGACAGAAAATACCAACGGGGGAGTTAAGAACTCCACCCTAAGGTAGTATTTGGCCAGAGTTCGCCAGCAAGGGTTTTTGCCTCTTACTGATAGCACCGCGCTGGCCGAACCAGGCTTGGTTCTCGGAGCGAATTTCTTCCCTCGACGGCTCGCCTTGGGAGATTCCGAACAGGAAGGATCTTCTATCTCAGGCACAGAGATAGAAGATTTCATCCCTGCCCCGAATTGTGGAATCTTTCATGTTTGGCCCCTAAGGGTACCAACTGAGGGACACAAGGCTCTCTTCTGAGGTTATCGAGACCTTTATAAATGCAGGGCTTTTTCCACTTGGAACAAGTTTGGGTGAGATCTTAGGGCAGAAGAGGACCTCTTCGCCTCTATGAATAGCGCAATGTCTCCTCTACTTCTCCCTGAAATCACCCAGCCCCCTTGGGTCTGGACATTAAGACACATACATGACCCAGAATGTGTCTGTATGCGTTTCTTTCCCTGGTTTCTCTGCTCCCGGGAGTCTTGGCAATGTTCACCAGCAAGGGTCTTGCCTCCTATTAATGGTGCTGCGCTGGCCGAACAGGATATGTTTCTCGGAGCTAATTCCTCTCCTCGACGGCTCGCCTTGGGCGATTCCGAACAGGGAGGACCTTCTCGTCCTTGGCCCGAATTGTGAAACCTTTCATGTTTGGCCCCTAAGGGTACCAAATGAGGTTCACAGGGTTTTCTCTTGAGGTTATCGAGACCATTTCAAGTGCTAGGGCTCCCTCCACTTGGAACTGATCTGGGTAGATTTTACAGGGCAGAAGAGGACCTCTTTGCCTCTGTTGATAGCGCAATGTCTCCTCTACTTCTCCCCGAGTCGCCCAGTCCCCCCTCCCCCTCGGGAGGGGCTGAACGTAGTAACGCAAATGCGCCTGCATGCGTTTCCTTCTACTAAAGTTCTTATTACAGAACCAGCTAACTGCCAGTTTGCTTCAGTTCTGGATTTTCTGTAGAAAGGACTGTCAGCGGGCACTTGCCTCGCCACTGCCAGGTTCTATGTGGCCACTGCGGTTTGCCACGGCTTGGTGGGCGGGGTGCCCTCAAAGAGGCATCCTCATTATTGCCCGGGCCTACGAGGCGCGCGGTCAAGCTTCGCCAGTAGGTTTCAGGGCGCACTCTACCAGAGGGCTCTCCTCCTCTAAAACCTTGGCTAGAGGTCTCCCTCTGCAGCAAGTTTGTGATGCGGCAGGTTGTCCTCTCCGCACACATTCATTAGATTTTTATAGTTTGGATGTTTTGCCACTCCAGGCTCTTATGCCCTTGAGTTGACATCTCAAGCTCATGTCTGGACAAGTTTGTGATGCGGCAGGCTGGTCCTCTCCGCTCACATTCATCAGTTTTTATGACAAGTTTGTGTTGCGATAGGGTTCTCTTCGCACACATTCATTGAACTTTATGGGCTAGATGCTTTGCTACTCCGGACTCTTATGTCCTTGAGTCGACATCTCAGCCCATGCCTAAACAAGTTTGTGATGCGGCAGGTTGTCCTCTCCGCACACATTCATTGGACTTTTTTAGTTTGGATGTTCTGCACTCCGGGCTCTTATGCCCTTGAGTCGACATCTCAGCTCATACCTGAACAAGTTTGTGATGCGGCAGGCTGGTCCTCTCCGCTCACATTCATCAGTTTTTATGACAAGTTTGTGTCGCGATAGGGTTCTCTTCGCACACATTCATCGAAATTGAATGGTTTAGATGTTTATGCAACTCCGGGCTCTTATGTCCTTGAGTCGACATCTCAAGCTCATGTCTGAGACCTCTCGCGTTTTTGTGAGTACACTGCACAACCGTAGGGGTCCGGACAGCCCCAAGTGCGGCGGCGTGGGTATTGCGTTCCCCGTAGCGCTTAGCAGCACAGCATCAAAGTGAAGCTTTTTGTAAAGGGAACGTCTCGGGTTACATGGGTAACCCTTGTTCCCTGTAAAAAGCGGAACGAGATGCTGCGCTGCTTTGCCACACTGGGACGTCCCAGGACTGCTCTTCAAAAAGAAGTATCTGACGACACCTGGTGACGTATCCATTTATAGCCTGGCCACAGGTGCATCTAATGATTACATCAGCCGAGGCTATAAATTCCAGTCAATGTTCATTGACGTGTTACACACACTATTTCAGCTCAGTTCACAGCTAGAGTTGTTCCCCATAGCGCTTAGCAGCGCAGCATCTCGTTCCGCTTTTTTCAGGGAACAAGGGTTACACATGTAACCCGAGACGTTTCATTCTGAAGTCCAGTGTGAGGTCACAACCTTACAAAGGGTTTATAGCACCAATTAATTTTTTTCAAGATGTGTGTTAAACTGCATGAAAAGCATATAAAGATAGTACTTTAGTATATATAATGTTTGCATATTTTGTGAATCTTAAAAAATCCCACAAACCTCTTACACTTGTAACGTCTTGTAGCTGGCAGGCAGGACACAGGAGCAGACGAAGATGATGATGAAGTGAACCCAAGTGCAGTTTATTTACATAAGTGATATATCCAAAACGTGAATCCAAAACATAACAACATAAACGACTTGACATAGCCTTAAACTTGACTTAGACTTAGCATGAATCATGAAACAAAATTACATTGACAATACTCGACAAAGACAAAGGCAAACATAAGGGCTATAAATACTCGACATGGGGGAACATAAACCAATGAACATAAGACACATGAATATAGAGGGAAAACAGGACAACACATGACTAGACAAGGAAGTGAACAAATTCCAAAATAAAAGACATGAAAAACAGGAACCAACAGAATAAACTTGACAACACTCTGGAATATTTACTTAGTTTATCTCAACGATTAGTAGCTAGAGTTTCATTGTAAATATTTCCAGACTAACAGTGAATGCTGCCACTTATTTGCATTTTTTAGGATTTACATTGCAAAATGATTTTGTTTACATTCTGTGTTCATTGGAAAATAACTCAATATTTTGAAGAATATCTCAGCTCTATAGGTCCTATAGAGCTGAGATATTCTTCAAAATATCTTAAATTTTGTTCTGCAGAAGAAAGTCATACACATCTGGGATGACATGAGGGTGAGTAAATAATGAGAGAATTTTCATTTTTGGGTGAACTATCCCTTTAAGCCAAAATCCTCTGATTGGTATTTTTTGTGTCTCTTATCAAAACAAGCCTAACCATTCTGAAGTATAATGTTTGTTGCAAGTAAATTAAGTTTGACAATCACTCAGCTTTAACTGTTATCTTTAATAGAGAAAGTCATGAGGAAACTGCAGTCCTAGAAAAAGCTAATGGAATTTTTTTTTTCTGTTCTCACTGTGGTAGGGTTCTCTGTCACAATCTGTCACAATCCTTCAAAGGTTATAGCAAGATCTCTTCTGCCTTTTTGAGGTTTCCTGTTTGGATAGTCAGGGTTATAGCATTGCTATGAGCAATAAACATTCACACAAACATGAACACTCACAGTCTCTTAGGCAACACACTAAAACACTGCAATGCCTTCCGCTAGGTAGCGCAACAGTTGGGATGGAAATTGCACAGCTTTTTCTTGTGAAGCCAGTGCCTTACTGGATTTTTTGGTGTTTGTATACAAACAGTTTTTCAATTTTACTTACCAGTAATTGCTCTGAAACCTGCACACATTAGCTAACAACGTTTGCCAAGATTAATTTAAACTTTTGCAAGGATTGGTTAAAGGGATAGTTCAACTAAAAATGACAAATTACCTCAACATTTACTCCTAGCCATCCCAGATGTGTATGATTCCTTTCTCTCTGAACACAAAACAAAGATATTTAGAACACTATCTCAGCTCTGTAGGTCCTCACAAGGCAAGTGAATGAGTACCAACATTTTCAAGCTGCAAAATGCACATAAAGGCAGCATAAAAGTAATACATTTTAATTTAAATATTTAAATCAATCTAAATCAGTAATTTCGATTGAAGCAGAGGAAATAACACTCACAAGTGTTTCACAAGAACCTGTTCTTATTTGATTCATGTGAAACTTTAAGATGTTCTGCAAATTGACAGCTTGTGGTTGTGGTTTCAAACAGGACATACAGTTTGGAGTGTGAGCTTGTGTAAGTGTTAAGTATGCAGCCAGCAGGCCCATAACCAAGGTAGTTTGGGATGTAGGACAGGGTTTTGGATCGAGGGAATTCTCATTGTTCAAAGAATAATACCATTTGGTACACAATGTGTATTCTGTCTGGATATTTAAGGAAAGCTGGCCCAGAGCTCAGGGTTCTCTGTAGTCAGATGATCCCACCTCAATGTGTGTAACTGTAATAATTGGAATCTGCATTCAGATCTCCCATGCTTTGCAATTATATGTAGTTTTCTCAACTGCCATGAATGTTTTTTTACTTGTTTTTTAACTTATGTTTTAAAATAGGAGAAACCGCTCTGGAGGAACCAAGCAGGTTCTCACATTTTTTTTTTTTTTTTTTACATTTTATGCATTTGGCAGACGCTTCTATCCAAAGCGACTTACAGTGCAATTATTACAGGGAAAATCCCCCCAGAACAACCTGGAGTTAAGTGCCTTGCTCAAGGGCACAATGGTGGTGGCTGTGGGGTTCGAACCAAGGACCTTCTGATTAACAGCCCTGTGCTTTACACTACACCACCACCACTCCAGTTCCTCACATATTGCTGAAGGGTCTCACATAAATCAGCACACGTTAAAACATTTAGATTTACGATAACAAGATCAAAATGTTTGGAGCCCCTGTCAGAGAATACCAGAGCGGGCAGTGGGAAGATTTGCAGGAAGCAAACAGGTCTACCTGTACTTCGCTGACTCGACTCCAAATCAGCTGGACCATCTGGGGGTGGAGTCTTCACTCTCCCCTGAGCGTCACCTGCTGCGACAGCGCATCTGCTTTACAGTTGATGTCGCCTGGGATGTGAGTGGTCCGCAGCAACCTGAGTTGATTCCAGAGGAGAGACGGCAGGCAAGTTGTGACATGCAACGTAAGCCACCTTGGTGGTTTATATACGCCACCGTCGTCGTTCAGACCAACACGTGCTTGCCCTGGATCAATGGTAAAAGCAGTACCGGCAATAACATGAGGCAGTTGATATGCCAACACAGTCGCGGTCCTTTCCATTGCACACAGCGCACCAGCCTAGCTTGGAGGCATCTGTCGTAACCACGACGTGTCTAGACACTTGCTGTAAAGGAAGCCCTGCCCATAAAAATGCAAGGTCTGTCCAAGGGCTGAAGAAGTGGTGGCAGATCGGCGTGATGGCCATGCGATGTGTGCCATGGCACCATGCCCATCTCGTGACTCGAATCTGAAGCCAGTGCTGGAGCGGTCTCATATGCATCAAACCGAGCAGTTCGGCCACTGCCGAGGACGTCATATGCCCCAGGAGCCTCTGAAACTTTCATTGTGACTGCCGTACTCCGTCTGAATGACTTCAGGCAGTTCAGCATGACTGCACGCACTCGCTCGTGAGGCATGCTATCATGGAGACTGAGTTTAACACCAACGCCCACTTCCCTTTCGTGAAGATGCAAGGCGACAGGGACCGACCAAAGGGGAGGCCCTTGTACTGATACCGGGCGAGGGGCACTAAGGGGACAATCGTACCTGGGGATGAGGCCTCACGGCAGGGAGGAGCAGGAGATGCCACGTCAAGGAGCCTTGCTTCGTCCTGAGCTTGTGGCTGCGAACCTTGAAGCACTTACCTTGCTCTGTGTACCTGGCATAGGGCAGGTCACTGACGGGGGAGGAGGGGTCCACTGACCGTTCTCGTAGCTCATCACAAAACACATCTTCATGAAGAAACTTTTTCAAACTAACATTTAGTTTTTTCCTTAGTGCAAAATTCTGTTCCTCTCTCATTTCAATAGGTCCTCTTGTTGGTGAAATACACATCACTCTTCTAGGGGTTTTAGGAATTCTCAGAGCAGCCATTGTAGCAGAAAGTAGCAGTGTCTTCAGTGTTTTAACTATGGCATCTTAAACCATTATTTAAACATCATTCAGGATGTAGGTAGTGATGTAGGTGTGAAAAGCATACCAGGAATGAAAAATGGTGAGAGATAAGACATCATTAACATAAACCCACCATAAACAATCATTGACATCCGACAACCAGCCAATACATCCCAGGAAGGTCATGTCCAAACATGTTCTATAACATGTCTGGACTATCTTCTACCTGTCTATCATGGGTGACAGGGGGTCATAAATCACATGTCATAAATCAATTTGACATTTTGACACATAGTATAGGTTATACTTATATATAACTTTTTTTGTTTTGCATTTTTCAAAATCCTAAAACATTGTTTGTTATGAAAAGAAATTTCCAGACTTTTGGCCCCCACTGTATGTACGTAATAAACATGTTTTTGCATTTCTGTTTGTAACTCTTCTGTAAAAATCCTGTTAATATCTGCATTGAAAGCACAAACTGCTGACAAAAGTGACATCAAGCTTAACACAATCTCCTTCTCACATCTATCAGGACCAACAGGTTGGCCCTGCCAATTTGTGGTTTTAAGCTCTTTACCATTGTTTCTATGTGTTTAATTACTGTTTTCTTTTCAGCCTGCTGAACCCCACGCACTTTGATGCACTTGCCTGCCAGCCCTGGTAAACTGTCAGATCGTAGTTCTGCTTGCCCATAGTACTCTGCGATCCACATTTAGCATATTCATTGGAGTCTTTAGTCTTTTTACTTGCTAAATAATTATGGTGAAAACAGTTTTTAGAGGAGTGAGGACATTTTCTGTGCTTAATTAAATATTGTGTGTGTTTTAATAAGGGAATGGTAGGGGAAGGGAAAGCAGATGAGAATGCCTGGATAAAGGTCTTATAATCTCAAAAGCTGCATGTGACCCACAGGGCTATTGCTGGGTCGCTGTCACACTTTTTGACAGCATATTAATAGGGATTTGTGGACCAGATGTCTGCCATTTCTGATATGCCAGCACAGTAACGTCTGTTCTTATCTCTGCCACTCCATTCCAGTCGAAGGCAAATCCTTTGTGTGCTGTTGAGATTTGGAAACTGACTATGGCTATGTAGAATGTATTTATCATTCTTTGCTTGTCATATTTGATTGAGTTGTTTGTCTTAATAGATTGTTGGAAATAAGCTCTAGTATCAATAATTATTTTTATTTATCTTTTTTTGCAAACATCAACTACATGCAGAACATCTAAAACAAGACAGTGCTTGTTTTAGATGTTCTGCATGTAATTTTGGAACAAAGTGAGAAAACTATGTAAAAAGAGTGAATAATTCATGCTGCAAACACATTGTGGCATTTCTTATACAATGAACTTCCTTTATTTTTGTCTGCTCTTCTTTCTTGATGGCTTTTCCTCGAGTAGAGCATGCCACCTTGTGGACAAAAATTAAGCCTATTCCAGCCACATGCATAACTGTTGTTCCTATTTGTTTTGTATAATTTCCATTGTAAATTTCTTAGCACAAATGTTGGAGTTATTTTGAAGTTATTCACTCACTGTTTAATGAGTACCTCTTTAAAATCAGAAGTATCAATGTCAGTAATTCTCATTGATGGACACCTAATGTATTACCTGTTGTTTTCAAATTAGGATTTCTGATCAGTTTTTATTGTTTTTTCAGGTATACTGTTTTCCACTCTGGTATTTGGACCTGCTTGTGGTTTTATCCTGGGCTCTGTCTGCACCAATGTTTATGTGGATGCTTTATTCATTGATACAAGTGAGTTACATTTCATCTTCTGTTTATACAAATACAACACAATTCTAATTTCAATAATTAGTGAGTGAAACAACTGAAAAAATAGTTAAAGGGATAATTCATCCAAAAATGAAAATTCTCTTATCATTTACTCACTCTCATGCCATCCTAGATATGTATGACTTTCATTCTTCTATAGAACACAAACAAAGATTTTTAGAATAATATTTCAGCTCTGTAGGTACATACAATGCAAGTGACTGGTGGCCAGAACTCTGAATATCCAAAAAGCACATATAGGCAACATTAAAAGTGCTGTAAGCGATTTTGTTTTTATGAAATTATGCAAAAACAAATTCCTACTCCCTTAAAGATATTAATGAAATAGTTGTCCAGAGATATCTGACCTGTCTCTGTGACCGCTGTAGACTTTGTAAACAGCAAATAAAAATGTATCCGTGGACTTGAGACATAGAGGCTTTTCACCTGTCAATCATTATGCTTGTTCTCAGTGTTGTATTTGTAGGAGATCGTTGAGGCTATCATTCATAATGTTTGTCAGTTGAGGGCGCTATTGTGCCACTGTTGAATTTGACAGCCATTGGAACAAACAATGCTGCTCTTTTGCTCGGTTTTGGTCTCAAAATAGCACCTTTAAAGTAATCAGTTTGACTCCAGTATAGTTTAATCAATGCCTTATGAAGTGATCCAGTCGGTTTTGGGTGAGAACAGAACAAAATATAACTCCTTTTTCACTGTACATCTTGCCATTGTTGTCTCTAGGCTTGATCATGATTTCAAGCTTGATTATATTTCTAAGTGCTTGACGCATACGCAGAGCGCTAGATGACACTAAAGGAAGTATAATCAACCTTGAAGTCATGATCATGACTAGAGAGTACAATGGCAAGATTTACAGTAAAAAAAAGAGTTTCATTTTTGGGTGGACTAACCTTTAAGAGCAAACGCAAAGAAAAAATGCAAAGAACTTTTTTTTTTTGCCAAGTAAGTACTTTATCTCACACACCACACCAAGTAGGCTCTACTTTCGCTCTTTGCATGCACTTTCATACGTGTTTCTATTGCTAATGTGCTATATATACAGTGGCCTCAGAAATGTTTGTGAACACTTCAGCCAAACTTAAAAATGTATGAATGTCTTTTCATTATATAACATTTAAAGACACATACAGATTAAATTGAAAAGATATGCCGACACTAGCAACATTGAAGTTTAATACAGTCTCATTCTCACATCTAACGGGACTCCCAGTAACAGGCTGGCCCTGCCAGTTTGTGGTTTTAAGCTCTCTGTCATTGTCTCTGTGTGTTTAATTACTATTTTCTTTTGCGCCTCCTGACCCCTTGACTCTTGACATGTCATATATTTATGAAATTGCTGAATTCGAAAAAATGTCTTCGTACACTGTCAGCTTGGAGGTCTGCTTGTCAGTAGCACTCTGCGAGCCATATTTGACACATTAATTGGAGCCTTTCATCTTTTTCCATTTAGAGGAGTGATCCACTTTTTAGGATAGCACAAACACACATTGCTTAATAAAAAATAATAATACATTAAACAAATATTGTATAATAATAACAACAATAACAAAATCAAAACAAGTGTATTTTTTTTTTTTTAAAGATAGCACAAACACACTTCAAGCAAAGCATTTCACATAATGTTATTTGAGTTATTTGATATATTGTTTAAAATTAAGACAAAAAGTATTGTGTGTTTTGGTTGTAAAACTTTAGCTGAACAAGCCCGTAGTTAATAAGCTGAGAAAACGCTTAGACCTAAACATAAACAAGTCCTTTTATTACTTTCTGCTATCAAAGCAACTGCAAGCTTTTTTTCTCTCTTCCAAATACATGTTTTCAATGTTTAGTGTGCACACCTCCCGTGGCAAACTCGTAAAATCGGCCCTCTGTGACGCTTTCTGCAACTCTTGTCATGTGGAGGGTGATGCGAAGCTTGACGCTGGCGTTGACGCTTCAACTCAACTCATATAAAATAAGCTTTTCAATGATGAAAGAACATTATTGAAACTCTAAATTATTATATTTGTCTATTATTGTGGTCTTTTCTGCTAAAAGCCATGCTCAGCTGTTTAAATAGGCTACTGTAGGAAAATTATACCATAGATCTGCTTTGTGTTTATAATTCTTCTACTGAAGTCAGTAGATTTGTAGCCATGCAAGTTTTAATAAAAGAGAAGGTGAGGACTTTATTGATACAGGTAAAGTTGGTAGTTTTGTCACCAAGACAAATTCCTTGTATGTGTAAGCATACTTGGCAATAAAGCTGATTCTGATTCTGATTCTGACACGCACTATTATTAGACTATTATTGTTGTCTTATTGGATGAAAAATTATGCTCAGATGGAAGGAAGACTATAGATCTGCTTTGTTCTTTTAATGCTTAAACACTATAAAGTCTCTTGGTAGTTTTCGGTCATGAGTGACCAAAAATGATTCACTGACTCACTCATAGCACATAAGATGCTCATTTGACACCACCTAGTGACATTTCCAGAAGGAGTCTCTGAACTAATCAGTTAATACTAATTGAACAAATTTGTGAAACAGAAGCAAGCCTCACCAAAATACTCTTTATTTTTCAGCTAATTGTGCACAGTTTAAACTTGAATATACTTACAGCTTGCTCACTGGGGTTATTAATACAATTATCATTTAATTATTTTTAAACACTATTAAAAATCGTATTTTATTTAAATTGCACAATGATGATTAATGGACTTTATAGACATTACAGTTTTATCGTCTGTTAATGCTGATATTCTGTAAATCTGCTTTGAAACGATGTGTGTTGTGAAAGGCGCTATACAAATAAAATTGACTTGACTTGACATGTATAACAGTGTAAATTTGCTGTCCCCTCAAAATAACTCAACACTCAGCCATTAATGTCTAAACCGCTGGCAACAAAAGTGAGTACATCCCTAAGTACTTTACATTGTAGCAAAGTGTCATTTCCTCAGTGTTGTCACATGAAAAGATATAATCAAATATTTACAAAAATGTGAGGGGTGTACTCAATTTTGTGAGATACTGTATGTGACTTTTTTTATTCATTTATTTATTTATCATTTACAAAGCCGAATTTCAAACATTACAAGTAAACACGCTATTAAGATGGACAGAAAACATGGACAAGTTGTTGAAAAGGAAAAATATTGATGATGATTAGCCTCTGAGGGATAGTGGTGTGCCGTAGAATTTTTTTAGTTGTAAAAAGTGTGCCGTGGTAGAAAAAAGGTTGGGAAACACTGTTCTAAGTGTCCAAAATTGTCAAAATAGTGGCTGTTGGGGCCACTGTATAGACTTCCTATATATTTTATACATTTCTGTCACTATCCGTTTGAAAAAAGTACATTTTTACTAATTTCACTGTTGGTTGTCCAGTTGTTTTGTCTTCGTTAAAATGAATTCATGTCAGATGTCTGTGAAATGCAGTATATTCTAATTTGGTTTGTTGTGGTAGAAGGTGATCCGATAATACCTCTGCATATGTGAAATCTCTGCATGTGATATTAATGATATTATTATTTTACTGTCTTCAGCTAAGCTGGAAATCTACCCCGATGACCCTCGATGGATCGGCGCATGGTGGGGTGGCTTCCTCCTCTGCGGTGCCTTACTCTTCTTCTCCTCCCTCTTCATGTTTGGCTTCCCCCAGTCTCTGCCATGCCGGGAGGTGGAGGGAGGGGTTGAGAGTGAACAGGCCATGCTGCCTCCTTCTTTAGCACAAGATAATGAGAAATCCAAGTCAAGCAATGGAGTCCTGCAGAATTGCCAGCCCAACAGTAACAGCCTGTCCTGCTGCCAACAGCTCAGAGGTCTTAGTGCCAGTACCCATTTCCACTTACTACATACAGTTACTATACTGAGGGGTTGCACATAGCACTTGATTAGGACACAGTGTTAGTCAAGCTTTTAATGTATAATTCAGCCAAACACAAGAAAACAACAGGAGTAAATGGCTGAACTCTAAAACACCAGCAGCTGTAACCTATTAATTACAGATAATTAGCAGAGATTTTAACTTCTTTTTTCTGTTTTGAGCAACAAACAGAGAAGAAAAGAGGGAACAGGAGCTTTAATATTTTTGGCATACTAACTGTCACTCTCTGGGTTCATGCTGCTTTTCTTGTGGCATTTCTGTTTGTCTGCAAATACAGTTATTGTTATGCTTGTATTTTCCATATACAAGGCTCTAATTTTTTTTAATTACATCCATCAGTCATGTAACATCTGATTACATATTAGCTGACATGAGGCATTACTAGAGCACAGTGCCACAGTGGCTTAATAGCATGGCATGGCAACAATGTAGGCAGCTGTTTTGTTGAACATGGGAGACGTATTTTGCAAGGTTATGCCATCAGGCCTGAACACAGTCTCTGTCATGATATTTCAGTCATATCCATCAAACATCTCAATCCAAATGACAGCTCCTCAGAATGTGTGTAGCTCTGTAGTACTGTAGAAAGGAAACTGGAAATTAGGGGTGAATGCCAGCTGAATAGATCATTTATCATCTGTTTTTTCATTTATGATCTAGAAACTAGCAGTCCACCAAATGTTCATCTTAAAGACCACATGAAATTAAGTTGTGTGGCTTTTAGTGCATGTGCAATTGCTTTGAGAACTTTTATTTTGGTTTTGTATGTTGCCAAAATATTATTTTAGCAGATGAACACATTTCAAATTTACAGTCTGTAAAACTATTGATGACTCATGTCGCACGATACAGATTTTTGTCCAATAAATTGCTCTCTAGAATGGCAAGGTCCCATTCCCTAATAGTTGCACAGTGCACGGCTGTGACGTATCTAAAGCCTTTAAAAAAATATCCCTTCAAAACGTCCTGCCCAAAATTCCTGTTTCAATTGGAAATACTTCAACACAGAACAGAAACTTCGCTCTTTTAACGGATAAATGCTATAGGCTAGACTAGGCTAGGCAGTGGTTACTCTGTCTTTTACATGAATAAGCTGATCACTCACTGAATTATTTCTCCCTCCTCTCTATTTCTCTTCCACATTCACTCTGTCTCTCTGTTCCTCATTTCGGGCTCTTCTATTACTCCAGTTATTCCCAAGGTGACTAAGCATCTGCTGTCAAACCCTGTGTTCACATGTATTATCTTAGCTGCCTGCATGGAGATTGCTGTTGTCGCTGGCTTTGCTGCCTTTCTGGGAAAATATCTGGAGCAACAGTTCAACCTCACCACCACCTCTGCTAACCAGCTGTTGGGTGTGTATAACATACATATTTAACACACAAGCACAGACACAAATGTGCACATGGCGATTCAGAAGTTTGAGAATGCTAGTGAAAATGTTTCTACTTTGCTATTTTCAAAATTGATACAATTCGTTTTCATTCTAAATGTATTATGATCATAACAATTTAAGTGAAAGGTTAAATGGAAAACTTAACATGAATTTCAGAATTTCTATGTATTTGGCAAGTCCCCTTTTTGAGAACATGCACTCGAACTGGCAAGGAATTCACAAGTTTATGCAAAACCTGATGATCCATGTTATTTCACCATGATTTAAGAATGTTCCTAAGAATATCTTGTGTGCTTCAATAGAAGCAAGGAAATCTTTTGTACAAAGAAGATAACATGGGCAGTGTCACAGATTTTCTAGTTTGATTACTCACCTTTTAACAGTACAGAATCATATATATTACTCATTAATTTGACCAATTTATCATAACATTTCTTTGTTTTACATTTCTGAAAATCCTAAAACTCTTTTATTTTATTCCCACGTTTAAATCTGGTCTCATAATTTTGGACTTTGCTGTATTTAAACACACAGACATTTATCAGTAAACATGGAATTATACAAATTATTATTTATAATGATATAATTTACATTTAGTCATTTAGCAAACACTTTTATCAAAAGCAAATTTCAACTGAGGAACAATATATAAAAACTTTTTATCTTGGGGAGAAAAAAAGCTCTAGAACTGCCCATAAGTGTACAAAGATAAGGATATAACAACATAGCAAAGATTTATTTTACATAACACGTTTTATTCTGCCTCCATTCTCTCCATAAACAGGGATGACAGCTATTCCATGTGCCTGTCTGGGTATATTTTTGGGTGGTTTGCTGGTGAAGAAACTGAACCTGTCTGCTCTGGGAGCGATTCGTATGGCCATGCTGGTCAATTTGATCTCCACTGCCTGTTACGTGTCTTTCCTCTTCCTGGGCTGTGACACAGGACCTGTCGCTGGGGTGACTGTCGCCTATGGCAACGAGTACGGACGGCTTAGCTCCTTTTTTCTCCTCGCAGCCTTGTTATTTTTTTCTGACAGCCCTTGCAGAGAGGGTAGAGGGTGACATAATCTGAAACCTTTATTGGTTCAGGGTTTATGTGTATCAGAAGAGGAGTTGGGTTTTGTATTTCCCTAGATTTTATCAGTTTTTAATATTGGGTATTGCAGATGAGTAGAAGAGAATTGCATAAAAAATTAAATGTCCTACAACCCAATCTACACTTTAAAAAGTGGATATGTGCAGTTTGTTGCTTCATGAGCTATTTTTACCTGACCTGACCCTACTTAATATGTAAAATTACTTTTATGGTATACACTAGTAACCTGATGTGATGCACTCAGGTTGATTTAGTCAGTCAGGTTTATATATATATATATATATATATATATATATATATATATATTAAATAATATATAAAACCAGTTCATTTAGATATATTAAGTACATATTATTTTATATCAAACATTTTTACAGTGTAATATCTAGGCCCTCATGCAGTCTGCACACACACACAACTAAAAGAATTCTATAGCCTGTCTTTCACAAAGTTCCCTGCATGTTGCTTGTTATTTCATTAAATATTTTGGCTAATTGATAATGCATTCATTAAGAGTGGAGAACTATCAGCTCCATATTTAAATCCAATGTGTGTGTGTGTTGTGTGTAGGACACTTCAAGTAGGCCAGACACCGGAAGCCCCATGCATGAGTCAGTGTAACTGCTACACTTCATCTGTTAGCCCCGTTTGTGGCTCCAATGGTGTGACCTACTTGTCCTCCTGTTTCGCTGGCTGCAGAACTGCCATCAGCACTGGACTAACATCTCTCTCACAGGTCATTAGCCATCTCATTTACACACCAACATTTGTCTGTTTGTGTCCTTTTATTTCTTTCTTTCTCTCTATCCTATTCACTGTCATATTCTCTCTGTGTGTTTTCCTCTCTCACCCTCCTATCCTCTCATTTCCTGGACAGCAAATGTCCAGCGTGGGTCATTAGATATGAAGCCCACATCACTCATCAGGCATACAGTATGTTGGAAAGGACACAGTGTTCTGCCTGTCAGGCATCTTAATGGGCTCTGCAATATGGGCCCCTGCACTCATTACCATACAAAGTGAATGGTTCAAATTGGAATAGATGAATCCAAGACAACAGTCACAACCATTATTGTAATTGAGCGCTGGCTCCCGACATGAATATACCAACTGGTAGGTTTAATGACCATGTTTCTACCAGGGGTCCTGGGTGCATCAGTCTCCATAGATAGTGCAGAGTCAGACACTGGATTTTCATGTAACAAGTGTAGACAGATGTTAATGACTCAATTAGCAGTCACAGCAAAAAAAATAAAATATTTGTAATCAATAATTTCTTCTTGTTTTCCAGTACAAATATCTAAATATCCTTAAACAAGATAAATTTACTTGAATAGCAAATATTCATTAGATATTAAAGGGAGAGTTCACCCAAACATGAAAAGTCTCTCATCATTTAGTCACCCTCACCCTCATCCCAGATGTGTATGACTTACTTTCTTTCTTCTGTAGAACACAAATGAATATTTTTACAAGAATATCTCAGCTCTGTAGGTCCTCACATTGCAAGTGAATGTGACCAAAAATTAAGCTTAAAAATGCAGATATAGGCAGCAAAAAGTAATCCATAAAACTCTATTGGTATAATCTATATCTTCAGAAGTGATTTGATAACAATATTTAGGACCTTTTTTATTATAAAGCTCCTCCTTACCCAGTAGGTGGTGATATGAATGAATAATGCAAATCACCAAAAATAAAAGAAGAGTGTGAAAGTGGAGATTAATAGTAATATTAATATTGATACACACTTATCATATCGCTTCTGAAGACATGGATTTTACCACTGGAGTCATGTGGATTAATTTTATTCTGCCTTTATTTGCTATTTACCTTCAAAATGTTGGTACCCATTATATATTCTTCAAAAAAAATTATTTGTGTTCAGCAGAAGAAAGAAAGTCTGGGATGTCCCAGGGAAAGTCCCAGTCATCTGGGATGGCATGTCTGTGAGTAAATGATGAGAGAATAAATAAAAAATAAATAATTTTGGGGTGAACTAACCCTTAAGAGTCATTATCAGAAAATCTTGATCTAAGTTCCTTATCTAAGTTTTAGTTTTCTTATTCCATTGCTAGTTAGTTTTCTTATTGTTTTAAGCATAAATCCAACATAATGTAGTTATTTTTACTTTTAAATCAAGAAACAAATTCCAGTGGTGTAAGAAATACAAACTTAATTCGCTTAATTTTTACATAGTCTTTCAATGCACATAGCATGGCAATGATTCTTGTTCTGCAGATGTTTAGACATTTTTACTGGTAAACAAAAAAAATACTTAAAATCAGTGAATGAATTTTGTTTTAATGCTGAATGATTACTGCAACATTTAAAACTGCAGAATAAGATTTTGATATTGGATTATTACTATTTTGATATGATTGTATTGTAATTTAGGAGTAGTTTTGAACCTGGTATTGTTTCTCTCTTTAGAGTATTTGCTGGCTGTGAAGTGATTGTGAATTTGTATGTTTTTCCTTCATTGTGTTTACAGAACCTGACAGGCTGTACGTGCATCTCTGGATACCTTGACTTCGCCACAGCTGTGCCAGGCAAATGTCCTCGCCCTGGCTGCCAAGAGGCCTTCCTCACCTTCCTGTGTGTGATCTGTGCCTGCAGTATGATTGGAGCCATGGCCCAGACTCCCTCTGTCATCATTCTCATTAGGTAACTCAGCTCTCACCAGATGTACTCACTCAACTGAGAGAACAAAGCCAGGATGAAAGTGTTAGTGTGATGATAAGAAGAGGACCCGTATCCTTTATGCACAATGTTTATGCAATCATAATTTTTTTCTGTTGGATTATATGCACTTTTTTTTTTTGTTAGATCAACTCATTTTGCTCCAGGAACCAGATTTTATATTAGACATTATTGATATTTATTTATTTGTTTGCTTGTTTGTTTGTTGTGAAACACATTGTGGTTTATCCTGGTGCAAATGAATCCATATTTAATGTAGTCTGGGTCATATTTTTTTTTATCACACTTAGCACAAAATGCAATAAAAAAACTGAGACTTTTCTGTCGTTAATAAACTGGAACGCTGTGCAAGTGAGATCCACTATGGTCTCTTAAAGTGACAGTGCCGTTTTAGTGAAAGTTATACAAATGAATGAAAATTCAATGTTAATACTTGTAAAGTTTACACATAATTTCAAACAGTGAAGGCTCATATAATTTTATATGTACAATTTCATAAAATAATATTAATTGATAGAATGTATAATTGGATATTTTTCAAAAGTTGAAATGTGATTATAATAGTGATGACAAACAAATTATTAAATTAAATGTACACTTTCACATTCTTTTTCAGGACAGGTTTTGTTCAGTTCTATTGCTTGTTCTGCACCTGATCAGCCTGAATGTAGCTCACTATTTTCAAACGCTTATTTGTTTGTGATCTTTTTTTATAGAGAAAGGTATATGAGAATCTTTTATTATTTAAAGTTTGAGCATTTATATTGTGTATTAAAAAGCTTTATGTTGAATAATGTGCATTTTTCAAAAAATAAACATAATTTTCTGTCATACTTTGTCATTTAAGTGTTATTATATTGACTCGTGAACCTCTTATCGTATATATATATATATATATATATATATCAAACCGAATCATGCAATAACCATATCATCCCATCCCTAATGGGAAGTGTTATATTTTTCCCTCTAAAAGTTCACAAGCCTCACATGATTATTTGTTTAGTAATCATTTAATTATTTGCATTATTATTTGCATTTGCACTGTGTTAGGGTGTTTGGTTTAGTTTGTGTTGCTCCATATATTAACATGAATTGTCTCTTGCTTTTTTAGAACTGTGAGCCCAGAACTGAAGTCATATGCCCTTGGAGTTCTTTTTCTGCTACTGCGACTGTTAGGTGAGACACAACCACATTTACAAGTGGAAGTACATTTCACTCTTCATGGTTTTACAGTATATTGTGCAGGCCTCCAGGATAATCTGTTTACCCCACTGAAACTGAAAGTAGGCTAAAATAAGTATTTCCACTAAAGATTCAATTTCCTTGATTCGCTGCTTATTCAAAGTGTGGTGAGAGAAGGACAAGTTGAGGTTAATTTGCCACTTCTCTGAGTTTTCCCCAGGGTGAAAAACAATAATTTTTCTGTCAATAAATTAAATGCTGTTTATCATAATTAAAATGTTCTCAAATCTACAAGCTTTAATGGTCATATTATTATGACAGAGGCTTTCTACCAGAGACTATTTAGCAGAGAAGGGCCAATTCTATTAAAATTAATGGGAGAAAGTGGAACTCCCAAGCAAGGAGATCTAAGCACCAACAGTCAACAGATGTAGAAAGGAAGTCCTGCCTTACAGGAAAAGAGCCAGTCACCTTTTAGATACAGATTTTACCTGTCAATCAACTCTAGAACATGCATGCACTTTAGCAATACAAGCCGGTAAAATTGCGTTTTAGCAGGTAAAGAAGCATAATATATCATTCCAATATTGTCAGATTTTATTGCAGACTTAAAAAATGTTCTTTGACCTTAATTTTGGCCTACCGTTTTTGAGATTCAAGTCGATAGGAGCTACACTCCCGAGAGCATTCCAAAGATGACCGACAGTGGACTGGCTTGCTGGAAAGACTTTGCTTTCTGCCTTCCGTCGATGTATACATGATATTTCAAAAAAGTTTGAATGTATTTGTCTGATGGTAAACAACACACATGCTGGTCCACCCACATAAACCAGCCTGAACCATCTTGGAAATTCATGCTGGTGTAAACTGGTCTTTTATATAAAAGTAAATCAATAAAAAATAAATAAATTGCGAAGTGAGTGGTAACCGCACCTTAACATTATTTAATACAGATCATGTTTAGTAGAAGGCTGTTTGTCTTAAATATGTATTACATACATTTCAAAATGCAATATAACACAGCATTATGAACCATCTTCCAGGATTCATTCCCCCTCCATTGATATTTGGTGCGGGAATCGACTCCACGTGCCTTTTCTGGAGCACCGAGTGCGGGGAGAAAGGTGCCTGTCTGTTGTATGACAACATGACCTACCGACACCTGTACATCAGCATGACCATAGTCCTCAAGATTGTCGCTTTCCTCCTCTACACAACCACCTGGCAATTTTTGCGCAAAAACTACAAGAAATACATTAAAAACCATGAAGGATATGTTACGCCCACTGAAATGTTCTCGTCCAGCGTGAATCTGGACACTCTGGGAAAGGACAGCAGTCAAAGCCAAGTCAACAGGACTAAATTTATATACAACCTGGAAGATCATGAGTGGTGTGAAAACATGGAGTCTGTTTTATAGTGGGGTAGGCCACCCACATGCTAATTCAAATGTAATTCTATTGAAGGATCATCCTTTTGTCTTTATTCTTTTTATAAAGAAAACATTTTTCTCTCGCTCCAGGGTGTGCAGGCCTGTTGTGGCACTCTCAGTTTCATGCAAACTGTTCTACTGGGGCCATTTTGTTTTTAAAAGTACTTTCAGATAAAGTGTTTGTCCAGTGCCAGTAAACTGCTGTAGTTGTTCGTTCCAGACATCTACTCTAATAGATTGACTGTGTCACAAACAAATGTTGCCACATTTTACACATTGAAATCAAGTTAAAAAAATTAACCACCTTGATTCATCATCAAGCTCTGATTTGTCCTGGTATAATACGGCCCCCAAAGCTGATGGTTCATGCTGTCCATGCTCTCAATATCTCCTGCCAAATCCGTTATTATTATGGAGATCATGTCAATGTATAACATCACGCCATGGCCAACCAGTTTATCAGTAGTAACATATAATTCTATTGCATACATAACATAATTCTATACTACGTGTGAAAACAATATCAGATATTTCTCAAAACATTCTTTTGGTCTGCATTCAAAGGGGTGTTTGAGAGATGTTTCTTTTCAAAGTGCTTTTGCAGCATTTGCTTTCTGCTGTTAAATGATATTCTTTATTAAGCCCTAAAATGTCTTAATTTGTAAAGGTTATTGAGATAGATACTGTATATTGTTATCATATTTATACATGTGTGCAATAGTGGGAGATTATTTGAAAAAAGCCAGAGAAGTTTTCTCTTTATATGTAAGATATATTTCTCATTAGATTTTTAGGGATGCCGTAAACTTTAGTGAACTTTTTTCGTTTTCTTTTTTTTTTTCTTCTCAGGAATAGAGAATGTTTAAGAATGATTTTATAAATGAATATAAGAATGCCTCTTTATCCTGATGACAGTAATGAAAGTCAAGGGAGTAGACAAATGTTCTGACTGAAAACAGAGGATATGTATTGGAAAAAAGGACTTTTGTATGCAGTGGCACAATAACTTTGTCATTTATGAGTAGTGCTCTCACCTTTTAGCCCCTTGTTTTACAAATAACATGACATTCTGATTCAGGCTGGGCCCTGATAATTGGGAGTTGGAAAAAAGTGAATGAAATTCTACGCAGTTATAATGTTACAATATGTGTAAATGTGTTTTTCCATTTTAGAGTCATTTACCAATTGAATTGAAATTAAAATATTTTATTTCCCTTATGGCAATAAGAAATGGCACTTTGGGGCCTTCAACAGATTTGATATAGTGGTGTACTATATACATACTGTAAGGCACTTTGGGATGAAAATGGTTTATGGTGAGTTTTTTTTTAATTATTATTTCAACTTCACATTATTTGAACTTTTAATAGCTTTAATAGCACATCAGTCTTGTTTTACAGGCAACAATTGTACTGCAGTTCAGTTTTAAGCAGTCTCCTTTTCATATAATATTTGTATGGCAAAATAACTTTTATTTTATTCTGCAAATAAATTATTTTTCAGAAAAGCAATCTCAGATTTGGCTCAGTGGTTTTAATTTGAAATAAAATGACATCAAGTTTAAAAAAAATGTTTGTATTATTATTATTTAGGAGTAATTTTTATTTATTTTATTATAGATTTGTAAATTAGTTCAATTGAAGCTCCTACCGTACATTGCCACAGACTGTGTGTTCCTCAACGTGTGCGGCAAATATGCACTGTCCTTTTTACACAGGTAGCAAAAGGCATATAAGTAACTATGAGCCTCTAAGGGAAGAATAAGCCAGAATTGTCTGTCTCTAGATGTTCTGTCTGACACATTGCAACACATTACTTCAGACATTAACAACATTTTTGTAGCAATGTACTGTGTCTACTACCTAGAAGGATTTTGTTTAAATTATCGCAGGAATTTTTCATGCAGTTTTTCAATAATGCAATATATATGTCAAAAGAGGATATATTATACTCTAGATGTAAGAAGACCCAATTACTTAGGTTATTTATAAAATCTAGGGCAAAATGCTGAGAGAAAATTATTATAACCCATTGACTATTCAAGTGTGGTTTCACTCTATTGGGAAAAGAGATTTGATTCAGGATGTTCATATTGTTTTTCTGTAGATGTTTGCTTGAAGCATTACGGTTATTATTTTGCATTCTTTTGAGCTCCTACAACCAAGAAGCTCAACCAAGAATATATTGAAAGGTATTCAAAAGGACTGCTTTATTTGTATTGGTTATAAGTTTGAAAAGAACATCATTGTCCTAAGAAAATTAAATTCTGGACCTTCCCCAAATTCAGAAGCTATTCAATACAGCTATTGGTAGCAAGACATTCTTTTAAAATCTGTTCATTGATTTCATATCGCCTCTTTACCAGAAAGGCCATGTATGAAACACGAAAACCTTTGTTTTATTTAACTCAATGAAATGTCAAAATGTTTGGAATCACACTTGAGATTTTTGCAGACTTATGGAACTGAAATCTATCCGTCTATTTGATTTATGAGTATTTAACTTTTATCGATTTTAAGCCATGTCTCTTTAAGTGAGGTGACACATTTACCCTGTGTTAATCTGCCCTGGTTTGTAAGAAGATTAAAGTCTTTATTTGATGTGGCTTAGATCCCTTTTTAAAGCCTTGACAGATAAACTAAGAACTGATAGAACAGGAAGGAGTGCAGGGTTTAACGGAAAGGAAAGAATTGAAAAGAGCTACATTTTCAAAATCTCAAAGAAAGTGCGGTTTCTGTTCATTTTTGAATTATTGATTTGAATGAAAAAATGTGTTATACATTTCTGGGGTTGATAAACACTATGGCAACAGGAAAACAACATTCAATGAATGATGTACTTAATATTTCTTAAATATTCAGGGGGTTATTAATAGCAAGATGTCCTGTTCACCAGCACCAGCAGAAGACACAAAACGTCTACCCTACAAAGGGTTTATTTTTGTTGAAAATATGCTATTGAACACACTGTTGTCATCACTGACATCTCAGATAATCTTTGGTGTTGGATACTGCTCAGTTCTGAAAAATCTTCCAAGACTAAGGATCCAAACTCCGCTGGGATGAGACTATAAAGGCTTAATGCAATGTATTGCACTAGTGCAGGGCTTTCTGTTCCTATTGGACAAAGTAATAGTTCCAAACCAAGCCACAATACAATACAGATTCAAGAAAACTTTTGTAAAATAAGTTCATCGTGGTGGAACAAACCTTAAATGTTTTCAACTTGCGCAAGAAAAATAACCTTTGTTGAATTTTTGTACAGACTAGAGTAACATTGAGTTCAAAGCTCAGGTTATTGTCAATCAGCATTCCCAAGTACTGCCTGGACCAATTACTGGTGACTTTTTAGGTCAATTACCATATCCTTAATTTTATCAATATTAAATTGAAGATAGGATTGACTACATCATCAACCACAGGACAGTGCCCAAGATCCTGCTCCTGAAGAAGACTCACAATGACGGAGTAATCAGCATATACACTCACCTAAAGGATTATTAGGAACACCATACTAATACTGTGTTTGACCCCCTTTCGCCTTCAGAACTGCCTTAATTCTAAGTGGCATTGATTCAACAAGGTGCTGAAAGCATTCTTTAGAAATGTTGGCCCATATTGATAGGATAGCATCTTGCAGTTGATGGAGATTTGTGGGATACACATCCAGGGCACGAAGCTCCCGTTCCACCACATCCCAAAGATGCTGAGTGGTACCCGGTGGGGTCTTCTGCTGTTGTAGCCCATCCGCCTCAAGGTTGTGCGTGTTGTGGCTTCACAAATGCTTTGCTGCATACCTCGGTTGTAACGAGTGGTTATTTCAGGCAAAGTTGCTCTTCTATCAGCTTGAATCAGTCGGCCCATTCTCCTCTGACCTCTAGCATCAACAAGGCATTTTCGCCCACAGGACTGCCGCATACTGGATGTTTTTCCCTTTTCACACCATTCTTTGTAAACCCTAGAAATGGTTGTGCGTGAAAATCCCAGTAACTGAGCAGATTGTGAAATACTCAGACCGGCCCGTCTGGCACCAACAACCATGCCACGCTCAAAATTGCTTAAATCACCTTTCTTTCCCATTCTGACATTCAGTTTGGAGTTCAGGAGATTGTCTTGACCAGGACCACACCCCTAAATGCATTGAAGCAACTGCCATGTGATTGGTTGATTAGATAATTGCATTAATGAGAAATTGAACAGGTGTTCCTAATAATCCTTTAGGTCAGTGTATAATATGTGTCTTTTCTCATATGAGCTTTGATAGTCATTGGTGTACATAATGTACAGAAGAGGTGACAAACAACAACCCTGAAGCGAACCAGTAAAGCAATATAATTGTTTAGAAAACACATCATTGACCCTAACATACTGCAATCTGTCTGCAGTCTCTGTTACAAAATCCATCCAGTAGTTTTCTATAAGTTTGTCTACTTACAGATGAGGCTGAAAAGTATTAAAAGTAAAGAAAAATAAGAGTCTATGCATGAGTCTTAGGATTCTTGAGATGCTTAAAAGATTTAACAATGTAAGAGCAGCATCCTCAGACCTCTGCACGCTCTAAATGCAAACTGCATTGGGTCAAGACTATCCTCAATCTTCCACAGACTATTTTGTTTAAGACATTTTTCAAAAGATTTAATAATTAACTAGGTTAGAGCAACTGGTCTAAAATCATTAAATTCTTTTGGAGCACTGATTTTTGCCAGGGACTATAGTAGATTTTTTCCATATGCGAGGCACCCTTTGCAATCAAAGAGACTGCAAGGACATACACTCACCTAAAGGATTATTAGGAACACATACTAATCCTGTGTTTGACCCCCTTTCGCCTTCAGAACTGCCTTAATTCTACGTGGCATTGATTCAACAAGGTGCTGAAAGCATTCTTTAGAAATGTTGGCCCATATTGATAGGATAGCATCTTGCAGTTGATGGAGATTTGTGGGATGCACATCCAGGGCACGAAGCTCCCGTTCCACCACATCCCAAAGATGCTCTATTGGGTTGAGATCTGGTGACTGTGGGGGCCATTTTAGTACAGTGAACTCATTATCATGTTCAAGAAACCAATTTGAAATGATTCGAGCTTTGTGACATGGTGCATTATCCTGCTGGAAGTAGCCATCAGAGGATGGGTACATGGTGGCCATAAAGGGATGGACATGGTCAGAAACAATGCTCAGGTAGGCCGTGGCATTTAAACGATGCCCAATTGGCACTAAGGGGCCTAAAGTGTGCCAAGAAAACATCCCCCACACCATTACACCACCACCACCAGCCTGCACAGTGGTAACAAGGCATGATGGATCCATGTTCTCATTCTGTTTACGCCAAATTCTGACTTGACCATCTGAATGTCTCAACAGAAATCGAGACTCATCAGACCAGGCAACATTTTTCCAGTCTTCAACTGTCCAATTTTGGTGAGCTCTTGCAAATTGTAGCCTCTTTTTCCTATTTGTAGTGGAGATGAGTGGTACCCGGTGGGGTCTTCTGCTGTTGTAGCCCATCCGCCTCAAGGTTGTGCGTGTTGTGGCTTCACAAATGCTTTGCTGCATACCTCGGTTGTAACGAGTGGTTATTTCAGGCAAAGTTGCTCTTCTATCAGCTTGAATCAGTCGGCCCATTTGCCTCTGACCTCTAGCATCAACAAGGCATTTTCGCCCACAGGACTGCCGCATACTGGATGTTTTTCCCTTTTCACACCATTCTTTGTAAACCCTAGAAATGGTTGTGCATGAAAATCCCAGTAACTGAGCAGATTGTGAAATACTCAGACCGGCCCGTCTGGCACCAACAACCATGCCACACTCAAAATTGCTTAAATCACCTTTCTTTCCCATTCTGACATTCAGTTTGGAGTTCAGGAGATTGTCTTGACCAGGACCACACCCCTAAATGCATTGAAGCAACTGCCATGTGATTGGTTGATTAGATAATTGCTTTAATGAGAAACTGAAAAGGTGTTCCTAATAATCCTTTAGGTGAGTGTATATTGAAATATCTCACTCAACTGTTCTGCACGTCTTGAGCAACATGCCTCTGATCTTATCAGGACTGGGATTTTCTTCACATTTGTTGAAAAAGACCCTTAACCCTTTGAACATCAATGTTTGTGGATTGACTGGATCTTTTCTTCTATTTGAAAGCACAAATCTTTGAATTAAATTAATTATTATTAAACCTTGAATAAAATATGTTCAATTCATCAGCCATTGTATATCCGGTCTGATCCCCCTAGTACCACCACCATAGCTTTCATTACCTACCAGGCTGATCTTAGATTGTTACCACCTAATTGAGCTTCACTCTTATCTTTGTACATTAACCTATCTTTATTAATTTACCTTAACCTATCTTTGTTCATTTCTGCTCTCATTACCTTTTTAATTTCCCTCACTTTGTTCTGGATTTGTTGCTTAAAAGCTACTTTCTTTTTATGCAAAACATTTCTGGTGCCATCTGAGAGCCAAGGTTTGTTATTTGGAAATACTTTAAACACCATGGAATAAAACATTCAGTACTAAAGGAAACATATTCGCACACAACCTCCGTGAGTTCATCAATATTGTCCAAAGTATCATGAAAAACTGTCCAATCAGTACAATCAAAACGAGACCGACTTTTAAGCCTGGAGAAGATGTATTCCATTATGATCAGAAAAACCAAGAAGAGGACCGGTGACCGATTTCATCGACCCTTTAATAGATCCATAGCACATGTAAATTGTCTTGTTGTGTCTGGTTTGGCAGGTGACATACTGATAGAAATTATATGATTTCTTTAAGTTACAGTTATTAAAGTCGCCAAGAATAAAATTTGGTGCGCCCGGTGAGATTGATTGCAATTGCGTACAGTTTCAGTGGAATTTTATTATTTGCTCTTGGATGGATATATACGATTGTGATAAATAGTAATGGGGAATCTCGAGGTAGATAGAATGACACTGATAGAAGGAAGATGAGGAGAAAATCCACAATGTTTCTCCATAGACTCAGTCCCTAACCATTAGTAGAGTGCATAAGAAGGGTTTGGTTTGGAATTTGTTGTGTGTATGTTTAAATGCACGTTGCATCTGTTTCAATTTGTTTCACATAATAATCCATCACTGCTAAGGGTATCCCATCAAAACTGTGCATAATTAATCGGGGATTCATTACAGAGCCTAATTTCTCAAGAGAATGGCGTGTTTGGTGTGAGAATGCACAGTGTTTTATGTAAATATTTCATTCAAAAGAGAGTTGACATTCTGCTGCAGTGCTTTACTTTTAGAATGCTGTCAAGAAGCCAAAATTTGAGAGTGAAGAGTAAAGCATAGATTGTCTGTAGGCTCTTATGTTTACATTTTTTATGTCAGTTCAAAGCAGATTGAGTGCATTATTAAAGCTCCACTAAAATTTTAATTTGTGGATTCGTGTTCCACAGTAGAATAGAACAATAGTGAATTTAAATTCAAATGTAAACTAAAATTGGGATTATCCAAACCAGTATTGATTATTCTCTCTCTCTCTCTCTCTCTCTCTCTCTCTCTCTCTCTCTCTCTCTCTCTCTCTCTTGTTCTTTAAATCAAATTGGTGCAATTTTGAAAACACTATAATATGTAATTGTGTGTATACAATTCCAATGTACCATGCAGGTGATGCAGTCAGGAAACAAGGAGGCTTAAAGACATTTTTCAGATGAGGAAAATTGGAAAGTTTAATAATCTTTAGTTATTTCTTGGATTGTTTCAAAATACCATCATACCATAAAATTAAATTACAAAAGTATTTTCATCTCCTCCGGCTGAGTGGTGGGTAGTTGATGTGTACTGGCAATTGGAGAAGATTATTAAAATGCATCACAGAAACCCATTACTTGCCGGAATGAAATCTTTAGAACCAGATTGGATATGGAGCATGGTCATTTTCCACTGGATAATTTGATATATTCGGGGCTAAGATCAGTGTGTTGCAATGGCAGACTGATCCAATGGAAATATGGCGACCATATTCCACCTTAATGTTTCATGAATTATGTTGGCTCAAGGCATTCAAGAACTGCCGTGACTCACTGAAATGAAATGTTACTCATTTATTTGTAGTCAGGTCCACTGACTTTTTTGACAGCTTCAGCAACCTGGTCCAAATTGCTAAAATAAAAAAAAATAAAAAAGATACACGCAATTTGAAAGTTACCTTTAAAGCCATTTATGCTGCATTTGACTTATAACAATAAATCTCTTTGAGGAAAACCAATGGAACTTTTTTCACTGCACTGGCATTTTCACTGACAGAGAGTAGGTTGTAATACAAACATACACAATAAACAATTGTCTTTTTTAAAGGGGCTTCTGAAATCATTTGCATACAGACTCCCAGTAAATAAAGTGTGAGGACAATTAAAAATACGGCAAAAAAGATGACCCCTTTTTTCCATTCCTTACTCTTTTCTCCATGGACAGTACAATTTCTTCGCCATCTTTGGCTCCACACTGATCGTTCCATTAAGATTATGTTTGCTTCCTTTTGCTGGGTGCACAAACAGTGTTTATGTGGACTTATTTGCTATATTCAAAACTTCAATGAGCAAATTAGAAAGCTAATAATGACAAAACAACAAATGTGAAAGGTTTAGTTCACCCAAAACTAAATAATTTACTCACCCTCATGTTGTCTCAAACTTGTATTACTTTCTTTGTTCTGTGGAACATAAACAAATATATTTTAAGTGCCAGTAAGTCAAAGGAACCCAATACGTTCAAGCTCCAAAAAGGACATAAAAGTAGCATAACGGTAATCCATTCGACTCAAGTGGCTTAATCCATGTCCCCTGAAGTGATACGACTGGTTTTGGTTGAGAACAGACCATAATTTAAGTCCTTATTCACTATAAATCTTGGCAATTGGCACTATAATTCCATGTGCAAAGTGCTGTGCACGAACCAGACACATTGTTGCCAGGTTTGAGGTTTTCACTTGAAAATCCAGACGTGAGTTAAAATGATTACTGCGAGTACCACAGTCACCAAAAAGGTTGATGATGAACACTAGAAATTGAAAATGCAAAGTCTTATTTATGTATAATAATTCTGGAATTGAGTACCTGGCAACCGCGTTCAGTGTCAAGGCATTACCGTTTGTAATTCTGCACTCTGTTCCAATCGGGTCGGAAGTCAATATTAACAGTATATAAGGATGTCAATGTCGGTCTGTTTCTCACCCAAAATTATCTCAAAATGAAACTGCTTCAGAAGACATTGATTAAACCATTTGAATCATTTGGATTACTTTTATGCTGATTTTATGTCTATTTTGGAGCTTAAAAATTTTGAACCCCATTAACTTACATTGTATGGACAAACACACATACATCTTTCAAAATATCTTTGTTTGTGTTCCCCTTAGCCTAATTAACATTTTTGGTTGAACAAGCCCTTTAAAGAAACAGCTTACCCCAAAATAAATACAAATGAACACAAATAAAGTAAAATAAAAAAATAGAAGAATATTTCAGCTCTGTAGGTCCATACAATGCAAGTCAACAAAGTTCAAAGCTCTGAAACACAAAAAGCATATAAAGACAGCGAGTCAGTGGTTAAATACATGTCTTCAGAAGCAATATGATAGATGTGGGTGAAAAATCTTTTTTAAAACAATAAATCTCCACTTTCAAACAGCCTTTCTAAACGCTCTTCTCTCCGAAGAGTGCTTTTGTTTTTGCCGATTTACATTCTTCATGCACATTGCCACCTACTGGGGAGAATTTATAGTAATAAAATGACTTAAATTTTGATCTCTTTCTCACCCGCACCTATCATATCACTTCTAATGACATAAATGTAACCACTGGAGTCATACAGATTATTTTATGTCGCCTTTAATTGCTCTTTTGAGCTTCAAAATGTTGGACCCTGTTGACTTGCATTGTATGGACCTACAGAGCTCAGCTATTCTGCAGAAGAAAGAAAGTCATACACATCTCGGATGGCATGAGGGTGAGATTGAGAGAATTAAAAATGTTGGGGTGAACTACAGTATCCCTTTAAATTGAATGGCAGACAAAGTTGACGAGGGAATGCATAAATGATAATGAAGTTAAAACTATTGGATTACTTTTTGATTATCTAGTCTTGAAAAATTTATTTTTCTCAGAAAACCAAATTAATAATTCCTTTTATCTGTGTGCTGGCTACACTAAATGGTTCTGGTGGTTTATGATGTCCATTATTGATGACTGGCACTTTATATCTTATGGAACTATCTTTTACCATATTTAATACTGTTAAATAAGTATCTCCTAATGCAAACTTACATTTGTCTACACAGCTGGTGTATAATTTTTGAATAAACTGTGAGGGTCATGAAACTGAAAAAACAGTCACAGTAGGAGAGAGCTGCCTCTTTATTTGCATGTTCAGATATGGTGCGTAAGCACACAAGAGCATTGTTCCTATGTATTCTAAGCCTGGAAGACTGTGAAAACTGTCAACCATATTCTTAGTGAGTATAAATGTGTGAGCTCTTTCAAGGGCGTAGGAGCCAGGGTGATGTAGGGGACACATCCCCTCCACTTTTTTAGAAAAGGTGATTCGATCCCCCACACTTTTCCAAACTAAACCAATACCGAGTCCAAATGGTTGATTTGTATACAGAATTCTTTGCATTTGTTACTTTGGGCTGATTGAGTGACCATCCAGCCAATCACAGGTAAACTTCATGAGCCAAACCAGCCCTTACATAACAGGCCATCATTCAAACAGTCTAATAAATGAAGCTCCATTCATTTCTACAAAGTTGCTTTCAACAATGCTCAATTATCCATATTTTTTATCAGCATTGTTGTTCATCTAAATTAATAATCTAGAGATGAGGAACACACAAACGAGAGTTAAAGTAATTATCGACATATCGTTCTTGATTGGCAGCATTACATGAAATGCACTGCAGAAAAAACAAGGACAACACTCACTGTAAAACAAAATCTTAGTTTTAATGGTAAAAGACTGTAAAAAATGCTACAGTATAAACAACTTTAATTGGTTAACGTGTAGTTACCTTAAAATATACTATAACATTTTTTAAATATATTTAAAAAGACAATACATGTAGTTTTACATTGACATTTTGAAAAAAGTATGATTTTCTGTACAGTTAACAGTAAGAATTTATATTATTTTAACAAAAGAGTACATGTACTTTTTACAGTCAATTATTTAAAAAATTACAGTAAAAAAACAAGAATCGGGCATTCTCAAAATTCCCTGCGTGACCCATTTCATTTAATTATATTTTATGGGAATATGTTTCTTCTTATTTTTAATATCAGTTATGAACATTGGGGTCTTCTGTGTTATATTTGATGTAGTTTAGTTAATGTTTATTACATTATTTTAATTTCACATGTGTTACCCTGATGGTGTTTAGTGTTTGTGTGAGTGACACTGAGCACTGTCTCTTCATGGTTATTTGTCATTGCTCCAGGAATGGCAACTATTGATGAACTTCATGACATCATGTGCCCTTTTGTAATTACTACAGTGATTCACAATACATTATAAAGTGAAAAGCAGATTTTTGCCGTTTCAGAAGGTTAATATATCAAGTGTATTATTTAATGAAGTTAATGCACCATAAAATATAGAGGCATCAAAATTACATCCCGCAAAGCCAGAAACATAGTTACCGTATTTTTTACGGTGAATTTCTGGCAACCACAGCTGCCAGATTTTTAACTTAATTAACAGGATGTTTTTTATTGAACTCTTTGTTGGTGTGCAGTCAACAAACTGTAGGAAAAAAAGATTGATCTGCTGTGTTCTTACAATACTTATGCATTTTACTGAAGTGAATATATATGTAGACATGCTTTTTTAAACATGAAGACATACAGACGTTATTGAAACTCATAATAATATAAGACTATTATTGTTGTCTTTTGATAAAAGTCATGCTCAGCAGCTCACAAACTGTAATGGAATGATGATTTGCTTTGTTCTTATAATGCTTAAACCTCAACTAAAGTCTCTTTGTAGGTCTATAGACATGCAAATTTTAAAGGGTTCAATTCTTTTGATCATTCATTCAGTGACTAACTCATTTCACACAAGACATCACCAGAAATGGTCACTGAATGAATCGTTAATGGATCTGAACGAATTTTGGTGAACGTAGCCAAAACACTCTAACTAATTGGATAAACTTAAATTCCACAATGCATAAGCACACAGTAAAGACTAAAATGTTGCACATGCACAATTGGCATTGCAATTGATTAAATCATTTATTCAGGACCAGCTTGAGCTCAATCTTTTATTGTCATGTGTGAAACAGAAGCAAGTGCTCCACAAGATGGCCTTTATTTTTGCAGCTTATTTTGCTAAATGTTGCACTTAATTTGCAATACTGAATCTTTAAAATACCACAAATACTAGAAGAATATGAAACTTACATATTAATACAGTAATATATATGTGTGTGTGTGTGTGTGTGTGTGTGTGTGTGTGTGTGTGTGTGTGTGTGTGTGTGTGTGTGTGTGTGTGTGTGTGTGTGATATAAATACTGCACTGCACATGTTGGGTCTGTGAAAGCCATCTACTGACACCTGTGCCGCCCCCCACAAAGAAAACAAATTTTTAATACACTTAAATTTGTACTGCCTCTCTAAACACCTGGTGTCCTGAAACACTATATGAGTGATAACCTATAGTGTTACCTATTAAGCAATTATAATGCCAAATTGTGTTGGGGCTGTAGATCTCTGAAACACCCAGAGAAAATCAATTTTTCATATTCAGTTTCTTATCCACGCCTTCTGGCTCTTTTTTTACCGATCACAGTGTTTGACTGAATACATAACGTCCATATCTGACCTAATGCTGCGTTGCCTTCAAAGTTTCAAGGGAACTGCTACCCTTCAGTTGTCCAATAAGTGTCAGCTGAAGGAAAAGCGAAGAGAGGACGTTCGTGTTTAACCTTATCTCTTTTACTTTCGCTAAGATGGAAGAAATATAAACATGAGGACGTGAAATGTATGCTAACAGTTCGCTAACCAGCTTGGGCAGTTAGAATGGTCAAGCTTTGCCGAGAAAAGGGCGGAAAATTACCTTTGTTGCCTGGCGCGAGGAACCAGTGTGAAAGAAGAATAGATTTACATTGCGCGTTCTAGTTCAACGTATTTCTGGAATCGCTCAGCCTGGAGAGGCTCTCGTCAAGTCATGTCTTTTGAATTTCGAATATTGATGTATGGAATCGGGACTGTCCTTGTTATTTTTGTCATTATATCCGAAATATCCGAAGTAGAAGAAGAAATCGCGTAAGTAAATTCGGGATTGGACACTGGGTGCGCGGTAAACCTGCACACAAGTGCGGCGCGTGCAAATATCCCAGATGATTCATGTTTTATCATTTTCTTCTGTATCTTTTTTTTTATTTTTTTATTTTATATAACACACGCGCCTTTGCTGTACATTTCTGTTAACCCTTTTCCTCCGTGTATTGCTTCTCTCAAAAGAGACTTTGTAGAAGCCCAAACGCTTTACTTCAAACAATGGAGAGTCCATTTAGGACCGTCTGTATCACATTGCTTGCATGAATTTGGACAGAAGAAAGAAGAAATCCTTTTGTTTTGGTTGCGTATTTTGTGTGTATTTGGCTTAGTATAACTTCAAGCATAGTAGATATTTTAATAGTCAAGGGAAGAGAGTCAGTAGAGATTCGGGGATGTGGAAGACAATGTGTTGCTTGTCCTGGTGTCCATTGTTTGCGAAACCACAGCTTGTGTATAAGTACTTGAATTTGAGGGAATACCACAGAAATCTGGGTTGGTTTATATCACATCAGTTTAGTGGAGTTGATAGCAGTTCTGAATATTTTGATATGGGTTTATGATTTGAAAAGCCTTTAAGGTTCATGTTTTATCAATTCAAATGAATTTGCATGCAGAGTTACAGCCAAGAAAGAAACACTTGATAGAACAATGTTATTCTCTTTAGAATCAGATTACAGATGTTATAAAGCATATGCAAAGCAATTATACGAAATGAGTCCTTCACACTTCCCTCTTCCCTGAGTTTGAAACCTTGAGTCAGAGTCATCAGACAAACGTGGATGACCCATGTGCGGATGGCAATAGGACTATGTATTTGTTTTACTCTAAAGTGTGTTCTGTATGCCTCTTTCAAGCTAAGTGAAAAGACAGTGAGACCTGTGGTTTGTTGAGGTATCTAGTGGATTTCTGTTTGTTTTTTACTTTTAAAAGCTATAGTCTGGAGACCAAAAGGAACAGTTTGCCTTCAGATATACAGTAATTGAATAAGAAATTCAATGTATAAGAAATCCTCAAGCTTACATAATTGCAAATCTTGCTGCCTTGGGACATGCACCCTAATGCATTTGAGATTAAGAATGTTTGTGCATAGATAGATTGATTTCAAGAATAATTGCATGAGGACAAACAACACTCTCCCAGGCTCTAATGCGAGTGTATGCTGGCAAGATGCACATATAGTGTTTATTTTTGCTAATTTTTAAATGGATCATGCTTTGGGTTGCCACATTTTATATTTTTTGCAAAGTGTTTGGCTTGTTTGCTCTGTACAGCCACACTGATTAAGTGTGGAAAGGGAATCATTCCTCCCTCGTATTACCTTGAAATATCCCAGGGACCAAATTTAATTGTACATTTCCAAATTGGGGTTTTCACACCTCATTTATTAGCTGTCAGACACATCAGAGGGCACTTATGAATTAATTTTTCCTTAGATTATTGGTGAGATTTCTCATGGAATTATTATAGTGAAAATTCTAATGTCAAAAAAAGTATCTAAGGAGCATATCTGCAACCAGTTAAAAAAACATCACAGTCATTAAATCTGCATTTGACTAGCTGCTCACCAGAATTGTAAGTGTTTTGTGCTCTGATTTTTGTAGATTTTTGGAAAAATATTGCAGCTCTGTAGGTCCATACAATGCAAGTCAATGGGTGCCAAAATTTTGAAACTCCAAAATCCACATATGGGCAACATAAAGGTACTCCAGATGACTCTGGTGGTTAAATCCATATCTTCAGAAGTTGATGATAGGTGTGTGTGAGAAATAGTTTTCAATATTGTAAAGGGATCAATGGAAAGGAGGAGGCGAGAACCGGCTTGTCAGTATAAATAATAGTTTAATATAAAACTTAAACAAAAGACAAACACACACACATATGACGGACATGTCCGTAAACTATCTCTCTCTCCCACACGATCCTCTGCAGTTGACCTTTATCCCTCTCAAAGGCTTGATTAGCCTGATACGGGACCTGGTGTGTAGGATCACGACCCGGCCCCGCCGTCCTCCCTGCCACAAATATTTAAGCCCTTCTTCCAAAAATTTCTTCTCCTTCTAGTGTTGCCGATTCACATTCTTTGTGTGTATATCCCCCTGCTGGGTAGAGAGGGGAATTTGTTATAAATAAATCTGTTTCTCACCCACACCTATCATATCATGTCTGAACACATGGATTTAACCACAGGAGTCATACAGATTACTTTTATGCTACATTTTGGAGCCTCAAAATTTCGGCCCCCATTGACTTGCATTGACAGAGATCAGACATTTCTCTAAAAGTCTTTGTGTTGTGCAGAAGAATGAAATTCATACACATCTGAGATGCCAGGAGGGTGAGTCAGTCATTAGATCATTTTCATTTTTGGGTGAACTCCCTTAAGGTATTGTATTTTTAATTGTTTCCCAATTACAAAGATTGTTATTATTATGTTCCTTATCTCTCAAGATGAGTTCATTTAGATGAGTTATTAATAAACAAAAAGTGGAAATGCCCACATTTAAGTCTTAAATTACTATAATCATTGTGTTCAGTCCTGTGTCTAGCTTAATTGCCTCTTTACCCTGATTATCTATTCATTGATGTGATTACAGAACTTTTATTAATGGTGATATTACTAGATAATTATGATGACTCTTTTATGCCCTCTGCTCTTAGGAACATTGAGGATTCACAGAAATATCCCTTTAAAAGCTTTGTCCTTCAGTCCAACAGGTTTGTAATCTGATTTGTCACATAATTTACATTTACATTTATGCATTTGGCAGACGCTTTTATCCAAAGCGACTTACAGTGCACTTATTACAGGGACAATCCCCCCAGAGCAACCTGGAGTTAAGTGCCTTGCTCAAGGGCACAACAGTGGCATCTTGGTGGTGCTGGGGCTTGAACCCCTGACCTTCTGGTCAGTAATCCTGAGCCTCAACCACTGAGCCACCACTGCCCATTTATGATGTTTTCAAAGAAAATGCAATTAAGATACATACAAGCAAATATTTAGCCCGAGGCTAAAGTGAGAAATCTCACTTTAAAAGGGATATTGTAGCCTACCGTTGTGTTTCTTGAGAAGCTTTTTAATTTTAAATTGAGGGAAAGTGTAGGAATTTTTTTTACATTTGTTTTAATCAGATTCAAGGAGATCTGGTTTATGCTAATAAGGTTACTACTTTATCAAGTTTTTGAGAATGAATGGGCCCTTTCACACTTTAGGGTTTTGGAATGCAGAAGTAAACGATTGCAAGGTAAACTTTGGTGAATGGGAGATTATGCCGCATATCATTTTTGCTTACACATTTGCTTCAACATCATAAGAAAAACGCCAATATTATGTTACCACAACTTTTCAAGTGAAGGAATAAATAGAGGGCAATTCATTATGACAGTCAGAAGAGAGAAGATAGCTTCTCTCTCAGCAGCTGTTTTAGAAACCTCATCGCATCTGTCGTAGCTTTGGTTTTTAAACTAATTCCAGGGTAATACAAAGTATAAGGTTATACATATACATTAAATAATGTAAAAATTGCGAATATAAAAAAAGTTTGCTAGATTTATGCTGCTAAATAAGGCTGAAATGCCTCATCACAGTTTGTGAAAAGGGTCCATTGCATATGATTTACTATAACTTGGCAGCCATCATTTGAAGTAACAGATGGACTTGTCTCCTTCTCTTTAGAAATTCGGTCCTGAATGCTATTCCTACATCCCTTGTCAGCTACAGCAAAGGCATTGTCTCTTCCTCTCCAGCCACACTGCCACGAATAAAAAGCAAAACCAGCAATTTGTCCTCACCTGAATGGACTTTTAACAGAACCTTATCTAACCTCATCAGGTACAACATCAAAAAAAATGGTTCACCAAAATTAAGATTCGGTTATAATTTACACCGTCATATTGTTACAAACCAGTATGGCCTTGTTTCTTCTGTGGAGCACAAAAGGAAGCAGAATATTAGCCTCAGTCACCATTCACTGTCATTGGCTAACTTTCTGCCTAAAATATCCTTTTGTGTTCCACAAACTATCCCTTTAAGAATGTAGTTATTACATTCGAAATATGGCATTTCTGAGGAATGTGAAATGTGGTTCACTGTTATTATTGTAGTTTTGTTCCCTGCATTGTTGTGATTTTTCATCTTCCCGTTCCAGGAAAAACATTTTGAGGTTCCTGGATGCTGAGAGGGACATCTCAATTCTTAAGAGCACCTTTAAACCCGGTGATGTCATTCATTATATTTTTGACCGCCAGAGCACCACAAATATCTCTGAGAACCTCTACCACCTCCTGCCGACAGTGTCCCCCATGAAGAACCAGCATCATAAACAATGTGCCATCGTAGGGAATTCTGGAATATTACTTAATAGCAGCTGTGGTCGAGAGATTGATGCGCATGACTTTGTCATCAGGTAAACACCTCTTCTTATTAGAGATGGTATTGTCTTTTGTCATATATAGTACAATAGTCTGCTTTCTACTGACACAACATGATTTAAGTTAGTCATAGATGAATGCTTTTCACACATGGGAAGAGGTCTGTTTTCTGATATTCTGATAAACCAACTTTAGAGAATTGTGATAAAACAATGTCATAAAACTAACAGCACATAGCTTGTAGTAAAATACTCTTCAAAATAAATAATTGCACCTCCTTTGGCAACAAACATATTGCAAATTAATTGTCTCATCTTTAGATCATCATAATACTTAGTCTTATCCAAAATATTTGTGTTCTTAATACCTAATGTGCTGACATGATAACATCACTAGCACCCTATAATTACTATACAAACAAATAGTATTGCACTGAATTTAAATTCTCATTTTATTAAAATGTCAAAATTTTTTAATTAAAGGAATATCCAGGGTTCAGTACAAGCTCAGCTCAATTGACAGCATTAAAAAAAATGATTTCAACTCGTCCCTCATTTTTAAGAAACAATAAAGTAAACATTTGGATTACAATTTACAAAGTAAATGGGGCCCATCTGTAAAATACTCACTTTTTCAAAAGTATAGCCACAAGACATAAACAATGTGTATTAATTTGATTTAAGTGTGATAAAATTGCTTACTATCCTTTGCTGTGTAAAGTTCTATCTATTTTTACTACTTTGTTGCCATGACGACGTAACGCATTGAAACAACCGTAAATTTACAGCTCAAATAATACACACGTTTTAACAGAAGAATTAATGTAAGTGCATTAATTTGGCCACAATGTAAGTGTCTCACTGTAACCTCAATTGTTGCTTTTTTATATATATAAGAAATGGAGGGAAGAGTCAAAATGATTATTATTATTTTTTTTTGTGGTTTATGCCAAAACATCCTGTATATTCATCCTGGAATATTCCTTTGAGTTAATAACTGGTATTTAATGGTATATATTTGTATTATTGCAGCATATTAGGTATATTTTCAACATTTAAATTTACAGTCACTTTTCAAACTGCATACAATCTGTATGTCACTCTATTGCACTTTTTTATAAAATAACTGTCAGTATTATTCCCTGGCTAACTCTCTGTGTCTGATGTCTGAAGGCTTTTAGAACTGAAGGGTGATACATGCTGTAATTAGGCACCAGCTAACTTTAGCAAATTTCACATTTGTTTCAGTCATATTATAAGTCATGGCGGTTATAGAGGTTCATTTGTCTAAAGACATATGTTTTTGCCTACTGCATTCAGACCACAGTACTTTCCCTGAAAGCTGATTGCTTGGAGATCAGTTTACAGTAATGTGCTTTATGTGATACTTAATGCAATGTTACAATTATTGTGAGATTCTTGAAACTAAACAAGTCCCCATCTGGAATATTGATTTATAATGACCCCTAATTTGTATCAATTAAATACATTACCTAATCAACACCAAGGTATTAGCATTATATTACAAACCTGTTGTTTCAATGCTGTTATCATAAAGTGGGAGGAAGCTGTTGTTGCTCTTTTCTCTTTAATATGATCCCCAGCCCAGCTGTGACTCTTAGGCCTTCAATGACATTCAGCCCCTGTTCAAGGTACAGGCAGAGCCTCAAAGATAAAGTAATGGAGGAACTTAAATCCCTCCTGTGTGGCTGGCAAGGCTGCACAGCAGGGCAAGGACATTGTGTGTGTGTGTGTGTGTGTGTGTGTGTGTGTGTGTGTGTGTGTGTGTGTGTGTGTGTGTGTGTGTGTGTGTGTGTGTGTATGTGTGTGTGTGTGACAGCTAATTCTCAGCAGCTGGCATGCTGCCAGTGATAAGTTGAAAGGTGTTAGGTGACTACTGGCAAGATGATAATGCCTCTAACTTGATCTTTTGTTTTAATGTCACCTCTGTCTGTTATTCTGGAATCTGATGTAAAATGATAGGATGAGCTCTATAAGATGCTTGGTCAGCATATTCTCAAAGGTTTTTGTATGCGGATAATCTTATGGAAGATCAAAGTTAATACTGACACTGATAATACTGTTAATACTGATTGAAGTTAAATAATATTTTTTTACTTGAATAATACCAGTTATTTTAGATGTTACTACACGAAGCAAATTTTTGAGGGATTGTCAGGTACTCTAAACATGTGCATCACATAGTAGCATCTACAGTATATTTAAATGGGTTTTCCAAGTCAAAATTATCTTTTAATATGACAGAATCAACCTGACCATTTTAGGTTGGGTTACACCTATGAAATTCATTTTAAGGTTTAGGTCGAATAGAACCTTAAGGTAACAGCTCCAAGTTATCAGGTACCAGGTATAGAATAGGCATTGTAAGCATTTTTGATCCTGATGTTTGTGAGGACATGACAAACTTTGATCGCTGAAAAGTGATGTCACCAAATGTTGTTTAGTACAGACACCGTTAACTAGCTGCAGTTGACTTACAGCATGTCTGAAATGTGATACATAGAGGAGTTGTATATTTATATAGGTGAATCATTTTATTGGAACCTGTCAAGAAAATGCCCTGGTTATATTTAACCCCAAAACAATAATATGAAATATTTCTTTGAACAAAGAAAATAAAGTAAATTACATTAGGACAATTAAGATTTTTTTGTTTATTATTAATTATCTATTAATAATATGATTATTCTCAGTACACTTAAGCACATTTTACCCCTCCATTCTCATTACCGTAACACATCAGGGTGTTTAACTTTTACCATTCCCCTTGTTTTCATTAATGATTCTCATTACTGTAACAGACAATTTAACTGAATTACAGTAAAAAAGATGTTGAAAGTGAAAGCAGTTGCAAGGGAGTACTACTATAAAGTATAAATACTTCACAATTGATATATTTTTTCCACATTCTGGTAATGAGTATCATAATATCCATCTTTTTTGCATTCTAGTAATGAGAATTGTGAGGTACAATATGTGTAACTGTCATGGAAATAATATCACAAAGTAAAACATCTTAATGGTCCTAAAATAGGCTTAAATTTCTATTTGCAAAATAGAATTTATTGTTTTTTTTTCTCTTTCTTTTGATTATGGAGTAATATAGTACCAGGACATTTTCTTGATAGTTTCCAGGGAATCACCCATCCTGTATGTGTATGTATATACAGTATATTTGAATATGTGCATTTCCCAGGTGTAACCTGGCTCCAGTGGAAGAGTATGCTGCTGATGTGGGCTTGCGCACCAGTCTGGTGACCATGAACCCTTCTGTGGTGCAGCGTGCCTTTCAAGACTTGAACAGTGAGGAGTGGATACAGCGCTTCGTCCACAGGCTGCAGAGCCTCAGTGGAAGTGTGCTGTGGATCCCTGCCTTCATGGCCAAAGGAGGAGAGGAGAGAGTGGAGTGGGCCATCCGCCTCATTCTTTTACATACTGTCAATGTCCGCACTGCCTTCCCCTCCCTGCGCCTGCTCCATGCCGTCCGAGGGTACGTGCACATGAATTTAAGACTATTCAGCTCTATGCTCACTAAAGCAGGTGTAAAAGGCTTTATGCTATTTATAGTTCAGCCATCAATACATTTCACGCCCTACACCAAGACCACAGCAGCACAGCAAGGAGCTGTTCAAGTAAATTGATTATGCCAAACTCTTAAGTGCACACCAACATCCATATATTTATATTCTTACAGAAAGCCTTAGTTAGTTTACCCAACGATATCTGGCCCCTATGGGCTCAATTGTGGTCAGCCCTTGCCTTTAAATAGCACAACCTTTGCCTCTTCCATTGACCTTTTCATATTTCAAGACCGCTATTCATCCCTCCCTCAGAGCAGAGTGTCTGGAATCCACTATCCTTACAATAAACCTAGCTGTTGAGGCCTTGCACATAGATCCAGCTGTGCAATATGGGTTAAAGTTCAAGCAAGAGACAGCTGTTCACTGGATGGTCAATGGACAGCAATCCTCCATTAAAATATGTATAGCTACTCAAATGATAAAAGCTAGGTTCTTCCATAATAGTGTTTTAAAAATATGTTAAGAGGATATTTTACCCAAAAACAAAAATTCCAGTTTTATTTATGCACCTTTATATAATTCCAAACCCATTTAAACATTTTATATTTCTAATGTTTCTCACAGCTCTACAATCATTGACAGTTTCTAGTGAAAGTCTTATAAAGCTAAATTATTGTTTTGGGTGAGAAACAGATCAATATATAAGTCCTTTTCACTATAATTGTTTACTTCCGGTCGCTGTCCATTACGCACAATGGACAGCAACCGGAAGTAAACAATTATAGTGAAAATGACTTAAATATTGATCTGTTTCCCCATGAGGGGAATCAGTTCATGCTGCCTGTCACGTAACATAAGTGTGCTAGAATGTGCACATGAATGCTCTCTATATATGTATATAACAGCACACAGCTTTGAAACAACATTAGGGTGAGTAAATAATTCATAATTTTGGGTGAACCATATCTATAAATACAAGTTAAAATAGCATAAATGAACAGTCTTAACAAAGATGCCATTAGTAGAATGTACAACTGGAGTGAATGAAAAGTCCAGATGTAGCTTAAAGAAATAAGATCCAAGACCCCTCTGTTTTCTGAAGCTCCTTTCCTCCAGACCTCCCACACCCCTTTTTTGCCTAAGCAGTCCTGAATGAATGACACCTCATGGATATACAGAGAGAGCCCCATTGTGAGTGTTATTAAAGGGTGAGTGGACTGCTTAGACTGGAGAGGGTTCAGTGCATCTTAATGGACATTGTTAAATTGCCTGATCTCCTCTATTTCAATCTGGAAGAGCTGTGCAGCCACCAGATGTATGTGGGCAAGTTTTTCATAAGCATATTTTAAATAAGGAATTTAGCCTAAATTCAGCAGATGAGGTTCCTTTTGTTTGTACCCTTAGCTGTTGACACACTCATAGGATTTTATAATCCCGTTCCATTTGAAATGTATTTTTGGACTACATACTATTTTAAAACCTTATGTCTAATTGTGACTAAAGAATTTTATTTAAAACAAATAAGTATTCACCTTTGTTTCATGTCACAGCACAACATTGTAGCTACTATTTTCTGAAGGTTTTGCAAATTTGCCAACTGTTTAGAACAGAATAACATTAAATACTTTTTGTGGTCACTGTATACAATATTAAAGTCATTAAAACTCATTTTTTTTAACCACTCCACAGATTTCATATTAGCAAACTATAGTTTTGGCAAGTCGTTTAGGACATCTACTTTGTGCATTACACGAGTAATTTTTCCAACAATTCTTTACTGACAGATTGTTTCACTTTTCATTTAATATATCACAATTTCAGTGGGTTAGAAGTTTAAACACTATGTTAACTGTGCCTTTAAGCTGTCAAGACCAATTTCGCTTCTGATTGGAATCAATTGGAGGTGTACCTGTGGATGTATTTTAAGGCCTACCTTCAAACTTGGTGCCTTTTTGCTTGACATCATGGGTAAATCAAAAGAAATCCAAGACCTCAGAAAAAATATTGTAGACCTCCACAAGTCTGGTTCATCCTTGGGAGCAATTACCAAATGGCTGAAGGTACCACGTTCATCGGTACAAACAATAGTACGCAAGAATAAACACCATGGGACCACACAGCCATCATACCACTCAGGAAGAAGACTCATTCTGAGACATAATTTGGTGTTAAATATGCAAATCAATCCCAGAACAACAGCAAAAATGACCTTATGAAGATGCTGGAGGAAACAGGGACAAGTATCTATATCCACAGTAAAATTAGTCCTATATCAACATACAACCTGCAATGCTGCTCAGCAAGGAAGAAGCCACTACTCCAAAACCAGCAGGACTACAGTTTGCAAGTGCACATGGGGACAAAGATCTTACTTTTGGAGAAATGTCCTCTGGTCTGATGAAACAAAAATGTAACCGTTGTCCATAATGACCATCATTATGTTTGAAGGAGAAAGGGTGAGGCTTGCAAACCGAAGAACACCATCCCAACCGTGAAGTATGTGGGTTGCAGCATCATTTTGTGGGGGTGCTTTGCTGCAGGAGGGACTGGTGCACTTCACAAAATAGATTGCATCATTAGGAAGGAAAATTATGTGGATATATTGAAGCAAGATCACAAATGGGTCTTCCAAATGGACAATGACCCCAAGCATACCTCCAAAGTTGTTGCAAAATGGCTTAACGATAACAAAGTCAAAGACCAAGGAGGCCTACAAACCTGACCCAGTTATGCCAGTTCTGTCTGTAGGATTGGGCCAACATTCTAGTAACTTATTGTGAGAAGCTTTTGGAAGGCTACACAAAAGGTTTGACCCAAGTCTAACAATTTAACGGCAATGCTACCAAATACTAACAAAGTGTATGTAAACATCTGACCCACTGGGAATGTGATGAAAGAATAAAAGCTGAAATAAGCTTTACTATTATTCTGACTTTTCACATTCTTAACAAAGTAGTGTTCCTAACTGACCTAAGACAGGGAATGTTTTTTATGGTTAAATGTTAGGGAGTTTAAATGTATTTAGTTAATGTGTATGTAAACTTCTCTCAATATATGTTAAGCTCAGTTGAAATAATTTGTGGCATAATTTTGATTACCACAGAAATGTTTACTTGCCCCTCCTTTTCTTTTAAATTAGCAAAAATCTGGGTTACATTGAGGCATTTACAATAACAAGAAGTGAATGGAGGCTAATTTACATTAACTTCTTATACTCTGCAGGATTTTTGGGCTGCTGTTTGAAATGTATCACACTCAAATTTAAAAGCTCCCTGTTCACACATACAGTGGACTTATTTCAGATAACCCCTATATTTTAAGAAATTATTGCAAAATGTATAAATAACATTGTATACAGTATGTTTACAATTTTATGATAAACATTATTTTATTTGTATTATTATTGTCTAAAGTCTAAAAGCATGCCATTTCAGTTCTGTGTCCTCTGTTTTCAAGCAAAAAGTCATATTTTTTTCCACTGGATGGCAGCAAGTACTAGATTTCTTTTCCTCTATCACCTTCCATCACATTATACTGATATGAAATGTAGGTGGTGCTCTAATGCATTTTTGCCCTAACCCAAGTGCTGAGAGCTTCTACACTGTTATGTTGAATATCTGTCTAAAAGCCCAATCTAGCTGTCATTGGAAAGCAGAGAATCCCAGCTTTCCAATGATGTGTAACATTTCATCTTCTATAGATGTTATCCTATTTAGTTGATGATTCGTTTCTCATACTTTTTCTGCTGGATATTTTTTGTTCAAAAAATGTTTGACACAACATTGGATTATTCATTCAAGCTAACAAACTATTAATTTATTTAACTAATTTTAAAGCTAACAACCCAAGGTAAGATTTGTTATCAAGTTTGAGGCTATTTGGGGCTTACAGATCAGTGGTCGGCACAGAAAAAAGACATTTGCATTTTATGCCTTACCGAAAAAATAATTAAAACTGTGGTATTACGGGAACAAAATGATCTGTACAGTCACCTTCCTGAGAATGAGAGCTTTCATTTGATATACACTGATCAGTCACAACAGTAAAACCACTGACAGGTGAAGTGAATAATTTTTATTATCTCATTACTATGACACCTGTCAAGGGGTGGGATATATTAGGCAGCAAGTAAACAGTCAGTTCTTGAATTTCATGTGTTGGAAGCAGGAAAAATGGGCAAGCGCAAGGTTCTGAGCGACTTTGATGAGGGACAAATTGTGATGGCTAGATGACTGGGTCAGAGCATCTCCAAAACAGCAGGTCTTGTGGGATGTTCCCGGTGTGCAGTGGTTAGTACCTACCAAAAGTGGTCCAAGGAAGGACAACCGGTGAACCGTTGACAGGGTCATGGGCACCCAAGGCTAATTGATACATATGGGGAGCGAAAGCTAGCCCGTCTGGTCCGATCCCTCAGAAGAGCTACTGTAGCACAAATTGCTAAAAAACTTAATGCTGGCAATGAAAGAAAGTTGTCAGAACACACAGTGCTTAGCACATAGCCACAGACCAGTCAGGGTGCCCATGCTGACCCCTGTCCACCGCCAAAATCACTTACAATGGGCACGTGAGCCTCAGAACTGGACCATGCAGCATTGGAAGAAGGTGGCCCGGTCTGATGAATCATGTTTTATTTTAGATCATGTGAATGGCCGGTGCATGTGTGTTGTTTACCTGTGGAAGTGATGGCAGTAGGATGCACCTTGGGAAGAAAGCAGGCCTGCGGAGGCAGTGTGATTCTCTGGGCAATGTTCTGCTGGGAAACCTTGAGTCCTGGCATTCATGTGGATGTTACTTTGACATGTACCACCTACCTAAAGATTGTTGTAGACTATGTACACCCCTTAATTGCAACGGTATTCCCTGATGGCAGTGGCCTCTTTCAGTAGGATAATGTGCCCTGCCAAACTGCAAAATTGTTTAGGAATGGTTTGAGGAACATGACAGAGTTCAAGGTGTTGACTTGGCCTCCAAATTCCCCAGATCTCAATCTGCTTGATCATCTTTGGGATGTGCTGGACCAACAAGTCCGATCCATGGAGGCCCTGCCTCGCAACTTACAGGATCTGCTGCTAACGTCTTGGTGCCAGATACCACAGGACACCTTCAGAGGTCTTGTGGAGTCCATACCTCGATGGGTCAGAGCTGTTTTAGTTGCACAAGGGTGACCTACATAATATTAGGTAGGTGGTATTAATGTTGTGGCTGATCGGTTTATGACTATTTAAGTGCTATATGAAGGACTTTTATATTAATTTTAGAATTTCTACATGTAATCTCTAGGTGGGGCCAATTTGCGACACAAATGTTTTCAGGCCTTATTTTATTATTTTCTGAAAAGTTTTTATTCTAAGTTTTCAAATATTACCACATATGCTAAATTTCAGCATCCAGTAACTTCTGTGTTTAAGTGTTAAAATGGCATGCAATGTAGTGCTGGGTCCACACTTTTTCAAAAGTATAGCCACAAGACATAAACGATATGTGTGTTAATATGATTTTAGTGTGATAAAATAATTTACTAACCTTTTCTATGCAAAGTTGGAGCCAATTTTACAACTTCATTGCCATGACGATATAGTCAACAAACCCTAAAATTACTGTAAAAATGTCCATTTAAACAAATTTACAACTCAAATAATACATCAGTTTTAACAGAAGAATGAATGTAAGTGCTTTTATGAGCTTTACATTTATGCCTTTTAAACCCTCAAAAAACCTGCCTTATTCGTAAGTGCCTTTACTGTAATATCGTTACAGTAAATTTACAGTTGCCTTTTTTTTTTTTTTCTAAGAAGAGGAACAATTAAAAATAATATTTTTGGTAATCAACATTATGCCACAAATGCTGTTGATTGAGACAAACTTGTATTGAACCCGGAATATTCCTTTAAGCTGCACTTAAACATGCATGAGTGCCATTGCATTAGATAAAATATTAAATACATTAATTTTAAAGAAATATAGCTTATATACTTTCAAACAAAACATTTCACAAAAATGTTTGTTAGGTTTTAAGTGATCAATAAATATATAAATCTAGTGTTCAGACAAAAAGAGACTCTTTGTTGAGAGACTTTCTGGATGTCAAATGTTAGTGAAACACATCCTTAGTTGATGTGATGAACTACACCTGTGGTTACTCTGCTAGGACACCCGTGTGAACAGTTTTGGGAGCTGACTTTATGCAATTAAAAGTCACTAAAAACCACTACAATCACCTTGAGACCAGATGGTGAAAAAATGGCTCAGAATAGTGAAGTTAGTTCTGAGAAGTTTTGGCATTATTTGTTTGCAGATGCCTTTTAGTTTATAACATAATGCAATTACATTTTGACATTTTAAGTGTGGCGTAAATGTCCTAACACTAATGTCCTTGTTCTTGTTCGTATGGTGAGCCATGTCAAATTTGTAATCATTGACTTTCCGCAGGTACTGGCTGACCAATCACGTCCAGATCAAGAGACCTACCACTGGACTCCTGATGTATACCATGGCCACACGCTTTTGTGATGAGATCCACCTATATGGCTTCTGGCCTTTTGCGAATGATCCTAATGGCAAACCAGTCAAATATCACTATTACGACAAGCTAACTTACCAATACACATCTAGTGCCAGTCCCCACACAATGCCTCTGGAATATCAGACTTTAAGTGCTCTTCACAGACAGGGGGCACTGCGACTGCACACAGGACCATGTAAACCTCCAACATGAGCTGTGCTTTAACAGCCTCTGATGATTCTCATTTGAAGTGGTTAGCTGTGCCATACACTGGAAAAATAAAACTGTGGAAGATAGATTTTACAAATAGCGACAGATGCTGTAAAGAATTTAGCTAGCCTGAATATGTCAGGGGAACATCTGACTTATGACCAAATGTGAGAATGCAATACATGGACGTGTGTGTGTGTGTGTGTGTGTGTGTGTGTGTGTGTGTGTGTGTGTGTGTGTGTGTGTCCATCAAAAGGAAAGCAATTTTTGGTACCCAAGGAAGGTTATTTAAATATTTTCTTGTTCATCACTTATTAGTTACATCCCATAACAAATATCTTAAATCAAAAACAAACAAAAAAATATTGTTATTTTAAGTGGGTACTTTGAATGTCTTTAAAATGTTCAGCCTATAAAGATAGCCTTAGCCTTTTGGGACTGTTTTGAGTTAAGAATGCCTTTTGTTTTCTTTGTTGCCTTTCTAGTTGCCTTTTTATGTGTTTGTTTGTTATACCCATAGACAGCATGACTGCATTGACAGTCACACAATGCTGTGCTTGTAGTACAAGGTACAATTTAGACCTATATTTTAGCAATAACAAAACATTTAAATTGTTGAAAAATGCGTTTCACACATTTGTTTTTACAATAATTTAGTGCCTGAAGTCAGGGCCACAAAGGTCCTCTATGGTTTAGCTTACTCATTGTTACCCATAGAAATTTTGTCCCCGGCCCTGTGAATTTAAGGGACAGCCCTGCCTGAAGTAGGGAAATTTTTTTTTGCTAATGACACTTGATAAAGTTGCCTTAGAAAGATATAGTGAGTAGCGTCGTGACCATTAGCAGGTGTCAAATTTACTCTGTTCCTACAGAAGAAGTTGTCTTATGTTCTAAAGCTCTGAAATGTTATTGTTCAGTAATACTTGTGTTAGGGCAATATGTACTACAACCCTCTAAACATTTTTGGTGTTTGGTGCTGGGTTTTAAGATGTTTGTACAGTAAAGGCAGCTATCACAGTGAATGGAGCCGCAAAGTAAATGCTAATAACTATTTGGAAGACAAATTCAGAACACTCCCAGCTGTTCACACACTCGTGTGTACTCAAGGATGGTCAACTGGAAACAGCGTTTGGGTACGTTGACTATGTAAACTTAAAAATGTGTTGAAGCCACACAGTATCTTTTTTAGATAACAAAAAGTGGCTTTTTGGGTGGGGGCAGGGGATGAAATGTTTTGCTTTTCTTTTGTATGTGACATACAGTACTTGTTTAAGTGAATGTATTTGTGATAATTTATGAGTAAAGAACGTAGTGCTGTACTCATTTGCCCAATGTGTTTAAAAAAATAACATTCATCCCACAGGTTTTTCGAATGATAGCTTTTTAATTTCATTACATTTGCTTTGAGGTCTGGAATGACTGAATATTTCTTAGAAGTTGGGCATATTTGTTTCTGGAGGGAGTGGAGAAAAACGTTTTACAGTTAACTGAAATTAGTTCAAATATTTGAAATGTGTTTTCTGCATACATTAGCCCAGTAAGAGCCACTTGTTTGTTTTAAGCCATGACCTGTCTGTAAAAGTGTTTTAAACATGAAGTCTACACTACATGTTGCTCTTATTATGTCTCCAGTTAAGTTAAAAATACATCATTTTCTTACCACAGACGTCAGCAGGCCATCCGGCATAATGAAAGTATTTATCTGTTAAAGCATCCCTGTGTTTTGGAAAAAATAGAAACGTTCAGTAACCAATATGACTAAAACTAATTACGATGACTGCAGGTCAGAGCATGGAGGACATTCTGATAAGAGTGTCTGTTTTTTGCTTTTAGGAAAAGGGGAATCTTTTTGTTTCTGTTTTTTTTTTTTTTTTTTTTGAAGGACACAATTAACTGTACACTCCAAAAAGCTCTTATAGTGCATTTGTTTCGGTATATCTGAGAGCTGCTTTTGTGTGTGTGGAAGGACTGAAACAAGAGTATAATTTCTAGTTGTCTTGTTCCTGAGTACTTAATGCATATTTTCAGTTGGACACTGGATCTGTTACACAAAAACACTCTGAGCAAAGGCAACTTAAAGGAAAGTGATAAGGCTTAGAGGAACATTTGGGCTATAAAGAAAATGGGAGACAGAAAATGCCATGACATTAATCCAGCTGGGGAAAAGCAAAATAATTTATGATCTGAATCTTATAAGTGCATTTCAGCAGATATTTTCTGAGAAAGATGTGGTGTGGTGTATAGTCAGGCTAATTTCTGGAATTGAGGCAGGGTTTACAGGCTTGTGGGTAACCAATGCCTGAGGGGTACAGCTCAACCCTTAGCAGGATTTCAGTTTTTCAAATGTTGTTTTTACAAAACTTTGACACAGAGGAAAATTCTTTAAAAAAAAAAGCCCTTTCAAGTTTGGCAAAAAAAAGAATTTGCAATTTTCTGTGGTGGTGCCTCACAAGATAGTTTTCATTTAGAGGGGAAAAGCAACAAAGGATGGTGGGTTAATTTAACACAAAAGTTCCACATAAACTTTCAAATACTTTTTAAAGCCAGAATTGTGTTGTGTGGAAAAAAAAACAAATGTGTCTGCCTTCTGCTTGTATTGAAGTGACATGGTAAACACATCCTAGTTTCAGGAAAAGAGACTATATATACATATAATTCCAGAAACTTTCAATTATTCATTAGATACTGGCAACAGTCAAACTCTCTTCAAAAGCATGATGCTAAGTTATAACACAAAACTAATAAAACGTTTACTGGGTTACTGATTAACAGCTACGGGACAGAGCTTAAATGCCAACTCACATTACAGCTCAAACCAGTTCCTAAATATGCTGCTGGATTAAGATTTCATGTATTTATTTTTGTTAACTATGAAAAGTACATTAACATTTTGTACAAGTCAGAAACAAATGTTTTACAATTGTCAAGATGACTATCTTCAGAAAGTAATTTGGTCGGCGATATAATGACTACTTTTATATTTTCTTACTGTCCAATGTTCAAACTAGCAAACATATCAGGGGCCGGTTACATAAAACCTTTTTTAGACTAGATTTACTAGTAGTCATCTAAAATGTTGGTAAACTTTTTCAGTCAGTTGCATAAAAACTAATTTAAGACCAAAGAAAGCACACCCCTATGGTAACTTCTCTTTACTTTCTATGTTGCCTTGGAAAATAACTGATCCAGTAGAGACTTCAGTTGAGACTTTGTAGAAGGCTTTAAATTCTACGATTGTCACAAAATGCCTTATGTTTTTGTTAAAATCACTAAATTTGTTCATTAGAATACATTTTAATTCATTGTATTCCTCTAATAAGCAAATATTTTCAGCGAAGGAAACTGCATTGAGTGTTTACAGTTGGCCACTTTTTTAAGCTGTTCAGTGTCCTAACTTCCACAATACAATGTGAATTAGACTTCTTGTCAAAAGACAACTGTGAGCTTGTTTTATGCTAAAGGCTTTCTATTGCATCTTTAGCTAGTCAGACTACTTGTTAGATGAGTCATAAATTGATGGCTATGTTTATGCAACTGGCCCCATTTTAGAAAAAACTAGAAGGTTTTATCAATATATTTTCAAAGATGTTTTAAATTTCCAATCACTGCAGAACACCCAATTGTCAAATAAAAAAACCTAAGAAACAAAATAACACCAGAGACAACGGCGCATGTAAGTTTTATCTTCACATTTAATACTTTTTCATAAAAAGAAATGTTTCTTTACTTTGGAGCAGTGCAAAATTACACAGCATGAATTTTGTATTGTATGAAACATTTTGGGCATTTGGAATTATAGAGGGAGAGAGAATTCATTTCTTCTTACATCACATATCTTGCTTCAACTCAAACAAGAACAGCTACGCCGTAAAATTACTGAATAAGCATTCGTATTGACAGATAGAGATCTGACACAAGTCCTTCACATTGGCCATCCCTTATAATGATAATATAGTGACACTGGGTTTAATGAAAAGTCATATCATACCTTACATCAATATACTTCCAAAACAGTGCTGCTCTAAATCTGGTGCGTCTGGGGAAGATTATTTTATAGGATAACAGCTAAATAAGTGTTTAAACACTATGGCATGTGGCACTGCAGTTTTCCACTGTAAAAACAAGTTAAATTGCATCTAATTTTGTGTGCTATTTTGATGTGCCTTAGTATAAGCGACACAATAAAAATCTTCAATCTCAGAGAGCAGCAATATGGCAACAATATACTCCCAACCACACACTTCCTCTATCACACATACATTCAACACTTATACAGTAAATATGCACAATTAGTGGTTAGTAGATACATAATATTCTCAAAATATAGGGAGGTTTGAAACATATTACTCTTATTAAATAAAAAAAAGTTTTGTTTTCCAAAAATAACCTATTTCTGAGGAAAGATTTGCATACAACATATATACAAACAGTATACTATATAGTAAAGGAAGCAACATTTTCAGTATTGGAACATAAACATATCCATTTAACATCAACAATCAAATGACATATGATAACTTTTCTTTTGTCTATCCATGACACAACTTTTAGCATTTACCTTTTTTTTTTTTTACTCAAATGTTTTTACTGCTACAAAAATATTACTTCGAAAAAGCTTCAATGTGATCATGTTTATATGTGAATTGTTGAACATTCATGGGAATTTATGCATATGACTTTCTACAAACTACTGGAATGCTTTTAGGGTAAAAAGAAAAACACCACAAGAAACAGAAGTGCAATATTTAGAGCATTCAGGGAATATATAATCAGAGAGGACAACGTTTGTCTCTTAAATCTTTAGAGTATAAAAAAACCCTCTACTTAATTTCTCAAGGCTTGAAAGTTAGGTTTGTTATGTCAGGACAGATGAATATACCTCAAAATATTTGTTTTATTTTGACAACTTGTTCCACTAGGGTTTCTATAGGCTCTGGGGAGATGATCAAAAACAAAGGTGCGGGGAGAACATTTCCAGTACGGATGAGCTCACAAAGGGGTTTCCAGGTGTTTTTCAACAATGATGTGCACAATGTAATTCACCTATAAGAAAGCAAAGAGATTAGATGTGATCATTTTGTCTAATAAAAGCGATTGCATATAATCAAGTTTCAGGTATGCAAAAAAAGTTTGTGGTCAAACTGCTCACAACTGGTTTGCCTCACTATCGAACAGCTACACTGCCAATAAAACTCTCACAAACAGGGAGCCATGCCCAGCAAAAAGGAAGCAGGCTCTCAGTCACAGAACAATTGAAAGGACGGAAGGGAGAAGTTGACTCTTGAAGCTCACTGACCCCTCAAAATAATGCAACCGTTTCCATTGAGTTCAGTGAGGTAACTCACCAAGAACATTGGTTACACAGACAATAAACAACTAATGAACACTGGCCTTGTTTAATGAAATATTAACAACGTTTATTAGTGCATTGCAATGCACAAAAATTACATTAACGTTTAAAACCATTTAAAAAACATTTGCACATCAAAATTCTCTTAAAGGCAAAACAGTGTAATTCTAACAAAAAGTTAGCAAAGTTTTCAGATAGTTTAGGCTCAAACTATTTTTATTAAAGCAGAATGCTTGATCAGATATTGATGGCTGAGTAAGTCATTTTCCATTAACCTTTTTCTAATGAGGCAAAAACCCACATTTAAGCAACCTATTCAGAATGACAAAAGTTGTTAAGAAAACACGGAAGTGTCTTCGTGCACCACAAACTGAAATGTCTGGGTGGTACATATACTATTAAAGGAATTTTTCAGGTTCAATACAAGTTAAGCTCAATTGACAGCTTTTGTGGCATAATGTTGACTGCTACAAACAATCATTTAGACTTCTGAAGAAACCCTAGAAACCCTCTTTATTTAAAAGAAAAAAGGCAAATCCATAAACGTTAAAACACGCCATTTCAAAGTATAGCCACAACACAAACTAAATGGGTGTTACCTTGACAGATCCTTTCTGTGTAAAGTAATATCCAATTTTACAACATTGTTGCCATGTTTTACAAAACTTTACAGCTAAAATAATACACAAGTTTTAACAGAAAAATTCATGTAAGATATTGTAAATTATTAAGCTTCATATTTCTGCCTTTAAAGCCTCCAAATATTTAGTGAGGAAGAACTGGGTTATTGTTGGATTAGGCTTTGGCTTTCCTGTGTTCCATCCTGTTATTTAACATTATTTAACAGAGAAGTACTAATACTGCAGAAGCATTTCATCAGGTGTATGCATATCTATAATCTATGCATATATTGGTATTATAAAAACTTTATAGCAAATAGTTATGACAAATTAAACTGATTTTTGCTTTGAACAACTTTTTGGTGTTTTAAGTACCAATCAATGCAGATACCTAACAAAGATAATTATTTGTAAAAGAAGCATATTCCTTGGCTTATATCACACTGTTAAAAAGAAAATCTACTGCAATGTGCCACCCCTGAATTATTTCAATAGAAAAATTAAATACAAGTGCATTGAAAAAAAATGTATCCTGTTCACATCCATTGTAAGCGCCTCACTGTAACTTAAAGGGGGAATAAGTAGAATGTTTTATTTTTTGTGGTAATCAACATTTTGCCACAAATGCTGTTGGTTGACCTTAACTTATATTGAACTCAGATTATACATTTAAATGAATATGCCATTTATCTGGAGAAAGGACGACTTTGGGCTAGTGTGTTAGGTCTGGAACACAGCAATACTTGACATAACATGTTTACAATATTTTTTTAAATAGTCAATTTCATTAAAACCAGTAAACAAAAGGGAGTTACTGTTCAGTTATTCATTCCATGTCATTGCACATAAAGCGTCTTCAGGTGCACTCACCTGTATTTGACATCGAACAGGGTTGAGTCATCATCATCGTCGTCATTTTCTTCATTTAAAGGTGCCATCTCGACGCGCTCGGCGGGAGTTGTGATAATGTCATACTTTCGCGTTTTTCTTATCTTCTTTCCAGATCTAATGATAGAAAATGAAAAGAATACAACAGATGAGTGGGGTTATGAATAGTAGGCCTATGTTTAAACAGTAAGACAGTATTTCGTTAGGCCTGCCATCTGCTCTCTCTCAACCGTTAGGTGCTGTTTAAACCGAACTCGTTTTACGTACGTTTAAGAATTCATTTTATTTTAACCGTTTTTTAATTGATTCTCTATGTAAACATGGGCGCTAAACGGATGTCGCCTTTGACCGTTGCGTCTCGCTAGTGTTTTATTTTTTTATAGAAAACAAATAGTATTTGGCTGCTTCTATTTGTTGCACTACGTCTAGATATTTGAACGCACCGTGTCTGAACGGCCCCTTAATTGTGCGAGAGGATTAAGTCAGTGGATAAGGAGGCAAAGACAAACCTGCATTTGACAATCTAGAATGTTCCAAATAATTGACATAGACATTAATTTGTTTTGATGATTTTTCTCTTCTGGCTTAGAAAAACTAGTAACAGACAGCACAGAAACAAATTGAGATATGACGCAAATACGATTAATTATGAGACATTTTCTTAGGAACAGCAAAAACAAATTATTTGCACAAACACACAGACTACCTTGACCTAAAACCGTTTAAATGTAGGCCCCAAACTATACATTACCTGCATATTTTTATGACAAGGCACGTGATAAGCAAGGTTGTTAGTACGCAGATGAAAATCGAAATATTCTTGATGGTAGGAAGATCCCTTAAAATGGTAGAAATGCGAGATCCAACCATTGCATCTGTAGAATTGTATAATGAATCCTCTTGAGGGGGTAATGTTGAATTCAGCTGCGACGCTGAGGATGGACGCGTATGTGGCTCTCCGTTGATCTCCTGCGCAATAAAAATAAAAGCAATTGCAGAAAAATACGGCCACATTTTTTCCAGATTCAAAATCGCTTTCTTAATATCTCGTTTATTCAAGAGTCAGTGTGAAGATTGTCAATGCTCTATATCTCCAATTGTGAACAACAGCTGGAAGACAAATGAAATTGGAACATCACAGACTTGTGCATTTTCTCTGACATCTCTTCGTCTAAAACCACCTATGTCGATAGTATCTGGTCATCTTCCGTCTTCCACCGCGAGTTTACACTCACAAGCAGCACGGCGCGATATCCGCTATCCAGGATGTTTTCTTGGGAATGCGTGTTGTCAGGAGGAAGTGTGGGTTTCCGTACCCGGAAGAGCTCCGGGAGTGTTCAAACCAATGTGTGGTTATGGAACAAAACCCACATGTTTATAATGCCTCTTGAAAGGAGTGGGATATTGATAAGCTTTTGCAGTATTCAATGTAATGTAACATAAGACACACACACACACACACACACACACACACACACACACACATATATATATATAGGCCTATATTAGGAAGGAATTTGGTTCTTTAATTCACCAAAGTGGCATTCAACTATTCACAAATTATAGTCAGGACATTACTGGTGTAAAAAAAAAAAAAATTCAGCACCTCCACTATTTGAAAAAAGTAATTTGTGATCAAATCTAATCCATTTCCAGCACCTTATCACACCTTATCCTTGAGTAATCATGATAAATTACTAATTTGGTACTAGAAAATCACTTTTCATTATATCAAACACAGTTGAAATCTATTTTGTTCATTAAATGAAGCTTCACATTGTCTTTGTGTTTGTTTTTGAGTTGCCACAGTATGCAGTAGACTGGCATATCTTGATCAGATAAACTTTCAACAAGCCCCACCACCCTCAACATTTTTGAAGCCGTTTTGTTCTGTGTGTAGTAAATTGTGCATATGCGAGTAACATCTGTTCAACCTAGTCAACTTCAGGTCTGATCTATTTGTTGTTTTTTGTTCATTTAAATAAATAAATCAATTTTTTGACTGGTGCGTTTCTCTGCTTCTTCTTGGTAATGAACCTGTGTGCCCATTTTGGGTTATAATTTCCCTAGGTATAAATTCCCAGGGTGGCAAAATTGGTTTATTTCAACATGTTGGTTTAATTGTACAAGTTCAAGTAAATGTAAGCAAGTTTGCTAATTTTTCCTACATGTAGGAGAGAAAGCGAGTGAGAGAGAGAGACCGGTCTGTAGTTATCAACAACTGTGTGGTTAGGTTTTGTTTTTTTGAGCAATGAGGTTACCCAAGCATGGTTAAATGTGTTGGGTAAGATTCCAACATTTCCAGTAAGGGATATGTTGATGATGTGTGTGCGGGTAGTTTTAACAAAGAGCTACACATTCCTTGACTTATATCACACTGCTAAAACAGAAAAGTTGTAAACATTTCGTAGACAATTGCGGGTTTATTTCTGGACTGCTAATAACTTTTTTTTAAAGTGAGCACTTGTCAGACTTAGCTATTATGAATAGTTTTTTTTAGTTATCATTAATATTATTATAAAGTTATTATTATTACTATTTACTTTAGTTGTTAATTCTGGACCAACTTTGAGATTAATATATATTCATGTTTGTGGAACATTTCCTAATTTTTCCCAAGGTATGCCCACATTCTTTCACGCTCTGTGTAAACGAGTAAGCATGCACAGGAAGATTAGTTTAAATTATGACACATGATGGCGCAGTCTACACGGAAACCCAATAGATCTTTCTACTACAGTCTTCTGGAGTAAGTTTTTGACACTTCGATTACCGTCTTGAGAAAACAAAAATTGCTGTTAACCATTTTTACAATTATTTACTAATTGTATTATGCAAAAATGCATATCCTTTAACAATTGTCTAAGTGGACGTATTTCTGGGGGATATGTGGACGCTAAGCAAAGCCCTAAAATAAGAAAACTGATATACACACACAAGATGCAACGTGGAAAAATATTTTGCCACGTGTAAATAAAGCATTTCACAGTTTTAACCGTGGTTTCTAAATTCTTACGGTTAAATTAACCGTTATATTTTTTATCTCAGTTAACAGTAAAACCGTATAAATTGTCATCCCTAATTCAATGCATACTTTTTAAATATTTATACACTGTATCATATGAAACATTCAGAAAAAGCATTAAGGGTATTGTTTCATAAAAAATGTACCCTTATCTGCTCATCTGAAATGCTGAGAAAAGTAACAGGTAACACGTGACACTGCCGTCTAGTTGGGCGATACCAACTTGTACAACGGAGACGGGCTTCAGTTTTTTGTCTCAATATGTCAGACTCGAAGCCACGCAATTGCAAGGTATCTCATACAAAATTATTTTCAGCATTAATAAAGTAGGCCTATATAAACAAGGACAGATGCATGATGGGGACATGTGCCCCCTCCTTCCAATACACGACAGTGGATTTGAATGTCTATTTAGGATATTTAAATGTATGTCACCTCTCAAATATTGTTAAACTAGTTATTAAAGAACTGCTTTTTGCTTTACATCTAGTATAATGTGACACAAATAACACCAGTACATATAACACCACTGGCTTGTACACCTCTTTCTAATCTATGAATATTTGGTATCTATCTATCTATCTATCTATCTATCTATCTATCTATCTATCTATCTATCTATCTATCTATCTATCTATCTATCTATCTATCTATCTATCTATCTATCTATCTATCTGTCTGTCTGTCTGTCTGTCTGTCAAAATTAATTGTCGAGTCTTGCTTACACACACACAGTAGTGTGTGGTAAGCTTGATGGCCTACCTATAAGAGAAGCCACCTGGTGCATTAGCCAACATATATGTGGCAGGATTTACGAGAAGGAGGAGACAGCCAAGGGCTGATCCAATTACAGTTGCTAAGTTACCAACAGACTAGCTGTTGGAGAAGATGGAAATGAGCCTTTTGGACAGAGCTAAGGTTCTGCTACTGCTCATACAATACCTGCATAGTGCAAATAGGTTTTTTCTTGTTAATTCTTGCTGCATTGGAAAAAGTACTGTTTACTGAAAGCACTGTATGCATTAATAGACAGTACAACACTACATTCTACTTAAAGGAGTAGTTTACAGAAAAACGTATCGGTTACCTAACGTAACCTCGGTTCTCTCTAGATGAGGGAACGAGTATCCATCTAGATAGTGTCTGTTTCGAGGCGGCGAGACCTTTGGTGCGCCAACGAAAAGCTGCTCAGAGTGTCTGAAAGCGGCGGAGCGCGCGGTATACAATCTCAGTGCTCTGACTGGGCAAAGGAGATTGGCGTCGCGTTCGCTATCGGATGCTAGTAGCGCCTTTAGGGAAATGACCTGTGCTCTGAAAGGAGTACCGAGCACCTTGGGAACATAGCCGTGTCTAGGTTTTAAAATGACCTTGGAGTCACTTGGTGCAAACTCAAGACACACAGCGCTGACAGACAGCGCGTGAAGGTCTCCCACACGTTTGACTGATGACAGGGCAGTCAGAAAACGGTTTTGAGTGAAAGGTATTTCAAATCCACGGATTGAAGTGGTTCGAAAGGGGGCTTTCATAGTTTCGAGAACTATAGAAAGATCCCAGATAGGAACCGATGGGGGCGCTGGGGTTCATCCTTCTAGCTCCCCTAAGGAAGCGGATGACCAGCTCGCTTTTTCCCCATGACTGGCCGTGCAGGGGTTCAGCGAACGCCGCAACGGCTGCCACATACACTTTGAGCGTGGATGGGGATCTGCCCTTATCCAGCAGCTCTTGTAGAAATACGAGCAGCTGACGACACCCCACATGTCCGCGGGTCCAGGTCTCTGTCGGTGCACCATTTTGAGAACACAGACCATTTTGACGCATAGAGTCGTCTTGTGGAAGGGGCTCTAGCGTGTATAATGGTATTTATTACTCCTTCTGGCAGAGCGACGGGTAGTCGTTGATCACCCACGCATGCAGCCCAGCTCTGGGTGGGGATGCCGGATTGTGCCGCGAGCTTGAGAGAGGAGATCTGCTCTCATTGGGATGGGCCACGGCGCTGTCAGTGACAGCTGCGTAAGCTCCGGGAACCATGTCTGATTCTCCCAACGCGGGCTATGAGGAGCACAGAGTGACGCTGCTTCCCTGATCCTCTGCATTACCTGTGGCAATAGCGCAGACGGGGGAAGGCGAAGCGGCGCCTGGGCCAGTCCTGGGCCAGCGGCCCTCGCTCGAGAAAAATATCGGGCAGTGAGAGTTCTCTTCTGACGCAAAGAGGTCTATCTCTGCTCTGCCGAATAGGTGCCATAACGCCTGGACTGTTTGAGCGTGCAGGGACCATTCCCCTGGGGAATATTGTCTCTGGACAGTCTGTCCGGGCCGCCGCTCAGGTGGCCTGGCACGCGCGTCGCCCTCAGCGAGCGCAGGTGGCACTGGGACCAACTCAGTATGCGTTCCGCCAGATGGAAAAGGTTCCTGGATCTGACACCGCCCTGACGGTTTAGGTAGGATACCACAGATCTGTTGTCCGAACGGACCAGGACGTGGTGACCCTGAATGACCGGAGAAAGCGCACGAGCGCATACTCGACCGCTATCATTTCCAGACAATTTATGTGAAGGAGCTTTTCCTGAACTGACCATAGGCCGAAAACCGGAGAGCCCTCGCGAGACCGCGCCCAACCCGTGTTGGACGCTGCCTGTCGAGATGACTTTTTCGGCGAGATACAGCTCCCATTGTCACTCCTCGCTGATACCACTCGGCCACTGTCCAAGGCTGCAGAGCTGAAAAACAGGTCTGAGTCACCTTGATGGGCTAGGCCTGTGGCCCAAGCCCGGCGAGACGCCGGGTGCTTAGCCAATGCTGAAGCGGGCGATGTGCAGTAAACCCAGCTGAAGTACTGCTGCGGCTGAGGCCATGTAACCTAGCACTCTCTGGAATTTCTTCAGAGGCGTGAGGCTGTTCATCTGAAAAGATGCGGCTAGTCGCTGAACACGGCGCCGCTGTGTAGATAAGCGAGCCGCCATTGCCACGGAGTCTAGTTCTATTCCAAGGAAGGAAATTGTCTGACTGGGCTGTAGTGAGCTCTTGGTCCAATTGACTGCAAGACCCAAACTGTTCAGATGGCTGAGGAGAACTGCTCTGTGAGACAGAAGCTCCATATGTGACTGTGCCATAATCAGCCAGTCGTCCAAATAGTTCAAAATTCGCAAACCCCAACTCCGCGAGGGGTGCGAGCGCCGCATCCATGCACTTCGTGAAAGTACGGGTGCTAAGGACAGGCCGAACGGGAGGACGGTGTATTGATAAACATGGCCGCCGGCGTAATCTCAAGAATGGCCTGTGACGGGATTTACCTGAATCTGAAAGTATGCATCTTTCAGATCGAGAGAAATAAACCAGTCCCCTGGCGCACATGCCCGAGGAGTTTCCTGATTGTAAGCATTTTGAATGGTCTTTTGCAAGCACCTTGTTCAAAACCCTGAGATCTAATATGGGTCTGAGGCCGCCGTCTTTCTTGGGAACAAGAAAATAACGGCTGTAAAGCCCCGACTCGCTCAGAGAGGGTGGCACTTTCTCTATGGCCCTTTTGCACAGAAGGCTTGCTATTTCTGAACGAAGCATGCACGCTGCTTCCGTGTTCACAGTGGTTTCGAGCCAGCTCTGAAGCGAGGAGGGCGGCGATCGAACTGTAGCAAATAGCCCTGTTGTACTGTGCTTAACACCCACTTGGATATCCCTGGAATAGCTTCCCACGCTTTGAAGCTGTAACGCTAGAGGGTGAATGGCCAATTCGCTCTGATTGCCGCGACACAGAGCTGAACAAAATGTGTGAGCGCGTTTAGTGTGTTTATGCATGATTGCTCGCAGACAGCATGAACAGGCTGTTTTGTGAGTGACTTCCGATTGGAATGAATGGGGAAAGAGTCACATCTGTTACGTGATGCGTAAGCATAGTCATGGGCACGGGACTTACACACAGAGGAATGTTTGCTGGCCGTGTAACAGAGCGGGCAGAGAATGGGCGCCGCGACGTATTCGTGGGCGCATTTATTGACTCTAGCGCTCGAGCGGTTCGTGAATCGCTTTATGTGAGCGTGCTCTGGTGGGGACACGAGACATGCAGTGCTTGTGTGCAGAAGTGAACACTGGATTGTGGGCACGTTTTCTACACATAGGGCTGGTCGTGTGACAGAGCGGCCAGAGAATGGGCGCCATGACGCATTTGTGGGCGCCTTCATTGACTCTGACGCTCGAGCGGTTCAGTAATCGCTTTATGAGAGCGTGCTCTGATAGGGGCACGGATGTGTTATGCTTGTGTGTAGGGGCGAACACAGGGTTGTGGGCACATTTTCTACACATAAGACATGTTTGCTCTTTACAAGATTTATTTGGGTCGCCGTGAAAACGGCGTTTGAGTGCAGGCAAGCGGGCAGTGTCACCGGCTTGTTGGCTGCTAAATTCACCACTGCAGTAGCCTGAGAGAAGGGGACTGACAGGGGGCGAAGCTTTGATGGTTGTCGTTTGTTCAACAAAGCTAGGAGGACTTCGGTTGTTCAGGTTTCAGCGCAATCTTAGGCCGAGGGGCGGTGGTCTACGGCGGCTGTCTGAGCGCGATCTGGGGCGTCCGCCCTGTCAGCGCTGGGAAGTCTGGCTTTGTTGAGCTGGGCGCTGTGAAGATGCTCGTGCAGGAGGCTGGTTACGTGGGCGGCCTGCAGAGGAGCTAGCGCGGCGAGGCAGGAAGAGATTCATGGCTTGGGTGGCTTTCTGGACTTCCGAAAAACGGTCAACAATGCCACTTACCACGGAACCGAAGAGACCGGACGGAGAGAGCAGCGCTGAGTAACGTGGAGCTTCAGTTTCTCCCATGTCGGCTAGCGTTAGCCACAGGTGTCTCTCGGTTACAGTCAGCGAGGCCATGCACTTCCCTATAGCTTGGGCTGCAGCTTTGGTGGCGCTGAAGGGCGAGGTCCGTCGCGCTCCTTAGATCTGTAACAGCCTCTGGGTGCCTGCCTCTCTCATCCCACTCCCGAAGAAGGTCCGCTTGGAGGATCTGCAAGACGGCCATGGAATGCAGAGCAGATGCGGCTTGGCCGGGCGGCGGAATAGGCGCGCCAACACAGGCGGAAGTAGTTCTGCAGGCCTTAGACGGGAGCACTGGTTTAGACCGCCATCTCGCGGAGGGCGGGCAAAGGTGTGCTGCTACCGAATCCTCGACCAGGGGATGGAATAGTAGCCCTTCGGCGGCGCCGTCCACTGAAGCGAGAGCGGTGGAGACGTGGGATCGAGTCCTGGCCGAGAGAGCGCTGCTCCACGATTTAGAGAGCTCGGTGTGGAGTTCCGGCAGGAAGGAGCGCCGCTGGCGCGGTGACGGCTTTGAAGAAAACAGCCATCGAGTCTGTTGGGAGCCTGCTCAGAGGGCGGTGACCACTCGAGCCCGAGGCGGTCGACAGCCTGTGTGAGGAGGCGTATCAGTTCCCCTTCGACTCGGCGCGGGTCCTGCTGGATTCCTGGGCCGTTGAGGAGGCTTGTGACCACTCCTGCTGTCCGAAGCCATGATGGAACAGCAGCCTTTGTCCTCCGCCTCGCTCTCCGAGGTGGCAGCAGTGCGCCGCCGGGCGGCAACTGCGCGGCTCCGGGGCGGGGAGGGTGAACGCGATGCTCGAGGGAGGGGCTCCGGCGAGACAGTCGCTTCTAAAACCGGTTCCGGCAGCCTTTGGGAGCGGCGCTTCTTCGGCGCGGCGAAACAGAAGGCGCGGCAGCTCGGTTTTGCATACTTCGAGTCGAGCCCGCAGGGTCGACATCGAAGCTCCTCGCAGAGGTCGCATCCGCCGTCAGCGAGGGCGAGCTCTGCATGCCCCAGTCCCAGGCAGAGAGCGCAGATGATGTGTCGGTCTCCGGCGCTGAGAGGAGCGCGGCATGAGCCGCAGGAAGTGCGAGGCATCTTTAAAAAGACGCTCGATACTCTTTTGTGAAGTTCGCTGAGGAACTTAGCTTGCTCTAAAAAAGGATACGTCGCCGGATGGCGTAGCTCGCAGGATGGCTGAAGGTGGCGAAGACGGCCGGCTTCTTCGAGCGCTGTCCACGCTTGCTAGATGCCCCTCGAACGGCGACGCGGCTTCCAGTTCAGAGATGCGAAGAGCTTCGCTGAAGAGATGAAAATCGGGGTTCCAGCCTACGAACTACGCTTATATGCACTGTAGTCACGCCCTTTTTGGCGGGCTTTGATGCAGTGAGCGCGCGGACGCCTCTCATTGGATGCGAGTTTGCCCAAGCTCGTCTATAGGCTGCAGCAGTTGCCGCAGAGCAGCCAATGAGCTCGCTAGCTAGCCCGCTCAAGGTCTGCAGCTGCCGCACTGCGTTGACAATGGATACAAAATTAAGGATAATTTTTTGGCTTCAATATCTCAGAAAAGATGAATCTTTCCCGTAGCGTAAGCTAGCTTAACCTCTCGTAAGAGAACTAAAATTCTCTCATCATTTACTCAAAGCCTCATGACAGATGTGAGTTTCTTTTTTCTGCATAAAACAAAAAAGATATTTAGAAGAATATCTCAGCTCTGTAGGTCCAAACTATGCAAGCGAATAGTGACCAAAACTTTTAAGCTCCAAAAAGCACATAAAGGCAGCATAAAATAATCTACAACTCCAGAGTGTTTAATCCATGGCTTCTGAAGTGATCTAATTGATTTTGGATGAGAACAGGCCAGAATATAAATCCTTTATAACTTTAAATCTTGACATCTGCAGTCTCATTTGCAATCATGATTTTAAGCTCGATTACTCCTCCAAGCGCCATCTAGCACTCTGCACATGCATCAAGCACTAGGAAGTGTAATCAAGCTTGAAGAGACTGCAATGGCAATATGTACAGTGAAAAACAAGTAATAATTTGGTCTATTATCACCCTAAACTGATTGGATTATTTCAAAAGACATGAATGAAACCACTGGATAACTTTTATGTTGCCTTTATGTGCTTTTTGGTGCATCAAAGTCCTGGCCACCTTTCACTTGCAGTGATGAAATTATTATGGAGATATTATTCTAAAAATCTTTATTAATTTTCTAATTTGTGACTATTAATTTAAGGGACATTTAAATTAATATAGCCTTGCTGGAGTGGCAGCTTGTTTTGGCTCACCTGGATCTCTCAATAAAGTAGGCTAGTTTTTATACAAGACATTGAAATGTTGTTTCTCCACGACTACAGAATACCTCAGTAAATTTGTTATTATATCCAAAATACTAATCCTAAAATAAAATTAGTGTACTGTTGATAAATATAAATTATTTTAAAGCTATCAAACGTTACTGTTTATTATAGGAACAGGAATGCGTATTATTATTTGTCGTTGTCTATAAAATGTTTACGATCCCTTAAGTTATTATGTATCCAATGGATGCTGTGTTTCTTCTACCCATAATGCTGCAGTGAGAGGAAGTTGACTGCGCTTACGTTGTAGCACAGGGGGTTGTCCACCCAGTACAACAGCACAGGCATAGAAGACGACGAGCGCAGACTGGAGAGAAGAGATAGCAGTTGAGGTTGAAGATGGTGGCGCAGCGCGAACTGAGAGAGAAGATCCTATTAAAACGAAATATATTAACGGAAAGGATGATGTCGACACGCTCAGATGAAAGAGCAGATCTCAACGGTGGTATTAAGGTAAAATTTCACTATAGGATGTAACTTATTAACGTGTTTGAGCCGTTGAAGTGACGCACCAAACATGGTGGAAGACGGGAGTGTTCGACGAGGTGTTGTAAAATGGCCATGGACTGATAAATGGTATTCCGTCGAGTAAATCGACGATTTCCTGATCGAAACATTTTTTTAGAAAAACAATACTTGGCTATGTTACAGGAAACATGTGAATATTTCAGCTGACACCAACGACGAGAAATAAGAATTTAACTGTCTACGTATTTTAAATTTGCTTTGTCCTTGACAGGAAAAAATGTCCTTGTAACACGCATAAGCCGGAACAATTATTAAAATGTAAATGTTGTAAAAAAACATTTTGAATGTTTTGAACGTACCATCTCCAGTCACAACAGTTTGGGTATCTTCAGGTTGATTTCAAATTATTTTCTTGAATAAACAATTTTATTGAATATTTCAATGCATTTATTGTGTGTTAATGTCTTATAAATATGATTTTTTTTCCTTCTGATTTTCCTTATTTAATTTATACAGAGGACATTTAGGAAATGTCGACTTGCCGTAGGAATTAGTTTGTAATTTTTATGTTTTACTTTATTTTACGATTATATTGTTATATGCATAACATATATTATTTAAATGTATATTCATTTAATGTTCATTTTCCAGTAGATAATGAACACAGGTAAATGTATCAACTTGTATTTATTTTGTTTTGAAATACATTTATGCTGTGTTTTTCGATGTTAAATAATAGGGTGTTGGCTTTTAACCCGTTGTGGACCACAAGAGAATTGTATTTTTTATAAAAAAAAACGTAAAACTCAAACTTACACTTTCTATTTTTCCATTTTGGTAAAGACAATTTTCACACGTTTGGTACTGTTTAAAGTACTAATTGCCCAAAATGTGTACTATTATTGATAAATTTAAAAATGTTATCTTATTAAAATGGATTTTCTTCAAAGGTTGTTACTAGTACTTAATAGAAAAGCAATGGTATAACTTAACCGTACTATTTTTATTTAGTCTATCCATAGTCTAAAATGTTAGTTTTAAAATATCATGTGTTCTGGGCTGTTAATATCTACGTATAGAACCAACTTTTTACTCAAACATTTTTACAATCTAATGTTACATGTAAGAATAAATGAAAATAAACAAACTTTCAGTGATGATTCCATTTGTTGGAGATTTTTGATTTATGTTTATTTTGTGCATATTAAGTACTGTCATTTTACCATAGAGGATTCAGAATAATGTTTTAACGGTTCAAAGTCTACCTTATGTATTTTATGCAGAGAAACTGCATGACTAAATCATTTATTTTTAACATTTTGATTCTGAAGTGAGTGTAAATGTTTAAAATAGTTTTCCTAAAACTGAATTCTCATTTCCCCCCCACGTACAGGCATCAGAACAACTGGATGAAGGATGATGGGAGTTTGGTTGATTTGTCATGCATGGTTAACGTGAGTATCAATAATGTACTTTAGTTTCTAGAGTATGATCTGTAGATTGTCTTTGCGCAATCCTGTGCGCCTTAATTACCTTGTTATATTTGATCACCACTAGGTTGTGCTCTAAATTTAATTGTAGTATGAATCAAATCTAATATAATCCTTGTGTCACTTAAAGGTTTGTGATCTACCTTGCATTGAAGACTGACAACGAAAAGTGTTTCCAATGTAAGTATTGCAATGTAAAGAAACCCTTTGAAAAAGTATTACAGCAGTGAACATTTTATTTATTTTAGTTTTATTTACTTAAGAGCTAACCATATGCTATGTTTTCATATGCTTTGAGTCCATAAATGCCTGAATTTGGCCTCAAGAATATGTAGAATGGCAGTTTTTTCCACAATGTGACCACAAAACAATAAAATTAGATATAGAGTAGGAGAGTGATCTCAATCATTTACATTTTCAAAAAGTAGTCCGCAACAATAAATTGTGAAATGCACATATTCCCGCCCCAGATATTAAATATGGAACCTGTCAAAAGAAATCTAGAATTTGAATTTGCTCTGGCAACCATATATATATATATATATTTTTTATTACCATAACTTTTTGTTAACGTAACGTTAATGATTAGCTACTTGCTAGCTAACATTTGTTGAACGAAACAAATTTTATACAAACCTTTTTGAAGTTAAATCTTGCAGTTATTAATAGAATTAAATTTCTATTAAACCTGCCACTGTATTGCATGATATTGTGAGTTGGGCAGATTATGAAAAACTTTTTAAACACAAATGTTTTCCTAGTTTAGTTTATCATCAAAATTAACCATAGTTTCGAACTTCTGGGTAAGACATTGTTTATATGACCCAGTGTGACTGAAGCACAAAATGGCGCTGCATGCGTCACAGTAAATCAGTACTCTCTTCTGTCATCTACAATAAAAAAAGTGCATGATGCCCAAAAAATTTGGGGTTTTCAGCACAAGCAGCATCACACATTCACTTTGCAGTGTGCAGCACATGCAGACTGTATATTTATTTAATCGCATCCATTTGCATTTTAATAATCACACGTTGACATCACATTAGGACATCTCACAATTTTAATTTGAGTAATTTTCCATTTCTGTGTAAAAGGAGTACCAAAACACTCAAATAAGCATGTGAGCATTTGAAAGCAGCCGTGTGTTATTCTGACAGTGCACGAGGACCGAATTGAGTCTGTGCTCGGTACTGTACAGGCATGAAAACTCCTCACCTTTCGGCGAATTTCGCCGTTTTAAAAAAAATGGGTCACCTACGTGACTTGTGCAGATCCGATGAAAAAACATTTGGGGGGGGTGTTGGGGTGTGTGTGATGTATCTATAGTTACCATAAACTTCGCGGCTTTAAAAACCAGTCATCATTCCTAATGCCGAAACCTGACAGCCAATCCGAGTCAGAGTACCTGCTATATCTCTATAGTTACCATAAACTTCGCGGCTTTAAATACCAATCATCATTCCTAATGCCGACTGACAGCCAATCCGAGTCAGAGTACCTGCTATATCTCTATAGTTACCATAAACTTCGCGGCTTTAAATACCAATCATCATTCCTAATGCCGACTGACAGCCAATCCGAAGTCAGAGAGTACGGCAGAATTTTTTTCAAAGTCACACCGCGAATCTGACAACTGGACACACTGCCGAACAAAGACAGTTCTGCACGTCGAAAAGCAAGCCTGAGGTAAGTTAGCTTACAATGTTATTTGCATTCTCTATGGGTTCCGGGAGGGCTCGCACTAACGTGCTTTCATACAGTACGTGACCTTAACTTGTGCAGCGATTGGTGGAAAAAATATACCTCTATTAATAATATTTAACGACGTGACTTCCAATAATTTCCTCAGTGCATAACTTACTTGATTCCACAGACATATTCTCCATCTGTAAATGTTAGAAAGTTATGCAAATATTTCCATTTTGAGGTCATGAGTGGACGAGCCTTCAGCAGGCTAAACTTCCGTGAACGAGCATGCGCGCCGAACAGACGGAGCGCAATAGAATAGGAGCGCAATAATTCTGACTAAAATATACATTAACACTAAATAATAAATAGATTTTGCTAATATATTTGTTGTTGAATATTTGTTGTTGATGGTTAACATAAATGTGCTAGAGAATTTCAAACCTACAAGTGTATTTTTATGATATCAGTTTTGTTTTTATTTTCATTTTAAGTTTAGTAAATTTTACTACTTCTTTAAAAAGCATTATTTTGTTTTTAGATCGTAATGTTTGCAATGTTAGAGTGTAATGTGATTTAACCCCTTTTTTGGATAGACTGAAAGGTTGCATTCACTGTTTGTTTTCATAGCCTTCAATATGAACATTGTTTGTAGGACAATATGTACCAGGATATGAAATAACTTTTTTTTTGTTTAAATTAAATACAGATTTAAAAAAAAAAAAGTTAAATACTGAGATTATACCATCGCCATTTAGCCCCAAAATTCAGATTTCTTTGGCAATTGCCCAGCCCTAACTTATGGCATGCTTTAAATGCTGAATTTCCATTTTTAGTGAAGCAGTAGGCTAATGATAAATTAACAATTATCCGTTCTGCATTAATAATTCAATTTGTTTGAGCCTGGAGCAGAAATGCTCCCTTGCGAGGACTGTTTTTACGGGCCCTTGAGATTCTGGTTCAGGCGAAAAAGAAAAAATAATGTGTTTTGTGTAAATACTTGCCTCCACACATTAAAATGGCCCCCATATTTTGTATGTTTTATGTGTTACTATATTTTCAATTTATTCTTTGTGCAGCAAATGTGAAATGAATGAGAAAAATTAAAATGTGCTATATACAGTATATAAAGTCGATCGGATTGGATTTTTTTGCTACCGTTTTCTTCTCACCTTTTTTACCCCTGACCAGTTTTCATGCCTGACTGTAGAAACACTGGTATGGTTATATATTTTTTATTTTAGTGTCAACTTGGTACCGAAGTATTAACCATTAATAAGGAATCAAATGCCCTGCTGATGTTCACTCTAGTTTTCGCTTGACCATGATCACGTTCCCGCTTAGCCAGACGGGATTCAGTAGATTTTTATTTTGCTTACTCTTGAGTTGTCGGTGTTGTGCTGGGAGCCAGACGTTTGCTGAATTTTATCTCTAAGATAACGTTACCTAGTGTTGCAGTTTGTTGTCACTGTTAAATAGCAGAAGCACTGAGGCAAGGCTCTCGGGAGCGTTCATAAACGTCATATCCTTTGGATTTTCCCGGCAAAAGCGACCCGCTCCCTTTGCATGAAAAGCGGTCTACAGGCTTTAATAGGCAACCTAGGAAGTCAGAGAAGGGCTCTTTTTTTTACTTATTGCACCTTTAATCAGTTAATGGCTTAACTGACAACTGTTTTGAATGAATGGAACTCTTATGGAAACTGGTCTCCTAACAGTTTGAAAAACCCCTTATTTTCATCCTGCCTCCGGAGGCAGAATTTTTCCTGGTTTCGGCCGATTGCAACTTCAAAGTAAAAGCGCTTCAAGTGCGCTATAAGTAAATGTCGTATTCTCTATGCACGTGTGTACAATTGGTTTGATTCGGTGTGTTTTGAGAAAATGCGATTGCTTATGTGGACATGTTATCCATGGTTGCTGCACTACTGTGTGTACTGTTATTTCCTTACAAATATATTTAAACAAATTTAATGTGCAAATAAATTAATACAATTTGGTGATTAAACAGAAATCATAAGAAACTGCTATCTACCATTTTAAGATACATTAACCTTGTAAAAAAATAACCTAAAAAAAATAGTTTTGTGTGAAATTGAGTAAATCTAGTGCTAAATACATTTTCTTTTTGTTTCTATTTTTTTTCTTTAGCAATTTTATGTTTATTTACTTTATTAAATTGTGTAATCGGCATTGTATCATGCGGTCTGAATATGAGCATCAGCCATTAAAAAATCGGTCGACCACTACTCTGAAATACTGTGTATGCACATGCACTTATTAGTGGGTCCACAAGGTGGCTCTACTAACATTTGAGCTGTTGCTGTCATGAAGAAGCTCTAGAACAGGGGTATTCAATTAAAGTTCCAAGAGATCTGGTCTCTAGATTTCCTTCCTAGCAAAGTTCCTGACAATTGTCAGTATAGATATGAAATGACACAAGGAATGGTCATTTTTTTTTTAAATGGTTGGCCTAACTGAATTTCCAAGTTGACAGTAATAGTACTTTGATGGGTTTTTTTTTTCCCCTCTTTACAAAGTCAAAACGGTCTCTTAAAACTGGGCAAGGATTAGGACATTGGGGCTCCAGAGACATGGCCAAAATAGTGTGGTTTGGGGGATCTTCTACCAAAAGATTTAAATATTTCGATTGAGTTCATCAATCAAGAGCACTGTTATAAATATTAAAAGTTAAAAGCAACTAGAGCCTGGGTAACTCAGCGAGTATTGCTGCTGACTACCACCCCTGGAGTCGTGAGTTTGAATCCAGGGTGTGCTGAGTGACTCCAGCCAGGTCTCCTAAACAACCAAATTGCCAGGTTGCTAGGAAGGGAAGAGTCACATGGGGTAACCTCCTCGTGGTCACCATAATGTGGTGTTCTCGGTGGGGCGCTTGGTGAGTTGTGCATTGATGCCGCGGAGAGTAGCTTGAAGCCTCCACATGCTACGTCTCCGTGGTAACGCGCTCAAGCCATGTGATAAGTTGTGCGGATTGACAGTTTCTGACATGGAGGCATCTGAGATTTATCCTCTGCCATCTGGTTTGAGGCGAGTCACTCCGCCACCACGAGGACTTGGAGCGCATTGGGAATTGGGCATTCCAAACTGGGGAGAAGGAAAAAAAAAACAGATAAAAGCAACTGTTTGTTTTGAAGCTGAATGGCAACAGTCCAGTATTACGATATTTTTAGATACCCAAGGGCCATAGGAGGCCTTGTGACTTAAGAAAATATATTGTTTGGTGGTTCAGGGGTATCCCCTGAGAGAAATATTTGAAAATATTAAAGTCTGAATGACCATTTTTATATTTTCCTTAAAATGAAAATCTACCAACAACAATGTACAGCACAATAGTGAAGCTTAAAAATGCTGTTAGCTAAAGTTAAGTAGGCCTATCTAAGTTAAGTATTCAGACTATCAAATAATGGAAACTTTCTCATAAGAACCTTCACTATTCTACTAGTAAAATAATTTTTTATTTTTTTTTTTGCCATTTATGCGAGTGATGATCTTTGATTCATTTTCACACAAAAAATCTGTTTGTGAAAGACTTAAAACATGCTGATTACAGGGCTTAAAGTATTCCGGCACCCTGCCGGATCTCCGGCGTGCAGCCGTGAGGGAAAAAAATAAAATTATATTTGGGAACCTGCGCATGCGGTTTAATATTTTCTAGTCAGTTTATTTCACCTACCAATCATATGCTCTAACTAACGTTACAAGCCTATCAGAAGCAGAGAAGGGCGGGTCCTGGCAACAGAGTATGATTGACACCCATACGTCAATCTCACTTTAGCGTTGTCGGTGAAATGGAGCTTAAGTTTATGAAGCCTGGGGATGATGTCCTAGCAATAGATAAAGGACTCAAAAATAAATGGCGCTGGGCGTGGATTGAAGAAAGTAGAGATGGCGAGCCTTTTGGCAGTTGGTGCCAGAAACTGAGCGAGCCCGATTTGCTCGAGGAAGCTACTGTATGCCAGCAGTGGTAAGACAGTGCTTGCTCGTCATGATTTAGACTCCGGTCATAGAGCCGCTGCCCGTGCACTCAAACTTACCACGACGTTGCCGGAGCAACTGTTACAGCTGACACACCGTTGTCTATGACTGACCGTGTCTGCGATTTTAAAAATACGTGCAGAACATGATTTGTCATTCAGAATTTCGCAGCCACTGGTCACCCTGTGAAAACTAGCAGAAGACAAAAAAGCGTTAACTAGCCTGTCGGTTTCAAATCAACATGCGAGTTACATGAACACTCCATCTTCTGGTCCAAATGTCTTAAAAAGAACGAGTTTGCAGGACTTTGCTTACAACCTGGAAAAAAAGAAAAAATAAGTGATAATGGCCTTGATTTTCACTTCTAATCTTCAGTTTAGCAGTTCAGTTCTTTAGCACTTTGAGCACTTGTTATTTAAGCACTTGTTATTGTTCAGAAGAAAACACATTATTTGACATATTACTTTTAAATAAATGGTGCAAAGCATAATCATTGAAGAGAAGTGAATCTGTCCATCTCAGTCTCAGTTTACCAGTTTTTTTTAAGCATTTTAAGCTCTTGTTACTGTATTTTTGTTATTATCGTCAATATTTGAAGATAAGTCTGTCTGTGCAGTCCCCCCCACCAAAAAAAAGGTCAGGCTCAGGATTTTCTTTCACTTTAACCCCTGTGATTAATGAAGTATTTTTAGACAGAAAAAACATTATAGTTTAAAGGCAATCTAGAAGCACATTGTCCTGTCACAAACCTGGTTTAGCTGAATGGTCGGAATTAATTTCAGACACATTAAGTTTTCTGCAGTGTGTTTTTACCAAAGATGCCAGTATCCATCTATATTGCTGCTCACTGCCTGAACTCTTGTGCTGTCCACTGCCAAATGGATGACATCATGTTTTACTTAAATTGAATCATGCTACTCACAATTCACACAAATTAAATTAAATCAGAGGAAAGAAGGTTCATACGTGTTATGCCTCAGATCTCAGTGATTATCTTTCTCTTTGCAGATTAACTTTGCCTGAGGATACCTCAGCAATTGTCCAAGGAAGAGAAGACTAATCTGTAAGTCCTTGCAGTGTTATGTGTATTAAAATAGCGTGACCTCTTATGTCTGTCATTATGCTTCAATTCATAATTTGGCCTGAAGTGGTTTTGAGCATATTGTACTCAACATAAAATGGCCATTTTGTCACAAAACGTTGATACAGTTTCTTAAGTTTATACAAAAAGTAAATAAAAAAATCCTGAACCTTTCAAATGCTCTAAGGATGTTTATTGGAAAGGGCTTCCAGTTACAGCTACATGTTCCACTTTTTCACTTTGTATTGATGACACATTTCCTTCTCTTTAGAACCTGAGCATAACCTGGGGCATGCTTGGGTGCCTTCATTATTGAATCTTGTATTCTGTGGAAACCTTGCTTAAGATCAACAACTTCTGATCGGTGGTCTTTTTCAGTGGGGCCGGTTCAGCTTTTGTGAAATTTGTTTTACACGTTTCTTGATTCTGTGTCACAACTGACCTCCTTTTTTGTAATTGGCTGTTCCATACCTTGTTGTGCATTACAGGTACATTGCTTGTATGACATGGGTAGAATTGTGCTCAACTTTTTGATTTTGGGATTGGGATGGATTGTTTATTTGCTGACACAAATCTTTGAAGGAACAGAACTTGGTCTCTAACCATTGCACATGAAATGGTGTGCCTTCTCCAGTCTTTGGTCCCATGTCCTTCACATAAAGTGGCTGGTTAATTGGAGCTGCGACCTAGTTATTGTAGTGAAATTAAATGGTGAATAGAGATTCAATACCATAACCTTAATTTCTAATGGAAATGCAAAACACGATCTTAAAGTAGGGCAGCACGATTATATCAAAAATCACAATTTTCGATTATTGTAATTTCGATTATTAATGTCGATTACATTTTTTAAATTACTGTGACGTCACAATGTAAGCAACCGTGTGGTTCTTCAGAGTAGCAGATGTCAATGGTGGATATGAGCTACGCTCCAGTTTCTTTTAAGCATTATATTGTATTGTATTTTATATTGTAATAATGTTTGTTAAGGTAAGGCAAATGAAAATTATTTTAGATTGATATCTATTGTATAGAATAAATAGAATTATTGCTAAATTACTGCTTAAATAATTAGTCCACTTACAGTAAATAATATGCCATATTCAAACTTATTAACAGATGATTTAAATCAAGTTACTGCGTTCAGTAAGCCCTTTGGTGGCTAGACGGGACCATTCATCCCGTCTGATCTTCAATGGTGATCTTGTCCATGTAAGATCATCGTTCGATCATTTGTGGCCTCCGTGGTTGCGTTGTGGAAATTAAAAAGTCATTTGCGATCGTAGTTTGTGCGATTCGTGAAAATGTTAAATCTACCAATACCAGCTGCGTGGCAAATGGGTCTTATAAGAGCAGAATACAATGACGTTGATTCCTGAAATATGCTATTCATGCCATATTCTTATGGTGGCTACACCTCCAAAACTCACTTGAAACTGAATTTTATTGCTATTTTGTACAAAACAAATTCACATTGGCCTACTTATTAACATAACATAACTGTTATTACATTAATAAATTGTACACCGAAATCGAGCAACCTGACAAACTCTCCCATTACAATGCCTGCGGTCACTCACTGCAGGTTTACACTTTTTGAGACAAAGCTGTCTAATCAGCGTAATAAATACATTATTTACACCTTGTCTGCACCTTGATTAGAACAGGATGGTTTTAGTTTTGTCGTGTTGCTCATTTGCAATGTTTTTAACATCTACGTTTAAAGCGAGTGGTGCAATATGCAGTGAATACAAAATATTTACAAAGTGCTTTTCGGTCTTGTTCTACAGCTTCTTTTCAAGTGTCAGGTGATTTTTCTTCTGTATTAATTTTTGTGCGCTGCGCGAACGGATTAAGAATATAAAGCAAGCATGTGGGCATTCAGATGGTTTAAAACTTGTGCATTAGGATCTGTTGTCATTACTGATAGGATGGAGGACTAATCTAAGCGGCTCTGATTGGCCATTGCCGCTTCATTGCTCAACAGACATGTTTTGGTTGGAATACTCAACCGCTGCAAAAACATGTTGTAAATGGAAACCATTGACGCAACAGGAGCAGACTTAAATTGAACACTGTAATAGTCAGTTTTCCCGATTACATAATCGTGGCAGCTGTAATCGCTATTAGTTTTACAATTAATTGTGCAGCCCAATCTTGAAGTCAAAATTGACTCCGATTTAAAGGTCCCCTGACATGCTTCTTTTTGTAGGCTTTGATATAGGCCTTAGTGGTCCCTAGTACTGTATCTGAAATCTCTTTTACAAAATTCAGCCTTGGTACAGAATTATAGCCACTACAAGCCAACCCATAATGAGCTTTCCTTCAGACGTGCCGTTTCGGTGTCTGTAGTTTTAAATGCTAATGAGGAGGAGAAAGGTGGGGCAAGGTGTAGTGTGGGTGTTTACATTGGATATATTGCAATGGCACTTAGACACGCAGTCGTTCAGATGTTGCGAACTCATCTTTTCACACTCATTCACACCATAAGACAATATTAAAGTGTTAATATCTACATCTTTAAAGAAATATCAACAGTAAAACCTTTACCTCTCCTAAAAAAAGAGAGAAAAATTACCTTTCGGAGTTGTTCACCTCGTGAAGTGCGAACACCGCAGCGTGTGAGCTGTTATTCAGTGCGTATGAGAACTGTCAGCGCAATGTTTCGCGCGATGGTCGTTTTCCTTCAAAGTGGTGGGATTTCTCTTACAAATAGCCTACGTTCAGTCAAAGCTGCGAACGCAGTCAATAGCTTTTAGAAATCCATGGTAACCGAGAAAGCCCTCCACAACTTCGCTCTACTTTGACCGAGTAAATGAAATTTATCCATTGATCCTTCTGGGGATTGGATGAAAGTAGTAAAAAAAAGACTTCTGTGATCATTTGTGCATTCAATTATTGAGCAACTTTTGTGCTTCGATCGGTCACACGCCATGATATCTCTCGAGGATAAACTAAAATCGCGCACGCGCGTTCGTACTTCCTAGCTCGTTTTCTCATTGGCGGGTCAAATTCTCTGGGCGGGCAAAGCAGAGAAGGAGGAGGTAACCACCCCCTATATGACGTCATATAGGGGGAGATTCAAGATCAGCCCGTCTGAGATCTCATTTTCTCACAGGCAGAGAAAGATAGCCAAAACTCGGTTTACACTGACTGAAAATTCTAGACACGAGGGGACCAAATACAGGCTAGGGGAGCTAATATTAATGTTAAAAAACCTCAGAAAGTGAAACTTTCATGTCAGGGGACCTTTAACTTTTCAATGCACGTTCCTTGTCTAATTGTGCACAATTCATGTCTGAAACTGACTTTTCAGACAATGTCAAAAATCATTCACCTTTTCAATGCACATTCCTGGTCTTATTGTGCACAATTCATGTATGAAACTGACTTTTCAGACAATGTCACATCGTTTACATTTTCAATGTACGTTCCTGGTCATCTTGTGTACAATTCTTTTGAAAGCACTTTTCTGATCTTTATTGTATAGGATTCATGTTTGAAACAATGCAACTTTTTGGATAATGTCACGTTTTCAATGCACGTTCCTGGTCTTATTGTGCACAATTCATTTTTGAAACTGACTTCGGACTACGTAACAAACGTTTACATTTTCAATGCCTGTTCCTGGTAATCTTGTGCACAATTCTGTTCAATGCACGTTCTAGTCGTACAGTGCACGATTCATGGTTCGAAACAATGTGACTTTTCGAATAATGTCATGTTTCAATGCGCGTTCCTGGTCTTATTGTGCACATTCATTTTGAAACTGACTTGACTACGTAACAACGTTACATTTTCAATGCCTGTTCCTGTAATCTTGTGCCAATCTGTTCAATGCGCTCTATTCATGGTTCGAAACAATGTGACTTTTCGAATAATGTCATGTTTTCAATGCACATTCCTGGTCTTATTGTGCACAATTCATATCTGAAACTACACTACTTTTTGGACCATGTCACAAATAAGTTACCTTTTTAACCCCTCCCCTTCAACCAGCTGTTCAACTGTAGTATATAACACCTACTTTTCATTATCCAGTAAATTCCCACTGGATAAAACGAAGTCTGTCCTTGTTTTTGTTTTTTTTTACTTTTGAAATATGCCAGATTCTGGAAGTTGTTCCAAACAATGTTTAAAGTTTAATTGTAATTTGGTTCATCATTCAACACTTACAATAAATTATGAGTAATTAGGCTTTGTGACATTTTCAAGCAGTGAGTAAATGCCATTCATTCATTGAGAAGGAAGTTCTAATTTCATTCAAGTTTGAGTCTTATTCACTTGGCAATTTCCATTTCATTTCCATTTGGCCCTTCAATCGCTTCTGAAATTGAAATTTACGTTATACCCTAGAGTCTTCATATGAATGGCCATTGAATATGAAAGACTAATCTGATTTGCAAACTTTGTTGTTTGTTCACTATAATAACAATATTATTACATAGTATGGATATGTTTCAGCCATTCTTTTCAATGCAATGCTAAAGGCCCAGATACACTTTGTTTTTCATGTTTCGGATTGTGCTCTGTTGACCACAAGCTAATATGAATGTGTTTGCATAAGCACTATGATACACTTTTTGTACAGTACAAAAATTTGCCGACAATGGGCCAAATGCGGACAGTCCTTGCAGACTGTTCTGATGACTAAATTCGCATCACTTTGCAATCAGCAATGCGGACAACCGAAGTATAATTTGACCTCAACTAATTGTATTTTTTATACCACACTGTTCTTGCATCAACAAGAATGGCCAATAATACATGAGAAGATACCTTTTTGAGAAACAACTATAGCTAGAAATGGCTAACCACAGAAAACAAAGCTAAATGACAGACATCTGTTTTAAAATAGTTGATGTGGTGTGTATATTCTTGTAATATATGTTGGGAACATCTGAAATGCTGGTCTATTGTCAAGCAACTTTGACTAACATGGAGTAAATTTGTTACAGAGACTTTATAGTTTTCTGCCAGTTGAAATGGTTTATGTAGTGTTTCTTGTGATAATGCTTAAATTGCATGAATAGCACATCTTTCGCAAACTTATTTAGGTGAAAGTAATGAAATCTCATAAAAGCATCTGCGTCAACTTGATAAGTGTGCTTTTGCTAGGATATTATCGTCCAACATGCATATATTGAGAACAATTCATTTATTTTGTAATTGACTATCATCATACTTTCAATGGTGGAGTTGTGCATGTCAATCAATGTTGAAGTCACCCTAATTGATGATTTAAAGCTACCTCGAGGGACGAGGAATCTGTCTAAAACTTTCTTGAGCTTTAATCACTAGTCTAGCTAAAGAAATATATATAAAAATATGTTCTATATAGTATGACTGGTTTATGAAATCATTTAGTCTTTTGATTGATTTTTAAGTAGCCATACCATAGCTGTACATTAGTTTTTATGAAAAGCTATCATGAAGAATACATTGGAGGTTTACATGTTTTTCCTTTTTGATTTCATTAAGAACCAATTCTGGACAGTCATGTGGAGACTTCTGCTTTTTGAGGAAGATGGCGGCACAGATTTTGCTTTTGGATTCGGAAAGAAAGACACGTTTAATTTGTTTGATTTGCTTATGTGCTCAACAATTGTATGTATTTTACATGTTCCTGAGCTCACTCTACTTCTGTGTTTGTATCAATGAAATTATGCCTGTATTTCAAATTTTCAATATGCTATTTTGCTATTATTTTATTTATTTATTTATTTTTTAATAAAATATTCATGATTGAACAATTTCCACTTGCTGTATTTGGATGGAGAATTTTTTTATTAAATTTTATCTTTGTGCTAAACATACAAGCTTAATACATCAAAGTCCAGATTTATTTACTTTTCTCTGACTTTTGAACGTGTTACTATAAATTGTTAACGTTTATTGACAAGCTTGCTGTAGTTAGCTGATATATAAAAAAATACATAAGGGTTTATGTTAAGTCTTTAACTGGCCTTTCAGATATTTTTTTGAGGGGGCAGATAAATTTGTTCGTTGTGTCCCAACGCGAAGTACGCAACATGCAAAATATTTTCAGGATTTATGGTGCATAAATAATCTATTGCATTCAAGGATACAACCACACATTTCTTGTTTAATTAAAACAATTACGCATTTGCTCAGAAGTAGCCGCTGCAAAAGCTTCAGTACCTGCAACTGTCATCTTTAAAATTACTGTTAAAATAATATGATACAATTACACTTACAAAGCTAAGGGTTAAAATGGCCAAATGGTGTCCAGTGTAGTCCAATATTGCAAAATGGCTCCTTGTGTCTCACTTCCTGTCTGTGCAGGAAGTGAAGGCTTCAGATATATTCATATCATAAAGAAAAAGGATAAAACTGCCCTTGGTGCCTACTAATAATTGGCTCCAATACCATAACTGTTGTTTAGTATTAACTTTTACCATTTTAATTTATCTGTAAAATAACTAGTTTTTATTTCAAATAAAAGGGGTGGGACTTTGGTTCATCTCCTGAACTCTGGGTAAATGGAGAGAATGTCAATGAAAGGCTAAAGCGCTCAGAGCTGGGAAGGCGCGTTTGATGGCGGATGAACCTTGGGAAGGGGAGAACGTGGAGCCTCGCACGGCTCTCTTTAGCACTTGTGTCTCAACTTTGGTGAACTTCCAGTTCCGCCCAGGACACTATAGTTGCGCGAATTTGTTCATTTTTTACGTTTTGGAATCTAGAAAGGTTGATGCATAGATTTTGTGACTTTGCTTAGTCTAAAAATGCTTAGCTGCGTGCGTAGAGTGGCCAGGTCGTTGTTTTCACTGCCTTGTACTGGCAGCCATGGCGGTCCTCCATTCTTAGTGCGCTCTGCTGGGCTCATCTCACACACACTCCAGTGAAATAGCCAGCCTTGGATTAATCTTACTATTTTTCGTTTCGAGTATTATTCCGATTATTATTTTCATCAAGAGTCATGGAATATTTTAGATTTTGTTTGCTTTGCTCTAATGGCCAAACAAAGCTATTTTTTGTGAGCTTTGAATGTACTGCTACAATCCTTCTGTCAATGGAATAGGTATGTTTACATTGTTTCTTTTCTGTTGTCTACTTGATTTAGTTTCATCGTGATGTTTTAATCGTCCTTTGTCTCATGACGCAGTAAGAATTTATGCATGTGCCAGTGTGAATCTATTGCCTTGAAATGCCATCGACACGTGTTATTTGACATCGAATAGAGTCAAGCAGGTGTCATTTCAATTCGGCTGCTTTAAACCTTAATATATAATGTAAACATTTATTTATTTTTAATCGTCTGAGTCCAAGTTGCTTTTTTCCATATGTCGCAACGGCAGGACTTTTTTTTTTTTTCTTCTTCTTTTTTTTTTGCTGTCCTTAAAAGCCGACTGACTCGATGGTTCATCCCACTTTCAACTTTTGACAGTCAATATCTGACAAAAGACCTTCATTAACAAAAACCTAAGACAAAAGCATGAAGAATAAGAATAAAAAGCAGGACAAAGAAGGCTCGACCCAAAGCAATGCTTCCAGGTACGATCTTTCATATTTTTCTCCTTTTTTAACATCTGTCTTGATTGTTTACATTTACAAGCATGATTGTGATCCACCTGTGCATTTGTTTAAACCACAGTGTCCGAGAAAGTTTTGGGTTTCGGATCACTGACCTTGGCATAGATGTATAGCCTCACCCTAATTTTGCATGCATTTCTAAAACTGAATACAAGGCCTATGGGCCTTACTGACGGACTTTACAAAAATCTGTACTTAAGATACTCAGTGTTTGTATAGAGATTTGAGCAGTAGGCTACTTGCAAATTGTAATGTTTTAAAATTGTCAAAAGTTTTAAAGTGAATATGGAATGGCCATGTCTGATTAGTTTGTGCTGCATTGCACCACTCTATGTTAGGTTAATAACATTTATACCGTTTTTCTCTCATATCACGTGTTCAGAAACTGTTGAGCAATTGATAGCTATCAATTAATGTTGCAGTCCCCGTATACAGATATTGTTCAGTTTTATGCAGAGCCAATAATTTTGGAATTTACCATTTTAATGATATCCACAACATACAAATAAAAGTTAGGGTGTTTTTTTTTTTCTACAGGTGGGCCTTTGTGTTTAACATAACCTTACTTTTTGTTTTAACATTAGTACATGTAGCACTGAACCCTAGTTGTTGTTGTTGTTTTTTGTTTTGTTTTTCCTGTACAATTTTTTTCTCTTTCTTTCTGACAGGCCATTACATTTACAGGAAGTTTAAATACTTGACAGTGTTTTGTGAAATAATAAAAGGATGGTGTATACTTATGTGTTATTTGTTTGGTCTCACAATACCTGTGCAAATTATGATCTGTATATTATAGGCTTTAAGGTATCATATCTTTATGTAGAATTACATAATGACATGTGGTGTTACCTCATATTACCATATTAATTAATGACATGCTGAACACAATTATTTATTCCAAACTAAAACCACAAGGAAAAAACAAACTGTATACATTAATGTTCCTTAAAATATGTTGGCATGTTTTTAGAATGAAAAAATAAAGATGTATTAATTATTCCCATTGTTGATGACCAAAAGGTTTGAGTCATAATGGTCTCCAACAAAACTACATTTTTGTTTGCACCGAAAAGACAACTGATGATGCTACAATACAAATTATCTATTGTAAATAACTATGTACCCTAATTTCCCCTCACACCCAATCAAAAAGAAGGCTGTCCTGTCCTTATTGGAAAATGCAGTGGAAGGAAAAATTTTACAGTGTCTTTACAAGTGATTTAACTGACATCCAGAAAGCAGGGTGATATACGATGCAGATATATTAAACAATTTAATAAAGTAATTTAATATAAACATAACATTGGTATATAAAAAAAGAATAAACACTTATTAGAACTATATTTACTACATTTTACTGTAACTTTGTAAAAAAGTTGTTAAATTTACACGTGTATATATATAATATATATTTTTATTTTATTTTGTCACCGGAGCACCACCTGAGTCTTCTCCCATCTACCAGTGATGCTTGATTCAACTTCCCTCGTCTACTACATGGACAGATAGAAACAGCGCAACTGGGTTGTAGGTTGCCAGGTTGAGGTCACAAATAGGTTGAAATTTGTATGATGTGTTGATTGTGTCAGTAGGATGCGTTTCATACAAGATCTGGCAACTGGACAACCTTGGAATAATATATTGATGTGATTATTCATTTAACGAGGTTTGGGCCATACAAATTACGGGAGTTTCCCTGGAGAAATAACAAAACGGGTGGGGGTCGGGAGATGGGTGTGAAATACGGGAGACTCCCGGGAAAAATGGGAGTGTTGACAGGTATGCCTTACCCTGTTATATCAAAGTGGATATCATATCTGTCTAAAAATATTATATAATTGAACACAGGAATGTTTTGATGTGCTAAGTTATGTAGGGCTTATGGCCTGTCCAATTAATAGGACTGTGCCTGTCAGTTTTATTCTGAAGTGATACATTCTAAATGGGGCAAAAAGAAAACTAGATAAAAAAAAAAAATAACACCTTAACTTTCTATACAACATTCTGCACAAGCTTAATGCAGCTATTTTTATATAATAGTTCCAGTGTATAGGTTCTCTTGAATCAGTTTGGGGTTAGTTACTCTAAAAAGTAATTACTACTAATTACATTTTCTACAGTGTAATTAATGTGTAACCTGTACTTAATTACTCTGTCTAAAAAATAATTGCATTACTTATTACTTTCTAAAACCCTTATCAACCTTGATGAGGTGAAAAATACAAGGATAGATATTGAGCTGTTTATTTTAATTGTTTCAAATAAATAATATAAAATCAAATAAATTATTCATGAATTGGCCAAAGTATTTAAGGGGGCTGCATTAAATTAGAAAACATACATTTTAACATTAGACGTTAAATTTAGATTTTATATTCACTATTGTTTTATATAGAATTGTTGTTTTATATAGAATTGTTGTATACAGTATTTAACACAATTACATAAGAAATAACTAAATGACTGAATTTGAGCAATCAATTTTTAAAAAGTACAGTAATACTTAATAATGCATTACACCCATGTTTACCAACATTTACAGGTTGAAAGAAAACAATTTCTTGAGTGTTAAAGACGCTTATAGAGCACCTATCAATTTGATTTACTTAGAAGCATGGCTTTACTGTTGTTTTGTTCAGGAAGCCATTTTCTAAACATTAATGTAGCTGTAAGAGCTGAAAGATTTTATAGATGCATTCTTTTTAAATTGTAAAGCCGATATGCTTTATATTTTATGTTATCACAGAGCTTAGCTCAACATAAAACACTATTCTGTTTAATCCCTGTATGATACTGTATTAATTTAATGGCTGGAGTGCCTCAAAGTCATCAAATGGCTCTTGCTTTATGCTGTCTTGTATTAGTTGCAGCATTACATAAAAGGTGTTTGGAACTACAGGCAGTGGAAGCAGGAAGTATTTTGGAGGTCTTATGACTTAATTCTGAGATTTGATTGGGCCTTTGTCTAGGATACACAGCCAATGACAATTCAGGTCAGAGTTTAGTTCTCCCCATATGTGATGTCAGTAGCCATATAAGGACAGTCTGGCTGGTATGTCTGCTTCAACAGCAGCTGTTGTGCTCCCCCTAGCAAATGAAGGGGGAGGTAGCTTCTAGCATCATTCCAACGTATTACTTCATGTGCCCGGTCTCATGTGTAGCTTAGCATTTTGTGTTCCCATGAATGTATCAAATTAAATATTTTCACTTGATTAATGAAACAGTTTTGATATGTTCCTTGAGTTATGTCATATGATAAAATACAGTAATCATTGTTTGAAATAATACTTTACATAATTGTTGCTTAGCTTTTAACCATGTAAGAAAGACATGAGCTCTGTATTTCAAGATTTATTTTTGTTTAAAGTAGGAAGGGGATTGCCTTTCAGACACAAGGAATTGCACTTAATTTAAGACTTAAAGAGCAAAGCACAGCAGATCATGTGGTCTGACACAAGATGACGTTAGATTATGTAAACCTTTAATTGCAGTCTATATGTATAAGTGGGAGGATAACTGTACATCATATAAAGTTTTTGTGAAAGGTTAATAATTTTTTAATGTTTGGATTTGTAAATTTGAAAGATACCTTTGCCAAATCCGCACAAGAACTGAATGTAAGCATCAATAAACAGTATTATATTTAAATGTCTCTTCACACATGCTCAATGTAACTGGAAAAAAGGTATTCTTAAATCTGTAAATGAAATGAATGATTCTAAATGGGTTGTCAGATGTGTGTTTGTGTTTTATTAAATTGGCATTCTTCTAAAAACTAGTGGTTCATTTCAGTTTATGCCAGGGTTATTATAGTTTGTATTTATTTTTTAGGTACAATATCTACTTTAGATAACATTTGGCAGTTTAGTTTAGTTTTCAGTCATTGCTGTTTTCTAGTTTCAGTTTAGTTTGTGTGTGTGTGTGTGTGTGTGTGTGTGTGTGTTTAAACTGTATTTATTTTTTTCTTTGAAAGGGGCCCAGAGCAATATACAGTCAGGGAACCCTGGATTTCATGCTACGGCCCTGTGGACAATCAATGAATGAAGCAACCATATGCTCTAAAAATAATGGTGACTTGGTTGCCATTTTAATACAAAGATGTAGTCCTTCAGAGTAAAATGAGGAGTTAAAAACACTAAAAACTAATATTTGAATCTGGGATTTTCTAGGCGATTACCAAAAGACAGACTTTGGGCACTGATTATTTTGTCAGTCAATTCATTATTATAACAGTTCAATTTAAAGCTATTAACATAATTCCTTCTAAATGAATGGAGGTCCGAATTGAACTCTTTCTGAACACACATCTTTATTGTTGTAGCAACTCTGCATCAGAGGAATCGAATCACTCTGGATCAGAGTCTGGGGGTCAGTCAGAGAGTGAGCAAGGAAGTGAAAGGGCCCCTTCCCGCCATTCCGAGTCCAACAGCACCTCTGATTTTGAGAGTCACTCTGAGTCAGAGAATGAATCCATTGGGTCCAAGTCCCATCAGACCTCAGCACAGGTCAAAGACAAACCAGTCAAGAAGAAAGACAACATGGCAGATGTTAAAAAGGTAATGGTACAAAATCAGGCCAGCTTGCTCATTACATTTTTAGATCAATACTGAAACATTTGCATTGGATTTAATCATGGTGATCACATTTATTTGATGATTTAACGTTTAATATAAATGAATTGTATCCCTTATGATCATAGATGTGGGAGGAACATCCAGATGTTTATGGAGTTAGAAGATCCAGTCGGAGTAGACAAGAGCCTGCCCGCCTCAACATTGGAGCCGAGGTATGCTGGTTGGAGAATTCATTGTCAACACTGACTCCTAGTGGTGGCTTTCATGCTACCTCTACAGTAGCTGAAAAACTCGATTGACATTTGCAGCAAGTTGACATGATGTTCTGCTTCTTGGACTTAAGTAATTTCTGACATGGTTGCTCATAAAAATGTAAACACATTTATGTTTGGGCCTAAACCCAGACCTGATCAGACTTGGCAGTCTAAGCAATAGTGTAAACATGCTCCTGTGTATTTAAAGCATTTCTTCATTGATGCAAATGATACATTACATTTTCATGCCATTTAGTCTGAGTGCCATACACTCAAAATGGATATTCATGGATTTTCAGGGCAGCAGTGATTCAGAGAGTGAAAGTCCGAAAAGGAAAGGCCTACGGCAGAAAAAGAAAGAGTAAGTGTACTGAATGCATTTACATGTAGCAGATGCTTTTATCCAAAGCGACTTACAAATGAGACACATAGCAAGCAATTTGTCATACAAAGTTTAACAACATCTGCAGTATAGGATTGCCAAGTTCTCAGTGGCTGGAGTAGTAAAGATTCTAGCACAGAGGAAAGAGACAGACAAGGATATTTTTTTTTTGTACAATAAGTGCAGTTGTATGTGCATTAAATGGGACTCGCCCACTGTTTTCCATATATACTTAGAAATGTGTGTGCTTATTGTCTTATTTTCTTTCCAAAATGTCTCTGCCATTTTGATTTTTGTTTGCATCATGTAGTTACCCACATTTTTCTGACCTTGTTTTCTTCACACATCGGGCCTTTTTCAAAAACATCAGGCAGAACAAATTTGTGTCTTGTATAAATTATCCCATTTAATTAAATTTACATTTTAATTTAGAAGTTTTTTGAAGAAAATGACTAATGATTTACACATTTGTTCTGCTCGTGTTTCATATGGCCCATAGTTTATATTCATATACTGTGGCTCCTACAAGTATTTTCAGTGAAGCAGTAGTTTAAATACATGATATATATAAGAACTATATATTATACTATATAAGAACATTTAAAATCAAGTGGCATTTTTTTAAGCAGAATATTTTGCAACAAGATGTGTGTTAGATTTTAAATTGAAATAAATACTTTATTTTAAAATGACTGTTCATAATGAAGATAAGTAGGATTGGGACACTTGTTGGTTTTCAAAATTGGAACATGTCAGGTTATGTGATGAACTACACCTGTGGTGTGTAAATTTATGGAGAACTGAACACTATGTTTTTTTTTTACATTTATGCATTTGGCAAATGCTTTTATCCAAAGTGACTAACAGTGCATTCAAGGTATACATTATATCAGTTTGTGTGTTCCCAGGCAATACAATTTTGCCATTGCTAGCACCATGGTCTTCAATTTGAGCTACAGAAACTCAACTGTGGATGCAGATAACTACTTGCATCCTTTTAAAATGACCTTGGTATCAGTTGGTTAAAAGCAATTGCAAAATGGTTGCAATTTAGTGCTGAGAAAAGGTCTAGTATTGTTTGGTTGCCACTTGGTGTGGTATTTTATTTTTTTGCAATTAAATTAATAAACTTTAAGTGTGGCATTAAATAAAGTCACTTTAACTAATAAGGATACAGATATTTGACACTTTTTATTAGCAAAGAATTTAGGTAAAAATTTATTTGAATGACAATTTCTTTGAAGTTTTTCACCATTTTAACACCTTCTTGCCTTAACTAATGCATTTAATTAGTCTTACGGTGTGACACATGGATTTTTAAAAGTGCAGTACAGTATGAGATCATGAGATCACAAGCTGCATGTATAATACTTACAGTTGAAGTACATTTTTTAACCACCACAGATTTAATATTAGCAAACTATAGTTTTGGCAATTCATTTAGGACATCTACTTTGTGCATGACAAGAGTTATTTTTCCAACAATTCTTTACAGACATTGTTTCACTTTTAATTGTCTATATCACAATTCAAGTGGGCCAGAAGTTTACATACACAACGTTAACTGTTTCTTTAAGCAGCTTGGATAATTCCAGAAAATGATGTCAAGCCTTTAGAAATTGTGGATGTACTTTATGGCCTACCTTCAAACTCAGTGCCTCTTTGCTTGACATCATGGGAAAATGAAAAGAAATCAGCCAAGACCACAGAAAAAAAATTGTGGCCCCCCACAAGTCTGGTTCATCCTTGGGAGCAATTTCCAAATGCCTGAAGGTACCACGTTCATCTCTACAAACAATAGTACACAAGTATAAACACCATGAGACCATGCATCCATCATACCTCTCAGGATGGAGACACATTCTGTCTACTAGAGATGAACATAGTTTGGTTGCGACAAGTATAAATTAATCCCAGAACAACAGTAAAGGACCTTGTGAAGATGTTGGGGGAAACAAGTAGACTAGTATCTATATCCACAGGAAAACGAGACCTCTATCGACATAACCTGAAAGGCTGTTCAGCAAGGAAGTAGCTACTGCTCCAAAACCACCATAAAAAAGCCAGACTACAGTTTGTAAGTGCACATGGGGACAAATATCTCACTTTATGGAGAAATGTCCTCTGGTCTGATGAAACAAAAATTTTACTGTTTGGCCATAATGACCATCGTCATGTTTGGAGGAAAAAGGGTGAGGCTTGCAAGCGAAAAACACCATCACAACCGTGAAGCATGGGGGTGACAGCATCATGTTGTGAGGGTGCTTTACTGCAGGAGGGACTGGTGCACTTCACAAAATAGATGGCATCATGAGGAAGGAATATTATGTAGATATATTGAAGCAACATCTCAAGAAATCAACAGGAAGTTAAAGCTCGGTCGCAAATGGGTCTTCCAAATGGACAATGACCGCAAGCATACCTCAAGTTGTGGCAAAATGGCTTAAGGACAACAAAGTCATGGTATTGGAGTGGACATGACAAAGCCATGACCTCAATATGCTAGAAAAAGTTATGGGCAGAACTAAAAAAGCGTGTGCAAGCAAGAAGGCCTAAAAACCTGACGCAGTTACACCAGTTCTGTCTGGAGGAATGGACCAAAAGTCCAGTAACGTATTGTGAGAAGCTTGTGGAAGGTTACCTAAAATGGTTGACACAAGTTGGGGAATGCTACCAAATACTAACAAAGTGTATGTAAACTTCTGACCCACTGGGAATGTGATGAAATAAATAAAAGCTACAAATAAATAATTCACTCTACTATTATTCTGACATTTCATATTCTTAAAATAAAGATCTTAAGTGATCCTAACTGACCTAAGACAGGGAATGTTTTCTATGATTAAATATCAGGAATTGTGAAAAACTCAGTTTAAATGTATTTAGCTAAGGTGTATGGCTTCAGGTGTACAAAAGAAATAGCAAAATGCTGTTTAAAGTAGTTTTAGATGGAGTACCATATGTTACACTGCAAGACGTTTCATGTATTTCACTACCCATACCCACATTCTGTATAAATACAATTCCTTATAGTAGAATACAATATCTCACAGCATTTTGAACTGCCTGCGTGGTCGGAAATGTGTAGAACTGACTGGCTTGCCACATTATGATGCCGAAGCATTTGATGCCATTAGAGGTCCAAAAGGTGAACTTGTGGTATTTCTGTGTTGAAAGAAATAACTGGAAAGATGACTCAAATGACGATGATGATGATGATGATGAGGAAGAGGCCAGCAGTTCAGATAGTGAGCAGAAAGAGAAAAAAGTTAGATCCAGACGACTTCCTGCTAGAAGGTAAGAGTGTAGCGAAGCCTGGCCTTCAGACAGCGCTGATTAATTAATAAGTGGGCTGCCTTAACTGCTGTCTATTTAAATGATGGTAGAGCTATTATAACTAACTCACTGGCTCATGAGTCAGACTGCTAGGCGTGAAAATGAATTGCTACACTAGCAAACAGATCAGGGACCCAGAACGAAATGCAAGAAGTCAAGCATAGCCAATGAGTGCATATACATATAAGCATATGTCCATGCTCTCCTTCTCACAGACCGCAGACCAAATCCTCTGCAGGCAAGCAGCAGTCACAAAAGGGACGTAAACAGAGGAAGCAGGAGTCTTCCGATGAGGATGATGAGGAGGATACCCCAAAAAGACAAACAAGGCGCAAAGCAGCTACTAAAGTCAGGTATGGATTGTTCTCATCCAGTCTGTGTGAATGGAAGATGCCTTGCTTTTAGTATTTGGTGTGTCTGTCACTGTGTCAACAGCATGTTAGTTTACATTATTTGCATAAAGTACTGTATAATGACTCTGTGTAAAAGTAATGATGAAGTACATATTTGCAGTTATAAGGAGGACCAGAATGATTTTGAGACTGATTCCGATGACCTTATTGAAATGGCAGAAGGATCTGAGGAGCAACAGGATGATGACAGTGAGACCATTGAGAAGGTCCTTGAGACCAGGACTGGCAAGAAAGGAGGTTAGAGTTCTCTTGTTAGTTTCTTCCCATCATATTTAAAAATAGTCCCATGTCCCTTATGACTTTCATGGAACACATGATTTTACATTATTTTATGGAAAAAGATGCAAAGAAAGTGAAGAGTGACTGAAGCTGTCTTTCTGCCTAACATCTTCATCAGCCTTCATTTGTATCGAAATAAAGGCAGTCTTGTGTATTGATATTATTCAGAGTTCCATTCCTCCTTGTTAACAGCCACTGGAGCTTCCACAACCCTTTATGCCATTGAGGAGAACGGGGACCCTGGAGCAGACTTTGACTCTGAGAAAGATGAAGGGGAAACACAGTTTCTCATTAAGTGGAAAGACTGGTCCTACATCCACAACACCTGGGAGAGTGTGGATTCCCTCACTCAGCAGAAAGTCAAAGGGATTAAGAAGTTGGAGAACTTCAAGAAGAAAAATGATGAGCTCAATGCTTGGTGAATGAGATGCTGCATTTCCATTATATGTGATCTCTAAAAGTAGCTAATCATAACTGTTAGCTGCAAACTATGTGTTTCACGTGTTATGTGTTTTATAGGATGAAGAGAGCATCACTTGAGGATTTGGAATATTACAACTGCCAGCAAGAACTAACCAATGACCTGAGCAAGCAATTCCATATAGTAGAGAGAATCATTGGTATATCTTGTTTGTGATACATCACTCACAAATTGTATTACATGCACTGCAAAAATAAAATGTATATATTTTTTAATTTTAATTCAAAATTCTCTAAAAAGTGTTATCTTACACAAATTAGCTTCTCAAATAAATGTATCTTTTATAAGGTTGTTTAGATATTTTTTCTGGCAAAAAAAGACTGATTAAGGAAATTAATTGCAATAGCTGTGCTCCAGTTGATGCACTGGACGCTATGCACTCAGCCATGTAGTGTATGACTTTTTAAAGTGTAGGGTTGTCCCAAATGGAACAAGTAATGAGTCTTTACTTCATGGAACTTTAACCAGTTAATAGTTGACAGAAGTGACATTTCAAACGCAAAGTGAAGTGTTGCCGTTAGCTTTAGCGCATTAGCCAAAGTCAGTTCAACACTTGTATCTAAAATAATGAACATAATTACAAGGAATGTGGTGATGACAATGCATTCTACTAACATTTGTTAAAGTGCTGTCTTCACTGAAGTTTTGCGAATTGCCACATTCTCCATTATTTACAATTTTCATGCCATGTAACTCCACCCCTTTTGCTACACACTGCAAGCCGCAAACGCTGAGTGCATAAATTGTCCAGCATTCCCCACTCTGTTTTGACAGTTAAAGAAGTACGTCATCCGGGTACTCATAGTACACTTTGTTGCATTTTCAGTGTTAACATACTAGTTGCACTACAAAATAACATAGAATAGTGCAGAAGTGTATGGTATGGGAGGCACCTAATGTTTATATATTATGACTTGATATTGAATTTTCCTTTTCTCTCATATAACAGCAACAAGAACAAGGAAATCACAAGTTTCTTCAGATTTTCCTTGTATGTTTATTGTAACTCATTGCATTCATAATCCTAATATCTTAGTTCTACATGGTCAAAGTAGATGTTTACTATATTAACTAATAACTGTGTTGCAACAGCCCATAAAACCACTTCCAGTGAACCAGAGTTCCTGAGTAAGTGGATGGGGCTGCCCTATGCCGAGTGCACCTGGGAGGATGAAGCCGTAATTAAAAAGAAATTCCAGTCCTGTATTGATAGTTTCCAAAACAGGAATGGCTCTAAGACAGTCCCTTCCAAAGAATGTAAGGTAAGTGAGAGAGTCCTTTAGTTCTAGCCTTGAAGTGTTTCTGAAACTTTTATTATTATCAATGTTATATTTTGGGAATGGCTTGGCCCACACAGAATCTACAGACTTCTTCAGCATGTTCTGAGTTTGACACTGACAGACAATCTGTGAAATTCTGTGGAATGGATTTAAATATGTAAAATCTATGCAACTGAACTGAAATCGCTATATTATTGGTTGCTGAAAGCATAATCCCATTGGCCAAAATATACATTTGTTTTGGTTTTAATTAGTTTTAATTTTTGGAATGTCTGGTTTTCCAGATATGCGTATTGAACCATACAATGTTATGTGTACCCTATTTTTCTTCTGTCCAAATGAAAGGTACTGAAACAGAGGCCAAGGTTTGTTGCCTTGAAGAAGCAGCCTTCTTACATTGGAGATGAGAACCTTGAACTGAGAGATTACCAGTTAGATGGACTGAACTGGCTTGCACATTCCTGGTGCAGGTACGTAACACACAAGTGTAATTTTTGGTCAAGATTTTGTTCAAATTGAATACTTTTTATTATTATGCTGTTAAATGAGTTCTTGATCTCAGAAGGATCCTTGAATTCAAACGTCTATACAAAGAGACAGATGGAGACATCTCTGATTCCTGTTATGTTCTGTAGGTGTAACAGTGTTATTTTGGCTGACGAAATGGGCTTGGGGAAGACCATTCAGACAATCTCCTTCCTGTCCTACCTTTTCCATCAGCACCAGCTTTATGGACCCTTCCTGCTGGTGGTGCCACTGTCAACCCTCACCTCCTGGCAGAGGGAGTTTGATACCTGGGCCCCTGACATGAATGTAGTGGTCTATCTAGGAGATGTCATAAGTAGAAAGACAGTAAGTCATTTCTCATATGCTGAGATAACCTATCCTCAGATACTGACAACAACTTTACAGGGCTGTTTTAAGGCTTAATTTGATGTTTAATGATCTGTTTTTGACCAGATCCGTGACTATGAATGGATCCACCAGCAGACAAAAAGAATCAAGTTCAATGCGCTTTTGACAACTTATGAAATTCTACTGAAAGACAAGGTTTGAACAATGTCATCTATTCAGCCTAGTATAACCACCATGTGTGTGTTATTGAAATGAGTTCTGTTCTGTCATAGCAGATTTTTGAGTAAAGGCCGGTCTGTTTGTGCAGGGAGTATTGGGGAATATAAATTGGGCCTTTCTTGGTGTGGATGAAGCTCACCGTCTTAAGAACGATGACTCGCTGCTGTACAAAACTCTGATCGATTTTAGATCCAACCACAGGCTGCTCATCACCGGGACTCCTCTGCAGAACTCACTTAAAGAGCTGTGGTCCCTTCTACACTTTCTTATGCCTGACAAGTAAGTGCTCATAATTATAGTTTGCATCAGTCACTTGTTTGAATTTTGTCTCAATGAACTTGCAAGAATTTGGTTAGTCACAATTTATTTTTGTTATTTAAATATAAACATATTAAAAAAAAAAACAATTCTGTAAAACTTAATGTTGCCATGGTAGAAAGCTGTCAAAACAAACAGTGCATCGCAGATTGCTGCATATGGGGCTGTGTAGCCGCATAAAGGTGAGAGTGCCCATGGCGACCCCTGTCCACAGCCGAAAGTGCCTACAATGGGCATGTGACTCTCAGAACTGGACCATGGAGCAATGGCAGAAGGTTGCCTGGTCTGATGAATCAAGTTTTCTTGATCATGTGGACAGCCAGGTGCGTGTGCGTTGTTTACCTGTGGAAGAGATGGCAGCAGGATGCACAATGGGAAGAAGACAGGTTGGCGGAGGCAGTGTGATGATCTGTGCAATGTTCTGCTGGGAAACCTTGGGTCCTGGCATTCATGCGGATGTTACTTTGACACGTACTAACTACTTAAATATTGTTACAGACCTCGTACACCCCTTCATGGTAATGGTTTTCCCTGATGGCAGTGGCCTCTTTCAGCAGGATAATGCGCCCTGCCACACTTCAGATATTGTTAAGGAATGGTTTGTGGAACATGACAAAGAGTTCAAGGTGTTGACTTGGCCTCCAAATTCCCCAGATCTCAATCTGATTGAGCATCAATGGGATGTGCTGGACCAACAAGTCCAATCCATGGAAGCGTCAACTTACAGGACTTAAAGGATCTGTTGCTACGTCTGGGTGCTAAATACCACAGGACGGACACCTTCAGAGGTCTAGTAGAATCCATGCCTCGACGGGTCAAAGCTGTTTTGGCAGCACAAGGGGGACCTATACGATATTAGGTAGATTTAATGTTGTGGCTGATTGGTGTAAACAAATGTACAGAGAACAACAGATATACAGTATATATTTACAGATATACAAATTTAATACTAGAGTTTAAATTGTTAAAGAAGAGTTTAAAAACTTACAAATCACAAAACTTTATTTATTTCATTTTGTTTATAATTTTCTCTGGTTGCCACTCTCATTCGCGCACACTCTGTTCTCTTTTGCATGGTTTTACTTTGAAATGGGTTTAGATGACAGTAGATGAGTGTTTATAATGTGATAATGCTTTTGACTTTGCCTCCCATCAGGTTTGAGTTCTGGGAGGATTTTGAGGATGAGCATGGTAAAGGCCGGGATAATGGTTATCAGAGCCTCCACAAAGTTCTGGAGCCTTTCCTGCTGCGTCGTGTCAAGAAAGATGTGGAGAAATCCCTGCCTGCTAAAGTGGAGCAAATCCTCAGAGTTGACATGTCTGCCCAACAAAAACAGTTCTACAAGTAAGCACGGTTTCATCCGATTGCATGCCACTTTACAAGTCTTGGTTATTTGAAATGATAACATAGCTATCTAAATGAAGGGGTAATGCTTTGATTAAGCACAATCTTGAATGCATGACTGCATGCAATTGGAATGCAAGTGTTTTGAGGATCTGTCAACCTTAAAGTTATTTTTTTTTTAGGTGGATCCTGACAAGAAACTACAAAGCCCTGTCCAAAGGCACCAAAGGGAGCTCCTCTGGCTTTCTCAATATTGTAATGGAGCTGAAGAAGTGCTGTAACCATGGTTTCCTTATTAAACAGCCAGAGGATGGTGAGAACGAAAAGCCACAGGAGCACCTACAGGTATGACTTTGTGTATTGGAACAGAATGAGCTTGTTCCTTGGAAATGTCATTTTAAGGATGTTTGTTGGTTGCTTTAGGCCCTGGTGCATGGCAGCGGGAAGCTGGTTCTCCTGGATAAGCTGCTCACACGACTGAGAGAGAGAGGCAACCGTGTACTTCTCTTTTCCCAGATGGTCCGCATGTTGGACATTCTTGCTGATTACCTGTCTATGAAACGATATCCATTTCAGGTATGATCTATACTGCACTGCAAATTGTTAAATGTTTTTACTGTTTCAGAAGTAAAGTCTTAATAGCTTTATATGCAAAGACAACTATAAGTGAGACATTTGTAGGTGGTTTTCCCAGAAAAGTGTCTCAGTTTGGTGCTGCAAGTAGTTCACAAATGACTCCTTTAAGGCAAGATTCACTGCATACATACGTGTGTATTAATTACTTGTATTGAAGATGTTCACATGTAATTGGATTAGCACAGCTTGCTTCTAAATGCTGTTTTGTGTCTGGCATAATATCTTCATTGCCATATTAATATCCAATAAACTGGTGACTTTAAGATTTATGGAGAGTTTAGGGATTTTGTAGGATCATATCTATCTGTGGTGCCCTAGTTTGGTCAAAGTGCCAGGCTTTATGTTCCTTAACCGTATCTGTGTTTTTTACAATGTTCAGCGTTTGGATGGCTCCATCAAGGGAGAGCTCAGAAAACAAGCACTGGACCACTTTAATGCCGAAGGCTCTGAGGTAAGAACTAAAACTGAGTTTGTTTGTTTTTAGCAGAGCTTCACTGTCGAAAGACATTTGTTATTGTTGTGATGGTCCAGTCAAGAGTCTGTATCAGAGCTCAGTTGACAAGGCTAGTTCTGGGAAGGCTTGATGCATGGGAAATGCAGGCCTAGTGCAATTATCAGGAGACCGGAAATGTAAGAGGACATGTAATGGGAATCAAAACCTTTCTTGTGCGATTCACATATCAAAACAATTATCAATCTCTTAAAATACATTTATACAGTATATTTATAGTTCCATAAGTTTGATAAATCTTTTAATTGGTTGTTGAATGTCTTTATTTAACCATGGGTGATTCTTACAAAACCTGTCAAAAGAAATTCCTGGTCATATTTTACTCAAAATTAAAAAGAAACATAAGAAAGTATATTTAGCATATAAAAAATAAAGCTTATTTGTAGGGCCAATGAGATTTTACATTGTGACATTATTTTCACGAGTTACGCATATTTAACTACATAATTCTCATAAGCACAATGTGATAAAGCATGGTCATTTTGATATTCTCATCACTGCTACATGGAAAAGTATTTATACATCATAGTGATACTACTCTCTTGGTACTTCCTTTTGTTTTTTGGTCATTTTAATTGGAAAAAAAATAGTTTTACTATAATACAGTAAAACCAGCGCAACACGATTTATCCAGTGATTTTCAGGTGTGTGGCTCATGTATACTGCATTCATAAAGTATTCAGACCCCTTCATTTTTTTGCAGCCTTATGCTAAAATGCTTGTAAAAAAAAAAATCACATCAATCTACACTCTATGCTAGAGCTGTTGGAAAACATTGTTTCAGCGATGCATCGCGATTCATACTCAAACTATTCTGAATCGATTCTCAACAGAATCGATTCTGAGTTCAGTGTAAATCATGGCAGAGCAGTGGTGTGCGCCAAAGACAGATGTGGAAACAAAGACGCAAGTTAAGTGCATACACTAAAGTCAAGTGCACAAACACGACTGTTTGCAGACCAGCTGTATCAAACACATGACCATTTGTGCCCGAATGAAACTATGATTCCGAAATTCTTTCACAAACCCACACAAATAGCAACGGGAGAGTTTATTCATGATAAGAAGCCAACAAACAACATGAAAGATGAGCTTGCTCCCATAATTGCACTGATTTGCACACAACGGGTGAAAACGGAGAAGAAAATAATGACGAGGCAGCAGATTTTTTATAACATTGCAAATGTGTTAAAAAGAAATACCTGAAACATCACATTGATATAAGTATTCAGACCATTTGCTATGACACTTTAAATTTAGCTCCAGTGCATCCCATTTCTCTGGATCATCTTCAAGATGATTCTACACTTTGATTGGATTCCACCTGTGGCAAATTTTATATTTGTTGTGTTGATTTATGGGATAAATATGACCAGGAATTTTTTTTATTATGGATTTTGACTGCCCTTATGTGTCTTCCTCAGGACTTCTGTTTCTTGCTGTCCACTCGTGCTGGAGGGCTTGGAATCAACCTAGCCTCTGCTGACACAGTGGTTATCTTTGACTCAGATTGGAACCCTCAGAATGATCTTCAGGCGCAGGCCAGAGCCCACAGGATTGGCCAGAAAAAGCAAGTAAGTAGACCTTGAACATTTGATCTAATATACAGTTGAAATCAGAAGTTTACATACATTTTTCACAATTCCTAAAACTTTATTTTAAAAATGTGAAATGTCAGAATAATAGAAGAAGAATTATTTATTTCATCTTTTATTTCTTTCATCACATTCCCAGTGGGTCAGAAGTTTACATACACTTTGTTAGTATTTGGTGCCGTTGACTTTAAATTGTTAAATGTGGGTCAAACTTTTTGGGTAGTCTTCCACAAGCTTCTCACTATAAGTTTCTGGAATTTTGGCCCATTCCTCCTGACAGAACTGGTGTAACTGTGTCAGGTTTGTAGGCCTGTTTGCTGGCACATGCTTTTTCAATTCTGCCCACAACTTTTCTATGGGATTGCAGTCAGGGCTTTGTGATGGCCACTCCAATACCTTGAATTTGTTGTCCTTAAGCCATTTTGCCACAACTATGGAGGTATGCTTGTGGTCAGTGTCCATTTGGAAGATCCATTTGCAACCAAGATTTAACTTCCTGGCTGATGTCTTGAGATCTTGCTTCAATATATCCACATCATTTTCCTTCCTCATGATGCCATCTATTTTGTGAAGTGCACCAGTCCCTCCTGCAGCAAAGCACCCTCACAACATGATGCTGCCACCCCCATGCTTCACATTTGGGATGGTGTTCTTTGGCTAGCAAACCTCGCCCTTTTCCCTCTAAACATAATAATGGTCATTATAGCCAAACAGTTCAAATTTTGTTTCATTAGACCAGAGGACATTTCTCCAAAAATTAAGATCTTTGTCCCCATGTGCACTTGCAAACTGTAGTCTGGCTTTTTTTATGGTGGTTTTGGAGCATTGGTTTCTTCCTTGCTAAGCAGCCTTTCATGTGGATATAAGACTCGTTTTACTGTGGATATAGATACTTGTCTACCTGTTTCCTACAGCATCTTCACAAGGTCCTTTGGTGTTGTTCTGGAATTGATTGGCACTTCTTGCACCAAACTACGTTCATCTTTATGAGACAGAATGCATCTCCTTCCTGAAAAATATGATGGCTGCGTGGTCCCATGGTGTTTATGCTTGCGTAAGATTGTTTGTAGAGAACGTGGTACCTTCAGGCATTTGGAAATTGCTCCCAAGGATGAACCAGACTTGTGGAGGTCCACACATTTTTTTCTAAGGTCTTTGCTGATTTCTTTTGATTTTCCCATGATGCCAAGCAAGGAGGCACTGAGTTTGAAGGTAGGCCTTAAAATACATCCACAGGTACACCTCCAATTCAGAAGCTAATTGGCTAATTACCTAAATGCTTAACATCATTTTCTGGAATTATCCAAGCTGCTTAAAGACACAGATAAAAAAGTGGTTAAAAAAAAGAGTTTTGATGACTTCAACATAAATGTATGTAAACTTCTGACTTCAAATGTATATCCTGTTGGATGAACCTCACTCATAAGCTCATAAATAACACCACAGCATATTTATTTGAAAAATGTATTCAGATATCCTTTTTGGTTCCTTGCATAGGTAAATATCTATCGTCTGGTTACAAAAGGCACAGTTGAGGAGGACATTATTGAAAGAGCCAAAAAGAAGATGGTTCTAGATCATTTAGTCATTCAGAGAATGGACACCACTGGACGAACTGTACTGGATAACAGCTCTGCAAATTCAAAGTGAAAACCTTTAAATTTAACTAAAAATAAATAATAAATTAATTGACTTGGGGAAAGAAATCATCTTATTTTTCTAGTCATTATTTGGTTTAATTGTGTACTGTGGTTACTGAGCATATAACAAATAACATGTATGCCCATGTGTTTATTATTTCCAGTTCAAACCCTTTCAATAAGGAAGAACTGACAGCAATCTTGAAGTTTGGGGCAGAGGATCTGTTCAAAGAATCTGAGGGGGAGGAATCAGAACCACAGGTAATCATCTAAAACAGATGGTGGTTTAACTTAACATTTATGGAAGACAGAGTTATGGTGAATATATGTTGGGTACTGAGTCAAAGCTCTCTCTCTCTCACAGGAAATGGACATTGATGAGATCTTGCGGCTTGCTGAAACCAGGGAGAGTGAGCAGGGATCTAGTGCCACCGATGAGCTGCTGTCACAGTTCAAGGTGCAAGAGTCTATGGGCAAGACTCTTGTCCAATGTTTGGACATTCCTACTACTATTTGCTACCTACTTACTATTTTCCAAATTTAGAATAACAGTAAAGTCATCAAAATGAAAGAACACAAAATTTACAGTATCTTGAATTTGAACTAATTCAAAGTAGCCATCCTTGTCCTTAATAACAGCTCTGCACACTTTGGGCATCCTCTAAACCAAATTAATGAGGTATCCATCTTGGATGTGCTTTAACAGTATTGAGGGTGTTCCTAGATACAGTATTCTGGGCACTTGTTAGCTTCTTTTCCTTTACTATCCGGTCCAAATAAATATATTATGTATTTAATTAAAATTGTAGTTTAGTAAAGAAATTCAAAAATAGGCACAATTTACATTTGTCTACAAAACTAGTATCAAGCATTTCAGCATTAGCCCTTTATAAATCATGAGAAAAATAAATTCATTGTTTCTAAACGGACTGGTAGTGTACTTGAAATATTGAAAATTGATCTTATTCCGGGATTGTTCCTTGTGTAGGCTTTTCATAACCAGCTCTTAAATTTTTGAATTCAGATGTGTAGCCAAATGATTACTCTTAAGCATGAACTGTGTGTTTTCTGGCAGGTGGCTAACTTCACCATGGATGAAAGCACCCCAGAGCTTGAGGAGAAGCCTGTGAGAGACTGGGATGATATAATTCCAGAGGACCAGCGGCGCAAGATGGAGGAAGAGCAGAAACAGAAGGAAATGGAGGACATCTACATGCTGCCCAGAAGCAGAAGCTCCAACAAGAGGGTAAGAAAGTGATTCTAGGTAACCCTTAGCCTGTATTTTGATGTACAGTCTTGGATTGTGTCAGCTCAAATTGTGTAATAAGGTGATAAACAACACCTTTTTATGGAACCACAGTAGTGCAGGATAGTTATATAGTACCGATTGTTTGGCTGTTTATTGTATCACAATTATTGCTTTTCAAACCATGACTCTTCAGCACCAATAAAATACAATAATACCCTTAAACAAAATGTTAATACTGCTTTCATAAGATAAAGTTAGAAATGTATCACACTTTCAAGGAAGTCTATAATACTTGGAGAGAGCTATCTGTTAGCATTTTCATTCATCTCAATAGCAGTTGCTCGCCTGGCACACACATCCCTGGAAGTACACGACCTGCTTGCTGCAATTTCTGGTCATGTGCACCCCTTGAACCGTGTGACTAATTTCTCTGGAGCAGCAGGAAAATAACGTCCTGAAAGTAAATTGGCACTTTACACATACAGTACATGTTGTGGGATTATCTAATGACATTTGCCAATGTCATTTTTTTATTTAGTTTTTTTCTGTTTTTTTTTAATGCTGATTTGCACTTATGTACAGTATAAATACATGATGATAAGTGGATCATTTTCAATTTACTTCTGTAAACAGAAAATTATCCACTTATAAGCATGTATTTGTACTGTACATAAGTGCATATCGGCATACATTTATATGTACATTATTAATATTCAATATGTACGTAGCAGACGGCAGTGTGAAGTGCTCCCTGTGGCTTTTCAACGCTTTCATCCTCTCCTGCAAGCAGGATCTGTATATAGATATCTTATGCAGACTGTAATGATTCATTAGATTTTATAACCCCATGCTGCGTTCCCCTCTGATAGCAGCACATGTGCAAGTATGTAGGATCATAGCTTTTGGAAATTAGTCATTAACTTTTACAGCATGGTTGACTCCCCAGCGATAAGGTTCTGTGTGTGGGTATGTTTGCAGCCACATGCTCATTAGACTTGCTTTCAGCCACAGATGATTTAAACCAAAGCTGAATTGAGGCATCCATATAATATCCAGTGAAACAACTATTTTAATATTCCTAGAGGTGCTTTTGAGAATCTCGGCATGCAGATTACAGATAAAAGCACTGAGTATTTTTTGAATGTAGAAGTAGTTTCAAAGTACAGTCTGCAAGGCTACATCAGTTATAAAATGTTGTGTAAAAGGAGTATTATGATGTTTTGTGTTAGGCACAGGCCAATGACAGCGATAGTGATGTGGGATCCAAACTAAAGCACAGATCCTCAGGCTCTGATAGTGAAACGGATGACACCGAGGATGACAAACGGCCCAAGCGGCGAGGCCGGCCGAAAGCTCGCAAAAACAATGTGGAGGGATTTACCGATGCAGAGATCCGCCGGTAAAAAAAGTATTTGAAGTATGGTTCAATACAAAACTCAATCGACAGCATTTGTGGCATACTATAGATTACCACAAAAAATTATTTTGACTTGCCCTTTCTTTTCTTTAAAAAAAGCACAAATCTGGGTTATAGTGAGGCACTTAAAATAGAAGTGATTGGGGGCCAATTTTTGAATGTTAAAATACTTAAACATAAACAATATGCATGTAAACATGATTTTAGTGTTATAAAATCACTTAGTAACCTTTTCTGTGTAAAGTTCTAGCCAATTTTACAACTTCGTTGCCATGGCGATGTAATGTCAACAAACACTAAAATGACTTATGATTACAATTTAAACAACTATATAGCTCAAATAATGCATGAGTTTTAACAGAAGAATTTTTGTAAGCAAAGGAGGGACAATCATTTTTTGTGGTAATCAACATTATGCCACATGCTGTCGATTGAGCTTAACTTGTATTGAACACAGAATATTCCTTTAAGTTAGACATTGCTTGCGCCATTGCATGCAGTTAATTGTCAATTCATTCTAGGTTCATAAAGGCATACAAGAAATTTGGAGCCCCACTTGAGAGGTAAGAAATGCACTGCTTCTGTTTGTGACTTATTTGAAATTAGGTTTCTTAGACTGTAATCTGTCCTGTGAAATATGGGTTTGGCAATGTTCAGATTAAGAGAATAGAAAACCGAGTTTGAATTTTGCTGTAATAAAATCCACACTGAAACAAAAATCTTCCAGAAAATGTTCAACATTTTGCCTTTATTGGATAGTATTGGTTTCATGACATATTGCTTTATTTTCACATTCTTTGTCATTATGTAGTCCAGTGAAAACTGTACTGAACTGTTACAATGCTTTCTAAAGGTTAGAGGCGATCGCCCGTGACTCTGAGCTGGTAGAAAAGTCCATTGCAGACCTGAAGCGACTGGGAGAACTTGTGCACAACAGCTGTGTGACTGCAGTACAGGAGCATGAGGAGCATATGAAGGAGAACCCTGTGGAAGGTGTGTATATTACCATAGCAGTCATGATTAAAATTAGTGAATTCGTTTTTTTTTTTTTTCATTTATTTATGTTTATTATCTGTTCATTTGTGTAATATCTTTGTTGCAGCTAAAGGCCCAGGGAAAAGACGAGGCATTAACATAAAGGTCTCTGGAGTTCAGGTCAATGCCAAGTCCATTATCCAGCATGAGGAGGAGTTTGAACCACTACATAAAGCTGTGCCTTTAAATCCTGATGAAAGGAGCAAGTAAGTCCATGTTAAAGGTGTTAAATCTGCATTACAGAGTGATTCCTGTTTAATTGAGTATTTCCTTAAATTGCAACACTCAGTACTGTGCTCAATTTCACGATGTAAGCACACTATTACAGTATGTACTGCATTGCTCATTACTATTGGGTGGCGTTTTGATCATCTCCATTCCCCACTGGGATTAGATTATAGTTACAGAGTTTATTTGCATAAAAAAAATACATTTGTGAATGAGGCTGAAAAGAGTGATTGACGTTTTTTCTTTCTTCGATGGCCAGATTTCAGCTAACTTGTCGGGTGAAGACTCCCCACTTTGACGTGGAGTGGGATATTCATGATGACACACAGTTGTTACTGGGTATCTATGAGCATGGCTATGGCAACTGGGACTTGATCAAGACTGATACAGATCTCAAACTATCTGAGAAGGTAAATTGAGTCCAATGAACTAAGGGTTCCTGACAGTTCAAAGAGTGAAATCATAAGTTGCATTGACTTCATATGACTTAATTTTAGATTCTCCTAGATGACCCTAATAAGAAACCTCAGGCAAAGCAGTTGCAGATGCGAGCAGACTACATGCTCAAGATGCTGAAGAAAGAACAGGAAAGCCAAGATGCTGGTAAAGCAGGAGAAGAGGTGATCATAGGACTCTAGGTCATTTTGAAATACATCAGTATCACACTTTTGCAGATCCAGGGATATTGCTGCATTTCTTACAAACATGCTTGTCAACTTTTTAACTAACTTTTCATGGATACAAATTTCTGGCCTAAAGCTGATATAAAATTAATATATACATTTTAAAATGATAAAAATTAAATTAGACAAATCGTGATTAGGGAAGTTTTTGTAAACTCAATCTACGTTTGTAATCAAGATATAAATTTATAAACACAATTTTATTCTACTTTTATATAAAGCTTTGTTTTGTGACTGATCTCAAGTCTCTGTCTGTCCACCTGCAAGCCCAAAATCAAAAAGCGGAAACCTCGAATGAAGAATAAGATGCCTAAGAATGAACTGGCAAATGAGATTTCTTCTCCTCGTCTCTCTGACAACCCTTCAGAAGAAGGAGAAGTGAAGGTATGTTACTTTTAATGGGTAAATGTGTTTACGGGATATACAGACACAGAATCCACAGCACTAACCAGTCAGGCTGCATTTTAACAATTCTCTTTTTTTTCCAGGAAAATGGAGCTGAAAAATCATCCACAAAGAAGAAACAGAAGAAGGATAACAAAGAGAACAAAGAAAAAACAGGAACTCCTAAAAAAGAAAAGGAGGCAGACAAAGAAAAAAAGCGCTCCAAGTCCAAAAAAGAGAAGGTATCTCAGAGACTTCAGGATTATGTTTCACCATGAGAAAGTTTCCTTTAGAAAATTGACTTAAGTATTGTATTTCACTGCCACCCTGTGCAAAATGGTTGTTAGTTTCTTGGATCAACAGGTTTCAGACTTAAATTATACTGGTATTAGAATTAAATTCACTATATTATGAATATAAGAATTTTTAACTCCTTTTGAGAATTCAGTTTCCATCAACCCCAGTACTACATGTGTATGATATAAAGGACTATTACATGTAACTGTGCTTCTCATCAGCTTAACGTTTTCTTTCAAATTTTCAGGCTAAACCAGGAGGCAAAGCGAAGAATCCGCAGGGCCCAGTGCACATCACGGCAGGAAGTGAGCCTATACCAATTGGAGAGGAAGATGATGAGCTGGACCAGGAAACATTCAGCATTGTAATTTTAAATGTAGTTTTTCCATCACATTGCTTTGTTTCTTTTGTCATTCTTCAAGCTAAACTGTAGCGTAAGAAATACTTAGTTTTTAAATAAAATACTTAGTATGAGAAATACTTAGTGGTAAATGTCTTTGGATTATTCAGAAAATACAAAATACTGGTCAACTGTAATTTATATTTGATTGAAACATGATATGTTGAGTAATGTGTGTGTGTGCGCAGTGTAAGGAGAGGATGAGGCCAGTGAAGAAGGCTCTGAAGCAGTTGGATAAACCAGATGAGGGTCTGTCAGTGCAGGATCAGCTACAGCACACTCGTACCTGCCTGCTGAAGATTGGAGACCGCATCACTGAGTGTCTGAAATCGTACAATGACCCTGAGCATGTCAAGAACTGGCGCAGGTATCTCATATACACACTAAATATCTGACTTCATTGTCCACTCTTAAAGGGATATTTCACACAAAAATGATCTTGTTGTTCTGAGCCAATATGACTTTCTTCTCTGGTAATGTGGAAAATTTTTACTTTGCATGAAAAAAAGATGCAATGAAAGTGAGTGGCGACTGAGTCTGACATACTACCTAATATCTCCTTTTGACCCTGTTTCCACCTGGTATTAAGATGCGGTTTTTTTTATCAGGTCACATGTGGTCAGCACAAAATAAAGGTCTAAATGGGGTCTAAACTGTTTTGTGATTGGACCATATACGAATGTGGTCAGAAACGCATCACGTTTGAGGAGTAAATGCTAATCCGTTTTGCATGCATCCTGGCAGCAGTGAAATGCTATTCCTCACCTGTCAATCAACTGTTCAGCTAAAACAAGAGTTTATACTTTGCCAGATATGAGTGGCTTTAAAAGAAAAAAAAACATCAGATCGGAAAATGCTTAAAGTGGATACTTACACAAGCATGAGTACTGCACGGATTTTCTTCAGATTGTTTGATACCAACATGCAGGGACACTTATGAGAAGCAGGAACATACAGCTCAGATTAATACAGGCAATCCACTAAATTAATGGGCATTTCTACTCAAAATGTTTGCATTTTTGTCTTAGATTAAATTTCAAATGCATCTGGGAGAATTAGCACACCTTTTTTTTTCGTGCCTTCTTTGTCTTTTCCGACTTGTGCTTTAATGTCATGCAGTGACACACTGACAAAGTGATTGATGTATGTCATTATGAAACAGAGCCCATACCCTCCAAATCCGATCACAAGTGGTCACAGGAGATGCATTTAAATGACAAGGTGTAAACAGTGAAGTGTCTCACCTGACCACATGTGATCGGATCACCCGAGATGCATTTTTGGCCAGGTGTAAACAGGTCTTTGTGTTTCAAGAAAGTCATATGGGTTTTAAACAATTATTTTGAACAAATTATTTTTCATTTTTGGGTGAAATATGTCTTTAAGTTCCCGTGGCTTTATATTGATGCAGACTTTATGAACACCTTGACAAAACTAATTTTTTTTTTTTTTTTTTTTTTTAATACATAAGAAACCTCTGGATTTTTGTGTCCAAATTTACTGAGTTTGGTGCCCGGAAACTTCATAAGTTGTATAAGATGGCTCAAAAGAAGCGCTCGCAGGAGGAAGAGGTAAGCTAAACTTAAAGCCACAATTCTCAATGACAATGGTCCTCATGTACCACTCACTCACTCATTTTGTTACAGAAAGAGCATAAAAAGAAGGATGATCCTGCCAAAAAGAAGCCCTTCAGGCCTGAACTGTCTGGGTTAAGCCGGGACTCAACAGGCACCCAGCCCTCAACCAAGCCCCATCCTCATGCCATCCACCCGCCTGGACCTCCCCCTCATGGCCACCACAGAGATCAATACAACCAGCCCAATAAAAGGCACTTCCCTAATGATGGTGAGAGGTGAAACTATTAAGAGTTTGATTGGCTAAAATGCTGGAGATGTTCAATAACCACAAATGACCTGAATTTTGATTTCAATCATTAGTTCTATGATCAGACATTTGATTGACATCTCATCTTTTGGCAGATAGGGGAGATTGGCAAAGGGACCGTAAATACAGCTACCCAGGAAACAGCAATCAGCCATGGCAAGGGGATCGGCATCACCTCTATGACTGTCACAGGTACAAGGACCAGCACTATGGTGACCGCCGGCCTCATGGTGACTATCGCAGCTCAGGAGGATACCGTAACAGTGGCTCACCTCGCAAACGGCCCTATAACCAGTATGGTAATGATAGAGATCATCGGGGCCATAGAGACTATTATGACAGGTGAGCAGACCGTACTGTAGTATTGAAACTATTTAACTTGAGTAGTGGCCTTCAGACTTGTAATTTGCCGACAACATTTGACATTTTCCCCAATGTTGTGTAGAGCAGCAGCTGTAAGTTTTAGCTCTTGTTTTCAGACATCCAGACCCTAAGAGGCGGCGCTCGGATGAATACCGCTCCCCAAACTACCACCAAGGGGGAGGAGGACACCCTCAGGACTACAGAAGAATGCCTGATCATAGGGGACCCCTTGGAAACCATGGCCCACCTGGGCCTGATCACTACCGCCCCTTCCACCCAGACAAACCCCCACCTCTGATAGACCCCCATTCCCCTCAAGCCCAGAAATCCCCCCTTGAGCCTATCTCACCTGCAGAAAGAACTGCTGGGCAAAAACCTGTGACAGAGTTTAATTGGAACAACAGGAAGACGTGAGGTGAATAGGTAGTAAGAGCAGAGACAGTCCGTAATGCCAGAGTACATGGCAGAAAGGCAATAAATGGAGGGGACATAACCATCCACCACCATATCCTCCTTAAAGCCACAAGATGAGGCCCAAACTCTGGAGCTCTTCCTATCAACTGTGTCCTCCGCTCTCTTGTAGGTTTCAGCGACCAGGTTAAGTCTGCAATTTAGGACTGAGAATAAAGAACAAGGCATGGTTAGTCCTATGGACTATGATATGACTGAGTGTTGTAATATGCCTAAAGTTAGAGTGCCTCATGTATTTGGTCTTTTGTGAGAATCATTAGCAGAAATTGACTATCTTGGAAGCAAAATTTACATTGATGTTCATGTCATTTATTTTGTATTATTTTGGTTTGTGCAAAAGATTATTTGATGCAAGTAGCCTTTATGTGGGAGGAAAAGGAATGATTTTATTTGCACCTTCAGATGTGAATTCATTGTTCTGCGCATAGATTGTGCTCTCCAAAACATCCAGACACCCTTTTCCTGTAATCATACTTCATTTTGAGGGACAAAATGGTCAAGACGTAATTACATGTATGTTTTTGTCTTTGATCAGTTATGTAAAAGTCACAAATATTTGTGATGATGAGCATCAACTTCAACAGAATTACTGTTTTTCTTAATTTCTTGAATTAGCTAAATGTGTCATTGCTCTTGCAGACCCTCTGTTTCTTGATAATGTAATGCCCAGACACCCTGTCAGAGGATAGTAGCCTTATTTAAAAGAAGAGGCTGAACAATATTCAGGCTCTGTGTAGATCTTCTTGTCAGAACACTAGATAATCATAACTCATAAGCTGTCTTTGTCTTAATTTCTTTATGACTGTAATGCATGGCACCAATTAAGCTCACTTTGTGATCAGTGCTTGTATGATCTGTACTGTTGCATTTTATTATTGCACTAAAAAGGACAGTACTCACAGTTTTTTTGGAGTATGTAATAATGGTAGACATTACCTGAATTTGATTTTTATGTTTTGTTTAGTTATTTTCCCAGTATGAGTATGCTGAAATGTAAATTGACCTTAAGTGGAAATGACAGTTCTCTATAACTGGACATGTGCGTGTTCAGGGAGTGGCTGGGTGTCACAAGCTATTTTTGATTAACCAGATTTTGTGCCAAAAAAAAAAAAAGAAAAATCACAGACTGGCATGCTGGTATATAATATCATACATTGGTTGTTCATTTGTGTGTTTCTCCATTTGTGCCTTATTATTGTGTAGATTCAAACACCGGTTTGGGATAAGAACAATTCAGTATTATGCTATTGTGTACAATTTAAACTATTTGCCAGGGTGGAGTTTTAACTAGATGCATGTTAAGCCAGATCTGGTGTGTGGGCAGCAGTGACGTGCGGTGATGTCTTAAAGAGGCTAGGCACTGAGTTATGAAAGCCAGATTGCCTGATTTATTGTTTAAGCTAATAATACGTAATAACAGTGAACGTTACGCACAAGCGCAGCATATCAAGAAATGTACAAATCAGGATGTATTTGTATAGTGTACTCTCTCTCTCTCTCTCTCTCTCACGCACACACACACACACACACAAGCGCGTAAACAGTGAACGTTACGCACAAGCGCGACATATCAAGAAATGTACAAATCAGGATGTATATAGTGTACTCTCTCTCTCTCTCTCACACACACACACACACAAAAGCGCGTAAACAGTGAACGTTACGCACAAGCGCGGCATATCAAGAAATGTACAAATCAGGATGTATATAGTGTACTCTCTCTCTCTCTCTCTCTCACGCACACACACAAGCGCACAGCCACATAGCCAATCTTTTCTTACATACCAATCAGTTTGAAATGATCGGATAATTTTTGGGCCCTTTTGCTGTACTAGTCCATCTAAGGCTGGCGTAGACCTCCCTCTTGCAATTAACTCATATTTGGAATTAAAATCGAGCTTGGAAAAATTTCTTAATTCCGTGATTACGGCCGGTGCTGTCATTTTGATTTTGAATTTGGCGGGGATTAGGCATGTACGCTAGCTGTGGTGTAATGACGTTAGCTACGCAAATGTCCAGGAATATCTTGATTTTAATTGGTCCATGTCTGATACGTAACGGAGATGATTACGGGCATAACATATTTACGTCAAAAGGCACAGCAGATTTGTGCTTTTTGCCGTACGTGTTAAAGAATACAGGATCGAAGTGCGCATGCGCAACATGGGTTTTCCGCTTGTCGTCTGCAATGAATGGACCGTAAAATCACTGCTTATTCTACCATTTGTTTTTAGTTGATTATGCGTAACTGCTACATTTGTCATCATAACGTCTAAACAATTGGAATAACACACATATTGCATATATAAATCACAAGAATAAAAAGTAAAAATATAAACACAAGTTTATTATTTAATAAACATTTTATTTTTGAATTTTGGCAGGGTAGGCAGTGCCTAGTTTGCCTACCCAGACCGCACGTCAGTGGTGGGCAGCAATGTGTTGTGCTGAATTCCAAAAGATCATGGTGGCAGGAATAAGAGTAAGTGAGCTGGTGAGAAATGTGGGTAAATCTGGTCTGAAATACTGAAGATGCTTCTCCCCTTCCCTCTCAAGCTGCTGCTCACACCATAGATATGTGTTGAGCTTTGAGACAAGCCCATTTTAAATTATTTATATTTGTGAAAAGCTGTTCAGTTTAATCGTACTGTATACGTATGTATATAAACCTAAGTGTATTAAAAGTTACAACATCATGGACAGTGTCTGTCTTGTTCCTCAGTGATGCAAACTTCAAGCATGTTTTTTAACGATATATTTAGGAAAAGAATGGAGATGGAAAATATACTTGAAAATTAAATTGTTATCGTGCGCTTATCTTGTCGCTCGCCGTACGCGTTCTACAATGGCGCGTGCACTGGTATTGGAAAGGCGCGAATCAACAAGAGTATCAACCGTTTGAAAGCGGTCATTCTCCCTATGACAGGCAAAGATTTAAGTTGTTTTATATAAACGCAACAAATTATATTTAAATAGCCGAACTCCAACATTAAAATTGTGTTTTTTTTTTTACGTTTCTTCTTACCGTTGCTAGTTCTCTATAGCAGAGGTGCCGCGCCGCTATTCTAAACTGGAAGAAGCCTATATTTTGGAGATGACCGTTTGGCTTCCTACTGATATTATATCCAGACTATCTATAGGTGAACTTTCTTCAAATATTCGAATATAATACGTCCTTTCAAATCATATTATGGTTGTCTGGCGTTCACACACTTCTGAGGTCAGCCATCAATGTCTGACCAGCACTTTGTGTGCTGAGGACGCACGAAAGGAATGTCTGTCTCCAAACAAAGACGTAACGATCCAGTGTTACCAACGCTGATCTATATATATATATATATATATATATATATATATATATATATATATATATATATATATATATATATATATATATATATATATATTAGTGGTTACCAACTATTTCTTATGCGATATCGTCAAATTGTATTTAACTACTAATCGTTTAGCTATCACCAATTGAACTTGTCAGACATTAAGACAGTGGGGATTTCTATTAGTTTTTACTTATTTTGTTTTGTAATTAAACTACATTATTGAACAATGACCAAAATAAAGTCCAAAATTAACCTAGCAATAGCAACTAGGCAGAGGTGTAGTTTTTGGCATGTTTTATTATTATTATTATTTATTTTTAAACATGGATCTATGCTTATAATGCCTCACGTAGAGCTGTTTTGGAGATACTATGTAATATCTCTGATTTTTGAACATTGTTGTGTGATGCTGAACCATCAGGGTGTATTAATTGTGCCAGTGTTACTGTCTCACAGTGACACCTCATCTGTTCATATCACTTAACTCTAAACTTTATTATAGATCAGGGGTTCATATCCATTCAAATGGCTTTATTGGCATGATATAAGTACATATTTCCAAAGCATTACAAGAAAACAAATAAGTGAATACAGTAAAATGGCAAGAACAGTAAGACAAAACTACACAAGAAACAAAAAAGAAGGAAATAAATACATGTAATTGTGCTTGTCATAGATAGTAAAAAATAAATAAAAACATAAAATAATAATAAATAAATAACAGTAGTTAAACTAAACTGCTGAAACAGGTGCTGGATGTGTGTTCATTTCATAGTTTGTGGCATTTGTTAATGTTGATCGGCCACTAAGGGTGAAGTGGGTCCTTCACCAAGTAAGATTTTCAGTTTGTGAGGTAATGAAACTCATGGATAAGTTGTTGTAATTTCATATATAATGAATCTCTGAGGTGTGAGTATTTTTCACAGTGAAGGAGGAAGTGTTCCTCTTTCTCTACTTCACCTGGTGCACAATGGACACATGTTCAATCTTCTTTAATTTGCCATGTCTTTTTATTCCTTACTATTTCAACGGCCAGTTGGTGTCAATTAGTCTGTATTTGGATAATAGTTTTCTATGTTTGATATTATATATATTATAGATATAGCCTACATGTAGACCTTCTATAGGATGCTTGTCCCAAGCATTATGGCTGTAATTACTTAATGGAAACCAGACTTCACTTCCATATAAAGCAATGGGGAGTAAGACACTATCAAATAGCTTGTCCAATCTCTGATTGGAATGTTTATTTTTAATAATTTCATTTTTATGGCATGCATTGCTCTGCGGGCTTTTGTAATTAATGTTTTAATTGCCTAATAAAAATTTCTAGAGGGGGTTAAGACAAATCCTAGGTAAGTATATTGTGAGGTATGTTGAAGTGTGGTATCATTTAAAAGTAAATTTGTATTTTTGTTGCTGATGACGTTATGTTCTTTAATGAAAGATGAAAGTTGTGAGTTGATAATGGAACATCATTATTTCTTAAGTTGCTGGTTACACAGATTCCCCTGTAGTTATTGGGATATGTTTCATCTCCACTTTTAAAGATCGGAGAGACCTTTATTCCACACATCAGAGAAAACACCCGACATCAGAATCATGTTAAAAAAGTTTCAGCAATGCATTCTGTAATGTATGAGAGCTGCATCTCATTTCTGATGTTGTCAGGAGCGCAGGATTTATTGGATTTAAGGGATTTCAGTTTTTCGATTAATTCTTCTTGGATTATTGGACAATTTTGTGGATTTTGGATGTTTTTGATGCATGACTCAAGAGTATTCAACTTTTCAAGGATTGTTGTTTGATTAGGGCAATTTAAATAACCAATTTGGTGGGTATAGGCATTTTCAAAATAATCTTTCCAAATGTTGCCATCATTTTTGGCTAGTTCATGTGGTTATGTTGTGGCTAAGCCATTCCATAGGCTCCAGAATTTACTCTGGTCTATTGTGTTTTCAATGTTCTATAGGGTCTGGTTGTAGGATTCCTGTTTTTTAGGATTCTTTTTGTATTGTTTAAGAAGTTTTGAGTGTTCTAAATGAACTACTAGTTGTCTGGATTGTTTTTGGTTTGATATCAGTCTTAGTTCTTGCCTAATTGATTCACAATCACGGTCAAACCATTTTTTTGGGAGGTTTTTGTTTAGTGTCTCTTTTGTACTCATTTGATTTTGTTTCCCTTAACTTTGCTTTTCTTGCTGTATTTCCCAAAATTTCATAAATGTGTTTGATTGCCAAATCAATTCCTTGATTACAAGTATATGTTTTTGTTGAGTTATTAAATGTTGTGCTAGAATTTACTATTCAGTTTAATTGAATGCTTTAACATATGTATCAGCAGTACTATGAGTCAATTTGTTTGATTTATGGTTATACAGATCAGTTGGCTTTTTATTTTGGGCTTCTTATTTATTTTCACTTTTAATGAAAACATTGATCTGATTGTGGTCAGAAAAGAGTGATTGAGCTTTAATGGTAAATGCATTAAAGTAGGAGGGGCTTATATTTGTTATGGCATACTCCAGTGTTGTAGTACTCGAGACTCGGACTCGTCTCGGACTCGGTCTCGAGACCATATTTTAATGGTCTTGGTCTTGTCATGGACTCGTGTGCATTTTGACTCGGTATTGACTCGTACTCGAACATTTTAGGACTCTGACTTATTCCCGAGTCCACTCGAGTCTAATTTAAAATATTTTTCATGATTATTAATGTATGTATATAATATGTCTTTAAATTGATTGACACGCCCAGTGATTGGTGACTAGAAATGTTATGTGGACTTACAGTATAGAGTGGTACAGTAATGTTATGTGTACTAGAAATGTTATATGGATGTATATAGTGGTACAATGAAATGATGTTATGTGGACAAGAGCACTTAATACTGACAAATTGTAATAAAATTACTTTAACACCACCTACTATGTGGCCTTTTTACCCTAAACTGATAATATTTTTTTAAACCAATATCACTAAGTAAATAAAAGTAAATTAGGTAATCAACCCTCTCTGGTCTCGGTCTCAACTCGGACTCGACCCTCTCTGGTCTCGGTCTCGACTCGGACTCGACTCTCTCTGGTCTCGGCTCGGACTCGACTCTCTCTGGTCTCGGTCTCGACTCGGACTCGAGTGAGTTGGTCTCGACTACAACTCTGGCATACTCTACTACAGTGTTCCTCAGATCTGAACTGTGAGTAAAGCATCCACAAGAATCTCCTTTGATTCTACCATTGAGAATATACAGACCTTGTGTATGACAGAGTTACAGTACATCCTTTCAAGTTCTGTTGAGTACTGTATCTTGATTAATTCTTGGGGTATTTGAGTGAACAGATGCGTATCTCCTGAGTTATTAATATAGTCTGACTCTTAGCCAGTTCGAGCATTGAAATCTCCACATAGTAAAATGTTTCCCTGAATTTGATAATGGCTACTTTCTCTTTCAATAGAATGGACAATTTCATCAAGGTAATATGGAGAATCATATGGTGGTCTGTAAATTCCACAAATATACAGATCTTTATACAGGATTCCAAAGCTCTTGTCTAATTTTAACCATATGTGGTTTTTGCCTTGATGCAGTGGTGTTATAAAAGGGGTCAGATAATTTTTTATCCATATAATTAAACCTCTATAGCTTCTGCCACAATGGAGTTTCCAGGCGGGTACAATGTGTTCACAGTAACCTGCGGGGCATTGGGTGGAGATATCCATTTTACACTGTTTCAGTTAGAATCAGTATGTCAACATGTGAAATGTTGTTCAAAAATTTTGTGTTTGTACTTTTTAGTCCAAATGTCTTAAGAGTACAGACCCTGAATGTTCCAAAAGCTAATGTTTAACAGTTTCATAGGATCTAAAGAAAATATTGCTGTTTATTCTAAAGCAAAACCAAAAAATCCCTTCCGCAAGAAATCAATACAAATTAAAAAAAATATTTGTCAGAAGAATATAAATTAGTTAAGGAATATGTCAAATGACATATATTACAATTAGGGCTGGGCGATATGGCCAAAATTGTTATCACAATAATCTTTTTCATATTGTTCGATATCGATATTTATCACAATATACATTTACACATTGCACTTTATTTTTTTTATTTCAAAGTTTTGAAGAAAAAATATATTCTAAACAGTCAAAATAATCTCTACAAAACTACACAGGGGGTCCAGAGACGGCCAAAGCAGTGGTGTCTGCAGAATCTTTTACCAATTTTACCGTCTTTTACCGTTTATCAATTGAAAATGAATGTTAAAAGATCATCTGTTTGTTCTGAAGCATAGTGACAGCAGTCCAGTATTTTTTGGAATATTTTTACATTAAAATGAAATATTTTTTATATTTCTTTAGATTCAGACACCTGAGTATGGGGCATAGAAGCCCTTGTGACTGTGGAATGATGCTGAATGTGGGTTCAGGGGTGTCCCGAGAGAAAGTTTAGAAAACGTTTTTTAAAAAATGTAAAAAAAACATTTGAATATTTTCATTAAAGTGAGAGACTAATCTACCAACTAGTAATTTTAGTCTTTCCTTGTCCATTCCAGACATCTAATTAATTTTCACAAAATTAGAACAAAAATCGATTTGTTTATTATTAAAGTCTTGTAACATGCTGATTAATAAAGATACATTTAGAAGGGAAAAACTTTATGGTCTAATAGGTGCTTTGAAACCACGTTAACTCATGCGGCGCTTCATGTCTACACACATGCAGGGAAAAGAGGCAATGCGTGCGGAGCAGGACAGGGTAGAAATTATGTTTGTTGCTAGAGAACAATATTCAAGATTACAGCACAGAAAGATAAGAGCTGTTGTCCACATCACTGTTGTTCTGTCACGCTCTTCACTAGAGACGATGAGAGGGCGCAACCGTTGTCATGAAGTCTTGCGGTGCGGATGTAATAAATCTGGTGTCCGATGTAACCTAATTGTTAGCAAGGCAGCTAGCATTAGCAAGTTCATCCAGTCTGACCTTCCGTTACCACTGGCGCGTTGTGAGCGATGCTGAGAGCGTTTTCACGTCATTCCTATGAAAGCAGAGTGTCATGCTCGCAAGGTGGATCGTAGGATTGGCAGCAGTGCGGAGCAAGCTCTCTCCTAGTGATGTGAGCGCCTTTGAACGGATTTCATCCGCCCCAGTGGAAACGCAGCCTGAGAAAGCCGAACTGCTTGTGTTTTAGCGACAAGCAGTAAACATGATATATCATGTAAATGTGTAAAAATTTGAGGGGAAAAAACAGGTTTATTACCTAATCTTTTGACTACAGATTAAGGATATGTGATGCAGATTAATTTACAGTAATGATTATTCTTTATAGATAATAATTTAAATAAGTTTATCCACTGTAAAATAAGATAAATATTAGTGTTTGTGTGCATTTCTAATTTAACAGTTTTTTGCACTGAAGACCCAGGAGATGTTTGATTTCTCCCATATCGTTAATGTTAGCTTGAGGAGCTGCTAATGGTGGTGTGTGGCGTTGTGATACTGCCTGGGAATAACTTAACGTCTGTCGTGGTGGTTCAGGCGGGGGCCACTGGGGTGGAGCTTCAGTGTAAGAACATATCTCTGCTTGTCTGTGAGACCATCGATGAGTCATGGCTGGTCTGTAGAGCTCTTGTGATGGTCTTGAGTGAGAAGAAGGGCCAGATGATTCTGAAGACTGCAATCTTCCATGATGTCTTTAGGTTCCTTTATAACCAGTTGACCGTCCAAGAGCCACATTTTTAATAGCTTTGGCAAATATCTTGGTGCCATCCTGATTCAGGTGTGGGCTATCATACAGGTGCCATGGCATTATAGAAGTATGATGGACTAAGTGTACATTGGGCAGACAGATGCAGGTATGACGTATCTCTTCAATGATACAATAAGATCTATCACATTCACAATGCTCTTCTGTCGCTGTAGGCTTACTTTTCTTCTTTAATCGGAGAGCATGCATGAGAATTGAAGTTGAGATGGTCGCAACAAATACCAACAACACAAAAGCTCATCAGTCATGATTTATAGAACATCCAGATGTACATAAATCCAGCTGCTGATGGCATGCATGTCAGTCATATTACTTGAAACACAGAGGGGGGCGCTAGAACACAGAGAAAAATAAATCATTCATGATAGAGCTTATGTTCTTTTGTGTCGCCAGATGTGGAAGAATGTTGCTAAAGCAGACTAAAAAAGTCACTAAAATTGTTGCTAGTTGCTAGATGGCTCTTTTACTCAAGAAGGTCAAAAAGCCACAACATCTAGAGACAAAGTCGCTAAGTTGGCAACAATGGATCACCCTGGCCAATGTGTCGCTGGGTGCGAATTGCCCATTTGGTGTTAAAGTACACTCAACTAGAGGTGTGGCCTCATCATGGGGACAACGGTGTGTCGTTTCAAGACATAGTTTTGCAGCAGTATGATCTTCTCAAAACACCTTTGCAAGGTTTTACAACCTAGATCTCATAGCAAGTCCCCTCTGTCTAGAGCGCTTGCTTTTGGCCAAACATATACATATGCCCCTCTTTTCCCCAAAAGTCACAGACACTTTCATTACAAATAAACTTCCTTCCCGACTGGGTTCGTGAAGGGGTTAATTCATACTATATGGCCATAGTTCACATATATATTCTGGCTCACCATGAGGGTCATTCACTTGCAACATGTCGGTCACCGTCCTGCGGGACTGCGGCATCATGTCTCCTCTTTGGGAAGTTTATGTCATGTAGTGCGGCATGATTGGAATCTGTTTCCCAATGCCAAGTGTACTGTACCATAAGCGAATATCTCTGTTAAGTATGTAACCTCGGTTCCTTGAGACAAGGGAAACGAGATACTGCGTAAGCGGGCCGACTACGGACAAATTAAAAAAAAATTATCTTTAGGTGCGAGCGATGCACTCTTTGTCCCTCTGTCAGAAAATGTTTATACCGGACAGCTTCACGCCTGGAGGGGCGGGGCTTAAACACCACAGCCAATCCTGCCGTTATTATAGAAAGGTTTCAACTAAGTTGTGTAGAAGGACAATCCCCATAGCGTCAGCTTAGTGACGCAATGTCTCGTTCCCTCCATCTCAGGGAACCAAGGTTACATACATAACCGAGACGTTTTGAAGAAGGGTACAAAACTTGCCTGCAGTGAATTTCAGCACTCTTGCTCAAACCAGCCTGAGTGCAGAAACGCGTCAGCTTCTTCACGACATATATTATTGCCATGAATACAAAAATAAAAAGTATTAAAAATATAACACTAACAACACCACATTGAGGCAGAGATTATTTTAATTTAAATTTAAATAAAAAATACAGTTTTTGGGATAGCATGAATCACGTTGCCAACTTATTGGATTCAGAATGGCAAATTAGTAAAAAAAATTTTTTTCAAATTCTGCTCTCTTTTAGGAATATTTATCAGCAATTTTATCACACTAAAATCGTGATAACGCACATTGTTTATGACTTGTGGCTATTCGTTTGAAACAATGAGTGTTTTAACATTTGGATCATTAACAAATAAGGTTGCCCGAGGTGACAAAAATGAGAAATATTTATTCTGGTTTAAAACATATATGTCAAGTTTGTAGACATGTAATCTTTGAGTCCATGTTGTTTTTAATTATTTGTTGAAAAACATTTATAGAATTTTGCACAAAAGTTTGATTTAATGACTTAAAAAATGTCATGTGGTGCAACCATCATGTAAAAATGTCTTAATTTCAATACAGTTTTCAAACATGTTTCAAGGGGAAAAATAGTTTTTACAAATATCATACACTTTTAATTCAAGAATATCAATAAGCTTTCTCATGGTTGTACCAAATGACCTGAACAAAATTATCCTTTTCATTAAAATGTCAACATATTAATATGTAATGATATTACAAAATTATTATGTTTTTAAATCTTCACACAGTCTTATGGTTCTATTGAAATCTTCTCTGTTTTATAGTTTTTGTCACATGACAACAAAATTACAACCTGCATGTTGGTTACATCACTTGACTTTGATTTGGTGGACAGTTTTTTAAATATTAAATATATTTTAAAATAAAATTGTCACTGTATTTTAAAAACAAGAAATAATAATAAAAGATTATTTAGCACAACACAATTGTTTAAAGAATTTCAACTTTTAATGAGACTTTCGATTGTTTTTAATAGTTTATTGGACATGGACAAAAAAACAAAAATATATATTTATGGATTGGTACCATTCACTTCCATTGTATGTGCATCACTGTAACACAAATTGTGGCTCCTTTTTTATGTAAAGAAAAGGATGGGCACGTCAAATTAGTTTTCGTAATCGACATGACACAAATGTTGTTGATTAAGTTTAAAGGAATATTCTGGGTTATATACAAGTTAAGCTCAATGGACAGCATTTGTGGCATAGGCTTATATTGATTACCACACAAATTAATTTTCGACTTGGACATTTATATAAAAAAGCAAAAATCTGGGTTCCAGTGACGCTTGTTATCCTTTTCTGTGTTAAATTAGAGCCAATTTTACAACTTTGTTGCCATGACGATGTTTGTTGATGTAATGTCAACAAACCCCAAACAACTGTAAAAAAAAAACTATTTTATTGCTCAAATATTACAAGTTTTAACGAATTGATGTAAGCTTTTTTCCCTCTCCATTTTCTCCCTAATTTGGCATGCCCAATTACCAATGTGCTCTAAGTCCTCGTGGTGGCGTAGTGACTCACCTCAATCTGGGTGGTGGAGGATGAATCTCAGTTGCTCAACCCACACATCTTATCACGTGGCTTGTTGAGTGCGTTACCGCAGAGACATAGCGCGTGTGGAGGCTTCACGCTATTCTCCATGGCATCCACGCACAACTCACCATGCAGATCACCGAGAGCGAGAACCACATTATAGCGACCACAAGGAGCTTACCCCATGTGACTCTACCCTCCCTAGCAACCGGGCCAATTTGGATGGTTAGGAGACCTGGCTGGAGTCACTCAGCAAGCCCTGGATTCAAACTTGCGACTCCTGGGGTGGTAGTCAGAGTCTTTACTTGGTAAACTTTTATAAAAAATTATAAGCTTTGGTTTCTGCCTTTAAACCCTCCAAAAAGTGGCCACATTCACTTCCATTGTATATGCCTCACTGTAACCTCAATATTTTCTTTTTTTTTTTAAAGAAAAGGAGGGATAAGTCTTTTTTTTTTGTGGTAATCAACATTACCCCACAAATGCTATCGATTGATCTTAACTTGTATCGAACCCGGAATATTCTTTTAACTTTTATTGAACTTGGAATATCTTTAAGCTTATTGTAAAAATAAAATAAAAACATTTTCCTGCTGGAAAACAACATAATTTTTTTTATATCTGCAGTCAGTGTAATCAATGTTAAGTAATATTCAAATATAGAAACAGGAATTGTGTTAGATACCTCTATAGTTGTTGCCTAAAATCAGCAATTGAATGTGTTTTTGCTGATTGTACCATCAGATGGCACTCTTCGCTAAACGTGCACTTAAGCCTTTTTGTGTAGCCTTGAACTCTTGTATGAAGAAAAATAAACCCCACAAAAGAACACAAAAATCAAATCAACATGACACTTTATTTTTTCCTGCAATAAATAATTTACAGTATATACAGTTGGTGTGTGGCACCTCTTTAGTCCTACATACAAAAACAGACTGTCTGGCATCTCCCATTCAATGTTAATACATTTTATTATTAATTTTCATTCTTTAGCATTACAAGTCTGATAACCTTTTTTACCATCAAGTTAAAATCAAGTAAGAGCTAAGTTAAAAGAGAATAGAAACATAAAGTGCTTTTTTTAAGAAACAACACATGAACACCACAAGTCACACGTTTCCTACGTATTATTTGGATACCTGGAAGGACATATCTCCTTTTTACTCTAGTACCAAATAAGGTCATAATGATTCCCTTATTCTATGTTGTTGTGCTGCTTTTGTACACAATATCGATTGTAAATTTAAAGGTAAAATTCACCATACCCTCTGCTGTACACCCCCCAAAAAAAATAACGGCACAAAATATTATTTGCCAAATCAAAAACTCACACAAACTTATATACATGTCAAATTACACATTTAAATCCAAAAAGCACTGACGACACAACCACACTTAAACATGTCATTACAATAATATTGTATGCTTTCAAATTTCTCTTTAAAGCCATGAACTGGACCAAACACAAGCTTTCTTAGTAGAAGTAAGGCTCGCAAAACTTTACAGTGTAAGAATAAATTACCATGAAGCAATTCTGTCTCTCAAATAATTATTTTAAGTATTATTCATATCTAAACCATAATTTCATAATTCAAACTACTTACTAAGAAAAACTTTAACACTTTTAAGAGATGAGTGTGACAGATGTTCTTAGAGAAATCGGGACATGAAGGCCACATGCAGATGTGATCTGGGCTTCATTTTCAAAGTCCTTTCCTTGCTCTTTAAAACTTTGACAATACCAAGGGTGAAGTTAGTGTGTTTTTTCCAAATCAGCCTTGTTTGAACATTACTGTCGATACAGCTCTGTTTAAAATATGTGAATTACACTAAAGCAAACATTTCTGTGCTTAGCCTTTAGAATATGTTATATCTGCAAATTTCAACATTTTTTGAACCGCAAAGTCTGCTTATGTTAATTGATGTGAGAAATTACTCATGATGTGACAAAAAGTCCATATTCAATATCCCCCATCCCTCAAAATAGTGGTGCTGTTTAAGCATGTGTTTGGAGTGCCAATACGGCTACTGCTATTGACAATACTGAGTGCCAATGCGCATGAGCCAGCTAATGGCTGAAGATAATACCACCATTTCAAACTGTCATAAGAAATGCATGGCAGATGTCCCCAATAGCTCCCTGCACTAAAGTCCATCCACCACACTGTAGTTAGCAGCACCTTCCATTATTATACACAATCAGGACATCTGGTTTGAGCCCAAATACTTAAGAGAACCACAAAGGTTCCATTTGAAAGTGAGAAAGGAAAAATTCAGCTGTTTGGGAAATTGCTGTCGCTAGGGCTTGTTCTTTGGCAAAAAGCCTCCACCATAAATTCACAGATCTACAGAGTTGTGAGTTAAACAGGGCCTACAGCACAGCCATGTCGACACCCTTTAGAAATTGGGAATGATTCTTACTCTTTAAGAAGCAGTAAGGATGAATGATGGATCTGCCTACAAAGCTTGTGAGGAGTTGTATTAGGAACTTTGTTCTCTCTTGGATATGTTGAATTATAGGTTACATACTGCAAACAGGCATGATTCATTTTTTAATTTTGTAATTGTTTTTTGGAAGCAAGTGTGCTATTCTCAGGACAACTCTGTCGTGGACCACAACATTGTATGGCTTGAACTCATTTTTCAACAGAACAATGTCATTTACTTTGTAAACTCAAAGAAAAAAGGGTCATTTTCTGTGTGCCTGAAAATCCATTTGGGCTGAATTCAAACAACTAATATGACAATAGAGAGAATACAATAAATATTTTGAAGATTATAACACCTAAGCAGTGTGTGTGCAAGTCTGACTGACAGTTTGATGGACATACTGAAAATATAAAATGTAGCAAAGAGCTCTACGTAGACAGTAAAACTTCTTACTGACCCATGGAACACCAAACCAGAGCTACATTAGGTTGCAATATACAACTATTAAAAAACACTTGAACCAGACACACACACAAACATTCATATAATCACCCATGCAATACACAATTTTCTTACACTCATACACACACAACTATACAAAAGGCCTGGTGTTATGGCCAATTAATCTCCACTGTAGACAACATGACTTACTAGTCTGACATAGCCTTCGCCAGGGGGCTTCTCTAGAAAGCTAATGTTTTTCCAATGATGGAGCTTCTTTAAAGAGTTAACTCCTGCCAGACCTCCATCTTTAGGAGACATTAATAAAAGCTCCTATCATGTCCTCCAGCCTTGCTCTGAGAGCATATTTCATCACTCACTTGGCATAAAGTAAACTGAAGAACATTTCCAAACTCTTCTGCCTCATCTGACCATCCTCCTCTCTCTCCTGTCAGTGTTGAGGGTTTAATCTGAGCCTTGTCTCAGGACCACTTAGCACTGCCTTCTCCATTACTGTGCAGTTATGATCACCACAGTGATGGGTGGAGCTGCAGAAATGCTCCTTCTCTGGCCAGATGAAAAAACGTACATGATGATACCATGGCTAAGATAAGCGTGATAAGACACACAAGAGCGAAAGCTCTCTGCAGAAACTTGGGTTCTAGCTGAGAAACCCAGCCTCCAGTAGATGGAACGCAACACGATGAGAGCAGCATTTAACGTGCACACAGCTTCTTACAATCATCTAATACAATGAGGATGTCCAATGGGGACTACAGATAAATGGAACACAAGTCAGTCAACAACTTTGCGGTAACAAGGCTGAAAAGGACAAAGAAGCTAAAACCAATGTTTTTGGAGACAGAGTTGAATATTGTATCCCTTTCAAAGAGATGGTACTTGTGCTTGTTGGAATGGAGCATTTTAACATCCTCAAAGGCATAGTAGGCAGCCAGGGTGAAGTTGATGTCCCCAGAAGACAGCAGGTCAAATACACAGGACTGGAAATACAAATCCTCGACTGGTAGATGTTCTTTGCACTTGGCCATGGCTGACTGGTAGGTGAAGCCATGGGCAGGGCCGCCTGGCCGCCCCCTGCCTAAGCCATGGCTCTCTGCAGCCCGTACTCTGAAAGTCCTGAAGTCAATTCGCTGGTTGGCAGGGCAACCATGCAAGCAGAGGTAAAGGTCTTGGTTGTCCTGGTCCTCCACTGAATTCACCACTTCCTCAGGCATCCGCACTGCAAAGGTGAGGTAGCGGCCAACTTGCCGAACTACAATAGTGGTGCCAATATAGCGTGCCTGGATCTCCACCTGTTGTCCAGGGACCTTTTCTACAACGCGTAGTGTGTTGGACCCATGGCGGTCACCGCCATTCTTTGAACCATCAGCAAAAGCAGCTGGAAGCTCATCACTTTCTGCATGGTACATCTTCTGGTCTACACACTCCTGAAAGTTCTTGAAGATGATTGTTAGCTGTGGTAAAGAGAAATATAGAGGAAGTTAAAATAAACCATTTGTAAGATTATTTAAATTGGGCAGTATAGAGCACAAAAGTGCCCTACCACTTTTTTAGCTATCTTGGTTATGGAAGTGTTTTTCCCATTAATTGTTTTCATATTTGTTCATTATAACTATTTAACAAATACATTGAAATTATATTACAAAATATTCAGCTGCAAGTAGTTCGAGAGTGTAATGAGAGCAACTAGATTGCATTATTTGCATTAAAACCAGATTACATAATCATGGGAGTGGGTGGTCACCACTGGATGCTTTTGCCTCAGTTTGTTTGCAATGATTTTCTGATTAGTGGATCATTTCCCATCAGGATTATGGGTAGTGTAGTTCTTCACCAGGAGATCCACTATTAAACATGGGTTTTATAAAATAAAGTTAAAATACCATGGACTGATGCCTTCAGCAGGAGCATATACTGTACATGGGCTACCATTGATTAACAACCTCAGAGCTCATGGTAGGTCTGTATTTAAAGATCCACTCAGTATTTTTTTTCATCATTAAAAAATGTTTTAACTCCTAAAGACCTGAATTAGAATTTTCAAATATATGTAGGAAATCATAGCCACTCACAATAAAATTAAGACTGCAGTCATATCAGTAACCTTATAAAAGCTGTTTTACTCTACATAGAGAGGGACCATAGAGAGAGAACATCATATGACCAGCCGAATACTACTCTTTTAATCTAAGTAACCATCCTGTTATTTGACATTTTCACTCACTGATTAAAGTAATCATGGCTGACTGTGACTACTAAAGTTCTACAATGGCATCTGTAACTGAAAACTATTGATTTGAAATGATTCTGCATTCACACCACCAAGTATCACAGTAATTCCAAGAGGACCAAAACAAAAAGTTACTGAATGCACCTTTAAAGGGTTCCAAGTTATCTCTAGTAAGAGCAATCATTATTTTGTCCATAAACTATTGAAAATATAATAACAATACAACAAAACACACAGCAATAATAACACCGCAATAATTCAGGAACTGAAAAATAACTAAAAACACATTCAATTGTAGAAATAGGTCATATTTAACACCAGCATTTTGAAATGGGAATCTAGAAAAATAAAATACAAAAATAAAGTGCACAAGGTTTTGACTTGTTTAAAATGCCAGATTTGTTCAATAAACAATGAACAGCCAGGGACAGTACATTTTTTATGCACCACTGCATATGCCAAAAGATGGTGGCTAAGTACTGCATAACTGAGCCTTGTCTTTTATAAAACCAGAGGATTGTGTTGTGCAGACCCTCCAAGCCCAGCAGCTTTCGTAATGTCACATTTCATCAGCAGCTCGAGATACAGGGGGCCAATGTAAACGCACTCTGGAGAAACACAGGTCCAGTCTATGTAACAGTAGGCCTTAGTATGCAGACACAAAGACAATCCATTCATGCTGCTTTGAGCCTGTGAACCCCAGATTCAGCTCCAGGGAGTGGACTTGCGCCAGCAAGAGAAAGCACAGCCTGCACAGGGGCTAATTAGAGAAGGCTGCTCCTACTACTAACTCCTCCAGCAAGCTGCCATTAGGAGGCCAACCGGCTGCTGATACATATGTGACCTCGGGATGTCCAGGCTGCTCTGCTCTTAGTGAAGAAAGGGGAATGCTGTGTGCATGTGTGTCTGAGTTTAGAGGACAGTCAGTTGAACCAAACCATCTATAATTGCTAATGGTCAGTGATCTGCCCCTTATTATCCCTACCCAAGGCTAGTTCTTCGCAGTACAGCAAGAGCTTGTTTAAAGCAAAGGGCCTATCAATAAACAAGGGGCATCTGGTTTGCACAGGTGTCATCTGCCTGCAATAGTGTTTTTGCCTTAGTTCTGGCTAAATAACCTCTGAGCCACTCATTTATTTACGCAGTCAACTTAACAAAAATATAATTGTTTTTTTGTGGCAGTTTTGGAGCATTGGCTTCCTTCTTGCTGAGCAGCCTTTCAGGGTATGTTGATATAGGACTTGTTTTACTGTGGATATAGTCTACATGTTTCCTCCAGCATCTTCACAATGTCCTTTGCTGTTGTTATGGGATTGATTTGCATTTTTTGCACTAAACTACATTAGTCTCTAGGAGACAGAATGCATCTCCTTCCTGTGCAGTATGATTGCTGTGTGGTCCCATGGTGTTTATACTTGTGTACTATTGTTTGTAGAGATGAACGTGGTACCTTCAGGCATTTGGAAATTGTTCCCAAGGATGAACCAGACTTGTGGAGGTCCACTATTTTTTGTCTGAGGTCTTGGCTGATTTCTTTTGATTTTCTCATGATGTCAAGCAAAGGGGCACCAAGTTTGAAGGTAGGCCATAAAATACATCCACAGGTACACTTCCAATTGACTCCGATTAGCCTATCAGAAGCTAATTGCCTAAAGGCTTGACATACATTTCTGTAATTTTACAAGCTGCTTAAAGGCACAGTTCACTTAGAGTATGTAAACTTCTGACCCACTTGATTTGTGATATAGTTAATTAAAAGTGAAACAATCTATCTGTAAACAATTGTTGGAAAAGACTTGCACAAAATAGATGACCTAACCGACTTGCCAAAACTATAGTTTGCTAATATGAAATCTGTGGAGTAGTTAAAAAATATATTTTAATGACTTCAACCTAAGTGTATGTAAACTTCTGACTTCAACTGTACTTAATGATGAATCATTAGAGGTTCTTGATGATGGAAAATTGGCATGTTTCTAAATGCGAGTTACTTATTGTGTTTTCCTCCTATCCTCACTGCTGCTTAACAGTGGCCACAAGGAAAAATCCAGTCAACACCAGTCACACAATTAGAGCAGCCAAAATCGATATTAGATGAGCAAAATAAATATTTTACGATTCTACAATCAGACACATAAACTTGTAGTCCTTTCACCTTGGAATCCACAGAGGGCCAGTTCTAAGGCAGCTCCCTAGTTTGCCCAATGTACTGTAAAGCAAAACAATAATAATTTATGAGGTATTAGGGCCAGCTAATGCAGAGAAAATATCGTCAGTTTCCTGTACAGACTTAGCACATAGTTAAAACAACAAGGCTCTTAAATCGCATGCAAACAATGGCAAGGACTGCCACAGATATTGTAACATTAGTCTTGGCAGTCTGAAAAGAACTGGAGCCTGGTTATTACCTCTCTTTTACTGCTGGCATTCCCTCAAAAAAGTTTATCAGACTTTCATCAACTGTGTCGCTTATCACATCTTTATCTATTGTGAAATAGATCCAAATATAGATCCAACGTGCAGACTTGCATCTGCACTCAAACGCCTGCCTTTTCTTCCCACTGATAAAACCACACTTTCACCATTAACTAGTTCCTTGCTGAAAACTTACAACAACTATCTTTGGTTGATTTATGGTTGAGAAGGAGCTTTTCATTACTGTCAATGCTGAAATAGCTTATGTTAGCAAAAAAATGTGTTACCTTGCTAGTCGCCGTAGCAGAAGACCCAGGCACAACGGGAGTGTTCGTAACCTGCACAGACAGGTACTTATTGTGAATCAGTGGCCAGGCTCCCTCAACTTTACAGGTCTGAAAGTCATCGCTGAATGTGCGAAGATGTGGGTCTCCAAAAAAGCCGCAATGAGTGTAATTGGGAGTTGCGGAATGACGTGGTAAACTCCGCTCATAGTGGCACACCTCTGGCCCATCTGAGGGAATGTGGATGTCTGGTTGGGGTGCTGGTTGGGCTGGGGGAGGGGGTGTCCATGCACGAGGTTGGGTAGTGGGCCCTTCTTTTGAGCAGTTGTGTTGGCTCATTAAATCCTCTATACCATGTTGGGCTGAATGGTAGGCCAGGTCGCCCCGACATGTACGGGCAGTGCGTCGGACACAGTTGTTGTATGTTCGCAGAGCAGTACAGAACTCCTCTTCTGGGCCAGAACTGGAGGTGGAGGCCCAGAACTCAGAGTTACACTTGAGGATCTTACACTGCAGAGTTGCTGTGAAGAGAAAAGAGAGATAGCATAAACATACTGCCACCACGAGGACTTCGAGCACATTGGGAATCGGGCATTCCACACTGGGAAGAGAAAAAAAAACATTTCAGGTTTCTTTTACACTCAATCAAGAACAGTTCATTTTAATTTTCTATAGTTTTTCTTTTACTCTCTTTGCAGAGATAATAAACACATTTTATGCACATTTTAACACTTTCCAAATACAGTACTTCATATTTCAGTACTTCACTTTAAATAAAGGTCAGTTTTCATTCCAAACTAAGCTGCAAGGTTCTGTGTTTTGCCAACTTCCATCAAGTCTAAATGGTCATAATCTCCTATAAAGCAAGGCTGTTGTTATTTTGTTGTCTTTTCAAAACTAAATTAAACAAAAAAATGAAAGTAGGCCAATTAACATTTGTTTATTTTATGTGAAACATTCAAAAATTATAATGGAATATTTATCAGGGGATAAATAAAACAGGGGATAAATAAAATGACAACAACTATTGTAATACAAAAACCTAAAGCAATAAACATATAAATCTAAATTACCATCTAAATTACAAAGTACTGAACCCTCGTCAGGATTATATAACTTCATTACCACACCATGAATTCCATCAATTTGTATTAACAAATGGACTATGCGCTTTTTTGGAGGAAAAAAGAAAACAAAAACACACTTGATTGATTCCAAAAACTTGTTTGGATAAATAGTAATTTTACACTGTCTGATGTGCAACCCAAATAAACAGCAAATGGGAAAGAAAGTCTGTAAACTGACATTCATAATGACAAAAGTCAATCATTTAAAAGTGCAACTCATCTCAAATTCACACACATTCACACCTTGTGCACTCTTTGCATTGCTAAACAGATTGTGGTTTTGAGAAAAGCCCAGTGGGTGTCAGCAACCTCCTCTTAAGAGTTAGGGCAAATGCACATCTGAAAGAAAAAAAAGTCACTTACGGTTTTCACAGAAGGGGGTAGCTGTTTGTGTAAGTGTGTGTGTGCGTGTGTGCGAGGAGTGTACTCCTAGGACTCTAAAAGGACAATGCAATTTGCCATTGAGAAGAAACCAGCAGAGTCATAAATTAGCCCTGTATAAAGGGCTTAGGTAGAGTTTCATCAGCCATGTAGGGCAGGAGAGAAGGGGGCTGAGGACTGCCTTAAAGAAACAGGATATCTGGAGAGAAACTAGCTCCAGGACCAATGGGCGGAACATAGAGTAGGTCTCACCATTCTACAGGTCAAACTGGATATAGCCACCTGTCCAGAGCAAAAGGCCGTAATCAAAGGCAAAAGCAATTTCAAGCACATTCCCCCTTCCTCGGATTTCAAGGGTTGAAATTAAGGCAGACGCTTCTGAATCCTTTTATCATTTAACGAAGATCTCTTTTGTTTGATAAAATTATTATTTGAATAGATTCGACTAAGACATGCCAAAACTTACAATTTAAAAATTTCTGTGTGAAACACTCTTTGGTACTTTACTCCAAAAACTCTACACAGTACATCACAGTTAGATTGTATTAGAAAGCTGATTTTTGCTGTTTCCAAATTATTGTTCATATATCTTTGTTCTCTCTGTAACACACCTTCCACCTACCAGCAACAAAGTGCATTTATCTTCCATCTGATAAGGGACAATAAGCTAATTTAAACTGTCAACATCTAGCGCTTGCATGATTGCCTTTTGTTTAGCATTAAATAACTTGAAAGAGGGTAAGACAAGGGGTGTGAAATCAAACTGAAGCCTGCCTACAATTGACCAGAACCGTGACAGAAAAAAACAACACTTGTAAATTCCATTATATGGAGCTACACATGAATTAATTATCACATTCTCAAAAACACTTGCGACCCATAATCGTTTGAGCGCCTAACAAGGCAGGAAGGTTTTTGAGAGATAAGCTTATAAGAACTACACACCATAGACTTCTACTTAAATATGCTAATAACCTTACAACACCCGAACTTGATTGCATAGAGACATGTTTAGATTGTAAGATTAGGTGATATTATTTGGATAATTTATGAGCCATTCCAAAAGTCCGTCTGAAGAGGCTTTGCTGTGTTTTTTTCTCTCTCGCAAATTTGGCCTTCACAAGTATGGTGAAGGCATGTTATGATGAGAAAGCGCCAGTAACCCAGGTTCGCCTCCCCTCCCCCAAACATAACACGTCTCCGCCAGAGCTGTAGGAAACACTGCAGTAGTGCAAAAGTACCGAATCTAACTTTCGAATCATTAGAACGCGTTTTTATGACGCGGCTTGAACAATTGCTCTATTAAACAACTGAATTAAAAAGTTAAACAAATAGTCTAGCGTTGCACACGAAACGGCAAAAATCAGCAATTCTTTGTTTTGCATCTCTGTTTTATATGTTAAACTGTTTAGATTGAAATGGCGCTAAATCGGTCACTATTTCTATCTATCATTATTTGTAGGAAACGGCTCTAAAGCTATCAAATGATATTATTTAGAATAACAACGATATTTATAAAGCACTATAGCCTCCTCAACATTGATGCGTTTTAGGTGTGAAATAACTTTTACAAGACATAACAGGGTCATGATGACTAAAACACACCCAACTGTATTTAATTTGCAACTAATAAAGTGTGCTTGTCGGCCTTATAATACATGTTTAACTACTGTGGATGTTCGCGGTTTTTATTACACTAGCCACTACGCTACCGCACTTTTAAAACTAAATGCAACATTTCCTCGTTTTCCACTCCACAAACTCTTCATTATAGTATTAATTCATTATATTCTTCATTGCAAATGTCTTTTCTTACCTGCTGGAAACAGGCAGAGAATCACCACAAGGAACTCGCTGACTTCTAGCGCCGATGGTCCTGCTCCTTTCCCCATAACCATCCATCCAGCACGGCACAGCGCTCTCCTCTCCCTAGTGAAACCAGCAAGGTGAAGGTAGGCGAATCAGAGCAATGTTGCGACTTTCCGCTCGAATATGAGTTGTTGAAAAATCGTGCCGTCTTTCCTTCGCACAAATCTCATTGCTTTTTTCATAGGTGTTCTCCTTGTTCACACATTCCCCAAACCTCACTACAAACGTGCCATCGATCTTCCAGTTCGCTAGTGTAAAGAGGGTGCAGCCTATACGGCGAAACGCACCAATAAGAAGTCGCTGTTTCACCACCAACCCTTCTCTAGTTTCAAATTACGCCAGAGCTTTGAAAAGTAGTTCGCACGTTCGCCATGTAAACAAATAGCCCATGCAATTTAACATATTAATTTTAAACATAGCAAAATAATAACTAATGTATAAGTGAATAATAGCATACTTTGCAAGGAGCATGCACTTTCAATTCTGACAAACTCATAATAGTAGCCCATAAACTTAAATCAAGATAAATGTAAAGAGCCTTCATCACTGCTTAAATCATCAGTGCAATTACAAACATTGATTTGCCTCTCAAAGTTGATTTCATCAATATAAAAGAGCTAAATGTAGTTAAGTAACATGTTAAATGATTATTAACAGACATCACAATTTAGGATTCACTGGAAAACTGACAAGTGATCTAATCCTTTTGGACTCCAAGGTCATTGTACAAGACAATATTCGAAGGTCCCCCTGAAACTAGGAGTGTTGATAGATTCAAATAATTAATCACAATTAATATTAATATTTCAGAAATATCAAGAACTGGAAATTTGTTGTAGGCCTACATCTTGATTTTTGGCTGTTTTGGCATTTTAATTAAGTTAAATTGCCCCCTTGGGAGTGTGCCAAGGCCCTTATAGTGTTCCCTTGCTTGCTGGTTGAGTACAACTGCAGTAGACCAACAACAGATTGATTTTAGGGAGTGCATGGTATAAGCGAAATGCTTCTATCTATAATCTTGACAAATACTTTAAATCAGAAGTGATAGAGAAGGCCACTCCACCCATAATTAAACTGCTTACACCATTATTCATGCATACCTGTTACATGCATAGGTCTATTTCTGTCAACATAAATGCACCCACCCAAAGCATCATTGTCATCAGTGCAAACCTCCAAAGCCAACCCTATTTAAAGGACTTTATTCTTCCAACAAAAACATTGCAGTATTGCAGAATTAGTTGGCAATAGTCCATTGTAATCTCTACAAGAAACGTACTATAAGTAATGTGCATTACAAGTCTTTTAAAATATAAAACATGCTGTAACACTAGTCAAGAGATATATTCAGCTGTGTGCCACACCTTCACTGACACTCAGTCTGCCTGACAAATCACTTTTAATTTCTTAATAAATTGCATTATTAAAGCTTTTGAAATGTATATCTAAAACACATATTACTAAGACATTTAGTCAAAACAAATTGATAGGACTAACATTTTATATGCACGTGAGATGATGGATGCTTCCCATCTTAAGTATAAAGCTACAATGTTAACATACTATCCACCAAGAATAAAACATATGGAGTTTATTTTATTTATAATAATGACAAAATGTAATCTTACAATTCAGAATCAGCTGTAGCCATCCAATAGATGGCGCTTGCACAGTGGAGGAGAATGAATATCTCCAGAGATGCGTCCTCATGCATTAGGTTTTGAAAGCTCCACTCTCATTAATTGTTCTTTATAGTCATTTATAACTGTAATGTCTTAATTTTCTGTTAAGGTTTGATAAAATAACTGGGATGAATTGAATGCACAAAGCAAAAACTGAGAATAAGATATCCCACATTTAATGAGGTAGACCGTTTGGTTTTAACAGATGTCAACTCAACACAGATATAATCAAACCATATGTGGATTTAACTTAAAGTATGATTTCTAGCTTGGCAGAGACAGGGACTAAAATATTAAAATGCAAAGGTAGGTTACATAATGCATGGCAAATAATTTTGTGATGGTAATATTCATACGTATAAATTGTCTCTCGTCTAACTAATTAACAAAACACCCTTAAAAATAATAATTACAAGCCTTATTTATGTTATAAATAAATAATGGTAAGCCTTATTTATGTTTGTCTTGTAAACGTTTGGGTACTTGAAATATTAGGCAGACTTGAAAACAAACCGTCAATAAATCTTAAAATTGCAACCCGATGATGCAGTGAACATTATCGTTGGCTATATCATTTGATAAGAGTGGTTGACGATGACAAGTCAGCTATTCAAATAAAATAACCGCTACAGACTGTATACATTTAAAGAGGTTATTTGTTAAGATACAACTGATTACCCACCTTTTCGAATGCATGGAGCTTTTCAACACTTTGTGGTTGAATTGAATTGAACCGGGATGAATCTCGTGGGTAGAATCCGGATTGAAGCGCGTGCAAGCGTGTTTTGTATTAGCAATCCGAAATGCTATTGAAGTGAAACATCGTTGTTAAAGTTGAGGTGAAACACTGCTGTCGTCCCTGCATGATGTCCCCTGTGCCGTATATGACACTATCCAGTCATTGTAATGGCGAGATAGGTCTTTAACTAAGGACTGCTAATTTACTTGCGTGTCTGATGTTTTTTCATCGGTCTCTTGATGAAACGACCGTTTCCAAATGAAGGTAGCATCCGTCAGCCAGTTTAGCGACACACAGACGATAATAAAGAAAACCTCGCAGATATTTTTGAATTGATTGTCATTTTTCCGCTCTATTCTCAAATTCATCTCTAGCTCTCAAGACATTGCATTAGCATTGTTGATGGCACTGGCTCGTTTCCACGCCTTGGTGTTGTTAAATGACTAGTTTGAAAGTAAGAGACACAATGATCAGCTCAGCCGCTGCAGTCTCAGAACTCCTCTCACTGCCATGTAATGAATCCTGGGGTATGTCTTTAAAATCAAGCCTGAAATATAAATTAAAAAGATAAACACGATTGATGTCACCTTAACGAGGAATCTGAGTTCTAAAATAGGCTTTATTTATATAGTCACTACCGGTAAAAAAAAAAAGAAAAACTGAAATGTTACACTTGACTGAAATGATTCTCATGATCTTAAAAATCTTTTGATCTAAAGGCATATGCTTAAATGTTTGAAATTTGTTTTGTTATGGAAAATTTGTATTGTGCCACTATATGTATTTTATTATAAAACAAAATTGTAGAATATATATATATATATATATATATATATATATATATATATATATATATATATATATATATATATATATATATATATATATTAAATTGATGACTTGGACGAAATAATGAAAGAAAAGTAGCAAATAAGTGCCCAATATAGATGGGAACTCCTTCAATACTGTTTAAAAAGCATCCCAGTGTGATACCTCAAGAAGTTGGTTGAGAAAATGTCAAGAGTACATTTCTGCAAATTCTAGGCAAAGGGTGAATATGTACTTTGAAGATGCTAAAATATAATACAGCTATGATTTATTTTGTATTTTGTTTAGTCACAACATAATTCCATAGTTCCTTTTATGTTATTCCATAGTTTTGATGACTTTACTATTATTCTCAAATGTGAAAAAAAAATAAAAAAAATAAATGATCATAAAGAATAAGTGTGTTTCAAACTTTTGACTGGTAGTGTATGGGCTATTCCTATTGTATTTAAAATGTGTAACATGGGCAATGTACATGGTAACAAAACATGTCTTGCAAATGAATTGTATCAGCTAGACTTTGTTTATTGTTGGGTGTAAAAGCAGTCAAAACACTGATAATATAATTAGAAAATTTAAATGTAATTGGCATAGATCCAGAAAGTAACTCAACCTAGTAACTGCTAGAACCAAAACTGGCTGCTCTGAGTCATGTACTTGTACCAGAAGAGCACATGAGAATTAGCATTTAAGACCCTTGATCAGCCTGGCTGTTGGCAATCATAAATGTATGACAACCTAAAATGAACCTAGACCTATTATAGTTACATACACATTCTATTTTCAATGCTATGACAATGTCCGTATGAAAATGACAGATGCTTGAAGGGTATCACGTTTACGTTGATCTTCTAGATTCCAAGGGATAGGCTTCCACCCAGAGAATGACTTAAGAACAGATGGATGTTGGACATACACCTCAAACACAGCTGGTGGAGGACAAGAAAGAGAGGGCAAACAGGCGGCTTGCTAAAGATATGTGCTCAGATGACACATATTTGGCTGATATCTGGGTGATAAACCCTGCATTTGTTTTAAAAAAAATTTTTAGCTTAAAATCCAGAATAGACATTAACAAAAATCTTCAAAAAGGATTGTATGAACTATACAGCTTTGTTTCCATGATATGAGGAAAAAGTGAATGTGCCTAAAAAAAAAAAAAAAAAAAAATCATACCTCATGAGATTAAACTGTGAGGAGAAAAACACATTATGTGAAAATTGGAAAGGATAAAGAATGCAATAAGAGTCTGACAGAGGAGAATAAACAACATATTAAATATATCAAGGCCACACAGCTACGGGATGCCACACAAGCACTGAATGAAAAGTAAGTAATTTATTACATTTTGGCTCAACACATAGACTTTGACCTCAATATGTTTCAGTAGTCACTCATTCAGACCTGAAAACAGATGCAATCAGTCATAGTTATTACCACAAGAAATTAAGAAAAATCAATAAGGCCCCTCCCTTTTTGCTACCCCTTGATTTCCTTTCATTTGCTTCATGACTGAATACTGACAGGGCCAATCTCATTATGTTTCATGTAATCCATTATAGGCTCTCTGTCATTTGTAGGCATGTCCACTATAACAGAACCTGAGGTGAAGATGGGACTTGACAGAGAGTGAGCTGTTACAGCCAGTAATTGGGATCCTGATGTGGGTGAAAACCATTCATTTTCCAATTTGTCTTGTGAAAAGGCGGAGGATTGGGCACAGTCTGGCAAAGTGCTTGAATCTGGCAGATGTTTATTTTAAGAATATTTGTGAAAAAGGCTGCTTTAAAGACACTAAGTTCTGAAGCACATTTTCACAGATTTAAAGGAGCACTTTAAATATTAATACCAAAACATGATCAAAAGGAAGACTTATCTAATTGCCATTGTAATGGATTGTGACAGGGCGGAGGGTGGGGCTGTGTCCTGATGCTACACACCTGGCCCCTAATCAGGCTAATCAAGCCTCAGAGAGGGATAAAGGCTGACTGGAGACTGCAGTGGGACAGAGAGAAAGATTTACGAGCAGCTGTTCGACACCTTTATGTGTTTGTCTTTTTGTTAAATTCATAATTAAAATATTATTTATATTGTCAAGCCGGTTCTCGCCTCCTCCTTTCCATGAATCCCTTTACACTGATGCCTAAATCCAGGAAGGAGGAGGTATGCGCCGTAGTAGAGTCCTCGCCACTACCATCCACCCCAACAGAGCAGCCGCCGCCATCCACTGGAGGATGGAAGAGCCCGGCTGCCTGGAAGCAGAGGAACGGCCGCCGACCGCGAGGGAAGGAGGGGCTCCCGGTTACCGCTGCCAGGGGCACGTCCACCAAAAACGCGTTGGGGATTTCCGTCGGATCCATCTGGGGAGGTGCGGCTTTCGTCCATTAGAGAGTGGAGGATTGCCGAGGACCAAGCTACGGCGTATTGGAGAGCTGGCGAGAAAGTGTTTTTTTCTCTCTCTCTCTCCCAATGCCGCTCCGTGTTGGCCTTTCCCTCTCTTTTTTAAAATGTTTTTGTTAATTTGGCATGATCGCCGTTACGGCATGTTGGTACCACATATTTTTTTGTTTCCCTCCCCTTGTCCCCTCCCTTTTCCAGGTAGATGGGGATGACCTGCCGGCAGATGGGGCGTTAGGCACGCCCCTCCCCGGGGGCTCCCCGGCCTGAGAGAATGAGGGAGGAATATGACAGGGCGGAGTGTGGGGCCGGGTCGTCATGTTACACACCGGTTCTCGCCACCTCCTTCCCGGGTTTTGGCACCAGTGTAAAGGCATTAATGGAAAGGAGGAAGTGAGAACTGGCTTGACAATATAAATAATATTTTAATGAAGAACTGAAACAAAAAGACAAACACACAAAGGTGTCGGACAGCTGCCCGTAAATCTCTCTCTCTGTCCCACTGCAGTCTCCAGTCTGCCTTTATTCCTCTCTGAGGCTTGATTAGCCCGATTAGGGGCCGGGTGTGTAGCATCACGACCCAGCCCTGCACTCCGCTCTGTCACATGGATGTAATGAAGTAGATAAGTTTAAAGAATGGCTAGACTGACTTCTTCCCCCTTCAGTGGAGAGAAATGCACTAATGATATAAGGTAGATGCCAATGTCAAAAGAAAATACAAACAGGGCTTTAGCCTAACCATATACTTCATACATTCATATAACATTCACAGCATTTTATACATTTAACATGCTTAAATCACTCAAAGCATTTTATGCATTTTTAACCAGACTTTAAGGACATGTACAACAGTTTAAAACAATAGAATTATCATATTTTCACATTTAAAAGGTTTTACACTTATTTGGAAAACACTGGGCTATAAATCTTGAAATCAGATAGGATTAATACTAAATTTAAAAAGTGTCAATTTAACACTTTCAAGATCTATTTTATCTCCTGATATTTTAAACACCAGTGTACTGAGTTGACATTACAATACTCTAACCAGTGTTGAAAGATTCACTGAAGAGATTTAATGGTCACTGCCAGTATATAATGTGACACTTTGCAGAGTTACACCGATAACATCAAAACAACCTAGTGGATTCAATTTAACTCCAGTTTGTTATCAAAGTAGTATCCTGTACACTCTAAGATTAATTTAACAACTGGCTCATTGTTCTAAAAGAGAATATTTTTAAAGCAAAAATTGTTCAAGTAAACTTATTTATTAAAGAACATGCTTAACACCTCTTGGTTCACTTTTAATACAAGTGACAAGGCACAATATAAGCATTTCTGTTCTCAGAATTGTATGAATACTGCTTATCAAATGGTCTGTAATAATGAAAGTCCTCTAGTACAAACACTGAATAAGGAACAGTTTTCTATTATAAAAAGCATTCACATGCTCAACCATTCCTACGATATCAACACAGCTTGTTAAATGAAAAAAACTGGTCATCTTTCACAATCAAATGAATGATTTCTTTTTATACACAAATTCAATGACTCTTTGTTTTGTCAACATCTATCTTGAAGACAGTTGTATGGAGAAAAAAGTAAAGTTGACCACAGCATCATCATAGGATATGTTAAAAACAGTAAACATTGGAAAGTTAATCAAAAGCACCCAGAGAATCAACCGCTTGACAAGGGATAAGCTTCTACTTCTAATTTCTACTTCTCCCAATGGCCAGAAGAAGACTGTTTGTATCTAGATGCTCATCAGTGCTGTAGCATGACTACAAAGGGGGAAAAAAAAATCAGTTTTAACCTTTCCTGTTTTCCATCTCTTAAAATAAAGAGGTCACTATAAAAAAAATACATGAGAAGATATAAAGAAACTATTGGGCCTGGATTTCTCACCATTTTCAATGTGAAACTACAAGACATTGTTAAATGTGTACTCTCTCCATGAGATAAAAGATTCCTTCTCTAAATTTGACTGAATTATTAATTACATTTCAAGGCTTAAACTGTTGATTGCAAGGAGGAAAATCCAGATTTTATGCTTGGACATTGAGGGTGCCAAATAAAAATCATCTTTGTTGCACAATCATATTGCCTTATGAAACAGCACAAGTCTATTAACTGCACCTGATTTTTTAGCCATCTTTCGTCCAGCGGTTTGTAGAAGGTGATTAATCAGCAACAGCAGTGTGGACAAATCATTGTTCAAGGCTGTAGTAAAACAAAATATTTTTTTTTTTTACAAATTTGACAGAAGAGAGAATTGTGCTCTAGACAGGAATGAGAAGACTTCAACAATAATGAGTCTGATCTGACTTATATTAACTTTGACCATTTCAACTTACTAGAATCAATGGCATTCTCTGGGGTTTACTCAGCTAACATCAGGAGGTGATGAACACCTGTCCAAGAGCTTGGAGGATATTTCAACATCAAAGAGAAGAATTCATTCTTAATTGACCTTGAACTACATTTATCAGAATTTCACATGTCCTATGCATGGGAAGCAATGGTCAACTGTACGTTTACAGCATTCACCAATGCTTTGGTATCTAAAAACAGATATTTTAGAATATCTGTTGTTGTATCTGCATTGTGAACTAGTTCCTGATGATGGGAAAAGTCTCTCACCACTTCAAACACAGTTGCTTCAATTGCTGTATGGTCAAGAAGTGAGATGGCCTCTCTGGCAGAATCTATATCTTGCTGTTGCTCCAAGCTAGTGACTCTCTTGAGGAGAGTTAGGATCATTCTTTTTTCAGCACAACAAAATGTGTTTCTTTGCATGGTTTTCAGAAGTCAAGCAAGATATCCACTCCCACTTTCTGCATCATAGAAGTGCTCCTGAAATATTTTGCTCACATCACATTATTATTATTATTATCTTCCCATTCATTGAGGGGACAATTAGCCTTTTCGTGTTCTGCACACGTTAATTTGCACACAGGAGCCAAAGACTTGTGCAGATAATAAAATCATAAGAAACGTTGAACTTTGATTTGATGTTCAGGACTGTGAACACTGACACACATCTGTATGTAGAACTAAACACTGTCAAGATTTATACATAGGCAAGTTCAGTAACACTTCAATCTTCTCATTACAATACAGAAAATAATTGAGACAAAAACGCAAATGTTCCTGTAACAACATTTTATTGGCATTTATTCTGTACTGGCATTTTTTTTTAAGTCTGTAGTTTTGACTGCACCCAACAACTAAACAATTTGCATAAATACATTTGATTGAATAAGACGAGATAAAATGTGCTCACCTAAAAGTTGCTGGTTCATGTTTTGGAAGAGTCTAATTGAACTATGCCCAGACCAGCTTAAACAGACGCACTCCTCTGGAACTGGGGCCAGTTGCACCAGCTATACGGAGGTTACAACGTGGCCTAGTTGTGATGTAAATGGGCACTAAGTCACAATTTACACACTACTAAATACGTGAGCATTGCACTATTACACTTAGGTAGAACTTAACAAGTAGGTCGCAAGCTCTCTATAAAGCAAGGTAATTAGGGTTAAGTCTTGCCTTAAGAACAGGTGATGCATTATTGGGCTAAAACAGACGCAGTTGCAAGTCATTGTAAGTGCTTGTCGTGCATCCAAAATGTGAATATTCTTTTAGCATTCCAAGCTTAATTTTTAATCTTAAATTCAACGAATAATTAAAAAATCAACCCAATTTACTGATAAGATAGCAATTAAATTGCAACATCTACTGTAGCTATATTGGTTATTTCAAATAACTAGCCCACACATTCAAGTCGGTATCCTTAAAAGATTAATGGTTTTGGATAAACTGTGATGGATATTCTGGTTAAAATTGTGCTAAAACCACCTGATTTCATAAAATACATATTTTGAATTACAAAACACACTTACTTTCAGTGTTTCTTCTGTTAATAAAAGCTCTTGCCTCTCCTGCTCCGCTCAGCACTCAGAAAATGGCATCTAAGGAAAGTTTCAGCACATAACCCACATAAATGTCCCGGATGTTCCCGGTGCCAGTGATAATGAGATACAACTCTGCACATTTTCCCCTGCCAGAGGGCGTTGTTTACACCAATAGTGTTAATTTCTTGGAATTCAACTCCATAACATCAGCTGTACTCTAAAACACTGTAACACCAGGATTTTAACTCTGCCGATTTTGCTGTGTAACAAACACTCTGTTTTAATATTGAACTCTTTTGAATGGATTTTTTATGCAATTTATAAGCATTTTGTCTAGAAATGTATATTTATCCAAAGAATTATCAACCGATGAACAAATCCAGTAGCTAGCTAGCTCTCTCTCTCTCTCTCTCTCTCTCTCTCTCTCTCTCTCTCTCTCTCTCTCTCTATATATGTTTTTGTTTCTTTTTTTTGCTTGAACCGTTTTCCAACATGAATCTCACACTATTTGTAAATAGGACTATTCACACAATACCTTCATAAACATGGTTGTATTTCATCCGTGTAATCTTATTGCTTCTCATAAATTCAGACAATGACAGAACCAATGAATTCAGGTTTGATTACATTCTCAGTTAGCCTTGTTTTTGCTTGAGGGACATTCCTATTAGTCATGTGTTGTACAGGACAATTAAGACATCATGCAAAATGCAGCAACCTAATGCTCAAGAATGGGGCGCAGGTGATTATAATTACTTGAGAATGACAGTGTCTAAAAATACAGGGTTCCAATTATCTTATTAGCTCAAATTATCATTTTTAACACGTTCAGCTGAAGTAAATATCTGTTAATTATGCACTTTCCGATATTTGTGTTAGGCCCTACATGAGGGATGGAAAAGTTTACTGTATCTAAACGCAAAAAAAGAAATTTCCTCTCACTTTCAAATTTCAGATTTGCCAGTTCTTGCTGGGATATGTTACCCCACTCTTCCACCAAGGGACTTGCAAGTTCCCAGACATTTCTGGGGGTAATGGCTGTAGCCCTCACCCTCCGACCCAACAGGCATGTTCAATGCGATTGAGATCTGGGCTCTTCGCTGGCCATAGCAGAACACTGACATTTCTGTCTTGCAGGAAATCATGCACAGAACGAGCTGTATGGCTGGTGGCATTGTCACAGAGATGGGACCAAGTCACACATGTGCAAGTCTCAAGTAAGTCTCAAGTCTTAACCTTCAAGTCTCAAGTAAGTCCCAAGTATTTTTTTCTTGGGCAAGTCAAGTCAAGTCAAGTCACAGGCTATGTCAAGTCAAGTCCAAGTCAAGTCACAGGCTATGTCAAGTCCAAGTCAAGTCACCTTATTATTGTAATTTTACCTGCAGAATCTGATCATAATAAAGTGAAAAGACAAGATATAAGTAACTGTCAGTAAATTACAATACTCATGTTCAGTAAAATACATCATGGAATCAAACAAAATTGTAACTTCATAAAATTATTTATTTTTCACTTCTGCCAACAGTGTTTGAAATGTTTTAAATTTTCAACATTGAGTCCATAAAACAAATAACAGCTTAACATCCAACAGACTCCTCTCTGAACACCTCCCTCTCTCTCTCTCTCTCTCTCTCTCTCTCTCTCAAACACAGTTACAAACATTAAACTTTGTTACATTTCTCCTCTCTCTCACACACACACTCTCTCTCTCACACACACACTCTCTCTCTCACACACACACACTCTCTCTCTCACACACACACTCTCTCTCTCACACACACTCTCTCACACACACACACACATACACACTCTCTCTCACACACACACTCTCACACCCACACTCACTCTCTCTCCCACACTCACTCTCTCTCCCACACTCCCACACCCACACTCACTCACTCTCGCGCTCACACACACACACACTCTCTCTCACACACACACACTCACTCTCGTCTCTCGCGCTCTCACACTCCCACACCCACACTCACTCACTCACTCACTCACACACACACACACACACACACACACACACACACACACTCAGAGTATATCCATTAGTCAATACCTCTTTTACAAGATATTGCACCTTGAGGTACCAGCGCGCGTGAACGTCATGGCAACGTACAAAACAAAGTACCTCGCGCGGGAAACACTTAACGTAAATGCGCGTAACTAACGTAAATCAAGCAGGCTAGTATGCAGCATAAGCCACGAAGTGTTGGCGAAATAAAAAATTAATGGACAGATTTTTTTTTTTCCAGAAAACTTCTTGCACAAAATAAATTCAAGCACTTTCAAGGACCTGTATCTATGTATGTTTATTTTCAAGAACTTTCCAGGGCCTTGAATTTTATTTTTCAGATTCACAAACTTTCAAGGATTTCAAGGACCCGTGGGAACCCTGCTATTATTACATTAGCTAACTACCAACTAACCAGATAAAATTAACAAATTGACAAGCACTTACTGGGCAGAATGGCTCTTCAAATGGCGGATCGAAATTGGAGGTTGTCGTCTGGCTGTCCGCGATCTTAACGTTGCATGTCTTGCAAAGCGCTGTTCGTCTTTTGCCATCTTGATAATAATTTTTGAAGCCGAAGCGATGACCCTCGGTAACGTTACCCCTCCGGCTGACATGTTGATGTGTTATCTGATCTAAGTGGGCGTGGTGTGCGTAAGGTACGAGAGGGCATGGCTGATGATAGCCTATAGTGTCGTGATCCAGTCATGACAAAACTATTCTCAGCCTGCGCTCCAGCTGGATCAACTTTATTTTTTTAAATAATTTATATATTTTATATTCAAACTGAAAACATGATGTGATTAACACTCAAGTCATTCAAGTCTTCGTGTCTCAAGTCAAGTCCCGAGTCTTTAACTTCCAAGTCCGAGTCAAGTCTCAAGTATTTTATTTTTTGTCAAGTCAAGTCACAAGTCATAAAAATAGCGACTCGAGTCGACTCGAGTCCAAGTCACCAAGTCACAAGTCCCCATGTCTGCATTGTCATGCTGGAAGGTTATTTCAGGATGCAGGAAGGGTACCACATGAGGGAGGAGGATGTCTTCCCTGTAACGCACAGCATTGAGATCGTCTGCTCAGTCCGATGATGCTGTGACACACCGCCCCAGACCATGACGGACCCTCCACCTCCAAATCGATCCTGCTCCAGAGTCCAGCCTCTCTCAGCCTATTGCGGACAGTTTGAGCACTGATGGAGGGATTGTGCATTCCTGGTGTAACTCTGACATTTGTTGTTGCCATCCTGTACCTGTCCCACAGGTGTGATATTCGGATGTACCAATCCTGTGCAGGTGTTGTTACACGTGGTCTGCCACTGAGAGGAAGATCAGCTGTCTTCCTGTCTCCCTGTAGCGCTGTCTTAGGCATCTCACAGTATGGACATTGCAATTTATTGCCCTGGCCACATCTGCAGTCCTCATGCCTCCATGCAGCATACCTATGGCACGTTCATGCAGATGAGCAGGGACCCTGGGCATCTTTCTTTTGGTGTTTTTCAGAGTCAATAGAAAGGTCTCTTTAGTGTCCTAAGTTTTTATAAATGTGACCTTAATTGCCTACCGTCTGTAAGCTGTAAGTTTCTTAATGACCGTTCCACAGGTGCATGTTCATTAATTGTTTATGGTTCATTGAACAAGCATGGAAAATATTGTTTAAACCCTTTACAATAAAGATCTGTAAAGTTATTTGGAGTTTTACAAAATTATCTTTAAAATACAGTGTCCTGAAAAAGGGACGTTTCTTTTTGCTGAGTTTATGTGAGTTGCAGCATAATCAATTTAGAAAACTGAGTAAGAAAAGTCTTCACCATCCTTTGAAATGGTTCTCTGCAACTCAGCTTCCTAAGTGCAATGGTCAGATGTCTCAATCTTGTCATACATAACCTTCAAAGGATAATTCATTCCCGATTTATTCACCTTCATGATATCCCAGGTGTGTACGACTCTTCTTCACCAGAGCACATTTTAAGAAAATTTGAAAAATATCTTTGGTCCTTAAAATGCAAGTGGATGGTGATACGATTTTTGAAGCTCCAAAAATCACAGAAAGTTAAACGTCATCAATACGACCCCAGCGGTTAAATGAATGCCTTCTAAAGCGATATGATCACTTTTGGTGTGAAAAATATCAATATTTAAGTAAGTTTGAACTCTACATCATTGCTTCCGGTAAGCTTCACAAGGGTGGAGATCACACGGTCTCTTGTGTGATGTATTACCGTTGCCACAAATGCACATAATACTTAATGCATAATACTGCTCTTTTGGCTGTGATGCACATGCGTCAGTTTTTGCAGGTTTCAAATGCCAATGTGATTAAGTCAAATTATCTTACTGCTTCAACAAGAAGCATGATTAAAAAAGGACATAAATATTTATATTTTTCACACCAAAAGTGGTCTTGTTGCTTTAGAAGACATTAATTTAACTGCTGGAGTCGTATGGATGACGTTTAGGCTGATTATCATTTTTAGAGCTTCAAAAAACGGATCACCATACACTTGCATTTTATAGATCTAGTGAGAAATTTATCTAATTTTCTTAAATGCATTCTTGTGAAGAAAGAAAGTCATACACACCTGGGATATCAAGAGGGTGAGTAAATAATGAGATTTTTAATTTTTATTATTTTGGATGAACTATCCCATTAAACACAATTTCTGAAACATCCATGTCATTTTGTGCTGTTTCTACACTTGTGGCTCAAATGTTAACTCACATTCTCTTCTGGACTTGTATCCTTTTCTTTCGTGTTGCAAGTACAGTACTCTATTAATTGGTCTACTGTGAAACTTGATCACACCTGAATAAGCTTGTAAATGTTGGTTATGTAATGCAAATGTTAAAAAGTATCCCCTTTCAACTCATGCGCTATAGTTAACGTGTTTTGATATCATAAGACAGCATTGTGTAAGGAACAGAGCAAAAAGTGAGCAAAAATGTAATTACATTAACATAATTCTATGAGAACATGTTGAAAAATAGATCACTTTAAAGAATGTCTCTCTGAAATTGTTTAATGGCACACTTTTTTATGTGATGCTCAACACAAAATACAGAAAGTAATTTCAAAATGATGCTGCACAGTTTGTTTGGTTTCTTCTATTGTATAAATTAGGCTTGAATGATCCTGAGATCCAAGCTTCACAATCACAAATCTACATCATACATTCAGAACTACTTGCTTGTAAACATACCTTTATGATTCACAGACCAGATGACCAAAGATTGCTATTTGCTTTTTCCATAACCTTATACCAGTATATTATGCACACACTTTCACAGACAATACACAGACCTGATGTGACGAGACCACACTGTTGACTGCCTAGACATGCATTATGCATCAGGAACATTTGCTGAATTAAAGAGGAAAGGAATCAGCAGTGCGCTGTGTCTCAGTGCACTTACATCACCCCAGATTATTTTCATGCATGCAATTTCCCCCTTGATGAAACACAAAATTAAATGTGTGGCCCTGAGAGCAAATAAAAAAACAAAAATAGATGAGAATTGATATAAAGGCAGACAAGTACTACTTGTATGGAGCTATACTCACAACATAAAGGATTGTGCAAGATTAAAGCGGTGATCTAAATGTGCGATTAAGGGTTTGTCTAACCCTCTCGGAATAGCACGACTCATGTGGTATGCTATGTTCACTTTATCAGACTCAGGTAGCACTGATACGTTTCCTAGTAGAGGACTATATAAGTGGACACTTTTTTAGGTGGAGGAATAGAATTTAGGTGGGGCAGAATGCTCAAAGCCTCATTATGTAAACATGTTCTTGCTTAAAAGCTGGGATGCTTAGATGTTTTTTTTTTAATCAGTCCACCCAGAGCTGTACATGCTTTAAATTCCCTCTTTGCACATAGAGGTGAGTAAGGTCTGCAATTGTAATTATCCAGGAGGCAAAACAGAGTTGATGAAAATTAAAATCATTACCACGAAGGCAAGTTGGTTGTGAGGTGCTTACAAGTGTTAGCTCCTCGACTAGGCTCATAATGAATGCACAGAGAGTTTCAAAAGGTTCAAAAAGTTGGGTGACTGCATTTTCAATTGTCTTCTCTCTCTTCCTTTTCTCTTCCAAAATAGTCCACTATTGAGCATACAATGCGAGCAATTAAGAGAATGAAATGGCTTTTTAGATATAGATATTTTCATGGGGCAAAATCAGTCAGGACCATAAAGAAAAAGATTTCTTATTTTTTACCTGAAGAGCTATTAAACCAAACATGTATTTGGAACCTACTGTATCTGCTTTTAATTTGGGGTGATATCTAAGTGGCCGTGCAGAGCAGAAGATATTCTATCTTTTATTGTTATTATTATTTTCACTGGTGGAATGACAGCTCAGTGTATTTTTTTAGAGACTGTGTTCATTGACAAAGGAATAAAATGAGTCTGTGGCTACTGTCATTTTTGTTGTCATGGTAACCACTAATGGGAAAAAACAATTTATGCAGAGGACTACATTTTAGATGAATCCACAGCCCAGTGTATATCTAAATATATATATATATATATATATATATATATATATATATATATATATATATACATTTTTGCTATTAGAAGGTCCCTCCTCCCAAGCTTCGCGGATGACGTCGAGGACCCCGCGTGGGCGTCGCCCGTACAGCAGCTCAAACGGGGAGAACCCTGTGGAGGCTTGTGGGACCTCTTGTACTGCAAACAACAGGGGGTCTAGCCACTTATCCCAATTTCTAGCGTCATCGTGTACGAATTTACGAATCATGTTCTTGAGCATTTTATTAAATCGTTCCACTTGGCCATCAGTCTGCGGATGGTAAACGCTAGTGCGAATCGACTTAATGCCCAAGAGCTCGTAAAGTTCGCGGAGTGTTCGTGACATAAAAGTCGTGCCTTGATCGGTGAGGATTTCTTTCGGAATCCCCACCCGGGAGATTATCTAAAGAGTGCCCCTGCAACACTACGTGCGGAGATGTTGCTCAGAGGCACTGCTTCCGGGTATCGCGTCGCGTAATCCACTAGGACTAACACGAAGCGATGCCCGCGTGCTGTCCGTTCTAATGGCCCGACGAGGTCCATCCCAATTCTTTCGAAGGGGACCTCGATCAATGGTAGTGGGCGCAATGGCGCTTTTGGGGTGGCCAGTGGGTTTACCAGCTGACATTCACGGCACGCCGCACATCACCTGCGGACGTCACCGCCAATGCCCGGCCAATAGAAACGAGCTATTAGACGGAGAAGTGTTTTTCATTCCCCTAGGTGACCGGCCATAGGATTATAGTGAGCCGCCTGGAAAATCATTTCCCGGCGGCTCCGTGGAATCAACAATTGGGTCACTTCCTCTTTTGTTTGAGCGTCCTGCGTCACTCTATATAGCCGATCTTTAATCATGGCAAAATATGGGTATGAAATGGCGATGCCCGGCCGAAGCTGTTGACCATCAATTACTCTCACTTGGTCAAGAGCATGTTTAAGGGTTTCGTCTCACGACTGCTCTAGAGGGAAGTCCCCCTCAGGGAATTCCCTGAGAGGAGGGGTGGCCACCTCGCCACTTCCCTCGTCATTCAGAGCAGCCGAGGACGGCCCCGGCTCCACCTCCCCTGCCAGAGCATCGCACACCGCACACCTCTTTATGCAGGAACCATCCACGCAAATACCCTCTAAAATATCTTTAAAACTCGGCCAATCAGTACCCAAGATTAGCGGATGAGTGAGGCGGGAACTAACCGCTGCCTCCACACTATGGTTTCTTCCCCTGAATTTAATCGCCAAAGTCACCATGGGATACTTGTGAACATCCCCATGCACACAACTCACCCTCACCAGTTTAGCTAAACCCAAAGTCCCGGGTTGAACCAAGCGTTGGTGGATGGCGGGCGCCCCCACCTGAGGAGGAGAGCGGCTGAATGACGGGAAATGGGGGGACATTCTCCCAATGAATGACGGGACATTCTCCCAAGGCCGGGAAGCTGGTCTCTGGAACCCTCCACGCCTGCGCGGGGCAGTAACGGGCCCTGGGGAGAGAACAGAAGGAGAGAACATAGGGGAGGGGGTGAGGGCAGGGGCAGACACAAGGGAAGGGGAAAGAGAGAGAGAAGAGGGCTCGTCCACCCTTGGGATCGCCGCCAAGTGGTCCTCCGCCAGCCGAACAGCTTCCTCCAGCGATGCCGGGTGATGGCACTGGACCCACCCCGCCGTTTTCCGAGGCAGCCGTAGAACGAACTGTTCCAGTACCACCTGGTCGATTACTCCCTCGACGTCGCGGTCCCCCGCGAGCAGCCACCTCTGACAGGCGTCCCGGAGCCGTTGAGCGAACGCGAACGGGCGATCAGAGATTCCTAGTTTCATGCCCCGGAAGAGCTGGCGATTCTCTTCCGGGCTCCGACCGACCCGCTGCAGAATAGACCTCTTCAGATCGGTGTAGGCCAGGAGGTTCGTCGCCGGCAGCTGTTGTGCCGCAAGTTGAGCTTCCCCGGACAGGAGGGGAATCAGGTAGGCTGCCCACTGTTCGCGGGGCCAGCCCCAGATTTCTGCTGAGCGCTCGAACAAATCAAGGTAGGCCTCAGGATCATCTGCTGCCCCCATCTTCTGTAGCATGGGGGGGCAGCGTAGCGCGGGTGTCCGGGGTCGCGGTGGTGGCTGACACGTCCTCCTGGCTGAGGAGGCTCCGGATGGCGAGCCGGTCCTCTGCCTGAGCCCGCAAGATTTCGAAAAACCGGCGATCTTGGTCTAGCTGGAGCTCAAGCAGGGATTGCTGGTGGCCTTGATGCAGCGTCGCGAGGGACTGGAGGACTTCTGCCAGCTGGGAGGACTCTATGGGGTGACCACTTTCCATGCTTCCTTTAATCTCCCGGGTTTTGGCACCAGTGTAATACTTCTCACACGAAGGAGGACAGGAAGCAGGTCTTCACTACAAGGTAAGCTTTTTAATTCCCTTTTGTTTCGTACAATCTCACTATCACACACAATACAATGCCAAACACTGAGTTCGCTTGTCATCTCTCTCTCCCCCTGGAGGCCCTCTCGCTGCCTTTTTATGCCGCTCTCCCCGTGCTCACTGAAATTAGAGACAGGTGTTAGACATAATTTAGCTCAGGTGTAAGCGCCCTTACCGCTTTTCTCTCCCGGACGGGCGCTTGACCACGCCCCCACTGCCACAATGAATTTAAATTGTTGTGTGAGATGTGAAGAGGGAAGAGAATTTACACGTGAGTCAGGTACTTCGACCAAAAAGTCTTCCGCATAGAATGCTCCAGTGTTTCCATGCTCAAGTGTCTTTGATAAGCTTCATCTGTCCTCAATCCTCCTTGTGCATTTAGAGAATTGGTATTTCCTTAATGATGGCGGACTTAAATCGGTTTCCGGGTCAGGCCTGAGGACGGAGGAGCGAAGAAACAAGGATGCACAATTAAACCTGTTTCACCATCTCTGACCAGCGGATACGGCAGTTGTATTTGCACTCTAGTGGCATTCATGTTTAATTTGCTCGTTGTGGATAATATTCATTACGAGGGAGAAGACATACCCTGATTGCGATGTCAGAGCATTCACCTGCCCGTCTGTCCTGTTCAGTCTATCAGTGCAGCACAACAAACACCAAAGGTAGTGGGAAAACTGTCCACAAGTTGCAAGTAGGAAAAGCTGTAATATTTGCTTGTTTAGAGTGACAAACATTACACCTGAAAGGGAAAGGGACTAGTCAGACCAGGATTTCTAAATCTTACCTCAGTTTCAGTGAACTTGTTAACATTCAGCTTATCTGTTCGATGATGAAGTTTGTTAGTGGTGGATACTGTTTGATATACTGTAGATCATTGGTACTTAATAAAAGTTCCAAGAGGTCTGGTCTCTACATGGTGTCATATGGCTATGAAATATTATATATATTTTGGAATAGTTGGCAGCAATAGTACTTTGTTAAAAATAAAAAAAATTTAAACAGTCAAAATAGTCTCTTCAAACTGGGCAGGGATGAGGACATTTGGGGCCAAAGTTGTGGGTTCTGAGGGATCTTCTTCAGTCAAGGGCACTTGGATATAAATATTAAAAGATTAGATCAACAGTTCATATTGAATCTAAATGACACCAGACAGTTTTTGTGTTTAAATATTTTTACATTCATAATATTTAGGAGGCTGTAACACAGATCAAGGTTCGGGTACAGAAAGGAGGAGATGGGGAGCAGTGACACAGTTCAGGTAAGGATTTATTTTTCTGCCTGTAGCACACTTATTGCGCTCTTCTCTGTGCTTTTCTTAGCTCACTCAGGTCAGGAACAAAACTCTCAATAAATTTAATCTTCTTAATAACAAACATCTCAACACTCGTGGAAAATATGCCAACGCTACCAACCAGTTTGACAAGCCACACAACTGAGTTTAAGTCTAGACAAAGAAACACTCACTGACTTTAAGTCAAGACTCATCTATTTAGCCAGGCATACACCTAATTTATCCTTCAACTCACAATTAGGCTGCTATAGTTAGGTCTGCCAGAACCAGAAACCAGAAACATTGATCATGATCTATAACTCTGCAATAAATGGAATGGCATCTATGCTAATATTATTGTATTTGTATCCCTTTCTCAACCTCGGGACTCCTATCCTGAGGTCACCAGAACCGGCTGGATCCAGCTCCATTCCTGCTTCATGTTGGACTCCGCTGCTACATGTCTCTGAGTGATGATGACTAATAGCAGCCGGTGCCAGCCAAACATCACTTCAGTCTATTACGATGGACTTCAGAGGATGAACTGATGCCAACTCCATATGGGATATATGGGATATATATCCCAAGATATGGGATACCTCATATGCCACTGCCTGAACCTTGGATTTTGGATAGACCTCACCGAAATTACCGGCCGGTTGAACTACGATGCACCTCACTGATCTCTGCCTGCATCACCTTGGTCTAATGATGGACTACACTCTTATAATGGAATACATGAATTTGCCAACAAAACCCTTCATCAGCCAACTAACAAAGGACAAATGTATCTATGTGAACTTCTGCAGTTAATCCAGGATGAACTTCAAAGACATTAGTCATTAATCTTACAGTTCTTACAAAATCTTTGTTTAAATACTGACCCTTAACACTAATCATTTTAAACCATAACTTGCACTATATATAATTAAGTAATATTGGCATTATATTCATGATGTTAGCCAGAGAGGAACTGGCCCCCACAGTGAGTCTGGTTTCTCCCAAGGTTATTTTTCTCCATTAACCAACATCTTATGGAGTTTTGTGTTCCTTGCCACAGTCACCTTCGGCTTCCTCACTGGGACTCTAAATACAATTATTATTTAATTGCTTATTTTTAAACACAATTCACAATCGTATTTTATCAAACTACTCAATGATAGCTATTACAGTTTCATTTTCTGTTAATGCATGATTTTCTGTAAAGCCGCTTTGGAACTATGTGTGTTGTGAAAGGCGCTATACAAATAAACATGGCTTGACTTGACACCACTCCCTCTCTCCTGCAAACAGACCATGCCCCCATGTCCACTGAGAAAATAAAATATGCCGCCCCCGGTAAGATGCTGCCCATGTTATTTTACATGAGTGTTTATATGTTTTTCATTGTTGTAAATTTCTATAGCTCTCTGGCCATGTGCCCTACTGACCTCAAACAAGATTCAGAATATCCACTGACTACCCTTCTATATTGCACACCCTTTAGTTTGTCAATTTTCATCTCACATGATTTTAATAGAATTTTTTTTATTTAGAATTTCAATAGTTCCTTTGTCATGTGACCTACTGACCTCAAACAAGGGTCAGAATGTTCAATGACTACACTTTTATACTGCAAACCCTTTCGTTTTTCCATTTTCATCTCACATGATTTTACATGAATTTTATGAAGGAGCTATTGAAATACGAATGTAAAAAGATTTGTACCTTGTTTACGCTCCTTAACTAATTAAACTAGGAATGTGGAATGCTGCTCACATTTTCATGTTTATTCTATTTGGAAAGCAAATTAATGTCCGAATTGTGAGAATAAGACCTGTGCAATGTTGGGCGCAATTTTTACAACATTGTGACACTTATTTGGAGTTTGTGGCTCAACTGACTTGAGAGCTATTGAGGTTTGACAGCGCAAATATCCATTGAATATCCAACCCGTGGGAATAAGCACTTAATGCTGAACACGCTTTATTTCCGCTCGGCATGCATATACACGTACGTATGCTTACACAATCACTTAGCCAGGCGTCAGATAACTAGCAGAAAGATTTAGATCTCAGTCCAGACTGGATTCTCCTTTGGTCCGGCTCCGGACTGGAGTCCGCCTACTGGGTCTGGAATTTTTCCTGTTTCTTGCTGTAGATGAACATAACTCGCTCTAGCTTTCAAGAAACAGGAAAAATTCCTGACTGTAAATAAATAAATAATTACATGTGTAGGACGTTTGTATTGTAAGGATGTACAAGCATATTTCAGATTAATCAGGGATTGAATGACTAATGTTTACTCGCTGAAATAAGATGATTTCCTATTAAGTCAATACGAACATTGGAATGTTTGAGCATAGCAATATGGCGGCGCAGTGACTATTATGACGTTATGAGCAATTCAGATCTATATATCAGTGAATGTAATGCAATTTAATGATCTGAATTATTATTTTGAAAATATATATTATTTAGACAATTCAAATAGCATGCATTACATTATTGTGGCAGACAAGTGAAGTATTGATTGGACCATACCAAAATTCCGCCAACCAGCATCTCAGAATAGCATTCTGAGATGCTATTCTTCTCCCCACAATTGTACAGAGCGGTTATCTGAGTTACCGTAGACTTTGTTCGAACCAGTCTGGCCATTCTCTGTTGACCTCTCTCATCATCATCGTCTTTTCTGTCCACAGAACTGCCACTCACTGGATGTTTTTTCTTTGTTTTTTGGCACCATTCTGAGTAAATTCTAGAGACTGTTGTGTGTGAAAATCCCAGGAGATCATAAGTTACAGAAATATTCAAACCATCCCATCTGGCACCAACAATCATGCCAAGGTCCAAATAACTGAGATCACATTATTTTCCCCATTCACATTAACTTAAGCTCCTAACCCATAATTGATTTTATGCACTGCACTGCTGCCACATGATTGGCTGATTAGATAATTGCATGGATGATTGTTGGTGCCAGACGGGCTAGTTTGAGTATTTCTGTAACTGCCGATCTCCTCGAATGCTATTCTGAGATTCAGGTTGGCGCTGTTTTGGTGGCATGAGGGGGAACTACACAATATTAGGCAGGTGGTTTTAATCATGTGGCTGATCGGTGTATGTTGTTTAATTAAATATACAATATATTGTTTGTTTTAATTCCATTTAATTGAACATAAGCTTATAATTGGTCTACAATCCACATCTATCAGCAGTAATTACTGTTTAATTGCTGGTTTGTTAATCTGTCCAAGGTTGACTTTGCTTTCACAGGACATTTTCTTGCTGCTTTTGTGCTATTTTTGTTGATTTGAACACTTTTGGAGCACCTCGCCACATTATTAAGATTTTCATCGTCTCGTGCCATAAATGCTGCGTTTTTTGGAAGTTTTATTTGCTTAACCTATCTCAAGTCCTGCTTTTGTTTGTACTCCATCAAGCTGTATTTAAAAGCAAGAAAGCTTCCTGCTGTATGAGGCAACTCACACTCATTTTGTGAGTAACTGCTTTTGGTAAGTGTGGTTTGTTACCTGTACAGCTGGAGTTTCGCTGACTGCCCCCACTCACGAGTGGTTTATAAAGCTTGCATTGCTTTGAAGGTAGGAAAATTGCTGATGAAATTATGCAGAATCAGGGGGCATGATTAATTGTGTTAATTGTTTAGCACTTTATTTTTTAAATAAGTAATCACACTAAATTTACATGTTAAATCAACAGCCTTAGTAGATATCATTACACCATAAATGTTTTTATCTTCAAACCAGTGGGTAGCAGAGATAAGAATCAACAAGCAACTAGTCAGTGATTCATGTTAGGCTCATTGCACATGCCATTTTCCCTCTGTTTCTAGAGCATGTGTAGATTGGAGGAGGGTTGTGCAGAGTGGGCTTGTATGCACAGCTGTAGGGGTAAGTCCTCTCTTCCTTTTGTAATGTCCATTCACCAAGGCCAGAGATACAGAGCAAAAATTACTACAGCTGCAACCCAAATATTGACCCTTCACAATTCTTCACAGCTTGTCTGTCTGGCAGATGGAGGATGGCAGCTGCTGTGAGAGCTGCTGTGATGAACAAAAATTATGTATTTTCCCCTTGGTTTTTGCCATTGGTCCTGGGGGGGAGGGGGTGTGTGCAATATATATTGTGTCAAAGTTCAATGAACGAGGATGCAGGAGACAGAGAATGCAACTCAAAGGTACATTTATTCTTCACACGTTTGCTTCACTGCGTAACAGTAAATGGTCAGAAATCTAGGGGAACCATTGATAACAAACTACATTTCACAGACCACATCTCAAAGACTGCAAGATCATATAGATTTGCACTACAATATCAGGAAGATAAGACCCTTCCTCTCTGAACATGCCACACAACTTCTTTTTCAATCACTTGTCATAACTATACTGTACTACGGTAACACTCTCATTGGAGGCCTCTCTGCATGTGCAATTATGCAAATGAAAACCCCCTGCAAATGATCCAGAATGCAGCAGCACATCTGGTCTTTAATCAACCAAAGAGAGAGCATGTTACACCACTCCTTGTCTCTCTTCACTGGCTGCCGGTTGATGCATATATCAAGTTCAAGGCTCTGATGCTGGTATACAGAACAGTCACTGGGTCTGCTCCAGCATACCTAAAATCATTTCTGCAGAACTACACTAGAAGCCAGTGGTTGGCTAAGGAACTTCGCCTTGTTGTTCCAACACAAAGAGGCACCAAAACTCTTTCCCTTACTTTCAGCTTCATCATACCACATTGGTGGAATAACCTTCCCAACTCCATCCGTGGAGCTGACTCATTTTCTGTCTTCAAAAAATGGCTAAAAACAAATATTTTCCATGAGCACTTAACCAGTCATTAAATAATAATATCTATATTTTTTAAATTATTGTTGCACTTGTACTAATCTGTTTTGAATACTATTCTGATGCTAGTGAAACATTGCAATATGACACTTTTCGTACCACTGTCCCCTTAAGACGATTCACTTTTGTTTTCATCTTTTGTAAGTCACTTTGTTATAAACGCGTCTGCCAAACGAGCAAATTTAAATATATGGTGTGACTGGCAGCAGCCCTGGCCCCGTCGCTCACTGCGAACAAAGAAACAACAATTCCCAGCAATTCTTCTCAGGTGAAAATCCTTACCACTTCCTGTCTCCCCAGACGAACACTCGACCATGGCCTCTCCTCAACACACACACACACACGCACACGCACGCACGCACATATAAGAAAATAAAAATGACAATATGAAATATTTAAATATAATTGTTAAACTACTATTTTTGTTAAAAATCGTCATCTACCCCTCACTTGAGCAGCACAGACAGTTATACAGTTATTCGCTTTGGCCCCACCTCAGGTATAAGCACTTTATGTTATGCATTCTCTGATTCCATTGTTTACTGCCCTTTCATTCAACACTATCATTAATTCAAATTGAATCATGCCCGCCACTACAAATGACCAAGGTAAGCATGCTTACCAAAATGAGAAGCTCCTTCTTTCAGTCACTCCATCTGATAGGTAAGATTTTAGTTTTCTGTCAACACGTTCAAGTTCACGTAACTTATGCATTATTAAGAGCTTCAATGGATATCTGCAGTGAAGGCATCGATGACCTATGTGGATTTGGCAAAGTTATTCCAATTAAAAATCGAGTAAGAGAGGCTATCAAAACTTCAACAAACAGGTAACTTTTACAGCAAAGTGACAGAGATGTTCATTCGCAAGGAGAGAAGCATGGATTTTGTGTTCAAGTAAAGGTAAGTTAATGTATTTATTAAAAATCAGTGATTTTGATACTAGGTTATAGATACTAGTTCATTGTTTCTGGTTAGTCTAAGGCTATGAAGTGGTGATCTGGCAATCATGTCCTTCTTGTGTTATGTCTGTTTTATAGTTCTAAGATTAGTGTGTCTGTTTAAAAAAAAGATTAAGATTGTTGTCTTTTGTGGTCAGATTAGTTAATAGCCGCTGTCCATTCCAGTGGTTCTAAAATGTGGGAAGATTGATGTGTGAGGCCTATGATGTTGAAACTACTGTATTAACTGGCAATCTTTTATTTTTATTTTTGTTTTATGTCAAAAAAGCTCTTCTGGCACTATGGTTCATTGTATGATTTAATGGACATAAACATGCTTGGCTCAATCTTTAATTTGTGTTACAGTATATGAACAATATTACTGTCCTGAATTTTAAATTGGTCTTGACGTTCGCCACTGTATCAATTTTTTCCATTGACTGGTGGGTTCTAAGGCAATAATTTATGTCAATAACATTTCCGTGAGATTATGCTTACCCGTATAACGCATTTTGGGCCTAGCGTTTAATAATGTGTATTAAAAATCTTTAATACTTGCCTAATCTCAATATATATATATATATATATATATATATATATATATATATATATATATATATATACATACACACAGTACTGTATGTATACAGTACACGCTTTGCTTCTGAGCCTCCCTCCTAGCAGGACCGAGGTGGGTCTGGGTGGCCGACGGGCCCACCCCCTGAGTGCGGCAAGGAAAAAACTGCCTGAAGGCTTCCTTGTGGCTTTTTGCCTCCTGGAACCTGGAGATGACTGTTCATAGCGTCCCCGAATAGGCCAGAAGGCGAAACCGGGGCATCGAGGAGGAAAACTTTATCCTTGTCCTTGATGCCCAATAGGTTGAGCCAAAGGTCCCTTTCCATGCTGACCAAGGCAGACATTGACCGGCCAATGGCATGGGCTGTCTGCTTGGTCACGCGGAGAGATAGATCTGTGGCTCGACGAAGCTCAGAAAAAGCTTCTTCGTCGAGTGTGTTACCCGCACTCAGCTCCTTCAGCAGGTCAGCCTGGTACACCTGTAACACTGCCATCATGTGCACAGCAGCACCAGCCTGACCAGCTGCTTGATAAGCCTTCCCCGCTAAGATGGAGGTAGTTCGGCAAGGCTTTGTGGGGAGAGAGGGTTTTTTTAAGTGACGATGCCGGACCCGGCAAGAGATAACCCGCAAGTGTCTCTTCAACCGGCAGCATCATCGAATACCCCCGTGTCTCAGCACCCACGATAGTCGAATATATCTATGTCGAGGGTACGTGGACACGGGAAGTATAAGGCTTACCCCATGAGCGAGAGAGCTCAACATGGAGGTTATCAAAGAAGGGAAGGGACTGATAAGGTGTTCCCTTCCCCCGGTCACCAGAAAGAAATCTATCCTCCAACTTGGAGCGTTTGGGGATCTCTTGTTGGCATGGCCAGTCTAACTGAAGCCTGGCCACCGCACAAGTAACCACGTCGAGTAATTCCTCCGCTGATTTGTTAGCATGGACGGAATGCTCTGAGGTGGGTAGAAATTCAAGGTCCCCCTCGTGAACCGAAGAGGCGCCGGAGCGCGCTTCAAGGTCGCGGGAAGGACCATATGGGTCTTGGGAGAGAGCGCGCGAAAGGGACGAACCCGTCTCTCGCTCCTCAGCCAGATCCATGCGAGAACCCCACGAATGAAGTGTGGGCGCTGACGCTTTTCCAGTGCAGCATCAGAAGTGTAGCTTTTGAAAAGGGAACAAAAAATTACAAATTATGAAAACCGAGGAGAATAATTTAGATCTGCAAAAGCCCTCTCTCAGTATCAACCCACATATGAAAACAATGGTTATATAGAAATATCAAGTTTACATAAGAATGCATTTAAATGTTATTTTCTTTTTGGGGAAAAGAAAAGAGATAAAATGTCTATTCTTCCATTTTCTCTATAAAGTATCATTCTGTTCTGATTCTAATATTCAGTGAAGAAAATGTGTCCTGCAAATATTGTGAATTTGCACACAATAGCCTGTGCAGGAACCAGAAATCTGTGCAGATAATCATTGGCAAAAGAAAAAAAAACGTATTCGTAATTGAGAGGGCTGACTCACAGCTGTGTAGAACCAAATATAATCAGGACATTTGCAGGTTCAGTTTCACTGTACGAGTACTACCGACCCTGAACTGATGAGACACACCCATTTGACACTTGAAGAATAGTGAATATATATATATACAGTGGGTACGGAAAGTATTCAGACCCCCTTAAATTTTTCACTCTTTGTTATATTGCAGCCATTTGCTAAAATCATTTAAGTTCATTTTTGTTCCTCATTATTGTACACACAGCACCCCATATTGACAGAAAAACACAGAATTGTTGACATTTTTGCACATTTATTAAAAAAGAAAAACTGAAATATCACATGGTCCTAAGTATTCAGACCCTTTGCTGTGACACTCATATATTTAACTCAGGTGCTGTCCATTTCTTCTGATCATCCTTGAGATGGTTCTACACCTTCAATTGAGTCCAGCTGTGTTTGATTATACTGATTGGACTTGATTAGGAAAGCCACACACAGTCTATATAAGACCTTACAGCTCACAGTGCATGTCAGAGCAAATGAGAATCATGAGGTCAAAGGAACTGCCTGAAGAGCTCAGAGACAGAATTGTGGCAAGGCACAGATCTGGCCAAGGTTACAAAAAAACTTCTGCTGCCCTTAAGGTTCATAAGAGCACAGTGGCCTCCATAATCCTTAAATGGAAGTTGTTTGGGACGACCAGAACCCTTCCTAGAGCTGGCCGTCCGGCCAAACTGAGCTATCGGGAGAGAAGAGCCTTGGTGAGAGAGGTAAAGAAGAACCCAAAGATCACTGTGGCTGAGCTCCAGAGATGCAGTCGGGAGATGGGAGAAAGTTGTAGTAAGTCAACCATCACTGCAGCCATCCACCAGTCGGGGCTTTATTGCAGAGTGGCCCGACGGAAGCCTCTACTCAGTGCAAGACACATGAAAGCCTGCATGGAGTTTGCTAAAAAACACCTGAAGGACTCCAAGATGGTGATAAATAAGATTCTCTGGTCTGATGAGACCAAGATAGAACTTTTTGGCCTTAATTCTAAGCGGTATGTGTGGAGAAAACCAGGCACTGCTCATCACCTCTCCAATACAGTCTCAACAGTGAAGCATGGTGGTGGCAGCATCATGCTGTGGGGGTGTTTTTCAGCTGCAGGGACAGGACGACTGGTTGCAATCGAGGGAAAGATGAATGCGGCCAAGTACCTGGATATCCTGGACGAAAACCTTCTCCAGAGTACTCTGGACCTCAGACTGGGCCGAAGGTTCACCTTCCAACAAGACAATGACCCTAAGCACACCGCTAAAATAACGAAGGAGTGGCTTCACAACAACTCCGTGACTGTTCTTGAATGGCCCAGCCAGAGCCCTGACTTAAACCCAATTGAGCATCTCTGGAGAGACCTGAAAATGGCTGTCCATCAACGTTTACCATCCAACCTGACAGAACTGGAGAGGATCTGCAAGGAGGAATGGCAGAGGATACCCAAATCCTGATGTGAAAAACTTGTTGCATCTTTCCCAAGAAGACTCATGGCTGTATTAGATCAAAAGGGTGCTTCTACTAAATACTGAAAAAAGGGTCTGAATACTTAGGACCATGTGATATTTCAGTTTTTCTTTTTTAATAAATGTGCAAAAATGTCAACAATTCTGTGTTTTTCTGTCAATATGGGGTGCTGTGTGTACAATAATGAGGAACAAAAATTAACTTAAATGATTTTAGCAAATGGCTGCAATATAACAAAGAGTGAAAAATTTAAGGGGGTCTGAATACTTTCCGTACCCACTGTGTATATATATATATATATATATATATATATATAGGTTGGGATTTAAACACAGGCCCCATTGTTGGCTAATATTTACATTTATTACAAAACATACAAACTTTAGATATTTCATAATTTTCAAACCTTCAGAAACCCTCAGTCTTTATAAACATAAATTCATCAAGCAGTTAACCACTTGTTATTGTAACAGTAACAACAGAACCATGCTACATACTGGGGTTAAAATGTCATTGTCATATGTGCTGGGAAGAGTATGGTTAGAGGTTAAACAGATTTTTATTTAATGCACTTTCACTCATTAATGAGCTGGTTACATATCACCATGGAGTACCAGATTAATTAAAAACCACAGACAGTTGATTACTGGAAAATTACTTGCAGATATCCCGTCAGCCTGTGAGACTTGAAGCCAGTGTTCTGATGAGCTAAATTACACTATTATTGATCGCTCGCAGTAAAATTAGACGGTGATTGCTCCATCTTGTCTGCAATGTATTTGTTTAAGATGGAGCAAATCGTACAAACAACATGAAAGGTATTCTGGCACTAAATGACAAACATGTGGAAGTAATTTGTGGGACACTTTGCTCCCTACTGAGTTGTATCTAAATGTAGCTCTCATTGGAGAAAAAAGCTTGGAGACTTGTTTTTTTAAACATGTAATACTGCACCCCACCATAAAAATGCCTACTTTAAATAACAATTAACGTCTTTTTTTTTTCTAAGTGTTAAAGCTTACGGTACCAACCGTTTTGCATGGCATAACATTAACATTAACTTTCTTTAATCAAACTAAAAATAAAATAAATGAAAGTAGATGTCATTATTGTCAAGCTCTTGTTCCATGATTTAAAAGTGTAAGGAAAAAAAAAATAATGTTTACATTTTTGGAGGAAGTACTATTGAAAGAATAAGGAGTCTACCAGATAAATCCTGTTAACACTTGGCCTTATTATCACATTTATTTCAGTATTCGCTGGCAGCGGTATGAAGTTGAACCAGATGAATCTGATGCTGTAAGTCATAGTGTGCCTTTAAATAGTAGCTTTTTGTTGCTAATGTCCTTGTTATAATAAGATGTGTCAGAAACCAGTACAATTAGGTTGACAAATTGTGGTAATGTTTATGACCAAACCTCAAATAATCTTCATGTGAGGTTTTCAATATAAAGTTGCACCCTTAGTATGTTTCTTGTCCTGTGCCATCTGTACATTTATCAGGGCAGGGCACAGAAAGCCCTGAGAAACAGAAACTGGCTCTGGTCAAATTTAGCTGAAACAGAAAAAAGGCAGAGGCCCAAAACAACTGCCAATGCCAAAATAATACCAGTGACTCATAGTTGCCTTCAAGCCATGCTGCCATTCTTCTCCTGCTTCAACATGCAGTCTGGTCTACCTGCCATGAACTTTAATTAAACACACTATATATAGAGACTACACAATCTACACCACCTCGTTTTCTATAAACACTGAAACTCAAGAAACTGAAAGTTGTGATATTCTTCAAAATTATATTTTATGCTGTAAGCACACTGTAAAAAGTGAATGCATGCAATTGTTACATAAAGGAGTAATTTCTGACCTAACCTTAAAAAACTACTATAGTCACATGAATTAACACAAACATATTGAAGGTGAAGTGTGTATTTTCTTTGCCACTAAAGCATCACCAAATGGATTTGCAAAAATAAACAAACAGCTTTCCAGAATACTTCCAGGATCTGCAGTTTATCGAACAAACACATGTTTCCAAATAAAAAATATTTTTAATGCAATATTTTGCGATAAATGAGATATAATTAGAAAGTGCCAGTTTTGTTCTGTTAAACACATGGGTTGGAAATACTGCTTTATTCAAAAAAAAAAAATTTCATGACTTTGATGGAAACAATAGTTGTTGCTGTATTGGGTAGGGAGGCTCAAACAAAAAGAACGATATATTTTATAGTGCTTTAGGGGCAAGTTAGTTAGAGCTTTAGTTTTCTCTGCATATTAGATTTGACAGTAGAAAGTATATATATATATATATATATATATATATATATATATATATATATATATATATATATATATATATATATAGTAGCCATATAGCATGATTTTGAGTGTGATATTGCTTATATACAACAGTTCAATGAACAAGTACATTTTAAGAAATTAGGAAAAACTGAGTACGGTCATAAAAACTCATTTGTGCATGGAACTACTTTATAATGCGACCGATCAGAATCTGCTGTTGCTGGTTCAAAACAAATGATGCGTCCTAGCCTCCATTAGTAATTCAAAATGTTCACTTCAGAAATAGTATCACAGCATGTGCTGTTTCTAACTAGTCGTTGGATAAACAAGGATAGACGGATGGATGTGTGTATGTTTGTCTGTGTGTGTGTGTGTGTGTGTTTGTGTGAGAGAGAGAGAGAGAGAGAGAGAGAGATGGAGCTTGTGCGATCATCTGTTGGCACACCCAATCAGAGATGCTTACAGCTTTCTGAAGGTCAGCTTTCTCAGTGGAATATAGATGTCCAAGCGGGGTATTCCTCTCTATTTCTGGGTAGCCAGTGCACAAATGTCATTCACTATAGAAACAGCGATGTCCTCCGCCATTTTAAACAGAATGTATCCAATGTGTAAACTCACAGAGCACAGTTCTATGTAAACAATGACTAACGGATTCACTTTACGTAACCAACTGGCTCATATTACACACAAAAATGATCTTTTTCCACCACCTGCTGGTTAAAATATGTAATTTCAAAAATAAAGACAGTAACTCTTAAGACATATGCACTGCTCTTACACTTTAATTTAGAACAGCACAAACACAAGTGGAGTGATACTCACAGTGAAGTGTCTGAATGCTGATGCTGTCACACCATCAGTGCTCATGGAACGTCTCTCGTCCAATCAGATTCGAGGATCAGAACTAACTGTGGTATATATATATATATATATATATATATATATATATATATATATATATATATACACATGGTATTTAAAGTTAAACATTTTATCTTTAAATAATGTTTTTGATTTGAATAAACCTGTCAACTTTGAAGTTAGCTGTTAAAATATTTTTAGTTACAGTACCTGACAAAAATGTGTTGCAGTATAATCTACCAAATAATAATAATAATAATAATTAAAAAAAAAACATTCGTCCTTCTTTTATCTATTTGCAGGAATCTTTATATTGGACATCTCCAGTAAAATAGGGCCGGAGTGACTTCAGCAGATGTCTGCATGCTTTGGTTTCCCTCCCAGTGTGGGTTGGGTGCTGTTTAATAAGTGCAATGTGGGAAAAGGAACGGCTAAATCCAATCCATGATTCCTCCATTACACAAATAAAAAATATGTCTCCCTGAAACAATATCTGGAAAGTCCACTGAAAATGGCTCTGTTGTCCAAACCAAGTCAAATGTGGGCGCCTCGAATTTTGGCCAATTCAAATTCTCCTGTACTATGACAGTATTGTTATTTAGGTCTTAAAACAAGTGTTTGGGTATTGCTGTGCCAAGACCAGCCATCAGTTTTCTGAGTGAAGCTGGAGCAGAATGCCAATTCAAACACAGTGGAGGAGCAGTAATATTCTCAGCACTTTTAGTGCTTAGGTCTCATTGAGCTGAGTGAAAGCAGGATGGATATTGTTATGTAACCACAGTCCGTTCCAGTTTGTTCGTGTCAACCAAAACAGACAACAGCAGATTCGAAAGGAGCAAGCAGTCCAGAATGCAAAATTAGACTGGCAAATCTTTGCAAACAGTTAAATGATTCCTTTGTTTGAGCATATGGCAGGATGCACAGCGCTTTCTACAATTTATCCAGATGGTGAACACGTTCTTTCCTGCTGCTGTCACCCTCTCCCTTTTTTTCTATGGTAAGGTGATCTGCACCATGAGTCCCAGATATATCTGTCTGTTTGACATTTTATTGTTTCAGTAGTGCAGTGCCTTGATCTAAACTAAACCACTCGCAGTTAAAAACCACCTTTATTCCATTTGGCAAAGGCCTGTATGCATATAGTACACACACCAACCACAAAAGAAGGAACGCTATAATACAAAATGTGTCTCAGGGTAATCCTAACAACTGGAAACCATTATTGCTAAATACACTATTGATTTGGACCTAGAGATCTATGCATGTTTGTGTGTGAGCATGCATGTGTCTGTGTGTGAGTGTGTGTGTAAACAGCTGCTCTTGTGACACATTGGCATTCCTGCCAATATCTGTCAGTGTATAGCTCTGAAAATAAATCCTAGGCTTTCAGCTGTCTCAGCCCACACAGAGGAAATTTGAAATCACACAGCAGTTTTAGATAAGAAAGTCACACAGCTCAGTTCCTGCCGGATCAGCCAGCCAAAAAACTGCCCAGGCTATAGATGCTGTCCATACTTGCCTTTTTGTTGCATCTATATCAATATTTAGGGAAGGTGTTGGCTGCTCCTTGTAGTTTTAAGTATGAGAAATACTGAGTAAATGGCTGAAGAATGAAGCCTCTCTGCTTATTGCTGTACAGTAAGATGGTAAGACAGCCCTCAACATATTCAGTCAGCAGCATGGGTCAGGTTTTCAAATTTAACAGATTTAACTTTGTCCTATTGTACACTTTATGTGAAGCTTTGAACTCATTCAAGTTTTGCAGATATTTCTCCCTATTAACTGTAAATAAAGTATATGCAGCAAAATCTGCTGCAACTTGCTTGTGAGTTTTGAATTGACCTTAAAGGGATAGTTCACACAAAAATGTAAATTCTGTCAAAGTCATTCTGAACTTGTATGACTTTCTTTCCTCATCCCTGTTACTTCATTTAAATATGTCCTTTTGCACCTGAAAATCCTTTGACACAATGCAACTGAATGACAAAGAGGTGAATCCTTCTCCGTTAGGCAATTGGCAACCAATGAGGCTCCCAAACAAAAAGTAGAAGAAAATTGAATTCTTTAAAGGCATCCAATGGAACCATAAGAGAAAAAAGCACAAAAAAGAGGAGGAGAGAGACAGTTTGTGTGAGATAAGACTGTATGTGTGTGTGTTTTAGAAAGAGAAGAGATGAACATAGGCAAGCATTGCCACTGAAAGCAGCTCATCCCTCTCTGTGACTTACCCTTTCACCAACCTTTGCCAAACAAAGAAATTTTGTCTTCTGAATGTCCATTTGAGCCGCAACGACATTGATTATAATGACAGATATGTGTTTAGTTAAGCCAACGCTCCTCTTCATAACCAAATGTTGTTCCAGTCAGCCTAACAAATGATTTCATATTGAACAATGTTGCTTAATTGCAAGATCAGCCATATACAGTATATGTGTATATTTGGGATCTTTCTCTTTTCTGACTGCCGTAATCCAATGCTCTCCTTTTTTTATTTTATCTTTTGGAAAGTTGTGGAAACACAATTATGGATATTTGATTTTATTATTATTTTACTGTTGAAGCAAATGGGAATGCAAAAATAATATTTGCTGTGTTCTCCCATTCACCGCTATAGCAGTTTATCCCACAGTAGTTTAATTCTGCATTCCAAATCCGGAAATGTGAAAAGGGTCTATTGAGTCAACTCAATGATTTAAACTTGAAAGGTCAAGGTGTGTATCAAGCACTATGGCAGATCTAAATCATTTTTCTGATATCAGCATCTAAATTTGTAGAACCAAATCTGTAATTATAAGTGAGCACCATCTCTTTTATTTTGGACTGATTTTAGTGGAGAAACCTCTGTTTATACCCTGAGCCCATACCCCACCTCTTGCAAACAGTGGAAAGTGCTTTGTTAGACACCTGGGATATGACTCAGGAGTACTGACCCTCCCTTGTCAATGAAAGTCAACAGAACCAGTAACTGGAAGATGTACAGACAGGACCAGAGAATCCGCAGACTATTTTTGAATTTTCTGTGCTGATTTCAAGGGAAAATCTGTGGTTTTCTTAGTCTTTTTGTAGTCCTGTAGTTGATAATCTACTCTGTTATCCTTACTGGATAGAGCAGCAAGTCTAATTTGAAATGATAGTCCATGTGGTGTGACCAAAGAGGAAGTTACAATATGGAGGGGACAACACGGTGGCAAGCCAGAATTTGTGGGCAGCTTCTATAAGAAGTGCAGGTGACTGATTAACATCTGATTCATTAATGTCTAATCCTACTGCATTTATTTTGGCAGTTCAGTTGCTCATATTATCAGTAATTAAGTAAGAGCATAGATAATTGGATAACTTTTTGCTCATTTATTCAGAAAATTGTTAAACAAAAGCTTTGAAATCCTACCTTAGGCATCTTTGACCTGTCAGCACTCATTTCCCAAGTCAATTGCATTTCTAACTGAATCAAGTCTTACAGGCTTACATTTAAATCAGAAGTATTAGTAAGCAGATGTTACATTGATAACTAGGCTGTACAACTGAAAACTACTTAAGAGATTTTTACATAAGAAACATTAAAAAAAATTACATTAATAAAAACAGGCTTTTAATATACATTCTTTCTTCCTTTTTTTTTCAACAACATAAACTCATATTTCTAAAAGACATTCAGGGAGAGGCATGTTACTTTAAAAACAAAGTGAGACACACCATTTATAAGAAACTTATACAACAAGTTAGTAGTTGTACATCATGCATGTTCTCAACCCTGCCCACAAATCCATGTATGTCATCAGTTATAGCCCTCTGCTTTTTCAGTAAAATGATTTAGGGTCGATTTCTTTTTCACAACCCTCTCTGATTGTCCATGGTGAGAAATGACTCCAGTCTCTCTATATGATTAGACAATAAGTATTGGGGCAATACCTGTAAATGGGGCGATGAGTCTGTCTGGGAAAGACAGAAGCCATAATCTCAGTTTGGTTGGATTTAGTATATCTGCTCCAGTAATCCTTAACACAAAGCCTGGATGAGTGCCGTCTTTGTGTGTGTCAGAATAGTAGGCTTGCAGAACAAGCCTTGGCATGTATTTTCTTTCTTCTTTTTCTTTCTTCTTTTTTCTTTGTTCAGTGGTAACACTGTGGCAGGTACGGAATCTTAGGTTACAGTGGAGATATCTTCTGACAACATGGAGGTGCTGAGGGTAGTGGGTAGAGGGTGGGGTGTGGACCAAAATGTTGGTGTGGAACATAGCAACAGTGTGCCTCTATACAACTACACTGGTGGCCATAATTTTTTAAATATGTAAAGATTTTGCTCTTATGGAAGGAAATTGGTACTTTTATTTACCAAAGTGGCATTCAACTGATCACAATGTATAATCAGGACATTAATAACGTGAAAAATTACGTTTTCTCATTAAAAAAATCCTCCACGTGCAGCAATAACAGCTTTGCAGATCCTTGGCATTCTAGCATTTAGTTTGTCCAGATACTCAGGTGACATTTCACTCCACGCTTCCTGTAGCACTTGTTGGGCACTTCTCATGCACCTTACAGTCTAGCTTATCCCACAAAACTCAATGAAGATCCATAAAACTTTTCCAGTTATCTGTTGTCCAATGTCTGTGTTTCTATGCCCACTCTAACATTTTGTTTTTGTTTTTCATTTTCAAAAGTATATTTTTCTTTGCAATTCTTCCCATAAGGCCAGCACCCATGAGTCTTCTCTTTACTGTTGTATATGAAACTGGTGTTGAGCAGGTAGAATTCAATGAAATGTCAGATGAGGACATGTGATTCATCTATTTCTCAAACTAGAGTCTCTGATGTACTTATCCTCTTGATTAGTTGTACATCTGGCCTTCCGCATCTCTTTCTGTTCTAGTTAGAGCCAGTTGTCCATTGTCTTTGAAGACTGAAGTGTACACCTTTGTATAAAATCTTCAGTTTTTTGGCAATTTCAAGCATTGTACAGCCTTCAATCCTCAAAACAATGATTGACTGACTAGTTTCTAGAGAAAGCTGTTTCTTTTATTGTTGTAGTTTTTTTTTTTTTTTTTGTTGTTGCCATTTTTTACCTAATGTTGACCTTAAGACATGCCAGTCTATTGCATACTGTGGCAACTCAAAAACAAACACAAAATCAATGTTAAGCTTCATTTAACAAACCAAATAGCTTTCAACTGTTATATGTGTATTATATGTTTGATATAATGAAAGTGATTTTCAAGTAGTAAATTAGCAATTTAGCATGATTACTCAAGGATAAGGTGTTGGAGTGATGTCTGCTGGAAATGGGGCCTGTCTAGATTTGATCAAAAATGACTTTCAAATAGTGATGATGCTGTTTTTTTTTTACATCAGTAATGTCCTGATTATACCTTGTGATCAGTTGAATGCCACTTTGGTTAATTAAAGTACCAATTTCCTTCCGAAACAACAAAATCTGTACATTACATCTGTATGTTACTGATAATGTGTTACGGGAGCCAACTCCAATACACAGATTTTGGTCATGCGGGAACCAGGAAGTAATCGCGTTTGTTACGAATGAGGCAACGAAGGCAGACGAGGGGGTGCGGATCCAAAAGCAGTTCTCTTTATTGACACGAAAGGAAACAAACAGACATGAACAAACAAAACTATCACGATGGGCAAAATGAGAACAAAACACGAAAACACTGGAGCTGGGAACACAGGCATGGGAGCGAACATCAACAACATTCAACAACAGACAAGGAGAAAACAAGAAGCAGGGCTTAAATACACAGGGAGTGATGACTAAATAGGACACAGGTGAGAACAATGAACAAAATGGCAGTGATGATGACAGGTGGATACTGGGAAGTGTAGTTCTTTAACAAAATGGCAGTGATGATGACACAGGGCAGACAACAGAGGAACGTGACAGCGTTCACATAAAGCTCTTTCCTACTACAGGACCTAAAGCCCATTTTAGGTACTTTTACCCCAAAACAGTACTTTTTTCATTTTCGTATATGAGGACATATACTCTATGACTCTTAGCCATTTAGAGAGATTTAAGGCTGTCTTTTTAGCTCTTATTCTGGGGTAGGTAGCTCTACCCTTATAAGAAGGACTGTGGGAGGTGTTGCAGCCTCTATGACTCACAAAGCAATGAGAAACGAAAAGAGTCGGCAGGCACAATGAGTATACAGACTTGTAGCTGCTAGCCTGATATTTCATTTTATACTGCATGGACTTACACATTTTCAAGCTCCACTTTTAATCATAATATGGCCAGTTTAGTATTTTTTTGTATGACTAATGAATAGTAAAATATATTAAAATAGTACAAAATCCAAAGCAGGTTGATATTTACAGTTACATCACATTTATGCATTTGGCAGACGCTTTTATCCAAAGCGACTTACAGAGCCCTTCTTACAGGGACAATCCCCCTGGAGCAACCTGGAGTTAAGTGCCTTGCTCAAGGACACAATGGTGGTGGCTGTGGGGATCAAACCAGTGTCCTTCTGATTACCAGATTACCAGTTATGTGGTTTAGACCACTACACCACCACCACTCCATGATATGAACAGTGAAACATCCCAGTGCTGTTATGCTAAATATCAGCACTCTTGAAACACCACTTGTCCAATAAAATTTGAGGTTCAGAACTAACTATTGTAATAAGAAGTATGCAATGGCCATAATCTAATATTTTCAATTATTCAGTGGTGCTTTCAAAACGACAATGGTAGCTAAAATTGTCACCGGTCCTTATGCAGATGAAGCATTTTGAAAGAACAAAAGAACCACAGGTGCAAGCTCATTTTACACCTTGACCTGGTTTGTCAGCTTGTCTGCTGAATTTGTGCCACTGCAAAGTGAAGTGTCAAAAGCAGCAAATCTCGGTTGATGGGAGGAGGATTAAGGGCAGTGGCTGCAGAACAAACACAAGACTCTTTGGGTTTGAGGGAAATTTCTGACAGAAAATTTTATTTTTCTCACATTTTGAGATTTCTTTCAAAATCGAACCCATTGAAAGAGTGAATATTTGATTGATTGTGTTTACATTTTTATATGTACACCTTATAACACCTTGCTGTGTACTTGAGCAAGGTATTATAGAAGGGGAAAAGCAGGTACAGCTGTTAAAATACAGTATCACTCTTTAGACACGATTTTGTGTGTTTATTTTGTGTTTCTTTATGTGTGTGTGTGTGTGTGTGTGTGTGTGTGTGTATGTGTAGACATAAATGCACCTGGGGGTGTCCATACTTGCAAACCCTCTGAAAACATCAAAGCTGTGCTGGTTGAGACATAGAATACCGGTATCATTGTCACTTCAGCACCTTAGGCAGGCAGTGGATGTGGAGAATAAGTCATTTGTCAGAGAGGGGCAAGTTGAAACTACAACCCTATTTGTTCCACTAGAGCAGGTTATGGATCCAGCTAATGAGAAGAGACATGGTCTTAGACATCTTGAAGCACACACACATTCACATGCAAACACTGACTTAGATGTGTACACACACATAACCCCCCTAATAGCCACATGAAAAGAGAGAGGGAGAAAGAGTGAAGTTAAGTTTTGTAATCTGTCTACATTACAGTGATATGGTGGAACAGTCAAGTGAGGTTTGATACATAATCAAGAGACCAATGATCATTCATCTTAAAGTTTCTAGAAGTTATGATATGTCAAAAGGCAAAACTTCCCTTTGACATCCTCTGACTCATGAAAAAGGCTCCTAGACTGTCAAAAATGTTTAGTCAGTTAGTCTGAAATAAGCTTCATGTGGTAATATCATCTTCATGTATTATAAGTAAATTATTTTATTAAATTAAAAATATTATCTTTTAAAAAGAAAATCATGAAAAAGGCTCCTAGACTGTCAAACATGTTTAGTCAGTTAATCTGAAATAAGCTTCATGCGGTAATATCATCTTCATGTATTATAAGTAACTTATTTTATTAAATAAAAAATATTATCTATAAAAAAAAAATCAGTTAGTCCTAATCAAATTTATAAGCGGTGTTCCAAGAGTGCTGATACTCAACTATTTCAAATCACATTGTTTTTTTTTTATTATTATTTTTTATTATTATAAGCTGATTTTTCATAGTTATCAGTATATTGCTGTGTATTTAAACATGCTCATTGTCTGTGCTGTGCTAGTCATTAGCAGCCTGGAACATGTCCTTCTTCACCGGCATGTTTTGGCAGCTGTTCTCAGACCAGTCCAGTCACCTGTCAGTGCTTTTCATGTGACATGGACATGTCTGTCTCACAGTTAGCCAAACCTCAATGACTATAGTCTCTTTGCAATTAATGGCCATCAAAGTGACACTCAGTTTTAATCAAAACAGACCTTCTGAATTTATTCAAAACATGCCTTGCCTCATTCTGCATGATTTCAATGAAACATATAGTATCCTAATTTGGATGTATGTGGAATTTTGTGGGTGGGAAATGTCTATTTTAGCATGATTTATGAGTGCTATTCATGGCATTATAATTTTTTTAGGCATGGCAGATGAACCGCAAACAAAGAATCTACTTTGACACATTAAAATGTTTGATATGCATTGTGGGTCCTGGCTATAAAGTGATCAAAAAAATTCAGTTGCTTGAGAAGCATCAGAATTTAGTGCTCAGTCCACCAAATTTCCATGCCGGCATCATAATGTTAATTTTACCTTTTATAGCAAAAGTATGATAGCTACAGTTGTCCATTTTCTTGTTCATAAAAGAAAGAAGAAAAGTAAATTGTGGCTATTTTGCACAAATGCCACTGTTTTGGCACAAATGCTACTATAGCATCTCCATATGTGGGATCTGGTAACTAACATCTCTCCCTTCCAAAATACAGTACAGCCACATGTATACATGTTGTCAGGGCCGCCATTAGGATTTATGGACAGGGGGACAACATTTTCCAAATTGCGAAATAGTGACAGACTTTGACTGTGCAGAGTACTTTTACGCTGCTTGTACATGCTCATTGCCAACCTGAATATGAAAAACTAATATTTTAATAAAGAGTGTTTTCTTACTCTTAATGAGTTTTGTTTTATTTATAAAAAAAACAACAAAAAAACAGCAACCCTTACTTACTGCGGCACAGCCCTCATCCATCGCACTGCAGCACTGTCCACCACCACCTACCCATCCTTGTGTTACTCACTCACTCACTGTTTAGGGATGCTAGTCTCTCCCTCAATGGACCTGCTCTACATGGTGGGGATGCTCGTCCCTCCCTCAGGTTCTGATAGAGGGTGATATCATTATAAGAGTCTGATTATTTTCTCGCTGACTTCAGGCCTAAATATTTGCTAATTGCAAGCTTTAGTAATTCCAGCAGGTTGCAATATAATTGTCTTATAATTAGGGATGGGTATTGTTAGGAGTTTATCAATACTATTTCTCTGATCGATACTCCTTATTGGTTTGTTTTTTGTCAATTATTAAATAATTGATAAAAATATAGAATTTTTTTAATGAATGTTGTTTCTAGAGTAGCAACAGTAATATTTACAACATCAAAGTCATTATATAAACTCAATATCTCACTGGAAACAAATCTAAAATGTAAATAAAATAATTGTATCCAATGGCTGCTAAGAAAGCAGGGAAGGCTGTCATCAAGGGGCTGTGTTTGACGTCAATCAATCTGTGCACATGTGGGTCAAGTGCAGGTGGACCTGTGCTGCCTACATAGCGCCAGGGAAAATTGCATGTTTATTTTTTATTTTTAGATAGACGTCATATAAAAAATTTTGACTTCTTAGCATTGGTAACGTGTTAATTGGTACCATTAACTTAGGTACTCTTTGTCCCACATTTGTTGGGATCTGGTCACTGATCTGTGTGTGTGTGTGTGTGTGTGTGTGTGGAGGGCAACTCCGAGATTATAAATTACACCAAAACGTAATAAAAAACGTAATGTCGGAGCTTATCAACACTACAGTCTTTAATCATTTAGCACCGGGTCCCATTTAATACCGGGTTTTGGTACCCATACCTAATTATAAGGGCATTTATAGCTATCTATTATATTGATATCTTATCTAGTTAAGTGAACGTGGTAACGTTATTTAAAGGTTAAGATAGCTAGCTGCAGTTTTATTCGCTAGTCTACACTAGCTCCTCACTTTTGCCACGTTCAGCTTCGCGTCATACCTAGTGCTTCATGCTTGGCAAGAAATCTGGCCATCGCCTCTCTGCTTCTTTCATTCACTTTTGCTCTCTGTTTACTCGCATTTCTTTGTTGTGCCCCTGATTTTAACCTTTGGTGAGGCATTTTGACTCTAGTCAGTCCATTAAGGGTCAACTATAGACCTTTGCATGGGCCCCCCTGGGCCTTGGGCCCGGGGTCATCTGTACCCGTTGACCCCCCCTGACAGTGGGCCATCATGTTGTCACCAAATATAATTACAGTTGACATTTTTGGACATTTAATTCACACTTAAATAACATTTAATTAATTTTATTAAACAACAAAACATTAAACAAAGTGATATCTGCAAACAAATTATGCTATCCAGATCCATTTTTGTAATAACTTTTTTGCAACTGATCTCAATGTGATTTAGTCTTTGGGTGAAGTCAGTTACACTCAAGTTCACACTGGCACCCTTGCAGAGTAACCACAGGCGCTGTTCATCACATTTGTAACAGATATGTTCCTGTTCCTTGTTGACAACTAGAAAAAGGCTTAATTTGTAACATTTTATAGATAGATAGATAATATATATAATTAGTATCATGCATTACCATTATGCATTACTACTCTAAATGTGTACAGATAAAAAGCACTTCAGTGTAGTTTTTGCTCTGACAATGTGGCAGTGAAAATGCTAGAGCTTAAGTATATGTCAGCCATGAAATGTTTAATGAAGGATCAAGAGTTGTGCAGGGAGAAGTGGGACAGTTCGTATGGGAGTCACTTTTCCACATTTTCCGCAAGTCTGCCATCTGACTGGCATGTCTGAGCACATTCCGCAGAAACAAATTGGTGGGGACGTGGATATAGACAGTACATTGTTGAGAGGATTACTGTCATATCCATTTGAATATATTTCTCAAAGATGTTAAATGCAGGCTGCCCTCATTGGCTGCTTCTTTTACAAAACTGTCCTCATGAAAAAAAAAGGAGGTGGCCATCATAGCTGAAATGGACAATTAAAGCTGCATAGTAAAGACTGGGCCATTGCTCAAGGAAGAGTTGTGTCTGTAAGGGGAAGGAATACTATAAATCTCTCTGGAATACTATAAATCTCTCTGAAAATGTTCTGGTAAACGTCTAGAGCCGGCTTAGGGGAGTGAAGTGATGAGATGCAATGTGCTTTTCAATCTGGCTAAGCACAGCTGATTTTTAAACGTTATTATTTGTTGCTTCATTTAGTTGAATAGAAGACAATGACATTTAATTCAGTTTATTTAGTCAATGCAAACCCACAGTAAAAGGCATTGCCCAAAGTATGAAGAAATATAAATATTCTAAGATTTCATGAAAGGAAAAAAAAATCAATTACAAGCAATACAAGACAACTGATAATTAGAGGAAATAAAGATAAAAAACATGAAATAATATAACGAAATAATATACAACAAAGAGCTACCAGAATAAAAGTCTGCTTTACTAATACTTTAAGTCTCACAAAAAATATAATATGCATGTTATAATGCAAATACTAATACTAAAAAACGTATTTAATTGCAAATGTATTATATTTATAAGATCTTTTTAAATTATAAGTGTGTACTGTGATGTTCTACATGTTGAGCTCAGTCTACCCTCCATGTTAGTTTAAGAGCTTGTGTCTCAAAGCCATTCATGAATGGACACGTCAGTAGCTTTCTGTAATGACTGACATGACAATTTCTGCACACACATAGTATTTTATTACCTTGTAACTTCATTTATAAGTAATGAATACAGCAATTTCAGATTAACGGCAAGAAAGTTTGGGTTAAATGGTGTTTTTAAATAGCATAAATCCTAATGAATAAAGTGTGTACCAAACAAACAGTAAATTAATAAATAATTATTTGTAAGTCATGTGCTTTAAAATGGACTGCTTGCATTTAGTAGTATTTAGTTCATAACATGGTTTATGGATTACAATACATGTTGGAGAGGCTAATACAGTACATGCACTTTTGCTCTAGTCAAATTGGTTTACAAGTCTAATTAAATTGTCAAATGAGAGAATGGGTCAAAGATTACACCAAAGCACTTTTGACTCTTAAACTTATTTATGTAGCTACTCAATGGTGCCATGATCTTTTTTGAAATGCTAATGTTAATGAATAAATAAAATATTGCTGAAACTGACTTGATAAATAAAATCCATGTTCCATTATTCATATTGGTGACAGCTAAATTAGACTTTATTGTTTTATGCTCATTTTTTCTAATGGTATTCAAAATGCAATCTTTGATAGGAAATACAAATGAGGGGAGAACTAAATAAAACTGCTGGGACTCATTGTATGAGCATCTCCCTTTTTCATTCCAAGTGTGCCGTAACTAAGCATTCGCCAAACTCCACAGAAAACATCTGATCTGTCCTGTTTCATTTCCACGGCCAGCTAGTTGCTCCACTCAATTACACACACAAAACTATCACAAATATGTTATTCAAATCAAGAAATAAGCACAGACAACTAATGTTGACAAAAGAGCTCTAGTGACACCACAAAAAGGCTCACTCAGGGTGAGCAGCATTGCAGCAATGACGGTTTTGTATGGGCGACAGCTGGTTTTGTTATAGTTGACTGAAAACAAGTCGAGTTGTGCTGGAAGAGTGTTAGAAAAGACCTCGAAGTTGTCTGATTTTGGAATAACGGCACAACCATTCTATGCGGTCCATTCAGCATGGCCGGATGGATTTTCCCATCCCAGTAGTTCTCACGCTTAGTGCTACATCTCAAATAAACCTCCTATGGATTCCTTACTTTAGAGAAGAGGCAAAGGATGGGTTAGTGGGAGTGGGGCATTGGGGCTGGGGGGAGGGAATGGGTCACTTGTAAAAAGGCGTTTTATAGAGATGCTGATTTCTCATTCAGCCCAGGCTGTGGGGGAACAGAGGCCAAGGAATGAATGCAATGTTGGAGAAAAAGAGAGAGAGAGACAAAAGATTGAGATGAGAGAGAGAGAGAGAGAATGTTCCAAGCTCTCTTGTAGGAGCTATAACGCATGATGTATTTTGGAGTTGAAAAAGAACTTCCCACTGGGAATAGGATGCCCCTTGAACCCTGCCTGCAAAAAATACAATCCTCTGCTAAAGCATTCAAAGTTCAAGGTGGCTTATTCTCACCTGCATACAGAGAGAACTGAGAGTGAGAAAGGGTGGGAGGCGCAACTCTATCCAAGTGCTTATCAGAAGCCCTGCTATTCTTTTGCAGCCAGGCGGATATATACATGTAAAAGTCCTGCTTGATTATGGTAAGATGTGAATTTGCCAGATTGTAATCACATTCACTCAGGAAGACTATTGAAAAAAGTACACAGGACTTCAGCCCTGCATATTCCTGCAGCTCACTTCCCTTTCCCCTGTTGTTGTGTGGTAGATCGAGCTGTAGGCATTTTGAAGCATAAAGATGAAGAGCTGTCATCCACAATAACGATCGCAAACAGAAACTTTTCTCTGCATACCCAAACAACAAACAGCATTTTACAGCATTCACAAACTACAGCATTTTTCTCCTCTCAATGTTTTTTGGGACTTTTTAAATGCTCTAGTTCTCAACTATAGATATATGCAGTATAAACTGTAACTGTACTGTTTTTAAACATGGATTTCAGCCAGACTAAAACAATCATTTGTCATGTAAATGATTTATTTCAATGGAAATTGCACCAGTATGATTCTTTCTAAGCCAGACAAACAGACCTAGATAATGCGATTGTAGCCTGGCTTCGCTCAGCATGTTATTTGGACCACAATTGTCCTCGGCATTGTGCACACTCCGAAAGACAGAGGATGTTTTATATGTTTTTACCCAACATATTTTTCGACATTCCTTCAAATATTCTATTACGTAGTGTCATGTATACTTGGAAAGACAGATGAAGACTGTGGCTGAACTGTGCATAAACCATTTGACAACTGATATTTACTTTTAGGTGTGACACAATTATCCTGTTCAACAGCTTACAAGAGCGGGTTGAATACTGTCTGTATAAACAAATAACTTAAGTCAAGCACCTTTTTTGATTTTCGCATTAGCCATTAATAATGCCTGTAACCAGTGTGACTTTGGTGATTGCAACTGACACAACATTATTAAATTAAATGCTGTTTAATCGAGGTGCAAGTTCACATGCCAAATCATAATATACTGCCATTGCCTTAAAAAATTTTTTTATTAGTTTTAACTGATTGAAGAGTAGGGTTTTAACCATTAAACTATTGTGGATTTATGACATGACAGAAAACTAGTTGTCCAGTTTCGGTCCGTTCACTCAGCGCTAAACAAACTCACTCTCAAAAAGCAGTTGTGACACCTGAAATGGTCACAGAATGTAGTTGACACTCTTATTTATGACCAAACTGTATGTGATCATTACTGTATTTAGCACTCTAAAACAGGAATGGCAAATGCATTAAGCTGCTTTGTGAACATGGTCTCATCATCCTCTAGTTTTCTTTGTGTTCTCTCTTTCCACCACTCTCACTTTTGTCTTGTTATTCCCAGTCTTCCAACACATATGGGCAGTTTCATCCTCATTCTTAATTTGCTAGAAGTACGAATTATGCATGGACACTTGCAAACTTTGTTGTATTTACCGAAAAATAAATTTTCCAGCTGACATGACTCTTAAACAGATGTTGAAAATGTGGAAAATAATTCCCAGTGGAGAGAGACCAAGAAAAACAATTGGTTTTCCACAATACGAGAGGATGAACACATGGACATGTGGGCATATGTAAGTGTTTGTGTGAATGTGTTTGCATGCGTTTACCTTAGTGCATCTCTGTTTATAGGAGCATCTGTAATCTAACCTGAGGTTCTGCTCACATTGTGCTTAACAAAACACAAACCCCATTTGAATACATCAGAGGATTTGATTGTACTAGTTGTTGATTGAATGTGTCTGTTTCTGTGGACTTAACCATAATAGCATCTTAAAAAATGAAGTGCCTCAACTAAAATATCATGTCTGACATATCATGAATATTTAACATTTGAAGAAAATAATGTTTTGTTTTAGTAAATCAATGTAGAGACTCTTTGTACCATATTAAAGATAGAGATCTCAGGCTGGCCAATAGCATTCTCCAGAAACATAGTCATGGGAGAGACATGATATAAGGCATTTACTGACAGCCAGTGGAAACATTTAGGTTTCTTTGGTTACAATAGGGTGATTCCAGGCTGTACATATAGCCTCACATTATAGATTATCTTTCTTCCATCGCCTTTCATGTTGTGGCCACCCCCACACTCCTTTTTTCCACAGTATTCACCATTAGAAGGCTGCTTTATAAAGGTTATCATTTTCTTTTTCTTCCAGCTTCTCTTTTCAGAGATGACCATTTCTATTTACTGAGAACATATGCAGCAATCTCACAAAAAAAAAATAAAAATTTTCACAGCATTCATGGAACGACAGTGAAAATGAATTAAGAGAGTGTGTGAGAAATAGAGAGACAGAGTATGTACAGTCCAATTAGCCATTATAGACTACATCTGAAGAATGTATAGGCGCATATCTTCTTAACGATTAAATCTAGATGTCTATGGAGTCACGTGGCGCCATGCGAGGATCAGACGTGTGAACGGCGAGCTCTACGCACTTTGCTAGTTTGAATAATTTTTGTGTCATAAACCGGTGAGATTCAATTAGAAGACTTGGAGAATCGTAACCGGCAAAACAACGTCCAAATTGTTGGTATTCCTGAGGACCAAGAAGGCCAAGATATGGTGAAATTCCTAGACAGGCTCTTCCTGAGTCTGCTTGACATAACAGGCCATAAGCTGGAAATCGAGCAAGCTCACAGGGTTCCGCTCGGAGATTCGCGGATGGAGACAGGCCCCGATCAGTTTTGGTCAAAATTCTGAGATCATCTGATAAAGAGCTTGTGTAACACGAGGTGAGGAGTAAAGGAAGTCTTTCTTGGAAGAACCACAGTATTTTCTTGTACCCAGACTTTGTGAAAAATCAGATATTTGGATACTTTTGAACCCATCTGGTAGGGACTATACATTTTTTTAATCAGTTCATATGGTTTATTCTAGAATAGATTTATTTTTATACGAATCCCTCATTTCATCTGTTGTTGATTGTTCAATTGGAAATTTTTAGTCTCAGAACACGCCCTGGTGAGTTTAGAGGTGTTGCCACATACGGAGAAAATGAAATCATGTAGTTGGCACTTTAATGTATCCCTTTTGCAAAATCCTGATTTCCAACAAATGCTAATGGCGGAAATCAGTGTCTATAAGTAGGCCAACTGCACTTAAGGCAGTTCTTAGGGGTCGGATCATAGAGTATGCCTCATTCATCCAAATCCAAAGTGGAGTTGGAAGGGAATATTAAAAGTGCAGAGGCAGAGCTAAAGTGTCAAATATCTGATGGCTTCAGAGAATTGACCTGAATGAAATTTAGATTTAATACCATTTTGTCACAGATGGTGGAGTTTTGGCTATTCTGGTCATATTTTGATTTGGGGGACAAAGCAGGTAAGCTTTTGGATAGATATATAGCAGAGAGTCTTTTCCCACCATTCCGTCAGTGAAATCTGCTTGCGGTAAAATTTTTATCTCAGCCATTGATATTAATAATGCTTTTATCATTATTAATCTTGATCTCTATAGTTCCATGTCTTTGTCTAATGATGAAGATATTAGAAACTTTGTGGAACTATTAGAACTCCCTAAATTGACAAATGAGCAACAACATTCTCTTGATTCTGAGATAAACTTGGAGGAGCTTGACGAGGTAATTAAGGCCTTGTCTACAGGCTTCCAGTGGCTTAAACAGGGCATTAAGTATTTGGCATTTTATTGACAGCAAATTTGTCAGATTTAGTTAGTTATTTTGACCCCTTAATAAAAAGGGCAGAGTGATGTGGGCAGGTGGGCTTCATTACATTTATCTATAATTGGGAAGGTTAATGTTATTAAAATGAATTGCATTCCAAAATGTAACTACTTTTAACAATATCTCCCTGTATATATCCCCCTCTCTTATTTCAAGCAATTTGATAGCATAGTGAAGTCCTTCATTTGGAATGGTAAGCGTCCTAGATTACATTTGAATAATTTACATAGGCCGATTGACAAAGGTGGACTAGGCCTACCCAAGATTTTGTTTAATTACTATGCATTCGGTCTCAGATATTTTACTCCTTTGTCGCTTCCACCTGAGAGAGCCTTGCCCCTATTTTGCCATTGCAAAGCCTTTCTATCAAACTAATCGGAGAAGGTAAGTTACACCCTGTTATCTCGCATTTGCAATCAGTATGGACAAAAATGTCCAGAGTGTTTAATTCAGAAATGTATTTACATGCTGTCTCAAGCATATGGCTGAACCTTGAATTATGTATTAATAAGTCCCCTTTCTGCTGGTCAGAGTGGATTGTGAGGGGGGTTACTACACTCGGTGACCTATATGAGAGTTGAGATCTTTTGAAAATGTTGGTATTCCCAGATCTTAGTTCTATAGGCATTTACAGCTGTGCCACCCACTCTGTATTGTTTTTGGGAGTAGCACACACACCGCTAAAGTGGCAGATACTTTGGGAGAGGTGATTTCTGCTTTTGGAAAAGTTAATGAGGCATCAGTGTATTACTCTCTGCTAATTCAGAGTCTGGGGTAGGAGCTTTAACTTCTAGGGGGGGTAATAGTGGGAGTTAAATGTGATTAAATGTATAAACAATGTATTTTTCCTCTGTGATATGTCTATGAATCAATTAAACATTTTCATTGAAAAAACAATAATAGAATTACATATATTTTGATGAACATGAACATGCACCTGTGGTAGGAACAGCTTACAGATGGTAGGTAATTAAGGTCACAGTTATAAAAACTTAGAACACTAAAGAGACCTTTCTACTGACTCTGAAAAATAGCAAAAGATAGGTTCCCAGTGTCCCTGCTCTTCTACGTGAACGTGCCTTAGGTATGCTGCATGGAGGCATAAGGACTGAAGATGTGGCCAGGGCAATAAATTGCAATGTCCGTACTGTGAGATGCTTAAGACAGGAAGGACAGCTGATCATCCTCGCAGTGGCAGACCACGTGTAACAACACCTGCACAGGATCGGTACCTGAGAGAGACTGGACTGAGGGCTTGTAGGTCTGTTGTACGGCAGGCCCTTACTAGACATCACCGGCAACAACATTGCATATGGGCACAAACCCACCTTTGCTGGACCAGACAGGACTGGCTAAAAGTGCTATTCACTGACAAGTCGTGGTTTTGTCTCACCAGGGGTGATGTTCGGACTTGTGTTTATTGCTGAAGGAATGAGCGTTACACCAAGGAGGAGGAGGGTCTGTCATGGTCTGGGGCGGTGTGTCACAGCATCATTGGACTGAGCTTGTTGTCATAGCTGGCAATCTCAATGCTGTGTGTTACGGGGAGGCCTTCCTCCTCCCTCATGTGCTACCCTTCCTGCAGGCTCATCCTGACATGAACCTCCAGCATGACAATGCCACTAGCCATAGTGCTCATTCTGTGCATGATTTCCTGCAAGACAGAAATGTCAGTGTTCTGTCATGGCCAGCGAAGAGCCCAGATCTCAATCCCATTGAACATGTCTGGGACCTGTTGGATCGGAGTGTGAGGGCTAGGTCCATTCACCCCAGAAATGTCTGGGAACTTGCAAGTGCCTTGGTGGAAGAATGGGGTAACATCTCACAGCACGAACTGGTAAATCTGGTGCAGTCCATGAGGAGGAGATGCACTGCTGTACTTAATGCAGCTGGTGGCCACACCAAATACTGACTGTTACTTTTGACTCTCCCTTTGTTCAGGGACACATTATTCCATTTCTGTTGGTCACATGTCTGTGAAACTGGTTCAGTTTATGTCTTAGTTGTTGAATCTTTTTATGGTCATACACATATTTAACATGTTAAGTTTGCTGAAAATAAAAGCAGTTGAAAGTGAGGTAAACGGTCTAATTTTGGCAACCTGTAATTGGATGCCAAATATCATAATGATTGGCTGTTCACAATGCTAATAATTAGCTGCTGAAATTTTATTGGCTGCTGACTGCCATTTTGGTTGAATTTTCCAATAATTTTTAAGGATATGTTAGGACTTGACCCAAAGAAGAGGCATGCCAAATTCCAACTTCCTTGTTCAAAGTGATGCAGAGTTATAACTGGTTTTTAGATGTAGTGCCCCCTATGGGCAGAATTGGACAAGATTTGGCATGTAACCATAAAATGTCTTTAAGTTTAAGCTTTCCAAGTTTGTTTAAGTTTGGACTTTGTGTTTAGAAGATATAGGTCAATAAGTACATTTGGATCATCACAACAAATTTACAACTTTTTGTCATGATGGTCCCTAGATAATGCATACAAATTATCACATTGTTTTGCAAATTGAACCAATGGTCTAGGAGGAGTTCAAAAGCCCCCCAACCCCCCCAAAAATACAAATAACATATTCACAAATTAAACTGGAGATTTAAATTTTCTTTCACTTGACTCTGAGTAAATTGAATTTTCATTCTAGCTTACGGTTGTGAAGATATTGTTGATATTTCTCTAGAAAAATGACATAGCAACTTTTACTATGAAACACTCTGTAACTCATTGAATAATGTTGGTTTTGGACAATGTTAATGAGCAGATGTGCTTCGTATTTACAATGTGGCAGGCAGAGGTGTGCATAGAGTTTTGTGTCTAGTCCGCTAATGTGTGAGGGTGGATGTGCAGTCACACGCTCAGTGGGACCATGGGGAGGCAAACAGCCGATTCGCTGACAGGAGGGCAGAAGGGGCTGCTCAAGCCAAACAAAATCAGCCTGCCAATTAAGTAAAGGCTGATTTAGTTTTGATGTGCCATCCGTGCCTAAGAGCCCTCCACACCACAGCACCTGTGTCTAGAGATTAACTGAGGGACTGCAGATTGAATCCAGCACAAATCATAGACTTTGCCTTATTATTCCCAGGCCAACCTTCCCATCAATTTAGAGACAAGTAAAAGGAATTAAATTTGCAAGGAGAAGAGAGGGAACTGGGATGCCAGAAAGCTCCTAATGAGCTTGCTGAATACAGCAGCGCTAGGCAACTAGCAAGTCCAAAACACAAGAACGGAAGCTGGCCTTGAGGCCTGGTTTGTGACAAAAAGCCTCTAATTGGAATCTCAATAGTGGAGAGCTAGGCATTATGTATGGCATTGTGTACACATGACCAATCGAGTGTGAGAAACTATATTACTGTAAGTGTCTTAAAGTTGGAGGGCTCTTTGTCTTCTCTGTGGACATTCCTTCTTTGATTATCAACAAATGGCCATGAAGAATTCATTCATAGTTTCTCATTATTTCCTGTGATTTCATTTATGGGTAGAAATATTTTAGGAAGTTGACCTCTGCAATGTGACATGCTGCATGAAAACTATTTTTAACAGCATTTTGCTAATTCTTTTACAATTACAGCTCACTCATTTTATTTGAGAGACTACTATTTTTCATTTTAAAAATGGATTTGTCACACCACAGAGCCATTTAAAATGAACTAGTGAAGACAAAAAGGTGATGAAAAATTATGAAAAATAAATCATGACCAGTCACAGCACATAAAATCAAAACTTTCCCTTGCATATAAATTTAAACCAAAAATCTTGTCCATGGACATGTTACACGTCAACTCTCCTTATTCGGAAAAATAAAAAAGTTGTCATTATTATATACACTCATTCTTCCTTTGTTCTAAATCCATAAGACTTTCTTTTTAAATTCACAAAGGGGGAAATTTTGAAAAATAATTCTTCTCACTTATGTCATACAATGGCAATGCATGGTGACCACCTCTTCGAGTTTCAAAAGAACTCACAAGAACAATTCAGATGTCGTAGAAATTATATCATGCAAACCATGCCTTGTTCTGAAGGCATACGTTAAGGTTTAAAAAAAAAAAAAAAAAAACTATTATTGTGAAACTGACCAATGCTCTCCTGTGTTTTTTGAGCTCCTTATCACCTGATATATGTCTATGTATGGAAGGACCAACAGATCTGAACGCCTCACCTAGGTGAATAAAAAAATATGGCACCTTGCACCCTGATCCTTCATAGATGTGTCCTTGTGCCATGCTGGATCCATTTAGTCTAAAGTCATAAGTCTTGTGGTCAAGTCTAGAGAAAACAGTAACAGATGGCATAGTGAGATAGTTGCATGTCAGCGGCTTCTCGCAAATCTGTGTTGGGCCAGCAGAGGGTTATGAGCAGAGTGGACCTCCTGTTTCTTTTCTGGGGGGTGATAAATTAGGGAGGTGTTTTTTTTCTTCAGGTCACAACAAACTTTCAATGATGTTTTGAAGTCTTTTATGTGGTCACAAGTTTTGGTTGGAAGAAAGTATTCTCTGCCCTTAAAAAAGCATGTTATTTATTTTAACCTACCATTCATGTAATATATTTTCTGTATTGCTGTGTTTGAAATTTAAGACATTATCTACATTTAGACCTCAGTTGCTACAAGCTATGTATGCTTGTTCTACAAAACCAACCATATGTTAACCTAAATCAATCTAAATCCATTGTGGCAATTTTATGAAGCTCAAAGTAATGTCAGCTATGCAAAAACAAAACTTCTCTTAATGCTGTTGCCACTTGTAGAACAAAACAGACACTTGTCTGACTAAAATTAACAGCATGTTGTATGTGGGGAAACTGTTGTCACATAAGACGCATTGCATGTCAGAGTCTATAGCAGGTGATGAGGCTTACTGTGTGGCAAATGCTTTAAAAAACAATGGGATCAAATGAGCAAGGGCCATCAATGTCTGTCTGTCTGTTGAATCACTTTTCTGTAATCTCTTATATAGTGCAGGAAAGTTAGGAGACTAAGGCTTAGAATTGGATTTATAGTAAGTTTTAAATCTCACAATCTCACACAATCAAAAATGGTTACTAACTTACTACACTGAAAAAAATATATTTTCTAGTTACGTAAATATAACAGAAAAAAGTTATTTTTACATTGAATAAGTTAAAGTGTGAAATTGCAGTAAATTTAGTAAATTCCACATTTGTAATCAGTTCAGCCTTAGGTATGCTGCATGGAGGCATGAGGACTGAAGATGTGGCCAGGGCAATAAATTGCAATGTCCGTACTGTGATCAGTTCAGCTTAATATGATTAAATATTAAAGTAAATATTATTTATTATTGCTTGCTATCTTATCAGGTCATCAGGTACTATTCCTAAAGTAGAAAACATTGTCATTTTATTATCTAATTTGAGTAAATTTCACAGTTAAATAAAATAAGTAAATTTTACATAACTTTTCTAAGTGGGTGTTCCCAGTATGCACCAGGCTTGAATGATTAATGAGCTTGCATGGTTTCAAGGTTTGCAAGTATTTACACCTTTTTATTGTTGATTTTGTTTTTACATTTAGTTTTTTGAAGTCTAAAGTTCATTTTCTACTCAAAATTACCTGTTTTAAAACATTTAAAACAAATCTGTTGAGTGTTAAAATGTCGGTGGTGTGGGAGTTTTTTTAGTGTCTGGTCTGTGACACTAACATTTTTTGTGAAAAATTAACTGTATAGCAGGCTAAAAAGGCTCTTGAAAAAGTTATTTTTCACAAAAAAAATCTTTGTTATTTGAAAGAAGGTTGTATTAAACGTTTCATAAATTTGCATGATTTAATTTGTGCTCATTCAATGATAGTGTGATGCAGGGCGGAAAGACTTAACAAGATCATTTATTTTTTATAATGAAGATTTCTTTGTTTCACTGGCACAAAAGGGGGATTAAATAACAGCAAAAACAAAATAAACAAACAAAAATAAAAAATAAATCCATATCGGCATTGGACAAATTGTTATTTTAAACATCGGTATCAGCCCAGAATTTCACAATCGGTGCATCCCTAATTTTAATACTTGTTTTTTAAAGTGCACTCAGTAGCTTATGTCATCTTGGAATTACAGTGACACCTAATATCATCCTTCAAAATAAGACGTTTTCAGTTACAGATGCTATTGTAGAATTACACCATTTACAATAAGACATGATTAATTTAATCCGTGAATTGAAGTGTCCAATAACAAGATGGTTACTGAGATTAGCAAGTAGTATTCAGCTGGTCATGTAATTCTAAATTGACAGCCACCATGTGGGCACCTCTCCCCCATTTAAAATAAAACAGCTTTTATAAGATTACTGATATGACTAGAGTTCTCATCTCACGTGAGTGCTCATGATTTCATACATATGTTTCAAAATGACAATTATTTTCTTTACGAGTAAAAATGTTTTAATGGGGAAAAATTTACTGAGTGCACCTTTAAAGACGGTGTACATCAGATTTGTAAGTTAAAGTTACAGTATTACTTTTTTACTGTATTATTAATTGTATTACAATTTAATTTGCTCTCACTTTAGTCGATATTGTGTCACATAGTTAAGTAGATTTTACTTGATTTTATAACATTAAAATTCACTTAGAAAAACTGTGTGCAAAAACTTGCTAAAAAGAAATTAGGTTCAACTTTCTAGTCACTTTTTTAGTGTACACAGCAAAAACAAATCTGAAGTGAGTTATTTTGTTAAACTTCTTTCTCCTACATCAGCTTAATATGCAGAGATAAGTAAGCCATTTGTAGGTTGATTTCAACAAAAATATTTAAACACTGTGGCACAATAAATGCATTGCCCTCTTTGAGCATCCCAGACAGCTCGACATAGCAACAGTGGCTCAACCAATGACATCTTTTTTAAACGTTTTGTCCGACCAATGACAGACAGGGTCATGTTCAGTATTGTTTTTAGAAAACAATCAACATATTGACATTTTTTATTTAATGTAATTTTTTTATATAAGTGCATTTTGTCTTGTTCCATTGCTTGTTCAAAGCTAAATTTAAATGGGGTTATGCTTGAAAAAGGTGAAAAAAAAAAAAAAAATCAAAATCAATGACATGAAACAAGACAAAATATACTAAATAATACATTTACAAAAAATAAGCAATAATAATATAACATTTTTGCTTTATCTAGTTAGTGAGTTTAAATATTTTTTAATGGAAAACAAGATAACAGTACTGATAATTAATTGTATTTATTAATTGTATTAATTATTTATTTGTTTATTTTTGCTGTGGAATATGGAATGTTCTTACACTCACCATATGGCCATTGGCCACTGTGTGTAATCTAAGATTAAAACCACAAACAGTCATGTTCCTTTAAACTTTAAGTGAACCTTCTAGTCCTTTCCAGATGCCAATGTCAGAGAAGCTTTCAAAACCTGTTGCATTGTTGCTTGTCTGTTGCTGTGTCTTGTAAAATAAGGGGATTTTATGTGTCTTGGGGGCTGTAGAATAAGATGGTTGTTGAGGTGTGAGGACTGTGTGGAGGTGTGAACAGGTGTCTGGGTTCATTGGAATGTAGGAACGGAAACTCCTCCAGGTGCACAGCTGCACAGAGGGGCACTGCTGAGACACGACACATTTATGTTGGGGGGGTTGTGTTTATGCAAGCATGTAACTGTCTGTGTGTAAGTATATGTGGGTGGGTGGGCAGGTAAGTGTGCATGTGAGCATGGGTACTGGGAGAAAAACGGAGAAAAAGGCAGTTAAATAACTTGTCACTGGTGTCAATTTTTTACCTTTTCCTGCTACTTTATCAATTACCACATAATTATACTGCAAGTGATTTGCAAACTTGTATTGAAAAAGCAAATGCCAAGTGTTCTTGTTTTTCCTATAGACACACATTAAACACTCATCCATCACAATTTGTGATGGGTTGGCATTAAACACACTCTCTCATTGATAAACAATCATGACCTTCCAGACAATTGTGCCAACAGCAAAGGTCAGAGCTGTGCTCACATTAAAAGTGAGAATAGGCAAGGACATGGCAACAGTAAACCTATAATTGGGTCACGATACGACATCACACACACACACACACACACACACACACACACACACACACACACACACACACACACACACACACACACACACACACACACACACACACACGTTGGTCTACCTATCATTATGAGGACTTTGGCAAATTGGCAAATTACTTTCCATAGACTTGATGATTTTTATACTGTACAAACTATAGATTCTATCCCCTAAATCTAACACAACCCCTAAACCTAACCCTCACAAAAACTTTCTGCATTTTTACATTTTCAATAAAACATAATTTCATATGTTTTTTAAGCTATTTAAATTATGGGGACACAAGAAATGTCTTCATAAACCACATTTATAGCATAATACTCTTGTAATTAACAGTTTGTAACCCAAAAAATTGTCCTCGTAAACCACATAAACATGCCCACAAACACACACACACACACACACACACACACGCACACGCACAAGCACGCACACACACACACACACACACACACACACACACAGTTTTCAAGTGGGAATACATTATATTGAATATTCTTATTTTAATTATATTCTTATATTCTAGGCTAATACAGCCTGTCAAACAAAATTGCGTATAGACAAACAAACCCAGGTACTCACCAAAAGTGCAAGTGTGAAAGCACCCTAAGAGCAAAGCAAGCAGCAAACTTTTATTCAAGGCACAGATGGTCAATGGTCCCAACATTACAAACAAAGGTAATAGTCCTGTGACAGCAGCAAGAAAATGTGTCTGCCCAGATTTGATGCTCTTCCACTGACACATTCCTCCCTGATGTCAGTGTAAACTTCAGGCACTGTGCCAGACACGTACCCTCATGTTTGGCTGTCCTTGGGACAGCAAGAGCTGTGAAATGCATTCATCATTCGACGCCTTCTCTCATCCAATGAATTTAAAAAAAAATATTTCTTCTTTTCTTTCTTTTACTATCCCCCAGCCATGTGGTCTCTTGCTTTATTTTGACGCTGCTGGATTTATATGTGGAGTGGTGGTGGCGTAGTGGGCTAAAGCACATAACTGTTAATCAGAAGGTCACTGGTTCGATCCCCACAGCCACCACCACTGTGTCCTTGAGCAAGGCACTTAACTCCAGGTTGCTCCGGGGGGGATTGTCTCTGTAATAATTGCATTGTACTATAAGTCGCTTTGGATAAAAGTGTCTGCCAAATGCATAAATGTAATGTAAATGTAATTTATTTCATGTGATTATCTTTCAGAACTCCAATTGCTATATGTCTTGTCAGAAGATCTGAATACTACAATGCATGACAACATTATCTGGATTGCTCAGAGCACACAGACGGCTCAGGAAAATTAGTTCTTAGACAAATGAGTGTGAGACAGCAAGGCTTCAGTGCTGCCTCAGGCTCAGACAGATAGGAGGCAGAATACCGTTCAAAAGACTGTTAAAGTGTCTGCATGACACCAGTGGATTTTATTTCATTTGCAGCCATTTCCATAGATGACAAAGACACCCTGCACTGCTGTATTTACACCAATGAATACTCTAACAAACATAAAAACACATTGCAGGAAAATAGTCATATTCTATTATATTGAGCTATTTTTATCTATACTTTTCCATATAACCATAGTGGATGGAGGTTTTATCACTACGGTCATCACAATGCATTCTGGGATTGTCTTCTCCTTAAAGCATAATTTTGACCAATAGAATATGTCTTAGAATGCAGAATTATAATAATTCTTACGTTTTGGAACCACTTTCATGTCTTGATCATGTATATGATGCTTCAAAAGTTTCGGTGATACCACTAGGTTTTGGAATTGCTCCTTTACACAAAATATATACAGAGACAAGAGAAACAGGCACCACATATTACAGCTCTGAGGAAATAGAGGCAAAAGAGTTTAGAAATGACTGCCCATTCCCAAGAAGCATTGTGGATGATGAAATCTAATCAGTTACAACCTCAAGCTACTTACTGTATGTATCTACTGTATCTACTTACAGTAGATCTGAATATTTAGCAAAACAAAAACATAACTTTATGTAAAGGGGTATAAGGGAAATGAGGAGGCAAGAACCAGCTTGGCTTTAATAATAAACTGAACCAAAAACACACTAACATAAACACACAGAGCAGCTGCCTGTCATCACTGACCGCCTTTATCCCTCGTGCACCCCATCAGACTGATTGAGGACCGGGCGTGGGTTGATCCAGCCCGGCCCCGCCCTCCTCCGCTCTACACTCCTCCCACCGTTGCCTCAGGCCGGGGAGCCCCCGGCATGACATACACCCCCTTTTATCTCTAGTACAGAGAAAATGAATGTGAGAGATAGTTGTTTTGTGTGGTGACACCATGTGGGTGATCTGTGTCCCCATTTGGTCAAGTTGGACCCTGTTAACTCTATTTCAGTTCACCTTGTGTATGTGCAACTGAAGTTCAGGTATATATACACTGATCAGCCACAAATTTAAAACCACTGACAGGTGAAGTGAATAACATTTATTATCTCGTTACAATGGCACCTGTCAAGGGGTGGGATATATTAGGCAGCAAGTGAACAGACAGTTCTTAAATTTCATGTGTTGGAAGCAGAAAAAATGGGCAAGCTTAAGGATCTGAGCGACTTTGACGTGGGCTAAATTGTGATGGCTAGATGACTGGGTCAGAGCATCTCCAAAACAGCAGGTCTTGTGGGGTGTTCCCTGTATGCCGTGGTTAGTACCTACCAAAAGTGGTCCAAGGAAGGACAACTGGTAAAAGGCAAGAAGGTCATGGGCGCCCAAGGCTCATTGATGAGCGTGGGGAGCAAAAGATAGCCCGTCTGGTCTGATCCCATAGAAGATCTACTGTAGCACAAATTGCTGAAAAACTTGGATGAATGAATGAATGAATGTTATATTTATATAGCACTTTTTTGACACTACACTCAAAGCGCTTTACACAGTAAACAGGGAACTCTCCTCAACCACCACCAGTGTGCAGAATCCACCTGGATGATGCAACGGCAGCCATGCGAAGGCAGTAATAGAGCACCATTAATGCTGGCCATGATAGAAAGGTGCCAGAACACACAGTGCATCTCAGCTTGCTGCGTATATAACATAGGACACCTTCAGAGGTCTTGTGGAGTCCTCGACGGGTCAGAGCTGTTTTGGTGGCACGAGGGGGACCTACACAATATTAGGCAGGTGGTTTTAATGTTGTGGCTGATCGGTGTATATTACAGTGGAGAATTACGTTTATTTAATGATTGACCTAAAATTGCCTATAATCTTCTTTGTTTGAGCTGTGTTTTCGTATGATCTAAATCAATTCAACTAAAAATATTAAGTAGAAACAACAATATTTAAATATATATCTACTTGCATCTAGTTACCATAACTTAAATAATTAAGTTAATTCTATTTGAACACCAAGTGATTATAATTACACAAGATTTGGAGACACCATTTCTGTGAACCACAATTTGCAGTCAGAATATGCCAAGCACACTGACTGACCTGTTGACAAGTCATCATAATCACTCTTTAATAGAATGCAACAAGCAGGGATAGTGTTATTACCAGTGCTAGAAAGAGTGCTGTATAGCAGGCCAGTGGACAAATGAGAATGAAAAATTCGATTAGTCAAGGTCAAAAGAGTGACCGGTCTCAGAATAAAAGGTTACAGGCAAATCAGCATTCGTACAGAGAGATAATATGATGGCCTACACTTTACAATTCAACAATGTCAGTCAGAATCTATTAGAAGCTGGAAACTAATTACCACTGACTCTGGGGATGATTAAAAGAAATCACCAAGCAGCAGCATATCACATTATGCTAATGAGCACTCATTTAGAGGTGTCATGTTCTGTAGCTCGTAAAAGGATTTGGCTAAGTGTGTGCTCCAGTCTAATGTCACGTGAGTTCTATTTGGAGGCTCTTCATTAGGGCAATATTTCCAAGAAGATCACAATGGTAATGAAGTAACATTGATTACATTTTAAATGTTTTAGAAAACATGGCCCTACTTAGTTGTGGGGGTTTTATATTCAAATTACAGTTACAATATTCATGTTTTGATGTGTAGGCAATAAATCATCTTTCTAATCAAAACAACAATTGAAGATTTTCATCGTGGTATACTTGCTTATTTTACAGGATCATGCACCAAAGAAAGTACCAACAATTCCATTGGAAATTTTTATGGAAACCTTTTGAGATGATTTTAGGGGATAAACTCAGAATATGTCTCATTAAAGGAACTAAATTAGCCTTGAAAAATTCCAACACAAATAAAGCCAATCATCTGCTACTTTGACACTTACACAGTAAGAAAGACAAAGAAATCAGCTCCATTCAAGTTCAGCCCAAATGCATTACGAATCACACAAAAGGGAAAAGTACACTGCTCAATCTACTGTATGATCTACAGTATGTTTCAAACAGCAATGCATTTGTATAAGCAATGTGTTCATTGCTTAATACTAGTACATGGTGTGTATTCATTTATTCCAGCTACATCATCCAGTATGCAATGCATGTTGTAATCAGCTTATTTCTTCTGAAACGACACACTAAAGGCACAGTGCTGAATATTGTCACCAACACTCCCTCAATTAACAACTAACGTAACAAATGTTAAAGGATTCAAAAAACGCAAAACAGTTCCGCTATATTTCTTGCAATGAACATCAAGATTTTAGGTTAAAATGATTTGAATGCATAAGGAAAAGGTTATACGATGAGTCACTTTCCACCATTTTAATGGCCTAATGCCTTCATTGGATTAGTATTATAGGTCCTCTGGTGTGCCAAAGATGTGTACACAAATTCCATGTAGTCCTTCAATTAAAGCTGCATGCATAAAAATAATGCAATAGTTAGCAAAATGCTGTCTAAAATATTTTTGGATGCAGTATATCATGTCATACATGTCAACTGGACATTTCCAATAGTATTCCATGTCCAATGTTCCCTACAGTAAGAAAAGTATCAAACTTTCTCATCAATACATACATTAAATGTCCTGACAAACATTAAAACGAAACAAGTAAAATCTTATTTAAAAATGGGACGACACTTATATAAGAATATTAATATAATTAAAATAAGAATATTCAATATAATATATTCCGACTTAAGAACTGGGTGTGATTCTTTCAGAGCCCAGAAGGAGGTAAACAGAGCACAAGTGAAAGGAAGTCTTAACATGAGTTACAGGCCCCACATGCAGATACAATCAGTTAGCTATCAGCAATCCGGAACACACATTGTGTGCATGTCATACCCATTCTGTTTACCCTGGTTGGTCAATAACAAATGAAAAATAGCAAAGCATTTTCCTTCATTTTACAATGCAAATAAATACTGTTTGGAAAAGATATTCTATTCCATGAACACGCAAACATTTATACTGCATGTACAGTGCACAAATGCACACGCATACGCTCATTACAAACAGGGACTCAAAATAAATAATACAGAAATAATATCTGTGTATTTCAACCACATATTTTGATCCTCACTTCCTGTGTATGGAGCGGGGATTTTTTCCGCAGCGAAACAAGAAGAAGGGACTTTGTTTTGTTTTTCAACCCTGTAGAGGTTAATCCACTGACTGAAAAGAATCACTTACCACTCTGCCTGCTTCCTTGCCCTTTCAGGATGCCCCTTCGATAATCCCATAATACCCATGCCTTTCATCACAAGTCTCGTACTGTGTGCTGTTTCAAAAAAGGGATGAGGGAAGAGAAGAGAAAGCAAAACATATCTTGAAGAAGTAGCGTGTTGGGAAATGTGACATGCATACCCCTGTTTTATATTTGCTCAATCCACAAGACTGGAGCAATTTCATAACAGTGGCTCAGCTGGACTCAGAATGCGACAAAGAGAGCAACTGAAAGTGAGGAGTGGATTTTGCAGCCAAATGTCTTTTATTTTACTCAATATAGAACAAGGATGACAAATGATTACTCTACTAACATAAAGCACTGTATCACTACTCAATTAGGAAATCCATTATCTTGTTTGCTCAAGAAATCCATCAAGTCATTGTAGAGGAAACGCAGATAATGGCAAAACATTTCATCTACCCTCAATGAATATCTAAATATTTTAGTTATTTCAATGATTAATCTAAAGGTATAGTGTTATTTAGCCCACATGGGGTAAACGGCCCTGAGGGGGTTTATAATGATATTGTTTAGATATAGGAGCATTAATTATAGGGCAACATTTTTCAAATTATACTAATCATTTTGAAACAGTAAGATGATTTATTTCTGTTTAAAATTAAGATAATGCTTATTCAAAATAAAAACTTCAGAAAAGGGTGCACTATTTCTTGTTAATTTCAATCACATTTGACATTTAAATAGCATCTCAAAAATTCTACAAATGAATTAATCTCCATTGTGATTGGATCAGTCAATGTGAGCCCACTTTGAACATTTTTCATAACAAACCTATTCACCCCCACTTAAATAATAAAAACATTGCGGTATAGGGGCCTTTAGCCCCTTTACATCAAAAATATCCATTCTATTATTGACTGTTATTAAAAAACTTCTGATATAATCACCTTGAACAAAACTAAAAATGACAACTACGAATTTTGTCTTGAAATAAATGTGATAATTTCAAGGATTTTCATTAGCTACATACATTTGCAGCATTTAACAAACTATTAAATATTAGATCAACTTGCCTCAAAATCATCAGTTTGTCTTAAGACACTACACGCAATGATCTCATGGATCAGGACATTTTTTCCCTGCATAGTGACAAACAGGTGTTTAGGAAAGTGCTGTGGTAATTTTTACATTACATATATATTTTACATTTATGCATTTGGCAGACGCTTTTATCCAAAGCGACTTACAGTGCATTTATTACAGGGACAATCCCCCCGGAGCAACCTGGAGTTAAGTGCCTTGCTCAAGGACACAATGGTGGTGGCTGGGATCGAACCAGCGATCTTCTGATTACCAGTTTACCAGTTATGTGGTTTAGACCGCTACACCACCACCACTCAATAATTTATGATGCTATTTAGTTTTTTTTTGGAAGAAAATCAAATCAAATGTGCCTTTTACCCCAGGGGCATTTAGCCCTGTTGTAGCATACATTTATCTTGTTTTAAGGATGGTTATATACTTTTAATAGAAAACAAGTCAAATGATTAAAATTATTATTTGATTTATTTTGAAATTTGTAAGGTGAGAGGGCCTTCAAAGGGCTACATTTAGTGAGCTCCCACATCTGTGTGTCCCCTCAGAATCCAGGAGATCCCCTTCATCTGTCTGTGTGCCTTAAAGGCAGGACAAGCATAGTAGCAAGCAGCCCCAGCTGCAGACATGGCTGTCTGGAAGGCCCTTGTGAAGGCCAGTATAGTCTATTCAAAGGGTTCACTGTGTGAGAGGTCACTACAGAGGGAGAGGGGGCAAAGAGAGCAGGGAATGGAGGTGTTTTAGCCCTGGGGGCTAACAGATTAAACAGGCAAAAATTGGTTCACAACATTGTCTGATGTAGCTCGATAAATATTCCCACACTGTGGCTGTGTGTGGGGGTAAGACAGAGAAAGTTGTTTATATGTGTCTGTCTTCCCACTGTCTATGTGAGGGCAGTTAAGATACATGACATGGTAGGGGTTATAGGGAGCGCTTCACAGATGTGCAAATAAATCTTCACTTGCACTGTCCTTTATCTCCAAAGTTAAGGAGCCATAGTGGTACGGCGCCCCAACCCAACAATTGTCAATAATATCCATGTTATGATAGTATCCCAGTGGGGCTTTTAAACAAGACTGTCTGTTAGAGACAAAGGCATTAGAGTTTAAATCACAAATGATCAAAGATGTGTGGCTGAGATGATTGTTTTACCACATAACTTTTCCAGAAATACTTAAAGTAATTTACTTTGCTCAAGGAAAACATATGATAAGATAATATCTCTCTCTCTCTCTCTCTCTCTCTCTGTATATATATATATATATATATATATATATATATATATATATATATATATATATATATATCTTCTTATCCTTAATCAAACTGCAGTGTGCTGTTACATTTTACTTTACCTTGTTGAAAAAGAAAGACATTTAAAAAAAATCAGGAACGCCCTCAGATAGGAAAGGATATTTGATAGTCTGGCCCCAAAACATAAGGGTAATTTGTTTCTCTGACAAGACCATTTTAAAAGTTCTCCCTATGGCCAGTCTGCCCCTGCAACAGGTTACATTAATACTTTGTAAACTGTGTTGGTTTCTGTTAAAAACCATATTCACCGTTTTTTCCTGCAAACATAGTGTTAATGTTGAGCCTCTAATGAAATTTTAAATTAAGGCTGTGTGTTCAACAAAGTTTAAACAATAATGGTGGGAACTCCACTTGAGAATGATTGCTAATGCCCAGGTCTGTGGACATAATACACCTAATTACTTCATCGTAAGAGGCCTCTTTTCACAGGAAAACAAAACCAAACAAAAAGGGAACAACATACTATACTTGGCCCAGAGAATGTCAGAGATGGGGGATTTTTCTAAGCACTCATAAAGCTTAATAAGATCCCATCGGATATAAAGAAAGAAACTTGGTACAAACTAGGTATATAGAAGATAAACCATATGTAAAGAAGAGAGGGACAATGTCAGAGTAGGAAATTAATTTGTGTGTGTGTGTGTGTGGGGTGGGGGTGGGGGGGTGTTAGTGGAATACATGCTGCTGACCAACTGACATTTGATAATAAATCAGGGCAATTATGAAGCCTCTCAGCATGGTTTTTCAATGCCCTCAGTCAAAGAGATTTAGAGAATGGTAATTATCACCCTCACAGGCACTCCAAAGCATGGTACAAAACAGTGTGATGCCACACCATTTGCAGGATGGAGAATATGGGAATGAATAACATCAGACATGGATAAACATTTTTAGACAAAGAGGTTTTGAGTATTTATCTACCTTAATGATTACTTCAAACCGGCAAAGCATTGATATGAAGAAAATTGTAAGATTTGAAGGTTCATCCACATGACACAAACGTTTGATGTCTAACTGATCAATTTTAGTAATATTTCATGCACAGGAAAAAAAACATATATTTCATATACTAATTTTTTCAAAATGCAAAACTAATAATCAAGGGTTTTCTCAGGATCTGCATGGTCTAATTACTGACAAATAGCCCTCCTAACATCAATAGAAGGTGGGCTTTAAATGTGCACTCAGTAATTATCAAACGCAATATTTTTTGAATTACTGATGCCATTGTACAAATTTACAAAATCAGCCATGAATAATTTAATTAATAACTTAACGTGTCCTATAACAGGCAGGTTACTGAGATTGAGCCAGTAGTATTCGGGTGGTTTTGTGATCCTAACATGGCATCCCTTTCCGACTAGGATAAAACATCTTTTAGATAGTTACTGATATGACTGGAGTCTTCATATCATGTGAGTGCTTATGATTTTATACAAATGTTTCAAAAGCCTTATTTTGTGATATATGAAAAAGATAAGCAATATCTATCAACAGCAACATTGCTGGTCGGAGGAAATACTTATGAATTTATGAATATTATAACATTTACATTACTTCTTTGACAGACACTTCTATCCAAGCTCTCTAAGTACATTTATCACCCTGGGAATCAAAGCCAAATTGAACACAGACAAAATATCACTTTTATATTGTCAGTGAAAAATATAGTTGCATGATGCATCCATGGAGAGCACTGGCAGCTACATGGGTGATTTGTTGACATGGCTTGCATGCAGGATAGAAAATCACATAAGCTCTTTTCACATCTCTTCACAAATACACACAGCCCTCAATGTCACTAAACTTGTTTTATTCCTCTGGGAGAAAGCCCTGCAATTACATTGGATAGGCTACAGTAAAAGCAGTCTGATCGGCTGTCAGACAACATTACTGTCACAGCAAGTTAAAGACTGTCAGAAAGTAATCTGTGCCAATATTTGTTTTTCACATGTCTTTGTAAAGGGACTATGCAGCTGCATGTAATTGACATGGGTTAGTTTGACAAAATGCCATATCATTTTACCACACAGAATCCCCAAAGGTGATCCTCAGTGCTCAACACAGCAATAACAGAGTGAGCCTGCAAGATTTAGTATAGTGTAGCCCAGGGTGTTAAGAGATTTCACTGACAAATGGTTACCAAATTTGAATCAGTGAGTGAATAACTATTTGATTTAACAAATAATTAAAAACCTTACAAAAAAGTCTAGAGTTGCCACAAGCTTATTGCAAATTCACTAATCATTCATTTTCACATCCAAATGAGCTTTGCAGCAAACTCTTCATTGTCACTTTCTGTCCAACTTCTGGCAAACATTTGGGGCAAACAGCAAGCTCATTTGCATGTGAAAATAATTAATTGTGAATTTGTGGCTTTTGCCAGAATATCAGTATTCAACAATTACTTTAATGCAATGTCAATGTTTTTCTGAAAAATCCCCCAAAAATGTCACATTTGGTTGATTTAATCACACTATCAGGCAAATGCAAAGGAAGAGTGTGATGTAGACAATCTTTTTGTTTTTTGTTTTTTTGTGAACAAAAAAGAACTACAGCTTTTTAAAATGAGCCTTGATCCATGGAAGGCAAGACTTATACTATGTACAGATGGGAGAGATTATGGGATCATAAGCAAAGTGATCATTTTCTACGAAGTTGTTTGATGATGCCTATGTGTGCGCATGCACGAAGTGTTGTAGCTAGCTTGGAATCATAATTTCTGATGATCTGCTGAAGTTGTGTGACCTTCGTTAATCAAAAAGTTGGTGGGAAACATTGTAAAGTATTGGCTGCATCTGAAAACATAGACAGCTGACTTGTTTCCTTGCCGCCTAATCAGTTCAATGGTTTAACCGAGAGTGTTTCTAAATAAATGAAACTCTTTAAGGAAACTGGTCATAGAACAGTTTGAAAAGCACCTTATTTGATTGTTGTCAAATTAAAATCATAAAGCACTCTCATTAAATTTTTGCATTGCCATTGTGAAATACTTGGTATCGAGGGGTTAGGGTTTGAGTACAGGTATGTCCTGCCTGGCAAAATGTGCTTCCAATGTTGTTTTGTTAAAGGTGTAAAAGTTTTGCACCTAAAGAATTGAATAGTACCTTATGTGAAAAAAAGACATCTTTCTTTGGCCAGCAAAATGTAAACAGAAATTTATGTGTAGCCTACCTTTTAAACTCAGTCTAAATCTAATTTACTCTTACAAGCATGACTTGTCTGTGTGAACCAGCAGGAGGCCATCATGAGTGTTCACGTTAGATTTTCGTAACACCTTCTTGCTGAAAATACCAGCTAAGACCAGCAAGAATTTCCATGCTGGTCGAGATTGGAATACGCTGATGACACAGGCTACCTTTAAATTTAAGTGACAGAATGTTATGACTTCATATGAGTTGTGGTAAGATGAAGATGCTGATGGACACTGGCACAGTAATGACGCCATTTTCGCTCTTGTCTCACTATGAATACAGCTATACTTGCAAAACACCATGGACAACTCAAGCAGTTTACATTCCCTTGTGATGAGAAGCTAGGTATTAAGGTCAGAGATGTGCCATTCAGGAGCAGTTTGGCTAGGTGAGAATTAGCTATATGCAAGACAAGCATGTTGCAAAAGTGACCTTGATTATCCTTGCCTAAGTGAATGCTGCAGTTTTCCCTCTGAACTCATCTGTGCCTTGCTGATGAAAATTTGTGTGACCTTGACCTTGTGATCTTTTGTAAACCATGAAACAGGGCATCTATCAGAGGTGCCTGATCTAAATCCAGCCCAGTCATTTCATGAGAGTCTTCATTAATCATATTAAAGTTCTCATAGATCTATAGAGAAAGTTTATGGTGTAAAGAAAAAAGGCTCTCTTGTAACAATTTCTCAAGGGCAATTACAAAGGTCAGTACTATCAGTACAGGATGGTTCCATCTCATTAAATTAAAACGAATGCCAACATAATGCATTACAACACCATTTATTTAGTGCACCATTGATTTTAGCAGCTCAGTTAAGGATTCATTAGGCTTGTGTTTGACTGAAATCCACCTCTACAGAGGCCCTCAGTACCACCTGGCTCCTAGAACAGTCCTTGGCACTTCGACAACTGTAACTTAATGCTGGCAAGCTGCAGTGTGAATAGGCTTTCAGCTCCATGGTACTCTCAGACAGTTTCCTCTAACTCTAGGTCTCTCAGTTTTCATGGCACTAGACAAATAGAAAAAGTGTGTCAAAGACAAACAAAGGGCCAGGTGTCTTTCTGTGCTTCAAAACTCCTTAAAGTCATCAAGTTTATTTGAATGTGTTTTTATGCTAAGTTGCACTGTTTAAAGGTTGCTATGTATTAAGCAGAAAGCAAAAAATATCATGTTCATAGAACATTGTAGGATCTTATGGGCAGAAGAATTAACTATTTCTACGCAAAATGATTAGAATCCAGGATTATTAACATTTTTCTTCAAAGTTATTAACTTAGACACAGAGTCCTGAAAAGAGTCTATTAAAGATGAGTGGGAAATGGGAATCTTCATAGACAAAGGTGCATCAATCATCCTTTAGAAGGAGGGACAGAAATGACCATGTGACCCCACAGAAGACACATCTGATTGGCTCAAGACACCTTTGGGGTGTGGCCAACCACCAAGGAAGAACTCTCTCTTACTTTTTTCTCTTACACCCTTACTGCCCAGGATCCACACAATGTAGAGTCTAGGAAGGCTCAGAATGCAAAGTTCCGAGGAAGATTTTCTCTTCTCTGCGCTACAACTCACACACATGATGGGGAGTCACGAGTCTCCATTGCTGGAGGCCTTGCTTCAAAGCCCTGCCTGGTCATAACATCACCCATCCATCGACGCAACAAAGAACTATCCAATGTTCACAATCTTTACAGAGGTCCAGAACATCGATGGAACAACCAGAACTTGCTACAAAGAGCCAAAGAACCAAAGCAACGCAATGAAACGTCACTGTTGTAACCTCCGATCCCTGAGGGAGGGAACGAGATGTTATGTCGAATGAAGTGACACAAGGGGTCTTTCTTGGGAGCCTTGCATACCTCTGAACTTGAGAAAAGGCCAATGAGAAATCGGCAGACAGATTTGCATGTCCCGCCTCCGGACATAAGGGTATAAAGGGAAGCGTGCGTGCGTCTGTCAGTAGGTATAGTGCCATGACACAACGTCTCGTTCCCTCCCTCAGGGAACGGAGGTTACAATGATAACCGCAACATTCATCTTCTGTCACTCACTCGACCTTGTGTCGAATTAAGTGACATAAGGGGTCCCATTCAAAAGCGCCACACGTGTTTCGTGAACTGCTGACACAGGTGTAAGCAGGCTGCTGCGTGCTAGAGGCAACTGTATCGGCTGCACGTAGCCCTCCCCAATACCCCAAAAGAGATGTTATACAGTGCATCCAGAAAGTATTCACAGCGCTTTTCAATTTTTCATGTTACAGCCGTATTCCAAAATTGATTAAATTCATTATTTTCCTCAAAATTCTACAAACAATACCACATAATGACAACATGAAAGAAGTGTGTTTGAAATCATTGCAAATTTATTAAAAATAAAAAAATAGAAAAAAAACAAAATCACATGTACATAAGTATTCACAGCCTTTGCTCAATACTTTGTTGAAGCACCTTTGGCACCAATTACAGCCTAAAGTCTTTTTGTGTATGATGCTACAAGCTTGGCACACCTATGTTTCTTCCATTCTTCTTTGCTGAACCTCTCAAGCTCCATCAGGTTGGATAGAGAGCACAGCCATTTTCAGATCTCTCCAGCGATGTTCAATCGGGTTCAAGGACATTCACAGAGTTGTCCCATAGCCACTCCTTTGTTATCTTGGCTGTGTGCTTAGGGTCGTTGTCGTTTTGGAAGATGAACCTTCGCCCCAGTCTGAGGTCCAGAGCGCTCTGGACCAGGTTTTCATCAAGGATGTCTCTGTACTTTGCTGTATTCATCTTCCCCTCAATCTTAACTAGTCTCCCAGTTCCTGCTGCTGAAAAACATCCCCACAGCATGATGCTGCCACCACCATGCTTCACTATACTGATGGTATTGGCCAGGTGATGAGCGGTGCCTGGTTTCCTCCAGACATGACGCTTGCCATTTAGGCCAAAGAGATCAATCTTTGTTTCATCAGACCAGAGAATTTTGTTGCGAATTTTGTTTGTTTCTTCTGGTGCCTTTTGGGAAACTCCAGGCGGGCTGTCATGTGCCTTTTACTGAGGAGTGGCTTCTGTACAGGCCTGATTGGTGGAGTGGTGCAGAGATGGTTGTTCTTCTGGAAGTTTCTCCTCTCTCCACAGAGAGTTCTATCAGAGTGACCATCGGGTTCTTGGTCACCTCCCTGACTAAGGCCCTCCTCCCCCGATCGCTCAGTTTGGCCGGGTGGCCAGCTCGAGGAGTCCTGGTGGTTCCAAACTTCTTCCATTTACGGATGATGGAGGCCACTGTGCTCATTGGGAACTTCAATGCTGCAGAAAGTTTTCTGTACCCTTCCCCAGATCTGTGCCTTGATACAATCCTGTCTCGGAGGTCTACAGACAATTCCTTGGACTTCATGGCTTGGTTTGTGCTCTGAAATGCACTGTTAACTGTGGGACCTTATATAGACAAGTGTGTGCCTTTCCAAATCATGTCCAATCAACTGCATTTACCACAGGTGGACTCCAATCAAGTTGTAAACATCTTAAGGATGATCAGTGGAAACAGGATGCACCTGAGCTTAATTGTGAGTGTCATGGTAAAGGCTGTGAATACTTATGTACATGTGATTTTTTTCAAAGATTTCAAACAAACTTCTTTCACATTGTCATTATGGGGTATTGTTTGTAGAATTTTGAGGAATATAATGAAATTAATACATTTTGGAATAAGCCTGTAATATAACAAAATGTTGAAAAAGTGAAGCACTGTGAATACTTTCCAGATGCACTGTATACAGACCTTAGGTTCCCAGCACCCCTGAGGGGAAAACAGGTGCTACATGACTAGCATGGGAGCAAGCCTGGCAGCCGCAGCCTTTTCTCTCTATGTCTCTCGCATCTTAGCGCTATGAAATGCATCGGGGAAGGCGGTCTTTCCCGTTCCTATTTTTTCAGGGAGAAAAGACCCTGCAGAGGCCGCATCTTACCCAGACCAGGGGGAGGTAACATGTGGAAAATACACCACGAGGGTTGTGAAGCCGTATGTGGGAGTGGCGCGGTGGTAGGTCCTGCCTGATGAGGGAGGAGCTCTACAAGCACTGCGACTGGGGGCAGTGGGACTGCTCAAGGGAGATGCAGGTCTGCTGACAGGGGGACTTTACCATGGAAAATACATAACAGGGAGTTGCCTGAGGAGGTCAATGTCCCTGTCCGCCTTCCGCCAAAGCAGACAAAGAGCTGCTCTGAACATCTAAAGATCTGTGTGTAGTCTAAATAGATATGTAAAGCACTGGGGGACCACCTCCCCTCCAGCCTCTCCTGCAGGAATGAAAGCACTGACCAAACTGCGCATCTCTGCGGGTCTTCGGCTCGGGAAAAACACCAATTCGTGAACAAGCGCCACTTTAGGGCGCAATGTTGCCTGGTGGAGTGAGCTCTGGCTTGATTGTTCATGTCTACGACTGCAGGTGGTAGATCACTCAGATCTTCTGCATCCTTTCCAGGGGCCAGATGTGGAGGTTCCATAGGTCTGGGTGCGGGTGCCAGATGGTGCACCGTCCCTGAAAAAGAAGGTCCTTCCTCAGGGGGATTTCCCAGGCAGGTGCTGTCGCGAGGAGCGTAAGATCCGAGATCCAGGTCCAGGTGGGCCAATAAGGAGCCACTGAGGTGACCTATTCCTCATCCTCCCTGACCTTGCACAGCACCAGTGGAAGAAGGCTCAATGGGGGAAATACGTACTTGCGCAGCCCCCGAGGCCAGCTGTGTGCCAACGCCTCTGTCCTGAGAGGGGCTTCTGTCAGGGAGTACCAGAGCAGGCAGTGGGAGTTGTCAGGAAATAGTGCGTTGGGAGGCAGAAGAGCATCCCGAGGCTTGGGTGCTGAGAAAAGACTCAAAGCACTTACCTTGCTCCTCTCACCCAGCAGGGGGCAGGTTTGAGACTGAGGAAGAGGTCTTGGCCCTGCTCACAAACTTACTTACCAAAAGAACATGTGAGCTTTGAAATTGAGCTTCCTGATTTTCAAAAGCATCTCTGTATGCATTGGAAATGGTTATTTAAATAGCTAAAACATTGTTTAGTTATTTCCTTAAATACTAATACAAAATTCTGGATATCAATGTTTAGGAAGAGATGAATACAGAGGTATGCAATGCGTAAATACCCTGGAGACACTTTGCGACAGAATGCAGAAAATTAGATTACTAATCTACTTGTAAGGGGAAAACAATCGACTGATCTACTGTCAAATTGAGTTTGATTTGAAATGTTTGGCTGAATCCTGACATTTTGAATAACAGTAAGCTTTGTTTATTTTAAAATTGTCCAGAGAACGACCAGACTAGAGGAAATTGGTACAAATGATTCCACTTCACAAACAAACTACATAAATGATTAGGCCTATGTACATCTTTAAAGACAAGAGTAAAATCGTACATTTAGAATGTCCTGTCAAATTACACTTTAAAAATATGTTTCCCAAAGATATGTGTTGAAGAGAAAAATAGCATGTATTTATATACCGGTTGTGCTATTTATTTTTTTTAATTGTCAAACAGTTCTTTTTTTTATTTGACTTAGCTCATATATGCTTTACCTTTTTTTTAGCTTTGTATTTTAACTTCGTTTTTTTTAACCAAACAGGTTAACTCATACTAATTACTGCTTTTCTCAGGGGGAGATTTTGTGCTGTCATTAAAATGTTTTCTCATTGTGCATGTGATCCTTATGGAGCCAAACATTCCTTTCCTTTCTGCCACTGGAAGGTTTTTATTTATAATGTAATGCAGGAATTGAAGATAGCTACATATGAGAGAAAAATATACATAAATTTGAGGAAATGACACATTAATTCAAATCAATCAAAATCAATGAATCAGTGAAATCAAAACTGTTCATAAGTCTTAAGTGGTGAAGTTTAGACAAAGAAAGCATAGAAAGCTAAACAAAAGTGAATGCAACATTTTATTTTGCATCCACTTGTAAAAATGGCAAATGTTGAATTTTTTGTTTCTTTCAAGTTTTGTATTTTATTTTATGTAATACTGGTCAATATCACAAATGTGCTAATATAAATAATGCTCATTCTCAAATAATTCTTATTCATTTGATAATGTTTATTTGTTTTTCATTTGTCAGAATCCTAAAAAGTTAGTAATTTTCAGGTATTTTTAATTAGATATTAAATCCCAATTTCAATATAGATTACATTAAAACAACGTCTACAACCACACCTGGGGTTGAAGAAATCTGTCACCTGGTGCAATGGCTAGAGCAAAAGAGATTGGGCGTAGGATCTGTGACTCCGTAGAGTCAGTAAAGACGTGTCTGTTTGTTTTATATATCCATTTATCCTCTCTATTTTAGAACCTGATATACGTGAAAAATTCACAAAAACCCACAAAAGCACTCTGGGTAGTTTCTTCAAACCACAATTTAAGTGCTTCATTGCTTCAGTCTGCACGTAGAGCTCTTTATGTGAGGCAGTGTATTGGCCCACTGCAATGGATCTTGTTAAATACAGATTGCTGCTGTTGGACATGTCTCTATTCATTACCTGATTCCAGACTCCCAGAGGTCTTCCTCCTCTGCATCCATTTGTCTTTTTACAGGCTGCCACTGTCCTCTTTGCACAAAAATCAAATCTGTCATCATTTACTCACTGTGATAAGTTATTAACAGTTGATGTTGTGAAAACATGCATCAAGTATTTGATTAACAGAGCTCTATAAAGACAAAAGTATAGGAAATAAATTAGATGTTTCCACTTTAGAGTTATTTGTGATGTGTTTGTACATAAATATCCTCTCGGTTGACCTTCAGAGAAGTGTCATGCTGCGGGACTCACTTGGAGACAGGGCACACTAAGCTAGAATAATTAAAGCATTGTAGAGTTTTATTTTTAGATGTAAAGGTCGTAGGACAAGTGCTCTACTGACTGTTCCATTAATATGATAGCATCCATTTCCACTCAGCTGATTTCTAATGAGTTTTCTGCCATTTTCAAACAGAAGCGTAATTAAAAGCTGGTCATGCAAGACATTGTAAAGCATTCTATAAAAGTACAAGCTTCAAGACAACCACTAAAATATTCCATCTTTTAATGTCTGGTAATTGAAATATTGGATTATCAGTCTTCAAAATCTTCTGCCACTCGGAACCCTTTTGTATTTATTTACTTATTTTTTACTTCAGGACAAGGCTCTGAAAAAATAATTCCTTTTATTTGTACTTTCTCATTACTCTCTTTCTGATCAAATTACATGTAAATAGCTTGTGTTCTCCTGTTGCAATATGTCTTCACACTGTACTCCTAAAGAGCAGACTGCTGTATGACAGCAGGTCACTCACCCATACATAATTAAGCCATACAAATTATTAAATTGAAAAGTTTCAATTAAACACAGCCATCACTCACATATTAATTATATGTTAATACTACAGTGTCATATCTGTGTATGTACAGATCCATTGGGTGTTCTGGAATGGTGGTGGATTTTGAAAATATCATATTTAATTTGCCCAATTAAAAATATAACTGCCCAACCCCCATAATACTAATTATGCCCCTTTGAAGTCTACAGTGAAAGAATATGAAGGGCCAGTGGAAACAGAATATAAATCAGTTATCAACTATTGAATATCAACCTTGCAACCATTGAATATCCATCCTTCAATCCATGTAGGGCCACTGGAACCTAACTCAGCTGTCTTGGGCTGAAGGCCCATTGAATATTAGTTAACCTTTATTTTTGCAGGTGGGACTGCACTTAGTACAGTTTCCTGAAATGATTAAACAACAGTCTCAACAAACAAACATGTTTTTTACTCTATTTTTCTTGAATTGATTGAATATATAATATCAGCCCAAATAAACATCTTCTGGTTTGTATTAAACTCCTTTCTATGAATTTGTCTTCTCCTTGTAGTGTAAGATGGATATGGGCTAAGCATCATCGGAGTGCTCCGGAGTGGTTGAGGAAGGTCTAGCTCTTTCATCACCACAGCACAAAGGGAGCTATCATTTTGTTAAATCTTTGTTGCTCCCCACCAAATCAATATTTGCAGACATTTCTATTAAGGGCTGGGACTATGGGGGGTGTAGAGCCTAGTGGTGCTGGAACAAAAGCAGTCCTTTTGAAACTATGACAGGCATTGCATGGCCATTTCTTCTCTCTGAATCCTGGAGAGAGGTGTAGGAAGAGGGGGTGGCCACCATGGAGAGGCTGTCATTTGGGGTCAATCTGTTTCATTAATATTTAAATCTTAGTGACACTAACACCTACTGGGAGTTAAGATTCAACTCGGTCAATGGAATAGGTGCAAATAATTAAACGGGGACACTGCCAGCCTGTATAGACAAATACCAGACATACAGTATAGAGTACCATTTACTGCTAGTAAAATGTTGCAATACCCTTTAAATGTATCCCCTCCCTCCTGGAGACTGACATTTTATCCATGGTCTCATGCAGTATGCTCTAATTATTATATTTGCAATTATTTATTTTAGCCATTCTAATGTAGAATGCTGAGATGAGGAAAAAACACCAGCTCTCTGTTGTCGTATTTACATAATTATGAGGCACGGAAATGTAATTATGATACTCAGTCATGAGTCAAGAGGGTATTAATTACTAAATAAATGATTTAATTCTCTTTTATTTGGGGTTGGTGATGAATAAAAGTTTGTTTAAAAACAAATCATCTCAGACAATGTATGATCACAATGCTAAAACATTTGACTCCAGAGTTTTGGAAGAACAAATTGGCCATGTATTTCTAGGGGCAGTTTTTTACTGTCTGTATTAGAAGAGAGAAAGAGAGAGATGGTATAGTGAATATGACTGTGCATTACAATATAGATTAGTGCCGCAGCGAGGAAGTTTACCTTTATCATGCAGAGTGTGTCCTAAGCGAGCGACAAGATCGAATTTGGCTATAGAAGTCCGCAACCAGGCTCCCTTAAGGCTCCCTCATCTGTTACATGTATAAAATAATGAGGGGAGCAAATTAGTGATTGACAAGCTGTTCCTGTCAAAGCTGTGGCTGCAGTGGATATTTACAGGGTTTTTTATTAACATGTTATGCTGCTGGTGTCAGAGGTTGTCTGCTGCAGTGACTGAATGAGCAGGCTAGCCTTGGGCTACTCATGTGTGAGACTGCTATTTCTCACTTATTGACCTCCACACCAGGCTGACAATCCACTCTCAGCAAGGACAAGAAACTGCCTCAGGCCCTTCCTTGTGCCAGACAGAAAAAACACATACATAAACAACTTTTTATCTTTATTGATTTTTGAGGTGTTTAGCTGTGCTTTCAGAGAGACCCTTATCTCTCCCTCCCCTGCAAATATTCTTATCTTTAAAAGTGGTGTAGGCAGAAAATGCATCAACATATTGTTACATTTTTTCTTTCTATTCTTCGATGCAAGCAGAAATGTCATGTCCATACAATTTTGAGCCAGGTGGATTTTGAGTGGAAAAATTATAATATGATAATTAAGTTGCATTATCAGTGTAGGTAAAACATTGCTTGTCTAAAATGCTGTGGCTTAAATTCACGTCCAAATTTAGTCTAATCATGTTTCACCTTCTGCAGATGATTTTCTTTAAACAAAATATATTATGCCATTTTTCCAAGTGGAACACAAAAGGAGTTCTTAAAATGTTGAAGCTGCTCTTCATACATCCAAAATTGATGGCGAAATCTGGCTGGCAAGTTCAGTTGCAGTTCACCTAAATCTAACCATAAAGTCTAACCCCTTACCCAACACATAAACCTAACTATGACAGAAAATATAAAGCATTGGGGTTTATAACGAGACGGGGGATATTACGAGATATCATGTGACTCTGCTGGTCACAAATACTGTAGAACCACTAAATTGTTAAAAAAAAGAGGTGCCCATCAATGAAAACAAATAAATATATGCCTCTGGATGCAAGCATCCCAAAACTGACATTTAATCCCACCTGGTGTCCCCAGGCAAGTGCACATGCTTATTCATTTACAGAGGTGAGAGTATTCTTTGTGTGCATAGCAGTTGAGGGCTCCAATATTTCACTTGTGCTAGTGAAACTTGGGAGATAATCAATATGACATGCCAAACAATAGAACACAGTGATTGGAGTTTAATACCCTCAACTCAAGAATCGCTAATGTTCCTGTTCTAAAAAATCGATCCTCGCAATACCACAGCAATTCAAACTTAAATGCACACAGCTAGAGGATTAGTGTACCATCAATACGATTAATAAAAATTAAAAGAAATAACATAAAGATCTAATATTTTGCGGGTTTCAATACATAAACTGGGGTGTTTCTCTCATGTGAAAACAAATGCTCAACTCCTGTTTATCAGGAGACTGTGAAACACTCAGAAAGGGTATTATGATATGTGCCTGAGGGATTGATACAGCGAAAGATGTATGAGCGGTCATTTTAAGAGAGGATACTGTAATAGGATCTATTTATCTTCATTCTTCATCTATACATTTCTAATTATAAGCTCTTATATTTAACTCAAGTCAGACTAATAATAAGACTGTTACTCTTACCACAAACTCTCTAAAGCTAAAGGTGATGTGTTCAGGCATGGTTTTGGGAGTAAGGGAAGCTTTTAAAGAGGGGCTGATATGAAGGGTTTACAGATAATTAATTAAACACAACCAGGGGGAATCTGATGACAGCCATATTTCTTTTCTTCAATAATAGGGTGTTGAGTTCCTTTCCCCTGAGGCTGCTGCTGCTCAACAACCTTTTTCCAATATCAGGGACATGATAAATATTCAATGTTGCAGAGACTTGTGGGCAACAATTGGATAATTTATCTGTACTTAAGAGATGTAAGTTGCAAGTGGAGTGACGGAATGCACAGATTCTCTGTGAAAACTAAATTAAAGACTTTTATCGAGTCCCCCTGGGATCTTTACTCTGATAGCCAAACCCAGAGATGTTAACTATTCCGTAGATGTCAGTACACAATCCCAAAAACAGACGCTAAATAACACTTTAGTATTGCTGATGGTAAACCTGTAAATCTGTTTACTTTTTTGAGAAAGTATGCTAAATGTAAAAGTATTTTCCTTCTTCCACTGACAGATTTTTTTTTTCATTTGAATTTTCACTTTGCCTGAATTTAGTGAGTTTTATGCTTAAACCAATTGACCCAAATCTGCCAGTTGAATAACACAAAATACACTCATACTGCATGAATTCAACATATTTTTTAAATCTTAATATCTCATGCATGTTAAGTATATAAAAACTATGTTACAGAGGTCCCAAACGTGGATAAAATTAAAGGCTTGCTTGAAGTCATTGGCTGACAGACTGATCAATAGAACAGATTACTTCCCACTGTCAGCTATCACCTTTCCCTTGGTGTGGGGTATTTGAGTTCAGACTAGGGCTTTTGGGAAGCAGTGGTAAGCGAAGAGCATTAGCGCATCAAAATAAAGCTGATGGAAATGCACATTATCGCAAAAACGTCACAAATGTCAACATAATATTTTTCCTTTTAACGCAAGCGCATAAACCGCATGTCGATACATCAAATGTCGCAAAAAACTGGTTTGGAAACACTTTTTGTCGTATAATTTCTGTTCACAAAGATGATTTAAATGAAAAAATAAATACACAATACTAGGAGAAAAGAATCAGTGCTTTTTTTTTGAACACTTACAGCCCAATTCTGTTAAATGATTGTTTAGTTTTACTTTTGAAAAAATGCCAGAAATTCTCTGTATTCAATCAAATAAATTACCAAACAAAAAAGAATTATATATATATATAAAAAAAATATTACCAAACGAAAAAAGTATTAAAAAATAAATAAATTACCAAACGAAAAAACATTAAATTAAAAAAATTAATTAACAAATGGAAAAATATATAATTTTAGACCTATATATGCCTTTTCTTTACACAAACTTAAATTAGCTTTACCCTGTTCTGCAGACAAAAACAGTCAGCTGAATGACATTCTCAGAATGTTCCGCACGATTTTCAATCTATCAGAACTATCAGAACTATTTGAACAATGCTGAGTTCACTTTCAGATAACAAGCTTTTGAACATTTTAAAACGTTTAAATACTTTAAATCTAACCATCTTTAACTCGGATCACATTTACTGCTTCTTCAGAAAATGCATTATGAAGCTAAAATACATTTTAGATGACAATCAAGTTCAGTTGGTCATTAAAATTTGCTGGAGAAATATGCGGGACATAATGCAGTTGTGTTGGCGATGCTTTTGACTAGATGATTGTTCAAAATATTGAATATCAGGAATGTATCATATGTAAACCCTGATATAACACTGCATAATTTTATTTTCTTTAATAGCTGTGCACACAGCATATACACATTGATTTATGGTCCTTAAACTGAGACAGAACGTTTCCCCCACTACTTTTGCCGGCAGTATGCCAGCTTGAACAGGACCATGACGATCCGCATTCGGGTTGGGACCAGTGCCAACCTACGATAGGTTCAACATCAGAACTAATATTACAGTCCTATCAGAAGAGCAACTGTTCCCTTTTGATTGCAATTTCTCCACTTCTGATTGCTTTTATTTGTGAAATTAAAATGACAGTAAACTGACTAATTTCAATGAATTGTCTCAATAATCTCCCCATTGTGCCAAAATTCTGGAGGCAAAAATTAGGGTCATCTGGGAGGTGAATTAGTGATAAACACACATTTCGGAATGGAAACGGCTTCAGGGCAGATTTCTTTTGCACTAAACCAAAACCTATGCGACAAAGTGTTTTTTTTTAGTCATGACGTCATCATGCACAATATTTTTATTGATAAAAGGCCATTTGAATGGAAACGGGCAGAAGGCGGCAAATGTCGCAATTTGTTTTATTCTGCATTTTCACTTTGACGATAAAAAAATAGAGCAAAAGGTGGATGGAAACTAGGCTAATGTAAGTGAAAGTGCAAATGAAGAAATTGCAATTTTTTTGGATATTAATTTCTTTTGCATAGTACTTATATATACTTTATAATATATCATATAAATATATATATACTTTAAAAGTGTATATGAGGAGAATATAATTTTTTTGGACAGCCTAGTCTCATGAACATTAAATGACCGTGGCAGCATTTTTGCTAAATTAAATTTCATGCCTTCTTACACATTTGCCTGCAGTTTCCCAGTGAAATGTCCAGCGGGGGGTGCCAAAAGTGAGTGAATTAATGTTGTAATCAGACAAGGTTTTTAAACTTGAATTTTCCCTTTAAATAAGTGCAAAGGGGACAGTGGCAGCCTGTAAAAAGACAAATGGATGCAGAGGAGGAAGACCTCTGGGAGTCTGGAATCAGGTAATGAATAGAGAGACATGTCCAACAGACTTTTTGAAATTTAGATGGTTTTAATAAGTAAAATGTACCTCCTTTACCTAAGACTTCAACGTAATCTTAACCAATAGTGATCTAAAATCAAATGAAAGGCAGACACAAAATAGACATCCTTAAGTACTTTTTACACCAAACGCGAACCTTCGATGCAATTTCTTGCTGCGATTAAATGTTTTTTTTTTTTACAGACAAAGCAAAGCTTTTTTGTTTTACAGTAAGTGTGTAGATTTTTTTCCTTCGCCGCCTGACCAATAAAATTTGAGCTGTGAATAATGTATCAGGAGCTACTGCTTTGAGCTGTTTTGACCACAACATTAAACTCTGAAGCAGTAAGGACATGTTTCATTTGCATCAGATGCCTTAAAATCAGAAACAGTTTTTCTCCTATGGGTTCTCTTAACATGTAAATGATATTGCTGCATCACTGCCTTGCATCCCCTTCAAAAAGCTCTCTGATCTTACATGGATTGTTTTCATATATTGCTGCATTTTTTTTTGAGTTATCTTATATCTCTAATATAACATATATCGCAGAATATTTGCCTTTGTATCACCTTTTTTAATAAACAACTGTACGGATCTTAAGCATTTTTATTCTGCAAATATTAGTCAAATGAATGCTGCGACTTGAAGCGCACTGTATGTTGTTGTATCAAAATGTTTTTGTATAAAAAAAACATGGTAATGTTTCCTCAAAATAGTTATTTATGTGCCATTGTTAATCGTCGTTAAAAGCTGTCATTGGCAAGTATTAGTATCTAATAATGGGTCAGACTGAAGATGGTTCTTTGGGTGAGGTGTTGTATTTCTTGCATTGTATATATTATATTATATGTATATGATAATTAGTATCATGTTTGGAGAAAATCTATATACACATACAATAAGATACAAACAGTAGTTCAAACTGACAAATGTTTTTACAACAGTCATTATATGTGTGCATTACGCAGTTGTAAAGGGATTAATGGAAACGAGGAGGCGAGAACCGGCTTGATAATATAAATAATATTTTCATATAAAACTGAAACAAAAGGCATCCCTCACTCTTTCCCTGGGGAGGGGCATGTCCTCTTCACCATCTGCCAGCAGGTCATCCCCATCTACCTGGATGAGGGAAGGGATAAGTGGAGGGAAACAAAAAAAATGTGTGGCAACAACACACCATAATGATCGTGCCAAATTAACAAAATATTTAAAAAAGAGAGGGAAAGGCCAACACAGAGTGGCAGTGGAAGAGAGAGAGAGAGAGAGAGAGAGAGAGAGATTTTGATTTTTTTTTTTGATTTTCAAAAACCCTTTTTATTACAAATATTTACATGTCACAAACCAATATAAATAACAAACAAAACCCATAAAAACAAACAATAAAAACATCCTAATTAAAAGGGGAAAAATAACTCCTCTTCAACAATTTCACAAATGATTCCGTTTAAGCACCAAATTGCTTCAAAAGATAAAAGATTGTGCATTAATCTGTAATAATGATAATCAATCAGAACTCTGGATTTGACTAATTTTACAAAGACAGCTTCTATACTACTAAAAACATTTTGTTCCATTTTCTCTTTCCTTGTGGTGTATATTGCCATTTTTGCTTGACCTATTAAGAAGTTCAACAATTGACACTTCTGACGATGTTTCTTAACATATTTAAAACCACAAATAAATACTTTCATTGAAAAAATTTCATCAAAAGAAATGAAAAACATATTCAGGATATCAAATAAAGGTTGTAACCTGTCGCAATGCATAAACGCATGGAAAATAGTCTCTTTTTGTGAACAGAAAGGACAACCTTCAGTAACGTCAGCATTTATCAAAGAAACAAAAGCATTGACAGCAATGGCACCATGCAACAATCTCCACTGTAGATCTCCAGTTCTTTTGACTAATGGTGATTTATATAGTGCTCTCCATTCAGGCTTTTCATTTACATTCAGGTTAAGTACATTTCGCCATGGTGTGTCACACTTGTTATTTAAAGATTTTTTGTTAAATGCTTTTACACAACTCTTGTACATATCTTTGCCAAGTGCAAAGTTTGGACCCACAATTATTAAATCTTCACAATCTAACAACATGCTACTGCACTCACCTAAAACGGGAGATAGACTCAAATACGGAAAAGGGTCTTTGTAATCAGGATAAATAGATCCCTTTGAGTATCGATCCAACAGTTCTGTTTCATCTTCAGTGAGGGCTGACCTCCATTTTTCTATTGCTATAGTCACAATTCGGTGTGATTTGATACTGAGACGCTCAGCAATGGCATTCACATCTTTAAACGCAGACCCTGCTACTTTATGTAAGTGTCCGATTGATAATACCTCGGCATCACGCAAAGTCCGTTCAGGTATGGCAAATGACATCTCGCGAGATAAGTCCAAACGTGAGCCAAGGACCAATGGTTCTTGTAGTAACCAAAACAAGGAAGACACATCGTTTTCCCTGCTTGTTCTAAATAAGGACCAGACTTTGAACAAATTGTGATAGTAGACTGGAGAATCATGCAGTTTTAGTCTTTGAGGATCCAGCCAGAATAAAGCTTTGTCCAGTCTTAAACCTTCAATACTCCGGAGAATTGCACAGGCAGCACCCATCCAACTCGACTCATCAGAGCACCTTAAAAGTCTTTGTATGTATTGCAGGCGAAATGTAGCCGTTCTGCTCTGCAGGTGTATTAAGCCAAGTCCCCCTTCATCTTTAGACAGGTACAAAACACTTTTTGGTACCCAATGCAGTCTGTCCCAGAAAAAGTCAATTAAAATGGACTGAATTTTCATTAAAACTTCAGCTGGGGGGTCTATGCAGGCCAAACGGTGCCAAAGTGCAGAGGCTACCAGATTGTTGATGATCAGAATGCGTCCTTTGTAAGACATTTTAGGGAGCAGAAACCTCCACTTATCCAGTCGCCCTTTTACTTTCTCAATAGTACCTTCAAAATTCTTTTTCACAAAATGTTCATCACCTAAAAAAACACCCAAGTATTTGAAGCCATCTCTGGTCCATTTTAACCCGTCAGGAAGGCTTGGTTCAACCTTTAACCATTTCCCAACTAATATTGCTTCACTTTTTTCCCCATTTACCTTTGCTGAGGACAGAGTTTTAAAATCATCTAAAATCTTTAACATAACATTGACATCATTAGAATCACTGATTAAAACAATAACATCATCAGCATACGCTGATATTTTAAAAGTGTTATTGCAGTTTGGTATACACAGTCCATGCACATTAGTTCTTAGCTTGTTTAATAAGGGTTCTATGGCTAAAGTGTACAACATGCCTGACAGTGCACAGCCTTGTCTTACACCCCTATTTACCCTAAACGGAGAGCATAAATCACCATTAATCTTTAAAATACTCTCAACGCCACAATACATAACTTTAACCATGGAAATAAAATCAGAATTAAAACCAAAAGCTTTTAAAACATTCCATAAATAAATATGTTCGACTCTGTCGAAAGCTTTCTCCTGATCAATTGAAATCAATCCAAAATCCAGATCAAAGAGTTTACCACAGTCTAAAATGTCCCTAATAAAAGAGACATTATCAAAAATTCTTCTCCCTGGCACACAATATGACTGATCAGGATGAACTATAGATGCAAGAACTTCACCTAATCTAATTGCTAAGGCTTTAGAGAGAACTTTATAATCGTTACATAACAAGCTAACTGGCCTCCAATTTTTTATATCATTTAAATCTCCTTTTTTAGGCAAAAGAGTAATAATTGCTCTACGGCAGCTCTGTGGCAGTTGTCCATTAACCAAGCTTTCATTAAAAACAGCTACTAAATCTGGACCCACCTCTAACCAAAAAGATTTATAGAAATCTATTGTTATTCCATCTATGCCCGGTGCTTTTCCACTCTCCATTCTTTTAAGAGCATCCTCTAGTTCTCCTAAACTCAGGGCTTTACCGATTTCTCTGTTAGCACCTCTAGTTACTTGTGGTAAATTTTCAAAAAAACCAAACCTTTCATCTTTAGCCTCTAAAATCTCATTTTCATACAGTTCTTTGTAAAATTGTACAGCTCTTTTTCTGATGTCTAGGGGATTTGACAATAAGACTCCAGTTTCAGACTTCAAACCATGAATAAACTTTTTCTGTCCATTTTTCTTTTCCAGGTTAAAAAAGAATTTTGAGGGAGCATCCATTAAATCAGCACTCTGAAAACGGGATCTAATTATTGCCCCTTGTGTCGTCAAACCCAATATATCGGCCAATAGATTCTTTTTCTTTTTAATGCTTTCTGAAAAATTGACACCTTTTATGGAGTCTGCAAGCCCTTGTATTCTCATTAAATCATCTTCCAAGACCCTCATAGACTTATTTATGTCACGTGTAGCATTGTGAGTGTATTGCTGACACAACTGTTTGATTTGAACTTTTGTAAAATCCCACCACTGCTGCAATGTCAAGAAAGAAGATTTCATAGCTTTGGCATTTTTCCAGAATTCTTTAAAAACATCTCTAAAAAAAAAATCACTCAATAAATTATTATTAAAATGCCAATACGCACTTTTTGATTTAACATGATTTTTTGCCACAATACATTTTACCATACTATGGTCAGAGAAACTTACTGGGATTATTGAGCATTCCCTGAACATACTTAGCTGGTGCTTAAACCCATAAAATCTGTCAAGCCTTGCCATTGATAACTGATTATCATAAGCATGAGCCCAAGTATATTGTCTCTGCGTGTCATGGAAATTCCTCCATATATCGATAATACTGTGAGACTTCATCAATTGAATTAAACTCTTTCTTGATTGCATGTGTGGTTTGACATGATTCCTGTCTAAGCTATTTTCAGTACAATTAAAATCCCCTCCCACAAATAAAAGCTCATCAGCATTACAATCATTTAAAACATTTCCCAAAGTATTTAAAAAGATCATTCTCTCTAATGCCACAGTTGGAGCATATACACAGACAAATATAAAAGTGCTATTTTCAAATGAAGCTTTTATCTTCAAGAGCCTTCCTTTAATTACTTCTTCTATATTATAGGAATGTGGAATAAAATTCTTAGAAAATAAAACTCCAACTCCACCACTTAAAGAAGTATGATGACTTAAAATGACTAAACCATCAAATTCTCTAGCCCAATCTGTAGTATTTGATGTATCACTGTGGGTCTCTTGCACAAACAACACATCAAATTTCTTACACTTCATTGTTTCATATACCTGTGCTCTCTTCTTATAATCTCTTGCCCCATTAACATTTAAAGAAGCAAGGTTTATTTCCTCCATTAAAAAGAAAAGAAAAGAGCAACAGAGGCAAAAAAGCCAAAAAGGATATACTATGTTATCCATTATTAAAATTTTGCAATAAAACTCTTGACTAGTTATTTAACTTTGTAACAATTTTCTTTAGACGGTAAACCTCCTGATCAGCGAAACGGTTTTCACTTCTGAAAAGCTTTACTTTTTCAATGAACTGCATAATGTCAGGGAAATATTCATCTACTTTCACATTCCTCATATTTTTCGTCACTTTTAAGAAGGATTGTATTTCCTCAACAGTGTACTCTCTGCTAGAGAAACCGCTTTGGGGTAAACTGGCATTAAAACTACATTCTGACATATCATTTTCACTCTCATTGTCAGTCTGGTTATCACAATTACCATCTAATCTTTTAGCTTGTTTGTCAGCATGACAACCCAACAATTTCCTTTTTTGGGGAGTCTTAAGAAAACATTCCTTGTCCTCTAACTCAGAACTCTCCATTTCTTGTATCACCATCACATTTTTCGTAGCCTCATCTTCACTGTCGCTGTTCTCCGACTCATCTGAGTCACACACCTCTTTTTCAGTTCTCAAAACACTTCTGACTTCTTCCTTCTCAGCTGCAACTTTTCCTTCTATTTCAACCGTTTTTCCTGGAATCTCAGAACTATCTTTCGATTTATTTAAACCAACCGGTGCCCTGCTTGGGCCTGGCATCTCATCATCATTTGCAACAGTGTCATTCCTCACTTCAGCTACATTCTCAGGAGTTACATTTAAAACAGTTTCATTTTGAATATTTGCACTTCTTGGACAAGCACGAACAAGATGTCCATTTTCGCCACAACCAAAACATTTCATTGTGTTTGTTGTAGCGTAGATCACATAATTAAATCCCTCATGACTGAAATTAAGGGTCAGATCAAGTTCATTAACATTTTCTTTCAAGACCATATATACAAAACGTCTGAAAGACATCACATGCTTCAATAAAGGTGACTTGCTTCCAATTGGGATCATCTTTATTGGAGAGACCATTTTCCCGTATCTAGCTAGCATTCCAACAAGAACATCATTCTTTATAAACGGCGGCACATTAGACAGAGTTACTCTTTTGGAGGGAGTAGAAAGAGGGAGTACAGGTGTAAAAATACCACCTATCTCAACTCCACTCTCAACCAACAAATTCGCTAAATCAATGGTCTTGACGAACAGAACATTAGCGCTGTTCATACGCGATGCTGACAGAACATTATCATGCCCGACAACTGTACTAACCGTTAAGACACAATCCTCAACACTTGCGGTAGTATCGATTTTTACCCCGTGACGTCTTGTCAGAAACTCCAAACTTTCCACACCTGGAGCGGCCATACTCCCAGTACACAGACTGGGAGTTAACAACAGCCCTCCCTAAAACAAACGCTCTACACTAACCGAAACTACCAAAAAACAACAACAAAAAGAAAAGAAAACACAACGTCTACTAACCACAATAAACAGATAGAAAAGAGAAAGAAAGAAAGATACCAAACACTCGTACCTTACTCAGCAACCAAACACTCCGCATCCACGCTCCACACTCGCTCAACGCATGCGCACACACAAAGAGAGAGAGAGAGAGAGAGAGAGAGAGAGAGAACGAGAGAGAGAGAGAGAGAAAAAAAACACCTACTTGCCGGTTCTCCGATATGGTCTTTGCCCACTCCTCCAACGGACGACATCAGCGCCTCCCTGGACGGATCGGAGGAAGTCTTCTGGCCCCTGGCAGACGGAACGCCCCGCCGCATTCTCGGGAAACAGAAGGGGTCTCCCCCACCCCTGGCAGCAGTTCTCCCACTCCAGGCGGTTGGCCAGGAGCCCCTTCACCTGGTACCAGTGTAAAGGGATTAATGCAAAGGAGGAGGCGAGAACCGGCTAGACGATAAAAATAATAGTTTAATGAAGAACAAAACAAAAAAGCAAAACACAAAAAAGGTGTCGGACAGCTGTCTGTAAATCTCACTCTCTGTCGCACTGCAGCTTCCAGTCGGCCTTTATACCTCTCTGAGTCTTAACCTGATTAGGGTATGCGGAATCACGACCCGGCCCTGCCACAGCAATTCATAAAAAATGTACTTATCGTTCTTCAAATTATGTGTTATAAAAGTGTTTCAATATCATAACATAGCAGTGTGAGTAACAGTTCAAAACAATTGTGTTTATAAAGTCAAGGCTTTTTACTCATGATTTGTGTGAAAGTGAATAAAACACCTTTGGTGCCTTTGGTGTTAAATTCACCAGGAAACTGCAACAAAACATAGAATTCGGCACATAAAAGTCAATTTGAAAAGGTTATTGCAACGTTCATTCTATGAGACTAGGTTGCTTTTGGATGTCAACATTGCTGCTTTCACTTGTTGTTTCAAGTTAATTGCAATGCTCATGTAGCAGAATTAAAAGAAGAAAAAAAAGAGATATAGTGAGAGACTTACTAAAACAAATTAAACAACAAGAATTAGACTCAAACTTAATTTTCACTGCGTGAAAATGGAAAAATCTTTATTTTGGTTATCTGGACAAAAGCATACTTTATCTGGCATTGTCACATGAACAAAGACTGAGGATGAAATGGTGATATCACCCATCCTAGACTTCTATTGTCTAACTGCCAGTGTCCCAGACTCTGACCCTAATTAATTCATCAGACACAGTCACTTGACCAGGGGTCGCCCTCTCCACTGCAATCTGGATCCATGCAGTTCAGCTTGAATGCTAAAAACATCAGAAATCAGCTCTGATAACCTGCTCCTCTCATCACCGAATTTGGAAATTCTCAATTATGTTAATCTTTGGGTTGGCTGACTGTATTACTTATGCTTTGAGTTTTAATGAAATATATTTACACACTGTGAATAAAAAAATAGCTTTTATTAGCAATCTTTCTAAAAAGCAATTTTTTTATCCCCTTTTCTCCCAATTTGTGATGCACAATTCCCACTACTTAGTAGGTCCTCATGGTTGCGCGGTTACTCAGAGTGGCGGAGGACAAGTTTCTGTTGCCTCCGCTTCTGAGACAGTCAATATGTGCATCTTATCATCTGGCTCGTTGTGTATGACACCATGGAGACTCCGCATGTGGAGGCTCATGCTACTCTCCGCGATCCACTTGCAACTTACCACGCGCCCCATTGAGAGCCAGAACCACTAACCGCGACCACAAGGAGGTTACACCATGTGACTCTACCCTCCCTAGCAACCAATTTAGTTGCTTAATTGACCTGTTTGGAGTCACTCAGCACACCCTGGATTCAAGCTCGCAACTCCAGGGGTGGTAGTCAGCGTCAATACTTGCTGAGCTACCCAGGCCCACAACGTGAATTTTCTTGATAAAAAATGTTTGCATGTAAAATGGCTAGAAATAGCATTTTAGTATTTTGGTAACACAAGATTTAGGATATTCTAGAGACCACATGAGGGCTTTATCTCGAACTTCAATTAGTGTTGACTGTGGCTTGTCTCTCACAAGCTTACAAAGCTCCTTTCTAAGTCCTATGTCCCTATTGCTCTCAATAGATTGATCTCAGATTGCCAAATTCACACTTGATATTGCATTTGATGACTGCTCTGGAAAAGAACACAGAATTTGGGACAAAGCATGAGAGTAAGTACATACAACCTCGTTTGCCCTTCATTTGTTTACGGCTATACAGGTGCTGGTCATATAATTAGAATATCATCAAAAAGTTGATTTCAGTAATTCCATTCAAAAAGTGAAACTTGGATATTATATTAATTCATTACACACAGACTGATATATTTCAAATGTTTATTTCATTTAATTGTGATGATTAAAACTGACAACTAATGAAAATCCCAAATTCAGTATATAGTACTTAAGACCAATACAAAAAAAGGATTTTTAGAAATGTTGGCCAACTGAAAAGTATGAACATGAAAAGTATGAGCATGTACAGCTCTCAATACTTAGTTGGGGCTCCTTTTGATTGAATTACTGCAGCAATGCGGCGTGGTATGGAGTCGATCAGTCTGTGGCACTGCTCGGGTGTTATGAGAGCCCAGGTTGCTCTGACAGTGGCCTTCAGCTCTTCTGGCGTATCGCATCTTCCTCTTCACAATACCCCATAGATTTTCTATAGGGTTAAGGTCAGGCGAGTTTGCTGGCCAATTAAAAACAGGGATACCATGGTCCTTAAACCAGGTACTGGTAGCTTTGGCACTGTGTGCAGGTTACACTGAACTTCAAGCAACGTGGATCCTGTGCCTCTCCTCTCTTCCTCCAGACTCTGGGACCTTGATTTCCAAAGGAAATGCAAAATTTACTTTCATCAGAGAACATAACTTTGGACCACTCAGCAGCAGTCCTGTCCTTTTTGTGTTCCGATGCTGTGTCTTGTTCAAGAGTGGCTTGAGACAAGGAATGCGACAGCTGAAACCCATGTCTCGCATACGTCTGTGCGTGGTGGTTCTTGAAGCACTGACTCCAGCTGCAGTCCACTCTTTTTGAATCTCCCCCACATTTTTGAATGGGTTTTGTTTCACAATCCTCTCCACGGTGCGGTTATCCCTATTGCTTGTACACTTTTTTCTACCACATATTTTCCTTCCCTTCGCCTTTCTATTAATGTGCTTGGACACAGAGCTCTGTGAACAGCCAGCCTCTTTAGCAATGACTTTTTGTGTCTAGCCCTCCTTGTGCAAGGTGTCAATGGTCGTCTTTTGGACAGCTGTCAAGTCAGCAGTCTTCCCCATGATTGTGTAGCCTACAGAACTAGACTGAGAGACCATTTAAAGGCCTTTGAAGGTGTTTTGAGTTAATTAGCTGATTAGAGTGTGGCACCCGTTGTCTTCAATATTGAACCTTTTCACAATATTCTAATTTTCTGAGATACTGATTTTGGGGTTTTTCATTAGTTGTCAGTTATAATCATCAATTAAAAGGAGTGTACACTTGAAATATATCTGTCTGTGTGGAATGAATGTATGCATTATCCAAGTTTCACTTTTTGAATGGAATTACTGAAATAAATCAACTTTTTGATGATATTCTAATTATATGACCAGCACCTGTAGAATGTTTGCAATAACTGAGACACACTGCATTTTTTTAAAAGCTTCTCTCAGGTACACAAAGAGTTCACATGGTCATATTGGTTCATTCCCCCTTCCATAATCTGACCTTTTCTAAGGATGCTCCCCTTAAGAGGGAGAGTATGATGTCTAACTGGTCCTCTGTGGTCTGATTTCTATCATGTAGTACCCTGTCTACTTCGTCAATTAACTCATCAACATGTCTCCCATCATTTCTGAAATCACCACTAAATAGTTGAATGTGACAATCTCTTGGCACATAAACATAAAACCTGGTTGGCTCTCTACTGAAATTGGTGATTGCTGCCATGGTCTCATCATGCTTTCTGTTGAGTTCTTGAATTTGTCTCTGAACATCATGCATACTACCACCTGCACCATGTTCATCATCAGTGTTTTGTAAAACTGGCCTATTATCATCAGATTGTGACATTTTGAAATGTTCAAATTATCTCAGTTTAACTCAGTAAAAACCAGTGAAAGTTCACTTGTGGGCAAAAAGTATTTTAATCAGTCCATAATGTTGAAACCAAAGGATATGCTGCAGAATGTCTGTATAATATACTTATTTTTTTGCTTGTAAGTCACTGAATAGGTGTCTCATCAAACAGTACCCCCATGGAATCAGCAGAATTCAGGTTCTCTCTCTCTCTCTCTCTCTCTCTCTCTCTCTCTCTCTCTCTCTCGCTCTCGTTCAGCAGTCTAATCACCTTGCCATGTCACCTCTGGCCAACGTCTGTTCACTGGACAACTGCACCTAGGAAGACAGCCTCCACTCTGTGTCCCACAGGTTCCTATCTTCAGCTCTACCATATTTCATGATGAACACATATAGACCTATAGACTCCCAACAGTCAAATACCCTACTCCTGGTACCAAAAATGTAGCCGATGGGTTGTAAAGTAACAACACAGAATAAAAAAAAATATCCTTTGGGGATTTTATTCTGGTGGCTGTTGAAAAAAGAGAAGAAAAAAAAAACAGTGGTCGATGTATATAGAAGGTTCAAATATGATATATATATATATATATATATATATATATATATATATATATATATATATATATATATATATATCATATTTGAACCTTCTATATATCGACACTGTTTTTTTCTCTTTTCAATATATATATATAAAAACAGAATAAAAAAAAAAAAACAGAAATGAAATACAAAAATGAAATATGTACAATGAAATATGGTAGAGGCTAATTTTCAAATCAAAGGAATAACAGGGCATTAGCCTACATATGCTTAAATCACTCAAAGCATTTTATGAATTTTTAATCAGACTTTAAGGACATGTATAACCATTTAAATCACTAGAATTCTCATTACACATGTTTTCACATATAACACATTTTACAATTATTCACTAAACTGGAAAACACACTGGGCTATACATCGTGAAATAAGATATGATTAATACTAAATGTACATACCCAGTCCTCACATGTATGCAAAAACTACACAAATGCACATTAATATGCATCCTTAAAAAAGTACTGTAACCCATAACAAATACTCCATTTTAACATACGACTCTTCTGAACACAAATTTAATGCAATTTATATGCTTTTTGTGTAGTTTTATATTTACCCAAATGATTATCAAACATTGAACAAAACCGGGAGCTCTCTTGTGCAATACATGTTCTCACGTTCTAACCAGCACACATGTGTGTAACACGAGAGAGTTCCGGAAAGCAGGTGTCCTTAAAGGGGCCACGTCCAATTTATGACTAGAGTTCAATTGCATGAAACTTCTCTACATGGCTACAGATTGTTTACATAACCTCTTCATTACATTTTTTTTAAAATATGTTGTGAATAAGTAGTTCATTGAGGGACATTACTAAGACAAACTATATTTTTGCAGTTTCTGAAGAAAATGGTGCTAGTCTTTGCAAAAGTTTCTGCCACAATGCAAGTGTGTTCTGGGTGGTTGCCAGGGCATTGCTATGCAGTTGGTAGGGGGTTCTGAGTGGTTTCTAGGGCTATGTTAGGCAGTTGGAAGGGTTTTCTTGGTAGTTGCTAACCGTACCAAGTTAAAAGCCCACCCCATGTCATGTATGATATTTTGGCCTCTAGATATGGCCCGGATCCCTCCTTCAATGATTGTCTATGAGATTTTTCACACATTTAATTATCTGCCAGGTGAAAGTCATAAGTCTATATGTTTAGAAAAGGAATATCACACCTCTTCATACAGCTGCACAATCTGATGTATCATTCAAGTCCGTAGTACAAATGGGGTGATTTACACGTTGAAGTTTAATACTTAAGATAAGGGGGTTGTTCAAATCTCTAATCATAAATATGATCAATATTAATATTGAGGCTTGACTGAAATATTGAGCAAGCATTACTAATAAACAAACAACAAAGTACATAGACACTTTTAGCAGAGATAGCAGCAGGCATAGTTAAATTTGCCAATGTAATTTCAAACATAACTCAATTATGTAAAAACATATATTTTTTCATATTACCATAATATTGTATTTTAACACAATTTAATACGCCCATGCCATATAGGTTTGGCATTCATGAGAAACACCTTTCTCCATTAAATTTCTTTTGATCTGGAGAGTGAATGGCTGTAGGGGTGAAAAACAGCAGGTTTTTTGCACACACTGTAATCCTATTAACATAGATAGCTTACACATTGTTAAACAGCGTGTCATCGAGAACAAGGGCCATGATGGGTCATGATGCTTGAGAAAAAGTGAGACTGCCCCTAAGATACTTATATTAGTGTTTATTTCATCCTATTGATGCTATGGATGGAGGCTTTTGACACACACATATGGTGGTGTCAGGGAGCCATATGGCTGCTACATTTAATCCCATCTACTTCACAGCAATTTACAGTAATTAGAATCAGAATCAGACTTTGTCAACGTGTCATATTGTACTTCACAAACTAACACTATAATTACTATTCACCTACACCATTATTTGTCACTCAAGGCTGTAACTCTGCACACATTGCTAAACAGCTAAAATTTTAAATGACTGAATCCTTGATAATATTGATAATATTCATCATCCCACAATAAAGCCATAATAGAGTTGCAGGAAAAAGTATGCAAACCCTTTGGATTTCTGAATAAATGAGTCATTTATCCCATTAATTAAATTTCCAATTTCAATTAAATATCCAATTTCACGCATAATTTACTAGAACTCATGTTGATTTGACACAAAAGGAGATGTTAAGGAGTGTTATTATGAGTGATATAATCAATCAACATTCACTTTTATTGCATCATTTTGCCATACAATAAAAGTGAATGGTGACAGAGACTAAAATTCTGCCTAATATAAACTGTTCCACAGAAGAAAGTGATATGGTTTGGAATAACATTTAGGTGAGTAAATGATGTTAATATTTTCATGTTAGGCTGAACTATCCCTTTAATAACTGGTTGACTCAGGATCAGTCTTGCATAGCAGTCAGGAGATATTTTGCACAATTCCTCCATACTAGGAGCAATAATAACTTCAGCAATATTCCTGGGAGGTATTAGCTGCATCTCTATTTTTTTTAATTATTGTTAAGCCCAATTTAAAATACATATTATGAGACTAATTTTCGGATTACCCGATGCTTTTGAAGAGAATTATTGTGTACCACAATGTACCACCAAATTTCCACCACAGCTAGTAGATTAGCAAATCGCAAAAAGTACAGAGAATGAAGGCTCCAAATAACTGTCAAAGCAAAGCGTCTTGGCTTGCTTTTGCTGCTTAATGAAAGAACACCTGAGAGTAATGTACAGCAAACCTGTGGAACAGTCAGGAAACTGGTACGAGACAAAGACTGCAGCTGTGCCTGTTGTTTATAAGAAAAGGAGAAAGAGAGTTTGTCTAAATTTATCTGTCTGTCGTGCTGTTGTATGTGACTAGAGGGTCTGTTCCAGTACAGAGTAGTTTCAGTACTCATAGTGGGTCTGGTCGGGGAATTCCTTCACTGAAGTCGCGGACCAGAGGGCTAGGGAGGAGTCATCCAGGGAGCCGAGTTAGGGGGATCTCCTGGGATAGCGAACATGATCGCCTCAGTGGAGGGGAAATCACTAGATGCAAGCGGTACACCCGGTCAGTTGTTTCCGCATTACCGAGTTCTACTGGCTCAGATCTAAGAGAACACCGAAACCGACTCAAACCTGAGATTGTAAAATCTCGTAAAGGTATTGGGTGTTGCCCAACCCGCTGCTCTGCATATGTCTGCTAGGGAGGTGCCATTGGCCAGTACCCACGAGGATGCCACACTTCTCGTCGAGTGTGCTCGAACCCACAAGGGGGCAGGCACGGCATGCGTGTGATAAGCTAATGCTATGGCGTCAACCACCCAGTGGGAAAGTCTCTGTTTGGAGACAGCGTTCCTTTTCTGCTGTCCAACAAAGTAGACAAAGAGCTGCTCAGAACGTCTAAAGCTCTGCGTGCAGTCCACATAAGTATGCAGGGCACGCACTGGTGAGCCACTGTCACCCCCGAGCCCGGGTGGAAGTCAAAAAGCGTGTCGGGGTGGGTGGTTCGTGGGGATGTACCTGGCAAAACCGAGCCTGCTGCCATCCCCAAATCGCCTCCATCGCCAGCCGGGTCGTCCTCAGTCCCGTGGGAAAAAGGAGTGACGCGGGGTGTGGCTGGAGTGGTTCCTTTTTAGAAAGGAAAGCCACGACCACAACGTTGCCATGGTAAGGTTCTCGCAGTGAGAACACGAACCATCCACAAATGCTTCCTCGGTGTGATCATACATATGAGGCAGCGCCTGTGACCGTCAGGAGTGGAAAGAACTTGACCACATCCAGGAACTACACAGTGGCGGAAGGGATCTTTATAAAGACGTGTCCTGAAAAGGATGTTCAATGCCACTGTGTATTGCTCTTTTAGAGGAATAATCTCTTTTAGGAAAATATTCTCTTTTAAAAGTGCTGTCGAAGTGCCCAGTGGCAAAGCTGCACTGCTGTGCAGAGAAGGAGAAAGCCGCTGATATGCTCCATAGATCCAACAGCATACGCTCTTGATAGATATGAAGTGAACAGTCTCGCGAATGCAGCTCGCTGATCACACAACCGTTCGGCTCCGAAGAAAAATTCTGACGCCTTTATACCCGTATGTCCAGGGGCGGGACATGCAAATTCTGTCTGCCAATTCCTCATTGGCCTTTTCTCAAGTTCAGAGATGCACGAGGCTCTCAAGAGAGACCCCTAGTGTTGCTTCTTCGACACAACGTCGAAGTGAACGACAGATGGGGAAGCATTTTAAGGCATCATGCAAATGCTGTTCCAAAAGGTAGGTATCTTAATTATGCTAAAATGTCTTGTTTTGACCAAATTCTAAAGTAGCATCGTATGTATCCTTCCCTGGGTAGGCGATCCCAGAATGCAATAAAGGAAAATAAATCATGGCGTATCAAGTGAGCGAAATTCTGATTATAAATATACTTATAATTTATCATTCATTCAATACTGAAAAGTATTGATAAAAAACTGTTAAATATCAAGGATGTTTAGGTGTAATTTATGTTGACAGACGGTTGGGCAATAACATTTTATTGATATTGATACATTTTAGAGTAATTTTCGATATTTAGCTTATGTTCTACATCTAGACAATCGGATCAGGTGTGTGTCACTATCAATGCGAGCAGTTTGGCAAAGTTACAACCAGCCAACCAAATCTCAGTCATGATATCAGTGGGTTGGTTAGCTACTTCACCCTGTTGTCATGAAAACCAGAAATGAGGCTTAATAGTTGCTAGCTAGCTATCCATCTAAAATTATATTATTGTGAAACAAACAACAGAGCACTGATAATGCAATACACCTATTAAATGAATACAACAACAACTCTGACATCAACACCATTGCTTTTTATATATGCTCTATTTAGTTGTCCACTAACTTGTTGACACTGACAAGAAAGTATTTCTTCTTCTTGTGATGTTTATTGGTGGTTGGCAATCCAGCTCATGGGTGCATTACCGATACTGAGCTGGAGTGTGGAGTGTCACAAGAAAGTCTTTCAGTGGAGTCAAATATCCGCTGAAGACGATGATGTGAAATTACATCGAAAAAAGTTTAATAATAATGTCACATGGTCAACTGGGCTGTCTTTTCCAACAGTTGATTTATGGTCCTTTGTTTTAGATTCTTACAAATCTCCCACTCAAAAATAGTGCATATTTAAACATGAAATTTTATATCTTGAGAATGGTACAAGAGACATGATATTCGTTATCATCAGCTTCCTCCATGTAACAAAGCAAGCATTTGCATATCAAATTTGACATTTTTTCATTAATATTTGTATGTGTAGGTAACAAAACATGAAAATCCCTGGTTACAAATCATACTGGTTAATTTCTTGTTTATACAACATGGATAAAACTTTACACACATTGTAACTAGGTACATCAGGCTATAATCCTTAATTTTTCAGTTATACAAGTTACCACAGTTTAAAGCAATTGTCAGAATGCCTAGCAAGACTAGGCATTGTGGGTAGGTCCATGCGGTCTTGTATATTTTATAGGATTTATTCAGCAAAGTACTGTGACTTCATGTGAGATGTTTCTGGATTAAGGAATATCCTTTTTAAGATGCTGTTTGCTGAACAATGATCACGATGTCATGCGATCTGATGAGAAGTGTAGCAAACTGGTTTATATCAGAGGACAGAGTCTTGTATGTCCCGAGTCTCTCGGGAACTCCAAGAGTGTGTGTTCTGTCTTTTATTGCTTTGACCTTTGAACTTAGGGCCTCTTTGCAGAGAAGTTTCAAAGAAGTCATATGGAATTTATACAAGTCTCTTTGTTAGTTTTATTGGCCAGATGTGAGATTTATTGAATTCCAGGAATAAGATTGGGTAAATCCTAGATTCAAATCATGTAGTTTCAATTGTTCTGCATATATAATCCAACACCTAATTAATCTACAAGTAGTTGTGGAGAATGGTCTTGTCCCTGCAGGTTTGAAATATTAGGTCATTATATTTCAACGGACACATTTTCACAAAATAATAGTCTGGAGCTATTCATTCAAATTCAGATTTACCCTGAATTTTATACAACAAACAGAATAATGTCCCTGAGTTGCTCTCTTATCTGATTATTTTCAAATGAAACCAGTCGTCCCTATCTTCATATAAATGTAACCTTGTTTTGCATTGAGTCAGCATCTGGTGCCTTGTAAACATATTTGCATAGGCAAGTTAAAATAAAAATAACCACACTGGTGCCAAGAAATTGTCTATCATGACAATTCCTCATTGTAAATTGTGAATCTCTTATGATGTTTATCTGAAATAGACTGTATCATTATATGCGGTTAATATAGTTCTGCAGATGTAATAACTCCTCAAATGGCTTGCTTTCTAGAAATTATTATGTGTACAGAACTTTAGTTTTTCTGTTCAACAAAGTATTTCTTGTATGTTAATTAACAGCAATGTTACTGAACTAAATAGGAGTGTTTGAATATAAACAAATATATATTTATAAAATGTAGACCAATCTCATAGCATTGTTGTAATGCATGTGCTGATGTGCTTGTTCCTCTATTCATTACCAAATCGAAACACAACATTAGCGAAATACTAAGAATATCAGCTGTGCTGGCTTTAACAGAGACTAAAAGAATTGTGTTTTGCAGTTGTATGGATAAATTCTTTGACACTCCTTTGCTTTGAATTTGTCTTTTATCTTGAATGGGTCAATGTTGCCTAAAGAGCATGACTGAGCATCAAAAGTCAGATGAACAATTTTCCAAATGCCTGATAACATTACTTATTAAAATTGTAATACACTGCAACACTAATTGAGTTATTTAATATTTTCAGAGAGAGTTTGACAAGTGATTGTGTTCCTGTAGTTCACAGATTCTATGATATTTTCCACCCAGTCAGGCATGCTGGACATTTGACATTTCCAGAAATGCAGTTTTGCAGTCTGACCTGACTCTGTTGGGGTTATACACCTCAATTCACACCCCTTTCATAGGGTTCTCTTTCCAATGAGAGTGTCTTGGATGAATTTCACATTGGCCTTTTTGAAGGCAAATAACAGTGGTGGAAAATGAGAGAAGAGGGTATACTGTATAAAAAAGAAAAAGAAAAAAAAAGCCATCTCCTTGTCATGACCTCTGTCCGTGTACTACTACCGCTGTAAGCAATCACAAAGCTGCACTGAATTGTAGCTTTGTGATTGCCCCCCAACAGATTAGTTCACTGGCCTTTAACATTTTAAAAGTGACTCAGTTTCAAACTCGCACTCTCCTTATCTGAGATCCCTGCTACATCCACAATTGTTCCTGTGCAAAAACAATCCAAAATACCCTGCTTAAAGACAGTTCTTCAACATTTTAACTGAAGCTCATGCTGTACAGAAAAACTTAAAAGGTAAAGGTGTCAAATATTTAACTTCGTCATAGGTCCATGGCAAGACTTGAGGCTGAAAACAAGCTAAAATGTGAATTTCCTGCAGATGAAGAGTGGTGTGCTTACATTGGCCTTTTTACACATCATATACGTTGACACCAATACCTATACCAGTTTGATGCATTCTTTTAATTTAAAATGTTGATGTTTATTTGAGTTAATGAGCTTTGCAGCAGGTGGAAAATGCATTATTTGGGATTTCTGCAGCATATAGATACAATTCCAGGAGGCATCATTATGTGGGTTGTAGAATTTATACACAGACAATAACACAACCCATGCTATGAGTAGAATATTAATGAGGTACAATAACGTGCACAATCCCATAGGACCAGCAAGTTTCACTGATAGAAACATACAAAGTAATATTTCACTACATTATTATAAGAATGGGACTGTTTTCCTTCAACCTTTGAATGTAAAAATCAGTCCATTAAAAAATAAAGAATATCCAATGTTAAAAACTTGACAGGATACCTTACAATATGTTTTTACAGAAATATATAATAAAGCCAAATCAATCATTCAAGACCCCAGTAGTTACTGTGGCCACTAGCTGCTTACCCTACATTTTGGTAAGCATTACCACATTGTTTGATATGTATAAATATGCATACTGTATTATAGGGGTCCAAACAGGTAATAATTATATAAAATCTGAATATATAAATGTAAATCCTAAATATATAGAGGCAAGTCAGAATATATACTTATAAACAACAGTTAGGTTGCAGTCCTCCAATCTGATTGGACGAGAGATGTTCCATGAGTACCAATGATCAGCACTCGGACGCTTCACTGTGTATCATTCCGCGTGTGTTTGTGCGTTCTAAACAAAAATGTAAGAGCAATGCAGATGTGTTAAGAGCCATTTGTCTCTTAACATTTAATTTTGACATTACATATTTTAGCCAGCAGGTGGAGGTAAAAGACAATTTTTGTGTGTAATATGAGCCAGTTGGTGACGTGAAGTGAGTCAGCATCACTCACTGTTTATATTCAACAACACTCCATGATCGCTCGTGTTAATACTACACTACTAAAGCTAGCAAATAGCTTTAAACAGCTTGAAACTAACAACTTCAGCATTAAGGCTCACCACAGCTGAGAGAAACAACAGACTGATTAATTACACAAACTCAAGGCGCTTACCTCTTACCGGACTTTCCACATTGGAGAGAACAAAATGGCAGAGATTGTGCTTTGTATAGTGAAAGACTCTTGCACACCAGCTACCGTGAAATATTGGAGGAATATCCCTGCTTGGATGGCAGTTTTTTCCACTGGGAAAATAGGATGAATTTCACCAAAATGACATTATCTCCAGAAAGCTGACTAACAGACTACAGCATCATCAACAGGTGATTGCACATGCTCCATCTCTCTCTCTCTCACACACACACACATTTGGAGCACCCAGGAAACATGAAAACTCCACACAGAAAGGCCCAGTTGAGCCAGGACTTGATCCTGGGACCTTCTTGCTGTGAGGCGACAGTTCTACCCACTGAGCCACCATGCCGCCCACTTGTAAGTCTTCCCAGGGGACATGGTGTGTGAGGGGAAGGGCAGCCTGGCATCCATGCCCGTCGGCTGCAATGCATGCTGTCACACCCGTTGACACATCTAACTTGCACCAGAGTTCTGAAGGGAGCGGGTTCTGGCGCACATCTAATTTGGCTTGTACCTTCACCGCTCTGCTCCTGGACCTGTGAGGATGACAATGTGTGCACACGAGAAGATACAAGCACTCTGAATTTGATGAGGCTCCACTCACATTAGGTGTGCCTCATTTAGTTGCACTTCACTTCTCCCCAGCCCACTCCTGTTGTGAGCCTGGCTGAAGGCTGATGAGAGAGAGGGGGGATCGTTCTTCCACAATATACAGTGGCCCCAAAAACTTTCGTAGAGTTAGGCTGAACATAAAAATGCATGTATTCCTTTGCATTTGAGAACAAAACTTCAAACCAATTTGCATTTATGGTGAAGAAAGGTCGTGTAAGCACACTTTTCAAGCAGAACATTTAACAAAAAGAAGCTTGTTATGTTTTAAATGATAAAACAAAAGATATATGGTTTAAAATTAAGACAAATAATAATTTGGACACTTGATAATGACTTCAATAAAGATTGCAAGTTCAAGTGTTTTAGTTTTTAGTCTGAAATCCTTTCGATCGCAGAACTTCTTGACAAATTCTGGACATAGAATTAACAAGTTTCTGTAAAAGCTGTGGTGAAAGTTTCCTCCAGGTGTCAGCCACCAAGACTTTCAGTTCATCCACACTAGAACATTGACGATCAGACATTTTCTTAGTAGGTGCTCTTGCAAGATAACCAAAAACGAAATCTTCCATCCTCCACAATTGGGAATACTGCAAAAACCTTCAAAGATGAAGGACAACCAGCAGATTGGACAGGATAATTGTGAGTAATATCAAGAGAAATAGGCAAGAAACAGCTGAAAGGAATGCCTCACATATCAATGAGAATTACCTAATAATACTTAGTTCGCAGACCATTCAATACAGGATCAGTGAGTATGGGTACATAGGAAGAGTAATGTGGTGAAAACCATTAATTAGCTTAAAGAATAAGAAAGCCAGGATAAAATTGGTAAAATAACCTGCACAGAAAGACAGGAGCTTTAGGAGAGCTGTCTTATTATCAGTCCAAATTGAACCTGCATGGATCTGATGGCAGAATATTTGTGTGCAGAATATTTGAGGGAAAGAATTCAAGTCACACTGCACTAAGGGTAGGGTAAAGCACAGAGCTTGAAACTTCAGAGTCTAGGGCTGTTTCTCTTACAGTGGTGCCAGTGAGCTTGTCTTCATTGATGGAATCATGATCTTTGAAGTGTACAGAAAAATTCTAGATACTTGCAGAAATCAATGAAGAAATTATTTAAGACACAGAAGTGGCTCTTTCAACAGTATAACAATCTAAATCTTACTAGCCGTTTATTGAAAGAATACTAGGTCCTAGTATGGCCCTATCAGAGCCCTGATCTAAACCGTATAGAGAACCTATGGGATGCAATTGAGAAGAAAATGTCAGATTCTGAACTGAAAACTTTGGTGGCTGAAATCAGAAGGAAACTTTCACGACAGCTTTTATCGAAACGTGTTGATTTTATGCCCAGATAACATGATCAAGTGGGAGATTGGCATGTTGTTTCCAATTGGTTTCAGTGCACTAGGATCGGTGACATTTTGTTGACTCACGGACCACTGTCATCTCCTATCAGACATATTTGCATTGGCTCAAGTTTGATTGCTTATACCTGTGGCACTTCTGGAAGTGCATCGCATCCAGAAGCACGTTACATCAGCAAGGGTGCAGACCAGACTTCAGATTTTGCGTCGAGACCAGGGAGTAATCACAATTTCATAATCAGTGACGAGCGTGATTCAGATGTTGTATTTTCACCTCTAACTTTAAATTTTAATTCCACTCATTGTTAGGGTTTGGCATAGGCTGGGGTTAGGTGGTAGACTTAACTGAAAACAACTCGCTTCAGATCTTGCTTTTGGTGCCCCTATGCTGACATTACACCTGTAAAATGGAGCTCACATGTACCCATATGCCCAACAGTGTTTAAAACTTCGGTAAGTATACACCGATTTCAGCTAAAGAAAAGTCAACTTACTCTTTCCAATCTCACTATGAGATCAGTCTGGCCCAGACATTGGATGGCAAACTAAAAACGGAAATACATTAACTTGTAATCTTTAATGAAGCCATTATCATGTGCCCAAATAATTATGTGTCTCAATTTTAAACCATATATTTGTTGTTTTATAATTAAATATGTAACAAGCTTCTTTTTTGAAAAATATTCTGCCTGAAAAGTGTTGTCAAAATGTCATCTTTCTTTACAATAAATGTATGTTTTGTTCTCAAATACACAATAATTCATGAATTTTTAAGTTCAGCTTAAGCATCCAAATACTTTTGGCGGTGCAGGAAACAATCCGCCACTTCCATGCCCATATATGGAATAGAAATAATTAGGCACAAATGGTAAATGGAAGGCAAATATGGAGAAAAGGGAGAGTGAAGAGGATCTACGAAAAAGAGAGGTGCACGGATTACCTGAGGGTGTATGAGATCAGTTCCTGAGCTAGAGCGCGACGCACGCTGTGTTTGACCGGTGTTAACACAGAAGTGAAGGGGTTATGCGCCGCACTTCCTGATGCCTGCTGCAGATTGCTGTCATCTTCTAATTCTGAAGAGCGTTGACAAGTAACCAGTTCAGGTATTTGACTTGTGTCTGCTTCTCTTGAACCTCAAGCTCCACTGGAATAGTTCCCAAATAGGCACCCAAATTATTTAGTAATGATTTAAATTTCAAAGTATATTCTGGTTTTTGGGCCGCCACCATTACAGAAGTGGTGCTTGGACAGGGACATGAACATTTAAATTTGTGAATTGGTAAATCTAATATGTTTGTGAATAACTGAATAACTGAAGCCTGAAATTCTGTGAACTGAAACATTGAAACCATGTGGTTATCATTTATTGATGATTAAGACTAGGTGTTGAAAATTGTTGAGCCTTGAAAACTCATTGTCCTTCTTACCATTTAAGTGGAAAAATCCTTGTAATTTGTCTGTATTTGAGGGTAAAAAAGAGTTTGAAACTTTTTGTGTGTGAACCTTTTACAAATTGTTGTGTGAAGTTTGATTGGATAATTGGAAGTTAATAGATAATTGAGGTGTGATATGTTCGCTTAATATTTGGTGTTGTGTTTTGTATCTGTTGTGTGAGTAAAAGGTACACTGGTTGCTCAATTGTGAAAGGTTACATTTTTACTGTTTTATTATTTTGTTTTGTTTCTACCATTGTGTCCTCAAGATACTGACACATTTTAATTCACTCATTTCATTTACTGATTATTTGCACAACATTTTCCATGCTTCATTGACATACAAACACTACAATGATGGCCGCTTCTACACCCCACCAAATCCACTTGTGTGGAAATTGATCCACCTCTAGACATATCAACCCCAGTCTGGCCATCTCTGTAACGACTACAGCAGCAACCAGGATTTTTACCTCCACCACATGCTCCCACCTTTCATTCCACACCCAGTCAGTTCAGCAGTATCATGCCTGGAACCCATGTGTGTTTTGCCTCTCTGACACCAGATGGCAGCCCTCTTGTCCAAGCCCCCACCTGCAAACAGGAAGCAGATCCAATGCAACTATGCACCTCTCATCAAACTTCACCATCTTCAGCTGCACAGCATTATCTGTCTGGTATTCTCCCAACTCCTGGAAAGGAAATTCACCATTTTACTGCTCAAATACAAAGTAATTGGGACAACCTGTTTGACTTCATGAAACATCAAGACAGAGCTGTGAGTGAACTTACCCAGCGGCAAAAAACTGCAACTTCCCACAATGAAAGGCAACTCTCAGACTTGACTGCCAAAATAGAAGACAACCAACATCAAATTCTCACCATGTTAACTACAACTAAACACCAGGGAGAGGCAGATTAAGATCAATTACTTAAGGCCATGAAAGTGATGATAACAGAGGAACTACAAAAAGTTGAGTCTACCTTGCTTTCTGAAGTCCACTTCATGGTGGAACTGCTCCAGGTAGAACTTCAGGTGGACATAAAAGCTATACAAAAGAACCTTCAAAAAGATCATGAGCAACTATCTACTGAGTGTAATCAGTGCATTACCCAAATTGACAAGCTAATTGCACATGTCAAGGAACTTCAAACTGAAATGAAAAAGTGAAAGGTCAAGAAAATAAAATGGCTGATCACCAAAGAAAGATGTACAATCACTACCCATCACCACACACCCTTCACCACCAAAAATGTTCCCATGCTTTCCTGCTGGTAAAAATGACAATTTCAAGTTAAACTTTCCCATATTTGAAAGTCCATCCAATGACACTGATCCTCTCCTGTTCCTAAATCGATGTCAGGACTAATTAGAATTGCACCCCCTTGGAGAGGTTGACCTCCTGACAACTCTCCGCAGCATACTGCATGGCACTGCACAGAACTGGTGGGAAGTCGCCAGAGCCTCGATAATGACATGGAATGAGTTCGAGACTGCTTTTCTTTCAGCCTTTCTCTCCAAAGACAACGAAGATGAGCTGGCTGAGAGAGCCTGTACAAGATCCCAGGGAGAGAGGGAAACCATCAGAGATTTCACATTTACGTATAGAACTCTCTGCAAATGGAAGCCCTCTTTAACAAAAAGTGACATGGTCAAAATGATTCTTAACAATATAAAACCATACCTGGCCAGCCAGCAATGCAGTCATGTGAACACAGATGGGGAACTTGTAAAATTGGGGCATCAATTGGAGCGAGACCATGAGCAGGAAATTCAATATGAAAGATGTATGGGCCGAAAATCTTCACCAGAAGTGCCTCAAAAACCCATTACAAACAAACCCATTTATAAGCCTCAAGTTCATTGTTGTAGATGTAAGGGACCCCATTCACCAGTCTTCTGTACACATTATGCCAATTCATCACCAAGCAAACTGTGATACAGCACAGTCAACGAACATTTCATTCTCGTAAGCCAGGAAGTCAAGCAACTAACAATTCTGTCACTGCTACAACAACAAACTAAATTTTTTCAACCTCCAAGAAACCACCTCTCATAACAGCCCCTATGTTACATCCCTATGCATGTATATGTATGCATGCTTGTTTTGTGTTCTCTTCTCTGTTTCCCTCTCTTTTACACACTCTGATTACGTTGCTGTTATTGGTTATCTGGGCTGCCAATCTTAATTACCCTGATGACATCATCTCCACTCTCCACCAATGGATGGTCCTTCCTACCCTTTAAAAGCTGTTTGAATCCATGTGTTTGGAGCTTTTTTCATTTGATGACAGCTTTGCTTGTTAACTTCTGGTTTTGTGTATTGTCTCTGGTTCTTTGTGATCCTGTACATTCATTTTGTATACCGACAAAGTCACACGTTACCCATTCGTTGTTTATTTGACTTTTCATCAGTGTTATTTATAAAACTCGCTGCTCATCTAACCAGAGTGGAAATGTGGACAGGTAAGACGTCACGTGACATACACCTTGCACCATGTAGACTGTTATTTGTATTAGACACCTTAGGTTAGGAGTGAGTGCCAACCCCTGTGCTTTTGGTGTTTTTGAGAGCAGGCAGAATAGTTTAGACATTGGCGTTTCCAACGCTGAAGACCTGTTTTATTTTCTTTCTTGTGTTTTGTTTGAACTTAAAATTTTGTGAGATTAGAGGGCTATAAAAATAAGTTAGAATTGTTTTGTAAGTCATGTACCATGATCCATGAGAGTTTGTGGGAAAGGCTCTCCCCTCCAGAGAAACTTCACCCTTTGGTCTCTTGGTCCACTATATCTGGCTAATGGCGAAACGGAAGTGCCTTTAGGATGGCTACTGATACAAATTCATATCCACAACAAAACCTTTACCTTACCGGTTGCTGTTCTCTCCCCCCAAGCACTCGCCTATGCTGTAGATTTGGGATTGGATTTCATCTTCTTCAGTGGCCTACAAATCAACGTAATTGACAAAAAATATTCATTCAAGTCCAACCCACAGGAGGATCATCCATTTCAACCCGGCAATGCAAATGTACCTGACATCAGCCCTCAAGACCAGAAAATAGGACAACGTGCAAAGATTCTCACCAGAAGTCTTTAACTATTAAGTTCTATTCCCCCAACCTACACTCACATCATCTTCTGTAAGTACAGATGAAAAAACTTTAATTGTCAATGCAGTGAGTGAACCACACTTACCTCCTGATGACAAACACAGACTGATGAAAATCGTAAAGACTAACAATAAGATGTGTTCCCTTCAACCGGAGCGCACCGATGTCCTGCAACACTGCATTTACACACACAATCAAGTCCCCATCAAGCAGTGTCCTCATCACATGTCCCCTGCCAAACAAGCTGCTGTAAAGGAGTAAATTGAGGAGATGTTGACTGCAGGAATTGTGGAACCATCATACTCTGGCTGGGCCTCCCATGTCATCCTGGTCCCAAAGAAAGATTGCAGCCTTAGATTTTGTGTTGGCTATCATAAAGTTAATCACAGAGAATAACGCTTACCTCTCTTGGGTAACACTTTTTTCTACCATTGACCTCAACAGTGGCTATTGAAAGGTGGTTGTGGACCCTCAAAGCAAACCAAAAACCACATTCATCACTCCTCCAAGGCTCTACCACTTTAATGTCACACCCTTTGGGTTAAAGAATGCACCTGTAACATCCCAAAGGCTGATGGAGACAGCACTGGGAGAGTTACGAGGAAGTATTTGCTTCGTCTATATTGATCAGTATTTACCTGAACTCCGTTTTGCAACTAACTCATTGGAATGTCCCCTGCAGAGCTCCAACTGGGAAGGAAGCTGCAAAGCCCAATGGACAAATTACTACATGGGAAAAACCTTTCACCATCCATTCCATCCTATGATGTGGTCAACCATCTAGCTCAGCTGAAGTTAAAAGTAGAAACGACAATTAAAAAGCTACAATAAAAAGAGACGAGAGGCCTCTGTGTTTGGTTAAGGAATTTACAACAGTCTAGTGCACAACACCATTTTAGTGCAAACTAGCCCAGAAGTGCAAAGGTCCTTTCCGAGTGTTAAAGAGATTAGGACCGCTAGATTATCAGATAGCACTGGAGTCAACTGGGGAGGATGTGCGAACAGCGCACATTTGCAATTGGAAACTGTGCTACCAAACTGCTGAGGAGTTGGCGTCCCAAGGGAGGGAAAAGATATTCCAGGAGACCATCAACGAGGATTTCTTGGGTTTCTAAATAAACACACACACACACACACACACACACACACACACACACACACACACACACACACACACACACACACACACACAACCATTCAAATACAATAACAGCCCTACGATCGTGAGTGTAGCATTTAGAGTTTTTTTTTAATTCAGTAAAATTTTTCTGCCACCCTGTAGTTTTTTATTTTTTTTATTCTGGGGTTGAAACTTTTGAGTGAAAGGGACACTCAGTACAGACAATGCTTGGAAAATATATGACAACGGTAAAAAATTATAAACATGCATGTATTTGTTTTGGATGTGAGTATAAACAAATAATTTTATGTAAATAATTTCTTGAAAGGGCAATCAGATGCAATGCCATTGTCCTATAAAATTAACAATTATTCGTTTTGTAGTTATATGTACAAATCAATAGTTTAGCTTTTTGTGAATTGGTAAAACAAGATTAACCAAATGCTTTACCTGTGCACAAGTATTTTGGTTCTGCTGTGTGTGCATGCTAGACGTTGATATGTTGAGTCACAAATTTTGTTTTAACAGAAATAAATGGCCCCCGTTAATGAACAAATGCTCTTGATTAGTTTCTGACTTATTTTCAAGAAAAATAGGTCATCATGTCTGGACAAACTGTTGCCACAGCAACAAAAACAAATCTTAACTTTTGATTGGACATGTCTGTTGTACAATCCTATGTGTGCCTAGCAACTCTGAACTTTTGTTTAGTTAGCACCCAACAAAAATAGAACAGTCACCTGTTGACACAAAAATGTGTTACACAGAGGTGTGGACAAAGCTGAGATTTTCCTTATAATGCTTGATTTATGTGACACAATGAACAAAGGTGCAAGTAAAAATTTCAATTTATTTGTAACGTTTCTGGACACAGGTAGTGACAGGAAGACGAAGACGAAGATGATGTGATGAACCCAAGTGCAGTTTTATTTTTCAAACGTGGAATCAAATAACCCTAATATTAAATGCAAATCTAAACAAAACAAAACCACGAACGACTAGACTACACTTGATTTAGACTTGCCTAAAGACTTAACATAAACAAAACTTGACTAAAACTAGACTTGACTTGGCGTGACTTGGCTTGAGCAAAACAACAGTTACAGGCTCGGTGGCAATGACGTGGGATGCTGGCTTGGTGGCCATGACGTGAAACTCTGGCTCGGCAGCTGGCCATGACGTGAAACTCTGGCTCAGCGGCTGGCCATGATGAGAAACTCTAGCTCGGCGGCGGCCATGACGAGTAACTCTGGCTCTGAGCCAGAAACAAGGAACTCTGGCTAAGCCACGGGCATGTCGAGGAACTCTGGCTCGTCAAGTCTAGTTTTATTAAAGTTTTGTTTATGTCAAGTCTTTCATGCTTTTGTTTTGTTTTGTTTTGATTCACATTTAATATTAGCGTTATTGGATTCTACGTTTGAAAAATAAAACTGCACTTAGGTTCATCACGTCATCTTCGTTTTCCTGTCACTTCCTGTGTCCAGAATCGTTACAAAATAAACATGACATTATTGGGTAGATTTGAATATGAGACTAAAATGGGCAAAATAGAAAATAAAAAAGGAAAAGAAAAATTAACAGATGTCATAGTTTTGCTTAAGTTTCAAGAAAATTTGTTGTCTCTTAAAATATAGTATATTTTAATTAGGATTTGCATGTTAATTTGGAAGTCACTACCCTAATCTTCATAATGTAAGAGGTTTTAGACTTCTCCTGATGTCATGAAAGCCCCCCATGTAATGGTTTGAATTGCCTTTTACAACACAATTATTTTAGTTACATTCTAAAGGACAAAAGCATTCATTTCATCTCACCACTGTAGATTATGAAATTAGACCTGTGTGCTATGTTCTCTTCAGAAGTGAGCCTAGAAACAGTGCAAAACAGTGTAGTGTGTGAAGTGGAGAGGTCCTGAAGTCATTTATTTATTAACAGGGCAGACTGGAGGAAATCCTCAGGGGCACAAGGCTCACTTTCTGCAGGAGGGGAGAAACACTTAAAATTGAAATAAACATCCACGATCAGCATGCATACCGAAGAGTCTGTTTCTTAGTAGGTATGGTAACTGTTTGAGTCATTTGTATGGAAGCCGGTTTCCGCCACAGTTAAATAAAAAAAGGTGATTTTGTAAGTCAATATAATGAGATACTAAGTCATTATTATGAGAAACTTTCTCATAATAATGACTTAGTATCTCGTAATAATGACTTAGTATCTCATAATAATGAGAAACTTTCTCATAATAATGACTTAGTATCTCGTAATAATGACTTAGTATCTCATAATAATGACTTAGTATCTCATAATAATGAGAAACTTTCTCATAATAATGACTTAGTATCTCGTAATAATGACTTAGTATCTCGTAATAATGACTTAGTATCTCATAATAATGACTTAGTATCTCATAATAATGAGAAACTTTCTCATAATAATGACTTAGTATCTCGTAATAATGACTTAGTATCTCGTAATAATGACTTAGTATCTCATAATAATGAGAAACTTTCTCATAATAATGACTTAGTATCTCGTAATAATGACTTAGTATCTCATAATAATGAGAAACTTTCTCATAATAATGACTTAGTATCTCATAATAATGACTTAGTATCTCGTAATAATGACTTAGTATCTCATAATAATGAGAAACTATCTCATAATAATGACTTAGTATCTCGTAATAATGACTTAGTATCTCGTAATAATGACTTAGTATCTCATAATAATGAGAAACTTTCTCATAATAATGACTTAGTATCTCGTAATAATGACTTAGTATCTCGTAATAATGACTTAGTATCTCGTAATAATGACTTAGTATCTCGTAATAATGAGAAACTTTCTCATAATAATGACTTAGTATCTCATAATAATGAGAAACTTTCTCATAATAATGACTTAGTATCTCATAATAATGACTTAGTATCTCGTAATAATGAGAAACTTTCTCATAATAATGACTTAGTATCTCATAATAATGAGAAACTTTCTCATAATAATGACTTAGTATCTCATAATAATGACTTAGTATCTCGTAATAATGACTTAGTATCTCGTAATAATGAGAAACTTTCTCATAATAATGACTTACTGTGCGCATGCGCAATGTGCTCAGTCAGACGAATTGTGCGTTTCAGATTGAGACGGATCACACAAATGACAACAGCACAACTCTTTTGAAAGTAAGTATAGTTTTATAGCAAGAGGTTTGCAAATAACAACAATTTAGCGCGATGTAAGTGCAGGGCAAGTGTGTTGACTCACGAATCGGTTTCACACCGCAAGCGAGGTGTGCATTATTAAAATACATATATAATAATCTCGTTTATAATACCACAGTTGTTACACCTCAAGACATTTTCAGGTTTTAATTCCTAAAACGCTCTTGTGAGTATAACTACGTTCTTACGTCAGGGATTCAGGGGTGAACCTCACTGTTTTTAGTTCTTCACCTAGGGTCTTGCGTACAAAGTCTCCGTTACGGATTCGAAAGCGTCACTTTAGACCTACTAACGGAGGTTTATTGGAGTAACGTGTGTGTGCGTGCGTATGAGCGCTGGAAAGAAAGTGTTCAGACCTGCGTGTGTACCTGTGGGTTCGAGCTGTTATGAATCAACTGGGGATCGTTTTAACTGTGGATGTGCGCTTGCACACTGTGGTAAAGTTAGTTTTACGTTTACTGTTACAATGTGATATGTAAATAAATAATAAAACAATGTGACAAGCAATACATCTTGGAAAAATGAACCTAACATTTATATACTTGCACTGTTTTAAAAAGATGCCCATCCAAAAACGTAGGTTTACATTCCATGTTTAAAAAAAGTTACTCTGGGTGCTATTGGATGTTATTTAAATAAAATACTTGATTTTAAATTTGTTATTTAGGTGATGGCTTAAATTTCATAACTGACATATGTTTGTCTACAGGATGGAAGATCTAAAGGGATTCTTGAGACAGAGGAATGTCCCTGAGGAAACAATAGAGACACTGGAACATGAAACGGTGAAACAGATACAGATTAACACAGATAATGTTCATAAAAGTTTAAAAGTATTGTGTTAGAGATTAACATTTTAGCTCCAAACTCAAATATAAGCCGCCAAATCCATTCTTGCACTGACATTGGTAGTATTACAACATGTTGCACAAGTAATTGATTAATCGAGTACTCGTTCAGCTTTAAACATTCGACTAGAAAAACTTGATTTTCATTTGTGCCAGCTGTGGGCAACAATGAAACTGCTTTTCTCACTAAAATCTTGCAGTTACAACTAAATGTATTGGCTGGCATTGTACACTCCTGAGCACAAAAAAAATGGGTCAAGCCCAAAATGTCAAAACATTAAGTGAGGAATATTAGCAAGAATTAAACAAATGCTCTCCCGAGGCCTTCTGTGCCACCATTTGTTCATTAACTGTTTGGGGGAAAAGATGGAAATGGGGAAATTCACTTATATAGTCTTACTATAGGCAAATGTAAAACCTTGATAACATTTTCCAAAAATGTCACTTAGCCTTCACAGTGGTGCGCAATATTTGGGCGCTACTCAAGAACAGCATCTCAGATGTAGATGCTCAATAGTTCGGTTCACATTCATGCATTTAGAACGGCACCAGAGGTGAATTTTAACAGAATATGAATGATAAGAAGCAAATTAAACTACTGTGAACTTGCCTACTTTGAGGGACAGAGGGTCAGAAACAAAGAACACAAGCTCTTAACTGAAAAGATTGGTCTTTATTTGAACCCAAATAAAAAAGGACTTACAAACTCATAAATTTCTTATAACAAAATCCACAAACAAAAATAAAATAAAATAACACAACATTCAATAGAAAACAACTAACAAACTAAAGCTGTCCCCTGTAATGAACAAAGCAACAGCTTATAAAGGAAAGGATGGGCCCATTACATCACAAGAAGGGAAAACAAAGTAACTTTACATTTAACAATTAACTCTACTTAAATCATGATCAAATCAACAAATACATTTATGAAATCAAAATTGAAGAAAAGCAAATTTTATAAAGATACCATAAATATAGAACTAAAGAAGTCAATTAATAAAGATATCAGTTTTTCCTCCTCCCCATGCAATCTGAGCAAAATGGTATGTGCGGATCGGAACCAATAATGCTTAAATTCCTCATCCTGCCCGGACTCTAATTTTCATCACCACAATATGCTGCTTCTGCCATCCTTGTCTGAAGACCATCGCCACTCATCACCGGTAAACTTAAACTCAAATTGAAACAAATATAAATAACAGACACAACGAAACTAACTTGTGTGCACTCCAAATCAGTAACGATGTAAATAAAGTAGGGCTGTCAATTGATTAAAATTTTTAATCGAATTAATTACATGGTGTCCCGATTAATTAATCGCATTTACAAATATTTGCTGAAAAAGCCCCTCATATAACAATAATTCAATATATAATGATGAAATAATGATACATAGTTATCTTTAAATATAAAAGAAAAAATATATATATATATATATATAAAATAAACAAATATTCAGATAATTAAAATGCATTACATTCCTGTAGCAGAAGAGTTAATCATAGATAAGACCATACAAAATTTTCAATTTACACCTACATCAGATGTCTCGGTGTGTTGCATCATAAACATAAAATGTTTAGGTCACTGTGTCAAGTTAAATATAGTTTAATACTCAATCTTTAAACACATCTTGAGATCCCTTAGATTGCATTTGCGCTCCAAGTGTTTTGAACGCAAGAACTTAACGCATGTTGTTCTGCCTACTAAAGTGTTTTCTTCACTGTATAAACTGTGCGTTGCTCATACAGCTGAAATTTCACTTACTAGGTGGTACTACAAGCTTGCATTTCTCAGGAATCTTCCTTATTATGGTCCGTGGGCATGCGATTAATTGCATTAATTCAGTGCGATTAATTGTACAAAAAATTACTTAAATTAATTGCAATTAAATGAGCATGTAAATTGAGACATTCAAAATAGTTTTTTTTAATATTTCTTGTTGCAGTTAGGTAAATGCTTCAAAACAATCCCAAACTAACATTTGGGCTTTCTTTAAGATTTTCTTTTCTTTATTTCTGTATTTCATTAAATTTTTCAGGTTACATTTTTGTGAAACAAATATTGTGACGTATCTCCAGCAGGCTCTCTCGAAAGGCTATGAAATTCCTCATCCCCTTCCCTCCTCTTACTTATGTGAGTGCGGGTTTTCAGCTTTGACCCTGCTTAAAAGCAAATACAGATCAAGGCTGCAGGTGGAGGACGATTTACCTTTATTCCTTTCTACCGTTTATTTTTTTTGCTTAATGTAAGCTTATACTGTGACAAAACAGCACTGTCCATCTTGCTGATGTTGTTTGATGTCTGATGTTGATGTTTTCAAAGTTGAATTGGCTTAAGTCAGTGCTTCCCAACCACTGTGCCACGTGCTGTGAAAGATTGTCAGGTGTGCCGTGGAAAATTATCAAATTCCACAAAATAAATAAATGCATGAAAATAATAATAATTTCAGGGATCTAAACTGCTCACCTTTCGGAGAAATTCGCCATTATGAAACCACAATCTGTCACTTTTGTGATTGTGAAGAACAATGATTAATGTGCAAAAGTGAGTGATATTTATACACATTAAGAATCTTTCACATGACTCGCATCAGCACTGCAGAATACATTGAAGTCTATGAAGTGACTTGACAACAAAGTGTTTTTCACACATATGTTTTTTCTTCACTGATAATATTTTTGAGATACTAAGCAACAAGAAATATAATTTTTTTTCCCCAAATTTGGTAAAAAACAAGTGCATTTCCCCGTTTCCAGCTTTTTCCCCAAACAGTTAATGAACAAATGGTGGCACAGAAGGCCTCGGAGAGCATTTGTTTAATTCTTGCTAATATTCCTCACTTAATGTTTTGACATTTTGGGCTTGACCCATTTTTTTTGTGCTCAGGAGTGTACAATGCCAGCCAATACATTTGGTTGTAACTGCAAGATTTTAGTGAGAAAAGCAGTTTCATTGTTGCCCACAGCTGGCACAAATGAAAATCAAGTTTTTCTAGTCGAATGTTTAAAGCTGAACGAGTACTCGATTAATCAATTACTTGTGCAACATGTTGTAATACTACCAATGTCAGTGCAAGAATGGATTTGGCGGCTTATATTTGAGTTTGGAGCTAAAATGTTAATCTCTAACACAATACTTTTAAACTTTTATGAACATTATCTGTGTTAATCTGTATCTGTTTCACCGTTTCATGTTCCAGTGTCTCTATTGTTTCCTCAGGGACATTCCTCTGTCTCAAGAATCCCTTTAGATCTTCCATCCTGTAGACAAACATATGTCAGTTATGAAATTTAAGCCATCACCTAAATAACAAATTTAAAATCAAGTATTTTATTTAAATAACATCCAATAGCACCCAGAGTAACTTTTTTTAAACATGGAATGTAAACCTACGTTTTTGGATGGGCATCTTTTTAAAACAGTGCAAGTATATAAATGTTAGGTTCATTTTTCCAAGATGTATTGCTTGTCACATTGTTTTATTATTTATTTACATATCACATTGTAACAGTAAACGTAAAACTAACTTTACCACAGTGTGCAAGCGCACATCCACAGTTAAAACGATCCCCAGTTGATTCATAACAGCTCGAACCCACAGGTACACACGCAGGTCTGAACACTTTCTTTCCAGCGCTCATACGCACGCACACACACGTTACTCCAATAAACCTCCGTTAGTAGGTCTAAAGTGACGCTTTCGAATCCGTAACGGAGACTTTGTACGCAAGACCCTAGGTGAAGAACTAAAAACAGTGAGGTTCACCCCTGAATCCCTGACGTAAGAACGTAGTTATACTCACAAGAGCGTTTTAGGAATTAAAACCTGAAAATGTCTTGAGGTGTAACAACTGTGGTATTATAAACGAGATTATTATATATGTATTTTAATAATGCACACCTCGCTTGCGGTGTGAAACCGATTCGCGAGTCAACACACTTGCCCTGCACTTACATCGCGCTAAATTGTTGTTATTTGCAAACCTCTTGCTATAAAACTATACTTACTTTCAAAAGAGTTGTGCTGTTGTCATTTGTGTGATCCGTCTCAATCTGAAACGCACAATTCGTCTGACTGAGCACATTGCGCATGCGCACAGTAAGTCATTATTATGAGAAAGTTTCTCATTATTACGAGATACTAAGTCATTATTATGAGATACTAAGTCATTATTACGAGATACTAAGTCATTATTATGAGATACTAAGTCATTATTATGAGAAAGTTTCTCATTATTATGAGATACTAAGTCATTATTACGAGATACTAAGTCATTATTATGAGATACTAAGTCATTATTATGAGAAAGTTTCTCATTATTATGAGATACTAAGTCATTATTATGAGAAAGTTTCTCATTATTATGAGATACTAAGTCATTATTACGAGATACTAAGTCATTATTATGAGAAAGTTTCTCATTATTATGAGATACTAAGTCATTATTATGAGAAAGTTTCTCATTATTATGAGATACTAAGTCATTATTATGAGATACTAAGTCATTATTATGAGAAAGTTTCTCATTATTATGAGATACTAAGTCATTATTATGAGAAAGTTTCTCATTATTATGAGATACTAAGTCATTATTACGAGATACTAAGTCATTATTATGAGAAAGTTTCTCATTATTATGAGATACTAAGTCATTATTACGAGATACTAAGTCATTATTATGAGATACTAAGTCATTATTATGAGAAAGTTTCTCATTATTATGAGATACTAAGTCATTATTACGAGATACTAAGTCATTATTATGAGAAAGTTTCTCATTATTACGAGATACTAAGTCATTATTATGAGAAAGTTTCTCATTATTATGAGATACTAAGTCATTATTACGAGATACTAAGTCATTATTATGAGAAAGTTTCTCATAATAATGACTTAGTATCTCATTATATTGACTTACAAAATCACCTTTTTTATTTAACTGTGGCGGAAACCGGCTTCCATACATTTGTGTATGTGTATGTGTGTGTTGTTTATATGTGGGAGGGTTTGGGTGGTTTATAAGGACATTTAGTTGGGTTACAAACTTGTAATTACAAGGATATTATGCTATAAATGTGGTTTATGAGGACATTTCTAATGTCCCCATAATTCAAATCATGTAAAAAATGTAATGTAATTTTTAAATGTAATGTGTTTTTTGTGAGGGTTAGGTTTAGGGGAATGATTAGGGTAAGGGGATATAACCTATAGTTCGTACAGTATAAAACTCATTATGTCTACGGAGAGTTCTCATAAGGAAAGCCTCACCAATATGTGTGTGTGTGTGTGTGTTAATATGGGAGAAAGCAGGGAGTATAAAAGGTGGCTTTAAGCTTACAAGCTTATTTGGCTTAATACATTATATCGTATTTATTATGAGTAGTTTAACAATATAAACTATCAAAAAGAGGCTCATGATTAAGAGACTAATAGCTAACAGTATTCCTTTCACTCATTCCATCTACATGACTAAACACGTTTTATGTGTGACATCCTCAGTTAGAGCTAAATGCTTCCTCCTGCAAATTAAACAGGGAGGATGGGCTGTTTTAAAGTTATGAAAGTTTAAAGTTTATGAGCATCATTATAAGTAAGTATTAATGTTGCTAATTTAAAAAAAAAAAAAAGCTTTTCATCTGCAAAACTGTTGTACATATCAACCATTGTGGCAATGTGGACTCTCTGTATTACAATTATATTATATTATCATTATTAAATTATGCGGGGTCTTGAACCATGGCGCTTTCTGGGCAGGATGGTATCTGTCTGCTGCTTCACTGTCAAGAACTGCTGGGCAAAGTCCTCGACGGTGTCACCCAATAGGCCAGCCTGGGAGATGGGGGCGTTCAAGAAGCGTGTCTTGTTAGCCTCGCGCATCTCCACCAGGTTAAGCCATAGGTGGCGCTCCTGGGACAACAGTGTGGACATCGTCCGTCCGAGAGACCATGCCATGACCTTTGTTGCCTGGAGGGCAAGGTCGGTCGCTGAGCGCAGCTCCTGCATCAATCCCGGGGTGGAACTAATCTAGTATAACACAACACAACACAACTGTATGACATCCCTAGATCAACACAACTGAATAACACAACACAATTGTATGACCTCCCTATACCACAACTGTATGATGTCACTAGATCAACACAAATGAATAACCCAACTGTATAACATCCCTAGATCAACACAACTGAATAACACAACACAACTGTATGACGTCCCTATATCAACACAAATGAATAACACAACTGTATGATGTCCCAAGATCAACACAACTGTATGAAGTCCCTAGATCAACACAACTGAATTACACAACTGGCTGACCTCCCTAGACCAACACAATTGAATAACACAACACAACGATTTATTCAATATGTTATCATAAAATAAAAGTACTTTATGCTCAAAAGCGAAATTTGCAAGTATATTTAAAAGAAATGTCCTTACCTTCGCTAGTTGAATGGTTTCTACATGTGGATCGAAGCCTGTTGAAATCCAAAAGGGCGCACAAGCCTGATGATGTCACATAGTAAGCTTTGATTGGTTGATTAATATCACCTTAAGCACCTCCCTTGTTGACCCAGGAACGTCTCACTCAGGAAAATCAGGATGTGCCTCCTAAGCCCTCTGTTCATTCTTTTTACATCTTTTTTTTTTTTTTTTTACCTCATCTTATGTGAGAATGAGGTATTGTTAGATTTAGAATTTCTTTTTGACATGCTGTCTTGACTTTAATGAGGCCTTTATTAATATATGTATTAGTAATACATTTATTATTACTCCTTTGAATGCTATTGCAATCTCTGTTCCAGAGTAACCAAATAAATTATGTTTACAAGACACTTTCATTTAAGATGCCTTCTCTTAATATGACAAGGCACATCGGTTTTAATTCTATCTTCTGTGCAGCACAGCACCCATAGCATTATGGTAGCATGGTGACAAATGACCTTTCATAAAGCTTTATATCAAGCCAGCCTGCTATCTGGAAGGATACTCTTAGTGTCCCTGGAGAGTAAGCCATCTTTTATCCTTCCACAACAAACAATCTCACCTAAGTTAATGTAGCAATGCCTCAAATGGGTGTTTGTGCACATGGACTGTCCTATTATGGATGTGCAAAATCACAAATTTTCAAAATAAAAGCAGTCGAAGGGTTGCCTGAATGACTAGTTAGCTAAGTTAATGAGGTGTGTATCTTTTTCTGTTAAAGTACTTTCTCCTGTTGCTGTTTAATATGCACAGACAATTATAGGAAAGCATTGTAGATTTCTTTTCTTGTAAATTTGTTTCTGTGGCACAATAAATGTTTTTCAGTTTGTTTTAAGTGATCCGTCCAGCCCGACACAACAACACTGACTGTATTCAGCATTTTGAGAAAGCTGTTTTGAATTGGTTAATTTTTGCAATTCCATTTGGTGGTGCTAAAGGTGCAGAAATTACACACTTCAGCTTTAAGGAAGCACTGTAGTATAATAAGGCTGATAGTCAATATTACTGATTAACTTGTTGGTTGTTGGATGACTAGTCTACCATCACTGCCCATACAATTTTTATCTTAACAAGCCATCTTATAAATGCATATGATTCGTGGATTCAAAAAGTAGCGTGATAAACACAATGGCCAAAGACAATTGTCTACATGTAAATAGCTATGAATTTAAGGACTTCTGGGAGGGTTTTACAGTGCAAACTACAGTAGCTAACAGCTGAAGCACACCCCCCATCTGAGGGTTGTCCGCCCCCTAAAATATCATTCAAATATGTGTATTGTAAATAATATAATGATATATTCTTAAAATAATTGTTTAAGAAATAAAATAATACAAATGCAAACGGGGCAACAACAAAAAAAACCTTGGTGTCCCCTTCAAAATTTGCTCTTGAGAATTGTTATGCTTATTGTCCCCCCCAACATTTTTATGAAATTTTCGCCCCTGCATGTATTATCATCTGACAGTGTTTAGTTTGCTGCCATCGACAGAATTGTCATGTTTTGTTTATGTGCATCTAAGTCTCTTTTGTTAAAGAGTACAAATTCTTTCTGGCAAGGACTGATAAAAACTGAGAGGCCCATGCGTCAGTACACCATGGAGGTCCCCCATGATATGACTAGTTTCACCCTTATGCACTACAGGACACTTGACAGATTTGGTTGGATTTTTCTAATGACAGAAGAAAAGTTTGGAGCAATGTCTTACACTGCCAATTATATACTTCTTAATTTGGAACCAATCCAAAATCATGCATTATTAATAGGGATGTGAAATGTATTCATATACCAAAATCACTATTCAGCTATTCCGATCTGAGCCCTACGGTACCTGACAAACCAACAGGATTTGGGCCAGGTTCTGGTCAGTTTTTCAAGTAGGCTATAGGCGAGTTACATATTCGAGCTTGAGTCAAGCCTCGAGCCTTGAGCCCTTCCGGACAGCGAGCCACACGTTTACACTATCCTTAATACAGGTTTACATTAACTGTGAACTACTCAATTAGGCTCATAGCTCACTCTGCACTGTATTCCTTGCTAATCTGAGTTTGTGTTTGAAGGATACATGGCAATAAATGTTCTTTATTCCCGAGTCCCGAATCACAACAGATAACAGAATAACCATTCGCGAACTCTTACGGTTAACCAAATATTACAAATGGTTACCGTGCACGTATGGGTATTAAGGCATCTTTTGCTTTATTACACACAGCCAGGGTAAACTGCTCCTTATCTTTGTGTTTGAAAGAATTTTGTCAATCAAAAGCTGTTCTCTGTAGACTTCAAATAAACACACTGCATCTGTGAGATGCAGATTTCCTGAGTAAGCACTAGAGTACCCGTGCTCGCGCTGCTGTTGTCCAGCACCCATTCGGCCAAACAAATGATATTTTACATAAGGCTGATATTTATGTGGATTTATAATAGATATCTCAAAATAAATAAATAAATAAATCATTGATTTAGAGCTCTGGGCCCTTTGGGTTTGAGGCCCCTGGGCAACAGCCCAATCGGCATGGTGGTTAATCTGTCCCTGCTTTCTGGACTGTAATGTTTGGATTACCCCAAAACGGCAGGGCTGATGAGAGAAACAACAGTGAAGAGAGGGACTGGAATATATGAATAAATGAAGACACAAAGGCTACCACTGTTTGTGTGATTTACACCCGGAGAAGACAGACAAATCTTACACGATTGATCCATTGATCACATCATTAACGACTAGTTGTTCAGTTCGGTTCCGTAAACACTAGGGGGAATTTTTGAAACTACGGTTATCACTACCTGAAATCTTTTGAGATTTAGTTCTGTTGTAGAATGTAGTTGTCACTCCTGTATTTTATCGTACTGTGTGTGTACAGAACAGGATTAAGAACTAAAAGATTAATTGACTATCGAATTTAGCTGCAGTGTGTACGTGGCCGTAATGTATTTGGAATGAAATCACAGTGAAGCCATAATGGCGAAGAGAGTAATTTTTGGACAAGCTGTTATTTCCACTCTGTGTCATTTCCTGTGGGGAAAATCTAATCTGTAGATGGAAAACCTATCTGGTGTACAGTCTGAAGAGATTGAGATAGAGCCAGAAGTCTATTTCTGAACGGCATAGTTGCAGTATTGGATTGTTTTTATTGCTATCTGCAAATACAATTGTCTTTCCACTCCAGACTTTTGCCATTATCACATGTAAATGATGAACATACATGAGCTTAAAAACATGACTTACTTCAAATGTACTGTACCTCTGAGCCTGAAAGTTTCCAAAAAAGTTAATATAACAAACGGCTCCATGAGGCTTTACAAGAATACATACAAAAAATTGCATTTCAATCAAACATTATAATGGGAAAACTGCTTGCAGATGTTTGATTATCTAAACACTAAGATCCTGATATCTTTCATGTGTGACTGTATTACTTTTTTATATTATAATCCAACATTTTGGGGTATTGACAACTAAATTGGCAAACAAGGCAAGCTTGACAGAGTTGCAATTTGGATAGAACTCAATTCTTATATTTTACATGTCATTTTGGGCACGTTGAACGGCCCTGCTAAAACATGTAGATATAAACCAGCTGTTTAATACCTCTGATTGTCTCTCTGAAATATTCCATTCAGCCACAACATTAAAACCACTTGCCTAATATGTGTAGGTCCTCCTCATGATGCCAAAACAGCGCCAACCCGCATCTCAGAATAGCATTCTGAGATGCTATTCTTCTCACCACAATTGTACAGAGTGGTTATCTGAGACACCGTAGACTTTTACCAGTTCGAGAGAGAGAGACGCGTGAAGCTGTGCACGTGCATCTTTGTTTTTCATTTTATGTTATGTTTGAGTTCAGTTTATTATTAAAGTTTTACATTGACTGTTCAGCTGGTTCCCGCCTCCTCCTTGCCCATCTTAAGAACTTCATTACAGAAGTATCTGTGTGCACAGCATGTTTCTCTAAATTTCAAATTCAATTCAGAACAGAAAAGTTAATCTATTCTAGTCTCAAATGAATGTACCAAAGCCATTAACTAACCTTGCCATGCTTGAAAATTTAACCAATATGCATTACATAAAGAGACATTTGCTCTCTCTTTCTCCAAATTCTTTATTTGAATCTGATACAGGATCATCTGTTTGTATTCTTTGCCTGCAAGAATGTATTTCCAAGCTATACACAGGCTTTTAGTACAATATTTTCTTGAATCTTGCTGTATGCCCTCCAGGATTCTGCTGATGTGTTTTTTTCATGGTCCAGATATTTCACTTTTATCTCTGTACAGAAAGTGTTCTTGATCGGCAAAGTTATTCCTCATGATTTAAAGGGGTCATATCATAGAATTCATTTTCCTCACTCTTTTGGGAAGACAACATATACTATATAGACCTACTTCAATGTAAACAAGGAGATCTATAATATGGTAGTATACTACAATATAAACAATTGCAGTTCAGCTAGAGCATGAACATTTGGAAGTCTGCAATATTAATTTAGACATATTTTCTGATGGGCACTTAGTTCTCTATACAGGGTTTTTTTTTTCATCTGAGCCGTAAATAGCATGTTTATCACAGCTGCAGGAAAATTATGGGCTGACATGCCGACAAGGCTAATTCACTGATGGCACCACAATAATGCCCACAGTCCCAAGTTCATGGATACTATATTTTCTAAACAACAGAAGATGATATTATTCCAGTTGGTATTTTGATTTAGGAACTTCAATGTTGTAATGTTGCTGTGGTGAAACACCCACTCTCTGTATAGCCTTCTAAATATTTTCAATGTTAGGAAAGATTGAGATCTGTGTTCATTTTAACTAAGGTCCATGACACTGACCTTCACAACTTGTGCAGCACAATTTTAGTTTTTTTTTTTTAAGATCCTGCCTAAAAAAAAATGCTGGTATTGAAGGATGGGGCATTTCCAGCTATACTGCACATGACTGAAAACCTGCACGGCATTGTTGCTCTTTTTACATTAGCTAATCATAGAGATTAGCTAATCATAATACAGGTAATTTACAATAAGGTTATATACACAGTATATAGAGTAGGTTCAAAGAGAGCATGGAAATGGCCATTCTGACTGTTTCTGTTCTCTTGTTTTAATGACAATGAAAGCTAGTGAATTGAATAAAACCAGGTGAAAATGCTGCATTATATAAGAAAAACCCTAAATTAATAAATAGTTTTTGTAACACTTTACAATAAGTTTCCATTCATTAACTGTCAATATTAGTTAATGTTTTATTTATAGGTATTGTGAACAAAACAATTAACAATGTATTTTTACATCATTTATTAATCTTTATTAATGTTAAGTACTAAAAACAACATTTTTCATTTTTAGTTCATGTTAGTTCATGTTATGCTACTTTTGATTTTAAAATGCATTCATATACTGTATGTTGAAATTAACATTAACTAAGACTATTAAATGCTGTAAAAGTATTGTTAATTGTTAGTTCATGTTAAATAACATTGTTAACTACTAAACCTTATTGTAAAGTGTTACAACAGTTTTTCTTAAGTTAGAGCAGTCTGAAACTATACTACATACATGTTCTGAATTTATGTAGTCTTTTTTAAATAGAGGTCTGCAACCATCAACATGATATTTAGTTTAGTTTAGACATCAGTTTTTTTATTTCCCTTCAAAGTGCAGTCTCTTATCCAGATACTATACCTGCAACCTGGGCACAGAGTCTCGAAAATGTCTGATTGCTGTCTCATTTCTGCAGTCATATATTCAGAAAGAGACACAAGAAATAAAGAGACCGCAAGATAAAATGTCTTTGTATCCTTGTTCACAAATATCACAGCTTGCATGTCATTCAAAAACATAATCAAACAAATAAAAGAATCAGAATCAGAATGAGCTTTATTGCCAACTATGCTTACATACACAAGGAATTTGTCATGGTGAAAGAAGCTTCCAGTGCAAAGAGAATGCAACCATAAATACATACAAACATATACATTTAAACATATATACAGATAGTGACATAAAAAAAGATGTAACAAATAATTAAAAAGAGAAATATACAATAGAGAAATAAAGTTGCTTGAATAGTTTATATACAGATATACAGTAATGTGCAGGTTATGTAATGTATTGAAGAAGAGTTAAGCTATGTTAAAAAAAAAAAAAAAAAATACCTAATTTGTACTTTATACCTAAAATGTAGGTATAAGTAGAAATTGGTGGATTGAATATTGCACTTGTTTGTATTGACATAAAGGAAAGTATTAGGAGGCAGTTGTAACTGTTCATGAGGTGGATGGCCTGAGGGAACAAAATTGGGGTTATTGGCTTGCAATAGTACAACGGATGCTATCCACAGTTAACCATGCTCTATAACTCTGCTCTTATAAGTTCATGTGGTGTGCTTCAGAAGACATGGATTAAACTACTGAAGTCGTATGATTATTTTTAAGCTGCCTTTATGCCATTTTTGGAGTGTTAAAAGTTTTGGAGCTCATTGACTTACATTGTATGGACAGAATCTCATACATCCTTCAAATTAGCTTTGTTTGTGCTCCACAGAAGAAAGTCAGTCAGCATTGAAACAGCATAAGGGTAAGTAAATGATGAGAGAAATCTTTTTTGGGTGAACAATCGCTTTAATTAAAAAATTTCAAATTTCAAGGGAACAAATTGTTGTCATGTGTATTTTGTTTGTTCATGTTTTTCATGTCTTTTATTTTGAAATTGTAGTTCCTGTTTCATGTCATGTGGTTCCCTTGTCATGTGATTTCATGTTTCTCTCCTTGTTCATGTGTCTTGTTTTCATTAGTTGATTGTTTTGTTATCTTGTTTAGAGTTCTTAGTGTTCATTGGTTATCTCTGTCATGTGTTCTCACATGTCACGTATTTAAGCCTCATGCTTTTCTTTGTATATTGTTAGTTATTGATGATTGTTTGTATGTAACTTTGGTTGAGAGTTCAAGTTTATGTCAAAGTCAAGTTTTTGTTAGTCAAGTTTATGTCAAAGTCAAGTTTATTTTTTATTTACGTTTGTAGTTAGGGTTTATGGATATCACGATTTTAATAAATTTGCGTCTTTGTCATTGCCAGCGCCAGCCCATCATTACAGACATTACAGAGAGAACGTTACAGAATACCTGACCGCAATATGAACCCAGCAATCCAGCTTCTTTGACTGGAAGACTTTTGCTATCTGTCATTCCAGGTTGACTTTAATGAAGTTGTCCTCAAAGACATTTTTTGTTTTGGACTGATTGAGTCTATCTCTTTGCTGATGCCAGGCGGTCAGAGTACCCACAACCTGGCTCAATATATTAACCTCGCCCTACAGATTATTGGTTCCATATAGCTCCCTACAGATCTTTTGGTTTATGTTTAATATGTTTTGTTCATATGTTTAGTGGGGGGATATGTCATGTGTATTTTGTTGGATCATGTTTTTCATGTCTTTTATTTTGAAATTCTAGTTCCTGTTTTCTTGTCATGTGGTTCCCTTGTCATGTGATTTCATATTTCCCTCTTTGTTCATGTGTCTTGTTTTCATTGGTTTATTTTCTTGCTATCTTGTTTAGAGTTTTAGTGTTTATTGGTTATCTCAGTCATGTGTTCTAACATGTCCTGTATTTAAGCCTCATGTTTTCCTTTGTCCATTGTCAGGTATTGATGATTGTTTGTATGTAACTTTGGTTGAGAGTTTATGTCATGAGTTTATGTCAAGTCTAGATTATGTCAAGTTTATGTTTTATTTACGTTTGTAGTTAGGGTTTATGGATATCACGATTTTAATACATTTGTACTTGGGTTCTTTACACTTTTGTCATCGTCTTTGTCATTGCCAGCACCAGCCCATCGCTTACAGACGTTGCAGACGTTGCAGAGAGAACATCACAATCTTGCTGGAGTAATTATGCTTTAGTTTAAGATTTTTTGTTAAGTCTTTTCAATAAGGTCCCATAACATTAACTAACAATGAACTATACTCATTAAACATGTATTAATACATGTTCATGTTAATTTCAACATATACTAAGCTAATACATTTTTAAATCAAAAGGTGTATTTTGTTAACATTAGTTAATGCACTATAAACTAACATGAACTAACAATGAACAATTGTATTTTAATTTAATGCTGTAAAAATATGTTTGTTCATGATACCAAATGCATTAACGAATGTTAAGGAATGGAACCGTGTTGTAAAGTGTTACTGAATTTTCTGCTTTTCTTTGTTGTCAAACACTTTGGTTACAACAGATTCATTCCTCAGTGTATTGTGAAATCAGTCAGGTAATATAATTTTTTTACATTTATAAAATGAATGGACATTTAAAGTCGATTTGAGCTCAGTGAATTTGGTTGTTCTCACAGAGTGACAGTGGGAGTGTATGGAGATGTGCAGCTGTCTTGCGTTGACAGAATTACCGGCACATTACTGCAGCCTCCCTCTGGTTGGATCAGGTGTCTGCTACTCAGGATGTGGTGAGACAATTCATCCTCAGATTGATTCACTTCCTACTGAATTGCTCTCCAAACCTGAGGCGTAATTTAAGCTGTCCTTGTGAGTCATACTGCTTTGCTTTACTTGAAAAGATTAGGTTATATTTTCATGTTGTCTTTTTTCGCACCATGGCAAGCATAAACTGCAGATAGATATTATTTTTCCATAGTGACAACATTTATATATGGAAGAAAGAGATCACAAATGTATATTGACAAATATAAATGTATGAGAATCATGCAGAATAAATAGCCACTCATTAATTATTTGTATTAATTATTATTGTATCTTAAGCGTGTTGGCTTTTGTTCAAATCAGTATCAAGTTCAGTGAAAAAAGGCTAAGCTAATAAATGTAATCTCATCAAGAAGACAAGGAATTGTTGAGCAGAATGTGTGGTGTTAATTTGAGCTGAAAGCATTTAAACTAGAAGAATGTCAAATAATGCGAGCTGTCTATGAGCAACTCTCAGTCAATGAACATTGCTTTAGGCTGTTGTTTTAACTTACAGCGATTCTAGATTACCACTGGGAGATATCTGCTTCAGCACATTTGAAACACACCAAGCTAAACAACAAAATCGATGCAGCAATGTACAAAATAAAGTAACATTAATATTAAAGACCATCAGTGATGGCATTTTTGTCATTGAGGGTGAATTACATTAAGGATTGCTGATGTGAACAATTGCGCTATGTGAAATCATCAGCACAGCATGTTCTCTGCTTAATGGCCTGAATATGTGTTAATCAAAAGGGAATGGCAAGTGTTTTATAAGAACAGTCCCATTCCCCTGTCATCCTTCCCCCAATAATCTAACCACAAAGTAGGAGCATTATGATCTAGCCTTTGATATTTGAAACTTGCATTAATATATACATATTTTATATTACACAGTATTTGCTACCTGCTTTTAATTTTTACAAACACAATATCTGCCAATGTATTTTTCTCATTGCTGAACAAAATAATGATAAATATGTTTTCTAACAGAACTAACAGAAACTGACTCTACAACTTATGTAATGTTATGTGATTGACTAGGCCAATTTTATATCTTCATGCTCTTTATTTTCTTCTATTTTATTTTCTATACCTTTTCCAAATCCACTCACCTCCATGCCAAACTATATTCCAAAATGCTAAACAAAGAAAGAAAATGGTAACCTAGGTAACGATGCCCTTCAAAGACATTGCATTTTCAAAAACCTCTCATCTCCATTCAGAGAGGACTGCATGCATTGCTCTTTGATCTCTTTGTTCATGGAGAAGCCATGACACTTTCATTGATTCACATTATGCATAACACTGTAACCTCACCTTAACATTCCAAAAAAATATAATCATATCCACCCATCCCAGAACAATGAATAACAATTTGTATGTGATTTTATGGACAGATGCAGAAACAGAAATTCTCACCTACACTGCCCTACAAAGGCAAAACGCCGTAACATCATGTTTGTTCAAAAATGAGTTAATGTCATTTTTGGGGTATTCAAGACCAACTTTATCATGTGAATAAATATCGTGAGTCAATTTGATTGTTTTAACGAGAAATTAAAGGGCTATGACAACCGTAACATCCAAAACCATACGAGAAACCACAGCAGAACGCCGTAACAGTTGTTACGGCTCTTAGCCTTTGTTCCGGCACGCTTAAGTTGAGTTTAAGGTGTTCTGACTTTGTTTCGCCTGGCATCAAGAGAGATGTTACGGTGCCACTGTGATGTTACTGTACTCTGGCTTTGTCATACTGTCAAAGATTACCGCTCTTTTATTGTCACCAAACCGCGTAACATACACACAACACATCTTTGAAATAAAGTGTAGACTGCCGACTGCTTGTTTGTATTATTACTCTGTGATAGCAATGTGATAGGGCGATGGTTCAGATCTGTCAATGACAGTGACAGCCCGGAGCTTGCTAAATTTAATCGGTGTCACGTAAATTAGCGCTAACGTTGACGCTGACACTCACCTCACATCAGATGCTGAAAACCAAATATTAAATACAGAGGCATCCTACCTTTCCATGCAATCTGATATAATCCATAGAAGATATAATCCATAGCAATGCACGTCATCTGCTGTATACACAACAATCCATACGTGTTTGAGCCATATTTCCTTCTTGCAGGTGTTCACGTCAGATTTTACAGCTGGTTATCGCTAACGTCCGTACAAAGTAGGCTAACCTAAATAGTAAAAGTAATTCCAACTTTTTTTCGGTATACTCTGTCTATATTATCTCAGAATTAAAAAGTAGTAATCCAAGTCGAGTTCGTTGACTGAGGATCTTGAGCAGTTTGGTGTCCCTTAACCCTTAACCCTTTAACTGTCACCCCTCCCCCTTTTTTCGCATAGACATGAAAATCACTATCCAAACTTAAATGGTTGTATTTCAAGAATGCTTTGTCATATATACCTATGGACAAGTTGTGTTCCAAATTTTAGGTTGATATCTCAAAAAATTAGCTTTCAGTAAGATTTTATTTGGGCGCAGTAAAAAACTTGGAATGAGCAGTCTCTAATCTCTAATGTATTGGTCCAATGTTTAATGAATTATTACTCTATATCTTGCATTTAAATACATATACCTTTGTATTCAATTATAATTAAATTATCTTTATTGTGAAAATATTTATTGTATTTATTCATACTGTACATACTGTACTGCAAAGTAACTTATCTGTTATACTGTTTAACGGTGTTTGTGTTGCCGCACTATCCTGATCATTATAGCACTAAATAGGAACAACCAAAGGTCTTCTATATAATTTAAAACAAATACCATGATGACTAGACCTTGGTTAAGTGTTCTTATAATGGATGTAAGTATGGTGAACAGCAAGTAAATATTGATTATATGTCAGTTACGGCCTTTTGCCTTTGCATGACTCCTGATTTTTGGCACATGATACAAAGGCAGAGTACAGTAACTGCCAAACAAGGGTCAAAGGTCAATTTTGAGCTCAAGATTTTTTGCATACAAACATTTCTTCAGTATAGCAACTAGTTGTGAAATTTTGGGAGTCCTACCTATAATACTTTTGTCTGGACAAAACAGAAACTTTAAAGTCATTTTTCTCAGTTTCACACTCTAGTGAGTTAAGGTCTTTTGCTTTTGCAGGACAGTACACTCCACCATATTTGCCATATGAACATGAACTGATGATATTCAGTAAATATGACTAGTAGCTTAGCAAGATGGGAAGGTGCACATGAACAAGACAGAGAGATGTAATTGAGGGTGAAATAAATACAGAGAGGCATATTTCACCTGCATTGTGCATGTAGTTAGTGATTGCTGATTGAGATGAGACAGTGTTGAAATACAACATGGATATTTCCTGTAATACGTCTTTAGTGGTTGCACAAAGTGGACAGGGTCTGTTGAAGTACTGGTGATGTATGAACATTGCTGTAGATCCACATTGCAAAAAGAAAAAATATATTTGCTATTGCTACTGATTCCATTTAAAATCATACAGCAAGTTTTATGATACCAAATGTCCATCCCTGCATTCACCTAATCAATGATGAGCATGATTCAGAGGTTGCCTTTTCCATCTAAGATTACATTTTTAATCCATGATGGTTAGGTTTAGGGTTGTGTTTAGGGTTACGCCGTATCATTAATAAAATATGCATTCCTGTTGACTGCATCACATTATTTACAATTAAAATTATGTTAAACAACTTTACAACTTGCTTTTGGCATCACTCTGTGGACATTTCACTAAGAAACTGTAGCTCACACGTGCCCATATGTTTCGGAAATTAAAAACGGCACTTCCAGCTTCAGCCACTGGGGGCAGTGTTTCGAATTTCAGCGAGCACAATTTCAACTGAAGAACTCTCGACCTACCATCGATGAGTTCACAGTGCAATTAGTCAGGTTTCAAAATGAATCACAAGAATGCTGCACCCATCACATCATAATAATAATTCGCCATTCAACCTTCGCCAGGGGCACAAATTGAATTGCACTTGTATTTACATTAAGTTAAATTCAGGTAGTTTGTTCCTTTCTGAAAAGCATTTAATTTCAAATGAAAATATTTTATAGTGCTTCATAAAAGCCCAAATTACACTCCCCAAATTACAAACTAAAATAAAATGTACTGCTTTTCACAGATACTTTCAAAGACAGTGAGTACTGATGAGATTTAACTGTATTAGATTCCTCAAGTTCCTTTATGTCAACTGCAATGAGGAAGTTCTCTTGAAATGAGCAAGCAAATGAGAAAAGTTGTTTAATTGCAGCAAAAGCACTTAGTGGATGATTATGGCACAACAAGTCAATCAGAGTAAACAACAATGCCTCAAGGTTTGTTCAGAGGAGAAACAGCAGGACTTGCTGGGGTAGCATGGGGCTCCAGGCCTCCAGAGATGAAGTCTAATTAATCAGATTTTTGTGGTGATGGTTGGGAGGAGGGTATGTATGTTAAAGGTTGTGAGAATGCAGCAGTAGTTATGCACAAACACAAGGAGCAGCAGGCAGATTTTGGAGGGGATGGAGAGAATGTTGCCTTCTGTGGCAGTGGGAAATTAGTGGATCATGCCCACACTGGTATGCACAATTTGCAGCAATTTCCTGCTGCTGTTTATACAAAGCTTGAAGCTGTGTTTAAAGGGTTAGGATGAAAAAGCGATCCAGACTCCCACCCGGGCACTCTCGTGTGTGTGTGTGTGTGTGTGTGTGTGTGTGTGTGTGTGTGTGTGTGTGTGTGTGTGTGTGTGTGTGTCAGTCTTATCAATTGTTTCACGTGGCAATGACAGTCCTAATGCTGAATCGCATGAAGACGAAACATTTAGTGCACATTTTACGGTTATGTGTGGGTAACTGTGTTTGACTAATTGATGAGAGAGATAGCTCAGCTGTAATAAACATGGTGAGTTTTGGAGAATAATTGGTAAAGAATTTAATATTAACTGAGACTAATTCATCTGAACAATTAAACCGCAAATAACTTTTATTCTGTCTCACAGCATTGAGGAAACGTCAGGTTGACCAATGTTTCAGGTCAGCCCATGTGTGTGAATCAAATATTCAAGCCATATATTAGTGAAATCAAATAATCAAAACACACACAGGGTCCGTGTACTTTTGCATCCTTTCCTTTTTCTTTTTTGAAAACAAAAATGAAAAATGTGGTTTCTTCTGGTTGACTCTTTTGTTTTGTTTTTAAAAAGGAATAAAGAGATTGGGGGAAAAGGCTAAATTTTCATTTTCTTTCACTGTTTAAAAAATGTATTTACGGCTTGAATATTTGATATGCACATGTAAGCAGTACTGAAACGGCCCTTTTATCGGATTGGTAAATTTGCCCCGTGGTCTTTAGCCTACTGCCTTAATCCCATCAACTAGAATTAGATTTGGGATCGCTCTGCAAATTTGTCAGAATTTACATGAACTATTGTCCCAAACCACCACTAACTGTAAACTATGCATGCCATATGTATTAGAATCTAGTTGCTTGGCATATCATGGTGTTGTTGCGAGGTGTTGCCTCTAATGGATGATGCGTGAGAGATCGCAAGCCACATCACTTGGCCATATGGTGACTGGGAGTTGGTCTATTATATATTATCTTTATTTTTAATAACATTGTATGGTTTTGTAGTACCTGTCTATTCGTGTCCCCTCAGTTAATATTAACTGAGACAAATTAATCTGAACAATTTAACAGCAATGAACTGTTCTTTTGTCTCACGGCCTTGAGGAAGAACAGACAAAGCTGCAGGTTGACCAATCAGAAAAAAGGGTCTTTTCAGGGCCACCCACATGTGCAAATTACATTTTCCCCTCTTTTATTTTATTTTTAGATTGAATCAAATTATCCAAATGAACAGTGTTCAGGTGGGAATTTTTCCCATTTCTTATTTTTAAATTGAGAATGAAATCGAATGTACGAAAAGCAAGTAATTATTTGTTTTTTAATATTGGTGTTGTAAATGATTAATGAAATAAGTCATTATTTGTTTTTATGATTTTAATTCTTAATTGAATATGAAAAGAATGAATGATACAGGGATTGTTGAGAACTAATGCTCTATACTTAATTTTCTTATAACAACAGTACAATGGCAATATATCATTTTCAGAAGGACAAGGTGATTGATAAAACTAATTGATGAAATTAAAGGGCAAAAATTAAACACATTTATATGCTAATTTCTGCTAAATAAAAGTAAAACAAACTCTAATTTGTATTACATTTTATTACATTCCAATGATCAACCACCCATTGACCTACTTGACTGACTTTCCATACTTGATAAAGACAGTGTGGCATTGTAGCACTGAAGGATGGAGGGGTAGTTTGTGAACATATCACACAGAAACCACTTTAATCAATAATGAGCTTATGACAGTGATGGACTGCTGGAATGTCCAGAGTAACAGGAGACAAAAATATTCACTGCTTACAATGCTGTGCCTGCCCCTGCCCCAAGGTCTTCTACTTTTTCACAGTGACTAGAAATTAATGTCTGGATTAGACATTTTTTTATTACAGCATTTTCTAAATAACGGTGACCTGACAATGATAATGCTGTGCCCTTTGGACATTTGCAACAGTTCACATATGAAATAAGTTTGATTTAATGCAGCTTAAGGTATTTAATGCTGCTTTTGTTGGTAATTGACTGCTTTAGCAATGGTCAGGCAATCATTATACATAGCCTATGCGTAACATGTTAAATCTGTTTTTACTTGAAAACCTATGTACCTATGTTGTTACTGGGGATATTTAATCTAAGATTTTTATATTCTATACATTAAGGGATGTAAAGAGTCTGGAGTTGCAAGAATTGTTGTGCTGGTGCAGTTACATTTCCAATTAGTAAGTCATGAAATTACCAAAATGTACAAATACATTATGCAACTGGTCTGTTTCAGCTGGATTGCCAAAATTTACAGTAGAGAGTTATTTTTGTGCCATCTCCATGCTTAAATTCAATGAGTTTGACTGTTTCACCATTAGTGTGCAAAGCTCATTTGTATTCAGGGGCGTGGATGATTTTAGAAAGTTTTCCTTAAATTAGGAACACATGCTTCAAATGCTCTGACTCTAGACATGACACATTATTCTGCCAAACTTCTTAGCATAGTTCTCATTGCATGGGGAAAGGCACAGCTAATAACCTAAACTGTTTTTAGCTAATAACCTAAACTGTTTTTTTTTACCAAGCCCTACATTTCCAACCATGTTGCCTCAGCATGAAGCCCTTAAAAAAAGTGCTCTCCTTTTTTCTTTTTCTTACTTTTTTTTGCTGTTTTCTCAGACAATTAGATAATGAATTCTTGTTTGATTTCAAATGTGCTATATGTATTTTCAGTGCAGTGTTACAGTTTTTGTCATTTCTGCCCCACCATGGAAAACAGACATTCTGTCAGACTGATGTATTTTTTCACATAGTAGCTCTCATTATACAGTATTATGCATTTTAGTGTGGCTGGAATGCTGTTTTTGATTTTCTCACCCTTTCTCCCCAATTTGGAATGCCCAATTCCCAATGCACCCTAAGAGAGAACCACATTATAGTGACCATGAGGAAGTTATCCCATGTGACTCTACCCTTCCTATCAACTGGGCCAATTTGGTTGCTTTGGAGACCTGGCTGGAGTCAGTCAGCATACCCTGGATTCAAACTCGCGAATCCAGGGATGATAGCCAGCATCTTTACTCGGTGAGCTACCTAGGCCCCTGGAACGTTGTATTGACCAATCAGCATCCAGGACCAAAATTATCCATTGACGAACAACACACAAACTTGCAGCTGTGAACACATACAAGTGGAGTGATCCAACATTGAAGTGTCCCAGTGCTTTTATACTGAATATTAGCACTCTTGAAACTCTGCTTGTCCAAACAGATTAGAAGTTGATAAAATGGTATGGCTTATGGGATTTAAAGGTGATTATAAGATATAGGAAGAATACTGTAAAACGTGACAAAAAGAAGTCAAATATTGTAATGCTTGAATAAATATAACCCACTATTTGGATCTGAACACATTTACTAAACTTAGTAAACAAAGCACTTCTGCTAGTGGTGTTCTCACAGACTGATCTTCATGGCTTGAACTGTTGAGTTCTTTTGAGCCAAGAAAGTGGGAGTTCAGTTTGGCATGTGCCTGCTCCATATCCATCACCCTCAGCTCAGAAGACTATGAATCCTAAACTAATGTGCCTCATCTGAGAGCAGAGGTGCCCACATGGAGAGGTCGACTCCACAAAGTTTGTATTTTTTTAATTAAAGCTGTATTTAATTAAGGAGGACATGGTGAATGTACGCATTGCTCCAGAAACCCACACTCTAGCAAGCAGATCCATATTAACGGAGACACCATAAGGGAATAGAGAGCCATTCTTGGACAAACTTGAAAACAATCTCTGTCAGAGAGCTAAGTAATGCACAGCTGAAAAAAAAAACTCTCAAGGCTGTCTAGCCTGCAAGGAGTCATAAATACAACACACATGGTGCGAAGCCTTGATAAAGTATGCATTCAATCCAAGTTGCAGTCTGCAGGAATTTTCACCAAAGCCCAAAGCTAGAACATGGGTGACAAAGGACATTATGTTCAAAAGCGTCTTTTCGCTTGATGTGTGTTCAGCCTAGAAAGCATGCATACTCACATTCTCCTAGATTTTTCTAGAGGTGGGTCATAAGCAATGTATATAATTTTCCCAAAGTCTTTACTTCAGATTACTAGATGATTGTGGACTTTAGGAGGAACACAAAACACTGACCCCCCTCACCAGTCTAAACAGCACTGTGGCAGCAGTGGAGTCATTCAGGTTCCTGGGCACTACCATCTCATAGGACCTGAAGTGTGAGACCCACATTGACTCCATTGTGAAAAAGGCCAAGCAGAGGTTGTTCTTCGTTCACCAGTTGAGGAAGTTCAACCTGCCATTGGCGCTGCTGATACAGTTCTACTCAGCAGTCATTGAGTCTGTCCTCTGCCCTTGAGAAACTGTCTGGTTTGGTTCAGCTACGAAATCGGATATCAGAAGACTTTAGAGGACAGTTCGGACTGCTGAGAGGATTATTGGTTGCCCCCTGCCCTCCCTTCAAGAACTATACACTTCCAGAGTGAGGAGAAAGGCTGGAAAATCACTCTGGACCTCACTCACCCTGTCCACTACTTTTTTGAACTGTTGCCTTCTGGCCGACGCTTCAGAGCTCTGAACACCAGAACCATCAGGCAGAGGAACAGTTTTTTCCCTCAGGCTATCCATCTCATGAACAGTTAAAACTGCCCCATTGAGCAATAATTATGTGCAATTTACAGTTTAGTCTTTTAATATTTATACAAACACTTCCTCTTCTGCCATTACATTCCCTTGCACTGTATATAACAGATATTTGCACTTTGTATGTGTGTATATATATATATATATAGATATATATATATGTGACATTCAACATCTGGAGACTGAGTGTTTTAGTCACCCTGGAGGATTTATATATTAACAAACATTTTGCCTCTTTTTCTCAGTTAAAAGAGAAGTTTTCTCTTCCCTCAACACACTTTATTAGATTACAGATTAGAAATTATGTACGTCATGCAGTGCCTAATTTTGAGTCTTTACCGGAGGAAAGAAGGATTTATAGGCTATTGTTGAACTCACCTGTTTCCAAACATTTGATTTCAGATTTTTTAAATGTATTTTCTGAAGAGTCAAATTCTATGCATTCTTTAAAAAATGCTTGTAAGGAGGAATTGGGCATGCAGATTGGAGATGATGTATGGGAGAAGAGTTTTATCCGAATTCTATCTTGCTCTATTAATTCTAGGCATCAATTAATTTAATTTAAGGTGATGCATAGACTGCACTATTCAAAATCTAAATTACATAGAATTTTCCCTACCATTTCTCCCATATGTGACCGGTGTAAATCTGCAGAGGGCTCTCTGACCAATCTCTTTTGGACATGCCCTAAATTTTAAGGTTTTTGGTGTGACATATTTAAGTGGTTTTCTGACATGTATGGTTGTGTGTTTAACTCTGATCTAGAGATTGCATTATTTGAATATTCTGCTTCTCTGTTGGACCATAATGTCTCGGTACAAAGCACCATTATTTATGGAATGATTATTAATAAGAGTATTATTCTAAGACTTTTGAAGTCAGTCCTCTGTTTAAGACCTGGTTGACTCAACTTACTGGAATATTGCACATGGTGAGCAATAGAGAGTCCGGTATGGAGTTATGGGTAACCTTGATATGTTTTAGAGGTGCTCTCGGGTGCTCTGCTCGAGCCATTGACAACAGTTACTGATACGTTTTTTTGACTCTCAAGATGGCACTGCTAGTGGCATTGGGATAATTTAAGAGAGGTGATTTGCATGCCTTGTTAGTCAATCCTTTGTGTATGGATTTTGTGCCAGTGAATTAAAAAGTTGTGTTAAGACCAATAAATTGGTGTGATTGTAAGGGCTCCAGACCACGTGACACTCGGACGGTGTCCCATAGCAACCATACACAGCGTCTCATTCCCATCAGGGAACCAAGGTTATGTACGTAATCTTTTTAATATTGTAATAACCATGGTTTTTAGCAATAGTTTTATTGCAATTAACCATGATGTTCAATTCTGTGGTTACTATGATTTGACTTCAAAATACCATTGTGATACTTTGGTTACTGTAGTAAAACCATGGTTAATTTTTGTAAGGAAAGGTTAGGGTTAGGTTTAGGGGTATGGGTTGGTGAAGGGTGACTGTAGGACTTTAAATAAACACAATAAATATACCGCAGTGATTCCCCTATACGGTATGCTAGTATTTAATTAGGTGTCGAAATAATATATATTTGCCAGTATTTGCACCGGGGTATCTAACACTATTTGACATTAGTGCAGTGAAGATGCTTTTAACTTGTTTTTACTCTTAGTGTAATAGCATCTATTGTTATTTGCACTTAATGCAACTAGCCTCTGCCTAATAATAATAATAATAATTATTATTATTTTTAAGGATTAGCATGACAAACTTTTCTTTTATATCTGCTTAAAGAAGAAAAATCTAATTGATTGCTTATTTTAAGATACATTCTCTGAAAAATAAACAAAAACATCTGAAAAGCTTCTTAAGTAAATGTGTCTTGTTTGAAGGATTTAGATTTAGATATTTGTACTTTTTAAAAAAAGGAAAAGCCTGACATGTCTTTTTTTTGCCCTTTTTCTTGTGCCATCATTGTTAAAATATATTCAAAATGCTTTCTTACTCAAGATGGTTCTTTCTTCATGTTTGAGTCATTCCTGACAAATCCACTCAATCACTTTTGTTGTCCCAGTGAAGTGCTTGACAATGCAGTTGTGCTCTTCCAGTATCCCTATTCATCCCTCATTAGACTGTGACACAAGGGCATAGATCTTACAAAACCACATGCCTTTTCGATACTGGCATTCCAAATATATCAAGAAGGCATGGAATACTTATGATCTAATTACAGATATTTTCAGAGCAGAGCTTCAGGGCTTACTGTCAGGTATTGTTCTTGCCCATCTGAGGGTCTTTACAACTTTAGTCTGTATATGTGCAAAATCTTGAAAATGAATGCAAGCCACTGTCTCATCCCTGTGCAGTGAACTCTGAATCCTTGAGTCTGTGTGTCTGGGCTCTGGGCTGGTGATGAGTTACAGAGGTATAAATCCCTGGGTATTTGGCACTCAGGATGGACTGCTCCATTGGAGGGTTCATTCCTGCAACTGCACCCAAAGCCAGCATGTGTGCATTCTTGAAAGGGTTGAAATCCCTATGTCATGTGGTTCTGGGGTTGCATCCAGAACTCCACCCCCACCTGAGCAGAATTTACTTGACAATTTGCCTTAGTGTGATTGTGATCTCTGTGAACTTGATCACACAAAAACAAATAGTAGTATGGTCTTTAAAAATTGATAGAGGTTTGAAAACACACACACACTTAGATCTGCTGAACTCTTTATTATAGAAAAATAAAAACAAAAAACTTAGATATGTTGACAGATTTGAACTCTTTGGTAACAGTTTAACTAATGTTAACAAATGAAACATTACTGTAATGTATTAGGTATCATGAAAATCTCAGTTACTGTCGATGTAGTGATAGTAGGGGTCGCTCTTGGGAGCCCCAAAACACCTCAGACCTTAAGAAAAGACCAATGGGAATTTGTGAGTGGAATTTGCATGCCACTCCCCTGGACATTCGGGTATAAAAGGAGAAAGAATGCCCACTTTCATTCAGGTTTATTGCTGAGGAGCCGAGACAAGGTCCCGGCCAATTCAGCAGCTAGTACAGCGTTATGGCAAGAGGGACACAACGTCTCATTCCCTCCATCAGGGAACAGATGTTACGACAGTAAACGGATTGTTCCCCTTCTGTCACTCACTCAACGTTGTGTCGATGTAGTGACATTAGGGATCCCTATAGGAAAATGCCACAACAGCTGAACCGTGTTACGTGAACTGCCAATATAGGTGAACAATCGTGTGAATCAACACGCTAATCAACACCCCAAAAGACATCATCTAGTTCCCCACATCCCTGAGGGGGGGGGAAGCGACGTAACTAGCACGGGAGCAGGCCGCGCCAGCCGTGGCCTTTTCTCTCTATGTTTTCTCTCCACAGAGATTTAGATTCAGCTGGGGCCATCTAACGCTATTATATGCATCAGGGAAGGTGTTATTTTCCTTTCCTTCTCTTTCAGGGGGAAAAGACACCGCGGAGACCACATCCTGCCCAAAAGGGGAGGTCGACATGTGGCAATACGACACATGGGCTCACCAGCCACACATGGAAAAGCATGGTGGTAGGTCCTGACTTAAAGGGGAGGAGCTCTACAAACACAGCAACTGGGGGCATAGAGAGCTCAGCCCAAGGGAGACGCAGGTCTGCCAACAGGGAGGCCATACCTCAGAAAATACATCACAGGGGGTTACCAGAGTAATTGGCACCTGTGGAGCACCTATCCCAGTACAAGGCATATTAGTACTTGTAGTGGGTCCGGCTGTGAACTCCTCCTCTGTATTCGAGAGCCACAGGGCAAGGGAGAACATCCAGGGTCCACAACTTTGTGAACTCGACTGGGGGTAAAAAGCACACTTTTTCACCTTAGGGGAGGGGAACGGCACTATACGCAAGCGATACACCCAGCCAGCTGTTCTGTATTACCAAGCTCTACCTGTTCATACTTCAAAGAACACGGGACAAAACCGGCTCAACATGGATATTGTAAAATCTCACGAAGGTATTGGGTGTTGCCCAGCCCGCTGCTCTGCAGATGAGGTGCCATTGGCCAGGATGCCACACTCCTTGTAGAATGTGCTCGAACCCGCAAGGGGGCGGGCACGGCCTGGGTCTGGAAGGCCAATGTGATGGCGTTCACGATCCAGTGGGCAAGCCTCTGTTTGGAGACAGTGTTCCCGCTGTCCACCAAAGCATACAAAGAGCTGCTCAGACCATCTAAAGCTCTGTGTGTGATCCAAGTAGATGCGCAAAGCATGCATCGGACACAGCCACGATAAGGCTGGGTCTGCCACCTCCCAGGACAGCACTTGCAGGCTCACCACCTGATCCCTAAAAGGGGTCATGGGAACTTTGGTCACATAGCCCGGTTGGGGATCTCAGGATCATGTGAGAGCCTTCCAGACCAAAATCCAGGCACGTTACACTCACAGAGAATGCTTGCAGGTCCCCGACCCTCTTGATGGAAGTGAGCGCAGTCAGGATGGCGGTCTTTAATGAGATGACCTTTAACTCAAATGACTTTAGGGGAACGGACGGGGCTCTCCGAAGGCCCAGCAGGACCATGGAGAGGCCCCATGAGGGGAAGAGGCATGGCCTAGGAGGGTTCAGCCTCCTGGCACCTTTCAGGATCCTGATGATCAGGTCATGCTTACCCAAGGGACTTACCTTCAACTGTGCCATGGTGTGCTGCTATATTATATATAATTATATTAACCAGAGCTACCAGGGTATTCTTCAGAAGCTACTCCTGCAGGAAGGAAAGCACTGACCCGACTGCACATCTCTGGGGGTCTTCGCTATGAGAAGAACACCTCTTAGCGAACACATGCCACTTCAGGGAATACAGCTGCCTTGTAGAAGGAGCCCTGGCCTGAGTGATCGTGTTTACCACTGTGGGCGGTAAACCACATAAGTCTTCTGCTTCTCATCCAGAGACCAGACGTGGAGGTTTCAGAGGTCTGGGCATGGGTGCCATATGGTGCCCCGTCCCTGAGAGAGAAGGTCCTTCTTCAGGGGAATTTGCCAGGGAGGTGCCCATGGCCATCGGAGGCAGAGAGATATTGACCGCATCCAGGAATCACACAAAGATGGAAAGGCATCTTTAAAAAGACGCATCTTTAAAAAGATGTGTCTTTTAAAAGACGTTCACGTCAATGTGAAAAATTTGTTGCTGGGTCACTCGTAATAGTGACTTGAGGTATCCAGAGAGGATACAAAGAGTGTTTTTTCTTTCTTTTAAAAAAATATTCACTTTCACTTACACTAATGCTATAAGGTTTGTAAATCACTATCAAGTTTGTAAATCACTATCAAGTCTGCACAGTTTTCAATCAAATTATTGTGTAATTTAACTATTTCTATTATAAATAAACATCAAATAAATATTTTTTACAATGTCACTCTTCATTCTAGCACATATAATCCATTCAGTTTAAGACAATATTTTGTCAAAAACCATGCTGTTCATCTCCCATTCATTCCATTGGGGAGATCAGCAGAGCTTGTCAGAGCAAGCAACCATAACCAAGGGGGGTGGAGCTTAGCAAAGGGTCAGTTGCGCATATGCTTACCTGATACTATTGGATACCAGAGTGTCCACTTTGGGAAAAGTAAACATTCAACATGGCAGAGAAGAGTACAAACTGGCCACTGCAAAATACTCAGTGGGGACCCACCGCTCGTGCAGCTATTTTTACATAGAAAAATAGCATGTATTTGATCAAAATATATTTATTTTTTTAGCAAGCTGACTAACACTACAGCTGAGAAATAAAGTTAAACCACTATATGTTTCTCTAATATTGAGTTGATAATCTACTAACTTGTACAGAAAGGGTTCTGGTGTAGTGTTTCCCATTTCTAAACAGTTGTTTCCTATCTTCCCGCTGTGCAAAATGTTGGCATTAATATGTAATATTCATTAATGTCTGCTTGCAAATTCAGATGGATCTAAAAATATAACGTGGAGGCCAGTTCATCAGCTCTGAAGTAAACAGATTACTTTATTGAAAAACCTGCAGCTTCCAATGAATAGTTCATTTAAAAGTAAAAATTCTGTAATCATTTACTCACACACGTATCATTCCAAACTCAGAGTGCCAAGATCCAAAATGACAAAAAAGCACCATATTAGAAATGTATCAGAAAATGTATAAGTCCAAATGGCTAACTGTAACTTTAACACATACAGCTATTTTCCAAGTCTTTTCAAGACTTTTGACAGCTTTGCCGTAGGCTCAATATTGATTTGAGAGCTCCCACAGTGGGGAAAATTGGTGACTTTAATTTCAGTCCATTCCTCACACAAAGCCATTATATGGCTTTAAAATGCCATATTCTGTATGTATATAATGACATATAATTACTTATCGGAATACAGTGGAATATAGGTCACAATTCATAAGTGGTAATTCTATAATAAGTTTATGGGTTTTTATTTTTGTTATTCTTTGGAGCTTGACAGACCCAATCCCCTTTTAGTTTCATTATATTAAACAGAGCTACCAGGGTATTCTTCAGAATTTCTCCTTTTGTGTTCCACTGAGAATATTAATTCAGGTATGGAACAACATTAAGGTGACAACAGAATTTCTATTTTTGTGTTAAAAATCCCTTCAATGCCCACATGTTATAAATTAGTTTATAAGCTTCTATTGTAGCTGAATTTTAAACATTTGAATATCTGTCAAGCAACCGACATTTCAAATAAAATGTCAAAGTTGTATTGCCCATAGTGTTGGTAGTGTTGTTACTTGACACAACACACACACACACACACACACACACACACACACACACACACACACACACACACACACACACACACACACACACACACACACACACACACACACACACACACACACACACACACACACACACACACACACATCTTTGACTGCCTCAGAGATAATCTGTGTCTTAGGTCATTCAATATGGTCTGATCAATTACCTATCAAAGGCCATCCAGCAGTTCCTACAGACACATTATTAAATACACACCCAAACCTCATTGATCTCCTCTCAAGAGGCCCATGAAAACAATGAGTGTGAGGAGTTATGTTTCACAGAGGTAATATTTGGAGTAGATATCTCTGAAAAGGTGGCAATGTAACCTTTAAATAAAAACATGGTTCAGATAAGAACATGAAAAAAGCATTCATGTTTTGAAAGAATGCAGTACGTTGTACTCTATCTGTCAGCTCTGTAAAGATATCAGATCTGTAGAATATTTTACTCCAAGGCTAAATGTTGTACATGGCCTTTTTTTTTTTATCTTAATTTTTCGCTATTGGCATCTCCACTGCTGCAACAGTATAGTCAGATAAGAGTTCAATTAAACATTTTTAATTAAAGAATATAACATAAAAACTCTAAAGAAGCTTTACAATAGGTCTAATGGTTACAGCCTCTGGCATTTCCCAATTTAGTAGTAATACTACAACTAAAAGAAAGATGATTGTGGTGAAGGGGGCGTGGTCATGTGTCTGTTTGTGGGAGAGAGGGAGTTGTGTGACTTGTCAAGCTGGTTGACGTGATCTCTTAACAGCTGTTTCTTGTTACAGTGACTGTGGGGAGAGGCCTCAAAAGCAGCCTAAACATGCCAGAGAGTGGAGAGAGAGAGGAACACGAGTGTGCAGCGACTGGCGTGTCTTATTTTAAGTGTTCTGTTTTTAGTTTTGTGAAGCTGAAGATTTCAAGAAGTTTATGCTGACTGAGAGTTTTTTACGGTTTGAAATAAGAAACGCACTGTGAAAAACGCACACAGAGAGTGTGGAAGGCAGAAAAATAAAAGCCTACCTGAAGCATGTCACTGCTCCTCCTTTCCCATACCCGAACCGGAAGGAGTGTTACACTGGTGCCGAAACTGGATTTGAGGATAAATGTCATCATGGAGTCCTCACTACTGGGCGAGGTGATCAAGACCCTCGCCGGCATCCAGCAGAACCAGCATCAGGCCCTCGTCGAACTGCAGCTGAAGCAGAAGCAATATGTTCATCTCCTGCACCAGGCCCAAGCGGAGGACAGACAGGCGTACCTGGGCATGATCAGACACGAGGGGGTTGCTTCTGCAGCCCCAGAGCCCAGCCCGGCTGTCCAACCAGTCACACTCGCCAGAATAGGGCCAGCCGACAATGCCAAAGCATAGCTCGACCTCTTCGAGAAGACCGCAGAGGTGTGGGAATGGCCGTTTGAACAGTGGGTGGCCCGATTGTTGCACTACTCCCCGGGGAAACGCAGCTTGTAGCCCAACAGCTCTCCGCAGCCAACTTCCTTGTTTACACTGACAACCGGGTTGTCCGGACCCCTGAACAGAGTTGACAGCACTTCCGCGTCCTGAAGCTGAGAAAATACTGCCACCTGTTTACCTTCGCACAGCAGCTCTGGGACACCTGCCCTAAATGGTTGCTGGTGGGGAACCCTGCACACCCAGGACATTGTGGACAAGATGGTACTGGAGCAGTTCATCGCTCAGCCGCCCTATGGGATGGCCGAGTGGGTCCAGTTGTGCCGTCCAGCTTTGCTGGAGAAAGCGATCCAGCTGGCCGAGGACTACTTGAAGGCATTTCCGGGATGCAGTGATCTGGAATCTCTTCTCTCTCTCTCTCACCTACCCCCAAACCCCGCTTCTGCCCCTCCTCTTCCCGTCCTGTTCTCACCCCAGGAGGCTGGACGGTTGTTTGCCCGGGTTTCTTCCCCGGTTAGGGTGTCTTCTCACCCCTCTCTCTCTTCTGCTAACTCTGCCGCTCTTCGCTATCCATCCCAAGTTGGCGAGTCCGTTCCCACGGGTGTAGGAGGGGGGCCTGGGATGATGTCTGTTGGAGCTGCGGGAATACAGGGCATTACCAGGACTGTTGCCCCGTGGGTATGTTGGTCCGGATTCCTGACATTCAACAGGTCGACCCCAATCAAGGTGTGGCGTATCAGATACTGGTGAGTACCCAGGGCGAAACATATCAAGCTTTGGTGGATTCTGGCTGTTCTCAAACCTCCATCCACTCCACATATTTAATATTAGCAAACTATAGTTAGGCAAGTTGCTTAGGACATCTACTTTGTGCATGACATGAGTAATTTTTTCAAAATTGTTTTACAGACAGATTGTTTCACTTTTAATTGAATATATTACAATTCCAGAGGGTAATAAGTTTACATACACTATGTTAACGCTGCCTTTAAGCAGCAATCCTTTAGACAATTATCTTCTGATAGGAGGTGTACTGAATTGGAGGTGTACCTGTGGATGTATTTTAAGGCTTGAAGCCTTAAAATACATCCACAGGTACACCTCCAATTCAGTACACCTCCTATCAGAAGATAATTGACTAAAGGATTGCTGCTTAACTCAGTGCTTCTTTGCTTGACATTGTGGGAAAATCAAAAGAAATCAGCCAAGACCTCAGGAAAAAAAACACAAGTGTGGCTCGTCCTTGGAGCAATTTCCAAATGCCTAAAGGTAACACGTTCAACTGTAAAAACAATAGTGTGCAAGTATAAACTCCATGGGACTACACAGCCATCATACTGCTAAGGAGACGCATTCTGTCTCCTAGAGATAAACTATTTGTGCAAAAAGTGAAAATCAATCCCAGAACAACAGAAAATGATCTTGTGAAGATGCTGGAGGAAAAAGGTAGACAAGTATCCATATCCACAGTAAAATGATATTGGCATAACCTGAAAGGCTGCTCAGCAATTAAGAAGCCACTAATTCAAAAAAGCAAGACTACAGTTTGCAAGTGCACATGGGGACAAAGATCTTCCTTTTTGGAGAAATGTCCTCTGGTCTAATGAAACAAAAATTTTACTCTTTGGCCATAATGACATCGTTATGTTTGGAGGAAAAAGGGTTAGGCTTGCAAGCCGAAGAACACCAGCCCAACTGTGAAGCATGGGAGTGGCAGCATCATGTTGTGGGGGTACTTTGCTGAAGGAGGGACTGGTGCACTTCACAAAATAGATGGCATCATGAGGAAGGAAAATTACCCGGATATGTTGAAGCAACATCTCAAGACATCAGCTAGGACGTTAAAGCTTGGTCGCATTTGGGTCTTCAGAATGAACAATGACCTCAAGCATATCTCCAAAATTATGGTAAAATGGCCTATGGACAACAAGGTCAAGGTACTGGAGTGGCCATCACATACCCTGACCTCAATCTCATAGAAGATTTGTGGGCAGAGCTGAAAAAACATGTTCGAGCAAGGAGGCCTACAAACCTGACTCAGTTACACCAGTTCTGTCTGGAGGAATGGGACAAAATTCCAGCAACTTATTGTGAGAAGCTTGTGGAATGCTACCCAAAATGTTTGACCCAAGATAAACAATTTAAAGGCAATGCTACCAAATACTAACAAAGGTTATGTCAAATTCTGACCCACTGGAAATGTGATGAAAGAAATAAAAGCTGAAATAAATCATTCTCTCTACTATTATTCTGACATTTCACATCTTAAAATAAAGTAGTCTAACTGACTGTGGCAGCGGGGGCGTGGTCAAGCGCCCGTCCGGGAGAGGAAAGCGGTAAGGACGCTTACACCTGAGCTAAATTATGCCTAACACCTGTCTCTAATTCCAGTGAGCACGAGGAGAGCGGCATAAAACCAGACTCCGAGCCTCCAGTGGGGAGAGAGAGAGAGAGCCTAAAAAGCAACCCAGTGTGCTGTATGTTGTGTTGTGTTTTGTTCAAGAGAAAACGGCAATTAAAAAGCCTACCTTCAGTCGAACCCCGTTTCCGCCTCCCCTGCCAAAGCATCGCACACCGCACACCTCTTTATGCAGGACACATCCGCACAGATGCCCTCTAAAATACCTCTAAAATCCGGCCAATCAGTACCCAAGATTAGCGGATGAGTGAGGCGGGAACTAACCGCTGCCTCCACACTATGGTTTCTTCCCCTGAATTTAATCGCCAAAGTCACCATGGGATAGTTGTGAACATCCCCATGCACACACCTCACCCTCACCACTTTAGCTAAACCCAAAGCCCCGGGTTGAACCAAGCGTTGGTGGATGGTGGTCTGATTGCAGCCGGTATCCAGCAAAGCTTGGTAAATACCCCCCCTGATCCTTACCGGAATCCGGTATGCTCCAGCCCGATCGGGGGCAGCCTGCAGGACGTCGGAGACCCGCACCACCGTCCCCACCTCCATCAGCGGACACTGATCCCGGAATTGGTCCGGGTCCCCGCACCTCCAACAGACCGGCCCAGGCGTTACGCCCGCACTTGTGCTGGCGGGCACCCCCACCTGAGGAGGAGAGCGGCTGAAGGACGGGGAAGGAGCATTCTCCCAAGGCCGGGAAGCAGGTCGCACATACCCTCCACGCCTGTGCGGGGCAGGAACGGGCCCTGGGGAGAAAACAGAACGAAAAACACAGGGGAGGGAGAAATGGAGGGGGGTGCAGACACAGGGGAAGGGGCAAGAGAGAGAGGAGAAGAAGTAGAAGGCCGCCCTCAGGATTGTCGCCAAATGGTCCTCCGCCAGCCGAACAGCTTCCTCCAGTGACGCCGGGCGGTGGCACTGGACCCACTCCGCCGTTCTCCTGGGCAGCCATTGCGCGAATTGCTCCAGCACCACCTGATCGATGACTCCCTCGACGTCGCAGCCACCGCCGACAGGCGTCCCGGAGCCGTTGAGCAAACGCGAACGGGCGATCGGACTTCTCTAGCTTCATGCCCCGGAAGAGCTGGCGATTCTCTTCCGGGCTCCGACCGACCCGTTGCAGAATGGCCCTCTTCAGGTCAGAGTAAGCCAGGAGGTTTGTCGCCTGCAGTTGTTGTGCCGCGAGTTGAGCTTCCCCGGACAGGAGAGGAATTAGGCGGGCTGCCCACTGTTCGGGCGGCCAGCCCCAGATTTCTGCAGTCCGCTCCAACAAGTCGAGGAAGGCCTCAGGACCATCTGCTGCCCCATCTTCTGTAACGTGGGTGGGGGTAGCATAGCGCGGGTGTCCGGGGTCGCGGCTGTGGCCGACGCAGTCTCCTGGCTGAGGAGGCTCCGGATGGCGAGCCGGTCCTCTGCCTGAGCCCCATGATCTCGAAAAACCGTCGATCTTGGTCCTGCCGGAGCTCAAGCAGGGATTGCTGGTGGCTTTGATGTAACGTCGCGAGGGACTAGAGGACCTCCGCCAGCTGGGAGGACTCTATGGGGTGACTTTGCTCCATGCTTGGAGAGTAATTGTCCCGGGTTTCGGCACCAGTGTAACAAAGTTACGGGAAGGGTGATCAAGGAGGACACCGGAAACGGGGTTCGACTGAAGGTAGGCTTTTTAATTGCCATTTTTTCTTGAACAAAACACAACACAACATACAGCACACTGGGTTGCTTTTTAGGCTCTCTCTCTCTCTCCCCACTGGAGGCTCGGAGTCTGCTTTTATGCCGCTCTCCTCGTGCTCACTGGAATTAGAGACAGGTGTTAGGCATAATTTAGCTCAGGTGTAAGCGCCCTTACCGCTTTCCTCTCCCGGACGGGCGCTTGACCACGCCCCCGCTGCCACACTGACCTAAGACAGGGAATGTTTTCTACGATTAAATGTCAGGAATTGTGAAAATATATTTGGCTAAGGTGCATGTAAACTTCTGACTTAAACTGTATCCAGTGATTGCCACTGAGATACTATTTAGGTAGGCTTCTATTTTTCTGCCTTCCACACTCTGTGTGTGTGTTCTTCACAGTGTGTTTCTTATTTCAAACAGTTCAGTGTAAAAAATCTCTCAGTCAGCATAAACTTCTTGAAATCTTCAGCTTCACAATACTAAGAACACTCAAAACAAGACATGGCAGTCACTGCAAACTCATGTCGCTCTCTCTCCGGTCTCTGGCATGTTTAGGCTGCATTTGAGGCCTCTCCCTGCTATCACTGTAACAAGAAACAGCTGTTAGAGATAATGTTAACCAGCCACATCACTCCCTCTCTCCCGCAAATAGACACGCGACCACACCCCCATCACCATAATGATGTAATGGTTTGTTTGTCTTTGTCTTTTTTTATGTGTTGTCTTAATTTGATGTTTCACCATTTCTTCTGAGACCTTCTTTCCTGGTCTTTGTCCACTGAGTCTCTCACTGACTAATTGTATCTTGTTTATAGCCATTGTTTGTTGTTTATTAGTCTTGTTACGTCACTAAATGGAGTTTTACAAACAAAGTTCGGGAGAAGCATGCTCATTTATTCTGACCAATTACAATGCCAGTGCACAATGCACAAACCATTTGCCCCTTATCAATTTAGCTCTTCCATCGCAATTATCACGTTATTCAAGAAAAGCTGCTTCAGAAGCTCACTATTTCCATATTTCGCAGCAATGGCGGCTACCACTTTAACTGCTGTTTTCTGCCTTGTCTTCCTTTATTCTACATTTTCCTCACTGAAGCAGACTCTGGTGTTGAGGCTGCCTCCCTAAAGTGGCCACTGCTTCACTGTATACCTGTGGTACAGTTCTCTATGGCTGTATACTGGTCCTCTCATCTTAACTTTCCTCCTGGAGTGGTTCAGATAGCGCAAGGCTGTTTCCGCAAATGAGTGGAACTCTCCTCCTTGCAGCATTTGAGAGCCTCGCAATGCAGCTTATATAAATATGCAACTGTTTTCTGCAAACTTTTATTCAAATGCATAACTTTATAGACTATATGACTTTTCTTTCCTCCCGCAGACCAGGACAAACGTAAATATCTGAGAAAAAAAAAATCATCCAAGTACATAGTTTCATGTGCAATCGAATTTAAATTAAAATTACCACTTTAAGATGATGTTGAATGTGCATGCACATGAGCAAGTATGTATCCTGATCGCTTCATGGATGATCTAGAACTGTATTCCAACAAACATAAATGTCTTCTACCCCTGCATTCAATTTTAGATGAGATGACTACTCTAATCGCCAATGTCACTTAATGCTAGGCAGTTCTGCGGATGCTAAATTGACATATTACTGTTATATTATCTGTAAATGATTTACAGTATTATCCATAAATACCATTGCTTGAGGAAAGCCCCATACACACATGCAGCAACTTCCAGAGACAAAGTGACCTCATCTCATTCATTTTCAACAAGAATTGGCGAATTCCGGCAACACAAGCGACAGCAACCTCTGGCAACTAGATGTGGGCATGGCAAGCAGCACAAATTAGAAATATTAGGACAAATTTCAATACTATGAATCCTGGCTGGCAAGTATGGAAACGGTTCCAATAGTAAAATATGTACATGTTTATAAAAAATAGCATGTCAGCTAATGAATAGCATGATCGGCATGATTAAGTCTCTCTTCAAAATACAAACGTTCATCGGAGTCCCGCTCTTCTTCTGAGGAAAATGTTAACCCTTCATCACTATACAGGAGTTTTCTCACTTGTGTATCGTGCTGTCTTTCAAACGTGCAGAAAAGTGAATGAACTTTGTTTTTATGACACAGTCGGGGGCTGGTACCATTTGCATTGATTGTCTCAGCACATTACCGTTTCAATAGCGCCCTCTGTACGTGGGTGTGATCACATTAGAGATAATTATCTGAGCCAGGAGAAACCGTACATTGCTTTGCTTCATACAGATTACATTGCAGGAGAATATTTGTTTTAAATTTGAATTGTTTTATTTAAAAGTAGACATTTTAAGCTTTCTTTAGACATATGTTTCATGTTTGTTTGATAAGTATTCACGGATTTTCAGTTAATTTTTGTGACGTTTTTCAGATATATGCTCATGAACCCAGAGACTGCTGACAGCTCACCCTTTTTATTTTCTTTATTTTACAAAAGCACAAGGTTTTGTTGTTATTGTGAGTGTACACAAATAAAAGGAGACCCTTTATAGTGTCTAATGATGTCTTAAGGCAAGTCAAGTCAATTTTATTTGTATAGCGCCTTTCACAACACACATCGTTTCAAAGCAGCTTTACAGAAGATCAGCATTAACAGACGATAAAACTGTAATGACTATAAAGTCGATGAATCATCATTGTGTAATTAGATAAAATACGATTCTTAATCGTGTTTAAAAATAATTAAATAATAGTTGTATTAATAACTCCAGAGAGCAAGCTGTAGGCGGCTGTGGCAAGGAACACAAAACTCCATAATATGTAGATTAATGGAGAAAGATAACCTTGGGAGAAACCAGACTCACTATGGGGGCCAGTTCCTCTCTGGCTAACATCATAAATATAATGTAAATATTACTTCATCCGCTGAAGTCCATCATAATAGACTGAAATTATGTTTGGCTGGCACCGGCTGCATTTAGTCATCATCATTCAGAGACACGTAGCAGTGGAGTCCAACAGGAAGCAGGACCTAACACTTATCTGTATGCCCCAAAATGACAGAGAATTTTATGTTGTTTCCGCTGTAATGACGAAAAAATACAGCAGGATGCGCCGGTGTGTCTGTCGACACCAGAGGGTTAACAAAGGGATATTGGAAGATTCCCTTGACTTCCATATCCCGAGAAAAAACTGCCTTTTCTACTCTGTTTGGCTTACACCAATTCATTACCCTTCCATTTGGTTTGTTTGGGGCCCTGGCAACATTTCAGTGACTCGTGGACAATATCCTTCGCCCACACACTGCGCCTATCTGTATGACATCATCATCTATAGCAACGATTGGCAGTGGCACATCCAGCATCTGAGGGCTGTTCTGAGGTCACTGAGGTGTGTCGGACTTCCGCAAATCCGAAGAAGTGTGCAGTTGGGCGGGTGGAAGTACGGAAGTACACAAGTGCGCCTCAAATTGACAAGACAGCAGCCATTGCGACTTGTCTAAGGTCTGAGTTCAAAAAGTGGGAGAGACAGCTCCTTAGGTTGGCTAGCTATTATCGTAGGTTTGTGCCCAATTATTCGGATGTCACCAGCCTGCTGACTGATCTCACCAAAAAGAGAGCAGTCCAGTGGACAGAGCCATGCCAACATGCTTTCTTACATTCCCCGTCTCCTCCTTCCATTTGGAGGCAGACCGAATGCTGCCCCGGCCTGAGTGGGGCAGTGGGGGTATATGGAGGCATGGCCGAGCACCATGCTGTGGAGAGTGAAGCAGGGCAGATAAGTGGTGAATGCTTACCTTTGCTTAACACCTATCATGTGTTTCAGTGAGGAGTGATTGGGGCTTTTAAGGAGAGGAGACCGTGGCAGTCGAGAGAGAGCCCAGCTGAGAAGCTGCATGTGCGTGTTGGTCTCTGCCATTTTGCAACTTTAAGTTTTATGTGAAGCTATACTATTGCACATTGAATGTGTTTTTGTTGTCAATAAGTGACATTCCTGGGTTGGAATCTCCTTGAACCTCCTTACACATGGGCTCTCCCCTCAAACGCAGTGTAGTCCTGTGCTTAAGGATTCAGCCTGTTTGTTTTAAAATACTGTAAAATACAGCATAAATAATTTTCACATGAAACCGGTGCTATCCCATTGAATGCTGTGCTGTCTCGTTCTTAAATATTTAGCCTGTTCACATCACAGATTGAGCAAATTTAAAAGACATCATAAATCATACTCACATAAAACAGGTGCTCTTCCATCGAACGCTGTACGGTCCCTTGCTCGTGGATTTGTATCGGTTCATATTACAAAGGGGATGGGGCTCTTGTTCTAAAGCAGCTTTAGTAATTTAATTTGAATGCAGTTTGGGCTCTCCCATTTGAATTGCAGTGTGGGCCCTCCCATTCGAATGAAACACAGGCTCTCCCGTTTGAATCAAATTTAATTTAAGCTCTGTTTGATTCTTCCCAATTTCAGCAAGATTTTTTACACAAACCTGTCATGTCAGAACCTCTCCTGAATATAATTTACACTCTGTGTATGAAATAAAACTAAAAATGCCATAGCACCAACAAGAGACTCCAACTCCTCTTTGTCAGGGCTTGCAGCTCACAGCAGAGATCAATTTCTGGCTTGCTGACTGTTAGGTAGGTAGACTTCCCCTAAGTTACTGCTTTCAGTCTGCTCACATCCAGAACACTATGAAAGTTGATGATGCTGAGCAATTTCAGCTCTGACAGAGTTGCTTTGAAAATGTTGCCAGCAGGAAGGCAATACATTTAACAGCATGCATTACATATGCATTTTCATTTGAGAGGTACTTACTCTCTGCAATAAAATAGCTTTCTCACAAAGACAGCCCAACCACTGGAGGGCTGGTGATTTGTTGGGGAGAACTACTTGGCAGGAAGCGTGGAACTAGTGCAAGTTTCCTGAACCATTGCTAAAAAAAAGGTAAATATGTAAGTAAATTTCTCCACCCAGTCCCATTTGAACAAGGATTCAGATGTGTCTCATACTCTTACAATTCAAACATGTTATTGCGTGCATGGAATGTGCAAGTAAAAAAAGATTAGGATTGAAATCAAACCCTTGAGGCTCTACAGAGCAAGTTTTGACTAATTATTTTATTGGATGAAAGGGCAGAATATGCAACTTAGTCTCAGAAAATGAACATTACTGTAACTAATTTTTGGCAAACTGAGTTTTACATGACGTGTTCCATGTTTTGACTCATTTTCCTTGAGAAGTTAACACTACAACTACTGGGTGTTTTAATCACTTTCAAACAAATCACAAGTGCAATGGATGATTTTGAGTTTATAAACACATATTTTTCACTGTATTACTCACATCCTGCTTAATGATATAGATACATTTTAATGCATCTGTTACAGACACACCTACATTTACATACTTCTTTAAGTGTGATTAGCATCCACGGTAGCTTACCTTGGTTCAAGCCCACTTGGTTAGATTTAGGTGTTTGTTTAGGTTAAGAATGTCTGTTTTGTTCTCCTCTCATTTATCCAATCTATCTTTGTCTGATAGATTATAAATTGTCAAATCAAACAAAAGTTAAGTATGGAGTGCCACAGGGATCAGTTTTAGAGCCTCTGCTTTTCTCCTTATATATGCTTCTACTGGGAGATATTACCAGGAATTTTTTTTACAAAAGTGTAAGGTTTTGCAAAACATTTGTCATGGGCATGCAAATTTAATGAGTTATGACTGGAATATGAATTTCTGTCTGCACACTTTTGCAGATGAAAGTTAAAAAAGTATTATAAATAGTCCTGAGAGAGTGCAGACCAGTATTTTTTATTTATTTTTTTTACTTATATTTTTGACTTCAACAGATGTATTAAAGTTACCACTCACAGTCATCATATCATATTCTCCTCACACTGGTGTGTTGAAATTTTTCCACACTGCAAGATCTTCACTTTATCCTCAAGACTGCCCATCTGATAGGACTGTTCTTAAATATGCCAAACCACATATCTATATTGCTATCTCTTGGCAACCAGTTGAGCGTAAACCAATCTTGCACATGGCTCTTGTGATTGAAATCTGTATTTTATATTACCTTTCTGTAAACAGATGGCAGATAAGGAATGTCAGAAGCTTTGAAAATTCTGCTTCCTGGTACCTTCCAGTAGAATGAAGTATGAAACAGGGTGCTCTGTGGTGGTATGGGACTGATTACCCCTCAATCCGTGTCGCTATACTGCAGAGCATCCCCATGGGCTTCCATGACAGCTTGGCTCAGAGGCTAAAATGAAAATTTTTCACTGGGTATATTGCATGCTTTTTGAGATGTTGGCTTATACTAATCGACAGAATATGTGCTTCTCTAATTCTTTAAATAAAAATGCAAGCACTACTGTGAACCTTTCACCTTGAAACATGCTCCATGATAAAGCTTGCACAGGTATACAACATGGATTTCTTCTAATTAGAAAAAAACACAATGCAGGAAGGCTTTGTCAACATACACTTTAAATTTTTGGATTTCCAAAAATTGCAGAAATGAATGCTCCCAGAATCAACTTCCACCCATTGTTCTCTAATTGTTGGAGGTTTTATTAATTCTCTACATGGCTGCTGCTGATTACAGCTAATCCTGGGACACCAAGACATTTCATATGCAAGGTAGAAATTTCATAAGTCATTTAATTAGGTTTCCATGAATGAATTAATCTGCCAGCTGCATGCTGTGTGCCATAATAAGTTCACTAGAGAGTGTCTAGAGAATTTACTCAGTCTGCTTTATGTCTATCTATATCTGAAATGGCCTCCCTGTCACATTTGTTTTGGGGATTTGAAAGGCTGTTTTAGAAAATGACTTGGCTTATGAATGTTCACCTTACGCCGCAATGACAGCGGGCAGAATGCTTTCCTTTGTATGCTGCCAAAACTGTATAACTAAAAAGCATATTACAAGTTGTAGAGGAAGATTATAATGGCAAACCTCTGCAGAAAAAGCTACTGTAGTATGAAAGTGAAAATCTCCACAGTACACTGTTCACTTGAATAAAGACAAAAACTATTGCAAGCTTGCACCAAGTACAGGGGGAAGCGTATCTCCAAAATTCAGCCAGTGACTGCCAACAAAGAGAATGGTGATTTCTTTATAGGTTTTGAAGTGAGCATGTATGCAACTTATCTTTTATTTGAAAGCCTTAGATAACATACCACTGTATGTTTGCACTTCATTGTGGGTTTGATTTTGTGGCATGGAGCCAAAACACAGGCCACCACTTAAAATCAGTTCATGTCAAAAGTCAAACTTGATTCATTTATTGCAATCTGTACTGTGATTGGTTCAGATAGGCTTTGTTTAAAAAAAAAACTTGATTGTAATGTTTGTTTATTTTATATAAATTTAAATATTGCACAATCACAATGAATTATGAATCATGTAGATGTTTAATAACTTTCACGGTTACATTTAAAATAGGATTCTATTTGGGTTTCTCTTTGTAATAGCAAAATGAGGCAAATTTATTGCAAATTATGCACAGGCTTGAGTCATAGAAAGTCATACAATTCTGGCTTTTGGAATAAAGTGTTTCAGACATTTTCTGACACATTTAGAGCCTAAGCAGAGTAGAATTAGATTGGGTAATACTTGTCAAGCTAAACTACAAAAGAATTCAGATGTCCATCCAGTTAAATGTGCTGCACCAGGGTGGACAATAACAGGGTGGACATTCAGTGGATAAATTAGCCACAACATGGTTTTTAATTGATATCTATAAAACATATTTATAAACTAATATTTTATTTCTGCTCACGTAAATACTGAATATTGAAAAATTGTATTATATTAATTTCCCATATATCTTCTCATAATAGTGTGGACATGTTATGCTTGACCACATATGACACCACAAAATAAAGGAAAGGAGTTATAAATGCAGAATGGATGATGTACACCTGTTTGTGATGTAATTTCCTTACATACAGTATATCTACAATGTAAGGTCATAGTATCATGACATAACAGGGTGTGCAATAAAAAAACCTCCACTGTCAGTGCTAAAATTACACATTTACCACTGATGAATACATGTTAGTGAGAGAATGTAACATGTGGGACATGAGGAAGTGACACAGTGTAATAGAAAAGGATTTCAGTTATTTAAAATTTTAACATTATAACAGTATGTAACATAATAAAAAGCCTATTAATATTTTAATCGGGTGAAATTAAACAATATAAATACACTTGTAATGGGGACTTAAATGACACAGAATTGTAGGAATGACCCATATTTACAGGCGTTCCTGCACCTGATGCTGCTTTACATTGAAAAATAGCTCGGACGGATGCAAAAACATGTTCAGTGTGAATGTCCCCTAATAAACTTAAAATGAAAAATGCTTTAATACAATGACCAGGAAGAAGAAAGAAAGGGAGAGAAAAGGATTAACATGAAAATAGTGTATTTCTCCTAGGATTAGTGTCATTGTTTTGGCCGTAAATATTTTTTATCATAAGGGAAATGTAAGAAAAGTAAGTGTTTTAACTACACCTGTACTACTGTATTTTTATTTTGAATTAATGCAGTAATCCAGTTTTTCTTACCTCTCTCTCTCTCTCTCTCTCTCTCTCTCTCTCTCTCTCTCTCTCTCACTCTCTCTCTCCACCAGAACGAGCTCAGACATATACAATAAAATATAATGGCATATCATGTATAATTGCATTTACTGGTGTTTTAAATCCAATGGTGTGAAACAATTAACATGCACTCGAATGCTATATGATTTTGACAAAATTATCTTGATTCTGACAGATAACATGTGCTGATTGTCACTGAATGTCTGTGTAAAGCAACAGCCGATATCTCACACAACTCACGCGAAAGGTGTGTGTGTGTGTTTCAGATCAATTTCTCTCCATTTGTGAAACATTCACAGCAGTTTGGATATGTGACGCTAAAATACGGGACAAATGGTATTGCGTAAGGATTTCATATGGAATGCAATTTTTCCCTTAATTACGATTATTAATTATTTCACAGGACGTTTGGCATATTTTATTATTTAATTTGACCTGACACAGCTTCAGTGTGAATACAGCTTCGCTCCAATCACTGGCATAAATTCCCTCAGTAAATGATGGTGTTGACAACGGTTGCCAGGGGTGGAAAATGGCAGAATTCAAGTGATAATGCACCAGTTACAACAACAAATCTCCAGTTTCACAAAACAGCATCCAATACAGTTAAAGGGAAACTAATGACAGTAGATTATGGACTGCTGAAGCAGCAAAACAAGTGGATATACCAAGGGTATATGCAAATATTGGTCCTTAGAAGTTGTTATATGCAAACAGCTGTGGCAGAATGATCATGCCTGGGCCACTCCTTAGGCACATCACCACCCTTCCCCTTAGCCCCGTCTCACCGTGAGGATGCCAGATTACCCCTTTATTACAAACACTATTCTCCCTGGACTCTTTATTTTCCCCATTTATGTACATTTTACTTTTATTTAATTTTATTTCCAATAAACGCCTCTTCGAGGCTTGACGCCACACTGTCACACTGTCTGTCTCTTGCTAACCCCACCACACAGCCCTGGGGAAAAAAAGTATACGTGTATATGGCCCTGACTACACCACTAATGCAGACCGATTTCAGCAGCAGAAATTTCTACCTACTGCCGCCAAATTTTCAGTGTAATCAGTCTGATCATTTGAAATTGTATTTTTGTTAAACAGGCAGCAGTTATTTATTGAATGATAATCAAATTATGGAGGAAAGCATTATAGCCAGGCATATATCCAGAAAACTGGTGTAGACAACCACAATTTAAGAGCCAATTCAAGTGTCTGGATCACAGTTGTGGAGCGATACAGTCCTTGCAAAGTATTATGGTTTGCTAAAAATCTGCTGCATCTTCCAGAAACTAGCACTCAGAACCAACCCATACGATTGGGAATTATGACGTTAAAACAAAACAAACAGTGAGTGCAACTAAACCACATTGTTCATGTTAGTGAATTGCATCGAATATCTGCATTAATCTACTGACTTTAACTTTTTTTTTTATTAATAAACTTTTATCAGGTGAGAGTCTTTTCATGTAGAGGCAAACAATAAAAACACAAGCAATACAGCTGAGAGGCTCCACAGTGAACATGCATGCAGCCAGTCTAGGTCTTTATGGTATTTGGCCATAAAGTGTATGACATGGACAAATATCACACCAGACCCAAAACCTAATCTCTAACCATTCCACTGTATGAGGGATAGAACTGCAAAAGGCAGGCCTGGTCATAGAGCCATAAACAGATAATAACTTAATGGCAGACCAATTTGGATGCAGCTGGAAGCAGGTCTGAAGAGGCAGCTGTTTTAACACAGAAATACACATATGGACACATATACATGGACTGGCGCACTCAAATAACACCTCAACAACCACAAGACATCAGATATCTGCTGCATGGATTATGATATTTGAGTATGCTGGCTCTCAAATAAGTGTGTGCATACGCATTGCTCATAATTATTTTCTAGCCCTGGCACATCCACTGCAACATGCACACACAACACCACACATACTGTACAAATATTGACATGCACACACAGATACCTGGATATATAGTTTTGAAATTGGAATTAACTGTTGCCTCAGATAGTAAATGCTTCAAAAGGGAAATTAATCCTGATTTTATTTCTTGAATGAACAGCTTCGAATAAATAAGGTATGTTTGCAGAATTTCACATGAATATTTTCCTGGTGGATTCATTGACTATGGTATGAAATTATTATTTGTACGTGAATTATATATACATCTAGGTTCTTTGCTAAATTTATCTTCAAACAAAAACTTAATGAAACTATTCAAAACATAACTAACTGAACTAAAATGTTAAGTCACTTCCTTTCCAGTTTCACAACTGTAAGGGTTAAAAGACATATTTGCAAATCTTGCCTTGATTACAGATTACATTTTTAGAGAGCTATAGATATATTTCTATATATATAGATATATTTTTTTTTCATTGGGGTGGAGCTGAATTCATAACCCCACTGGACTTCATTGAAATAAGACATAATGTTAAATGAAAAATCGCAATTTGGCAATCGCAAATCTTGTCTATTTGCAAAAAAATCTCTTCCAAACAGTATAAAGAAAAAAATTGCAACATTGCAAACAATATATTTTTATTACCAAAAGTGTATAGGGCCATTAAAGACACAAGAAATGTAACAGAGTCACTTCTTTTGCATCATATTTTTATTATTATTTCATATCTATATAAGTTTACTATCACATGATATACTGTATATTTCTTTGTTTGTTAAAAGACACATGGGTTTGATATTCAAATTACTATTTATCACATACATTTTCTGTGTGACAATGTTGAATTATCAGTATTCCATATGAGTGCATGGACGGATTACTGACCAGGCCAATGGGACCAGTGCACAGGGGCTTTATGGCAGCACGATTTAGTTCAGTGATCACCCCTACTTGAAATTCCTTTTGGGCATGAACAATGAACCACCCCTTAATGAACAATGAACCCTTGGGTGGCCCTTGGAGATAATTGGCCCCAGGGCCTTTGCAAGTCATAATCCATCCCTGTATGCGTGCACACATCTACTGTCTATTATACATGCAATCTCTTACTCAAGGTGGCGCTGATGTTTCAGTGATTGGCTTGATTTACATGTGACATTGCTGTTTGTCGAAGAAGCAATGTGGAAGTAAACTACAGCAAGTCTAATACATGAACAGTATGACTTGGTTATTGTCATTTGGGTGTACTACAGAAATGATGTAAACTGTGCATCTATTTTGACTCAAAAAGTGCCTGAGAAAATACATATTTGTAGCTTAAGTGTTATGTAAAGCTCTATATGTGTTTGATAGCCTATTGCGTCTCATGAAATTTCAGTGTGTAAGAAATCAATCCTTCTCTATTTTTGTTGCATCATCTCTTTAAAATATATATAAAAATAAATCATACTGTGCATCCTGAAAGGATTCACAGCGCTTCACTTTTTCCACAGTTTGATATGTTACAGCCTTATTTCAAAATTGATTAAATTCATTATTTTCCTAAAAATTCTACAAACAATACCCCATAATGACAACGTGAAAGATGTTTGTTTGAAATCTTTTAAAAATAAAAAAAGTACAAAAATCACATGTACATAAGTATTCACAGCATTCGCTCAATACTTTGTTGAAGCACCTTTGGCACCAATTACAGCCTCAAGTCTTTTTGTGTATGATGCTACAGGCTTGGCAAACCTATTTTTGGGCAGTTTCTCCCATTCTTCTTTGCAGGACCTCTTAAGCTCCATCAGGTTGGATGGGGAGTGTCGGTGCACAGACATTTTCAGATCTCTCCAGAGATGTTCAATCGGGTTCAAGTCTGGGCTCTGGCTGGGCCACTCAAGGACATTCACAGAGTTGTCCCGTAGCCACCCCTTTGTTATCTTGGCTATGTGCTTAGCGTCATTGTCCTGTTGGAAGATGAACCTTTGCCCTAGTCTGAGGTCCAGAGCACTCTGGAGCAGGTTTTAATCAAGGATGTCTCTGTACATCGCTGCATTCATCTTTCCCTCGATCCTGACTAGTCTCCCAGTTCCTGCCACTGTAAAACATCCCCAGAGCATGATGTTGCCACCACCATGCTTCACAATAGGAATGGTATTGGCCAGGTGATGAGCGGTGCCTGGTCTCCTCCAGACATGACACTTGCCATTCAAGCCAAAGAGTTCAATCTTTGTTTCATCAGACATGAGAATTTTGTTTCTCATGGTCTGAGAGTCCTTCAGGTGCCTTTTGGCAAACACCAGTTGGGCCACTGAGGAGTGGCTTCCGTCTGGCCACACTACCATACAGGCCTGATTGGTGGAGTGCTGCAGAGATGGTAGTTCTTCTGAAAGGTTCTCCTCTCTCCACAGAGAAATGCTGGAGCTCTGTCAGAGTGACCATCGGGTCCTTGGCCACCTCCCTAACTAAGGCCCTTCTCCCCCGATTGCTCAGTTTGGCCGGGCACCCAGCCCTAGGAAGACTTCCTCCATTTAAGGATGATGGAGGCCACTGTGCTCATTGGGACCTTCAATGCTGCAGAAATGTTTCTGTACCCCAGATCTGTGCCTCGATACAATCCTGTCTCGGAGGTCTACAGACAATTCCTTGGACTTCATGGCTTGGTTTGTGCTCTGACATGCGCTGTTAACTGTGGGATCTTATATAGACAGGTGTGTGCCTGGTTGTCAAGTTGTAGAAACATCTCAAGGATGATCAGTGGAAACAGGATGCACCTGAGCTCAATTTTGAGTGTCATGGCAAAGGCTGTGAATACTTGTGTACATGTGATTTTTTTCGTTATTTTTAATCAATTTGCAAAGATTTCAAGCAAACTTCTTTCATGTTGTCATTATGAGGTATTGGTTGTAGAATTGTGAGGAAAATTATTAATTTATTCCATTTTGTAATAATAATACTTTCCGGATGCACTGTATACAGCATATTCTATGCTATAAGTTTTTAATTGTCTTGAAATTTTAAAAAGAATTGGATATTATCCGGGAATTTTGTAGATCCATTTGTGATAGATATACACGTGCCGGGTTGATAAACACTTGACGTATATGATAATGTTTGGCAAAACACCCATGCATTTAAGGGTTAAAACAGCATGTGAAACAATACATTAGCAGTACACAATACATTCAAATGATGTTGTATGCATACATTATGGACAGTTTTGGGAGGTAACGGAATACTTGTAACAGGATTTCATATTTAAAAAATATAATTAACTGTATTCCACTACAGTTGCAATTTAAATCATTGGTAATTCGAATACAGTTACATTCAAAAAGTATTTTTATTACTGAAGAGATTACTTTGCATTTTATTGACATTTGTTTCATTTAATATTTAGTCCTTTTAGATGGAAAACATTTATAAATATAAAGGGTGTGATCAAAAGTGCATTTGAACAGCGGTGAAACACTTTCTTATGTTGTGTTACGTTCATACGAGCAGACAGAGAAGTAAGTTTGAAGTAAGTTTGGAGCTGAATAAATAGAAATAAACCTTGTGTAAATAGTCAGCTTTATGCTAAGCTAAAATGCTATTTCTATCCATTTTACACGCACATGTTACCATTCACGATCGTATTTTTTTATCAAGAAAATTCACGTTGGATCATAATTAATTTTTTAGGGCAAAAATTGTATTCTTGATAATTATTTTGTATTGTTTTCCTGAAAAAATGTCTAAAAATCTTTAAAACAAGATCAGTTTGATTGATCTTGTTTTAGAAACAACACTGCATAAGATATTTAGGTTTTTCAGAGAATGTATTTTTAATGTGTGTATTTTGTCGTTCTGTACTGGCAGAGTTTTTATAGTCAAAACAAGTGAAAAAAATCTACCAGTGTTGAAGAAGTAATCCAAAGTATTTAGAATGCATTACTGTCCTTGAGTAATATAACGGAATATGTTACACATGGCATTTTACAGTATGCATTCTGTAATCTGTAGTGGAATACATTTCAAAAGTAACCCTCCCAACCCTGATTATGGAGCAGGGGGCAGTTATGGTTCTGTTAGCCACACATGGCTTAAGGACGCATATTGCCCTCTGCTGGTTGCTGCAACACTTGCCTGCGGTCTGCTGCAACATGTCTAAAGTCCTCATTAGAAAACCGTTGCACACATTGCTGTGGCCACAAGCTAAGATACAGTAATTTTGTGGCTTGGACTGCTCCACTCTCTCGCAGGAGTTATCCACTCTGCTTACTGATTTACTGTACTGATGTCATAAGCACAACTCAGGCTGTTATTATTACTGCTGTCCACCCCAAGCAGAATGCATCAATCAAACGCACACCTGTAATATTATTATTTTTAAAATGCTTACAATGTTCAGGGAACGGATGTGCTGGTGGTTTAGAAATGAAATAGAGACAGGCAGAGGATTAGGATCTTATTAATTCAGAATTGAACTGTAAACTTATTTCTGTGACTAAGACAGCAGCATCCTGGGCAACAATGAAATCCAGTGGGTAATGGCTTGTGTCAAAATAAAAAGAAACAACCATTTGTTTGTGTTAAACTAAGAAATGCATCTGAACACAGTCTTTTTTCTGACATGAAAACCAAAGAAACACACACATCCCTAACACCAGTTTAATGTCCAGAGTCCCTTGAACCACTCAAAGAAAGAGAGAGAGAGATAGAGAGAGAGAGGTAACTCAGTAAAAACTTCCCTAGGCATAATATCATGACTAGTTCTTACTCATAGCTGTGCGAATGAGGCATACAATCCCTTCTTTGCACTCCCTGTTGCACATATTAAAAGAAAAACATGTAATTCATCATCCAGTTTTTCCTCAACATTATCAAGAAATTTGGCAATACACAACCCTGCTAGAAAGACCTGCCTAGAACAGCGTAAACGGCCTTCCTGTATAGGCTGATTTATGTTCCTTAATGCTGGTTTGGTGTTGGTATATATAGATATGTTGTTGTTTTTTTTCAGGAGGGCAGTTTTGGTTATTCATGCAAAAGTGCCAATCATACATTGTATTATTGTAAGTCCACATGAACTAGTTTGACAAATGCACTTTTCTTTTGAAACAGGAAGTTGAAGCAGGACATATCGAAGGGCTTGTCATTTTTTTATATATAACCAATAGAGCACAACAGTGCCCACCTGCCATTTCAGCTGACTTTGTTAGTTTCTCATTCATGTCTTTCATAGGAATTTCAAAAAAATCCTTCAAAAAAGAGGTGAATCACAACATTATAAATTTAGATTTTAAGTGAAAAAGTATTTGGGGGGGCCTGGGTAGCTGACGATGACTACCACCCCTGTATTCGCGAGTTCGAATCCACTGAGTGACTCCAGGCCCAGTTGCTAGGGAGCGCAGAGTCACATGGGGTAACCTCCTCGTGGTCACGATTAGTTTTTCAATGGGGCGCGTGGTAAGTTGTGCATGAATTGCTGGAAGGAGAGTCTCCGTCTCCGTGATGTCATGCATGACGAGCCATGTGATAAGATGCACGGATTGACTGTCTCAGAAAAGGAGGCAACTGAGACTTGTCCTCCACACTCGGATTGAGGTGTGTAACCACGCTACCACGAGGACCTACTAAGTAGTAGGAATTAGGCATTTAAAATTGGGAGAAAAGGGGATTAAGTATTTGGAAGTTGGACAAATAGTAAATAACGTTCTTTGTCTTTAATGAGGGCACAAACTACAATCCCATGAAACATTGCAAATTATGTTATTAAAAAATTATGGAAAAATACAAGTATAACAATGCATTTTTATTTTATTGCAAAATATCAAGTAGTTTGAATGTGTAGGGTCACTCGACTGGGTCATTCACAGTGTGTCATGGAAGTGGGTGGTCAATTCTGGGCTTTATGCCATGCTCTGATTGCCATGATTCTCTCATTGGTGGATTTTTCTCTGCTGGATCATGAATAGTGTAGTTCTTCACCAGGATTTCCCTATAAAACATGAATTAAATAGGTTTTTTTTAAGTTCACGTGGACTGATGGCTTCAACAGGGGCATCACATCCACGGTGCTCCCAGTAGGTCTGTCTGTCACAGACATTTTATAAGTTATCATAACAAATCAGTTTGTGCATGGAGAAAATGAATGGGGTTTTTACTTCTGGAACCTAACTGCAGCGCTCTATGTCCTTGAGTTTATGTCGCAGCCCTGAACATTCTTTGCTCTGCTATTGACTAGCAGAAATTGGTAATATTGTGGTAGGGACAGACCCATTCTAAAGTGTATTTTATTGGACAAAAGGAGTGAGTGCAGTGTGAGTCATCAAGATTTTTGGTCTATATTCCCAGAAGAGAGGGACTTTAAATTTGAAATGCATAAAACTGTTAAAAGTGAGTTTTGTCAACTTTTAGAAATAGATGGCTTCAAAGTTAACCGACCTGGACAAAAAGCCAAAAACGTTTTTTCTTTCTTTCCTTTTTGAAAAATAAAAGGTGATTGTAGGAGTATTTGTGATTGAGATTGGATATTACTGAAACATTAGCATTACCTATCATACTAAATTAATATATGTTTTTTATCATGATTAATATTGTTCTTGACATGACAGTCTCTGGCCAAAATAGATTGGCTCCTCTGTATCAAGTTTGGGAAACATTAAAAGTGACTAATAGGAAACATCTCCTTCCAGCTGTGAATGTTCATGCTGCAACTGGAATGCTGGAGCTTTGCTCCTGTGGGAAATCAAATCAAATCAGCATTGTTGAAAGGTTTCAGTACCATGCTTACTTTTGTTTTCCAGCAGTCATATGCAAGTGCCTCAGACCAGCATTCACATTTATTCTGGACTGGGAAATATGTTTGCTTGGACACTCATTTTTAAAGTGTGAAACTGTTGCCTGATCTCAGGTTTGCAGGTTGCAACTTTAAGTCGTGAAGTTGCTGACTGTGTTGTTTTAATATTGCCTGAACTTGAGAGAAAGAGGGGGTTGTCGTAAAGTAATAAATCTGCAATTAATTATGATTATGGCTGGTATTATTTTACACGACTCCAGTTATAAATCATTGATATATTTACCACAAAATCTCAACATAACATTTTCTCACCAAAAGTATAGTGGAAGACCTCTTTCTAACAGCCAAAAAGGCAAGGACAAGTAACTCAACAAACAACTAAGCATTCTACATCAGAGCCAATGGCATATGAAGATAACACACTCAATTATTGAAGCTCGGTTGATTAGACTGTTGTCACAGGCTTTGTGCTATTTTCATCCTAGGTTCAGGTCAAACACATCAGCTCTGGTTTCACATACACACACCCCACACGCACATACTCAGATATATCTGTAGCACTTCAATGGAGCCCACTTGCACTTGCCTCAGGATACAACCTTTCTAAACTCTCAATTTTGACCTGACAAGTTTAAACAAAGCAATTTCAGGCACAGCTGCACCTGCTGTGCCCACAGACGTCCTTGGCACTGTCTAGTGGAAAGACAATCATTTGTCTCATTACATGGCTGAAATGAGCTCAAGATCTTTCTCACTTTCTTGCTGTCTGTGTATGTGTGTGTTTGTATAGAAATTGGGGTAAAGAAAATAGATTGTTGCAAATATGGTGAAAGCAAGTCCACAAAAATGTCTTTACCATAATCAAGTAATTATATTCAGTTTCAAGAATAGTTCAGATGCTTTAAAATGCATTCAGAACAGCACTATGATGACATCCAGTATGGAGTGTATAGCATTTTACACATTATTTAACTGAAATGCTCATGTGTGTGGATGTCTCCTGAACTCCTCGCATGACTGTGAGAACCTTACAATGTTACTGTGATATCATTAAGGACAAGTAGGATTTGAGGATGGATTTGAATAGTTTCTGTTGTGAAAACGGCTGGAAGGCAAGAACATGTGGCCATATCTCACTTTTTCTATACCAAACACACAGAAATTTAATATAGTAGTAATTTGTATAGAATTCATTTTCAAGTAACCTTGAAAGTACTTTAATCATTTTAAAGTTTCCCTAATCAAAACCAATCAGGCAGATATTATTGAAGCTTTAAACCTGTTTTCCCACTGTAACGTTAGTGTGGGAAGCAGGAGCAGGCAGACAGGTGGGTCAGATCCAAATGCAGTTTTTATTTAAAAAGACAACTAAAACAAACACAGGAACAAATGAAAGTCCACAATGGGAAAATTAAACTAAAACACGAAAGACATCCAAAGGGGTGCGAGGGTTGAGAAAACATCCACGGAGGGCAAGGCAACAATGAGCGAACATCCACATAAACATGAGCGAACATGAGAACAAACAGGAAACGTCACCATGAGACACGAAACGTTAACGCACGACAAAGGGAAGGGAAAACAGCGGGGTTTAAATAACGAGACACGGTGATGACAAAATGACGGACAGGTGCGGACAATAACAGTGACGGGGCCGGAAAAGACGGGAAGAAGGGAAGTGTAGTTTTTCACAGAGACAGTGAAACACAAGCGGACAACAAGGAAGACATGACAGGAAGCATGAGCGGTAAGACAGAAACCACGGAGCAGACAACCAGGGAGTGTGACACGGAACGTGATAAGTGAAAACGGAAAACACGAGACGGACAACACGGGATCGTAACACCCATTAAGTTAAAAAAATACAGAAAGAGATAAGTCTACTTTTTATAACGCAAAAGAGTAGTTAACAATTTACAATTTACAAAATTGTTTAACAATTAAACAGTACGTACTCAAGGTTGTAATATACATGTATGTCTCATTTGTTTATTTATGATTGCATTTGGTTTATTTGGGTATTGTAAATGTGATATGGTTCATCTCCCGACTCAGCTTGTTACCTTTCATGAATGCCAGTTAAAGAAGACTAAAATGGGTTTTAGCTTTATAGGGGTTAATCTATTTTGTCTCTTGAAAAGATCCATTATTATGATTTTTAAAAAGTGGATCGCCTTTCCCTTCTCAGTACCTTCTCTGGGCCTAAGGGCCCTGTTGCTAGGCAATAGTGGCTATCTCTGAGGTGATGTGATCTCCCGTAGGCCTGATTCTTACTCATCACCTTCCACATAAAGACATGCATACACACACATTCATACAGATAGGTGAAGACATACGCAGACACATGCATGCTAACAAAGAGAGAGAGCGAAAGCAGACAAAAATAATACTGTGAATATAGAGAGAAAGAGAGAGTTAAACACATTCACAGTTTCATATTGCTTCCTCTAGCCTTGTGTCCTTATCTCTAGTTGCCTGTTCTCACTTATTGCAGTGCTGAGAGGGGCTTACACAGACAGGCCTTTGCCGAAGTGACTGCAGCCGCCCTGACTCGCCACATGCTCTGTAGGAGAGGCAGATAGTTTTAATGAGGAAGGGCATGCATCTGGCTAGCTCCCCTTGTACTCTCCTCTTTCCCCCTCTCCAGAGCTGTGAACAGAGTACTTCATGCTTTCATCAGACAGAAATTACCCAAGACATAACATGCTGAAAATGTATCACAGAAAGTTTGGAGCACCAGGCACTTTAGACAGCTTTCAGACCTCAAATTTCAATGACACTTTTTATGATTCAGCAGAGATAGTGAGAGTGTTAGTATAGGGGGGCAGATTGGCAGTGTTGGGGATAAATAACTAAAACTAGAGAAACTACTAACTTAAATAATGTTTTCCGTAGCAGGACAAGAGCTCAGTTTTTTTCAAAACACTGTAGCTTTTCCAGTAACAAGCTATGAATCCCAACAAGTAGCAGTGTAATATGGCAAAATGCTATATGTCACATTGAATATACATTATCGGTAAAAACTTTTGAAACACTTGACTGAAATGTTTCTCATGATCTCTTTGATCTGTGGACGAGAGGGTCACCTCCCTACGCCTACAGGTTGTGGGGGGTAAAACCCTGTGCATATGCACCGAACAGCATTTCGGAGTATTCGGCCTTCTTGGAGACCCTGAATGGAGTTCTGAATAGGGCCCCGGTAGGGGACTCCATAGTGATGCTGGGTGACTTCAACACGCACGTGGGAAATGACAGGGACACCTGGAGAGGTGTGATTGGGAGGCATGGCCTCCCTGATCTGAACCAGAGTGGATGTTTGTTGTTAGACTTCTGTGCCAGTCATGCATTATCTATAACAAACACCATGTTCGAACATAAGGATGCTCATAAGTGTACGTGGTACCAGAGCACCCTAGGCTGAAGGTCGATGATCGATTTTGTTATCGTGTCGTCAGATCTGAGGCCATATGTTTTGGACACTAGGGTGAAGAGAGTGGCAGAATGTCAACCGATCACCATCTGGTGTTGAGTTGGGTCAGGGGGTGGGGAAAGACTCTGGACAGACCTGGGAAGCCCGAGCGAGTAGTGCGGGTGAACTGCAAACGTTTGGAAGAGGTCACTGTCCACAAGATCTTCAACTTAAACTTATACTTTTATAAGATATGCAGAGCAAGATAAGTGCTTCGGGGCTCTCCTCAGCACAGCCACCTCAGGATGAAGCAACACTCCTTGACGTGGCGTCACCTGCTCCTCCCTGCCGCGAGGCCCCACCTCCAGGTACATAAGACACAATCGTCCCTTTAGTGCCTCTCGCCCGTAGCTTGGACGCGTGGCTAGCGCTTTCCAACCCATCGCGGTGGCTGGCTATGTCCATCCGACTCGGCTACATGATTCAGTTCGCCAGGCACCTGCCCCGGTTCAGCGGCACCTGTTTCACTTCCGTACAGGATAAGAACGGCACCTCCCTGCGTGCGGAGATCACGACCGCTTCACACAGCTGGCCCCGGGGGCTGCCCAAATATGCATTCCCCCAGTGAGCCTACTTGCACAGACCTTGTGCAAGATCAGGGAGGACGAGGAGCGAGTCAACCTCGTGGCCCCATATTGGCCCTCCCAGACTTAGTTCTCAGACCTCATGCTTCTCGCGACAGCACCTCCCTGGCAGATTCCCCTGAGGAAGGACCATCTGTCTAAGGGATGGGACAACATCTGGCACCCACGCCCATACCTCTAGAACCTCCACATCTGGCCCTTGGATGGGACGCGAAAGACCTAAGTGGTTACCACCAGCAGTGGTAGACACAACCACTCAGGCCAGAGCTCCCTCTACGAGGCATCTTTATGCCCTGAAGTGGCACTTGTTCACGAATTGGTGTTTTTACCGAACTGGAGACACCCAGAGATGCGCAGTTGGGTCAGTGCTTTCCTTCCTGCAGGAGAGCCTGGAGGAGCGGCTGTCCCCCTCCACCTTGAAGGTATATGTATCCGCTATAGCGGCTCACCATGTCGCAGTGGACGGTAAGTCCCTAGGGAAGCAGGACCTGATCATCAGGTTCCTCAGAGGTACCCAAAGGCTGAATCCACCCAGGCCATGCCTGTTCCCCTCATGGGATCTCTCCGTGGTCCTCATGGGCATAAGGAGAGCCCCCTTTGAGCCGCTACAGTCAGTCTAGCTTGATTGGACTCACCTCCCTCAAGAGGGTTGAGGACTTGCAAGCGTTTTCTATCAACAATACTTGTCTGGAGTTCAGTCTGGCAGATTCTCACATGATCTTGAGACCCTGGCAAGGTTCCCACAACCCCCTTCAGGGAACAGTTGGTGAGCCTGCAAGTGCTGCCTCGGGAGGAGGCAAACCCAACCCTGTTGTTTCTGTGTCCGGTGCTTGCGCACCTACTTGGATCGCACGCAGAGCCTTGCACGCTCTGAGCAGCTCTTTTTCTGCTTCAGCGGACAGTGGAAAGGGAATGCTGTCTCCAAACAGAGGCTTGCCCATCGCTCTAGCATACCAGGCCCAGGCCGTGCCCCCTCTATGAACAGGTAGAATTTGGTAATACGGAACAACTGGCCAGGTTTAGTGCTTGCATATAGCGCCCTTCCCCTCCCCTGAGGTGAAAGCATGAGCTGTTACCCCCAGTCGAATTCACGAAGTTGTGGAGTTCACACTAGACCCACTAAGGGTACTAATATGCCCTGTAATGGGATAGGTGCTCCACAAGTGCCGATTACTCAGGTAACCCCCTGTGATGTATTTTCTGCGGTACGATCTCCCTGTCAGCAGACCCGCGTCTCCCTTGGGCAGAGCCCTCTCTGACCCGGCTGCTGTGATTGTAGAACTCCTCCCGTGGCTGGTGCGGCCTGCTCCCATTCTAGTTACGTCACTTCCCCCCCTCAGGGATGTGGGGAACTACATGAGTTCTTTTTGGGGCTTTGGGGGAGGTTACATGCAGACTGATGCACCTGCTATTACACACGCAGCAGCTTGCATGCACCTGCATTTCTATAGGGACCCCTAATGTCACTACATCGACACAACGTTGAGTGAGTGACAGAAGGGGAATGTCTTGGTTACTGTCGTAACCTCCATTCCTTGAAGGAGGGAACAAGACGTTGTGTCCCTCTTGCCACAAAGCTGCACTAGCCACTGAAATGGCCAGACCTTGTCTCGGCTCCTCAGCACAAAACCTAAATTAGTGTGGGCATTCCTTCTCCTTTTATACCCATATGTCCGAGGGAGTGGCATGCAAATTCCAATTGCAAATTCTCATTGGCCTTTTCTCTAAAGAATAGAGGTGTTCGGGGCTCTCAAGAGCGACCCCTAGTGTCACTACATCGACACAAACTCTCTTTCCCTCCATCAGGGAAAGGATGTTACGACAGTATCCAAGACATTACATTTAGTTTTGGGTTAGAGGTTGAACTTAGGAAAAAATCTAAATAGCATTGTACTTTGGTTTGTTTATTTTTCTCAATGGAAGTAAAAGTTGTATGTTTTTGTACAAGCCAACTCCTACAGTTTATCCCACGGCACAGCAGCAACACTAAGAGTGCGGTTTGTGTTCAATTTCTGTGTAGCAGGTGCTATTTATACCTAGTGCAAATAGTCACTATGTTATATATGAGTGCATAGCATTTGCTCTTCTATAAATTATATAAATGGATAGTGTTTATGATTATATCACCCCCTTAATTAGCTTCAGTGTTGTTAGTTACATTTTGCTTGCAGCTTGTAGTGAAGCTAAGTACTTTTTAGGGATAACGTGATTTCAGTATAAATAATTTAAATAATGAGTAACTTATAGCTTGGACAACTACTATTTCAAAGTAGATTCCTGAACACTTAAGAATAGGCACTGCTGAGGTATGCAATCAAAAACTTGATAACATCACAGATTGTGTCTGTGATGAGGAGGAGGGCAGGGCCGGGCTGTGAGGACACACAGCCGGCCCTGAATCAGGCTAATCAGCTGGGAAGGGGATAAAGACGAGCCGGAGGTACCAGTTCGAGGGAGAGATGCATGCAGCTGCGTGGCATGTGTGTCTGTGTCCTTATGTTTTATATTGTTTTAAGTTCATTTATAATTATATTATTGTCTAATTATATTAATCTTGGATTAGGGTATTTTTTGGATATGCAAATATCATCAATTAATGCTTACCAGAAGACAAATGTAATTTCACAGAAAGTTTATTTTAGTCAAATTCAAGTGCTTAGTGTATACCAATGTTCTAAGAGAAATGTTTAAGACAAATAACAGTGAACGATAGTTTCAGGGACCGACAGTTCCACTACTGCCAGAGGGCCAAGGAAGACTGAGTGCATGTACAATTTGAGTGTACAATTTGAGTGCATGAAACAGAGCCCCTATTCACTGTTTAGCAGGACATGACAGGCTGTATCTGCTGAACATGGCTGTGCAAACACTCTCGCTCACACTACAGAATGTCTAGTTGGTTTTCAGCAAAGCCAGTAAAGTCCCCATCAGCAGAGTGTTTATCTGATCTTAGCTCAGAGGCCCCAAACAGCCCTGAATGTGGGCCATCTCCTTACTGATGATGAGAGATATATGCCAAGATCCTGTGTCCATCCTCAGAGTAGGGTAATCCATCTATCATGTCCACAGCTGATAACCTCTGTTTGGTCTCTCATGTCACCGCTGCTTTGTAGGCTTCTCTGCATCATGCCGTTAGGTTGCATGGGATAATAGTGTTAAGTATAGCTGGCATTAGTGCAGAAACTGTTGTGTTGCATACAGTGGCCCCAAAAATAATTTAGACACTTAAAGCTGAAGTGTGTTATTAAGTTTGTAATAAATATTGTTTTCAAACAGATTCCAGAAAACTCCACCATCTTCCATTCCACACTAAACAAATGCCATCGGTTGAGCCAGTGTTGCTATACGTCGGAGCCACTGTTCCACTTTTAGGTGATTCATCTTATAGAAGACTTACATACAGTTGACTCTGCATGTCAAGCTGGGAAATCAGCTTTAAACAACATGAAAAATATATGAAGATCTTATCATTATATAATAAAATATAAAACCAATCCATGGGAAAGAAAAATCTCAAATGTGAGCTCTTTAAAGGGGTCATGACATTTTATTATTTTAATATGTTCCTGGAGGTTCACTTATAATATTAGTAAAAATATTAAATTGGTAAAGTAAAGGTAAAGTAGTCATTTGTGTTGTTGACCAGTCTGATCAGCCCAGTGAGGTTCCTGCCCAGTCTTACCATCCCTCTGCGGTTCTCTCCCGGTCTAACCCAGTCCTGTCCCCAGCGGTCGTTGACCTGTCTGACCCAGTCCTGTCCCCAACGACAACTGACCAGTCTGTCCAGTCCTCTGTGGCTGCCACTGACTTCACCAGCTGCTCAATGGCTCTGACTTTGCCTTGGTCTCTGGGTTCGCCTGCAGTTCGGCCCTGGCCTCCCTGTCCATCCAGGCCTCCGGGTTCTTCTTTGGATCCGCCCTTGCCTCCCGGTACATCTAGGCCTCCGGTTTCTGCTCTGGTCCCACCATGGCCTTCTAGTCCACCTACTAATTGGCCCAGACCATCCCCCGGTCTCCCCCATCCACCTTACCTGGTCTGTCATCTATTCTTCGGCCTGGTCTCTCTGGTTTGGACACCAGGAGGCATCCATTGCTTGTTTCCTCTTGCCACATCTCCTCGTTTAGTCCTCACCAAGTTGTTTGTCTGCACCTGTCCCTCATGTATCTTGCTCTATTTATTGTGTCCTTTGTACTCTTGTGTTTGTCGAATAATTTTGAGAGTAAGTCAGGTGGTTCCTGTTCCTGTATAGTTCCAGTTCCAAGTCTGTCCTATTCATTATTTTTATTTTAGTTTATGTTTTGATTTGTTTCTCTCCCCTGTGAGAGCTTTGTGTTGCCTGTTTGTTTTCTGTTGTTTTAATAAATAAAAGTATTTAGTTTTACTCAGTCTTGCCCTTGGGTCATTCTTCCTGCTAAGCATACCATGACAGATAGCTTTTTTGCCTTTTCCATCATTGCCACCAAGCCAGAGGCTTAGTTGCTGGATCTACATCCAACATGATACACAAATATACAATATGTTCACAAACTGCAAATAACACAAACACATTATAAACAATGCACTCATTTCAGTCAGATGCACAAATATAATTTTTTATTTTTTTTGCCTTAAGACATCAGGGTGCAGGAACATTTGCTTCACTGCTGCGTGGGCACATCTGGGATGGCAGGAAATTCAGTGGCTGTCTGCGTGACGTGCAACGAATGATTTCCGAGCACCTCGGAGAAGAAATGAGGGGTGGGCGTTTGCTTCTCCAGTAATTCACATGTGAATGAATGAACTTTTTAATTAAAGCTGAGCTGTTTTACTATATGAACAAATATTTAATTCCACATATTTCTGTCTCTATCTGGAATTTAATATTAGTCCCTCTACTGACCTTCCAATGCAATTATGAGTCTGTCATGATTATTCTCTCTTCAAAATTGAAGTGAAATGTGAACAATATCACAAAGAGAATGTGTAGTTTTATGTGACTGATACGTAGGTGAGGTCTGACTTGAAGCATCTGTTCGACTGAAGGTCCAGTGAGCCAGACAGAGAAAATAACAATGCAAGAGAGCTGAAATTGAGGAAAAAAACCATAAATCCACACCTTTATAGAAAGGCTTCTTTTGTTTGTTTCCAAAGCAACCCTGCATTAACAGCTTTCATCTGGTTTTCCTTGGCAGCTAAAAAAATTAAAAATATTTATCCAACAGGAATTATAGTATAAAATACTCCTCAGACAGAAGAAATGAACTGACGGCACCTGGCCTGACACAGCTGTTTGCACATAGCACATGAGGATCAATACTGTTCATTAATCTGAGAAAGAGGGATAGTTCACCCAAAAATGAAAATTCTCTCATCATATACTCGCCCTCATGATATGCCAGGCGTGTATGAATTTCTTTATTCACCAGAACACATTTAAAGAAAATAAAAAAATATCTTATGTCCTTAAAATGCAAGTTGATTGTGATTTGACTTTTGAAGCTCCAAAAAGAACAGATAGTTGGCTTAAATGTCATCTATACGACTGCAGCTATTAAATTAATGTCTTCTAAAGTAAAACGATCGCTTTTGGTGCGAAAATATTCAATATTTAAGTAATTTTTAACTCAAAATCTTCGCTTCCGTTCAGCAGTGATATACGCGTCTGACGTAATCACATTGGCACTTGAGACACGAGAGAACTGATGCACGTGAGAAGTTATAATGTAGCTTGGTTGTTTTGGATTAGATTTGTATTTATCTGTTTCTTTAATGTTTTTGTGCTGATCCTGGATGTCTCAACCAAGAGTAGAATGTGAGATTACGTCCGTAATATGGCAACGTGAATATGTCGCATGAGAATCTGAGTGATCTCCACGAATGAGAGGAGACTTAATGATCAAAATCAAGTTTTAAGTTAAAAGAAGTAATCTGACTACATTTTCTTTACATAAAGACTTTACTTAATTTTAGAACTACATTACCATTTAAAAGAAGTCTCTTCTGCTCACCAAGACTACATTAATTTGATCCAAAATACAGTAAAAACAATGATATTGTGAACTCTTTACAATTTAAAAGAACAGTTTTCTATTTGAATATATTGTAAAATGCAATTTGTGATCAAAGCTGAATATTCAGCATCATTACGGCAGTATTCAGTATCACATGATCTTTCAGAAATCATTATAATATGCTTCTTTTCTAATATGGGCATATTTAAAGTGTATTTGACTCATTTAGCCTGAACACATAATTGCCAGCACAAGCTTCGTTGATGATGAGGCAGCATAAACACTAGTTAAAATATAATCTAAACATTCATATTATTTTATACCATATTACATATCATATTTATATCATACAGCATACAGTTTAAATACCTGTTTTAGCCGAAACAGCATTTAAATGTAACTAAAACTTGCCTATTAGGACATATTTCAAATTGCAATACTCTGAATCTTGGCTGGCAAGTCTGGAAACTGTCACGAATGGTGTGGAAGCAGGACAAGACAGACGAGAGGTGCGGATCCAAACGCGGTTTTATTAAATAATAAGAGGAACACAAAACACTGGAACAAATTAAAGGTCCACGATGGGAAAATGAAATAAACACACAAACACGAAACATCCACGAATGATCAAACAAGGGAACAACAGCAGGCATAAAACATTGGAAACATGGAACATCACATACAACGACCGACAAGGGAATGGAGGAACAAACAGGGTTTAAATACACAAGGACACAATAAAGACTAAATGAGACACAGGTGAGAACAAGGATGAGTGCAGGCAGTGAGGGAGGCCGGGAATTGTGGGAATTGTAGTTTTCTACAAGGACAGTGAGACTCGGGGCGGACAACAAGGAAAACATGACATGGAATGTGATCAGTGAAAGGTGAAACGGAAAACACGGGGCAGACAACAAGGAATCGTGACAGAAATAGTCATACTATTAAAATATGTACATGTTTATATAAAATAGCATGTCAACTAATTTGTAAGTAAAAATAAATTACTTACTCATCCAAAATTGTATCTTCGGCTGGATCAAGTCTCTCTTCAAAATGCAAATGTTTATCGGAGTCCCGCACTTGTGTTAACTCTTCCTCACTATCCAGGAGCTTTCTCTCCTGTGTATTGTGCAATCTTCCAAATGCGCAGAAAAGTGAATGATTTAGATGTTTTTAAGGCACAATCGGGGGCGTTTACCATTTGCATTGATCGCCTCAGTACATTACTGTATGAATAGCTCCTTTTCCCGTGGGTGTGATCACATTAGGGATAATTAGCTGAGCCAGAAAAAAACGTACATCGCTTTGTTTCATACTGATTACATTGCAGGAGAATATTTGTTTTAAATTTGAATTGTTTTATTTAAAAGTAGACATTTTAAGCTTTCTTTAGACATATGTTTCATGTTTGTTTGATAAGTATTCACAGAGTTTCAGTAAATTTTTGTGATGTGTTTCAGATTTAACCGCTGGAGTTGTATGAATGACGTTTATGCTGACTGTCTGTGATGTTTGTAGCTTCAAAAGTCAGATCACCCATCCACTTGCATTTTAAGGACCTACTGAGCTGAGATACTGTATTTTTGTAATACTAAGTTCTGGTGAAGAAAGAAAGTCATACACACCTGGTATATCATGAGGGTGAGGAGATAATGAGAGAATCTTCAGTTTTGGGTGTATGATCTTTTTAAGAGCAAATAGAACATGTGACTCTCAAAGAATGGCCATGTCAGCAAATAGATCAAAGAGAGAATATAGTCCTCCTCAACAAGGTTTTAGAAAAGGTGTTACAAAAATGACCCACAGTGAGATATGTATTGGCCATAGAGAGCAATAGGACCTTTACCATTGAGCCAGTTGTTGAAATGAAATTTATTTGCAGCATAAATATTCAAAGATTTCGGGAGTTCAGGTCCATTTAAAGCCATCCTGTTTAAGCCAAAGTGGTGTCATAATTATACAAGGTTTTTAAGGTGAATATTAGATGAAGGTTTAAATGAGTAACCCCCCCCCCCAACCTAAAACTTTATCCTAAACCTAAAAAATAGTAATCTAAAAGCAAATGAAAGGTTAACTAAACAGACATCTTTACCCTACACCAAAACCTAAAACTAACTGATAGTGTCATAATATCATATGTGACATGAACAGCACAATATCTGAAACAACCACAGAATTTATTTTTTACTTTTATGACACGTTGGTCTTGCATGTCAGCTTATGTGCTTGTCTAGTCTTGAAACAAGTTCTTCCAATTCTAAAGTCCAGCACTCTAACTGCTCAAGCTAATCATGTTGGAATACGTGTGTAAATGTAGGATGGTCTATAGTGCAAGCAATAAATTGTGTAGTTTTTCAAATTATGTGTTAGAGTCAGTGTTTCGATATCATAATGGAGTGTGGTTAACAGTGTGAATAATAATCAGTCGTTGAACTTGTGATTTGTGTGAATGTGAATAAAACACACAGTTATTGTAGTACCTCTATTGTTAATGGACTATATTAACAAAACATAGCCTACGTATTTCCGGCCAAATCTCAGAGGGCTAACAATATAACAGCATCGTTTTCAGTTAACACATATGTGTCAAGGGTTGTAACAAACGTCTCGGTTACTGATGTAACCTCCGTTCCCTGATGGAGGGAACGAGACATTGTGTTGTTGAGTTGACACTAGTGGTCGCTTCTTAGGAGCCCAAACATCTCTGATCTTGAGAAAAGGCCAATGGAAATAGGCATGTGGAATTTGCATGCCACTCCCCCGGACATACGGGTATAAAAGGAGTGACGCTGCAAGTGCACATCAGGTATCACACTGAAGAGCCGAGCCAAAGACCCGGACATTTCAGCGGTTGGTACAGTGTTGTGGCAGGAGGGACACAACGTCTCGTTCCCACCGTCAAGGAACAGAGGTTACATCAGTAACCGAGACATTCCCTATCTGTCACTCACTCGACGTTGTGTCGATGAGTTGACACTAGGGGTCCCAATGGAAAATGCCACAAGAGCTGAACCGAGTTATGTAGACTGGCGGTGCGAGACGGGCAGACCTCTGTGTGCCTAGGTGACGCCCGTACTTGGGCGGCGGCGAGCCTCTCCGAAGACTCGACGGCCGCTAGGCTAGGGAGGAAGAACGTTTAGGGTTCACACATCTTGCGAATGCAACTGGGAAAAGAGTGCACATCTTCGCCTCAAGGGAGGGGAAAGGCGCTATGCACAAGCAATACACCTGGCCAGCTGACCCGAACTTACCTGTTTGTGTCACCTGATAACACACGGGATGAAACTGGCTCAACCTTGAGGTTATAAAACCTTGCAAAGGTGTTAGGCGTTGCCCAACCCTCAGCTCTACAGATGTCTGCTAGAGAGGCGCCGTGGGACAATGCCCAAGAAGCCGCAACACCCCTGGTACAATGGGCTCATAGGCCAGCAGGGGGTGGCATGTGTCCCCGCGTGGGCAGTGCAGAACACGAGAGGCAGAGATAGTGGCCGTGGGAAGCGGAGAGGAAACGATCGCAACCAGGAAATGGCATCTTGAAAAAGACGCTTTTCGTTTGCACCACTCTTTTAGAGAAAATGTTACTCTTTTATGTGTTTTATACATATATATGTATATATACAGGTATAAATGATATATATATATATATATATATATATATATATATATATATATATATATATATATATATATATAAACTATGTTATTCACTCTGTAGATTCTGCTGCTGAAGTGTGTGAGGATGAGGACCACTGGAAAGCAATGTAGATCCAACAGCCTAGAGAGATGAAAGGAGACGGCAGGAGGAATTCAGCTCTGTGAACTTGACTGCTCAGCTCCGAAGAAGATATTTAATGTGCACTTGAAGCGTCACTCCATTTATACCTGTATGTCCGGGGAGTGGCATGTAAATTCCACATGCCAATTTTCATTGGCCTTTTCTCAAGATCAGAGATTTCTGGGCTCCCAAGAAGCAACCCCTAGTGTCAACTCATCGACACAACGTCGAGTGAGTGAGTGACAGATAGGGAACTCTATGTTTCTAAGGGTGCTTTCATACTAGCACTTTTGGTGCACACCCAGGGTCGAATGATGTCAAAGTTCAGTTCGTTTGGATAATGTGAATGCTGTTTTAAGAACTCGGGTGCGCACCCACAAACTGCACCCAGGTCCGATTGTAAAGGTGGTCTGGGGTACGGTTAATGTGAACTCCAGTATGGTTCGCTGCTGATATGAACATAATCGTACCAAATTGCAGAAGTGAACAACTTGAGACAATGTTAATTTGATTCTTTGCAGGCTTCCAATTGCAATTATTATGGTATAATACATTTCTCCTACCTTGTGTCCAAATACACCACCCTCAGAGAGCAGCTCACATTCTTCACATCTCTTGCAATGTATCCGCGGCTCACATCATTGCACGGCACTGTGCACGTGTGTTGAATGTATCTGCGGGAGACAAACACAAGTGTTGTTCTGTGCATGGTAAGTTTTCATGGTAAATCCAAAGAGACAAACTTTATTACTTCACTTAACACAGTGATGTCTTCTTGAGTTGTTACCTAGATACAGTGGTAAACAGCTGACAGTTGTAATCACATTGAAGACATAATCAGACGTGGTTTGGATCCAAAAAACATGATGTTAAAAGAGACCAGAGGGGCAAGGGGGAGGGGGGAGGAAACAAACTCTGGTTCAGTCCAAGCAATCGAACCAAGTGTGAAAGCACCTTTAAATATAGCTATTTTTCACAACAAATGTGATTTTATTTAGTAAAACTATAAAAATTATCTCAGTAATGGGCTCCAATAGTGTAAATGCATATGTTTTTAAGCTTGCAGAATGGCCGAGCACTGCTATACCATTGTGTAAGTCTGTCTCTGTGCCAAGTATTTAAATCCAGCGATTGTACAGTGATTTACAAGTAATAAATACAGCAACACAAGTGATTCATGTCAGAGCACAAACAATCACCAGAAGATGATGTGGGACAGGTGCTCTTTTGCTCAGCTGAGGTTTCAGTGCCGTCCGCTGGGCGACGAAACATCACAGAGAACACTACACACAGTACTGATTTTTTTTATTATTATTATATTTTCCACCTAGTCAAAGCATGAGGTGCACTTGAGTAAATAATTGCTGAGAAAGAAAGAAAAAATTCACAGTTGAGGATTTTTATTCATGTAATCTGTTATATCACACCACAATATTCATAAATAAAAGTAATGATACAATAAAACAGTTAATAACACTTTACAATAAGGTTATTTGTTAACATTAGTTAACAACATTATGTAACATAAATCAACATTGAACAATACTTTTACATAATTTATCATAAAAATAAAAAAATTCTATATGTTAACATTAGTTATTGCACTATGAACTAACAATAAACAATAATTTTTATTAACTAATATTGACAGATTCATAAATACTGTAAAAAAATATATTGTTAATTGTTTGATCATGATACCTAATACATTAATGCATATTAATGAATGGAACCTTATTGTAAAGTGTTAACACACAATCAAATCTATATTTATTGTGTGAAATTACTGCATCATTGTTAAAGGTCCATTCTTTGCAAGAGTGTAAAAAGTTCACTTCTCATATGCATTCGTTCATCATTAGTGCTCTCTTCACTATGTTAAAAAAATATATAATCATTCACTCCAGCATTTGCTGTGAAGCTGGAGTATAATAAATTGTCATATTATATTAATTAAGAAGGCCATACTTTATCTTGCAAAATTAATGAAAATAATTATATGTAACACAGTCAGAAACAGGGAACTTCCTGAGCAAGTGCTAGTCTATGGCTTGTGAATATTCACCCTAATTGTGGTCAAAATAACGTTGTTAACCATGTTCTTTTGGATGGAGCGACAGCTCCGTGACTCAATGTGCAATGGATATTGTCCAGTGTCATCCACAGAAACTCCTGTAAATAGTGCATATGAAAAGTAAGTTTCCCCAATACAAAGAGTCCATTTCACTAGGATACTGCAGCGAAATGTAGAATGTGGCACATAAAAAGTCAGTTTGCAAACATTTTGTTATTGCAATGTTCATTCTATGAGACTAGGATGCACTTCAAAGCTTAAAAAAGAGCCCAAAAGTGTCATAACAGTAGTCCTCATGTGTCGTATTCCAAGGCACATGATTCAACATGAATTTAAGTCATTTTTCAGTGATAATCTTGACGCCTGTTGCACATTCACGAGTGCTATGACAGAAGCTTGTTCACAGTGGCTCTCTTGTGCTTACATGAGAAATTGAGTTCTCACGTTGACAATTTGCACTAAAATTCAAAACAAGTTAGATGTGAAACGTCTGTAATTCTCTGAAAAAGGTTGGATATCTGAATTATTGCGAAAAAGGAACTACCGTAGAAATTGATAACAGATAATTGTAGTACAATATTTTGGAGTGGGTGAGAACTAGCTCATTCAGATCATAGAGCATTTTTTCATATTAAAATTTGTCTGAAAAAGACTTTAGGTGAAAATGAAATGCTATTGTTCCTTAAAGCGCAACACTTTTTCGGCAAAAAAGTGTGTATGGTCATCAAATGTCAATGTGGTCAATTTTTTATGTTTTTCCTGCAGAGCAGAAGGATGACTGCTGCCCCACATGCTGATGGAGCTCTTCCAGCATGAGACATACCATGAGCAGCTCATAATATTTCCAACCTCGGCTCAGTCATATCCTGATGGGCGTGCACACAACTATTGAACAGTACAATAATATTGCCTTAAGGATGCAAGCACATTATAAAATGGGGACAGTTATAGTGAGAGAAAGTATAAAGACCAAAAATGAATAAATTACAAAATTAAGGTTTCAGCACAAACCCAAGGCAGCACAAGTGAAACAGCTGAAGTCTACAAAAAAGAAAAGAAAAAGCATAATTTCTGAAATGAGCTCCACTAATGTGATTTGTAGTGAGGGCACAATGCATTTTGGTTTAATTATAAGAAAACAGAAATATTTATTCTAAATATTTCTCTGACCATGCTCTGTTTTTCTTAGTTTATGTACTTAATGGATTAAACTATAATAACAGTATGGATTGTATAAAAGCCATCTTTGTACTCAGAACAGATAAGCAAGGCTTTAGACAAGACTCGACACAAAGTTACTGTCATCTTTTTACCATTAAAGGGATAGTTCACCCAAAAGTGAAAATGTTCTCATTATTTCCTCACCCTCATGATATCCCAGGTGTGTATGACATTCTTTCTTCAGCTGAACACATTTGAAGAAAAATATCTTAGCTCAGTAGGTCCTTAAAATGCAGGGAAACTTTTGAAGCTCCAAAAACATACGACTCCAGCCGTTAAAATAAATGTTCTAAATTGACATACCCAGTCCTTGCATGTATGCCAAAACCTGTTGAAACTCCACATATACAATCCATATGCATCCTTCAAGCACACAGTTTTAACAAACTGAACACATCTTAAATACAATTTAACAACATTTTGTGTAAAATTTGTTATTTACCCAAGAATTCTCAAATGATGAACAAAACTGGGAGCTCTCTTGCGCAATACATGTTCTCACGTTCTAACCAGCTCACATGTGTGTAACATGAGAGAGTGCCTGAAAGTGGTTTCGCAAAACTCTGGTTATTAAAGGGACCATGTCCAATTTATGATAAAAGTTAAATTTCATTAAATTTCTACATTTGGCAACATAAATATTGATCTTTTTCACACCAAAAGGGATTGTGTCACATTAGAAGACATTAATTTAACCGCTGAAGTCGTGTGGATGACATTACACTGATTGTCTGTTCTTTTTGGAGCTTCAAATGTCAGATCCACTTGCATTTTAAGGAACTACAGAACTTAAATATGTGTCTATATGCCTTCAAATGTTTTCTGCTGAAGAAAGAAAATCATACACACTTGGGATATTATGAGGGTGAGTACTGCCCTGCAAAAGCAAAAGACCTTAACTCACTAGAGTGTGAAACTGAGAAAAATGACTTTAAAGTTTCTGTTTTGTCCAGACAAAAGTATTATAGGTAGGACTCCCAAAATTTCACAACTAGTTGCTATACTGAAGAAATGTTTGTATGCAAAAAATCTTGAGCTCAAAATTGACCTTTGACCCTTGTTTGGCAGTTACTGTACTCTGCCTTTGTATCATGTGCCAAAAATCAGGAGTCATGCAAAGGCAAAAGGCCGTAACTGACATATAATCAATATTTACTTGCTGTTCACCATAATTACATCCATTATAAGAACACCTAACCAAGGTCTAGTCATCATGGTATTTGTTTTAAATTATATAGAAGACCTTTGGTTGTTCCTATTTAGTGCTATAATGATCAGGATAGTGCGGCAACACTAACACCGTTAAACAGTATAACAGATAAGTTACTTTGCAGTACAGTATGTACAGTATGAATAAATACAATAAATATTTTCACAATAAAGATAATATAATTATAATTGAATACAAAGGTATATGTATTTAAATGCAAGATATAGAGTAATAATTAATTAAACATTGGACCAATACATTAGAGATTAGAGACTGCTCATTCCAAGTTTTTGCTGCTCCCAAATAAAATCTTACTGAAAGCTAATTTTTTTGAGATATCAACCTAAAATTTGGAACACAACAGAGTATACCGAAAAAAAGTTGGAATTACTTTTACTATTTAGGTTAGCCTACTTTGTACGGACGTTATCGATAACCAGCTGTAAAATCTGACGTGAACACCTGCAAGAAGGAAATATGGCTCAAACACGTATGGATTGTTGTGGATACAGCAGATGACGTGCATTGCTATGGATTATATCTTCTATGGATTATATCGGATTGCATGGAAAGGTAGGATGCCTCTGTATTTAATATTTGGTTTTCAGCATCTGATGCGAGGCGAGTGTCAGCGTCAACATTAGCGCTAATTTACGTGACACAGATTAAATTTAGCTAGCTCCGGGCTGTCACTGACATTGACAGATCTGAACCATCGCCCTATCACATCGCTATCACAGAGTAATAATACAAACAAGCAGTCGGCAGTCTACACTTTATTTCAAAGATGTGTCGTGTGTATGTTACGCGGTTTGGTGACAATAAAAGAGCGGTAATCTTTGACAGTATGACAAAGCCAGAGTACAGTAACATCACAGCGGCACCGTAACATCTCTCTTGATGCCAGGCGAAAACAAAGTCAGAACACCTTAAACTCAACTTCAGCGTGCCGGAACAAAGGCTAAGAACCGTAACAACTGTTACGGCGTTCTGCTGTGGTTTCTCGTATGGTTTTGGATGTTACGGTTGTCATAGCCCTTTAATTTCTCGTTAAAACAATCAAATTGACTCACGATATTTATTCACATGATAAAGGAGGTCTTGAATACCCCAAAAATGACATTAACTAATTTTTGACCAAACATGATGTTACAGCGTTTTGCCTTTGTAGGGCAGAGTAAATGATGAGAGAATTTTCATTTTTAGTGCAAACTAACCCTTTAATCGAACATCTATTTCAACAAACAATGCAAAGTCATGTAGTGCCATTGGCTAGGTTTTGCAAGCAAGCTGAGTCCATTTAAATGTAAACAAAATGTATAAAGTAAAAATGTAGACAAAAGAGCCTGTCATAGATAAAGACTTTCCCTCTTTAAATCTTACTGTGGTGTTTTTTGATGTCCATTCTTTACACCTGTGGATTAGCTCTGTAAGCATGTTACCTCAGTTGAAATATCTACAAGGGCATCTAATATACAACAGAACATACAGTAACATACAACCTTCACTAATGGCAGTGATTTTCGTGAGGTGCTGTTTCACCAACAGACCATGAAGTACAACAAGGAAATGCTATGTCGGGCAGAGAAATGTGTTCTCAGTCTATATTGAAAATATGGATAAATGTCCAATATACAGGGCATGGTAGATATGCAAAATAGGCAAAATCTGGATTGGTGAATTACAGAGGTACTGTTACGAATGCAGGAAGAGGCAGACAAGGAGTTTGGATCTATATGCAGGTTGAATTATCCAGCGGTGGAAATAAACAGACAACAACATTCAAACAAAACTACCACGATGGGCAAACGAGGGAACATGAACATTCAACAATCGACAAGGTAATGGAGGAACGGGCAGGGTTTAAATACACAGACACATGAGGATACAAACGAGAGTCAGGTGCGCACAATGACAGAATGGAACATGGTGACGGTGACACGGAAAACGCGGGGCAGACAACCAAGGATCGTAACATGGTGACGGTGACACGGAAAACACGGGACAGAGAACCAGGGTTCGTGACATAACCCCCCCTCAAAGGATCGGATTCCAGACGATCCTAAATAAAACAAAACATACAAAAAAACAAAAAAAAAACAGAATCGTCCAAGGAATGAGGGGGGGACTGGCAGACCACGGAGAGCACACGGGGAAACCAGACAATCCATTGGGGCAAAAGGGGCAGACAGGCAGACCAAGGGGGCACAGAGGGCAGACGGGCAGTCTAAGGGGGCACAGAGGGCAGACAGACAGTCCAAGGGTGCACAGAGGGTAGGCAGGCAGTCCACGGAGGGGAGAGACCTGGAAGGCTCGGCAGGCAGAGCCGAGGGAGGTGGTGCCGTAGGAGGCTCTAGAGGCGGAGCCCTGGAAGGCTCTGGAGGCGGAGCTGTATGAGGCTCTGGAATCTCTGGGTGAAGAGCCGTAGGAAGCTCGGGAGGCGGAGCCGTGAAAGGCTCGGGAGGCAGAGCCGCAGGAGGCTCGGGAGTCTCTGGGGGCGGAGCCGTGGAAGGCTCGAGGGACTTGAGGGGCGGAGCCCTGGGAGGCTCGGGAGGCAGAGCCCTGGAAGGCTCGAGAGACTGGAGAGACGGAGTCCTGGAAGACTCGGGAGGCGGAGCCCTGGAAGGCTCGAGAGGCGGAGCCCTGGAAGGCTCGAGAGACTTGAGAGGCGGAGTCCTGGAAGACTCGGGAGGCGGAGCCCTGGAAGGCTCGAGAGGAGCCCTGGGAGGCTTGAGAGGCAGAGTCCTGGAAGACTCGGGAGGAGCCCTGGGAGGCTTGAGAGGCAGAGTCCTGGAAGACTCAGGAGGCGGAGCCCTGGAAGGCTTGAGAGGCTCGAGGGGCTGAGCCCTGGGAGGCTCGGGAGGCGGAGCCCTGGAAGGCTCGAGAGACTGGAGAGGCAGAGCCCTGGAAGACTCGGGAGGCGGAGCCCTGGAAGGCTTGGGAGGCTTGAGGGGCGGAGCCCTGGGAGGCTCGAGAGAATTGAGAGGCGGAGCCCTGGGAGGCTCGAGAGACTTGAGGGGCGGAGCCCTGGGAGGCTCGAGATGCGCTGGCTCTGGGATGGTCGATGCTACAGGTGCTGGCTCTGGGTCGGTCGAGGCTACAGGTGCTGGCTCACTAACATCGGAGGCTACAGGCACTGGCTCGCTGACGTCGGAGGCTACAGGCACTGGCTCGCTGACAACGGAGGCTACAGGCAGTGGCTCGCTGACGACAGAGGCTACAGGCACTGGCTCGCTGACGTCGGAGGCTACAGGCAGTGGCTCGCTGACGTCGGAGGCTACAGGCGCTGGCTCTCTGACATCAGAGGCTACAGGCGCTGGCTCGCTGACGACGGAGGCTACAGGCGCTGGCTCAGGGACGGCTGAGGGGGCAGGCACAGGCTCGCTGACCGTAGCAGGTGTGCACTGGGGAGCGGAAGCCTTTCTTCTCCTCCTCCTCCTCCGGGCGGGCGAAGCTGGCAGCACTGGCTCTTTGACCAAGGCAGGCATGGAGGTTGGCTCGCTGGCAGGCGTGAAGGGACGAACCATGGGCGAATGGAGGGTTACCACTGTGGGAGGAGAGGCAGGGTTCTCCTCGACGATGCCCACAGTGAACGGCGAGGCGCAGGCCAGCAGAGTCTCCTCAATGTACGTGCGGAGCGTCCAGCCGCGCGTCGCCAGTGGCAACTGCTCCTTGAGCGCGCTGTTTAGGTTGGCCCGGAAGAAGCCCACCAGGGAGGAGTCTGGGAAGTCCGTGATGCTCGCCAGCTCGAGGAAATCATGGATGAGGTCTTCCACAGGACGGTCCCCCTGAATGAGGCTGAGCAGCTGACAGTTGGCTCGTAGAACCGCTAGATCCATGGTTGTCGATTGTTCTGTTACGAATGCAGGAAGAGGCAGACAAGGAGTTTGGATCTATATGCAGGTTTAATTAACCAACGGTGGAAATAAACAGACAACAACATTCAAACAAAACTACCACGATGGGCAAACAAGGGAACATGAACATTCATCAATCGACAAGGTAATGGAGGAACGGGCAGGGTTTAAATACACAGACACATGAGGATACAAACGAAAGTCAGGTGCGCACAATGACAGAATGGAACATGGTGACGGTGACACGGAAAACACGGGACAGAGAACCAGGGATCGTGACAGGTACAGTATACAGATGAATAGAAGCAGTAGAAATAATTAAATGTATATTTATATTTTATTCAGTTTAATTCAGTTTTATTTGTAAAGCACTTTTTACAATACATCGTGTTCCAAAGCAGCTTTAGAGAAAACATTGTTTTAGTGTCTAAAGAAGATGTAGAATGAAAAGATAAATACATTTAAATGAGCAGTATAGATCAGAAATTGCCCTTTGTAAGCAAAACATACACATGAGCATGAATATTTTTGATGCATTAGATAGTTTGGTGCCCAGAAAACTTAATTAGTGAACCATGATTTCAATTATGTGTTTGCAGCCAGTACAAAAAGTAATTTAATGTAAGGTCAAATTATGAGCTTTACTTTCATATGTTTAGAATAATCCATCATAACATCGCCGACCGCGAGGGGACAAGGGGGTCGCTGCCGACCGCCTGGAGTGGGAGAACCACTGCCAGGGGTGGGGGAGACCCCTTCTGTTCCCCAAGAACGCGGCGGTGCGTTCCGTCCACCAGGGGCTGGAGGATTGCCTCTGATACGCCCGGAGAGGTGCGGCTGTCGTCCGTTGGAGGGTGGAGGAGTGGCCGAGGAACAAGCTACGGCGTATCGAAGAACCGCCGTTCTCTCTCTCTCACTACCGCTCTGTGTTGGCCTTTTCCCTTTCGTTTAAATTTTAGTGTCTTATTTCTGTTTCCCTCCCCTTGTCCCCTCCCTCGTCCAGGTAGGTGTGGATGACCTGCCGGCAGACTAGGCTTAAAGTACGCCCTCCCCCAAGGAAAGGGGGGAGGGGAGTTGTATGTCAGCCCGGGGGCTCCCCAGCCTGAGAGAACGAGGGAGGAATGTGGCAGGGTGGAGGGCGGGGCCGGGTCGTGATCATACACACCCGGTCCCTTATCAGGTAAATTAAGCCTCCGAGAGGGATAAAGGCCGATGACAGACAGTGGTACGAGGAGAGAGAGATAGTTTAAGGACATGTCCGTCATGTGTGTGTGTTTGTCTTTTGTTTGAGTTTGAAATTAAACTATTATTTATATTGAAAAGCCGGTTCTCGCCTCCTCCTTTCCATTGACTGCTTTACACCACGATTAATTAATGCTGTCAAAATAGGAATCATTGTTAATTCATGATATCTACTTACTGATGTTAACAAATAGAACCTTTTTGTAAAGTGTTCATGAATGCAACTAGTTAGAAACCAGAACATTGTCTGCATTTGTTACCAAGAATATGAAGACCCTACAGCAGCAGCAGAAGGATTTTATGCAGAAGACATCACTGCAAAGAAATCGCATTTTGACTGCTTTATTCCATATGCCATGCCTGAGCGGCTTTTGCTGGATTCAGCCCCAGCTTTCCAGAGCCCAAGGCCTCTTAGTGGAATGTAAAACAGGTGCCATACCATTGGTTCCCCCCACATTGGGGGAGTAAGAAAAACTCCCGCCCACGCAGAAGCCAGGACATGACTGACAGCATATCACATTCTTTGACCAGCTGTTTCTTCTGCTGAATTTCCATTAAAAAATTCCCAAGACAGTGAGAAGGATATGCTCACCAACACAGCAAAAATCACCCTCAAGAGTAACACATGTCTTTGACCACACGCACACGACTGTAAGCTTTGCTGTGGTTTTCTTCTCTTAACACCTTACTTATTGCATTTTACGCTTATTCAGGTATTTTCTTTGGATATATTGCAATGCCCCATCAAACTTGCTGGCAGTTAGAAAAGAAAAAGATGGAAGACTCTGCCAAGAATGCATTCTGAATTCTCTTAAGAAATCAAACAACCCTATTTCTCCCGATGCTCTGTGTGTGTGTTTCCTCACAGTGCTTTTTCCTCTGGTATGACCTAAGCCATGTAGGAGTCTTTTGGCATGGGATTTAAAGAGTTGAATTGCTATTTGAATCAGCACCAAAGCCTTCAGAGAACACCATAATTCCTCTTGGAATAAATCTGCCAAATGCACACTTCTGTGCCTAATGATATGGAGTTCGGACTGCCTCACACATTGATGCTGAAGTCTACATAATAATGCATTTTAGTTACTAAAACAAAGTATCAAATTAAATTAATGTTGTGGGATCTTTGTGTTTGTTTGTGTGTGCTCATATTTGTACAGGAATGTAAGCTAAGAAAGGACTTGGATGTAACAAATGTAATGTAACCTTCATGAAATCGAACCTTTAGCAGATATATGCATTTAACCACCTGAGACCCGAGCGTGACTGCTGTGTGCATTTTCCATTTCCCTTTTTGATTTGTAACTAGTAGCACCTAATAAACAAGCAACAATAACAAAACAAAAAAATTCTACAGTAAATTGTTTTCCTAAATATTTATGTCCACATATGTGGAGAGCGGGACAAATACACTGCCCTGCAAAAGCAAAAGACCTTAACTCACTAGAGTGTGAAACTGAGAAAAATGACTTTAAAGTTTCTGTTTTGTCCAGACAAAAGTATTATAGGTAGGACTCCCAAAATTTCACAACTATTTGCTATACAGAAGAAATGTTTGTATGCAAAAAATCTTGAGCTTATTAACTTGGCAGTTACTGTACTCTGCCTTTGTATCATGTGCCAAAAATCAGGAGTCATGCAAAGGCAAAAGGCCGTAACTGACATATAATCAATATTTACTTGCTGTTCACCATACTTACATCCATTATAAGAACACCTAACCAAGGTCTAGTCATCATGGTATTTGTTTTAAATTATATAGAAGACCTTTGGTTGTTCCTATTTAGTGCTATAATGATCAGGATAGTGCGGCAACACTAACACCATTAAACAGTATAACAGGTAAGTTACTTTGCAGTACAGTATGTACAGTATGAATAAATACAATACATATTTTCACAATAAAGATAATTTAATTATAATTGAATACAAAGGTATATGTATTTAAATGCAAGATATAGAGTAATAATTAATTAAACATTGGACCAATACATTAGAGATTAGAGACTGCTCATTCCAAGTTTTTTACTGCGCCCAAATAAAATCTTACTGAAAGCTAATTTTTTGAGATATCAACCTAAAATTTGGAACACAACTTGTCCATAGGTATATATGACAAAGCATTCTTGAAATACAACCATTTAAGTTTGGATAGTGATTTTCATGTCTATGCGAAAAAAGGGGGAGGGGTGACAGTTAAAGGGTTAAGGGCCACCAAACTGCTCAAGATGCTCAGTCAACGAACTTGACTAGGATTACTACTTTTTAATTCTGAGATAATATAGACAGAGTATACCGAAGAAAAGTTGGAATTACTTTTACTATTTAGGTTAGCCTACTTTGTACGGACGTTAGCGATAACTAGCTGTAAAATCTGACGTGAACAACTGCAAGAAGGAAATATGGCTCAAACACGTATGGATTGTTGTGGATACAGCAGATGACGTGCATTGCTATGGATTATATCTTCTATGGATTATATCGGATTGCATGGAAAGGTAGGATGCCTCTGTATTTAATATTTGGTTTTCAGCATCTGATATGAGGCGAGTGTCAGCGTCAACGTTAGCGCTAATTTACGTGACACCGATTAAATTTAGCTAGCTCCGGGCTGTCACTGACATTGACAGATCTGAACCATCGCCCTATCACATCGCTATCACAGAGTAATAATACAAACAAGCAGTCGGCAGTCTACACTTTATTTCAAAGATGTGTCGTGTGTATGTTACGCGGTTTGGTGACAATAAAAGAGCGGTAATCTTTGACAGTATGACAAAGCCAGTGTACAGTAACATCACAGCGGCACCATAACATCTCTCTTGATGCCAGGCGAAACAAAGTCAGAACACCTTAAACTCAACTTCAGCGTGCCGGAACAAAGGCTAAGAGCCGTAACAACTGTTACGGCGTTCTGCTGTGGTTTCTCGTATGGTTTTGGATGTTACGGTTGTCATAGCCCTTTAATTTCTCGTTAAAACAATCAAATTGACTCACGATATTTATTCACATGATAAAGGAGGTCTTGAATACCCCAAAAATGACATTAACTAATTTTTGACCAAACATGATGTTACGGCGTTTTGCCTTTGTAGGGAAGTACAGGTGAAACTCGAAAAATTTGAATATCGTGCAAAAGTTCATTCATTTCAGTAATTCAACTTAAAAGGTGAAACTAATATATTATATAGACTCATTACAAGCAAAGTAAGATATTTCAAGCCTTTATTTGATGTAATTTTGATGATTATGGCTTACAGCTTATGAAAACCCCAAATTCAGAATCTCAGAAAATTAGAATATTACATGAAATCAATAAAAAAAAAAAGGATTTTAAATACAGAAATGTCGGCCCTCTGAAAAGTATAATCATGCATATGTACTCAGTACTTGGTTTGGGCCCCTTTTGCATTAATTACTGCCTCAATGCAGCGTGGCATGGATGCTATCAGCCTGTGGCACTGCTGAGGTTTTATGGAAGACCAAGATGCTTGAATAGCGGCCTTCAGCTCTTCTGCATTGTTTGGTCTCATGTCTCTCATCTTTCTCTTGGCAATGCCCCATAGATTCTCTATGGGGTTCAGGTCAGGCAAGTTTGCTGGCCAATCAAGCACAGTAATACCATGGTCATTGAACCAGGTTTTGGTACTTTTGGCAGTGTGGGCAGGTGCCAAGTCCTGCTGGAAAATGAAGTCAGCATCTCCATGAAGCTTGTCTGCTGAAGGAAGCATGAAGTGCTCTAAAATGTCCCGGTAGACGGCTGCGTTGACTCTGGACTTAATAAAGCACAGTGGACCAACACCAGCCGATGACATGGCTCCCCAAACCGACACAGACTGTGGAAACTTCACACTGGACTACAAGCATCTTGGATTGTGTGCCTCTCCATTCTTCCTCCAGACTCTGGGACCTTGGTTTCCAAATGAGATGCAAAATTTGCTCTCATCAGAAAAGAGGACTTTGGACCACTGAGCAACAGACCAGTTCTTTTTTCTTTAGCCCAGGTAAGGCGTTTGACATTTGAAGCCCATGTCCAGGACCCGTCTGTGTGTGGTGGCTCTTGATGCAGTAACTCCAGCCTCAGTCCACTCCTTGTGAAGCTCCCCACACATTTGAATGGCCTTTTCCTGACAATCCTCTCCAGGCTACGGTCATCCCTGCTGCTTGTGCACCTTTTTCTTCCACACTTTTCCCTTCCACTTAACTTTCTATTAATGTGCTTTGATACAGCACTTTGAGAACATCCAACTTCTTTTGCAATTACCTTTTGAGGCTTTCCCTCCTTGTGGAGGGTGTCAATGATGGTTTTCTGCACAACTGTCAGGTCAGCAGTCTTCCCCATGATTGTGAATTCAACCGAACCAGACTGAGAGACCATTTAAAGGCTCAGGAACCCTTTGCAGGTGTTTAGCTGATTAGAGTGTGACACTTTGAGCCTACAATACTGAACCTTTTCACAATATTCTAATTTTCTGAGATTCTGAATTTGGGGTTTTCATAAGCTGTAAGCCATAATCATCAAAATTATATCAAATAAAGGCTTGAAATATCTTACTTTGCTTGTAATGAGTCTATATAATATATTAGTTTCACCTTTTAAGTTGAATTACTGAAATTAATGAACTTTTGCACGATATTCTAATTTTTCGAGTTTCACCTGTATGTAAAATGTTATATATATAATGTAAATATTTTTTTTTAATAATACCAAGCTACAGAATATCAGATTTGCTTTTTTTTAATCAAACTATTTGTTTCCAGGAGTGTTTGTGATTGTCCAATGTCTGCCAAACATGTTGAGTGGTCCAAACATCATCTGCAGCCTGAAACTGAAATTATGGCCAGATTTTATGTGTGAATGCACTAGCCAAAAAAGGTTAAATTAAGAGTTTTTTTTTTCTACTGGGAAAATGGACCAAAAATATTAATGAGTCATCTTAAGAAAATGTTAATCTAAAAAAAGTGCTTCATGCAGCAATTTTTAAATAAACTGGTTTTATACAACCCAAAAATATTATTTAACATCAGTGAATAAACCTGTTGTGTATTGAGAGTGCACCTAAACACTAGATATCACTGTGTAATGAGTATGTCTAGAATGTACGGAGAGTTGAAAAAGAGAAGTTGTGAAGATGTAAAATAAAGAGTGTGTAGGGAATACACAAGCCCTGAAGTTTATTCCGGTAACTACACCACATATTGGTGACGCTCTCTCACCTCCTGTATTTCTTGAAACTCCGGGTGAGCTGAATATTCCATGGATTCATATGTTTGATAAATACGTGACGGCACCGTCTGAGGAGGCCCTGCCTGAAAAGAGAAAACGTGCTTTGCTTATATACTGTCTAGTCACGGAGGGACAGCATATGTTTTATACTCTTACAGTGACGGATGAACATTATGAGACTGCATTGATTGCGTTGCAAAAATTTGTATTTTTTTCAGAAAGTGACTATGGTCGCCAAGAAATCTTTTTTTGTCAGTGTGCCCAATGGTCTGGTGAACCTATTGTGCAATATATGGCTGCTCTATGAGAACTGCTAGTGAACTGTGAATTTGGTATACTTGTGGATAACATGAACAGGGATCAAATTGTAGAGAAATCATGCACTCCATGCATTTGGGAACATTTATTGCTGGAAATTTACCTTATTTTACAAAAAAAACATTACCATCGTGGGACAAATTGAGTCAGCCATGGCCGAAGCTAAAGCTATCGAACACAATGCCAATTCCCCAGTTAAAGTCATTCATGCTAGCTCACGTGACGTTATAAAGTCCAGATGGCAACACAAACCTGCACCACTTAAGTTCACTTATTCTTATTACTCATCACATACACACAATATCTTTATTGCAATGTCTCCTTACACACTGAATGTGGAAAATCGCTGAATGTTGATTTACTCGTGGATACTGGCTTTGCTGTTTCCATCCTTCCAAAATGCCTGTACCAACAGCATTTTGCTGACATTTCTCTTACACATCCTAATTTTCGCCTTGTCACATATTTAAAAAAGCCAATTCTGTAAGTTACAGGGTGCCTCCCTATTATAGTCACTTATCAGGGTTACCATACACGTGCTTCCTTTTACATTGTGCCAGATGGAAAGCTGATATTAGGAATGGACCTCTTCACTGCACTGCAGCTGGAAATCAAAAATGGATACATTACACCTGCTAATATCAAATGCCAAACTACTGTTAACCTAACCCAGCCACTGGGAATTGCTACTGGCTTCGTACACAAAATGAACGTGCGGACGGATGTGCAGCCTGTCTAACAGAAATGGCACAGATTACCATTTGCAATATGAGATGCAGTCTCTCAAGAGCTAAAAAAAACTCGAATCTGAAGGAGTCATAGAAAAAATGAATTCCTTTCCATGTGTTTATCCTCTTGTGGTTATACAAAAGAAAGACGGTAGAATTCGCCTTTGCGTTGATCTCAGAGAGCCAAATAGAGCCGTGATAATAGACAGTCACCCTCTGCCTCACATCGAGGAAGTTTTCACTGATTTACGAGGATCTGCTATGATCTCTACTATTGATCTTCAAAATGCATATCACCAACTGGCTCTACTACATATAGACAGCAGGAACTTGATAGCTTTTGTCACCCATAAAGGATTATACCACCTCACACGAGTTCCTTATGGCTTGGCTTCAGCACTGAGTGCATTCCAGAGAATGATGTCACAGATCTTAGCGGGTCAGGAATGTGTACAATGCTACCTTGATGACATAATCATATATGGTGGGACTCCAGACATGCATGAGAAAAGACTCAAAGTGGTACTCAAATGCTTACACGACAGTGGATTGAAACTGAATGTAGATAAATGCCATTTTAGGATGCTACTTAAAAGCTACTTTCCTTGGCCATGTTATTTCTGCAGCTGGCTTACAGCCAAACCAAGAGCATGTTCTAGCCATGACCCAAGCACCGCCGCCCCATGATGCACAAACTTTGTGCTCTTTTCTAGGTCTAGCAGGCTGGTACTCAAAATGAATTCCTATCTTTGCAACACTAGTGGAACCACTGGTTTCCATTGGTCTGATGAGGCTGAAGAACATTTCGATCGAGTGAAACAGATCATTGCTACCAGTCCAGTCCTAGCATTATTTGATCAATCGAGACCTACCATAGTTACTGTACTACAGACGCATCAGATTACGGCACTGGTGCCGTACTTACTCAGTGTCATGATACAGTGGAAAAGACTGTTGCTGTTGCTTTCACTATCTGAGAGTGAAAGAAAGTATTCCACAGTGGAAAGAGAAGCTCTTGCATGTGTTTTGGCAAAGGAAAAATGGCATCTCTACCTATGGGGTCATCATTTTACCCTGCATACTGATCATAGCCCATTAACCCTGTCCACAAAAGGCTTGAGACGAGCAAGCATGATAATTGCACATTGGTCAGCACATCTCCTGTGCTTCAATTAAACCATGAATTACAAGCCAGGATGAGACAACGTTACAGTTTACTGCCTTTCACGCCTACCTCTTCCTGTTACAGACAATAGTTTAGACCAAGGACATGATATGGTTGCTGTGCTGTCTCCTGAATTCAGAGCAGTTCCTGTGGAAGAACTGAAATCTGCATGTGAGATCTGCCCCATTCTACAAGTCAGGGGTTTCATTGGAAAAGGATGATCCTGCCATCGCACCATTTCACCGTCTGCGGAGCAAACTAGATATACAAGACAGACTCATCATTCGGGGTACACACTGAGTGATCATTCCAGCTAGTATACCCACCAACGAATAGAGCATATGAAACAGAGACTTCTTGATTTATACTGGTGGCTTGCAATAGACTGTCTAGTGGAACAGACAATTAAATCTTGCACTACCTGTATTCAGTATGACAAAACCACTGTTAATCACACTGCACCCCTTTGCCCTGTGCCCACACCAACATCTGCCTGGGAGAAAGTAGCTATCGATATCTTGGGAACTTTACACAATGCATTGCAAGGTTGTTGCTTTGCAGTAACACTCATTCATTATTTCAGCAAATGGCCTGAAATTACTTTTGCATCTGATGTGACTACTGAGACTGTTGTTAAGTTCTTATCCAGTGTTTTCAGCTGTGAAGGTACACCACTTAAACTAGTAACTGACAATGTTTCATAATTTGTTTCAGCTGAATTTGAGTCATTCCTTGCAAACAACGATGTTAAGCACTACCGCAGTTCAGTGTTCTACCCTCAAGCAAATGGTGAAATGTAACGCTTTAATGTGTTTAAAGACTGCCTTCAAACTGCTAACATTGAAGAATAAGATTGGAAATCAGTCTTGACTGAATTTCTGCATACATACAGAGCAACTCCACACACTGTGACTAAACTTTCACCTGCAGAACTCCTGCATGGTCGACAAATGAAGACAAAACTTCAAGTAAAGGGTTTACCAGGTCACCACCCATTGCCCCGCACAATGTGAAACTCTCCATTCTAAAGTCTCAAAACAAAATGAAACAACGAAATGCAACACCTCCTAAATTCAAGATAGGATCTTTTGTACACATCAGGAAACCTGGATTGCTTAAGAAAGCACACCCTAAGTTTATTCAGCCTTACCAAGTTGTTGCTCAGAAAGGACAAGCACTATTTCTTCATTCGGGTAGGAAAATATTGAATGCCAGTCATCTTGCTCCATCTGCTGCTGTTGCTTATATTTCTGAGAATTCTGCTCTTGCTGAGGACTCTTTTGCTCCAACATACACACCTCCTACTGCACAATCACCTGTACTACCTTATCGTAATGCACATCCACAAATGATGTGTCATGCTCCTGTATGTCCTAAAGACTATGTTCATTAGGGAAACAAATCTAAACAAAATGAGTCATGAGAGAAACAGTTTGAAATTGTTCTGAACTTGTAAGATGTTGAAAGTGTAACATGTTGGAATGTAAGGATAACTTGAAAGTGATACTTGAAATACTATTCTGTAATGTTTATTGTTCTACAGACTAAAGTAAGTTAAAGGCATGAATGAACAATTCTAGAGTTAACTACTCGAATAAGTTAAGGTGTTATATTGTTGGTAACCGAGTAGTGATTTTGGTGTTCTATTTTCCATGATATTCTAGTACAATGGTAATTGCTTTCTTTTACAAAAAGGGGAATATGTTGTGTATTGAGAGTATACCTAAACACTAGATGTCGCTGTGTACTGAGAATGTATAGAATGTACAGAGAGTAGAAGAAGAGAAGTTGTGAAGTGGTAAAATAAAGAGCATGAAAGGAATACATGAGCCCTGAAGTTTATTCTGGCAACAACACCACACAACCTTAATATATTAGGTTACATTAACAAAGCTAACTTTAAGGGTAAGATGAGGTAGAAATAGCTCATTATAACAATTGAAGGTTACCACTTTTTACAGTGCAGATCAAATGCTCTCAAGAAAGAGAATATCCCTCCCCAAGTACAATATAATTGTTTATGGCTGTAATGTAAGTAAAACGGGCAATCCCTTTGATATGTCCTGGCCAAACTTCCTGATACAAAAGGAAATACAGCAACACAGCAAATATTTCATGGGTTCTTTAATGCCATCTCATTATGCAGATTCAGCCTAAAAAGTTTCAGACAAATAAAGATTTATGCAAATGTACATTGGAGTACAATGAGTGTGTTTGAGAATTGCAAACATAAAAAGTCTACCTAGTTTACATTTTCTGTCACAGTAAACTATTTGAAGGCTATCTAAATTTTTACACTATTGTGATCAAATTAGTTTTGTCTGCTAACTTCAAAGATAGAACACCAGTCTCAAAGGATCACCCTCTTGTTTTGATACATCTCACCCTGCCACCTTTCCTGCCATGAAAGCGTCCTTGATCTCCAAGCCCGTCGCCTCCACCGACCCAACCTGCTGCTGTGCAACAATGCTCATATTCACAGCCTTCAGACAGAAAATTGCTTCTTTCATTCCCCACCACGCCCTGCATGCTCAGCCACCTGCAAAATGAACCCTTCTGGAAATTTCACTACAAATTACTGTTCAAGCCCCTGGGGAGCAGAAAAAAACCTATTCTCTCCAGCTCCCACAGTAACCTTGCATATAAAACACATATTTACATGCATAGTAAGTTGCAATATATACAGGTGAAACTCGAAAAATTAGAATATCGTGCAAAAGTTCATTAATTTCAGTAATTCAACTTAAAAGGTGAAACTAATATATTATATAGACTCATTACAAGCAAAGTAAGATATTTCAAGCCTTTATTTGATATAATTTTGATGATTATGGCTTACAGCTTATGAAAACCCCAAATTCAGAATCTCCGAAAATTAGAATATTACATGAAATCAATAAAAAAAAAGGATTTTAAATACAGAGATGTCGGCCCTCTGAAAAGTATAATCATGCATATGTACTCAGTACTTGGTTTGGGCCCCTTTTGCATTAATTACTGCCTCAATGCGGCGTGGCATGGATGCTATCAGCCTGTGGCACTGCTGAGGTGTTATGGAAGACCAAGATGCTTGAATAGCGGCCTTCAGCTCTTCTGCATTGTTTGGTCTCATGTCTGTCATCTTTCTCTTGGCAATGCCCCATAGATTCTCTATGGGGTTCAGGTCAGGCGAGTTTGCTGGCCAATCACAGTAATACCATGGTCATTGAACCAGGTTTTGGTACTTTTGGCAGTGTGGGCAGGTGCCAAGTCCTGCTGGAAAATGAAGTCAGCATCTCCATAAAGCTTGTCTGCTGAAGGAAGCATGAAGTGCTCTAAAATTTCCCGGTAGACGGCTGCGTTGACTCTGGACTTAATAAAGCACAGTGGACCAACACCAGCCGATGACATGGCTCCCCAAACCAACACAGACTGTGGAAATTTCACACTGGACTTCAAGCATCTTGGATTGTGTGCCTCTCCATTCTTCCTCCAGACTCTGGGACCTTGGTTTCCAAATGAGATGCAAAATTTGCTCTCATCAGAAAAGAGGACTTTGGACCACTGAGCAACAGACCAGTTCTTTTTTTCTTTAGCCCAGGTAAGATGTTTGACATCTGAAGCCCATGTCCAGGACCCGTCTGTGTATGGTGGCTCTTGATGCAGTAACTCCAGCCTCAGTCCACTCCTTGTGAAGCTCCCCCACACATTTGAATGGCCTTTTCCTGACAATCCTCTCCAGGCTACGGTCATCCCTGCTGCTTGTGCACCTTTTTCTTCCACACTTTTCCCTTCCATTTAACTTTCTATTAATGTGCTTTGATACAGCACTTTGAGAACATCCAACTTCTTTTGCAATTACCTTTTGAGGATTTCCCTCCTTGTGGAGGGTGTCAATGATGGTTTTCTGCACAACTGTCAGGTCAGCAGTCTTCCCCATGATTGTGAATTCAACTGTATCAGACTGAGAGACCATTTAAAGGCTCAGGAACCCTTTGCAGGCGTTTAGCTGATTAGAGTGTGACACTTTGAGTCTACAATACTGAACCTTTTCACAATATTCTAATTTTCTGAGATTCTGAATTTGGGGTTTTCATAAGCTGTAAGCCATAATCATCAAAATTATATCAAATAAAGGCTTGAAATATCTTACTTTGCTTGTAATGAGTCTATATAATATATTAGTTTCACCTTTTAAGTTGAATTACTGAAATTAATGAACTTTTGCACGATATTCTAATTTTTTGAGTTTCACCTGTAAGCACCTGGAAAGAAGTTACAATGTATTATTGCATAGCTTTGGGCGCTTAACACACTACATATGAATGCATTTATTTGTAGTCTATATGTTTGTATTTCTACAACCTAAGTCTGAAATTCCTCTATGAAAGAAGTGTCAATAGGCAAATTTATGCAAGACATGCCTAAGCTGTAAATAGCAATCAGTTGCATGGAATTCTTTCATTTTATGTGCACTGTTATGTTAAGGCTGCCCCCTGATGGACATTTCACACAATAATATGCACGTACCAGAAAGAGTTTGAATCTGTCAGGAAGATGAGTGTTGAAAGCTGCTTGGAAAATGGTTGAGGGCTGTTTTTGTGGCCATGTGGCATTTTGCCAGCTGTACAAGTGAGCAAGTATTTAAAGCCACAGAGCTTGAATCTTCTCAATAGTTTTTGTAATGCTTTGTATCACAAGTACACAAAATTGACCCTAAGAAAGCAAAGCACATCTCTACAAACACACACACGCACGCACACACACACACACACGTTGTGTTTCCATGTTTTATGGGGACTTTCCATAGACATAATGGTTTTTATACTGTACAAACTTTATATTCTATCCCCTAAACCTAACCCTACCCCTAAACCTAACCCTCACAGAAAACTTTCTGCATTTTTACATTTTCAAAAAACATAATTTAGTATGATTTATAAGCTGTTTTCCTCATGGGGACCGACAAAATGTCCCCACAAGGTCAAAAATTTCGGGTTTTACTATCCTTATGGGGACATTTGGTCCCCACAAAGTGATAAATACACGCTCACACATACACACACACACACACACACACACACACACACACACACACACACACACACACACACACACACACACACACACACACAAACAAATGGCTATACTTACTTCCATCTTTTGACTCTACAAAATGTACATTAGACTGAGCCCGGAATTGTGTTGAGGGAGTATTCTACGTTTATACAGATTTTTAGGTTCTTTTAAGATTCAAGCATATTTTAATAAAATGCTCAGTATCTTTTACGATTACATTTTAACAATTCAAAAAATTTCCGTTTTATTAAAATCTAAAATGATTTGTTCACCAAAAAAATTTTAATTCAGAATTTTTAAGAATGTTAATGATGCTCTTTTCCCCCATAAAATGTAATGGTGATTGCAGGTAAAATTCTGTCCACCATCTCCTTTTGTGTTAAAAAGAAGATATCAATTCATACAGGTTTGAACAACTTGAAAGTGAGTAAGGGTGTGTTCTTACTTGGCAGGTTTGGTTCAACTAAAATGAACTCTGGTGCGATTGCTCTGTTAGTGTGTTTAATTTGAACAAGTGTGAACCCTGTCACCTGAATCTTGGTGCGCACCAAACAAGCGGCCCGAGACCGCCTGAATAGTGGGTCTCGGTCTGCTTCCAAACAAACTCTGGTGCGGTCCGATTGATATATGAATGCAACATGGACCAAAGACGTCTAAACGGACCAAAAACAGGAAGTAATTTGCCTAATATTAACCTCAAGCATACCTGGTTCTTCTCATCATAGGAGCTATGATTGCCCATTACAGTTCTGTACAGGCGTCGGAAGTGCCATCAGTCGTCCTTGCAGCATGAGGAATTCCTGGCATATTTTTGACTCCTTTACACAAGGAGTTTGTTCACAGCTTGTAAAAATACCACCATATATACATATATAAATATAACGAGTGCATTTCGCCCAGCAGCCAACATTGTTTTGGATGATCAGCAATTTCCTTAAAAAAATATACGTCATAAAGCTGTCCAATCAGGTTGTGACTATTTCCTGATTCCTTTGGTTTTGTAAGGTTAGGTCTGGTGTTAAAAATGCCAATGTAAACACTAAGCGAACCAGTACTAAATGTATCATTTTCTTTTTTGGTCCGGACCAAGAGGACCAAGAGATCCAAACTACAAGTACACACACTAACATAATTTCCATTGTTGGGTGAACTATCCCTTTAGAAATAATTGAATGCAATACTCCTAATCTTGGATCATAAAGTAATCTAAGGGTGTATTCACACTTGTAGTTCGGTTGCAATCTGCACTCACAGACAATAATTCAAAGCTTGTGTTCTGAATTCACAATTGCAGACAAGTAGTCACAAATGTGTCAAATGAAAATTCATTTTCACAGTACAACTACAAATCTGGCACTGCAACTTCACATATTCATGCCTTGACTTTTGCAACAAAAACTGTAGCAAAACTCACTTGTGCACTTGTAAATACTGATGTGAGAGCAAAAACAGTGTTTGGTGGGGATGGGTCAATAAAGTCGTTTTACAGGTTGATGCCTAGCAAATTAAATGGGACATTTTTGTACGCGATGACATCACACCACTGCTCCAGCCCAAGCCTTTTTGTTAGGCAAAGCAGATCCGGTATTATGGTCCAATTGGAGATCATGTTAACTGGGGATGTGCGCATGCTTGTGAATAATTTCACTTGCTTTTTGAGCAGATTCGTTCAATGTGAATTGCCAAGGAGCAAAGAAAAGACGTTATGCACATTATAAAAACAATGCTGGTACCATTATTATCTTGCTTTGTTTCATTGATGTCTGTTCTAATGAATCTTACACAGTTTAAGAGCGGGTTGATTTGGCTGGTTAGACCCTGCTGGTAGATGCCGTAATTAAACCAGCTACAAAAAGCATCTTTCTCTATTGATGGCCTTGATAGCCATGCATTCTAACAAAAGCAACATATCTATCGCATTATATGATAATAAATGTGCCTAATTCTATAGACTTGTAATGGATGTCACAAATCAGGATAGTTGTTAGTGTAGGGTGGCTGTGCAATCAGCCAAGTGCTGTCATGACATTATTTACAACTTATTTGATTGGCTCAAAAAAACCTGAATGCAGAACTGAGAGGCCAAGAGCCAAGATGATTTCAAATTGAGGACTTCTGTGGGGTCATGCAGCAGCTGACAAAAATCCAATTGACATATGCTAATGGTTAGCTTTCTCCAAGATTTATACAGAATATCTTCTTGGTCAAAAACAACATGTTACAAAAAACACTCGAAAACGGGCAACATGAGCCAGAGAACACTGAAATTGGTCAGTTGAAAATGTGAAGTCTTTTTGAGTGTCCATTTATAGATGTACTGGAGAGAAATTTATTGTGCTATGACCATTGTCAAGCATTGTGGGTTTAGTGTTTTGGATGGTTGAGCAATGAGCATTAGGAGATCATGTTCAAATTCATTTAGTCATGAAGAAAGAAGAGTTCTTGAAATGTCTTTGGTATCACATCACTGATTGTCACCAGACTAATGTGGGACAAAATTGAAAGGCAAGTAAAAAAGGCACACCCAAGCAACACATAACAGTTTGAGTTATTACAGGACAAATGTAACAGTATTCCAGACTATATCTTGAAGAAGAGGCTGGACAAAATGCCCTGAATGGTCTAATTAAAGGGGTAGTTGAAGGTCCAAAAGGCAGTATTTAAGTAATCCATAAGACTCAAGTGGTTAAATCCATTTCTTCTGAACCAATATGATAGGTGTGGGTGAGAAACAATATTAAAGTTATTTTTTAACACTTTCACTTCCACATTCTAGTGTGGAAGTGACTTTCACTTTCAAATTCATCCACCAACTGATTGGGACTGGTCAAAGGTGGAGATTGATAGTAAAAAAGGAATTCATTGATCTATCTCACCCACACATATCATATTTCTTCTGAAGACATGGATTAAACCACTGGAGTCTCATGGATTACTTTTATGATGCCTTTATGTCATTTCTGGACCTTCAGATTTCTGGTCACCATTCACTTGCATTGTGAGGACCTACAGAGCTGAGATATTCTTCTAATAATTTTCATTTGTGTTCTGCAGAAGAATCCCATCTGATCCCAGATTGAGGGTGAGTAAATGGTGAGAGAATTTTCATTTTTGGTAATGAAATGGTTTTCCCTTTAAGCAATATCACACAAGCTATTGTGCTGTTATACTGAATATTAGCACAAGCATGAATCCTCCAGTTTGTAATGATCTGTAGATTCTGTGGTGTATGTTACGAACCCCTGTTGTTAATATTCTCATTTCGTAAGGGTTCAGCAACACAAGAGGAGACGCAAAGCAAAGAGCAGTTTAAAACATTTATTGTTAGGCTAATAAATGACTGCACAAACTCACGTCTCTCAAATTCCCTCACTCCACAGATAATACACATTTACTTGACTCTAACGTCAACATAGACATATACTAAACACTAACAAATATAACAAAAGTAGTAGCACAATACAAAGAACACAGTTGGAGTTGATCAGCCGCTAGACATCATGACGCGCACAGAGTTCACCGCTGCGTGTCTCACCCTCCTGCACACACCACTTATATGCTCAGCATGAGCCATCAGAGCAACGAACGACAGGTGCACAAAGGAGGAGCCTATACTCGGAAAGAAACACCAATTAGGAAACAAGACAAACATACACACAAGAATACACAGGCAACACCTATGAAGGCTGAGGCCGTAACACTTCTCCCCCAAAGGAAGAATCAGATTTTTTTCCTTTTCCTTCCTTCCTTAGACGGGAAAAGAAAACTGATTCTGCATAAAATTACACAGAAAACTTAACCTAATCCGCGAGACAACGCATCTGCGACCACGTTGTCAGATCCTTTTTTATGACGGATCTCTAAATTGTATGGCTGAACCATTAAAGCCCAACGCATCAATCGTTGATTATGGTTGTATATTTTGCTCAGAAAAACCAATGGATTGTGATCCGTATAAACAACGATAGGTAAACAACTAGACCCCACATAAACGTTAAAATGTTGTAAGGCTAACAACATAGCTAAAGTTTCTTTTTCAATCGTTGAATAATTCAACTGATGACGATTAAACTTAGCTGAAAAGTACGATACTGGGTGGCCTATTTCATCAGCACCCTCCTGCAACAAGACAGCTCCCACTCCAACCGCACTAGCGTCGACCTCAAGCTGGAACAGACGAGTCACATCTGGAGCAGACAGCACAGGTGCACTGCAAAGGAGAGATTTTGCAGAAAGAAATGCCTGCTGGCACTCATTAGTCCAATCAAAACAAACTTTAGGACTACACAAATTCGTTAAAGCAGCAACCACACTCGAGAAATTTTTACAAAAGCACCGGTAGTACCCAACCATGCCCAGGAATCTACGTAGTTCTCTCCTCGTAGTAGGTACTGGGTAACTGAGGACAGCAGCCACCTTTCCGTCTAATGGCCGTACCTGACCGTTTCCCACCTGCTTACCTAAATAGGTGACAGAAGCCTTAACAAATTCACACTTTTTTTAGGTTTAACGTTAAGGAAGCAGCTTCTAATCGGCGAAACACGTCATGTAAGGTCAACATGTGTTCAGCCCATGTAGACGAATAAATAACTACATCGTCTAAGTAGATATAACAGTTAGGAACCTCGCCTAAGACTATACTGCCCTACAAAGCAAAAAGGCAGTAACTACGCAGAGTGCAGAACTGAGAAAAATGACTTTAAAGTTATCCTGTCATCCAGCCTAAGTAGTTGTAGGTAGATTATTGGACATGTGGCTGTTTTGTTACTTTATATTAGCTTATTCTTTGTACATATCAATCCTCATATTTAATTTGATATTTTACCCCTTTTTTGCAGTTACTGTATTCTTGCTTTGTATTACTTACCAAAAACGTGTCACCATACCAAGGAAAAAGGCGGTAACTACAGATTCTCCAAAAACTATTTTGCCACAACATGGGCTCTGGGTGTGTTATACACTGTATTTGAAATAATTGGAACCATTTGTTTTCCTGAACATGGATATACCAAACCCAAACTAATTTGACCATTTTAGGTCAATATTTTCCACCCAGAAGCTGTTCTGATGCTGAAACGGCTGCTTAAAGTCTCACATTGCTAAGCTGTGTCAAGGCCCAAATTGGGAACATTTATTTTGAATAGGACCACATGCTTTTCTAGTTATTGAATATTTTTCCACCGCTGGTTGGATTATAACTTGGTTGGACCATCTTCTTTCCCCGGCTTTGTGCCATCTCAAACAAAATTTGTGTGAAGTTAGAAGTGTGAAATCGCAAATGTTAAAACCGTCCCGTGAGGATGCCGCGAAGTCAGCTGTGTGTGTTCACCATGGAAACAGTAACTTCACTGCGCAGCAACACGGTTATTTTTTGTTAGGTAAAACATAACAAGAATACAGTAATGGATGTTACTGTACTCTTGCTTTGTTTCACTAGGGCTTTTTGCAGTTACTGTACAAACGACTACCATTTTTCTCCAAAACGACACACATTTGAGATAAGATGTTTTGTCACATAATAAAGGATGCCTTGAATGTCATGAAAATGATAATAACTCATTTTTGACCAAAAATGCAGTTACTGCCTTTTTGTTTTGTAGGGCAGTATAGACATTAAACTTTGAAACGTTGCTGGTGCGATTCGCAGACCGAATGCCATATGTTTATACTGCAGAAAAGCATCAGGGGTTACGAATGGGGAGATGTTAGAAGCGCGCTCGGTTAAAGGCACCTGCCAATAACCTTTCAGAAGATCTAACTTAGTGATGTATTTTGCACCCCCAAGACTGTCAATGCAATCGTCCATCCGCGGTAACGGAAAAGCATCAGCCACAGTGACGGAATTTACCTTTCGGAAGTCAGTACAAAAACGTAAAGACCCATCAGCCTTTGGTACCAGAACGCACGGCGAGCTCCATGGACTATTACTTGGAACAGCGAAACCATTCTGCAATAAATACTTAACCTCACTTTTCATTGCTTCTCTCCGACTCATTGGGCAACGATAAGCATGTTGCTTGATGGGTAATGCACTACCAACATCGATGTCATGCTGGATGACATTAGTACCGGAAGAAACGTCATTGAACAAACTCGGCAAACTGTCTATCAGCTTCATTACGTCCTCTCGCTGTTCAGGCGATAGATAGTATAGTTGATCGGGAAGCGAAGATAAAACCTTAGAGTTCCCAAAACATGCTCCTCCTAAAGCTTCCATAGATACATTCAACCCGCCATCCGCAGTATCGGTAGGCAAAGCATAAGCTAGCAATTAAACACGGTCAGTATTAAATTTAGTCACCAGTTCACAAACCAAATTATCAGTGTTCTCTTTTGGTTCGAGACAACAAAAATATGGTTTCAACATATTCACGTGACATAAACGAGTTTTTCGCCTCCGTTCTGGAGTGTGTAAGATATAATCAGTTTCATTCAACTTACTTTTTATCACGTAAGGACCGGAGAAACGCGCAGAGAGAGAAGATCCAAGAATAGGAAACAACACTAGAACTATCTCGCCTGGCAAAAAATTATGCACAACTGCTTTCCTATCTAAATTTTATTTTATTTTCTTTTGTGACAGAGAAAGTGCTTCCTTCGCCACAGTACAAGCATTGTGCAAACTTTCACGAGTACGTGATACAAAATCAAGGACGTTGGTCTTCGCAGACGAACAGTTACAGAGAAATTCCTCCTTTAACATTTTCAAAGGACCACAGACATTATGTCCAAACACAAGCTCTGACGGGCTAAACCCAAGCGAGTCCTGTCGCGCCTCACGCACCGCAAATAACACTAATGGAACTCCATCGTCCCACTCATTCCCAGTCTCTATACAATACTTCCTCAGTGCAGACTTTAATGTTTTGAAGGGTGAGGGTCGAAATCCCTTGTCTCTTCAGATATATCAATACATATATATATATCCTTTTATATCAATATCTATCTATATTCTGTTGCTTAACTTCTTTAATAAAGTGATGAATTAACTATATGCATGATCACATAATCAATTCTATTTTCTTATGCATAACTGAAATATACTTTGAATCATATGTGTGTTGGAATGTTAACTAGTGTCTTTTAAGGAACATTCCAGAGAGTCTCTCTCTCTGTCCTGCCCGTAGTCTAAAGGTCCTTTGGGGATAAGCTTAGCTGTGATGAGAGGGGGCAGGGAGAATGTTAAACATATGTTCCAGATGTATTCTGTGGTTGATTTTTACCTGTCCATTACTAATTATATGATTTAAAATCCTATGTGATAGCACTTGAATAAGTAGAAGTGTAAATTTTCTCTTATTATTTCTTTCCTCTCCTTTGCCTGAGGGGTGAATATTTCTTATCTCACTGTTTTGGTTAAAATGACCTGATAAATGTGTGCTCTGGTTCCCTTGTGCACAGAGAAACACTGTCGTTCGTCAGTGTTTCGTGTGTGGGTATTGACCTTCTACCCAGGTTTTGAACCCAGGGAGACACAGCAGGCAGACTCGAAGACGCCCGAGACCATCTGCGAGGTCACTTCAGATGTAAATCTCGGGCCAGGACGACAATTGCGCTGATTAATGTTGATGTGCTATAGCTATCTATATGTTGTGACTTTATGCTCTGTTAGCCAATCAGGAGTTAAATAATAGAATATACGTCCTTGCAAATGGTATAATTGATGTAAAATTTTGTGTAAGGTATGAGTTAGCTTTCGATCTCCTTGTGAGACTTTTCCGCTGGCTGTACCAATTTCACTGCAAACTATTCTTCAGTAAATTTTGGATTCTTTGATTGAACTTCTTGACTCCTGGTTTTTCTTTCTCCTTATCTGATCCGGGTCATAACTGTTATACCCCTAACAGTTTGATGCCACCTCTCCAAAGCTCCTTGCGACTCCGGATGATAGGCACTTGATACCACGTGAGACACCCTAAGAGCCTTTAACGAAGTACGGAAGACATGAGACATAAAATTTGAACTCTGATCGGTTTGGACAATTTTCGGCAACCCAAAAGTTGTAGAAAATTTTGTTAAAGCTTTAGTTACCGTCTTAGCCGTTATGTTCCGTAACGGGATAGCTTCTGGAAAACGTGTAGCCACGCGACATGATTGTCAACAAATATTGACAACCAGACTTAGCCTGAGGAAGTGGACCCACACAGTCAACGAGAACGCGCTCGAATGGTTCGCTAACTACAGGAATAGGACAGAGAGGAGCAGGCGGTACAACCTGATTAGGTTTTCCACTGACCTGACAAATATGACATCTCTTACAGTATGTCACGTAATCAGATTTTAACCCTGGCCAGAAAAAATGCTGGAGCACCCGGTTATAGGTCTTAGTTATCCCTAGGTGTCCAGACCAAGGATGGTCATGAGCCAGACTCAAAACATGTACTCGAAATTTCGAAGGCACCACAATTTGATACACCGCATTCCAATCTTCCCGCTGCTCAGGATTTAACGATCTACTCCATTTACGCATGAGCACATTATCGTCCCAGTAAAACTGGTGGTTACGCAGCGACATTTTGTCATTTTCAACACTCGCACGACATTTTTCTAATGATAAATCATTTCGCTGAGCTTCGATCAGAATCTCGCGCGAGACAGACAAATCAGCGATAAGATCAAAGCCAACGGATGACCTTAAAGTCATTTTAGACGAGTCTGGAGAATCGGGAAGAACATCAGTTTTCAAAATCTTTGAAAAGACAGAATCGCAAAGAGTATTACTTTCCTGAATGTCATGTTTCGCCTGTGCTCGCGTCACCAAAGCACTAAACACATTCGGCAAATTTCTACCAAGTACATCAGCCTGCGAATCGTTACACGGGACATCAATGACTTGCACTACCGGCATTACCTTACCTCCAGCTATGTCATTTCCCATGATAAAATCCACACCTTTCACCGGTAAAGGACGAACTGCAACCTCAAAACACCCAGATGCCAAATCAGACGAAACGTATACCCGATGAAGAGGAACGGGCACAAAACCCATTTCAATACCCTGCACAATCGCGCTGGTATTACACGCCGAGTCAGCACAAAAACCCCAAATATCTGATAATATAAAGGACTGAGATCCTCCGGTGTCACGGAGAATTCTTACAGGTTTTCGGCTTTCGACCTTCTCATTTAACGACACAAATCCATCGAACACAAAAGGCTGAAAACAGCTATCAGGTGTCGCAAGAGAAATTAAGGATGGCGGGGACACAGTTTTCACTAAAACCGAACCTCGCGGCTGAAAAGATGAGGAATCTTGTCGCTCTTGTTTACGTTTTAAAGTACGACACTCTGCCATAATATGTCCCATCTTATGACAGTAACCGCACTCTCGATTCGACTTTAAACTGGTAGGAACCCATTTATTTCGCAAATCAGAAAGATTTTCATTTTCATTTAATGAGGAACCCCCAGAGTCAGACGGACGCTTTGGAAACACAGTTTTATGCATTAATGCATACTCGTCAGCTAACACAGCAGCCTGTTGTACAGTGCTGACTTTCTGTTCGTTTAAATACAACGCAGTACGTTCTGGAACACAGTTCTTAAACTCTTCAATCAGCAAAAGTTCTCGCAAAGAATTATAGTCAATTACCCTGCACGCCTTGATCCACCGATCAAATAAAATGCCCTTTTCGCGAACGAACTCGACATACGTTTGAGACGTGCCTTTTTTCGTGGTACGAAATCGTTGTCGATAGTGCTCAGGAACCAATTCATATGCTCGTAATATAGCAGTTTTCACGGCATCGTACTGCACACTTTCCTCTAATGAAAGAGATGCACACACCTCTTGTGCCTTACCTGATAGTTTACATTGTAACATTAGTGCCCAAACCTCGTTTGGCCATCTTAAGGCAACAGCAACTTGTTCAAAAGCTTGAAAATATGCCTCAACTTCCCTCTCACAGAAAGGTGGAACGATACAGATATTTTTAGCCACATCAAAATGTGTCGAAAACGGCACTACAGACTCAGATCCAATATCAGACGGCACAGAATTAACACCCGAAATTGATGGACCAGCCGATGTCTCAGAGTTAACATCCAACCTAGATGTTTTAACAATAGATTTTTTAGGTACCTCTGGAACCGCCTGCAACTCCAACTCCCGCAGTCGCACCTTCGTATCAGCATCAATTCGGTACATTTCGATCTGACACTTCAAATCGTCTTGTCTCGCCTGAGCTTTGTCCTGAGTCTCCAATTGTAACCGTGCTAGACGTAACTTTAAACGGGAATCTGCACGCAAACCCGGTGATGAATCTGTGGACAGTGAAAGAGGTTCAAATTTAGGTATTGAAAAAGACGGACGTACCTCCGCACCAACCCCAATCACTGGAGTCACTGGAACACCACTCGACGAACTTAAGGGCGAACTTCCTGCAGCTGGTGTCGCCAACTCCGCTACTGCAGTAGGAACAGCATCCATAGAAGGAAATACCCCTTTATTAATCAGGCTAATCACTAAACAAGCTTTCAATTCTTCTTTCCGCAGTGTTCTAGAGATAGAAATCTCATAATGTTGAGCAATAAGAAACAAATAATTTTTCCGACATATCTCCAAAACTTCAACACTAGGTTGATCTAAAAATGTATTTAGCTCAAACGCTGCCATCTTTAAAGAAAAGAAAACACAAAAGCAATCAGGATAATCCAACACCCTCTGGACCTACCTACCTAACCATTAATCTAATTATCCCCTATCTAGTCTTCAGAGGGTACCGATTAAGAGATCGCTCTCTCCCCCGGAATACCTCCAAAAACAACAAACTAAAATAATAAAGAAAAACAATAAACAGTAAACCGTCGTCAGGACTGGCGCTAAGCACAGCCCCGCTGGCTTACTCTTCCTAACCAGAGGATATGGATCACCTGAATCAAATAGATCAATCAAATTACCACTACTCGGACACAAATCTTGGACGAGCCCCCATTTATGTTACGAACCCCTGTTGTTAATATGCTCCTTTCGTAAGGGTTCAGCAACACAAGAGGAGACGCAAAGCAAAGAGCAGTTTAAAACATTTATTGTTAGGCTAATAAATGACTGCACAAACTCACGTCTCTCAAATTCCCTCACTCCACAGATAATACACATTTACTTGACTCTAACGTCAACATAGACATACTAAACACTAACAAATATAACAAAAGTAGTAGCACAATACAAAGAACACAGTTGGAGTTGATCAGCCGCTAGACATCATGATGCGCACGGAGTTCACCGCTGTGTGTCTCACCCTCCTGCACACACCACTTATATGCTCAGCACGAGCCATCAGAGCAACGAACGACAGGTGCACAAAGGAGGAGCCTATACTCAGAAAGAAACACCAATTAGGAAACAAGACAAACATACACACAAGAATACACAGGCAACACCTATGAAGGCTGAGGCCGTAACAGTGTAACTTGCAAGCATTACTTTAAATATCTTACAAAAAAACATCTTCAAACTTTACTAAAAAATGCAGACAACCATAAGCATCTTGAGACAAGGAATTAAACAGTTATGGAAATATTTTAAATGGCTTTCGTATTAATAAATGACATAGCGAAGCTATCTTGCTCTGGAGCTGCATGGTTGAATTACAAGATGCCATTTGAGAACACTTAATTTTTTTTCCATTACACCCAAAGTAAACATGACTTATATTAACAGCTCTCATACCATTAGAGGCTGATTCAAAACTTTCTCTACCTGTCTTTTCATTTAAAAGACCCAATTTCTGGAATTTTGATTTACTTGCCCACTATACTGTAGTATCAGTATTTATTGACATTTCCATGCAATACACCTCTTTAAGGAAAACCATCACCAAGATTAAAAATATATATTGTAATATGACAATCCAAAGGTCAGAATATGGCCACCTGCCCATTGTGTGCAAGAGTTTTGTTGGCTTAAATCCATTCTCTTTCAATGAGCAATCTAATATTTAGTTCTCACTGACATTTTCATTTTCTTCAAATATGTCTTTATTGTACTTCAAATAAATGAACAAAGTGCGATTTAAGTCCACAGTGCCATTCCACATAAAAGAACAACAACATTGCTTTAGGTTTCTGCTAAAATCAAGAAAAAGAAAATGGATACAAATTAGAGTTGGCACAAAATACCCTTCAGCAATTATGCATCGATACATTGTAAACGGTAAGCATTCTTCAAAGAATGACATACTGTACAAAGACAAGACCGCAGCAATATGATCAATTCCATGGAAAAGTAAACAGAAGATTTACTAGAAATATTTTATAACTTTTAAAAGTTTTAGTTTGGTCCCACAATACACTTCAGAGATAATCTGTAATTCTAAAATATCTTTCATTAAATTAAATCATAGCACCAATGAAACCTACTAAATAGTTTCAACACTCTTGAGTGTGGAGTGTAAGTAGAGTATGCAAACTCAGAATATCATTGGTACAAATGTCTCCGTAACTGTGCTATCACTAAACAGATGAAATTTAGTACATCTATTTTAGGCAAAAAAATAGGCTCGTGGGCTAAGTGAATCTGCAAAGTACCAAGGAAAATCACAAGCATCAAACAAAATTTTAAAGGCCACACACCATAGGCAGCACCACAATATATTTTACAATCCTATACTTGCTTTTCCTCAAGGTGGTATCTGATTATATTCCTAATGTTCACTGTACAGTTTGAGGTAGGCACAGAGATGTTGACCACTTCATTGTCCACTACAGATTCCCCATTAGCTTGAGTTTTAAAAAAAAATATACTACATAGAATATTGGTAGGACGATACCTATTAGTAACATGGCAACCACAGCATTCCACCATTGAATTCCTCAGTCTGCACCATAGCCGAGTAAGCGTGGGTTTCTCCATCCCCATCGTCTGAATCCCCTGGAACTGCCAGAAAATATCACACTTCTGGAGGATCTGAGCTTTGGATCAGAAGCTCTATGTCACTGTCCACCTCTTTAAGAAAGTCAGTATACTCCTGCATCTGAGTTCTGACCAAGACGCTTGCTTCACCACTTTCCAGCTGCTGATTGGCTGGTTGTACTGCATCAGGGGAGGGTCTTTGCTGAGGGTTCCTGAGCTCAGTGTTGGCCTCTGTTAAAAGGCCATGCTTCTTTACAGGGATTTTGATGGAATTCAGTGCATACATGTCCTGCTCTTGAAAAAGGCTGTTCGCTCTCTTTATGTCAATGACCTGAAACAGTAGAGTAGGATTATTTTAAAAGCTAAAGTGTGTAATTTCTGTGCTATTAGAAGCACCAAACGGAATTGCAATAATTATTAAATATATTCAATCTGCCATTGGGTGGAGAAACTTTCTTATTTTATTTCTATTTTATTTTTGCATTAAATATAATACATTATATTATGGTATCTTAATATTGTATGAACAATTATTATATTTATAAATTCCTTTCCTGCCTTTTCATTTAGTTGGAGTATTGTATTAATAGCTAATTTTTCACTTGTTGCTGCTTGAACTTTAATGAGGGGAACATGCGCAATCTCATGAGGGCAAGAGATGTTTTGCGACATGAGCAATTGTTTTATGCGATCAGCCAAATTACCGATCCAGTCATAGGACATGAATATTCGATCGATTGGAGCATCCCTAATGCTATTTAGTCTATTTTGGGTCATTTTCACTACTCAAGTACTCAACAGATAAATCAACTACTTGGCCTTGGGTGTGGGAGGAGCTTGGAGCAGCATGCACATTGCATTTTTAAAATGGTTTGTCAAGTTATAAGTAGTTCAACTTTTAAAAATATGTTCTGTTCTGTCCCATTTTGTTGTGCTTCATCTATTTATTTATTTTTACAGAATAATATGTAATGTGAGCACACCATCTAATCCGCTCCATACATTATTAAGCATTGTTGCTGCAGTGGACTGAAAGTAATCATGTACAGTATTGACACAAATTGACTGTATGATACCGCCCTTGCAAAATGCCACAGTAACAAATACAAAATAAATAAATGAGACATCACTTTGGTACATTTGCAGATAATTGTTACAGGACTGGATCGATGTAATATGTATTGAGGTAAAAATAAAAAAATCAAGTCACACAATTAATGTGAGTATTCCGAGTACCACTCCGGGAACAATCACCTTATCGTGGTGGAGAGGTTCATGTGCCATTATAAACCTGAGTGCTGAGTTGTCTGGAGCCAGGTGCTCTTGGTAGGGTCTCCCAAGGCAAAGTGGTCTCAGGTGAGGGGCCAGACTAAAAATGGTTCACAAAGACTCCATGGAAATAACAGCAAGAGGAGGAGTTACCCTGCCCAGAGAAAGCCCGGGACCCCCGTCTGGAGCCAGGCCCATGGAGCCCGGCCAGGCACAGCCAAAACAAGTGACGTGACACCCCCCTCTACATCCCTTGGACCCACCACCCATTGGAGAAACCGCAGGAGTCGGGTGCACTGCCTTATGGGTGCAGTGAAGGCCGGGGATCTTGACGGACCAGACCTGGGCGACAAAGGCTAGCTTTGGGACGTGGAATGTCACCTCGCTGGGGGGAAGGAGCCAGAACTGTTGAGGAAGGTGAGGGAGGTGGAGCGCTACCAGTTGGTAGCGCTCCACCTCTGGAGATCCTGTCTTAGAGACCCTGAATGGAGTCCTGAATAGGGCCCAAGCAGGAGACTCCATAGTGATGCTGGGTGACTTCAACGCGCACGTGGGAAATGACAGGGACAACTGGAGAGGCGTGATTGGGAGGAACGGCCTCCCTGATCTGAACCCGAGTGGATGTTTGTTGTTAGACTTCTGTGCTAGTCATGGATTCTCTATAACAAACACAATGTTCAAACATAAGGATGCTCATATTTGTACGTGTACCAGAGCACCCTAGGCCGAAGGTCGATGATCGATTTTGTAATCGTGTCGTCGGATCTGAGGCCATATGTTTTGGAAACTCGGATGAAGAGAGGGGCGGAATGTCAACCAATCACCATCTGGTGGTGAGTTGGTTCAGGTGGTGGGGAAACCGTCTGGACAGTCCGGGGAAGCCCAAGCTAGTAGTGCGGGTGAACTGGGAACGTTTGGAGGAGACCCCTGTCCGTGAGATCTTCAACTCACACCTCCGGCGGAGCTTTTCAGGCATCCCTGCGGAGGTTAGGGACATTGAACCGGAGTGGGCAATGTTCAAAGCTTCCATTGCCGAAGCCGCGGTGGAAAGCTGCGGCCTTGAGGTCTTAGGTCCTCAAGTGGCGGTAACCCTCGAACACTGTGGTGGACACTGGTGGTCTGGGAATCCGTCTGACTGTAGAAAGAGGCCTTCCTCTTTCTTCTATGCTAGAGGCAGAGCCAGAGGCTGATGGGGGATCAGATTCAATTTCCCTGGGGGAGGTCACTGAGGTAGTCAAACAACTATGCAGTGGCAAAGCCCCGGGGATTGATGAGATCCGACCAGAAATGCTGAAAGATTTGGACGTGGAGGGGTTGTCATGGATGACAAGTACCTCTGGGTCTTGTTCACGAGTGAGGGGACATTGGAGCGTGAGGAGCTCGGAGTAGAGCCGCTGCTCCTTTGCGTCGAAAGGACCTAGTTGAGGTGGTTTGGGCATCTGGTTAGGATGCCCCCTGGGTGCCTCCCTAGGGAGGCGTTTCAGGCATGTCCAGCTTGGAGGAGGCCTCGGGGAAGACCCAGGTCTAGGTGAAACATTGGACAGCTACCTACCAGCTGGCTACCGTCCTAAACCTCACTCACATCTGTGTCAAGTCACCACTGTAAACGGTCTTGCTCGACCCGCTTCAAACAGGATTCGAACAAGCGTCTCTGGCATGGGAGGTGGGCACACTAATGAGGAGGCTTAAGGCTACAGCCTCTAGCGTCTTATACACTGCACAGCTATGGTCCTGCCGGCTCCCATAGCATCAGTCACCATTCACTTTTATTTAATTCTGCCTACATCTTCCACAGAACAGAGAAATTAATATGGGTTTGGAATAACATTTGGATGAATAAATTATAACATACTATTAATTTTTGGGTGAGCTAACCCTTTAACATTAAACAGGATACCTTGCATCCATATGGTAGGGCAAGTTTGTTGAGATTGTCCTCATGGGAGATGTTTCTTTCCAGCAAAATCATTTCTCCCACTCTTTCTCTCTCCTGTGAGGATGACTCACTGCTCCATGGCCGAAGCTCCATGACCTTGAGATCCTCATCCTCAGATGACACATCCAGTTCTTCTTGTCTGAACATGTACACTTGACCATCTGCGCTGGCATGAACATCCACAGGAGCCTGAAAGGCACGTGGGAGAGGTTCTCCGTGGCTCATCACTGCAACTAAAGAAAAAAAAAAGTCAAATTATTATATAGTATATTATATATTGGCCAGTTAACAAAATAATATATTATATATTGTCCAGTTTACATATTAAAAGAGAATCAATGAATAACCCTTGGAGAGAAAACAGAGTAGTCTGTACGAATAAAATATTAGAAAAGTTATAATTGTTTTTGTTTTTTTTTACTTTGTAGTAAAAAGTTGTGAGAAACATATTGCTGATGCGAAACATCACGAAATAGTGCATCATTGTTCATGAGTAAATAGCCTATTGGTTTATGCATAGTGGTGACCCAGTGGTACTGATACTACTTGTAGCTAAAGGAAATCAGAACTGATCATGTGACTCCGAATAAACAGCGGATCAGGCCAAAGAACCGATATACGAACTGACATTGATTTAAGATGAAAATTTGAACACAACGTAACGCAAAAAGCAACACAACATACCTTACATTTAAACAAAATAAAAATGGAGTTTGTTTACAGTAAAGTCGGAACGTATAATTTAGTCAAATTGAAAGTAGCCTACCAGCTGCAAAGTTAAAACTTATAACTTAATATATATATATATTAGTTCACTCTCACCTTTGTAGGTAAAATCACTTACATCGTGCCGACAAAAATGTCACTAAGTGTCATTTTTGGAAACTTAACACCGTAACCTAAATAGGTAGTGTTCCCAAAAGCTATACAGTAGATTGACAAATGTTCCAGCTAATCAGCTCTCTGAAGACGGCGGGTTCTTTATGTAGACTACAGTAGACTACAACACTGTCTATCTGTCATTGAAAGCGTGGTAAATAGTAAAATAAATCAATATTATAGCAGTGTTGCGGCATGCGCGAGCTGCTTTGTGTAAGTAATATAAGATTAATTTATTTAGAAGTCACACAGTCTGATGTCCAGTGTCGAGTTAAAATGGTCAAGTGCCTTGTTGGTTTATGGATTCCTAGAAGTGTAAAGTTTCTACCAATGTTAAGTGTGGTTGAAAACATGAAGACGTGTCACTACAGGATGTAGTAATCAACTGACTGAAGGTGAGATATATAAGATAAAGCTGTATGTAGTCCACAGTTGCGAAACAGTCTTACCTGTCTGTTTACATTGGTCAGCAATTTTTAATTAACATTTGTGTTATAACAAATATATATATATCAATTACTATGGGATCTTCAAAAAGCTTATATAACTTTTTTTCTGACAATGAAGTAACAGCTGTTGTAACTAGTACAAAACATTTCGGCAGAAACTGGTATGGTACTGGTATGTTATTAGAAAAACGAACAAAAAATCGAAATAAAATAGGCTATAGCCTGCTAGGATATAGGCTATGCTATTTACTCTAGGTGTTTGACTTTAGACTCAAAATCCCCTAAACCAACCCTAACCTTCTCTTACAAAAATTAACCAAGTATCATCATGGTATTTTGTAGTAAAATCATAGTAACCCCAAAATAAACAGGGTTACTATATTAAGACCATATTACTGTAGCTGAACCATGGTTAATTGCATCCAAACTATGGCTTCCACCAAACAACATGGTTTCTGCAATATTACCATAGTAAAACCATGGTTAATTTTACCCTGATCAAGTCCTTCTCTCGACCGTAATGTGACCAAATCACTGCGAGGCAATCTAACACTACGCCATCACAGCAATGCTTGAGGATGCAGTTTGTTCTCAATTTCTGTTTCCAACAGACTTTTTGAGTGCAAATGGTCACTCTGATAAAAATATTAAACCTAAATCAAATTTTAAAGGCCAAACACCATAGGCTACACCACACAATATTTTACAGTGCTATACTTGCTTATATTCTTGCTCCATTGTCCAATACAGATTACTCACTATTTTGAGTTGTAAAATATACCACATAGAATATTGGTAGGACAGAATTGTCCTTCCTTCCATGTTTCCTTCACTCCTTCCTGGGACTGACTGACTGACTGACTTACAGTGTAGCAAGGATAATTGTTGTAACTAGTACTATACATTTTGGCAGAAACTGGTCAACTTGGTAAATGTTCGGACGGACCCAAACCACAAACAAAAACTCAAATATATTGAAAAATAACTAACTAAATAAAATTATTTAATTTCTCTCAATCTTATGAGGCTGTGGAAAGTGTAAGACAAATTGTCATGCAAAATCTGTGGTCTGCCTCTCAAAATCAGCCACAGCCTTTGTTTTCCACTTTTATTGAATGCAGTCATAAAATAATAATATTCAGCATCTATAGATCACCCACAGGTCAATACAACTGGTCTCTTTTTAAGGTTAAAAACCTGTGATAAATGTGCTGGAATCTGTTACATCTTTTTGTCAGCCAGATTTTAAAAGGTGTTACTTTTCAGATTGACCTGAAGATGGCGGTATATATCTTCAGTGGTTTCAAACTTGTCGGGTCATGGATAGTTCACAGGCATTTTAAACTTTTCTTTGCCAAAATGTAATGTCTCACCATAACCTGCATGGTAGGCCTATATTTTATTTTCAGCATCAGAAGAACTTTCAAATGACTGCTTGGTCCAAGAGTCAATTACCATGTTGCACGTAGTACTATCGAGGTGCTTGTGATGTGCTTCAAGTAATTTTAGTCATACCTGCTGAAGCAAAGGTCAATGCTTTGGCTCAGCGGTTCAAGGACATGAGCCTGTCCAGATTTGGACATTGATGTGAGGAACACTACGACATTTGCCAGTCCTCTCCTGGTCTCCTGCTACTGAGGTTTGTTTGAGCTGACACATGCCCAATGCTTGCCTTGATGGGGTCAGATGTGATTAGAGAAAGAGTAGAGAGAGAACCTGTGGATTTTGGTGTTGAACATATAGTGACAGTTTTACTTTTGTTTGTTAACTAAGGATAATTAACTGGCAGAAGGTATAAAAGTTATTACATTTTATGTGCTTAAGATATACTTGATTTGCTTCAGAGGAAACAATGTTTTGACCTAGTAATGATGTAATATAATATTCATGACATTGGCCTAATAGTCAGTTGATTCAAAAAGACTGTTTTTCTACCAGTAAAAACTTTATAGCCTTCTTAAAACACTGCTAAAATGCATTCCAGTTGATGTAGTATGATTAAAGATGATCAGTAACTACCTACTTACACCTTTAGGGCTAAATATTTTTAAAGTCAAGTCATTTTTATTTGTATAGCGCTTTTCACAACACACATCGTTTCAAAGCAGCTTTACAGAAAATCATGCATTAACAGAAAATGAAACTGTAATATCTTTAAGTCTTAGAGTCATCATTGTGTAGTTTGAATAAATATCAGGGCTCAACTCTAAGAATTTTTTCTACTGGCCTGGTTGGGCCAATGCCTCAGATATTTACTGGCCCTGCCAAAATTTTCACTGGCCCCAACACAAAAATGAAAAATAGATGTTTTTACCATCATGGCTTTAAAAAATTTGTCAGAAAATAAATATTTTTTACATATCTTATGTTTTTAATACAATGTCCCAAGGGTAGCTCAGCGAGTATTATCACTGACTACCAAACCTGGAGTCGTGTGTTCGAATCCAGGGCGTGCTGAATGACTTCAGCCAGTTCTCCTAAGCAACCAAATTGTGCCCAGTTGCTAGGGAGGGGAGAGTCACATGGGGTAACCTCCTTGAGGTCGCTATAATGTGTGGTTCTCTCTCTCGGTGGGGCATGTGGTGAGTTGTGTGTGGATGCCGTGGAGAATAGCGTGGGGCTCCACATGCGCTACGTCTCCGCAGTTACACACTCAACAAGCCACATGATAAGATGTGCGGATTGGTGGTCTCAGACATGGAGGCAACTGAGATTCGTCCTCCACCACCCAGATTAAGGCGACTCACTACACCACCATGAGGACTTGGAGCGCATTTGGAATTGGGCATTCCAAATTGGGGAGAAAAAATTTAAAATACAATGTCCCCCAAAATTTTATCACATTTATAATTTGCAAGATATGATTTATGCCTTATGTAATCCCATATATGCGCTTTACAGATATAAATTCGTAAATACATCATATTAGAGGTCGACCGATATTGGTTTTTTCAGGCCGATGCCATGCCGATCTTTTGAAATCCGGGTCGGCCGATGGCCGATTAATGCAGCCAATTTATTTTGGCCGATATTTGGCCGATATGTGCTTGTTTTTAACCTCTTATTTGAACCTTTTATTTGAAAGATAAAATGTAACACAAATAATTACTTAAGATAGACAAAATTTCTCAACAAATACATTTATTGAACACTTGACACTTAAATTAAAAATGTATAATGTAAAAACATATTGTATAAATAATGTATAACAAATATATTAAATAAACAAAGCAGGTGTTACGAACTGGTCCGAGACACGAAGGTTGAGATCCAAATGCAGCTTTAATTAAGGGGCAATCCAGACACGTAATCCAATATTCAGAGCATCCAAGGGAAGCACAGGCATAACTAGGGATGGGTATCGTTAAGGTTTTAATGGTATTACTATCTTACCGTTACTGCTTATCGATCCGGTACTTCAACTGTATTCTTAACGGTTCTTTTTGTTACATATATATATATATATATATATATTAAACAAAGATAAACGTTATATAGGCACAGTGATTTAAGTTCAGGAAGGTCTACTAACATTACTGTTCAGGTGTGGTCTAAAAAGAAATCTAATAAAGAAATCAATTGTAAAATAACACTGCATAGTTTATCATAGATAGATTAATGCTTATTAATGCAGAAGTTATTCATTCAGGAGCTGTAAGTGATTTTCTCTTTGCCTTTTGTTGTCTGATTCGCAGTAATGGCTCAATCGTCAGCATGTTTATTAGGATGCTTCCCCTTTAAGACCGAGTTCAGATCTAATAGACTCCTGATGCAGCATATTTTCTCCCAACTATTTCCATAACTACGTCCATTTAAGACATAAACTGTGTTTAAGTGAATCTCCAAGCCGGTCGTTTAGACATATTTTTTTGTATAGTTGATCGTTTAGACGCGCACATGAAACCCAAAGTAGCCTATACTTTGCTTGTCTCGTTGCGGTGTGTTTCGGAGCGCGCGCCGCCTTGGGAACGGTATCTCTTGCGCTCTTTTTATTATTAAACACGTCCCGCAATTTAGCAACAGTAGCTAGACTGCATTTTACAACAATCACCGATCGTGCTGATTCTGACGTTAAGTTTGAGTTTTAGGGAGAAATGTCAGTGTACCGCTGTGAAGGGAAGGAAGTTGTGCTAGACAGAATGCGGCTTATGTATAAATATTGTTTTTATAATCTTTGGAAGGCGAAATATAAATAAAATCAGACTAATATCACAGATCTAAACCAGGCTACGTTTGAATGTTTAGTTCTGTCACTCATTTAGCAGGGCTGTGTTGTGCTCGCAGTGCACGAGATATCTCTCTCTCTCTCTCTCTCTCTCTCTCTCTCTCTCTGACTGCGAATAGCTAAATTGCATCACAGACAAATGGTTTCATAGAATTATTATACATAGAAATGGCTGGCGAGATAAAATAACTTTCTCTTTATAGCAATAATACATGTATTTTCTTAATTTCTCCAGTACCGACAGCAGAAGTGATAACGTCCGAGCTTACCAAAGCCAGTCCTTCAATAGCATATAGCGCGTTGGTATCTTTTTTATTACTTATTTCTCTGCATTGAGTGACAACCCTCTTGAATATAAGACACACAAACAGAACAAATAAAAGTCTCAGATTCACTGTCTGTAATTGCAAAATTCTTGCTTACTTATTGTGACATGATATCAACCCTTCTGCTGTGATAATGCAACTTCAACTACGCTATCAATATCCAAAGTAGCCGAATGTCATGTCGCGTTTTTTCTCGAAGTTGGCAGTAAAATATCAAAAGTTTTTAATTAAATATAAAGAAGTTCAAATTTAATCCTTACTGTTTTCTCCAAGGAACTTAGGTCCTTCCTTAGGCACCGGATGAGGTCTGCTCATTCTGCTGGAAAATGACTCTAGGGGCAGCGTGCGTCGAACACGTGTTCCACAACAACACTAGGCTGCCCACAGATGCGCCTGCCTAATAATCGGCTTGATATACTTGGATATTGGCCGATGCAGATTATGTAAAAAATGCTAAAAATCGTCCAATTAATCGGCCGGCCAATTAATCGGTCGACCTCTACATCATATTATCCTCAGCCATCCTGCCATTTACACAGGTATTTTTAAGCGAAGAGTTCTGTGGAGGAGATGATGGGTTTTCTGTCACCCGTTTAGTCAATCTGTCATGCAAGTTTTGCCCATGTGTAGTGTTTTCACAAGAAGGCTCAAAGATTATTCACCAAGTTAAAGATTTTATTCCTTTCTGAGAGAACAGACTTGTTACTAAATCAGTTAGTTGGTAGATATTAGGCTGCGGATATTACTGTGAATTAACAATATGTATATAACATGAAATCAGACAACCCAAATAAGACCAACACTGACTGATATACAAAGAACAAAAACTAAAATACCTGTATGGTACAGAAATTAGACATGTAACAGGTGTTTTATGAGGATGATATGAAGTAGACTGTTTCAAATATTCATCTTCACCCAGCGGCTGAACAGCTCTGATAATATTAGCCATAGTGAACTTGCTTCTTTTCATATCAAACAGCATTATCATGTCGAATTAATGTTTACGTTTTGAAACATTACCTAATTAAATGTATACTTACATTGTGGATATTGAGCAGCTTGTGATTTCCAGACACGTGTATTACTGGGGTTGAACAATGTTTATTATGTCTCATTGATAATCTCTAAAGGTGAATTATTGAGAGAAAATGTGTTTGTTTTTTTACAGTGGGAATAAAACTAGCGCTCTGTCCCATTACGAGACTGCGTGCATGTTAAACAGACTACACTGCACGGGGAGAGATGATGATGAGACATGCACGGAGAGACATGGATTTTCAGTCCTATAGAAAGAAACTGTTGATTTGTTGTGTTCCAATGTGTGTATTACTAATTTTCAACAATTTGTAAAAGTATGTGTGGGGGATCCTTAAAATGTTGCACATGATTTTAAATCCCACTACGAAATTCATTGGTAATATCTGCTGCTAAGACACTTAGAAAAGAGCGAGGACAGTGCTAGGAGAGTGCACTCGGTGTCTGCATGATCTTGTGCTTGCATACGAGTGTGCCTTGACCTGTACAGTGTATTATGCATTTGCACATCTTTGCGAGATAAATATACTCTTGCTCGCTCCTCGGTTAGAAGACTTCATTCACTCTCTGTAATTTTTGTGCTCTCTCACTTGTTGATTGCTGGCACTAATGTTATAAATGCAGCACTGGCCCAATCGGGCAAGTGACAGTTCTAGCAACTGGCCCGAATCTTTCTCACACTGGCCCCGAGCCATCGGACAGTCCTTATTGTCGAGCCCTGAATATGGTTGTAAATTAAAAAAATAAAAAAAAGGTTTAATTGTATTTAGAACTCCAGTGTGTAAGCCGAAAGTGACTGTGGCAAGGAACACAAAACTCCATAAAATTTTGGTTAATGGAGAAAAATTACTTTGGGAGAAACCAGGCTCACTGTGGGGTACAGTTGCCCTCTGGCTAAACAACATGAATATAATGCCAATATTAATTATTTACATGCAGTGCAAGTCATGGTTTAAAATGAGTAAATTGAGTAAGTGTTAAGGGCCAGTGTTTAATCAAAGATTTTTTAAGAACTGTAAGATTAATGGCTAATGTCTTTGAAGTTTTTCCTGGATTACTGCAGAAGTTCACATAGATGCAATTGTCCTTTGTTAGTTGGCTGATGAAGGGTTTTGTTGGCAATTAATTGATAGTCTATGTATTCCATTTCAGGAGTGTAGTCCATTATGAGACCAATGTGATGCAGGCAGAGATGAGTGAAGTGCATTGCAGTTCAACCGGCCGGTCAGTTCGGTGAGGTCTATCCTAAGTCCAAGGTTCAGGCAGTGGCATATGAAGTATCCCATGTCTTATGGCTGGAGGTGGCATCAATTCATCCTCTGAAGTCCATCTTAAGAATCTGAAGTGATGTCTGGCTGGCACTGGCTGCATTTAGCCATCATCACTCAGAGACACATAGCAGTGGAGTCCGACACCAAGCAGGATTGTAGTTAGATCTGGCCGGTTCTAGTGGCCTTGGGATAGGAAGTTAAATGTTTCTGGTTCCGGCAGACTTAACTAAAGCAGCTTAATTGTGAGTTGATGGATAAATTAAGTGTATGCCTGGCTAAAAAGATGAGTCTTTAGTCTAGACTTAAACTCAGTGAGTGTGTCTGCTTCCTGAACTGTGTTAGGGAGACTATTCCATAGTTTAGGAGCTATAGGAAATGAATAGGAAAAGGATCTACCTCCTTTTGTGAATTTGTATATTCTAGGAACTATTAACAGGCCAGAATTTTGCAGTCGTAATGAACATGGTTGTAGAAAGTCACTTAAGGACTTCAAAGTTAGACCATTCAAAGCTTTTGTACGTAGTTAACAGAATTTTTTAATTAATACGAAATTTAACTGGTAGCCAATATAACGATGATAAAATGGGGCTAATATGATCATATTTCTTGGTTCTAGTCAGCACTCTGGCTGCTACATTTTGAACCAATTGAAGTTTATTTATTGATCTTGCTGGACATCCTCTCAGTAATGCATTACAATAATCTAGTCTTTAGGTCATGAACGCATGAATTAGTTTTTCAGCATTAGTAACAGAGAGCATGCGTTCTAATTTAGCAATATTTCTGAGGTGGAAGAATGCTGTTCTACAAACATTGGAAATTTGATTTTTAAAGGAAATATTGGTATCAAATAAACTCATCAAAAAAGAAACGTCCCTTTTTCAGGACAATGTATTTTAAAGATAATTTTGTACAAATCCAAATAACTTTACAGATCTTTATTGTAAAGGGCTTAAACAATGTTTTCCATGCTTGTTCAATGAACTATAAACAATTAATGAACATGCTCCTGTGGAACTGTCATTAAGACACTAACAGCTTACAGACGGTAGGCAATTAAGGTTGCAATCCAATATCCGAATATCACACCTGTGGGACAGGAACACGATGGCAACAACATCTGCCTGAGTTACACAAGGAACGCACAATCCCTCCATCAATGTTCAGACTGTTCACAATAGGCTGAGAGAGGCTGGGCTGAGGGCTTGTAGGCCTATTAAAAGGCAGGTCCTTACAGACATCACTGGCAACAATGTTGCCTATGGGCACAAACCCACCAGACAGGACTGACAAAAAGTGCTCTTCACTGACGAGTCACGGTTTTGTCTCACCAGGGGTGGTGGTCGTCGGATTCGCATTTATAATCAAAGGAATGAGTGTTACACCAAAGCCTGTACTATGCAACGGGAGGTGGAGGGTCCGTCGTGGTCTGGGGCAGTGTGTCACAGCATCATCGGAATGTGCTTGTTGTCATTGCAGGCAATCTCAATGCTGTGCATTACAGGGAAGACATCCTCCCTCATGTGGTACCCTTCCTGCAGGCTCATCCTGACATGATCCTCCAGCTCGTTCTGTGCGTGATTTCCTGCAAGACAGGAATGTCAGTATATCAATCCCATTGAGCACGTCCAGGACCTCTTGGATTGGAGGGTGTGGGCTAGGGCCATCCCCCCCAGATATTTCCAGGAACTTGCAAGTGCCTTGGTGGAAAATTAGGGTAACATCTCACAGCAAGAACTGGCAAAACTGGTGCAGTCCATGAGGAGAAGATGCACTCCAGTACTTAATGCAGCTGGTGGCCACACCAGATACTGACTGTTACTTTTGATTTTGACCCCCCTCTTTGTTCAGGGACACATTATTCCATTTCAGTTTATGTCTTAGTTGTTGAATCTTTTTGTTCATATAAATATTTACATTAGGGCTGTCGATTTAATGCATTAATTCAGAGAAACCACACAAGCATGTCTGATGCAGGGTGTGGCTGGATTGAGATGGTGCAAAATTTGGAAGTTACCCATAAATATTTAATCACGAATAAAATCAAAGAAATTTCCTTCAAACTTATTTGTAAGTACTACCTCACTAATTATTTTCTTGTAGAGAGATTTAATTGTGATGTCGATATATTCTGTACATTTTGTGGTCTGCAGCAGGAAAAAATAAATAATTTATTTTGGAGTTGTCCCTACTCGACTTGTTTTTGGTCTGATTTCTGCAAGATTGTTAGAGATCATATTCCCAGCTTTCAAATTTGTTTTGAAAATGTTTTATTCTTTTTTTTTTTAGCTATGACATGTCTCTTCATAAGGAATATTATTTGATTAATGTTCTGCTTTTGTTGGCAAAGTTTAGTATTCATAAATGTATGTATGTGTAACGATTACCCTGTCTTGTTTCTCTGTTGCCCTTTTTGTTTACCATTTGTTGTCACGTTTGCATTTCTTAGTTTTCACTTTAGTCCCTTATGTAATTCCATAGTCTCTTTGTTAGCGTTCGTGTTTTCCTCTGTTCATTGTTTTCACCTGCCCTTGTTAATTTGCCTTTGGTTTCTGTTAATCACATTGTTATCTTGTTTGAGTTCTGTTCTTTCATTGGTCCCTTTTTTCCCTGTCTGTGTATTTATACCCTGTGTCTTTGTTCAGTCTTCGTCGATCGTCGTTTGATGTTTAACCTGATGTTTCTTTCCTTCCCGAGTTCCCTGTTCGTGTCAACCTTGGTCAGCTCATTCAGTTTATGTTTCATTTCCCCATCGTGGGTTGTTGCTTTGTGTTTTGCCCTGTTTATTCAGTTAAATAAAGTTCAACTGCGTTTGGATCCGCATCTCCTCGTCAGCCTCATTACTCAAGCGTAACAGTGTGGTGGTTATAAACCATTAGTTGTAATTTTTAATTCAGAGGTTCAGCAATACCTAAGAACAATTTCCAATTTTAGTAACAAGAAAGCTGTAAAGTGTATTGAAATATGTAAACAATTTGATATTATTATTAAACGGTTGATTTATTTATTTTCCTTTTTGTTGTTGTTTGTTTTAATATACCTCTTGGCTCTAGATGTAAAAATATTGTAAGCATTTATGAAAAAATAAAATAAAAACAATGTCTGACGCAGGTCTAAATTGACAGGTCCAGAAACAAGCCCTCATAATAAATGTCGAACTTATTGACAAATTTACTTGTGTAATGGATTGCTGTAAACTGTATGCCAATGATTGACATATGATCAAAAATATGGTATTAAACAATACATTGTATTCTAAAGACACTTTTTGTATTGTCTTATCAATGATTAACTCTTCTGCCACAAGAATGTAATGCATTTTAATTATCAGAATATTTTTTATTTTTATATATATATATATATATATATATATATATATATATATATATATATATATATATAATTTTTAAATATTTAAAGATAACTATGTATAATTATATATTGATATAAATATGTATAATAATTATATATTTAACTATTGTTATATAAGGGGCTTTCTCAGCAAATATATGTATATGCGATTAATCACGATTAATTAATCGGGACACCATGTAATTAATTCGATTACAATTTTTAATCGATTGACAGTCTTCATTTACGTATGTTAAATGTGCTGAAAACAAAAGCAGTTGAAAGTGAAAGGACGTTTCTTTTTTGCTGTGTTTATAGCACCCAAGTTCTTCGCTGTAAACCAGTACATCCATCAAGAGTCAAATTATTTTATCATTATTTTAGTAGCTTATTTTTAGAGATATTTGGTCCAATAATTTGTACCTCTGTTTTGTCAGAATTGAGTGGAAAGAAATTTATGGTCATCCAATCTTTGATTTCATTGATAAACTTCTAATTTGGAGAATTGTGACATTTCGTCAGGTTTCGAAGAAATATAAAGTTGGGTGTCATCTGCATAACAGTGGAAACATATTCCCCTGATAATTCATACTGATAATATCTCCCAGGGGAAGCATATATAAGGAGAAAAGAAGAGGTCCTAAAACTGATCCCTGTGGCACTCCATATTCCTCATTTACATAGACAAAGTGGTAGCGGTCTGCTAAAAAGGACCTAAACCACTCTAATGCAAGTCCACAAATGCCAACATAATTCTCAAGCCTATTCAAGAGAATGTCATGATCTATGGTGTCGAAAGCAGCACTAAGCTATAAAAGCACTAAGAGAAATGCAGGCGCAGTCAGATGATAGGAGCAACTCATAAACTCTGATAAGTACTCTCTCTGTACTTCGGTGGGGCATAAATACTGACTGATATTGTTTGTATATACTATTTCTTTGTAGAAATGAACATAATTGGGAGGACACTACCTTTTCTAGTATTTTATTTTACATAGTCCTGTATGAGATTTGAAATCAGTCTATAATTATCAAATTCTCCAGGATCAAGTGGCTTCTTAATAAGCAGTGTGATAACGGCAATTTTAAAGTTTCTTAGGACATGACCTAAGGATGGTGAGGAGTTTGAGGTCTGAGATTACAGAGAATACCTTTTTTAAGAGCTTAATTGGTATTGGAACTAACATACATGTTGTGGCATGAAGAGCTAACAAAATGTTTGACAGCGAAGGATTGAAGTTGCTTGTAAGGAAAATTATGAGACACTGTTTTCTGAGGTACTGTTACAGACGATTCCATAATTCCAATTTTATTTCTGATTATTTCAATTTTATCAGTAAAGAAATTCATGAAGTCAAAGAAAAAGTCTTAGAGATAGGCTTCTCAAAAGAGAAAGGATATTAAGTGTAGCAAGGCTAAATTAGTAGATTAGAGTTCATTTCTCTATAGTTTGCTATTAGAGAAAATATGAAATTATTGCAATTATGAAAATATTGATTAAGATTTATATTGGTGGGTGTATTCAGGCAGTTTGTCCATAACCATAATATGGTTCACAATACATGTTGAAAGTGGCACAAAATCTGAATACAGTATTATGCCAACATGTGACACCAAACCTGACACCAATTATTATTATTTTTTTTTAATACAATCTATTACAATTAAGTTCACACATTAGTTTGTAGGAGCATGATCAGAGTTGTCATCATTTAATGCCCATTGAGCCTTACCAGACAAATACAGTAACATAAACAACTGCAAGGAAAATGAGATTGGCCTAACATAAGATAACATATTTAATTGATTTGGGGAAAAGCTTCAGCTGAGTTTACAGGAATAAATTAAATAAATCTGTGAAATATCTTGCAATATGCAATTTCTTAAAAGGCTGTCTAACAAATACATTTTTCATTTTCAGATCTGAACAAAACAATTAGAAGTTAGCAATAAGGCCTTTTTTATGTTATCATAAAGTAGCTTTGGTTCAAGAGAAAGAAAAAATGTAATCATGCCGTTTCACACTGATCTCTTTTCTCTTTCTCCCAATTGTTATCCTGCCCTTATGGTGACTGACAGCTACAGTATGCCCCAAGCAAATTGACAGCTGTATGCTGAAGGATATTATACAAAATATAGTTTTTTTTTAAATATCTTGCCCTAAAGGCTAGTATTAATCGTTGATCACCTTCAATGATGAAACCGCAAGATATTCAAAGTGAATGATTAAAAAAAAATATGAAATATCCTTTTTTTTGTCTCTTTAGCACAACAGTGCTTTGGGCTGTCATTCACTTTTTCAAATGGAATGGGAAACTTTTTTTAATATGGTTTGGCCTTTTAATGATTATATAACTACTGGACGTCACCATCACTGCTGAAAGCCAATGTTGACAGGATCTGTTGTTTGTGCACAACAGCTAAACTTCCCAGTGCAATCCTTCCAAGAACTGGGCATATGTGCATTCTCAGTGGCAGATTACACAGATGACATGATCTGATGAGCATATAAGCTGTTATCTGGGTCAACGCTAGTCTCCAATTTCATGCCTTGAAAGATCCATCATATCTGTATTGTTCCTCTCAAACTGTCACCAAAATTCCTTTGACATTTCAGCTCATCTATATCCAGGGTTGGGGAGTAATGGAATACATGTAACAGGATTACATATTTAAAATATAAGTAACTGTATTCAGCTACAGTTACAATTTAAATAATTGGTAATTAGAATACAGTTACATTCAAAAAGTATTTTGATTACTGAAGAGATTACTTTGCATTTTATTGTCATTTGTTTCATTTAATATTTAGTGCTTTCAGATGGAAAACATTTATACATATAAATGATGCGATCCAAAGTGCATTTGAACTGCGGTGAAACACTTTCTTATGATTTGTTGCATTCTTACGAGCAGACAGAAAGTACATTTGAAGTAAGTTTGGACAGAAGAAACCTTGTGTAAATTGTCAGCTTTACACTAAGCTAAATGCTATTTCTAGCCATTTTACACGCACGTTACCAGGCACGATAATATTTTTTATCAAGGAAATTCACGTTGGATCATAATTTCTTTTTTTCTACTTAGACCTTTGATATTATGGCAAAAATCATATTCTTGATCATAATTTGTATTATTGTTTTCCTGTAAACAAATATCAAAAAATCTTTAAAATAAGATCAATTTGATTTATCTTGTTTTAGAAACAACACTGCATAAGATATTTAGGTTTTTCAAAGAATGTATTTTTAACATGTGTATTTTGTCTTACTCTACTGGTCGAGATTTTATAGTCAAAACAAGTTAAAAAAAATGTACCTTTGCTGAAGAAGTAATCCAAAGTATTTAGAAACCGTTATTGACCTTGAGTAATCTAATGGAATACATTACAAATTACATTTTACAGTATGCATTCTGTAATCTGTAGTGGAATACATTTAAAAAGTAACCCTCCCAACCCTGTCTATATCCTAGCATGTATGTGTTACATATACCTTGTCTTGTTTCTCTGTTGCCCTTTGTCTGCCATTTTTGTCACCTTTGCATTCCTTAGTTTTCACTTTTGTCCCTTGTGTAGCTCCTTAGTCTCTTTGTTAGCTTTCTTGTTCACTTGTCATTGTTTAAGAACTACACTTCCCAGCATCCACCTGCCATCATCACTGCCATTTTGTTCATTATTCTCACCTGTGTCTTATTCAGTCATCACTCACTGTGTATTTAAGCCCTGCTTTTTGTTCACTCCTTGTCGTTCGTTGTTTGTTGTTAGCCTGGTTTGTGTTCCCTGCCCGAGTTCTCTGTCTTGTTCCTTCGTGTTTAGTTTTCAGTTTTCAGTTCTATTTTCCCCATTGAGGGTTGTTCCTTTGTGTTTTTCTTGCTTGTTTATTTAATAAAGTGAAACTGCATTTAGATCTGCATCTCCTCGTCTGCCTTGCTGCTCAAGCGTTACAGTATGTTTAGCATGTGTTTTGAAGTGTTGCATGTTAATGGTGTGATGACTTCAGTGGAGCCTGAGCTAATTGAAGCTTTGCATATTTTACTCCTAACTTTAATGAACTGTTGACATTTAGCTGACCTCATGTTATACCATATTTAGCTGCAAAGACAACTTGCAAGCCGCTTAAGATTTTACAAATGAGCAAAAAAAAAAAAAGTGCTATCATATGTATTTTACCCCCCTGACACAACTAATGCCCTCCCAAAATGAGCAATCACTGACCTTACGTTATCCCCCATATGGGACACTGCAGCATAGAAACCATATGCAAGCTACTTAATGACAGCTGACCTATTTCTAAATATATTCTCAGTGTGAATTTTTACACTTCCTTCTGGCCTGAATTTTGAATTTCTTTTTTTTTTTGTTACCAATAGAATTCTATGTAGATATTCAGGAATTGTATCTATATTCATTTTTAAATAGTTTTTTTTTTAATTATTATTTCACAGATTGAAGCCAATGGATAGAATATGTATATTTTTTAATTCTCTTGATGATATTTCAGTCAAATCTGATTGTTTGTATAAACCTCCCTGAAGGTGGAGCAGGATCAAATATGACAAAACAAAAATTAGCACAGAGCAGCACATCATATCATTTACATCACATTCAGTGTGCATCTCTGAACATGGTGCAACAGAGTGGCATAACAAACATGCTGTGTTTCTGGGTCACTGAGCAGCTTGTCAAACTGACAGAGAGAGAACCAAAAGATGGATAGAGATGCAGAGAGAGGGAGAGGAAGGTCAGATATAGTGTAACAATGGATAATTTGCAGCTAGTAGGCCAAAAGAGCAACAAAATCAGAATCATGATATAGATATAAGCTATGATCAGTTTATCTGTCTGCTTGTCCAGACAGATATTCTGTCAACATCTACAGTTGAAGTCAGAAGTTTACATACACTTTCTCATTAAAACAAATTTTTAACCACTCCACAGATTTAATATTAGCAAACTCTAGTTTTGGAAAATCGTTTAAGACTTTCTATTCTAATACTAATCTATTTTGCGCATGACACGAGTAATTTTTCCATCAGTTGTTTACAGATAGATTGTTTCACTTTTAATCGACTATATCACCAGTCCAGTGGGTCAGAAGTTTACATACACTAAGTTAACTGTGCCTTTAAGCAGCTTGAAAAATTCCAGAAAATGATGTCAAGTACTGCACGATTTGGACAAAAAGTCATATTGCGATTATTTTGAAAAATATTGTGATTGCAATTTGAACTGCGATTATGATGGTAATGTTTCCCACATGTTCTAGGCTGCTGGGGTTTTCACTCTTGAGCCCTCTTAAAAAGAACAAAACTGAGAACTTTTTTCAGTTCAACCACAAACATATCAATATATAAACAGTGAAACAAAGTCTTCTTCATATTCAAATGTTACCATCCATCATGTACCTGTTTTTGTCCATTTTGTGATAGGGTCTCAGCCCACTAATCATCATCATTAGTTTTTGAAACAGTCAACTTGAATATTAGGGATGCGCCAATCAGGATTTTAACATCCGATACGATTTTCTTTTCATCTCATCAATTGATGCTGATCATTGAGCTTTTTATCAGCAGCTCTGTCAAAACTGGTTATGTGTAAGCTTTCTGCTCAGTGTCACAGTTAACTAAATTTCCCTGTTGCCTAGTTTTTACTGTCAAAAATAATGTTGATATAATATAATTTTTAAATATAAATGTTACTCTTTATTCTAGGCCTTAAAAACTAGTAGACTTATACAAACTATTCTTTATTGTATATAAGATAGTCCTAAAGAATGAGGCTTAATGTCTAACTGAAGTTGAACTGATTAATTTAATTATTTGTATTCATTATTTTATTATATTTAATTTGGTAATGCATTATAGTATAGAATTTAAATATTTAATATAGATTTATTATATGTACGTTCCTTCTTTTTTATTTTGTTGGATGTTGGTGATATTAGTTCTGCTTTCACTTGTTTCCGTGGGGAATGTAATAAGTGTGACACTCCCTCGTGAGGTAAATAAATGACAGGAGAATGAAGAACTCATGTTTCTGGACTCTACAGGTGTTACTGTTAATGCTGTTTGCTCAGCAATCATTTACTAAAGATATTTGAATTATACCCCATCTTGTATTCTACGTTATTATTATGATATCTGTGCCTTGCGGAAACGGAGATGCTGCTACCGCACATAATAATAAAAAATGCTTCAGGCAGGATGCGCCAGTTTATTGTAAATAAAGTGTTTAGCGCTCATAAGCAAACGGAACAGAACTCTGATCACTTCTGTTACTCTAAGCATGAGAGGGAGTTGTTTAGTGCAGAACTGCTCTGAAAACAATAACAATGTTCTAATTTAATATAGACTGCAGCGCAAATAAACTTTGAAGAGAGCAGAATATTTATTTATTTAAATCGCAACCCTTCCTGTTTAATAATCGCACAAGGTTATATCGCGGTTTCGATTTTATTTAGATTAATTGTGCAGCCCTAATGTCAAGTCTTTAGACAATTAGCCTTCTGAAAGGATGTGTACCTGTGGATGTATTTTAAGGCCTACCTTCAAACTCAGTGCCTCTTTGCTTGACATCATGGGAAAATCAAAAGAAATGAGCCAAGACCTCAGAATAAATTGTGAATCTCCACAAGTCTGGTTCATCCTTGGGAGCAATTTCCAAATGCCTGAAGGTACCACGTTCATTTGTACAAACAATAGTACGCAAGTATAAAGACGTGGGACCACACAGCCACCTTACCACTCAGGAAGGAGATCAATTCTGTCTCATAGAGATAAACGTAGTTTGGCGCAAAAGAGCAAATCAATCCTAGAATAACAGCAAAGGTCCTTGAGAAGATGCTGGAGGAAACAGGTAGAAAAATATTTATAACCACAGTAAAACGAGTCCTATATTGACATAATCTGAAAGGGTGCCCAGCAAGGAAGAAACCAATGCCCCAAAACTGCCGGAGACAAAGATGTTAGTTTTTGCAGAAATTTCCTCTGGTCTGATGAAACAAAAATTGAACTTTTTGGCCAATATGACCATTGTTGTGTTTGGAGGAAAAAGGGTGAGGCTTGCAAGCCAAAGAACACCATCCCAACCATGAACCATGGGGGTGGAAGCATCATGTTGTGGGGGTGCTTTGCTGCAGGAGGGACTGGTGCACTTCACAAAATAGATGGCATCATGAAGAAGGAAAATTATGTGGATATATTAAAGCAACATCCTAAGACATCAGCCAGGAAGTTAAAGCTTGGTCACAAATGGACAATGACCTCATGTATACTTCCAAAGTTTTGGCAAAATGGCTTAAGGACAACAAAGTCAAGGTATTGGAGTTTCCATCAAAAAGCCCTGACCTCAGTCCAATAGAAAATTTGTGGGCAGAACTGAAAAGCATGTGTGAGCAAGGATGCCTACAAACTTGACTTAATTACACCAGTTCTGTCTGGAGCAATGGGCCAAAATTCTAGCAACTTATTGTGAGAAGCTTGTGGAAGACTACCCAAAACGTTTGTTCCAAGTTAAAAAATCTAAGGCAATGCTACCAAATACTAACAAAGTGTATGTAAACTTCTGACCCACTGGGAAAGCGAGGATAGAAATAAAAGCTGAAATAAATAATTCTCTCTACTATTGTTCTGACATTTCACATTCTTCAAATAAAGTAGTAATCCTAACTGACCTAAGAAAGGGAATGTTTTCTACGATTAAATGTCAGGAACTGTGAAAGTCTGAGTTTAAATGTATTTGGCTAAGGTGTATGTAAACATCTTTTGGCACATATTATTTTTTTTTGATAATTCTATAATGATATTTAAAATGATGCTGTAAGACTAATTACAATACTTGAACAAAAAGGACATGAGATTATATGTATATATATGCATAATAATTAAAACAATCTGGACAAGGAAAATCCAATACTCTTACAGTAATTAGTCTCACTTAAACAAATTTACATCATTTTAATTGCAAATAAACATTTTAGAATAAGCTTTATATGACCACAAACAAATCAAAACCCTTTCAAGTGAAAAATGTGGTAGTTCTCTTTTATGATTCAGCTTAGTATGTATTTGTGTGCTATGTGCCTCTGAATTTGAGCAAAATCTGTTTCCAACTCAAGATGGCAGCATAACGCTTCGAATTTAAAAAATGTTTTTCAATTAATTATTAGATCTTGATGGATGTTCTCTAAAAAAATTGTAGTGGAATAAAAGGTAAATAGACTACATATATAAAACACAAAACAATCCCATTTTATTTGTCATACATATTGCAGAGCATAACACTTATCTAAGTAGTGCATGTCAACATATGTGGCATCTATGACTATCTATTCTCCATAAACCTCATCTTAACCAACCTATAGAATCTCAAATATTCAGATATTATAAGAAAGTTTAAATATTTTAAAGAAACAATCAAGCCATGTTCTGGTAGAAGGTCTGTTATATTTATGAGGTAAATCTGATTCTTATGTTTTTGTTTGTTTATGCTCTGCATGTCTGTGTGTTGCTGCTGGTACAGGTGATTTGCGATCAGCGTGAGGCCAGTCGTTATGTCCGCAGGGGGTCAGAAGAGCCAGTGTGGGGAAACAAAATTAATTCTCATGGCTCTAGGTTATGGCAACAGGTCAGGAGTTTATTGATTAAATGTCAGCTACTCAGGTGAATGTGATTCGTAACTCAGAGGAGGCCCTTCCACACAATCCATCACATGATATCAAAAGGAAGATTAAAGTCTATGTATTTACAATAGACTTAACACTTTCTACCTACCTATTATAAGGGGAAACAAATGATTATAAATCGAAACAAACCCTTTAATGCCATCTCAGGTCTTTAGTGACCCGGTCCTCATTCCACTGTGTGCACCTCATCCATTTTTTGGATATATGCCACTGATATTTCAGTGATTGACTTGAATTACATTTGATAAAATGCAATGTGGAAGTAAACTATAGCAGTGAAATGTATGTCAATGAAATGAATGTCAATCACTGAAATATCAGCAGTGTCTTGAGTAAGAAATAGCATGTGTAATATGTATGTGTACATACATATCATTGGATACTAATATGTAAAAATGTTTGGCGAAATACCCAAGTGTTTAAGGGATAGTTTACCCCAAAATGAAAATGCAGTCATCGCTTTAGTCATCTTAGATCAAAATTAGATGTTAAGCAAAATGTTAGCTTCAGTAACCATTCACTTTCATTACATTAAATCCATATAATTACATATCACTTACATTTTCTATGCAATGAAATCAATGGTGACTGAGGTTAACATTCTGCCAAACATATTTTTGTGTTCCACAGGAGAAAGAAAGTCATATGGGTTTGGAACAACATGAGAGTGAAAAACTGGATGTACTGTCCCTTTAACAAATAAATAGACAGGGATTTTATTTATTTATTTTTTAGTGGATTAAATAACAGAAGTCTGTAATGTCACAAGATATAATTCTATGAACAGTCACCCGTTCCCTCCAGAAAGGTACATGGGGTATTATCTGACAATTTGATTGACAAGTTTACTTCAAGGCCCAAGGTTAATGTTGTTGACATGGAAACCATTCAAAGGGTTAAGGGCTAAGATGAGAGTTCTGAAGATCGTGCTCTCTTTGTCAAATTAAACTCTCTGAATTTGGTCTCCTCTGAATATGTGGAGTGGTGCTGCTGGCAGTATGGGCCTCCTCAGGGTCATGGGGAAGTTATCCTCTGACTCCAATTGGCCAGAGGATCTGCCACAAGGAATAGCAAAGTTGTATTTAGGCCCACAGCACCAATAAAGCCCCAGTTGGACAGTCTATGTACCTTAGGGACAAGTTCACAGGCCATACTGGACTCTGTGGTAGCTCGGAGCACTGTGTGACATATAACCTTGCCCTGTCACCACCCTCACCAGTGTGTCAGCTGATATTAGACTGATTGACGTTGACCCGGCACTCAGGCTCTGAGGGTTTAGCATCGCTATATACGTAACCTCGCCCTGACTGTTCACCAGGACCGAGGACATTGGAAGCAAGGCATCCTCAGCTGTGTCCTACTCTGAAACAAGGGCAAGCGGTTCTGTGGTGTTATAAGAATTACAAATGCCTGCTTTGATTCGTAGATTTTTTGGGCATACACATTACCATATTGCATGAGCATAGCAATGTTTTGTTTGTTGTCTGTTTTTGTGTGTGTGTGTGTGTTTTTTTTTAAGTCTGCTTTGTTTATTAGATTTTTTTCTCCTGCTGATGAAATGAAATGTGAGTTGACATGGCATCTGATTCAGAGAGTTTAAAGTCATAGAGTTTGGCAATGTATCTTACCTTCTTGCTCTCCAGGTTTATGGTAGTTCTTTGTCTGCTGTTCTACTTTAATGTAACTTTTATTTTGCCCATTTGACTCCTTACTGAGCAAAAAAGTTACTGCCAGCTTTTATAAGAGCAAAATATAACAAGTTGGATTAAATGCACATCATAGACGGTGAATTTATTAAAGTAATTTCCAACAATTTCTCAGATTTACCAAGCAGATCATAGAATACCTTAGATCACTACTTTTTTACAACATTTAGCTTTCAAAGTCTTGTCCGAAGCTTCAAAATAAAATCCTTACAAGTGGGTTTGCTTGGTAACACAAGAAAGAAGAGAATTAAACATGGATGACAGCAGAGAGAAGAAAAATGTCATTTCCAATGCTATCCAACTCTGTCTGCCATTAAAATGTGCAATGACCCATACTGCATACAAAAATGATATCATGAACATTAAGTTCCTAAGTTAATGTTGTGTGCTGTGCTGGGTGCACTGGGCTGCCAGTGCACTAAGAGCATCCTTTTAATGTGCTACATGCCCCTCCTCTTTCCTATGGGGATTCATTGCACTTTTATAGCACACTGCCAAAGTGTTTCTTTTGATCACAAAGTTCATGCCCTAAATTAAATGCTCTCTTTAAAATATAGACTCTCAATAAGTTTAAAGCTCTGTTGTGACATTGATCTTGCTAGCACATAAGGTGTACTAACTGACAGTGTCCTAAAAATTATGTATAAAGGAGGATGGGAACACCATGCATTGTCTTGTGTGCAAGTGTATATGGTACGACATAGCTGGGAGACCTTGTGGTGATTTAACAAACAAAATACATTTTGCAATAATCTTCAGAGATGCACAATGCAAAATTGGAACCGTTTTTGGTAGGTTCGATGAAGCACAGAAAAAAGCTTTTTTTATGATAATACAACCCTCTAAAATGAAAATGTATTGAAACAGTATTTCATGATATTTCAATAATTTTAAACCGTTGAACATAGTTTTGCACTGCTTTTTTACTTCCCCACATGCAGGACAGATCATCAGTGTTTTAATTTTACAGCATATTTTTGATGCCGTTACTGTACCATCAGCCTACTGTATCTTTAGAGCAGTTTTCTTCTATGCAAAGCAATAAAAGTATGATTGTTTTTTTGTTTTGTTTTTTGTATTTGGTCTTTGTGCTTGCTGGAATATCAAGGAGGCCAAGCTGGTTTCTTGAACGTGGTGGCTGGATTGTTACTGGTGCAAGGTGGTCTACCAGCCTCGATAAAGTTCAATGAGGTAAATCTCAGACCCACCAGCTGGTGGTCCAGCTTATCCATCATTCAAATAAGCTTGGAACAACCAAGTTGACCGTATATAAACAGCTTGTTCAAGCTAAAAACAAATAAAAATAGATACCATATGTAAATTCGTTTTTTGTGTTATACTTTTAGGTTATCAGAGAATATCCAGAGAAAATTAATTGTAAAGAAAATAATTGCAACACAGTCTTGTCAAACCACCATAAATGTTTTGCATTACTGATTTTTATTCTTATAGAGACTTATGTTTAAGATGATAAAACATTTGCAAAATCGTGTAAAAATGAATGTTACACTTGATTGTCTCCTGAAATATAGAGGACAATTCGTCATGGAACCTATTTGTCCAACTTTACCTGATATAACAATATTGTACAAGTAATACTGGCAACAAAGAAGATTTGGTAATTTACATTTTGTTTACATTTTGAGTTAATATATGGAACTCACTGACACACAGTGAAGTTGTCACATAGGCTACATCTCTCAACTACTATTTTATTTGTTAAAAGGCCCATTTGCACAAATGATTGTATTTTCTAGCAGTTGTTTTGTCTTTTGGTTTAAATTTGCACAAAAAGCTATTTAATAACATAGAGTTTGTTATTTAAAGACAGGTTCCCATTGTTACAACTAAATACATACTGTATACTGTAACAGCATGCCCCACAATTAGGGCATGTTGATGTAAAATGTTAACGTGTTAAATTAACTGTAACTTATTTTGCTAGGTCATCAAGAAGGTCTATAATACCTGGAGAGAGCTATCCGTTACATTCCCATTCTTCTCAATGGCAGTTGGTCAGCTGGCACATGTACCCCTGAAAATATGTGATCTGGAGTCTACCAAATCACAATTATTTTTAAACAACCTTCAAATAGTAAGCATGCCTTTTGCCATCATGAAGGTGTAGTTCAAGAATCAACCAGCAGATGCTAAGACGCTAACAAACCAATTCCTTACTAGTGATGGGAAGTCTGATTTATTTCCTCAAACAGGTTATTTCGGACGGTTCGTTTCAATGAACCAGTTAAAAAAGAAAATAAATTAGCATCAGCGGTTCTTTTACATCATCACGTAATAACGTCTAGCATCCCGGTGTCAAGTTATTCATGCTCAAACATTCAAATAAAGCCATGTGTGAATTCAAATTGCCTTTTATTCAATAAAGTTACAATAATAAGGGTGATTATTTTCGTCAGTGTTTCATTCTTTAATCATGTGTATCGAACAGCCTAAGACTGCCAAATATTGAATACGTACATCTTGAAAAAGGTCCCTAAAGTTTTGCACCTAAAGTGCCCAATACAGACACTGATGCACAAACTCGGATATGTTCTACGTGTCTAATGCATATAAAGGGAATAAAGTAATCTTAATCAACTCACCAGAAACCTCAGGCTCGTTCAAGTTCTTGGTACATGCATGCCCATTGCTCACCCATCAAACTCCTCGATAATCCTCTGTAAACTTTGACAGTTATTTGGACTGGCACATTCGGTTCTTTCTCAGCCGGACACCACCGAAAAGCTGACTTTTGATTCTGTCTGTAGGTTACAGGACTAGCAACTCCTAAGAGCCACCTTCTCAACACATAGCAAGTCCTCGTTAATCCTCTGCAAACTTAGACATTTAGTGGGACCTGCTCATTTGGTTCTTATGGAGTCTGACAATACAACATGCTGTGTAGCCAGTACAAGTACTTTATGTGTCTTGTGTCATCAACCCAGAACCAAAGTTAAACAGTTTAATTTTGTGAACCGGCTCAACTGGATATGTTCAAGAATTGGCTATCACTATTCCTGACCCACTGCGGACACCATAATGAAATGTCATACCTTTTTGGAGCCAGTATGTACCTATATAAAAATTTACTTAAAATATGTTCTATTCATTGGATTGCAGAGTGTGATAACTAGTCCCAGTCTCCTCTATGTAAATTGTGCAGTTGCTACAACAGGAAATTATGACAAAGTAAGTTCCCTTGTTACTATTTCAACATACAGTACTGTATGTGATAAATAAAATTTATACTGCTTCTGAGACAAAGTCTTTACACTTCTCGCAGTATCAACCTACAAAAGGGTACTTCACATTAAGCTAGGAAAGGAGAATGTATTTAAACATTGTAAAAACAACAAATTTCACCTTAAAGTTTATCACACCTTTATGTGTCAGTTCTATGTGTTTGGACATAAGATGCATTCAGTGGTAAAAATTGAATGTTAAGTTTATGAACAAGAAATAAAAACTCTTAAGAGCAGGGGTAATGTGCTTAATTTCAACCTCCCATGTTTGTTTAGGTGATTAATAATGAAACAGAGCATTATGCATGGTGAAGTGACTTCTCCCTCCATTCTGAATGCACTAATTCACAAAGAGTTCAGTTGAAACCCTTGAAGTTTAAAGACTGCTTGTAATGCACCATCGCAAGAGAAAAATTGATGACGTGGAAGACAAAGGCAAGAACTATTGAACCTGTAATGGTTTGTACCCTCTGCGAGAGTTCAAACCGGAGTCAGAGGCATCACTGGCTTCCTTCTTCATTTGACAGGATGTGAGTTTGCTCTGACCTGGGGATTTTAATAATGTATTCCTATCACATAGAAGCTCTCTGAAGGCTCCTGCCTCAGTTTAACCACAGCATAACCTCAGCACTTCTAACTCTACATTATAGTTCAGGACAAGGAAAACATATACCTTTAAATATTAATCTACTCTCTACTAGGGTCCTTATTCGGTCACTGCCATATGACAACCACAGCAGCAGTACCCAGTAACAAACTGCCTTTTGGGTGGTGTTTCATGTTCTCTGTTAAAGCAGCTGTGAATTCTTTGCTTACAATGTGAGACGACTAGTATAATGTATATAATTATGTACACACATACAGCTATAATCCTTATTGCTTCTGAGTCATAACCTTACAATACTCAGAAACATGTCCTGTGTGGTCCAACCTTGTATACAGCACCCTGCCCTGTGGCATCATCTTTCATGTTTAGCCAGAATTTTATACAGAGGGCTGGCAAAATATTTACAGCCTCTGCTCTACCTCTACCCTCAACATCTGCCATTCAACTTTTAGTGCAGCTTCAAATGAAAGTGCAGGTTACGGATAGAAGACCTTTCACACTCTTCAAGAAAGGATGAAAGACTGGTCAGGGTAGATGGTAGGGATGTGGGGGAAGGGAAGTAAGACAGAGTGAGAAAAAGAGAGATGGCAAGTGCCCAGAGCTCTGGATTGTCAGAATCAGTTGAAATGAGGAAAATTCTTGCATGAGGACACCCGGCGCGGATGCCCTTTGAATGAACCAAAGGAAAATGGGAGGAATTTATTTTAGAATAGACAAATGCAATCCATGTTATTTTCAATAAAACATCAAGACCACTGAATACATGCAAAAAGTCAAACAGCAAGGTGAATCACCTCATGATTATTGCATGAATTTGATGTATTGAAAAAAATATTTAAAAATGTCGAATTCAAATAATCTGAGCTACCACGGTGACTGTAACACATGCAATGCTTTCACAGAAACATCATATTCATCATTTCTGCAACATTGCACTGCATGCCCTGCAGCATTGTGACTTTGTCCAATTTGATTCTTAAAAACATACAAAATCTTACAGTCATAACTGCATGCATTGTATTTACAGAACTGCTTAGCAAAAATGTTTGTGCCTAAAAACAAACAGATTTTTTTACATCTTTTTATCCGTTTGTCCAACAAGTAGAAGACAGGGGGAATGTTCATGAAACCTGTTATTATTTTAATTTGATGCCACTAGTGGTGCTGAAATTACTCACTTCACCTCTAAACATTAATTTAATAATTTCTGCACAACTGGCGGCACCAAACGGAATTGTAAAAATAACGAATATTGCCAAAACGTTTTCCCAAACACTACTACTGCCTATTCTACCCCACACATCTGACTTTGTTCAAATAACAGGTAGTCCCACCCAAATGTTTCACCCAGATAATAACAGGTTGGACCTTGCAAACAAACAGAGCAATGTTGAAAGCGCCACAGTGGTCAGTCTTTGGGAAGTCAACCTATGAATGGTTATTACAGGGGTCAAAGGAAGCATTCTTGTATGCCATCTGTGGTATTTTTTTATTAATGGTCTTTCTCAGCAGGAAACCGATGGAGTGCATACTCCAGGTAGGGAATGAGGTTTTGCCCCAAGTGAAGGAGTTCAAGTACCTCGGGGTCTTGTTCACGAGTGAGGGGACAGTGGAGCGGGAGGTTGGCCGGAGAATCGGGGCAGCGGGGGCGGTATTGCACTCGCTCTATCGCACCGTTGGCACGAAAAGAGAGCTGAGCCGAAAGGCAAAGCTCTCGATCTACCGGTCAATTTTTGTTCCTACCCTCACCTATGGTCATGAAGGTTGGGTCATGACCGAAAGAACTAGGTCGTGAGTACAAGCGGCCAAAATGGGCTTCCTCAGAAGGGTGGCGGGCTTCTCCCTTAGAGATAGGGTGAGGAGCTCAGTCATCCGTGAGGAGCTCGGAGTAGAGCCGCTGCTCCTTTGCGTTGAAAGGAGTCAGTTGAGGTGGTTTGGGCATCTGGTAAGGATGCCCCCTGGCCGCCTCCCTAGGGAGGTGTTTCAGGCACGTCCAGCTGGGAGGAGGCCTCGGGGAAGACCCAGGACTAGGTGGAGAGATTACATCACACTGGCCTGGGAACGCCTCGGGGTCCCCCAGTCAGAGTTGGTTAATGTGGCTCGGGATAGGGAAGTTTGGGGCCCCCTGCTGGAGCAGCCGCCCCCGCGACCCGACTTCGGATAAGCGGTTGAAGATGGATGGATGGATGGATGGTCTTTGTACACATGCAGCAGCCAGACGTCTTTGGTCTTACAGTTTTTTTCAGCATCTTGCGTCATGTTTTTAGGATGCTGTGTCAAGAAAACAGAATAATAGCCCAATGTCAGTTTAAAAATAATAGACCAAGCAGATACATCTGGAGGCGAGAGAAGCATTTAGAGTATATGGAGTGTAAGTTCTGTTGTGCTCCATCTAGCTGTTTTTAATGTGAGAACACAGGTGAAAAGAAAGTATTTTGACGTAAAAAATGACACACTTAACTTTTAAATATACGATCCAAAAACCCTTATTTACTGGGAGTCAGAAAGAAGGTTAATTGGAGCCATAAACATTAGACAGTTGTGCTAGTTCACGTTTGAGGGTCTACCAATGGTAAGAGGAAGGGGCAAGATACAGCATCCTTAGGAGTATTTACATAATGGGGTCTGCATAAACGACTGAAGTGAGTAAAAGTAACATATGCACCCTTCTATTCTCCTAAAAGGACAAAATGCATGTGTCATGTGCATACACTTGTTTAGGTGTCTGTGCGTGTGCTGCAGATGAGGTCTATTAGAAGCGGAGCTGCTATTAGCAACATAACCTTCTTCAGAAACAACAGGTGTTGGCAGCACCATATTCCTGGCACCTTGCTGCATGTGACATCCACATCGCCCGAGTTAAAAAGCAATCACACATTGCTAAATGACAAAGGCCTCTTTCTGCATCACCAAACACGGCTGTAATTGATCTGAGCAAGATATTTTAAAATTGTGGAACAATGACTGAAGTACACAGCTCAGTATGTGTTAAAGCTAACCCATGAGGGGCTGTGAGTTGATTTACCATAGCCTACTGTATGTAAGGGGTGTTGTTAAGCAGGATGCTAAAACTCCCTTAACTGTGGTAAATTCACTGTAACAGAAGTCTTGTTTGGTTTATTGTTTTTATAAAATGCAACAGCGTTATGATAAAAGACCAATGTTCAATAAGTCTAACTTGCTAGTCTAACTGTAGATTTTTTTGCATGGCAAACAACATAAAATATTTTATTACTCTATATGTCTTGTTTTCCATTGGCAAATACTTTTAAGCATGAACTACTCTATATTATGTTAATTTTCAGATAAAATAGTGCTTAAATTTTAATGATTTGCGATTTGGTGGACTAAACTAGAATTAATTTATATTATGCATATCGGCTATATCATGGCTCTAAACGCAGCTCAACCAGTCAGAATTTAGAATCTGCACTGTCCATTTTATGAAACTTTAATATCCACAGAGAGCATTATAGTGACAGCTGTGGTAACACTAATTCTGGGGGTTGCTGTTTGTATATTAAGGATATACTTTTGATCTGTACTCTTTCATATGCACTGTACTTTAATGGGATGTGTTTTATTTTAATGTTAGATATTATTTTCACACACTAGAATGTGTTTTACTGAGTACTAGGACTTGTCGAGGTGAAGTAAGCAAATGGCTTTCACAATACTTTTTTGTTGTGCTGTGAATGGATGTTGCTTTTGGAAATAAATAAATAAAGCAAATTTCGAAAGCAAGGGGGGCTGGAGGGGAATGTTCACTTTTAAGGTTAATTGGAGCCAAAAGTGTCACATCAATCTAGCAGTTTACCAGAGGAAATTGGCCTGGCCTTTTGTTGAGAAATGGCAGCGATCACCACATGTGGTTTTTCAATAGACACTGGGTTGTTAAATTTGTAATGGGCTTACTGTGTTGCTGACCTGGTCTGGTCTGATGTATAACTCTCGGTGGTGCAGGCAGGACCAGGACACATCCACAACTTGTTTTCAATTCATATTTTAGGCCTCCTGGTGTGCAGTAACAACTCTCCTATATGAAGTTGCTTGCACATCATGCCCTCCTGTTTGTTCACATGAACAGGTGGACATGGGAGAGAACTCACATGTTTTAAGGTCAAGACAAAAGTCTCTGTGCCAGCAGTGTTTTGAATGGTACACTTACAAAGAGGTTGGGTGTCTCTATTGCTTTCTATTTTGAATTGATTGCATCTTGATTGCATTGCAACTTGTTTTTGCTAATGTGATGGCATTCCCCTGTGTTGACATTTAATTTTAGAGTGGTATCAGACATTCTTTGAGATTAGAAAAAAAAAAACTTGGCTGTAATTCAAGGTCTCTTTGGTGTCTTCAAATGAGCGAGAACAAATCCTTATCCCCTTAGATGATTGCCCAGAATAATAATAATAAAAAGGATTACTCCTAGTCTAAAGAAGGGATCATGCTGAGCTAAGGTCTAATTGGTGAGTTCCTTTACAAAGTTGATCAAGTCCTGAGGCTGGAAGTTAGTGAACTGGTCAATTAATCTTTCTTCTCCTTTAATTAGGTGAGGGATTTCCTGTGGCTGAAGCCCAGCACAAAGACAGACATAGTGCCCAAGTGAACCCCCCAATTAAAAATGGACACCCCCAACCTTACCCTCCTCTCCAGGTGGCAAATTGGTCTGACCCAGACTCAAAGAGAATGATCTTCACTATGACTTCAAATCAACTTTACAGAAGGACAGGGGGGAAAGGGGGAAATTTTCCTCCATGAAATAGGATTGAGTTGGTTTGAAGATTTCCCCCACAAGGTCCAATTATTTTATTTGCTAAAAAAAAGAACTTGTTTAAGCCTCCATGCTGAGTGGCATAGAGTTTGAGACATTATGTTGTGGCTCCCAGGTTTGAAACATTATCTGGAATTTTGACTTTAGTATTAAAGAAAGGGTGGTGGATGTATGTCAGGATAGACTAATAAGGATGAATAGTAGAATAAATGTACTTGACATGGTTGGTTGGGTCATCTAAAATCCAGGAGTTTTCAGGGGTCATGCCATCAGGAAGAGATAAAAGTTGAGCAAAGCAATGGACGATTACAAAAACAATAGTGTTTGCAACAATCTCATAATGTGTATCAGAAATATGCATATACATGTCTGGCTGCTCCTGTCTGCATTTGTTCCCCTTTAACTCCTATTCTATCTTAAATCATCTCTTAATAATTGCATAAGCTAACCTGGTTCTACCCTGCAGGTGATCTGTTGGCCACAATCTGCATCCATATGCTTAGTAGAATAATTAGACTATAGTCTATGTTGAAATATTACTTTTTTATTCCTTTTATTGCCCTCATTAATGGCCACCTACCTAAAATGACCAATAAAACCGTTGAGTTTGTAGTGCTGAATCCTGAAAGAGAATTAGCATTTTCAAAACATAGAATTTTGAAAGAATTTGCAGTTTTTTATATATGAATTTGAAACGACTTTCCCATATTGTTCTTCAACATAAATTACAAACATAAATGCTTCAAATGTGAATTCAGTAACTTTTGTCTGCTGTAAGAATGGAAGTCAGCAAAAAGTTGCTACATCATACACATTTGTGAGTTTACGTACATGTAAAATTGCGAACGAATGATGTGTAAATAATGGGACAACTGTCGTAGTCCCATTGTAGCGACATGTTAGCTTACATTTAACAAGCATGTTAACTCACAAATGTGCTTGAATAATAACGTTATAGCAATTTGTTAACAACTTGTGTTTTTAATGAACGCAACTTTATTTTTTTAAACTTACAGTACATTTGAGGTATGACTGTGTGTAATTTATATTATCGGACAAAACGTGAAAGTCTCGTAAAGTAATTTCAACCACATACCTTATTTTACTTGGACTATGTACTATGAAATCCACTATTGTGAAAACCTGTTCGAAATTCCTGGGGGAACCTGGAAAAGTTGTCCATCGTGTTCAACAGGATCACATTTGTCACAGCTCCAGAGAGTTTGTCGGTTTGTTTTGTAAATTTTGTAATTTTATCTCCCTCATGTCTCGCAGGCACGGCCAGCATGCATGATTGGTGTTTCCATGGGAACACTTATTGTTCCCAGGGGAACGTTGATCATGCCACTGATTAGAATGCTGAGCAACACCTGTTCTCCCCTAATTCACTCCCTTCTTAAGCTTGTCATGTTCACAGTATCTAGATTGTTGTTTTAAGTTGACTGTTGGTTGCCCGCGTGTCGGGTGTGGGGTTGCCATCCAGTATTGCTGCATGTAAGTTGGTCTTCCACGGAGGATACCTCATCTCTGCTGTGTGTTGGGAGTTTAGTTCATTCATATCTGCTGGGCATTGTTATGCATCTCACAAAGCTTCAATGGAGGATTCTACGAATCTGTTCCTGACTTCCACAACGCACACACTCATTCTACGTACACACTCTTCACGGATTGCTCCATGCGCAACTACGATGCACATGACATTGTAGATCACTTCGCACTGCTCCAACTGCCGTCGGGATTTTCTGTTAATAAATCCTTTGAACTGTTCCTCTGCTCTTGGGTCTCACTAACGTTCCTTACAACATTGGAAGTCGACATGTTGGCACCAAAAAATCAAGTCCTCTGACATCTACCCCATTCTGAATTTTTGCCTCAATTTAAGCATATTTATCTTTTCCTGTTGCACTACTGATTGACACTACTCAGCATATTGTGTGAGCAGCCTTAGCGAAATGGGTTCTTGTCCCATGGAAACCAGGGAGTAATCATCTAATCACCTTATCAATGATGAGCATAATTCGGAGGTTGCATTTTCACTCTAAGATTAGATTTTACTCCATTGATTGTTAGGTTTAGGGTTTGGGTTAGGGGTTAGAGTTCATTAAAATATGCATTCCTGTTGACTATATTACATAATTTAAAACTAAAAACTTGCTTTTGGCACCACTCTGTGGACATTTCAACTGGACACTGAGCTCTCATGTGACCATATGTTCAACAATCCTTCCAGCTGTGCCTTGAATTTTGGTTGATTTGAAACTGAAGAACTTTCAACCTACTGTTGGTGAATTCACCGTGAGATCAGTCTGCCAGGTTGGTCTACATAATGACTCTATACAGATTTTAAAATTATATGTATTAAATCAATATACACAGCAACAAAAAAAGTCACAAGACAGGTCCTGCTAAATAACATGTAGCCAGCCCTCAGTTTAGGGAAAACATTATGACTGCATTCTGAATGCAGTTGCCTGTTGAATTCACCTGCCTCCATTCTGAAGCATGTAATTAGGGCTAATGTGTGGTCAAGCCTGCTGAACGATGCTGGGGGATCTCTGTTAGTCTGGCGAGGCAACGCAGTAGCGCACGGCTCAGACAGAGGAACTCTGGAGTCAAGAATCCAGCTCTTGGCCATGCTCGAGTTCAGCGCCCTCTCATCAAGACCAGGAACCTCCAAAAGCAAAACACAGGGTGCTCACTGATCCCTGCTTTCAGAAGCTTCCCCTAAGCAAGCTACAGCAGAATCACTTGTTACTTTGCGAGTCATTGAACCACGTTTCAAAATCCCCAAGGCAACCTGTCTTTGTCTACAACAGTGGAAGCAGACATTGGTAAACTCTCACACTGCGATATACAAGCAGGGCTGAGAGCCAGTGATCCATGTTCCATGCATTGCTACCATAGCCTTTGAAGCTGCTTGACTGAGTTTCCCTCACTCATTAGATTGATAACATGGGTCAGTCCTGTAAAGAGCTTAATGTCTGCTTCCAGACTTCATGTTGGTGCATGCAGAAAATTACACTAAAAATACTTCCATACTGACTGAGAGCTTTTGGCTTTGGATTTTACATTTAAAATCCTTTAATCTAATGACAGGCCACTGAGGTGAGCATGACTGGCTTTTGTAATTAACAGAAAGCAATAGCACAGTGTGTTGGCACTTGATATCATAGCAGGGAGGTACGATAAAGGTTCATGCTACCATAGCTGCTTTCAACTTTGCTTAGGGTAGAAAGGAGAAACAAACAAAGAAGGGTTCTCTATCTTTGTAACTGGTCGCTTTAAGAGCCAGCTGTGACAATTGTGTCTCAGACAATTAGTGCTGCAGCTCACAGAGGCATGCAAATATGGGGACAGTGGCGTTGGGGAATTGTTTTTCCGCCAGTAGGTGGTAGTGACATTACATCAGAGCATGAGGTCTGTCATGGCTCAGAGACAAAATTCGTTCTCCCTATTTGGATTACCCTGAAGGTCCCTAACATTCTCTTCCTGAAAGTGATCAGCTCTTGACTTAAACTCAGGAGAAATACAGTATGAGAAACTACACTTTTTGACAATACAAAGAGGAGATGCATCCAAAATTCAGATTTACAAATAAGACACTGGTTTGTTTTTAGGCTCTTAAAATGGCCATGTGTGTGTGTGTGTATATATATATATATATATATATATATATATATATATATATATATATACACACACATTACATGTCACATGTCAGAATAAAAAAAAAATAAAAATATATATATATATATATATATAT